>NC_058518.1:390339580-393279580 GCF_904849725.1 Hordeum vulgare subsp. vulgare
CCTTGTTTTGGACTATAATTTGCATGATTTGAATTGGAACTAACCTCGACTAACGCTATTTTCAGCAGAATTACCTTGGTGTTATTTTTGTGCAGAAATCAAAGTTCTCCAAACGTCCTGAAACTTACGGGGAGCAGTTTTGGAAAATATCAAAAATATATGCGCCAAGTTCCACCTCAGGGGGTGGGCCAGTGGGCCACAAGCCCCTGCTCCGCCACCACCACCCTGGTGGCGGTGGGCAGGCTTGTGGGGCCCACAGGCACCTGCCGTCCCCAACTCCAGCTCTATAAGTTGTCTTTCGTACCAGAAAAAATAAAAAGAGAAGTTTTCGTCGCGTTTTCGATACGGAGGCGCCGCCACCACCTGTTCTTCATCTAGAGGGCAAATCTGGAATCCGTCTTGGGCTCCGGAGAGGGGAAATCGTCGCCATCGTCATCATCAACCTTCTTCCCTCTCCAATTCCATGAAGCTCTTCGTCGTTCATGAGTAATCTATTCGTAGGCTCGCTGGGTGGTGATGAGTAGGATGAGATTTATCATGTAATCGAGTTAGTTTTGATGGGGATTGATCCCTAGTATCCACTATGTTCTGAGATTGATGTAGCTACTACTTTGCCATGCTTAATGCTTGTCACTAGGGCCCGAGTGCCATGATTTCAGATGTGAAATTATTATGTTGTCACCAATATATGTGTTTTAGATCCGATCTTGCAAGTTGTAGTTACCTACTATTGTGTTATGATCCGGCAACCCCAGAGTGACAATAACCGGAACCACTCCCGGTGATGACCAAAGTTTGAGGAGTTCATGTGTTCACCAATTGCTAATGCGTTGGACCGGTTCTTTATTAAAAGGAGAACCTTAATATCCCGTAGTTTCCTTTTGGACCCCACTGCCACAGGAGGGATGGACAATAGATGTCATGCAAGTTCTTTCCCCTAAGCACGTATGACGACACACGGAATGCATGCCTACATCATGTTGACGAACGGGAGCTAGCCACATATCTCTCCGTGTTATAGCTGTTGCATGATGAATATCATCCAAACAAATCACTGACCCATTGCCTACGACTTTGTCCTACTGTTGCTACTGCTGTTACTTGTCTTGCTCTGCTGCTGCTGCTACTACTGTTGCTACTGTTGTTACTTGTCTTGCTCTGCTGCTACTGTTGCTACTACTGTCGCTTGCTACTGTTGCTACTTGCTACTACTGTCACTACTGCTGCTCCTTGCCACTGCTATTGCTCGTTACACTGCTCTACCTGCTACACTGTTGGTTCACCTACCGTTGACGGGAATTGACAACTTCCGTCGATGCGGCAATGAAGGCGCCATTTTTACAATCGTTAGGAATAGTCTGCCGTCAACAGATTGTTTCTGACACCGTTGTTATCATACTACTTTGATGTTACATTTGTGCTTGCAGATACTAATCTTTTAGGTGTGGTTGAATCCGACAAATTCAGCTGCTAATACTCGAGAGTATTCTCTCACCTCCTTTTGGTGATCTACAAATTTGGGTCGAATACTCTACCCTCAAAAACTGTTGCGAACCCACGCGCTGGTGGGCCTTCAACAACATTCTTCTAGTTTCATTGCCGGGGAATGCTAGCACCATTCTTCTGGTGCCGTTGCAGGAGAAGGTTTGTTGTCATAAGCATTCATCTAGCTAACGCCAGAGATTGCGCGATCAGCATTTTTCTGGCGCCGTTGCCGGGGAGGTATTGCTATATTCTCTGAGTCACTTGGGATTTATATCTGCTAATCACTATGAAGAATCTGAAGGATCCAAAGACCAAAGTCTTGCCCTCAACTATGAGGGGAGGTAAGGAATTGCCATCTAGCTCTGCACTTGATTCACCTTCAGTTATGAGTAAGTTTGCGATATCACCTCGTGCTAGAAATCTTGATATGTCGCATGTGCTTGATGATGCTTGTGATACTACTGCTAGAGATGATCTGCTTGATACTATGCCTGATGATGCTATGCTTGATACTATGCCTGATGATTCTATGCTTGATGATACTATGCTTGATACTGCTAGAGATGTTATGCTTGATACTATGCCTGATACTGCTTTGCTTGATGATGCTAGAGGTGCTATTTTGCCTGATGATGCTATGCTTGATACTGCTAGAGATACTACTTTGCCTGATATTCCACTAGGAGTATTCCTTGATGCTCATATTGCTAGAGTTACTGCCAATGCTCGTGATGCTTCTGAAACTGCCAATGCTATTGAGATAGAACCTGCTTTTGCTCCTGTTAGATCTAGCTCTCCTAGATATGAATTGCCTGATATACCTGAGGGTTACGTCATGGAGGGAGAGATAGCTGAGGATTTTCTACCATGTAAGGATGCCTATGACGCTGAGAAATTACTTCTCAAGTGGAAGGAAAAATCTTGGGAAGCTAGGATGAAAAATGACCCGAAGTTTGCCACTTCGCCTATCTTTGTCACCGATGAGGATTATGAATTCTCTGTTGACCCTGAGATAATCTCTCTAGTCAAATCTGATCCTTTTCACGGTTATGAGTCTGAGACGGTCATAACCCATCTTGCCAAACTATCCGAAATAGCCAACCTCTTCACTAATGAGGAGAAGATCCGCCACTACTATATCCTTAAGTTGTTTGCTTTCTCTCTAAAGGATGATGCTAAAGTCTGGTTCACCTCTCTTGTTCCTGGATGTGTGCGTAGTCCCCAGGAGATGGTCTATTACTTCTGTGAGAAATATTTCCCTGCCCATAAGAAGCAAGCTGCCTTGCAGGAAATATACAACTTTGCCAAACTCCAAGAAGAGAGTCTTCCGCAAGCTTGGGGGAGGCTCGTCCAGCTACAAAATGCTTTGCCTGATCACCCTCTTAAGAAGAATGAGATACTTGATATCCTCTATAACGGACTTACCGATGCCTCTAGAGACCACCTAGATAGTTGTGTCGGTTGTGTTTTTAGGGAACGAACTGTAGAACAAGCTAAGACTCTACTGAATAACCTCTTGATCAACGATAATGCTTGGACTCTTCCCGAACCACCTCCTAGGCCAACTCCTAAGAAAATAGGTATTCTATTCCTCAGTCCCGAAGATATGCAAGAAGCCAAGAAATCTATGCAAGAGAAGGCATTAGATCTGAAGATGTCAAAAATCTACCACCTATCGAAGAGATCCATGGTCTCGATAACCTGATACAGGTAGTGGAAGTGAATTCTCTACGTAGGTTTGATGAGAGTGATATTCCTTTTGATAACCTGCTAGCCTATGCTTTGATGAATTTGACATCTTTGTTGCCAAACAACAGAGTTTCAATGATTATGTTAGCAGACATTTGGAACAAAGTACTTGTATGCTTAGCCATTTAAGTGCTTGTGTAGACAGAAATGGCAATGCTCTGAAGCTTCTGAGTAAACATGCCTCAATGATTACTACTCAGGTAGAACAAGTACTTAAAGCTCAGAATGACCTGCTCAATGAATTAAATGACAACTTTGTCAGAGTCATTACTAGAGGAGGCAAAATGACTCAGGAACCTTTGTATCCTGAAGGTCATCCTAAGAGAATTGATCAAGATTCTCAAGGAATCAATGCTGATACACCTAGTCATCGTAAGGAGAAGAAGAAGGATGATAGAAACATGCACGCCAGTTCACCAAATACTGTCACACCTGAAGAAACTAATGATATTTCTGCGTCTCATGCGGAAACACAATCTGGTGATGAACATGAACCTCGTGACAATATGGACAGTGATGTTCATAATGATGCTCAACCTAGCCATGATGAGGATGTGGAGATTGAACCTACGGTCAATCCTGATAATCCACAACCTAAGAGATATGACAAGAATGACTTCACTTCTAGGAAGCATGGTAAAGAAAGAGAGCCATGGGTTCAGAGACCTATGCCCTTTCCTCCTAAGCCATCCAAGAAAAAGGATGATAAGGATTTTGAGCGCTTCGTTGAGATGATAAGACCCGTCTTTCTGCAGATGCGGTTAACTGATATGCTCAAGATGTCTCCGTATGCCAAGTACATGAAAGATATCATGACTAATAAACGGAAGATACCAGATCTTGAGATCTCCACCATGCTTGCCAATTATACTTTCAAAGGTGGAACTCCTAAGAAACTTGGTGATCCCGGAGTTCCCACTATACCTTGCTCCATTAAAGGAAACTACGTAAGAACTGCCTTATGTGACCTTGGATCTGGTGTTAGTGTTATGCCGCTCTCTCTTTATCGTAGACTTGAGTTGGATAAGTTGACACCCACTAAAATTTCTCTGCAAATGGCCGACAAATCAACTGCTTTCCCTATCGGCGTTTGCGAGGATGTGCCTGTTGTGGTTGCTAATACCACTATCTTAACAGACTTTGTTATCTTGGATATCCCCGAGGACGATGCCATGGCTATCATCCTCGGAAGACCCTTTTTAAACACAGATTGCAACAAAGGCAATGTCACTTTCCATGTCAACGGTAATGAGCACACAGTGCACTTTTCGAAGAAACGATATCCAGTACATTGCATCAATGCTATCGAAAAGACTTCATCGATTCTCATTGGGAGCTTTGAATGCCCTATTCCTCGTGTCAAGATGAAGTATGATTTGCTTGTTGGGGAGATACATATCCCCATTGAGGTGACTTAGTGGCTATTCGAAAATTCTCCGTTCTCTCTTGCGATTCGAGAAGGTTTTGTCATAAGGACTTGATCAATCCCATTGACGGATTTCCTTCGATGACCATGAGACGGATGAATCAAAGAGTCACATACCTCTGTTTTGAGTTTTCCTTTTCTTTTGCTTAGAAGAAAAAGGATTGAATTAGTTTAGTTTTCCTGTTTTCTGTTTTAGCGTCCCGGAGAAAAATACCTCGAAAATAAAAGTTCTCCAATGGTCCTGAAAATTTAGTATGATTTTTCTGGAATTTTTGAAAATTTCTAGGCCTGAGAGCTGGCCTGGGGGCCTGACCAGTGGGCCACAAGCCCCCCCCCCCACCGCCACCTACCCCCCTGGTGGCGGGGTGCAAGCTTGTGGAGCCCACAGGCACCCCCTCCACTGATTCCAGCTCCTAGCCTCTTCTTCCACCTCCAGAAAAAATTGTTTCGCAACTCAAACCCGTGTTCTTGCTCATTTGGCTGTGATTTTCGATCTCCTTTCTCAAAGCACCATTCTCCGAACTGTTTTGGGGAAATTACTCCTTGGTAAGTGACTCCTCCATTGGTCCAATTAGTTTTTGCTCTAGTGCTTTATCCTTCGCGAATTCTTGCTACCTTGGTGACCCTGTTCTTGAGCTAGGAAAGTTGATTTTAGCCGGTCCCAAGTAGTTTTAGCGCGTGATACGGTCTCTAGGCACTAGTAGGAGTAGTTGCTACAAGTTGGGTTAATCCTTATTCACTTTTCTTTCGAGGTCTCTAAAAATTTCAGAATTTTTCAGAGCTAGAAAAAGGAAAAGATGAGGAGGTTCTTGAGAGGCTCTTCAAGACGTAACCCCAAGGAGGATGAGAAGAACTACCCCAAGTACGCAGTCCCTCGAGTCACAGAAGTTCGAGCGTGCGAGTGGCCAAGTGATGAATTTTTGCGCGCCGCCGGACTTTATGAAGACTTTTATTACTTGGTGGAGAACGCAGGTCTTACTGCGTTCGTTGAAGATAAGTGCCCACAATATCTCCTCCTCACCAATATTTTCGTTCAAAGCTTCAACTTTTATCCGAGGAAGAATCCTCCCATGGTTGAGTTCATGATTTACGATATCCCCCAGTGCATGACGCTGCAGGACTTTTGCAATGTATGAAAATTACTTTATGTTGGGGATATCTGTGACCCTCGTCCACGGGACTTGGAGGATTTCATTGGTTCTATTGTTGTTGTTGAGGAGAGAGGAGTGTCTCACGCTAGAATTGCTAGCATACATTTTCCTGTGCTTCGGTACTTCTCACTATTTGTGGGAAAATGTATGATTGGCCGTGGGGAGGCTGGATCACTTAGTTCTCCAGACCTGGCGGTTTTGCGCGAAGGCCTTTATAACGATAAGACTTATAGCTTGGGCGCTATAGTAGCTCAACGGTTGAACCTGAACCGTTCTAAAGGTGTTCTCTATGGAGGTATCTATGCTACCCGTCTTTTGAGACACTTTGAGATACCCATTAGACTGGGAGAGGAAGGAGAGATGCTTCTCCCTGAGAGATATCTGGATTATGACAGCATGGTTCGCCATGATTTTCTGGATAGAGATGCTAGTAGACGGATGATTTATAACCTGGTATTTAGTCAGGGTACTCGAGAGACTATTACTTTGCCTGCTCCTTCTTTGTTTGATCTTCATCCAGGTAGGTACACTATTATGCTCGCGGACATCTACGCATATTGGGGTTTGGCCCAACCACAGGCACCCGTGCCCGAGCCGCCAGTTGAGTACCAGACGCCAGTTTATCAGTGGGAGCCAGAGGAGCTCGTACAACAGTGGCATCTGCAGTCTGCTGCGGAGTATCCTGGAGCTGGTTATTTCCCACCATGGGAGTAGACCAAGCTAGGCCAAAAGCCTAAGCTTGGGGGAGTACGTGTTCTCACCGACTTTACATTCATGCTTATGATTTCGCTTTGTTAGCCGGTGTTTACACTTTGCCACTGTATTATCCATGCTAGTTTCTTTTTGTTTTCTTGTTTTCTTGTTTTGTGTCCTTTTGAGAAACCCAAAAATATTTTTCTTTCCTCTTTTGCTTGTTGGGAGCTTTCCCGTGTAAATAGTTTTGTTTTTCTTTGTGTCAAGGTAGAAGATATTGGTTACAATGCTTATTGGTTCTTGCATGCTTACCTGTTTAGCTTTCAAAGAGCCATATTATTTTGTCTTCTCCTTTGTATTGGCCTGCAGATTCAGCTTAGTCCAATGTGCTTATTATCGTTTTCATCGTTCGATCGTGCAAATGGAAGGCAACAATGATGATATATGATGAGGTGACTGAGACTGAAAAGCTGGTATGAACTCTATCTATTTTGTTTTTGTAAATATGACTAGCTTGTCGACCCAGATTTAGCTTTGTTGTGAGAGAACCACGTTTGCAATGACAACTTAGAGATCATAGTTTCTGATGCCATGCTTATTTAGCTGAGAGCTTATAATGGTTTGTCTTGATTGCCAACATAGATTTTGAGAAGACTGTGATGTAGTATGATAGGATGGTATTCTCCTTTGAATGATTCAAGTGGCTTGACTTGGCGCATGTTCATGCATGTAGTTGAAACAAAATCAACATAGCCTCTATGATTTTCGTGTTCATGGTGATTTATATCATGTTCATGCTTGCATTTAATGTTAGTCCAACTCATTGCACCTTGATGACTGTTGTTGCTCTCTAGTTGGTCGCTTCCCAATCTTTTGCTAGCCTTCACTTGTACTAAGCAGGAATACTGCTTGTGCATCCACCTCCATAAACCCAAAAGTTTTTCCATGAGAGTCCACCATACCTACCTATTTGCGGTATCTACATGTCGTTCTAAGTAAATTTGCATGTGCCATTCTCTAAACCTTCAAGAAATAATCTGTTTTGCATGCCCGAACCGCTCATGTGGTGACACACGGCTATTGGTATCTTCCATGCTAGGAGTGTTATCCTCGACATGTGTTTATTCACAGTCATTCATGAGAAAGGGGCCAGTATTTGGGATGCCCAGTTCCATGCTTAAATCAAAAACATAACTGTAAAACAAGACTCCCCCCCGATTGATGTTAGTGTGGACAGTACCTGAGCATTCGGCTAGCCGTGGAGTGTGATTGATTGGTGGTGGGGGAGTTAAAACTTTACTTTTCTGTTTGGGAACCGCCTATAGCATGAGTATCATGGAAGATATTGAGAACTCTTGGTCATTGCGTTGACAATGAAAGCATGCCACCCAAAATTATTATCTTTGTTTTCAAAAGCTTGAGCTCTAGCACCTCTGCAAATCAATGCTTCCCTCTGTGAAGGGCTTGTCTATTTATTTTCCTGTCGAGTCATCCTCCTCTTTTATAAGCACCAATTAGAGACCACCTCTGTCATTTTTATGCTTTGCTTTTGATTGATATTGAGTATGACTATGACTGGATCTTCGTTGCTATGAATTACAATGTTTAGTCAGCCCTTGATCTTTGAAAGTGCTCTGGATTTATGTTTTGCGGTCTCACAAAGAGCTAGCGAGATACCACCTATTCATATTGCTTCATGCTTGTTTTGATTGAAGTGTTGGTATTTGAAACTCATTATTATTTGCTCATTAGCTGTTTATGCCATTAATATTAGTTTACCGTGAGACCTTTGTGTCATTTGCTTATGTGGTTAACTTGTGATCTTGCTGAAATTCTGGTTATGAGTTAAACATAGTTGCAACAACAAGATCAAACAGAGTTTGTCAAAGTTTTTCTTTCTCTCTCAGTTTGTCAACTGAGTTGCTTGAGGACAAGCAAGGTTTTAAGCTTGGGGGAGTTGATACGTCTCCAACGCATCTACTTTTCCAAACTCTTTTGCCCTTGTTTTGGACTATAATTTGCATGATTTGAATGGAACTAACCTGGACTGACGCTGTTTTCAGCAGAATTGCCTTGGTGTTATTTTTGTGCAGAAATCAAAGTTCTCCAAACGTCCTCAAAATTTACGGGGAGCAGTTTTGGAAAATATCAAAAATATCTGCGCCAAGTTCCATCTGAGGGGGTGGGCCAGTGGGCCACAAGCCCATGCTCCGCCACCACCCCCCTGGTGGCGGTGGGCAGGCTTGTGGGGCCCACAGGCACCTGCCGCCCCAACTCCAGCTCTATAAGTTGTCTTTCGTCCCAGAAAAAATAAAAAGAGAAGTTTTCGTCGCGTTTTCGATACGGAGGCGCCGCCACCACCCGTTCTTCATCTGGAGGGCAGATCTGGAGTCCGTCTTGGGCTCCGGAGAGGGGAAATCGTCGCCATCGTCATCATCAACCTTCTTCCCTCTCCAATTCCATGAAGCTCTTCGTTGTTCGTGAGTAATCTATTTTTAGGCTCGATGGTGGTGATGAGTAGGATGAGATCTATCATGTAATCGAGTTAGTTTTGATGGGGATTGATCCCTAGTATCCACTATGTTCTGAGATTGATGTTGCTACTACTTTGCCATGCTTAATGCTTGTCACTAGGGCCCGAGTGCCATGATTACAGATCTGAAATTATTATGTTGTCACCAATATATGTGTGTTTTAGATCCGAGCTTGCAAGTTGTTGTTACCTACTATGTGTTATGATCCGGCAACCCCGGAGTGACAATAACCGGAACCACTCCCGGAGATGACCATAGTTTTAGGAGTTAATGTGTTCACCAAGTGCAAATGCGTTGGTCCGGTTCTTTATTAAAAGGAGAACCTTAATATCCCATAGTTTCCTTTTGGACCCCGCTGCCACGGGAGGGATGGACAATAGATGTCATGCAAGTTCTTTTCCCTAAGCACGTATGACGACACACGGAATGCATGCCTACATCATGTTGACGAACGGGAGCTAGCCACATATCTCTCCGTGTTATAGCTGTTGCATGATGAATATCATCCAAACAAATCACCAACCCATTGCCTACGAGTTTGTCCTAGTGTTGCTACTGCTGTTACTTATCTTGCTCTGCTGCTGCTGCTACTACTGTTGCTACTGTTGTTACTTGTCTTGCTCTGCTGCTACTGTTGCTACTACTGTCTCTTGCTACTGTTGCTACTTGCTACTGCTGTCACTACTACTGTTCCTTGCCACTGCTATTGCTCGTTACACTGCTACTACCTGCTACACTTTTGGTTCACCTACCGTTGACGGGAATTGACAACTTCCGTCGACGCGGCAACGAAGGCGCCATTGATACAATCGTTAGGAATAGTCTGCCGTCAACAGATCGTTTCTGACTCCGTTGTTATCATACTACTTTGCTGTTACTATTGTGCTTGTAGATACTAATCTTTCAGGTGTGGTTGAATCCGACAAATTCAGCTGCTAATACTCGAGACTATTCTCTCACCTCCTTTTGGCGATCTACAAATTTGGGTCGAATACTCTACCCTCGAAAACTGCTGCGAACCCACGCGCTGGTGGGCCTCCAACAACATTCTTCTAGTTTCATTGCCGGGGAGTGCTAGCAGCATTCTTCTGGTCCCGTTGCAAGAGAAGGATTGTTGTCATAAGCATTCGTCTAGCTAACGCCAGAGATTGCGCGATCAATGATCTACTCCTGCACGGCTCCGCCCGAGCTCCGCAGAAATCCAATCTAGAGGTAAAACTACATGGTATAGGTTTGAGTTGCACGTGGCAAAGTTGTGTCTCAAAAACCCTAAAACCACGAGTATATATAGGAGGAGGGGACGGGCTAGCCTTGGGGCTCAAGGAGCCCCTTGGTGCGCCGGCCGAAGGGAGAGGAGGACTCCTACTCCAATTCGGTTTGGGGAAGGAGGAGTCCTCTTCTTCCTTCCCACCTCCCTCTTTTCCTTTTTTTCTTTCCTTTGGTGTTTTTCCACTTGTGGCGCCATGGCCCTATTGGGCTAGCCTCACCAGACCACTAAGGTCTGGTGCGCCACCCTAGGGCCACTCGGCTCACTCCCGGGTGGGTGGGCCCCTACCGGTGAATACCCGGAACCCATTTGTCACTCCCGGTACACTGCCCGAAACTTTCCGGTGACCAAATGAAACCATCCTATATATCAATCTTCGTTTCGGACCATTCTGGAAACCCTCGTGACGTCTGTGATCTCATCCAGGGATTCCGAACAACATTCGGTAACCACACATATAACTCAACTATACTAAAACATCATCGAACCTTAAGTGTGCAGAGCCTGCGAGTTCGAGAACTATGTAGACATGACCCGAGACACTCCTCGGTCAATATCCAACAGCGGGACATGGATGCCCATATTGGATCCTACATATTCTCCGAAGATATTATCGGTTGAACCTCAGTGCCAAGGATTCATATAATCTCGTATGTCATTCCCTTTGTCCTTCGGTATGTTACTTGCCCGAGATTCGATCATCGGTATCTGCATACCTATTTCAATCACGTTACCGGCAAGTCTCTTTACTCGTTCTGTAATACAAGATCCCGTGACTTACACTTAGTCACATTGCTTGCAAGGCTTGTGTGTGATGTTGTATTACCGAGTGGGCCCCGAGATACCTCTCCGTCACACGGAGTGACAAATCCCAGTCTTGATCCATACTAACTCAACAGACACCTTCAGAGATACCTGTAGAGCACCTTTATAGTCACCCAGTTAGGTTGCGACGTTTGATACACACAAAGTACTCCTCCGGTACCAGTGGGTTATATGATCTCATGGTCATAGGAATAATACTTGACACACAGAAAACAATATCAACAAAATGACATGATCACATGCTACGTTCATAGTTTGGGTCTAGTCCATCACACGATTCTCCTAATGATGTGATCCAGTTATCAAGTGACAACACTTGCATATAGTCAGAAAACCTTGACAATCCTTGATCAACTGGCTAGCCAACTAGAGGCTTGCTAGGGACATTGTTTTGTCTATGTATCCACACAAGAATATATGTTTTCATTCAATACAATTAAAGCATGGATAATAAACGATTATCTTGAAACAGGAAATATAATAATAACTATTTTATCATTGCCTCTAGGGCATATTTCCAACAGCAACAGCCACGTCCTTTCAATTAGTATCAGAGCTAGGTCTCTCATTAATAGGTTTTACCACCTAGAGAGTAAGGATGTCGACTAGGATAATAGGATTCTCTAACACTCTTAGTTTCAATGGCACAAAATTTGATGTTTGGGTAATTTGCATGATTAATATCTTTAGGGTCATGGACCCAAATTTAGAGTGAATTGTAGATATGAGTTTTTCTCCTCCAAGGGATTCTCAAAAATATCTTTAGAGGATGCGAAAAACTCTTATCTCAATGCTCAATCTTCTAATGTGCTTTTTGATTCTTTGAGAAATGTAGTTATATTTAAACTCATGTTGTTCTGGGATGCTCATGAGTTGTGGACAAAGCTTCAAGATAAATATGGTGTGTCCAAGATTTGTAGGGATGATTGTTCTCCATCCACCTTCGGTCGCGTTGTCTTCTCAACTTCATATACTTCACCTACATGTGGATTGCCACAAGGTAATGATACAGTGAGTAGTGGTGATCATTGCAGTGATGATAGTGGGCTTATTATTGATAATCCTTCATCACTATCTTATTGCAATGCTTCATCTTTCGACGTTAACACTTCAAGCACTCTAAATGTTTCACATGCTTGTGTTGATAGTCCATGCATATCATGTAGGAATTGTTTGACTAAATCTCAGGATGATATGCTTGATATATCTTGTTGCCATGATAAAAGTATCCATTTCCTCGAGTTGTTGTGCTAACAATGTAGAGGAAATCCATCACTCCAAGGAACAAGATGTGGCCTTGAATGATGCTTCAAGGGATCCTACATCATCATCTACTGTTTCTCACTTTTGCCTTATGGCTAAGGCTTCAAAGGTATCTCCTACTTTGAATCCCAATATGTCTCATGATGATGATGTTTATGATAATGAGGATGAGGATAATGATGAAGAGAGTGATAATATTGCTTCCTTCAAAAATTAAGTGGGAAATGATTTTTAAAGCTCTTCATAAGAATAAACTTGCTCATTCCAACTTCATGGAAATCATGTCTATTGCCGTTGAGAGCAATAAATATATTGAGGAGTTGGAAGCTCATCTCGAGGAGCATGAGGCCACCACTAAGACAATGGAAGGTCATGAGCGTGATTACGCTAATGAGATCACGGGGCTATCTCGAGCTCTTGAAAATGAACAAACCACCAAGGAATCTCTTGAGGACACCTTTGATCTATAATTATCTAGATTAAAGGAATCCCATGATAGAGCTCTCGAGGTGGCTAATGATTTTGGAACTAAAAATGATAGGCTTGAAGTTGCTCATGCAAAACTCCTTGAGGACTATGAGCACCTCGAAAATGGCTCAATGGCTATTAATAGTTCTCTCATCAAACTCAATAAGTCTCATGCTTAACTTGAAGCTTCATATGCTAAAGAGCTTGCTAAGTTGCCTTCTCATCTTGTTGTTAACAATGATGCTTGTGCTACTAACTCTATTTGTTGTGAAGCATCCATATTAAAGGAGAATGTTGAGCTAAGGGCTCAACTTGAGTTGCTATCTAGCAATTATGGGAAATTGGAAGAAAGTCATGCAATGCTCACAAGCTCTCATGATGATCTTCTAGTATCCCATAATGTGCTAAAGTTATCTCATGAGGCTATTACTACTAAGGTAACATCTAGTGAGCCTCATGTGGACATTAGCACTACATTTAGTCAAAATGCATTATTGACATGTGCTAGTCCTCGTAATTCATCTACTCATAATGTTGCTACATGTTATGATGAATTACTTTCCTTGACTTGTTGCTCTAACGATGAAGCTTATACTTCCTCTAGTACTTGTGTTGATACTAACCATGTAGAGGAAATCAAATAGCTCAAGGCCCAAGTCACTTCCTTGAAGAAAGACTTGGAAAAGAGTCATGAAGGGATGTACACACTCAACAATATCTTGTGTGGGAAAAAATCCCCAAATGACAAGGGTGGACTTGGATTCAACTCCAACAAGAATAATAAGTCCAAAAGCTTCAAGAAGAAGGGCCAAGAACAAGTCAATAATTCGGCTAAGATTGTTTGCTTCAAGTGCAAAATTGAAGGGCACCATGTTAGATCTTCCCCATTAAAGAAGAAACCACATAGTCACAAGCAACAAGGGAAGCGGCCACAAGTTCAATCGCATACTCAATTACAAGTTGAAGAAATGCCTCTTCACAAGAAGACCCAAGCCAACACTCCTCAAGTTGAGAAATCAATTGGGAATAAAGTAAAGGGTAGATGTTGCTACTTATGTCGTGAGAAGGGTCACTTCACTTCTTCTTGAATGAGAGGTAACCTATCCAACCCAATCATTATTGATGATATCTATTCTCTTGGGAAGGATAAGGTTGGCAATGTGTTTGCCAAGTTAGTTGGTACTCAAAGTGGTGTCAAGAAAAGTACCATTTGGGTTGCCAAGACTACTGTGACTAACCTCTTAGGACCCAACTTGGTTGGGGACCAACTAGCTCAAACTTTATCAATAGGTGATGGTCGAGGACATTGGAGACTTGGCTACATAATGAAGATTTAAGGGGTCTTCATCATTCATCTTGTCTGAAGCCAAGTCATGTGGATTATCGAGTTTCTATCTTATATCCAATGTGCCTACTTACGGTAACTTGTACTTAAATTGAATACATTGTTAGTTACTTGCTGTCACGCCCAAGATGCGACCCTATCCTCAATTTGGCACGAAGGCCTCGTCAGGGATAGAAGCGCATCTCGTCGTGTCGCAAGAATGGATATCGTTACAAGTACATGTACTAAAAAGAAGAGATATATATTCAGAGTTGGCTTACACTCGCCACAAGCTACATCAGAGTCACATCAGTACATCACATATCATCAAGAGTAAGAGCACGGTCCAACTACGGACAAAAACAAACGACAAAAGAAGAACGACGTCCATCCTTGCTATCCCAGGTTGCCGGCCTGGAACCCATCCTAGATCGATGAAGAAGAAGAATAAGAAGAAGCAACTCCAAATGAACAATCAACGCGCTCGCGTCACGTAATCTTTACATGTACCTGCAACTGGTGTTGTAGTAATCTGTGAGCCACAAGGGACTCAGCAATCTCATTTCCAAAGGTATCAAGACTAGCAAAGCTTAATGGGTGAGACATGGTTAAGTGGTGAGGTTGCAGCAGCGACTAAGCCTATATTTGGTGGCTAACTTACGAGTACCAGAAATAAGAGGGGGAAGATCTACGCATAGCGGACGTGCACTACAGATGATCAAATGAATGATCCTAAACACCTACCTACGTCAGACATAACCCCACCGTGTCCTCGATCGGAGAAGGAACTCACAAAAGAGACAGTCACGGTTACACACACAGTTGGCAAGTTTTAATTAAGTTAACTTCAAGTTATCTAGAACCAGTGTTAAACAAAGTTTCCACATTGCCACATAACCGCGGGCACGGCTTTCCGAAAAGATTTAACCCTGCAGGGGTGCTCCAACTAGTCCATCACAAATTACCACAAGCCGCATAGAAATCCTCAATCACGAAGCTCGCGATCTCGTCGGATTCCCTAGTGGAAAACCTCAACTCTGAGATTACCCAAAGCATCACCGGAATCCCGATGCACAAGATATTCCGTCAAAGGTAAAACTAATCCAGCAAGGCCGCCCGACGTGTCGACGATCCCGATAGGAGTCGCGTACCTCGTTCTCAGGACACGACGGATGAGCGATGGTTACCACGCCAAACGCCGAGTTGCCCCGGGTAGCGTTAATAAGCTGCTCTGTTTTGGACCAACACTCATGAGGAGCACTGGCCCGGGGGTTGATTAAATTTCCTCGGGTTAATTACTCCCTATGCAGTTTATTAGTGATTGGGCAAATGTAGTACCAAAGTTGGGCCTTGCTAGACCAGCTTTAATCTAAAACGAATTATCAAGGGGGTCCCCATTGTTGGAATTATGCCCTAGAGGCAATAATAAATGTATAGTTATAATTCCTGTATCAAGATAATAGTTTATTATCCATGCTATAATTGTATTGAATGAAGACTCATTTACATGTGTGGATACATAGACAAAACACCGTCCCTAGCATGCCTCTAGTTGGCTAGCCAGTTGATCGATGATAGTCAGTGTCTTCTGATTATGAACAAGGTGTTGTTGCTTGATAACTGGATCACGTCATTGGGAGAATCACGTGATGGACTAGACCCAAACTAATAGACGTAGCATGTTGATCGTGTCATTTTGTTGCTACTGTTTTCTGCGTGTCAAGTATTTATTCCTATGACCATGAGATCATAAAACTCACTGACACCGGAGGAATGCTTTGTGTGTATCAAACGTCGCGACGTAACTGGGTGACTATAAAGATGCTCTACAGGTATCTCCGAAGGTGTTAGTTGAGTTAGTATGGATCAAGACTGGGATTTGTCACTCCGTGTGACGGAGAGGTATCTCGGGGCCCACTCGGTAATACAACATCACACACAAGCCTTGCAAGCAATGTAACTTAGTGTAAGTTGCGTGATCTTGTATTACGGAACGAGTAAAGAGACTTGCTGGTAAACGAGATTGAAATAGGTATGCGGATACTGACGATCGAATCTCGGGCAAGTAACATACCGAAGGACAAAGGGAATGACATACGGGATTATATGAATCCTTGGCACTGAGGTTCAAACGATAAGATCTTCATAGAATATGTAGGATCCAATATGGGCATCCAGGTCCCGCTATTGGATATTGACTGAGGGGTCTCTCGGGTCATGTCTACATAGTTCTCGAACCCGCAGGGTCTGCACACTTAAGGTTCGACGTTGTTTTATGCGTATTTGAGTTATATGGTTGGTTACCGAATGTTGTTTGGAGTCCCGGATGAGATCACGGACGTCACGAGGGTTTCCGGAATGGTCCGGAAACGAAGATTGATATATAGGATGACCTCATTTGATTATCGGAAGGTTTTCGGAGTTACCGGGAATGTACTGGGAATGACGAATGGGTTCCGGGAGTTCACCGGGGGGGCAACCCACCCCGGGGAAGCCCATAGGCTTTGGGGAGACACACCAGCCCTTAGTGGGCTGGTGGGACAGCCCCAAGAAGGCCTATGCGCCAAGAAAAGAAAAACAAAGGAAAAGAAAAAAAAGAGGGAAGAAGTGGGAAGGGAGGGGGACTCCTCCCACCAAACCAAGTCCAACTCGGTTTGGGGGGGGAGTCCTCCCCCCCTTGGCTCGGCCGACCCCTTGGGAGTCCCTTGGACCCCAAGGCAAGGTCCCCCTCCCTCCTCCTATATATATGGGGCTTTTAGGGCAGATTTGAGACGACTTTCTCACGGCTGCCCGACCACATACCTCCATAGTTTTTCCTCTAGATCGTGTTTCTGCGGAGCTCGGGCGGAGCTCGGGCGGAGCCCTGCTGAGACAAGATCATCACCAACCTCCGGAGCGCCGTCACGCTGCCGGAGAACTCTTCTACCTCTCCGTCTCTCTTGCTGGATCAAGAAGGCCGAGATCATCGTCGAGCTGTACGTGTGCTGAACGCGGAGGTGCCGTCCGTTCGGTACTAGATCGTGGGACTGATCGCGGGATTGTTCGCGGGGCGGATCGAGGGACGTGAGGACGTTCCACTACATCAACCGCGTTCTCTAACGCTTCTGTTGTACGATCTACAAGGGTACGTAGATCACTCATCTCCTCTCGTAGATGGACATCACCATGATAGGTCTTCGTGCGCGTAGGAAAATTTTTGTTTCCCATGCGACGTTCCCCAACACCCATAACAACCCCGATCGTGTTAGGAGCGCTCGTTTATGGAACATAACACCGGTAGCCGAAAACTAAGGGGGCAAAGGTGGAACAAAACACCAGGCTAGAAAGGCCGAGCCTTCCACCTTTTACCAAGTATATAGGTGCATTAAATTAAATAGCATTTAAATATGGTGATATGACAAGGAACCCATGTTACCACATGGAAGCATCTGCACCTGCATCTAGCAACGCTAACAACAGGGTTAAGCAAGCAGTAACATAGCCAAACAGTGGTTTGCTAGGTCGAACAGGTTGAGGGTTATCATGGCATTGTTGAAAGGCTGATATGAAAACATGTGGTAGGCAACGAGACGTAAACGTTAGAAGCGATAACTAGCATGGCAATGATAGTAATGGTATCTGGGGAAATGATCATCTTGCCTGAGATCCCGCTTGGAAGAAGAACAACTCGGTGAAGTCAGCGAACCAACGTAGTCGAACGGGTCCTCACATTCCGACACGCTTGCGGAACTCTATCGAGACGGGCAAACCGAAAACAAACATCAACACAAGTATTCACCACCACAAAGCAAGACATGATGCATACCCTAATATGATGCATGATCGGTTCATTGATGCAAGGGATGGCATGGCAATTCACCTCACGCAAACACTACACATTAAGTGAAGCTCGATATGCAACGGGTTGCATATCGACGAAACTCCACGATTTATTATTTAATTCACTCCCGGTTAGTTACACGGCAATGTTAAATTGTTGTTATCATGGCAAGGGGTGAAGCGATGATCCTACCTGTCATACTAGTCGATAGCACGCGGGACTTAGAACGGAGCTACGGTACAAGAACATGCATCACAAGATAATTATGCCATGAACGCGGCGACGGCAGTCAGCGACAGCGGCGACACGACTACAGCAGCTACGACAGGGACGACAGCAAGCTATGGCACGACTAGCTAGCAGCACGCTACAGCAGTAGCAAGCAGCTACAGCAAGCAACGGCAAGGCAGTAGCCTAACTACAGCAACAGAAACTAAACGCGAGCAAGCACGCAAGGACTACGGCGCAAGTAGCACGAACATCAACAGCAAAAGGCGACAACAACAGGCAGCTATCGGCACCGCAAGCGGCAGCACGGGACAGCAACAGGGCAGCAAAACGGCGCAGCGACAGCAGGCAGGGACAGCAACGCCAGCAGGCAACAGCGCCCAGCACGGCAACACCAAAACGCACAGCAACAGCAGCATCGACAGCGACGGCAAGCACAACAATATACAACACAAGCAATCAGCACCAAAAGCACCTAGCAGCAGCTACCTACAGCAGCGGCGCAGCGGCAAGAGCGCAGCGGCTCGGCAAGGCAGTAGCACGCAGGCTAACAGCAACGGGCACGGCACACAGCAGCAACGCACGGCAATAGGCGGCTCGGCACGGGACCAAGGGCACAGGCCTGCTGCGGTGACCCCCGGCAAGGCAGCGGACTACGCAGGGTCGGCCGCTACAGGGGCCGGCTCCAGCCAGGGGCACACGGCGCCGGCTAGCTTCGGGCAAGGGAGCTGTAGGCGCGGCGCACCTTGGGCAGAGGCGCGGCGAGAGGAGCCGGGCGAGGCGCGGGCGCGGGAGAGGTCGGCGGGGCCGGCTCGACGAGGTCGAGGGACCCCAGCGGCGAGGCGAGATGACTTGGCAGGGGGGTCGCGGGCAGGCGCAGGGAGGCGAGCACGGGGTTGCAGGGCACCGGGCGGCGAGGCGGCAGCACGGCGAGCTCGGGGACGACGCGGAAGGCGGGGGCGAGGGCGCGCGAGGCGAGGCCGAGGGCTGGCGGCGCGGCGACGGGGAAGAGGCGGCGCTGGGTGGCCAGGAGAGGAGGCGCTGGGGAGGACGAGAGAGAGATGGGAGATGCGGCGCTGGGAGGAGCTGCGGGATGGGCTGGCTAGGGTTGGGGGTTGCTAGCCTTGGGCCGGCTAGCCTGGGCTGGCTCCCCCCATATGGTTTTTTTTAAACCTTAAAAACAGAAATCTGTAAATAAAGAAAGGTTTCTTAACAAAATAAAATAAACTAAAATAAATGCCTTTTACCCCTTTTAAAACAAAGCCAACTATAAATAGATTGGGCATTTTTAAAGAAATAAAAAATGAAACCTTTTTTAAGAATAAAAATAAAACCCTTTTTAAAAGAATTAAAATCACAACCCTTTTGAAGAATTAAATTAAAACTCTTTTAACAAGAAGACAAAAATAACCCCTTTTTAAAAGAATTAAATAAAACCCCTTTATTTAAAGAATAAATAGATGCCTTTTAAAAGAGAAAATAAGATGGGAGGGTTTTTAATATAAAGCAAACGGGGAAATAAAATAAAAACCTAAGGGTTGCCCCCACATTTAATAAAAGGATTTTTTTGAAAAGAAGAAGACGCACCCTTTTAAATAGGGGTTTAAACGAAGACTTTAGCAAAACCACAAAAACGAAATGAGAGAGGAGAGAAGGGGAGAAAAGGTCTTAGGTCGGCAGTGCGACGGGGTTTAGCGGTGGCTCTCACGCTCCCTCTCTCATCACTCCAACAAAACAACGTCACTCACGAAGCACTAACGCCTAACAACACGGAGCAACAAGCAACACCGACAAAACACCGATGACATGATGCCATGCATGATGCGATGATGCAACGAATAAAACTAAATGCACGACGAAAGCGGAAAAGAAGGGAGAATCTTCTGGGCGTCGGTCTCGGGCTGTCACAACTCTCCCACACTACAAGAAGATCTCGCCCCGAGATGCAAGAATGAAAGGGGGGAGAGGATGAGAAAGAACAAGAGGTAAAAACTTAGTCGCTTCTTTGACAAACGAGTGAAACCCACGATCCTTGAAGGTTGCAAGGAGATGAGGAATGACATGAGAAAGAAGCCAGAATTCACGGAAAATTTCGGCAGCACTTCGGTAGGAAAATGGGACAAAATTTTTCGAAAAGGTAGGAGAAATAGACAATAATCACAACAAACAAGTACAATAGAGCAAGGGACACCATGATCTTGATAGAACAACAAAATAGACCCATAAGAGCAACAACACAATGCCTCCAGAACAAGAGAATATGAACTAGCTCAAGCAGAAGAAGAGAATGAAGAAAAGAATGCCAACTATCATCACAATAGAATTGAAGAGCCTCCGGTCATAGAATTGACTTAGTAGTTGGAAAACCAACAACGAAAAGAACAAGATAGTAGTGGGCTTATGAAAATCATCTCAACATATATGAGGTGACAATCAACCACTACAAGAAACAAGGATAGTTGAAAGCAAAGATATCAAAACTTCTTACACCAAGAGGATGCCTTGAGAACTGGGATTAATGACAGCACCATGATAGCAACAATCCCTAGGAAAGGCTTTAGGTGAAATCCCAACCAAGATAGCTCAATGAAGAAATCATGGGTTGAAATATCTCAAGATCAAAGAATTGGTGGGTTTAATTATCTCATTCTTGAAATAAAATCTCTTCGAGACTCCTACACTAACAAGCATGCTATAATACCACCTCAAAGGATAAGGAAGAACAATTGCACATAAACATGCAAAAGAAAGGATACTAGAGGTTCTCCAACAAGAATCTTGAAGAACACTTGAGAACGAATTGAAACCTTGACGAACCACCAAGAAGGACCTCCGTATACAAATGAACGATGCAAAGATATGAAGGTAGAAAAGAGTATGATTATGACCTTCCAAGATTTAGATGAAGCCTCACGGAGAGAAACTTGGTAGAACTTAGAACTCCGGAAAAGAAAAGATAAGAGCACTTGAGAAATGAATTGATAGCATGAGCCACTCCAGAAGAAGAATTGAAATCTCTTGGAAGAAGGAAGAACAAGAATAAGAATTATATTATGCTTATCCTTCATCAAGTTAAATTGATGACAAACAATGGATCTAGCATATCATTTATTCTTCTTGAAATGATTAAAGAGAGATAGATAAAGTACAAACTAGAAGAAATGTTGCAAGAAACACCGGTAAGAATTGAAATGAATGAGGCAACCATGAATGACTAGAGATACAAGAGAATGAAAAGATCTTGAGCCACCTAACAGAAAACTTGAATAAGGCACCGGATAATCGAGAGACGAGCGAAGAGACAACAATGGAGAAGAATTGAGGATGAAAGCTGAAAGCTGAGAACGAAGAAGTCTTCTGAAATGATGGCCTTCGGAGGAACGAGAAATAAAAACAACTCAGATAAGCACCGGATAGCACGAAAGGGATTACTCATGATTGACAACAAACGAGAGGATACACGAAGCTGAGATGACAGTATTCACAAGAATGGAACAAGACTGAGAGAAACACTCCTTTGTTCTTGAAAGAAGAGAATGATGAGAAGAACACCACCAAGAATTAATGAGACACTCCGGAATAAAGAAGAATGAACTGTTGAGCCAAATAAGAGAATTAATTCAAATTGGTCTTGAAGAAGGAGTATGACTGATGAAATCCATACTTACGTCATAGCTGAAAAGAATTAATGATCTCTGGGAAACGATTAAAAGAGCCAGGAAAGATCCTGGGAAAGAACCTGTGGTTATGGGGCCACTCAAAGAAACCACCGTTGAAGAGATTACTAGAACGGGAGATATTGCACCGGTAAAAAAAAACTAGATGAGGTTGAGCACCTCGAAAGAATTAAAAGAATTGAAAACACGAAACTTCCGAGATATCTTCAACACTCCTGGTGAAAAGAGAGGAATGAATAACCAAGATAGCCTGGAAGAATCTCCAACATGAAAAAGAATTACAAGGACAATTAGGATATGATGAACACGGATAGCCGAATTAAATTCACCGGTAAGGATGACAAGAATGAACAAAGATGAACACGAAGCTCCTGAGAATCTTCACAACGAATCACCGGATAAGAGAGAAAATAACACATAGCGGAAGCACAATGAAAATAAACTCTTGGATGGAAATTGAATCACTGAGAAAAGGGCGGGAGGGTGGGGAAAAACAAAGACAACTCGGAACAGATGAGACAAACTCCGGAAAGGATTGAGAGAATGATCTGCAAAAAATTAGAGAGGATTGAATTCACTTAAGAGAAGCACACCGGTTGGAAAATAATTGATATGACAACTCCGGTAGACAAGAATTGATTTGACAATTTGAACGAACAAAAGAATTTGCATTCCCACATAAAAATATGAGAACACCACTTAGGAAAGATCTGAATTCACCACTTGATATCGAAGCAACACGAATTACCATAATCAACAAAGCAAAGGGAGAGGCTTATGAAACAAGCCAGAACAAACTCATGAGAAAGATTTCATCCGATATTTTCGTGGACAGGATCGCACGGGCTCGATTTTACAGTAGCCATCAAGTGCAAGGCAGTGCACCCGACATACGAAGTGTCCCCGAGTCGTAGCAAGCTACAAGGACTCTTTAAGACACAACGTGTACTGCTGTAAGTCGACCGTGAACAAACGAATCCACTAGATGTTGAACCCCAACCTAACATCATGCATTTGTTGGAAGAATGTCCTATAAGAAACTACTTGAATTCCCACCTATGAATTCCCGAAATATCTGGTCATGCAATGTGGTACACGGATACAAGGAGTAATAATCACACAACTCCTATACTAGCCCATCACCTGTATCACATCCGTCAATACACAACCAGAATCTCGGACCTTCATCTACAACAGACCCTCGTGATCACAACGATACAAAGTATGGCAGTACTCCCGAACAGTCTGCACCAGTACTGGGGACATCGGGGTTATCTCGCCTCTACTAGTATTGAAGCAATTACGAACATCCTTCGTTCTGAGATACTAAGAAATCTGAATGATAACGATGTGCTCGAGAATCCCCTGGAGCTCAACTCCCCGGAAGAAAATCAAGTCAGACAGGAGGCACCAAGACAGAACTCCGTCACATCGGCATCATATAGATTCCAAAAATGTCCGCGTGATCCTAAAAAAATTTGAGTGAGAAGAGGAGTAGAATTAAAATATTACGTCAAGATTCCTCACCAGAGCATAGAAGAGGAGAAAAAAGAATCCTACTCTCCGATATATAACTAAGACTCAAATAGTTTTTTTACTAGACTCGACTCGGCCAAGTTTGATCAATCAAGGGGGCTCCTAGGTCGGTACTGCTCTGATACCAACTTGTCACGCCCAAGATGCGACCCTATCCTCAATTTGGCACGAAGGCCTCGTCAGGGATAGAAGCGCATCTCGTCGTGTCGCAAGAATGGATATCGTTACAAGTACATGTACTGAAAAGAAGAGATATATATTCAGAGTTGGCTTACACTCGCCACAAGCTACATCAGAGTCACATCAGTACATCACATATTATCAAGAGTAAGAGCAGGGTCCGACTACGGACGAAAACAAACGACAAAAGAAGAACGACGTCCATCCTTGCTATCCCAGGTTGCCGGCCTGGAACCCATCCTAGATCGATGAAGAAGAAGAAGAAGAAGAAGAAGAAGAAGCAACTCCAAATGAACAATCAACGCGCTCGCGTCACGTAATCTTTACCTGTACCTGCAACTGGTGTTGTAGTAATCTGTGAGCCACAGGGGACTCAGCAATCTCATTTCCAAAGGTATCAAGACTAGCAAAGCTTAATGGGTGAGACATGGTTAAGTGGTGAGGTTGCAGCAGCGACTAAGCCTATATTTGGTGGCTAACTTACGAGTACCAGAAATAAGAGGGGGAAGATCTACGCATAGCGGACGTGCACTACAGATGATCAAATGAATGATCCTAAACACCTACCTACGTCAGACATAACCCCACCGTGTCCTCGATCGGAGAAGGAACTCACGAAAGAGACGGTCACGGTTACGCACACAGTTGGCAAGTTTTAATTAAGTTAACTTCAAGTTATCTAGAACCAGTGTTAAACAAAGTTTCCACATTGCCACATAACCGTGGGCACGGCTTTCCGAAAAGATTTAACCCTGCAGGGGTGCTCCAATTAGTCCATCACAAATTACCACAAGCCGCATAGAAATCCTCAATCACGAAGCTCGCGATCTCGTCGGATTCCCTAGTGGAAAACCTCAACTCTGAGATTACCCAAAGCATCACCGGAATCCCGATGCACAAGATATTCCGTCAAAGGTAAAACTAATCCAGCAAGGCCGCCCGACGTGTCGACGATCCCGATAGGAGTTGCGTACCTCGTTCTCAGGACACGACGGATGAGCGATGGTTACCACGCCAAACGCCGAGTTGCCCCGGGTAGCGTTAATAAGCTGCTCTGTTTTGGACCAACACTCATGAGGAGCACTGGCCCGAGGGTTGATTAAATTTCCTCGGGTTAATTACTCCCTATGCAGTTTATTAGTGATTAGGCAAATGTAGTACCAAAGTTGGGCCTTGCCAGACCAGCTTTAATCTAAAACGAATTATCAAGGGGGTCCCCATAACAACCCCGATCGTGTTAGGAGCGCTCGTTTATGGAACATAACACCGGTAGCCGAAAACTAAGGGGGCAAAGGTGGAACAAAACACCAGGCTAGAAAGGCCGAGCCTTCCACCTTTTACCAAGTATATAGGTGCATTAAATTAAATAGCATTTAAATATGGTGATATGACAAGGAACCCATGTTACCACATGGAAGCATCTGCACCTGCATCTAGCAACGCTAACAACAGGGTTAAGCAAGCAGTAACATAGCCAAACAGTGGTTTGCTAGGTCGAACAGGTTGAGGGTTATCATGGCATTGTTGAAAGGCTGATATGAAAACATGTGGTAGGCAACGAGACGTAAACGTTAGAAGCGATAACTAGCATGGCAATGATAGTAATGGTATCTGGGGAAATGATCATCTTGCCTGAGATCCCGCTTGGAAGAAGAACAACTCGGTGAAGTCAGCGAACCAACGTAGTCGAACGGGTCCTCACATTCCGACACGCTTGCGGAACTCTATCGAGACGGGCAAACCGAAAACAAACATCAACACAAGTATTCACCACCACAAAGCAAGACATGATGCATACCCTAATATGATGCATGATCGGTTCATTGATGCAAGGGATGGCATGGCAATTCACCTCACGCAAACACTACACATTAAGTGAAGCTCGATATGCAACGGGTTGCATATCGACGAAACTCCACAATTTATTATTTAATTCACTCCCGGTTAGTTACACGGCAATGTTAAATTGTTGTTATCATGGCAAGGGGTGAAGCGATGATCCTACCTGTCATACTAGTCGATAGCACGCGGGACTTAGAACGGAGCTACGGTACAAGAACATGCATCACAAGATAATTATGCCATGAATGCGTCATGCATGCAAGTCATCACACCACGGCAAGGAGGGAAAGAAGCAAGGTGTCGCCACGGCGAGCGAGAGGAAACCATGGCGGCAAATTGGAAACGACGCCATGGCAACGTTCGGGTCCCGATAACTCGAGGAGAAACCGGTGCCAACGTATACGAACGCGTGCGGGAACGGAAAATAAAGATGGGGTGATCCCGTATCTCGGGTTCCCATGTGTCGAGGCACGACGAAAAGGAAGACAACATGCACAGGCTAACAACGGTGCATACATACGGTGCATACATGCATTCAACTCAAACAACTCATGCAATCGTATATCACTAGCACACGGTACCGACATGTCCCATCGGTATACCTTCGACGCGTGCGAATCGGAGGGGTTCGGTCGAAGCGGACATCGTGGTCATCGTGGAAGTCATGGTACATGCGCCGGTAGTTGAGGAAGTGGTACACGGTCTCATCGACGGTAGTCATACTCTCGGCGTCGGCAGACGGTCTTCGGCCTCGGTAGTCGTTCACGAATCCGAAGATGTTCGGGGGTCGTCGGGGCGTCGTGGTACTCGGCGATCTGGTTGATTCCACGGCAGCGGGGATGGTGCACGCGGCGACGGCAGCCAGCGACAGCGGCGACACGACTACAGCAGCTACGACAGTGGCGGCAGCAAGCTATGGCACGACTAGCTAGCAGCAAGCTACAGCATTAGCAAGCAGCTACAACAAGCAACGGCAAGGCAGTAGCCTAACTACAGCAGCAGAAACTAAACGCGAGCAAGCACGCAAGGAATACGACGCAAGTAGCACGAACATCAACAACAAAAGGCGACAGCAACAGGCAGCTATCGGCACCGCAAGCGGCAGCACGGGACAGCAACAGGGCAGCAAAACGGCGCAGCGACAGCAGGCAGGGACGGCAACGCCAGCAGGCAACAGCGCCCAGCACGGCAGCACCAAAACGCACAGCAACAGCAGCATCGACAGCGACGGCAAGCACAGCAACATACAACACAAGCAATCAGCACCAAAAGCACCTAGCAGCAGCTACCTACAGCAGCGGCGCAGCGGCAAGAGCGCAGCGGCTCAGCAAGGCAGCAGCACGCAGGCTAACAGCAACGGGCACGGCACACAGCAGCAACGCACGGCAGTAGGCGGCTCGGCACGGGACCAAGGGCACAGGCGTGCCGCGGTGACCCCCGGCGAGGCAGCGGACTGCGCAGGGTCGGCCGCTACAGGGGCCGGCTCCAGCGAGGGGCACACGGCGCCGGCTAGCTTCGGGCAAGGGAGCTATAGGCGCGGCGCACCTCGGGCAGAGGCGCGGCGAGAGGAGCCGGGCGAGGCGCGGGCGCGGGAGAGGTCGGCGGGGCCGGCACGACGAGGTCGAGGGACCCCGGCGGCGAGGCGAGATGACTCGGCAGGGGGTCGCGGGCAGGCGCAGGGAGGCGAGCACAGGGCTGCAGGGCACCGGGCGGCGAGGCAGCAGCACGGCGAGCTCGGGGACGACGCGGAAGGCGGGAACGAGGGCGCGCGCGGCGAGGCCGAGGGCTGGCGGCGCGGCGACGGGGTAGAGGCGGCGCTGGGTGGCCAGGAGAGGAGGCGCTGGGGAGGACGAGAGAGAGATGGGAGATGCGGCGCTGGGAGGAGCTGCGGGATGGGCTGGCTAGGGTTGGGGGTTGCTGGCCTTGGGCCGGCTAGCCTGGGCTCGCTCCCCCCATATGGTTTTTTTTAAACCTTAAAAACAGAAATCTGTAAATAAAGAAAGGTTTTTTAACAAAATAATATAAACTAAAATAAATGCCTTTTACCCCTTTTAAAACAAACGCCAACTATAAATAGATTGGGCATTTTTAAAGAAATAAAAAATGAAACCTTTTTTCAAGAATAAAAATAAAACCCTTTTTAAAATAATTAAAATCACAACCCTTTTGAAGAATTAAATTAAAACTCTTTTAACAAGAAGACAAAAATAACCCCTTTTTAAAAGAATTAAATAAAACCCCTTTATTTAAAGAATAAATAAAAGCCTTTTAAAAGAGAAAATAAGATGGGAGGGTTTTTAATATAAAGCAAACGGGGAAATAAAATAAAAACCTAAGGGTTGCCCCCACATTTAATAAAAGGATTTTTTTGAAAAGAAGAAGACGCACCCTTTTAAATAGGGGTTTAAACGAAGACTTTAGCAAAACCACAAAAACGAAATGAGAGAGGAGAGAAGGGGAGAAAAGGCCTTAGGTCGGCAGTGCAACGGGGTTTAGCGGTGGCTCTCACGCTCCCTCTCTCATCACTCCAACAAAACAACGTCACTCACGAAGCACTAACGCCTAACAACACGGAGCAACAAGCAACACCGACAAAACACCGATGACATGATGCCATGCATGATGCGATGATGCAACTACATGACGATGCAACGAATAAAACTAAACACACAACGAAAGCGGAAAAGAAGGGAGAATCTTCTGGGCGTCGGTCTCGGGCTGTCACACTAGCCCCTTTGCATGTTGTGGTTTTGTGCCTTCCTTGTGTACTGTATATGTTGTGCTTCCTATTTTCTTATCTTGAGTAATCAAGTATGTATGGTGGGTGGGTTGCACATCATGTATGTCTGAGTCTTGTGTTTAGCCTTTTTGCATTGCATGTATCTTAGATGGCTCTTTTGAGAGATTAATGGATTATCCCATTGTGGGGGAGTGATGTGCTTTGCGCACCTCACAATCCTATAAATGTGTATACATGAGTAATACCACTTAGTATTGATATTTCAAGATTATCTAGTCTCTATGTGGTATGTCTTACTCATGAGAAATTCAAATTATAAATGTTTCCATTAATTATCTCGTATTGGTTTTCATTTGTCACTTGTTAATAAATGTTGGGTTATCACGTTATGGGGGAGTAATATGCTATGTGCATATTACAAGCCTAGAAAATGTGTATATTTGAGGTATTGCCACTTAGTGTTGATATTGTAAATTATCTTGTTCCTAGGTGGCATGTTATCTCTACAAGTGTCATTTTCTTGCGTTTTAGGAGTAAAGATGATGTTGGATATATTTAAAATCTACCAATGGGTATTGTTTCCAAATACTTCTTGTCCTTTGACAATTGGTATTCCCTTCATGTGGTAGAAATTGATAATCATCTTTACATTGGAATATATGTGTAGTTTGTCTTCCTTGCCTCTTGTGAATCATTTGGAACATGTCCTGTGTTTCGATAGATATAGAGAAAGTGATGATCCCATCTTTTGCATTTTGTAGTCAAATGCAAATTCTATACAATGCACATTTCTTGGGGGAGCTATCCTATTTTCTTTAGAACACTCTCTTTATGTGTTTATCATAAAATCTTTTGATCCCCATCAAACGTGTGTTTATGGGAGGCAAGTATTGCTCTTTATGATGCTTTGTGCCATCATGAAAACCTGTCGAGGGTTTAGTTTGTTTGGAACCTAGCTCTCTTTCGGGAACTTCATACCTCTTGTTTATTTTCCTTCAATTTGTATCTTCTTTCCTTTTATTTGGAATATGTCAATGGATATCACATCCATTGATGTATCTTTTAATTGGTATCCTTCAAGTGATAATTTTTCATTTGGCATTTCATTCTCACTTGATACCTCGTGTTTTGGTATCTTATCCACTATGTATTGATTTAATTCTTTAAAGCCTTGAGCATGCATATTTACTATATGTACCTTCTTTGGCATGTTTTCTTTCTTTGACCCAATATATAGGGGAAACTCCACCATGTCATAAATTGGATAAAGTGTGCATGAAATTCAATTTCATATCCACATGCACATATTTATGTGGAGTTTGTCATATGTATTGTTGGTTCTCTAACTCTTTGGTCCTGCTATCCCACACACACAACAGCGCCAGAAGTTGACACGTTGACAGAGGTTGGGCTTGCGTTGGTTCTTCCCTTGAAGAGGAAAGGGTGATGCAGCACAGGAGCAGTAAGTATTTCCCTCAGTTTGAGAACCAAGGTATCAATCCAGAAGGAGGGTCTCGTCAAGTCCAGAGTACCTGCGCAAACACAAACAAGCTTGCACCCAACGCTTCAAAGGGGTTGTCAATCCCTTCAAGATTGTTTGCAAAGTGAGATATGAAGGCGGAAAGTGCAACAAAGTAAAAAGTGCAAGGCTGAAAATATGGTGTGGAGTAGACCCTGGGGGCCATAGTGTTCACTAGAGGCTTCTCTCAAAATAGCAAGTATTACGGTGGGTGAACAAATTACTGTCGAGCAATTGATAGAACCGCGCAAAGTCATGACGGTATCTAAGGCAATGATCATGCATATAGGCATCACGTCCGTGACAAGTATACCAATACTTTCTGCATCTACTACTATTACTCCACACATCGACCGCTATCCAGCATGCATCTAGTGTATTGAGTTCATGACGAACAGAGTAATGCTTTAAGCAAGATGACATGATGTAGAGGGATAATCTCAAACCAATGATGAAAACCCCATCTTTTTACCCTTGATGGCAACAACATGATGCGTGCCTCACTACCCCTTCTATCACTGGGTGAGGTCACCGCACGGTATGAACCCAAAACCAAGCACTTCTCCCATTGCAAGAATCATATATCTAGTTGGCCAGACAAAACCCACAACTCGAAGAGAATTACAAGGATATGAAATCATGCATAAGAGAGATCAGAAGAAACTCAAATAAGATTCATAGATAATCTGATCATAAATCCACAATTCATCGGATCTCGACAAACACACCGCAAAAGAACATTACATCGGATAGATCTCCATGAAGATCATGGAGAACTTTGTATTGAAGATCCAAGAGAGAGAAGAAGCCATCTAGTTACTAGCTATGGACCCGTAGGTCTATGGTGAACTACTCACGCATCATCGGAGAGGTCATGGTGTTGATGGAGAAGCCTTCCGTGTTCGAATCCCCCCTCCGGCAGGGCACCAGGACGTGCCCCAGATGGGATCTTGCGGAGACAGAAGCTTGCGGTGGCGGAACAGTGATTGCGATGATCTCCTGATTTTTTCTGGAATTTATAGGATTATATAGGCGAAAGACCTAGGTCAGGGGACCTCCAGGGGGCCCACAAGCCTGGATGGCGTGGCCCCCCTGGCTGTGGGGTGGGGGCTTGTGGGGCCCCTAGGGCTCCCCTGCCTTGTCTCCCAAGTTCCCCGATCTTCTTCCGTTCCAAAAAAAATCTTTTCGGGGATTTTCTTCCGTTTGGACTCCGTTTCAAAATCTCCTCTGAAAGGGGTCAAAAACATGGAAAAAACAGGAAGTGGCACTTGGCACTGAGTTAATAAGTTAGTCCCAAAAAATATATAAAAGGCATGCAAAACATCCAAAGTTTGACAAGATAATAGCATGAAACCATCAAAAATTATAGATATGTTGGAGACGTATCAGGTCCCAATGAGTTTGGGCACCATTTCATTTGTGTTGTTGTTCTAGGAACAATTGAAGATGCATTGGATGCTCGGCTCACTTATAAGGAAGTGTTGACACCATGTGCTTATTGGAGCCAAGTTAGGATGATCAACGAACAATTATCTACTACATCAATCCAATGCTATCTCGGTAACAAGTATCTACTTCATGCTTACATTTCTTGCATTCAACCATTCGTAGGTTGCATCATGGCATGAATTTCTTGATTCGTTCTTGTGGTACTTGTTTCCTTTCTACAAACATCCCAACGATGATGTCTTATTGTTAGTTGTGATGTCTTTGATGTTCGTGAGTTGGAAGTCCATTAATGTACAATAAGAAAATATTAGGTCATATGCTATGCTTTCAAGCAAAGATCTTATTGGTATTTTTATGACTTCCTTTTGGATATCTTGTTTGTTCCTTCTTGTAACTATTTTGTGTGTACATCCTTCTTTGTGGATATATATATATCATCGTGATTTTCTTCTACCTAGAATCTTTTACACATGAGAGAAGTTACATCTCTAATTGATATCATGTTTTCTTTCACGTCCACCGTTGCATTTCCTTTTTCAGTTTTTGGTGGTTTCGTGAAAGGATTTGTCTTGAGTGTGGATCTTATATCCCTGCATCTTGATGCACTCATTGGTGGTGAAGATTATTTTTCCTCATGCTTGTCTTGACGAGGTTTTGCCATTTTGATTGGTATCCCTCCTCTTGACAAGGTTATTATTTCCTATCTTCACCATGGGTTGTCACAAGCGTTGGTTCTTAATTTGTTTATTAGTAAGCTTGTGAACCCATTTGCTAGTAGTGTGTGTTTGGGAAGGATATGTCTTGCACTTTGTGTCTCATTTCATCAAGACTATTTTAGTGAGTAATGCTCATCCTTATATTAGTCATCTCAAGTGCTTTGCCATGACTGACACGCATCATTTTGGTTGAGCCTATTCTTAAGTTGCCTCTTTTACATGTTGTTCAACCATATGTTTTGTGCAAGTGATATGCCTATTATCTTATCTACTTGTTTGCACTTTTTGTGTGTTTTTATTAATTTTGGGGGAGCAACGATCCTATTTTGTGCACTTGCATCAAATACAAAATTTCTTATTAGTGCACAAATCATGGGGAGTTTCTCTAGTTTTTATAAAACACTTCTTTACCCATATCATAATATCTTTATTCATGTGGTTCGAAGGACCATATGATTGTTTGTTCCAATTGGTATCTTTTGATTGCTTGCTTCTCTCCTTTGTATGTCTCTGTGCCATATGATCCTTTTACAATCTTTGGGTCCTCCACATAGTTCGTTTTCCTCCAACTACTTATCATTGTATATGTGTATTTCTTTGCACTCATTTGTTGAGAAGTATACACTTTTTGGAGGACCCCCTATTATATTGGCTTTCTCAGCTTTTCATCCATTTTGGTAATCGATGCCAATGGGGAGAAGTTTAGAGAGTTTAGTTTGGAGAAGTTTAGAGAGTTTTGCATTTGTTGCTTAAGCACTTTTGCGTTTTTTTTCTTAAGCACTTGCATCTGATACCCATGCATTATTGCTTTGCATGTGTGTGCCTGTTTATGCTTATTTCTTTATATAAACTCTCTTGAAAGTGATTGTCATCCATTACCAAAATGGGGGAGATTGTTAGAGCATATTTCTCCATATGTGGTTTTGGTAATTGATGACAATCCCTATGGACTAATGTTTGCCTTGAGTTATATTTGTAGGATTTGTCCATAGGCACTTCTTGAAGTCCATCTGTTGGTTTCAAGGAGTTTATATGATTACCAAGGTTGCATTCAAGGTTTTGTCCAAAGATTGGTCATAAATACACAAGGTTGATCAAGACTAAGTCAAAGAGTGAATCAATTTGATCAACACACAAAGCGTACAAGATGTACCGAGAGGGATCAAGTGATCCCATGGTATGGTGCGTTTCCATGGGCTTGCGTCAAGAGGAAGATCTCATACAGCCCATGGAAGATTGCGCTGTGCAAGTTCAAGTGGAGCATCACGAAGATATCATGCTTGAAGCTTACCGTCCATTGTGGTGGCAATGGACTTGTGAAGATGTGATGAAGAGTGGCTCACTCATAGTGAGTATGGGGGAGCAATCAACTAGTCTTCATTGAGCCAATGCAATCAAGAAAGGTGGTCCATCTTGAGGAAGTCAAGATCGTCATCATCTAGCTCAAGTGCACTATGTGCAAGGTATAGGTTTGCCCTTGATAGGTTTTCTATTTTACCAGTATCACAAATGGTAGTTGTGATACTGGGTTATAGGATAGATTGCCGCACTATCAAGGGGGGATCTCAAGTTACTAGCTTTATTGTATCGTTCGTTGAGAGCTCATCTTCATGACAAGCTCGAGTTCATCGAAAACGGAGTCCATATGCAACTTTTATGATGTTTTCCATGTTGGAGTTTTTGCCGGTTCTTCATTCATAGAGGTTTCACATCTCCATATCATTTGCATTTTTGTTGTTGGACAGCTCTTGTTGTTGTGAATCCAAAAAACTTGAGTTTGCTCAATTCGAAGCTCGTATGCGAAAGTTATGGTGGTTTCGGTTTTGCTTCGGTTGAAGTACTGCTTTAAGAGGTAGTAGAGAGCGGTAGTACCTCTCCTCCTAGCGGTAATACCTCTCCCCGAGCGATAGTACCGCCTAAGCGGTACTTTCGCTGACCATTACCACTTCCACTTCCGCTTATTTTATTCTTCTGGTTCCCAATCCGCATGAGCGGTAGTAGAGGGGTAGTAGAGAGCGGTAGTACCTCTCAAGCGGTACTATCTTTCCCCTGAGCGGTAGTACCTCTAAAGCGGTACTACCTCTCCCCCAAGCAGTACTACCTCTCTGGGAGAACTACCACTCGTGTTTTTCTGTCTCGTTGGGCTGGTTTGACCGTGCTAAGCGGTAGTACCGCTTGAGCACGACTTTTGGGCATAACGGTTGGATTTTGGGATGCCTATTTAAGGGGGGCCTTCTTCCACAATGGTCCCTACCTGTTGAGCTCGTATTTGCCACACCTTGTTGACCTTCTTTGAGATTGCTATCTCTCAATTCCTCCAATGATTCTTGCTAGTTCTTGAGGGAAAAGAGAGAGGACAACTAGATCCATATTTCCACCAATCAATTTCTCCTCTATGTGAGGGGAACCCCTTGGATCTAATCTTGGAGTTCTTCATGTTCTTCTTCGTGCTTCCTCTCCTTTTCTTCCATAGCATTAGTTATTGTGGTGGGATTTGAGAGAGAAAGACTTGGGCACTCCTTGTGCCCTTGCCATTGCATTTGGTGCATAGGTTTGAGTTCTCCGCGGTGATACGTGGAAGTGAAGTTTGAGATGCATATTACTCTTGGATGCTTGGTACCCTGTAGCTTGTTCTTCCTGGGTGCTCTGGCATCCTAGAAGCTTGGTGGTGCCTTGGATCTCAATCATTGTGGTGTAAAGCTCTAGGAAAGCATCGGGGTCTCCAATTAGGTTGTGGAGATTGCCCCGAGCATTTGAGGTCATCTAAGAGCCACAGTCCATTGTGGTGAAGCTTCGTGGTGTTGTTGGGAGCCTCCAATTAAGTTGTGGAGATTGTGTCAACCTTGTTTGTACGGGTTCGATGACCACCTTCAAGGGTCCCTTAGTGGAAACACGACATCTTGCATTGTACGGGGGCATGAGGAGATTACGGTGGCCTTAGTGGCTTTTTGGGGAGCATTGTGCCTCCACACCACTCTAAACGGAGATTAGCATCCGCAAGGGTGTGAACTTCGGGATACATCATCGTATCCGCGTGCCTCGGTTATCTCTTACCCGAGCCCTTTACTTATGCACTTTACTTTGTGATAGCCATATTCTTTCTTGTTATATATCTTGATATCACTTAGTTGTTTATCTTGCTTAGCATAATTTGTTGGTGCACATAGGTGAGCCTAGTTGTTTTAGGTTTTGTGCTTGACAAATTATACGTTAGTTTTATTCCGCATTTGTTCAAGCCTAAACCATAATTATTTTATATCGTCTATTCAACCCCCCTCTAGGCGACATCCACGTCCTTTCAACCGCCTAAGAAGAATGACAAGCGTGACCAAAATTCAGTTTGGTTTCATGCTTGGGAGGTCGACCATGGAAGCCATTTTCTTGTTACGACAACTTATGGAGAGACACAGAGAGCAAAGAAGGACATGCATATGATGTTCAATGACATGGAGAAGGCCTATGATAAGATACCGCGGTATGTCATGTGGTGGGCCTTGGAGAAACACAAAGTCCCAACAAAGTACAATACCCTCATCAAGGACGTGTACGATAATGTTGTGACAATTGTTCGAACAAGTGATGGCGACATTGATGACTTCCCGATTAAAATAGGACTGCCTCAGGGGTCAGCTTTGAGCCCTTATCTTTTTTGACTTAGTGATGGATGAGGGCACAAGGAATATGCAAGGAGATATCCCATGGTGCATGCTCTTTGCGGACGACGTGGTGCTAGTCGATGATAGTCGGACATGGGTCAACATGAAGTTAGAGCTTTGGAGACAAACCTTGGAATCGAAAGGTTTTAGACTTAGTAGAACTAAAACCGAGTACATGAGGTGCGATTTCAATACTACTAGGCATGAGGAGGAGGAGGAAGTTAGCCTTGATGGGCAAGTGGTGCCTCAGAAGGACACCTTTTGATATTTGGGGTCAATGCTGCATAAGGATGGGGATATCGATGAAGATGTGAACCATCGAATTAAAGCCGGATGGATGAAGTGGTGCTAAGCTTCTGGCATTTTCTGTGACAAGAGAGTGCCACAAAAGCTAAAAGACAAGTTCTATAGGATGGCGGTTCGACCAACAATGTTGTATGGCGCCGAGTGTTGGCCGACTAAAAGGCGACATGTGCAGCAGTTGGGTGTGGCGGAGATGCGTATGTTGAGATGGATGTGTGGCCACACAAGGAAGGACCGAGTCCGAAATGATGATATACGAGATAGAGTTGGGGTAGCGCTGATTGAAGAGAAGCTTGTCCAACATCGTCTGAGATGATTTTGTCATATTGAGCGCATGCCTCTTGAAGCTCTAGTGCATAGCAGACGGCTAGAGTGTGCTAATAATGTCAAAGAGGCAGGGGTAAACTGAAGTTGACATGGGAGTAGTCCGTAAAGAAAGATTTAAAGAATTGAAGTATCACCAAAGAACTAGCCATGAACAATGGTGCGTGGAAGCTTGCTTGGGATAGAGGTGCGTGGAAGCGTTCCAGAACAATGAGTTGGTGGCGAGATCTTATGATTTCATCTCTAACCTATCCCAACATGTTAGGGACTAAAGGCTTTGTTGTTGTTGTTGTCGTCGACGTCGTCTTATGAACAAACGTTGTAGTGAACAATATTTTTATATTTGCATGTGTACATTTGTAAAATCGGCGAACAGTTAATTCGTGAACGCTACTTATTTTTTTAACGAGGTTGCAACATTTAAAGCTACAAAATTGATGGTTCAACTTTGCTGACAAAACTTAATGAAGCCGAGTATACACGAGTGACCAACTTGTTCTGCACTTCATTGCATGCCTGATCCAAAGATGAATTGTCCTGAATCAGAAGTCGCGGTTGACTAGCTCCGACCTCCGAGCAGATGATGCCAGATACCAGTAAATCCTCGTGCGCACCAGCCCATGTAGCATCAAGAAGACGTTGGTTTGCAAGACTATGCTCTCACGGAGGCAGGCGAACCTAGTGCAGTGATGAAGCAGCCGTAACGTGGGCAAAACGATATTCGTCGAAACGCAGAGCGGGGCCAAGAGGCAAAACAACGCTTCTTTAACTCGTCCAAATATTTGCACAAGATAAACAACTAAGCATACAAAAATCACATTCCTATTTCTGTTCTCTTCCTCAAATCTGTAGACAACAGCAATATATACAGACGGCTTTACAGCTACACATTGTTTCCTGGGCATTAGCCACTGTATATTACATAACTATGGTTTTCTTACCTTCTATGCATGTTCTGTGAAGTATGGATACAAAGAGTATTGCTCACAAGCCACCACATCAAAAGATTGGCAGCACAAACACACTGGAGGTGAACGACGCTGTCATCATCAACCTGCTGAACAGTTGGAATGTGCTTAGCTTTCAGCAACCAATTAAAGGGCTACTTCAACTTAGCAAAAACTAGGACACTTTAACTGGCTGTTTTTACGACTAATTTAGCTGGTGCAGCAAGCAAGTAGAAATTTTAGACAATCTTGAGCATATAACTACACTAGCATAAAACTACTACCGGTAACGGGACCCAAAATGGATACTCCACTGGTGAATCCATTAATACAGAAAATCAAACTCCTACCAGTTTCCATGAGTAACACAGACGGACACACATTTTCAATAATGGAAGGTTTGTGCACAAAGTAAAACACACACGCGCGCGCATGAGCACACGCCAAACGCGCACACACACACGCACACGCACATGAGAAGTTTTAATTTATCATGCCCACCACTCCATACACAAGTTATATGCAGGTGCCAATCATTCCATGTGTTGATCCACAAGTTATATGCAGGTGCCAATCATTCCATGTGTTGATCCCTACTGGAATGCAACACAAGCAAATATAAATCTTGTCTTTAGTTCATAAATTAGTTGAAACTCATTTCCATATGTCCATCTATCTATGCAGTGTCTTGTTGTCAGGTATATTCTCTTGTCTTTAAAAATTTGCACCATTTTTTAAGGAAAAAACTAGTGTCTGTATATTTATTCTTGGGTGACTAATTCTTAGATTTGATTGAGTTAACAACACATTTCTAAAATCGTAACTTTGATTACTCCCAGGATTCCTTAAGCTTCCCATGTGAAAAAATTTATAGCCATTTTAGGTGACACGCAGAAATTAGAAAACTGAAATACCAAATTTAGTGACAGGAATAGAATGCAGGATCTGATCTACTTAATTACCAGCTAAAATATCCTTGCTATTTGGTATGTTCATACTCCTGGTTCTTGAATGGATCACTTGAACTCACCTCATTCTTTGCAAACTGTCACAAATCAATGGTCAGATTCAGCATTTCAGAACCCAGAAGTAGAAAATATGTCAGGCAGAGAAACAAACCGTTGTTGTCGTTATTGTCGCCATTGTGACAGGTTGACTCGATGGCAAGATGAAGTTGCTCCAAAATAGATGATCCGCAGAAGGATCAGAAGGACTCCAGGTACTTTTCATTGTAGGCATAACAGGGGCCAATGTGTATGGAGCTCTTTGTACTAGCAACCCATTCATGTTAATGTCAACTGCAGATGTATGATGTCCAGTAGTAGGTTCTGATACAGCGACCTTTCCTTCATCTATTTCTTTGCTAAATGTGCATTCTTCAGATAATTTTGTGGACTTCTCCAAGAAGCTTTTGAAGGCACCAGACTGAGATAAGATACCGCATGCAGATAGCCCCGCTGAAGAGGGTTTTGAATGGGAACCGAGGCCAAGAGAAGGCAGCTTATACGGCTCAGTCAGTTGCACTGAACCTTCAATAGCACGGATTTCATCAGCAACCTCTTCTGCTTTTGATGTATCTGACTGCCGTGCCTTTTTGGGTACCCACCACCTAATGTAATTTGTTAGATCAATTTTCCTCTCTAACCCAAAGCTTCCCGCAAATTTTCCATCCAGTGCAATGCCCTTTCCTGTAATATAAATAAGTTGCAACTTTCAAGGTATCACAGCCTAGTTACCACTTCTTTAGTTTGTTTAACTCAAAAGAGCAGTGTAGTAGTATGCATAGACGCACCACAACTGAGGTTCATGTAGTCATTGCCAAGCAGTTGTCCCAAAGAAGCATCCCATCTGGAATTATGGAGCTGCCTGTATGACAATGTACACTTAGTATAAAGCTTAAGTAAAGCACTTGCAGCTTTTTAGTAACGCATTTATGTCATGAAACTTAATTGAAAATTTGAACAATTCTTGTTGCAACATTTATAATTACAAACTGTACATTGACATGGCACACATCTTACAAAACTTTTACTGTGTATGCCTTGTACATGCTATGTTTGGCAGCAAAGTATTAGAAAAACCGCAGTATTGAAAACCATAGTATTTTAGTCAGTAGGTACAAGATACCGCAGCTTTGACATACCAAAGTATCTTGAAGTTTTGAAAATACTGCGACCCGTTTGGCAAGTGCTTGTATACACCAACGTAAATTAGCTAGCTAGCATATGAAGCAGTTGCACTGTGTGCGGTGCTAGCTAGCTAGCCGGACGCATTGAACGGACATGCATAATAATCAGCCGGATGCACTGAACTACCATGCACAAACAAGAAAAGAAGGCAGTTCAACTCAACGCAAGAAGGGGAACAAAGCAGCCGCGCAGAGGCAGGTGCCAGCGGCCAGCGCCGAGAGGCGGGAGGTCAAAGGTCAGCATAGTCACGCTCCTCTCTCCTTTGCCATCTCTTGGTTTGTCCCCGATGGAGACGATATCCAGAAACAACATGGTGGTTGCAGCTTAGAAGCAGGAAGAAGATAACGAGGACGGCATTTCTTTCGTGTGCTCTGTTCTTAAAAAAGAGGTCGAGGGTTCTTTTTTTAAAACAGAGAAAATACTGTGGTTTTGTAAATACTGCAGTATTATTATCACAATTTTCACTCATAGCCAAACAGCTCATAGTAATTAAAACTGCAGCATTTTAAAAACCTTACTTCAAAAATATTTTGTTATCAAACAGGGCAAGCTGAAAAGGTTAGTCTTCAATGCTGATGTCTGGTCAATATTTGAGACAAATGGAACTAAATAAAGCTACTCATAGTATTACATCACCTGTCACAAATTAATATTGTAATACCACTTCCCAAATACGAATGTCTACCTATATATGGATAGACCCCACACTGTCAATGATCAGATCCAACTCATGGAACAGAGTGAAAAACACTTGTTGTATAATAGGACGCCCAAGAAGCATACATACTGTATGATTGAGGGATTGGGTTTGGAAGAAATATATGTTTAGTGCAAGCTGCAGATATGTTCATTTCCCAAGCTACCAGTATAGAACTATAATCTTTTTCAATCTAATTTTTAAGGAAACTGCTAAGCTGTCATGGTGCAAAACCACAATTGGCTACAGAAGCTATTGAATACTTTATTTGCTCATTTTAGTTTTGCAGTGTTGCTCTGTTGTGAAGATGAACACAAAGCAACAGAGAAAGTTACAAACTAATATATGAGATTGTAGCGAAATTTCCAACCCATTATTGATGTGGCAGAAATATTTGTAGCAATAAAGCACAATACAATCATATTAAACAAAGCATCGACAGTTTGAACAATTTGGGAATAAATGATTTGCATGTGGAAAAACTTTTACAGGGATGCATTACAGAAGTAAACTATCACAAAACAACAAACATAAAAGAAATTTGCATAGTAGAGGATATATTTTCTCAATCATTAAAACGCACCTGGGAAGCCCACGATATTTTGGTAATCCCCTAGAGAAGGCACTGCTCTTTCTGCAATGCATGCATCTTCCAGTCATTGCTTCAGAAAATAAATAATGTATATGCATTATAAATGCACGACACAAATATACCTTCGGAGAGATACAAGATAGTCCTCTTTGGAGATCATCTGCATCTCTTCAAGATCTCTTGTATAATCGGAGACCTAAATAGGCAGATACATAATGAACATAAGTTTGCTAATTGTCAAATTTTTCATTAGGTATTGTGACAGTTGACATGGAATTGAAAACAATGAAGTAATTATAATTTTTGTTTCGTCAATACTCTGCAGAAGACAGTTGTGTTATTTGTTTTAAGTTACAATTGTAAATTAAAATAATAATAAAAACAAAACCAGATGAGAGAATCATAGACTTATAATGAAGCTGAGCTGGGGCATCATATATCCTAATTTTAATTGTGCTTTATGAAAAGTAGGCACTACATAGTAAACAGTTTTGGGTTTCGTCCCAACACTTATATCTGTAAATATGTAAACCAGCCAAACGAGATAAGAGAATCATCGGCTTAAACTGAACTGAGGTAACATGTATCTCAAATTTTGATATACATAATGTAAAGTAGACAAAAGACACTAGATATTTCTGAAATTTAGAGATCAAATTTGGAAGCTTTCGGTTTCTGTGCAAGATTTTTATTACATCGTGGGTTCTAAATAAATCATTGCTCAATATTAATAACAAACAGACTGATTAGCACACAGAGGTATCAGTTTCACCATGGAACACTTCCTGAAATAAATGAATAATGCATTCAGCTAAACCACGATCTTACTAAAAAAGGAAAATATACTTAATAATTTAAGGTGGAAGAATTTAACAAAGACTAGAAAACAAGAGCTGAATGGCATTAGCAAATCTTATAGACGACTCACAGGAAAATTTATCTGTGTTCCAGCTCCCCAGTATTTCAATGCAGCAAGATCATAGGCTCTTGCCGCAGCCTCTTCATCATCATATGCGCCTATGTTGCACATCAAATGGTGGGCATTAGAAACATCTTATCAAGTTAACACTATGTGCATTTTAATGTCAGCATCGGTGGTGCTCCTTACCTAAATATACTGCAAGATTGGTGCGCCGTGCAGTTTCCCATGTAAAAAAGAAACATCTTATCAAGTTAACACTATGTGCATTAAATTACATTAAGCACAACTACAGTAATAAAAATTAAATGGTAAATCATACTGATATAGTTAACTTTAACACAGGTCATCGTATGGAGATATGAAAGAAATCATGCACATAGTATAAAAACTGAGATATGCAGAATGCATACTCTTTACAACCAGTAAATGCATGCAGTGGTTATGGCACAGCAAACAATTATCTAGTCAAAAATACCTGACTCAAGCAATAGTAAAAAAGAAAAAGATCTGTTTGAGTGTAAACTTGTAGACGGAAGAACTACTTAATTACTACATAGATTCCATATCGGATGATGGATGATTGAGGATTAGAGACCTTAAACCAAATGACTCTGCAATAAAAGGAAGCTAAGATGGACAAGTTTCCTATACACCAGTGTAATAAGATTGCTAAAGAAGCATGATAAATTTACAACAGCTGTAACTCTGCACTTAGCACACAATATCCCAAATGGCCTCTGCAATAAAAGGAAGCTAAGATGGACAAATTTCCTATACAGCAATGTAATAGATTGCTAAAGAAGCATGCTAGATTTACAACAGCTGTAACTCTGCACTGAGCACACAATAATCCCAAATGACCTCTGCAATAAAAGGAAGTTAAGATGGACAAGTTTCCTATACACCAATGTAATAAGATTGCTAAAGAAGCATGATAAATTTACAACAGCTGTAACTCTGTACTGAGCACACAATAATCCCAAATGACCTCTGCAATAAAAGGAAGTTAAGATGGACAAGTTTCCTATACACCAATGTAATAAGATTGCTAAAGAAGCATGATAAATTAACAACAGCTGTAACTCTGTACTGAGCACACAATAGTCGCATACCTTGTTTCCCTTTTTTATTCTGATTCTGATTCCATGTGCTTTTGTCCCAAAGGTGAGCCTCATATCGCCCTGTCCATCTATGCCTATTGATGCAACATTGGGCTAAGTAATAAATTGAATGAATACATGTATAAGGAACACCAAAAGGAGATAATGCTATGCTCACAAAAAGTTTAAGGAAGTATATGTCTGTTGAAGGCAGTAAAAAAGAAAAGAAATAATAGCGTATAGTACAGAAAATAATACTCATAAGTGGAGAAGGAAGGAGCGAAGGAGGACACCAAATATGAAATGCGCACCGAGAAGCATGAAGTGCCAAGCACGGTGAAGAGGTCAAACTTGGAAGTATTTGTAAACAATTAAGGTGGCCAGACATCGGAGGTAATACTACTTGTAATTTCTCGTGGTTGAGCGTGCACATTAACCATTAGCATGTGCTGACCTGCAGATCATCGTTTGAACAGGGTACTAACTGTGATGTTCATACATTAATTTACAGCTGTTTCGTGATAATAACCAGAGACAAACACTGGCTGCAATGTTGAGATACCTAACAGCAATAGTCCTCTATAACATTCACTTATTCTCGTCGTGTGCCAGTTCTCATCGGATCTCCCAGGCTAGTCACGCTCTGCGTCACTTTCCGATACGCTCCCCACCCCCAATAACTCGAGACAGAGACGCATACGGAAGCTCATTGGCGATCTGTAGTGCTGAGCTTCTTCCAGACATGGTCGCCGGGAAACGAAAAGCAGGTAGCAGCGGAGATGAGTCCGTGAGCGGGCCAGGCAGGGGCGGTACGTACCGGGTGACCCCGCGGTAGATGGAGCTGCGTTTCCCGGCGGCGCAGGGCGTCATGCGGCTGATGCGGTCCTTGGCGGTGCAGACGCGCTCCTTCCGCGCCGGGGCGAGCCTCCTGGGCGGCGCCTGCTCCGCGGCGGCCACCCCCACCGCCGCGCCGTACGCGGGCGGCGGCCCCTCGCTTCCCCCCGCCGCGGCCTCCAGCTTGTTCTGCAGCCCCGCGTCGGCCGCGGCGGGGTTGGGGGAGGCCATGGCGCCGCCACCGGATCGGTCGAGCCGGCGCGACGAGGCAGGAGGACGGGGGCGAGCGCTTCGGCCTTTGGAGGAGTCGCAGTGGTGACCGTTTGGGGGCGGCCGTGGTGGTGGTTTCAAATGGAGGGGGGGAGGGGTGGGGGAGGAGGAGCAGAGGCAGAGGTGGATGGGGACGCGTGGAGCCCAGTGGGCCGGCACATGGGGAGCAGGGAGCCGCAGGGGAATCCGAGGATGCGCGATTGATGATGACGGCTAGAGAAGAAGGAAGAGAGTTGAGCCGATGGTAGCGGGCCGGAAAGGGACGGCAGCAGCGCCACGCCGGATGCGGGTTTGTCCGGCCCGTCGTCGCTTCCGCGAACGGCATCGGTACGGCTCGCGTGGCCGATTCTTACTCCCATCGATGCCGACCCGACAGGGGCAAACCCCGTGATGGAAAACACGAGGGATGTGCAGATGGAACTCCGTGATGAATGATGATGATGCATAAAGAAACAAAACACTGGAAATGAACCGACTGGAGTGGAGTTGAGTTGAGTTCAATGCCTCAGGACCGTTGGCCACCGTGTCAGATGCGGCAGGAGGTGAGTGAATGGGGCTGATCGAGTCGAGTTGGTTCATGGGAGGCCGTGGACAGTACTGCACTACCACGGTACTGCCGTGCCACATTGAAGGCAGGTGTACTGCGCTGCATGCTCACTCTCTCTACTGGCTAGTAGCTCTGTGTTAATGTTGCACTCACTTCACGTCACGTAGGGGTAGCACGTATCATGTCAGTCACGTCACGTCACGTAGGGATAGCCCATGTCAATCACGTCGCCACGGGCATATCAAATGCATCGGCCAAAATCGTGTATTTAAAGCAACTTTAACGGTTGATCCGAACGAATGAAGATTAGTTCGGTTTGTTCGTTTGGATCGACCGGTCGGTCGGCGTCCGTCCTGTTTTAGATATGAGTCGGCAGCGCGTTCAACGCGCCGACCTATATGTGCCGGCGTGGCCGGCTGGTTGTCTGGCCGTTCTATTTTGCATTGAATTTGCTAACATAATTTGGACCGAATAAAATAACATAGTTATTACAAGCCGAATAAACATAACATAGTTTTCACATATTTTTGCAAACGAATAAGAAGATAAATCCATTGGTCGCCAACATGAGCCCACATATGCTCAACCAAATCATTTTACAGCTGCACGTGTGTTTCCCAATCATGCATGTCTTGATGAAATTGGATGAACTGTTCAAACGTTGTTGCTCCTCCATGCTCAGGCACAACATTCTCACCCTGAAACTAAAACCCTTGATCGTACATACGTTCCGAGCGCTCGTCTTCTACGGTCATATTATGCATGATCACACAAGCAGTCATCACCTTTCACAGTTTCTGCGTGCTCCACGTATTAGCAGGATACCGAACGATGCCCCATCGAGATTGCGAAACACCAAAGGCACGCTCGACATCCTTCCTAGCACCCTCTTGCTCTTGGGCAAATCTTTTCCTCTTCTCTCCGACAGGGTTGGGTATTGTCTTGACAATAGTGGTCCACTGAGGATAGATTCCGTCACCCAGGTAGTATCATTTGTCGTGGTTGTGGTCGTTAACAGTAAAGTTCACCGGTGGGCTGTTGTCTTCGACAAGCCTAGCAAACACCGGCGAGCGCTGAAGCACGTTGATATCATTGTGTGATCCATCCATGCCAAAGAAAAAGTGACAGATCCAGAGATCTTCATACGCCACGGCCTCTAGTATGACAGTGCAAGCCTTGACATGGCCCTTATACTGCCCTTGCCAAGCAGAAGGGCAGTTCTTCCACTCCCAGTGCATGCAATCTATGCTACCAAGCATCCCTGGAAAGCCCCTGCTGGCATTCATCGCCAACAAACGGGTTGTATCTTCAGTAGTCGGCTCTCTCAAGTACTCAGGGCCAAACACAGCAATAACAGCCTTGCAGAACTTATACAGAGACTCTAGGAAAGTAGACTCGCTCATACGGACGTACTCGTCAATGAGATCACCGGGCACTCCGTATACAAGCATTCAGATGGCGACAGTGCATTTCTAATAAGAGGAAAAACCTATCTTGCCAACGACATCCTCTTTGAACTCAAAATAGTCATCATAGCCGACCACCCCCTCTCTAATACGGTTGAAAAGATGCCTACTCATACGGAAACGACGGTGGAATTTTTGATGTTTGAACAACAGGTTTGTTGTATCAAAGTAGTCCTTCCAAAGAAGGAAATGTCGGCTCTCTCGGTTGCGATTCAACACCAAAGGTGGCCCGGAATGGAGCCACAGAATAATGGTCGCTAGCTGTTGAGGTGGTGATGGACCAACACAGCAGCCGATACCTCCTCCTCGTCATCGGACGACGAATTGTCAGAGTCGCAAAGGAAATTGTGGAAAAAGAATTCGTCAGCGGAGTCCATTTTGTACCTTGGCAAACTGTCGAACAACTTGCAGGCGTCGACGAAGGAGATGGCTGCCGAAGGGAGTCGCGACGCGCACTGACCAGCTAGCTGCCCTGCCAGCGTCCAACGAGTGGGCCGATGTCCGACGAGCATGCCGGTGAGGATCTGGCCGGGCGACGAGGCAACTTCTTGGTCGGGGCGGGCTGTGTGGTGGGGAGGCAGGAGTGGGAAGCAGTCGGCTCCCCGGCGGCAAGACGGCGGCGACGGGCGACGTGGGAGTGGGCGGCGTTGCTGGGCGGATGTGGAGGCGTCGGCAGCTGGCAGAGTCAAATGGGCGACGGCGTCGGCGACGAAGGAGGCGGGCGAGGGTTGGATGGGGGGAGGCCAATGTGCCACCAACCAGCGGGCCCGGGGGAGGAGAATGCGAGCGTGCGCGCGTCCGTCGCATGTCCGCGCCGACGCAAATCCGGCTCAAAAATGGGTCCGGAATGGGTCGCCCACGGACGAAAACTGGACGCGCGTCCGTTTGGGTCGGCGCGTTGGGCCGCCTTTTGTGTTCGCGCCGACCCAAACGGACGGCGGCGGACCAAATAGGTCGCCCCATTGAATTTTCTCTTATGGATGGAAAAGAAGTTCGGGGCATCTTCAATGCTGAACCTTCAAAATGGACATAATATTTGTCCGCGAGCTGGTCCGGAGTCATCTACGGACCTGTATATGGGAGTCGGTCATCCAACCTTGTTCCCCAAACATCTATGTCTATTATGTTTTGATGTCCGTAAATAGAAAATAATGGCATATCAAATCTTCGACGAATGAAAATATTCAAGTGCGGCACAAGTTCAAATGTACGTACTACAACCACAATAAGTTTTGGAATAAAATAGTTCAAACTAGAATTCAATTCGCACATATGTTTTTGTTGTTACCTTTAAACGATGTTCACTCAGATCTTTCTTAAACTTCTCATGAATTGGTCGATGTCATATTTGTTGATAATTTGCACAAACTTATTAACGTGGCCGGTAACTGATGTGAAAGTTGTTGGAAATATGCCCTAGAGGCAATGATAAATTAGTTATTATTATATTTCCTGTTTCAAGATAATCGTTTATTATCCATGCTATAATTGTATTGAATGAAAGCATATATGCATGTGTGGATATATAGACAAAACAATGTTCCTAGTAAGCCTCTAGTTGGCTAGCCTGTTGATCAAGGATGGTTAATGTTTTCTGACCATATGCAAGTGTTGTCACTTGATAACTGGATCACATCATTAGAAGAATGATGTGATGGACAAGACCAAATTATAAACGTAGCATGTGACCGTGTCATTTTGTTGCTATTGTTTTCTGCGTGTCAAGTATTCATTCCTATGACCATGAGCTCATGTAACTCACTAACACCGGAGGAATTCCTTGTGTGTATCAAACGTCACAACGTTACTCGGTGACTATAAAGGTGCTCTACATGTATCTCCAAAGGTGTCAATAGAGTTAGCATGGATCAAGACTGGGATTTGTCACTCCGTGTGACGGAGAGGTATCTCGGGGCCCACTCGGTAATACAACATCACATATGAGCCTTGCAAGCAATGTGACTCAAGTGTAAGTCACGAGATCTTGTATTACGGAACGAGTAAAGAGACTTGCCGGTAACGAGATTGAAATAGGTATAGAGATAACGACGATCGAATCTTGGGCAAGTAACATACCAAAGGACAAAGGGAATGTTATACGGGATTATATGAATCCTTGGCACAGAGGGTCAACCGATAAGATCTTCGTAGAATATGTCGGATCCAATATGGACATCCAAGTCTGGCTATTGGATATTGACCGGGGAGTGCCTCGGGTCAAGTCTGCATAGTTCTCGAACCCGCAGGGTCTGCACACTTAAGGTTCGGTGACGTTTTAGTATAGTTGAGTTATATGTGTTGGTAAACTAAGGTTGTTCGGAGTCCTGGATGAGATCACAGACGTCATGAGGGTTTCTGGAATGGTACGGAAACGAAAATTGATATATAGGATGGTTTCATTTGGTCACCGGAAAGTGTTCGGGCATTACCGGGAGTGTACCAGGAGTGACGAATGGGTTCTGGGTATTCACCGGGAGGGGACCACCCACCCTGGAGTGATCCCAATAGCACTAGGGTGGCGCACCGGCCCTTAGTGGGCTGGTGAGGCCAGCCCAAGTGGGCTATGGTGCCACAAGAAGAAAAAAACCAAAGGAAAGAGAAAAAAAAAGGAAAGAGGGAGGATGGAAGGAAGGAGTGGACTCCTCCTTCCGAAACCAAATTGGGGTGGGAGTCCACCTCCTCCTCTCGGCCGGCGCCCTTGGGGCTCCCTTGAGCCCCAAGGCTAGCCCCTCCCCTCCTCCTATATATATTGGTGGTTTTAGGGCTTTTGAGACACAACTTGGCCACGTGCAACTCAAACATATACCACGTAGTTCTTCCTCTAGATCAGATTTCTGCGAAGCTCAGGCGAAGCCCTGGAGGAACAGATCATCACCATCACCGGTGCACCGTCACGCTGCCGGAGAACTCATCTACTTCCCCATCTCTCTTGCTGGATCAAGAAGTCGGAGATCGTTCTCGAGCTGTATGTGTGCTGAACGCGGAGGTGTCGTCCGTTTGGTGCTAGATCGGGACGGGTCGTGGGACGACGGTGATTTGAATCACGAAGCTGTACCACTACATCAACCGCGTTTCTTAATGCTTCCCGCTTAGTGATCTACAAGGGTATGTGGATCCGATCTCCCTCTCGTAGATGAACATCACCATGATAGGTCTTCGTGTGCGTAGGAATTTTTTTGTTTCCCATGCAACAATCCCCAACAGTGGCATCATGAGCTAGGTTCATGCGTAGATGTAACCTTGAGTAGAACACAAAAGTTTTTGTGGGCGTTGATGTTCGATTTTCTTCCCTTCTTAGTCTTTTCTCGATTCAGCGGTATTGTTGGATTGAAGCGGCCCGGACCGACATTACTCGTACGCTTACGAGAGACTGGTTTCATCGACCAACATGCAACTCGTTGCATAAAGATGACTGGCGGGTGTCGGTTTCTTCAACTTTAGTTGAATTGGATTTGACCGAGGCGGTCCTTGGAGAGAGTTTAAATTACAATTTGCACATCTCCGTTGTGGTTTATGCGTAAGTAAGATGCGATCTACTAGATACCCATAGCAGCCACGTAAAACATGCAACAACAAAGTAGAGGACGTCTAACTTGTTTTTGCAAGGTATGCTTGTGATATGATATGGCCAAAGTCATGATGTGATATATTGGATGTATGAGATGATCATGTTGTAATAGTTAATATCGACTTGCATGTCGATGCTATGGCAACCGCAGGAGCCATAGTGTTGTCTTTAAACTAACGTTTGTGTTTGCAGATGCGTTTACTATATTGCTAGGTTGTATCTTTAGTAGTAATAGCATAGATAGCACGACAACCTCGATGGCGGCACAATGATGGAGATCATGGTGTGGCGCCGGTGACAAGAAGATCATGCCGGTGCTTTGGTGATGGAGATCAAGAAGCACAAGATCATGGCCATATCATGTCACTTATGAATTGCATATGATGTTAATCCTTTTATGCACCTTATCTTGCTTAGAACGACGATAGCATTATAAGGTGATCCCTCACTAAAATTTCAAGATAAAATTGTGTTCTTCCCGACTGTGCACCGTTGCGACAGTTTGTCGTTTCGAGACACCACGTGATGATCGGGTGTGATAGACTCAACGTTCACATAAAACGGGTTCAAAATAGTTGCACACGCGGAACACTCGGGTTAAACTTGACGAGCCTAGCTTGTGCAGACATGGCCTCGGAACACAAGAGGCCGAAAGGTCGAGCATGAATCTTATAGTTGATATGATTAGCATAGAGATGTTTACTACTGAAACTACGCTCAACTCATGTGATGATCGGACTTGATTTAGTGAATTTGGATCATGCCACACTCAAGTAACTAGAGGGATGTCTATTTGAGTGAGGGTTTATTAGTAATCTGATTAGTTAAACTCTAATTGTCTTGAACATAGTCTAAGTCCACTTTGCAATATTTTATGTTGTAGATCAATGGCTCACGCAGTAGCAACCCTGAATTTCAATACGTTCCTAGAGAAAGCTAAGTTGAAAGATGATGGAAGCAACTTTGTTGATTGGGCACGTAATCTTAGGCTCATCCTACAAGCTGGGAAAAAGAATTATGTCCTTGATGCTGCGCTAGGAGATGAACCACCCGCTACGTATGACCAAGATGTTTTGAATGCTTGGCAATCGCGTAAGGAGAACTACTCAGTAGTTCAATGTGCAGTCTTGTATGGCTTAGAACCGGGAGTTCAACGATGTTTTGAGCATCATGGAGCATATGAGATGTTCTAGGATTGAAGTTTATCTTTCAGAAGAACGCCTAGATCGAGAGGTATGAGACCTCCGATAAATTCTATGCCTGCAAGATGGAGGAGAATTCGTCTGTCAGTGAACATGTGCTCAAAATGTCTGGGTACTCAAACCATCTAGCTGATCTCGGGATTGAACTCCCGCAAGAGGCTATCACTGATAGAATTCTTCAATCACTACCACGTAACTATAAGAGCTTTGTGTTGAACTATAACATGCAAGGGATGAACAAGTCACCCGGCGAGTTATTCGCGATGCTGAAAGTCGCAGAGTCAGAACTCCGGAAAGAGCATCAAGTGTTGAAGGTCAATAAGACCACTGGTTTCAGGAGAAACGGCAAAGGCAAGAAGGGTAACTCCAATAAGAGCGGCAAAACTGTTGCCAATCCGACGAAGAAACCCAAGGTTGGACCTAAGCCGGAAACAGAGTGCTATTAGTGCAAGGGGATGGGTCACTGGAAGAGCAACTTCCCCAAGTATTTGACTGATAAGAAGGCTGGACAAAAAAGAAAAGGAAAAAAGGAATTTATAGGGACAATGTTACCCCCTATATCCCCTAGTTTATATTGTAGGAATAATAAAAAAATATAGCAGTCTGGCACACTTACGTCCTCGCAAAGTAAATAATGATTATTGTAGTCGTAACCGCCAAAAAAATCAGGTATATGTGATATACATGTTTTTGATGTGTACTTAACCAACTCTCGTAGTAGTGCCTGGGTATTTGATACCGGTTCTGTTGCTCATATTTGCAACTCGAAGTAGGAACTGCGGAATAAATGAAGGTTGGCGAAGGATGAAGTGACGATGCGCGTGGGAAATGGTTCCAAGGTTGATGCAGTCACCGTCGGCACAGTCTCACTTCAGTTACGAGCAGGATTAGTTATGAACTTAAATAATTGTTATTTAGTGCCTGCTTGAAGCATGGACATTATATCTGGATCTTGTTTATTGCGAGACGGTTACTCATTTAAGTCAGAGAATAATGGTTGTTCTATTTTTATGAGTAATATCTTTTATGGTCATGCACCCAATGTGAGAGGTTTGTTCATATTGAATCTTGATTGTGATGACACACATATACATAACATTGAGACCAAAAGATGTAGAGTTAACAATGATAGCGCCACATTTTTGTGGCACTACCGCTTAGGTGATATTGGAGTAAAGCGCATGAAGAAACTCCATACCAATGGGCTTTTGGAGTCACTTGATTTTGAATCACTTGACACGTGCGAACCATGCCTCATGGGCAAGATGACTAAGACTCCGTTCTCCGGAACAATGGAGCGTGCAAGTGACTTGTTGGAGATCATACATACTGATGTGTGCGGTCCAATGAGTGTGGAGGCGCATGGCTGATATCATTATTTTCTCACCTTCACTGATGATTTGAGTAGGTATGGATATATCTACTTGATGAAGCACAAGTCTGAAACATTTGAGAAGTTCAAGTAATTTCAGAGTGAAGTTGAAAATCATCGTAACAAGAAGATCAAGTTCCTGCGTTCTGATTGAGTGGGCGAATATCTGAGTTTCCAGTATGGTGCTCACTTAAGATAATGTGGAATTGTTTCACAGTTGACACCGCCTGGAACACCACAGCGTAATGGTGTGTCCGAATGTCATAATCGTACTTTGTTAGATATGATGTGATCTATGATGTCTCTTACCGATTTGCCGTTATCGTTTTGGGGTTATGCATTAGAGGCAACTGCATTTACTTTAAATAGGGCACCGTCAAAATCCGTTGAAACGACACCATATGAGCTATGGTATGACAAGAGGCCAAAGTTGTCGTTTCTTAAAGTTTGGGGATGTGATGCTTATGTCAAAAAGCTTCAACCTGAAAAGCCGGAACCCAAAGTGGAAAAGTGCGTATTCATAGGTTACCCAAAGGAGATAGTTGGGTACACCTTCTATCTCAGATTCGAGGGCAAAGTGTTTGTTGATAAGAACAGAGCTTTTCTTGAGAAGGAGTTTCTCTCGAAAGAATTGAGTGGGAGGAAGATAGAACTTGGTGAGGTTGTAGAACCTCTGCTCCCTCTAGGTGGTGGTGCAGGGCAGGGGGAAACCTCTGTCGAGGCGACACCAGTTGAGGAGGAAGCTAATGATGATGATCATTAAGCTTCGGATCAAGTTACTACTGGACCTCGCAGGTCGACAAGATCACGTACTACTCCTGAATGGTACGGTAATCCTGTCTTATCTATCATGTTGTTAGACAACAATGAACCTGCGAATTATGAAGAAGCAATGGTGGGCCCGGAGTCCAAAAAATGGCTGGAGGCCATGAAGTCCGAGATAGGATCTATGTATGAAAACAAAGTGTGTACTTTGGAAGTATTATCTGAAGGTCGCAAGGCTATTCAGAACAAATGGATCTTTAAGAAGAAGACGAACGCAGACGGTAATGTGACCGTTTATAAAGCTCGACTTGTGGCAAAGGGTTTTTCACAAGTTCAAGGAGTTGACTACGATGAGACATTCTCACCGGTAGCGATGCTTAAGTCCGTCCGAATCATGTTAGCAATAGATGCATTTTTCGATTATGAAATCTGGCAGATAGATGTCGAAACGACGTTCCTTAACGGTTTTCTTAAAGAAGAGTTGTATATGATGCAACTCGAAGGTTTTGTCGATCCAAAGAATGCTAACAAAGTATGCAAACTCCAGTGATCCATTTATGGACCGGTGCAAGCATCTCAGAATTGGAATAAGCGCTTTGATGAGGTGATCAAAGCATTTGGGTTTATACAAGTTGTTGGAGAATCTTGTATTTACAAGAAAGTGAGTGGGAGCTCTGTGGCGTTTCTAATATTATATGTGGATGACATATTGCTGATTGGAAACAATATGGAGTTTTTAGAGAGCATAAAAGATTACTTGAACAAATGTTTTTCAATGAAGGACGTAGAAGAAGCTGCTTACATATTAGACATTAAGATCTATAGGGATAGATCGAGGCGCCTAATAGGACTTTCACAAAGCACATACCTTGATAAAGTTTTGAAGAAGTTCAAAATGGAGCAGTCCAAGAAGGCGTTCTTGCCAGTATTACATGGTATAAAGTTGAGTAAGACTCGGTGTCCAGTAATTGTGGAAGATAGAGAAAAGATGAGTACCGCCCCGTATGCTTGAGCCATAGGGTCTATCATGTATGCAATGTTGTGCACTAGACCGGACGCCAGTGTGACCATAAGTATGGTAGGCAGGTTTCAAAGTAATCCAGGAGTGGATCACTGGACGGCATTCAAGAATATTCTGAAGTACCTGAAAAGGACTAAGGAAATGTTTCTCGTTTATGGAGGTGACGAAGAGCTCGTCGTAAAGGGTTACGTCGATGCAAGCTTTGACACTGATCCGGATGACTCTAAGTCTCAAACCAGATACGTATTTATTCTTCATGGGGGTGCGATAAGCTGGTGCAGTTCCAAGCAAAGCGTCGTAGCAGATTCTACATGTGAGGCGGGGTACATGGCTGCCTCGGAGGCAGCTAAGGAGGGTGTCTGGATGAAGCAGTTCATGACGGATCTTGGAGTTGTGCCAAGTGCACTAAACCCAAAAACTCTGTTATGTGACAACACTGGTGCCATTGCTTTAGCAAAGGAACCAAGGTTTCACAAGAATACCAGACACATCAAACGACGCTTCAACCTCATCCGCGACTACGTCGAAGGAGAGGACGTAAATATTTGCAAAGTGCACACGGATCTGAATGTAGCAGATCCGCTGACTAAACCTCTTCCACGAGCGAAGCATGATCAACACCAGAACTGTATGGGTGTTAGATTCATTCCAATGTAAATCGCATAGTGATGTGAGACTAGATTATTGACTCTAGTGCAAGTGGGAGACTGTTGGAAATATGCCCTAGAGGCAATGATAAATAGTTATTATTATATTTCCTATTTCAAGATAATCATTTATTATCCATGCTATAATTGTATTGAATGAAAGCATAGATGCATGTGTTGATATATAGACAAAACAATGTCCCTAGTAAGCCTCTAGTTGGCTAGCGAGTTGACTAAGGATGGTTAAGGTTTTCTGACCATATGCAAGTGTTGTCACTTGATATCTGGATCACATCATTAGGAGAATGATGTGATGGAAAAGAACCAAATTATAAACATAGCATGTGATCGCGTCATTTTGTTGCTATTGTTTTCTCTGTGTCAAGTATTCATTCCTATGACCATGAGATCATGTAACTAACTGAAACCGGAGGAATTCCTTGTGTGTATCGAACGTCACAACATTACTGGGTGACTCTAAAGGTGCTCTACAGGTATCTCCAAAGGTGTCCATTGAGTTAGCATGGATCAAGACTGGGATTTTTCACTCCATGTGACGGAGAGGTATCTCGGGGCCCACTCGGTAATACAACATCACATATAAGCCTTGCAAGCAATGTGAGTCAATTGTAAGTCACGGGATCTTGTATTACGGAACGAGTAAAGATACTTGCCGGTAACGAGATTGAAATAGGTATAGAGATACCGACGATCAAATATCGGGCAAGTAACATACCGAAGGACAAAGGGAATGTTATACGGGATTATATGAATCCTTGGCACAGAGGTTCAACCGATAAGATCTTCGTAGAATATGTAGGATCCAATATGGACATCCAGGTCACGCTATTGGATATTGACCGGGGAGTTCCTCGGGTCATGACTACATAGTTCTCGAACCCGCAGGGTCTGCACACTTAAGGTTCGGTGACGTTTTAGTATAGTTGAGTTATATGTGTTGGTGACTGAAGGTTGTTCGAAGTCCTAGACGAGATCACGGACGTCATGAGGGTTTCCGGAATGTTCTGAAAATGAAGATTGATATATAGGATGGTTTCATTTGGTCACCGAAAAGATTCCGGGCATTACCGGGAGTGTACCGGGAGTGACGAATGGGTTCTGGGTATTCACCGGGAGGGGCCCACCCACCCGGGAGTGAGCCCAATAGCACTAGGGTGGTGCACCAGCCCTTAGTGGGCTGGTGAGGCCAGCCCAAGTGGGCTATGGTGCCACAAGAAGAAAAAACCAAAGGAAAGAGGGAGGTGGGAATGAAGGAGTGGACTCCTCCTTCCCCAAACTGAATTGGGGTGGGAGTCCACCTCCTCCTCTCGGCCGGTGCCCTTGGGGATCCCTTGAGCCCGAAGGCTAGCCCCTCCCCTCCTACTATATATATTGGTTGTTTTAGGGCTTTTGAGACACAACTTTGCCACATGCAACTCAAACCTATACCACGTAGTTCTTCCTCTAGATCGGATTTCTGCGGAGTTCGGGCGGAGCCCTGAAGGAACAGATCTTCACCATCACCAGCGCGTCGTCATGCTGCCGGAGAACTCATCTACTTCCCCGTCTCTCTTGCTGGATCAAGAAAGCGGAGATCGTCATCGAGCTGTACGTCTGCTTAACGCGGAGGTGCCGTCCGTTCGGTGCTAGATTGGGACGGATCTTGGGACGATGGTGATTTGAATCACGAAGCTGTACCACTACATCAACCGTGTTTCTTAACGCTTCTCGCTTAGCGATCTACAAGGGTATGTGGATCTGATCTCCCTCTCATAGATGAACATCACCATGATAGGTCTTCGTGTGCGTAGGAAATTTTTGGTTTCACATGCAACGTTCCCCAACAAAAGTTTCCTCCTCATTATTGTTTTTTCTGGCTCCTTCAGCCGCTTTTTGTAGAGTTGGCACTCTTCCACCGTTCCTTTGTCAATACAAACACACCTGAAGTAAGTTGGATATGATCATCCATGTTCTTAAATTTTAGACCTCTTGTGTAGCATCTTTGATGGTACACTATACCACGGATGGCCCATCGCCAGGGAAGCCCAACACTCGGCCAGCCTCAATACCTATGGGTTCTTGGTTGCAGCTCTATTCTAGTATGTAGTCGGGGTGGCTTAAAGGAAAATCATGTTATTGACATACAAGTCAACAAGCCCTCATCGATATATCGATTAAGATCTGCATAAACCCTCGTTCTCTTTATAAGGAGAGACTAGGGGTAGCTTGAGGCATATATTTCATCATACATAGACCTTGGTAGTCATGATCATACTTCACTTGTAATCCCCTCGCATGAGGTGCTCCCACTTCAATCTAAAACAAAGCAAAAGCAGGGTGTACCTAAACCATGAGGGCCCGAACTTGGTAAAAAAAACCATGTGAACTCCTTATGGTATTTCCGGCTACGCTTGTGTAACAGTCCGACACCGTTTCTTTCCATGATTTTATTGTTTGCATTCCAACATTTCATCATGCCACCATGCCATTAATTTTTCCAAGTCAAGTAAATAAATTGCGTAGATTTCTTGATCTATTTAAATTGAGAGAATTCATATGGTGATTTATCTTCATAACATATCCTCCCAATATTTAGGGAGTGGAAATAATTATCCATAGTTTTGGATTCACCCATAAACACACCTGCATTTAATTCCAATGCCTTTTCAAATCCTTTCATGCCTTTCTAAAATCCTATTCAGATTACGTCCAAAGTTTGGCTTTGGCTTCCAAACTTTGCCCCTAATTCTTTTGTCGCCTTTCCAAGCTCCACAGTAATCCTCACCATTTTTGGACACTTCTAAAACCTAGTCCTAGTTCAAACCCATTTGAATCAAAATTAAATGAGTCTGAATTTGAACCTTGCAATCATGCCTACTTCCATTTTTTGGATCAAGATCATTTTTGTGAGTCCAGAAAAATTGGCTTCCTGCTCATATTCTTCTCATAGACCCCTCTCTATTTTTAAACCCTTTGTTTACTTGTTAAACAGAAAAAGGAAATCATAAAGAGAGAGAGAGGCAACATGCTACATCGACCTCTTGGGCCTGCAACCAGGCCAGCCCAACCATCCCCTAAGGCCCACCTATACCCGTAGTCTCCCTCCTAGCCAGCCTCCCCTACACGCACTACCACGCTCAGGGAGTTCCGAGTTAAGGGGTCCTCGGGCAGTCGGGTTGTCCCATGTGGGTCGATCATATGGGCTGCGTCATTAAAGACCGGATTATCTGACAAGTGTGTAATCAAGATGGAAAGCTCCAAAGACTAGGCGTGCACTCCAAGGCAGGAGGACCAGTTCGGCCCATCTACCCCCGATTAAAGTCAGTAACATGTAACCCTAGGGGCCCTGGTGTCTATATAAAAAAGAGGTTCTTATGCGTAGAGGTAGGTTATCTCATCTAGGGTTTAGCTCACACGATCTCGAGGTAGATCAACTCTATAACCATCGTTCCTCATCAATATAATAAGGCAGGGCTTAGGGTTTTACCTCCTCAAGAGGGCCCGAACCTGGGTAAATATCGTCCCATCGATGTAAGGTCCATAGGTCGGGACCCCCTACCCAATATCTATCGATTTTCACACCGACATTAGTGCTTTCATTGAGAGTTCCGCTGTTGGATCACTGAAAGGATCGATGGCTCGCTTGATCATCAACGATTGAGTCTACAATGGGGCCATCTTCTCCACCGAACAAGTCCCCACGCTCGACAGCTTCATGCTGCGCGGACCTAACCGACCGTCCTGGCCATATCGGAGGTTTCGTCCCCGGTCATAGAATAAGGTTTGGAGACTTTGAATTTTCCACCGACTCGCGAGGCAATCTGCTTCCCGCCAACGCCACGGTCTCGGCCGATGAAACTCAAAATCCTGAAGCCTTGACTCCGGATCCCTTGTACAGATACATGCTTGGTCCCCTCATTGTCGGAGAGGAGGCCTTGAGCTCGGAACCGACCATTGTATCCGGACAACAGCAAATAACTATTGTCGAATTGGCTTCCCCTGCGAAAGTCGCGGAGGTCAACTCCAAAAATCTCGAAAGGATTAATTGGGACATCCTCTCATTGTTAGACGAGACACTCAGCCAGATCCATTCGCTGCAAATCTCACTTATCCAAAGTCCGACTTGTTCGAAGTTCGGCTCTGAGGTGGATTATAAGGACTTTTACCACCCACACACCACCCACTTGATCGCCACTGTTGAAGATCTAACCGACGCATTGGACTATGCCTCCGAAGAGCTCGAGGACATGGACGATCAGGCCTACTACCCCACCCCCATAAACACCGGGCGGTGGACTGCAACATCTACCTACGATGTTTACATGGTAGACACGCCTCATGACACAGGTGATGTCACACCCAAGTAAAACGACGATAAGCCCGTAGAAGAGCCCTCAAAACGTCGAAAGCCGCGTAAGCCTGCGAAGACAAATAAGGGAAGGGGTTCCACACAAGCCATAGGGGAGAACACGACCCTAGAAAGGCACAGCAACCCCGAAGCTCCCGAGCAGCAACCAGAGGAGCCGGCCAATGCCGATCACGACGACCTTAACAACTGGATGACTAAGACGATTACCTCCCTCCAGTCGACGACCTAGACAGCCTTGAAGCCAAAGAATTCGTAATCCTCAAAGACCCTGAAGGCCAGGAGCAATTCCGGTAGCGGCTTATAGCCACCGCTCAAAGCTTAAAAGCAAAGCAACGACAACTACATGACGAACATGACACCATTAATAACAGGTGGACCAAAATCCTAGCGTTCGAAGAAGGATACGACACGGAGTGGCCGGACTAGAAGAAAACATACCCGCGTGGACACCTGCTCCCATAGTTCGATGGTGAGGCCCCAGAGCACGTGTCCCCGTGATGCACCGACTATGACCAGCCTGACCGCCCACCACGAGGGCGCGACGGAATGACCGGAGACAATGAGTATAGACCCAAACCTTCATGCAGAAAAGGCACAGAGAATATGCAGCCCGTGGACAGACCTGACCCGCAATATGTGAGGTCCAGTCGCAACAGGTCCATCTACGGATCCAGGAGGTACTCTCCCACTCGATGGGATGGCGAACTACCTCGGGTCGCTTACAAAAATAGAGGCCGGGATACCTACCGGGCTCAACCTGGAGCTGATCTCCGATACATCATAGCCCGGATTAGAGGTGCAGCTCACCCATTGTGTTTCATCGATGAGTTCGTGAAGCACCAGTTTCCACAAGGATTTAAACCCGTAAACATTAAACAATATGATGGGACAACAGACACTGCCATATGGATAGAAGATTTCCTTCTCCACATCCATATGGCCAGAGGAGATGATCTCCATGCCATAAAATACTTGCCGCTAAAACTCAAAGGACCGACACGGCATTGAAAACAGCCTACCTGAAGACTCCATTGGAAGCTGGGAAGACCTCGAGGAGGCTTTCCTATATAACTTTCAGGGAACGTATGTTTGGCCACTGGATTCACCCGACCTAAGAAACATCGTTCAAAAGGTGGGAGAATCGGCCACAGAATTCTGGAACTAGTTCCTCACCAAGAAGAATCAAATTGTAGACTGTCCGGATGCCGAAGCAATAGCTTCTTTTCAGCACAACATCCGAGAAGAATGGCTTGACAAACAGCTTAGCCACGACAGGCCGAGAACAATGTCCGCCCTTACTTTCCTCATGACCCCCTTTTGCGCGGGTGAAGACAATTGGCTAGCACGATGCAACCATAATGTGGATGACCCTGGAACCTCTGAAGTTTGGGACGGAAACGGCAAGGCAAGAAAAATCAAGAATAAACGCCGCCACCGTAATGTGTTGGAAATATGCCCTAGAGGCAATAATAAATTAGTTATTATTATATTTATTTGTTCATGATAATCATTTATTATCCATGCTATAATTGTATTGAATGAAAACATAGATACATGTGTGGATACATATACAAAACAATGTCCCTAGCAAGCCTCTAGCTGGCTAGCCAGTTGATCAAGGATAGTCAAGTTTTTTTGGCTATGTACAAGTGTTGGCACTTGATAAGTGGATCACATCATTAGGAGAATCATGTGATGGACTAGACCCAAACTATGAACATAGCATATTGATCGTGTCATTTTATTGCTATTGTTTTCTGCGTGTCAAGTATTTATTCCTATAACCATGAGATCATATAACTCACTGGCACCGGAGGAATACCTTGTGTGTATCAAACATCGCAACGTAACTGGGTGACTATAAAGGTACTCTACAGGTATCTCCGAAGGTCTCCGTTGAGTTAGTATGGATTAAGACTGGGATTTGTCACTCCGAGTGACGGAGAGGTATCTCGGGGCCCACTCGGTAATACAACATCACACACAAGCCTTGCAAGCAATGTGACTAAGTGTAAGTCACGGGATATTGTAATACAGAACAAGTAAAGAGACTTGCTGGTAACAAGATTGAAATAGGTATGCGGATACCAACGATCGAATCTCGGGCAAGTAACCGAAGGACAAAGGGAATGACATACGGGATTATATGAACCCTTGTCACTAAGGTTCAACCGATAAGATCTTCGGAGAATATGCAGGATCCAATATGGGCATCCAGATCCCACTATTGGATATTGACCGAGGAGTGTCTCGGGTCATGTCTACATAGTTCTCGAACCCGCAGGGTCTGCACACTTAAGGTTCGATGATGTTTTAGTATAGTTGAGTTATATGTGTAGTTACCGAATGTTGTTCGGAGTCCTGGATGAGATCACAGACATCACGAGGGTTTCCGGAATGGTCCGGAGAGGAATACTGATATATAGGATGATTTCATTTGGTCACCGAAAAGTTTCGCGCATTACCGGAAGTGTACCGGGAGTGACGAATGGGTTCCGGGTGTTTACCGGGAGGGGCCCACCCACCCGGGAATGAGCCCAAGGCCCTAGGGTGGCGCACCAAGTCCTTAGTGGGCTGGTGTAGTCAGCCCATGAAGTCTATGGCGCCACAAGCAAAAATACCAAATGAAAGAAGAAGAAAAAAGAGGGAGGTGGGAAGGAAGGGGTGGACTCCTTCCCCACCAAGCCGAATTGGGGTTGGAGTCCAACTCCTCCCCCTTGGCCGGCGCACCCTTGAGGGCCTTGAGCCCCAAGGCTTGCCCCTACCCTCCTCCTATATATAGTAGTGGTTTAGGGCTTTTTGAGACACAACTTTGCCACGTGCAACTCAAACCTATACCACGTAGTTTTACCTCTAGATCGGATTTCTGCGGAGCTCGGGCGGAGCCCTGCAGGAGTAGATCATCACCACCACCGGAGCACCGTCATGATGCCGGAGAACTCATCTACTTCTCCGTCTTGCTTGCTGGATCAAGAAGGCCGAGATCATCGTCAAGCTGTACGTGTGCTGATCACGGAGGTGCCGACCGTTCGGCGCTAGATCGGAACGGATCGTGGGACGGATCGCGGTACGGTTTGTGCTTGCAGAGAGGTAGATCATCACCACCACCGGAGCGCCATCACACTGCCAGAGAACTCATCTACTTCTCCGTCTTGCTTGCCGGATCAATAATGTCGAGATCATCGTCGAGCTGTACATGTGCTGAACGCGGAGGTGTCGTCCGTTCGACGCTAGATCGGAACGGATCATGTGACGGATCGCGGGACGGTTCGAGGGACATGAAGACATTCCACTACATCAACCGTGTTTCTTAGGTACGTAGATCCAAATCTCCTCTCGTAGATGGACATCACCATGATAGGTCTTCGTGTGCGTAGGAATTTTTTTGTTTCCCATGCAATGTTCCCCAACATAATGGTGACGCCGACGACACAACAGTAAATACTAGATTCCGCAGTACAAAGCGTGGACAGCGGAAGAAACCCTTCAAAGGGAACAGGGATGGACCAACATCATGGGATAAAATCATGGAACGGCCATGCCAGATTCATGGCACCCAAGACAAACCCGCCACCCGCACCAACCGTAATTGTTGGGTGTTAAAACAGGCTGGCAAGCTAGCCACTAATGAATAAACAGGGGGCCATGATGTGAAGACGACGAGGAGTCCCGTGGCCCAAACAATGGAGGCCAAAAGCAGTTCCCTCGTGAGGTCAAAACTGTCAACATGATCTTTGTCACCCATATACCCAAAAAGGAGAGGAAACGGGCCCTTTGGGAGGTATACGCCGTAGAGCCCCTAGCACCAAAATACAATCCATGTTCGGCTTGCCCGGTCACCTTCGACCACAGGGATCATCCGACTAGTATCCGTCATGGAGGGTCAGCCACCCTGGTCCTCAACCCCATCGTTGATGGTTTCCACCTCACTCGAGTCCTCATGGATGGAGGAAGTAGCCTTAATCTGATTTATTCAGATATGGTGAAAAAAGATGGGCATAGACCCATTACGAATCAAACCGAACCGCACTACCTTTAAAGGAGTGATTCTAGGCATCAAAGACCGCTGCTCGGGTACAATAACACTGGAATGTTTGTTCAGTTTGCCCGACAACTTCCGTAGCGAGGACTTGGTCTTCGACATCGTCCCCCTCCGTAGCGGTTACGACGCCCTGCTCGGTCGCACAACTCTCGCCCGCTTCAACACTATACCCCACTAAGCCCACATGAAGCACAAAATGCCCGAACCCAAGGGAGTCATCACTGTTAATGGCAATACACAGTGTTCTCTCCGGATTGAGGAGCATACGTCCGCACTGGCAGCTGAGTGCCAACATGACAACAAAACTTCAAGCCATAGGCCAGCAATAAAGGCGCGGAGGGAAGGCAAGCGAGCCGGAGCTCAATCAGACCAAACGGATACTTCTTTGGCTCAGAGTACATAGGGATACGGCTTCCACGGCATGCCCCAAACACCTTCAAGGTATGTCCCTTGTAAACACAGTTTCATCCTTGAAATTCCATGGGCAGCCGAGGGAGCAACCCGATAGGGATTATGTGATCGGGTCAACCGAGATATGATCCAACACACCCCTACGGACCAAAGATAGGGTACCATGAAGAACCCCAGGCGTCAAGCTGCTCCGTTTCATCAGCAGCTTCTCAAGACCCTCTACTCAAGGTCCACATGCTGATGGCAACTTGTTATAAAGGATAGTACCTCCATCCCTAGCAAGGGTAATAGATATAGTACGACCGAAAAAAGGGCGGACGTCAAGTTGCCCATGGAAGGTCGCTCGGAAAAGTTGCTTTAAAAACTTGTATCGATAGTTACGTGTAAGAGTTGCCTTGGTGCTACAAGTTACATAAATTTATCGCACACATTATTACTTTTGTATACACATATTTCATGCTTATCGACATTGACAGGTCAAAATTACTTTTTACACACACTAATGTGCTATCGATCATAGACCGGGGGCTTGGATGGTAACACCACCCCGATTACTATGCCGTCACTGCTTCTTAAGTGTCCAGTCTCTCGGGTCTTGCGTTATATGCATCGGTTATGAATTATGTCTTAGGTCTACAGTTGGGTTGCCCTGTGATGACCCACAAGTATAGGGGATCAATCGTAGTCCTTTCGATAAGTAAGAGTGTTGAACCCAACGAGGACCAGAAGGATCTAACAAGTGGTTTTCAGCAAGGAAATATCTGCAAGCACTGAAATTATCGGTAACAAGTGATTGTGTGGTGAGATGATTCGTAGCAAGCAACAAGTAACAAAAGTAGCAACGATGCAGTAAAGTGGCCCAATCCCTTTTGTAGCAAGGGACAAGCCTGGACAAAGTCTTATAGGAGAAAAAACGCCCCCGAGGACACACGGGAATTTCTGTCATGCTAGTTTCATCATGTTCATATGATTCACGTTCGTTACTTTGATAGTTTGATATGTGGGTGGACCGGCGCTTGGGTACTGCCCTTACTTGGACAAGCATCCCACTTATGATTAACCCCTATCACAAGCATCTTCAACTACGAAAGAAAAATTAAGACAAAGTCTAACCATAGCATTAAACTAGTGGATCCAAATCAGCCCCTTACGAAGCAACGCATAAACTAGGGTTTAAGCTTCTGTCACTCTAGCAACCCATCATCTACTTACTACTTCCCAATGCCTTCCTCTAGGCCCAAAATAATGGTGAAGTGTTATGTAGTCGACGTTCACATAACACCACTAGAGGGAAAACAACATACAACATATCAAATTACCGAACGAATACCAAATTCACATGACTACTATTAGCATGACTTATCCCATGTCCTCAGGAACAAAAGTAACTACTCACAAAGCATAATGATATTCATGACCAGAGAGGTAATGAGTAGCATCAAGGATCTGAACATAAACTCTTCCACCAAGTAATCCAACTAGCATCAACTACAAAGAGTAATCAACACTACTAGCAACCTTACAAGTACCAATCGTAGTCGCGAGACAGAGATTGGTTACAAGTGATGAACTATGGTTTGGAGATGAGATGGTGCTGATGAAGATGTTGATGGTGATGAGTCCCCTCCGATGAGAGGAGTGTTGGTGATGACGATGGCGATGATTTCCCCCTCCGGGAGGGAAGTTTCCCCGGCAGGATCGTCCTGCCGGAGCTCTAGATTGGTTCTGCTCAAGTTCCGCCTCGTGGCGGTAGCGAAACCATGAAAAAGCTCATCCTTGATTTTTTTTCCTGGACGAAACCCTTCATATAGCAGAAGAGGGGGGCCAGTGGGCCAGCAGGTTGCCCACAAGCCCTCATGTCGCGGCCTGGGGGGGGGGGGTGGTCGCGCCGTGCAGGCTTGTGGCCAACCCCTGGCGCCCCTCTGGCACTTCTTCGGCCCAGTATTTTTTATAAATCCAGAAAAAAATCCTCGTTGATTTTTACGGCGTTTGGAGTTGTGCAAAATAGGTATCTCAACTTTGCTCCACTTTCAGGCCAGAATTCCAGTTGCCTCCATTCTCCCTCTTCATGTAAACCTTGCAAAATAAGAGAGAAAAGGCATAAGTATTGTACCGTGAAGTGAAATAACAGCCCAAGAAGCGATAAATATCAACATGAAAACATGATGCAAAATGGAGGTATCACCCTGCTCCTGTGCTTACCTCCTTACGTTCCGCTAGTTCGGCTAAAGGGTAAAGGGAGAACCACTGCAATTGTATTGCCGGCTAGTCGGGCTAAAATTACCTAAGTGGAGAAAGCCGAAAACTGACTGTCATAATAAGTGAGAATGGTCTACAACCCGAGCTAAAAAACAAAAGGCCGTTGGAGGCTATTCCATGTTACACGGAGGGTTTACGCCTTTGTGGACCCTATGGCAGCTATTTCGAAATTCGGCTTACCCGACTACCACTAACAAACATGGGGGCTTAGGATCAACCCCCTAATTTATACTCCTAAGGCTAAGTGAAAGTGATAAAACCGCATGTCTAATTGCCTTGTTTGTGTTGAACACTACCACCTTCGGGCACCGACTCATCAGTTAAGGGCAATAGTACGGATTTTGAAACACCCCAAGTAGTATCTACCCGGGGGCTGAAGCCGACGACTCGTAACTTTCAGATTAAATCGACCAAATGATAGGAGTCAAAATAATACACAAAACACAAATAATAAACATTACAAATATAAGTTGTTCGGAGGCACATGACAGTACAATTACTCAAAGAGTACATCTTTCGAGCACTGGGCTTCTATAACTCGAGCACCCTCCGTCGCAGAGGGAAAATATAGCCCAGGGTGTCTGTGCTCCTTCCCAGCTGGTGGAGGTGCGATGGCCATCGTGAGGGGCTTCATCCCCGAATAGTGCACCACGGTCCTTGCAAAGTCCATCTGAGCTCCTTCTATGCAGATAGAACGCTTCAGGACCTCAATCTGGGGCACGACATCAACCAACTTCTGCACTAAGCCGAAGTAACTGCTCAGCAAAGGCTCGATAGGCCATAGCTAGATACAGAGATCCTTCATGGCTGGCTCTGCCATCCTATGCAGCTCCATGAGCTGTTTAATTTGATAACTCAGACTAGGGTTGGGCTCGGGAGTCTGAAATTGAGCCCAGAAGAGGTTCCGCTCAACATCCCCGTCATGGGACGAGTAGTGCTTGGTTGCTTCCGCCACACTCCTTGCGAGGTCCGTGAAGGCGCTTGAGGAATGCCACATCTGCATAAGAAATGCATACTGTTTCCACCAAAGGCACATTGCAATAAGTATGTGTTACGAGTTGCCATCTGCTTGGCCTGGCACACTTCTTCTCAAAGAACCTCTCTTCCACCCACTCTGATATGAGCTCGGCGGACAGCTTGGAGAGCTCAGTCGTTTGCTCCCAAAACTTCTGCTCCAAAGCCTCACATTTAGAGCTGGCTTCATGCAGCTCCTCTTGAACCTCTGCCACCTTGGCCTCATGCTTGCTGCTTTCAACCTTGATGGAGCTCAGCTGGGCAGCTGCGTGTTCGGCCGCCACCTTGTTAGTAGCGGCCTCCTTCTTGGTCTCCTCTAGTTCAACCTTGAGTTTCTCGAACTCTCTCTCCGGGGCTGCTGACCAATTCCATATCACGGGGTCAGATATTAAAACTCAGGACAGTCCTTCTTTACTTAAGGGCAGTATTTTTTTTAAAAGCACAACTTGAAGACTTACCTTGTTTTTCATCAACCCGGACATTCACATGACTCAGCTCATCGTTAGAAACCTTCAGTTTCTGGTTCAGCTTAGCTATCTCCAGAGCGTTGGCATCAACAGCGGAGGATGAAGCATGCATGGCATCAACTTCCTGTTAATGACTCTAAGTCATTGGCAGGCTAGACACTTTGATAGGATTTACTTTGGTAGGTTGGTATAATCTCAGAATCATTTTTGTGCCTAGGAGTTGATGTGGAACCATGGATACGCTTGTCAAACTTACCCGTGGCTCGGGGTCTGTTATACCCATAAAGGCATATAAAATATTGCAAAGGAAATTTAAAACATTACACAACTTACCTTAAAACCCGTCAGCAAGCCGTTGAAGGCTTCGTTTAGTCCGATGTTAATAGATTGAATACTTTTTAAGACCGCACCCATAAGGGTGCGATGTTCTTTGGCAATAGAGGAGTCGGTTAAGGCATCCTCCATTATGGCCGGCCATCCAGCCATAGCTTGTTCTGCTGTGGGCGGCGCTGGGGGTGGCACTGAAGAAACCGGAGCATCAGGTCCCCCGAAAGCTTTCTTCGGGCAAATCTCGGAGGGAATTTGGTTCCTTTCTTCACTTGCGGAGAAGGAACCAGCCCCCTGGGTCCCAATGATCGAGGTATGGACCTCGTCCAAAATATCCTGGTCTTCGGTGACTGGTGTATCAACACCAGCAGGGACCTCTCGGTCCTCGGAGGCCGGTGTATAGACTTCGGCCAGGACCTCCCGATCCTTGGTATTTGATGTATCCGCCTCGTCCATCGCAACCTCGGTAGTGGTCGGCGGGGCCTCATGGGACATCACGTCGACCATCTCATCCGAGGCCCGGGGAGGGGTATTGTGGGATGCGTTCCCACTCTCCGCCATCTCGCCGGGCAGCGATCCCTCCTCCGACGCCTGATCTATCGGAAGATCTCGGACCGGGCTGTGATAGGAAACAACTCAATTCTCATTATTGATAACGATTCAATATAACTTTGTTAATTTAAGAAGTGGATTCTGTACCTCTGGGCCGGGGGCTTGATCCTAGGGGTTCGGCGAGGGATCGCCCCGAAAGCTCCCTCATCATCGGAGTACGAGCTAGCATCGAGAAGGGCAACCTTGCTCTTGCAAGGTTCCTTCGGAGCCTGAGGAGGTAGTCCCTCCTCAGCCCCCTCCGGCGCCTCCCTCTTCCTCGCCTGAAGAGAATCTCTCTCTTCCTCCTCATATGCATCCTCCCCCTCGTGGGTGGAGGAGGCATGGGTGTCCCCGAACTTGGTATCTGATGAACCCTCGAACGGAGACCCCCGCGGGTCTCCTTCTTCTTACGGGCACCACAAACGGCGCCTCTACCAGCATCAGATCCAGCACATGAGTCTGTGGTTCCTCGGGCAGGGGAGTTGGGCCGTCTATTTTCTCGGCCAGTTCCAGCCAATACTGCAAAGAAGGAGGGATAGTAAGACCTTCAATAAAACAAGGACTTTGAGTGAGTATAAGAGCTTGGTCGTACCTCCAGGGGGGGTATTGTCGTCCAAGTCGGTGTCTTCATCCTCGGCCGACCACTCCTGCTGCGGTTTGAGCAGTATCCTCCACAAGTTTTCATGGGTGGCACGGTAGAACTCGAGCACCATCCAGGGCTCGTCGGGCTTGTGAGAGCACATCGGGTGGCCCCGGTGTTGGCAAGGAAGGATGTGGCGATGGAGCGTTACCTCGACTACGTCGGTCAGGTGGATGTTGGACGCATCCATCTGCTTTATGTGTTTTTGCGACAACTTCACATCTAAAGACGAGCCCAGTACAGTCCTTTTCTTCTCGGGGTTGTGTGATGTAGAACCGGGGCACCGGACCTGAACTTGGCAGGCATCGCCCAATTTTCTTCTCGGGGTTGTGTGATGTAGAACCACTCCTTCTGCCAGCCCTTGATGGTGTCGATCAGTGTGCCCTCCAGCCATGGCATGTGACAAATCTTGCTTATCATAGCCCCACCAGAGTCGGCATGGTGGCTGCTGATCGACTTTGGATTGACATTGAAAACTTTGAACCAAAGACCGAAGTGTGGATGAATCCACAGGAAGGCCTCGCAAATGGTGATGAAGTTGGAGATGTGCATAATGGAATTCAGGGGAAGGTCATGGAAGTCTAACCCATAATACAACATTAGACCCCTGACGAAAGGGTGAAGCGGGAAGCCCGGTCCGAGGAGGAAGTGGGGGACGAACACCACCCACTCCTCGAGCCTTGGCATCGGTACCACCTAGTCCTTTTCCCGTGCTTGGTGGGTGATGTCAGCCGCAATATAGCCACAACGCTTCAACTCCTGGATTTCCCCTTCGGAGACATACGAGATCTCCCATTTGCCCCGAGAGCCAGAGCCCACTATTGTAGAGCTCGGAATGGAGGCGACTGGAAAAGGTGGGAGACGGAATGGATGTGGGCGTTCGAGCTTGGAAGGAGAAGGAGCAAGGGTTTGGAATGCTTGTGATGGCATTTCCATGTTTTCCCCTTTCAAGGGAGGTCACGGAGCCAAGGGTTTCACTTAATGCGCCACTAGCTCTGCCACTTCCCGAAACGACCGCACCATTGAAATGTGCGTAGGTTGGCCCAGGTTATTAATTTGAATCCCCTTAAATGCGGGACACAATCGCTTTTGTTGATATAACGTGCTCCGAGGAAAGTGGCCTCGAGCCATGGTTCGAGTTTTTCTCATTATTTGTTATCACGACTTTTTGTCAAAAGAATTGTCAGATGGATGACTATTCATCTCTCGGCCTTTAAAAGCCTTTTGATTTAATGACGTTCGTTTTTGAGAATATGACGTCGTTGGAGCGACTAAACCGATACCAGCTGAATATGGGGGGGAACTCGTCATGCAAGCCAATTTTTCTATGTGTCTGGCTGCCGAAGACCATACACATCGGTGTTGAAGGCCAGTTCGGGGGCTAATGAGGGAGTTCCGGATTAAGGGGTCCTCCGGCGGTCGGGTTGTCCCTTATGGGCCAATCATATGGGCCACGTCATCGAAGACCAGATTATCTAACAACTTCATAATCAAGAAGGAAAGCTCCGAAGACTAGGCATGCACTCCAAGGCAGGAGGACCAGTTCGGCCCATCTACCCCCGATTAAAGTCGATAACATGTAACCCTAGGGGCCCTAGTGTCTATATAAACCAGAGATTCTTATGCGTAGAGGCAGGTTATCTCATCTAGGGTTTAGCTCGTATGATCTCGAGGTAGATCAACTCCGTAACCATCGTTTACCATCAATATAATCAAGCAGATCGTAGGGTTTTACCTCCTCAAGAGGGCCCGAACCTGGGTAAACATCATCTCCCCTCTTTCCTGCAACCCATAGATCTAAGGTTCATAGTTCGGGACCTGCTACGTCAACAAAAGTACTTCCCCGGCAATGGTGCCAGAGATCCTTCTGTGGTCTCTTGAGCTTGCGTTGGTTTTTCCCTTGAAGAGGAAAGGGTGATGCAGCACAGGAGCAGTAAGTATTTCCCTCAGTTTGAGAACCAAGGTATCAATCCAGTAGGAGAATCTCGTCAAGTCCAGAGTACCTGCGCAAACACAAAAGAGCTTGCACCCAACGCTATAAAGGGATTGTCAATCCCTTCAAGATTGTTCGCAAAGTGAGATCTGAAGGCGGAAAGTGCAACGAAGTAAAAAGTGTAAGGCTGAAAATATGGTGTGGAGTAGACCCTGGGGGCCATAGTGTTCACTAGAGGCTTCTCTCTAAATAGTAAGTATTACGATGGGTGAACAAATTACTGTCGAGCAATTGATAGAACCTCGCAAAGTCATGACGATATCTAAGGCAATGATCATACATATAGGCATCACGTACGAGACAAGTAGACCGATACTTTCTGCATCTACTACTATTACTCCACACATCGACCGCTATCCAGCATGCATCTAGTGTATTGAGTTAATGACGAATAGAGTAACGCCTTAAGCAAGATGACATGATGTAGAGGGATAATCTCAAACCAATGATGAAAACCCCATCTTTTTACCCTTGATGGCAACAACACGATACGTGCCTCGCTACCCCTTCTATCACCGGGTGAGGTCACCGCACAGTATGAACCCAAAACCAAGCACTTCTCCCATTGCAAGAATCATAGATCTAGTTGGCCAGAAAAAACTCACAACTCGAAGAGAATTACAAGGATATGAAATCATGCATAAGAGAGATCAGAAGAAACTCAAATAAGATTCATAGATAATCTGATCATAAATCCACAATTCATCGGATCTCGACAAACACACCGCAAAAGAAGATTACATCGGATAGATCTCCATGAAGATCATGTAGAACTTTGTATTGAAGATCCAAGAGAGAGAAGAAGCCATCTAGTTACTAGCTATGGACCCGTAGGTCTATGGTGAACTACTCACGCATCATCGAAGAGGTCATGGTGTTGATGAAGAAGCCCTCCGTATCCGAATCCCCCCTCCGGCAGGGCACCAGAACATGCCCCAGATGGGATCTTGCGGAGACACAAGCTTGCGGCGGCAGAAAAGTACTTCCGATGATCTCCTCAATTTTTGTGGAATTTTTGGGGATATATAGCCGCAAAACCTAGGGCAAAGGAGGTCCAGGGGGCCCACAAGACTGAGGGCCGCGGCCTCCCCCTGGCCACGGGGTGGGGGCTTGTGGGGCCCCTAGGGACCCCCTGCCTTGGATCTCAAGTCTCCTGATCTTCTTCCGTTATGAAAAAAATCTTTTCCGGGATTTTATTCCGTTTGGACTTTGTTTAAAATTCTCCTCTGAAAGGGGTAAAAAACATGGAAAAACAGGAACTGGCACTTGGCACTGAGTTAATAAGTTAGTCCCAAAAAATATATAAAAGGCATGCAAAACATCCAAAGTTTGACAAGATAATAGCATGAAACCATCAAAAATTATAGATACGTTGGAGACGTATCAAGCATCCCCAAGCTTAACTCCTGCTCGTCCTCGAGTAGGGAAGTGATAAAGAATGAATTTTTGATGTGGAAAACTACCTAGCATAGTTGTCCTTTGCAACTTCTTTCACGTGACAAGAATGTTCAGATCCGTAAGATTCGAAACAATAGTTTGCTATCGACATGAAAACGATAATACTTCAAGCAAACTAGCAAAGTAATCATGAAGTTTCAAAATAACAAGGCCAAGGAAAGTTATCCCTACAAAATCATATAGTTTGGCTATGCTCCATCATCCTCACACAACTAATGTAAATCATGCACAACCCCAATATTGGCCAAGTAATTGTTTTCGCACTCTTACTTTCTCAAACTTTTTATAACTATCACGCAATACATGAGCGTGAGCTATGGATATAACACTATAGGTGGAATAGAGTGTGGTTGTGGTTGTGAGACAAAAAGGAGGAGATGGTCACATTGACTCGGCGTATCAAAAGGCTATGGAGATGCCCATTAATAGATATCAATGTGAATGAGTAGGGATTTCCATACAATGGATGCACTAGAGCTATAAGTATGTGAAAGCTCAAAAGGAAAACTACTGGGTGTGCATCCAACTTGCTTGCTCACGAAGACCTAGGGAAATTTCGAGGAAGCCCATCATTGGAATATACAAGCCAAGTTATATAATGAAAATTCCCACTAGCATATGGTAGTGACAAAGAAATAAGCTCTCAATCATGAAGAACATGGTGCTATTATGAAGCACAAGTGTGGAAAAAGATAGTAGCATTGTCCCTTCTCTCTTTTTCTCTTTTTTTCATTTGGGCTCTTAAGCCTCTTTTGTTCTCTTTTTTTATATTTGTTTTATTTTTGGGCTCTTTGGCCTCTTTTTTTATTTCCTCACATGGGACAATGCTCTAATAATGATGATCATCACACTTTTTCACAGCTCAAAGCTCAAAATGATGATGACTCTACAGGAAATGCCTCCGGCAGTGTACCGGGATGTGCAACGATCTAGCTTGGCATATGACGTTGAAACATCTCGCTAGGTATCTTACGATCATGGAATGGCAATATGAGAGTGACAACACAAGTCACGAGACGGAACGGTGGGAGTTGCATGGCAATATATCTCGGAATGGCTATGAAAATGCCATAGTAGGTAGGTATGGTGGCTGTTTTGAGGAAGGCATATGGTGGGTTTGTGCACCAGCAAGAATTGCACGGCACTAGAGAGGCTAGCAATGGTGGAAGGGGAAAGTGCATATATACCATGGACTCACATTAGTCATGAAGAACTCACATACTTGTTGCGAAAGTTTTTATTAGTAATCGAAACAAAGTGCTAAACGCATACTCCTAGGGGAAGGGTTGGTAGGTGTTAACCATCGCGCGATCCCGACCTCAACAGAAAGGATGACAATCAATAGATCAATTATGCTCCGACTTCCTAACATAGCGGTTCACCATACGTGCATGCTACGGGAATCACTAACTTCAACACAAGTATTTCTAGATTCACAACACCCTACTAACATAGCTCTTAATATTACCAAATCCACGTCTCAAAACTAATTGAGAGGAATCAAGACTTCTCTTTCTACTCAGTGCACATGAGGATGGAGGTTTTTGCATCCTCTTTGGGTACCTATCACATTTGGGACTACTTTCATAGTATAAGCCAACTACCAAGTCATGCACCGCCGTGCTCTAAAAGATATAAGTGAAGCACATAGAGCAAAAGTATCTAGCTCAAAAGATATAAGTGAAGCACTATGAGCATTCTAGCAAAAATCATGATGAGTGCATGTCTCTCTCTCTCAAAAAGGTGTGAAGCAAGGATGATTGTGACATAACAAAAGGAAAATACTCCTATGATGCAAGACACTCCAAGCAAAACAAATATCATGTGGTGTATAAAAATATAGCTCCAAGTAATGTTACCGATGGATTGAAGACGAAAGAGGGGATGCCTTGCCGGGGCATCCCAAAGCTTAGGATTTTTGGTGTCCTTGAATTTGGCTTGGGATGCCTTGGGAATCCCCAAGCTTCAGCTCTTTCCACTCCTTATCTCTTTGTCCATGAGAACATCACCCAAAACTTGAAAACTTCACAACACAAAACTTAAACACAAACTCGTGATAACATTAGCACAAGAAAACAAAATACCACTTGTTTTGTTACTGTAGAAAACTTGAATTCTATCTATCTTGGTGTTGGGCTACTGTATTCTCACTTTTTCATTGCTAGTACCCCCCGATACTAACCATAGTTTCATCAAAACAAGCAACCAACTCAACAAAAACAGAATGTGTCAAAAATAGACCAGTCTATAGAAATCTGTATACTTCATATACTTCTGGTACCTCAAAAAATCTGAAAAATTACAATGGCCTGGGCAAAAGGCATATAAACCAGAAGCAAAACGAATCAAATCAAAATCTCTTTCTGAATAAAAATGAAAAATCATCTCGCGAGCGAAAAGTTTCTGTCTTTTTCCAGCAGGATCAAACAACCATTACCAAGACTAGTCATAAAGGTTTTGCTTGGCTCAAACACAAAAAGAAACACAAAAAACACAATCACAACAGAATTGTGATGGTGTGGATGCAACAAAACACAAAGAAAAAGATAAATTCATTGGGTTGCCTCCCAACAAGCGCTATTGTTTAACGCCCTTAGCTAGGCATAAAAGCGATAGAATCACGTATCGTCATCTTTGGTGCTCAAACCATAAGTGGCCCTCATCATGGATTCATAAGGCAATCTTATTTTCTTTCTAGGAAAGTGTTCCATGCCCTTCCTTAAAGGAAATTTAAATCTAATATTCCCTTCCTTCACATCAATGATAGCACCGATAGTCCTTAGGAAAGGTCTACCAAGAATAATAGGGCATGCAGGATTGCAATCAATGTCAAGCACAATGAAATCCACGGGTACATAGTTCCTATTTGCAATAATAAGAACATCATTAATCCTTCGCATGGGTTTCTTGACAGTAGAATCAGCAAGATGCAAATTTAGAGAGCACTCTTCAATCTCATTAAAACCTAGAACATCACATAAAGACTTGGAATAGCGGAAACACTAGCACCCAAATCACACAAAGCATTGCATTCCTAGTTTTTGATTTTGATTTTGATGGTAGGTTCCCACTCATCATGAAGCTTTCTAGGGATAGAGACTTCCAATTCAAGTTTCTCTTCAAGAGATTTCATCATAGCTTCGACGATATGATCGGTAAATGCCTTGTTTTGGCTATAAGCATGTGGAGAGTTTAACATGGATTGCATCAAAGAAATGCATTCAATCGAGGAGCAACTATCATAATTGAATTCCTTGAAATCCACGGTAGTAATTTCATTACTACTCAAAGTTTTAACATCTTCTACTCCACTTTCAATGCTTTTAGCATCAAGATAGATGGACTCCAAATCATTGGGGAATTTTTCAACCAAAGTGGATTCATATCCAGCCCCATAATCATTAGGTTTGACACAAGAAAACAAAGATTCAATGGGTGTCACACCAAGCACTTTAAGATCTTCGTGATTCTCATCACGAGAACACACATTTTTAAGCCATTCATGTCTAGCACAAATTTGGGCGGTTCTTTCTTGGCTCTCAATCATGTAAACATGCATAGATTTCAAAGATTCATCCATGTTGATTTTGGGAGGAGCACATCTAACTTTCAAAGCATCAACATCACTAGACATGCCATCAACGCTCTTAGCCAAATCGTCAATTTTGAGTAGCTTTTCCTCTATGGACGCATTGAAAATCTTTTGAGAGTTGATGAACTCTTTGATATTACTCTCCAGATCAGAGGGTAATCTATTGTAATTTCCATGAGTATTGTTGTAGGAGTTGCCAAAGTTATTAGAGGAGTTACTAGGAAAAGGCCTAGGAACATAGTTTCCTCTAAAAGCATTATTGTTGCCAAAGTTATTCCTACCAACAAAATTAACGTCCAAGCTAGCGTTGCCACTCTCAATTAAAGAAGACAAGGGCATATCATTAGGATCCAAAGGAGCACTTCTACTAGCAACCAAATTCATTAACTCGTCCATCTTAGCACTCAACGAGTTAATTTCTTATATAGCATGTACCTTCTTACTAGTAGGTGACCTTTCACTGTGCCACTAAGAGTAGTTCGTCATGATATTGTCTAGGAGCTTTGTGGACCCCCCTAACATGATTTCCATGAACGTTCCACCTGAGGCGGAGTCCAACATATTTCTAGAAGCGAAATTGAATCCAGCCTAAAAGATTTGTATAATCATCCAAAGACTCAAGCCATGAGCGAGACAATTTCTAATCATTAATTTCATTCTCTCCCAAGATTGTGCAACATGTTCATGATCAAGTTGCTTGAAATTCATGATATCGTTACGGAGAGAGATAATCTTAGCCGGCGGAAAATACTTGGATATATAAGCATCTTTGCACTTATCCCAAGAATCGATACTATTTTTGGGCAAAGAAGAAAACCAAGTTTTTGCGCGATCTCGCAACGAAAAAGGAAAAGCTTCAATTTAATCACGTAATTATCCACATCTTTCTTATTTTTCATATCACAAAGCTCAATGAACGTATTGAGATGGGATGCGGCATCTTCTCTAGGAAGGCCGGAGAATTGCTCTTTCATAACAAGATTCAGCAAAGCGGCATTGATTTCGTATGACTCTGCACTAGTGGCGGGAGCAATCGGAGTACTAATAAAATCATTATTGTTAGTATTCGAGAAGTCACAAAGTTTGGTGTTTTGGTTCATGGTGACTTCGGCAAGCAAGCAAGCACACGAGCGAACAAAGAGGAAGCGAGAAAAAGGGCGAACGAAAAGGTAAACGAAGAAGGCAAATTGTGAAGTGGGGGAGAGGAAAACGAGAGGCAACTGGAAACAAAGTAAATGCAAGAGATGAGTTTGTGACATCTACTTGGATGAGTTCTTGACTTGATCCTCCCCAGCAACGGTGCCAGAATTCCTTCTGCTACGTCAACAAAAGTACTTCCCTGGCAATGGTGCCAGAGATCCTTCTGTCGTCTCTTGAGCTTGCGTTTGTTTTTCCCTTGAAGAGGAAAGGGTGATGCAACACAAGAGCAGTAAGTATTTCCCTCAGTTTGAGAACCAAGGTATCAATCCAGTAGGAGAATCTCGTCAAGTCCAGAGTACCTGCGCAAACACAAAAGAGCTTGCACCCAACGCTATAAAGGGGTTGTCAATCCCTTCAAGATTGTTCGCAAAGTGAGATCTGAAGGCGGAAAGTGCAACGAAGTAAAAAGTGTAAGGCTGAAAATATGGTGTGGAGTAGACCCCGGGGGCCATAGTATTCACTAGAGGCTTCTCTCAAAATAGCAAGTATTACGGTGGGTGAACAAATTAGTGTCGAGCAATTGATAGAACCGCGCAAAGTCATGACGATATCTAAGGCAATGATCATACATATAGGCATCACGTCCGAGACAAGTAGACCGATACTTTCTGCATCTACTACTATTAGTCCACACATCGACCGCTATCCAAGATGCATGTAGTGTATTGAGTTAATGACGAATAGAGTAACGCCTTCATCAAGATGACATGATGTAGAGGGATAATCTCAAACCAATGATGAAATCCCCATCTTTTTACCCTTGATGGCAACAACACGATACGTGCCTCGCTACCCCTTCTGTCACTTGGTGAGGTCACCGCACAGTATGAACCCAAAACCAAGCACTTCTCCCATTGCAAGAATCATAGATCTAGTTGGCCAGAAAAAACCCACAACTCGAAGAGAATTACAAGGATATGAAATCATGCATAAGAGAGATCAAAAGAAACTCAAATAAGATTCATAGATAATCTGATCATAAACCCACAATTCATTGGATCTCGACAAACACACCACAAAAGAAGATTACATCGGATAGATCTCCATGAAGATCATGGAGAACTTTGTATTGAAGATCCAAGAGAGAGAAGAAGCCATCTAGTTACTAGCTATGGACCCGTAGGTCTATGGTGAATTACTCACGCATCATCGGAGAGGTCACGGTGTTGATGAAGAAGCTCTCCGTATCCGAATCCCCCCTCCGGCAGGGCACCTAAACGTGCCCCAGATGGGATCTTGCGGAGACAGAAGCTTGCGGCGGTGGAAAAGTACTTTCGATGATCTCCTGTTTTTTTGTGGAATTTTTGGGGATATATAGGCGCAAAACCTAGCGCAAAGGAGGTCCAGGGGGCCCACAAGCCTGAGGGTCGCGGCCTCCCCCCTGGCCGCGGGGTGGGGGCTTGTGGGGCCCCTGGGGACCCCCTGCCTTGGCTCTCAAGTCTCCCGATATTCTTCCGTTACTGAAAAAATCTTTTCGGGGATTTTATTCTGTTTGGACTCCGTTTCAAATTCTCCTCTGAAAGGGGTCAAAAACAAGGAAAAAACAGGAACTGGCACTTGGCACTAAGTTAATAAGTTAGTCTCAAAAAAAATATAAAAGGCATGCAAAACATCCAAAGTTTGACAAGATAATAGCATGAAACCATCAAAAATTATAGATACGTTGGAGATGTATCAGGACCCCCTACCCGAGATCTGCCGGTTTTGACGCCGACACACGCCACTGCCAAACACAGACTTGAACACATCACCCACAAGAGAAGTTCTCCTCGCCTTGATCTCCATGGCCCTCGACCCTCGGCCTCGTCGGACGACCAATGCCTTGAGCCGCTCCACCTGCTGCCGATGCGCAAACCGCTGCCGACCGCTGACCTATCCTTCCTGCCATCATCGCTGCATGCTTTTGCCCGGCAAGCCTTCGCTGCTGCTTGCTCATCGCCGCCTACCAGAGTAGGAGCTTCGCCTCCCTGCTTGCTTATCACCGCCTTCCTTCTTCCTTGTTTCTCCCAACTTGCTCGCTTCGGCCTCGATCATCTATGATGTGCGTGCATGGCCCAGCCAACCAGCCACGCCCGACCTCCCTCGACCCACGTTGCATATCCCTTGGCCCCGCTGGTGTCGCCTCCCAGTGAGGCTTCACCTTCGTGCCGCTTGTGCCCTGCAAGGCCGCCCAGTGCATCCCTCCTCCTCCTCCTGCATGTCACCCAATACGCTAGGGAGATCGCGCCCGAACTACCGTCATTCTGGACCCAAGAAGACCGAATGTACCACTACCGTAGACAAAGACCGTCAAGTGAACAACTACTTCCACTACGTGACAAGTATAACTACTTCCACAATGACATTGTGAAATGCTACCACACCGAACTTGATCCACCCAAATGCATGCTTTGAAGGTACACCTTCGAGACGATCACCCATGGACAAATGCATGTTTTGCATGAGATGTCCGTGTTTGCACCATGTCCGAATTGAATACTTGCACATTTCTCAATTGCCATGCCACGACGAACACCCGGTAACTGGGATCACTCCCCGTCTCTCTTGCATTTTCCGCACACCCAAACTCGTTCTTTTGCACTCACATGTCAATGATTTGTCGGATACGAGAATGTTGTTGTGGCATCATTTTCGTTTTTGCCACCATGACACCCATTTCTTTCCGTCATGGCGACAAATGCCCATATCATATAATATGTTCTTAATTTCTTAAATTTGCATATAATTTGGCGAGTCATCCTTATGCATGTTAAAAAAAATTTAAATGTTGTTTGCATTATTTGCATATAAATGCCATGTTAATACTGTTTGTCTCATATCTAAATAACCGTAGCTTCGAATTAAATGAACTATATATGTAACTTGATTAGAAAATGTGTAGAATAATATGGTGCACTTTATTTTCCTGTTTAACAAATATAAAATATGTTTAGGCAAAATAGGACCAAATTCATAATATGCATATGAGGTCGTTTCAGAAATTCTTTATGTTGTTTTTGGCCTCATTTAAAATGCCTAGATAATGTAGTTTAATTTTGCTTCCCCTCTTGCCATGTTTAACAACATTTAAACTTGTCATGTAAATAAAAGAGAGTGAACTAAATGATTCAAACATGGAGTTTCGTGAATATGCAATGAGTTGCATATTGAGCTTAACTTAATTTGTAGTATTTGGTTGTTACATTGTGCCATGCCATGCCTATTTAAACCCAATATGCATCATACTTTATTGTGTATCATGTCATGAATATGTTGCGGTCTTTACCATGTCATTTGTTTGTTACCAGATTTGCTTCCCCTCGCTAGAATTCCAAAAGTGGTTCGAGGTGTGAGGATTCGTTCTCCTATACCCGTTCATCTACTTCATGGATTCGACCACCTTCCAAGAGGGATTGCAGGAAAGATGACCATTACCTTGGATACCACTACTATTATTGCTATGCTAGTTGTCTCGTTTCTATCGCTATGTCTCATTAGCTACTACTCGTTTGTCAAGCCTCTCAAAATGTCTTGATAAGCCTAATATGTCTCCATCGTATCTACTTTTCTGAACGCTTTTGCTCTTGTTTTGGACTCCAATTTGCATGATTTGAATGAAACTAACCCACACTGACGTACCATGGTGTTGTTTTTGTGCAGAAATAAAAGTTCTCGGAATGGAACAAAAAAAATTGGAGATTTTTTATGGAATAAATGAAAAATATTGGAACCAAGACCCATGAGAGGGGAGGCCCCACGCGACTACTAGACACCAGCTCGCACCAGTCCCCCTCGCACGGCCTGGTGTCTAGTGGGGCCCACGGGGCTCCGCTGACCCTTATTCCAGCGTTATAAAATCCTATTTTTGCAGAGAAAAATAAGAGAGGAAGTTTCATCGCATTTCATGATACGGAGCTGCCACCACCTCCTGTTCTTCACAGGGAGGCCTAATCTGGAGTCCATTTGGGGCTTCGGGGAGGGGAATCTTTAGTCTTCGTCATCACCAACCCTCCTTCATCGTCAATTTCATGATGTTCTCCATCGGGAGTGAGTAATCCCTTCGTAGGCTTGCTGGTTGGTGAAGAGATATATGAGATTCATCATGTAATCGAGTTACTTTTTTAGGGCTTGATCCCTAGTATCCACTATGTTTGGAGATTGTTGTTGCTATGACTTTGCTATGCTTAATGCTTGTCACTAGGGCCCGAGTGCCATGATTTAAGATCTTAATCATTTATGTTTTCAACATTATATTTTTTTTGTCTGATCTTGCAAGTTATATGCACCTACTACGTGTTAGGATCCGCATACCCCAAAGTAACAATAATTGGGATTCTTTCCGGTGATTACCGTAGTATGAGGAGGTCATGTGTTCACTATGTGTTAATGCTTTGTTCCGGTTCTCCATTAAAAGGAGGCCTTAATATCCCTTAGTTCCCTTATGGACCCCGCTGTCATGGGAGGGTAGTACAAAAGATGTCATGCCAGTTCTTTTCCATAAGCACAAATGAGTATTTGCGTAATACATGCCTACATTATATCGATGAACGAGAGTTAGTTCTGTGTCGCCTATGTTATGATTGATATATGATGAATATTATCCAACAATATCACCTATCCAGTGCCTACGAGTTTTCCACATATTGTGCTTGCTAAGCTAATACTATTGCTATAGCTGTTACAACTGCCATCATTGTTACCATTACTACTGCTACTGTTACCACTACTATGAAAACTATCATATTACTATGCTACTGATCACTGTGATGTAGATACTATATCTCCAAGTGTGGTTGAATTGTCAACTCAGCCGCTAATACCTACGAATATTCTTTGGCTCCCCTTGTGTCGAATCTATAAATTTGGGTTGAATACTCTACCCTCAAAAACTATTGCGATCACATATACTTGTGGGTTATCAAGAACATTTTCTGGCGCCCTTGCCGGGGAGCGTAGCTATTTTTGCTGAGTCACTTGGGATATATATTTATTGATCACTATGAATAATCTGAAAGATACAAGAACCATGATCATTCCCTCTAAGACGAGGGGAGGTAAGGAACTGACATCTAGCTCTGCACTTGATTCACCCTTTGTTTTGAATAGACTTGCAACACCACCACCACATGCTATTAATGCTGATATGTCGCAAGTTATTGATGATGCTACCTCTGCTATGAATGATGCTTCTGATGATGCTAGTATCTTGCTTGATGATACTGTGCCACTAGGTGAATTTCTTGATAAAAACTTTCTCGAGCTAGAGAAATTGAGCATGCTGAAACTGATGATACTATTGAAACTGATGAAGTCTTTGCAACTAAAAATATTGAAATACCCTTTAGACATGACTATCCTAGAACTGAAATGCATGAAATACCTGAAGGTTATGTTATGGATGAATAAATAGCTGGAGACTTTCTTCCTTGTAAGGATAGAGAAGATCTTAAGAAACTACTATGCAAGTTGAAAGAAAAATCCTTGAATGCTATAATGAAATATGATCCAAAGTTTGCTACTTCACCTATCTTTGTTACCGATAAGGATTATGAATTCTCCGTTGACCCAGAGATAATTACTTTGGTTGAATCTGATCCTTTTCATGGCTATGAAAATGAAACTATCGTGGCACATCTCACTAGGCTAAATGATATAGCCACCCTATTTACTCATGATGGGAAAATTCGCTAGTACTATATTCTCAAATTATTTCTGTTCTCATTAAAGGGTGATGCTAACATTTGGTAAAATCCTCTTGCTCCTGGTTGTGTGCGTAGTCCCCAGAATATGATTTATTACTTCTCTAAAAATTATTTTCGTGCTCATGAGAAACAAGTTGCCTTACACAAAATATTTAACTTTGTGCAAATTGAAGAAGAGAGTCTCCCACAAGCTTGGGGGAGGCTTCTCCAATTACTTAATGATTTGCATGATCATCCTCTTAATAAAAATGAAATACTTGATATATTTTGTAATGGACTAACCGATGCTTCTAGGGACCACCTAGATAGTTGTGTTGGTTGTGTTTTCAGTGAACGAATTATCGAAAAAGCTGAGGAATTATTTACAAATATATTGAATAATTATGATGAATGGACACTTCCTGAACCACCGCCTAAACCTACTCCAAATAAGAGGTGTATCTTATTCGTTAGTCCTGAAACTATGCAAGAGGGAAAGAAATGTATGAATGAAAAATGCATTAAAGCTGAAGATGTTAAGAATTTACCACCTATCGAAGAACTCCATGGTATCTAAACACCACCACAGGTGGTGGAGGTAAATAATCTTCTAAAGTTTGATGAAGGTAACATTCCTTATAATAAACATCCTAGTCAATGCTTATATGAGTTTGATAATTATATTATAAAGGAAGATCATTTCAACTCCTATGCTATGAAACAATTGAAACAAAACTCTGATATGATTGCTCGCTTAAGTGACTTGTTATTTAGAATCACCAATCCTGTAAGAGGTGTAGGTAAACATGCTTCTATGGTTCAAACCCAATTAGAACAAGTTTCTAAATCTCAAAGTGAGCTACTTCATGAAATGAATAATCATGTGAATGATCATGCTGTTAGAGTAATGACTAGAGGAGGAACAATGACTCAAGATCCACTACATCCAGAAGGTCATTCTAAAAGAATTGAACAAGATTCACAAAGAATTAATGTTGATGCACCTAGTCCTTATAGGAAGAAAAAGAAAAAGAAAAATAATAAGACCTTTATTACTTCTAGTGTACGTGAATTAGAGAATCCTTTTGATAATTCTAATGATATCTCTGTCTCTCATGATGAAACTCAATATGGTAGTGAGCATGCACCTAGTGATAATGAAAATGATAATGATGATGCTCATGTACATTCTCAACCTGCCAATGATAAAGAACCAGATAATGATGTTGAGATAGAGCCTGTTGATCTCGATAACCCACAACCTAAGAATAAACGTTGTGATAAAGGAGATTTTTGTTGCTAGAAAACATGGTAAAGAAAGAGAACCATGGGTTCAAAAACCCATGCCTTATCCACCTAAACCAACTAAGAAGAAAGATGATGAAGAATTTGAACATTTTTCCGAAATGCTTAGGCCAGTCTTTTTGTGTACTCGTTTAACTGATCTTTTAAAGATGGCTCCTTATGCTAAGTACATGAAAGACATCATCGCTAATAAAAGAAAATACCTGAAGCTAAAATCTCTACCATGCTTGGTAATTATTCTTTTAAGAATGGAGTACCTAAAAACTCGGAGATCCAGGAACACCAACTATACGATGTTCCATCAAAAGTAACTATGTGAAAACTGCTTTATGTGATCTAGGAGCTCATGTTAGTGTTATGCCTTTCTGATTATACAAAAGACTTGACTTGAATAAACTCACACCTACTAAAATTTCATTGCAAATGGCTAACAAATCAACTTCCATGCCTATTGGTATTTGTGAGGATGTACCCGTTGTTGTTGCAAATGTTACTATCTTGACAGACTTTGTTATACTTTATATGCCCGACGATGACAACATGTCAACTATCCTTGGTAGACCTTTCTTAAATACTGCACGGGCTGTTATTGATTGCAACAAAAGCAATGTCACTTTTCATGTTAATGGTAAAGAACATATGGTGCATTTTTCGAGGAAACAATTTCAAACGAATGGTGTTAATGTTATTGAAAAATCTCCGACTACCACCAATGGAAGTTTTCAACTACCTCTACCTACTGCTAAAAACAAATATTAGACACTTATTGTTGGGGATATGCACATCCCCGTTGAGGTAACTTCGTGTTTTATGAAAATTCTTCGGATTCATTCAAATTGGAAGTGGTTGTTAATAAAACTTGATCAACCTTGTTAATGAATCATTTTCTAGAAGCATGAGGTCGATGAATTCAGTAGGCACAACTCTCTGTACCCATTTTACTTTTCCTATTATTTTTATTTAAATGCAATAAATGTCTTGATTATCCTGCTTTCTGATTTGTCCATGCAATAAAAAGTTCCCAAAAATAAAAGTTCTCCAAATGACCTGAAATTTTCAAATGATTTTTTTCTGAACATTTGAGAATATCTTGCACTGAAAACACCATAGTGGTGTCTCCGAGGTGCCCACTAGGCACCAGGGCACGCTACCCCCACCAGGCGCACCCAGATGGTTAGTGTCCCCCTCAGGGGTCCCCTCACTTATTCCTTCAACTCACTTCGTCACTTACCTCCAGAAAAAGAATCTTTGTAGCTCTCTCTCGTGTTCTTGCTCTCAAATCCGCGGATTTTGATCTCTTTGCTCAAAAATCCGTTTGTGAAACTGTTTTGGGGGACTTCTCCTTGTTATGTAGGTCCCCGACTCCTCCAATTAGTTTTTTGCTTTAGTGGTTTATCTTAGAAGTAATTAACTAGTCGAGGTGCTGCTGTAGATGAGCTTGCATGTTGAATTCTTGAATTTCCAAGTAGTTTGAATGCTTGTTTAAAGCTCTAGGCATCCTGATGAGTACTTGCTGTCATTCTTGTGAAGTTTTGTTAACTTTATCTTGTGACCCAAAAAAATTCAGAAATTTGTATCTAGGAATAATGAGATGGTTCATGAGGAGTTCTTCGAGGAGAAAATCCTCGAAGGCATCATCGAGTGAGACTCCGATACGACGGTCTTATGCTGAGCCAAGTGAAAGTTCAGTGCGAGAAGCCCACACCAAATCATGCCTTTGGCCAAGTGATGACTTCATGTTAGGTGTTGGCATTAAGGAAGAATTTGAGAAATACATTCATAATACTGAGCTCGCACCCTTCATCGCAGATAAGTGCACGCAACATTATCATTTTACTAGAACTTCCACTAAGAGGTTTAAATTTTATCATCGAGAATTCAGAGTCTCCTTTAACCTCGATGAAAATGCCTTCACCATGTCTCTAGATGATTTGTCTGATGGATGTAAAATTCCACATTGGGGTTCGCTAGACGAACCACCAAAATCTGAATATGAGGCATTTTAACTAGTCTTTGTTTTGGTAAAGATAGGGGAGTAACTCAAGGTAGAATAAATAGTATATATTTTCCTTCAACTCGTTGCCTAGCACTCTTTAATGGAAAATGTATAGTGGGCAAGCAAGATTGTAGTACTTTATGCGCCCCAGACTTGAGTTTCCTGCATATTGCGATAGCTAGAATTAAATGCTATAATCTTGGAGCAATCATATCACGCAGATTGCAATGCAATTCTGACAGTGGCCATTTTTATGGCGGAATTTATGCCCCCCGTTTAGCTGAGAAGTGTGGCGTTTCACTGCGGTCTATTAAACATATTCTTCCTACTCGGTATTTATATTTTGAGGTCATGAAGCGCCGCAAGTTCGTAAAGGCCACCACCACTGATTATGGCATGGTAGGCACTCTGGAAGTCCACCACCTCGAACGTGAGTTTATCCTTGCGGAAGTTCTTGTCGGAGCCGAAGACAACATCAAACGCGATCTGACCGAGTGAATCAGCCTTCTTCCCTGGGATCACTCCGTGAAACTGCATATTGTTGTCGCTGAGCTTGGACATCGGAATGCCCATCCCTTTGAGAGTGTCGGCGTAGATGATGTTCAAGCCGCTCCCTCCATCCATCAACACCTTGCGGAGTCGAACTCCTTCTACCACCGGGTCGAAAACAAGAGCCTGACGTCCTGGAGTGGGGACATGTGGCGTGTGATCCGACTGGTCGAAGGTGATGGCAGTGTGCGACCACTTGAGATACTTCGGGTGGAAGGAGCCGCCATGTTGACCTCTCGGTTGACCACCTTTAGTCGACTCTTGATTTCGACATCAACAAAGATCATCAGAGTGGCATGGACCTTCGGGAAGTGGTCTTCTTGTTCTTCATCCTCTTTCTCTTGGTCTTCCTCACTCGAGTGATCCTCTACGAACCTCTGGATCAACAGTCTGCACTGCCGAGTGGTATGTATAGGCACGATGGTGTTGCCTTCTTTATCTATCTTCGTGTCAATCGCACACGGCTGATCAAGGACATCTGGTCCTAACTACTTCTTGAATTTCTTTGGGGGGAATTGGCCCTTGCCTTTTCCCTTGAACTTTCCCGCTCCGAGAGCGGCTGCTTCTACCGGAAGAGTGCGCTCTACCTTCTGCTTCTGCTTTCGGTTGGCATCTCCGTCGACCGCTTTGCCTTTGCCGCTACGGAGGTGGTCTTCTTCTTCTCCATTGGCATAGCGGGTTGCTATCTCCAGCATTTTGCTCATAGACATATCTCTTGTTTGACCGAACTTCAAGTACAACTCGTGGTACCTGACGCCTGCCTTGAAAACACAGACTGCTTGATGCTCGGTGACGTTCTCCACAATGTGGTGAAGAGTGGTCCAGCGCTGGATCTAATCGCGCAAAGACTCACTCGGCTTCTGGATACAATGTTGTAGCTCTGAGAGACAAGCAGGGCGCTTGCAGGTGCCCTCGAAGGTCTTGATGAACACTCGGGCCAAATCTACCCAGCAGTATATGCTTGATGGAGCTAGTTGATTCAGCGAGGCACGGGCCGAACCATCCACCATCAGGGGCAAGTGCTTCATTGCAACGTTGTCATTACCGTCGCAGATCTGAACTGCCACTCGGTAATCATCTAGCCACATATCTGGCTTGGACTCTCCAGTGCACTTGCTTATTTCGGTCGCCAACCTGAAGTTGGGGGGAATATCAGCGGAGCGGATTGCTCGACTGAAACACTCGGGCCCAGAGATGACAAAGCCACTTCCACTCGGACGATCACTGTCGTATCCGTCACGATGGGCTCGGCCTCTATCAACTCTCTTCTGTGTGAGATAGTCCCTTACATCACGCCTCTGGTTGTAGTCGTCGCCCACCAATCGCCTTTCATCGTTGCTCCGGGGCGCATACGAACCACTCCGCGGAGGAGAGCGCAAGTGATGGCGATCTTCACGATTGAACCGGGGGGAGCGGATTGATACGTCTCCAACGTATCTATAATTTTTGATGGTTCCATGCTATTATCTTGTCAAACATTGGATGTTTTGTATGCCTTTTATATATTTTTTGGGACTAACTTATTAACTCAGCGCCAAGTGCCAGTTCCTGTTTTTTCCGTGTTTTTACCCTTTTCAGAGCAGAATATTAAACAGAGTCCAAACGGAATAAAACCTCCGAAATTTTTTTCCGGAACAAAAGATACGCAGGGAGCGTGAGAACCAAGGCAGATGCCACCAGGGGAGGCCACAAGCCCCCTAGGCGCGGCCAGGGGGCCCCGCGCCTAGCAGGCTTGTGGGCCCCCTGTGGCTCGTCTGCCCTACTTCTTCCGCCTATAAATCCCCGAAAAATCCAAAACCACGGGAGAGATCCACGAAAATACTTTTACGCCGCCGCAAGCTTCTGTCTCTGCAAGATCCCATCTGGAGCACGTTCTGGTGCCCAGTTGGAGGGGGGATTCGGATACGGAGGGCTTGTTCATCAACACCATTGCCTCTCCGATGATGCGTGAGTAGTTAACCATAGACCTTCGTGTCCATAGCTAGTAGCTAGATGGCTTCTTCTCTCTCTTGGATCTTCAATACAAAGTTCTCCATGATCTTCATGGAGATCTATCCGATGTAATCTTCTTTTGCGATGTGTTTGTCGAGATCCGATGAATTGTGGATTTATGATGAGATTATCTATGAATCTTATTTGAGTTTCTTCTGATCTCTTATATGCATGATTTCATATCCTTGTAATTCTCTTCGAGTTGTGGGTTTTGTTTGGCCAACTTGATCTATGATTCTTGCAATGGGAGAAGTGCTTGGTTTCGGGTTCATACCGTGCGGTGACCTCACCCAGTGACAGAAGGGGTAGCGAGGCACGCATCATGTTGTTGCCATCAAGGGTAAAAAGATGGGGTTTATATCTATTGCATGAATTTATCCCTCTACATCATGTCATCTTTCTTAAGGTGTTACTCTGTTTGTCATGAACTCAATACACTAGATGCATGCTGGATAGCGGTTGATGTGTGGAGTAATAGTAGTAGATGCACAAAGTATCAGTCTACTTGTCCCGGACGTGATGCCTATATGTTTGATCATTGCCTTAGATATCGTCATGACTTTGCGCGGTTCTATCAATTGCTCGACAGTAATTCGTTCACCCACCGTAATATTTGCTATTTTGAGAGAAGCCTCTAGTGAACACTATGGCCCCCGGGTCTACTTCATATCATATTTTCAGCCCTACACTTTTACTTCATTGCACTTTCCGCCTTCAGATCTCACCTTGCAATCAATCGTGAAGGGATTGACAACCCCTTTGTAGCGTTGGGTGCAAGTTTGCTGTTTTTGCGCAGGTACATCGGTGCTTCATCTTGATAATCCTACTGGATTGATACCTTCATTCTCAAAACTGAGGGAAATACTTACTGCTACTATGCTGCATCACCCTTTCCTCTTCAAGGGAAAAACCAACGCAAGCTCAAGAGGTAGCACGGATTCCTCCCCTGGTCTCTGTACCGATCTTCTCGGTGATCTCCTTCTTTGCGACGCTAAGGAGAACCTGGACTGTAAACTGACCGAACTGTGTCCGCTCGGACGGACTTGTTGTGCAGTCTGTTGTGAGACTGAGAGACAACGGAATTCTGCTGCTGTGCCGCCTGCAACACGATCTGCTGCACTCCTCTGTCCGCTGATGAATTTGACGGCTGGATGGAGTCGGCAATCCTTGCGGCTGCAGCCAAGTTGAGGATAGGCGTGCGAAATACCTCAATATTGCCAACCTGATGAGAACACCAACCGGATGCTGGGGGCGTGGATGATGACGAGCACCCGAAGTCTCTCCGGTCTCCCGATTGTCCCACTTGTTCCTTGGCGGGCTCTCATGTGAGCCGGCCATGAAAACCTCCACCGTAGGGCTGCGGTTCTCACACTCGGAAGAAGGGCCAGACGGATCTGACACCGAGTGAGATGCAGCACACGGAGGTGTAACAGGTTCAATCGCTGCCACCTGCGACAAAGACACATGACACGCGAGTGAATGACGCACCCACCGCCGGAGCCTGAGCGACTGGATCGCTTGTTGCGACATGCGATGGGGAGCACAGTCGACGGCGGAGTCGACGGTTGGCGGAGAAGGACTATGCAGGAACTAGAGCGGAAGAACGTCACCCCGCGTACTGGAACCGCTTCAATGTCGAGAGGTGCCTCCTGGATCCATGCCGAATCGTCGGTGATGAAGACGACTGTGCCAAACATGATCTCGCGGCCAAGGCACAAATCACTACCGGAAAGACATGGTTGAGAGGAAAAAATGCAAACTTGCCAGAAGTCACCTAGACGCCTGCCCCACGATGGGCGCCAACTATCGTGGATGTAAGCCTCACAGTAGATGTGTAGGGTACGAAAGTAGAGGGCAGAGTCCTAGCTAAGATAAGGTTGTATGAGTTCAGCCCCCTCTATGGTGGAGGTAACAGCCCTACGTCTCAGTGCTCTTGGAGCTTGGTGTCGAGTGGAATATGAATGTTACAGAATGTTGGGGAACGTCGCATGGGAAACAAAAAAATTCCTACGCGCACGAAGACCTATCATGGTGATGTCCATCTACGAGAGGGGATTTCCGATCTACGTACCCTTGTAGATCGCACAGCAGAAGCGTTAGTGAACGCGGTTGATGTAGTGGAACGTCCTCACATCCCTCGATCCGCCCCGCGAACCGTCCCGCAATCCGTCCCACGATCTAGTGCCGAACGGACGGCACCTCCGCGTTCAGCACACGTATAGCTCGACGATGATCTCGGCCTTCTTGATCCAGCAAGAGAGACAGAGAGGTAGATGAGTTCTCCGGCAGCGTGACGGCGCTCCGGAGGTTGGTGGTGATCTAATCTCAGCAGGGCTCCGCCCGAGCTCCGCAGAAACGCGATCTAGAGGTAAAACCGTGGAGGTATGTGGTCGGGCTTCCTTGGAAAAGTTGTCTCAAATCAGCCCTAATAGCTCCATATATATAGGAGGAGGGAGGGGAGGCTTGCCTTGAGGCTCAAGGAGCCCCAAGGGCTGCGCACCAAGGGGAGGAGGAGTCCTCCTCCAATCCTAGTCCAACTAGGATTGGAAGGTGGAGTCCTTCTCTCCCTTCCCACCTCTTTTTTTTTTCTTTTCTCTTTGATTTTCTATCTATGGCGCATAGGGCCTTCTTGGGCTGTCCCACCAGCCCACCAAGGGCTGGTGCGCCATTCCCAAGGCCTATGGGCTTCCCCGGGGTGGGCTGCCCCCCGGTGAACACTCAGAACCCATTCGCCATTCCCGGTACATTCCCAGTAACTCCGAAAACCTTCCGGTAATCAAATGAGGTCATCCTATATATCAATCTTCATTTCTGGACCATTCCGGAAACCCTCGTGACGTCCGTGATCTCATACGGGACTCCGAACAACATTCGGTAACCAACCATATAACTCAAATACGCATAAAACAACGTCGAACCTTAAGTGTGCAGACCCTGCGGGTTCGAGAACTATGTAGACATGACCCGAGTGAGTCCTCGGTCAATATCCAACAGCGGGACCTAGATGCCCATATTGGATCCCACATATTCTACGAAGATCTTATCGTTTGAACCTCAGTGCCAGGGTCCCGTATGTCATTCCCTTTGTCCTTCGGTATGTTACTTGCCCGAGATTCGATCATCAGTATCCGCATACCTATTTCAATCTCGTTTACCGGCAAGTCTCTTTACTCGTTCCGTAATACAAGATCCCGCAACTTACACTAAGTTAAATTGCTTGCAAGGCTTGTGTGTGATGTTGGATTACCGAGTGGGCCCCAAGATACCTCTCCGTCACACAGAGTGACAAATCCCAGTCTTGATCCATACTAACTCAACGAAGACCTTCGGAGATACCTGTAGAGCATATTTATAGTCACCCAGTTACGTTGCGACGTTTGATACACACAAAGCATTCCTCCTGTGTTAGTGAGTTATATGATCTCATGGTCATAGGAACAAATACTTGACACGTAGAAAACAGTAGCAACAAAATGACACGATCAACATGCTACGTCTATTAGTTTGGGTCTAGTCCATCACGTGATTCTCCTAATGACGTGATCCAGTTATCAAGCAACAACACCTTGTAGATAGTGAGAAGACCCTGACTATCTTTGATCAACTGGCTAGCCAACTAGAGGCTTGCTAGGGACAGTGTTTTGTCTATGTATCCACACATGTATATAAGTCTTCATTTAATACAATTATAGCATGGATAATAAACGATTATCTTGATACAGGAATTATAATAATAACTATATTTATTATTGCCTCTAGGGCATAATTCCAACACAGAATGAACCCTTGTGCCAGAGGGGAGGGGTGGCTTATATAGAGTGCGCTGCCCCTCATATGTGTCCAGCCTTCAAGGGTGTAATAAGTGAGATTGAATGCATACGTTACAGGTAACGTATGTCATAAAGGATATTAACTACAGTAGGCTAATGTCTGACCGTTAGCCTCGCTGGAGTGGCTTCTGGTCTTCTATGTCGTCTAGCTTCTGGTATTTACCGAGTGGAATCCAGTCGTCGAGTATTAGGTAACGTTCCGAGTGGTTCTTTACCGAGTGGATCAGAGGTTGTCTTAATCCAGTCGGTAAATATCTTGTGATCCTTAAGCTAATAATGAGGTGCCCTAGGGTAAGACTTATAGGTCAGGCCTATGACCCTACCCTAGGGCTATGACCCCATCATACCAAACTGCTTCCTTTGGGTATCCTATGAAGACGCACTTATCCGCTTTGGGTTTGAGCTTACCAGGGTAAAGCCTTTTGATAAAAGCATCGCAGCCCCAAACTTTAAGAAACAACAATTTAGGCTTCTTGCCAAACCATAATTAATATGGTGTCATCTCAATGGATTTTGATGGTGCCCTATTTAAAGTGAATGTAGCTATCTCCAATGCATAACCCCAAAACGATAGTGGAAAATCAGTAAGGAACATCACAGAACACACCATATCCAATAAGGTACGATTACGATGTTCAGACACACCATTACGTTGTGGTGTTTGAGGTGGCATGAGCCGTGAAACTATTCCACATTGTCTTAAGTTCATGTCAAACTCATAACTCAGATATTCTCCTCCTCGATCAAATCATAGGAACTTAATCTTCTTGTTATGATGATTCTCAACTTCACTCTAAAATTGCTTGAACTTTTCAAATGTTTCAAAATTGTGCTTCATTAAGCAAATATATCCGTATATACTTAAATCGTCGATGAAGGTGAGAAAGTAACGATATCCATTGCGCGCCTCAATACTCATTGGGCCGCACACATCAGTATGCATGATCTCCAACAAGTCACTTGCTTGTTCCATTTTACCGGCAAGCACGGTTTTAGTCATCTTGCCCATGAGGCATGGTTCACATGTGTCAAGTGAATTAAAATCAAGTGACTCCAAAAGTCCACCAACGTGGAGCTTCTTCATGCCTTTACACCAATATGACCTAAGCAGCAGTGCCGCAAGAAAGTGGTACTATATCATTATTCACTATACATCTTTTGTCATTAATGTTATAAATATGTGTATCATTACTATCGAGATTCAACAAGAATAAATCATTCACATTGGGTGCATGACCATAAAAGATATTACTCATATAAAAAGAACAACCATTATTCTCTGATTTAAATGAGTAACAGTGTCGCATTAAAGAAGATCCAGATATAATGTTCATGCTCAACACAAGCACCAAATAACAATTATTTAGGTTCATAACTAATCCCGATAGTAATCAAAGAGGGAGCATGCCGACGGCGATCATATCAACCTTGGAACCATTTCCCACACGCGTTGTCACTTTGTCCTTTGCCAGCCTTCATTTATTCCGTAGTTCCTGTTTCAAGATACAAAGGTGAGCAACTGAACCAATATCAAATACACAGACACTACTATGAGAGCTAGTAAGGTACACATATGTGACGCCCTCGATTTAATCGTACGCTAATCATACACGCAAATGCGTACGATCAAACTCAAGGACTCACGGGAAGATATCACAACACAACTAAGGACACAAATAAAACAAACAAGCTTCATATTACAAGCCAGGGGCCTCGAGGGCTAGAATACAGAAGCTCGATAGACACACGAGTCAGCGGAAGTAACAAATATCTGAGCACAAAAGAAACACGATGGAACGAGGCGAGGCCTCCTGCCTGGGAACCTCCTAAACTACTCCTAGTCTTCAGCGGCCTCCATGAAGAAGTCACCATCGGGGTAGCAGTCGTCGTCGGCGAGATACTCCATCTCCTGGGCTCCATCATCTGGTCGCAGCAACGGATCAAGGGGACAAAGGGGGAGCAAAGCAACGGTGAGTACTCATCCAAAGTACTCGCAAGACTTACATCAGAACTATGCTAAGTATGCATCAGTATCAAAGAAGGGGTTTATATGTGGACTGACTACAACAATGCGAGAAAAGGGGGAGAATGCCTAGTGCTATCAAAGACTAGCATCTTCAAGGGTCTTGCAGCAATAGACGAGAGTAGAACTGGGTAACACAAATATAGTCATATTGTTACAGCAAAATTAATATGACGTCACGCCCAGAGATCCTCCCTCGACTCCCTGCGAGGAAGCAATCCCGGGGCAACTAATTCCACTTAAGTAACAGTTGTAGTTGTATAAGATCAGGGCACAACTCCAAGTCGTCCTATAACCGTGGAAACGGCTATTCGAATAGATAAGTTCTTTCGTGCAGGGGTGCACAACATATTCCCCACCATGCTTGATAACACTCTGGCCGGACACACTTTTCTGGGTCATGCCCGGCCTCGGAATATCGACACCTCGCAGCCCCACCTAAGCTCAATAGAGAGGCGAGCCCACCGGTCTAACTCCTAAGCACAAAGGGGTCATGGGCCCACTTGCCCTCTGCGCTATTGCACGATGCAAGGGCGTCCGATTTCATTCCTAGCACCCCTTAATCACAAGCGCGATGCATCTCAGGACCACCCGGGCGCGCGCTGCTCCATTGCTGACGTGTGAAGAGCTTCGGCTGATACCACGACGTCGAGTACCCATAATTCCTCCCACTTAGACGGTTAGTGCGTAATAAGGCCTTCTGACCAACCCAGATCAAATACCCAAATCCATTATCATTTTAATTAAGTCATCGACACAAACACGTGGGAATCCACCCGCCTAACATCTATTCATCAAAGATCCCAGTAACAAGGTCAAGTAACTGTGTGGTTGTGACATCAGGGGGATCCGAGGCATCACCCTCGTTAGATCACGAATGATGTAACCGTCAAGGTGGACTTAGAGGAATCACCCTCGAGGGTCCCACACTTGAGGGGTTGCACAATAGAGACATCGTCGGGAGTGGTGAAAGAGGAATCACCCTCGATAACCACGACCGACTAGCTACACTACAAAGATATCATCATGAGTACTTCGCGAGGTGTCACCCTCGGTACCCGATAGTATCTGTGTAGCATCGTACAACTAAGGGGGTGTAAGTGTTGTGTCGGGTCTGGTTCGTCGACCAGGGATCGAGACTTGATGACAAAGCAGGGCAACTGGACTAAGGGGGGGGTCAAAGAGGATGACTGCTCCACCTATACTAAACAATTTAAAGTGTGGTACTGAAAGTAGCAGTTCATCAAAAATAGGCTATGCATCAGATATATGACCTAACTACAAAAGTAGCAAAATTCTAATGCAAAGCATGAGGGAGAAAGAATAGGAGATATAGGAATGATCAAGGGGGTTTGCTTGCCTTGTTGCTCTACGGCAAAGGGCTGGTCGTCAGGGGCGTAGAAGTACCCGGCAACAGCGTCAGTCTCGGGGTCTACCGGTAAGAAGAGGGGGAAGAAACAATAAATAACAGCAACAGGTGCAACACTAAGCATGACATGACAATATGGAGGCTAGGCATGAACTAACGCAGTACCATCCGTCATAGACGGGTCGGGAAGATATCAGACGATATTTCCCGGGGTCTGTGGCTACTACCAGTCAGATGGAAAAACGATGGAAAAGTTCCACGTTTGCTATACTAGGGACGCGTGAGAGACGAACGGATAGCGTATCCGGGTTCGTCTCGTTCGCTGATCAACTTTCATGTTGAAAATAATTTCATATGAGCTACGATTTATTTTATATTTATTTTAAATTTTTATTAATATTTAGGAGTTAAAAATATATTTAATTAATTATGAAATGTTATTATGACCTCAGCATGATGTCATGCTGACATCACTAGTTGACTCGTCAACTCTGACGAGTGGGTCCTACGTGTCATTGACACAGTTTATTAATTAAGGTTTAATTAATAATTAATAAGATTAATTTAATGGGGGACTCACATGTCATACTCTGCTAGGATAATCTAATGAGCAAAATTAATTAACAACCTTTCATTAATACTTAAACATCTATTTAATTAATTAATTTACAAATTATTTATTTACTCATAAACATTATTACTAAAACTTAATTATCTAACTAATTAATTTACAAATTAATTAATTAACTTAACTTAACTTAATATTTATTTATTTATTATCTATTATTATAATAATAATAATTATTATTATTTCTAACAGAGGGTTGTGTGGGGCCTCCTTGTTAGTGAGAGTGGGGGGTTGGGCCCACATGGCAATGGCCCATCGGCCTCACTACACACACAACACAGACACACATATACATATTTACCTATTTTTACATACATGCATACATACTCAAATACATACATACATACATTAAATTTTACATACATACATACATAAAACTTGCATACATACATTGTTTGTTCTTATTTCATTTTTTTATTTTTCTTTGATCTTTCTCCTAACAGTTCACAGGAGGCTACTCCTCGTGGACCACCAGGAAGGGCCCGAAGGGGCGCGATGGAGATCGCCGAAGGCCGCAGGGCGGGGCGTCGGAACTGAACTGGAACGGGGGAAGAAGGAAAGGGGGTAGCTCACCGGGGCCTGTAGGTGTGCAAAAATGGGCTCGGGGGAGGCTCGACAGCGCGACGACGGAGGGGTTGGCGATGTGGACGTGGAGGAGGAGCGACCGGTGCAGTCCAGCGAGGAGGAGCTCCCGATGATGCTCGATGGGGAGATGCCCCGGGGCGGGGAGCCACGGCGCCGCTGGCGCGGCCCCAGCGAGAAGAGAGTGCAGGGCCGGCGGTGGCGACTCGGTGACGCGGTGGCGCCAGGGAGGCAGCCCGAGGAGGAGGGAGGGGCACCGTGGGGTAATGCGGTGAGGCGGCGGGCGCAGGGAGCGCTCGGGGAGAGAGCGCCAGCGACGGGAGCGGGGTGTGGGAGGCGGATGAGGGAGCCAACCCTCGTGGTTGGTTCTGGCGGTCGGTGGGTGGAGCACTCGCGCTAGGATGGGGAATGATAGGAAGAAACGAGGGGAGTCCTGGCAGGGTCATGGCGGTCGGCGGCGCAGCGCCGGCGAGGCGACGACGTCTCGCGGGGAGGGGAGCGCCGGCGTGGGGCACTCTACCCCGATCCGGATCGGGAGCGAGAGGGATTACGGGGGCGAGTGGGGGGAGGTGGGGTGTCGGTGTCGGTGGGATCAGGGGGCGTGGAGGGGAGCGATGGGGCCAGGCCTCGCGAGCGAGGCGGGAGTGGGAGGCCTAGGTGGTAAGGGGATCCTCGCGCGCGGAGGGTGGGGCGAGCGACGGGACCAGGGGAGGGAGTGGCGGCGGCATGAGATGGGAGTGGGGTGAGGGTACAGTAGGGTTTCTCCGAGGGGGTTTTATACCCCCTCGTGAGTTGGGCTGGGGGGTGGTTGACTGGGCCACTAGGCCGAGTTGGGTCGGGGCCTTTCGGATGTTTCATTTTACTTTATGTTTATTTTTTAATTTTTTTTAATAGTTTCTGTTTTAGTTATATAGGAGTTTTAAATAATTTAAAAAATGCCCGATTCAATTCTATAAATTATTAAGGAATATTTTTAACTCATCCGACATTTTTATTTTAACATTCGAAAACTTTTCTAGTTCGACTTATTTTTAAATTTTGAATTTGACTCGATTTCGACTAACACGAGATCAACGATAGAAATCACGCTGACGTGGCATCATTAGCGTGGGATCACTCTAACTTAATTACATACATTACTGTAGCAAAAGCTGAGGATGTCACAACATGAATAACATGTATATCAAATATACCTTTGTTAACATTGCCAAACTTCTTATCGGCCGGATACTTGGGGCAATTCCGCTTCGAGTGGCCAGTTCCCCTGCAATAATAGCACTAAGTCTTAGGCTTGGTGCCAGCCTTGGGTTTTATCACAGGAGCTGATGACCCACAAGTATAGGGGATCAATCGTAGTCCTTTCGATAAGTAAGAGTATCGAACCCAATGAGGAGCAGAAGGATCTGACAAGTGGTTTTCAGCAAGGTAAAATCTGCATGCACTGAAATTGTCAGTAACGAGTGATTGTGTGGTGAGATGATTCATAGCAAGCAACAAGTAACAAAAGTAGAAACGGTGCAGCAACGTGGCCCAATCCCTTTTGTAGCAAGGGATAAGCCTGGACAAAGTCTTATAGGAGGAAAAACGCTCCCGAGGACACACGGAAATTTCTGTCATGCTAGTTTCATCATGTTCATATGATTCACATTCGTTACTTTGATAGTTTGATATGTGGGTGGACCAGCGCTTGGTACTGCCCTTACTTGGACAAGCATCCCACTTATGATTAAATCCTCTCGCAAGCATCCGCAACTATGAAAGAAGAATTAAGACAAAGTCTAACCATAGCATTAAACTAGTGGATCCAAATCAGCCCCTTACGAAGCAACGCATAAACTAGGGTTTAAGCTTTTGTCACTCTAGCAACCCATCATCTACTTACGACTTCGCAATGCCTTCCTCTAGGCCCAAATAATGGTGAAGTGTTATGTAGTCGACGTTCACATAACACCACTAGAGGAAAAACAACATACAACATATCAAATTACCGAACGAATACCAAATTCACATGACTACTATTAGCATGATGTATCCCATGTCCTCAGGAACAGAAGTAACTACTCACAAAGCATAATCATATTCATGACCAGAGAGGTAATGAGTAGCATCAAGGATCTGAACATAAACTCTTCGACCAAGTAATCCAACTAGCATCAACTACAAAGAGTAATCAACACTATTAGCAACCTTACAAGTACCAATCAGAGTCGCGAGACGGAGATTGGTTACAAGTGATGAACTAGGGGTTGGAGATGAGATGGTGGTGATGAAGATGTTGATGGTGACGAGTCCCCTCCGATGAGAGGAGTGTTGGTTATGACGATGGCGATGATTTCCCCCTCCGGGAGGGAATTTTCCCCGGCAGGATCGTCCTGCCGGAGCTCTAGATTGGTTCTGCTCAAGTTCTGCCTCGTGGCGGCGGCGAATCCACGAAAAAGCTCCTCCCTGATTTTTTTTCTGGACGAAACCCTTCATATAGTAGAAGAGGGGGGCCAGTGGGCCAGCAGGCTGCCCACAAGCCCTCATGGCGCGGCCTGGGGGTGGCCGCGCCGTGCAGGCTTGTGGCCGCCTGCTGGCGCCCCTTTGGCGCTTCTTCGGCCCAGTATTTTTTATAAATCCGGAAAAAAATCCTCGTTGATTTTTACGGCGTTTGGAATTGCGCATAATAGGTATCTCAACTTTGCTCCACTTTCAGGCGAGAATTCCAGTTGCCGGCATTCTCCCTCTTCATGTAAACCTTGCAAAATAAGAGAGAAAAGGCATAAGAATTGTACCGTGAAGTGAAATAACAGCCTAAGAAGCGATAAATATCAACATGAAAACATGATGCAAAATGTACGTATCAACTCCCCCGAGCTTAGACCTCGCTTGTCCTCAAGCGAAAGCTTAGCTCAATAAATATGTCCACATGTTTAGGGAGAGATGTGTCAAAGCATTCAGTAGCTGGATGAGCCTCCCCCAAGCTTGTGGGAGACTCTCTTCTTCAACTTGTGCAAAGTTGTATATTTCCTCCAAGGCAGCTTGCTTCTTATGGGCAGGGAAATATTTTTCAGAGAAGTAGTAGACCATATCCTGGTGGCTATGCATGCAACCAGGTGCAAGAGAAGTGAACCAGGTCTTAGCATCATCCTTTAGCGAGAAAGGAAACAGCTTGAGGATATAGTAGTGGCGGATCTTTTCCTCACTAGTGAATAGGGTGGCTATATCGTGCAGTTTGGTAAGATGGGCTACAACCGTTTCAGACTCATAACCGCGAAAAGGATCAGATTCGACCAGAGTGATTAACTCAGGGTCGACAGAGAATTCATAATCCTTATCGGTCACAAAGATAGGCGAAGTAGCAAACTTTGGGTCGTATTTCATCCTAGCGTTCAGAGATTTTTCTTTCCACTTGCGCAGTACTTTCTCAACGTCATAGCTATCCTTACACACAAGAAAATCCTCAGCTATCTCTCCCTCCGTAACATAACACTCAGGCATATCAGGCAATTCATGTCTAGGAGAGCTAGTTCTGGCAGGCAAAATAGCAGGTTCTACTTCAATAATATTAGCAGTTTCAGAAGTATCATCATATCTAGCAGCAACTCTAGCAATTTGTGCATCAAGGAATGCACGAAGTGGAAAAGCAGTATCAAGCATAGCATCATCAGGCAAAGCAGTATCAAGCATAGCATCATCATAAGCATCATGGGCAGCAGAAGTAGCATTATCAAGCACATGCAACATATCAAGATTTATAGCAGGAGGTGGTGTCGCAAACTTACTCATAACTGAAGGTGAATCAAGTGCAGAGCTAGATGGCAGTTCCTTACCTGTCCTCGTAGTTGAGGGCAAGACTTTAGTTTTTGGATCTCTCGGATTCCTCATAGTGATCAACAGACGTAAATCCCAAGTGACTCAGAGAATATAGTTGTGCTTCCCCGGAAACGGCGCCAGAAAAAGGTCTTGATAACCCACAAGTATAGGGGATCGCAACAGTTTTCGAGGGTAGAGTATTCAACCCAAATTTATTGATTCGACTCAAGGGGATGCTAAAGAATATTCTCAAGTATTAGCAGCTGAGTTGTCAATTCAACCACACCTAAAAGATTTAGTATCTGCAGCAAAGTATTAGTAGCAAGGTAGTATGATAGCAGCAGTAGCAACGGTAACCAGTAGCAACAGAGTAACAGTAGCAGCAGAGACAGCAGTAGTACGAAAGTAACAAAGCAAGGACCAGTAGTAAAAGACTCGTAGGCATTGGATCGGTGATGGATGATTATGCCGGATGCTATTCATCATGCAACAGTTATAACACGGAGAGATATGTAACTAGCTCCAGTTCGGCAATCTGATGTAGGCATGTATTCCGTATTTAGTCATACATGCTTAGGGAAAAGAACTTGCATGACATCTATTGTCCATCCCTCCCGTGGCAGCGGGGTCCTAATGGAAACTAAGGGATATTAAGGTCTCCTTTTAATAGAGAACCGGAACAAAGCATTAACACTTGGTGAATACATGAACTCCTCATACTATGGTCATCTCCGGGAGTGGTTCCGGCTATTATCACTCCAGGGTTGCCACGTCATAACACATAGTAGGTGACTACAACTTGCAAGATAGGATCAAGAACACACATATATTGATGAAAACATAATAGGTTCATATCTGAAATCATGGCACTCGGGCCCTAGTGGCAAGCATTAAGCATGGCAAAGTAGTAGCAACATCAATCTCAGAACATAGTGGATACTAGGGATTAAACCCCGTCAAAACTAACTCGATTACATGATAGATCTCATCCAACCCATCACCATCCAGCAAGCCTACGATGAGATTACTCACGAACGACGAAGAGCATCATGGAATTAGTGATGAAGGATGGTTGGTGATGACGACGACATCGATTTCCCCTCTCTGGAGCCCAGAACGGACTCTGGATCTGCCTTCCAGAGGAAGAACAGGTGGTGGCGGCGGCTCCGTATCGTGAAACGCGATGAAATCTTCTCTCCTAAATTTTTCTGGGTGAAAAAGAATATATAGAGCTGGAGTTGGAGGCTGCGGAGCCACGAGGGCCTCACAAGCCTGCCAAGCGCGGCCAGGGGGGGCGCGCCTCCTGGGCTTGTGGGCTCCTGGCTCCACGTCTCTAGGTGATTCTTGCGCCAATTTTTTTTATATATTCCACAAAAAATCCTCATACATTTCCAAGTCATTCCGAGAACTTCTATTTCTGCACAAAAACAACACCATGGCAATTCTGCTGAAAACAGCGTCAGTCTGGGTTAGTTCCATTCAAATCATGCAAATTAGAGTCCAAAACAAGGGCAAAAGAGTTTGGAAAAGTAGATACGATGGAGACGTATCAACTCCCCCAAGCTTAAAGCCTTGATTGTCCTCAAGCAATTCAGTTGACAAACTGAAAGAGACAAAGAAAAACTTTTACGAACTCTATTTCATCTTGTTGTTGTAATTATGTCTAAATCATATTCACATTTTCAGCAAGATCATAAGCTAACCACATAAGCAATAACATTTAGGTCTCATGGTGTACTCATATCAATGGCATAATCAACTAGCGAGCAATAATAGTAAGTTTCAAACGTCAACACTTCAATCAAAACAAACATGAAGACAATATGAACAGATGGTATCTCACTAGCCTTTTTTGAGACCGCTAAACATAAATGCAGAGCACCTTCAAAGACCAAGGGCTGACTGAACATTGTAACTCATGGCAAAGAAGATCCAGTCACAGTCATACTCAATATAAATTAATAGCAAAGCATAAAAATGACGGAGGTGCTCTCTAACTGGTGCCTTTTATAAGAAGAGGGTGACTCAACAGAAACGTAAATAGATAGGCCCTTCGCAGAGGGAAGCATTGATTTGCAGAGGTGCCAGAGCTCAAGCTTTTAAAACAGAGATAAATAATTTTGGGTGGTATGCTTTCATTGTCAACGCAATGACCAAGAGTTTTCACCATCTTCCGTGCTACACAAATTATAGGTGGTTCCCAAACAGAAAAGTAAAGTTTTGACTCCCCCACCACCGATCAATCACACTCCACGACTAGCCGAATCCTCGGGTGCCGTCCATACCAACAACAATCTAGGGGGAGTTTTGCTTGCAATTATATTTTCGATTTGAGCATGGAACTAGGCATTCCAATTACCGACCCCTTTCTCATGAGTTATAGTGAATAAACACATATCGAGGATAACACGCCTAGCATGGAAGATACTGACCGCCCCTTCTCACCACATGAGCGGTTCGAGCATACAAAACAGATTATTGCTTGAAGATTTAAAAAGTGGCACATGCAAAATTAGTTGGAACGGCAGGTAGATACCGCATATAGGTAGGTATGGTGGACTCATATGGAACAACTTTGGGTTTATGGAAGTGGATGGACAAGCAGTATTCCCGCTTAATACAAGTGAAGGCTAGCAAAAGACTGGGAGGCGACCAACTAGAGAGCGACAACTGTCATCAATATGCAATGAAATTAACCAACATTGAGTGCAAGCATGAGTAGGATATAAATCACCATAAACATGAATATCATCGAGGCTATGTTGATTTTGTTACAACTACATGCGTGAACATGTGCCAAGTCAAGCCACTTGAATCATTCAAAGGGAGATACCATCCTATCATACTACATCATAATCATTTTGAAATTCATGTTGGCATCCAAGGCAAACCATTATAAGCTCCTAGCTAATTAAGCATGGCATCAGAAACTATGATCTCTAAGTTGTCATTGCAAACATGTTTCTCTGCATAACAATTCCGAATTAGGAATGATGAGCTAGTCATATTTACAAAAAAAAATAGGTCGAGTTCATACCAGCTTTTACAGGCTCAGTCACTTCATCATATATCGTCGTTATTGCCTTTCACTTGCATGACCGAATGATGTGAATAATAATGAGAGTGTTCGTGCATTGGAGTAAGCTGGAATCTGTAAGCAAACTCAGAGAAGAAGACAAAGTAATACGGCTCTTTGACAGATAAACAATAATGCATACGAGAGCCACTAAACATTGTAACCAAGGGCTTCTACCTTGACCCAAAGAAAAAGAAAACTATTTACACGGGAAAGCTCCCAACAAGCAAAAGAAGAACGGGAAATATTTTTGGGTTCTCTTCTTAAAAACCACTAAGCAAGCTGGAAAGTAAACTTACAACTAATTTTTTTTGTTTTTCTCAAATTTAAACAAACACACAAGAAGAAAGCAAGAAAAAGAAATAAACTAGCATGTATGATACAGTGGCAAAGTGTGAACACCGACTATCAAAGTGAAAGTGTGAGCATGAATGTAAAGTCGTTGAGAAACACGTACTCCCCCAAGCTCAGGCTTTTGGCCTAAGTTGGCCTACTCCCACGGCTGGTCTGGGCGATATCCAAAATCATAATGGGGGTTGTACGGGAACGCGGCAACTACCGCCTGAATAGCTGCCTCACGGAGGCGAGCAACCTTCGCCTCCCTCTCATACTCCTCTGCCTCTCTTCTGGTTATGTAATATCTCTGTTTTACCTGAAAGTCAAAGAAGGTAGGAGCAGGAAGGGTAATATGGAAAACACGCTATCGGTTAAATATTAACAGGTATAGGAGGGATTCATTATCCCTCTCAAGGAACTGATAACGTGTCATAGCGGCGCGATCAAGGAAAGCTGTATGGAGCGGGGATCTCCTGCGTGGATGGGTATTCCAAGAAAATTTGCTATGCGAGTGGCATAGATCCCACCGAAGAAATCCCCTTCATTAGCATTATTATTTAGCCTCCTCGCAATTATAGCTCCCATGTTGAAACTTCTATCACCCGTTACTGCGCTCTCAAGAATACTAAGGTTAGGTGCGTAGAGGTGACAATGCTTAGTCTTGCCATTAATGCATCTACCTATGAAGAGGGAAAAATAATGCAAGGCAGGAAAATGAATGCTCCCCATGGTAGCCTGCGTAATATCTCTAGTTTCTGTGACATTTATAGTAGAGATAAAATCTCTAACCGAAGACTTAGGAGGATCATTGAGACTACCCCAATCAGGTGTCTTGCAAATTCTACTGAAATCCTCTAAATCCATGGTATACGATTTGTCATAAAGATCAAACAGTATGGATGTGTCGCGGCCAACTGAAAATTTAAATCTACGAACAAAAGAGGCAGTGAGAGTAGTATACTTTTCACATTTATTGGAGACGAATTCTTCGAGCCCAGCGTTGTGAACAAATGTATCAAACTCGTCTTTGAAACCTGCATGAATCATGAATTCATTAGAAGACCGTTCACATGGTTGTACCTGTTCTTTCCTCGGTTGGTAAGGATCGGGCTCCCGAATTGTGAGACGGGGACCCCTCTTGCTTGAAGAACCACCATGATAGTTTTTCCTGGACATCTTATTTTTCTGAAATTTTTAGTGACTCAAAAGAAAAATGAACAAGGCTCAACAAAACTCATAGCAACTACTCCTATAAGTGCCTAGAGGCCATATCATGCATCAAAACTACATGGGACCAACTAAAATTAACATGCAAAACTCAAGAACATGGTCACCAAGACAGCAAAAATACGCAACGAATAAAGCACTAGAGAAAAAACTAATTGGACCAATGAAGGAGTCACATACCAAGGAACAATCCCCCAAAACAGTTTGGTGAATGGGGCTTTGCACAAGGAGATCGAAAAACGCAGCAAGAAGAGCAAGAACACGGGTTTGAACTGTGGAATGATTTTGTCTAGAGGTAGGAGAAGGAGATGGGAGCTGGAATAAGTGGAGGGGGCCACATGGGACCCACAAGCCTGCCAGGCGCGGCTAGGGGGGTGCCTGCGCCTCCTGGGCTTGTGGCCCACTGGTGCATCCCCCTGACTAGCTCTCTATCTCAAAAAAATTCAAAAATTTCAGAAAAAATCATACTTGAATTTCAGGGCATTTGAAGAACTTTTATTTTCGGGACACATTTCTAAGGGACGGAAAAAGCAGAAAACAGGAAAATAAAGCTAAATTTATCATTTTTCTTCTAAACAACAAAAAGTAAAAGTTGGGAGCAGAAGGTCGTGACTCCTAGATTGATCCATCTCATGGTCATCAAAAGAAATCCGTCAATGAGGCTGATCAAGTCTCCTTGACAAAAAAAATTCGAATCACACAAAACCGGAGAATTTTTGAATAATCACTAGGTTACCTCAATGGGGATGTGCATATCCCCAAGAAGTAAATCATACTTCATCTTGATAGTAGGTATAGGGCATTCAAAGCTTCCAATAAGAATTGATGAAGTTTTTTCAATATCATTGATACAATGAACTCGATATTGTTTCTTCGGAAAGTGCACCGTATGCTCATTACCATTAACATGGAAAGTGACATTGCCTTTGTTGCAATCAATAACAGCCCCTGCAGTGTTTAAAAAGGGTCTTCCAAGGATGACCGCCATGGCATCATCCTCGGGAATATCCAGAATAACAAAGTCCGTTATGATAGTAACGTTAGCAACTACACCAGGCACATCCTTGCAAATGCTGATAGGAAAAGCAGTTGATTTGTCGGCCATTTGCAAAGACATTTCAGTAGGTGTCAACTTATCCAATTCAAGTCTACGGTATAAAGAGAGAGGCATAACACTAACACCGGCTCCAAGATCGCATAAAGTAGTTCTAACATAATTTCCTTCAATGGAGCAAGGTATAGTGGGAACTCCGGGATCACCTAGTTTCTTAGGAGTTCCACCCTTGAAGGTGTAATTAGCGAGCATGGTGGAAATCTCAACCTCAGGTATCCTCCTTTTATTAGTAACAATATCATTCATGTACTTAGCATAAGGAGACATTTTGAGCATATATGTCAAACGCATTTGCAAAAAAGACAGGTCTAATCATTTCAACAAAGCGCTCAAAATCCTCATCATCCTTTTTCTTGGATGGTTTGGGAGGAAAGGGCATGGGTTTCTGAACCCATGGTTCTCTTTCTTTACCATGCTTCCTAGCAATAAAGTCATTCTTATCATATCTCCTATTCTTAGGTTGTGGGTTATCAAGATCAACCGGTTCAATCTCCACATCCTCATCATTGCTAGGTTGAGAATCCACATGAACACCACTATCAATATTATCACTAGGCTCATGTTCATCACCAGATTATGTTTCGGCATCAGAAACAGAGACATCGTTTGGATTCTCGGGTGTAACAGCAACAGGTTTGCTAGCATGCAAGTTCCTATCATCTTTCTTTTTCTTCCTAATACCAGGATGACTAGGTGCATCAGTGTTAACTCCTTGAGAATCTTGTTCAATTCTCTTAGGATGACCCTCAGGATACAAAGGTTCCTGGGTCATTCTACCACCTCTAGTGACAACTCTAACAAACTTGTCATTCAACTCATTGAGCAAGTCATTTTGAGCCTTAAGTACTTGTTCTACTTGAGTAGTGACCATAGAGGCATGTTTACTCAAAAGCTTAAGATCTTTGACATTTCTATCCACACAAGCACTTATATGATTAATCATACGAGCATTTTGCCTCAATTGTCTGCTAACATAATCATTGAAACTTTGTTGTTTGGCAACGAAGTTATCAAATTCATCTAAGCATAAGCTAGCAGGTTTATCATAAGGAATATCACTCTCATTGAATCTATGAAGAGAATTTACCTCTACTACGTGTGTCGGGTTATCAAGACCATGTATTTCTTCGCTAGGTGGTAGATTCTTAACATCTTCAGATTTAATACCTTTCTGTTGCATAGATTTCTTGGCTTCTTGCATATCTTCAGGACTGAGGAATATAATACCTCTTTTCTTTGGAGTTGGCTTCGGAGGTGGTTCGGGAATAGTCCAATCATTATCATTGCTGAAGATATTATTCAATAGAATTTCAGCTTGTTCCACATTTCGTTCCCTGAAAACACAACCAACACAACTATCTAGGCGGTCCCTAGAAGCATCGGTTAGTCCATTATAAAAGATATCAAGTATTTCATTTTTCTCAAGAGGGTGATCAGGCAAAGCATTAAGTAGCTGGACAAGCCTCCTCCAAGCTTGTGGGAGACTCTCTTCTTCAACTTGCACAAAGTTATATATATCCTGCAAGGCAGCTTGTATCTTATGGGCAGGAAATTATTTCTAAGAGAAGTAATAAATCATATCCTGGGGACTACGCACACAACCAGGAGCAAGAGAAGTGAACCAAGTCTTAGCATCACCCTTTAGTGAGAAAGGAAACAACTTAAGGATATAGTAGTGGCGGATCTTTTCTTCATTCGTGAATAGGGTGGCTATATCGTGCACTTTGGTAAGATGTGCTACAACCGTTTTAGACTCATAACCATGAAAAGGATCAGATTCGACCAAAGTGATTAACTCAGGATCGACATAGAATTCATAATCATTATTAGTAACAAAGATAGGCAAAGTAGAAAACATAGGATCGTATTTCATTCTAGCATTCAGAGATTTTTCTTTCCACTTGCGCAATAAATTCTCAAGATCATAGCTATCCTTACAAGCAAGAAAGTCTTCAGCTACTTGTCCCTCCATAACATAACCCTTAGGTATATCAGGAAATTCATATCTAGGAGAGCTAGGTCTAACAGGTGTAACAGCAGGTTCTACTTCAATAATTTCATTAGTTTCAGAAGTATCATCACATTCAGCAGTAACTCTAGCAATTTGTGCATCAAGAAATACACCCAATGGCAAATAATTATCAAGCAAATCATCATCATAAGCATCATGGATAGCAGAAGTAGCATCATCAAGCACAGGCAACATATTAGAATTACCAATAAGTGGTGGTGTCGAAAATTTACTCATAACTGAAGGTGAATCAAGTGCAGAGCTAAATGACCCGTCCTTGTAGTTGAGGGCAAGACTTTAGTTTTTGGATCTCTTGGATTCCTCATAGTGATCAATAGACGTAAATCCCAAGTGACTCAGAGAATAGAGCTATGCTTCCCCGGCAATGGCGCGAGAAAAAGGTCTTGATAACCCACAAGTATAGGGGATCGCAACAGTTTTCGAGGGTAGAGTATTCAACCTAAATTTGTTGATTCGACACAAGGGGAAGCCAAAGAATATTCTCGAGCATTAGCAGTTGAGTTGGAAATTCAACCACACCTGAAAGACTTAGTATCTGCAGCAAAGTTTCAGTAGCAAAGTAGTGTGATAGTAATGATAGCAGTAGTGACAACAGCAGCAGTGACATCAGTAGTAGTGACAGCAGTAGCGGTAAAGTAACTTAGCGAGGACCAGTAGGAAAAACTCGTAGGCATTGGATCGGTGATGGATAATTATGCCGGATGACATTCGTCATGTATCAATTATAACATAGGGAGGTATGTAACTAGCTCAAGTTCGTCAATCGAATGTAGGCATGTATTCCATATTTAGTCATACGTGCTTAGGGAAAAGAACTTGCATGACATCTATTGTCCATCCCTCCCGTGGCAGCGGGGTCCTAATGGAAACTAAGGGATATTAAGGTCTCCTTTTAATAGAGAACCAGAACAAAGCATTAACACATAGTGAATACATGAACTCCTCATACCATGGTCATCTTCGGGAGTGGTTCCGGCTATTGTCACTCCGAGGTTCCCGGGTCATAACACATAGTAGGTGACTACAACTTGCAAGATAGGATCAAGGACACACATATATTGATGAAAACATAATAGGTTCAGATCTAAAATCATGGCACTCGGGCCCTAGTGACAAGCATTAAGCATGGCAAAGTAGTAGCAACATCAATCTCAGAACATAGTGGATACTAGGGATCAAACCCCATCAAAACTAACTCGATTACATGATAGATCTCATCCAACCCATCACCCTCCAGCAAGCCTACGATGAGATTACCCAGGAACGATGAAGAGCATCATGGAATTGGCGATGAAGGATGGTTGGTGATGACGACAACGTCGATTTCCCCTCTCCGGAGCCTAGAACGGACTCCAGATCTGCCCTCCAGAGGAAGAACAGGTGGTGGCAGCGGCTCCGTATCGTGAAACGTGATGAACTCTTCTCTCCTATTTTTTCTCGGTGAAAGAGAATATATAGAGCTAGAGTTGGAGGCTGCGGAGCCACGAGGGCCTCACAAGCCTGCCACGCGCGGCCAGGGTGGGCCCACGCCGCTTGGGCTTGTGGGCTCATGGCTCCACGTCTCCAGGTGATTCTTGCGCCAGTATTTTTTTATATATTCCACAAAAAATCCTCGTAAATTTCCGGGTCATTCCAAGAACTTTTACTTCTGCACAAAAACAACACCATGGCAATTCTGCTGAAAACAGCGTAAGTCCGGATTAGTTCCATTCAAATCATGCAAATTAGAGTCCAAAACAAGGGAAAAAGAGTTTGGAAAAGTAGACACGATGGAGACGTATCAGCCTACTAAAAATCATAAAAACTTTCCAGGCCAATTGGACTTTATTTAGTATTGTAAATGTGAAAATCCAAGAACATGTAGAAAACAGAAATGGCACTCGACACTGGGTCAATAGGTTAGTGCAGAAAAATAATAGTAATTGGTATATAAACACCCAAAAAAACATCCTATAATGATAATATTATAGCTTGGATCAATCCTGAATTATAGATATGTTTGAGACGTATCAATGGACATACTCTGCAATGAGAAGCTGCCCCCCCATCAGCACCATGCACTTTGTGAGCCTCGAGTTCCACTTCTACTAGAACAACAATGTTGTGTGCCTCTGTGCTCCGCCATCACCCTTAGCACATAAGGCAATACTAGTCCGATTTGGCCTGAAGACGGCTAGATCTTAATCAACTCACCAGCCTGCCAAATCCCAGAGTGTGCACATCATCTTCTCGGTCATTGATACATGCTAGTCAGAGAAGCTCAAACATCGGGTAGTCTACGCGACTACATTGGCCTCTATGGAATTCCTCGAGTGGTCCAACTCCATTATCATCTTCGATCACACGAACCACTCCGCCCACGTCCCTCAACTAGGGAACTTTGCCCCGGTGGTAGATTCAATCGTCAACGGCTTCCGCCTTCCCTCGGTCCTCATGTACGTGGGCAGCGGGGTCAATGTCATGTTCACCGAGACCTTGGTAAAGATGGGAATTTCCAAGTCCCGTCTGAGCCTCTCACCTAGCAGCTTCCACGGGTTCATGTTAGACAGAAAAGTGCAACCCCTTGGACAAGCCGAGTTGAAAGTGATCTTCGGAGACGAGGAAACCTTCCTCTCATAAACACTGAAATCTAATCGAACTACAAGTCGGGAAGGCTCATGTTGAATACTCCTTGTAGTTGATCTACTGGAATCTGATACCAACTATGATGTCCACACCCTTCCTATGGATCATATAGAGATAGAGAAAGTGATAACCCACAAGTATAGGGGATTATAATAGTCTTCAAGTGTAGTATTTCACCCAAATTTATTGATTTGACATAACGGAAGGCAAATAATATTTATGAGTCTTAGCAATTGAGTTGTCAATTCAAACACGCATGGAATATCTTTCTGCAACAAAGTGTTTTAGTGGCACGATAGAAATAGTAACACGAACAGTAAGAGTAGCAGATTGTGATATTTGTAACAGCAGCAACATTAGTAGTACTTAATGAACATCAATATGAGAAAAGTGTATGCATTGGACCAGCGATGGATATGTATATTGAATGACATTCACCATGTAACAATCACAACCAAGAGCGACAAAGAACTAGCTCCAATTCATCAATGTAACGTAGGCATGTATTTCGTATATAGTCATACGTGCTTATAATAAGAACTTCCATGACATCTTTTGTCCTACCTTCCCGTGGCAGCGGGGTCCAAAGGGAAACTAAGGGATATTAAGGCCTTCTTCTAATAGAGAACCGAAACAAAGCTTTAACACATGCTGAATACATGAATTCCTCATACTATGGTCATGGTCGGAGATGATGCCAATTATTGATGTAGACGGGTTGGTGATGACAAAGGCAACGAATCCGCTCTTCGGAGCACCAAACGGATTCAAAATCAGCCTCCCAAGAAAGAACAGGAGGTGGCAACGTCTCCCTCTCATAACACACAATGAAAGTTCATCTCTGTTTTTTCTCCGGAACAAAGTACTTATGGAGTTGGAATTAGGAAAACTAGAGGCTCAAGGGCCCCACAAGGTGGGCATGCCCCCTAAGCTCGTGGCTCCTCGGTGGCCCCCCTCAAATAGGTATTTTCGCGAGTATTTTTTATATACTCTAGAAATATTCTCCAAAATTTTCAGCCCAATCTGAGAACTTTAATTTCTGCACAAAAGTAACACCATGGTAATTCTGCTGATAACAACACCAGTCAGGGTTAGTTTCATTCAAATCATGCAAATTAGAGTACAAAATAAAAGCATAAGTGTTTGAAAAAATAGATACATTTGGAACGTATCAGAGAGAGAAAGAGAGAGGAGAGAGAGAGAGGGAGAGAGAGGGAGAGTGAGGGAGGGAGGGAGATAGAGGTTGACGAGAAGGACACTTTGGAGAGGGGAATACCATATTGAAGAATGGATAGATGAGCGACGATCTCATTTCAATTCACGAGAACAATGTGTGTGTGTTGCAATGGGATATAAATATTTTAGTCATTAGCTTGTGATTTACTTGTCCATATTAATGTGATGGTGTAAATAAATGTTTATCAAATCCTACTCGTAATTTACCTTATAGTTCAATAAGAAGTATGGTACATAAATCAAAGTGAAATTAGTTCAGAAGTTGATTAATTGGGGGAGGTTGCATGAAAGGTTGGACGAAAAAAGGTCAAGTGGAAACCTTACATTCTTTTAAGTAGTAAGTAGTAGAGATAGAGAAGAGATAAACATTAGAGATTACATCGTTGTCTCTCTAGTCACACCACACAATGCTTTATATTTGAAACGCACACACGCATAGCCACAATGGCTAGATCAAGGAATGAAGCCTAACACACAACCATTGTCCACACTGGCCTAGTACAGCTACACATACATATATTTGGTCCAACTCAAGTTTGTCGCAGTCCCTAGTCTATTAATTAGGTTGTCGTATTCCACCTTTGGCAATAATTAGTTTGCAAGACTATTGATGCAACCCTCTTCAATTGCTGCATGATACATGCTCCATCCATTCTCAAACAATTGGAATTGTAAGTTTATGCTAAGTCAAACTTGCTTAAGTTTGACCAACTCTAAAGAAAAGCATTCCAAGATCTACAACATCAAATACACACAACAAGGAAATATATTTCATAAAGAGACCTCTAAAACTAATTTGATGCTCTCGATGTTAATATATTTTTCTATAGACTAGATCAAACTTTCACAAGGTTGGCTTTAAACAAACTCAAAACTTCAATTATTTTGAAACGGAGATAGTACATGCTAAGGGATGTCCTATCATCACCATCATGGGCCCCGTCTATGCTCTTAGCGGACATGAACTAGAATAGAAAATCAGAAGCGGGATGATAACTAGTCATATGCTGAGCACATTAGCGAGTAAACCGCCCTCCTAGCGCTCCACCCCTCCTATCCCTAGCAGTCGCGGCGGCCACCCAAGCGCTGCCGCGGCAAAGCCCTGCAGTTGCCTTCCGCTGTTTTCTGGAGATAATCTCCTTTCGATCGTGGACGATCTCCCTAGTGAAATCTTATCATGTCGCTTGCTGATCTACGGCTCATGAGTGGACATGGCTTTGAGGACAACATTCAACGTAAGCTCAGTTTGCCCATCAACTTCTCTGAGGGGCATGGTCTTCGGAAGTTCTTTATAGTGGCCGAATTCAGTAGATCGAAAATACGTCTCACGAAGGAGACAGTGGGCACCATTCTTATTTCGTGTTATCGTGGTCGTGCTTCTTTATTTAAGGTTTGCAAGATTCGTAGCAGTATGTTGATAACCCACAAGTATAGGGGATCGCAACAGTTTTCGAGGGTAGAGTATTCAAACCAAATTTATTGATTCGACACAAGGGGAAGCCAAAGAATATTCTCAAGTATTAGCAGTTGAGTTGTCAATTCAAGCACACCTGAAAGATTTAGTATCTGTAGCAAAGGATCAGTAGCAGAGTAGTGTGATAGCAACAGTAGCAACGGTAACCAGTAGCAACAAAGTGACAGCAGTAGCAGCAAAGTAACAGCAGTAGCAACAGAGTAACAGTAGCAGCAGTGACAACAGTAGGAGCAAAGTAACGTAGCAAGGACCGGTAGGAAAAAATCGTAGGCATTGGATCGGTGATGGATGATTATGCCGGATGTTATTCATCATGCAACAGTTATAACACGGAGAGATATGTAACTAGCTCCAGTACATCAATGTAATGTAGGCATGTATTCTGTATGTAGTCATACATGCTTAGGGAAAAGAATCTGCATGACATCTATTGTCCATCCCTCCCGTGGCAGCGGGGTCCTAATGGAAACTATGGGATATTAAGGTTCTCCTTTTAATAAAAAACCGGACCAACGCATTAACACTTAGTGAATAGATGAACTCCTCATACTATGGTCATCTCTGGGAGTGGTTCCGGCTATTGTCACTCTGGGGTTGCCGGGTCATAACATATAGTAGGTGAGTACAACTTGCAAGATAGGATCAAGAACACACATATATTGGAGACAACATAATAGGTTCAGATCTGAAATCATGGCACTCGGGCCCTAGTGACAAGCATTAAGCATGGCAAAGTATTAGCAACATCAATCTTAGAACATAGTGGATACTAGGGATCAATCCCGTCAAAACTAACTCGATTACATGATAGATCTCATCCAACCCATCACCGTCCAGCAAGCCTACGATGAGATTACTCACGAACAGTGAAGAGCATCATGGAATTGGCGATGAAGGAAGGTTGGTGATGACGATGGCGACGATCTCCCCTCTCTGGAGCCCAGAATGGACTCCAGATCTGCCCTCCAGAGGAAGAACAGGAGGTGGTGGCGCCTCCGTATCGTAAAACGTGATGAACTTTTCTCCTTCATTTTTCGGACGAAAGGGACTAAATAGAGCTAGATTTGGAGGCGGTGGAGCAACATGGGCCCCACAAGCCTGCCGGGCGCGGCCAGGGGGGCCCGCGCCTGGTAGGTGATACGTCTCCAACGTATCTACTTTTCCAAACTCTTTTGCCCTTGTTTTGGACTATAATTTGCATGATTTGAATGGAACTAACCTGGACTGACGCTGTTTTCAACAGAATTGCCTTGGTGTTATTTTTGTGCAGAAATCAAAGTTCTCCAAACGTCCTGAAAACTTACGGGGAGTAGTTTTGGAAAATATCAAAAATACCTGCGCCAAGTTGCACCTCAGGGGGTGGGCCAGTGGGCTACAAACCCCTGCTCCGCCACCACCCCCCTGGTGGCGGTGGGCAGGTTTGTGGGGCCCACAGGCACCTGCCGCCCCCAACTCTAGCTCTATAAGTTGTTTCGTCCCAGAAAAAATAAAAAGAGAAGTTTTCGTCGCGTTTTCGATACGGAGGCGCCGCCACCACCTGTTCTTCATCTAGAGGGCAGATCTGGAGTCCGTCTTGGGCTCCGGAGAGGGGAAATCGTCGCCATCGTCATCATCAACCTTGTTCCCTCTCCAATTCCATGAAGCTCTTCGTCGTTTGTCAGTAATCTATTCGTAGCCTCGCTGGGCGATGATGAGTAGGATGAGATCTATCATGTAATCGAGCTAGTTTTGATGGGGATTGATCCCTAGTATCCACTATGTTGTGAGATTTGATGTTGCTACTACTTTGCCATGCTTAATGCTTGTCACTAGGGCCCGAGTGCCATGATTTCAGATCTGAAATTGTTATGTTGTCACCAATATATGTGTGTTTTAGATCCGATCTTGCAAGTTGTAGTTACCTACTATGTGTTATGATCGGGCAACCCCGGAGTGAAACTAACCAGAACCACTCCCGGTGATGATCATAGTTTGAGGAGTTCATGTGTTCACCAAGTGCTAATGCGTTGGTACGGTTCTTTATTAAAAGGAGAACCTTAATATCCCGTAGTTTCCTTTTGGACCCCGCTGCCACGGGAGGGATGGACAATAGATGTCATGCAAGTTCTTTTCCCTAAGCACGTATGACGACACATGGAATGCATGCCTACATCACATTGACGAACGGGAGCTAGCCACATATCTCTCCGTGTTATAGATGTTGCATGATGAATATCATCCAAACAAATCATCGACCCATTGCCTACGAGTTTGTCCTACTACTGTTGTTACTTGTCTTGCGCTGCTACTACTACTACTGTTGCTACTGCAGTTACTTGTCTTGCTCTGCTGCTACTACTGTTGCTAGTGCTATCACTTGTTTTGCTCTGCTACTGCTACTATTGTCGCTTACTACTGTTGCGACTTGCTACTGCTGTCACTACTGCTGTTCCTTGCCACTCCTATTGCTCGTTACACTGTCGTTACTCGTTACTTTGTTGTTACTACTGTGCTTGCAGATACTAATCTTTCAGGTGTGTTTGAATCTGACAAATTGAGCTGCTAATACTTGAGAGTATACTCTCACCTCCTGACCGGCGATCTACAAATTGGGTCGAATACTCTACCCTCGAAAACTGTTGCGAACCCACGCGCTGGTGGGACATCAACAACATTCTTCTAGTCTCATTACTGGGGAGTGCTTTCAGCATTCTTCTGGTGCCATTGCAAATTAGAGACCAAAATAAGGGCAAAAGAGTTTGGAAAAGTAGATACGGCGGAGACGTATCAACTCCCCCAAGCTTAAAGCCTTGCTTGTCCTCAAGCAATTCAGTTGACAAACTGAAAGAGACAAAAGAAAAACTTTTACGAACTCGGTTTGATCTTGTTGTTGCAACTATGTCTAACTCATATCCAGAATTTCAGCAAGATCATAAGCTAACCACATAAGAAAATGACATCTAGGTCTCACGGTAAACTCATATCTATGGCATAATCAACTAGCGAGAAATAATAATGAGTTTCAAACGTCAACACTTCAATCAAAACAATCATGAAGTAGTACGAGCAGATGGTATCTTGCTAGCTCTTTCTGAGACCGCTAAACATAAATGCAGAGCACCTTCAAAGACCAAGGGTTGACTAAACATTGTAATTCGTGGCAAAGAAGATCCAGTCACAGTCATACTCAACATCAGTCAAAAGCAAAGCATAAAAATGACAGAGGTGCTCTCTAACTGGTGCTTTTATAAGAAGAGGATGACTTAACAGGAACATAAATAGACAGGCCCTTTGCAGAGGGAAGCATTGATTTGCAGAGGTGCCAAAGCTCAAGCTTTGAAAACAGAGATAAATAATTTTGGGTGGCATGCTTTCATTGTCAACGCAATGACTAAGAGTTTTCACCATCTTCCACGCTACACATGCTATAGGCGGCTCCCAAACAGAAAAGTAAAGTTTTGTCTCCCCCACCACCGATCAATCACACTCCACGACTAGCCGAATACTCGGGTGCCGTCCATACCGACATCAATCCAGGGGGAGTTTTGTTTGTAATTATCTTTTCGATTTGAGCATGGAACTGGGCATTCCAATTACCGGCCCCTTTCTCGTGAATGATAGTGAATAAACACATATCGAGGATAATACGCCTAGCATGGAAGATACGCATAGCCCCCCGTCACCACATGAGCGGTTCGGGCATGCAAAACAGATTATTTCTTGAAGGTTTAGAGACTGGCACATGCAAATTTACTTGGAACGGCAGGTTGATACCGCATATAGGTAGGTATGGTGGACTCATATGGAACAACTTTGGGTTTATGGAAGTGGATGCACAAGTAGTATTACCGCTTAGTACAAGTGAAGGCTAGCAAAAGACTGGGAAGCGACCAACTAGAGAGTGACAACAGTCATCAAAATGCATTGAGATTAACCAACATCGAGTGCAAGCACGAGTAGGACATAAATCACCATGAACATGAATATCATAGAGGCTATGTTGATTTTGTTTCAACTGCATGCGTGAACATGCGCCAAGTCAAGCCACTTGAATCATTCAAAGGAGGATACCATCCTATCATACTACATCATAATCATCTCAAGATTCATGTTGGCATCCAAGACAAATCATTGTAAGCTCCTAGCGAATTAAGCATGGCATCAAAAACTATGATCTCTAAGTTGTCATTGCAAACATGTTTCTCTCACAACAAAGCTGCACTAGAAACGATGAGCTAGTCATATTTACAAAAGCAAAATAGTTCGAGTTCATACCAGCTTTTCCAGGCTCAGTCACTTCATCATATATCGCCATTATTGCCTTTAACTTGCACGACCGAATGATGTGAACAATAATAAGAGTGCTCTTGCATTGACTAAGCTGGAATCTGCAGGCAAACACAAAGGAGAAGACAAAGTAATATGGCTCTTTGACAGATAAACAGATATGCATGCGAGAGCCACTAAACATTGTAACCATGGTCTTCTACCTTGACCCAAAGAAAAAAAGAAAACTATTTACATGGAAAGCTCCCAACAAGCAAAAGAAGAACGAGAAATATTTTTGGGTTTTCTCAAACTAGACAAACACACGAAAAGAAAAAGAGAAAACTAAATACACTAGCAAGGATGATATAGTGGCAAAGTGTGAACACCGACTATCAAAGTGAAAGTGTGAGCAAGAATATAAAGTCGGTGAGAAACACGTACTCCTCCAAGCTTAGGATTTTGCCCTAAGTTGGTCTACTCCCATGGAGGGAAATAACCGTCTCCGGGGTACTCCGGAGTGTACTGAGGGTGCCACTTTTGTGTGAGCTCCTTTGGCTCCCACTGATAAACTGGCGTCTGGTAGCTCGGGCACGGGCACCTGTGGTTGGGCTATGCCCCAAAATGGAGATTGAACAAAGAAGGAGCAGGCAAAGTAATAGTCTCACGAGTACCCTGACTAAATACCAAGTTATAAATCATCCTTCTATTTATATCTCTATCAAGAAAGTCATGGCGAACCATGATATCATAATCTAGATATCTCTCAGGAAGAAGAATCTCTTCTTCCTCGTCCAGTCTAATGGGTATCTCAAAATGTCTGACAAGACGGGTAGCATAGATACCTCCATAGACAACGCCTTTAGAACCGTTCGTGTTCAACCGTTGAGCTACTATAGTGCCCAAGCTATAAGTTTTATCATTATAATGGGCTTCGTGCAAAATCGCAAGATCTGGGGAGCTAAGGGGCCAGCTTTCCCACGGCCAATCAAACATTTTCCCACGAATAAGGAGAAGTACCGAAGCACAGGAAAATGTATGCTAGCAGCTCTAGCGCAAGACACTCCTCTCTCCTCTCCTAGAGCAATAGTACCTATGAAAGCCTCTAAGTCCCGTGGACGAGGTTCATGAATATCCCCAACATAAGGTAATTTTCAAACATTGCAAAAATCCTGAAGGGACATGAGCTGGGGGATATCATATAATTTGAACTCAACCATAGGACGATTCTTCCTTGGATAGAAATTAAAGTTTTGCACGAAAATATTAGTGAGGAGGAGGTATTGCAGAGACTTATCTTCAACGAAGGTGGTAAGGCCTGCGTTCTCCACCAAGTAGTAAAAGTCCTCATAAAGTCCGGCAGCACGTAAAAACACATCGCTTGGCCACTCGCACACTCGAACTTCTGCAACTCGCGGGACCGGATACTTGGGTTTCTTCTTCTCACTTCAATCATCCTTGGGGTCACGGCTTGATGAGCCTCTTAAGGACCTCCTCATCTTTTCCCTTTTCTATCTCTGAAAATTTCTGAGGTTTTTAGTGACTCTAAGGAAAAGTAAACAAGGCCCAACGAAACTCGTAGCAACTACTCCCACAAGTGCCTAGAGGCCATATCACGCATCAAAACTACTTGGGACCAGCTAAAATTAGCATGCAAAGCTCAAGAATAGGGTCACCAAGGCAGCAAAAATACGTGATGTATAAGGCACTAGAGCAAAAACTAATTGGACCAATGGAGGAGTCACTTACTGATGACCCACAAGTATAGGGGATCAATGTAGTCCTTTCGAGAAGTAAGAGTGTCGAACCCAACGAGGAGGAGAAGGCTCTGATAAACGGATTTCAGCAAGGTATTAACTGCAAGCACTGAAAGTAGCGGTAACAAGTGATTGTGTAGCGAGGTGAAACGTAGCAAGCAAAGAGTAACAAGTAACAAGTAGTAGCAACGGTGCAGCAAGTGGCCCAATCCCTTTTGTAGCAAGGGACAAGCCTGAACATAGTCTTATAGGAGGAAAAACGCTCCCGAGGACACACGGGAATTTCTGTCATGCTAGTTTCATCATGTTCATATGATTCACGTTCGTTACTTTGATAGTTTGATATGTGGGTTGACCGGCGCTTGGGTACTGCCCTTACTTTTACAATCATCCCACTTATGATTAATCTCTCTCGCAAGCATCTGCAACTACAAAAGAAGAATTAAGACAAAGTCTAACCATAGCATTAAACTAGTGGATCCAAATCAGCCCCTCACAAAGCAACGCATAGACTGGGGTTTAAGCTTCTGTTAGTCCAGCAACCCATCATCTACTTAATACTTCCCAATGCCTTCCTCTAGGCCCAAATATGGTGAAGTGTTATGTAGTCAACGTTCACATAACACCACTGGAGGAAAAACAACATACATCATATCAAAATACCGAACGAATATCAAATTCACATGACTATTATCAGCATGACTTATCCCATGTCCTCAGGAACAAAAGTAACTACTCACAAGACATAATCATAATCATGAATAGAGGTGTAATGAATAGCATCAAGGATCTGAACATAAACTCTTCCACCAAGTAGTCCAACTAGCATCAACTACAAAGAGTAATCAACACTACTAGCAACCTTACAAGTACCAATCGGAGTCACGAGACGAAGATTGGTTACAAGAGATGAACTAGGGATTGGAGAGGAGATGGTGCTGATGAAGATGTTGATGAAGATGCCTCCCCTCGGACGAGGGGAGTGTTGGTGATGGCGATGGCGACGATTTCCCCCTCCGGGAGGGAAGTTTCCCCGACAGGATCGTCCTGCCGGAGCTCTAGATTGGATCTGAGTTCTGCCTCGTGGCGGCGGCAAAACCACGTAAAATCTCCCTATTGATTTTTTCCAGACCAGGACGCTTCGTATAGCAAAAGAGGGGGGCTAGTGGGCCTTCACGCAGCCCACAAGCTTGCCCACCGCCACCAGGGGTGGTGGCGGAGTGGGGGCTTGTGGGGCCCTGGTGGCCCCCCTCCAGTAGTTCTTTCGCCCAGTATTTTTAATATATTCCAAAAAAAATCCACGTAAAGTTTCAGGGCATTTGGAGATGTTCAGAATAGTGGACTAGGATTTGCTCATTTTCCAGTCCAGAATTCCAGCTGCCTGAATTCTCCCTCTTCAAATAAACCTTGCAAAATAAGAGAGAAAATGCATAAATATGGTACCACAAGTAATAACAGCCCAAGAAGCAATAAAAATCAACATGAAAGCATGATGCAAAATGGACGTATCAACTCCCCCAAGCTTAGACCTCGCTTGCCCTCAAGCGAAAACCAAGTTCCATAAACATGTACACATGTTGAGGGACGAAGGTGTCGATAAAACATAATATGGACATGAGGGCATCATGATCACACATAGAACAACAATATATCATAAAGATTCTTATGGGCAAGTAACAATTCCTTCACAAAGGAAAGCATGAAGCAAAAACCTTACCGAGAAGTAACCAACAATAGTCCATAGTCATTGAAGCAATTGCAATTTATCACAACATCAGAAAGAGTCAAATAAGAGCTTGTAAGGCAAAACCACATACTCAATCATCTCTTTTGTTTTCCACAATTGTTATAACTCACATGGTATTCATGGTGTCAAAGTTTCAGCTGGACACAAAGGAAGATAGGGTCTTATAGTTTTGCCTCCCAACGATTTACCTCAAGGGTAAAGTCAACAATAAAAAAGCATGAGTACTCAACTCCAAGTTGATATATGAATATAGATCTTTCCCAAGCATGTGACGGTAGCCAAGACGAAGGCAAAAAGGGAATTGGTGATGATCACCATGACTCTTACAAGGGTAAAAAGTAAAGGCACAAGATAGGCCCTTCGCAGAGGGAAGCAGAGGTTGTCATGCGCTTTTGAGGTTTGGATGCGTGTCCTCTTAGTGCAGAGGAATGTCACTTTATATTGCCTCCTGTGATAAAGAAGTTTATTATGCAGTTTGTCGCTTTTATGTCTTCCTCACCACAGGTTCGTACAAAGCTTATTTTCCACACACTAATAGATCATACATATTAGAGAGAAATTTTTATTGCTTGCACCGATGACAACTTACTTGAAGGATCTTATTCAATCCATAGGTAGCTATGGTGGACTTTGATGGCAAAACTGGTTGGAGGTTTATGGATGCACAAGTAGTATCTCTACTTGGTGCGGGGGTTTTGGCTAATATGAGGTGGAAGCAATCGTCACATGCTAAGGGATCTCTAATCATATAACATTGTTTGGAACCAAGCAAACACAATTCATTATGTTGTCTTCCTTGTCCAACATCTACTCCTAGGCATCTAATAGTTTGGTGAGTGCTCACAATTGTAAAAAATGTCTAAGATGATATAATATATGTGAACCTCTCTTCCTTTATTACTTCTTATTAATTGCAACAATGACTGAGGTCTATGTTGATTTATTCTCAACAAGGTTCAATCATCATACATGTCATAAGTGAAGTTATCACTTTCCATAAGATCGTCTCATGATCTTTCATGCTATCGTTCTTTTCATACTTTTGATCATGGCACAAAGCAAAGCCCTTGACTAATATACTCTTTATTATAAAGCTCGTAAGCTCGAATACATCGGGGAGAGACAAAAGAAAAAGACTCAAACTAAAAACTAAAGACTTATTCCTCTAAGAGAAGAAATAAAAACTGAAAAGGAAAGAACTAAAACAAAGTTAAAAGCAAAATATATAAAGGTGATACGATACCAGGGCAACTCCCCCAAGCTTGGCAGATGCCAAGGGGATTGCCCATACCAATGCTTAGTTGTCTTCCTTTGGTTGTGATGGTGGTGTTGTTGGGGCAGTCTTGAGCTTGTCTAATTTCCACTTGAGCAAAAAGTTCTGCTCCCTTAGATCGTCATTTTCCTCCTCAAGTTTCAAAACTCTATGGCAAAGCTCCTGCTTACTCTCCTGCAAGAAACGAGAAGGGATAAACAAGGTCTTAGGCTTCTTCCTATGGTCAGGGAGGCTTGACTTCTTGAACTCCACATGGGTGTTTGCAGGTTGAGGTAGAGGAGCCTCCTCTTCATCGGAACTCGTTTTCTCCTTCCCTTTGGGCTCATAGTCCTCTTCCTCATCAGTGGTCCAGCCATATGGTTCCAAGTCCCCATTAATCCTAGAGTTAGCATGATCATCGGCCACATAGATCTCTTCTTCTGAATCTTGAGAAGACATCTTGACCTAAATCTGCGACAGAAAACAAGCTCGAAATGAAAACAGAGGAAAACTACATGAAACGGAGATCAAAACCTTCGGGCAACTATATATTGATTTTTTCTAGGCCAGAAGGAGTCCTCCGCAAGAAAACGGAGTTTGGGAGGCACACGAGGTGCCCACAAGCTTGCCCACCGCCACCAGGGGGGTGGTGGCGGAGTGGGCCCTTGTGGCTTCCTTGTTTGCTCTCCGGACTGCTTTTTATTTTCCTAATTTTCCAAAAATTCCAAAACTGAGGAAATTTCCTATTGGAAAAGTATCGGAGTCCAATTTCTTGCCGAAACAGATACATCTTCGTTTTCAAGGTTTGAAGCAGGCTGATAAACATCCCTTATGTACTCCTCTGGAGTTATGACATTGATGATATTGGTCTCAACATTTATGGGAGTACGAGAGATGTAATGCTTGATTCTTTGCCCATTTACCACTCTAGGAAAATTTCCTTCCGTGTTATTGATTTTGATGGCACCGGAACGATATACTTCCTCGACAACATAGGGACCTTCCCATTTAGAGAGAAGCTTGCCTGCAAAGAATCTCAAACGAGAATTGTATAACAAGACATAATCACCTACATTGAACTATCGTTTCTGTATTCGTTTGTCGTGCCATCTCTTAACCTTTTCCTTGAACAACCTGGCATTCTCATATGCATGTGCTCTCTATTCATCTAACGAGCTGATATCAAACAACCGCTTCTCACCGGCAAGTTTGAAATCAAAGTTGAGCTCTTTGATTGCCCAATAAGATTTGTGTTCTAGCTCAAGAGGTAAATGGCAGGCCTTATCGTAAACCATTTTATACGGTGACATGCCCACGTGATTCTTATAAGCAGTCCTATAAGCCCATAGTGCATCGTCAAGTTTGCTTGACCAGTTCTTTCGAGATCTATTGACGGTCTTTTGTAGGATCAACTTGATCTCCCTATTACTCATCTCAACTTGACCACTGGACTGAGGATGATAAGGAGATGCAACTCTATGGTTGACATCATACTTAGCTAGCATCTTGCGAAAAACACCATGAATGAAGTGTGAACCGCCATCAGTCATCAAGTATCTAGGGACTCCAAATCTTGGGAATATGACTTCTTTAAGCATCTTAATAGAGGTGTGGTGATCAACATTTTTAGTGGGGATAGCTTCTACCCACTTAGTAACGTAATCCAGATCAACTAAGATGTGAGTGTACCCATTGGAACTCGGGAAGGGTCCCATATAATCAAAACCCCAGACATCAAATGGTTCAATGACAAGTGAATAGTTCATAGGCATCTCTTGACGCTTACTGATGTTCCCTATCCTTTGGCATTTGTCACAAGACAAGACAAACTTACGGGCATCCTTGAAGAGAGTGGGCCAATAGAAATCTGATTGCAATACCTTGTGGGCAGTTCTATCTCCAGCATGGTGTCCTCCGTAGGCTTCGGAATGACACTTCTGCAGGATCTGTCCCTGTTCATGTTCAGGCACACAACATCTAATAACACCATCTACTCCTTCCTTATAAAGGTGAGGATCATCCCAAAAGTAGTGTCTCGAATCAAAGAAGAATTTCTTCTTTTGTTGATAGGTGAAACTGGGTGGTATGTATTTGGCTACGATATAGTTTGCATAATCGGCATACCACGGTGCACTAAGTGAAGTGCGGATGACATTTAATTCCTAATCACGAAAGTTGTCATCAATAGGTAGTGGGTCATCAAGGACATTCTCTAGCCTAGACAAGTTATCTGCTACAGGGTTATTAACACCTTTTCGGTCAATGACGTGCAAATCAAATTCCTGTAGCAGGAGAACCCATCTGATCAGCCTAGGCTTAGCGTCCTTCTTCTGCATAAGGTACTTAATAGCAGCATGATCAGAGTGAATAGTGACTATGGAGTCAACTATGTAAGATCTGAACTTTTCACATGCAAACACGACTGCTAAAAATTCCTTCTCCGTAGTGGCATAGTTTCTTTGGGCATTGTCTAGAGTTTTACTAGCGTAGTGAATGACATTCAACTTCTTGTCAACTCTTTGTCCTAGAACAGCACCAACACCATAATCACTAGCATCGCACATGATTTCAAAGGGCAAGTTCCAGTCAGGTGGTTGAACAATAGGTGCGGTTATCAAAGCCTTCTTAAGTATTTCAAAGGCTTCCTCACAATCCTCATCAAAAACAAAAGGAACATCCTTCTCCAAGAGGTTGGTAAGAGGCCTAGAAATCTTAGAGAAGTCTTTAAAGAACCTTCTATAGAAACCAGCATGACCTAAGAAACTTCGTATACCTCTGATATCTGTGGGGCAAGGCATTTTCTCAATTGCATCAACCTTAGCCTTATCAACTTCAATGCCTCTTTCAGAGATTTTGTGTCCTAAGACGATACCTTCATTGACCATAAAGTGGCACTTCTCCCAATTCAAGATGAGGTTGGTTTCTTCGCATCTCTGTAAGACTCGATCAAGGTTGCTGAGGCAATTATCAAAAGAAGACCCATAAACGGAGAAGTCATCCATGAAAACCTCGACAATCTTTTCACAAAAGTCAGAGAATGTAGCCATCATACATCTTTGGAAGGTGGCAGGTGCATTACATAAGCCAAAAGGCATACGTCTATAGGAAAAGGTACCAAAAGGGCAGGTGAAAGTGGTTTTCTCTTGATCAGATTGTGCAACAGGTATTTGCGAGAAACCTGAATAATCGTCTAGAAAGCAGAAGTGTGTGTGTTTTGATAGCCTTTCTAGCATTTGGTCGATGAACGCTAAAGGATAATGATCTTTACTGCTTGCCTTGTTCAGTTTCCGGAAGTCTATCACCATTCTATAGTCGGTAAAAATCCTTTGTGGGATTAGTTCATCCTTATCATTAGGAACAACGGTGATACCTCCCTTCTTAGGTACACAATGTACTGGACTTACCCAATCACTATAAGCAACACGATAAATGATTCCGGCTTCCAAAAGCTTTAAAATTTCTTTTCTAACGACCTCTTTCATCTTAGGATTTAATCTCCTTTGATGATCAGCAACTGGTTTAAAGTCAGGATCGGTTTTAATCTTGTGCTGGCATAGAGTAGGACTAATACCCTTAGGATCATCAAGAGTATATCCAATAGCAGCGCGGTGCTTCCTCAGAGTTTTTAGTAACTTCTTCTCTTCGCGCCTGAGAGGAGAGCACTAATAATGACAGGATATATCTCCTTCTCATCAAGATAGGCATACTTAAGAGTATCAGGCAACTGTTTAAGCTTGAACACAGGATCACCCTTTGGTGGGGGAGGATCCCCAAGCAGTTCAACACGCAGATTATTCTTGAGAATAGGATGTTGTTCTAAGACAATTCTATCTATCTCATCTCTCTCCTCCATATGCATATCATTTTCATGCTCAAGCAGATATTGCTCTAAAGGATCCGTAGGAGGTCCGACAATAGAGGCAAGAGCAATGATTTCATCCCTACCAGACGACTCTCTTTCATGGGGTTGTCTTCCAAACTTGGAGAAGTTAAATTCATGAGAGACACCCTCGAAACTTACTGTGACAGTCTGCTTAATGCAATCAATGTGAGCATTGATAGTGTTGAGAAAGGGTCTACCAAATATGATGGGACAAAAGCTATCTTGTGCAGTACCAAGGACGAGGAAATCAGTAGGATACTTCCTCTTACCACACAGGACTTCTACGTCTCTCACAATTCCCATAGGGTAGATAGTGTCTCTATTAGCTAGCGTAATAGTGACATCAATGGGTTCTAACTCAGCAGGTGCAATCTCATCTTTGATTTCATCATATAGAGAACGGGGTATTGCACTAACACTAGCTCCCATATCACATAAACCATGGTAGCAATGATCTCCTATCTTAACAGAAACAACGGGCAGGCCAACTACAGGTCCGTGCTTGTCTTTCGCGTGAGGTTTAGCAATTCTAGCGGAGTCCTCACAGAATATAATAACATGCCCGTCTATGTCTTCGTCTAAGAGATCTTTGATAATAGCAACACTAGGTTCAACTCTAATCTCCTCAGGGGGTGCAAGTGGTCTAATGTAACCCCTACGTATCACAGTTGGAGCTTTAGAATAATCCTTCATCCTAGCAGGGTATGGTGGTTTCTCAGTGTAAGCACAAGGAACAACATGATCACTAAAAGCTATGATTTTCTCCTCAACTAGATTGGTTTTTGCTATGTTGCTTTCTACAGGAGGATGATATTTAAACCACTTCTCTTTGGGAAGATCAACATGAGCAGCAAAAGATTCACATAGAGAAGCTACTATCTCAGAGTCAAGTCCATACTTAGCGCTAAAATCTCTAGAAGTGTTTGTCTCAACAAAAGATTTAACGCAATCAAACTGGAAATTCATACCTGAGTCCTTGATACGTCTCCAACGTATCTACTTTTCCAAACTCTTTTGCCCTTGTTTTGGACTATAATTTGCATGATTTTAGTGGAACTAACCTGGACTAACGCTGTTTTCAGCAGAATTGCCTTGGTGTTATTTTTGTGCAGAAATCAAAGTTCTCCAAACGTCATGAAAATTTACAGGGAGCAGTTTTGGAAAATATCAAAAATATCTACGCCAAGTTCCACCTTAGGGGGTGGGCCAGTGGGCCACAAGCCCCTGCTCCGCCACCACCCCCTGGTGGCAGTGGCCAGGCTTGTGGGGCCCACAGGCACCTGCCGCCCCCAACTCCAGCTCTATAAGTTGTCTTTCGTCCCAAAAAATAAAAAGAGAAGTTTTCGTCGTGTTTTCTATACGGAGGCGCCGCCACCACCTGTTCTTCATCTGGAGGGCAGATCTAGAGTCCGTCTTGGGCCCCGGAGAGGGGAAATCGTCGCCCTCGTCATCATCAACCTTCTTCCCTCTCCAATTCCATGAAGCTCTTCATCGTTCGTGAGTAATCTATTCATAGGCTCGCTGGGCGGCGATGAGTAGGATGAGATCTATCATGTAATCGAGTTAGTTTTGATGGGGATTGATCCCTAGTATCCACTATGTTATGAGATTTTATGTTGCTACTACTTTGCCATGCTTAATGCTTGTCACTAGGGCCCGAGTGCCATGATTTCACATCTGAAATTATTATGTGTCACCAATATATGTGTGTTTTAGATCGATCTTGCAAGTTGTAGTTACCTAGTATGTGTTATCACCCGGCAACCCCGGAGTGACAATAACCGAAACCACTCCCGGTGACGATCATAGTTTGAGGAGTTCATGTGTTCACCAAGTGCTAATGCGTCAGTCCGGTTCTTTATTAAAAGGAGAACCTTAATATCCCATAGTTTCCTTTTGGACCCCGCTGCCGCGGGAGGGATGGACAAAAGATGTCATGCAAGTTCTTTTTGTCAGTAATCTATTCGTAGCCTCGCTGGGCGATGATGAGTAGGATGAGATCTATCATGTAATCGAGCTAGTTTTGATGGGGATTGATCCCTAGTATCCACTATGTTGTGAGATTTGATGTTGCTACTACTTTGTCATGTTTAATGCTTGTCACTAGGGCCCGAGTGCCATGATTTCAGATCTGAAATTGTTATGTTGTCACCAATATATGTGTGTTTTAGATCCGATCTTGCAAGTTGTAGTTACCTACTATGTGTTATGATCGGGCAACCCCGGAGTGACACTAACCAGAACCACTCCCGGTGATGATCATAGTTTGAGGAGTTCATGTGTTCACCAAGTGCTAATGCGTTGGTCCGGTTCTTTATTAAAAGGAGAACCTTAATATCCCGTAGTTTCCTTTTGGACCCCGCTGCCACGGGAGGGATGGACAATAGATGTCATGCAAGTTCTTTTCCCTAAGCACGTATGACGACACATGGAATGCATGCCTACATCACATTGACGAACGGGAGCTAGCCACATATCTCTCCGTGTTATAGCTGTTGCATGATGAATATCATCCAAACAAATCACCGACCCATTTCCTACAAGTTTGTCCTACTACTGCTGTTACTTGTCTTGCTCTGCTGCTGCTGCTACTATTGTTGCTACTGCTGTTACTTGTCTTGCTCTGCTGCTGCTACTACTGTTGCTACTGCTGTCACTTGCTACTATTGCTACTTGCTACTGCTGTCACTACTGCTGTTCCTTGCCACTGCTATTGCTTGTTACACTGTTGCTACCTGCTACACTGTTGGTTCACCTACCGTTGACGGGAATTGACAACTTCCGTTAATGCGGCAACGGAGGCGCCATTGATACAATCGTTAGGAATAGTCTGCCATCAACAGATCATTTCTGACACCGTTGTTATCATATTACTTTGCTATTACTACTGTGCTTGCAGATACTAATCTTTCAGGTGTGGTTGAATCTGACAAATTCAGCTGCTAATACTTGAGAGTATACTCTCACCTCCTGACTGGCTTATCAACAAATTGGGTCGAATACTCTACCCTCGAAAACTGCTGCGAACCCACGCGCTGGTGGGCCATCAACAACATTCTTCTAGTTTCATTGCTGGGGAGTGCTAGAAACATTCTTCTGGTGCCGTTGCAGGAGAAGGTTCGTTGTTATAAGCATTCGTCTAGCTAACGCCAGAGATTGCAGGATCAGCCCTTTTCTGGAGCCATTGCCAGGGAAGCACAGCTGACGTCAGTCCTTACCTTCCTCCAGCTCCCAATCTTCAGAGTTGCGTTTGATTCTCTCCAATAAATTCCACTTGTGATCAATATCCTTCTTCATAAAAGAACCGGCACAAGAAGTGTCAAGCATGGTACGATCTTCATGAGAAAGTCGAGCATAAAAGTTTTGAGTGATGATTTCTCTCGCGAGCTCATGATTGGGGCATGAATATAGCATTGATTTAAGCCTCCCCCAAGCTTGACCTATGCATTCCGTGTCACGAGGCCAAAAGTTATAAATAAAGTTCCGATCACGATGTACTAAATGCATAGGGTAGAACTTTTGATGAAATTCCAATTTCAACCGATTGTAGCCCAATGATCGAGCATCATCACATAGCCTATACCATGTCAACGCCTTATCCTTCAAAGATAAAGGAAATACTTTCTTCTTTACCTCATCCTCGGGCAAACCTGCAAGCTTAAATAAACCACAAACTTCATCTACATAGATTAGATGAAAGTCTCGATGTGAAGATCCATCTCCTGTAAAAGGATTAGCCAGGAGTTTCTCAAGCATACCCAAAGGAATTTCATAAAAGATATTTTCAGTAGGTACCTCAGGTCGAGGAGCAACTCCTCGTGCTTCCGTTCGTGGTGAAGATACCCCGAACAAACTCCTCAAAGGAAGAGTTTCCATAGTGACAAGTGACAATAAATTTCAGCACGGTATATGAATGTTTCCTTACCAATTTCCACTTACCAAAGGCGCTTCACTCCCCGGCAACGGCGCCAGAAAAGGGTCTTGATGACCCACAATCTTGAAGACCCTGACTAAATACCAGGTTATAAGTCATCCTTCTATTTATATCTCTATCAAGAAAGTCATGGCGAACCATGCTATCATAATCTAGATATCTCTCAGGAAGAAGAATCTCTTCTTCCTCGTCCAGTTTAATAGGTATCTCAAAATGTCTGACAAGACGGGTAGCATAGATACCTCCATAGACAACGCCTTTAGAACCATTCGTGTTCAACCGTTGAGCTACTATAGTGCCCAAGCTATAATTTTTATCATTATAAAGGGCTTCGCGCAAAACCGCACGATCTGGGGAGCTAAGTGCCCAGCTTTCCCACGGCCAATCAAACATTTTCCCACGAATAATGAGAAGTACCGAAGCACAAGAAAATGTATGCTAGAAGCTCTAGCACAAGACACTCCTCTCTCCTCTCCTACAACAATAGTATCTATGAAAGCCTTCAAGTCCCGTGGACGAGGTTCATGAATATCCCCAACATAAGGTAATTTGCAAACATTGCAAAAATCCTGAAGGGACATGAGCTGGGGGATATCACATAATTTGAACTCAACCATAGGACGATTCTTCCTTGGATAGAAATTAAAGCTTTGCACGAAAATATCAGTGAGGAGGAGGTATTGCGGACACTTATCTTCAACAAAGGTGGTAAGGCGTGCGTTCTCCACCAAGTAGTAAAAGTCCTCATAAAGTCCGGCGGCGCGTAAAAACACATCGCTTGGCCACTCGCACACTCGAACTTCTGCAATTCGGGGGACCGGTTACTTGGGTTTCTTCTTCTCACTTCCATCATCCTTGGGGTCACGGCTTGAAGAGCCTCTTAAGAACCTCCTCATCTTTTCCCTTTTCTATCTCTGAAAATTTCTGAGGTTTTTAGTGACTCTAAGGAAAAGTGAACAAGGCCCAACGGAACTCGTAGCAACTACTCCCACAAGTGCCTAGAGCCATATCACACATCAAAACTACTTGGAACCAGCTAAAATTAGCATGCAATGCTCAAGAATAGGGTCACCAAGGCAGCAAAAATACGCGATGTACAAGGCACTAGTGCAAAAACTAATTGGACCAATGGAGGAGTCACTTACTGATGACCCACAAGTATAGGGGATCAATGTAGTCCTTTTGATAAGTAAGTGTGTCGAACCCAATGAGGAGCAGAAGGCTCTAATAAACGTATTTCAGCAAGGTAATAACTGCAAGCACTAAAAGTAGCGGTAACAAGTGATTGTATAGCGAGGTGAAACGTAGCAAGCAAAGAGTAACAAGTAACAAGTAGTAGCAATGGTGCAGCAAGTGGCCCAATCCCTTTTGTAGCAAGGGACAAGCCTGAACAAAGTCTTATAGGAGGACAAACGCTCCCGAGGACACACGGGAATTTCTATCATGCTAGTTTCATCATGTTCATATGATTCGCGTTCGTTACTTTGATAGTTTGATATGTGGGTGGACCGGCGCTTGGGTACTGCCCTTACTTGGAAAAGCATCCCACTTATGATTAACCTCTCTCGCAAGCATCCACAACTACAAAAGAAGAATTAAGACTAAGTCTAACCATAGCATTAAACTAGTCGATCCAAATCAGCCCCTCACGAAGCAACGCATAGACTGGGGTTTAAGCTTCTGTCACTCCAGAACCCATCATCTACTTGCTACTTCCCAATGCCTTCTTCTAGGCCCAAATATGGTGAAGTGTTATGTAGTCGACTTTCACATAACACCACTAGAGGAAAAACAACATACATCATATCAAAATACCGAACGAATATCAAATTCACATGACTATTATCACCATGACTTATCCCATGTCCTCAGGAACAAAAGTAACTACTCACAAGACATAATCATAATCATGATTAGAGATGTACTGAATAGCATCAAGGATCTGAACATAAACTCTTCCACCAAGTAATCCAACTAGCATCAACTACAAAGAGTAATCAACACTACTAGCAACCTTACAAGTACCAATCGGAGTCGCGAGACGAAGATTGGTTACAAGAGATGAACTAGGGATTGGAGAGGAGATGGTGCTAATGAAGATGCCTCCCCTCCGACGAGAGGAGTGTTGGTGATGACGATGGCGACGATTTCCCCCTCCGGGAGGGAAGTTTCCCCGGCAGGATCGTCCTGCCGGAGCTCTAGATTGGATCTGCTCAAGTTCCGCCTCGTGGCGGCGACGAAACCATGAAAAAGCTCCCTATTGATTTTTTTTCCAGACCAGGACGCTTCATAGAGCAAAAGAGGGGGATAGTGGGCCTTCAGGCAGCCCACAAGTTTGCCCACCGCCACCAGGGGGTGGTGGCGGAGTGGGGGCTTGTGGGGCCCTGGTAGCCCCCCTCGGTGGTTCTTTCACCCAGTATTTTTAATATATTCCAGAAAAATCCACATAAATTTTCAGGGCATTTGGAGATGTGGAGAATAGTGGACTAGGATTTGCTCCCTTTCCAATCCAGAATTCCAGCTGCCTGAATTCTCCCTCTTCAAATAAACCTTGCAAAATAAGAGAGAAAATGCATAAATATGGTACCAAAAGTAATATAACAGCCCAAGAAGCAATAAAAATCAACATGAAAGCATGATGCAAAATGGATGTATCACTTGTTGGGGAACTTCGCATGGGAAACAAAAATTTTCCTACGCGCACGAAGACCTATCATGGTGATGTCCATCTACGAGAGGGGATGAGTGATCTACGTACCCTTGTAGATCGTACAGCAGAAGCGTTAGAGAACGCGGTTGATGTAGTGGAACATCCTCACGTCCCTCGATCCGTCCCGCGAACAATCCCGCGATCAGTCCCACGATCTAGTACCAAACGGACGGCACCTTCGCGTTCAGCACACGTACAGCTCGACGATGATCTCGGCCTTCTTGATCCAGCAAGAGAGACGGAGAGGTAGAAGAGTTCTCCGGCAGCATGACGGCGCTCCGGAGGTTGGTGGTGATCTTGTCTCAGCAGGGCTCCGCCCGAGCTCCGCAGAAACGCGATCTAGAGGAAAAACTATGGAGGTATGTGGTCGGGCAGCCGTGAGAAAGTCGTCTCTAATCAGCCCTAATTGCTCCATATATATAGGAGGAGGGAGGGGGACCTTGCCTTGGGGTCCAAGGGATCCTCAAGGGGTCGGCCGAGCCAAGGGGGGGAGGACTCCCCCCCCCCAAACCGAGTTGGACTTGGTTTGGTGGGAGGAGTCCCCCTCCCTTCCCACTTCCTCCCTCTTTTTTTTTCTTTTCCTTTGATTTTCTTTTCTTGGCGCATAGGCCCCCTTGGGGCTGTCCCACCAGCCCACTAAGGGCTGGTATGTCTCCCCAAAGCCTATGGGCTTCCCCGGGGTGGGTTGCCCCCCCCCCCGGTGAACTCTCGGAACCCATTCGTCATTCCCGGTACATTCCCGGTAACTCCGAAAACCTTCCGGTAATCAAATGAGGTCATCCTATATATCAATATTCGTTTCTGGACCATTCCGGAAACCCTCGTGACGTCCGTGATCTCATCCGGGACTCCGAACAACATTCGGTAACCAACCATATAACTCAAATACGCATAAAACAACGTCGAACCTTAAGTGTGCAGACCCTGCGGGTTCGAGAACTATGTAGACATGACCCGAGAGACTCCTCGGTCAATATCCAATAGCGGGACCTGGATGCCCATATTGGATCCTACATATTCTACGAAGATCTTATCGTTTGAACCTCAGTGCCAAGGATTCGTATAATCCCGTATGTCATTCCCTTTGTCCTTCGGTATGTTACTTGCCCGAGATTCGATCGTCGGTATCCGCATACCTATTTCAATCTCGTTTACAGGCAAGTCTCTTTACTCGTTCCGTAATACAAGATCCCGCAACTTACACTAAGTTACATTGCTTGCAAGGCTTGTGTGTGATGTTGTATTACCGAGTGGGCCCCGAGATACCTCTCCGTCACACGGAGTGACAAATCCCAGTCTTGATCCATACTAACTCAACTAACACCTTCGGAGATACCTGTAGAGCATCTTTATAGTCACCCAGTTACGTTGCGACGTTTGATACACACAAAGCATTCCTCCGGTGTCAGTGAGTTATATGATCTCATGGTCATAGGAATAAATACTTGACACGCAGAAAACAGTAGCAACAAAATGACACGATCAACATGCTACGTCTATTAGTTTGGGTCTAGTCCATCACGTGATTCTCCCAATGATGTGATCCAGTTATCAAGCAACAACACCTTGTTCATAATCAGAAGACACTGACTATCATCGATCAACTGGCTAGCCAACTAGAGGCATGCTAGGGATGGTGTTTTGTCTATGTATCCACACATGTAAATGAGTCTTCATTCAATACAATTATAGCATGGATAATAAACTATTATCTTGATACAGGAATTATAATAATAACTATACATTTATAATTGCCTCTAGGGCATAAACCCAAATGCCTTGATCACCTCATCAAAACGTTTGTTCCAACTCCGAGATGCTTGCACCAGTCCATAAATGGATCGCTGGAGTTTGCACACCTTGTCAGCATTTTTAGGATCGACAAAACCTTCGGGTTGCATCATATACAACTCTTCCTTAAGGAAACCGTTAAGGAACGCCGTTTTGACATCCATCTGCCAGATTTCATAATCGAAAAATGCAGCTATTGCTAACATGATTCTGACGGACTTAAGCATCGCTACGGGTGAGAATGTCTCATCGTAGTCAACTCCTGGAACTTGTGAAAAACCCTTTGCCACAAGTCGGGCTTTATAAACGGTCACATTACCGTCAGCGTCCGTCTTTTTCTTAAAGATCCATTTGTTCTGAATAGCCTTGCGGCCCTCAGGTAGTATCTCCAAAGTCCACACTTTGTTCTCATACATGGATCCTATCTCGGATTTCATGGCTTCTAGCCATTTGTTGGAATCCGGGCCCACCATTGCATCTTCATAATTCGCAGGCTCATTGTTGTCTAACAACATGGTTGATAAGACGGGATTGCCGTACCACTCTGCAGCAGCGCGTGATCTCGTCGACCTGCGGGGTTCAACAGAAACTTGAACTGGAGTTTCATGATCATCATCATTAACTTCCTCCTCAACCGGCGTCGCAATGACAGAGGTTTCCCCTTGCCCTGCGCCACCATCCAGAGGGATGAGAGGTTCGACAACCTCATCAAGTTCTATCTTCCTCCCACTCAATTCTCTCGAGAGAAACTCCTTCTCGAGAAAAGCTCCGTTCTTAGCAACAAACGCTTTGCCCTTGGATTTGAGATAGAAGGTGTACCCAACTGTCTCTTTCGGGTAACCTATGAAGATGCACTTTTCTGCTTTGGGTTCCAGCTTTTCAGGCTGAAGCTTTTTGACGTAAACATCACATCCCCAAACTTTAAGAAACGACAACTTTGGTCTTTTTCCATACCACAGTTCGTATGGTGTCGTCTCAACGGATTTTGATGGTGCCCTATTTAAAGTGAATGCAGCTGTTTCTAATGCATAACCCCAAAACGATAACGGCAGATCGGTAAGAGACATCATAGATCACACCATCTCTAATAAAGTACGATTACGACGTTCGGACACACCATTACGCTGTGGTGTTCCAGGCGGTGTCAACTATCAAACAATTCCACATTGTCTTAAGTGAGAACCAAACTCGAAACTCAGATATTCACCCCCACGATCAGAACGAAGGAATTTGATCTTCTTGTTACGATGATTTTCAACTTCACTCTGAAATTGCTTGAACTTTTCAAATGTTTCAGACTTGTGCTTCATTAAGTAGACATAACCATATCTACTCAAATCGTCAGTGAAGGTGAGGAAATAACGATATCCGCCACGTGCCTCCACGCTCATCGGACCACACACATCGGTATGTATGATTTCCAACAAGTCACTTGCACGCTCCATTGTTCCGGAGAACGGAGTTTTAGTCATCTTGCCCATGAGGCATGGTTCGCGCGTCTCAAGTGAATCAAAGTCAAGTGACTCCAAAAGTCCATCGGTATGGAGTTTCTTCATGCGCTTTACACCAATATGACCTAAGCGGCAGTGCCACAAAAACATGGCGCTATCATTGTTAACTCTAACTCTTTTGGTCTCAATGTTATGTATATGTGTATTATCACTATCAAGATTCAATATGAACAATCCTTTCACACTGGGTGCATGACCATAAAAGATATTACTCATAGAAATAGAACAACCATTATTCTCTAACTTAAACGAGTAACCGTCTCGCAATAAACAACATCCAGATATAATGTTCATGCTTAACGCACGCACTAAATAACAATTATTCAAGTTCATAACTAATCCTGATGGTAACTGAAGTGAAACTCTGCCGACGGCGATTGCATCAACCTTGGAACCATTTCCCACGCGCATCATCACTTCATCTTTCGCCAGCCTTCGCCTATTCCGCAGTTCCTGTTTCAAGTTGCAAATATGAGCAACAAAACCGGTATTGAATACCCAGGCACTACTACGAGATCTGGTTAAGTACACATCAATAACATGTATATCAAATATACGTGATTTTTCTTTGGACGCCTTCGTATCAGCCAGATACTTGGGGCACTTGCGCTTCCAGTGACCCATACCCTTGCAATAAAGCACTCTGTTTCAGGCTTAGGTCCATCTTTGGGTTTCTTCGTCGGATTGGCAACAGGTTTGCCGCTCTTCTTTGAATTACCCTTCTTTCCTATGCCGTTTATCTTGAAACTAGTGCTCTTATTCACGATCAACACTTGATGTTCTTTACGGAGTTCTGACTCTGCGACTTTCAGCATCACGAACAACTCGCCGGGTGACTTGTTCATCCCTTGCATGTTGTAGTTCAACACAAAGCCCTTATAGCTTGGCGGCAGTGATTGAAGAATTCTGTCAGTGATAGCCTCTTGCGGGAGTTCAATCCCCAGCTCAACTAGACGGTTTGAGTACCCAGACATTTTGAGCACATGTTCAGTGACAGACGAATTCTCCTCCATCTTGCAAGCATAGAATTTATCGGAGGTCTCATACCTATCGATTCGGGCGTTCTTCTGAAAGATAAACTTCAACTCCTGGAACATCTCATATGTTCCATGACGCTCAAAGCGACGTTGAAGTCCTGGTTCTAAGCCATACAAGACTGCACATTGAACTACTGAGTAGTCCTCCTTACGTGATAACCAAGCGTTCTTAACATCTTGGTCAGCCGTAGTGGGTGGTTCATCTCCTAGCACGGCATCAAGGACATAATCCTTCTTCCCAGCTTGTAGGATCAACTTAAGATTACAAGCCCAGTCTACAAAGTTGCTTCCATCATCTTTCAACTTAGCTTTCTCTAGGAACGTATTAAAATTCAGGGTGACTGTCGCGTTAGCCATGATCTACAAGACAAATATATTCAAAGTGGACTTAGACTATGTTCAAGATAATTAGAGTTTAACTTAATCAAATTACTTGCTAAACTCCCACTCAAAAAGTACACCTCTCTAGTCATTTGAGTGGTTCATGATCCAATTCTAGTAGCTCAAGTCCGATCATCACGTGAGTTGAGGATAGTTTCAGTGGTAAGCATCCCTATGCCAATCATATCAACTATATGATTCATGATCAACCTTTTGGTCTCATGTGTTCCGAGGCCATGTCTGCACATGCTAGGCTCGTCAAGCTTAACCCGAGTGTTTCGCGTGTGCAACTGTTTTGCACCCGTTGTATGTGAACGTTGAGTCTATCACACCCGATCATCACGTGGTGTCTTGAAACGATGAACTGTAGCAACGGTGCACAGTCCGTGAGAACACAATTTCGTCTTGAAATTTTAGTGAGAGATCACCTCATAATGCTACCGCCGTTCTAAGCAAAACAAGGTGCATAAAAGGATTAACATCACATGCAATTCATAAGTGGCATGATATGGCCATCATCAGGTGCTTCTTGATCTCCATCACCAAAGCACTGACACAATCTTCTTTGTCATTGGCGCCACACCATGATCTCCATCAACGTGTCGCCATCGGGGTTGTCGTGCTACTCATGCTATTACTACTAAAGCTAACTCCTAGCAATATAGTAAACACATCTGCAAGCACAAACATTAGTTTAAAGACAACCCTATGGCTCCTGCCGGTTGCCGTACCATCGACGTGCAAGTCGATATTAACTATTACAACATGATCATCTCATACATCCAATATATCACATCACATCGTTGGCCATATCACATTACAAGCATACCCTGCAAAAACAAGTTAGACGTCCTCTAATTGTTGTTGCATGTTTTACGTGGTGACCATGGGTATCTAGTAGGATCGCATCTTACTTACGCAAACACCACAACGGAGATATATGAATTGCTATTTAACCTCATCCAAGGACCTCCTTGGTCAAATCCGATTCAACTAAAGTTGGAGAAACCGACACTCGCCAGTCATCTTTGAGCAACGAAGCTACTCGTAGCGATGAAACCAGTCTCTCGTAAGCGTACGAGTAATGTCGGTCCGAGCCGCTTCGATCCAACAATACCGCGGAATCAAGAAAAGACTAAGAAGGGCAGCAAATCGCACATCACCGCCCACAAAAACTTTTGTTTTCTACTCGAGAAGACATCTACGCATGAACCTAGCTCATGATGCCACTGTTGGGGAACGTCGCATGGGAAACAAAAAATTTCCTACGCGCACGCAAACCTATCATGGTGATGTTCATCTACGAGGGGGATTTCAGATCTACGTACCCTTGTAGGTCACACAGCAGAAGCGTTAATAAATGCGGTTGATGTAGTGGAACGTCCTCACGTCCCTCGATCCTCCCCGCCAACCGTCCCATGAACCGTCCCGCGATCCGTCCCACGATCCGCTCCGATCTAGTGCCAAACGAATGGCACCTCCGCGTTCAGCACACGTGCAGCTCGACGATGATCTCGGCCTTCTTGATCCAGCAAGAGAGACGAAGAGGTAGATGAGTTCTCTGGCACCGTGACAGCGCTCCGGAGGTTGGTGGTGATCTAATCTCAGCAGGGCTCCGCACGAGCTCCGCTGAAACGCGATCTAGAGGAAAAACCGTGGAGATATGTGGTCAGGCTGCCGTGGAAAAGTTGTCTCAAATCAGCCCTAAAACCTCCGTATATATAGGTGGGAGGGGAGGGGCCTTGCCTTGGGGCACAAGAATCCCCAAGGGGTTCGGCCGAAGGGGGGGAGGAGGATTCCTCCTCCAATCCTAGTCCAACTAGGATTGGAAGGTGGAGTCCTTCCCTTCCTTCCCACTTCCCCCTTTTTTATTTTCTCTTTGATTTTCTTATCTCCTGTGCAGGGGCCTCTCTGGGCTTGCCCACCAGCCCACTAAGGGCTGGTGCAGCACCCCTAAGGCCTATGGGCTTCCCTAGGGTGGGCTGCCCCCTCCCCCCCCCCCCCCGGTGAACATCCGGAACCCATTCGTCATTCCCGGTACATTCCCGGTAATTCCGAAAACCTTCCGGTAATCAAATGAGGTCATCCTATATATCAATCTTCATCTCCGGGCCATTCCGGAAACCCTCGTGATGTCCGTGATCTCATTTGGGACTCCGAACAACATTCGGTAACCAACCATATAACTCAAATACGCATAAAACAACGTCGAACCTTAAGTGCGGAGACCCTGCGGGTTCGAGAACTATGTAGACATGACCCGAGGAACTCCTTGGTCAATATCCAATAGCGGGACCTGGATGCCCATATTGGATCCTACATATTCTACGAAGATCTTATCGTTTGAACCTCAGTGCCAAGGATTCATATAATCCCGTATGTCATTCCCTTTGTCCTTCGGTATGTTACTTGCCCGAGATTCGATCGTCAGTATCCGCATACCTATTTAAATCTCGTTTACCGGCAAGTCTCTTTACTCGTTCCGTAATACAAGATCAAGCAACTTGCACTAAGTTACATTGCTTGCAAGGCTTGTGAGTGATGTTGTATTACCGAGTGTGCCCCGAGATACCTCTCGTCACACGGAGTGACAAATCCCGGTCTTGATCCATACTAACTCAACGGACACCTTCGGAGATACCTATAGAGCATATTTATAGCCACCCAATTACGTGGTGACGTTTGATACACACAAAGCATTCCTCCGGTGTCAGTGAGTTATATGATCTCATGGTCATAGGAATAAATACTTGACACGCAGAAAACAGTAGCAACAAAATGACACGATCAACATGCTACGTATATTAGTTTGGGTATGGTCCATCACATGATTCTCCCAATGATGTGATCCAGTTATCAAGCAACAACACCTTTTACATAGTCAGAAGACCCTGACTATCCTTGATCAACTGGCTAGCCAACTAGAGGCTTGCTAGGGACAGTGTTTTGTCTATGTATCCACACATGTATCTAAGTCTTCATTCAATACAATAATAGCATGGATAATAAACGATTATCTTGATACAGGAATTATAATAATAACTTTATTTATCATTGCCTGTAGGGCATAAATCCAACAGAAAGGGCATAGGTTTCTGAACCCATGGTTCCCTTTCTTTAACATGCTTCCTAGCAGCGAAATCGTTCTTATCGTATCCCTTATTCTTAGGTTGTGGGTTATCAAGATCAACACGTTCAATCTCCACATCCTTATCATTGCTAGGTTGAGCATCATCATGAACATCACTATCGATATTATCATTAGGCTCATGTTCATCACCAGATTGCGTTTCAGCATCAGAAACAGAGACATCGTTTGGATTCTCGGGTGTAACAGCAACAGGGTTGCTACCGTGCAAGTTCATATCATCTTTATTCTTCTTCCTAGGATGACTAGGTGCATCAGTGCTAACTCCTTGAGAATCTTGTTCAATTCTCTTAGGATGACCCTCAAGATACAAAGGTTCCTGGGTCATTCTACCGCCTCTAGTGATGACTCTAACAGAATTGTCATTCAACTCATTGAGCAAGTCATTCTGAGCCTTAAGTACTTGTTCTACTTGAGTAGTAACCATAGAGGCATGTTTACTCAAGATCTTAAGATCTTTGACGTTTCTGTCCACACAAGCACTTAAGTGACTAAGCATACGAGCATTCTATTCCAATTGTGTGCTAACATAATCATTAAAACTTTGTTGTTTGGCAACAAAGTTATCAAATTCATCCAGGCATAAGCTAGCAGGTTTATCAAAAGGAATGTCACTCTCATTGAATCTACGAAGAGAATTTACCTCTACTACCTGTATCGGGTTATCAAGACCATGGATCTCTTCCATAGGTGGTAGACTTTTGACATCTTCAGATTTAATGCCTTTCTCTTTAATATATTTCTTAGCTTCTTGCATATCTTTAGGACTGAGGAATAGAATACCTCTTTTCTTCGGAGTTGGCTTAGGAGGTGGTTCGGGAATAGTCCAAGCATTCTCATTGCACAAGATATTATTCAATAGGATCTCAGCTTGTTCTACGGTTCGTTCCCTAAAAACACAACCCGCACAACTATCTAGGTGGTCCTTAGAAGCATCGGTTAGTCCATTATAGAAGATATCAAGTATTTCATTCTTCTCAAGAGGGTGATCATGCAAAGCATTCAGTAGCTCGACGAGCCTCCCCCAAGCTTGTGGGAGACTCTCTTCTTCAACTTGCGCAAAGTTGTATATTTCCTGCAAGGCAACTTGCTTCTTATGGGCAGGGAAATATTTCTCAAAGAAGTAGTAGATCATATCCTAGGGGCTACGCACACAACCAGGAGCAAGATTAGTGAACCAAGTCTTAGCATCATCTTTTAGCGAGAAAGGAAACAGCTTGAGGATATAGTAGTGGCGGATCTTTTCCTCACTAGTGAATAGGGTGGCCATATCGTGCAGTTTGGTAAGATGTGCTCCAACCGTTTCAGACACATAACCGTGAAAAGGATCAGATTCGACCAGAGTGAATAACTCAAAGTCGACAGAGAATTCATAATCCTTATCGGTCACAAAGATAGGTGAAGTAGCAAACTTCGGGTCGTATTTCATTGTAGCGTTCAGAGATTTTTCTTTCCACTTGAGCAGTAATTTCTCAACATCATAGCTATCCTTACAAGCAAGAAAGTCCTTAGCTATCTCTCCCTCCATAACATAACCCTCAGGCATATCAGGAAATTCATATCTAGGAGAGCTAGTTCTAACAGGCAAAATAGCAGGTTCTACTTCAATAGTATCAGCAGTTTCAGAAGTATCATCAAATCTAGCAGTAACTCTAGCAATTTGTGCATCAAGGAATGCACCTAGTGGCAAAGAAGTATCAAGCATAGCATCATCACAAGCATCATGGACAACAGAAGTAGTATCATCAAGCACATGCGACATATCAAGATTTCTAGCAGGAGGTGGTGTCGCAAACTTACTCATAACTGAAGGTGAATCAAGTGCAGAGCTAGATGGCAGTTCCTTACCTGTCCTCGTAGTTGAGGGCAAGACTTTAGTTCTTGGATCTTTCGGATTCCTCATAGTGACCAGCAGACGTAAATCCCCAGTGACTCAGAGAATATAGCTATGCTTCCCCGGCAACGGCGCCAGAAAATAGTCTTGATAACCCACAAGTTTAGGGGATCGCAACAGTTTTCGAGGGTAGAGTATTCAACCCAAATTTATTGATTCGACACAAGGGGAAGCCAAAGAATATTCTCAAGTATTAGTAGTTGAGTTGTCAATTCAACCACACCTGAAAGATTTAATATCTGCGGCAAAGTATCAGTAGCAGAGTAGTGTGATAGCAACAGTAGCAACGGTAACCAGTAGCAACAAAGTGACAGCAGTAGCAGCAAAGTAACAGCGGTAGCAACCGATAGGCGAAGTACCAAACTTCGGGTCGTATTTCATCCTAGCGTTCAGAAAATTTTCTTTCCACTTGAGGAGTAATTTCTCAACATCATAGCTATCCTTACAAGCAAGAAAGTCCTCAGCTATCTCTCCTCCATAACATAACCCTGAGGCATATCACGCAATTCATATCTAGGAGAGCTAGTTCTAATAGGCAATTCATATCTCGGGGCCCACTCGGTAATACAACATCACACACAAGCCTTGCAAGCAATGTGACTTAGTGTAAGTTGCGGGATCTTGTATTACGGAATGAGCAAAGAGACTTGCCGGTAAATGAGATTGAAATAGGTATACGGATACTGACAATCGAATCTCGGGCAAGTAACATACCGAAGGACAAAGGGAATGACATACGGGATTATAAGAATCCCTGGCACTGAGGTTCAAACGACAAGATCTTCGTAGAATATGTAGGATCCAATATGGGCAACCAGGTCCCGCTATTGGATATTGACCGAGGAGTCTCTCGGGTCATGTCTACATAGTTCTCGAACCCGCAGGGTCTGCACACTTAAGGTTCGACGTTGTTTTATGCGTATTTGAGTTATATGGTTGGTTACCGAATGTTGTTCGGAGTCCCGGATGAGATCACGGACGTCACGAGGGTTTCCGAAATGGTCCGGAAACGAAGATTGATATATAGGATGACCTCATTTGGTTACCGGAAGGTTTTCGTGCATTACCGGAAAAGTTTCGGGCTCATCGGTAGTGTACTGGGAGTGCCGGGAGGGGTGCCGGGGACTATCAGGAGGGGTGTCACGCCCCAAGGGGTCTCATGGGCTATGGGAAGAGATAAACCAGCCCCTAGTGGGCTGGAATAAGTTCCCACTAAGGCCCGTAAGGTTTGAGAAGGAAAAAACGCAAGGTGGAAAGAGTTTCCAAGTGGGAAGGTCGAATCCTACTCCAAGTAGGATTGGAGTAGGACTCCTCCACCTCCAATTTCGGCCAAAACTTTAGGTTTTGAGGCTGCCTCCTCCCCTCCCTCCCTCCTATATATAGTGGGGTTTTAGGGCTGATTTGAGACAACTTTTGCCACGGCATCCCGATCACATACTTCCACGGTTTTACCTCTAGATCGCGTTTCTGCGGAGCTCGGGCGGAGCCCTGCTGAGATTAGATCACCACCAACCTCCAGAGTGCCGTCATGCTGCCGGAGAACTCATCTACCTCTCCGTCTCTCTTGCTGGATCAAGAAGGCCGAGATCATCGTCGAGCTGTACGTGTGCTGAACGTGGAGGTGCAGTCCGTTCGGCACTAGATCGGAGCGGATCGTGGGACGGTTCGCGGGACGGTTCGTGGGACGGTTCGCAGGGAGGATCGAGGGACGTGAGGACGTTCCACTACATCAACTGCGATCAATAATGCTTCTGCTGTGCAATCTACAAGGGTACGTAGATCGGAAATCCCCTCTCGTAGATGGACATCACCATGATAGGTCTTCGTGCGCGTAGGAAATTTTTTGTTTCCCATGCGACGTTCCCCAACAGTGGCATCATGAGCTAGGTTCATGCGTAGATGTAATCTCGAGTAGAACACAAAAGTTTTTGTGGGCAGTGATGTGCGTCTTGCTTCCCTCCTTAGTCTTTTCTTGATTCCGCTGTATTGTTGGATTGAAGCGGCTTGGACCGACATTACTCGTACGCTTACGAGAGACTGGTTTCATCGCTACGAGTAACTCCGTTGCTCAAAGATGACTGGCAAGTGTCGGTTTCTCCAACTTTAGTTGAATTGTATTAGACCGAGGAGGTCCTTGGATGAGGTTAAATAGCAATTCATACATCTCCGTTGTGGTGTTTGCATAAGTAAGATGCGATCCTACTAGATACCCATGGTCACCACGTAAAACATGCAACAACAATTAGAGGACGTCTAACTTGTTTTTGCAGGGTATGCTTGTGATGTGATATGGCCAACGATGTGATGTGATATATTGTATGTATGAGATGATCATGTTGTAATAGTTAATATCGACTTGCACGTCGATGGTACGGCAACCGGCAGGAGCCATAGGGTTGTCTTTAAACTAACATTTGTGCTTGCAGATGCGTTTACTATATTGCTAGGACGTATCTTTAGTAGTAATAGCATGAGTAGCACGACAACCCCGATGGCGACACGTTGATGGAGATCATGGTGTGACGCCGGTGACAAGAAGATCGTGCCGGTGCTTTGCTGATGGAGATCAAGAAGCACATGATGATGGCCATATCATGTCACTTATGAATTGCATGTGATGTTAATCCTTTATGCACCTTATCTTGCTTAGAACGACGGTAGCGTTATGAGGTGATCTCTCACTAAAATTTCAAGACGAAATTGTGTTCTCCCCGACTGTGCACCGTTGCGACAGTTCTTCGTTTCGAGACACCACGTGATGATCAGGTGTGATAGACTCAACGTTCACATATAACGGGTGCAAAACAGTTGCACACGCGGAACACTCGGGTTAAGCTTGACGAGCCTAGCATGTGCAGACATGGCCTCGGAACACATGAGACCGAAAGGTCGAGCATGAATCGTATAGTTGATATGATTAGCATAGAGGTGCTTACCACTGAAACTATTCTCGACTAACGTGATGATCGGACTTGAGATAGTGGATTTGGATCATGTACCACTCAAATGACTAGAGAGATGTACTTTTTGAGTGGGAGTTCTTAAGTAATATGATTAATTGAACTAATTTTCATGAACATAGTCTAATGGTCTTTGCGAATTACGATGTAGCTTGCGCTATAGCTTTACTGTTTTTATATGTTCCTAGAGAAAATTTAGTTGAAAGTTGATAGTAGCAAACTTTGCAGAGGATTGTCCTCGTTGCTACGCAGAAGGCTTATGTCCTTAATGCACCACTCGGTGTGCTGCACCTCGAGCGTCATCTATGGATGCTGTGAACATCTGACATACACGTTTCTGATGACTACACGATAGTTCAATGCAAAATACTTAATGGCTTAGAAGCAAGGCGCCGAAGACGTTTTGAAACGTCACGGAACATAAGTGATGTTCTAAAGAGATGAAATTGTGATTTCATGCTTGTGCCCTTGTTAAGAGGTACGAGACCTCTGACAAGATTCTTTGTCCACAAAGTAAAGGAGAAAAGATCAATCGTTGAGCGTGTGCTCAGATTGTCTGAGTACGACAATCGCTTGAATCAAGTGGGAGTTAATCTTCCAGATGAGATAGTGATGGTTCTCCAAAGTCACTGCCACCAAGCTGTGAGAGCTTCGTGATGAACTATAACATATCAAGGATAGATACAATGATCCTTGAGCAATTCGCGATGTTTGACAGTGCGAAAGTAGAAATCAAGAAGGAGCATCAATAGTTGATGGTTAGTAAAACCACTAAGTTTCAAGAAAGGCAAGGGCTAGAAGGGATACTTCGTGAAACGGCAAAACAGTTGCTGCACTACTGAAGAGACCCAAGATTAAACCCAAACCCGAGACTAAGTGCTTCTGTAATGAGGGGAACAGTCACTGAGGCAGAGCAACTCTAGATACTTGGTAGATAAGAAGGCTGGCAAAAGTCGAAAGAAGTATATTTGATATAAATGATGTTGATGTGTACTTTACTAGTATTCCTAGTAGCACGAGGGTATTGGATACTGGTTCGGTTGCTAAGTGATTAGTAACACGAAATGAAAGCTACGGCATAAACGGAGACTAGCTAAAGGCGAGGTGACGATACGTGTTGGAAGTGTTTCAAAGGTTGATATGATCAAACGTCGCACACTCCATCTACCATCGGGATTGGTGTCAAACCTAAATAATTGTTATTTGGTACTTGCGTTAAGCATGAACATGATTGGATCGTGTTTATTGCAATACGATTATTCATTTAAAGAGAATAATGGTTACTCTATTTGCTTGAATAAATCACCTTCAATGGTTTATTGTATCTCGATCGTAGTGTTACACATGTTCATAATATTGGTGCCAAAAGATACGAGGTAATGATGATAGTACCACTTACTTGTGGCACTGCCGCTTGAGTCATGTTGGTATAAATTGCATGAAGAGGCTCCATGCTGATGGATCTTTATACTCACTTGATTTTGAATCACTAGTGACATGCAAATCATACCACATGAGCAAGGCCTTCTTTTCATTGAGATGAAACAAGATAGTAACTTGTTGGAAGTGATACATTTTGATGTATGCAGTCCAATGGGTGCGGAGGCACGTAGTGGATATCATTATGTTCTTACTTCAATGACGATTTGAGCAGATACAAGAGTATTTACTTAATGAATCACAAGTCTGAAATATTGAAAGGTTCAATTCTGTTTCAGGAGTGAAGTTCGTCGTAACAAGAGGATAAACTGTCTACGATATGATCATAGAAATGAATATCTGAGTTACGAGTTTTGGTACGCAGTTAAGACAATGTGGAAATTGTTTCACAGTTCATGCCACCTGGAACATCATAGTGTGATGATGTGTCTGAATGTCATAGCCACGCACTATTTGGTATGGTGCATGCTATGATGTCTCTTATCGAATTACCACTATCGTTTATGGGTTATGCATTAGAGACAACCGCATTCACTTTAAATAGGGCACCGCGTATTTCCGTTGAGATGACACAGTATAGACTCAGGTTTAGAGAAATCTAAACTGTCGTTTCTTGAAAGTTTGGGGCTTCGGCACTTGTGTGAAAAAGTTTCAGTCGAATAAACTCAAACCCAAAGCGGATAAATGCATGTTCATAGGATATCCAAAACAGTTGGGTACATCTCCTATCTCAGATCCGAAAGCAAAGTGTTTGTTTCTAGAAACGGATCCTTTCTCGAGGAAAGGTTTCTCTCGGAAGAATTGAGTGGGAGGGTGGTAGAACTTAATGAGGTTATCGAACCATCACTTCAACCAGTGTGTAGCAGGGCGCAGGAAGTTATTCCTATGGCGCCTACACCAATTGAAGTGAAAGCTGATGATGGTGATCATCGAGCATCAGATCAAGTTACTACAAACCTCATAGGTTGACAAGGTCGCGTAGTACTGCAGAGTGGTACGGTAACCCTGTCTTGGAGGTCATGTTGTTGAGCAACAGTGAACCTACGAGTTATGGAGAAAGCAATGGTGGGCCCGGATTCCGACAAATGGATGGAAGCCATGAAATCCGAGAGAGGATCCATGTATGAAAACAAAGTGTAGACTTTGGAAGAACTACTTGATGGTCATTGGACTGTTGAGTAAAGATGGATCTTTAAAAGGAAGACAGACGATGATGGTGATAAGTCACTATTAAGAAAAGCTCGACTTGTCGCAAAGATGTTTCCGACAAGATCAAACAGTTGACTATGATGAGACTTTCTCACTCGTAGCGATGCTAAAAGTGTGTTAGAATTATGTTAGTAGTTGTTGCATTATTTATGAAATATTGCACATAGGATGTCAAAACATTGTTTCCTTGACGGTTTCCTTGAGCAAACATTGTATGTGATACAACCAGGAGGTTTTGTCGATCCTAAAGGTACTAGCAAGTATGCAAGCTCCAGCGATCCTTCAATGGACTGGTGCAAGCATCTCGGAGTTGGAATATACACTTTGATGAGATGATCAAAGATTTTCGGTTTGTACAAGGTTTATGAGAAACTTGTATTTCCAAAGAAGTGAGTGGGAGCACAATAAAATTTCTGATAAGTATATGTGGTTGACATATTGTGGATCAGAAGTAATATAGAATTTCTGTAAAGCATAAAAGGTTGTTTGAAATGAGTTTTCAAAGGAGTACCTGGATTGCGCTACTTGAACGTTGATCATCAAAGATCTATGGAGATAGATCGAAAGCGCTTAATGGAAGTTTCAACAAGATCCATGCCTTGACAAGTTTTGGAAGGAGTTCAAAATAGATCAGCAAAGAAGGAGTTCTTGGTTGCGTTGTGAGGTGTGAATTTGAGTAAGACTCAAAACCCGACCCCGACAGAATAAAGAGAATAGACGAAGGTCGTCTTCTATGCCTTGGCCGTAGAATCTGAAGTATGCCATGCTGGGTACCGCACCTGATGTGTGCCTTGACTCAAAGTCTGTTGAGAGGTACAAACAGTGATCCATGATTGAATCACTAGCAGCGGTCAAAATTTATCCTTAGTAACTGATGGACTAAAGAATTTTTATCGATTATGGAGGTGGTTAAAGAGTTCGTCGTAAAGGGTTACGTCGATGCAAGCTTTGACACTAATCCGAATAACTATGAGTAGTGAAACGGATTCGTATAGTAGAGTAGATATTTGGAGTATTTCTGAATAGCACATAGTAGCACCATATATAAGATGACATAAATATTTGTAAAGAACACACGGGTCTGAAAGTTTCAGAACCGTTGACTAAAACCGCTCTCACGAGCAAGACATGATCAGACCCCATGACTATATGGGTGTTGGATTCGTTGGAATCACATGGTGATGTGAACTAGATTATTGACTCTAGTGCAAGTGGGAGACTATTGGAAATATGCCCTAGAGGCAATAATAAATTAGTTATTATTATATTTCTTTGTTCATGATAATCGTTTATTATCCATGCTATAATTGTATTGATTGGAAACACAGTGCATGTGTGGATACATAGACAAAACACTGTCCCCACTAAGCTTCTAGTTGACTAGGTCGTTGATCAAAGATAGTCAAGGTTTCCTGACCATAGGCAAGTGTTGTCACTTGATAACGGGATCACATCATTAGGAGAATCATGTGATGGACTAGACCCAAACTAATAGGCGTAGCATGTTGATCGTGTCATTTTGTTGCTACTGTTTTCTGCGTGTCAAGTATTTGTTCCTATGACCATGAGATCATATAACTCACTGACACCGGAGGAATGCTTTGTGTGTATCAAACGTCGCAACGTAACTGGGTGACTATAAAGATGCTCTACACGTATCTCCGAAGGTGTTCGTTGAGTTAGTATGGATCGAGACTGGGATTTGTCACTCCGTGTGACAGAGAGGTATCTCGGGGCCCACTCGGTAATACAACATCACACACAAGCCTTGCAAGCAATGTGACTTAGTGTAAGTTGCGGGATCTTGTATTACGGAATGAGTAAAGATACTTGCCGGTAAACGGGATTGAAATAGGTATACGGATACTGACGATCGAATCTCGGGCAAGTAACATACCGAAGGACAAAGGGAATGACATACGGGATTATATGAATCCCTAGCACTGAGGTTCAAACGATAAGATCTTCGTAGAATATGTAGGATCCAATATGGGCATCCAGGTCCCGCTATTGGATATTGACCGAGGAGTCTCTCGGGTCATGTCTACATAGTTCTCGGACCCGCAGGGTCTGCACACTTAAGGTTCGACATTGTTTTGTGCGTATTTGAGTTATATGGTTGGTTACCGAATGTTGTTCGGAGTCCCGGATGAGATCACGAACGTCACGAGGGTTTCCAGAATGGTCCGGAAACGAAGATTGATATATAGGATGGCCTCATTTGGTTACCGGAAGGTTTTCGTGCATTACCGGAAAAGTTTCGGGCTCATCGGTAGTGAACTGGGAGTGCCGGGAGGGGTGCCGGGGACCATCAGGAGGGGTGTCACGCCCCAAGGGGTCTCATGGGCTATGGGAAGAGATAAACCAGCCCCTAGTGGCCTGGAATAAGTTCCCACTAAGGCCCATAAGGTTTGAGAAGGAAAAAACACAAGGTGGAAAGAGTTTCCAAGTGGGAAGGTGGAATCCTACTCCAAGTAGGATTGGAGTAGGACTCCTCCACCTCCAATTTCGGCCAAAACTTTAGGTTTTGAGGCTGCCTCCTCCCCTCCCTCCCTCCTATATATAGTGGGATTTTAGGGCTGATTTGAGACAACTTTTGCCACGGCAGCCCGATCACATACCTCCACGGTTTTACCTCTAGATCGCGTTTCTGCGGAGCTCGGGCGGAGCCCTGCTGAGATTAGATCACCACCAACCTCCGGAGCGCCGTCACGCTGCCGGAGAACTCATCTACCTCTCCGTCTCTCTTGCTGGATCAAGAAGGCTGAGATCATCGTCGAGCTGTACGTGTGCTGAACGCGGAGGTGCCGTCCGTTCGGCACTAGATCAGAACGGATCGTGGGACGGATCGCGGGACGGTTCATGGGACGGTTCGCGGGGCGGATCGAGGGACGTGAGGACGTTCCACTACATCAACCGCGTTCACTAACGCTTCAGCTGTGCGATCTACAAGGGTACGTAGATCGGAAATCCCCTCTCGTAGATGGACATCACCATGATAGGTCTTCATGCGCGTAGGAAATTTTTTGTTTCCCATGCGACGTTCCCCAACACAACAGAGTAACAGTAGCAGCAATGACAGCAGTAGAAGCAAAGTAACGTAGCAAGGACCAGTAGGGAAAACTCGTAGGCATTGGATCGGTGATGGATGATTATGCCGGATGTTATTCATGATGCAACAATTATAACACGGAGAGATATGTAACTAGCTCCAATTCGTCAATGTAATGTAGGCATGTATTCCGTATGTAGTCATACGTGCTTAGGAAAAAGAACTTGCATGACATCTATTGTCAATCCCTCCCGTGGCAGCGGGGTCCTAATGGAAACTACGGGATATTAAGGTTCTCCTTTTAATAAAGAAACCGACCAATGCATTAACACTTAGTGAATACATGAACTCCTCATACTATGGTCATCTCCGGGAGTGGTTTCGGCTATTGTCACTCCGGGGTTGCCGGGTCATAACACATAGTAGGTGACTACAACTTGCAAGATAGGATCAAGAACACACATATATTGGCGACAACATAATAGGTTCAGATCTGAAATCATGGCACTCGGGCCCTAGTGACAAGCATTAAGCATGGCAAAGCATCAGCAACATCAATCTCAGAACATAGTGGATACTAGGTTCAATCCCCGTCAAAACTAACTCGATTGCATGATAGATCTCATCCAACCCATCACCGTCCAGCAAGCCTAATTACTCACGAACGGTGAAGAGCATCATGGAATTGGCGATGAAGGAAGGTTGGTGATGGCGATGGAGATGATCTCCCCTCTTTGGAGCCGAGAACGGACTCCAGATCTGCCCTCCAAAGGAAGAACAGGAGGTGGCGGCACCTCCGTATCGTAAAATGCGATGAACTCTTCTCCTTAATTTTTTTCTGGACGAAAGGGACTAAATAGAGTTGGATTTGGAGGCGGTGGAGCAATGTGGGCCCCACAAGCCTGCCAGGCGCGGCCGGGGGGGGTCGTGCATGGTGGGCTTGTGGGCTCCATGCTCCACCCCTCCGGTTGATTCTTGCGCCAGTATTTTTTATATATTCCACAAAAAATCCCCGTAAATTTCCAGGTCATTCCAAGAACTTTTATTTCTGCGCAAAAATAACACCATGGCAATTCTGCTGAAAACAGCGTTAGTCCTGGTTAGTTCCATTCAAATCATGCAAATTAAACAGCGTTAGTCCGGGTTAGTTCCATTCAAATCATGCAAATTAGAGTCCAAAACAAGGGCAAAAGAGTTTGGAAAAGTAGATACGATGGAGACGTATCATATGTTCAAATTATCGGTATCTTGCATGGATGTGAGTTTTGCTATTTACAATGCTGGCATGATCTCTTGCCCGGAATTCAACACGGGTCTTCTACTGTGGGGTCCCAATGGTGCCAAACAACATCCTCTCTCGGATCCGGAGTTATAACAAGGATGGACTATGGTATATTGATCCCGTAATTCAAATTCATATGCAGATGGAGTGAGAAGACCAGGAATTTTTTGACAACCAGATTCAAATGATGCACCCGGGTGGAATCACAGCAATCAAGTTCCTACTAGATCAAAAGTGCCAATTACTAGGGTTTTTAACTGTCTTCAATTCCGTGGTGAACAGCGTCATGATGGTGTGAGACCGTCGTGCCTGCATTTCCAAAGTAGTAGGGCCGACGAGGCTGGGAATTTTGCGTCGTCCAACCCAACTCAGTCCAATAGGGCCTTCTGTGGTTGTTGCCTTCTGCAGGGCCATGAAAGGCCGGCCTGCAAGAACAGAATCCGGTGTCGCAAGTGTAAGTGGTGGGGCCATATCGTTAGTGTGTGCGGTTTCGATTTCGGATCATTTGCAACGGCTAATCAACAAATCATCTCAGGCTCGTCTTCTGCATTTACTCGCAAGTTTAATGCCGAAATCATTGCCCAACCTGCCCGCACTGTTCCTCCTCCAGGTAATCCAGGTAGAACCTACCTTTCTCGGGAGGCTTCTCATCCTCCCTCTTCTCCACCGCAATCTGCTCCGGTGCCACCACCACCACCAAGACCTCCCATCGACACGACACAACAACCGATTGTAGGGCCTGAGATGGCCAACTTTGTCTTTGATCCTGCGTCTTTCTTGTTGTCACATCATCATGGAGTAGTAGTGGAAGGCAGGCTTGCTTGGGTCCGTGTCATTTCTTCTCCAGCTCCTCACAGACATGAAGATTGGGCAATTGCTACAATCATCCCCATGCCAAATCAGCAGGTCCTTTTCCCCAGTGTAAGTCAGCACATAGGAGAGTTTATTACTAAGGTTAAGCATATAGGGTATTCAGAGATCTGTAAATGCCCCTTTGGTTAGGCCTATGTCAGATTCAACTCTTTATTTGATAGAGATGTTGTGGTATTACAAATCCCTCATATTTTAGGGGATGTGCATGTCATTTTCCAAGGCATAATCAGGATCTCAACTGGAGAAAACTTGAAATGAACACAGATGTTTGGGTTCTTCTCGTAGGATTTCCATTTGACAAAAGAGACATTCATGAAATTGCAAATGTTGTGTGTTGTTTTGGCAAACTTAATCTCCCAGCCGGAGCAAGAAGTTGAAAAGCAGCCGTTTTGATTAAAATCAGGGTTGATGAGCTCAGGCATATTCCGTCGAGCATAGTTGTAGGGGGAGGCAGATGAAGCAAACACTGAATCCTGGACTGTTCGAATAGTGATAATTCAACAAGAAATGCTTGCTCGAGGACCACCTAATGAAGATCCTATACCTCATAATGGTAATCCCAACCCAATGCCTAATAATCCAAATTCCCATCCCAACCACCAGAATCATTTTATTGGGCCTTTAATGGAGCATCAAGCACATGATGATATGCATCAGCAGCATAACCAGCGAGACCTTAACGTGGGCCAAGAGCCCCTTGAAGAGGTTGAGGGAGAAGATGAGGATGATATGTCAGGTTGGGGACATTAGGCAATGCCAGTAGAGAATGAACTCACTGAACAAGAAATAGAAGAAGGGGAATTCCTGGAATTAGTTGATTTAGTTCAACCACTTGATGGCCATTTGCATGAGAAACTTCCTCACATGGATGTGAACAGTGAGATAACTATCTCTATGGGCTCTAAAGAGATTATCCCACCTGCTTTTGTGGAAGACATAACATCTCCACATGCTTTCCTAGAGGACATGGCTGCTCCAATGCTAGAGGGAAATTAAGATTTGAACTTATTGGGCCAAGATCAATTCAACCTGAATGGGCTACTTGATTTGAACTTAATCCTTGGGCCCATTCAATCCCAATAGCCAATGGAAGTCCAACCCCACATGCTACTGTGAAGAAGGCCCACGACTGCAAGATTTCTATTTTGTCCCAATTCAGATCTCACATGCGCATCCCCATGCTCAACCAGAGTTGGAGAAGCAGTTGCTCCTTATGTGCATCCTTGAGATCATAACAACATTTTTGAGTTAGAAACCCCAGTGGAACTTCCTCTACATATCAATCAGGATTAGTGGGATAATAATACAAACTTCTTTGATTTAGATTTGGTAGGGGGAGAGGACCCATAATGTAACTTGTCAATCCAAGAGACATGTCAATTTCTCTAGACATAAATTCAAACTTCAGCATCCGTGTTGGTGAGGAAATTGTAATTGTGGATAATTCTCAGAGTCCATCCTCAACTGACTAGCCATTCTATGTTGAAGCCCAGTCAATTTATATTTCCTCTGCATTCTCAGCTCCCCTTGGATTTAATATTAAAGGTAAATATGTGCCACTAATGAATGAGCCTGCTCTAAAGGACAACTCTTCACATCCTCAAGTTGGAGAGGAAAGTCTGGCTTCTTGGAAGCAGTTATTTGCATCTGGAAATGAAACTATTCCTCCAATAGAAGTACGTGCTGATTGGGTAAATTTTATTTGTTCTACTCTTCTCACCCCTGATAAATTCCAGTGGACAAAATGCTTTCTGCAATCCCCAATGTGGCAAATAATAAGAGAAGGCTCAAACTCTGATGATTACTTAAATTTCTATGTTCCTACTCATTGTCGTGTTCTTATGGCTCCCATGTGCATTCAGAATACTATGTTTGAAGAATTTCAAAGCTTGGATATTCCAAAGCCAACAGAGGATGCCTTGCAAGGCAAGAGAAAGAGCGGAAGACCCTTGGTAGAGTCTGAGGTAAGAAGGAGTATGAGACTTCAACAAATTAGTAAAGGGTACAAAGTTAAAACATGCAAAGATTCCAACCGCATGTCCTCCTCGACTAAACCTCCAATCTGTAACAGTAAAGTGGTTAAAAATCTCAATTCCTCTTATTGCAAGGTGCATGAGAAGGCTACTGGAGAAGGGTAGCTCTCAAAAAGAAGGCCAAAAAGGAGCCAAGCAGCCAGCATGGAAGGACTAAAGCTTGAGGAGGGATTGAAGTGCAAGATTAGAACTATTACCATTAGTGTAATCATTTGCTCTTTTGCAACAAGAGACTAGGACTTAGATCACTTCATTTTTGTCATGATTTATTTACTTCAGATATGGATGTAATGCACTTTGGATGTCATGTATGGGACTGGGTTGTTCTTTATGATCTGGAATTATGGATGGAAGACTCTTTGGAAGTTATGTATGGGACTTAGTTGCTCTTTCTTGAGTTATGCAACTCTTTTATAAGATTTTGATCACATGAACAAATTCTAGAAAATACTGAATTGGAACATAAGGGTTATTAATTCTAGTGATAAAGGGTTGGCTATCTCGAATAAAATTGATGAAATCGACTGTGCCATTGTCTATCTTCAAGAAACTAAAAGAGAAGGTTTTGATAGCAATTACATAAAAAAACTATTGTCCGAGAATATTAAACAAGTTTGAGTTCACCCATCCATTGGAGCCTCTCGTGGTTTATTAATTGTATGGAATGGTAATCTTTTTCAAGGAGAATGTGTGTTTAAAAATGATTTCTCATTATCAGTAAGATTCACATCCTTGCTTAATGGAAATTCTTGGATCCTTACAAATATTTATGGGCCATGTTATAACGTGGGAAGAATTGGTTTTCTCGACTCGTTCAAGAATATTCAAATGCCTGCTGAGACAGATTGGATCATTACTGGGGATTTTAACTATATCAGGCGCCCACATAACAGGAATTAGGGTAATGGTAATTTTAGACAAATGCTACAATTCAATGAGGCTAAGATCACTAGCTTTAGTTGAAATTCCTCTCAAAGGGAGAAGTTTCACTTGGAGTAACATGCAACATGCCCCATTGCTGAGAAAGTTAGATTGGGTTTTCACTTCTGAAAGTTGGTCCAACAATTATCCTAACACTATGGTCGTGCCTCTTTCCAAACCAGTCTCTTATCATGTTCCTACTATGATTTGTATTACTACAGAATCATTGGCTGCATCACCCAGATTTAAAATATTTAGTGCAACAGATCTGGGCCCAACCTGTTCTAGAAACCAATAGTGCAAAGATAATTACTGCCAAATTCAAGAGACTAAGAAAAGGGCTCAAAATTTGGAGCAAAAATCTTTCCAACTTGCAATAAATAAGCAAAGCTACTAATGAAGTGATTGCTATGTGGGACTTCTTTGAAGAATATACAGAACTTTCTCCACATGAAAGCATCGGAAGGAATGTTTTAAAAGCGCTCCTGCTTAAGATATTATCATTTCAGAGGATTTATTGGAGATAAACGGCAACCATTAGATGGGTGAAATTTGGAGATAAAAATTCAAAAAAAAGAAGCAAAAGCCACCATCAAATTCAGGAAAAATTATATTCATCAGCTGCAGGATGAACATGGTAACGAGCACTCAAGTCATGTGGCAAAAGCCTCCATCCTGTGGAAGTCTTTTAAGGACAGGCTTGGACAATCCTCAGATACAAGCAACCCACTTGATTTAATTTCAAATATTCAACGAGTGGAAGGACTAGAGGACCTTGAGCTCCCATTCTCAGAGAAGGAAATTTATGATGTAGTTAAAATCTCCCCTCAGATAAAGCACTTGACCCAAATGGATTTAATGGAGATTTCATTAAATGTTGTTGGGAGATTATCGCCATGGGCTTCTACAAGCTTATTCAGGACTTCCAAGAGGGAAATATTTATCTGCAAAACATCATTTATTATTTCATCACACTTATACCCAAAAAGGATAATCCCCAAAGACCTAATGACTTCACGGCAATTTATTTGCTCAACACTTCTATGAAGATCATTACCAAACTGTTGGCTAATAGGTTGCAAAGCATGATTTTAAAAACTGGCCGTGAAAATCAATATGGCTTCCTCAAGAAGAGAGAAATTCAAGATTGCCTAGCCTGGGCATTTGAATACATTCATTAGTGTCAACAATAAAAAAACCACTGTAATGCTAAAACTAGATTTTGAAAAGGCTTTCGACCTTATTGAACATAAGACCATTTTAGACATTCCCACGGCAAGAGGATTTGAAGAAAAATGGTTGACATGGATTCAAATGATACTCTCTTATGGAACTTCTGTTGTGTTGCTTAATGGTGTCCCTAGGAAGATTTTCCACTGCACGACAGGTGTGAGAGAAGGGGACCCTCTTTCCCCCTGAGTTTTGTCTTGGCAGCTGATCTCTTGCAAACTACTCTCAATGAAGCAATGCATCACAATCTGATTTCAACCCCAATTCACAGCAGTGCATGCCCAAAATTTGAGTAGTCCAATATGCTAATGATACAATCATTGTGTTGCCTACAATTCCTACACAACTGATGCAGGTCAACAATCTGTTGCTTCACTACTCAGAATGCACTTGACTAAAAGTCAACTAGAGCAAGTCTTTTTTGGTCCCCATTAATGTCCCTAAAGACTGCTTGCCTCTTCTACTGGAAAATTTAGGATGTAAACAATGTTCTTTCCCCTTTAATTATCTGGGACTCCCAATGAGAACCATAAGACCAAAAATGGAAGACTTCAACCCAATCATGACAAGAGTTGAAAGATGGATTTTAGGGTGCTCCATTATGTTGTCATATGATGCTAGACTGCAACCGATTAAGTGAGTCTTCTCCTCATTACCAATTTTGTTTATGTGCACATAGGCTCTTCCCAAAGGAGTAGTAGAGCAAATAACTTAATATCTCATGCATTTTTTTGGAGGAAATATGGTATGATTGAGACAGGAACTGCATTTTTTGCTTGGGACAAAGTTAGCAAGCCCAAATCTCAAGGAGGTCTAGGAATGTTGGATATTGTTACTCACAATAAGGCTCTGCCGATGAAGAACATTTACAAATTCCTAAACAATGAAGAAGTGCCTGGGGTTAAGTTAATCTGGGAAAGATACTATCACGCAAATGTACCCACAGAAAAAAGGGAAGGATCATTCTGGTCGGAAGCACACATGACACTCTTACCTAAGTTTAAAAAGGTCACCAAGTGTAAGGTTTCCTCAGGGCAAACAATTCTATTCTAGAAGGACAACTAGGCCGGAGAACCTCTTCAACAAAAATTCCCTGAACTTCATTCGTTTGCTCATAAGGATACAATCCTTGTCAAAGATTTTTGTAGCTTCGAAAACCTGGAAAATCATTTTCTAATGTCTCTCTTTACTGAAGCATTCCAATAGTTCAATCAATTGATGGAGATCCTTCCAAATTTGGACAATGAAGATAAGGCTATTTGGAGTTGTAATGAAGTGCAAAACAAATATTATTCCATGAGTATGTACAAACATCTGATGGGCAATAAGGGAGGGCATCCTCTCTTCAAGATTATCTAGAACACCTCAAGCAGACTTAAGCAAAAATCTTCTTTTGGCTGGTGTCTCATTGCAGAATAAACACTAGATCACTTCTTAAGAGGAAAGGTATGCAGATCAATAATGTTCAATGTCCAAACTGCAATCAACAAGCTGAAGAAATAGCTTTGCGTCTTCTTTGAGACTGCAATTTTTCTCAACAATGCTGGGATACTTTGGTTCTCAATAGAAAGAAAGTATAACGACGAAGATGCGGTCCTATCCGATTTAGGGGACGAGGCCCCGAATTGGAAAGAAGCACATCTAAGCGTTTCGCAAGCACGGTAACATAGCACATGCATAATAATAGTAGAATGACAATTAGGGATTCAACTGCCATCTCATAAATATATCAGAGTTACATCACGCATCCAAACAAGGTAGTTCCGCTACGGACTACAAAACATGAGAAATGACTATGCTACCCTGCATGCTTGCCCACGATCACGACCACGCCTCAGTCTTCTCGATAGTTCACGTACAGCCGGTCGTTCTCCTCATCGTCCTGCCACACCTGCTGCGTGCCGTCGGGATCACCTGTCTCGGGGGTACCTGTACCTGTTGGCGTTTTGAAGGAATCTTTGAGCCACGGGGACTCAACAATCTATGACCTCGGTGCCAGAACTAGTCAAAATATTAGGTAGGGAAGGTGGAGTATTTAGGTTGCAGCATCCTAAGCAACTATGGTGGCTAACTTACGTAGAACATGTATTGACGGTAGTCTATACTAGCGATCAATGATTACCTAATCACTAAGTGATCCTTTACACCTACTTACGTCAATCATAACCCCTCCGTGTTCCCCATCGAAGAGAGGTCTTCGAGGGGACAGTCACGGTTACGCACACAGTTGGCAATTTTATTAGATTAGGTTCAAGTTATCTATAACCGGATGTTAACAAATATTCCAAGTTGCCACATAACCGCGGGCACGGCTTTCCGAAAGATTAAACCATGCAGCGGTGCTCCAACTAGTCCATCACAAACGGTCACGGGCCGTAAAGTAATCCTCTATCACGAATCTCGTGATCTCGTCGGATTCCTTAGAGGAAAACCTCCACTCTAGGGAGAACCAAAGCTTCACCGGGATTCCTATATGCAAGATATATCGCTAAGGTAAGACAAGACTAGAAGGACCTCCCGTCATGTCGACGACCCCGATAAGAGCCGCGTATCTCAGCCTCAGGACACGATGGATGATCTAGACGTCGGGATGGCTAAACCTCTGGGTGACCAGTGGGGCCCCGGACATCGCTCAGGTGGGACCAACACTCATGAGGAGCACTGGCCCGGGTTGTTGATTAAATTCCTTGGCGTAGCTATTCCCTATGCAGATTATTATTAAGTGATTAGCAGATTTTAACCAATGTTGGGTCCTGTCGAACAAGTCTTAACACTACATGATTTATTAAGGGGGTCCCCATAACAACCCCGAACGTGTTAGGAGCAATCAGTTATGGAATCAAACACCGGTAGCCGGTAACTATGGCGGCAATAACGGAACAAAACACCCGGCAAAAGGCTAGGCCTTCCGTTATTTACCAAGTATATAGGTGAATTAATTAAAAACAGATTTAACATAATGATATCAAACTCATGTTATCACATGAGACAATTGCACCTCCAACTAGCAACGCTAACATTAGTAGCTGAGCAAAGCCTACTTAGCCATTCAAGATTTGCTAGGAAGGGATACATGTTTGGGTTTCCTGGAAATATCAGGAGGCAATTATTTCAGTGGTAGGCAGCAAGCATATGACGGAAGAAACGTAATCTAGCATAACAAGTCTAAAGATGGAATCAAGGTCATATCATCTTGCATGTGATGTCCTCACCTTGGAACTGCTCTTGTTCGTCCTGCACGTACTCCCCCAGATCCACGTAATCGCTCTCCGATCCCGGTGCTACCCAACATAAGAATAACATCCAATGAAAAAAAGCACCACAAGATGCAACAAGCACATGATGCATGAGATGAAGCTGAACATGCACCTCTATTCTACTCACTTGCACAAGCATGAGAAGATAACACAAGTTCCTGGACAGAACTGTAATCTAAGCTACCTTGACATGCATGAGGACGACATGAACAGATGCGTCACGCGAAAACGATGCAAAAACATATAAAGAACGTTACAAATGGAGCTACGGATCAACCGGAAACAACGAAACAAGAAATAGAGTCCTACGTATCAAATCCAACACAACACACTCCAATGGTATACTTATGGTATTCCTAGGTTGCCAAGACATAAAACAAACAAGAATGGATGGGGTGGTGCAAAGAAATATCACCACAACATCATCTATGCACCCACAAGCATCAAAACATCAAAGCTACACAATCTTCCATAAAGAGCATCATAGCAGTTTGAGAGCTACATGCAAAGCACCTACAACCACCCAAATATGCCAAATAGGATATGTGGCAGAAGCTATCCAAGAGTACTACAAGCACAAGCAAAAAGATAATACAAAGGAGTTACATACAGAAAGTTACATAGCTCCTAACTTGGACAAAAATATCAGTTTTCAGGGACTTAGTGAAAATTCCAGATTCTCACTAGTTGTTTATGCTCTAAAGCATTTTGACAGCACCCAAAACAATATCTACAGGACTCCAAATGGAATGAAAATTGACAGAGAGCCAGACAAACACAAAAGCTACAACTTCCCAGTTGATAGCAAAGGCTGATTCCCAACACATGGACTTCTACAAGCACAACAACAGGAGAAGAAAATATAAGCAGATTCTCAGACTTGGTGAAAATCACAGATTTTCACTAATCTGGAATTTCAGCCACATGCCTACTTTCACTAGGCACAACTTGCACATATGAACTCCTCAGCATGAAACAAAACCAACATGTGGTAGAGGGGTTCACCCTCTACTGCCACAACAAAGAATCAACCTCTTGGGCTCATCACATCACATGGAACCAAGCTCTAAACATGGAAGAAAACTGAAATATGACATTCCCAGAAAGTGTTCCAAAGGAAAAAGTGATTCCACCAATGGATTCCTGGGATGATTCTACCCCAAAAACATATATAATACATAGGCACTTGCATGGAATAATTGGGCACAAACTTGAAAAGAAAACCTACACGGAATCACATGGACTGAATAGTGCATCATCACATGTGCTTCCACTAGCTCATCACTTATACATGTTCTTGCACATGTCCACAACCCCAATGGTGACATGAGGGTTTAGACCTCATGTATGTGTGCCATGGCACACCACCACACACACTCTTGCATCAAGCACAACATAATATAAACACCTACACATGCTAATGAGAACACACACACTAGATTACATCACATCATCTATACACCTACACATATAAACATGCACATAAGCTCACCAAGGCCCATCATGCCTTGGGCATGTGTGTGGAACACACACACACACTAGCACACTCAACTTGCACACACACACACAAGCTCAACTACCACACAACAAGGTATGTGGGGGGGGACCCACACACACACTTTCACATCACTTGCACACTCAAGTGCAAGGCTCATCCTATCACATACACAAGAACCATATCCTACATATATATGATATGCATCTATACATGCAACTAGAGCTAGCCACACATTCAAACACACACACCTCATGCAAAGCATCTATCTCATAACACATGGCACTCAAGTCTACCATGCATATCTATCATGCTAGCAACAAAACTAAAGTCAGCATGCTGTTTGTGAGCTAAAACAAATGCCACACATGGTAACCAAGCAACTGCAACAACTGTGCAAACTCACATATGCAAAACAAGAAAGAAAAGCAAAAGAAAAATAAAAGAAATGGGGTGGGTTTCAAACCCAGGCCCCCCTGGATCACAACACAGCAACAACACCACCATGCTACTGCACCAGCACTCGACAGATACAGCGAAGAGAGCAGGTTATGCTCTCTAGTGCAGTTACTCTATCGAAAAACCGAAAAACAAAAGGGGCGCCGAGGGGATTCGAACCCCCGATGTGTCTCTGCACCAAAACGCATCTGCCACTCTGCTACTACTTCGTATCTTAACATAGGGCAGGAGTTAACCCTTTTGAGAAACCCCCTCATGCAGCTCCTGTGTCCGACAGTGGCCGGAACAGGGGAAGGTGCTCGCCAGCGTTACATGCAAAATTAAACTATGGCTAGTTGATGGAAGGAATCCCTTGCTCCCACGGTTCCATTTCCCTAACTAAACCTACTCGAGGGGGCCTACAGCAACGGCTCGTCGAGGCACGGCGGCTCCGTCGACAGAGAAGGAACGACGTCAACGCTACGGCCTACTGCACTCGATCTGGGACATGGAAGAAGGGGATATGGATCTACCTCACCTACTGGACGAGGTGGTCGCGTGGGCCAGAGAGGATGTAGAGGAAGAAGGGGAAGGAGCCACTCGGGGAAGATCGTCGGGGAAGAAGACCGTCGTCGCCGAGGTAGTGGAAGCAGGGTCGATCTCGTCAAAGTAGCCACGGTAATGGGCTCCTGGTAGATCCCGCGTGCTCGCCGAGGTGTTGGAGGGGCCACAGGTGTACGGGCGCGACGACGAGGAGCTTCTCAGCTTGCGGCCATGGCGGAGGAGGTCGATCCCCTTACCTGGTGTCGTCGACAGAGAGGGAGAATGAGATGGGATGGAGGTGGTGGTGCGAGAGAGGAACCCTAAGCTGCACGGACGCCAAGGGTGGCTTATAAGGAGGAGTAGAGGCGAGGGACGCGCCTCGACGTCCGTGATGGCGTCTGCTGCCGTCGCTCTGCCTCTGTCTCTGAAAAAAATCTAACAGAGGAAGGAGAACAGGGAATGACGTCTATAGGAGAAGGAGGGGAGCTGGGCCTGCTAGTGGGAGGAGGCCCACTAGTTGGCGCCAAATAAAAGAAAGTTTAAATCCCTCGGGTTTCCAATTACAAATTAACCAGCGAAATAAAAATAAGGCAAAGCCAAATCTGTTGGGGTTAAAAACAAAACAAAAATGCCCCTGGTCGTAAGGGTTTATGACCTATTTAAATAAATTGGAAAAGAAGAATTTGGAGCAATTAAATATTAACAAAACAGAATTTATTGGATCTGTTTTGTGAATATTAGCACCTTTAAATCGTATTTTCAAATTAGCAAAACACATCCTCACAAACACCAAAAATACATGCTAAAACATAGGCATTTTTAAAACAAGAAAGGATCAAGTAACTTTTGGGCTTGAGATAAAAGAGAGGGGGAAGTTTTAAACCCTAGGGGAAATCCACATAGTGCTTACTACTAACACTTGCACTCACATCATTTCACATAACACCATCACACCATAAACACACATGGATTCACAAAGGCACAAACACAAGACATGGATTGGATGGAATGCATGCGTGCCAAAGGAAAACAAATCAAGGTGACATCACATGAAATCATATGCACTGAGCTCTCATATCAATGACAAGGTGGACCCACATAGAGAAGGTTCCAAATAGGGAAAGATACACTCTTGGGGCATTACAAACTCTCCCACACTACAAAAAGATCTCGCCCCGAGATCTAAGACTGAAAGAACTCCGGAAATTCAGAACGGAGGTGATCCTCGCGTTCCCAAGTAGCCTCTTTATCGAAATGGTGTGACCACTGCACTTTGAGAAATTTGACAGTATTGTTGTGGGTCTTGCGCTCAGTCGCCTTGAGAACCGCAACTGGATGCTCACGGTAGGATAGGTCAGGCTGGAGGTCGATGTCTTGAAGATGAACAGTGTGCTCGGGAGTCTTGAAGCATCTCTGGAGCTGAGAGACATGGAACACGTCATGCACATTTGCAAAGTTTGACGGGAGCTCGAGATGGTACGCAAGGTCGCCTCTCTTGCCAACAACTCTAAAAGGACCAACGAAACGAGGCGCAAGCTTTCCTTTGATGCCAAAGCGCTGCATACCCTTCATAAGCGACACCTTGAGATAGACGAAGTCATCAAGCTCATAAGACATGTCACGATGCTTGCTATCATAATAGCTCTTCTGACGGGACTGAGCTGCTCTGAGATTGTTCTGAATGACCCGACACATCTCCTCAGCTTCTTCTATCAAGTCATTCCCAAGGATCTGATGCTCACCGGTCTCGGACCAGTTGAGCGGGCTACGACACTTCCTGCCATAGAGAATCTCAAACGGAGCTTTGCCTGAACTAGCTTGATAACTGTTGTTATACGAGAACTCAGCGAAAGGCAAGCAATCTTCCCACTTCATGCCAAAAGAGATAACACAGGCTCTCAGCATATCCTCAAGAACTTGATTGACTCGTTCCACTTGACCACTAGTCTGAGGATGAAAAGTTGTGCTGAAGCGTATCTTCGTGCCCATTGCAGACTAAAAAGAGTCCCAAAACTTGGAAGTGAAGATACTTCCGTGATCCGAAGAGATCATCATACGCACGCCATGCAAAGACACTATCCTGGAAGTGTACAACTCTGCAAGCTGAGCTGCCGAAATGGATTCCTTGACTGGAAGAAAATGAGCCACTTTACTCAACTTGTCGATGACGACGAAGATGGCATCATTACCCTTCTTGGACTTCAGAAACCCGGTGAGGAAATCCATCTCAATATGGTTGACCTTCTACTCGGGAATGGGCAATGGATGCAAAAGACCTTCTGGATGTTGATGCTCTGCTTTCACCCTTCGACATACATCACATTCATTTACGAACTGAGAAATCTCACGCTTCATGCGAGTCCACCAAAAGGTCTGTTTCAAGTCCTGATACATCTTGGAGCTTCCAGGATGAATAGAGAGCAGAGAGTTATGAGCTTCTTCCTTGATTACCTTTCTGAGATCACCTTTCGGAATGACAAGACGATCCTCAAAGAACAACGTGTATCTGGCATCAACAGTGAATCACTTATATTTGGGAAGACCCTTTGCCACACCAATCTTGACTTTCTTCACCATAGCATCAAGAAGCTGTGCTGCTCGCACCTTATCTTCCAAGGTAGGAGAGATCTGAAGATTTGCAAGAAATCCCTGACGTACTAACTAAAGGTTGAGCATCGTGAAAGACTCACAAAGGTCAGGCTGGAGAGGCTTCAGAATGAGACTGTTGTAGTAAGCCTTCCTGCTCAAAGCATCTGCCATGGCATTAGCTTTGCCTGGCGTGTACTCAACACTCGAATTAAAATATTGGAGCATTTCCACCCAACGAGTTTGCGGGAGATTCAGGTTAGGCTGGGGAAGATGTACTTGAGACTCTTGTGATCGGTGAACACTTCAACCTTTAGTTCCAACAAGAGGTGTCGCCAAGTCATCAGAGCGTGTACCACAGCTGCTAGCTCAAGATCATGCACAGGATAATTCTTCTCCGCTGGCTTCAACTTCCTGGAGGTATAAGCAACCACTTTCTTCTCTTGCATCAGAACTGCACCAAGACCTTGAAGAGAGGCGTCGCAGAACACTTGGTAAGGCTTGGAATCATTCGGAGGAACCAAGACTGGAGTAGATGTGAGATTCTCTTTGAGTGTGTCGAAGGCCAACTAACACTCTCAAGACCAAGCATACTTCACACCTTTCTGAAGAAAATTTGAGAGCGGCTTAGCAATCTTGGAGAAGTTCTCAACGAACCTTCTGCAATAGCTTGCAAGCCCGAGAAAGCTTCGAAGCTGCTTCACATTCTACGGAGGCTCCCATTCAACAATGGCCTGCACCTTCGACGGATCAACTTTGATGCCCTCGCCAGAGATAATGTGCCCAAGATAGATGAGTTCTTTCAACCAGAACTCACACTTGGAAAACTTGGCATACAATTTGAACTCCCTCAGCTTATCAAGCACCAATCTGAGATGTTCCTCATGTTCTTCCTCAGTTTCAGAAAAGAACAGAATATCATCAAGATAAAGCAAGACGAAGTCATTCTTGAACGGAGAGAATATGTAGTTCATCAATCGACAAAATGTCGGAGGCGCATTTGCCAGACCAAAAGACATGACCGTATACTCATACGAGCCAAAACTAGTCCTGAAAGCAGTCTTCGGAATATCCTCTTCGCGAATGCGAATTTGATGATAGCCCATTCTGAGATCGAGCTTGGAGAAGATCTTAGCCCCTTTCAACTGTTCAAACAACTCATTTATGTTCGGAAGTGGGTACTGGTTCCTGATTGTCTTCTTGTTCAATGGACGGTAATCGACACACAACCGGTCCATGCCATCCTTCTTCTTAACAAACAGAACTCCACAGCCCCACGGAGACGAGCTCGGTCTAATCAAACCCAAACGCTCCTGCTCATCGAGTTGCCTCTTAAGTTCCTTCAACTCTTCTGGACCCAATTTGTACGGCCGTTTGCACACAGGGTCAGTACCTGGTTCAAGCTCAATGACAAATTCAACTTCTCGGTGCGGAGGCATTCCTGGCAGCTCTTCTCGAAACACATCTTCATACTCGCAGACCACTGGGACTTGCGAAATACGATTAATCTCACACTTTTCATTCAAAGAGAACAGACGGATTGTGTCATCGCGCGCCGCGAATATAATCACATCCTCCTAAGAGTGAGTAAGTTTCACTTCTTTAGCTTCACAATCAATCGATGCCTTGTTCATGGCCAATCAGTCCATACCAAGGATCAAATCAATGTCAGACTTGCCCAAGACATACGAAGAAGCCAGAAAAGAATAACTGCCCATCTTGACAGAAACATCTGGAGCACGAGTACTAGCATGCATGAACTTGCCTGGACAAACTACTGACAATGGTCTAGGAAGCTCTTCAACATGAACATTATGCTTGGATGCAAATGGAATGGCGAGGAACGAATGCGAAGCACCAGAATCAAACAACACTTTAGCAGGAATATCATTGATGGGGAGGTTACCCATGATCACATCTGACGAGTTTTCTACCTCAGCTGCATTCACCATGTTGACTCGAGAAGACCTGGGGTTGAACTTCACGAGAGCATTGCTTGGAGGTTTGCCTGGAGGAGGAGGCGGTAGATGGAGCTGAGAAGTGCACTTGTTGGCATAGTGACCCTTCTGCCCACACTTGTGACACGTAACCTCTGCTGGCTGATGGTACTGTGTATGAGGAGGCCCTTGCTTCTGTTGCTGGAATCTCTGCTGGAAAACTGGGTTGGGTGGGTGGGAAGAACCACGGTCACCAGAATGCTTGAACTGCTGCGTGTGCCGAGGAGGAGGAGGAGACACCCAAAACTTTTGTTGCTTCTGAACCACCTGAGTAGAAGACGAGCTGGAATCTCTGAAGCGCTTCTTAGAATTCTCCACCCTGAGCAAAACTGCCTCAGCCCTGAGAGCTAAGTTGTAGAACTTATCGAACTCCTCAGGATCGTGCAAAGCAAGAGCTAACTGCAAATCTTCTTTCAAGCCACCTCTGAACTGATAAATCTTGCTCTTCTGATCAGGGATATCCTGCAAGGCGTAACGGGCTAGCTCGTGGAACTCGACGTTGTACTTGTACACAGATTTACCACCCTGCTTCAAGCGCCTGAACTTCTCACGCATTTCCTCCACGAAGCTGGACGGAATGTAGTGGGATCTGAAGTCATGGCAGAACTCATCCCAAGTGATCACTCTAGCACCCCTGGAATCCTTCAACTATTGCCACCAGATAGATGCTTGCCCCTTCAGTTGGAATGTTGCAAACTTAACGAAATCCTCAGGATGAGAATTGATGCATTCAAAGTGCTTGTTCATGTCACAGATCCAATCCTCGGCATCAAACGACTGGTCATAGGAAGTGAAAGTCTTCGGCTGATTTGACAGGAACTGACTCAAATTAGCAAACTGATTGCCACCATGCTGGAAATTGCCTTGCTGCTGATTAGCCCTCTCTTGCAACAACTGTAGCAGCATCTGAGTGTTTGCATTAGTAGCAGCCATCACCGCTTGCCAAGCCTCTGCAGGAGGAGGCGGTGGCCGAGGAGGATTCTTTGGAGGAGGTGGTGGTGGCGGCACATCCTCACGCCCTGGATTCTGACGAGTTGGTGGAGCCATCCTGAAGACGGACAACACATTAGCCCACAGAATAAATTGACGGAATAGCTGAATCAAAATGGCAGGAATATCTGAATAGGAATATTAACAATTGCACTTGAACAAAATAGTAAGAATGCTTCCTCAAAGTGACGGTCGACAAAATTCTGATTAAGACCACTTGCAAACAAGTATGAGCTAGAACTGCTCGGAACAAACATATGATCGAGATTTCATCCGATATCCTCGTGGATAAGATCGCACGGGCTCGAATTTACAGTAGCCATCCTGTGCAACGTAGTGCACACGACTTACGAAGTATCCCCGAGTCGTAGCGAGCTACAAGGACTCTTTAAGACACAACGAGAACCGCTATAAGACGACCGTGAACAAACATGCCCACTGAACATCGAATCCCAACCTCACATCATGCATCTGTAGGAAGATTGTCCTATAAGTTACTACTTGATGTCCCACCTATGAATTCCCGAAATATCTGGTCATGCAATCTGGTACACGGATACAAGGAGTAATATTCACACAACTCCTATACTAACCCATCCACTGTATCACATCCGTCAACACATAACCAGAATCTCGGACCTTCATCTACAACAGACCCTCGTGATCACAATGATACAAAGTATGGCAGTACTCCCAAACAATCTGCACCAGTACTAGGGACATCGGGGTTATCTCGCCATTACCCGTATTGAAGCAATAACGAACATCCTTCGTTCTTAGATACTCAGAAATCTGAATGATGGTGATGTGCAGAAGAATCCCCTGGAGCTCAACTCCCCGGAAGAAATCAAGGCAGACAGGAGGCACCAAGACAAAACTCCGTCACATCGAAATCATATAGATTTCACAAATACCCGCATGATCCTAAAAAAATTTGAGCGAGAAGAGGAGTAGAATTAAGATTTCCTAAGTCAGGAACCTCACCAGAGCATGGAAGAGGAGAAAAAAGAATCCTACTCTCCGATATAACTAAGACTCAAAACATTTTACTAGACTCGACTCGGCCAAGTACGATGACACAAAGGCTCCTATGGTCGTAAGGCTCTGATACCAACTTGTAACGACTAAGATGCGGTCCTTTCCGATTTAGGGGACGAGGCCCCGAATTGGAAAGAAGCGCATCTAAGCGTTTCGCAAGCATGGTAACATAGCACATGCATAATAATAGTAGAATGACAATTAGGGATTCAACTGCCATCTCATAAATATATCAGAGTTACATCACACATCCAAATAAAGTAGTTCCGCTACGGACTACAAAACATGAGAAATGACTATGCTAACCTGCATGCTTGCCCACGATCACGACCACGCCTCAGTCCTCTGGATAGTTCACGTACAGGCGGTAGTTCTCCTCATCGTACTGCCATGCCAGCTGCGTGTCGTCGGGATCACCTGTCTCGGGGGTACCTGTACCTGTTGGCGTTTTGAAGGAATCTGTGAGCCACGGGGACTCAGCAATCTATGACCTCGGTGCCAGAACTAGTCAAGTTATTAGGTAGGGAAGGTGGAGTATTTCGGTTGCAGCATCCTAAGCAAATATGGTGGCTAACTTACGTAGAACATGTATTGACAGTGGTCTATACTAGCGGTCGATGATTAACTGATCACTAAGTGATCCTGAACACCTATTTACGTCAATCATAACCCCACCGTGTTCCCGATCGAAGAGAGGTCTTCGAGGGGACAGTCACGGTTACGCACATAGTTGGCATTTTTATTAGATTAGGTTCAAGTTATCTATAATCGGAAGTTAACAAATATTCCTAGTTGCCACATAACCGCGGGCACGGCTTTCCGAAAGATTAAACCCTGCAGGGGTGCTCCAACTAGTCCATCACAAACAGTCACGGGCCGCAAATAATCCTTTATCACGAATCTCGTGATCTCGTCGGATTCCTTAGAGGAAAACCTCCACTCTGGGGAGAACCAAAGCTTCACGAGATTCCGATACGCAAGATATATCGCTAAGGTAAGACAAGACTAGCAGGACCTCCCGTCGTGTCGACGACCCCGATAAGAGCCGCGTATCTCAGTCTCGGGACACGACGGATGAGCTAGACGTCGGGATGGCTAAACCTCTAGGTGACCAGTGGGGCCCCGGACATCGCTCAGGTGGGACCAACACTCATGAGGAGCACTGGCCCGGGTTTTTGATTAAATTCCCTATGCAGATTATTATTAAGTGATTAGCAGATTAAAACCAATGTTGGGTCCTGCCGGACAAGGCTTAACACTACACGATTTATCAAGGGGGTCCCCATAACAACTCTGAACGTGTTAGGAGCGATCAGTTATGGAATCAAACACCGGTAGCCGGTAACTATGCCGGCAATAACGAAACAAAACACCCGGAAAAAGGCTAGGCCTTCCATTATTTACCAAGTATATAGGTGCATTAATTAAAAAACATATTTAACATAATGGTATCAAACTCATGTTATCACATGAGACAATTGCACCTGCAACTAGCAACGCTAACATTAGTAGCTGAGCAAAGCCTACTTAGCCATTCAAGATTTTCTAGGAAGGGATATGTGTTTGGGTTTCATGGCAATATCAGGAGGCAATTATTTCAGTGGTAGGCAACGATCATATGACGGAAGAAACGTAATCTAGCATAACAAGTCTAGAGATGGAATCAAGGTCATATCATCTTGCCTGTGATGTCCTCAGCTAGGAACTGCTCTTGTTCGTCCTGCACGTACTCCCCCGGATCCACGTAATCGCTCTCCGATCCAGGTTCTACCCAACATAAGAATAACATCCAATGAAAAAAAGCACCACAAGATGCAACAAGCACATGATGCATGAGATGAAACTGAACATGCACCTCTATTCTACTTACTTGCACAAGCATGAGAAGATAACACAAGTTCCTGGGAAGAACTTTAATCTAAGCTACCTTGACATGCATGAGGATGACATGAACAGATGCGTCACGCGAAAGCGATGCAAAAACTTATAAAGAACGTAAGAAACGGAGCTACGGATCAACCGGAAACAACGAAACAAGTAATAGAGTCCTACGTATCAAATCCAACACAACACACTCCAATGGCATACTTATGGTATTCCCAGGTTGCCAAGACATAAAACAAACAAGAATGGATGGGGTGGTGCAAAGAAATATAAGCACAACATCATCTCTGCACCCACAAGCATCAAAACATCAAAGCTACACAATTTGTCATAAACAGCATCATAGCAGTTTGAGAGCTACATGCAAAGCACCTACAGCCACCCAAATATGCCAAATAGGATATGTGGCAGAAGCTATCCAAGAGTACTACAACCACAAGCAAAAAGATAATACAAAGGAGTTACATACAGAAAGTTACACACTGCTAACTTGGACAAAAATATCAGTTTTCAGGGACTTAGTGAAAATTCCAGATTCTCACTAGTTGTTTATGCTCTGAAGTATTTCAACAGCACCCAAAACAATATCTACAGGACTCCAAATGGAATGAAAATTGACAGAGAGCTAGAAAAACACAAAAGCTACAACTTCCAAGTTGATAGCAAAGGCTGATTCCCAACACATGGACTTCTACAAGCACAACAACAGGAGAAGAAAATATAAGCAGATTCTCAGACTTAGTGAAAATATAGATTTTCACTAATCTGGAATTTCAGCCACATGCCTACTTTGACTAGGCACAACTTGCACATATGAACTCCTAAGCATGAAACAAAACCAACATGTGGTACAGGGGTTCACCCTCTACTGCCACAACAAAGAAGCAACCTCTTGGGCTCATCACATCACATGGAACCAAGCTCTAAACATGGAACAAAATTGAAATATGACATTCCCAGAAAGTGTTCCAAAGGCAAAACTGATTCCACCAATTGATTCCTGGGATGATTCTACCCCAAAAACATATATAATACATAGGCACTTGCATGGAATAATTGGACACAAACTTGCAAAGAAAACCTACATGGAATCACATGGAGTGAATAGTGCATCATCACATGTGCTTCCACTAGCTCATCACTTATACATGTTCTTGCACATGTCCACAACCACAATGGTGACATGAGGGTTTAGACCTGATGTATGTTGTTGTCGTGGGTATAAGTCTGACAGTAAATGTGTAGGGTACGAAAGGATGGGCAAAGCCTTAGCTACGACGAGGTTGTACGAGTTCAGGCCCCTCTACAGTGGAGGTAAAAGCCCTACATCTCAGTGCTCTTGGGAGCTTGTTGTCGAGTGGAATATAGAATACAGTGAATTGCTAACCCCTGCACCAATGGGGAAGGGCGGCTTATATAGAGTGCGCTACCCTTCATAACGGTTCCGTGCACAGGGGTGGAGTAGTGGCGAATAAATGCCTACATTACAGGTAACTTATGTCTTAAATGCTAATAAAGGTACATGGAAACGTATGACCGTTGCCCTCCATGGGGGTTACGATGTACAGAGTGGAATCCAGTCGGTAAGTTTGATATGCTCCGAATGCTCATCTCCGACTGGATGATGGAGGAATCGTCACCGACTGGATGATGGGAAGTCCTTAATTTAGTCAGAACTGACTAAGGGCCTTACCCTTTACGAAGGGTAGTCCTTGGGTAGGACCCACTGGGCAGGCCTATGACCCTACCCTAGGACTATAACCCCATCATTAGTCCCCGAATGGATTGGGGTTGGAACGACAAAGCGATGCTTGGAGTACGGATCCGACTGGTATGGACACGACTTTGGCGTTGTCTGCCTCGATCCATTTTATCTTATTGACCAGTGATCCGAGTGGATGTATTTGTGAAACGAACCGTCAGGGACCGAGTGCTTTCGTGGTATCTTTTGACGCGACCAGTCAACTGACAGCGGCGGATTTTCCGGGATCCTCAAATTTCGGTTGTCGCGCGCTCGGCGGGGATGACGACATCGTAATCGAGTAATATATGCCGCCTCGATTTCCGTGCCTTTATCTCCTCCACTAATATCACAGCAACCGGTCGGGGGATAAGATTTCGGGGCCACCTGCTAGTGACCCAGTCGGAACCTTATTTAAACCCCTACAGCGAGGGTTTTTCGTTGCACTCGCCTGATAGCTCGCACTTGCCCCGCTTCTCTCGTCACCTCCTGCGCATCTCAAGCTCCTTCCTTCTCCTTCTCCCCCACGGGTCTACAGCCTCCACCATGACAAAGGGGCAGACGAGCAAGCTCGAGGCGCGGAAGAAGAAGGGGAAGGCGGCGGTTCCTACTCAGTGGCGGCAGCGAGCACTGCCTGCGGGTTGGATCCAGGGGGATTTCCTCCCCTCCACGGTGACGGAGGAGGACATGCTGGAGCTGGTGGAGCACGGCATGATCGAGCACAAGACGTGGAGGTTGCCAGCGGAGGGCGAGACCGAGCCGGCGCCCCAGGAGGGGGAGCGCGTCTTGCTGCTCAGTCACGTGCACCGAGGCTTCTCTCTGCCTCCCCATCCCTTCTTCAGAGGTATAATGAACCACTTCGGGGCGCAGCTCCACCATTTTCCTCCCAACGCAATAGCTCATCTCTCCGCCTTCGTCGTGCTGTGCGAGTGTTTCATCGGCTGTCCTCCCCATTGGGGGCTTTTTAAGCACATCTTCTCTGCTAGATCTCAAACCATCAAAAGGCTGAGCCAGTCGGATGACAAAACTCACCTCCTCCAGCTCTGCGGAGGCTTAGGCTTCCAAAAGAAAAGTAAAAGTAGCTATCCCGCTCTTCAGTTGTCTGAATCCGTTAGGAACTGGCAGTCGACTTGGTTTTACTGCCAGGACGTTGCTGGCCTGAATGCCGCCACTAGACTACCACCTTTTAGCTTAGACCGACCGGCTCCGCCTAGGCAGCTCGTGCTCACGAAGATGGAGAAGATCCAGATCCAGCCTCTGGTCGATGCGCTTGTAGAGGTCGTCCGAAAGGGAGTCACTGGCATAGGTTTGCTGGAGGTTTTTCTGGGTCGGCGTATCCAGCCTTTGCAAGCTCGACACCACGCCATGTGGCAATACACGGGGCCTCAGGACTCTACTCGGACTAACCCCGAGTGCGTGACTGGGGAGCTCGTGGCGTCATGGGTCCTCAACGTCACAGGCGCCTGCGATAATCCCAGAGGAGCCCGGCGAGTGAAGCCCTTCCGTGCGGACAACCCTCCTCCGAATGAGGTGAGTATAACTTGTCGAGTGCACCCAATTGTCTTAGGTTTATCGCTTTTTCTTGTATTACTGTCTGACGTCTGATGTTATCGACTGTGTCTCATGCAGGCGTGGACCAACTGGTTTTCTCCTGTCTCGAACGGGAATCTGGCTGAGGAAGAGGAAGGTAGCCAGGAGGGCAGCATGGAGAGCGTCGAGTACGTCTCCGACAGTGGAGAGATGGAGGAGGAGTCCGGAGAAGAAGAAGGGGAAGATGGGGAACAAAGCTCGCCACCCCCACCCCCAGAGCCTCGAACTAAACGCCGTCATGAACCCGTGGCTCCTTCGGCTCCCCCAGCGGCCTCGAGTGCCCCGCCAGCTGCTCCTGTGGTTCCGAGGGCCTTGCCAGCTACTCCCGTGGTTCCGAGCGCTCAGAGCACAAAGAGGACCATGGACTCTGCTGCTGAGCCCACGGGCCAGCCCTCTAAGGTGGCCAAACCGAGTGGATCCAAGCCTCGGAAGGCTTTGCCGCGGATGAGGACCGTCGTTCCCGTCGCCTCAGCGTAAGTGTATTCTTCTATCTTCTTCCAGTATTTGATTGGACTCACGCTTATTGGTCGAGTGAATTTTACTCGACAGAGCTGCTACCTCTGCCACTTCCCTGCCATGCCAGGGGGACGATCCCATGGATACGGACAACGTCGTCACATCCCAGCAAGGTACGACGTGGCGACTCCGAGAGCTTACATTATTATTTCACGAATTATGTCTTTGGTCTTGCCTTTTTCTTGTGATCTCACGTCGTTCAGTCGGGTTTCCTTCAGAGGTGATTCCCGTGGAGGAGGATGACCAGGAGAGGTCCGAGCAAGCTACGGTGCCTGTCCTTGAGGTTGTTCCACCGGTTACTACTCCCGCCATGGACGCGCCACCGACTGAGGTGATGTCGTCGACTGAAACGGCACTTATCGCTGCTGAACCGACTGGAGCAGGACTTCGGATGCCCAAGGAGTCTCTTGTGGTGCGAGGTCCGTCGACTGTCCAGTACGACGCCCGGCGCCTCCCGAAAGATCAGGTGGGAGCTGCCAAGGAGGCCATGGTGCAGGCGGAGTTGATGGCGGGTGATGCCAAGAGAGCGTACGACTCCATCGCATCTGTGTACAAGCAAAGCTTGGAACTCCGGGACGATATCCGAGTAAGTGGGCTAGTAAGTATTTACTTTCCTCTTGTAACCCACTGGGTGTTTAAGCAATGTACTCGGATACAGTAGGATTATTTTGCACTGGGTTCACTCTTAGTGAACCCAGTGGGTGTAGTCCCCGAGACTTCTATCGAGTGCTTGCACCGGCAGTTGTCTTTATATACATTTTCTTTAACTTGATAAGATCAAAGCTAATCTGTTCGAATGTTATCGGTGGGGGCACTCCGAGTGCACCTACTGGATGAGTCCCCGAGAGTAATTTTACTCAGGTCGGGTAGTAGTAAACTCATAGGCTTGTTTTTTGTTATGTATCTCAATAGGGCGGACCTGTTTGAGGTTCATGCCAGTGGGGTCACTCTCAGTGAACCCACTGGGTGTAGTCCCCGAGACCGCTGTCGACTGCTTGCGTCGGCAGGGGTCTGAAGAACTTGGAATTTTTATTGTTGTCCTTGTTGAATGTGTCAGACGGTCTCTTCGTGTTGACTTTCAGAAGACTTGCGAGATGGGATCGGCGTACGACGCTTTGAGGGCTGAAAAGATTCAGTTTGTTGCGGAACTGGATGCAGCAATGCTTGCCTTGGCTGGTCTGAAGGGTGTTCTGGTTGAACGAGAGAAGTCCTTGGAGGAGTCCCGTGAGGCAAACAAGGCATTGGTGGCCGAAATGGAGAAAATGGGGAAACAAAGAACCGAGCTGATGGGACAGATGCAGGTGATGAACACACGGTGCATAGCACAGGAGAATTACGTTAGTGACTGGGCAAGGAAGATGATTGCGCTTCTCGGTGGTAAGTTCTGTTTTTCCGAGTGCTTCTTGACTGTGTATTTCATTCTGCGCTTACTGTTTGCTCGTCTTGTCTTTGCAGATTTTTGCATGGACGCTGAGGCTGAAGCAGCTGACGTTGAGCGGTCGGTTCTTCCGAACGTTCCACTCGGCGAGGATGCCAATTGATACATGCTACTAGCGCACATTCGCCTAGGCAAAGTGGGACCTTTCATCGGTCGACTGAGAGAGGTCGTCGGCCGAATCGACAAGGAGTTGTGGCCCGAAGATGAGTCTCGGCAAGAGATGGAAGGGTTGATGACTCGGCTGGAGGAGGTCCCGACCCGAGTGCAGGCGTGGGAGAAGTCTGCGGCTCGCTGTGGTGCGGACGTGGCGCTGTCGCTGGTCCGAGTGCACTGCAAGGAGGCTCGCGAAGAGAAGTTGAAGGCGTTGCAAGTCGCCAACACCAAAAAGCTTCGATTCAAAGATTTCATGGAGACCTTCCATGAGAGCGCCACTCGCATCACCGACGGGATCGACCTCGACACTTTTGTGGAGCCTGCCATTCCCAGTGCCAATCCTGGCGATGCTTGAGAAAAACTTTTACCTCGGTATGCCGAGTGTTGGTTGTATGAAACTTTGGCCACTGTTGTTGGCCGTCACATTCGTGGTTCGGTGTGGATAAGCTTGATCGACACCGAACCAACTATCTTTAGACGAACTTTGAATTTGAATTGAATCTTTTGCCCTTCCTTTGCTAAAGAGTTGTTGACACGATTTTGGCTCGTGGCTTTTGTTCGGCGTTTCTTGGTGAAGCCAATGGCGAACATGCAGAGCATGTAATTGTCAGTTGTCTTGACATCTGCATGAGCCTCACTGAGGGTCTGCTGAGTCTCCGAGTGGATCTGTAAGATACACTCGAAGGCAAATGTGTACTTAGGCGATTCGTGATCGTGGCTAAGTCTTGGAGTGCGACTGCAAGGTCGTACTCGGAGCGAGTTGTTACTCATGTAATTGTCAGTTGTCTTGACATCTACATGAGTCTCAATGAGGTTCTGCTACTCATGTAATTGTCAGTTGCCTTGACATCTACATGAGCCTCACTGAGGGTGTGCTGATCCCCAAGTGGATCTGTAGGATACACTCGAAGGCAATTGTATACTTAGGCGATTTGCGACCGCGGACAAGTCTCCGAGTGCGCCGTTTAGTGCACAGTCGGAGAAAAGTTTGTGCTTAGGCGATTTTTTATCGCAGCTAAGTCCCGGAGTGCGACGTTTAGTGCACACTTGGAGAAAACTTGTACTTAGGCGATTCTTGATCGCAGCTAAGTCCCCGAGTGCGACGTTTAGTGCACACTCGGAGAAAGTTATTACTTAGGCGATTCTGGATCGCAGCTAAGTCCCCGAGTGTGACGTTTAGTGCACACTCGGAGAAAACTTGTACTTAGGCGATTCTTGATCGCAGCTAAGTCCCCGAGTGCGACGTTTAGTGCACACTCAGAGAAAGTTATTATTTAGGCGATTCTGGATCGCAGCTAAGTCCCCGAGTGCGCCGTTTAGTGCACACTCGGAGAAAATTTGTACTTAGGCGATTCTTGATCGCAGCTAAGTCCCCGGGTGCGATGTTTAGTGCACACTTGGAGAAAATTTATACTTAGGCGATTCTGGATCGCAGCTAAGTCCCCGAGTGCGACGTTTAGTGCACACTCGGAGAAAGTTATTACTTAGGTGATTCTGGATCGCAGCTAAGTCCCCGAGAGCGACGTTTAGCGCGCACTCGGAGAAAATTTGTACTTAGGTGATTCTTGATCGCAGCTAAGTCCCCGGGTGCGACGTTTAGTGCACACTTGGAGAAAATTTATACTTAGACGATTCTGGATCGCAGCTAAGTCCCCGAGTGCGATGTTTAGTGCACACTTGGAGAAAATTTATACTTAGGCGATTCTGGATCGCAGCTAAGTCCCCGAGTGCGACGTTTAGTGCACACTCGGAGAAAAATTGTACTTAGGCGATTCTTGATCGCAGCTAAGTCCCCGGGTGCGACGTTTAGTGCACACTTGGAGAAAATTTATACTTAGGCGATTCTGGATCGCAGCTAAGTCCCCGAGTGCGACGTTTAGTGCACACTTGGAGAAAGTTATTACTTAGGCGATTCTGGATCGCAGCTAAGTCCCCGAGTGCGACGTTTAGTGCACACTCGGAGAAAATTTGTACTTAGGCGATTCTTGATCGCAGCTAAGTCCCCGGGTGCGACGTTTAGTGCACACTTGGAGAAAATTTATACTTAGGCGATTCTTGATCGCAGCGAAGTCCCCGAGTGCGACGTTTAGTGCACACTTGGAGAAAATTTATACTTAGGCGATTCTGGATCGCAGCTAAGTCCCCGAGTGCGACGTTTAGTGCACACTCGGAGAAAGTTATTACTTAGGTGATTCTGGATCGCGGCTAAGTCCTTTCTTTTTTGTTTTTTGAGACCGGAGTCTGCGACCAAGGAAGAGTTTTGAATCTGCAAAAACTCATCTGCTTTGTATTACTTCAACGATACTTGTTCTTTACATTGCTTCAGTCGACGGTCACGTGTAGAAGCGCTTCAGGAGATCTCCGTTCCATGCTCGCGGCTCGTCAGTTTCCCTGTCGAGGTTGTAGAGTCGATATGCTCCGTTGTTCACCACCTTGGAGATGATGAAGGGTCCTTCCCAAGCGGGAGCCAATTTGTGAGGTCTCTGCTGATCAACTCGGAGCACCAAGTCGCCTGCTTGGAAAGTACGACTCCTGACGTGTCGCGCGTGAAAACACCGCAGATCTTGTTGATAAATGGTTGAGCGAGTCAGTGCCATCTCGCGCTCCTCCTCTAGAAGATCCACTCCGTCTTGCCTTGCTTGCTCTGCTTCAGCTTCGGAGAAGAGTTCAACTCGTGGAGCATTGTGAAGCAAGTAACTCGGAAGGACTGCCTCTGCTCCGTAAACGAGGAAGAACGGGGATCACCCTGTAGATCTATTTGGGGTTGTGCGGAGACCCCAAAACACCGAAGGCAGCTCGGTGACCCATGCGCTGGTGGCATGCCCGACTTCTTGGAGGAGTCGAGGCTTCAAACCTTGCAGAATAAGTACATTCGCTCGCTCTGCTTGCCCGTTTGTTTGGGGATGCGCCACAGATGCAAAATCCACTCGGATACCTTGGCCTGTACAGAAACTTTTGAATCTGTCCGAGTCAAAGTTTGTTCCATTGTCAGTGATTATGCTGTGAGGTACCCCGAATCTGGAGACGATGTCCCTGACAAACTTGATGGCCGTAAGGGCGTCGAGCTTCTTGATGGGCTTGGCTTCAATCCACTTTGTGAACTTGTCGACTGCCACCAACAGATGTGTGAATCCCCCTTGGCCTGTCCTGAACGGACCGATTGTATCTAATCCCCATATTGCAAACGGCCAAACAAGAGGGATTGTCTTCAACGCAGATGTTGGCTTGTGGGACTTGTTAGAGTAGAACTGACAGCCTTCGCATCGGTCGACCATATCCTTCGCCATTTCATTCGCCTGCAGCCAGAAGAAGCCAGCTCTAAATGCTTTGGCGATGATTGCCCTTGAGGAGGCGTGATGACCGCAGGTTCCGAGTGAATTTCTTCCAGGATTAACTATCCCTCCTCGGGGGAGATGCATCGTTGAAGGACGCCTGAAACGCTTTCTTTGTACAACTGGCCATCAATGACAGTGAATGATTTTGACCTGCGAACGATCTGTCTGGCTTGGACTTCGTCTTCTGGTAATTCTTGCCTCGGGATGTATGCAATAAATGGCACAGTCCAATCGGGGATGATAGCAAGAATCTCCATGATCAAATCAACCACAGCAGGGACTTCGACTTCAGTCGGATCTATCGAGCTCTTTGGTTGTACTGGTTCCTCTGTGAAAGGACCTTCTTTAACTGAGGGAAGGTGGAGGTGCTCGAGGCAGACGTCACTCGGGACTGGTCTCCGAGTGGATCCGAGTTTTGCCAACTCATCAGCTGCTTGGTTTTCAGTCGTGGAACATGGTGGATTCCAGACCTTCAAACTTTTTCTCGAGCTTCCTCACTGCATTGCAGTATGTGGTCATGGTGGGGTTCCTGACGTCCCACTCCTTCATCACTTGATTAACCACCAAATCTGAATCGCCATAGACCATCAGGCGACGGACGCCGAGTGCGATGGCCATGTGCAATCCATAAAGGAGAGCCTCGTACTCTGCCTCATTGTTGGAGGAATCAAAGTGTATCTGCAACACATACTTGAGTTTGTCACCTTTTGGTGATATGATCACAACGCCAGCGCCGGAGCCATTCAACATCTTGGACCCATCGAAGAACATTGTCCAATGAGCCGAGTAGATGTGGGTCGGTTGCTGTTGTTCTACCCATTCTGCTATGAAGTCAGCCAGACCTTGAGACTTTATAGCTTTCTTGGCCTCGAACTTGATGTCGCAGTATAACATCTCCATTGCCCACTTCGCCACTCGGCCGGACGCGTCTCGATTGTGTAGGATTTCCAACAATGGAGCATCAGAAACGACGGACACCGAGTGGTCTTGAAAATAATGAGCCACCTTCTTCGAAGTCATGTAAATCCCGTAGATAAGTTTTTGATAATGGGGATACCTCTGCTTGGAAGGAGTCAGGACTTCGGAGACATAATACACTGGCCGCTGAACCTTGTATGCTTTGCCTTCTTCTTCTCGTTCGACTGTGAGAACAGTGCTGACGACTTGATTTGTAGCCGCGATGTACAGAAGAAGGGGTTCTTTACTGAGCGGAGCAGTAAGAACCGGTTGGGTGGAAAGTAGGACTTTGAGGTCGTCGAATGCGATTTGGGCTTCGTCTGTCCACTCGAAAGTATCTGATTTCTTCATGAGTCGGTACAGAGGAAGTGCCTTCTCGCCGAGTCGACTGATAAACCTGCTCAAAGCTGCTAGGCAACCTGTGAGCCTTTGAACATCGTGTATTCTGACCGGGCGCTCCATTCGGACGATGGTCCCGATCTTTTCGGGGTTGACATCGATCCCTCGTTCGGAAACGAAGAAACCGAGTAACTTTCCGCTGGGAACACCGAATGAACACTTGGCTGGGTTGAGCTTGATATCGTACCTACGAAGGTTGGCGAATGTTTCTGCCAAGTCAGTCAGCAGGTCGGAACCTTTGCGTGACTTGACTACGATATCATCCATATACGCCTCCACATTCCGACCGATCTGGTCGAGGAGGCATTTTTGGATCATGCGCATAAAGGTTGCTCCTGCATTCTTCAAACCAAATGGCATAGTGATGTAGCAGAAGCACCTGAATGGGGTGATGAAGGTTGTTTTTAATTCATCGGGGCCATACAGACGGATCTGATGATAGCCCGAGTAGGCATCAAGGAATGACAAACGCTCGCAGCCCGCAGTCGAATCGACAATTTGATCGATGCGGGGGAGCGGAAAATGGTCTTTCGGGCAGACCTTATTGAGATGCTTGAAGTCGATGCACATTCGGAGAGACTTGTCCTTCTTGGGCACCATGACAACATTGGCGAGCCACTCGGAGTGGTGTACCTCGCGAATGAAGTTGGCTGCCAAAAGCTTAGCCACCTCTTCTCCGATTGCCTTCCTCTTGTGCGCGGCGGACCGACGCAGGCGTTCTCGCACAGGCCGAGCCGCAGGATCCACATGCAGTCGGTGCTCAGCCAACTCCCTGGGTACACCTGGCATGTCAGCGGGCTTCCATGCAAAAATATCCCAATTCTCACGAAGGAATTGGATGAGCTCGGCTTCTTATTTAGGATCGAGGGTGGTGGAGATGTTCCTCGGGGCAGCGGTGTCGTCCGTCGGGTGGATGCCGACCATCTTCGTCTCTCCCACCGACTGGAATGCAGACTCCAAAGCTGGCTTCTTCGAACGCATCAAGTCAGCGGGGTCGACTGTTTTCTTATACTCGTCAAGCTCGAGGACAGCCATCTGCTGATCGGCAATCCTCGATCCCTGCTGCAGACACTCCTCGGCCCGCTGCCGATTGCCGGTGATAGTGATCACACTTTTTGGGCCTGGCATCTTCAGCTTCAGGTACACGTAACATGGACGGGCCATGAAACGCGCATACGCCGGGCGGCCCAGAATTGCATGGTACGCACTCTGGAAATCTACCACCTCGAACGTCAGCTTTTCCTTGCGGAAGTTCTTGTCGGAGCCGAAAACGACGTCCAACGCGATTTGGCCGAGTGACTTGGCCTTTCGTCCGGGGACGACTCCATGGAACTGCATGCTGCTCTCGCTAAGTTTAGACATCGGAATGCCCATACCCTTGAGAGTGTCAGCGTACATGATGTTCAAGCCGCTGCCGCCGTCCATGAGGACTTTGCGCAGTCGGACTCCTTCCACCACCGGGTCGACGACCAGAGCCTGCCTCCCTGGGGTGGGTACGTGTGCTGGATGATCCGACTGGTCAAAGGTGATCGCAGTCTGAGACCATTTGAGGAACGTGGGGTTGGTCGGCGTAGCCATGTTCACCTCTCTGTTCACCAGCTTCAGTCGACTCTTGCTCTCAACGTCAGCAAAAATCATCAGTGTCGCATGGACTTGGGGGAACAGATCCTCCTTGTCTTCCTCATCCTTTTCATTGCACTTTTCACTCGGTTGTCCTTCGCCGAACCCCTGGATCAGGAGGCGACATTGCCGAGTGGTATGTTTCGGATATATGGCGTTGCCCTCTTCATCCATCTTCGTGTGAATTGGACATGGCTGGTCCACGGTGGGCGCCAACTGTCGTGGGTATAAGTCTGACAGTAGATGTGTAGGGTACGAAAGGATGGGCAGAGCCTTAGCTACGACGAGGTTGTACGAGTTCAGGCCCCTCTACAGTGGAGGTAAAAGCCCTACGTCTCAGTGCTCTTGGGAGCTTGTTGTTGAGTGGAATATGGAATACAGTGAATTGCTAACCCCTGCACCAGTGGGGAAGGGCGGCTTATATAGAGTGCGCTACCCTTCATAACGGTTCCGTGCACACGGGTGGAGTAGTGGCGAATAAATGCCTACGTTACAGGTAACGTATGTCTTAAATGCTAATAAAGGTACATGGAAACATATGACCATTGCCCTCCAGGGGGGTTATGATGTACAGAGTGGAATCCAGTCGGTAAGTTTGATACGCTCCGAATGCTCATCTCCGACTGGATGATGGAGGAATCGTCACCGACTGGATGATGGGAAGTCCTTAATTTAGTCGGAACTGACTAAGGGCCTTACCCTTTACCAAGGGTACTCCTTGGGTAGGACCCATAGGGCAGGCCTATGACCCTACCCTAGGACTATAACCCCATCATGTGCCATTGCACATCACCGCACACACTCTTGCATCAAGCACAACATAATATAAACACCTACACATGCTAATGAGAACACACACACTAGATTACATCACATCATCTATACACCTACACATATAAACATGCACATGAGCTCACCAAGGCCCATCATGCCTTGGGCATGTGTGTGGCATACACACACACTAGCACACTCAACTTGCACACACACACAAGTTCAACTACGACACAACAAGGTATGTGGGGGGGAACCCACACACACACTTTCACATCACTTGCACACTCAAGTGCAAGGCTCATCCTATCACATACACAAGAACCATATCCTACATATATATGATATGCGTCTATACATGCAACTAGAGCTAACACACACATTCAAACACACACACCTCATGCAAAGCATCTATCTCATAACACATGGCACTCAAGTCTACCATGCATATCTATCATGCTAGCAACAAAACTAAAGTCAACATGCTGTTTGTGAGCTAAAACAAATGCCACACATGGTAACCAAGCAGCTGCAGCAACTGTGCAAACTCACATATGCAAGACAAGAAAGAAAAGCAAAAGAAAAATAAAATAAATGGGCTGGGTTTCGAACCCAGGCCCCCGTGGATCACAACACAGCAACAACAACACCCTGCTACTGCACCAGCACTCGACAGATACAGCGAAGAGAGCAGGTTATGCTCTCTGCTGCACTTACTGTGCCAGAAAAACGAAATACAAAAGTTGCGCCGAGGGGATTCGAACCCCCGACGTGTCTCTGCACCAAAACGCCTCTTCCACTCTGCTACTGCTTCGTATCTTAACATAGGGGGGAGTTAACCCTTTCGAGAAACCCCCTCATGCAGCTCCTCTGTCCGACGGTGGCCGGAATAGGGGAAGGTGCTCGCCGGCGTTACACGCAAAATTAAACTACGGCTAGTTGATGGAAGGAAGTCCTTGCTCCCACGGTTCCATTTCCCTAACTAAACCTACTCGAGGGGGCCTACAGCAATGGCTCGTCGAGGCACGGCGGCTCCGGCGACAGAGAAGGAACGGTGTCAATGCTACGGCCTACTGCACTCGATCTGGGACAGGGAAGAAGGGGAGATGGATCTACCTCACCTACTGGACGAGGTGGTCGCGTGGGCCGGAGAGGATGTAGAGGAAGAAGGGGAAGGAGCCTCTCGGGGAAGATCGTCGGGGAGGAAGACCGCCATCACCGAGGTAGTGGAAGCAGGGTCGATCTCGTCGAAGTAGCCGCGGGAATGGGCTCCTGGTAGCTCCCGCGTGCTCGCCGAGGTGTTGGAGGGGCCGCAGGTGTACGGGCACGATGGCGAGGAGCTTCTCAGCTTGCGGCCATGGCGGAGGAGGTCGATCCCCTTATCTGGTGTCGTCGATAGAGAGGGAGAAGGAGATGGGATGGAGGTGGTGGCGCGAGAGAGGAACCCTAAGCTGCACGGACGCCAAGGGGTGGCTTATAAGGAGGAGGAGAGGCGAGGGACGCGCCTCGACGTCCGTGACAGCGTCTGCTGCCATCGCTCTGCCTCTCTGTCTGAAGAAAATCTGACGGAGGAAGGAGAACAGGGATCGGCGTCTACACGAGAAGGAGGGGAGCTGGGCCTGCTAGTGGGAGGAGGCCCACTAGTTGGCACAAGATAAAAGAAAGTTTAAATCCCTGGGGTTTCCAATTACAAAATAACCAGAGAAATAAAAATAAGGCAAAGCCAAATCTGTTGGGGTTTAAAACAAAACAAAAATGCCCCTCGTCATAAGGATTTATGACCTATTTAAATAAATTGGAAAATAAATATTTGGAGCAATTAAATATTAACAAAACAGAATTTATTGGATTTGTTTGGTGAATATTAGCACCTTTAAATCATATTCTCAAATCAGCAAAACACATCCTCACAAACACCAAAAATACATGCTAAAACATAGGCATTTTTAAAAGAGGAAAGGATCAAATAACTTTTGGGCTTGAGATAAAAGAGAGGGGGGAAGTTTTAAACCCTAGGGGAAATCCACATAGTGCTTACTACTAACACTTGCACTCACATCATTTCACATAACACCATCACACCATAAACACACATGGATTCACAAAGGCACAAACACAAGACATGGACTCGATGGAATGCATGCATGCCAAAGGAAAACAAATCAAGGTGACATCACATGAAATCATATGCATTGAGCTCTCATATCAATGACAAGGTGGACCCACATAGACAAGGTTCCAAATAGGGAAAGATACACTCTTGGGGCATTACAGAAAGGCACTTCCATATATGAAGAGGCAATTCCAGCTACAAAACATCTTCCCAAACAATTATCAACTGAAATCATTATTCTTGGATGTTGGAATATTTGGAAAAGAAGAAATGTCACAATCTTTAGAGAGATTCCTCAATCCATCCAGTCTTGGCGCTTTCATCTCAAACAAGATATGATTCTTTTACAACACAAAATAAAGGAGAAGCACTAACAGAGTTTCAAACAGTGGTTGCAAAGTAACTTCTAATTGTTTAGAATGTTTGAAAAAACTGGCATTGGATAAAGGTCCTAAGGGGCCTCCTTTCTTTTGTTTTTCTGACGTTACTGTGTACTATATTCTGACTAATGTTAAAATCATACCGTAGAACGATTGTTCTATGGTTTGTGGGTCAAAAATAGAAGTAGGCGATGACTGATTAGATGGCTAGCAGGGCCAGTGTGCCCCAGTTAGTAGTGATAAACCTTGGGTATAACATCATGCATGTCTCAGTAAAGCAAATCACCATTTCAATAGAATTCGAGTCATTTCTCATCGGATCTTACTGCATTGTGTGTTCTCGAGAAATGTTTGGTTGCATATATGTGCGGTGTTGGGAATGCCGAAATGGATGTCAACTATGAACGACGTGCGACAGACGTGGTGCTTGAACAAGAACAAACTGTGAAGGACACTCACGTTGCTCCTTGTCCTATGAAAACTGTGGAAACATTGAAATGATGTGGTGTTTGATGGAGTTGTTCCTTCAATCAGAGAGGTTAAAAGGCGATCTTGACGAATTCTTAGGAGAGTTGCATAGGTGGGTCAAACGTGACATTATTGACCTAGGGGTGGGAGTGGAGTGTAAATTGTAACAAATGATGGAGGCCTTTCATACCCTTTCTCCTTCTTTAATATATGGTATGTATGCTATGCGTGCTCGAGAAAAAAATCTCGTCAGATAGTAAGATGCTCGTGGTTGTAGATATATGCATATATTTTTTTGAAAAGGAGGACTGCCCCCAACCTCTGCATCATGATGATGCATGCAACCATTTTGTTAATGTGCAAGGTTCCAAACAAGTGCAATATCCAGCAAGAGCTCGAAATAACTCAAAATAAAAAAGATAACATGCCACACCTGGCAAGATGAAGATATGCTATGATGACTAAACACCTAGCCTATTAGTTGTTGGAAATATGCCCTAGAGGCAATAATAAATTGGTTATTATTATATTTCCTAGTTCATGGTAATTGTCTATTATTCACGCTATAATTGTGTTAACCGAAAACCGTAATACATGTGTGAATATATAGATCACAATGTGTCCCTAGTGAGCCTCTAGTTGGCTAGCTCGTTGATCAATAGATGATCATGGTTTCTTGATCATGGACATTGGATGTCACTGATAATGAGATTACATCATTGGGGAATGATGTGATGGACAAGACCCAATCCTAAGCATAGCACTAGATCGTGTTGTTCGTCTGCTAAAGCTTTTCTAATGTCAAGTATCATTTCCTTAGACCGTGAGATTGTGTAACTCCCGGATAATGTAGGAGTGCTTTGGGTGTACCATACGTCACAACTTAACTGGGTGATTATAAAGGTGCACTACAGGTATCCCCGAAAGTGTCTGTTGAGTTGTACGAATTGAGACCGGGATTTGTCACTCCGTGTGACGGAGAGGTATCTCTGGGCCCACTCGGTAATCCATCATCATATTGAGCTCAGTGTGACTAAGGGGTTAGCCACGGGATGATGTGTTACGGAACGAGTAAAGAGACTTGCTGGTAACGAGATTGAACAGGGTATAGGGATACCGATGATCGAATCTCGGGCAAGTATCATACTGATGGACAAAGGGAATTGCATACGGGATTGATTGAATCCTTGACATTGTGGTTCATCCGATGAGATCATCGTGGAACATGTGGGAACCAACATGGATATCCAGACCCCGTTGTTGGTTCTTGGCCGGAGAGATGCCTCGGTCATGTCTGCACGTCTCCCGAACCCGTAGGGTCTACACACTTAAGGTTCGATGATGCTAGGGTTATAGGGAAATAGTGTACGTGGTTACCGAAGCTTGTTCGGAGTCCTGAATGAGATCCCAGACGTCACGAGGAGCTCCGAAATGGTCCGGAGGTAAAGTTTGATATATAGGATAAGGGGATTTCGACATCGAAATGTTTCGGACGTCACTGGTAACGTATCGAGACCACCGGAAGGGTTCCGGGGGTTCACCGGGAGGGGCCACCAGCCCCAAAGGCTAGCATGGGCCAAAAGGTGGAAGGGAACCAGCCCAGAGTGTGCTGGGGCGCCTCCCACCAAGGCCCAAGGTGCAGCAAGAGAGGGAAGGGGGGAAACCTAGCGCAGATGGGCCTAAGGCCCATCTCGGGTGCGCCACCACCCTCTCCATTGCCCTGGCCGCCACCTCCCACGCGAGATGGAGCTGCCGCACCCCTTGGGGTGGGAACCCGAAGGGAGGCACCCCCTTCCCTCTTTCCCTATATATAGTGGAGGTTTTGGCCATTGGAGAACACGAAATCTCTCTTTCTCGGCGCAACCCTTCCTCTCTCTCTTCATCCTCCGCATAGCTTAGCGAAGCTCTGCTGGAGAACCACGTAGCTCCACCGCTACCACGCCGTCGTGCTGCCGAAGTTCTCTCCTTCAACCTCTCCTTCCTCCTTGCTGGTTCAAGGTGTTGGAGACGTCACCGGGCTACACGTGTGTTGAACTTGGAGGTGTCATAATTCGGCACTTAGATCGGAATCCACCGCGATCTGAATTGCAGCGAGTACGAGTCCATCAACTGCGTTCATAGTAACGCTTCCACTTAGCGATCTTCAAAGGAATGAAGATGCTCTACCCAATACTCGTTACTGGTTTCTCCGTAGATAGATCCTTGTATGGCGTAGGAAATTTTTCGAATTTACTACGATACCTAACAGTTGTATCAGAGCCAAGGTTCTATACGTAGATTCTATGCACGAGTAGAACACAAAAGTTGTGGGCACTGATTTTGTCTATTGCTTGTCGTTACTAGTCTTATCTTGATTCAGCGACATCATGGGATGAAGCGGCCCGGACCGACTTTACACGTACTCTTACGTGAGACTTGTTCCACCGACAGACATGCACTAGTTGCATAAGGTGGCTAGCGGGTGCCTGTCTCTCCCACTTTAGTCGGATCGGATTCGATGAAGACGGTCCTTATGAAGGGTAAATAGCATTGGTATATCAATGTTGTGGTTGTCACGTAGGTAAGAAACGTTGTTGCTAGAAACCCAAATCAGCCACGTAAAACTTCCAACAACAATTAGAGGAGGTCTAACTTGTTTTTGCAGGGTATGCCATGTGATGTGATATGGCCAAAAGAATGTGATGTTACATGTGTGATGCATGAGATTGATCATGTTCTTGTAATAGGATTCACGACTTGCATGTCGATGAGTATGACAACCCGCAGGAGCCGTAGGAGTTGTCTTAATTTATTGTATGAGATGCAACGCCATGATGATTACTTTACTTTATCGCTAACGGTTAGCTATAGTGGTAGAAGTAATAGTCGGCGTGATGACTCCACGGAGACACAATGATGGAGATCATGATGATGGAGATCATGGTGTCATGCCGGTGACGATGATGATCATGGTGCCCCAAAGATGGAGATCCAAGGAGCAAGATGATAATGGCCATATCATGTCACTATATGATTGCATGTGATGTTTATCGTGTTTTACATCTTATTGCTTAGAACGACGGTAGCAAAGATATGATGATCCCTCATTAAAATTTTGAGATATGTATTCCCGTAAGTATGCACCGTTGCGAAGGATCGTTGTCTCGAAGCACCACGTGATTATCGGGTGTGTTAGATTCTAACGTTCGCATACAACGGGTGTAAGCCAGTTTCCACACGCAAAACACTTAGGTTGACTCGCCGAGCCTAGCATGTACAGATATGGCCTCGAATACGGGAGACAAAAAGGTCAAACATGAGTCATATGGTTGATACGATCAGCATGGAGATGCTCACCATTGATGACTAGTCCGTCTCATGTGATGATCGGACACGGGCTAGTCGGCGTGGATCATGTATCACTTGGATGACTAGAGGTATGTTGATCTGAGTGGGAGTTCATTAAATAATTTGATTAGATGAACTTAATTATCATGAACATAGTCAAAAGGTCTTTGCAAATTATGTTATAACTTGCGTTATAGCTCCACGGGTTTTTGATATGTTCCTAGAGAAAACTCAGTTGAAAGATAGAAGTAGCAATTGTGCGGACTGGGTCCGTTAACTGAGGATTGTCCTCCTTGCTAAGCAGAAGGCCTATGTCCTTAATGCACCACTCGGTGTGCTGAACCCCAAGCGTGGTCTTTAGATGTTGCGAACATCTGACATACACGTCTTTGATAACTACATGATAGTTCAATGCATATTGCTTAAACGGCTTAGAAATGAGGCGCTAAAGAGGTTTAGAACGTCGAGGGACATACGAGATGTTCCAAGAGATGGAAGTGGGATTTCATACTCGTGTCCTTACTGAGTGGTGTGAGACCTCCGACAAGATTCATTGTCTACAAAGTAAAGGAGAAAATCTCAATCGTTGAGCATGTGCTCAGATTGTCTGAGTACTACAATCGCTTGAATCAAGTGGGAGTTGATCTTCCAGATGAGACAGTAATAATTCTCCAAAGTCACTCACACCAAGCTACTAGAGCTTCGTGATGAACTATAACATATCAAGGATGGATATGATGATCCTTGAGCTATTCGCGATGTTTGACACCGCGAAAGTAGAAACCGAAAAGGAGCATCAATTATTGATGGTTTGTAAAACCGCTAGTTTCAACAAGGGAAATGACATGAAGGGATACTTCATTGAACTGCAAACCAGTTGCTGCTCTAGTGAAGAGACCCAAGGTTGAACACAAACCTGAGACTAAGTGCTTATGTAATGAGGGGAACAATCACTGAAGAGGAACTACCCTATATACTTGGTAGATAAGAAGGATGGCAAAGTCAACAAAAGAATATTGGATATACATGATATTGGTGTGTACTTTACTAGTACTCCTAGTAGCACCAGGGTATTAGATACCGGTTCGATTGCTAAGTGTTAGTAACTCGAAATGAAAGCTACGGAATAAACGGAGACTAGCTAAAGGCGAGGTGACGATGTGTGTTGGAAGTGTTTCCAAGGTTGATATGATCAAATATCGCATGCTCCCTCTACCATCGAGAATTAGTCTTAAACCTAAATATTTATTGTTTGGTGTTTGCGTTGAACATAGACATGATTGGATCATGTTAATGGCAATACGATTATTCATCTAAAGAGAATAATGGTTATTCTATTTACTTGAATAATACCTTCAATAGTCTTGCACCTAGAATGAATGGTTTATTGAATCTCAATCGTAGTGATACACATGTTCATAATATTACTGCCAAAAGATACAAAGTAGTAATGATAGTACCACTTACTTGTGGCACTGCTGCTTGAGTCATATTGGTATAAAATGCATGAAGAAGCTCCATGCTGATGGATCTTTGAACTCACTCATTTTTGAAATGTTTGAGACATGCAAACCATGCCTGTTGGTATAAACGCATGAAGAAACTCCATGCGGATGGATCATTTGGACTCACTTGATTTTGAATCACTTGAGACATGCAAATCATACCACATGGGCAAGATGACTGAAGACCACGTTTTCCTGTGAGATGGAATAAGAAAGTAACTTGTTGGAAGTAATACATTTTGATGTGTACAGTCCAATGAGTACCGAGGCACGCAGTAGATATCATTATGTTCTCACTTCACAGATGATTTGAGTAGATACTAGTGTGTTTACTTGATGAAACACAAGTATGAATTATTGAAAGATTCAAGTAATTTCAGAGTGAAGTTGAAGATCATCGTGACAAGAGGATAATATGTCTACGATGTGATCGTGGAGGTAAACATATATATTTGAGTTACGAGTTTGGTAAACATTTAAGACAATGTGAAAAATGTTTCACAACTCATGCCACCTGGAACGCCATAGTCCGATGGTGTGTCTGTATGTCATAGTCGTGCCCTATTAGATATGGTGCATACTATGATGTCTCTTATCAAATTACCATTATCGATTATGGTTTAGGCATTAGAGACAACCGCATTCACTTTAAATATGGCACCACGTAATTCCATTGAGATGACACTGTATGAATTATGGTTTAGAGAAATCTAAGCTGTCATTTCTTAAGAGTTTGGGGCTGCAATGCTTATGTGAAAGAGTTTCAGCCTGATAAGCCCGAACCCAAAATAGGATGTCATTTCTTAAGAGTTTGGGGCTGCAATGCTTATGTGAATTGCAGATAGGATGTCAAAATAATGTTTCCTCGACGGTTTCCTTGAGGAAATGTTGTATGTGATACAACCAAAAGATTTTGTCGATCCTAAAGGGTGCTAACAAGTATGCAAAGCTCCAGCAATCCTTCTATGAATTGGAGCAAGCATCTCGGAGTTGGAATATACACTTTGATGAGATGATCAAAGTTTTTGGTTGTATGCAAAGTTTATGAGAAACTTGTATTTCCAAAGAAGTGAGTGGGAGCACTATAGAATTTCTGATGAATATATGTGGTTGACATATTGTTGATTGGAAATAATGTAGAAATTCTGGAAAGCGTAAAGGGTTGTTTGAAAGGAGTTTTTCAAAGGAAAACCTGGATGAGCTACTTGAACATTGAGCATCAAGATCTATGGAGATAGATCAAAGTGCTTAATAGAACTTTCAACAAAATGCATGCCTTGACAAGTTTTGAAAGTGTTCAAAATATATCGGCAAAAGAAGGAGTTCTTGGCTGTGTTATAAGGTGTAAATTTTTGAATAAGACTCAAAAGCCAGATCACGACAGAAGAAAGAGAAAGGATGAATGCCGTCCCCTATGCGTCAGCCGTAGGCTCTATAAGTATGATATGCTGTGTATCGCACCTAAAGTGTGCCTTGCCATGAGTCAAACAAGGGGTACAAGAGTGATCCAGGAATGGATCACTGGACAGCGGTCAAAGATATCCTTAGTAATTAGTGGAGTAAAGATTTCTTTTCTTGATTATGGAGGTGATTAAAGAGTTCGTCATAAAGGGGTTACGTCGACGCAAGCTTTGTCACTAATCTGGATGACTATGAGTAGTAAACCGGATTCGTATAGTGGAGCAGTCATTTGGAATAGTTCCAAATGGTGCATGGTAGCAGTATCTATATGAAGACATAGAGATTTGGAAAGCACACATGGATCTGAAAGGTTTAGATCTGTTAATGGATAAACCTCTCTCACAAGCAAGACCTGTATGGGTGTTCGATTCATTGCAATCAAATAGTGATGTGAACTAGATTATTGACTCTAGTACAAGTGGGAGACTGTTGGAAATATGCCCTAGAGGCAATAATAAGTTGGTTATTATTATATTTCCTAGTTCATGGTAATTGTCTATTATTCATGCTATAATTGTATTAATCGGAAACCGTAACACATGTGTGAATATATAGATCACAATGTGTCCCTAGTGAGCCTCTAGTTGGCTAGCTCGTTGATCAATAGATGATCATGGTTTCTTGATCATGGACATTGGATGTGATTGATAACGGGATCACATCATTGGGGAATGATGTGATGGACAAGACCCAATCCTAAGCATAGCACTAGATCGTGTTGTTCGTCTGCTAAAGCTTTTCTAATGTCAAGTATCATTTCCTTAGACCGTGAGATTGTGTAACTATCAGATACCGTAGGAGTGCTTTGGGTGTACCAAACGTCACAAGTAACTGGGTGATTATAAAGGTGCACTACGGGTATCTCCGAAAGTGTCTATTGAGTTGTACGAATCGAGACCAGGATTTGTCACTCCGTGTGATGGAGAGGTATCTCTGGGCCCACTCGGTAATCCGTCATCATATTGAGCTCAGTGTGACTAAGGGGTTAGCCATGGGATGATGTGTTACGGAACGAGTAAAGATACTTGCCGGTAAGGAGATTGAACAAGGTATAGGGATACCGACGATCGAATCTCGGGCAAGTATCATACCGATGGACAAAGGGAATTGCATACGGGATTGATTGAATCCTTGACATTGTGGTTCATCCGATAGATCATCGTGGAACATGTGGGAACCAACATGGATATCCATACCCCGCTGTTGTTTATTGGCTGGAGAGATGTCTCGGTCATGTCTGCACGTCTCCCGAACCCGTAGGGTCTACACACTTAAGGTTCGATGATGCTAGGGTTATAGGGAAATAGTGTACGTGGTTACCGAAGGTTGTTCGGAGTCCCGGATGAGATCTTGGACGTCACAAGGAGCTCCGGAATGGTCCGGAGGTAAAGATTGATATATAGGATAAGGGGTTTTGGACATCGAAAATGTTTCGGGCATCACCGGTAACGTAACGAGACCACCGGAAGGGTTCCGGGGGTCCACCGGGAGGGGCCACCAGCCCCAAAGGCTAGCATGGGCCAAAAGGTGGAAGGGAACCAGCCCAGAGTGGCTGGTGTGCCTCCCACCTAGGCCCAAGGCGCAGCAAGAGAGGGAAGGGGGGAAACCCTAGCGCAAATGGGCCTAAGGCCCATCTGGGGTGCGCCACCCTCCTCTCCCTTGCCCTCGCCGCCACCTCCCACGCCAGATGGGGCTGCCGCACCCCTTGGGGTGGGAACCCTAAGGGAGGCACCCCCTTCCCTCTTCCCCTATATATAGTGGAGGTTTTGGCCTTTGGAGAACACAAAATCTCTCTCTCTCGGAGCAACCCTTCCTCTCTCTCTCCTCGTCCTCCGCATAACTTAGCGAAGCTCTGCCGGAGAACCACGTAGCTCCACCGCCACCACGCCGTCGTGCTTTCGGAGCACTCTTCCTCAACCTCTCCTTCCTCCTTGCTGGTTCAAGGTGTTGGAGACGTCACCGGGCTACACGTGGGTTGAACGCGGAGGTGTCGTAGTTCGGCACATAGATCGGAATCCATCGCGATCTGAATCGCTGCGAGTACGACTCCATCAACCGCATTCATAGTAACGCTTCCGCTTAGCGATCTTCAAAGGTATGAAGATGCTCTACCCCATTACTAGTTGCTGGTTTCTCCATAGATAGATCCTTGTATGGCGTAGGAATTTTTTTAAATTTACTACGATACCCGGCATTAGTGTGCCGCCACCCAAATCGGTTGAAGATAGCCCGTGTTGTCGTCTCCCACCGGGTGCATCCAGTATCCAAAAGCTCCATGAACTCCGCATGTGTGAGTAACGACCACGTACGGATCCACGTCGTAGCTCTGTAGATGACCTGCACAATATCGGTGAAGTTCTTCCTGTTAAAAATTATATCATTCCTGCAGTTCCATATAGCAAAAAGCATGGCACATGTTCCTATTCGAATGTGTTTAGCGATGGTAACTCCACTCCATTCATCCACGTCCCAAATAACATGTTCATACTTGTTGGAGGGTTAATGTTGAAAGCTATATGAATAGTTCGTCATAGAAGCCTAACTAGAGGGCATTCAAGAAAGAGGTGTTTAATAGTCTTATTGTGATCGGAGAAGCAACATCTAGAGTTACCCACCCATCTTCGTTTAACCAAGTTATCTTTAGTGAGTATCACATCCTTGTGCACAAACCACATAAAGATCTTGATCTTGAGTGGTACCTTTATTTTCCAAATATGTGGAGAGGTACGTAAAATTTCGGCATTAATAAGGTCCGTATACAGTGATTTCACTGTGAAACTACCACTTGTAGTTAACATCCAATGAATTGTATCTGGTTGGTCTGATAGTTGAATATCATTGCACTGAGAGAAAAAGATCATTCCACCTTTGTTTTATTGAAAAAGTCTTTCGCCCCGTTTTGTAGATAAAGCAACTTTCTCCTTTGTTTTAGAAGATGGGAGAAAAAAAAACTTGACAAGTGTAATACGTGTGGCATGACGTTTTCTTGAAAAAGTCTTTCGCCCAGTTTCATGTAAGCCCGTCCTGACGTTTTCTCATAGCAAGTTTAGTTATTCAAGATGACAATTTTCTGTTTGGATGCAAGTTTTAATTTTTGTTTTTTAGATGGCAATATTTCATATCATACATGTGACGTTTATCATTTGGAAAAAAAAATGCATTTTCTTACATGAAACAACTTATGCTTTTACTAGAAGTACTAAACATAGAGCGCACGCATGGAGATGTGTGCTCAGGTCATGTGCATCACGAGACACAGAGCTGCGCTCTAATCAACGTAGGCGAACAGAAGGAGCACATGTATGTGTCACATGATTACATTAGTGCATCCACAGTCCGATCCTTCATAATCCATCTCAAATTTCCTTCGGAAAAGCCGTGTGTCATTGATCGGTCATAGAAACGCGACTCTTTAAATGGGCCTCAATCTCTCGGATTAACCGGCATCTTTTATATCCAACCCAAATATAAGACGATATAGGTGAGCCCGGATGCGCGAGCACGTTTGCGTGGCCCTCACTAGCCGATCGACCGCACATATATTCGTCATTATCCGTTCGTCGGAGCAAACCCAATTCACTTTATTTCACTCCCCTTAACTCCCATCTGCGACCCTAGGTCATCTCCGACGATCTCCAGCCTTCTCCGGCATGAAGGACAGCAGATCCAACTTCGGCCAGTTTGGATCCATCGACTCGCGGGTTATCCCATGCGGATTGCAGGTTCACATTGCACTTGGTCGCTCCCGCGAGGACATCACCCGTCCGACGGCACGATATGTCCATCGGATTGCATAGCGTCCGCTTAACGGACACTCGTTCCTATGGGGGCGGGATCATCGAGGTCCCGACGGGCGAAAAATTTCTCCTTCCCCATCACCAGTCCGGCGGACTTCGAGTCCCACCGAAAACGGACTGCCCATCGTGGGAAGGAGAGCATAAGGATCGCCAAGGCCTATCTCGCTGAGGAAATGGCGGAGGCAAAGGCGGTTGATGCGGCGGCGCGGGTGGCCGCAGGAGGAACCATCCGCGACCGCATTTTGAAAAACGACAGCGGAGGAAGACGCGCGCCTTCGTCCGCTAGCAGAATCGGGCGGTCCGTGAAATGGTCGGACTGCCATCGAAGGAGGTGGAGTTGGTAAGCGACGGCGAAGAAGAGATCCGGCTCGATCTGTATTGCGTCTTCGACCAGTACTTTGAGAAGGAGAATGGCAAGGACTCTGGAAAAGGCAAGGGCAACCGTGGCTAATGTCCACTATAGTCAAACATGCCAAATTTTGATAGTCCGATGACATATTAGTAGTGATGTAGTAGTAGGACGATGTATATAATACATCGACGTAATAATTGCATGTTTGTATGAATTAAAGATATTAAATTTAAGGTGTCCAATTATAAAATATATTATTTGAAACGTGACGGTTCGGTGTTCATAAACACGACCGTGTGTGGGTTTTGGGTGGTTAGATTTGCAAGTTATGGCTCTAGATGCTTTCATACCCAATGGTTATCACACGGTCAGCCGAATAATCATATGTGTAGCACATGTACTGTTAAAATACTAGTACTAGCAAGTTTTTCCACCCCTTCAAATTTCAGATTAAAGAACAAACAGAAGGTTTTCTCTGATCAACTACTAGATCGAACCGTCAAACACTGAAACACGTAGACGTATCACGCGAGCAGACGGGTGACGGACTTACGTACGCATGCGCGCACTACTGCTTCGGCGGTGAAGGCGGCGCCGTCGTGGTCGTGGGCGACGGCGAGCCCTGCTTCTGCACGAGACGCTGGTCGTCGGCCTCCTGCAGGCGCGCGATGACGGCGTGCAGCAGGCCGATGGTGTGCTCCTGCCTCAGCGAGGTGGCCTCCATCCTCCTGAGGGCCTCGTCCTGCTTCCGGATGGTCTCCTCCTGTTTCCGGGCGTTGTCCCTGATGGACTCCTCCAGCCGCGCCTTGTGGCGCGCTTCGGCGGTGCCCTTGGGCAGGAAGTCGACGACGTGCCTCGCCACTGGGCGCGGCAGCACCGACTCCACCATCGCCTCCAGCTCCCACTCGCTGCTCTTCTTCCACCCCCACCAGAACCCCACCGGCACGCCCGTCAGGAACCACTTGGCCCTGATCATCGCCATCGAGGCCGGTCTTGATGGATGCGCGGCCGTGTGCGTGTCTAGCTCGATTCCTCTCCGATCCACGGGCCCTGTCAAAAGAAAGCACACGAGAGATGTCTTGTAGATAACTGGATATATAGGGCGTACGTGTGGTGAAGGTCCAGATGTGTTTGCTAGGGTTAGTTGGCTTGTCTAGCGTATGCACGTATGAGGCATGCGTGGCTTGCGTTACAAGATGAACTCGGGCGCGTACACGTGCACAAATGCTAAGTGCCGAACATTCGCTGGGGAGGGTCCGAGCGAACGCCCGCACAGCTGTTCAATCATGATCAAGCGATGACAGTTTTCTAAGAAAAATGCCTTCTCTAGAAAAGAACTGCCACCCCCTACAACTAAACTTGACATCCCTTCAAAAAATAAATGTCAGGCAAATCGTTCGCAATTGCCATCTGGCCCAGCAAACATTCGTCACATATTCGTGTCCAACCATCAAACACACGATCGTTTGGGGTCCGGCCAGCCTCCATACATTTTTTAAGAATAATCTGCTAGGTTTTATTGATTTACGTGTATGATTACAAGTATTACATTAGGATCACGAAGCAACCCAACCACAAATGAGGCCCCTATCAAAGATAAAGCATGTCTAACTAGATTATGAGGTTTAAAATTCAAGTTCCTGGACTCATAAACATAAGGGAAACGCTCGTTCGGACGGTCACGCAGCCCGCACGGCTAGCTGGTCAGGACTTTCAACATTTTTTCGTCCAGATTCGCTGCAACCACGATTAGATCTGCTACAATCGTTTCTCATTTTGCTATAATTTGTCCATTAAAAAAGTTACGTCTACGTTTGGTTGTAACTCGAGTTTGTTGAATTTTTTTGCTACAACCGGCGTTTGATTTTTGTTACAACCGTGTTAATTTTTACTACAACCGATATCATTTTTTGCTGCAACCGTTCATTAAAAAAGTTGCATACACGTTCGTGAGAGTTGCAACCCAAGTTCACGGAATTGTTTTGCTACAACCCACATTTTGTTTTGCTATCACGCATCATCAACGTCCTTTTTTTGCTACGACCACGTTGATATTTTTTTGCTACAATCGTATTTTTGTTGCAACCGTGGACGAAATTTATTGTGTCGTGGTATAAATTTGCTACATCGAGGGATTTTTGCTGCATGAGAAATTTAACGATGTGGCATGTGAATCTGACGACTGGGCTGCGACCGGCGCGAGCGTTCGGGCCGGCGCGCCGGTGGCCAGTACTGCCCAATAAAGGTTCTCTTTCAGGTTTTGATTTCCTTGACCGTACAAAAAAAGTTTTGGTTTCCTTGATCACTCCTTCGTAGCTACCACCTAGATTTCTGAAATTGTTTTACCAGCATCTTGTAGTGTGGAGCATCGAAAAGAATTTGTAGGCCCAAATCTCCAGCAAGAGAAAGTGCTTCACGGCATTCAATTGCTTCAAGAGACAAAGGATCACACAAACCCTAGATGAAAAAGGCCGAGGCCCCTAATACATGCCATGTTGATCCCTGCATAACGTATGAAGATGCTCTACATAGTAACGTTTTCGCTTAGCGATCTTTGATTCAAAGGTATGAAGATGCTCTACAACCTCTCTCGTTACTGGTTTTTCATAGATAGATCTTTGCATGGCGTAAGAATTTTTTTAAATTACTACGATCCCCAACAAAATCAAGATGGACAAGATTCAATCGAAACGGAAATGAACTTACAATTGCACTTACTCGGACATTAGCTTGAAGCGTCGAACTGGCATCGTATGCCAACTTGCTAGCCTCATACGCCTCTCTGGTCCGCTGCATCATATGTTCGGCCTGAATCATGGCTTCTTTAGCAGCTCCAGTTTGATCTTCCGGGACACGTTGCAGAGAATATGCAAGCGCTGAAGGAGGAGGCGCAGTAGGCACTGTTGTCACAACAATTGAACCAGTCGGAGGAGTTGTAGTCAAAGCAGTCGAACCGGCTGGAGGAGCACTCGACACCGGCGCTTCAGGTATGGTCTTAGTTAATTCGGCAGTTGAGCGCAACAATTCTTCATCGTCATCCAAGAGGATGACGTCTGTAGCTGTCAGTCGACAATGTCAGTTAGCTCAATCGACAAATTCCATCTAAAAAATAGAGCAGAATGAAGACTTGTCATACCTTGCTGGGAGACAGGCATGTCCACAGCATCCAAGTCCATGGGATCTTCTTCATCCCCAGCAGGCGACGTCACCGAGGTAGGATCTCTGGCAAGTAAATTCCACTCGGTCATCAAAGGCATGAAAATTCACAATGGCAAAAGAAAGAGATAGACACTCACGTTGAAGCAACTGGCACGGCAATCCTCATTTGAGGCAGAGCCTTCCGAGGCTTAGGAGCGTCGGGCTTGGGTTGTTTGGCGGCTTTTTCTGCAGATCCAGTTGCGACGGCTCTGTCGCGCTTCACGTTCCTAGTGCTGGACACTAAGGTATTGCTTGGAGTAGCCACTGGATCATGGCGGATGCTTGGATCGTGACTCGGGGTTCGGAGGAGACTGGTTTTCTTCCTCACTCTCATCCGAGTCATCTTCACTCCCCTCGTTGTCTTCAGCATAGTCGCTGTCAACGCTGCCACCTTTGCTTTCCCCAACGACGTCAAGTTGAGCCCCGTTGGGTACGGGTGAATGCATGTTTGTCCACTCCTACAAGATACAAAAGTAGCAAAGTCAGTCGGTCGAATATCCAGTCACTCGACAAAGATATGAAAGTAACCAGGAAAGAAATAACGCACCAGGTTCCGTGGTTTGTTTTCAGCAGAGTAAGGCAAGACCCGCTTGGCTCCTAGTGGATTGTCGCAGGCTCCAGTGATGCTTTTGAGCCACTGGGCTATAGTTTCTTCAGAAACCTCTTCCGGGTGCGACCGAGTGGAATCCTCAGGGCCCGAGTAGTGTCACATGGCATGATCCCTCGTCTGAAGAGGCTGAATGCACCGACCAAGGAACGTTTCAAGCAAGTCCATCCCTGTCACTTCGCTACGGACCAAGTTAACCACCTCATTTACCAACATCCCTACCTGGGTCTTCTCCTCATCCAACATGTTTATCGTCCTAGGAGCAGTCGGTCGCTCCAAGGTGAATGGGGTAAGGCCAGCCGACATGTTTGGAGATGCAATATCATTACAATAAAACCAAGTCGACCGCCAGTTCCGGACTGACTCAGGAAGGGTCGTCTGAGGATACGTACTCATGCTCCTCTTTTGAATCCCCAGATCACCGCACAACTGAATGACATGAGTCCTACTATAACTCGGATTTGCTTTCTTCACTACTTGAGAGCGCACACAGAAGATGTGTTTAAACAGTACCCAGTGAGGAGGACAACCCAAAAAGCATTCGCACAGCGTGACGAATGCGGAGAGATACCGATGGAATTGGGAGGAAGATGATGAAGTTGCGCATCAAAGTAATACAGAAAACCGCGGATGAAAGGATGAGGGGCAGAGAGAAACCTCGCTCAATGTGAGTAAGGAGGAGGACTCGTTCCCCTTCATAGGGCTCTGGCTCGAGCGCTCCTTCAGGAAGCCTCCATGACTTCTCTGCCACCATCCCGTGTTCAACAAGCTCTAGAACATCCTCCTTCCAGACAGTTGATGGGAGAAAATCTCCCTGGATCCACCATGGTGGCAACGCAGATCGGCCGCCTGGCTTCTTTGACTTTCCGTCCTTCTTGGCGCGCTCAAGCTGGCTCGTCTTGCCCTTCGTCATTGTCGCGGCGGCGGGGACAGATCAAAGCAGCACCTGCGAGGCGGAGGTGGAGAGGAAGCAGGGGAGAATCGAAGAAAGGCACTGCTCCAACCCTAGCGTCGGCCAAATTTGTTGGAATTATGCCCTAGAGGCAATAATAAATATAGTTATTATTATAATTCCTGTATCAAGATAATAGTTTATTATCCGTGCTATAATTTTATTGAATGAAGACTCATTTACATGTGTGGATACATAGACAAAACACCGTCCCTAGCAAGCCTCTAGTTGGCTAGCCAGTTGATCGATGATAGTCAGTGTCTTCTGATTATGAACAAGGTGTTGTTGCTTGATAACTGGATCACGTCATTGGGAGAATCACGTGATGGACTAGACCCAAACTAATAGACGTAGCATGTTGATCGTGTCATTTTGTTGCTACTGTTTTCTGCGTGTCAAGTATTTATTCCTATGACCATGAGATCATATAACTCACTGACACCGGAGGAATGCTTTGTGTGTATCAAACGTCGCAACGTAACTGGGTGACTATAAAGATGCTCTACAGGTATCTCTGAAGGTGTTAGTTGAGTTAGTATGGATCAAGACTGGGATTTATCACTCCGTGTGACGGAGAGGTATCTCGGGGCCCACTCGGTAATACAACATCACACACAAGCCTTGCAAGCAATGTAACTTAGTGTAAGTTGCGGGATCTTGTATTACGGAACGAGTAAAGAGACTTGCCGGTAAACGAGATTGAAATAGGTATGCGGATACTGACGATCGAATCTCGGGCAAGTAACATACCGAAGGACAAAGGGAATGACATACGGGATTATACGAATACTTGGCACTGAGGTTCAAACGACAAGATCTTCGTAGAATATGTAGGATCCAATATGGGCATCAAGGTCCCGCTATTGGATATTGACCGAGGAGTCTCTCGGGTCATGTCTACATAGTTCTCGAACCCGCAGGGTCTGCACACTTAAGGTTCGACGTTGTTTTATGCGTATATGAGTTATATGGTTGGTTACCGAATATTGTTCTGAGTCCCGGATGAGATCATGGACGTCACGAGGGTTTCCGGAATGGTCCGGAAACGAAGATTGATATATAGGATGACCTCATTTGATTACCGGAAGGTTTTCGGAGTTACCGGGAATGTACCGGGAATGACGAATGGGTTCCGGGAGTTCACCGGGGGGGCAACCCACCCCGGGGAAGCCCATAGGCCTTGGGGGAGACACACCAGCCCTTAGTGGGCTGGTGGGACAGCCCACAAGTGCCCTATGCGCCAAGGAGAAGAAAATCAAGAGAGAAAAAAAAAGGAGGAGGTGGGAAGGAAGGGGGACTCCCTCCCACCAAACCTAGTCCAACTCGGTTTGGGGGGGGGGGGGGGAGAGTCCTCCCCCTTGGACTCGTCCGAACCCCTTGGGGCTCCTTGAGCCCCAAGGCAAGGCCCCCTCCCTCCCACCTATATATACGGAGGTTTTAGGGCTGATTTGAGACGACTTTTCCACGGCAGCCCGACCACATACCTCCACGGTTTTTCCTCTAGATCGCGTTTCTGCGGAGCTCGGGCGGAGCCCTGCTGAGACAAGGTCATCACCAACCTCCGGAGCGCCGTCACGCTGCCGGAGAAGTCTTCTACCTCTCCGTCTCTCTTGCTGGATCAAGAAGGCCGAGATCATCGTCGAGTTGTACGTGTGCTGAACGCGGAGGTGCCGTCCGTTCGGTACTAGATCGTGGGACTGATCGCGGGATTGTTCGCGGGGCGGATCGAGGGACGTGAGGACGTTCCACTACATCAACCGCGTTCTCTAACGCTTCTGCTGTACGGTCTACAAGGGTACGTAGATCACTCACCCCCTCTCGTAGATGGGCATCACCATGATAGGTCTTCGTGCGCGTAGGAAATTTTTTGTTTCCCATGCGACGTTCTCCATCAGTGGCATCATGAGCTAGGTTCATGCGTAGATGTCTTCTCGAGTAGAACACAAAAGTTTTTGTGGGCGGTGATGTGCGTTTTGCTGCCCTCCTTAGTCTTTTCTTGATTCCGCGGTATTGTTGGATTGAAGCGGCTTGGACCGACATTACTCGTACGCTTACGAGAGACTGGTTTCATCGTTACGAGTAACCCCCTTTGCTCAAAGATGACTGGCAAGTGTCGGTTTCTCCAACTTTAGTTGAATCGGATTTGACCGAGGAGGTCCTTGGATGAGGTTAAATAGCAACTCATATATCTCCGTTGTGGTGTTTGCGTAAGTAAGATGCGATCCTACTAGATACCCATGGTCACCACGTAAAACATGCAACAACAAAATTAGAGGACGTCTAACTTGTTTTTGCATGGTATGATTGTGATGTGATATGGCCAACGATGTGATGTGATATATTGGATGTATAGATGATCATGTTGTAATAGAAATATCGACTTGCACGTCGATGGTACGGCAACCGGCAGGAGCCATAGGGTTGTCTTTATACTAACGTTTGTGCTTGCAGACGCGTTTACTATTTTGCTAGGATGTAGCTTTAGTAGTAATAGCATGAGTAGCACGACAACCCCGATGGCAACACGTTGATGGATGATCATGGTGTGGCGCCGGTGACAAGAAGATCGTTCCGGTGCTTTGGTGATGGAGATCAAGAAGCACGTGATGATGGCCATATCATGTCACTTATGAATTGCATGTGATGTTAATCCTTTTACGCACCTTATTTTGCTTAGAACGACGGTAGCATTATGAGGTGATCTCTCACTAAAATTTCAAGACGAAATTGTGTTCTCCCCGACTGTGCACCGTTGCTACAGTTCGTCGTTTCGAGACACCACGTGATGATCGGGTGTGATAGACTCAACGTTCACATACAACGGGTGCAAAACAGTTGCGCACGCGGAACACTCGGGTTAAGCTTGACGAGCCTAGCATGTGCAGACATGGCCTCGGAACACATGAGACCGAAAGGTCGATCATGAATCATATAGATGATATGATTAGCATAGGGATGCTTACCACTGAAACTATACTCAACTCACATAATGATCGGACTTGGGATAGTGTAAGTGGATCATGAACCACTCAAATGACTAGAGAGATGTACTTTTTGAGTGGGAGTTTAGCATATAATTTGATTAAGTTGAACTCTAATTATCTTGAACATAGTCTAAGTCCACTTTGAATATATTTGTGTTGTAGATCATGGCTCACGCGACAGTCATCCTGAATTTTAATACGTTCCTAGAGAAAGCTAAGTTGAAAGATGATGGAAGCAACTTTGTAGACTGGGCTCGTAATCTTAAGCTAATCTTACAAGCTGGGAAGAAGGATTATGTCCTTAATGCTGCGCTAGGAGATGAACCACCCGCTACGGCTGATCAGGATGTTAAGAACGCTTGGTTAGCGCGTAAGGAGGACTACTCAATAGTTCAATGTGCAGTCTTGTATGGCTTAGAACCGGGACTTCAACGTCGCTTTGAGCGTCATGGAGCATTTGAGATGTTCCAGGAGTTGGAGTTTATCTTTCAGAAGAACGCCCGGATCGAGAGGTATGAGACCTCCGATAAATTCTATGCTTGCAAGATGGAGGAAAACTCGTCTGTTAGTGAACATGTGCTCAAAATGTCTGGGTACTCAAACCGTCTAGCTGAGCTGGGGATTGAACTCCTGCAAGAAGCTATCACTGACAGAATCCTTCAATCACTGCCGCCAAGCTACAAAGGCTTTGTGTTGAACTACAACATGCAAGGGATGAACAAGTCTCCCGGCGAGTTGTTTGCGATGTTGAAAGTCGCAGAGTCTGAACTCTGTAAAGAGCATCAAGTGTTGATGGTGAATAAGACCACTAGTTTCAAGAGAAACGGCAAAGGCAAGAAGGGCAATTCGAAGAAGAGTGGCAAGCCTGTTGCCAATCCGCCGAAGAAACCCAAAGCTGGACCTAAGCCTGAAACGGAGTGTTTCTATTGCAAGGGTATGGGTCACTGGAAGCGCAATTGCCCCAAGTATCTGGCAGATAAGAAGGCGGGCAAAGAAAAATCAGGTATATTTGATATACATGTTATTGATGTGTACTTAACCGGCTCTCGTAGTAGTGCCTGGGTATTCGATACCGGTTCTGTTGCTCACATTTGCAACTCGAAGCAGGAACTGCGGAATAGACGAAGGCTGGCGAAAGACGAAGTGACGATGCGCGTAGGAAATGGTTCCAAGGTTGATGCAATCGCCGTCGGCACAGTGTCACTTCAGCTACCATCGGGATTAGTGATGAACTTAAATCATTGTTATTTAGTGCCTGCGTTGAGCATGAACATTATATCTGGATCTTGTTTATTGCGAGACGGTTACTCTTTTAAGTCTGAGAATAATGGTTGTTCTATTTCTATGAGTAACATCTTTTATGGTCATGCACCGAATGTGAGAGGATTGTTCATATTGAATCTTGATAGCGATACGCATATACATAACATTGAGACCAAAAGAGTTAGAGTAAACAATGATAGCACCATATTTTTGTGGCACTGCCGCTTGGGTCATATTGGTGTAAAGTGCATGAAGAAACTCCATGCTGATGGACTTTTGGAGTCACTTGACTTTGATTCACTTGACACGTGCGAACCATGCCTCATGGGCAAGATGACTAAAACTCCGTTCTCCGGAACAATGGAGCGTGCAAGTGACTTGTTGGAAATCATACATACCGATGTGTGTGGTCCAATGAGCGTGGAGGCACGCGGCGGATATCGTTATTTTCTCACCTTCACTGACGATTTAAGTAGATATGGTTATGTCTACTTCATGAAGCACAAGTCTGAAACATTTGAAAAGTTCAAGCAATTTCAGAGTGAAGTGGAAAATCATCGTAACAAGAAGATCAAGTTCCTACGTTCTGATCGTGGGGGTGAATATCTGAGTTTCGAGTTTGGTGCTCACTTAAGACAATGTGGAATTGTTTCACAGTTAACACCGTCTGGAACACCACAGCGTAATGGTGTGTCCGAACGTCGTAATCGTACTTTGTTAGAGATGGTGCGATCTATGATGTCTCTTACTGATTTGCCGTTATCATTTTGGGGTTATGCATTAGAAACGGCTGCATTCACTTTAAATAGGGCACCATCAAAATCCGTTGAGACGACACCATACGAACTGTGGTATGGCAAAAGGCCAAAGTTGTCGTTTCTTAAAGTTTGGGGATGTGATGCTTATGTCAAAAAGCTTCAGCCTGAAAAGCTGGAACCCAAAGCGGAAAAGTGCGTCTTCATAAGGTTACCCAAAAGAGACAGTTGGGTACACCTTCTATCTCAAATCCGAGGGCAAAGTGTTTGTTGCTAAGAACGGAGCTTTTCTCGAGAAGGAGTTTCTCTCGAGAGAATTGAGTGGGAGGAAGATAGAACTTGACGAGGTTGTCGAACCTCTCATCCCTCTGGATGGTGGCGCAGGGCAAGGGGAAACCTCTGTCATTGCGACGCCGGTTGAGGAGGAAGTTAATGATGATGATCATGAAACTCCAGTTCAAGTTTCTGTTGAACCACGCAGGTCGACGAGATCACGTGCTGCTCCAGAGTGGTACGGTAATCCCGTCTTATCAATCATGTTGTTAGACAACAATGAACCTGCAAGTGATGAAGAAGCAATGGTGGGCCCAGATTCCAACAAATGGCTAGAAGCCATGAAATCCGAGATAGGATCCATGTATGAGAACAAAGTGTGGACTTTGGAGATACTACCTGAGGGCCGCAAGGCTATTCAGAATAAATGGATATTTAAGAAGAAGACGGACGCTGACGGTAATGTGACCGTTTATAAAGCTCGACTTGTGGCAAAGGGTTTTTCACAAGTTCCAGGAGTTGACTACGATGAGACTTTCTCACCCGTAGCGATGCTTAAGTCCGTCGGAATAATGTTAGCAATAGCTGCATTTTTCGATTATGAAATCTGGCAGATGGATGTCAAAACGGCGTTCCTTAACGGTTTCCTTAAGGAAGAGTTGTATATGATGCAACCCGAAGGTTTTGTCGATCCTAAGAATGCTAATAAAGTGTGCAAGCTCCAGCGATCCATTTATGGACTGGTGCAAGCATCTCGGAGTTGGAACAAATGCTTTGATGAGGTGATCAAAGCATTTGGGTTTATACAAGTGGTTGGAGAATCTTGTATTTACAAGAAAGTGAGTGGGAGCTCTGTGGCGTTTCTAATATTATATGTGGATGACATATTACTGATTGGAAACAACGTAGAGCTTTTGGAGAGCATAAAAGGTTACTTGAATAAAAGTTTCTCTATGAAGGACCTAGGAGAAGCTGCTTACATTCTGGGCATTAAGATCTATAGGGATAGATCAAAGCGCTTGATAGGACTTTCACAAAGCACATACCTTGATGAAGTTTTGAAGAGGTTCAAAATGGAACAGTCCAAGAAAGGGTTCTTGCCAGTTTTACAAGGTACGAGATTGAGTAAGACTCAGTGCCCAGCAACTGATGAAGATAGAGAGCATATGCGCTCCGTCCCCTATGCTTCAGCCATAGGTTCTATCATGTATGCAATGTTGTGCACTAGACCGGATGTTAGCCTGGCCATAAGTATGGCAGGTAGGTTCCAGAGTAATCCAGGAGTGGATCACTGGACGGCGGTCAAGAATTTCCTGAAGTACCTGAAAAGGACTAATGAGATGTTTCTCGTGTATGGAGGTGACGAAGAGCTCGCCGTAAAAGGTTACGTCGATGCAAGCTTTGACACAGATCCGGACGACTCTAAGTCGCAAACCGGATACGTATTTATTCTTAATGGGGGTGCAGTAAGCTGGTGCAGTTCCAAGCAAAGCGTCGTAGCAGATTCTACATGTGAAGCGGAGTACATGGCTGCCTCGGAGGCGGCTAAGGAGGGTGTCTGGATGAAGCAGTTCATGACGGATCTTGGAGTGGTGCCAAGCGCACTGAATCCAATAACCTTGTTCTGTGACAACACTGGTGCCATTGCCTTAGCAAAGGAACCACGGTTTCACAAAAAGACCAGACACATCAAACGACGCTTCAACCTCATCCGCGACTACGTCGAGGAGGAGGACGTAAATATATGCAAAGTGCACACGGATCTAAATGTAGCAGACCCGCTGACTAAACCTCTTCCACGGCCAAAACATGATCGACACCAGAACTGTATGGGTGTTAGATTTATTACAATGTAATTCACATGGTGATGTGAGGGCTAGATTATTGACTCTAGTGCAAGTGGGAGACTGTTGGAATTATGCCCTAGAGGCAATAATAAATATAGTTATTATTATAATTCCTGTATCAAGATAATAGTTTATTATCCGTGCTATAATTGTATTGAATGAAGACTCATTTACATGTGTGGATACATAGACAAAACACCGTCCCTAGCAAGCCTCTAGTTGGCTAGCCAGTTGATCGATGATAGTCAGTGTCTTCTGATTATGAACAAGGTGTTGTTGCTTGATAACTGGATCACGTCATTGGGAGAATCACGTGATGGACTAGACCCAAACTAATAGACGTAGCATGTTGATCATGTCATTTTGTTGCTACTGTTTTCTGCGTGTCAAGTATTTATTCCTATGACCATGAGATCATATAACTCACTGACACCGGAGGAATGCTTTGTGTGTATCAAACGTCGCAACGTAACTGGGTGACTATAAAGATGCTCTACAGGTATCTCCGAAGGTGTTAATTGAGTTAGTATGGATCAAGACTGGGATTTGTCACTCCGTGTGACGGAGAGGTATCTCGGGGCCCACTCGGTAATACAACATCACACACAAGCCTTGCAAGCAATGTAACTTAGTGTAAGTTGCGGGATCTTGTATTACGGAACGAGTAAAGAGACTTGCCGGTAAACGAGATTGAAATAGGTATGCGGATACTGACGATCGAATCTCGGGCAAGTAACATACCGAAGGACAAAGGGAATGACATACGGGATTATACGAATCCTTGGCACTGAGGTTCAAACGATAAGATCTTCGTAGAATATGTAGGATCCAATATGGGCATCAAGGTCCCGCTATTGGATATTGACCGAGGAGTCTCTCGGGTCATGTCTACATAGTTCTCGAACCCGCAGGGTCTGCACACTTAAGGTTCGACGTTGTTTTATGCGTATATGAGTTATATGGTTGGTTACCGAATGTTGTTCGGAGTCCCGGATGAGATCACGGACGTCACGAGGGTTTCCGGAATGGTCCGGAAACGAAGATTGATATATAGGATGACCTCATTTGATTACCGGAAGGTTTTCGGAGTTACCGGGAATGTACCGGGAATGACGAATGGGTTCCGGGAGTTCACCGGGGGGGCAACCCACCCCGGGGAAGCCCATAGGCCTTGGGGGAGACACACCAGCCCTTAGTGGGCTGGTGGGATAGCCCACAAGTGCCCTATGCGCCAAGGAGAAGAAAATCAAGAGAGAAAGAAAAAAAAAAGGAGGAGGTGGGAAGGAAGGGGGACTCCCTCCCACCAAACCTAGTCCAACTCGGTTTGGGGGGAGAGTCCTCCCCCTTGGACTCGGCCGAACCCCTTGGGGCTCCTTGAGCCCCAAGGCAAGGCCCCCTCCCTCCCACCTATATATACGGAGGTTTTAGGGCTGATTTGAGACGACTTTTCCACGGCAGCCCGACCACATACCTCCACGGTTTTTCCTCTAGATCGCGTTTCTGCGGAGCTCGGGCGGAGCCCTGCTGAGACAAGGTCATCACCAACCTCCGGAGCGCCGTCACGCTGCCGGAGAACTCTTCTACCTCTCCGTCTCTCTTGCTGGATCAAGAAGGCCGAGATCATCGTCGAGCTGTACGTGTGCTGAACGCGGAGGTGCCGTCCGTTCGGTACTAGATCGTGGGACTGATCGCGGGATTGTTCGCGGGGCGGATCGAGGGACGTGAGGACGTTCGACTACATCAACCGCGTTCTCTAACGCTTCTGTTGTACGGTCTACAAGGGTACGTAGATCACTCATCCCCTCTCGTAGATGGGCATCACCATGATAGGTCTTCGTGCGCGTAGGAAAATTTTTGTTTCCCATGCGACGTTCTCCATCAAAATTTATAACCGCCCGAGTGAGTCACTGACTGGTGGGCCCGCCGGATCTCTGTCTATCCCGATAACAGAGGAGGCGCGATACGTGGCGATAAGGGTGGCACGATAGTCGAGGCGTTGCTGTCCCACTTGCCCTGGTTGTTGTGTCATCATCGCGCAGCGTGCGCCAACCGAAATTTTGAATCCCGTGAAATCCGGACCTGACGAAGTGATCCGTCACATCTCAAGATCTCGTCAACCACTCGGATCAACCTCAATGTTTAAATTCACTCGGACGTGCTTCAGAACAGAATCAATCAGGGTGAATGACGAAGACTTCAGTCGACGCACGGTTCTATTAAGCTCGGAAGTACATTCAAGATCGGTATGCCTCGACAGATTTTGCAGCGACCCCTTCCTCACTCGAACCCCGATCCATTCGGGTGCTAATGATGGGGATATGTACCTAGGATAGGGTCACAGGGCTGACCTAGATGTCCTACCTAAGGGTACCTCATTAAAGACTTGAAGGCCACAAGAAAGATTCCGACTGGATAGCCATAGCATCTAAGTCACTCGGTATGAAATCACTCAGAGTATTTTCCCCTTCACTCGACAACCAACTTCCACTCGGAAGAAGTCAGTCGACGCAGAAGACCAGAAGCCACTCCAGGAAGGCTAACAGGCGAGCGTTCGGCTGATCGTCATAAATAACATTAATTACGTACGTTATCAGTAACATACACTTTTAAACTCTATTGATTGAACCCTTAGATGCTGGGCCTTGACGAGGGATAGCGCACTCTATATAAGCCACCCCTCCCCTCTGGCACAAGGGTTCGCACCCCCTATAATACTCATTCCACACTTCAAGAGCTCCCGAGCACTGAGACGTAGGGTTGTTACCTCTACGAAAGGGGCCTGACCTTATACATCTTGCGTACAAGCTTGTCGTAGCTAGGACTCAGCCCTGTCTTTTCGTACTCTACACGTCTATTGTCAGGTTCATTCCCACGACACGCACACTCAATCCTTGTAAGCAGAGAGACTCAGACAATAGGTTGATCTCCTAAGTTTTGCTAAGCTTCTACTCTTCTAGGGACCTTTTAACTTGGTGAGACTCTTCGAATTAAGGAATGAAGTCTCGCTACCACAAGACGTTCGTGCCATGCAAGCTGATACAGATTCCAGATGGTCTCCTCTGTTATGCGCCACAAATTTCAAACAGAACAACCCAAATCATAGGAACGTATGTACTTGCACAACAGAGACGACTGCAAAATCATCGTCTGAAACGAATCGAGTTCTAACAGGACAAAACCCACAAACCAACAAGCGCTTGTTCTTGAGAATTCGACAGATTACCATTTCTCTGCACGCATCTTTCTTTTTAGCAAAAGCAATCCAACTCTATCATTAGTGTCTCCCATGAAGGCAGATGAGTCAGGATAGGAAGCACCGTATGATATGGCGCGATGACGAATCGACGTTGCTAATGATTTGTGCAATGCCAGGTCTGTATTCAACTTATTGTATGCCTATAAACTTGGCATAGTCAACCCATCTGCAAAGGCAAAATGTTCAGCCAGTAAGTGACCACATCAGAATTTCAGATTTGAAATCAGAATCGACCTCCTGAAGGCTAAAAATACTCACAGTAGAGAACCCAAGAACGTGTTCCCCGTCCGAACCGCAAAGCACAGTGCACTCAGCGCTAATTTGTGGCGGTGTAGTAACGGCTCAAGCATCCGCTGTTCGATCACTCCAGCCAGAACCTGGTACCTGTTGTAAAACAAGTTGAATAGCTTTAGTTTTGGTTAATATTCGTCCAGACAAAATTTTCAGGTTGCCATATCCTTGTGTGTCCCATTCTTGTTATTTACTCGACGATTTTTGGAGCATTCATAATGTCCCAACTAAAATGGGAGCTGATTTAAACAAAACATAATCATAAGAAAACTTTATCTTAACCTCTCAGGAAATATTAAATCACTCCATGCAAATTGAACATATCACATGAAGTAATAAACACGATATTGCATGTTACCTGAGGTTACTAGAAACTGCCATGTATACACCATAGGCAATACTGGTTGAAACAATTGGGATATCCTCAACTTCGCCAGCTTCATCCTTGTTAACAGTCTTTCTTGCCTTTATAATCGCATTGGTCACACCTGTGCCAATCTGAAAAAAGATTTTTCCCACACATTTTAAGCTTTTCATAAGGACTTGAGTATTAGTTCAATAGTAAAAATGGCACTGACTAGTTGTTACGATATTATTATCTAAAAATGTGTTGTTCCTAAGTGGAACCAAAAACAAATCATATCATCACTTCACCATGGTCCTTGGCTTTTCAAATGTTCCCTTCACCTAATACAAGATCAGTGGAACTCTGCAAGGCATACTTGTTCTTTATTTAAGAATTAACCAGCATATCTGATTGAGGCATCAAGGTCGTAATATACAGTTGCAGTGCTAACATATTAACTTAACAAGTACCATTAAATTTACTGAGTTGCACACTACTAGGCTTCAAGATTTTCAATTAAACAACTGAACAGTGCATGACATAACAAGTGCTTACATAAAAAAAAAAACTGATCAAACCTCTTCTAAAAATTACTTTTTGCATGTTTTTGCGTGAGTACTAAATGGTTAGTACCTCCGTCCCATGATATAAGAGCGTTTTTGACACTCATTTTTCACACTACACTAGTGTCAAAAACGCTCTTATATTACAGGACGGAGGGAGTACTTCCTACAAGAATAGAAAACTTGAGAAAGGGAAAATAATTGTTCTCCTCATGCTATTTTAAGATTTAATAGAAAATGGAAGCTTTTACTGATTCCTTGTATAGCATCAAAGCAATGCAATTACAATTGAAATTGAATACAAACAAAATGCTAGTGCCGTATGTCAGAAACATGAAAATTACAGCATAACAAACTTACCAGAGATGCACTCGTTCCTACTGCAAAAAGTTTTGCACCGTTCCTCTGAAAGAAGTCAAAATCGTTAGTTTGTACCAAACACGCTCTAAACAAGTCACAGCAGAGCCCAAATAGTTATTATTTACCATAATAGCTCCAAATCTCTGCAAAAATGTGTACGAACTTCCAGCTAAAGCAACCTGCAGAAGAAGTCATATAAGTTCCCTTACAAATTTCAAGGAGAAGATACATATTTTCCCTTTCAGAAAAGTAGACTTTTCATCTGTACCACTAGGAAAGGGAGAAATAAGTTGAGGTCATGTTACCTGGAATGCATTATCCGGGCAGTTGTGGAAGAATTTAGCAATAGCCCCAGCATTCACTGCCAGTGCTGGTTGCAGAGACACAGTAGGAGCAGGAAGCCAAACAAGCATGAAGTCTGCAACTATTGCCATGACCTTGAAAGTATTGCAACAAGAGATTAAGACTCATAATCATAAGAGTTCTAAAAATCATTTGCCCGCTTCAAATCAAGTACTAGTTTATTTTTTAGATAAATGTAACTTTTGGACTACAAGATCACCAACATGAAGGCGAGGATGCAAGTGGTTACTCACTTGTCAAACTCGCCCACCCCTATATTTTAAACACTAACCTACTAAATTAGAGCAGCACGATTTCCGGTAAAAAAAATAGAGCGGTAGAACACGTCTCTTCTTTCAGGGAAAAAATGCAAAAGAACTTTGTAAAGCATGGCAGGTGGAGAAGGAAAGGGGGCAGGTCAGTGTTGTTAGGACTGGGTCTAAAATGCAGGTTATATATTTTGAAGATCAATCTGTTTATTTATTTTGGCAACAAATCTAAAAAAGGTTCATTTGGGAATCATAACATATTAACAACCTCTAGCACAACCCCGCAAAAAAAAACCTCTAACACAGCTTCAGAGTTAGGCCCCTAATATTAATTCTTTGATCTGATTTCTGAAAGGAAAAAAAATGATGACTGAAATTTCCAATCAGAAGTAAATTGAGCTATTCAACCCCTAATATGAAGGGGGTTGCATAGTTTACCAAGGTTTGCAAATGTTTGCACATAATACTAGCTAAGTCGGAAAAAAGTGTGCCTTTTATCAAGAGAAGTTGGACTGAGTGCTTTTATTAGCATATAATCTATTTTTGGAACATAGGTAGTAATTCCGAGTATGTGGAATTGAAGGAAAAGTCTCGCCGGTTTGTAAAGGATGTTCAAAAAAATGATTGAAGCATACCACATCGGCAATCACAAAGTCAAGCTCCTTGACAAAGTTCTCCCTCCTTCGCTCATATTCTGCTGCAGTCTAGCAACATTAAAAGAAATATGTCAAATAAGTTGTACAGAACTCAAATATGTGTTGCAAACTGAATCACATAATAATGCAATTGCACTCAAATAAAAGCAAGTGCAGACACAGAACAGTTTCAGGCATACAATCGAGACAAAATATCTTGATGTTTCTAACAACAATGCACCCAAGTACACTGTGTTGCATTGCATGTAGTTTCTCAATTCTCAACTCTGGAGATGAGCAAATGTTCTCCAGGCCCTGCATTAACTACTCTCTCCAATCCAAAATAGGCTCACAAGAATTAAGGGTGTAAATAAATGTTAATGCTACCCTTCAATTGTTTCTGTAACTTTCTAGTTTCCCTCCCAATAGAGTTATAGGCTCAATGTGAATATAACGAGGGACTAAATAGAAACAACATGAGGAAAAGTTCAGTGGGAGTATATATTCAAAGGACTTAGTGTGGATCGGAGGGAGTACATATTCCTAGGGTACAGAGTTTCCATTCGGCTGCCACTGGGATTGTATTTGAAGGATAGGTCCACAAAGAGTCAACTGAAGGTGACTAGTGTATACTTTGTTTTACTGGAAAAGCAACTGCGTACTGGCCAGCAGTCCATATACTGACACAACGAGAGAAGTTCTAGTGCTACCAAAGAAGTTTTGTGGTGCCCCTATACAACCAACACGCGTTAGCACTACTAAAAAGTTATGAATTTTATAGTATTGCCATAAGAGCATCTACAACCGAAGCCCTCATATCCTCCCCAAACAGCTGACCGGCCTGCCCGGTCACTGCCCAGACAACAAATCGCCATACAACCGAACTGCGCATACTCGGCCCAAACGTCCGGCACCCCCATACACAACCCGTATATGGGTATGGGAACGCCCAAACGCGTCCGCTACGTCGGATCCGGCCCATGCTAGCCCATCCTGACCCCACATAAAAGCATCACTATCCGCATCCCGAACCAAACACTAGCCACTCCTATCCACTTTCAGTCCGCCCCCAAGCTCCTCTCAGGCGATCTCCGGCCTTCTCCAGCGTCACGGGCAGCGGATCCAACTCCGAGATCTCCAGTTCCGATGACTAGGACCTCGCCCATGCGGGGACGAGGAGGAGTAGGCCATCCGGCTAGCTCTCCGCCGGTCTCGGGAGGAAATCCCAGCTCCGCATCCGAGTCACTCCGGCGGGAATCCATTGTGTCCACGCAAATGGTGGCTCGAGGCACGTGGCCGCGGCCTCGCCAAACACGGCGACCATCGGCTTGAGGTGTCGCGGCACTAGACCGAACATCGCCGGATGGCGGCGCAACCCCTGAAGTGGTACCTCATCCCTACGACGTCGAGCTTCGAGTAGGAGGTCAACACCAGCATGTGGCATGGCGCAACCACTGCAAACCATTGTGCCAGCCCTGCAAGGAACAAGGCGCGGCAAGCATCGGAAGCCCTGGAGGCCGAGGCCACGGGGCCGAGTCGCACGCCGCCGTTGACAAGAACGAGGAAGCCCTCCGTGATTGCGTCCTTGAGAAGCGGGAAAGGAGGACGGTGCACGCCCTCGCAAGGGAGCAAATCCGGGCGGTCCGTGCCCTCGCCGGACTGCCACCCAAAGAGAAAGAGGTCAATGATGGATCAAATAGTTTCGGCGGAGAGCAAATCCGGCTCGATCCGGTTTGCGTCTTCGACCACTAATTCCGCAACGAAGATGGCAAGGGTAGGGCGGTCGTGGGTGAACTTCCTCCATTTTCATATCGTCTGTAGCTAGTAGAGCATGTCAATTTGTGGTAGTCCGATACACTGACATGTATGAACTTCCTATGCTATGTGTCTGTTTAACTACGTGTGTGTGTGTGAGTGTAACATTGCATGATTAGTATGGATTTGAGGGTTTGCTTTGAGGGACACGGTTCCGGAACCCGGACTTTTGAGGGGTGACCGGCTACTGCCCAAACGTTCGGGCGCGTACGCGGATGTACAGGGGCCAGATTTGCCTAGTCCGGTTGTATATGTTCTAAGATGTACTCCCTCCGTCCCATAATATAAGAGTGTTTTCTGGAGAGCGGACGTTTGGAGCTCGGCCTCCATGGAGGCCGAAATTTTTGAATAATTCAAAATTCAAACTTTTCGGTTTCAAAAAAATCTGAAAAAAAATATGGAAGTAAAGAAGGATGTTATGCGTATGTGTGCAAAAATTTAGGATGAAATACCTTGAAATACGATCTGCACAAAAAAGACAAATTCATGACCTGAAATGATGAATAGTGTCATGTGTAAAAAAGCCTCAGATTTGTCTTTTTTGCACAGCCCTCATTTCAATGTATTTTTTCCTGAAAATTTACACACATGTGTGTTACGCCTTCGCTTATCCCTGTGTTTTTTTTTCAGAATTTTTTGAAATGTAAAAATATAAATTTTCATGAAATTTGAATTTCAAATTTAAAGGCCTCCATGGAGCTCGGCCACCAAAAGCAATTTCTGTGTTTTCTGACACTAGTGTAGTGTCAAAAACGCTCTTATATTATGAGACAGAGGGACTATCTGTCGTCGTGTCATAAATTTGGTACACACATTGAGAAAAAAAATCGTGTACTGTAGCGTAGGCAAGCAAAAGAGAAATTGTAAAGCCACCATGCATACCGTGTATTGAATCTTCTTTTGTACTCCCTCCGTCCCAAAATTCTTGTCTTAGATTTGTCTAGATATGAATGTATCTAGTTACATTTTAGTATTTAGATACATCCATTTCTAGACAAACCTAAGACAAGAATTTTGGGACGGAAGGAGTACGTAGTATTGTAAATTGTAGTACGATCTATTGTGACATTTTGGTGACTACGGCACCACAAAGCTTGGTAGCACTGGAGCTTCGTGGCTAAGGTGACCGAATAATCACAGAAAGGCTTCTTGATGTTGCCAGCAAAAGAATGTACTCCCTCCGTTCCTAAATATAAGTCTTTAAAAAGGTTTCATTAATAGACTATATGCGGATGTATATAGACATACTTTAAAGTGTAGATTCATTCATTTTACTTTGTATGTAGACTTCTAGTGAAATATTTTAAAAGACTTATATTTAGGAACGGAGGGAGTACTTTAGACCGTAAAAAGGCTTCTTTATTCTGTATTCCTTTCTTCATCTAGCAAAGCCACATTTGCCTTTGTTGTATTAGGGGAAATGGAAAAAAAAGTACTTAGTAGACTGTCCAATTAGATTATGGAATACATCCGATTTAGGGAACAATCGGCATCTTGTCACAGCAGAGAAATATTCCCGCCCCATTTCTCACCGAAGCGGTCGTCCAAACAACGCCCCCAACAACCATGAAGCGACGTCAACAACAAGCCAGAGTCGGGCACGCATCACCATCAAGCCAAAGCCCGACTCATGCGACAATCTACTACACACATCAGGGTTGGGCCTTTTGAACTCTAGACCACAAAAAGCTTACACTAGAGTCAGTCAAACCAGAGCAAACCAAACCACATCTGACAATCTGAAGCGCAAACCACAGAAACGAGATACGAAGCGAAAAAATTACGAAGTGGGTTTCATTTTCACACGGACCTTGGTGAAGATGCCGACGCCGCACTCCATGGCGACCTTCGCGAGGAAGAGGTCGTCGGCGAGGAGGCGCTCCCTGAAGCCGCCGAACTGGAGCAGCCAGCGGAACATGGGCGACTTCTCGAGATCGGCGAACCGGCGCACGATCTCGCCGGGGAGGCGCCCGCCCTCCACGGCCGCGGCCATGTCCGCCGGGAGGCTCTCGAGCTTCCGTCCCAGCTGCGCGAGCACGAACAACGCCTCCCTCCTGTTTACCGACGCGTCGTCGCCGCCCTCGCCCTCGTCCTCGTCTCCTCCGCCGCCGCCGGAGGGGAGGTCGTCATCGCCTCCGCCGCCGCCGGAGCCGATGTTGCTGCCGCCGCCCGAGGAGGCGAGCGGGAGGGGAGGGAGAAGGGGCCGGGTGAGGCGGAGGGCGGGGAGGTGGAGCGGGAGGGAGCGGTGGAAGGGGAGGGCGGCGAGGCGGAGGAAGGGCTGCGGCTGGAGGCGGAGGTGGAAGGGGGAGGCGGGGCTGGAAGCGGAAGCGGAAGCGGAGAGGGAGTTGGGGGTGGAGAAGGCCATGGCGGTGGATGCGGGAGGCGGTCGGAGGCCGGGGGCGGGCGTGGACCTCCCGGAGGAGAGGAGAGGAGGGGAGTGTGGTTGGTGAAGAAGTGGAACCCCGCGAGACCGCAGCCGCGACAGTCGTGTCGACACGAGTGGGCAACGGCGCTTTATACAACTGTACTACCACCTACGACGAGTCTACGAGGAGCCGCCGGAGGCATGCTCAGAGTCATATACCTGACGAAAAGCGGAAAAGATGATACATTTTCTAAACATTACTGACACACGGTAGAATTTCAAGTTTGCATGCATCTCTCCTACTGTACTTAATACTAGTGGATACGCAAAGTTTCATTTACCTTTTCTATCATCCACTTACCAAATAAAATCATTATTTGGTAAATTAAAACTCCCTCCGTTCCATCTAAGGTGTATAGTTTTTGGTGCTGAAACCAAGGCACATAATTTTAAATAATTTATGATAAAATTATCATGAGCTAATTCATTGATTAGCGACAAGTAAATCGTTTAGTCTGGGAAAGAAAATGATACACACAATCAGGTGAGAAATGTTTTTTTCTCTACAAGGAATGATACATGCAGTCAGGAAAGAGATTTTTTTTTTCTAGAGTGTTGGAAAGGGAATTACGTGGAATTATAAGAAAAAATCTTATATTGTGAAATTTTATTAAAAAATAAATACGTCTACACCTTATACCCCATAATTGTGGAGTACTCCCTTCATTCCTTTATGTAAGGTGTATTATTTTATCACAGTAACCAAGACATATAATTATATACATGTTAGGAAGAAATTAACCTTGTCTAAATCATTGATTCGCGACAACTAAATCATTTAGGCTAGAAAAGTAAAAGATACACGGAATCAGTAGGGAGATACTTTTCTTTTTCTCTTTACAAGAACAGATGCATGCAATTAGGGGAGAGATAATTTATTTTTTTAAAGGGCTAACAATGAAATTATGAGGAATTAGAAGAAATGTATCTTACATTCTGGAATTTTATTAAAAATACATCTTATTTAGAAAAAACGAAGGGAATTTAAAGGAACAGAGGAAGTACGTTGGTTCAATTGACAGCTAAAGTATATTTTTGGTGCGTATTTACATCAACGATAAAATGACTGATAAATCACAGTGATTATGTACTAAATATTTGTGTCTCCTTTGAAAGGCACGGTCCCACGAAGAATTATCTAGTGAAAGATAAATGTATACTCGTAATAGTGACATCCTCAAGAGAATGCGGGAGGGCCACATAGCACTTGCGTTATAAATTTTGCGTGCCACCATATCTTCTGGGCAGGATCTTCTTCAAGCGAAAAGGAACTTTCATCCAAAAGATCTTAATAAAATCCCACCAAATCTTCTTTGGGCATCTACACACTATTTCGAAATTAAAATGAAAACAGTTCACTCATACCTCCAAGTATATGATTATGTTATGTTATGGATTGATCTATCCCTATGAATTCAGAAACCCATGGCCTTCCAAGTATACCTTTTTTTCCTATTTATGCAATTTTGTGGCATTGATCAAGGTCAAGGAGATAAGATATTTTCTATTCTCATGACGCCAAGAGCGCATTGACAGGCGTGATGAGCAATCTTCAAATCATTAAAAAAGCACACATTTAATTTACAGGTAGTATGATTAAGTAGATGTTGTTAACCATCGAGTATGAAGGACTGCTTTTTGCAGAAAAAAAAGAAGATATATATAAATGTGTGGAAATGGATTTGTGTATTGGCCGGACAGTTTCGGCAGTTGGAAATTGCATAACAAACGGTCTATGTAATCCAACACGCTACGAGTAGAACGTAGGAGTATATACTTCTTCAGGAACGGTGCACGGGGTCCTCGGGCGCACGTACAGACGTACTATGACCTTTCAAATGATAGAGGGGGAGGGTCGGTAGGCCACACAAAGGACGTGTGATGTGCGCCTCATTTCCTGCCCGGGTACTCAAGGTGCCTTAAGCGAAGATTGAGTGGCACTCTTCTGGTCATGTGATTGAAGTAATCCATTTTTTCTAATACTAGAAAATGTCATATTCTGTTTTCTCATAAACTAGTGTTTGAGTGTAGGTTTTGCCTCCAAATTTTGAATATCTCGTAAGTGATATTACTCCCTTCATTCCTAAATATAAGTCTTTTTAAAATTCTACTAAAGACTATATTCGAAACAAAATGAATAAATCTATACTTAAAAGTATGTTTATAAACATCCATATGTAATCCGTTGGTGAAACTTTTAAAGAAGATTATATATTAGAAATGAATGGATTAAAAGAGGAAAAAATATATAATTTTACACATAACAGTCGCCACACATGGGTAAAGAACAAGTATAGTCGTTTCCCGACAAGGAATAGGGCCTATGGTGTTTGTCCATGCTGACCGTGGCAAAGCACGTGCGAGCACAAAATTGGCAAAGCGTTTTGTCACCCGCGTCTCGCCAGCTTGTTGACACAAAGTTGAAGCAGATAGACAAGGGGGTGTGAGCATGCCTAAGAGCATCTCTAGCAGACCCCGCATATTTGCGACCTGCAAAAGCGTTTTACAGTTTGTGAGGTTTTGCGGGGCGAAATGTTGCGCTGCATAACAGACCCCGTATAATCAAACATCATAATTTGAAAAAGGCATTCGCGGGCGAAATTGAGACCACACTCATTCAGAGTTCATTACATAGTACACGATCATACATACTACGTTCAGAGTTCTTCACTTACTAGATGGGGCTAGAGGTAAGCTAACCTACCAGAGCTACTAACTATCCTACCGCACTATGCAAAATTGAGCTCACCGGAGTCGAGCTCGTGTGGTAGTAGATGCGGCAACGCTCAGTCGTCGTCCTCGACGGAGGAGAACTCAACGTAGATGCGGCACCACTCCTCCACCTTGTGACCGAAGGCGAGGCCGACACGACCCCCTGCTCGTAGAGCACGTTGTCGATCTTCTCGTCCCTTTGGTGGCGTTGTTGGTCCTCTTCCGCTTCCCCCGCACTCCGCACCAATAGCGCGGGCAGAAAGCTATCCGCCTCCGCCAGGGGGAGGAAATCCTCCAGTCCGACGACGTCCCCGGCACGTCGCTCCGGCACCGCCACGTCCTCCGGCTCCATCTTCATCGGCGGGAGCTCCTCGAGCTCCCTCTTCACTGGGGGAGGGAGGAGCGCGAACTCGACGCCTCGGAGGAGCTGTCGGAGAAGAAGCGGTCGTGCGCGCGGTCGTACTCGTGTGTCTCGCGACGGAGGAGCGACGACAGTGACGTCATGCCCCGTTGCGTGTACCGGCAGGCGGCGTGCTTTCGGGCGGCGTCGGATCTGACACGACGAGCCCTCGGGGTCGTCGTTCCTACGGCCACCGGAGTTGGCCATTAAGGGCGGTGGAATGGGGAGGCTAGGCGGCGGAATGGAGGCCCGCGGTGGTGAGGTGGGCGACTTTTCGCGACGACGGAGTGATAGGATTTCGACCCGCATCGAGCGGACGAATCCATAGATATAGCGGTCGAGCGGTCGCTTTTACGGACCACCGTAAAATATTTACAAAGCGGGTCATGTTTATAGTACCTGGTTTGTCACAAAAAAACGGCTTAAATCCATATAATCGTCGGAATTTTACAATTCTAACAATTATACAGGGTCTACTAGAAATGCTCTAACAGGATCCAAACCGAACAGTTCCCAAACACTTTGTCAACGTCAAGTATTTAGCTTGGCAGTTCACAAAAAAGGGCTTAAATCCATATAATCGTCCAAACACACCCTAGAAGCGTAGGCAACACGATTAGTATGTGTTAGATGTGAGTACAATTTCTTCCTCATGGTTGCGGACTAGTAGTTAAATGTATAATTAAATATATAATTTTCTTCCACATTACATGTGAGATGTCAATGACCTGTGTTACATATATAATTGTAAAATCCAACTTCCCTAATCATACTATGTGTTGGAAATATGCCCTAGAGGCAATAATAGATTAGTTATTATTATATTTCTTTGTTCGTGATAATCGTTTATTATTCATGCTATAATTATATTGATTGGAAACTCAAATACATGTGTGGATACATAGAGAAAACACTGTCCCTAGTAAGCCTCTAGTTGACTAGCTCGTTGATCAAAGATGGTCAAGGTTTCCTAACCATACACAAGTGTTGTCACTTGATAACGGGATCACATCATTAGGAGAATCATGTGATGGACAAGACCTAAACTATGAACGTAGCATATTGATCGTGTCGTTTTATTGCTATTGTTTTCTGCGTGTCAAGTATTTGTTCCTATGACCATGAGATCATATAACTCATTTGCACCGGAAGAATACCTTGTTTGCATCAAACGTCGCAACGTAACTGGGTGACTATAAATGTGCTCTACAGGTATCTCCGAATGTGTCCGTTGAGTTAGTATGGATCAAGACTGGGATTTGTCACTCCGTGTGACGGAGAGGTATCTCGGGGCCCACTCGGTAATACAACATCACACACAAGCCTTGCAAGCAATGTGACTAAGTGTAAGTCACGGGATCTTGTATTACGAAACGAGTAAAGAGACTTGCCGGTAACGAGATTGAAATAGGTATGCAGATACCAACGATCGAATCTCGAGCAAGTAACACGCCGAAGGACAAAGGGAATGACATACGGGATTATATGAATCCTTCACACTGAGGTTCACCCGATAAGATCTTCGGAGAATATGTAGGATCCAATATGGGCATCCAGGTCCCGCTATTGGATATTGACCGAGAAGTGCCTCGGGTCATGTCTACATAGTTCTTGAACCCGCAGGGTCTGCACACTTAAGGTTCGGCGATGTTTTAGTATAGTTGAGTTATATGTGTTGTTACCGAATGTTGTTCGGAGTCCCGGATGATATCACGGACGTCACGAGGGTTTCTGAAATGGTCCATAAACAAAGATTGATATATATATATATATATATATATATATATATATATATATATATATATATATGATGGTTTCATTTGGTCACTGCAAACTTTCGGGCAATTCCGAGAGTGTACCGGAAGTGACGAATGGGTTCCAGACGTTCACCGGGAGGGGCCCACCCACCTGGGAGTGAGCCCAAGGCACTAGGGTGACGCCACAAGTCATTAGTGGGCTGGTGGAGTCAGCCCAAGGGGCCCATGGAGCCACATAAGAAAATACCAAAGGAAAATAAAAGAAAAGGGGAAAAGAGGGAGGTGAGAAGGAAGAGGAGGACTCCTCCTTCCCAAACCGAATTGGAAGAGGAGTTCTCCTCCTCCCTTGGCCGGCGCACCCTTGAGGCCTTGTGCCTCAAGGCTAGCCCTCCCCCTCCCTCCTATATATATTGGTGGTTTAGGGCTGATTTGAGACACAACTTTGCCACGTGCAATGATACGTCTCCGTCGTATCTATAATTTTTGATTGTTTCATGCCAATATTCTACACTTTCATATACTTTTGGCAACTTTTTATACTATTTTCGGGACTAACATATTGATCCAGTGCCTAGTGCCAGTTCCTGTTTGTTGCATGTTTTTTGTTTCGCAGAATATCCATACCAAACGAAGTCGAAACGTAATAAAAACTTACGGGGATTTTTTTGGAATATTTATGATTTTTGGGAAGAAGAATCAACGCGAGACGATGCATGGAGTGCGCACAAACCCTGTAGCCGCGGCCGGGGGTGGGCCTGCGACTGGCAGGCTTGTGGCCACTCCTTAAGGCGGTTGGTGCGCTTCTTTCGCAGCAAGAAAGATAATATCCGGAAGAAAATCGTGTTAAAATTTCAGCCCAATCGGAGTTATAGATCTCCGGGAATTTCAGAAACGGTGAAACGCAGAATCTAGGAGCGCAGAAACAGAAGGACACAGAGAGAGATCCAATCTCGGAGGGGCTCTTGCCCCTCCGCCGCCATGGAGACCATGGACCAGAGGGGAAACCCTTCTGCCATCTAGGGAGGAGGTCAAGGAAGAAGAAGGAGGAGGGGGATCTCTCCCCCTCTCTCCCGGCGGCGCCGGAACACCGCCCGGGACATCATCGTGTGACGATAATCTACACCAACACCTCCGTCGTCTTCACCAACATCTCCATCATCTTCCCCCATCTATATTCAGCGGTTCACTCTCCCGCAACCCGCTGTACCCTCTACTTGGACATGGTGCTTTATGCTACATATTATTATCCAATGATGTGTTGCTATCCTATGATGTCTGAGTAGATTATCGTTGTCATATCGGTGATTGATGAATTGCTATGATTGGTTTAATTTGCTTGTGTTATGTTGTTGTCCTTTGGTGCCCATCATATGATCGCGCGCGTGGATCACACCATAGGGTTAGTTGTATGTTGATAGGACTATGTATTGGCAGGCTAGAGTGACAGGAGCTTCAAACCTAGCATAGAAATTGATGCATATGGGATCGAAGGGGGACCAATATATCTTATTGTTATGGTTGGGTTTTACCTTAATGAACGTTAGTAGTTGCGGACGCTTGCTAATAGTTCCAATCATAAGTGCATAGAATTCCAAGTAAGGGATGACATGCTAGCAGAGGCCTCTCCCACATGATACTTGCTATCGATCTAGTAACGTAGTCAATTGCTTAGGGACAATTCCGCAACTCCTACCACCACTTTTCCACACTCGTTAGACACTCATAGTTGTTTCTTTATCTAACCAGCCCCTAGTTTTATTTACGTGTTCTTTACTTTCTTGCAAGCCTATCCTATCACTCCTACAAAGTACTTCCAGTTTCATACTTGTTCTAGGTAAAGCGAACGTAAAGTTGTATCGGTGGTCGATAGAACTTGAGGGAATATTTGTCCTACCTTTAGCTCCTCGTTGGGTTCGACACTCTTACTTATCGAGAAAGGCTACAATTGATCCCCTATACTTGTGGGTTATCAAGATCTTTTCCTGACGCCGTTGTTGGGGAGCAATAGCGTGGGGTGAATATTCTCGTGTGTGCTTGTTTGCTTTATCACTAAGTATATTTATTTGCTGTTCTAAGTTGTTCTCTATCTTTAGTTATGGATATGGAACACGAAATACCGAAAAAATTAGGTGTACTTGCTACTCATGGAGATGGGGAACCTCCTAAAACCATCGAGGCTCGTTATGTGGAAAATATTATGCACTTCTTTAATAATCCTGAGAAAGCCCCATTCAATTATATAATGGGATACACGTTGGATCAACGTGAATACTTTAGGGATTATCGCTTGACTCAAAAAGGGAAACTTTTATGGGATCAAATCCATTTGTTGAAATGGTATGCTTGGGAACTATGCAAGAGACATGGTGTTACTTGTTGCTCTAGGATGAAGGCTCCACACCTTCCATTTTCTTGTGAGTTTAATGGTCATAGAACCTTGGCTTCTTATGCTAATGGTATATATGATTACTATGATGTGGATCAAATAGAAGAGTTTGTTGCTTTTATGGGTGCTTATGAAATTGAGGCTCTGTTTAAAAGGTGTGGTGATAATGATGATGCTCCTTACCGATCTGAAAATTTGGCTATGCTTCATTATTGTTATACTAATTATGAATATAATGCCCATATTGAAATATTTAAGGAGAAATTCTATGCTGCCCAAGAAGAGATTATTATTTTGCAGGTAACTATGGAAGAAGAAAATGCTGAAATTGTGAGCTCATTAGATGAAAAAGATGACGAGGAGAGCGAAGAACAAAAGGAGGAAGAACGGACTAGCTACCCGTGTCCACCTTCTAATGAGAGTAACTCTTCTACTCATAAATTATTTAATTTCCCTTCATTCTTACCGAAGGATGAATGCTATGATGCCTTGGATTCGTTTGAAATATCCCTTTTTGATGAACTTGATGCTTGCTATGCTTGTGGCCATGATGCCAATATGAATGATGCTTATGAAGATGAGCTAGCTATAGTTCCTTATGTTACACATGATGATTTTAATGAATATAATATGCATGTGCTTGCTGCTCCTACTTGCAATTATTATGAGAGAGGAACTACATCTCCACCTCTCTATGTTTCCAATACGATAAAATTGCAAGAAAATGCTTATGCTATGTATTGGCCTTTACTTGATGTGCATGAATTGTTCTTTTATGACATACCAATGCATAGGAAGAGAGTTATACTTCGTCATTGCATGATATATGTTACCTTGTGCTCACTACTAAATTTCAAATCATTGCTAATTAAAATTGACTTTGATATACCTTGGGATCTGGATGGATCCATTACTTGAGCACTTTATGCCTAGCTTAATGGCTTTAAAGAAAGCGCTGCCTGGGAGACAACCCGGAAGTTTTAGAGAGTCATTTATTTATGTTGAGTGCTTTTATTTAGTTTAAAAACAAAAAAAATATAGAGGGGAACTTAAAACTTTTTCAAAAAGAGAAGTGATTGAAAGGTGATGCATTGTGGAAGTGAGGGTCGACCTTGAACACTTGTGTTCATGCTCATGGAAACAATGTAGAATTTTTCATGGAAGTTTCTCACAAAAATAATTATCCCCTTGTACAATTCCTTTGTGTTTTTAAAAATAATGTGCCAAGTAAAACCTTTACGATTAGTTTGGGTGATAGTTGTTTGATCACGCTGAGAAAAGACAGAAACTTTCTGGTCACGAAATTAATTTTCATTTTTATTCTGGAAGAGCTTTTGAGTTGATTCTTTTTGCTACTGATTGATATGCAAATTTTCCAGACGTTCGTAATTTTTCAGATGTTTTTGAGATATCAGAAGTAGACGGAATATACAGATTGCTACAGACTGTTCTGTTTTGACAGATTCTGTTTTCATGCATTGTTCTCTTATTTTGATGAATCTATGGGTAGTATCGGGGGGTATGAACCATGGTGAAGTTGGATTACAGTAGATATAATGCTAATATGAATTTAGAATGAGTTCACAACTGTACTTGAAGTGGTGATTTATTTTATTATACTAACGGATCTTACGAAGTTTTGTTGAATTTTGTGTGATTGAAGTTTTCAAGTTTTGGGTGAGAGCACGATGGATGAAGGAATAAGGAGAGGCAAGAGCCTAATCTTGGGGATGCCGGAGGCACCCCAAGGTAAAATAGAGTACATTATAAGAAATTAATCGGTCAGTTGAATATTCGGGAGCAGTAATTTAATCCTTCAAAAAAAATCTTATCTTATTATTTTTTTAGTAGTCTTTAAATTCAAGGAAGACTCAAGCGTCTAAGCTTGGGGATGCCCCGGAAGGCATCCCCTCTTTCGTCTACAATCTATCGTTAATTTTACTCAGAGCTATATTTTAATTCGTCACATGATATGTGCAAATGCTTGGAGCGTCTTTTCTGTTTATTTTTCCTTTTTCTTTTATGCACCATGCTAGTATGAGATAGTCCTTGGTTGGCTTTATAGAATGCTTCTTGTGCTTCACTTATATCTTTCGAAGTTTGGATTGCCTGTTTCCCTACACATAGAAAACCGACATTTGTAGAATGCTCTTTTGCTTCACTTATATTTGTTAAGAGCAGGGCATATCTTTTGTAGAAAGAATTAAACTCTCATGCTTCACTTATACATATTTAGAGAGTTAACAGGAGTTGGTCATTCACATGGTTAGTCATAAAATCCTACATAAAACTTGTAGATCACTTAATATGATATGTTTGATTCCTTGCAACAGTTTTGCGACATGAATATGTGATATTAGAGTCATGCTAGTGAGTAATTGTGTATTTTTAGAAATACTTGTGTTAAGGTTTGTGATTCCCGTAGCATGCACATATGGTGAACCGTTATGTGATGAAGTTGGAGCATGATTTATTTATTGATTGTCATCCTTTATGTGGAGGTCGGGATCACGCGATGGTTAACTCCTACGAACCTTTCCCCTAGGAGCATGCGTGTAGTACCTTGTTTCGATGACTAATAGACTTTTGCAATAAGTATATGAGTTCTTTATCACTAATGTTGAGTCCGTGGATTATACGCACTCTCACCCTTCCACCATTGCTAGCCTCTCTAGTACCGCGCAACTTTCACCGGTGCATTACACCCACCATATAGCCTCCCTCAAAACAGCCACCATACCTACCTATTATGGCATTTTCATAGCCATTCCGAGATATATTGCCATGCAACTACCACCGTTTCGTCTCATGACATGTGCCACCACTTCCACATTGCCATTGCATGATCGTAAGATAGCTAGCATGATGTTTCCATGGCTTGTCCGTTTTTTGATGTCATTGCTATGCTAGATCATTGCCACGGTACACTACCGAAGGCATTTCATATAGAGTCATCGTTGCTCTAAGTATTGAGTTGTAAGTGTGATGATGATTATTAATAGAGCATTGTCCCATGTGAGGAAATAAAAGAGGCAAGCGAAGCCCATTTAAAAAAAAGAGGCCAAAGATGCCCACCAAAAAAAAGAGGCCAAAGAGCCCACAAAAAAATGAGAGAAAAGAGAGAAGGGACAATTGCTACTATCCTCTTTCCACACTTGTGCTTCAAATGGCACTATGATCTTCATGACAGAGAGTCTCCTATGTTGTCACTTCCATATACTAGTGGGAAATTTTCATTATATAACTTGGCTTGTATATTCCAATGATGGGCTTCCTCAAAATTGCCCTAGGTCTTCGTCAGCAAGCAAGTTGGATGCACACCCACTAGTTTCTTTGGTGAGCTTTCATACACTTATAAGCTCTAGTGCATCTGTTGCGTGGCAATCCCTACTCACTCACATTGATATCTATTGATGGGCATCTCCATAGCCCGTTGATACACCTAGTTGATGTGAGACTATCTCCTCCTTTTTGTCTTGTCCACAACCACCATATTATATTCCACCTATAGTGCTATGTCCATGGCTCACACTCATGTATTGCGTGAAAGTTGAAAAGGTTTGAGAACACTAAAGTATGAAACAATTGCTTGGCTAAAACCGGGGTTGTGCATGATTTAAATACGTTGTGTGGGGAAGATGGACCATAGCCAGACTATATGATTTTGTAGGGATAATTTTATTTGGCCATGATATTTTGAGAAGACATGATTGCTTTGTTAGTATGCTTGAAATATTATTGTCTTTATGTCAAATGATAGACTATTGCTTCGAATCACTCGTGTTTTAGTATTCATGCCATGATTAGATTATATGATCAAGATTATGCTAGGTAGCATTCCACATCAAAAATTATCTTTTTTATCATTTACCTACTCGAGGACGAGCAGGAATTAAGCTTGGGGATGCTGATACGTCTCTGTCGTATCTATAATTTTTTATTGTTTCATGCGAATATTCTACAACTTTCATATACTTTTGGCAACTTTTTATACTATTTTTGGGACTAACATATTGATCCAGTGCCCAGTGCCAGTTCCTGTTTGTTGCATGTTTTTTGTTTCGCAAAATATCCATACCAAACGAAGTCCAAACGTAATAAAAACTTATGGGGATTTTATTTTGGAATATTTATGATTTTTGGGAAGAAGAATCAACGCGAGTCGATGCACGGAGTGCCCACAAGCCCTGTAGCCGCGCCCAGGGGGTGGGCCCGCGGCTGGCAGGCTTGTGGCCACTCCTTAAGGCGGTTGGTGCGCTTCTTTCTCCACAAGAAAGATAATATCCGGAAGAAAATGGTGTTAAAATTTCAGCCCAGTCGTAGTTACGGATCTCCGGGAATTTAAGAAACGGTGAAACGCAGAATCTGGGAGCGTAGAAACAAAAGGACACAGAGAGAGAGAGAGAGATCCAATCTCGGAGGGGCTCTCGCCCCTCCGCCGCCATGGAGACCATGGACCAGAGGGGAAACCCTTCTGCCATCTAGGGAGGAGGTCAAGGAAGAAGAAGAAGGAGGGGGGCTCTCTCCCCCTCTCTCCCGGCGGCGCCGGAACGCCGCCCGGGACATCATTGTGTGACGACGATCTACACCAACACCTCCGTCATCTTCACCAACATCTCCATCATCTTCCCCCATCTATATTCATCGGTTCACTTTCCCACAACCCGTTGTACCCTCTACTTGAACATGGTGCTTTATGCTACATATTATTATCCAATGATGTGTTGCTATCCTATGATGTCTGAGTAGATTATCGTTGTCCTATCGGTGATTGATGAATTGCTATGATTGGTTTAATTTTCTTGTGGTTATGTTGTTGTCCTTTGGTTCCCATCATATGATCGCGCGCGTGGATCACACCATAGGGTTAGTTGTATGTTGATAGGACTATGTATTGGCAGGCTAGAGTGACAGAAGCTTCAAACCTAGCATAGAAATTGATGCATATGGGATTGAAGGGGGACCAATATATCTTATTGTTATGGTTGGGCTTTACCTTAATGAACGTTAGTAGTTGCAGACGCTTGCTAATAGTTCCAATCATAAGTGCATAGAATTTCAAGTAAGGGATGACATGCTAGCACAGGCCTCTCCCACATGATACTTGCTATCGATCTAGTAACATAGTCAACTGCTTAGGGACAATTCCGCAACTCCTACCACCACTTTTCCACACTCGCTAGACACTCGTAGTTGTTTCTTTATCTAACCAGCCCCTAGTTTTATTTACGTGTTCTTTACTTTCTTGCAAGCCTATCCTATCACTCCTACAAAGTACTTCTAGTTTCATACTTGTTCTAGGTAAAGCGAACGTAAAGTGTGCGTAGAGTTGTGTCGGTGGTCGATAGAACTTGAGGGAATATTTGTCCTACCTTTAGATCCTCGTTGGGTTAGACACTCTTACTTATCGAGAAAGGCTACAATTGATCCCCTATATTTGTGGGTTATCATGCAACTCAAACCTATACCACGTAGTTTTACCTCTAGATCGGATTTATGCGGATCTTGGGCGGAGCCCTGCAGGAGTAGATCATCACCACCACCGGAGCGCCATCACGCTGCCGGAGAACTCATCTACTTCTCCGTCTTGCTTGTTGGATCAAGAAGGCCGAGATCATCGTCGAGCTATACGTGTGCTGAACGCGGAGGTACCGTCCGTTCGGCGCTAGATCGGAATGGATCGTGGGACGGATCGCGGGACGGTTTGTGGGACGGTTCGAGGGACGTGAAGTCGTTCCACTACGTCAACCACGTTTCTTAACGCTTCCCGTTGTGCAATCTACAAGGGTACGTAGATCCAAATCTCCTCTCGTAGATGGACATCACCATGATAGGTCTTCGTGTGCGTAGGGAAATTTTTGTTTCCCATGCAACGTTCCCCAACAGTGGCATCATGAACTAGGTTCATGCGTAGATGTTATCTCGAGTAGAACACAAAAGGTTTTGTGGACGGTGTTGTTCGATTTGCTGCCCTCCTTAGTATTTTCTCGATTCGGCGGCATTGTTGGATTGAAGCGGCCCGGACCGACATAACTCGTACGTGTACGAGCGACTGGTTTCATCGATTGACATGCAACCTCGTTGCATAAAGATGACGGACGGGTGCGTGTTTCTTCAACTTTAGTTGAATTGGTTTTGACCGAGGCGGTCCTTGGAGAGGTTAAATAGCAATTTGCACATCTCCGTTGTGGTTTTTGCATAAGTAAGATGCGATCATACTAGATACCCATAGCAGCCATGTAAAACATGCAACAACAAATTAGAGGACGTATAACTTGTTTTTGCAGGGTATGCTTGTGATATGATATGGCCAATGACGTGATGTGACACATTGGATGTATGAGATGATCATGTTGTAATAGTTAATATCGACTTGCACATCGATGCTACGGCAACCGGCAGGAGCCATAGGGTTGTCTTTAAACTAATGTTTGTGTTTGCAGATGCTTTTACTATATTGCTAGGTCGTAGCTTTAGTAGTAATAGCATAGATAGCATGACAACCTCGATGGAGGCACAATGATGGAGATCATGATGATGGAGATCATGGTGTGGCGCCGGTGACAAGAAGATCACGCCGGTGCTTTGGTGATGGAGATCAAGAAGCACAAGATGATGGCCATATCATGTCACTCATGAATTGCATGTGATGTTAATCCTTTTATGCACCTTATTTTGCTTAGAACGATGATAGCATTATAAGGTGATCTCTCACTAAAATTTCAAGATGAAATTTTGTTCTCCCCGACTGTGCACCGTTGCGACAGTTTGTCGTTTCGAGACACCATGTGATGATCGGGTGTGATAGACTCAACGTTCACATACAACGGGTGCAAAATAGTTGCACACGCGGAACACTCGGGTTAAACTTGACGAGCCTAGCATGTGCAGACATGGCCTCGGAACACATGAGACCAAAAGGTCGAGCATGAATCGTATAGTTGATATGATTAGCATAGAGATGCTTACCATTGAAACTATTCTCAACTCACGTCATGATCGGACTTGAGTTAGTGAATTTGGATCATGTACCACTCAAATGACTAGAGAGATGTACTTTTTGAGTGGAAGTTTATTAAGTAATTTGATTAGTTAAGCTCCAATTATCATGAACATGGTCAAAAGGTCTTTGCGAATTATGATGTAGCTTGCATTATAGGTCTACTGTTTTTATATGTTCCTAGAGAAAATTTAGTTGAAAGCTGATAGTAGCAACTTTGCGGACTAAGTCCGTAAAACCGAGGATTGTCCTCATTGTTGCGCAAAAGGCTTATGTCCTTAATGCACCACTCGGTGTGCTGCACCTCGAGCGTCGTCTGTGGATGTTGCGAACATTTCACATACACGTTTTTGATGACTACGTGATAGTTTAGTGCGTAATACTTAATGGCTTAGAAGCAAGGCGTCGAAGAGGTTTTGAAACGTCACAAAACATAAGAGATGTTCTAAGAGATGAAATTGATATTTCATGCTCGTGCCCTTGTTGAGAGGTATGAGATCTCCGTCAAGATTCTTTGTCTATAAAGTAAAAGAGAAAAGCTCAATCGTTGAGCGTGTGCTCAGATTGTCTGTGTACAACAATCGCTTAAATCAAGTGGGAGTTAATCTTCCATATGAGATAGTGATGGTTCTCCAAAGTCACTCCCACCAAGCTGCTAGAGCTTCGTGATGAACTATAACATATCAAGGATAGATATGATGATCCTTGAGCGACTCACAATGTTTGACACTGCGAAAGTAGAAATCAAGAAGGAGCATCAATTGTTGATGGTTAGTAAAACCACTAGTTTCAAGAAGGGAAAGGGCTACAAGGGATACTTCATGAAACGACAAACCAGTTGCTGCTCTAATGAAGAAACCCAAGATTGAACCCAAACCCGAGACTAAGTGCTTCTGTTATGAGGGGAACGGTCACTGAGGCGGAGCTACCCTAGATACTTGGTAGATAACATGGCTGGCAAAGTCGACAGAAGTATATTTATATACATGATATTGATGTGTACTTTACTAGTACTCCTAGTAGCACGAGGGTATTGGATACCGGTTCAGTTGCTAAGTGATTAGTAACTCGAAATGAAAGCTACGGAATAAACGGAGACTAGCTAAAGACGAGGTGACGATATGTGTTGGAAGTGTCTCCAAGGTTGATGTGATCAAACATTGCACGCTCCCTATACCATCGGGATTGGTGTTAAACCTAAATAATTGTTATTTGGTGTTTGCGTTGAGCATGAACATGACCGGATCATGTTTATTGCAAGACGATTATTCATTTAAAGAGAATAATAGTTATTCTATTTGCTTGAATAATTACCTTTAATGGTTTATTGAATCTCGATCGTAGTGTTGCACATGTTCATAATACTGGTGCCAAAAGATACAAAGTAATAATGATAGCACCACTTACTTGTGCCACTACCGCTTGAGTCATGTTGGTGTAAAGTGCATGAAGAAGCTCCATGCAAATGAATCTTTGTACTCACTCATTTTTGAAACGTTTGAGACATGCAAACCATACCTGTTGGTTTAAACACATGAAGAAACTCCATGCAGATGGATCGTTTGGATTCACTTGATTTTGAATCACTTGAGACATGCAAAATCATGCCACATGGAACAAGAAAGTAACTTGTTGGAAGCAATGAATTTTGATGTTTGCAATCCAATGAGTGTTGAGGCACGCAGTGGATATCGTTATGTTCTTACTTCACTGATGATTTGAGTAGATACAGGAGTATTTACTTGATGAATCACAAGTCTGAAATGTTGAAATGTTCAAAGCTATTTCAGAGTGAAGATCATCGTGACAAGAGGATAAGCTGTCTACGATATGATCATAGAGATGAATATTCGAGTTGCGAGTTTTGGTACATGGTTAAGACAACGTGGAAATTGTTTCGCAGTTCATGCCACCTAGAACACCATAGTGTGATGGTGTGTCCGAATGTCATAGCCGCACCCTATTGGATATAGCTCATACTGTGATGTCTCTTATCGAATTACCACTATCATGTATGGGTTATGCATTAGAGACAACCGCATTCACTTTAAATAGGACACCGCGTATTTTCGTTGAGATGACACAGTAAAGATTATGGTTTGGATAAACCTAAGTTGTCGTTTCTTAAAAGTTTGGGGCTGCGATGCTTATGTGAAAAAGTTTCAGTCCGATAAGCTCGAACCCAAAGCAAATAAATGCATCTTCATAGGATATCCAAAATGGTTGGGTACATCTCCTATCTCAGATCCAGAAGCGAAGTGTTTGTTTCTAGAAACGGGTCCTTTCTCGAGGAAAGGTTTCTCTCGAAAGAATTGAGTGGGAGGGTCATGGAACTTGATGAGGTTAGTAAACCGTCACTTCAACCAGGGCGCGGGAAGATGTTCCTGTGGCGCCTACACCAATTGAAGTGCAAACTGACGATGGTGATCATTGAGCTTCGGATCAAGTTACTACAAACCTCGTAGGTCAACAAGGTCGCGTTCTAATACAGAGTGGTACGGTAACCCTGTCTTGGAGGTCATGTTGTTGAACAAACGATGAACCTACGAGCTATGGAGAAGCGATGGTGGGTCCGGATTCCGACAAATGGCTGGAGGCCATGAAATCCGAGAGAGGATCCATGTATGATAACAAAAGTGTAGACTTTGGAAAAACTACTTGATGGTTGTAGGACTATTAAGTAAAGATGGATTTTTAAAAGGAAGACAGACGATGATGGTGAAAAGTCACCATTAAGAAAAGCTCGACTTGTCACAAAGATGTTTCCGACAAGTTCAAAGAGTTGACTATGATGAGACTTTCTCACTCGTAGCAATGCTAAAAATCTATTGGAATTATGTTAGTAGTTGCTGCATTATTTATGAAATATTGCACATAGGATGTCAAAACATTGTTTCCTCGACGGTTTCCATGAGGAAAGGTTGTACGTGATACAACCAGGAGGTTTTCTGGATCCTAAGGATGCTAACAAGTATGCAAGCTCCAGCAATCCTTCTATGGACTGGTGCAAGCATCTCGGAGTTGGAATATACGCTTTGATGAGATGATCAAAGCTTTTTGGTTTGTACAAGGTTTAGGAGAAACTTGTATTTCCAAAGAAGTGAGTGGGAGCACTATAGAATTTCTGATAAGTATATGTGGTTGACATATTGTAGATTGGAAGTAATGTAGAATTTCTGTGAAGCATAAAAGGTTGTTTGAAAGGAGTTTTTCAAAGGAAGACCTGGATAGAGCTATTTTAACATTGAGCATCAAGATCTATAGAGATAGATCAAACCGCTTAGTAGAAATTTCAAATGAAATGCATGCCATGACAGGTTTTTGAAGGAGTTCAAAATAGATCAGCAAAGAAGGTTCTTGGTTGTGTTGTAAGGTGTGAATTTGAGTAATCCTCAAAAGCCCGACCATGGAAGAAAGAAGAGAAAGGGCGAGGGTTGTCCCCTATGCCTTAGCCGTAGGCTCTAAAGTATGCCAAGTTGTGTACCACACCTGATGTGTGCCTCGCCATGAGTCTGTCAAGGGGTACAAAGAGTGATACAGGATTAAATCACTAAAACAGCGGTCAAAGTTATCCTTAGTAACTAGTGGACTAAGGAATTTTTTCGAGATTATGGAGGCGATTAAAGAGTTCTTCGTAAATGGTTACGACGATGCAAGCTTTGATACTAATCCGAATAAACTGTGAGTAGTGAAACAGATTCGTATGGTAGAGTAGATATTTGGAGTATTTCCGAATAGCACGTTGTAGCAACATCTATAAGATGACATAAAGATTTGTAAAGCACACACGGATCTGAAAGATTCAGAACCGTTGACTAAAACCTCTCTCACGAGCAAGACGTGATCAAACCCAGAACTATATGGGTGTTGGATTCGTTAAAATCACATGGTGATGTGAGTTAGATTATTGACTCTAGTGCAAGTGGGAGACTGTTGGAAATATGCCCTAGAGGCAATAATAAATTAGTTATTATTATATTTCTTTATTACGAAACGAGTAAAGAGACTTGCCGGTAACGAGATTGAAATAGGTATGCGGATACCGACGATCGAATCTCGAGCAAGTAACATACCGAAGGACAAAGGGAATGACATACGGGATTATATGAATCCTTGACACTGAGGTTCAACCGATAAGATCTTCGGAGAATATGTAGGAACCAATATGGGCATCCAGGTCCCGCTATTGGATATTGACCGAGGAGTGCCACGGGTCATGTCTACATAGTTCTTGAACCCGCAGGGTCTGCACACTTAAGGTTCGACGATGTTTTAGTATAGTTGAGTTATATGTGTGGTTACCGAATGTTGTTCGGAGTCCCGGATGAGATCACAGACGTCATGAGGGTTTCCAAAATGGTCTGGAAACGAATATTGATATATAGGATGGTTTCATTTGGCCACCGGAAAGTTTCGGGCAATTCCGGCACTCTACCAGAAGTGATGAATGGGTTCCGGGAGTTCACCGGGAGGGCCCCACCCACCCGGGAGTGATCCCAAGGCACTAGGGTGGCGCCACAAGTCCTTAGTGGTCTGGTGGAGTCAGCCCAAGGGGCCCATGGTGCCACATAAGAAAATACCAAAGGAAAATAAAAGAAAAGGGGAAAAGAGGGAGGTGGGAAGGAAGAGGAGGACGCCCTTCCCAAACCAAATTGGAGGAGGAGTCCTCCTCCTCCCTTGGCCGGCGCACCCTTGGGGCCTTGTGCCTCAAGGCTAGCCCTCCCCCTCCCTCCTATATATATTGGTGGTTTAGGGCTGACTTGAGACACAACTTTGCCACGTGCAACTCAAACCTATACCACGTAGTTTTACCTCTAGATCGGATTTCTGCGGATCTCGGGCGGAGCCCCGCAGGAGTAGATCATCACCACCACCGGAGCGTCGTCACGCTGCCGGAGAACTCATCTACTTCTTCGTCTTGCTTGCTGGATCAAGAAGGTCGAGATCATCGTCGAGCTGTACGTGTGCTGAACGTGGAGGTGTCGTCCGTTCGGCGCTAGATCGAAACGGATCGTGGGACGGATCGCGGGACGGTTCTTGGGACGGTTCGAGGGACGTGAAGACGTTCCACTACATCAACCACGTTTCTTAACGCTTCCCGCTGTGCGATCCATAAGGGTACGTAGATCCAAATCTTCTCTCGTAGATGGACATCACCATGATAGGTCTTCGTGTGCATAGGAAATTTTTTGTTTCCCATGCAACGTTCCCCAACACTATGTTGTGTTGTTGTATTAAAATAAAATAATCCTACTTTGTAAGATATTATTTGTGCATTAATTGAAAGCACGACATGTACCCAGATACCCATTGTATATGGGTATGGCCATATGATCGTACATGGAGTATTTGAGTCCGAGTTTAAATGCATCTAGATGAACAGTAAAATTGGAAAAATTAAAAAAATTCTGATTTTTTATGATGAACTTTGACAAAAGTTCTAAGTATTTGCAAAGTTTCATCATTAGATCACATTCGAGTAAGGCATGAAAAAACAACAAAAACGATGCTGTGAAAATGCTACTTTCGAAAGCATTTTGAAACGTTGTTTTTTTTGGCATGCCTTACTTGAATGTGATCTAATGATGAAAATCTAGAAGCACTTAGAACTTTTGTCAAAGTTTATCTTAAAATAAATAGAATTTTTTTAAATGTTTTTGAAATGCTTTTGAATTTTTTATTTTACTTTTCATGCGGGTGCATTTGAGCTCGAGCTCAAAAGGACACTTTCCCGAAGGTCATGATTTTTCTTTGCATGCGTATTTTTATGTCCGCGGCACGATGAGCACCATAGTGGGCATAGACATTGGTATGACATTGTTCAACGTGTGCAAAGCCTGACCATATATATATTCTTAGTCAATACGGAAATCATATAGGCAATAAAAAAAATCAGGAAATGTAATATAGATCTTCCCTCCGATCCTCTAAAGTTGAGGTTTTTGGTGACAGTAAAGACACACTTCTAAATTTTGGAATCAACGCAAATTTTTTGATAAATACTTTCATAATATACATTTTGTAGGATTTTGTACATACATTGTAATGCAAAATGTGTGGGCATTGGTAAAGGTTGTATTTGAAAACCGTTCAATTACAAAGAACACTAGCTTCTAGAGGAAATTTAGGGAAATGAGGGAGAAGAAAAGAAGTGGAATTTTTTTGTAAAGGAGCATACAAATTTGAAAACCCATAAAAAATAAATTGTTCAATTTATTAGAATCTAAATTATTTGGAATTATGAAAAAGTCCCAAGAACATTTAGCAAGAATACAAACAAGTAGTATTTTGAAAAAACGTGAAATTTAAGAAACTCAAACAATTTATGAACATCCAAGAATGACTAGAAAAATAAGATAATCGCCAAAGCAACCTTTTTAGCCTTTACATTGTTTTGTTTGCATCTCTTCATCCACACACATTCAATAGTTCATAGATGCCACAAGCATACTAAATCAAAATGTCATGATCTCGGCTATTTACAGTGTTTAACCATATTTCCTCATCTTTCACGAGTGTTCATGAATGTAAAAATAATAATCAACCTTTTGGTTTTACCAAAATACTTGTGATTTATTATCATTTCCATTTTCTGGCTTCCCGTTTCTAAGATTCTCTTGATATTTAGTAGTTTTGTTAGAATAATCGTATTTTTCTATTTTCTTAATATACCTATCCATTCCATTCCTTTTATTTCTAAAATTTTAATTTCCTCATGTGCTAAATAAAAATACGATCTTCTGACTCTTCCTTTTTACCCATAATTTTGATTTGTTGAAATGCCACATTTCATTCGTCCTAGCAGATCTATGACACGAACACCTTATTTGAATTCATGATGTCAATAGTCTAAGAGTAAAAATATGTATGTATTTGGTGGATAGGGGTCAAACTTGTTGTGTTTTGAGTCTCACGATCAAATCTAGTATCAGTAGTCAAGGGACAGAAATATAATTTGCTTTAAACAAACCTGAGGGACTTCATAGAAACTCATATGTTAATTTGTGCAATTTATGTGTTTGCCTTTGCAAATGAATCAAAAATAACTTACTGTAGTCAAGAAAAATCTTGGAATCACAAAAAATGTATTGAACCTAGGGGCCCATTTGACTCACAACATTCAGAAAACGCTGAAATGGAGAATGTAGGATTGTGATGGCATGTCCATTCATATCTTACATGATAGAATTTGCATATTTGAAGAAACAAAGAATGATCCCAAGAAGTTTGAGTAAATAAAAAAATTCATATGAAAAGGTAGTACAATCATTAGGAAAAGTTTCAATGGGCATAATTCTACAAAGCAAAACAACTTCATAGAAAGTAATTACTAAAAATTCCAGTTTCCCATAATTATTATGAAAACCTTTTGATTCAAAGAGGCCATCATACTTGATTTTGTGATTACCTAGACTATTTACTACACACAAATAACTTTTAGGAGCATCTTGCCACCTTGTCATAGTTGGACTTTCTGATAAATTGCACGTCACCGGCATTTTACCAAAGTATCCCATGTAGGTTCCATCCCCAATACGACCTCGTTTAGTTTGTAGGGGGGAAATCTTATGTACCAAAGTTTTCACCATCTGTTTCAGACCCAATAGAACCTCGTTCAATCCACACGAGAAAAAAATAGTGTAGCTAGGCAAATGGTTGATCCCAAGTTTGCTGTTAAAATAAAATTCACGTGGCCAAGACTACTCATTTTAACTTTCCTTTTCCGAGTGAGTTGCAGGAAATATTGACATTGAAGGATTGGATTGCAGGAACCATAATCCTACAGTTCTGTGCCAAAAATCACTAATTTAGGGGCTATTTTTTACCAAAAATACTAGTCGGTGGCTTAGGTTGTTTTAAGCATGATTATGACAGTTGGGTTCTGCCGGACATGGTGATGTGGCAAATAAAAAGGCCAATCACACCCGATACAATTCTTTTTTACAAAAAGACCCGTGAAGAAAATGCAATCTGGCCTTGTGACTTTCATCTCCAATGGTGGAGGCCGACGACCACTCCCTCCCCATGGCACGCGGCCACAAAAGCCGGAAGCCGGAGCAGCACATCCTTTCGCTAGTGACCAGTGTCGGGCGGAGACCGATGTGGGTCACGATATGGGGAGGTTGTGGTGCGTCAACCGCGCGTAGAAGCAAAATCGGTCGCGAGCAGCGGCGGCGACACATGCTGCACACGGACGTGGGCAGCCGCGCCGACCGCGCATGGGCACGAGCAGCAGTCGTGCCAGCCACAAGCAGCAATAGCCGCTCCGGTCACGTGTGGGAACGTGCAGCAACGCCGGCATCCATGCTCTGGGTGAGTGTTTGGGAATGATGCATGGGAAATAAAAAACTTCCTCTGAACCCAAGATCTATCTATGGAGATACTTAGAAACAAGAGGGGGAGCGTGTCTAAATACCCTCATACACTGTTAAGCGGAAGTGTATATTACATGGTTAATGTAGTCGTACTCTTCATGATCCAAGTGCAAATGTCGAACGGATGTCACCTCCGCGTTCAGCACACGTGCGGCTCGATGACATCTCTCCCTCCTTAATCCAGCAAGAAAGTGAGGAGAAGTAGACATGATCTCAACTAGCACAACGACATGATGGGGATGATGGTGGAGTAGGGCTTCGCCAAGCGCCTCGGGAACTACGAACGAGGAAGAACGGGAGAGACGTGAGGAAGAGGGTCGCCTCAAGGGAGATGACTTGTTGTTCTCACCCCTCCCCCTACAATATTCATAGAAGGCAAGGGGTAGGAGGGGGCGCATCCTTGACCCCTCCTACAAGGGAGGGTGGCGGCATAGAGGGAGGAGTCCTCCCTCCCCAAGGCATCTTCGAGGTGCCTTGCCTCTCAAGGTTTCGAACCACCTAGCCACATGTGCCCTTGGGGTCTGGCCCAATAAGTCTAGGGCCCCCTACAGACCATGCTGGCCTAAGGGGCATGGTGGAACCCTCCATGGACTTTCGGACCCCTCCAGAATCCTCTAGGGCCTTCCAGAAGCTTCCTGGTACAAAATCGGCGAAACACGAAACTTCTTCGGTAGCCAAAATACGACTTCCCATATATAGATCTTTACCTCCACACCATTCCGGGGCTCCTCATGACGTTTGAGATCTCATTCGGGACTACAAACAACTTTCGATTACCAATGTACATATGCCAAGACTACTCCGGCATCACCAAATGTTAAGCGCGCGGACCCTACGGGTTCGAGAATCATGTAGATATGACCAAGACACCTCTACGGTCAATAATCAATAGCAGGACCTAGATGTTGAAAATATGCCCTAGAAGCAATGATAAAATAGTTATTATTATATTTCCTTGTTCGAGATAATTGTTTATTATCCATGCTAAAATTGTATTGATTGGAAACTCAAATACATGTGTGGATACATAGACAACACACTGTTCCTAGTAAGCCTCTGATGGGCTATATCATTGATCAAAGATGGTCAAGGTTTCCTGACCATAGACATGAATTGTCATTTGATAACGGGATCACATCATTAGGAGAATGATGCGATGGAGAAGACCCAAACTATAAACGTAGCATATGATCCTGTCAGATTACTGCTACTGTTTTCTGCATGTCAAGTATGTGTTCCTATGACCATGAGATCATGCAACTCCCGGACACCACAGGAATACCTTGTGTGTATCAAGCGTCACAATGTAACTAGGTGACTGTAAAGGTGCTCTATAGGTATCTCCGAGGGTGCTGTTGGGTTGCCGTGAATCGAGACTGGGATTTGTCACTCCGTATGACGGAGAGGTATCTCTAGGCCCACTCGATAATACAACATCACAATGAGCTTGCAAGCAATGTGACTTAGGAGATGGCCAGTAATGAGATTGAGCTAGGTATGGAGATACCGAAGATCGAATATCGGGCAAGTAACATATCGATGGACAAAGGGTACAACATACGGGATTGATTGAGTCCTTGACATTGAGGTTCAACCGATGAAAGATCTTCGTAGAATGTGTATCGACCAATATGGGCATCCAGGTCCCGCTCTTGGTTATTGACCGGAGAATGTATCGGTCATGTCTACATAGTTCTCGAACCCATAGGGTCTACACACTTAAGGTTCGGTGATGATATAAGCATAATTGAGTCATAGTGTAGGTGACCGAAGGTTGTTCGAAGTACCGGATGAGATCCGGACGCGACGAGGAACTCCGGAATAGTCCGAAGGTGAAGATTGATATATAGGATGAAGGTCATCTGAGTCCGGAAGTGTTCCGAGGCGTACCGAGTGATTCACGGAGTGCCGAAGGGGTTTCGGGAGGCCCCGACAATTGTTGGGGAGCCTCATGGGCCAAGGAGAGGGGGCACCGCAGCTCACCAGGGGGCTGTGCGCAACCCCTCTCCCCATCCCACTTCAGATAAAGGGGGTGGACCTCCTTGGGGCGCCGCCAACCCAATTTGGGTGGCAAGGCATCAAAGTGGGGGGCACCCTAACCCTAGCCGCCACCTATCCCTCCCTTGGCCGCCGGCCCCTAGGGGGTAACCCTAGGGCGCCCTCTCCTCTCGCTTCCTCCTATATAGAGAGAGGTAGAGAGGGGGCGGCCACACGACGATCTTGTCGCGGCGCTGCCCCTCCTCTCCCTCGCAGTTTCTCTCCTCCATAACCCCATGAGAAAGCTCCGCCGAGCTATCACCACCAACACCTCACCACGCCATCGTGCTGTCGGAGGACTCAGGCTGCTACTTCATCATTGCTTGCTAGATCGAGGAGGTGAAGGCATCACCTAGTTCTACGTGTGTTGAACACGGAGGTGTCGTCCATTCGACACTTGATCAGGAGATCTCGGGACTGTTCGTGATTGGATCGCGAAGACGTACCACTACATCAACCGCATTCTTGAACGCTTCCACTTAGCGATCTACAAAGGTATGTAGATCCAATCTCTCCACTCGTAGATAATGATCTCCATAGATTGATCTTGGTGAGCGTAGCATTTTTTTTTGTTTCCCATGCAACGTTCCCCTTTAGTGGCATCATGGCTAGGTCTATGCGTAGATGGCTCTCGAGTAGAACACAAAGGAGTTTGTGGGCGTTGATATTTAGATTGCTTCCCTCTTTTGTCTTTTCTTGATTCTGTGGTATTTTTGGATGAAGCGTCCCGGACCAACTTTACTCGTCCACGTACGAGAGACCGGTTCCATGGACTAACATGCAACTTGTTGCATAAAGATGCATGGCGGGTGTCTGTCTCTCCTACTCTAGTTGAATCAGATTTGAAAAAAAGGCGGTCCTTGTAGAAGGCTAAATAGCAACTTGCATATCACTCTTGTGGTTTTGCGTAGGTAAGAAACGTTCTTGCTAGATACCAATATCAGCTACGTAAAATTTGCAACAACAAATTAGAGGACGTCTAACTTGTTTTTGCAGGGTATGCATGTGATGTGATATGAACAACGACATGATGTGATATATTTGATGTATGAGATGATCATGTTGTAATAGTTAATATCGACTTGCATGTCGATGCTACAGCAACCGGCAGGAGCCATAGGGTTGTCTTTAATTATTGTATGACCCGTGAGTCAATCATTAAGCGCTATGTAATGCTTTACTTTATCGGTAAACGGTAGCAATAGTAGTACAAGCATGGTTGGTGCGACAACCTCTATGGCAGCACAATGATGGATATCATGGTGTGGCGCCGGTAACGATGGAGATCATGCCGGCGCTTTGGAGATGGAGATCAAAAGCACAAGATCATGGCCATATCATGTCACTTATGATTTGCATGTGATGTTAATTCTTTTATGCAACTTGTTTTGCTTAGGACGACGGTAGAATTATAAGGTGACTCCTCACTAAATTTCAAGATAAAATTGTGTTCTCCCCGAGTGTGCATCGTTGCGAAAGTTCGTCGTGTTGAGACACCACATGACTATCGGGTGTGATAGACTCTATGTTCACAAGCAACGGGTGCAAGAAAATTTTGCACACGCGGAACACTCTGGTTAAACTTGATGAGCCTAGCATGTACAGACATGGCCTCGGAACACAAGAGACCAAAAGGTCGAATTGAGTCATATAGTTGATATGATCAACATGAAGATGTTCACCATTGAAACCAGTTCATGTCACGTGATGATCGAACTTAGGTTCGTGGATTTGGATCATGTGTCACTCGAATGACTAGAGGGATGCCAATTTGAGTGGGAGTTTTTAGTAATATAATTAACTAAACTCATTATCTTGAACAATAGTCTAAGTAATCTTTGCAAATTTATGTTGTAGATCAATGGCCCGCGCAGTAACACCCCTGAATTCTAATGTGTTCCTAGAGAAAGCTAAGCTGGAAGATGATGGGAGCAACTTTGTTGACTGGGTGTGTAATCTGAGGCTTGTCCTCATGGTTTCCCAAAAGAACTATGTACTTGATACATCGCTAGGTGACATGACTACTCAGTAGTTCAGTGTGTGATCTTGTATGGCTTATAACCGGGACTTCAAAGACGTTTTGAACGTCATGGAGCATATGAGATGTTCCAGGAATTGAAGTTTATCTTTGAGAAGAATGCCCGGATCGAGAGGTATGAGACCTGTGTAAGTTCTATGCTTGCAAGATCGAGGAGAACGGGTCTATCATTGAGTATGTTCTCAGAATGTCTGTGTATGCCAATCGTCTGGCTGAGTTGGGAATTGCTCTCCTGCCAGAGGCGATCACTGACAGAGTTCTCCAATCACTGCCACCTAGCTACAAAAGCTTTGTGCTGAACTACAACATGCAAGGGATGAATAAATCAGTCGTCGAGCTGTTTGCGATGCTGAAAGTTGCTGAGTTAGAAATCCAGAAGGAACATTAAGTGTTGATGTTCAATAAGACCACCCGTTTTAAGAAAAATGGCAAGGGAAGAAAGGTAACTTCAAGAAGAGTGGCAAATCTGTTGCCCCTCCCGTGAAGAAACCCAAGGTTGGGCCCAAGCTAGAAACTGAGTGCTATCATTGCAAGGGGACTGGTCACTAGAAGCGTAGCTGTCCCAAGTATCTGGCCGTTAAGAAGGCGGCCAACGCCAAACAAGGTATATGTGATATACATGATATTGATGTGTACCTCACCAACTCTCGTTGTAGTGCCTAGGTATTTTATACCAGTTCGGTTGCTCACATTTGCAACTCAAAATAGGAACTACGGAATAGGCGAAGGTTGATGAAGGATGAAGTGACAATGCGCATGGGAAATGGTTCCAAGGTTGATGTGATCGCCGTCGGCATGCTCTCACTTCAGTTACAATCGGGATTAGTGATGAACCTGAAGAATAGTTATTTTGTGCCTGTGTTAAGCATGAACATTATATCTGGATCTTGTTTATTGCGAGATGGTTACTCATTTAAATTAGAGAATAAAGATTGTTCTGTTTATATGAGTAATATCTTTTATGGTCATGCACCCAACGTGAGGGGTTTATTCTTATTGAATCTCGATAGTAATGATATGCATGTTCATAACATTGATGACAAAAAATGTAGAGTTGATAATACCACTTTCTTGTGGCACCCCCTCTTAGGTCATATTGGTGTAAAGCACGTGAAGAAACTCCATGTTGATGGGCTTTTGGAGTCACTTGATTTTGAATCACTTGACACATGTGAACCATGCCTCATGGGATGATGACCAAAACTCCATTCTCCGGAACAATGAAGCGAGCAAGTGACTTGTTGGAAATCATACATACTAATGTGTACAGTCCGATGAGCATTGAGGCGTGCAGTGGATATCGTTATTTTCTCACCTTCACTGATGACTTGAGTAGATATGGTTATATTTACTTAAGGAAACACAAGTCTGAAACATTTGAAAAGTTCAAACAATTTCAGAGTGAAGTGGAGAATTATCGTAACAAGAAGACCAAATTCCTACGATCCGATCGAGGAGGAGAATAGCTGAGTTAGGAGTTTGGCACTCACTTAAGACAATGTGGAATTGTTTCACAGTTGACTCCGCCTAGAACACCACAGTGCAATGATGTGTGTGAATGTCGAATCATACTTTATTGGATATGGTGCGTTCTATGATGTCTCTTGCCGATTTCCATTGTCATTTTGGGGTTATGCATTAGAGACAACAACATTCACTTTAAATAGGGCACCATCAAAGTCCGTTGAGACGACACCATATAAACTATGGTTTGGTAAGAAACCAAAGTTGTCGTTTCTTAAAGTTTGGGGATGTGATGCTTATGTCAAAAAGCTTCAGCTTGAAAAGCTGGAACCCAAAGCGGAGAAATGCGTTTTCATAGGATACCCAAAAGAGACAGTTGGGTACAACTTCTATCTCATATCCGAAGGGAAAAGTGTTTGTCGCTAAAAATGGAACATCTCTTGAGAAAGAGTTTCTCTCGAAATAATTGAGTGGGAGGAAGATAGAACCTGATGAGGTTGTTGAACCTTTACTTCAACCAGAGAGTAGCGCAACACAGAAAGATGTTGATATGGAGCATACGCCAGTTGAAGAGGAGGCCAATGATGATAAGCATGAAGGTTCGGATCAAGTTGCTATCGAACCTCGTACGTCAACAAGGGCACACACTGCTCCTCAGTGGTACAGTAACCCTGTCTTGACAGTCATGTTGTTGGACAACGATGAACCTACGAGCTATGGAGAAGCTATGGCGGGCCTTAGATTCCAACAAATGGTTAGAGGCCATGAAATCTGAGATAGGATCCACGTATGAAAACAATGTGTGGACTTTGGAAAAATTACCTAAAGGGCGAAAAGCCATTCAGAATAAATGGATCTTTAAGAAGAAGACGGACGCCGACGGTAATATCACCGTCTATAAAGCTCGACTTGTGGAAAAGGATTTTTCACAAGTTCAAGGAGTTGACTATGATGAGACTTTCTCACCCGTAGCGATGCTTAAGTCCGTCAGAATCATGTTAGCAATAGTTGCATTTTTCGATTATGAAATTTGAAAGATGGATGTCAAAACAACATTCCTTAACGGTTTCCTTAAGGAATAGTTGTATATGATGCAAGCGGAAGGTTTTGTCGAATGAGAGAATGCTAACAAAGTGTGCAAACCCCAGTAATCCATTTATGGACTGGTGCAAGCATCTAGGAGTTGGAATTAGCATTTTGATGAGGTGATCAAGGCGTTTGGGTTTATACAAGTTTATGGAGAAGCTTATATTTATAAGAAAGTAGTGGGAGCTCTATAGTGTTTCTAATATTATATGTGGATGACATATTGCTGATTGGAAACAATATGGAATTTTTGGGAAGTGTAAAGGATTACTTGGACAATAGTTTTTCAATGAAGGACCTCGGAGAAGCTGCTTACATATTGGGCAACAAGATCTATAGAGAGAGATCAAGACGCTTGATAGGACTTTCACACATCACATACCTTGACAAAGTTTTGAAGAAGTTCAATGTGGAATAGTCCAAGAAAGGGTTCTTGCCTGTGTTGCAAGGTGTGAAGTTGAGTAAGACTCAATGCCTAGTGACTGCAGAAGATAGAGAAAAGATGAGTGTCGTTCCCTATGCTTCAGCCATAGGCTCTATCATGTATGCAATGTTTTGCACAAGACCTGATGTCAGTCTTGCCACAAGTATGGCGGGAGGGTTGCAAAGTGATCGAGGAATGGAGTACTGGACATCGGTCAAGAATATTCTGAAGTAACTAAAAAGGACTAAGGAAATGTTTGTCGTGTATGGAGGTGATCAAGAGCTCGTCGTAAAGGGTTACATTGATGCAATCTTTGACACTGATCCGTATGACTCTAAGTCGCAAACCGAATACGTATATATTCTCAATGGGGGTGCAGTAAGCTGGTGCAGTTCTAAGCAAAGCGTGGTAGCTGATTCTACATGCAAAGCGGAGTACATAGCTGCCTCGGACGCGGCCAAAGAACGTGTCTCGATGAAGGAGTTCATGATAGATCTTGGAGTTGTGCCAAGTGCACTCGATCCAACGACTCTACTTTATGACAAAACCGGTTCCATTGCTATAGCCAAGGAACAAAGGTTTCACAACAGGACCAGACACATAAATCGATGCTTCAATTCCATCCGCAATTACATCAAGGAGGAGGACATAAATATTTTCAAAGTGCACACAGATCTCAATGTTGCAGACCCGTTGAATAAGCCTCTTCCACGAGCGAAACATGATCGACACCAGAACTGTATGGGTATTAGATTCATTACAATGTAAATCACATAGTGATGTGAGCTAGATTATTCACTCTAGTGCAAGTGGGAGACTGTTGGAAATATGCCATAGAGGAAATAATAAAATATTTATTATTATATTTCCCTGTTCAAGATAATCATTTATTATCCATGTTAAAATTGTATTGGTTTGAAACTCAAATACATGTGTGGATACATAGACAACACATTGTCCCTAGTAAGCCTCCGATGGGCTAGCTCGTTGATCAAAGATGGTCAAGGTTTCCTGACCATATACATGAGTTGTCATTTAATAACGGGATCACATCATTAGGAGAATGATGTGATGGACAAGACCCAAACTATACATGTAGCATATGATCGTGTCAGTTTACTGCTACTCTTTTCTGCATGTCAAGCATCTGTCCCTATGACCATTACACATGCAACTCCCGGACACCGTATGAAGGAGAGGTATCTCTTGGCCCACTCGGTAATACATCATCATAATGAGCCTGCAAGCAATGTGACTAAGGAGTTGGTCGTGGGATCTTGTATTACGGAACAAGTAAAGAGACTTGCCAGTAACGAGATTGAGCTAGGTATGGATATACCAACGATCGAATCTCGGGCAAGTAACATACCGATGGATAAAGGGTACAACATACGGGATTGATTGAATCCTTTACATTGAGGTTCAACCGTTCAAAGATCTTTGTAGAATGTGTAGGAACCAATATGGGCATCCAGGTCCTGCTATTGGTTATTGACCGGAGAGTGTCTCGGTCATGTCTACACAGTTCTCAAACCCTCAAGGTCTACACATTTAAGGTTCGATGACAATATAAGCATAATTGAGTCATAGTGTTGGTGACCGATGGTTGTTCAGAGTCCTGGATGAGATCCCGGACGTGACGAGGAACTCCGAAAGAGTCCGGAGGTGAAGAATGATATATAGGATGAAGGTCATTGGAGTCTGGAAGTGTTCCGAGGCATATCGAGGGATTCACGGAGTGCCTAAAGGGGTTTCACGAGGCCCCGACAATTGTTGGGGATTCACGGAGTGCCGAAAGGGGTTTCACAGGTCTTCATAAGCAAGAAAGTTGGATGCACACCCACTTAGGTTTAGTTGATCTTTCATACACTTATAGCTCTAGTGCATCCGTTCCATGGCAATCCCTACTCCTCGCATTGATATCTATTGATGGGTATCTCCATAGCCCGTTGATAAGCCGAGTTAATGCGAGACTTTCTTCTCCACATTTACCCCTTTGAAACCTACCACCATATTCTATTCCACCTAAATGTTATATCCATGGTTTACGCTCATGTATTGAGTGAGTAATAAAAAACTACGGCATGTTAAAAATTATTATCTAATTGCCCGACTTAACACCATGGTGCTTGGCATTTGTATTTATGTAGTGAATACGGAGCCATGCCATGCTAATATGATAAAATAAATAGGGGTTAAACATTCTTTAAGGATCATAAATTTTGAAACTTGACTATTATGTTACTTATGTTTATGAATACTACTATCTTGATGCTTATTATTTCATCGTTTCTCAATGATCACACGTGCAATAGATTACATGTTGTGTAGGATGTCACATCAAATTTTTTGTTTTCTCATTTACTTACTCGAGGACGAGCAGGAATTAAGCTCGGGGATGTTGATACATCTCCAACATATCTGTAATTTTTGATTGTTCCTTGCTATCGTATTATCATTCTAGGATACTTTTTGGGCATTTATTTGTTGATTCATATTATTTTTGAGCGCTAACCTATTAACCCAGTGCCTAGTGCTAGTTGTTGTTTTCTGCGTGTTTTTGGCTTTTTCACGTGTACAATACCAAATAAAGTCCAATTGCCACGAATATTTTGATAATTTTTTCTGGATGAAAAGAAGATCTTTAAGCCTCGGGAGGAGACAGGAGGCCGCACGAGAGAGACGGTACACATGAAAATTGTGATGAAGTGATTCATGATGTTTCCTTGAATGAAAAGCATGATTGCAATGATATTGTTATAAATTCTGTTAATACAAATTGTGATAATGATATGCAAACCCACAAGCTTGGGGATGCTATATTTGATGAGTTTGCCATGACCACTACTTATTGCAATGATGATGATTGGGGTGATAATGCTTCTTATGATCATGATAATTTATTTAATACTCTTGATGAATATGACATCGAAAGTGGGTTTGGGAGAGTGAGAACTTTAGGTAAAAACAATCCCACATATTTGGAGAGTGTTCAATCTTATGAATTTTTTGATAAAAGTAGGTTTGGAGAGGTCATTACTTTAGTTGATGTTAATCCCACTACCTTGGAAGATTGTAAGACTTTTATGCATGTGGATCATCAAAATAATGCTTTATGTGATAACTATATTGTTTAATTTATTCATGATTCTACTGAAAATTACTATGAGAGAGGAACATATGCTTTTACATATTGCAATAATATCAAGTTTCTTCTCTTTGTGTCGGAAATTTTGAAGTTATACTTCTTTTGCCTTCGTATGCTATTTTAGTATTTTCGCATAATTTGTTTGCTCACAAAATCCCTATGCATGGTAAGTGGGTTAGACCTAAATATGCTTTCCATGTGATTCATGATGCTCTCTTTATGTTTCAATTCTTTACCTTTATGCGAGCATCATTGAAAGCATTATGCCTAGCTAGGGGCGTTAAACAATAGGGCTTGTTGGGCGGCAACCCGATTTTATTTTTATGCTTTTGTTTTTGCTTATGTTTATAAGTGTTGCACACATTATTACCTCTATAATAATTGTGTTTTCTTGTTTTAATTAGCTTTTGATCCAAGTAAGACCTTTGGGATGGTCTATGGTGTTTGCAAGTTGATTTTGCTGAAAAACAGAAACTTTCGCTCTCAGTCGAGAAATTTTATAAATTCAGTGGAACATGCTTTTGATTTGAAGTTCTTACACAATATTGGATTACAAATTTCCCATATCTTCCTAATAGTTCAGAATTTTTGGAGTTACAGAAGTATTCGAAGTAAACAGATTGCTACAGACTGTTCTGTTTTTGACAGATTCTGTTTTCTTTGTGTTGTTTGCTTATTTTGATGAATCTATGGGTTGTACCGGGGGGTATGAACCATGGATAAGTTGGAATACAGTAAATCTTACATCAAAATAAATAAATTATGAGTTCACAACAATACCTAAAGTGGTGATTTATTTTTCTTATACTAACATATCTCATGAGTTTTCTGTTGAGTTTTGTGTTGTGAAGTTTTCAAGTTTTGGGTAAAGATTTGACGGACTAAGGAAAAAGGAGTGGAAAGATCCTAAGCTTGGGGATGCCCAAGTCACCCCAAGCCATATTCAAGGATACCAAAGAGTCTAAGCTTGGGGATGCCCCGGAAGGCATCCCCTCTTTCGTCTTCAATCCATAGGTAAATTTACTTGAGGCTATATTTTTATTCACCACATGATATGTGTTTTGCTTGGAGCGTCTTGTATGACATGAGTCTTTACTTTTTAGTTTGCGACAATCATCCTTTCTGCATACATCTTTTGAGAGAGAGAAATACACTGAATCGTTAATTTATCAGAATACTCTTTATGCTTCACTTATATCTTTTGAGCTAGGCAATGTTGTTCTAGTACTTCACTTATATCTTTTAGAGCACGGCGGTGTTGTGGAATTATTAAAACTTTCGTTCTTCACTTATATTATTTTGAGAGTTCTTTAAACAGCATGGTAATTGTTTTAGGTTATGAATTTAGTCCTAATATAATAGGCATCCAAGAGGGATATAATAAAAACTTTCATATTAAGTGCATTGAATATGATGAGAAGTTTGATTCCTTACATATAGTTTTGAGATGTGAGGATGGCGATATGAGAGTCATACTAGTAAGTAATTGTGAATTAGAAAAAATACTTGTGTTGAAGCTTGTGATTCCCGTAGCATGCACGTATGGTGAACCGTTATGTGATGAAGTCGGAGCATGACTTGTTTAATGATTGTCAACCTTTGTGTGGAGGTCGGGATCGCGCGATGGTTAACTCCTACCAACCCTTCTCCTAGGAGCATGCGTCTAATATTTTGCTTCGATAACTACTAGGCTTTTGTAATAAGTATGTGAGTTCTTTATGACTATTGTTGAGTTCATGGATTATACGCACTCTCACCCTTCCACCTTTGCTAGCCTCTCTAGTACCGCGCAACTTTCGCAGGTACAATTAAACCCACCTTCCTCAAAATAGCCACCGTATATGTTCCTCTAAACATCCACTATACCTACCTATTATGGCATTTTCATAGCCATTCCGAGATATATTGCCATGCAACACCATCATCCCGTTTTTACGACGCGCACCATCACTTCCATATTGCTTGTAGAGTCATACTTTGTTCTAGATATTGAGTTGTAAGTAAATAAAAGTGTGATGATTTTGCATTATTATAGCATTGTCCCTGTGTGAGAAAAATGATGATGGAAGCTATGATTCCCTCACAAGTTGGGATGAGTCTCCGGACTTTACAAAAAATAAAAGAGGCTAGCGAAGCCCTTTAAAAAAATAGGCCATAGAAGCCCATCCAAAAAAGAAGAGAAAAAAAGAAAAGATAAGAAAGAAAAAAATAAGAAAAAAAGAGAGAAAGAGAGAAGGGACAATGCTACTATCTTTTTCCACACTTGTGCTTGAAAGCAGCACCATGTTTTTCATAGAGAGTCTCCTATGTTGTCACTTTCATATAACTAGTGGTATACACCTTTTGCACAACCACTTAGTTTTATTTTTGAGCTTTCATACAGTTATAGCTCTAGTGCATTTCTTGCATGGCAATCCCTACTGACTCACATTAATATCATTTGATGGACATCTCCACAGCCCATTGATATGCCAAGTTGATGTGAGACTATTTTCTTCCTTTCTTTTTGCAACCTCCACCACATTCTATTCCACCTATAGTGCTATATCGATGGCTCACGCTCATGTATTGCGTGAGACTTGAAAAGGTTTGAGAACATAAAAAGTGTGAAACAATTGCTTGGTTTTCACCGGGGTTGTGCATGATTTAGATACTTTGTGTGGTGAAGATGGAGCATAGGCAGACCATATGATTTTGTAGGGATAACTTTCTAAGACCATGCTATTTCGAAAGGAAGCAATTACCTTATTAGTATGCTTGAAATATTATTGTTTTTATGTCAATATAGACTTTTTTGAGTCTTATGGAGCTGAATATTCATGCCACATTAGAGAATATTACATGGATAAATATGTTAGATAGCATTCCACATCAAAAATTCTGTTTTTATCATTTACCTACTCGAGGACGAGTAGGAATTAAGCTTGGGGATGCTGATACGTCTCCAACGTATCTATAATTTTTGATTGTTCCATGCTATTATATTATATGTTTTGGATGTTATATATGCATTTATATGATGTTTTATATTATTTTTGGGACTAACCTATTAACCTAGAGCCTAGTACCAGTTTCTGTTTTTTTCCACATTTTTGAATATTGCAGATAAGAAATATTAAATGGAGTCCAAACGGAATACAATCTCCAGAAAGATTTTTCTTGGACTAGAAGACACGCAATAAACTTGGAGTAGGGGGCAAGGCAGTTGCCGGGAGGCCACAAGCCTGCAGGGCGCGCCCTGGGGGCTGGCCGCGCCCCTGGCTTATGGCCCCCTGCAGGTCTCCTAACCCTAATTCTTGGCCTATAAAATCCCAAATATTCTAGTATCACCAAAAAGATCCACAAAAATACTTTTACGCCACCGGGAGCCTCTGTTCCCGAGAGATCCAATCTGGGAGCCTTTTCCGATAATCTGCCGGAGAGGGAATTGATCACGGAGGGCTTCTACATCAACTCTATTTCCCCTCCGATGATGTGTGAGTAGTTCACCACACACCTAGTGGTCCATAGCTAGTAGCTAGATGGCTTCTTCTCTCTCTTTGATCTTCAATACCATGTTCTTCATGATCTTCATGGAGATCTATCCGACGTAATAATCTTTTGCGGTGTGTTTGTCGAGATCTGATGAATTGTGAGTCTCTTCTGAATTCACAATTTCTTACTAGTATGAAAATTATTTGAGTCTCTTCTGAATTATTATATGCATGATTTCATATCTTTGCAAGTCTCTTCAAATTATTTGTTTTGTTTGGCCAACTAGATTGGTAATTCTTGCAACGGGAGAAGTGCTTAGGTTTGTGTTCAATCTTGCGGTGTCCTCACCCAGTGACAGTAGGGGTAGCGAGGCACGTATTGTATTGTATTGTATTGTATTGTATTGTATGGTTGCCATCTAGGATAAAAAGAAGGGGTTTTCATCATATTGCTTGAGTTTATCCCTCTACATCATGGTATCTTACTTATTGCGTTACTCTGTTCTTCATGAACTTAATACTCTAGATGCAGACATGAGTCGATCGATGTGTGGAGTAATAGTAGTAGATGCAGAATCATTTCAGTCTACTTGATACGGACGTGATGCCTATAAGCATAATCATTGCCTTCAATATCTTCATAATTATTTGCTTTTCTATCAATTTCTCGACAGTAATTTATTCACCCATCGTATTATTTTCCTTTATGAGAGAAGCCTCTAGTGAAACCTATGGACCCCGGGTCTATTTTCCATATCATATTTTCTGATCTATAAACCAAATATACCAAAAATACTTTGATGCAATTTATTTACTTTAGTTTTACTTTCAGATCTATCAATATTTTATATCTATCTCTATCAGATCTCATCCTTGCAAATAACTTTGAAGGGATTGACAACCCCTTTATAGCGTTGGGTGCAAGTGTTTGATTATTTGTGTAGGTACTACTATTGGAGTCTCGCTTGTTCCTCCTACTAGATTGACACCTTGGTTCTCAACAAACTGAGGAAAATACTTATCTACTTCATTGCATAACCCTTTCCTCTTCAAGGGAAAACCAACACAAGCTCAAGAGGTAGCAAGGATCGACAAAACCTTCTCGTTATATCACATACAACCTTTCCTTAAGGAAACCGTCAAGGAAACACAATTTTTGACATCCTTCTGCCACATTTCCTATTCAAAAAATGCGACAACTACTAACATAATCCCAACAGACTTTAGCATTGCTACGGGTGAGAAATTCTCATTATAGTCAATCTCCTTGAAATTGTTGGAAACCTCTTTGCAACAAGTCGAGATTTAGAGAAAGTGACATTACCATCAACGACTATCTTGTTCTTAAAAATCAATTTGTCCTCAATGACCTTTTGGTCATCGGGCAAGTCTATCAAAGTCCATACTTGGTTTTTATACATGCAACCTATCTAAATTTTATGGCCTCTAGGCATTTGTCTGGAATCCGGGCCCATCATCGCTTCCTCATAGTTCATAGACTCATCATTGTCTAACAACATAACGTCCAAGACATGATCATCGTACCACTTGGGGCACTACGTGTGCTTGTCGACCTATGCGGTTCAGTAGTAACTTGATTCGAAGTTTTATGATCATCATCATTAGCTTACACTTCAATTGGTGTACACATCATAGGAACACCTTTCTGTGTTGCACTACTTTCCAATTCAATTGAAGGTTGAATAACCTTATCAAGTTCTACCTTCCTCCCCCTCACTTCTTTCGAGAGAACCTCCTTCTCTAGAAAGGATGCCTTCTTGGAAACAAAGAGCTTGCATTCGAATCTATGATAGAAGGTATTCCCAATTATTTCTTTAGGATGTCTTATGAAGATGCACTTTTCCGCTTTGGGTTCGAGCTTATATGTCATAAGTGTCGCATCCCCAAACTCTAAGAAACGACAACTTAGGTTTCTCGCCAAACCATAGTTCATACGGTGTCGTCTCAACGGATTTAGATGGTTCCCTATTTAAAGTGAATGTAGTTGTCTCTAATGCATAACCCCAAAACGGTAGTGGAAAATTGCTTAGAGACATCATAGAACGCACCATATCCAATAGAGTACGGTTACGATGTTCGGACACACCATTATACTGAGTTGTTCCAGGTGGCGTGAGTTATGAAACAATTTCCACATTGTCTTAAATGGATACCAAACTCGTAACTCAGATATTCACCTCCACAATCATATCATAGACATTTCCATCTTCTTGTCACCATGATCTTCAACTTCACTCTGAACTTGCTTAAACTTTTTAAAATTTCATACGTGTGTTTCAGCAAGTAAGTATAATCATATCTACTCAAAACATCTATGAATCTAAGGAAATAACAATATCCACCACTTGCTTCAACACTCATTGAACTGCATACATCAATATGTATTATTTCCAGTAAGTCACTTGCCTGCTCCATCGTACCAGAAAATGGGGTCGTAGTCATCTTGCCCATGAGGCATGGTTTGCATGTCTCAAGCGACTCAAAATCGAGTGGGTCCAAAGATCCATTAACACAGAGTTTCTTCATGTGCTTTACACCAATATGACCAAAGTAAGAGTGCCATAAGTATGTGGTACTATCGTCATTAACTTTGCATCTTTTGGCATCAATACTATGAACACGTGTATCACTATGATCGAGATTCAATAAACCATTCACAATGGGTGCATGATCATAAAATATATTATTCATGTAAAGAGAACAACCATTATTCTCTAACTTAACTGAATAATCGTCTCGCAATAAACAAGATCAAGATATATTGTTCATGCTCAACTTAGGCACAAAATAACATTTATTTAGGTTTAATACTAATCCTGAATGTACAGAGAGTGTGTCGATGGCGATCACATCAACCTTGGAGATATTGTCAACGTGCATCGTTACCTCGTCATTAGTTAGTCTCATTTATTCCGCAGCTCATGTTTCAAGTTACTAATATTAGCAAGTGAACCGGTATCAAATACTGAGGGGCTACTATGAGCACTAGCAAGGTACACATCAATAACATGTATATCAAATATACCTTTCTTGTTGTTTCCAACCTTCTTATCTGCCAAGTATTTGGGGGCAGTTTCACTTCCAGTGATCATTCCCCTTACAATAGTAGCACTTACTTTGAGGTTTAAGTCCAGCCTTGGGTTTCTTCAAGGGACCAACAACTGGCTTGCCATTCCTTCTGAAGTTTTGCTTCTTTCCCTTGCCCTTCTTGAAACTGGTGGTCTTATTAACCATTAACATTTGATGCTCCTTCTTTATTTCTACCTCCACGGAGTAAAACATCGTGAATAGCTTAGGGATCATCTTCTCCATCCCATGCATGTTATAGTTCATCCCGAAGCTCTAGTAGCTTGGTGGTATTGACTGGAGAACTCTGTCAATCATTGTCTTATCAGGAACATTAACTCCCACTTGATTCAAGTGATTGTAGCACCCAGACTTTCTAATCACATGCTCACCGGCTGAGCCATTCTCCTCCATCTAATATGAAAATAACTTGTCAGCGGTCTCATACCTCTCAACACACGCATGAGCCTGAAATACCAATTCACCTCTTGGAACATCTCATATGCTCTGTCGCGTTCCAAACGTCTTTGGATCCTCGATTATAAGCCGTAAAGCATGGCACACTGAACTATCGAGTAGTCATCAGAACATGCCTTCTAGACATTCACAACATCCACAAACGACACTTGAGGGGGTGGTGCACCGAGCGGTGCATCAAGGACATAAGCTTTCTATGTAAAAATAAGGTCAATCCACATATTACGGACCCAGCCTGCATAATTGCTACCATCATATTTAAACCTTGTTTTCTCTATGAACGTATCAAAATACAGAGGAGCTACACAGCGAGCCGTTGATCTACAACCTATTTTGCAAAGACATTCTTAGATTATGTCATGATAATTAGTTCAGTTAATCATATTACTAATGAATACCCACTTAAATCAACTTCCCTCAGGTTGTCCAAGTGTTACAGGATCCAAATTCACCAACCCAAGTCCGATCATCACGTGAGATGAGGTGGTTCCAATGATGGAAATCTCCATGTTGATCATATCTACTATATGACTCATGTTCGACCTTTCGGTCTCCTATGTTCCAAGGCCATGTATGTACATGCTAGGCTCGTCAACTTTTAATCCAAGTATTCTGCATGTGTAAAATTGGCTTACACTTGTTGTATGTGAACAAAGAGTCTAACACACCCGATCATCACGTGGTGTGATAACCCACAAGTATAGGGGATCACAACCGTTTTCGAGGGTAGAGTATTCAACCCAAATTTCTAGATTCGACACAAGGGGAGCCAAAGAATATTTGTAGGTATTAGCAGCTGAGTTGTCAATTCAACCACATTTGGAGATTCAATATGTGCAACACAGTGATCAGTAGCATAGTAATATGATAGTTTTGATAGGAGTGGTAATAGTAGCAATAGCAATGGTAACAGTGATAGCAATTTTGTAGGAGTTGTAACAATAGTAGAAATAGTAGTAACTTAGCAAGAGCAATATGTGGAAAAGTCACATGCATTGGATCAATGATATTGTTGGATAATATTCATCATATAACAATCATAACCTAGGGTTGCACAGAACTAGCTCCGTTCATCAATATACTGTAGGCATGTATTCCGTAAATAGTCATACATGCTTATGAAAAAGAACTTGCATGACACATTTTGTCCCACCCTCCCATGGTAGTGGGGTCCATGAGGAAACTAAGGGATATTAAGGCCTCCTTTTAATAGAGAACCGGAACAAAGCATTAACACATAGTGAATACATGAACTCCTCATACTACGGTAATCACCGGAAAGAACCCAATTATTGTCACTTTGGGGTATGCGGATCCTAACACATAGTAGGTGCATATGACTTGCAAGATCAGATCAAGAACATAGATATAATGGTGAAAACATAAACGGTTTAGATCTGAAATCATGGCACTCAGGTCCTAGTAAAAAGCATTAAGCATGGCAAAGTCATAACAACATCGATATCCGAAAATAGTGGATGCTAGGGATCAAGCCCTAACAAAACTAACTCGATTACATGATGAATCTCATCCAACTCCTCACCGACCAACCAACCTACGATGGAATTACTCACTCCTGGTGGGGAGCATCATGGAATTGATGATGAAGAAGGGTTGGTGACGATGAAGACCGAAGATTCCCCTCTCCGTAGCCCCAAACGGGCTCCAAATCTGGCCTCCCGATGAAGAACACGAGGTGGTGGAAGCTGTGTATCGCCAAACGTGATGAAACTCCCTATCTTATTTTTTCTCCAAAAATAGGATTATATAGTGCTGAGATTAGGGTCAGTGGAGCCCCGAGTGCCCCACTACCCACCAGGGCGTGCGAGGGGGGGGGGTGGCGTGTCGTGGTGCCTAGTGGGCGCCTGCCCCCCTCCAGTGGGTCTTGGTACCAGTATTTTTATTTTATTCCATAAAAATCTCCAGAAAGTTTCGTCCAATTCCGAGAACTTTTATTTCTGCACAAAAACAACACCATGGTAGTTCTGCTGAAAGCAGTGTTAGTCCGGGTTATTTTCATTTAAATCATGCAAATTAGGGTCCAAAACAAGAGCAAAAGCATTAGGAAAAGTAGATACGACGGAGACGTATCAACTCCCCCAAGCTTAACCCATTGCTTGTCATCAAGCAATTCAGTTGACAAACTGGAAGTGAAAAATAAAAACTTCTACGAACTCTTTTGTTCTTGTTTACATATATATAATTAGAGAGCACCCAAGTTTTCAGCATAAATCAACACTAACCATATCGACAATAACTCTGGGAAACTATATTAGCTCATATCAATGGCATAATCAACTAGCGAACAATAATAAGATAACACAAACACCAACACTTTGTCAAAACAGTAATGATATAATATGACAACAGTGGCATCTCGCTAGACCTTTCTGAGACCGCAAAAACATAAATGCAGAGCACCTCCAAAGTTCAGGCAGTGGATAGACATTGTAATTAATGGTAGAGGAGATCCAGTCACGATGCATTCAACGTTTAACTAGACACAATGCATGAGGATGACAACAGTGCTCTCAGGTCTGGTACTTATTTGAGAAGATGATTACTCAACATAAAAATAAAATAACATAAAAGTAAATGGAAAGCCCCTTCACAGAGGGAAGGAGGGCTTTGCAGCGGTGATAGAGCTCACAACAAAAATTAGAGATAAATAATTTTGGGAGGTACACCCTTCTTGTTAACGTTACGAATAAGAGTTATCAATATCTTCCATGCTAAACAAATTAGCGACGGTTCCCAAGCGGTAAAAGTAAGGTTTACCCCCCCCCCCTTCACCAACAAACACACTCCACGTCTAGCCGAATCCACAGGTGCCATCCATACCGACAACATTCCAGGGGGGTTTTGTTTAATTATTTGTGAATTTTTATTTAGGGACTGGGAATCCCTTTTTACCGGCCCTCTCGTGCAAGGACGCGTGAATAAACACTCATCATGAGAATAACCCGCTTAGCATGGAAGATACTGATCGCCCCCTATTGCTCCATGAGCGGTCGAGGCACACAAAATAGATGTTCATTTGAAACATCAGAAGTGACACATGCAAATTTACTTGGAACGACACGGTAATACCGCATATAGGTAGATATAGTGGACTCATCTGGAATAACTTCGGTTTAAGGATTTTGATGCACAAGCAGTATTCCCGCTTAGTACAGGGGAAGGCTAGCAAATAGGTTGAGAAGCGACCAGCTAGAGAGAGAAAGAGGTCACAAACATGCTTATGAATAATTATCATTGCATACTAGCATGAGTAAGATATAAAAACCATGAACATAAATATCATGGAGGCTATGTTAGTTTTGATTCAACTACATGTGTGAACATGTGCCAGGTCAAGCCACTCGAACATTCAGAGGAGGATACCGTATCATCATACTACATCACAACCATTTTAATGCATGTTGAGATCCAAGATAAATCATTATCCACTCCTAGCTACTTAAGCATGGCATGAACAACTATAATCTCTAATTACCATTGCAAACATGTCTGGTCATAATACGCTAAATCATGGATACTGGTCTAAACATATTTACAAAAACAAAAACAAGTAGTTCATACCTGCTTTTCTCTACCATAGTCACTTCATCAAATATTGTAATTATTGCCTTTCACTTGCACGACCAAATGATAAGAAAGTGATAATAGTGAAAGAGTTCCATGGACTAAGCTGGAATGTGAAACATTTTATTCAAAAGGAGAAGACAAAATAATATGGGTTGTTTATTAGATCAATAACAGCGCATATGAGAGCTACTCAACATTTTCATCGTGGTCTTCCCCTTGGGTACGACTCAATAAAAGGAAAAGAAATTCAGAGAAACACACTGAAATATTATTGGACATTTTTATTTTTCTAGAAGAAAGAAAATTGAAGAAGGAAAACAAAAACGAGAAAAACTATTTGCACGGGAAAGCTCCCAACAAGCAAAAGAAGAAAAGAGAAATCCTTTGGGTTTTCTATTAATACTACAACTAAGTTATGGTAGAAAGAAAAACCAAAAAGTAACAAGAATTATTTTTTGATTTTTTGAAAGTGTTTCAAACACACGAGAAGAAGGCAAGAAAAGTGTGAACACCGACAATTAGAGTGTGTGAACATGAATGTAAAGTCGGTGGAAACATGTACTCCCCCAATCTTAGGCTTTTGGCCTAGCTTCATAATCATCACCTGTAGTAGCCTGGATAATAGTCAGAATGATAACTCATGGAGACTCTTGGTGCGTTCTCCTCAGCCTGACGAGCAACCTCCACTACCTCGTTGTACTCACGCGCCTCCCTCTCACAGACGTAATATCTTACTTTTCCTGCAAATCAAAGAGGGAAGGTGCAGGCAAAATAACAGGCACAATATTTTTTATTAAATATTAGGTTGTAATTATAATCAGCAGTCGTGGACTTTATGAACTTGTGGCGCTTCATGGCCTCAAAGTCTAAGCACCAAGTAGGAAGGATAGGGTCACTAGGCTACAATGACACGCCACACCTCTCAGCTAAACGGGAGGCATAAATCCCGCCATAAAATTGGCCACTATCTGAGTTGAGTTGCAACATGCGTGCAATGATTGCTCCAAGATTATAACGTTTAATTCTAGTTAAAGCAGTATGTATGAGACTCAATTCTGGAGAACATAAGGTACTGCAATCTTGCTTGCCCACTATGCATTTTGCAATAAAGAGTGCAAAGTAACGAATTAAAGGAAAGTGTATGCTATTTATTCTACCTTGAGTCACTCCCCTATCCTCACCAAAACAAAGACTAGTTAAAAATGCCTCATATTAAAATTTTGGTGGTTCGTCGAGGGAACCCCAACATGGGATTTTACATGCAGCGGAGAAATCTTCTAGATACATGGTGAAGGCATTATCATAGAGGTTAAAGCAGACTCTAAATTCTTGAGGATAAAATTTAAATCCCTTGGTGAATGTTTCATTAAGGTGGTAATGTTGCGTGCACTTATCTACGATGAAGGGTGCAAGCTCCATATTATGAATGTTATGCTCAAACTCTTCTTTAGTGCCTTCACCCATCATGAAGTCATCACAAGGCCAAAGGTACATTTTGGTGTTGGCATCCTGCATCGAGGTTTCACTTGGCTCAACATGGGACAGCCGTATGGGAGCCTCACTCGATGATGCCTCCGAGTACTTCCTCCTTGAAGAACTCTTTAGCCAGTTCATTATTCCTACGTACAAATTTCTGAAAAAATTGGGTCACAAAACAAAGTTAAGAAAACCTCACAAGAATGATAGCAACTACTTATATGGATGTCTAGAGCCTAAAACAAGTATTCAAATTACTTGGAAGTTCAAGAATTCAACATGCAAGCTCATCTATAGCAACACCTAGAGTAGCTAAGTACTCTAACAATAAGGCATTAAAAAAAGTAATTGGAGGAGTGGGGGAGTTACATACCAAGGAGCAATCCCACAAAACAGTTTTAGAAATGGAGCTTCGAGCAAAGAGATCAAAATCCGTGGGTTTGAGAGTAAGAACACGGGAAAGAAGGCAATGTTGATTTTTTTTCTCGAGGCAGGTTATGACATGGGCTAAAGAGATAAGTGAGGGGGCCGAGGGGCCCACTACCCAGCAGGGCGCGCCTGGTGGGGGTGGCATCCCCTGGTTCCTAGTGGCCACCTGGGACACTCCATGGAGTGTTTTTAGTGACACATATTCTCAAACATTCAGAAAAAAATTCGTGTAAAATTCCAGCTCATCTGGAGATTTTTTATTTTTGGGCACTTTTTTTATTGCACTAAAAAATTCAGAAAACAGGATAATCATGGCATTTATTGCAATTATTTAAAAATAACAGGAAAAATAAGATGGGTACAGAAGGTTGTGCCTATTGAATTCATCGACCTCATGCCTCTCGAAAATGATCCATTAACTAGGTTGATCAAGCCTTATTAACAACCTCTTCCAATTAGCATGAACCCGAAGAATTTTTGTAAAACACTAAGTTACCTCAACAGGGATGTGCATATCCCCAACAATTAGTATTCCATATTATATTTGTCAGTAGGTAAATGGGGTTGAAAACTTCCAATAGTGATAGTCAGAGATTTTTCAATAACATTAACACCATTCACTTGGAATTGTTTCTTTCAAAAATGCACCGTATGTTCTTTACTATTGACACGAAAAGTGAATTTTATTTTGTTGCAATCAATAAAAAACCCTGTAGTATTTAAGAATGGTCTACCAAGGATAATTGATATGTTGTCGTCCTCGGGAGTATCAAGTATTACAAAGTTTGTCAAGATAGTAATATTTGCACCAACAAAGGGCACATCCTCACAAATAACGATATGTACGGCAGTTGATTTGTCGGCCATTTGCAATGAAATTTTAGTAGGTGTTCATTTGTTCAAATCAAGTCTTCTATATAAAGAGAAATGCATAACACTAACATCGGCTCCTAGATCACATAAATCAGTTTTCACATAGTTTCTTTTGATGGAACATGGTATAGTTGGTATTCCTCGATCTCGTAGTTTTTTAGGTACTCCATCCTTAAAAGAATAATTAGCAAGCATGGTGGAGATTTCAGCTTCAGGTATTTTTTTTTCTTTTATTAGTGATGATGTCTTTCATATACTTAGCATAAGGGACCATCTTTCAAAAATCAGTTAAACGAGTATGCAAAAAAGATTGGCCTAAGCATTTCAGCAAAGCGTTCAAATTCTTCATCATCTTTCTTCTTAGTTGGTTCGGGTGGATATGGCATGGATTTCTAAACCCATGGCTCTCTTTCTTTGCCATGTTTTATAGCAACAAAATCTCTTTTATCATATCGTTTATTCTTAGGTCGTGGGTTATCAAGATCAACAGCGGGTTCTATCTCAACGTCATTATCTTGTTCTTTATCATTTTCAGGTTGAGCATCATCATTATCATTTTCATTATCACTAGGTGAATGCTCACTACTCGATTGAGTTTCAACATATGAGATAGAGATATCATTAGCATTATGAGAAGGTTTTTCTACTTGAGGTTCACAAGAAGTATGCAAAGTCCTGTCATTTTTCTTTTTCTTTCCAAACAGACTAGGTGCATCTATATTAATTCTTTGTGAATCTTGTTCGGTTCTTTTAGGATGAACTTTTGGATATAGTGGATCTTGCGTCATTGTTCCTCCTCTAGTCATTACTCTAACATGATCATTCATATTATTATTCATTTCATGAAGTAGCTCACTCTGAGACTTAGCAACTTGTTCTAATTGAATTTGAACCATAGAACCATGCTTTCCTACACCTCTTACATCATTGATGATTCCAAATAACAAGTCGCTTAGGCGAACAATTGTTTCATAACATAGGAGTTGAAATGATCTTGCCTTCTAATAAAATTATCAAACTCATATAAGCATTGACTAGGATGTTTATTTTAAGGGATGTCACCTTCATCAAACTTTAAAAGAGAATTTACCTCCAGCACATGTGGTGGTATGTTGAGACCATGTATTTCTTCAATGGGAGGTATATTCTTAACATATTCAGCTTTAATGCCTTTTTCCTTCATACATTTCTTTGCCTCTTGCATAGTTTCAGGACTAAGGGATAATACACCCCTCTTCTTTGGAGTGGATTTAGGTGGTAGTTCAGGAAGTGTCCATTCATCATGATTCTTCAATATGTTAGTCAATAATACCTCAGCTTGTTTGATAGTTCGTTCCCTAAAAACACAACCAACACAACTATCTAGGTGGTCCCTAGAAGCATTGGTTAGTCCATGATAAAATATATCAAGTATTTCATTTTTCTTGAGAGGATGATCAGGCAAAGCATTAAGTATTTGGACAAGCCTCCCCAAGCTTGTGGGAGACTCTCTTCTTCAATTTGCACAAAGTTAAATTTTTCCTGTAAGGCAGCTTGTTTCTGATGAGCAGGATAATATTTTTCGCAGAAGTAATAAATCATATCCTAGGCAAATAGGGTGGCTATATCATTCAAGTTAGTGAGATGTGCCATAACAGTTTCAGTATCATAGCCATGAAAAGGATGAGATTCAATCAAGTAATTAACTCTGGGTCAATAGAGAATTGATAATCCTTATCGGTAATAAATATAGGTGAAGTAGCAAACTTAGGATCATATTTCATTCTACCATTCAAGGATTTTTCTTTCAACTTGCATAGTAGTTTCTTAAGATATTCTCTATCATTACAAGCAAGAAAGTATTTAGCTATTTCTTCATACATAACGTAACCTTCAGCTACTTTAGGAATTTCATTTCTAGTATAGCCATGTCTAAAAGGTTTTTCAATATTTTCAGTTTCAAAGACTTCATCAGTTTCAATAATATCAGCAGTTTTAGCATGCTCAATTTCTTTAGCTCTAGCAAGTTGTTCATCAAGAAATTCACCTAGTGGCACAATATCATCAAGCAAGGTAGTAGCATCATCATTAGCATCATTCATAGCAGTGGTAGCATCATCAGTAACTTGCGACATAGCTGGATTAATAGCATGTGGTGGTGACGAACAGGATGGAGTCACACCCTCACCATCGGAGTTGGAGCCAACTTGGAAGGACGTCCATGAAAGAGCCACACTATTTCACATATTTATTTTTATGTGTGATTGATATTGCTTCTTTTTTCTACGCATGTTATAATGTAGAAAGGTCCCTCGTTAATGTTAAGTACATCGCAATTCCGTATGTTGCACCTTCGCACATCAAGTACGTGTAGTTGTGGGCTAATAAAATTAAGGTGCTACTAGGTGTCCTTGAACTGGAGGGTCCGTGTCGGACACGGACATGCACTACATCAGGTTAACTTGACAAGGCTATCAAAATGGTTTTGGGCCTTTTGGCAAAAAAGGTTGGGAGCCGGGGTATAAGATACCTACCCAACCGACACGAGTTGTATAGATATACGACTAACAAGGTGTTGATTACCGAATATGCAAGTTGGCTAGCAGTAATGCTAAAGCTCACTAGTCGCTCGCGCTAGACACATCCTGAATTAGTGGGAGTTTGCGGAGGGATGCCGACTTCAGTGGGAGTAGTTCTATTTAAGTCATGAATTACTCTACATAAACACATTTCTTAGTGATTGCATATTTTTTGTTGTATATCAATGGCACCACCTACTTAAAACTTTGCATTGAAATCAATTCTGGAAAAGGATAAACTGAATGGAACAACTTTACCACTTGGTATAGAAATCTGATAATTATTCTCAAGCACGATAAAAAGGAACATGTTCTAGAGGATCCACTTCCAGAGGTACCTACCGATAATGCTAATTCCACAACCAAGAATGCGTACCACAAACTCGTTGATGAATCAAACGAGATTAGCTGCCTCATGCTGGCTTGTATGGAGCCTAATTTGCAACAACATTTCGAAGACATTGCGGCTTTTGATATGATCGAGAGTCTCAAGAGCATGTTTCAGGTGCAGGCTAGGATCGAAAGGTTCAACGTCTGGTGATCCTTGATGTATTGTAACTGAAGGAAGGTGATCCACTGGGCCCACATGTGATCAAGATGATCAGATATGTGCAAGATTTGGATCATTCGGGCTTCCCGCTCACGGATGAGCTGGCTACTGATGCAATTTTGGGTTATCTTCCAGCTAGCTATGGGGCGTTCATCTTGAACTATCATATGCATGGCATGGATAAGAATCTCACTGAATTGCATGGAATTCTCAAGGTGGCAGAGGAGGATATCAAGAAAGGCACGGATCAAGTGTTGATGGTGCAGAACTCGGCAAAGTTCAAGAAGAGTTTGTCCAAGAAAAGGAGTAAGGCAAAGGGCACGGAGAAGGTTGTCTCCGCCACTGAGTTGAAATCCGGACCGAACTCAAAGACCATTTGCTTTCATTGCAAGCAAGCTGGTCACTGGAAGAGGAACTATAGCAAGTGGCTTGCTGAGTATGGGAGGAAGGTCGGGGCTGCTTCTTCACGGAAAGGTACACTTGATATATATGTTATAGACATTTACCTTGCTGACATACCTAGTAGCTCTTGGGTATTTGATACCAGATCGGTTGTTCATATTTGCAACTCGATGCATGGGATAGTAAGAACTAGGCGTGTGGCACAAGGGGAGATTGACATCAGGGTTGGCAACAAAGCAAGAGTTGCTACGTTGGAGGTCGGCACGATGCATCTCCAACTTCCTTGTGGATTTATTTTGGAATTGAATAATTGTATTACATTCCCGCACTTAGTCAAAACATTATTATAGCCTCATGCTTGATGAGTCATGGTTATGAATTCAATTTAAAGAACAATGGTTGTTCATTTTATTTGAATGGAATGTTCCACGGCTATGCGCCCATTGTAGATGGACTATTTATTTTGAATCTAGAAACGGAACCGGTCTATAACGCGAATGTCAAGAGGCATAGGCCTAATGAGGTAAATCCGACATACTTCTGGCATTGCCGTCGTGGACACATTAGTGTGAAACACATGAATAAGCTCCATGCGGATGGACTCCTAACTTCGTACGACTTCGGGTCGTTCAAGACATGTGATTCATGCTTGCTAGGCAAGATGACTAAGTCTCCTTTTGCAAAGAGTTGCGAGAGGGCATCCGAGTTGTTGGAGCTAATACACAGTGATGTGTGTGGTCCAATGAGCACAACATCCAGAGGTGGCTATGAGTACCTCGTGACATTTATTGACGGTTTGAGTAGATATGGATATATCTATTTGATGAGGCACAAGTCAGAAACTTTTGAAAAGTTCAAAGAGTTTTAGAATGAGCTGGAAAATCAACTCGGCAAGACGATAAAGCTTATGCGATCAGATCGTGGAGGTGAGTACATGAGCCATGAGTTTGATGATCATCTGAAAAGCCGAGGTATAGTACCTCAGCTTACACCTCTGGGTACAACGCAAAGAACCGGTGTGTCAGAACGGAGAAATCGAACCTTGTTGGACATGGTCCGATCGATGATGAGAAAATCGGATTTACCCTTGTCATTCTGGGGATACGCTCTAGAAATTGTAGCTTTCACACTTAATAGGGTACCATCAAAATCCATAGACATGACACCACATGAGATGTGGACTGGGAAGAGTCCTAGTTTGTCTTTTCTAAATATTTGGGGTTGTAAAGCATTTGCCAAGCGACTCATGTCGGAGAAGCTTACACCCAAGTCGGATAAATGCATATTCGTGGGATATGCGAGGGAAACCTTGGGATACAACTTCTACAACCGACAAGAGAACAAAGTGTTTGTTGCTCGGGGTTTTCCTAGAGAAAGAGTTTCTCAGTCGGGAGGCCAGTGGGAGAACGGTGTGACTCGAAGAAAGTCGAGAGCCACTCGGAGATGACTTGGCTGGTGATGAGATCATACCGGAGTCGGTCAGGGAACCCGTAGTGCAGTCTGCACCGGAGCCACGAAGGTCAGATAGATTGCGCAAAGTGTGCGATGTGTTGTTGCTTGAAAGCGATGAGCTGGCCACATATGCAAAAGCGATGGTAAGCCGAGATTCCGAGGCATGGCTCGAGGCCATGTGATCCGAGTTAAAGTCCATGGATGATAATCAAGTCTGGGACTTGGTTGATCTGCCGCGTGGCATAGTAGCCATTGGTTGCAAATGGGTCTTTAAGAAGAAAACCGATGTGGATGGAAATGTTTAGATCCAGAAAGCTCGGCTTGTCGCTAAAGGTTATGGACAAGTTGAAGGCATTGACTATGATGAGACCTACTCGCTGGTAGTGATGCTGAAGTCGGTGAGGATCCTACTAGCTATAGCTGCATATTTTGATTATGAGATATGGCAGATGGATGTCAAAACGGCTTTCCTTCATGGACATTTAAAAGAGGATGTATACATGATACAACCGGAAGGTTTTGTCGATCCAACTAACATTGGTAAAATATGCAAGCTCAAGAGATCCTTTATGGATTGAGGCAAGCAGCTCGGAGTTGGAATATTCATTTTGATGAAGTCATCATTGACCTTGGTTTCATCAAGAATGAAGAGGACTATTGTTTATACAAGAAGTCTAGTGGGAGCTCGGTAGTATTTTTGATCTTGTATGTGGATGACATACTGCTGATCAGAAATAATGTGTTGATGCTGAACTCAGTCAAAGAATCATTGAATGGCAAGTTTTCAATGAAGGACCTTGGAGAGGTAGTGTACATTTTAGGCATCAAGATCTATAGAGATAGATCGAGGAGGCTACTCAGCTTAAGCCACGACACGTACATAGACAAAGTGTTGAAGTGGTTAAACATGAGTGAGGCCAAGAAAGGGTTCTTGCCCATCTGACATGGTATAAGGCTAAGCAAGACTCAGAGTCCTACGACTTCTGATGAGCAAAATGGGACGAGTAGGATTCCTTATGCTTCGGCAATAGGATCCATCATGTATACCATGCTATGTATACGACCTGATGTTGCCTATGCAATAATCTTAACAAGAAGATACCAGGGCGACCCCGGTGAGAGTCACTGGGCAGCGGTGAAATCTATCTTGAAGTACCTCAAAAGGACTAAAGAGATGTTTCTAGTTTATGGAGGTGAGGAGGAGCTCGGTGTAAATGGTTACGTTGATGCTAGTTGCCAAACCAACAAGGATGCACTACAGGAATCTAAGAATTTGCCATCTGCCATGGCTGACACCAAAGGGGGGAACCACGATGGCAAAGGCTTTGCCGTCCGTCAGCAGATGACAAAGTAGACGGCAAAAAAATATCCGGTGAAGAGGTTCTTTGCCGTCTGCTTTTGTAAGGCGGACGACAAAGAATCTTTGCCATGAGGGGGCAGACGACAAATTGAATGGGACGACAGATCCACAGACGGTTCCGTTAAGTGTTAACGGCAGGCCTCCCCTCTTTGCCGTCTGCCCTCCCCCTTTGCCATGAGGGGGCTGACGGCAAAGGGGGGGGGACCGAGCCCCTCTCTCTCCCCCTTTGTCGTCTGCCCTTCTCCCTTTGCCATGAGGGGCTGACGGCAAAGGGGGGACCCAGCCCCTCTCTCTATCCCCCCTTTGCCGCTTGCCCTCCCTCCTTTTCCATGAGGGGGCTGACGGCAAAGGGGGACCCACGGACCTCTCTCTCCCCTCTTTGCCGTATGCCCTCCCCCCTTTGCCATGAGGGGGCAGACGACAAAGGCTGAAAACAGCCCCTTTTTATTTTATTTCCTATTATACCTAGCAATTTTCACAATAATCAGGATATATATATATATATATATTTGACAAAAAGAAATTTGTTTCCATACTCATAACCATATTAAAATAACTTTCATCCATAGTACATACATATTATGCAAGCTGCATCCGTACCAAACCATATATTACACCAGTTTCATCCATGCATACAAAGTTTCATATATATCCAGATACTACAATAGTTTCAATACAAGCTTCCGTGAAGCCATGGTACAAGAAATCATATTCAAGCATTCCATCAATATAATCCAAGCTTCCCGTGAAGTGAATGTAAGCTGCAAAATGACAAATAAGAAAGTTAGAAGAAGAATACTAGATGAAGAAGTATATATAGGTTACTTCGGAGATAACTTATCTAAGTATATGCCATTTAATAGCAAAGTTAGGTGGAATAGGTCATCTTGGAGCTACATAGCCTTATTATGTCATTTAGGAGAGAACTTAGCTAAGTATAGGTCATTCTGGAGCTAACTTGGATAAAATATGTCATTTTGTAGCCCACTATGATTATTAATCCATTTTGACCTTATTATGTCATTTTGTATCTAAATTAGTCATTTTAATGAGATAACCAAGGTTCTTATGATGTTTTTACCTAACTATGCTAATTATGTCATTTTGGAGGATAATTAGCTAAGTATGTCTTTGTTGGGGAAAATAACCTATGTAGAAGAAGAAAGAGAAGAAGCAAGAAGAGAAGAAGCAAGAAGAGAAGAACAAGGAGAAGAAAAATAAGAAGAAGAAGGAGGAGGAGAAGGAGAAGGAAGAGGAGAAGAAGAAGAAAAGAAGAAGGACAAGAAGAAGGAGAAGATGGAGGAGAAGAAGGAGAAGGAGCTTCTCTCCTCCTTCTCCTTCTTCTCCTTCTTCTCCCCCCTTCTCCTTCTCCTTCTCCTTCTCTTCTTCTTATTCTTCCTTCTTTTCAATTTTCCTATTTCTTCTCCTCTTGTCCCCTTCTTCGGGCTAAATTAGCTAATTATGCCTTTTTGGAGCCAATTATGTCATTTTGAGGATAATTAGCTAAGTATAGGTCATGTTTCATTAAATAGACCATTTTGGAGCTAACTAAGCTAATTATGTCATTTAGGTGGAAAGCCTAGCTAACAATAGGTCATTTCGGAGCTAACTTGGGTAAAATATGTCATTTCGGAGCAAACTATGCTTATTAAGCCATTTTGGATCTAGCTAAGCTAATTATAGGCCATTTAATACCTAAGTTAGGGGGAATAGGTCATCTTGGAGCTAAGTTAGCCTTATTATGTCATTTAGGAGAGAACTTAGCTAACTATAGGTCATTTTTTATTAAATAGGTCATTTTTATTATTAAATAGGTCATTTTGGAGCTAACTAAGCTAATTATGTCATTTAGGTGGAAGCCAAGCTAATTATATGTCGTTTTGGAGCTAACTTGGGTTAAATATGTCAATCTTGAGCTAACTATGCTTATTAAGCCATATTGGAGCTAAATTGGCTAATTATATCATTTAGGTGGAAGCGAAGCTAAGTATATAATATTCATGAGCTAACCAAGGTTGTTATGCCATTTTGAGTTTATTATTTCATTTTTGAGCTAAATTGGTCATTTTAATGAGCTAACCAAGGTTCTTATGATGTTTTCACATAACTAAGCTAATTATGTCATTTTGTAGGATAATTAGACAATTTAGTCTTTGTTGGATGAGTCTAAGCTACATAGAAGAAGAGAAAGACAAGAAGCAAGAAGAGAAGAAGAACGAGAAGTAAAAGAAGAAGGAGTAGGAGGAGAAGCAGGAGGAGAAGGAGAAGGGAGAGGAGAAGAAGAAGAAAATAAGAAGGACAAGAAGAAGGAGAATAAGGAGGAGAAGAAGGAGAAGGAGCTTCTCTCCTCCTTCTCCTTCTTCTCCTTCTTCCTCCTACTTCTCCTTCTCATTCTTCTTCTCTTCTTCTTCTCTTCTTCTTCTTCTTCCTTCTTTTCAATTTTCATATTTCTTCTCCTCTTGTCCCCTTCTTCGGACTAAATTAGCTAATTATGCCTTTTTGGAGCTAATTATGTCATTTTGAGGATAATTAGCTAAGTATACGTCATGTTTTATTAAATAGACCATTTTGGAGCTAACTAAGCTAATTATGTCATTTAGGTGGAAGCCTAGCTAACTATAGGTCATTTCGGAGCTAACTTGGGTAAAATATGTCATTCCGGAGCAAACTATGCTTATTAAGCCATTTTGGATCTAGCTAAGCTAATTATAGGCCATTTAATACCTAAGTTAGGGGGAATAGGTCATCTTGGAGCTAAGTTAGCCTTATTATGTCATTTAGGAGAGAACTTAGCTAACTATAGGTCATTTTTTATTAAATAGGTCATTTTGGAGCTAACTAAGCTAATTATGTCATTTAGGTGGAAGCCAAGCAAACTATATGTCGTTTTTGAGCTAACTTCGGTTAAATATGTCATTTTGGAGCTAACTATGCTTATTAAGCCATATTGGAGCTAAATTGGCTAATTATATCATTTAGGTGGAAGCGAAGCTAAGTATATAATATTCATGAGCTAACCAAGGTTCTTATGCCATTTTGAGCTTATTATTTCATTTTTGAACTAAATTGGTCATTTAATGAGCTAACCAAGGTTCTTATGATGTTTTCATATAACTAAGCTAATTATGTCATTTTGTAGGATAATTAGCCAATTCAGTCTTTGTTGGATGAGTCTAAGCTACGTAGAAGAAGAGAAAGAGAAGAAGCAAGAAGAGAAGAAGAAGGAGAAGTAAAAGAAGGAGGAGGAGGAGAAGAAGGAGGAGGAGAAGGAGAAGGAAGAGGAGAAGAAGAAGAAAAGAAGAAGGACAAGAAGAAGGAGAAGAAGGAGGAGAAGAAGGAGAAGGAGCTTCTCTCCTCCTTCTCCTTCTTCTCCTTCTTCCTCCTCCTTCTCCTTGTCCTTCTTCTTCTATTATTCTTCTCTTCTTCTTCTTCCTTCTTTTCAATTTTCCTATTTCTTCTCCTCTTGTCCCCTTCTTCGGGCTAAATTAGCTAATTATGTCTTTTTGGAGCTAATTATGTAATTTTGAGGATAATTAGCTAAGTATAAGTCATGTTTTATTAAATAGACTATTTTGGAGCTAACTAAGCTAATTATGTCATTTAGGTGGAAGCCTAGCTAACTATAGGTCATTTCGGAGCTAACTTGGGTAAAATATGTCATTCGGGAGCAAACTATGCTTATTAAGCCATTTTGGATCTAGCTAAGCTAATTATAGGCCATTTAATACCTAAGTTAGGGGGAATAGGTCGTCTTGGAGCTAACTTAGCCTTATTATGTCATTTAGGAGAGAACTTAGCTAACTATAGGTCATTTTTTATTAAATAGGTCATTTTGGAGCTAACTAAGCTAATTATGTCATTTAGGTGGAAGCCAAGCTAACTATATGTCGTTTTGGAGCTAACTTGGGTTAAATATGTCATTTTGGAGCTAACTATGCTTATTAAGCCATATTGGAGCTAAATTGGCTAATTATATCATTTAGGTGGAAGCCAAGCTAAGTATATAATATTCATGAGCTAACCAAGGTTCTTATGCCATTTTGAGCTTATTATTTCATTTTTGAGCTAAAATGGTCATTTTAATGAGCTAACCAAGGTTCTTATGATGTTTTCACCTAACTAAGCTAATTATGTCATTTTGTAGGATAATTAGCCAATTTAGTCTTTGTTGGATGAGTCTAAGCTACGTAGAAGAAGAGAAAGAGAAGAAGCAAGAAGAGAAGAAGAAGGAGGAGGAGGAGAAGGAGGAGGAGAAGGAGAAGGAAGAGGAGAAGAAGAATAAAAGAAGGAAGGACAAGAAGAAGGAGAAGAAGGAGGAGAAGAAGGAGAAGGAGCTTCTCTCCTCCTTCTCCTTCTTCTCCTTCTTCTTCCTCCTTCTCCTTCTCCTTCTTCTTATCTTCTTCTTCTTCTTCCTTCTTTTCATTTTTCCTCTTTCTTCTCCTCTTGTCCCCTTCTTCGGGATAAATTAGCTAATTATGCCTTTTTGCAGCTAACTTGGGTAAAATAGGTCATTTTGGAGCTAACTTGGGTAAAATAGGTCATTCCAGAGCAAACTATGCTTATTAAGCCATTTTATATCTAGCTAAGCTAATTATAGGCCATTTAATACCTATGTTAGAGGGAATAGGTCATCTTGGAGCTAGTAAGCCTTATTATGTCATTTAGGAGAGAACTTAGCTAACTATAGGTCATTTTTTACTCCCTCCGTCCCAAAATAAGTGTCTTAAGCTTAGTACAACTTTGTACTAGAGCTATTACAAAGTTAAGACAATTATTTTGGGACGGAGGGAGTATTAAATAAGTCATTTTGGAGCTAACTAAGCTAATTATGTCATTTAGGTGGAAGCCAAGGTAACTATATGTCGTTTTGGAGCTAACTTGGGTTAAATATTTCATTTTGGAGCTAACTATGCTTATTAAGCCATATTGGACCATTATGCGGTTGTTCAGCAAAACACTAGAAATAACATACCATTATCGTCATCACGGCGGTGAAGCACGGTGGCTCTGGCTTGTTTCACCTGGAGAAGGTTGCCCTGGAGAAGGTTGCAGTATGTGCCATCGCATACAGGTCGTACATGTGTGGCACCTCCATATTATTGTGACGCGCCTAAAAGAGAGAGACAGGAAAATTGTATTAGTAAATGGATCAATATAGCATTAAGAATGAATTGAATGAGGCATGAAGCAAACCACATACCCAGTTCTCGCCAAATTGGATTAAGTTGACGCTCCCTTGATGGTGTGGCACACCAACCATTTTGCCACGCCTCTCCTTGGCGTTGTTGTGGCTGGCCTCCCACGTTTCGGAGCACCAATGATCCACCAAGGCCTCCCAACAATCCATCTTATCCACACACCATCTCGGGGGCACCTAAGTTAATAAAGAGAAATTTGAGCGCGTAAGAACCAAATCAAGGAAACTAACTACAAAGCCTTAATAATATGTAATTACCTTCATGTAATGCTCCTTCTCCATCGTAAAATCACGGCACTTCGCCTTGTCCTTCCTAATACTCCGCGGGGCATACTAGTCTCGAACAGCCTACACCCGAGCTTCGTGCCGAAAGTTTTGAAGTAGGCGGCGACATTCGGTTTCGATAACCTTTGCCTCGTCCTCCTCGTATCCCTCCTCACACCTGTAGTAGGTCTGCAAACGAGACAACACCGATTAGTACAATAACTAGCTATGGTTGATTTATAATTGTGTGAAGGAGAAATTACCCAGAACTGTCGGATCACCATGTCGGCCCTCGTGTGGCACAAATCACCGTCGATCTCCACTTCCGGCGGGGTCGGGTCACCCAAGTAGTGCTCCCACGTCATTCCTACCTCTCGCTCCCGACCGGGCAACGTAACAAACCCTGGGAAGTTTTGACGGCAAATCACACCAAGGACGTTGTTGGGCTTGCGGACACCCTTGGCAACAATCCAACCCCTGCAGTATGACAAATTAAAGCCAAAACATTAGGTATTTGAGAAAACGTGAAGGCAAAAGGTTAAATAATAGTAAATTAACTTACTTGTCCCCATTTGGCTTAGTCGACCACCTGTGCTCGCGGGTCGCCGGCACGAGCGGGAGCCCCGAACTACCACGCTGGTAGACGGTAGCCCCCTCAACCAGCTCATCGTCGCTATCAGCATGGCCACTTGGCTCAGCCCAGGTATCCCACTGGGTCTGTGGGGACGTACCCTCATCCCCGCTTTGCTCCGGAGTCGCCTGGAACGAAGCCTCTGGGACACGAGTCATCTGGGTCGAAGGCTCATCGACCTGAGGCTCGTGAACCGGAGACCATGTAGCCTCCACCTCAGACGAATCCACCGTAGAAGTCCTATGCTCAGGTGAATCAGCTTGGGGTGGCGGCGAGGAAGGCGTGGCAGCCACCGCCCTACCTCTCCCGCGGCCACGTGTACCTTTAGTACAACATGAATACCAACATGAGTAATAAAATGTATATAAATACCAACATGCATACAACATAAATACCAACATGAGTAATACCTTTAGTACCTCTCGGCTTCGCGGGGGGTCGACCTCCTCTCACGGGGGCGCTCCCTGCAGAGTAGAGAGCAACGCTCTCCGAAGAGGCGAGGCAGGAATGGAACTACCCATCCCACCACCCGCCGACGAAGAAGGAGTCGCGGAGTGCTTTCGATCCTTTCCCACAATCTTTCAACACCTGTCACGACAAAGAGTAAATAAAATTAGCACAACATAAATACCAACATGAGTAATAAAATGTATATAATTTAAGTGTACCATCGTCATAAATACCAACATGACTAATAAAAATTGAATACCTAACATGAACTCAAAATTTATATATAGTAATAGTTGAATACCTGACATGAACTAATAACAATCGTGCTCGTCTATATATGCTTCGGGGTCAATAAATGCATCATGATCATCACTATCATCAATAAATGCATCATCATCATCACTATCAGAAAGAACATGTGGAAGGCCACCATTATGTAATCGGTCAAGAAGTGACAGGTCATCCGCAGCAGTAACCTCTTCCTCTTCCAGCTCTTCCTGTTCGGGCTCAAGGGTTAAGACGGATTCAGTGTCGCTGTCTATGTAACATCCCAAATTTTGGAATGTTAAAATAATTATTAGATTGATTGTTTGTTTGTTTGAGTGATTGAAACTTGAGTGGAATTTGAAACTTCTCAAAAAAATGAGAGGGAATAAAATGACTTTTCCAAAATTTTCTATTTTGAATCCCTTTTCAATTTTGAGTTTGAATATTTTCAAAACCCTTTGATTAAAAAAAATCAAATGAGAGAAGGAAAATGACCCTCCAAAATCAGAGACTATGTCTTGATTCAAATTTTAAGTATTTGCAATTTATTTGAAATTCAAATTCCTTTTCATTTTAAAGTTATTGCAAAAAAATATATTTTTTTAAAAGTAATTTTTTGTTTTTGAAAATATGTTCATGTTTTAGAAAATTTTATTCTGAAAATTTTGATATATAATATGTTTATATAAAATGTTCTTTCTTTTTCATTTATACGTTTTTCTTCTTTGTTTAAAAAAAATTTTTCGTTCGCAAAAAAAAAAACAAAGGCCACGGCTGGCCGTAACGGCTCATGTGGCTGGCCAAAGTCTTTCAGCCCATGCGGCACTTCTTCTCTCTTTTTTCTATTTTCTCCTCTTTACGTATATGTTTAGTCCCACATAGCCTATCTATGGACCATTAGACCTCCCTTCCACCTATAAATATAGATCCATAGGAGCATCCAAAAATCATCTATTTCGGGTTAAATCAATCTTTTGGTTTAACTAGATTTATTAAATAAAAATATTTTTTCTTCTCTTCGGCAGGATTTCTCGAAGTCGTCTCCTCATTGGAATTAATTTTTACTTTGCATTCTAAAGGTATTTCTCTTTGTATTTTTTTATACTTCCGTAGTTTATTATTTCTAGACTAGTATTCCTACACTAGTATACGGTAGAGTAATTAGATATATTAATTAGTCTTCGTATTTCCACATTAGTACTAGAATTCTTTTAGACGTAGCACTTTTATTCCGTAAAACAGCTTGACCCTGATTTTTCAAATAGCCATAACATTTTACTCGTATATCCGAATTAGATGAAACCAACGCCTAGAGTTTCGTTTTGATCCCACCTATCATGTGAACCTATCATATCAACTTTTTGAAATTTTCAAATTTCGAAATTTGTTCATATTCATATTCAAACTTCTTTTGATCATATCTTTTTATCCGTAGCTCCGTTTTAAATGAATTCAATTGCGTCGGATTCGTATCAAAGTAATCTTCCCATTTGTATAATTAGTTTTAACTTTTCAACTTATAATTTTGATCAAATCAGATTTATCTATTAGTGCCCAAAAGTGTTCACATCGTTCTAAACCGATTCAATGTTATATTGAAGTATTTGTATCTTTTGATCCGCTATTTCAAATCTAGTAATTCTTTTTTCTACACGCTCATATTGATCTACTATATCCAATAGCATCATTAGTTTCGACCTTTGAACCTTACAAATTTGAGCGATTCAAATTTGTATTCAAACATTCATTTGATCTTATCTTGCAAATCGTACCACCTTTTCAATTGATTCATTTCACCCCTAAACACTCATGTCATATATTTTTGTACGTAACCATCGTACTTCAGTTCAACTTCTCTTGACCTTTTTAATGAAAATTCAATTCATACTTCAATTCGCTATAACTTGCGTTGTAGTTTCTCCATTTCAAGAAATTCTTTCTACAAATAAATTCTTATGTCTTATACTATTTGTCAAACAACATTCATGTTGTTCTCCCAATATTTTTGATCATCTCCCATAGTGTATGCAAGTCGAGCTTATATAGCAATGACTCCTCGTCCATTAACTCTTTGGATCTCATTCATGCACCTTCACTTTACAACACACTTAGGACCTTTTTATTAAACCTTAGTACGTTGTTATTTTGCACCAAGACATGCTTTGTACTTATGTTTTCTTGGTTCTTCCTCTTTGGCATGAATGTTTATTGAATGCTATTTGTTTACGATAGATTGCTCGGAGTGTGGCGAGTAGAATTATCAGGATTATGAGAGCAACTATCTTCATCAAGTAATACCAGGCAAGTCATTTGATCATGTATCACCTATGTTTTATGCATTGTAGTTCTACCATCCTATGCCCAATTGCATGCTGAGTAGGTACTTGGAAATTATGGTTACATATTGTAGTATCATGTGGTAGGCACCCAACAACCCCGTTACTTGGCCCGGGACGACAAATTTCATATTGCTATGCTTGAGTAGACGGGATTCTGGTTGAGTGCATAACACGAGTGATGCGAGGATAAATAAATAACCAAGACCGATTAAGTCAAGATTTTCAAGACCTCGTGATGCAATGCAACTCTGGGTGAAGGACGGTTGATCGGCTCCCTGGAGAAACCAGTGGATGACCCGGGATGTTGGAGACGGCCATGACATCTTGCGGAAAGCTTCACCCAGGCTCAAAGAGACGGACGGATATATTCAAGACCCAAGGCTTACCTGCACAACCACAAGTCATTATGGGCTCTGGCTTGGTTGGACAACGCGGCCACTCTGGACAGGCGGTGCTAGCAGATGTAGAAGAACGGTAGGATTGGATGGGCACCGACAGGGATTTAGAGGGACCCGTTGAAAGACCATGTTTTGATCATCCGGTCTTCAAACACCCTCAAGTGCGAGGACATACACGGAGGCGATCAAATCTTGTGGGGAACGTGTGCAAAACTCTGCAGAGTACTCAAACCTAATCGATTAGCCGTGTCCACGGTCATGGACAACTTGAGCCAAAGGAACTGAAGTTATCTGAAATTCTCAACACAAATAATAATATTGGTACGAGAATTGGTTGGTGGAACCACCTCGTTAACAACCAACAATGTAGTAACATTTTGCTTTTAGCCCTCTCTTGATGTAGGAGAAAACTTGCTTTTCGCTAAAAACTTATAGCCCCACCTGCCATATATGCATATAGTATAGATGATTACTTTTCACCCCTCTCTTATGTGACTTTCCGGCATATTCAATATGCTGACCTACACGGCTGCAACGTCTTATGTTGCAGATATTCTTCTTCGACGAGTAAGAGTACGATTCAGGGTTATGGTCTACACTCAACTTGCTGTTGGTGTTTATTGGGACTCCACTCCCTTGACTGCTTCCGCTGAGATATTTAAGGTATATATCAATTTTACGCTATTTACATGTGATTGCACTTTGATATATACATTGATGTACTGTGTGTGCCAGCATACTGATCCAGGGATGGCACAGAAACACAGAGGCTTGACTCATTTTGTGTCGGGTCGCTATAGTCTACTTCAATGTTCTGGGGTGAAGTAGAGCGGTTCTTGAAATGTTTCTTGGACATACGTGTTTCTTGGAAGAATTCTCCTTCATATGTGTCTGGGTTAATGTGAGGTTCGTAACCCTCTTCATTGAGCGTAGGTGGTCTAAAATGTGGTGGCACTTCATAAACGACATCCCAACCTTTGAGATTTGGATCAGCTTGGCAGGCCCACGGTAGATAGAAAACTTGTGTCGCCTGTTGAGCCGTAATATAGACATCGGGAACATCTAAGTGGGTGTTTTGGTTGATTTCGACTAGTCCTATGTGTTCATGAGTCCTTCTAGTCTCCTGCTACTGCAACAAAAGACCTTCCAATGGTGCCAGAAATAGGCACATTTACGGGAGAATACTTGTCTTGATCCTCCTCAGAAATACTTCTGCTGCGGCTACGCCTTAAGGGACTTCCTAGGCAAGTATGCAAAGGATTTCCCTCGTGTCCTTGGAGCCTTGCGTTGGTGTTCCCTCGAAGCGGAAAGGGTGATGTAGCATAGCAGTGGTAAGTATTTTCCTCAGTTTGAGAACCAAGGTATCGATCCAGTGGAGGAGTATCACAAGAGCCTGCACAAACACAAAAAGCTTGCTCCCAACGCTATGAAGGGGTTGTCAATCCCTTATAGATTGTTTGCCAAGTGAGAACTGAAAGCAACAAAGTAACAAAGCAAAGTAAAAGCGGAGGTGTAATCGATGGATGTGAATAGACCCGGGGGCCGTAGTGTTTACTAGTAGCTTCTCTCATGAAAGCAAGTAGACGGTGGGTGAACAAATTATTGTCGAGCAATTGATAGAACCGCGCAAAGTCGTGACGATATCTATGGCAATGATTATGTCTATAGGCATCACGTCCAAAACAAGTAGACCGATACTTTCTGCATCTACTACTATTACTCCACACGTCGACCGCTATCCAGCATGCATATAGTGTATTAAGTCCATAAGAACAGAGTAACGCCTTAAGCAAGATGACATGATGTAGAGGGATAATCTCAAACCAATGATGAAAACCCCATCTTTTTACCCTTGATGGCAACTACTTAATGTGTGCCTTGCTGCCCGTACTATCACTGGGAAAGGTCACCACATGGTAGAATCCAAAACCAAGCACTTCTCCCATTGCAAGAATCATAGATCTAGTTGGCCAAACAAAACCCAAGACTCGGAGGGACTTACAAGGATATCAAATCATGTATATAAGAAATCAGCAAAGACTCAAATATATATCATAGATAATCTGATCACAAATCCACAATTCACCGGATCTCGACAAACACACCGCCAAAGAAGATTACATCGGATAGATCTCCATGAAGATCATAGAGAACTTTGTATTGAAGATCCAAGAGAGAGAAGAAGCCATCTAGCTACTAACTACAGACCCGTAGGTCTGAAGTGAACTACTCACGAGTCATTGGAGAGGCGACGATGATGATGAAGAAGCCCTCCAACTCCAAAGTCCCCTCCGGCAGGGTGCCGGGAAGGGTCTCCAGATGAGATCTCGCGGAAACAGAAGCTTGCGGTGGTGGAAAAGTATGTTCGAGGCTCCCCTGATTTTTTGCTGAATTTTTGGGAATATATAGGCCAAGGATCTAGGTCAGGGGGCGGCCAGGGAGGCCACAAACCCTGACACCGCCGCCTCCCCCGTAGTGGCGGAGTGGGAGCTTGTGGGCTCCATGGAGCCCACCTGGCTTGGCCCAGAGGCCCCCTGATCTTCTTCCGTTCGGGAAAAAATCATTTCGGCATTTTTATTCCGTTTGGACTCCGTTCCAAAATCAGATCTGAAAAGAGTCAAAAACACAGAAAAAACAGGAACTGGCACTTGGCACTAAATTAATAAGTTAGTCCCTAAAAATATATAAAAGGTACATAAAACATCCAAAGATGACAAGATAACAGCGTGACACCATCAAAAAATATAGATACATTTGAGACGTATCAAGCATCCCAAGCTTAACTCCCGCTCGTCCTCGAGTAGGGAAGTGATAAATAATGAATTTTTGATGCTTTCATGCTACCTAGCATAGGTGTCCTTTGTAATTCCTCTTATGTGACGTGAATGTTCAGATCCATTAGATTCAAAACAATAGTTTTCTATTGACGTGGAAACAGTAATAATTCAAGCAAACTAGCAAGGTAATCATGAACTTTCAAAATAACAAGGCCAAAAGAAAGTTATCCCTACAAAAGCATATAGTCTGGCTATGCTCTATCATCATTGCACAACGAATTTAAATCATGCACAACCCCGGTATTGGCCAAGTAATTGTTTCACACCTTTACTTTCTCAAACCTTTTCAACTCTCACGCAATACATGAGCGTGAGGCATGGTTATAGCACTATATATGGTGTGGAGTGTGGTGGAGGTTCCAAGACAAAAAAAGGAGAAGATAGTCACATTAACTGGGCATATCAATGAGTTGTGGAGATGCTCATCAATAGATATCAATGTGAATGAGTAGGGATTAACATACAAATGATGCACTAGAGCTACAAGTATGTGAAAGCTCTTAAAGAAAACTAGTGGGTGTGCATCCAACTTGCTTGCTCACGAAGACCTAAGGCAATTTTGAGGAAGCCTATCATTGGAATATACAAGCCAAGTTATATAATAAAAATTTCCCACTAGCTATATGGTGTTGACAAAACGAGAGACTCTCAATCATGAAGATCATGGTGCTTAATATGCACAAGTGTGGAAAAAGTGGTAGCATTGTCCCTTCTCTCTTTTTCTCTCATTTTTTGGTGGGCTCTTTGGCCTCTTTTTTTTGGTGGGCTTATTTGGCCTCTTTTATTTCCTCACATGGGACAATGCTCCATTAATGATGATCATCACACTTTCAACTCAAAACTTAGAGCAACTATGACTCTATATGGAATGCCTTTGGTAGTGTACCGTGGCAATGATCTAGCATGGCATAGACATCAATGGAAACATCATGCTAGCTATCTTACAATCATGCAATGGCAATGTAGACGTGGTGCACATGTCATGGTGGTAGTTGCATGGCAATATATCTCGGAATGACTTTGAAAAAGCCATAGTAGGTAGGTATGGTGGATGTTTTGAGGGAGGCTAATGGTGGGTTTTGTGCACCGGTGAAAGTTGCATGACACTAAGAAGATAGTGATGGTGGAAGGTGAAAGTGCATCTAAACCGTTGACTCAACATTAGTCATGAAGAACTCATATACTTGTTGCAAAAAAATTATTAGTAATCGAAACAAATCATTCAACGCATACTCCTAGGGGAAGGGTTGGTAGGTATAAACCATCGCGCGATCCCGACCGCCACGCAAAGGATGACAATCAATAGACTAATCATGCTCAGATTTCATCACATAGCGGTTCACCATACGTGCATGCTACGGGAATCACTAACTTCAACACAAGTATTTCTAGATCCACAACACCTTACTAGCATGACTTCAATATTACCATAACCACAACTCAAAACTAATTGAGATGAATCAAACTTCTCTAACTATTCAATGCACATGAAGGTGGAAGTTTTTGTATCCCTTTGGATAATTACCCCTTTTGAGACTACTTTCAAAGCATAGATCAACTACCAAGCCACGCACCGCTGCGCTCTAAAAGATATAAGTGAAGCACATAGAGCAAAAGTATCTAGCTCAAAAGATATAAGTGAAGCACATGTGAGCTGAATTGTCTACCAAAAGATATAAGTGAAGCTCGACAAAATCACGGTGAGTGCATGTATCTCTCTCTAGGTGTGAAGCAAGGATGATTGTGACACAACAAAAATAAAATACTCCGACGATACAAGACGCTCCAAGCAAAAACACATAATATGTGGTGAATAAAAATATAGCCCCAAGTAACGTTACCGATGGATTGAAGACGAGAGAGGGGATGCCTTCCCGGGGCATCCCCAAGCTTAGGCTTTTAAGGCATCCTTGAATCTCTTGGGGTGCCTTGGGCATCCCCAAGCTTGAGATTTTGCCACTCTTTATCTCTTTGTCCATAAGAACTTCACCCAAAACTTCAAAACTTCACAACACGAAACTTAAACAGAAACTCGTGATAACATTAGTATGAGAAAGCAAACCACCACTTCCTTAGGTACTGTAACATACTTAAATTCTACTTGTGCTGATGTTGGGTTACTGTACTTTCAATCTTCCATGGCTAATACCCCCCGATACTATCCATAGTTTCATCAAAATAAGCAACCAACACAACAAAAACAGAATCTGTAATCAGCAGACCAGTCTGTAGCAATCTGTATATTTCGTATACCTCTGGTACTTCAAAAATTCTGAAAAATTTCGACAGTCTGAAGAATTTGCGTAGAAATCAGCAGCAAAAAGAATCAACTCAAAAGCTCTTACAGAAGAAAAAAAATTCATTTTGTGAGCAGAAAGTTTCTGTCTTTTCCAGCATGACCAAACGATCATCCCCAAGACTAATCATAACGGTTTTGCTTGGCACAAACGCAAAAAGAAACTCAAAAAACACAACCATAACAGAATTATGAAAGTGTGGAAAACACAAAACAGAAAGAAAAACTATAGATCCGTTGGGTTGCCTCCCAACAAGCGCTTTTGTTTAATGCCCTTAGCTAGGCAAAAAGTGATGGAATCACGTATAGTTATCTTTGGTGCTCAAACCATAGGTAGCCCTCATCATAGATTCATAAGGCAATCTTATTTTATTTCTAGGAAAGTGCTCCATGCCCTTCTTTAAAGGAAATTGAAATCTAATATTCCCTTCCTTCATATCGATGATAGCACCAATAGTCCTTAGGAAAGGTCTACCAAGAATAATGGGACATGAAGGATTGCAATCTATGTCAAGTACAATGAAATCCACGGGTACATAGTTCTTATTTGCAACAATAAGAACATCATCGATCCTCCCCATGGGTTTCTTGAGAGTAGAATCCGCAAGATTTAAATTAAGAGAACACTCTTCAATCTCATGAAAACCAAGAATATCACATAAAGACTTTGGAATCGCGGAAACACTAGCACCCAAATCACACAAAGCATTGCACTCATAGTTTTTGATCTTGATTTTGATAGTATGTTCCCACTCATCATGAAGATTTCTAGGTATAGAGACTTCTAGTTCGAGCTTCTCTTCAAGAGATTTCATCATAGCATCTACGATCTGCGCGGTAAAGGCTTTGCTTTGGCTATAAGCGTGTGGAGAGTTTGCAATGGATTGCATCAAAGAAATGCATTCAAACAAGGAGCAATTATCATAATTGAATTCCTTGAAATCCAAAGTGGGAGTTTCATTACTACCCAAAATTTTGACTTCTTCTACTCCACTCTCCACACCTTTATCATCAAGATAGGTGGACTCCGAATCATTGGGGCGTTTTTCAACCAAAGTGGATTCATATCCAGCCCCTCCATCAGTAGGTTTGACACGCGAAAACAAAGATGCAAGAGGAGACACACCAAGCACTTTAAGATCCTCATGATTTGCATCACAAATTTCAGGTTTAGCTGCCATCTTATTGACTAAGGTAGCCTGCTTGTCAGAAATTTGGCCCACCAATTTTTCAAGATGAGCAAGCTGGGAATTAAGTGCAAGGAAATCATTGGCCATATCATCAACCTCTTTATTCAAACAGACCAAAAAGGAATTTTGCTCTTTTAATTCCCTACGGAAGTATCTATTTTGGTCAAACTGTGAAGACATGAAACCTTTGACATTAGTTTCAATCTCCTCCAATTTTATGAAATATTTTGGTTTGGCCATGAGGAAAGGTCTCTCACGAACAAACCTAAGAGCAGACGGGCGAAAAGGGAAAGGCAAAAAGAAAAAGAAAAGGGCAAAAGAGAAAGGCAAATGAAAGCGGAAAAATGTGAAGTGGGGGAGAGGAAAACGAGAGGCAACTGGCAACAAAAGTAAATGCAAGAGATGAGTTTGTGAGACCTACTTGGATAGATCTTGATCTCTCCTCCAATTGATCAGAAAAATTCAATGAACACAATGGTGCTACTTTCATGCATGACAAAGAAAGTTATGAAACATCATCAGGTCAAATCAATTAAATGAATATGATAAATATATTATTTCAACTAATATTTGAATTAAATTCAAATCAGCATCATCCTAAAAGTTTGATATCCACATTAACTCATCCTACAATTTATTTCATGCCATGATCATGCGTCATATTGTTGCATATGAATGTTATTGATTGATTGTTATTATTTCGGTAGGCTCCGCCCTTCCGGATATGTCCGAATATTCGTCTGATGGATTTAACCCCTCTGCTGAGCAACAAGGCAAGCACCCTTTCGATCGTCGTGATATAATCCCATGTTCTTGCTCATGCTCCCACTTATTGCATTAGGACAAAATATTTCAAATACTTTACTTCGGTACCTGAACCTATTCCTTTGCATGACCTGTCATTGTCACAGTAAATAGCCAAACTTTGCAACCTAGCATACCTGTTAGTTACTTGAGCCATGTTGTGCTATTTCCTGCTATGCTTGCTATGCCTAGAGTAGTGTCAGGTCTGTTTCATCTGGGTGATGAACAGGAATGGATGAATGTGTTCTAGTGACAAAGAATAAGTGTGGAACCTGATTTGGTAAAGGTACCGATGAAAGGATATGTAGGAGTACATGGCGGGCTGTTTCATTGGAACCGTCCTTAGGAACTGAGTTCCGTGTATGTAATCCAAGACTAGTTACTACAACATGCTGGGCCGTGAAATATGACCCCGCTCGACTTATTAATCGCCTAGTACTCGATCCAGGAGTCCCAAGTAGTTTCTGGTGTTTATAGTCATGCTGGAGGCCGTGCATAGTGCTAACCTTAGAGGTGGCTATGATGCGGTAGGCAGTGGCACGGTGTACCAAGTGGCACCCGGATGGTGGGCTTGGGAACCCTGCGCACATCGTTTGGGGCATGGCGGAAACCTCGGCCGGACTTCCGTGCGGGTTACTCTCAAATAGACGATAAACCTGGACTAGGTATTAGTGTGGTTAACGGTCGTGGACGACTCCCTCGCTCGGCTTCCGCTTGAAGGTTGCCTAGGTGCATGATGTGGACATAGCGATAAGTGGAGAGAGCGTGTGTGAGGAAGTACACTCCTGCAGGGTTATGACATATTCGAATAGCCGCGTCCACGGATATGGACTACTCGGAGACATATGTTGTTCATAGATAACTTCAATGGGTACTCATAAAAGTATCAAGATAAGCGTGAGTATCTTGTATGGCATTTCCAAAGGGAGATGGAAAGGAGTTCATGATAGTGTATTGTTGTGGTGGTAGTGGACTCGTGTACGACTTATCAAAGTTTTTAAAACTATTTAAAATTGTAGTTTAGTCTAGCCAAGAGTCAAAGCTGGCTTGCTACATGAAATACCACAACCCCCTTTATTGATACCTGAGCATGAGTAGATAGATGTGTTCTAAAGTCTTGCTGAGTACTCTTGTACTCATGTTTGCTTAATAATTGTTGCAGAGGATACGCACGAGCCAATAGGTGGGTTCTTTCTAGACATCGATGTTGACGAGTAGCTGGTATCCCAGCTACGACCTGGCCCCTTTCAGAAGGGATCTATAGATAGTCAGGCTTTTTGCCTTTTCCTTTCAACTGTCTGTACTCAGACAACTTTTATGCTTACGTTGGTTTGTATAACTCTGTTTGTATGACTTTGAGTGTCGGGTCATGTGACCCCTGCCTATATGAACATATTATGCAAGACTCTTCCAAGTCTTCTAAATAAATGTTGTGTTGTTGTATGGTTATGTTGTGATGCCATTGTTGTATCTATGCATATCAAGTATGTCATGCGTACGTGTGATGCACTATGATATGTATGGGATTCGACACCTAGTCGTATGCCCTTAGTAGCTCTCGATACAGAGAAATACCCCTTTGTGATTCCACCGAGCCTTGGTAGTTCGCTACTGCTCCGGACACACTGGTTGACTGGCATGTATCCTTCTTAGCTGTTGTGTCTGTCCCTACGGGGAAATGTCATGCAGTGTAATGGAGTCCTTGTAGCTTGCTACGACTCATCTACACTCGCTGTTGACCGACACTTGCTTTGTTGGGTTATGTATGCCTGTCTTTGTACAGTCGAGCCACTTAAGTTTATGACTAGATATGTCGACCCGGGTTCTTTGACATTGGAATGCTAGCGACACTAATGCATACGTGAGTCAAAAGGCGCAAACGGTCCCGGCTAAGGTAAGGTGGAAGCCGTGGGCATAACCGTGCGTGAGACCACAAAGGGATGCAATGTGTTACAGGCTGGATTCCTATGGCTTAGTATCAGTGTCCCGACAGCGTTGGTATCAGAGCCTGGCTGACTATAGGATAACTAAGCCAAACTGGTCGAAGTTGAGTCTAGAAATGCTTTAGTTATATATAAGGGAATTGTTTGTGGAAGGGAATGTAATATTCTTGCTTCTCTTCTCAAGTCATTCTATTATGGTCATCCTCGTCTTTTCTACGGGGATTAAGACCTAGGTTACTTACCTATCTCTCAGGATCGCGTGTCACTATTCGGTAGATTGTAGGAAAACGGGTCGAGAGTTAATCCGAGTTTCTTTTGTTCCAAGGAAAAGAAAATAAGTTTTGATGACCATGGAATTGAACTTGATAGTTGAGTGGTTATGCTATCCTATCTTTTGTGGGTTGTCTCAAAATTGTTTTTGAGTATTTATAGCCGTTATGCTGCCCAATTTTATCTCCAGAGCTCCAATGCCTTTTGCATTACCCTATATTTCAGATGTCTGGCCGTCCTTCTCATCAGGTGGTCCGTCTGACTAGGTGCATTGATGTGCTGGGTCACACGGCCATGCTGGTCAGGATGATGTCAGTAGCCGGTTACCGCTGGTACCCAGAGTATACAGTGGAGGAGCAGTACCGGGATTTTAACCAGAGTCAGTACCTGTGCACTGTTAGGGTATTCCCAGATTACCCTGGAGCCGAGGAGCCGATCCATTGGTCTTATGGATTGGGGGTTACTGTTGACATGGTGGTACAAGATGCTGCCTATTCAATGTTGACCATCATGAGAGCCAGACATGCACTCCTGCAGAATTCAGAGTTCTGCTATGTTCCCGCTTCTCAGCCAGGAGAAGAAGGATACCTCAGTGGGGTCTACTTTGATTCCTCTATGGAGGATCCGCTGCTGCAGTCCACCGCTGAGATGTTAGAGAATAGAGACAGAGATGCTCGTGCCCTTCGTATGGAGATCTATGCTACTCGTGCCCGTTTGTGGACAGCTTTGACATAGTTGGCACGTGTAGTTCAGACAGGGTATGGAGATATGGAGATGTTGAACCCTGTTAGGACTCATCTTCCAGCTCATGTTGACTGTCCTGCTATAGGAGGTGTCACCCCTCTTCGGGGACCTCTACTACCACAAGTCAGGGGACCAAGGCCACACCCGTGTCCTTACGGATCCTAGGGGTCTCAGGCTCTAGTATTTCCCGATTCACAGGTTGAGATCCCAGGGCATGGAGGCAACCTTTATGAAATGTTTTATGCGGATGCTTTAACCCGTGAGTGGAAGAGTAGTATGGTAGCAGTTGTACTTCCACAGTCCTGTGTGTCTTGTGGAGTATGCTTATGTCGTGAGATGAGTTCTGGAGTCATAGATAAATAATGTATAGGAAGCTTGGAAAGCCTCTGATGAGTAGTATCATATTTTCAGTAGTTTGCTCTTCGGTATGAGGTTGTACTGAACTATGTAATGGTGTGTATGAACCATGGTGTATATATAGTAGTTGCTTGTTACCATGTTGTTCGGATGTTCATTTCCGCATTCCATGTGTTCAGTGCATTCTTAATACATAGTTAGTATTGATGTTGATATTAGTCTAAGCTGTGAGTTTGTTTGCCAAGATGGTGTCCACCAAGCTGAACCATGCCCCTACCCATGAGTAGGGAGAAGGTAGTCAGGCAGCACAGGAGGAATTGCCTCACCCACCTTCTTTGGGGGTAGTTATGATTGAGGCGGAAAGAAACAAGAGAGAGACCAACCGTCTGCTAGAGCATATTGAGAAAAATACGGCTCGTCAGCTGTCAAATGACGCAGTGTCCCTCAATGACTTCGTGAAGCTGAATCCCCCGAAGTTCCATCACTCCGTCGATCCTCTCGACGCTGATGACTGGTTGTGCAGTATATCGCGCAAGTTACGCTCTGCCAATGTTTCTGAGGCCAACAAGGTGACTTTTGCTGCGTACTTTCTCGAAGGCCCCGCCAATCTGTGGTGGGATAATTTTGAAGCTATGCGTCCTGCCGGACCAGCAGCCACATGGGCAGACTTCAGTGCAGCCTTCCGTCTGCACCACATTCCAGAGGGTCTGATGGACCGTAAGAGAGAGGAGTTATGTGCCTTCACCCAGGGAAAGTTGACCGTGTATGCTTATAGCCGTGAGTTCGGTAGTCTCACTCGCTACGCAACTGAAGAGGTGTCAACTGATGCCAAGAAGCAAGCAAGATTCGACAAGGGTCTGAGCCCTGAACTTCGTCGTGACTTGCGCCTCCATGAATGTACAAGTTTTCAAGCTCTTGTCAACAAGGCGATCAGTTTCGAGACTAGACATACCGACTATGAAGCCACGAAGAAGCACTCTCACGATTTGGGATCCTCATCTGGTTCCGCTTTTCCAAAACGCTGGCTGTGGGTCCCGAATAGCTCTCTACCACCAAGATATACCCTGAGGCCATCCTATGTGGTGCCTCAGGCGAACCAGACCAACCCTCCAGCAAAGACCTATGGTGGTCCAGCTGGCAATGCTGCACACGTGCCAATCAGGTGATCTGTTATAAGTGTGGAGAACCAGGGCACTACTCATGAGAGTGTCCCCAGAATATAGGTGCCAAGCAACCTGGATAGTCCGTTGGGCAAGGCAAGTCGGGCAAAGCTTATTATGTGAAGCCAACTCCTGCACGTGGCCGCGTGAATTATGTTTCAGCAGAAGAAGCTGCAGAGGATCCCAACGTCATTTTGGGTACGCTCCTTGTCAATCATCACCCAACGTCTGTTCTTTTTGACACTGGGTCATCTCATTCCTTCATTTCTGAAAGTTATGCACAGTTGCATAACATGTCATTTCGTGATATGTGATACGTCTCCATCGTATCTACTTTTCCAAACTCTTTTGCCCTTGTTTTGGACTCTAACTTGCATGATTTGAATGGAACTAACCCGGACTGACGTTGTTTTCAGTAGAATTGCCATGGTGTTGTTTTTGTGCAGAAATGAAAGTTCTCGGAACGTCCTGAAAATTTACGGAGAATTTTTCTGGAAAATATGAAAAATACCTACGCAAAGATCCACCAGAGGGGGTGGGCCAGTGGGCCACAAGCCCTGTTGCCGCGGCCACCCCCCTCGCCATGGCAACCAAGCTTGTGGGGGCCCACGTGGCTCTGCCGCCCCCAATCTCAGCTCTATAAATTCACTTTCGCCCAGAAAAAAAATCATAAGAGAAGATTTCGTCGCGTTTGCGATACTGAGGTGCTGCCACATCCTGTTCTTCATCTGGAGGACAAATCTAGAGTCCGTTTTGGGCTCCGGAGAGGGGAAATCATCGCCATCGTCATCATCAACCTTCTTCCCTCTCCAATTCCATGAAGCTCTTCATCGTTTGTGAGTAATCTATTCGTAGGCTCGCTGGGCGGTGTTGAGTAGGATGAGATCTATCATGTAATCGAGTTAGTTTTGACGGGGATTGATCCCTAGTATCCATTATGTTCTGAGATTGATGTTGCTACTACTTTCCCATGCTTAATACTTGTCACTAGGGCTCGAGTGCCATGATTTCAGATCTGAAATTATTATGTTGTCACCAATATATGTGTGTTTTAGATCTGATCTTGCAAGTTATAGTTACCTACTATGTGTTATGACCCGGCAACCCCGGAGTGACAATAACCGGAACCACTCCCGGTGATGACCATAGTTTGAGGAGTTCATGTGTTCACCAAGTGCTAGTGCGTTGTTTCGGTTCTTTATTAAAAGGAGAACCTTAATATCCCGTAGTATCCTTTTGGACCCCGCTGCCACGGGAGGGATGGACAATAGATTGTTGGAATTATGCCCTAGAGGCAATGATAAATATAGTTATTATTATAATTCCTGTATCAAGATAATCGTTTATTATCCATGCTATAATTGTATTGAATGAAGACTCATTTACATGTGTGGATACATAGACAAAACACCGTCCCTAGCAAGCCTCTAGTTGGCTAGCCAGTTGATCAAAGATAGTCAGTGTCTTCTGATTATGAACAAGGTGTTGTTGCTTGATAACTGGATCACGTCATTAGGAGAATCACGTGATGGACTAGACCCAAACTAATAGACGTAGCATGTTGATCGTGTCATTTTATTGCTACTGTTTTGTGCGTGTCAAGTATTTATTCCTATGACCATGAGATCATATAACTCACTGACACCGGAGGAATACTTTGTGTGTATCAAACGTCGCAACGTAACTCGGTGACTATAAAGATGCTCTACAGGTATCTCCGAAGGTGTTAGTTGAGTTAGTATGGATCAAGACTGGGATTTGTCACTCCGTGTGACGGAGAGGTATCTCGGGGCCCACTCGGTAATACAACATCACACACAAGCCTTGCAAGCAATGTGACTTAGTGTAAGTTGCGGGATCTTGTATTACGGAACGAGTAAAGAGACTTGCCGGTAAACGAGATTGAAATAGGTATGCGGATACTGACGATCGAATCTCGGGCAAGTAACATACCGAAGGACAAAGGGAATGATATACGGGATTATATGAATCCTTGGCACTGAGGTTCAAACGATAAGACCTTCGTAGAATATGTAGGATCCAATATGGGCATCCAGGTCCCGCTATTGGATATTGACCGAGGAGTCTCTCGGTTCATGTCTACATAGTTCTCGAACCCGCAGGGTCTGCACACTTAAGGTTCGACGTTGTTTTATGCGTATTTGAGTTATATGGTTGGTTACCGAATGTTGTTCGGAGTCCCGGATGAGATCACGGACGTCACGAGGGTTTCCGGAATGGTCCGGAAACGAAGGTTGATATATAGGATGACCTCATTTGATTACCGGAAGGTTTTCGAAGTTACCGGGAATGTACCGGGAATGACGAATGGGTTCCGGGAGTTCCCCGGGGGGGGGTGGGGGGGGGGGCAACCCACCCCGGGGAAGCCCATAGGCCATAAGGGTGGCGCACCAGCCCTTAGTGGGCTGGTGGGACAGCCCAAAAGGGCCCTATGCGCCATACAAAGGAAAATCAAAGAGAAAGAAAAAAAGGGAGGTGGGAAGGAAGGGAAGGACTCCCACCCACCAAACCAAGTCCAACTCGGTTTGGGGGGGGAGCCTTCCCCCCTTGGACTCGGCCGACCCCCTTGGGGCTCCTTGAGCCCCAAGGCAAGGTCCCCTCCCCCCCACCAATATATACGGAGGTATTGGGGCTGATTTGAGACGACTTTTCCACGGCAGCCCGACCACATACCTCCACGGTTTTTCCTCTAGATCGCGTTTCTGCGGAGCTCGGGCGGAGCCCTGCTGAGACAAGGTCATCACCAACCTCCGGAGCACCGTCACGCTGCCGGAGAACTCTTCTACCTCTCCGTCTCTCTTGCTGGATCAAGAAGGCCGAGATCATCGTCGAGCTGTACGTGTGCTGAACGCGGAGGTGCCGTCCGTTCGGCACTAGATCGTGGGACTGATCGCGGGATTGTTCGCGGGGCGGATCGAGGGACGTGAGGACGTTCCACTACATCAACCACGTTCACTAACGCTTCTGCTGTACGATCTACAAGGGTACGTAGATCACTCATCCCCTCTCGTAGATGGACATCACCATGATAGGTCTTCGTGCGCGTAGGAAATTTTTTGTTTCCCATGCGACGTTCCCCAACAGTGGTATCAGATCTAGGTTCATGCGTAGATGTCTTCTCGAGTAGAACACAAAAGTTTTTGTGGGCGGTGATGTGCGTTTTGCTGCCCTCCTTAGTCTTTTCTTGATTCCGCGGTATTGTTGGATTGAAGCGGCTTGGACCGACATTACTCGTACGCTTACGAGAGACTGGTTTCATCGTTACGAGTAATCCCGTTGCTCAAAGATGACTGGCAAGTGTCGGTTTCTCCAACTTTAGTTGAATCAGATTTGACCGAGGAGGTCCTTGGATGAGGTTAAATAGCAACTCATATATCTCCGTTGTGGTGTTTGCGTAAGTAAGATGCGATCCTACTAGATACCCATGGTCACCACGTAAAACATGCAACAACAAAATTAGAGAACGTCTAACTTGTTTTTGCAGGGTATGCTTGTGATGTGATATGGCCTACGATGTGATGTGATATATTGGATGTATGAGATGATCATGTTGTAATAGAAAATATCGACTTGCACGTCGATGGTACGGCAACCGACAGGAGCCATAGGGTTGTCTTTATACTAACGTTTGTGCTTGCAGATGCGTTTACTATTTTGCTAGGATGTAGCTTTAGTAGTAATAGCATGAGTAGCACGACAACCCTGATGGCAACACGTTGATGGAGATCATGGCGTGGCGCCGGTGACAAGAAGATCGTGCCGGTGCTTTGGTGATGGAGATCAAGAAGCATGTGATGATGGCCATATCATGTCACTTATGAATTGCATGTGATGTTAATCCTTTTATGCACCTTATTTTGCTTAGAACGACGGTAGCATTATGAGGTGATCTCTCACTAAAATTTCAAGACGAAATTGTGTTCTCCCCGACTGTGCACCGTTGCTACAGTTCGTCGTTTCGAGACACCACGTGATGATCAGGTGTGATAGACTCAACGTTCACATACAACGGGTGCAAAATAGTTGCGCACGCGGAACACTCGGGTTAAGCTTGACGAGCCTAGCATGTGCAGACATGGCCTCGGAACACATGAGACCGAAAGGTCGATCATGAATCATATAGATGATATGATTAGCATAGGGATGCTTACCACTGAAACTACACTCAACTCACGTGATGATCGGACTTGAGCTAGTGTAAGTGGATCATGAACCACTCAAATGACTAGAGAGATGTACTTTTTGAGTGGGAGTTTAGCAAATAATTTGATTAAGTTAAACTCTAATTATCTTGAACATAGTCTAAGTCCACTTTGAATATATTTGTGTTGTAGATCATGGCTCACGCGACAGTCATCCTGAATTTTAATACGTTCCTAGAGAAAGCTAAGTTGAAAGATGATGGAAGCAACTTTGTAGACTGGGCTCGTAATCTTAAGCTAATCTTACAAGCTGGGAAGAAGGATTATGTCCTTAATGCTGCGCTAGGAGATGAACCACCCGCTACGGCTGATCAGGATGTTAAGAACGCTTGGTTAGCACGTAAGGAGGACTACTCAATAGTTCAATGTGCAGTCTTGTATGGCTTAGAACCGGGACTCCAACGTCGCTTTGAGCATCATGGAGCATTAGAGATGTTCCAGGAGTTGAAGTTTATCTTTCAGAAGAACGCCCGGATCGAGAGGTATGAGACCTCCGATAAATTCTATGCTTGCAAGATGGAGGAAAACTCGTCTGTCAGTGAACATGTGCTCAAAATGTCTGGGTACTCAAACCGTCTAGCTGAGCTGGGGATTGAACTCCCGCAAGAGGCTATCACTGACAGAATCCCTCAATCACTACCGCCAAGCTATAAAGGCTTTGTGTTGAACTACAACATGCAAGGGATGAACAAGTCTCCCGGCGAGTTGTTTGCGATGCTGAAAGTCGCAGAGTCTGAACTCCGTAAAGAGCATCAAGTGTTGATGGTGAATAAGACCACTAGTTTCAAGAGAAACGACAAAGGCAAGAAGGGTAATTCGAAGAAGAGCGGCAAGCCTGTTGCCAATCCGACGAAGAAACCCAAAGCTGGACCTAAGCCTGAAACGGAGTGTTACTATTGCAAGGGTATGGGTCACTGGAAGCGCAATTGCCCCAAGTATCTGGCAGATAAGAAGGCGGCCAAAGAAAAATCAGGTATATTTGATATACATGTTATTGATGTGTACTTAACCGGCTCTCGTAGGAGTGCCTGGGTATTCGATACCGGTTCTGTTGCTCATATTTGCAACTCGAAACAGGAACTACGGAATAGACGAAGGCTGGCGAAAGATGAAGTGACGATGCGCGTAGGAAATGGTTCCAAGGTTGATGCAATCGCCGTCGGCACAGTTTCACTTCAGTTACCATCAGGATTAGTGATGAACTTAAATCATTGTTATTTAGTGCCTGTGTTGAGCATGAACATTATATCTCGATCTTGTTTATTGCGAGACGGTTACTCTTTTAAGTCAGAGAATAATGGTTGTTCTATTTCTATGAGTAACATCTTTTATGGTCATGCACCGAATGTGAGAGGATTGTTCATATTGAATCTTGATAGCGATACGCATATACATAACATTAAGACCAAAAGAGTTAGAGTAAACAATGATAGCGCCATATTTTTGTGGCACTGCCGCTTAGGTCATATTGGTGTAAAGCGCATGAAGAAACTCCATGCTGATGGACTTTTGGAGTCACTTGACTTTGATTCACTTGACACGTGCGAACCATGCCTCATGGGCAAGATGACTAAGACTCCGTTCTCCGGAACAATGGAGCGTGCAAGTGACTTGTTGGAAATCATACATACCGATGTGTGTGGTCCGATGAGCGTGGAGGCACGCGGCGGATATCGTTATTTTCTCACCTTCACTAACGATTTGAGTAGATATGGTTATGTCTACTTGATGAAGCACAAGTCTGAAACATTTGAAAAGTTCAAGCAATTTCAGAGTAAAGTGGAAAATCATCGTAACAAGAAGATCAAGTTCCTACGGTCTGATCGTGGGGGTGAATATCTGAGTTTCGAGTTTGGTACTCACTTAAGACAATGTGGAATTGTTTCACAGTTAACACCGCCTGGAACACCACAGCGTAATGGTGTGTCCGAACGTCGTAATCGTAATCTATTAGAGATGGTGCGATCTATGATGTCTCTTACCGATTTGCCGTTATCATTTTGGGGTTATGCATTAGAAACAGCTGCATTCACTTTAAATAGGGCACCATCAAAATCCGTTGAGACGACACCATACGAACTGTGGTATGGCAAAAGGCCAAAGTTGTCGTTTCTTAAAGTTAGGGGATGTGATGCTTATGTCAAAAAGCTTCAGCCCGAAAAGCTGGAACCCAAAGCGGAAAAATGCGTCTTCGTACGTTACCCAAAAGAGACAGTTGGGTACACCTTCTATCTCAAATCCGAGGGCAAAGTGTTTGTTGCTAAAAACGGAGCTTTTCTCGAGAAGGAGTTTCTCTCGAGAGAATTGAGTGGGAGGAAGATAGAACTTGACGAGGTTGTCGAACCTCTCATCCCTCTGGATGGTGGCGCAGGGCAAGGGGAAACCTCTGTCGTTGCAACGCCGGTTGAGGAGGAAGTTAATGATGATGATCATGAAACTCCAGTTCAAGTTTCTGTCGAACCACGCAGGTCGACGAGACCACGTGCTGCTCCAGAGTGGTACGGTAATCCCGTCTTATCGATCATGTTGTTAGACAACAATGAGCCTGCAAATTATGAAGAAGCAATGGTGGGCCCAGATTCCAACAAATGGCTAGAAGCCATGAAGTCCGAGATAGGATCCATGTATGAGAACAAAGTGTGGACTTTGGAGGTACTACCTGAGGGCCGCAAGGCTATTCAGAACAAATGGATCTTTAAGAGGAAACGGACGCTGACGGCAATGTGACCGTTTATAAAGCTCGACTTGTGGCAAAGGGTTTTTTTCACAAGTTCAAGGAGTTGACTACGATGAGACATTCTCACCCGTAGCGATGCTTAAGTCCGTCAGAATCATGTTAGCAATAGCTGCATTTTTCGATTATGAAATTTGGCAGATGGATGTCAAAACGGCGTTCCTTAACAGTTTCCTTAAGGAAGAGTTGTATATGATACAACTCGAAGGTTTTGTCGATCCTAAGAATGTTAACAAGGTGTGCAAGCTCCAGCGATCCATTTATGGACTGGTGCAAGCATCTCGGAGTTGGAACAAACGCTTTGATGAGGTGATCAAAGCATTTGGGTTTATACAAGTGGTTGGAGAATCTTGTATTTAGAAGAAAGTGAGTGGGAGCTCTGTGGCGTTTCTAATATTATATGTGGATGACATATTGCTGATTGGAAACAACGTGGAGTTTTTAGAGAGCATAAAGGATTACTTGAATAAGAGTTTCTCTATGAAGGACCTAGGAGAAGCTGCTTACATTCTAGACATTAAGATCTATAGGGATAGATCAAAACGCCTGATAGGACTTTCACAAAGCACATACCTTGATAAAGTTTTGAAGAGGTTCAAAATGGAACAATCTAAGAAAGGGTTCTTGCCAGTTTTACAAGGTACGAGATTGAGTAAGACTCAGTGCCCAGCAACTGATGAAGATAGAGAGCATATGCGCTCCGTCCCCTATGCTTCAGCCATAGGTTCTATCATGTATGCAATGCTGTGCACTAGACCGGATGTTAGCCTGGCCATAAGTATGGCAGGTAGGTTCCAGAGTAATCAAGGAGTGGATCACTGGACAGCGGTCAAGAATATCCTGAAGTACCTGAAAAGGACTAAGGAGATGTTTCTCGTGTATGGAGGTGACGAAGAGCTCGCCGTAAAGGGTTACGTCGATGCAAGCTTTGACACAGATCCGGACGACTCTAAGTCGCAAACCGGATACGTATTTATTCTTAATGGGGGGTGCGGTAAGCTGGTGTAGTTCCAAGCAAAGCGTCGTAGAAGATTCTACATGTGAAGCGGAGTACATGGCTGCCTCGGAGGCGGCTAAGGAGGGTGTCTGGATGAAGCAATTCATGACGGATCTTGGAGTGGTGCCAAGCGCACTGAATCCAATAACCTTGTTCTGTGACAACACGGGTGCCATTGCCTTAGCAAAGGAATCGCGGTTTCACAAGAAGACCAGGCACATCAAACGACGCTTCAACCTCATCCGCGACTACGTCGAGGGAGAGGACGTAAATATATGCAAAGTGCACACGGATCTGAATGTAGCAGACCCGCTGACTAAACCTCTTCCACGGCCAAAACATGATCAACACCAGAACTGTATGGGTGTTAGATTTATTACAATGTAATTCACATGATGATGTGAGGGCTGGATTATTGACTCTAGTGCAAGTGGGAGACTGTTGGAATTATGCCCTAGAGGCAATGATAAATATAGTTATTATTATAATTCCTGTATCAAGATAATCGTTTATTATCCTTGCTATAATTGTATTGAATGAAGACTCATTTACATGTGTGGATACATAGACAAAACACCGTCCCTAGCAAGCCTCTAGTTGGCTAGCCAGTTGATCAAAGATAGTCAGTGTCTTCTGATTATGAACAAGGTGTTGTTTCTTGATAACTGGATCACGTCATGAGGAGAATCATGTGATGGACTAGACCCAAACTAATAGACGTAGCATGTTGATCGTGTCATTTTATTGCTACTGTTTTGTGCGTGTCAAGTATTTATTCCTATGACCATGAGATCATATAACTCACTGACACCGGAGGAATACTTTGTGTGTATCAAACGTCGCAACATAACTGGGTGACTATAAAGATGCTCTACAGGTATCTCCGAAGGTGTTAGTTGAGTTAGTATGGATCAAGACTGGGATTTGTCACTCTGTGTGACGGAGAGGTATCTCGGGGCCCACTCGGTAATACAACATCACACACAAGCCTTGCAAGCAATGTGACTTAGTGTAAGTTGCGGGATCTTGTATTACGGAACGAGTAAAGAGACTTGCGAGTAAACGAGATTGAAATAGGTATGCGGATACTGACGATCGAATCTCGGGCAAGTAACATACCGAAGGACAAAGGGAATGATATACGGGATTATATGAATCCTTGGCACTGAGGTTCAAACGATAAGACCTTCCTAGAATATGTAGGATCCAATATGGGCATCCAGGTCCCACTATTGGATATTGACCGAGGAGTCTCTCGGTTCATGTCTACATAGTTCTCGAACCCGCAGGGTCTGCACACTTAAGGTTCGACGTTGTTTTATGCGTATTTGAGTTATATGGTTGGTTACCGAATGTTGTTCGGAGTCCCGGATGAGATCACGGACGTCACGAGGGTTTCCGGAATGGTCCGGAAACGAAGATTGATATATAGGATGACCTCATTTGATTACCGGAAGGTTTTCGGAGTTACCGGGAATGTACCGGGAATGACGAATGGGTTCCGGGAGTTCACCGGGGGGGGGGGGCAACCCACCCCGGGGAATCCCATAGGCCATAAGGGTGGCGCACCAGCCCTTAGTGGGCTGGTGGGACAGCCCAAAAGGGCCCTATGCGCCATACAAAGGAAAATCAAAGAGAAAGAAAAAAAAGGGAGGTGGGAAGGAAGGGAAGGACTCCCACCCACCAAACCAAGTCCAACTCGGTTTGGGGGGGAGCCTTCCCCCCTTGGACTCGGCCGACCCCCTTGGGGCTCCTTGAGCCCCAAGGCAAGGTCCCCTCCCTCCCACCTATATATACGGAGGTATTGGGGCTGATTTGAGACGACTTTTCCACGGCAGGCCGACCACATACCTCCACGGTTTTTCCTCTAGATCGCGTTTCTGCGGAGCTCGGGCGGAGCCCTGCTGAGACAAGGTCATCACCAACCTCCGGAGCACCGTCACGCTGCCGGAGAACTCTTCTACCTCTCCGTCTCTCTTGCTGGATCAAGAAGGCCGAGATCATCGTCGAGTTGTATGTGTGCTGAACGCGGAGGTGCCGTCCGTTCGGCACTAGATCGTGGGACTGATCGCGGGATTGTTCGCGGGGCGGATCGAGGGACGTGAGGACGTTGCACTACATCAACCGCGTTCACTAACGCTTCTGCTGTACGATCTACAAGGGTACGTAGATCACTCATCCCCTCTCGTAGATGGACATCACCATGATAGGTCTTCGTGCGCGTAGGAAATTTTTTGTTTCCCATGCGACGTTCCCCAACATAGATGTCATGCAAGTCCTTTTCCCTAAGCAAGTATGACTACACACGGAATGCATGCCAATATTACATTGACGAACGGGAGCTAGCCACATATCTCTCCGTGTTATAACTGTTGCATGATGAATATCATCCAAATGAATCACCGACCCATTGCCTACGAGTTTGTCCCACTGCTGCTCTTACTTGTTTTGCTCTGCTACTGTTACTACTGTTGCTGCTACTGTAACTTGCTGTGTTGCCACTACTGTTACTTGCTGCTGCTGTTGCTACTTGCTACCGCTGTCACTACTGCTGTTCCTTGCCACTGCTATTACTCGTTACACTGCTGATACAATTTTGGTTCGCTGGTCGTTAACGGGAACAGACAATTTCCGTCGACGGGTAACTTCTGGCGCCATTGATACGAAAGTTAGGAATAGTCTGCCGTCAACAGATCGTTTCTGACACCGTTGTTATCATACTACTTTGCTTGCAGATATTAATCTTTCAGGTGTGGTTGAATCTGACACATTCAGCTGCTAATACTTGAGAGTATCCTCTCACTTCCCTTGGCGAATCAACAAATTGGGTTGAATACTCTACCCTCGAATACTGCCTCGATCCCACGCACTGGTGGGCCATCAACAACATTCTTCTAGTTTCGTTGCTGGGGAGTGCTAGCAGTATTCTTCTGGTGCCGTTGCAGGGGAAGGTCTGTTGTCACAGAGTCAACATTTTTCTGGCGCCGTTGCCGGGGAGGTAATTCCTATATTCTCTGAGTCACCTGGGATTTATATCTGCTGATCACTATGAAGAATCTGAAGGATCCAAAAACCAAAGTCTTGCCCTCAACTACGAGGGGAGGTAAGGAACTGCCATCTAGCTCTACACTTGATTCACCTTCAGTTATGAGTAAGTTTGCGACATCACCTCCTGCTAGAAATCTTGATATGTCGCCTGTGCTTGATGATGCTTATGATGCTACTGCTAGATATACTATGCTTGATACTATGCCTGATGCTATGCCTGATACTGCTAGTGATACTATGCCTGATGATGCTAGAGATGCTATGCTTGATACTGCTTTGCCTGATGATGCTAGAGATGCCATTTTGCCTGATGATGCTATGCTTGATACTGCTAGAGATGCTACTTTGCCTGATGTGCCACTAGGGGTATTCCTTGATGCTTATATTGCTAGAGTTACTGCCAATGCTCGTGATGCTTGTGAAACTGCCGATACTATTGAGATAGAACCTCCTTTTGCTCCTACTAGATCTAGCTCTCCTAGATATGAATTGCCTGATATACCTGAGGGTTACATTATGGAGGGAGAGCTAGCTGAGGATTTTCTTGCGTGTAAGGATGCCTATGACGCTAAGAAATTACTTCTCAAGTGGAAGGAAAAATCTCTGAAAGCTAGGATGAAATATGACCCAAAGTTTGCCACTTCACCTATCTTTATCACCGATAAGGATTATGAATTCTCTGTCGATCCTGAGATAATCTCTCTAGTCGAATCTGATCCTTTCCACGGTTATGAGTCTGATATGGTCGTAGCCCATCTTACCAAACTACACGATATAGCCACCCTTTTCACTAGTGAGGAGAAGATTCGCCACTACTATATCCTTAAGCTCTTTCCTTTCTCTCTAAAGGATGACGCTAAAGCCTAGTTCACTTCTCTTGCTCCTGGATGTGTGAGTAGTCCCCAGGATATGGTCTATTACTTCTGTGAGAAATATTTCCCTGCCCATAAGAAGCAAGCTGCCTTGCAGGAAATATACAACTTTGCTCAACTCAAAGAAGAGAGTCTCCCACAAGCTTGGGGGAGGCTTGTCTAGCTACAGAATGCTTTGCCTGATCACCCTCTTAAGAAGAATGAGATACTTGATATCTTCTATAACGGACTTACCGATGCCTCTAGAGACCACCTAGATAGTTGCGCCGGTTGTGTTTTTAGGGAACGTACTATAGAACAAGATGAGACTCTACTGAATAACATCTTGATCAACGATAATGCTTGGACTATTCCCGAACCACCTCCTAATCCAACTCCGAAGAAAAGAGGTATCCTATTCCTCAGTCCCAAAGATATGCAAGAAGCCAAGAAATCTATGCAAGAGAAAGGCATTAGATCTGAAGATGTCAAAAATCTACCACCTATCGAAGAGATCCATGGTCTCGATAACCCGATACAGGTAGTAGAAGTAAATTCTCTGCGTAGGTTTGATGAGAGTGATATTCCTTTTGATAAACCTGCTAAACTATGCTTTGATGAATTTGACAACTTCGTTGCCAAACAACAGAGTTTCAATGATTATGTTAGCACACATTTGGAGCAAAGCACTCGTATGCTTAGCGATTTAAGTGCTTGCGTAGACAGAAACATCAATGATCTGAAGCTTCTGAGTAAACATGCCTCTATGATTACTACTCGCGTAGAACAAGTACTTAAGGCTCAAAATGATCTGCTCAATGAATTAAGTGACAACTTTGTCAGAGTCATTACTAGAGGAGGCAAAATGACTCAGGAACCTTTGTATCCTGAAGGTCATCCTAAGAGAATTGATCAAGATTCTCAAGGAATTAATGCAGATGCACCCAATCATCCTAAGGAGAAGAAGAAGGATGATAGAAACCTGCATGCTAGTTCACCAAATATTGTCACACCTGAAGAACCAAATGATATTTTTGCGTCTGATGCAGAAACACAATCTGGTGATGAACATGAACCTGGTGACAATGTGGACAGCGATGTTCATAATGATGCTCAACCTAGCAATGGTGAGGATGTGGAGATTGAACCTACGATTAATCCTGATAACCCACAACCTAAGAGATACCATAAGAATGACTTCACTGCTAGGAAGCATGGTAAAGAAAGAGATCCATGGGTTCAGAGACCTATGCCCTTTCCTCCTAAGCCATCCAAGAAAAAGGAGGATGAGGATTTTGAGCGCTTTATTGAAATGATAAGACCCGTCTTTCTGCAGACGCGGTTAGTTGATATGCTCAAAATGTCTCCATATGCCAAGTACATGAAAGATATCGTGACTAATAAACGGAAGATACCATATCTTGCGATCTCCACCATGCTTGCCAATTACACTTTCAAGGGTGGAACTCCAAAGAAACTTGGTGATCCCGGAGTGCCCACTATACCTTGCTCCATTAAAGGAAACTACGTAAGAACTGCCTTATGTGACCTTGGAGCCGGAGTTAGTGTTATGCCTCTCTCTCTTTATCGTAGACTTGAACTGGATAAGTTGACACCCGCTGAAATCTCTCTGCAAACGGACGACAAATCAACTACTTTCCCTGTCGGAATTTGCGAGGATGTGCCTGTTGTGGTTGCTAACACGACTATCTTAACAAACTTTGTTATCTTGGATATTCCCGAGGATGATGCCATGGCTGTCATCCTCGGAAGACCCTTTTTAAACACTTGAGGGGCTGTTATAGATTGCAACAAAGGCAATGTCACTTTCCATGTCAACGGTAATGAGCATACCGTGCACTTTCCGAATAAACGATCTCAAGTACATTGCATCAATGCTATCGAAAAAACTTCATCGATTCTTATTGGGAGCTTTGAATGCCCTATTCCTCGTGTCAAGATGAAGTATGAATTGCTTGTTGGGGAGATACATATACCCATTGAGGTGGTTTAGTGGCTATTCGAAAATTCTTCGTTCTGTCTTGCCATTCGAGAAAGTTTTGTCATAAGGATTTGATCAACCCCATTGACGGATTTCATTCGATGACCATGAAATGGATGAATCAAAGAGTCACAAACCTCTGTTTTAAGCTTTCACTTTCTGTTTCTTAGAAGAAAAATGATAGGTTTAGTTTAGTTTTCCCTGTTTCCTATTTTAACGTCCCGGAGAAAAATACCTCGAAAATAAAAGTTCTCTGATGGTCCTGAAAATCTAGTATGATTTTTTCTGGAATATTTGAAAAATACTGGGACAGAGAGATGGCCTGGGGGCCACCCCAGTGGGCCACAAGCCCTGTCACCGCGGGCTACCCCGTGGCCCCGGCAAGCAAGCTTGTGGGGCCCACAGGGGCCCCTCCACTCATTCCAGCTCCTATCCTCTTCTTCTTCCTCCAGAAAAAATTGTTTCGCAGCTCAAACCCGTGTTCTTGCTCATTTGGCTATGATTTTTGATCTCCTTGCTCAAAGCATCATTCTCCAAACCGTTTTGGGGAAATTAGTCCTTGGTAAGTGACTCCTCCATTGGTCCAATTAGTTTTTGCTCTAGTGCTTTATCCTTCGCGTATTCTTGCTACCTTGGTGACCCTGTTCTTGAGCTTGAAATGTTGATTTTAGCCAGTCCCAAGTAGTTATAGCGCGTGATACGGTCTCTAGGCACTAGTTGGAGTAGTTGCTACAAGGCGTGGTTGGTCTTTATTCACTTTTCTCTTGAACTTCAAAATTTCAGCAAAGAGAAATTATGGTCATGAGGAAGTTTCATGGTGGTTCCTCAAGTAAGAAGGGTCCCCGTCTTTCTTTTCGGGAGCCCGATCCTTATCAACTAAGGGACGCACCAGTACAACCATGTGAATGGCTTTCCGATGAGTTCATGATCGAAGCAGGCTTCAAGGATGAGTTTGATACACTTGTCCGCAATGCCGGGTTAGAAGAATTCCTCTCAGATGAATGTGAATAGTATGCTATGCTCACTGCCTCTTTCGTTTGTAGATTTAAATTTTCGGTTGGCCGTGACTCATCCATACTATTTGACTTGTGTGATAAATCCTATGCCATGGATTTGGAGGATTTCAATAGGATTTGCAAAATACCCGATGGGGTAATCTTAAAGATCGTGCAAAATCTTTGGTTAGAGATTTTTTCTCTAGTATATCTGTTGGAGAAACTAGAGACATCATGCAAGCTACCATAGGAAGCATTCATTTCCCTGCCTTGCACTACTTTGCCCTCTTCATAGGTGGATGCATTAACGGTAAGGTTGAACATTGTCACCTATTCGCTTTCGACCTTAGTATCCTTAAGAGCGCAGTTACGGGTGACAAAATCTTCAACATGGGAGCTATTATATCAAGCAGGCTGAATAAAAACGCTATTGAGGGAGATTTCTTTGGCGGCGTCTATGCCACTCGCATAGCAAATTTTCTTGGAGTACCCATCCACGTAGGAGATCCCCCGCTCCATACAGCTTTCCTTGACCGCGTCGCTTTGACACGCTACCAGTTCCTTGAGAGGGATGATGAATCCCTCCTATACCCATTGATATTTAACCGGCATCGTGTTTTCCATATTACTCTTCCTGCTCCTGCTTTCTTTGACTTTCAGGTTAAATGGAGATACTACATAACTATAGGAGAGGCAGAGGAGTATGAGAGGAAGGCGACGGCTGTTCGTCTTCGTGAGGCAGCTATTCAGGCAGTGGCTGCAGCGCTCCCGTATAACCCCGATTACGATTTTGGATTTCGCCAGGACCGTCCTTGGGAGTAGGCCAAGCTAGGCCAAAAGCCTAAGCTTGGGGGAGTACGTGTTCTCACCGACCTTACATTCATGCTTATGCTTTTACTTTCATCGTCGGTGTTCACACTTTGCCACTGTTTTATCCATGCTAGTTTATTTTCGTTTTCTTGTTTTATTGTTTCGTGTCCTTTTGAGAAAACCCAAAAAGATTTTCCTTTCTTCTTTTGCTTGTTGGGAGCTTTCCCGCGTAAATAGTTTTCTTTTTCTTTGGGTCAAGGTAGAAGATATTGGTTACAATGTTTAGTGGCTCTTGCATGCATACCTGTTTAGCTTTCAAAGAGCCATATTACTTTGTCTTCTCCTTTGTGTTTTCCTGCAGATTCAGCTTAGTCCATTGCATGAGCACGCTTATTATTGTTCACATCGTTTGATCGTGCAAGTGAAAGGCAATAATGATGATATAAGATGAAGTGACCGAGACTGGAAAAGCTGGTATGAACTCTATCTATTTTGTTTTTGTAAATATGACTAGCTTGTCGTCCTAGATTCAGATTTGTTGTGAGAGAACCATGTTTGCAATGACAACTTGGAGATCATAGTTTCTGATGCCATGCTTATTTAGTTAGGAGCTTATAATGGTTTGTCTTGAATGCCAACATAGATTTTGAGATGACTATGATGTAGTATGATAGGATGGTATTCTCCTTTGATCGATTTAAGTGGCTTGACTTGGCGCATGTTCATGCATGTAGTTGAAAAAAAATCAACATAGGTGATTTATATCATATTCATGCTTGCACTCCATGTTAGTCAAACTCATTGCATCTTGATGACCGTTGTCGCTCTCTAGTTGGCCGCTTCCCAGTCTTTTGCTAGCCTTCACTTGTACTAAGCGGAATACTGCTTGTGCATCCACTTCCATAAACCCAAAAGTTTTTCCATGAGAGTCCACCATACCTACCTATTTGCGGTATCTACCTGCCGTTCCAAGTAAATATGCATGTGCCATTCTCTAAACCTTCAAGAAATAATCTGTTTTGCATGCCCGAACCGCTCATGTGGTGACAGGGGGCTATTGATATCTTCCATGCTAGGCGTGTTATCCTCGACATGTGTTTATTCACTGTCATTCATGAGAAAGGGGCCGGTAATTGGAATGCCCAGTTCCACGCTTAAATTGAAAACATAACCGTAAAACAAGACTCCCCCTGGATTGATGTTAGTATGGACGGTACCCGAGGATTCGGCTAGCCGTGGAGTGTGATTGATTAGTGGTGGGGGAGTTAAAACTTTACTTTTCTATTTGGGAACCGCCTATAGCATGAGTAGCATGGAAGATATTCAGAACTCTTGGTCATTGCGTTGACAATGAAAGCATGCCACCCAAAGTTATTATCTCTGTATTCAAAGCTTGAGCTCCGGCACCTCTACAAATCAATGCTTCCCTCTGCGAAGGGCCTGTCTATTTATTTTCCTGTTGAGTCATCCTCTTCTTATATAAGCACCAATTAGAGAGCACCTCTGTCATTTTTATGCTTTGCTTTTGATTGATATTGAGTATGACTATGACTGGATCTTCGTTGCTATGAATTACAATGTTTAGTCAGCCCTTGATCTTTGAAAGTGCTCTGCATTTATGTTTTGCGGTCTCAGAAAGAGCTAGCGAGATACCACCTATTCATATTGCTTCATGCTTGTTTTGATTGAATTGTTGGTATCTGAGACTCATTATTATTTGCTCGCTAGCTGATTATGCCATTGATATTAGTTTACCGTGAGACCTTTGTGTCACTTGCTTATGTGGTTAACTTGTGATCCTGCTGAAATTCTGGTTACGAGTTAGACATAGTTGCAACAACAAGATCAAAAAGAGTTTGTCAAAGTTTTTCTTTATCTTTCAGTTTGTCAACTGAGTTGCTTGAGGACAAGCAAGGTTTTAAGCTTGGGGGAGTTTGATACGTCTCCATCGTATCTACTTTTCCAAACTCTTTTGCCCTTGTTTTGGACTCTAACTTGCATGATTTGAATGGAAGTAACTCGGACTGACGCTGTTTTCAGCAGAATTGCCATGGTGTTGTTCTTGTGCAGAAATGAAAGTTCTCGGAACGTCCTGAAAATTTACGAAGAATTTTTCTAGAAAATATGAAAAATACCTGCGCAAAGCTCTACCAGAGGGGGTGGACCAGTGGGCCACAAGCCCTGTTGCTGCGGCCACCCTCTGGCCGCGGCAACCAAGCTTGTAGGGCCCACGTGGCTCTGCCGCCCCCAATCTCAGCTCTATAAATTCACTTTTGCCCAGAAAAAAAATCAGAAGAGAAGATTTCGTCGCGTTTGCGATACGGAGGCGCCGCCACATCCCGTTCTTCATCTGGAGGACAGATCTGGAGTCCGTTTTGGGCTCCGGAGAGGGGAAATTGTCGCCATCGTCATCATCAACCTTCTTCCCTCTCCAATTCCATGAAGCTCTTCATCGTTCGTGAGTAATCTATTCGTAGGCTCGGTGGGTGGTGATGAGTAGGATGAGATCTATCATGTAATCGAGTTAGTTTTGACGGGGATTGATCCCTAGTATCCACTATGTTCTGAGATTGATGTTGCTACTACTTTGCCATGCTTAATGCTTGTCACTAGGGCCCGAGTGCCATGATTTGAGATCTGAAATTATTTTGTTGTCACCAATATATGTGTGTTTTAGATCCGATCTTGCAAGTTGTAGTTACCTACCATGTGTTATGACCCGGCAACCCCAGAGTGACAATAACCGGAACCACTCCCGGTGATGACCATAGTTTGAGGAGTTCATGTGTTCACCAAGTGCTAATGCGTTGTTCTAGTTCTTTATTAAAAGGAGAACCTTAATATCCCGTAGTATCCATTTGGACCCCGCTGCCACGGGAGGGATGGACAATAGATGTCATGCAAGTTCTCTTCCCTAAGCACGTATGACTACACACGGAATGCATGCCTACATCACATTGACGAACGGGAGCTAGCCACATATCTCTCCGTGTTATAACTGTTGCATGATGAATATCATCCAAACGAATCACCGACCCATTGCCTACGAGTTTGTCCCACTGCTGTTGTTACTTGTTTTGCTCTGCTGCTGTTACTACTGTTGCTCCTACTGTTAATTGCTCTGTTGCCACTAGTGTTACTTGCTGCTGCTGTCGCTTGCTACTGTTGCTACTTGCTAACGCTGTCACTACTGCTGTTCCTTGCCACTGCTATTACTCGTTATACTGCTGCTATAATTTTGGTTCACAGGTTGTTAACGGGACCAGTCAATTTCCGTTGACGGGCAACTTCTGGCGCCATTGATACGAAAGTTAGGAATAGTCTGCCGTCAACAGATCGTTTCTGACACCGTTGTTATCATACTACTTTGCTGCTGACACTTTGCTTGCAGATATTAGTATTTCATGTGTGGTTGAATCTGACACATTCAGCTGCCAATACTTGAGAGTATCCTCTCACTTCCCTTGGCGAATCAACAAATTGGGTTGAATACTCTACCCTCGATAACTGCCTCGATCCCACGCGCTGGTGGGCCATCAACACCATTCTTCTAGTTTTGTTGCTGGGGAGTGTTAGCAGCATTCTTCTGGTGCCGTTGCAGGGGAAGGTCTGTTGTCACAGAGTCAATATGCCAATCCCATAATCGTCCAGACCCCTGGTAGTAAGTGGCAAACTTCTAGGATAAGTTATGGCAATGAAATCCTAGTAGACAGGCTAGTTTTCCTAGCATCATTGATAGCCCTGAAATCCTCGGATATCAATATCATCTTGGGTATGGACTGGATGTCATCTCATTATGCCAAGATTGATACCCATTCTAGAAATGTTCAGCTTACCCATCCCTCGGGTGAGATAGTTAATGTCTCTACTCGAGTTGCCAAATGCCAACTCTATTCCCTCAATGCCAATCCTCTTCCACAACTTGAAGACATTCTGGTAGTCCGTGACTTCCCAGATGTTTTTCCAGAAGAACTGCCAGGAATTCCACCTGACAGGGATGTAGAGTTTGTGATAGACCTTGTTCCAGGAACTGTCCCAATAGCCAGAAGACCCTATAAGATGGCACCCTTGGAGCTAGCCGAACTTAAGAAACAACTAGATGAGGCTTTGAATAAAGGTTTCATTCGTCCTAGCTCTTCTCCTTGGGCTTGTCTCGTCCTCTTCGTGAAGAAGAAGGATGGAATGGATCAGATGGTTGTAGATTATCGACCAGTTAACCTGGTCACCATAAAGAACAAGTATCCTCTCCCCAGGATCAACGATCTGTATGATCATCTCGCTGGATCCTCAGTCTTCTCCAAAATGGATTTGAGGTTGGGTTACCATCAAATCAAGATCAAGAACGGGGACATTCCAAAAACGACCTTTGTCACTCGTTACGGCCAATACGAGTACACCGTCATGTCCTTCGGTTTAACCAACGCCCAACCACGTTCTCTCGCTTGATGAATTCAATCTTCATGGAGTATTTTAATAAATTCATCGTGGTGTACCTCGATGATATTCTCATCTACTCGAAGAACGTACAAGAACATGCCGAGCATCTAAGGCTGGTATTGATGAAACTTCGAGAGCATCGCCTTTATGCCAAGTTTTCAAAATGTGAATTTTGGTTACGAGAAGTGACCTATCCAGGCCACATAATCTCTAGTAAGGATATTGTTGTCAATCCCGAGAGAGTTCAAGTTGTCCTTGATTGGAATCAACCAGAATCGGTTAAGCAAGTTAGGAGTTTTCTTGGACTAGCAAGCTATTGTCGCCGCTTTGTCGAGAATTTCTCCAAGGTTGCAAAGCCTCTAACTGAACTCCTCAAGAAAGATAAAAAGTTCGAGTGGACACCACAGTGTGAGCATAGCTTTCAGGACTGAAAATACGCCTGACTTCCGCACCTATGTTGTTACCACCAGATTTCTCTAAGGACTTTGTTATCTATTGTGATGCCTCGCGACAAGTATTAGGTTGCATTCTCATGCAGGATCGTCATGTGATTGCATACGCATCTCGATAGTTGCATCCACATGAGGATAATTATCCCACACATGATCTCGAGCTTGCAGCTGTAGTCCATGCACTTAAAACCTGGCGACATTACCTTCTTGGTAATCGTTGCGAAATATTCACTGATCACCAAAGTCTGAAATATATCTTCACCCAGCCGGATTTGAATCTCAGGCAAAGACGGTGGGTTGAGTTGATCTGAGACTACGACTTAGGGATAACTTACACCCCGGGGAAGGCCAATGGTATGGCTGATGCACTAAGTCGTAAATCTTATTGTAACAGTCTGATGCTACAACGAGGTCAACCACGTCTCTATGAGGAAATTCAGAAGTTAAACCTCCACATTGTTCCTCAAGGATTCCTCTCTACCCTGGTGGCGAAACCTACTCTTAGGGATCAAATCATAGCTGACCAAAAGCCTGATAAGGGTATATCTCGGATCAAGGAGAATGTCATTAGCCGCTAAGGAATTCTCCATGAATGATCAAGATGTTGTGTTTTTCTAGAACCGATTAGTGGTTCCTAAGAATCCACATCTGAGGCAGTTAATCCTTAAGGAGGCTCATGATTCTCCTCTCACCATTCATCCTGGTAGTAGTAAGATGTATCAGGACCTACGCCAGAGGTTTTGGTGGACTAGGATGAAGAGACAAATTGCTGAGTTCGTTGCTAACTGCGACGTCTGTCGTCAAGTTAAGGCAGAACATCAAAGGCATGCTGGCACCCTTCAACCCTTAGCTATCCCTGAATGGAAATGGGATAAAGTTAGTATGGATTTCATCATTGGATTTCCCAAGACCAACAAAGGAAATAATGCTATCTTTGTGGTCATTGACCGTCTTTCCAAAGTAGCTCATTTTCTTCCAGTTCGTGAGAGTATAACAATTAGCCAGCAAGCAGAGTTATATATCTCTCAAATAGTGTCTCTTCATGGTGTTCCTCTGGAGATTAACTTAGATCGTGGAAGTATTTTTACCTCTCTTTTCTGGGAAAGTTTTCAGAATGCCATGGGGACTCACCTATCCTTTAGCACTGCTTTCCATCCTTAATCAAGTGGTCAAGTAGAAAGAGTGAATCAAATCCTAGAGGATATGCTTCGAGCTTGTTTTATATCATTCGGTATGAATTGGGAGAAGTGCCTTCCATTCACCGAATTTGCTTATAACAATAGTTATCAGTCAAGTTTCGCAAATACCCTTTTGAAGTTCTCTATGGACGAAGATGTCGAACACCTCTTAATTGGTCAGAAAACGGAGAGAGGCAACTCTTTGGTCCGGATATGATCCAGGAAGCAGAAGAGCAAGTTTGCATTATTCGTGAAAAGTTGAAAACAGCCCAGTCTCGTCAAAACAGCCAATATGATCATCATCATAAGGCTGTGACCTTTGAAGTTGACGAGAAGGCTTACCTTCGGGTTACACCTTTGAAGGGTACCCATCACTTCGGTATCAAAGGCAAATTGGCTCCTCGTTACATTGGTCCTTTTCGCATTCTTGCCAAACGAGGAGAAGTAGCCTACCAGTTGGAACTTCCTCTGCATCTTTCCAAGGTTCATTATGTTTTCCACGTCTCGCAACTCACGCGTTGCTTTTCGGATCCTATCCGTGAAGTGGACCACGAAACGCTTGACCTCCAAGATAACCTTTCATATCGAGAATACCCTCTTCATATTCTTGATCAAGCTGAGCGTATGACTCGACGTCGAAACCTCAAGTTTCTTAAAGTTCAATGCTCAAATCATTCTAAAAAAGAGGCACCATGGGAAAGAGAGGACCGTCTTCGACTTGAGTATCCCGCGCTATTCCCGACGACTTCCAAATCTGGGGACGAGATTCTTTTGAGTGGGGGTGAGTTGTCATATCCCTAGCTACCCCTTTTATGAATAGCAAGATTGTGCTCATATTTTCATTCTTGCATTAAAAATGAAAATGGAAATCAAAAGAAAATACCTAGCAACTTCCTATTCAAAACAATTCAAGTGGTGACAAATCAATGAACCCAAAATGGCCTTCATAAAAGTCCATCATTTTTTATAAATATTGGAAACCACAATTCAGGGGTGGATTTATTTTTAAAACTACTTTTAGCTTTTTATTTTATTCATAAAAGGTACTGAAATCACCCAAATATGTGATTTTAATTATTTCAGAGTTTCATAAAATGTTGAAAACTTTATGTGGGTTTGGAAATATTTCAATAACACCCCAACATTGTTTCCCCTATTTTAGGAATAGTTTGGAGCCGAAATAAAATAAAATCAATGCCTGAAATGATTTAACAGAAAACAGAAAGGAAAAGAAAATGGAAAACGACTATGTCTCGCTTACCTTGTTCCAGCCCACCGTAGCTCTGTCGTCTTCCTCGTGCCAGTAGGCAGCAGGAGGTGGCCGCCGCTCCCTCCAGCGAGGCCACGCACCTGCGTGCTTGCCTGGCCCCTCCATCGTGCTGGCAAGGGAGATAAGCCTCCCCGAAACCCATTCCCGTCCTCATCCTCTCCCCATTCGCGCTCTCTTCCCTCTCCCTCTCGGCCGCCATTAGAGCCGAGCTCGAGCTCGAGCTCGCCGTTGCTCCAACCCCTCTCTCTCTCCCTTGAGCCGCGTAGAAGACTCGCCATGACTCCCTGAAGCTATCGAGCAAGGTACGCAAGCTCTCGAGCCCTGCATCGCCCCGACACCGTCATCTTCTTCCTCGGATCACCGACGTTCACCGCCGCCGTTCTCCCTCTCCAGGCCATCCCCGAGCCCGCTTTCGACGTCTCTGCACTCCCTATGAGCTCAGGGTGCTTTCCCCCTCGTTTTCCCCCTTGATCCCGAGCTCTAAGCCCCGATTTCACTGGAGCCCGACGAGGTCCGCCCCTGTAGCTAATCGTCGGTGACCCTACGATGATCGGCTTGTCCATCTAAGGGCTCCATCAACTCCAGCTCGTCACGTAGATGTTCTAGGAGCCCAACCCCGCACGATTTGCACTCGGTTTCGATGACCTCGACGATGGCCGAGCTCGTCGCCGATGTCGATTCCGGTCACCTCAGTCCCCGAGACTTGCTGCATCTTGCTCGCGATCGAGTGGCCGATCGTTTGAGCCACTCTTCCTTCCTTTTGGTCGCCGGAAACGAAAACCCGATGCCCTCTGCCGTCCCTGTGGTCGCCAGAGCCTCATCACCGGTGAGATCCACCTCGCCGCCGGTGGGATTGACTCCCTAGAGTCACTGGCAAGTGGGGCCAGCCCCTTGGCCATTTAAGTTTGGACTAATAAAAATAATTACTTAACTAAATCCCTAAACAGCCACTCAAATGTGGGCCAGCCCCTGTTAAATAACTAATTAACTTTAAATTTAATTAAAATCTGGCCAGAGTCACTGACCAGTGGGTCCCACTGGTCAGGTTTGACTTTCAACGGCCAGTTGGACCTACTGATGTCATGCTGATGCAGTAACTATATTTCTGATTTAATATAATTCCAGAAAATGCTAAAATTTTGGAAATTCATAGAAAATTGATTGTAACTCCAGATTTGACAAATAATATATGCAAATTGATCAGAAAAATTCAATGAACACAATGGTGCTACTTTCATGCATGACAAACAAAGTTACGAAATAGCATCAGGTCAAATCAATTAAACGAATATGATAAATATATTATTTCAACTAATATTTGAATTGAATTCAAATCAGCATGATCCTAAAAGTTTGATAGCCACATTAACTCATGCTACAATTTATTTCATGTCATGATCATGCATCATATTGTTGCGTATGAATGTTATTGATTGATTGTTATTATTTCGGTAGGCTGTGCCCTTCCGAATATGTCAGAATATCCGTCTGACGGATTTAACCCCTCTGCTGAGCAACAAGGCAAGCACCCTTTTGATCATCCCAATATAATCCCATGTTCTTGTTCCTGCTCCCACTTATTTCATTAGGACAAAATATTTCAAATACTTTACTTCGGTAGCTGAACCTATTGTTGGGTAACGTATCATAAATTCAAAAAATTTCCTACGCATATTCAGATCTTCCTATGGATAGACCAGCAACGACAGAGGGGTGAGTGCATCTTCATACCTTTGAAGATCGCTAAGCAGAAGCATTGCTAGAACGCGGTTGATGGAGTCGTACTCGCGGCGATTCCGATTTAGTGCCGAACCACGGCACCTCTGCGTTCAACACACGTGCAGCTCGGTGACGTCTCCCGCATCTTGATCCAGCAAGGAGGAGGGAGAGGTTGGGGAAGATCTCCGGCAGCACGAGGGCTAGAATACGGAAGCTCGATAAACACACGAGTCAGTGGAAGCAACAATATCTGAATACAGACATAAAACATGGGGTGCCTTAGAGAAGGCTAGCACAAAAGATACAACGATCGAACGAGGCGAGGCCTCCTGCCTGGGAACCTCGTAACTACTCCTGATCATCAGCGGCCTCCACATAGTAGAAGGCACCGTCAGGGTAGCAGTCGTCATCGGCGGGGGCCTCCATCTCCTGGGCTCCATCATCTGGTCGCAGCAAACGGATCAAGAGGACAAGGGGGAAGCAAAGCAGCGGTGAGTACTCATCCAAAGTACTCGCAAGTCTTACATCAGAACTATTCTAAGTATGCATCAATATCAAAGGGGGTGTTATATGTGGACTTACTGCAGCAATGCGAGAATCGAGAGATAAGGCCTAATCCTATCGAAGACTAGCATCTTCAGGGTCTTGCACCAATAGACGAGAGTAGAACAGGGGTAAAACATTAATAGTCGTATTGTTGCATCAATATTAAAATGAGGTCACGCCTAAAGATCCTCCCGCGACTCCCTCCGAGGAAGCAATACCGATGCAAACTAATTCTAGTTAAGTAACAATTGTAGTTGTATAAGATCAGGGCACAACTCCAAGTCGTCCTGTAATCGTGGACATGGCTATTCGAATAGTTAATTTTCATCCCTGTAGGGGTGCACCACATGTCCCGTCATGCTCGATAACACTCTGGCCGGACATACTTTTCTGCGTCCTGCCCGGCCTCGGAATATCGACATGTGGCAGCCCCACCTAAGACAAATCAGAGAGGTCAGCCCGCCGGTCTAAATCCTAAGCACAAAGGGTTCATGGGCCCAGTTCCCCTCCTTGCTCCTGCACGATGCGAGAGCGGCCGACGTCAGTCCTAGCATCCCTTAATTACAAGCGCAATGCATCTCGGGACCACTCAGGTGCGCGCCACTACGATTGCTGACATCTGAAAAGCTTCGGCTGATACCGCGACGCCGAGTACCCATAATTCTTCCCGCGTAGCCGGTTAGTGCGAAAATGTCTCCGACCAACCCAGATCAAATACCCAAATCCATTAACATTTTAATTAGGCCATCGACACAATATCGCGGGAATCCACCTGTCTTACAACTAATCACCAATGATCCCAGTAGCATGGTCGAGTAACAGTGTTGTTATAACATCGGGGGGAATCCGAGGTATCACCCTCGTTGGATTCCGAACAATGTAGCCCTCAAGGTGGGCTTAGAGGAATCACCCTCGGGGGTCCTACACTTGAGGGGTTGCACGACAGGGGCATCGTCAGGAATGGTGAAAGAGGAATCACCCTCGATAACCACGACCGACTAGCTATACTACAGAGATATCATCAGGAGTACTTAGCGAGGTGTCACCCTCGGTACCCGATAATATCTCGGTAGAGTCGTACAACGAAGGGGGTGTATGTGATGTGTCGGGTCTGGCTCGTCGATCGGAGATCGAGATTTGAAAACAAGCGGGGCAACTGTACTACGGGGTCAGAGGGGATGACTACTCCACCTATACTAAGCAGATTAAAGTACATGACTGAAAGTAGCAGTTCATCAAAAATAGGCTATGCATCAGATATAGGAGCTAACTACAACAGTAGCAAAATACTAATGCAAGCAGTAGGAAGAAACACATAGGCGATATAGGAATGATCAAGGGGGGTTTGCTTGCCTTGCTGCTCTGCGGCAAAGGACTGATCGGCAGGGTAATAGATGTACCCGGCAGCAGCGTCAGTCTCGGGGTCTACCGGTAAGAAGAGGGGGAAGAAACAATAAATAATAGCAACGGTGCAACACAATGCATGACATGGCAAGATGCAGGCTAGACATGCGCTAACGCAGCAACATCCGTCATAGACGGGTCGGAAGTATATCTGACGACATTTCCCGGGTCTCGGGCTAGTACCGGTCATACTCGAAACGATGGAAATGTTCCATGTTTGCTATGCTAGGGACGCATGACACACGAATGGACCATGTATCCGGGTTCGTCTCGTTGTGCTGATCAACTTTCATGTTGAATTTTTTTTGATATGACTTACAAATTATTTAATATTATTTTTTAAAGTTTTATTCAATAATTAGGAATTAAAAACAGATTTAAATAATTTAATAAAAATTTATTATGACATCAGCATGATGTCATGTTGACATCAACAGTTGACTGGTCAACTCACGAGTGGGTCGTGAACGTCATAGGCACAAGTTTTAATTAAGATTGAATATTAATTAATCAGATTAATTTAGTGGGGGACCCACGTGTCATATTCTAATTATTCTAATTATCCAATTAATTGATGAACTAATATATCTATTTATTTATTTAATAAAAACATTATTTTTATTTTTATATTTTAATTTTTTGCTTTTCTTTAAAAGGGGTGTGGGGCCTCCTTGTCATAGACAGCGGGGTGTGTTGGCCCCACCGGTAAATGGCTTTAGGCCAAATACACCTCTTTACTCATAGATACATAACCAAACATTTAACGTATACCGCCATATACCGAAATACATACATACATACATACATACATACATACGTGCATCTCATACATACAAAATAGATACGCAATACATTAATTATTTTATTTCTTTCAAAAACTGTCATCTCCCTCTCTGTGTTAACAAAGAGTCTTCTCTGCTGCCTCTCTTCTCAACAGAGAAGAAACACTAACTTCAATATCTCCTACGCGAACATCACGCCGTCGGAACGGAGCGCCGTTCGTCAGAACGGAACCGGGACGGCGAGGGGAACGAGATGGTGGGAGGAGCCCGAGGAGGGGCTCACCGACGTTGATGAGTTCGCGGGAAGGGGCGGAGGAGACGGCGTGGAGGCGTTCCCGGAGGCGGTGACGACAGATCCGGCGAGGTGGGTCACTGGAGAAAGCCTCCCGGAGGTCGGGGCCGGCCGGATGACGAGGAGGAGGAGTCTACGTGCCTGGTCCCTCCTGGACCGAGCGGGAGGAAGGGCCGACGGGGGGTTGGGGCCGATGGGGATGGGGCTCGTTGCGGGAGGTGGCCAACCGACGAGATGGAAGGGAGAGGGAGGAGGGCTCGGCTAGGGAGGTGGTGAGTTCGCGGGGAGTCTGGATCGGGGTCGCCGGCGGGAGGGAACCGGCGGGATTTGGGCGGTCGGCCGGGGGCCGCCGAGATCGAGGGGCAAGGTGGATCTGGATGGATGGGTGGCCGGTGGGGAGAAGGGAGCGATGGGGGAGAGGCCGAGAGAAAGCTTCGGTCATTGGGGTTACGAGAGAGAGAGACGAGAGATATTTCTCTCGTGCGGAGGGATATGACCGAGAGGTGAGGCAGGAATCGTGGAGGGCTCCCCGCGGGTGAGAGAGCGGGAGGTGTCGGCTTGGGGACACGTGGGGGCGCTGGGGAGGGACCCCCCCCCCCCCACGAGGGGTGGTGGCAGGAGACGGGGCGAGAGCCCCCTGGGAAGCGGGGGGGGGGGGGGGGACTGGGGGTTCGCTAGGGTTCCCCCCGCGAGTGACCGTGGCTTGGCCGGCTGGGCCAGCAGGCCCAGTTGGGCCACGGGGGGGGGGGGTCGGTTCTCTTTTCTTTTTTCTTTTCTTTTTTTCTATTATTTCTAATTCTTTTTAGTACCTAATCTTATTTACTATCTTTTATAATTTATTTTATATACTTTTACTTCTTTCTTTTATTTATTTCTTTTACATTTACTATATTTCACTTTACTTATTTTGTTTAAGGCTCCACCTCTAAATATATTGGGCTTATCAAATATTCCAGAAGTGCTCGATTTATTTTTATACTTTGCTAGGGAATTTGTATAACTCCCCTGACATTTTCATTTCATCAACCGAATTCTTTCCACGTTTGAGTTAATCTCAAGGTTTCGAATTTCGATTCGGTTTCAACCAACATGACAACATTGATATAATCCATGATGACATGGCATCATTAGCGCGGGACCACTGTCGCTTAATTACAATCATTACTGTAGCAAAAGTCGAGGATGTCACAATTCTCCCCTACTAACAAGAATTCTCGTCCCGAGAATTAAGAGGTAGAGGGAAAGAGCCCGGGGTATTCATCACGAAGATGATCCTCGCGTTCCCAAGTGGCGTCATCTTCAGAATGATTTGACCACTGCACCTTGAGGAACTTGGTGACTTTGCGACGAGTTTTACGCTCAGCTTCGTCGAGAATGCGGACCGGATGCTCATTATAAGATAGGTCTTGTTGCAGCTCAGGCATACCATGATCCACTGCTCGAATAGTATCCTTGAAGCAGCGACGGAGCTGAGAAACATGGAAGAAATCATGAACCTGAGAAAGGTTCGCCGGCAGTTCCAATTGATAAGCCACTCTTCCACGCCTTTCGAGAACAGTGAAAGGACCAATATAGCGAGGAGCTAACTTGCCCTTGATCCCGAAACGATGTGCACCTCTCATTGGTGTGACACGAAGATAAGCCTTTTCGCCAGGTTGACAAACCATATCTTGATGATGACGGTCATACTGACTCTTCTGACGAGACTGAGCAGCCTTCAGATTCTCATGAATTATGCAGACTTGATCTTCGGCATGTTGAATAATATTCGGACCGAAGAGTGATCGTTCCCCAGTTTCTGACCAATTCAGAGGAGTTCGACAGCTTCGTCCATATAATACTTCAAAAGGGGCCATCTTCAGACTAGCTTGATAGCTATTGTTGTAAGAGAACTCGGCATACGGGAGAGATTCCTCCCATTTCTTACCGAAAGAAATGACACAAGCTCGAAGCATGTCCTCGAGAATTTGGTTGACTCGTTCAACTTGTCCCTGGGATTGAGGATGAAATGCAGTGCTGAAGGATACATGAGTCCCCATAGCCTTCTGAAAACTTTCCCAGAATTTTGAAGTGAACAAGCTGCCATGGCCCGAATTGATTACCAACAGAACACCGTGAAGTGAAACAACTCTTGACATATAAAGATCTGCCAGCTGACTAGCATTAATTGTTTCTTTGACGGCCAGGAAATGTGCAACTTTGGACAGTCGATCAATCACGACAAGAATAGCATCATTACCTTTCTGAGATCTGGGAAAACCAGTGACAAAGTCCATTTCAACATGGTCCCATTTCCACTCAGGAATAGAGATAGGTTGCAGAGTTCCAGCAGGCTTTTGGTGTTCTTCTTTGATACACCGGCATATATCACATTCCGCCACATAGCATGCAATGTCTTGTTTCATATTGGGCCACCAGAATCTTTGCCGGATGTCTTGGTACATCTTGGTACTACCCGGGTGAATAGACAATGGTGTGTCATGAGCTTCTTCCATCACCTTCCCGGTCATCCTGAGATTTTCCTTCTTATTTGGGATGAATAGGCGACCCTTGAAATACAAGGCGCCATCTTCATCAACAGTGAAAAAGGAGGGTTTACCCTTCGCAATATAGCTCTTAATCCTGTCGACATCACCGTCAAAGCCTTGCAGATTCTTTATGGAGCTCACAAGATCTAGTTCAACCACTAGGTTACTGAGGGAGCCCTGATTAACAACACAAAGGTTCCTCTTTTGACACTCTTCAGGAGGGGGAATAAGGTAACCCTGAGGAACAATATGGAGGTTCAGTTTACGGAATTCCTCTTGCAGACGATCGTGAACCTTATGAACCTGGAGGTGGTTGCAGTATGACTTGCGACTCAAGGCATCAGCCATTACGTTAGCCTTGCCAGGGGTATATGATATACTACAGTCAAAATCTGCTATACGCTCCATCCATCTTTGTTGACGTAGATTCAGCTCCGGTTGAGTGAACAAGTACTTCAGACTTTGATGGTCGGTGTAGATTTCACAGCGATTACCGACAAGGTATTGTCGCCATTCCTTCAATGCATGAATGACTGCGGCAAGATCGAGATCATGAACTGGGTAGTTCTCTTCATGAGCACGCTGTTGACGTGAAGCATAATCGATCACCTTGCGATCCTGCATCAGGACACAACCTATTCCTTGACGAGAAGCGTCACAGTATATGACGAAATCCCTTTTTGTATCCGGAGGAGCAAGTACTGGAGCGGATGTCAGTTTGTCCTTGAGCGTCTGGAAACTTTCCTGACATTTATCAGTCCACTCATACTTAATACCTTTGTGAAGCAGGTTGGTTAAGGGCTTCGCAATCTTGGAGAAGTTCTCGAGGAATCGACGGCAATAGCTGGCGAGTCCGAGAAAACTTCTGACTTGCTTGACATTCTTCGGGGGAGTCCAGTCAAGAATAGCTTGAATTCGTTCGGGGTTGACTGCAATACCATCCTTGGAAATCACATGACCAAGGTAAGTCACTTCGTCTAGCCAGAACTCACATTTGGAATACTTCGCATAGAGTTTATGCTCCCGAAGCTTATCCAGTAGAAGACGAATATGTTCTGCATGTTCCTCTTTATTCTTTGAAAATACCAGAATATCATCCAGGTATACCACGACGAATTTGTCGAGGTAGTCCATGAATATATAATTCATCAACCGAGAGAAGGTTGCCGGTGCATTGGTTAAGCAGAAGGACATGACGGTGTACTCGTATGATCCATAACGAGTAACAAAGGCGGTCTTTGGAATATCCTCTTTGCGAACACGGATCTGGTGGTATCCCGATCTCAAGTCGAGCTTAGAGAAGACGGTGGAACCAGCAAGTTGATCATACAAATCATTTATCCGAGGAAGAGGATATTTGTTTTGAATAGTGGCCTGGTTGATAGGGCGATAGTCTTGAACCAAACGATTTGTCCCATCCTTCTTCTTAACAAAGAGAGAAGGTGCTCCCCAAGCAGAGGAATTCGGACGGATGAAACCCAGACGGAGCCATTTGTCAATTTCTTGCTTAAGTTCAAGGAGTTCATGTGGCGGCATTTTATAAGGACGTTTGGCAATAGGAGTGGTACCGGGTACCAAGTCAATGACAAACTCGACAGCTCGAGCAGGGGGAATCTCTGGAAGTTCTTCTCGAAAGACATCTTGGAATTCTCGGACCACTGGAATGTTTTCAATCCCTTCAAGAGGCGACACATTTAATGCATTCAAAGCATACAGCCGTGCCTCAGCATTACAGACGAGATGAGCATGGTAGCTTATTAATTCATCTGAAGGGTGTAGGAGGTGGACGGTCTTGGTGGCACTAACGACCGATGCCGTATGAGCTTTCAACCAGTCCATCCCCAGTACGAGATCAATGTTGGAAGAACTTAATAACATGGGAGAGGCAAAGAATTCCAATCCTTCAATTTCAATGGGGACATTGGAGCAGACCATGGAGGGTCGGCATTGGCCCGAGGGGGTGTTTACCACTATTGGGACGTTCATCTCTTCGTACTTAATGCCATGCATGAATGCAGAACTTCCCGACATAAAGGAATGCGATGCTCCTGTATCAAACAATACAGAAGCAGGTACTGAGTTAACGAGGAGTGTACCCATCACAGAAGCAGGCTGGTCTTGAGCTTGACCCATATCAATGTTGTTGGCCTGACCACGAACATAAGCAGGTTTAGCGTTGAAGTTGCGGTTCTGATTGTTGCCACTGCCAGTTGAGGGAAGTGTCAGCTGATTCGGATTCTGCCTGCAGTCTCTGGCACGGTGACCTGGACGGCCACACTTGAAGCACAGCCCGTCCTCAGGACGGGAAGGAGGAACTCGAGGCGGTGGTGCTGGAAGCCTTGGCTGCCTAGGCGGTGCAGGAGGCAGGCGAGCTGCAGCATAGGATGGCCTTGGAGCAGGAGGAGGTGCATGGTACATGTTGTTGGGAATCCAGATCTTCCGCTTCTGTGTAGATGAGCCCGAAGATGAGCCCATGTCACGATTGCGCTTGCTGCTATCTTTGTATTCCTGCAGACCAGTCTCAACCTGAATTGCCTTGTTCACCAGGGTGGCGAAATCAGCATAGTCCTGAACGAGGAGTGTCAGCTTGATATCAGGGTGGAGGCCTTCACGGAACTTCTCCTGTCTGCGTGCATCAGTTGCAATGTCTTCTTCAGCATAGCGAGATAAATCCAGAAATTCCCGCTGATAAGCATCCACAGTCTTGTTGCCCTGGGCCAGGTTGCAAAACTCACGCTTCTTCCGGTCCATGATTCCCTGAGGAATGTAACGAGCACGGAAAGCAGCCTTGAACTCTGCCCAAGTGATGATAGTTCCATCGGGCTGAGATCGCCTATGGCTGTCCCACCATTGAGCAGCGGGACCCTTCAGGAAGTAGGCGGCAAAGTTGACATAGCTCGCCAGGGGCACATTGGCAGACTCGAGCTCATAAGCAATGTCACGGAGCTAGTCATCAGCATCAAGAGGCTGAGTTGAGCTGCGGTAGATCGGAGGGTTGAGGCGGCAGAAGTCTTGCAGTGTCACGCCTTGCTGTTGGTTCATGTTCGGCCTTTGTAATTGATCCATGAGCCCTTGCGTAAACTGGCGGTTCAGCTCAAACTGTTGGATCATCCCCGACATATACTCAGGAGGCGCGGGTGGTGCATCGTTGGCAGGGGCACGCGGGCGGCCAGCTGGTCTAACCATCCTGTTAAATATATAACAAGGGTAGTTTAGCTTAAAGTAATTGCAAAGGCATCGCACACATTCATGAAGTAATCAAGCATGGTGAAAAGGGAAATGCGATAGATACTTCATAGTAGCTGAGTTCGACATACAGACCCATACATACGTTCGATTACAGACTAACGATTACAAATTCAAAATTTGGCGATAGCCTGGACGCATTTAGACGATACCCTGGACTCACTAGGCGGCGCGCAGGCACGCGGTGGAAGAGTACCACAACGAGATGTAGCGATAAGGCTACATCAACGTCGGAGAGGACGAACGAATCCTGGTAGCTGGCGGTGATAGAAGGTAGGAACATGACCCTATGTCCCGTTGTGACTCTGATGAGGGCACCGCATCCAGTCGAGGAGCTGAGGACCAAGTGCAGGGGTTCTACCCCCAACATCAGTCCACTCGAGAGCTGATGGTAGCTCTGTCCTGCTCGGCTTGCGTATGCGCATAGGGGGAACCCTCGGGCAGTGTGATGGCTGTAGCTCTGTCAACGCATCGTAAAGACAAGTGCGCGTAGCATACAGCTCCAGAGTCAGAGCTCGGAAAGCATGATCCAGTGCCTCAGTGTACTGCACCAGAAACCGTGCATCGTAGCGACGCGTCATGTAGGGGGCACAGACAGCGACGTAGGAACAGTCGCTGCGCTCCCGAACGTCAGAAGCGAAGGCAATGAGATCAAACCCAGTCTCATCCCCAGCAGGAGCATGCGGGATGTATGTGAGAGGGCTCTCCTCCAGGTTAGGGTACGCTCCACGGAGACGGGTGATGGCGATGTAGGCCGCATCATGGACGGCCATCTCAACCGACACTCCAATACCACAGAAGACGTGGTGCTCGAGGGTCTTGCTGCCCATCTGGTCGAAGATGCGAACCTCAGCCTGGTACTGGTACTGGTTGTACTCGTGGAAATCCTCGAACATAGTGTACTCGGGGTACCAGCGATATCCCAGCCTGGTCAGGAGGTCGACCAAAATGGCCGGGAACCCAGTCGTCTCGGTGGCCTGTGTCAGGCGCACGTGCCGTCTTGCGGGACACATCTGAAATTAAGATTGACGGATGTCAAATGACAGTATGTGTAATATATATTCAGGAGAAAGAGTAGATAGTCCAGCGCTCCGGGTCGATGTGATTACGAGAACCTAATGTTAGAGTTAGTAAAATCTTTGACCCAAAAGAGAAGAGAGAATAGAGCCCACAGTATAGGAAAGGAGTAAAAGATACTAATACCACCCAATTGAGATGTGGGCCCATAAGCCACAACATCAGTGTTAGTAAAGCTTTTCAAACACTAGACTCAACTTCGGCCAAGGAGTTGGAAAGGGGGCTACCTACAGGCAGTCGGCTCTGATACCAACTTGTCACACCCTTGGTTTAATCGTACGCTAATCATACACGCAAATGCGTACGATCAAACCCAAGGACTCACGGGAAGATATCACAACACAAGTCTAGACACAAGTAAAATAACATCACCTTCATATTACAAGCCAGGGGCCTCGAGGGCTAGAATACGGAAGCTCGATAAACACACGAGTCAGCGGAAGCAACAATATCTGAGTACATACATAAATTATGGGGTGCCTTAGAGAAGGCTAGCACAAAAGATACAACGATCGAACGAGGCGAGGCCTCCTGCCTGGGAATCTCCTAACTACTCCTGATCATCAGCGGCCTCCACGTAATAGTAGGCACCGTCGGGGTAGCAGTCATCGTCGACGGGGGCCTCCATCTCCTGGGCTCCATCATCTGGTCGCAGCAAACGGATCAAGGGGACAAGGGGGGAGCAAAGCAGCGGTGAGTACTCATCCAAAGTACTCGCAAGTCTTGCATCAGAACTATTCTAAGTATGCATCAGTATCAAAGGGGGGTGTTATATGTGGACTGACTGCAACAATGCGAGAATTGAGAGAGAAGGCCTAGTCCTATCGAAGACTAGCATATTTAGGGTCTTGCAACAATAGACGAGAGTAGAACAGGGGTAAAACATTAATAGTCATATTGTTGCAGCAATATTAAAGTGAGGTCACGCCTAAAGATCCTCCCTCGACTCCCTGCGAGGAAGCAACCCCGAGGCAAACTAATTCCAGTTAAGTAACAATTGTAGTTGTATAAGATCAGGGCACAACTACAAGTCGTCCTGTAACCGTGGACACGGCTATTCAAATAGTTAATTTTCATCCCTGCAGGGGTGCACCACATGTCCCGTCACGCTCGATAACACTCTGGTCGGATATACTTTTCTGGGTCCTGCCCGGCCTCGGAATATCGACACGTCACAGCCCCACCTAAGACAAATCAGAGAGGTCAGCCCGCCAGTCTAAATCCTAAGCGCAAAGGGTTCATGGGCCCAGTTCCCCTTCGCGCTCCTGCACGATGCGAGGGCGGCCGACGTCAGTCCTAGCATCCCATAATCACAAGCGCAATGCATCTCGGGACCACTCGGGCGCGCGCCACTACGATTGCTGACATCTGAAAAGCTTCGGCTGATACCGCGACGCCGAGTACCCATAATTCTTCCCGCGTAGCTGGTTAGTGCGAAAAGGTCTCCGACCAACCCAGATCAAATACCCAAATCCATTAACATTTTAATTAGGCCATCGACACAATCTCGCGGGAATCCACCCGTCTTACAACTAATCACCAATGATCCCAGTAGCATGGTCGAGTAACTATGTGGTTATAACATCGGGGGGAATCCAAGGTATCACCCTCGTTGGATTCCGAACGATGTAGCCGTCAAGGTGGGCTTAGAGGAATCACCCTCAGGGGTCCCACACTTGAGGGGTTGCACGACAGGGGCATCGTTGGGAATGGTTAAAGAGGAATCACCCTCGAGAACCACGACCGACTAGCTATACTACAGAGATATCATCAGGAGTACTTAGCGAGGTGTCACCCTCGGTACCCGATAGTATCTCGGCAGAGTCGTACAACGAAGGGAGTGTATGTGATGTGTCGGGTCTGGCTCGTCGATCAGAGATCGAGATTTGTAAACAAGCGGGGCAACTGGACTACGGGGTCAGAGGGGATGACTGCTCCACCTATACTAAGCAGATTAAAGTACATGACTGAAAGTAGTAGTTCATCAAAAATAGGCTATGCATCAGATATAGGAGCTAAGTACAACAGTAGCAAAATACTAATGCAAGCAGAAGGAAGAAAGACATAGGCGATATAGGAATGATCAAGGGAGGTTTGCTTGCCTTGCTGCTCTGCGGCAGAGGACTGATCGGCAGGGTCGTAGATGTACCCGATAGTAGCGTCAGTCTCGGGGTCTACCGGTAAGAAGAGGGGGAAGAAACGATAAACAATAGCAACGGTGCAACACAATGGATGACATGGCAAGATGCAGGCTATACATGAGCTAACGCAGCAACATCCGTCATAGACGGGTCGGAAGAATATCTGACGATATTTCCCGGGTCTCGGGCTACTACCGGTCATACTGGAAACGATGGAAATGTTCCATGTTTGCTATGCTAGGGACGCGTGTATCCGGGTTCGTCTCGTTCTGCTCATCAACTTTCATGTTGAAAATATTTTGATCTGACTTACGGATTATTTAATATTAATTTTTAATGTTTTATTCAAAAAATAGGAATTAAAAACATATTTAAATAATTTAATAAAAAGCTATTATGACATCAGCATGATGTCATGCTGACATCAACAGTTGACTGGTCAACAAACCAGTGGGTCCCGAACGTCATAGGCACAAGTTTTAATTAAGATTGAATATTAATTAATCAGATTAATTTAGTGGGGACCCATGTGTCATATTCTAATTATTCTAATTATCCAATTAATTAATGAACTAATATATCTATTTATTTATTTAATAAAAACATTATTTTTATTTTTATATTTTAATTTTCACTTTTCTTTAAAAGGGGTGTGGGGCCTCCCTGTCATAGACACCGGGGTGCGTTGGCCCCACCGGTAAGTGGCTTTAGGCCAAATACACCTCTTTACTCACAGATACATAACCAAACATTTAACGTATACCGCCATATACCGAAATACATACATACATACATACATACGTGCATCTCATACATACGAAATACATACGCAATACATTAATTATTTTATTTCTCTCAAAAACTCTCATCTCCCTCTCTCTGTTAACACAAAGTCTTCTCTGCTACCTCTCTTCTCAACAGAGAAGAGACACTAACTTCAATCTCTCCTACGCGAACATCACGTCGTCAGAACGGAGCGCCGTTCGTCGGAACGGAACCGGGATGACGAGGGGAACGAGATTGTGGGAGGAGCCCGAGGAGGGGCTCACCGACGTTGATGAGACGGTCCAGTGAAGCCGGAGTTCGCGGGAAGGGGCGGAGGAGACGGCGTGGAGGCGTTCTCGGAGGCGGTGACGACGGATCCGGCGAGGTGGGTCGCCGGAGAAATCCTCCCGAAGGTCGGGGCCGGCCGGATGACGAGGAGGAGGAGTCTCCCTGCCCGGTCCCTCCTGGACCGAGCCGAGGAAGGGCCGACGGGGGGTTGGGGCCGATGGGGGTGGGGCTCGGTGCGGGAGGTGGCCAACCGGCGAGATGGAAGGGAGAGGGAGGAGGGATCATCCAGGGAGGTGGTGAGCTCGGGGGGAGTCTGGATCGGGGTCGCCGGCGGGAGGGAACTAGCAGGATTTGGGCGGTCGGCCGGGGACCGCCAGATCGAGGGGCGAGGTGGATCTGGATGGATGGGTGGCCGGTGGGGAGAAGGGAGCGATGGGGGAGAGGCCGAGAGAAAGCCTTGGTCGTCGGGGTTACGAGAGAGAGAGACGAGAGATATTTCTCTCGTGCGGAGGGATAGGACCGAGAGGTGAGGTAGGAATCGTGGAGGGGCCCCCGCGGGTGAGAGAGCGGGAGGTGTCGGCTTGGGGACACGTGGGGGTCGCTGGGGGAGGGACCCCCCCTCCCCATGAGTGGTGGTGGCAGGAGACGGGGCAAGAGCCCCCTCGCGGCGGCGCTCGGAAGCGGGGGGGGGGGACTGGGGGTTCGCTAGGGTTCCCCCCGCGAGTGACAGTGGCCTGGCCGGCTGGGCCACCACGCCTAGTTGGGCCACGGGGGTCGGTTCTCTTTCCTTTTTTCTCTATTATTTATAATTCTTTTTAGTACCTAATCTTATTTACTATCTTTAATAATTTATTTTATATACTTTTACTTCTTTCTTTTATTTATTTCTTTTACATTTACTATATTTCTCTTTACTTATTTTGTTTAAGGGTCCACCTCTAAATATATTGGGCTTATCAAATATTCCAAAAGTGCTCGATTTATTTTTATACTTCCCTAGGGAATTTTTATAACTCCCCTGACATTTTCATTTCATCAACCGAATTCTTTCCATGTTTGACTTAATCTCAAGGTTTCGAATTTCGATCCGGTTTCAACCAACATGACAACATTGATATAATCCACGATGACGTCGCATCATTAGCACGGGATCACTGTCGCTTAATTACAATCATTACTGGAGAAAAACTTGTGGATGTCACAGTGGCTCCCACACGTTCTACGATGATCTCATCGGATGAACCATGATGTCAAGGATTCAATCAATCCCGTATACAATTCCCTTTGTCTGTCGGTATAGAACTTGCCCGAGATTCGATCGTCGGTATACCTATACCTTGTTCAATCTCGTTACCGGTAAGTCTCTTTACTCGTTTCGTAGCACGTCATCGTGTGACTAACTCCTTAGTCATATTGAGCTCATGATAATGTTCTACCGAGTAGGCCCAGAGATACCTCTCCATCACATGGAGTGACAAATCCCGATCTCGATTCGTACCAACCCAACAGACACTTTTAGAGGTACCCGCAGTGCACCTTTATAGTCACCCACTTACGTTGTGACGTTTGATACACCCAAAGCACTCCTATGGTATCCGGGAGTTGCACAATCTCATGGTCGAAGGAAAAGATACTTGACATTAGAAAAGCTTTTGCATACGAACAACATGATCTAGTGCTATGCTTAGGATTGGGTCTTGTCCATCACACCATTCTCCCAATGATGTGATCCCGTTATCAATGACATCTAATGTCCATGATCAGGAAACCATGATCATCTATTGATCAACGAGCTAGCCAACTAGAGGCCTGCTAGGGACACATTGGGATCTATTCATTCACACATGTATTACTGATTCCTGTTAATACAATTATAGCATGAACAATAGACGATTATCATGAACAAGGAAATCTGATAATAACCATTTTATTATTGCCTCTAGGGCATATTTCCAACAGTCTCCCACTTGCACTAGAATCAATAATCTAGTTACATTGTGATGTATGGAACACACATAGCATTGTGCTGTTGATCATGTTTTGCTCGAGGAAGAGGTTTAGTCAATGGGTCTGCAACATTCAGATTCATATGTACTTTACAAATCTCTATTACTCCACTCTGGACATGGTCCTGGATGGAGTTGTAGCTGCCTTTGGTGTGATTTGTCTTCCGGTGAAACCTGGGCTCCTTGGCTATGGCAATGGCCCTAGTGTTATCACAGAAGAGTGTCATTGGACCCGACGTGCTTGGAACCACTCCAAGGTCGGTGATGAGCTCCTTCATCCAAATTCCTTCATGAGCCGCTTCTGAAGTAGCTATGTACTCCGCTTCACATGTAGATGCTGCCACGACTTCTTGCTTGCTGCTGCACCATCTCACTGCCCCACCATTCAAAACATACACATATCCGGTCTGTGACTTAGAGTCATCCGGATCTGTGTCGAAGCTAACATCGACGTAACCCTTTACGACGAGCTCTTCGTCACCTCCATAAACGAGAAACATCTCCTTAGTCCTCTTTAGGTACTTAAGGATATTCTTGACCGCTGTCCAGGGTTCCATACCGGGATCACTTTGGTACCTCCCTACCAAACTTATGGCAAGGTTTATATCAGGTCTGGTACACAACATGTCATACATTAGAGAGCCTACGGCTGAAGCGTAGGGGAGAGTACTCATCTTCTCTCAATCTGCTGCCGTGGTCGGTGACTGAGTCTTACTCAATCTCATACCTTGCAAAACTGGCAAGAACCCCTTCTTTGAGTTTTCCATATTGAACTTCTTTAATATCTTGTCAAGGTATGTACTTTGCGAAAGACCTATGAGGCGTCTCGATCTATCTCTATAGATCTTGATGCCTAATATGTATGCAGCTTCTCCAAGGTCCTTCATTGAAAAACTCTTGTTCAAATAGGCCTTTATGCTCTCCAATAGCTCTATATTATTCCCCATCAATAATATGTCATCCACATACAGTATGAGGAAAGCTACAGAGCTCCCGCTCACTTTCTTGTACAAACAGGCTTCTCCATAAACCTGTATGAACCCAAACGCTTTAATCACCTCACTAAAACGAATGTTCCAACTCCGAGATGCTTGCACCAGCCCATAGATGGAGCGCTGGAGCTTGCACACTTTGTTAGCACCCTTAGGGTCGACAAAACCTTCTGGTTGGATCATATACAACTCTTCCTTAAGATTCTCGTTAAGGAACGCTGTTTTGACATCCATTTGCCAAATTTCATAATCATAAAAGGCGGCAATTGCTAACATGATTCAGACCGACTTCAGCTTCGCTATGGGAGAGAACGTCTCTTTGTAGTCAACTCCTTGACTTTGTTGAAAACCCTTTGCGACAAGTCGAGCTTTGTAAACGGTCACATTACCGTTTGCATCAGTCTTCTTCTTGAAGATCCATTTATTCTCTATGGCTCGCCGATCATCGGGCAAGTCCACCAAAGTCCATAGTTTGTTCTCATACATGGATCCTACCTCGGATTTCATAGCCTCAAGCCATTTGTTGGAATCTGGGCCCGCCATTGCTTCTTCATAGTTCGAAGGTGTTGGGGGAACGTCGCATGGGAAACAAAATTTTTCATACGCGCACGAAGAGCTATCATGGCGATGTCCATCTACGAGAGGGGATTTCTGATCTACGTACCCTTGTAGATCGCACAGCAGGAAGCATTAAGAAACGCAGTTGATGTAGTGGAATGTCCTCACGTCCCTCGATCCGCCCCGCGAACCGTCCCGCGATCCGTCCCACGATCCGCTCCGATCTAGTGCCGAACGGACAACACCTCTGCGTTCAGCACACGTACAGCTCGACGATGATCTCGGCCTTCTTGATCCAGCAAGAGAGACGGAGAGGTAGATGAGTTATCCGGCAGCATGACGGCGCTCCATAGGTTGGTGGTGATCTATCTTAGCAGGGCTCCGCCCGAGCTCCGCAGAAATACGATCTAGAGGAAAAACCGTGGAGGTATGTGGTCGGGCTGCCGTGGCAAAGTTGTATCAAATCAGCCCTAATACCTCAGTATATATAGGAGGGAGGGGGAGGGCCTTGCCTTGAGGCTCAAGGGAGCCCCAAGGGGTCGGCCAAACCAAGGGGGGGAGTCCTCCTCCTCCAATCCTAGTCCAACTAGGATTGGAAGGTGGAGTCCTTCCCTTCCTTCCCACTTCCCCTTTTTTTTCTTTTGCATTTGATTTCTTTATCTCCTGCACATAGGGCTTCTTGGGCTGTCCCACCAGCCCACTAAGGGCTGGTGCGGCACCCCTAAGGCCTATGGGCTTCCCCCGGGTGGGCTAGCCCCCCGGTGAACATCCGGAACCCATTTGTCACTCCCGGTACATTCCCCGTAATGTCCGAAAACTTTCCAGTAATCAAATGAGGTCATCCTATATATCAATCTTCGTTTCCGGACCATTCCGGAAACCCTCGTGATGTCCGTGATCTCATCCGGGACTCCGAACAACATTCGGTAACCAACCATATAACTCAAATACACATAAAACATAGTCGAACCATAAGTGTGCAGACCCTGCGGGTTCGAGAACTATGTAGACATGACCCGAGAGACTCATCGGTCAATATCCAATAGCGGGACCTGGGTGCCCATAGTTGAACCTCAGTGTCAAGGATCCATATAATCCCATATGTCATTCCCTTTGTCCTTCGGTATGTTACTTGCCCGAAATTCGATCGTCGGAATCCGCATACCTATTTCAATCTCGTTTACCAGCAAGTCTCTTTACTAGTTCCGTAATACAAGATCTTAATGACCCACAAGTATAGGGGATCAATCATAGTCCTTTCGATAAGTAAGTGTGTCGAACCCAACGAGGAGCAAAAGGATCTGACAAGTGGTTTTCAGCAAGGAAAAATATACAAGCACTGAAATTGTCGGTAACAAGTGATTGTGTGGTGAGATGATTCATAGCAAGCAACAAGTAAAAAAAGTAGAAACCGTGCAGCAAAGTGGCCCAATCCCTTTTGTAGCAAGGGACAAGCCTGGACAAAGTCTTATAGGAGGAAAAACACTCCCGAGGACACACGAGAATTTCTGTCATGCTAGTTTCATCATGTTCATATGATTCGCGTTCGTTACTTTGATAGTTTGATATGTGGGTGGACCGGCGCTTGGGTACTGCCCTTACTTGGACAAGCATCCCACTTATGATTAACCCCTCTCGCAAGCATCCTCAACTACGAAAGAAGAATTAATACAAAGTCTAACCATAGCATTAAACTAGTGGATCCAAATCAGCCCCTTACGAAGCAACGCATAAACTAGGGTTTAAGCTTCTGTCACTCTAGCAACCCATCTTCTACTTACTACTTCCCAATGTCTTCCCCTTGGCCCAAATAATGGTGAAGTGTTATGTAGTCGATGTTCACATAACACCACTAGAGGAAAAACGACATACAACATATCAAAATACCGAACAAATACCAAATTCACATGACTATTATTAGCATGACTTATCCCATGTCCTCAGGAACACAAGTAACTACTCAGAAAGCATAATCATAATCATGATCAGAGGTGTAATGAGTAGCATCAAGGATCTGAACATAAACTCTTCCACCAAATAATCCAACTAGCATCAACTACAAAGAGTAATCAACACTACTAGCAACCTTACAAGTACCAATCGGAGTTGTGAGACGGAGATTGGATACAAGAGATGAACTAGGGTTTGGAGATGAGATGGTGCTGATGAAGATGTTGATGGTGAAGAGTCTCCTCCAATGAGAGGAGTGTTGGTGATGATGATGGCGACGATTTCCCCCTCCGGGAGGGAAGTTTCCCCGGCAGGATCGTCCTGCGAGAGCTCTAGATTGGTTCTGCTCAAGGCTCAAGTTCCGCCTCATGGCGGCGACGAAACCACGAAAAAGCTCCCCTGTGATTTTTTCCTCGACGAAACCCTCCATATAGCAAAAGAGGGGGGCCAGTGGGCTGCCCACAAGCCCCCATGGCGTGGCCTGGGGGCGTGGTCGCGCCGTGCAGGCTTGTGGATACCCCCTGGTGCCCCTCCGGTACTTCTTCGACCCAGTATTTTTTATAAATTGGGAAAAAAATCTCCGTTGATTTTCACGGTGTTTGGAGTTGCGCAGAATAGGTATATCAACTTTGCTCCACTTTCAGGCCAGAATTTCAGTTGCCGGTATTCTCCCTCTTCATGTAAACCTTGCAAAATAAGAGAGAAAAGGCATAAGAATAGTACCGTGAAGTGAAATAACAGCCAGAGAAGCGATAAATATCAACATGAAAACATGATGCAAAATGGACGTATCAACTCCGCCAAGCTTAGACCTCGCTTGTCCTCAAGCGAAAGCCGAGCTCAATAAATATGTCCACATGTTTAGGGAGAGAGGTGTCGACAAAACAAGATACGGACATGCATGCATCATGATCATGATCAGAACAGCATACCAACATATAATCTGTCATGCCAAAGTGATAATTCCTTCACAAAGTAAAGCATGGATCAAGAATCTTACCGAGAAGTAACAACCAATAGCCTTTATTCATTGAAGCAATTGCAATTTATCACAACATCAGAAAGAGTCAAAAAGAGCTTGTAAAGCAAATCCACATACTCAATCATTCTTTCGTTCTCTACAATTGCTACAACTCACGTGGTACTCATGAGATCAAAGTTTCAGCTGAACACAAAGAAAGATAGGGGCTTATATTTGCCTCCCAACTGCTTACCTCAAGGGTAATGTAAACAATAATAATTCATGGATACTTACCTCCAAGTTGACATATGAATATAGATCTTTCCCAAGCATGTCACGGTAGCCAAGACAAAGGCAAAATAAGGAATTGGTGAAGATCACCATGACTCTTTCAAGGGCAAAAAGTAAAGGTACAGGATAGGCCCTTCGCAGAGGGAAGCAGAGGTTGTCATGCGCTTTTGAGGTTTGGATGCGTGTCCTCTTAGTGCGGAGGAACGTCACTTTATATTGCCTCCTGTGATAAAGAACTTTATTATGCAGTCTGTCGCTTTTATCTCTTCCTCATCACAGGTTCGTATAAAGCTTATTGTCCACGCACTAATAGATCATACATATTAGAGAGAAATTTTTATTGCTTGCACCGATGACAACTTACATGAAGGATCTTATTCAATCCATAGGTAGGTATGGTGGACACTCATGGCAAAACTGGTTTGAAGGTTTATGGATACACAAGTAGTATCTCTACTTAGTGCGGGAGTTTTGGCTAATATGAGGTGGAAGCGATCGTCACATGCTATGGTATCTATGATTATATAACATTTCTTAGAGCCAAGCAAACACAATCCATTACGTTGTCTTCCTTGTCCAACATCTACTTCTAGGCATGTAATAGTTTAGTGAGTGTTCACAATCATAGATGGTGTCAGAGATGATATATTTATATGTGAACCTCTCCTTCTTTATTACTTCCTATTAATTGCAACAATGACCAAGGTCTACGTTTGCCTACGCTCAACAAGTTTCAATCCTCGTTCTTTTTATATGTGAAGCCATCACTTCCCATAAGATCACTACATGATCTTTCATGCTTTTGTTCTATTCTCACTCTTTTGATCATGGCAAGAGGCAAAGCCCTTCAACTAAGACACTCTTTATTATATGGCTCACGAGCAAGAATACATCGGGGGTGACACAAAGCAAAACTCAAGACTAAAACACTAAGACTTTTAAACTACTAGAGAAAAAGGAAACTGAAAAGGAAAACTAAAAAGGAAAACTAAAACAAAGGTAAAGGCAAAAGATGTGATGGTGATACGATGCCGGGGCAACTCCCCCAAGCTTGGCAGAAGCCAAGGGGATTGCCCATACCAATGCTCAGTTGTCTTCCTTTGGTGGTGGTGGAGTTGTTGCAGTCTTTGACTCCAAGAGGGCCATTAATCTTTGATTTATGCCTTGGAGATCTGCGATATGTTTTTCCAGCAAAACAACTTCACGAGTGAGACAAGTATTGCGAGCACGAGTTGTTTCACAAAACCTCAAGAGTTCAATCAAGGATCAAGACAGCAGGTGGAGGTAGGGTTGGAGGAAATCCAGTCCTTCAACTTCTTCCTTGTTGAGCACAGCTTGCTCTTCATCCCCTGCCTGATCCTTCTCCTTGGCTTTGCCCTTGTTTTCTTTAGGTAGCCTCTCCCTAGCCTCCATGACCTCCATCCTTTTCAGATCAGCATGAACTTCCCCATAGATTTTACGGAGGTTGTTCTCCCCTATAGATTCCTGGGATGACATCTTGACCTAGATCTGCGGCAGAAAACAGGCTCGAAACGAAAAATAGAGGAAATCAGCGTGATGGAGGGGTCAGACAAAACGGAAGTATATATAGTGATTTTTTTTCAAACCAGAAGGAGTACCCTGCACGAAAGCAGAGTTCGGGAGGCGCACGAGGTGCCACAAGCCCTCACGGCGCGGCCAGGGGGTGGGCCCCCACTGTGCAGGCTTGTCACCTCCTCGCGCACTTTCCGGACTACTTCCAATTTTTGTATTTTTGCAAATATTCCAAAATGGAGAAAATTTCCTATTGGGAAAGTTTTGGACTCTGTTTGGTTACCGAATCTCATACCTCTTTGTTTTCGGAGTTTGAAACAGGCTGATAAATGTCCCTTAGGTATTCTTCCGGAGTTATGGTATTGATGATATTGCTTTCAACATTTATGGGAGTACCTGAGATATAATGCTTGATTCTCTTCCCATTTACCACTCTCAGAGAATTACCTTCCAGGTTGTTGATCTTGATAGCACCGAAACGATATACTTCCTCAACAACATAGGGACCTTCCCATTTAGAGAGAAGCTTGCCTGCAAAGAATCTTAAACAGGAGTTATATAGCAAGACATAATCACCTACATTGAACTCATGCTTTTGTATCCTCTTATCATGCCACCTCTTAACCTTCTCTTTGAAAATCTTGGCATTCTCATATGCTTGAGTTCTCCACTCATCAAGCGAGCTAATGTCAAATAACCTCTTCTCACCGGCAAGTTTGAAATCAAAGTTGAGCTCTTTGATTGCCCAGTAAGCTTTATGTTCTAGCTCAAGAGGTAAGTGACATGCTTTCCCATACACCATTTTGTACGGAGACATGCCCATGGGATTCTTATAGGCAGTCCTATAAGCCCACAGTGCATCATGGAGCTTCTTAGACCAATTCTTTCTAGACCTATTGACAGTCTTTTGCAGAATTAGTTTAATATCTCTATTACTTAGCTCTACTTGACCACTTGACTGAGGGTGATAGCGAGACGCAATTCTATGGTTGACATCGTACTTAGCAAGTGTTTTACGGAAAGCACCATGAATGAAGTGTGGACCACCGTCGGTCATTAGATATCTAGGGACTCCAAATCTAGGAAGATAACTTCTTTCAACATCTTGATAGAAGTGTTGTGATAAACACTACTAGTGGGGATAGCTTCTACCCACTTAGTGACATAATCAACAGCAACTAAGATATGCATATAACCGTTGGATTTTGGAAAAGGTCCCATATAATCAAAGCCCCAAACATCAAATGGTTCAATGACAAGTGAATAGTTCATAGGCATTTCCTGACGTTTGCTAATATTACCTATTCTTTGACATTCATCACAAGACAAGACAAACTTACGGGCATCCTTGAAGAGAGTGGGCAAATAGAAACCTGATTGCAATACCTTGTGTGCAGTTCTATCTCCCGCATGGTGTCCTCCGTAGGCCTCGGAGTGACACTTCTGTAGGATCTGTCCCTGTTCATGTTTAGGTACACAACGTCTAATAACACCATCTACTCCTTCCTTATAAAGGTGAGGATCATCCCAAAAGTAATGTCTCAAGTCAAAGAAGAATTTCTTCTTTTGCTGGTACGTGAAACTAGGTGGTATGTATTTGGCAACGATATAGTTTGCATAATCAGCATACCACGGTGCACTACATGAAGCATTGATGACATTCAATTGCTCATCGGGAGAGCTATCATCAATAGGTTGTGGGTCATCAAGAACGTTCTCCAACCTAGACAAGTTATCCGCTACTGGGTTATCAACACCTTTCTGTCAACAACGTGCAGATCAAATTCTTGTAGCAAAAGAACTCATCTGATAAGTCTAGGTTTAGCGTCCTTCTTCTCCATGAGGTACTTCATAGCAGCATGATCGGTGTGAATAGTGACTTTGGAATCAACTATGTAAGACCTGGACTTTTCACAAGCAAATACGACTGCTAAAAATTCCTTCTCCGTAGTGGCATAGTTTCTTTGGGCACTATCTAGGTTTTTACTAGCATAGTGTATAACATTCAACTTCTTATCAACTCTTTGCTCTAGAACATCACCAACATCATAATCACTAGCATCACACATGATCTCAAAAGGTAAGTTCCAATCAGGTGGTTGAACAATAGGTGCAGTTATCAAAGCCCTCTTAAGTATTTCGAAGGCTTCCTCACAATCATTGTCAAAAACAAAAGGAATATCCTTTTGTAAGAGATTGGTAAGAGGCCTAGAAATCTTAGAGAAGTCTTTGATGAACCTTCTATACAAAATCATCATGACCAACGAAACTTCTTACTCCTTTGATATCTGTGGGGTATGGCATTTTCTCGATTGCAGCAACTTTAGCCTTATCGACTTCAATACGTCTTTCAGAAATTTTATGTCCTAAGACGATGCCTTCATTAACCATAAAGTGGCACTTCTCCCAATTCAAGACAAGATTGGTGTCTTTACATCTCTGTAAAACTCGATCAAGGTTGCTGAGGCAATCATCAAAGGAAGACCCATAAACGGAAAATTCATCCATGAAAACCTCAACAATCTTTTCACAAAAGTCAGAGAATATAGCCATCATGCATCTTTGAAAGGTGGTAGGTGCATTACAAAAGCCAAAAGGCATACGTCTATAGGCAAAGGTACCGAAAGGGCAGGTGAAAGTTTTTTTCTCCTGATCAGATTGTGCAACTGGTATTTGGGAGAAACCAGAATAACCGTCTAGAAAGCAAAAGTGTCTGTGTTTGGACAGCCTTTCTAGCATTTGGTCGATAAAAGGAAGAGGGTAATGATCTTTCCTAGTCGCCTTACTCAACTTCCTAAAATCAATCACCATCCTATAGCCAATAATAACCCTCTGTGGGATCAACTCATCCTTATCATTAGGGACAACGGTAATGCCTCCCTTCTTAGGAACGCAATGCACCGGACTCACCCAATCGCTGTGAGCAACAGGATAGATAATACCCCCTTCCAGGAGCTTTAGTATTTCTTTTCTTACTACTTCTTTCATCTTAGGATTCAATCTCCTTTGATGATCAACAACTGGTTTGAAATCAGGATCAGTTTTGATCTTGTGCTGGCATAGAGTGGGACTAATGCCCTTAAGATCATCAAGAGTATATCCAATAGCAGCACAGTGCTTGCTCAGAGTTTTTAGTAGCTTCTTTTCTTCATGCTCCGAGAGGCTAGCACTAATAATAACAGGATATATCTCTTTTTCATCAAGATAGGCATACTTAAGAGTATCAGACAACTGTTTAAGCTCGAACACAGGATCACCCTTTGGTGGGGGTGGATCCCCAAGCAGTTCAACATGCAAATTATTCTTAAGGATAGGATATTGTTCGAAGACAACTCTATCTATTTCATCCCTTTCATCCATATGCATATCATTTTCATGGTCAAGCAAGTATTGCTCTAAGGGATCAGTAGGGTACACAGCAATAGAGGCTAAGGCAATAGTTTCATCCCTACTAGGAAACTCCTTTTCATGAGGTTGTCTACCAAACTTAGAGAAATTGAACTCATGTGACACACCTTCAAAGCCAACAGTGACAATTTGCTTCTCATAGTCAATGTGAGCATTGACGGTATTGAGAAAAGGTCTGCCAAATATGATGGGACAAAAGCTATCTTGAGCGGTAGCAAGAACGAGGAAATCACCAGGATAGTTCATTTTACCACACAAGACTTCAACATCCCTAACAATTCCCACGGTGTAGATAGTATCTCTATTGGCAAACTAAATAGTGACATCTATAGGTTCTATCTCAACACGTGCAATCTCATCTTTGAGTTCATCGTATAAGGATTGAGGTATTGCACTAACACTAGCACCGAAGTCACATAAACCATGATAACAGTGATCTCCTATCTTAACAGAAACCACAGGCATGCCAACAACATGCCTATGTTTGTCTCTAGCGTGAGGTTTAGCAATTCTAGCAGCATCTTCACATAAGTGAATATTATGTCCCCCAACTTCTTCAGACAGAAGATATTTGATAATAGCAATGCTAGGTTCAACTATAATTTGCTCAGGGGGTGTAGGTGTTCTGATGTAGCCTCTACGTATGACAGTTGAAGCTTTGGAATGATCTTTTATCCTAATAGGGTAAGGTGGTTTCTCAATGTAAGCACTGGGAACCACATGATCATTATAGGCAATGACTTTCTCTTCAACTAGAGTGGGTTTGACTACATTGACTTCTAACGGAGGATGATATTTAAACCACTTATCTCTGGGGAGATCAATATGAGCAGCAAAGGATTCACACAATGAAGCTACTATCTCAGAGTCAAGTCCATACTTAGCGCTAAAGTCACAAAAGGTATTTGTCTCAACAAAGGATTTAACGCAATCAAAAGTGAAATTCATACCTGACTCCTTACCTTCTTCAAGCTCCCAATCTTCAGGGCTACGTTTAATTCTCTCCAATAAATTCCATTTGAAGTCAATATCTCTCTTCATAAAAGAACCGGTACAAGAAGTGTCCAGCATGGTGCGATCATCATGAGAAAGCCGAGCATAGAAGTTCTGAATGATAATTTCTCTCGAGAGCTCATGATTGGGGCATGAATATAGCATTGATTTAAGCCTCCCCCAAGCTTGAGCGATGCTTTCTCTGTCACGAGGCCAAAAATTGTAAATAGAATTCCGATCACGATGTACTAAATACATAAGATAAAACTTTTGATAAAATTCCAATTTCAACCGATTGTAGTCCCATGATCCAGTATCATCACATAGCCTATACCATGTCAACGCCTTATCCTTCAAAGATAAAGGAAATACCTTCTTATTGACCTCATCCTCGGGCACACCTGCAAGCTTAAATAAACCACAAACTTCATCTACATAGAGTAGATGCAAGTATGGATGTGATGTTCCATCTACTGTAAAAGGATTAGCCAGCAGTTTCTCAAGCATACCCAAAGGAAATTCAAAGCAAATATTTTTAGTAGGTGCAGCAGGTTGAGGAGCAACTCTTTGTGCTTCCGTTCGAGGTGAAGATACCCTGAACAAGCCCCTCAAAGGATTAGTATCCATAGTGACAAGTGACAATAAATGTCAGCACACTATATGAATGTTTCCTTACCAAGTTCCACTTACCAAAGGCGCTTCACTCCCTGGCAATGGCGCCAGAAAAGAGTCTTGATGACCCACAAGTATAGGGGATCAATTGTAGTCCTTTCGATAAGTAAGAGTGTCGAACCCAACGAGGAGCAGAAGGATCTGACAAGTGGTTTTCAGCAAGGAAAAATCTGCAAGCACTGAAATTGTCGGTAATAAGTGATTGTGTGGTGAGATGATTCGTAGCAAGCCACAAGTACCAAAAGTAGCAAGGGTGCAGAAAAGTGGCCCAATCCCTTTTGTAGCAAGGGACAAGCCTGGACAAAGTCTTATAGGAGGAAAAATGGTCCCGAGGACACACGGGAATTTCTGCCGTGCTAGTTTCATCACGTTCATATGACTCGCGTTCGTTACTTTGATAGTTTGATATGTGGGTGGACCGGTGCTTGGGTACTGTCCTTACTTGGACAAACATCCCACTTATGATTAACCCCTCTCGCAAGCATCCGCAACTACGAAAGAAGAATTAAGACAAAGTCTAACCATAGCATTAAACTAGTGGATCCAAATCAGCCCCTTACGAAGCAACGCATAAACTAGGGTTTAAGCTTCTGTCACTCTAGAAACCCATCATCTACTTACTACTTCCCAATGTCTTCCTCTAGGGCCAAATAATGGTGAAGTGTTATGTAGACGACGTTCACATAACACCACTAGAGGAAAAACAACATACAACATATCAAAATACCGAACGAATACCAAATTCACATGACTATTATTAGCATGACTTATCCCATGTCCTCAGGAACAAAAGTAACTACTCAGAAAGCATAATCATAATCATGATCAGAGGTGTAATGAGTAGCATCAAGGATCTGAGCATAAAATCTTCCACCAAATAATCCAACTAGCATCAACTACAAAGAGTAATCAACACTACTAGCAACCTTACAAGTACCAATCGGAGTCGTGAGACGGAGATTGGTTAGGAGAGATGAACTAGGGTTTGGAAATGAGATGGTGTTGATGAAGATGTTGATGGTGATGAGTCCCCTCCGATGAGAGGAGTGTTGGTGATGACGATGGCGACGATTTCCCCCTTCGGGAGGGAAGTTTCCACGGCAGGATCGTCCTACCGGAGCTCTAGACTGGTTCTGCTCAAGTTTCGCCTCGTGGCGGCAGCGAAACCACGAAAAAGCTCCCCTCTGATTTTTTTTCCTTGACGAAACCCTCCATATAGCAAAAGAGGGGCCAGTGGGCTGCCCACAAGCCCCCATGGCGCGACCTGGGGGGTGGCCGCACCGTGCAGGCTGTGGGCACCCCCTGGTGCCCCTCCGGTACTTCTTCGGCCCAGTATTTTTTATAAATTGGGAAAAAAATCTCCGTTGATTTTCACGGCGTTTGGAGTTTTGCAGAATAAGTATCTCAACTTTGCTCCACTTTCAGACCAGAATTCCAGTTGCCGGTATTCTCCCTCTTCATGTAAACCTTGCAAAATAAGAGAGAACAGGCATAAGAATAGTATTGTGAAGTGAAATAATAGCCAAAGAAGCGATAAATATCAACATGAAAACCTGATGCAAAATGGACATATCAGATGCCGTGACATACACTAAGTCACATTGCTTGCAAGGCTTGTGTGTGATGTTGTATTACCGAGTGGGCCCCGAGATACCTCTCCATCACACGGAGTGACAAATCCCAGTCTTGATCCATACTAACTCAACGGACACCTTCGGAAATACCTGTAGAGCATCTTTATAGTCACCCAGTTACGTTGTGACGTTTGATACACACAAGGTATTCCTCCGGTTCCAGTGAGTTATATGATCTCATGGTCATAGGAATAAATACTTGACACGCAGAAAACTATAGCAATAAAACGACACGATCAATATGCTATGTTCATAGTTTGGGTCTTGTCCATCACATGATTCTCCTAATGATGTGATCCCGTTATCAAGTAACAACACTTGCCTATGGTCTGGAAACCTTGACCATCTTTGATCAACGAGCTAGTCAACTAGAGGCTTACTAGGGACAGTGTTTTGTCTATGTATCCACACAAGTATTGTGTTTCCAATCAATACAATTATAGCATGGATAATAAACGGTTATCATGAACAAAGAAATATTGTAATAACTAATTTATTACTGCCTCTAGGGCATATTTCCAACAGTCTCCCACTTGCACAAGAGTCAATAGTCTAGTCCACATCACTACGTGATTCTAACGAATCAAACACCCTTACAGTTCTGGGGTTTGATCACCTTTTGCTTGTGAGAGAGGTTTTAGTCGACGGTTCTGAACCCTTTCAGATCCGAGTGAGCTTTACAAATCTTTATGTCATCTTATAGATGCTGCTACTGCGTGCTATTCGGAAATACTCCAAATATCTACTCTACTATACAAATCCGTTTCACTACTCATAGTTATTTGGATTAGTGTCAAAGCTTGCATCAACGTAACCCTTTATGACGAACTCTTTAACCACCTCCATAATCGAGAAAAATTCCTTAGTCCATTTAGTTACTAAGGATAACTTTGACCGCTTGTCGTGGTTTTATCACGACAGATGTCCTAGTGAAAGGACTTAATGTCGGAGCCATCGCACCTTGGTGGTGACTCAAAGGGGTTGAACGGGAGCGGGACTCAGATTTACCCAGGTTCGGCTCCTCGTGAGGAGGTAAAAGCCTACGTCCTGCTCTGTGTTGTATTGATGATGTTTCGATTACAAGGAGGGCATAACTCACCTGACCTAGCTCTCGATGATTTCTAACCTCTCCTCTCCTTCCTTGGGACTCTCCTTTATATACATGTCGAGCCCCTAGGTTTTACAATAGTCCTTGTCATCACGCAAGTCATGATTCTTTCTATCTCTAAGTCGCCGTGCTTTCCAAGACTGGAGAACGCCCCGATAATTGGTTCACCACGAGGATCTTGAACCGCCATCCAGCTCCTGGGCCTATTGGGCCAAAGCTTGAATCACCAAACGATGAGTCGCCCACTTGGTGACCCGGCCCAACTTGGGCGGGTCACACCGCAGATAATATCCCCAACACCGCTGATCAGTGATTCAATCCTGGATCAGTCTCTGTACCTCTTAACACACTTGCTGCAAAGCACACATCAGGTGCGGTACTCAGCATGGCATACTTTAGAGTCTACTGCCAAGGCATAGAAGACGACCTTCGTTTATTCTCTTTATTCTGCCGTGGTCGGGTTTTGAGTCTTACGCAAATTCACACCTTACAACACAGTCAAGAACTCCTTCTTTCCTGATCTATTTTGAACTCCTTCAAAAACTTGTCAAGGCATGCATCTTGTTGAAACTTCTATTAAGTGTTTCAATCTATCTCCATAGATCTTGATGCTCAACGTTCAAGTAGCTCAATCCAAGTATTCCTTTGAAAAACTCCTTTCAAACAACCTTTTATGCTTCACAGAAATTCTACATTACTTCTGACCAACAATATGTCAACCACATATACTTACCAGAAATTCTATAGTGCTCCCACTCACTTCTTTGGAAATACAATTTTCTCATAAACCTTGTACAAACCCAAAATATTTGATCATCTCATCAAAGTGTATATTCCAACTCCGAGATGCTTGCACCAGTCCATTGAAGGATCGCTGGAGCTTGCATACTAGTTAGTATCCTTAGGATCGACAAAACATTCTGATTGTATCACATACAATCTTTCCTCAAGGAAACTGTCGAGAAAACAATGTTTTGACTTCGTATGTGCAATATTTCACAAATAATGCAGCAACTACTAACATAATTCCAACAGGCTTTTAGCATCGCTACGAGTGAGAAAGTCACATCATAGTCAACTCTTTGATCTTGTCGAAAACATCTTTGCGACAAGTCGAGCTTTTCTTAATAGTGACTTCTCACCATCATCGTCTGTCTTCCTTTTAAATATCCATCTTTACTTAATAGTCTTACTACCATCAAGCAGTTGTTCCAAAGTCTACACTTTGTTTTATACATGGATTCTCTCTTGGATTTCATGGCCTCCGGCCATTTGTCAGAATCCGGGACAGGGTTACCGTACCACTCTGTAGTAGTACGCGACCTTGTCGACCTACAAGTTCTGTAGTAACTTGATATGATGCTCAATGATCAATATCATCAACTTCCACTTCAATTGGTGTAGGCGCCACAGGAACAACTTCCTGCGCCCTGCTACACACTAGTTGAAGTGATGGTTCAATAACCTCATCAAGTTCTACCACTCTCCCACTTAATTCTTTCGAGAGAAACCTTTCCCCGAGAAAGGATCTGTTTCTAGAAACAAACACTCTGCTTCCCGATCTGAGATAGGAGATATATCCAACTGTTTTGGATATCCTATGAAGATGCTTTTATCTGCTTTGGGTTCGAGCTTATCAGACTGAAACCTTTTCACATAAGCATTGCAGCCCCAAACTTTCAAGAAACGACAGCTTAGGTTTCTCCAAACCATAGTCTATACTGTGTCATCTCAACGGAAATACGCGGTGCCCTATTTAAAGTGAATGCGGTTGTCCCTAATGTATAACCCATAAACGATAGTGGTAATTCGATAAGAGACATCATAGTATGCACCATATCAAATATGGTGTGGCTATGACGTTGAGACACGTCATCACACTATGGTGTTCTAGGTGGCATGAACTGCGAAACAACTTCCACATTGTCTTAACTGTGTACCAAAACTCGCAACTCAGATATTCATCTCTATGATCATATCGTAGACAGTTTGTCCTCTTGTTACGACAAACTTCACTCTGAAACAGAATTGAACCTTTTCAATATTTCAGACTTGTGATTCATTAAGTAAATACTCCTATATCTACTCAAATCGTCATTGAAGTAAGAACATAATGATATCCACTGCGTGCCTCATCACCCATTGGACTGCATACATCAAAATGTATTACTTCCAACAAGTTACTATCTTGTTTCATCTCAATGAAAACAAGGCCTTGCTCATGTGGTATGATTTGCATGTCACAAGTGATTCAAAATCAAGTGAGTATAAAGATCCATCAGCATGGAGCCTCTTCATGCAATTTATACCAACATGACTCAAGCGGCAGTGCCACAAGTAAGTGGTGCTATCATCGTTACTTTGTATCTTTTGGCACCAATATTATGAACATGTGCAACACTACGATCGAGATTCAATAAACCATTGAAGGTGATTATTCAAGCAAATAGAGTAACCATTATTCTCTTTAAATGAGTAATCATACTGCAATAAACACAATCCAATCATGTTCATGCTTAACGCAAGCACCAAATAACAATTATTTAGGTTTAACACCAATCCCTGATGGTAGAGGGAGCGTGCGATGTTTGATCATATCAACCTTGGAAACACTTCCAACACGTATCGTCACCTCGCCTTTAGCTAGTCTCCATTTATTCTGTAGCTTTCATTTCGTGTTACTAATCACTTAGTAACCGAACCGGTATCCAATACCCTCGCGCTACTAGGAGTACTAGTAAAGTACACATCAGCATCATGTATATCAAATATACTTCTGTCGACTTTTCCAGCCTTCTTATCTACCAAGCATCTAGGGTAGCTCCGCCTCAGTGACCGTTCCCCTCATAGCAGAATCACTTAGTCTCGGGTTTGGGTTTAATCTTTAGTCTCTTAATTAGTGCAGCAATTGTTTTGCCGTTTCACGAAGTATCCCTTCTAGCCCTTGCCTTTCTTGAAACTTAGTGGTTTTACTAACCATCAACTATTGATGCTCCTTCTTGATTTCTACTATCGCAGTGTCAAACATCGTGAATCACTCAAGGATCATTGTATCTATCCTTGATATGTTATAGTTCATCACGAAGCTCTAGCAGCTTAGTGGCAGTGACTTTGGAGAACCATCACTATCTCATCTGGAAGATTAACTCCCACTTGATTCAAGCGATTGTTGTACTCAGACAACCTGAGAACATGCTCAACGATTTTGAGCTTTTCTCCTTTACTTTGTAGGCAAAGAATCTTGTCGGAGGTCTTATATCTCTCAACAAGGGCACAAGCATGAAATCTCAATTTCATCTTCCTTGAACATCTCTTATGTTCTGCGATGTTTTCAAAACGTCTTCGGCGCCTTGCTTCTAAGCCATTAAGTATTTCGCACTGAACTATCACGTAGTCATCAAAAAAATATGTATGTCAGATGTTCGCAACATCCTCAGACGACGCTCGAGGTGCAGCACACCGAGTGGTGCATTAAGGACATAAGCCTTCTGCGCAGCAATGAGGACAATCCTTAGTGTTACGGACTAAGTCCGCAAAGTTTGCTACTATCAACTTTCAACTAAATTTTCTCTAGGAACATATAAAAACAGTAGAGCTATAGCGCAAGCTACATCGTGATTCGCAAAGACCATTAGACTATGTTCATGATACTTAGTTCAATTAATCATATTACTTAAGAACTCCCACTCAAAAAGTACATCTCTCTAGTCATTTGAGTGGTACATGATCCAAATCCACTATCTCAAGTCCGATCATCACGTGAGTCGAGAATAGTTTCAGTGGTAAGCATCTCTATGCTAATCATATCAACTATATGATTCATGCTCGACCTTTTGGTCTTTTGTGTTCCGAGGCCATGTCTGCACATGCTAGGCTCGTCAAGTTAATCCGAGTGTTCCGCGTGTGCAACTGTTTTGCACCCGTTGTATGTGAACGTTGAGTCTATCACACCTGATCATCACGTGGTGTCTCGAAACGATGAATTGTAGCAACGGTGCACAGTCGGGGAGAACACAATTTCATCTTGAAATTTTAGTGAGAGATCACCTCATAATGCTACCATCGTTCTAAGCAAAATAAGGTGCATAAAAGGATTAACATCACATGCAATTCATAAGTGACATGATATGGCCATCATCATGTGCTTCTTGATCTCAATCACCAAAGCACCGGCACGATCTTCTTGTCACCAGCGCCACACCATGATCTCCATCAACGTGTCGCCATCGGAGTTGTCGTGCTACTTATACTATTACTACTAAAGCTACTTCCTAGCAATATAGTAAACGCATGTGCAAACACAAACGTTAGTTTAAAGACAACCCTATGGCTCCTGTCGGTTGCCGTACCATCGACGTCAAAGTCGATATTAACTATTACAACATGATCATCTCATACATCCAATATATCACATCACGTCGTTGGCCATATCACATCACAAGCATACCCTGCAAAAACAAGTTAGACATCCTCTAATTGTTGTTGCATGTTTTACGTGGTTGCCATGAATATCTAGTAGGATCGCATCTTACTTACGCAAACACCACAACGGAGATGTATGAATTTCTATTTAACCTCTCTCCAAGGACCTCCTCGGTCAAATCCAATTCAACTAAAGTTGGAGAAACCGACACTCGCCAGTCATCTTTGAGCAATGGGGTTGCTCGTAGCGATGAAACCAGTCTCTCGTAAACGTACGAGTAATGTCGGTCTGAGCCGCTTCGATCCAACAATACCTCGGAATCAAGAAAAGACTAAGGAGGGCAGCAAATCGTACATCACCGCCCACAAAAACTTTTGTGTTCTACTCGAGATAACATCTACGCATGAACCTAGCTCATGATGCCACTGTTGGTGAACGTCTCATGGGAAACAAAAATAGTCCTACGCGCAAGAAGACCTATCATGGTGATGTCCATCTACGAGAGGGGATTTCCGATCTACGTACCCTTGTAGATCGCACAGCAGGAAGCGTTAAGAAACGCGGTTGATGTAGTGGAACGTCCTCACGTCCCTCGATCCACCCCGCGAACCGTCCCACGAACCGTCCCGCGATCCGTCGCACGATCCGCTTCGATCTAGTGCCGAACGGACAACACCTCCGCGTTCAGCACACGTACAGCTCGACGATGATCTCAGCCTTCTTGATCCAGCAAGAGAGAGTGGGAATTAGATGAGTTATCCGGCAGCATGACGACGCTCCGGAGGTTGGTGGTGATCTATCTCAGCAGGGCTCCGCCCAAGCTCCGCAGAAATACGATCTAGAGGAAAAACCGTGGAGGTATGTGGTCGGGCTGCCGTGGCAAAGTTGTCTCAAATCAGCTCTAATACCTCACTTTATATAGGAGGGAGGGGGAGGGCCTTGCCTTGAGGCTCAAGGGAGCCCCAAGGGGTCGGCCGAACCAAGGGGGGAGTCCTCCTCCTCCAATCCTAGTCCAACTAGGATTGGAAGGTGGAGTCCTTCCCTTCCTTCCCACTTCCCCTTTTTTCATTTGATTTATTTATCTCCTGCGCATAGGGCTTCTTGGGCTGTCCCACCAGCCCACTAAGGGCTGGTGCGGCACCCCTAAGTCCTATGGGCTTCCCCTGGGTGGGCTGCCCCCCCGATGAACATCCGGAACCCATTCGTCACTCCCGGTACATTCCCGGTAATGTCCGAAAACTTTCCGGTAATCAAATGAGGTCATCCTATATATCAATCTTCAATTCTGGACCATTTCGGAAACCCTCGTGATGTCCGTGATCTCATCCGAGACTCCCAACACCATTCGGTAACCAACCATATAACTCAAATATGCATAAAACATCGTCGAACCTTAAGTGTGCAGACCCTGCGGATTCGAGAACTATGTAGACATGACCCGAGAGACTCCTCGGTCAATATCCAATAGCGGGACCTGTATACCCATATTGGATCCTACATATTCTTCGAAGATCTTATCGGTTGAACCTCAGTGTCAAGGATTCATATAATCCCGTATGTCATTCCCTTTGTCCTTCGGTATGTTACTTGCCCGAGATTCGATCGTCGGTATCCGCATACCTATTTCAATCTCGTTTACCGGCAAGTCTCTTAATCGTTCCGTAATACAAGATCCCATGACATACAGTAAGTCACATTGCTTGCAAGGCTTGTGTGTGATGTTGTATTACCGAGTGGGCCCCGAGATACCTCTGTGTCACACGGAGTGACACATCCCAGTCTTGATCCATACTAACTCAACGGACACCTTCGGAGATACCTGTAGAGCATCTTTATAGTCACCCAGTTATGTTGTGACGTTTGATACACACAACGTATTCCTCCGGTGCCAATGAGTTATATGATCTCATGGTCAGAGGAACAAATACTTGACATGCAGAAAACTATAGAAATGAAACGACACGATCAATATGCTACGTTCATAGTTTGGGTCTTGTCCATCACATGATTCTCCTAATGATGTGATCCCGTTATCAAGTAACAACACTTGCCTATGGTCAGGAAACCTTGACCATCTTTGATCAACGAGCTTGTCAACTAGAGGCTTACTAGGGACACTGTTTTGTCTATGTATCCACACAAGTATTGTGTTTCCAATCAATACAATTATAGCATGGATAATAAACGATTATCATGAACAAAGAAATATAATAATAACTAATTTATTATTGTCTCTAGGGCATATTTCCAACAAAAGGTTCACCGTTGTCCAACAACATGATTTCCATCACGGGGTTGCCGTACCACTCTCGTGCGGAGCGTACCCTTGTGGACCTTCGCGGTTCAGTAGAAACTTGATCCGAAGCTTCATGATCGTCATCATTAATTTCCTCTTCAGTTGGTGTAGGTGCCACAGGAACAATTTCCCGTGCTGCGCTACTTTTCGGTTCGAGAGGGGGTGTAATTACCTCATCAAGTTCTACTTTCCTCCCACTTACTTCTTTCGAGAGAAACTCTTTCTCTAGAAAGGATCCGTTCTTGGCAACAAACATTTTACCTTCGGATCTAAGATAGAAGGTATACCCAATAGTTTCCTTAGGGTATCCTATGAATACGCATTTCTCCGCTTTGGGTTCGAGCTTCTCTGGTTGAAGTTTCTTCACATAAGCATCGCAGCCCCAAACTTTAAGAAACGACAGCTTAGGTTTCTTGCCAAACCATAGTTCATACGGTGTTGTCTCAACGGATTTAGACGGTGCCCTATTTAAAGTGAATGCTGTAGTTTCTAATGCATATCCCCAAAATGATAGCGCTAAGTCGGTAAGAGACATCATAGATCGTACCATATCGAATAAAGTGCGATTACAATGTTCGGACACTCTGTTGCGTTGCGGTGTGCCAGGCGGCGTCAGTTGTGAAACAATTTCACACTTCCTTAGGTGTGTGCCAAACTCGTGACTCAAATATTCTCCTCCACGATCAAATCGTGGACACTTAATTTTTCTGTCACGTTGATTCTCAACCTCACTCTAAAATTCCTTGAAATTTTCAAATGTCTCAAATTTGTGCTTCATCAAGTAGATATACCCATACCTACTCAAATCATTGGTGAGAGTGAGAACATAACGATAGCCACCGCGAGCTTCAACATTCATTGGACCACATACATCAGTATGTATTATATCCAATAAGTCGGTCCTCTCTCCATTATTCCTGAAAATGGAGTCTTAGTCATCTTGCCCATGAGGCACGGTTCGCATGTCTCAAATGATTCAAAGTCAAGAGACTCTAATAGTCCATCAGTATGGAGATTCTTCATGCGCTTAATGATGTTTGCTGTGTATCCCCGGCAACGGCGCCAGAAATAGTTGTGTCGACGGCACCAGGAATCCTCAGCTACGGCTACGCCTTAAGGGACTTCCTAGGCAAGTATGCATAGGATTTCCCCCGTGGCCTTGGAGCCTTGCATTGGTGTTCCCTCGAAGCGGAAAGGGTGATGTAGCACAGCGACGGTAAGTATTTCCCTCAGTTTGAGAACCAAGGTATCAATCCGGCGGAAGAGTATCTCAAGATCCTGCACAAACACAATAGCTTGCACCCAACGCTATGAAGGGGTTGTCAATCCCTTATAGATCGTTTGCCAAGTGAGAACTGAAAGCAACAAAGTAACAAAGCAAAGTAAAAGCGGAGATGTAAACGATGGATGTGAATAGACCCCGGGGCCGTAGTGTTTACTACTGGCTTCTCTCATAAAAGCAAGTAGATGGTGGGTGAACAAATTACTGTCGAGCAATTGATAGAACTGTGCAAAGTCGTGACGATATCTATGCAATGATTATTTCTATAGGCATCACGTCTGAAACAAGTAGACCGATACTTTCTGCATCTACTACTATTAGTCCACACGTCGACCGCTATCCAGCATGCATCTAGTGTATTAAGTCCATAAGAACAGAGTAATGCCTTAAGCAAGATGACATGATGTAGAGGGATAATCTCAAACCAATGATAAAAACCCCATCTTTTTACCCTTGATGGCAACTACTTGATGTGTGCCTTGCTGCCCCTACTGTCACTAGGAAAGGTCACCACATGGTAGAACCCAAAACCAAGCACTTCTCCCATTGCAAGAATCATAGATCTAGTTGGCCAAACAAAACCCAAGACTCGGAGAGACTTACAAGGATATCAAATCATGCATATAAGAAATCAGCAAAGACTCAAATATGTATCAAAGATAATCTGATCACAAATCCACAATTCATTGGATCTCGAGAAACACACCGCCAAATAAGATTACATCGGATAGATCTCCATGAAGATCATGGAGAACTTTGTATTGAAGATCCGAGAGAGAGAAGAAGCCATCTAGCTACTAGCTACGGACCCATAGGTCTGGAGTGAACTACTGACGAGTCATTGGAGGGGCGATGATGATGATGAAGAAGCCCTCCAACTCCAAAGTCCCCTCCGACAGGGCACCGGGAAGGGTCACCAGATGAGATCTCGCGGAAACGGAAGCTTGCGGCGGCGGAAAAGTATTTTCGAGGCTCCCTTGATTTTTTGCGGAATACTTGGGAATTTATAGGCCAAATACCTAGGTCAGGGGGCGGCCAGGGAGGCCACAAGCCTCCCCACCGCCGCCTCCCCCCTGGTGGCGGAGTGGGGGCTTGTGGGCTCCCTGGAGCCCACCTGGCTTGGCCCAAAAGCCCCTTGGTCTTCTTCCGTTTGGGAAAAAATCATTTGGGGTTTTTCTTCCGTTTGGACTCCGTTCCAAAATCAGATCTGAAAAGAGTCAAAAACACAGAAAAAACAGGAACTGGCACTTGGCACTGAATTAATAAGTTAGTCCCAAAAAGATATAAAAAGATACATAAAACAACCAAAGAAGACAAGATAACAGCGTGAAACCATCAAAAATTATAGATACATTTGAGACGTATCACTTAACACCGATATGACCAAGGCGGCAGTGCCACAAGTATGTGGGACTATCTTTTTCAACTTTACATCTTTTGGTACTAACACTATGAATATGTGTAACATCACGATCGAGATTCATTAAGAATAAACCATTCACTAGCGGAGCATGACCATAAAACATATCACTCATATAAATAGAACAACCATTATTCTCTGACTTAAATGAGTAGCCATCTCGCATTAAGCAAGACCCTGATACAATATTCATGCTCAAAGTTGGTACTAAATAACAATTATTAAGGCTTAAAACTAATCCCGACGGTAGATGTAGAGGTAGCGTGCCGACGGCGATCACATCGACCTTGGAGCCATTCCCGACACGCATCGTCACCTCGTCCTTGGCCAGTCTCTGCTTATTCCGCAGTTCCTGCTTTGAGTTCCAAATGTGAGCAACATCACCGGTATCAAATACCCAGGAGCTACTACGAGCGCTGGTAAGGTACACATCAATAACATGTATATCACATATACCTTTAACGTTGCCGGCATTCTTGTCCGCTAAGTACTTGGAGCATTTCCGCTTCAAGTGACCTTTTCCCTTGCAATAGAAGCACTCAGTCTCAGGCTTGGCTCCATTCTTTTTCTTCTTCCCGGCATCTGGCTTACCGGGCGCGGCAACGACTTTGCTGTCTTTCTTGAAGTTCTTCTTACCCTTGCCCTTCTTGAAACTGGTGGTCTTGTTGACCATCAACACTTGATGCTCTTTTTTGATTTCTACTTCTGCAGACTTGAGCATCGAGTACAACTCGGGAATGGTCTTCTCCATCCCTTGCATGTTGTAGTTCAACACAAAACCTTTGTAGCTTGGTGGGAGAGACTGGAGGATTCTGTCAATTATGGCATCATCCAGAAGTTCGACTCCAAGTGAAGTCAGACGACCGTGTAACCCAGACATTTTGAGTATATGCTCACTGACAGAACTGTTCTCCTCCATCTTACACCTAAAGGACTTGTCGGAGACTTCATATCTCTCGACACGGGCATGAGGTTGAAAAACTAGTTCCAGCTCTTGGAACATCTCATATGCACCGTGTTGCTCAAAACGCCTTTGGAGCCCCGTTTCCAAACTGTATAGCATGGCACACCTAACCAGAGAGTAGTCATCACTCCGCGTTTGCGAGACGTTCAGAATGTCTTGGGCTGCTGCAGGAGCGGGAGGGTCACCTAGCATCGCATCAAGGACATAAGCCTTCTTAGCTGCTTCAAGGATGAGCTTCAAGTTGCGGACCCGGTCCGCATAGTTGCTACCATCATCTTTCAGCTTGTTTTTCTCTAGGAATGCGTTGAAATTGAGGTTGACGTTGGCCATCTACAATATTTGTAAAGACAACTTTTAGACTAAGTTCATGACCGTTAAGTTCATTTAATCAAATTAAGTATGAACTCCCACTTAAATCGACATCCCTCTAGTCATCTAAGTGTTACATGATCCATGTTGACTAACCCGTGTCCGATCATACGTGAGACGGACTAGTCACCATGGTGAGCAACTTCATGCTGATCGTATTCAACCATACGACTCATGTTCGACCTTTTGGTCTCTTGTATTCAAGGTCATGTCTGTACATGCTAAGCTCGTCGAGTCAACCTAGGTGTTTCGCGTGTGTAAATCTGGCTTACACCCGTTGTATGCGAATGTTAAAATCTATCACACCCGATCATCACGTGGTTCTTCGAGACAACGATTCTTCGCAATGGTGCACACTTAGGGGAATACGTTCTCGAAATTTTAGGAGGGATCATCTTATTATGCTACCGTCATTTTAAGCAATAAGATGAAAAACATGATAAACATCACAATTCAATCATATAGTGACATGATATGACCATTATCATCTTTGCTCTTTCGATCTCCATCTTCAGGCATCGCATGATCATCATTGTTACCGGCGTGACACCATGATCTCGATCATTGTGTCTCCGTGAAGTCGTCACGCTAACTACTACTATCACTACTACTATAGCTAACCGTTAGCAATGAAGTAAAAGTAGTAAGCACATGGCGTTGCATCTCATACAATAAATTAAGACAACTCCTATGGCTCCAGTCGGTTGTCATACTCATCGACATGCAAGTCGTGAAACCTATTACAATAACATGATCATCTCATACATCATACATGCAACATCACAACTTTGGCCATATCACATCACATGTCAAACCCTGCCAAAACAAGTTAGACGTCCTCTAATTGTTGTTGCAAGTTTTACGTGGCTGATTTGGGTTTCTAGCAAGAACACCTTCTTACCTACGTGACAGCCACAACGATGATATGCCAAAGCTATTTACCCTTCATAAGGACCCTTTCCATCAAATCCAATCCGAATAGAGTAGGAGAGACAGACACCCCTAGCCACCTTTATGCACGGTGTACATGTCTGTCGGTGGTACCAGTCTCACGTAAGCATACATGTAAGGTTGGTCCGGGCCGCTTCATCCCACAATACCGTCGGAAAAGAATAAGACTAGTAGCGGCAATAAATTGACAAATCATCGCCCACAACCTTTTGTGTTCTACTCGTGCATAGAATCTACGCATAGAAAACCTGGCTCGGATGCCACTGTTGGGTAACGTAGCATAAATTCAAAAAATTTCCTACACATATTCAGATCTTCCTATGGAGAGACCAGCAACGAGAGAGGGGTTTGTGCATATTTATACCTTTGAAGATCACTAAGAGGAAGCGTTGCTAGAACGCGGTTGATGGAGTCGTACTCGCGGCGATTCAGATCGCGGTGAGATTCCGATCTAGTGCCGAACCACGGCACCTCCGCGTTCAACACACGTGCAGCTCGGTGACATCTTCCGCACCTTGATCTAGCAAGGAGGAGGGAGAGGTTGGGGAAGATCTCCGGCAGCATGACGGCATGGTGTCGATGGAGAGACGAGGTCTCCCGGCAGGGCTTCGCCAAGCACCGTGGGAGGAGGAGGAAGGAGAGGGGCAGGGCTGCGCCGAGAGGAGAAGAAAACCGTGTCGAAAACAGCCTCAAACCCCTCTCTATTTATAGGAGGAGGGGAGGGTGTGCCACCCCTAGGGTTTCCCCCCTAGGTGGTGCGGCAGCCCCCCAGATGGGATGTGTGGCGGCTAGGGCAGGGGGAGGGGGTGGCGCACCCCTTAGGTGGGCCTTAGGCCCACCAGCGCCAGGGTTTCCCCCCCTCTCTCCCTCCTCTGCCTTGGGCCTCTTGTGGGAGGCGCACCAGCCCACTTTGGGCTGGTTGCCCTCCCCCTGTTGGCCCATGCTACCTCTTGGGCCTGGTGGCTGATACGTCTCCAACGTATCTATAATTTTTGATGGTTTCATGCTATTATCCTGTGAAACTTTGGATGTTTTGCATACCTTTTATTTATTTTTTGGGACTAACTTATTAACTCAGTGCCAAGTGCCAGTTCCTGTTTTTTCCATGTTTTTGACCCCTTTCAGAGGAGATTTTGAAACGGAGTCCAAACGGAAGAAAATCCCCGAAAAGATTTTTTCTGTAACGGAAGAAGATCGGGGAGCTTGGGAGCCAAGGTAGGGGAGCCCCACGGGCCCCACAAGCCCCCACCCAGCGGCCAGGGGGAGGCCGCGCCATCCAGGCTTGTGGGCCCCCTGAGCGTCCTTGACCTAGGGGTTGCGCCTATATATTCCCTAAAATTCCCAAAAAATCAAGAGATCATCGAAAGTACTTTTCCGCCGCCGCAAGCTAGTGTCTCCGCAAGATCCCATCTGGGGCACGTTCTGGTGCCCTGCCGGAGGGGGGATTCGGACACGGAGGGCTTCTTCATCAACACCATGACCTCTCCGATGATGCGTGAGTAGTTCACCATAGACCTACGGGTCCATAGCTAGTAACTAGATGGCTTCTTCTCTCTCTTGGATCTTCAATACAAAGTTCTCCATGATCTTCATGGAGATCTATCCGATGTAATCTTCTTTTGCAGTGTGTTTGTCGAGATCCGATGAACTATGGATTTATGATCAGATTATCTATGAATCTTATTTGAGTTTCTTTTGATCTCTCTTATGCATGATTTCATATCCTTGTAATTCTCTTCGAGTTGTGGGTTTTGTCTGACCAACTAGATCAATGATTCTTGCAATGGGAGAAGTGCTTGGTTTTGGGTTCATACCGTGCGGTGACCTCACCCAGTGACAGAAGGGGTAGCGAGGCACGCATCGTGTTGTTGCCATCAAGGGTAAAAATATGGGGTTTTCATCATTGGTTTGAGATTATCCCTCTACATCATGTCATCTTGCTTAAAGCGTTACTCTGTTCGTCATGAACTCAATACACTAGATGCATGCTGGATAGCGGTCGATGTGTGGAGTAATAGTAGTAGATGCAGAAAGTATCGGTCTACTTGTCTCGGACGTGATGCCTATATGTATGATCATTGCCTTAGATATCGTCATGACTTTGCGCGGTTCTATCAATTGCTCGACAGTAAATTGTTGACCCACCGTAATATTTGCTATTTTGAGAGAAGCCTCTAGTGAACGCTATGGCCCCCAGGGTCTACTCCACACCATATTTTCAGCCTTACACTTTTTACTTCGTTGCTCTTTCCGCCTTCAGATCTCACTTTGCAAACAATCTTGAAGGGATTGACAACGCCTTTGAAGCGTTGGGTGCAATCTTGTTTGTGTTTGCGGAGGTACTTTGGACTTGATGAGGCCCTCCTTTTGGATCGATACCTTGGTCTCAAACTAAGGGAAATACTTATTGCTCCTGTGCTGCATCACCCTTTCCTCTTCAAGGGAAAAACCGACGCAAACCAGAGAAGTAACAAGAAGAATTCCTAAGCGCGAGGGAAGGACTTTTGTTGCCACAACAGTGGCCCTCCCAGTGGACCCTCGGGACCATTTCCGATGGTCCCGATGGTCCCGGTACGCTACCGGTGACGCCCGAAACATTTTCGGTGTCCAAAACCATCCATCCTATATATCAATATTTACCTCCGGACCATTCCGGAGCTCCTCACGACGTCCGGGATCTCATCCGGGAATCCGAACAACTTTGGGTAACCTCGTATAACATTTCCCTATAACCCTAGCGTCATCGAACCTTAAGTGTGTAGACCCTACGAGTTCGGGAAGTATGCACACATGACCGAGACGTTCTCCGACCAATAACCACCAGCGGGATTTGGATACCCATGGTGGCTCCCACACGTTACACGATGATCCCATCGGATGAACCATGATGTCAAGGATTCAATCAATCCCGTATACAATTCCCTTTGTCTATCGGTATAGAACTTGCCCGAGATTCGATCGTCGGTATACCTATACCTTGTTCAATCTCGTTACCGGTAAGTCTATTTACTCGTTCCGTAGCACGTCATCGTGTGACTAACTCCTTAGTCATATTGAGCTCATGATGATGTTCTACCGAGTGGGCCCAGAGGTACCTCTCTGTCACACGGAGTGACAAATCCCGATCTCGATTCGTACCAACCCAACAGACACTTTCAGAGGTACCTGTAGTGCACCTTTATAGTCACCCAGTTACATTGTGACGTTTGATACACCCAAAGCACTCCTACGGTATCCGGGAGTTGCACAATCTCACGGTCGAAGGAAAATATAATTGAGCTTTAGCATACGAACAACACGATCTAGTGCTATGCTTAGGATTGGGTCTTGTCCATCACACCATTCTCCCAATGATGTGATCCCGTTATCAATGACATCTAATGTCCATGATCAGGAAACCATGATCATCTATTGATCAATGAGCTAGCCAACTAGAGGCTTGCTAGGGACACATTGTGATCTATTCATTCACACATGTATTACTGTTTCCTGTTAAAACAATTATAGCATGAACAATAGACGATTATCATGAACAAGGAAATTTGATAATAACCATTTTATTATTGCCTCTAGGGCATATTTCCAACACCTATTCCTTTGCATGACTTGTCATTGTCACAGTAAATAGCCAAACCTTGCAACCTAGCATACCTGGTAATTGCTTGAGCCATGTTGTGCTATTTCCTGCTATGCTTGCTATGCCTAGAGTAGTGTCAGGTCTGTTTCATCTGGGTGATGAACAGGAATGGATGAATGTGTTCTAGTGACAAATAATAAGTGTGGAACCTGATTTGGTAAAGCTACCGATGAAAGGCTATGCAGGAGTACATGGCGGGTTGTTTCATTGGAACCGTACTTAGGAACTGAGTTCCGTGTATGTAATCCAAGACTAGTTACTACCACATGCTGAGCCCTGAAATATGACCCTGCTCGGCTTATTAATCGCCTAGTACTCGATCCAGGACTCGCAAGTAGTTTCTGATGTTTATAGTCATGCTGGAGGCCGTGCATAGTGCTGACCTTAGAGGTGGGCTATGATGCGGTAGGCAGTGGCACGGTCTACCAAGTGGCACCCAGATGGTGGGCTTGGGAACCCTGCGCACATCGTATGGGGCCGTGGCAGAAACCTCAGCCGGACTTCCGTGCGGGTTACTCTCAAATAGGCGATAAACCTGGACTAGGTATTAATGTGGTTAATGGTCGTGGCCGACTCCCTCGCTGGGCTTTCGCTTGAAGGTTGACGAGGTGCATGACGTGCACATAGCGATAAGTGGCGAGAGCATGTGTGAAGAAGTACACTCCTGCAGGGTTATGATCTATTCGAATAGCTGCGTCCGCGGATATGGACTACTTGGAGACATATGTTGTTCATAGATAACTTTAATGGCTACTCATAAAAGTATCAAGATAAGCGTGAGTATCATGTATGGCATTTCCGTAGGGAGAAGGAAAGGAGTTCATGATAGTGTATTGTTGTGGTGGTAGTGGACTCGTGTACCACTTATCAAAGTTGTTAAAACTATTTAAAATTGTAGTTTAGTCTAGCCAGGAGTCAAAGCTGGCTTGCTGCATGAAACACCACAACCCCCTTTATTGATACCTGAGCATGAGTAGATAGATCTGTTCTAAAGTTTTGTTGAGTACTCTTGTACTCATGTTTGCTTAATAACTGTTGCAGAGGATACCCACGAGCCAACAGGTGGGTTCTTTCTAGACATCGATGATGACGAGTAGCTGGTATCCCAGCTTCGACCTGGCCCCTTTCAGAAGGGATCTGTAGATAATCAGGCTTTGTGCCTTTTCCTTTCAACTGTCTGTACTCAGACAGCTTTTATGCTTCCGTTGGTTTGTATAACTCTGTTTGTATGACTTTGAGTGTCGGGTCATGTGACCCCTGCCTGTATGAACATATTATGCAAGACTCTTTCGAGTCTTCTAAATAAATGTTGTGTTGTTGTATGGTTATGTTGTGATGCCATTGTTGTATCTATGCATATTGTGTATGTCATGCGTGCATGTGATGCACTATGATATGTATGGGATTCGACACCTAGTCGTATGCCCTTAGTAGCTCTCTATACAGAGAAATGCCCCTTTGTGATTCCACCGAGGCTTGGTAGTTCACTACTGCTCCGGACACACTGGTTGATCGGCATGTATCCTTCTTAGTTGTTGTGTCTGTCCCTACGGGGAAATGTCACGCGGTGTAATGGAGTCCTTGTAGCTTGCTATGACTTGTCTAGACTTGCTGTTGACCGGCACCTGCTTTGCTGGGTTATGTATGCTTATCTTTGTACAGTGTTCTTTGACATGGGAATGCTAGCGACACTAATGCATACGTGAGTCAAAAGGCGCAAACGGTCCCGGCTAAGGTAAGGTGGCAGCCGTGGGGATAACCGTGCGTGAGACCACAAAGGGATGCAATGTGTTACAGGCTAGATTCCTATGGCTTAGGATCGGGGTCCCGACAATTCTCTATTGTGGCATGAATATTCCGATCCATAAGATTCAGAATAAAAGTCTAATATTGACATAAAAACAATAATACTCCAAGCATACTAATAAGGCAATTGCTTCCTTTCGAAATAACATGGTCTCAAAAAGTTATCCCTACAAAATTATATGGTTTGGCTATGCTCCAACTTCACAACACAAAGTATCTAAATCATGCACAACCCCGATGAAAATCAAGCAATTGTTTCAGACTTTTTTATGTTCTCAAACCTTTTCAACTCTCACGCAATACATAAGCGTGAGCCATGTATATAGCACTACAGGTGAAATAGAAATATGGTGGAAGTCGTGAAAAAGGAGAAGATAGGCTCACATCAACTAGGCATATCAACGGGCTATGGAAATGCCCATCAATAGATATCAATGTGAGTGAGTAGGGATTGCCATGCAACAAATGCATTAGAGGTATAAGTGTATGAAAGCTCAAAAAGGAAACTATGTGATTGTGCAAAAGATGTAATTCCACTAGTTATATGAAAGTGACAAAATAGGAGATTCTCTATGAAGAACATGGAGCTACTTTGAAGCACAAGTGTGGAAAAAAATAATAGCATTGTCTCTTCTCTCTTTCTCTCATTTTTTTAATTTTTAAATTTTTTTGGTGGGCTTATTTGGCCTCTTTTATTTTTTTATGGGCTTCGCTGGCCTATTTTATTTTTTGTACAGTCCGGAGACTTATACCAACTTGTGAGGGAATCATAGCTTCCATCATACTTTCCTCACACAGGACAATGCTCTAATAATGAAAATCATCACACTTTTATTTACTTACAACTCAAAGATTACAACTCGATATCTAGAACAAAATATGACTCTATAAGAAGTATGGAAGTGATGGTGCGTGTCATAAAAACGGGACGGTGTTGTTGCATGGCAATATATCTCGAAATGGCTATGAAAATGCCATAATAGGTAGATATGGTGGGTGTTTTGAGGAATATATGGTGGGTGTTTTGAGGAAGGTGGGTTTAATGTACCGGCAAAAGTTGCGCGGTACTTAGAGAGGCTTGCAAAGGTGGAAGGGTGAGGGTGCGTATAATCCATGAACTCACGATTAGTCATGAAGAACTCACATACTTATTGCAAAAGCCTATTAGTTATCGAAGCAAAGCATTAGACGCATGCTCCTAGGGGAAGGGTTGGTAGGATTTAACCATCACGCGATCCCGACCTCCACACAAAGGTTGACAATCATTAAACAAATCATGCTCCGACTTCATCACATAACGGTTCACCATACGTGCATGCTACAGGAATCACAAGCTTTAACACAAGTATTTCTTCTAATTCACAATTACTTACTAGCATGACTCTTGTATTACCATCTTCATATCTCAAAACTATATGCAAGGAATCAAACTTCTCATCATGTTCAATACACTTAATATGAAAGTTTTTATTATATCCCTCTTGGATGCCCATTATATTAGGACTAAATTCATAACATGAACCAATTACCATGATGTTTAAAGAACTCTCAAAATAATATAAGTGAGGTAGGAGAGTTTAATAATTTCTATAAAAAACCATCGTGCTCTAAAAGATATAAGTGAAGCACTAGAGCAACATTGCCTAGCTCAAAAGATATAAGTGAAGCACAAAGAGTATTCTAATAAATTCACGATTCAGCATGTATCTCTCAAAAGATGTGTGCAGCGAGGATGATTGTGGAAAACTAAAAAGTAAATACTCATATCATACAAGATTCTCCAAGCAAAACACATATCATGTGGTGAATAAAAATATAGCCTCAAGTAAATTCACCGATGGATTGAAGACGAAAGAGTGGATGCCTTCCGGGGCATCCCCAAGCTTAGGCTCTTTGTTATCCTTGAATATGGCTTGGGGTGCCTTGGGCATCCCCAAGCTTAGGCTCTTGCCACTCCTTATTCCATAGTCCATCAAATCTTTACCCAAAACTTGAAAACTTCACTACACAAAACTTGACTGAAAACTCATGAGATCCGTTAGTATAAGAAAAATAAATCACCACTTTAGGTACTGATGTGAACTCATTCTTTATTTATATTGATGTAATATTTACTGTATTCTAACTTCTTCATGGTTCATACCCCCCGATACAACCCATAGATCCATCAAAATAAGCAAACAACACAAAGAAAACAGAATTTGTCAAAAACAGAACAGTTTGTTGGAATGTGTTTACTTCAAATATTTCTATTACTCCATCTTGTGTAAATAAGTTATATCAAAAGCATATTCCAGTGAATTTACAAAATCCAGCGAAACTTTCTGTTTTTCAGCAAAATAAACTTGCAAACACCATAAACCATCCCAAAGGTATTACTTGGCTAAAATACTAATTAAAACAAGAAAACACAATTATTAGATAGGTAATAATGTGCAGAACTCAAAAAGAGAAGCAAAAACAAAAGCTTAAAAATCAAATTGGGTTGCCTCCCAACAAGCGCTAGTGTTTAAAGCCCCTAGCTAGGCATAATGATTTCAATGATGCTTGCATAAAGGTAAAGAACATAAACAGAGCATCATAAAGGCAAACATATTTAAGTCTATCCCACTTTCTATGCATAGGTATTTTGTGAGCAAACAAATTATGGGACAAGAATCAATTAGCATAGGAAGGGAAAACAAGGATAACTTCAAAATTTCCAACACATAGAGAAGAAACTTGATATTATCGCAATATGTAAAAGCATATGTTCCTCTCTCATAGTAATTTTCAATAGCATAATGAATAAATTCAACAATATATCTATCACAGAAAGCATTGGTTTCATGATCCACATGCATAAAAGTCTTACAATCTTCCAAGGTAGTGGGATTAACATTAACTAAAGTCATGACCTCTCCAAACCCACTTTTATCAAAAAATTCATAAGATTGAACACTCTCCAAATATGTGGGATTCTTTTTGCCTAAAGTTGACACTCTTCCAAACCCACTTTCGATATCATATTCATCAAGAGTATTAAATAAATTATAAAGATCATAAGAAGCATTATCACCCCAATCATGATCATTGCAATAAGTAGTGGTCATGGCAAACTCATCAAATATAGCATCCCCAAGCTTGTGGGTTTGTATATCATTAGCACAATTGATATTAATAGAATTTATAACATTATCATTTCAATCATGCTTTTCATTCAAGGAAACATCATGAATCACTTCTTAACTTCATGGAGCTAATCAAGTACAATCAACTCACTAGCAATTGGTTCATCATAATTGGATCTCTTGAAAAGATTAGCAAGTGTATGAGGATCCATATCAATAGATTTTTAGCAAGGAAAGATGCAAGAAAATAGAAGGCACATGGTAACACAGGTAGACAAAAAGAGATCCGACGAGAAAAAGGCGAATAAAACGGCAAATTGGTGAAGTGGGGGAGAGGAAAACGAGAGGCAAATAATGTAAATGCAAGAGATGAGTTTTTGATGGGTACTTGGTAGGATTGATCTTGCTATCTATCCTCCCCGGCAACGGTGCCAGAAATCCTTCTTGCTACTTCTTGAGCTTGTGTTGGTTTCCCCTTGAAGAATAAAGGGTGATGCAGCAAACTACATAAGTATTCCCCTCAGTTTGTTGAGAACCAAGGTATCAATCCAGTAGGAGGAACAAGCAAGGCCCTAATCATAGTACCTACAGAAACAATCAAACGCTTGCACCCAACGCTAAAAAGCGGTTGTCAATCCCTTGAGAGTTATTTGCAAGGATGAGATCTGATAGAGATAGATATAAAAGATTGCGGAAACGAAAGTGAATAAATTGCAGCAAGATTTTTTTGGTATTTTTAGTTTATAGATATGAAAGTATAATATGGAGATTTTATTCCTCTGGGTTTCCTGGCCCCTACTCCAAGTCTTCTAGGTTTCTTCTGGTCCAAGAAAAATCATTCCGGAGATTTTATTCCGTTTGGACTCCGTTTAATATTCCTTACCTGCAATACTCAAAAACATGAAAAAAACAGAACTGGCACTAGGCTCTAGATTAATAGGTTAGTCCCAAAATAATATAAAACAACATATTAATGCATAGAAAACATCCAAAACATATAATATAATAGCATGGAACAATCAAAAATTATAGATACGTTGGAGACGTATCATGTGGACGCGCAACCGACTAGACTAGCATATGATACGGTGGATGGCCTGGTCTCAGTCACCATGTAGCATTGGATGCTAGCCGGATAATATGGACTCAGAAAATCTGGTCTGATTCAACGTAGTTGGATCCGAGTCGAGATAAGGTCTGAGTTGGACACACCCAACTATCAGACGCAGCGATAGATCATCTATGAGTCTCTAGTACAACATACATTCTATGTCCTAAGACCTGAGCTGGCGTATGTACTTGGGATGGTGACTGACTTGCTTTGGGCTGACCAAATGCTACTCTGTGACTGGATAGTTCTCAAGGTAGGTTTCGGCCTTGTCGAGACGCATGATGCGAGACGTGGTCAAGCAAGATGGGATTTGCCCCTCCGACTAGGAGAGATATTATCGTGGTTTTGTCACGGTAGTTGTCCTCATGAAAGGACTTAGTGATGGAGCTATCGCACCTTGGTGGCGACTCAAAGGGGTTGAGCGGAAGCGAGACTCGGGTTTACCCAGGTTTGGCCCCTCCGATGGAGGTAACAGCCTACGTCCTGCTTTGTGTATATTGATGGTGGAATTCATTACAAGGAGGGCGTAACTCGCCTGACCTAGCTCTCAATGGATTGTAACTTAACCCTGTCTAACCTAGGGACTGGCCTTTATATACAGGTTGAGGTCCTAGGTTTTACAAGAGTCCAGGCCACATTACAAATCGTGGCCAGCCATATCTCTAAACTGTCGTGTCTTCCAAGCAAGGATACGGCCACGATGACTCATCTTCTCCATGGGTCTTGAACCTCCATCTAGGCTCATGGGCCCGGCATGCTCTCCGTTGAAGATCTCCTTGCGCCTCTCAGACCCTTGGCCAAGGCCTATCTTGATTATTAATGTTGAATCGTCGTGCTCCTGACCTGACCCAATAGGGCGGGTCATACCGCAGGTAATATCCCCAACATTAGGCCCCAGATTGACTTGAATTTATCCACGCCAATAAACTTTCATGCATGTCTACGGCGACTCACACATGATCTCTGACCCTTCTCCTTCAATGAGTGACAAGCCGTCAATCTTCATGATTCGCCTAAATCGCCAGGTCTTTTATTGGTGATGTCATCTTCTTCACTATTCCAGGGATCTCAATGACGTCATTTCCAACAGATCTTTCGTCTTATCCTGTCATCTCGAGAATCTAGGCGCCATCATTTCCGATTTTCAATGTGCCTCCTTGACTGCCGCGCCTGTCGTTTCAATTTTTTCCCTAGGCCTTTAAATAGTCGCAGGGGGGAAAGGGATATCACCACCTACCTCTTTTCCATCGTCCCACCGCGTCTTCTTCCTCGAGCTCGCACCACGAACGTCGCGCCGTCACCGAACCTCCGCTTTGGACCGGCAGCTTCCCGGACTGACTTGGGCGTGGTCCTCGAGGCAAACCTCCGCGGCCTACTTCCGTCTTTGCCCTCATTCAACGGGTAAATCTTCTTCTTCCTAGTAGATCTAAATCTCGAACTTCCCCAGTACTTAGGGTAGCATCGGAGCTCCTCGAGCATTTACACATTGCGCCATCGATCTGCATAGGTATTGTTTTAGATTCCATATTTTAGCAAAGAACTGCGGTAGGACCATCAACACTCCTTGGTAGATCTGTTGTTCCCCCATTGTTTCACATGACCACCACACAACTCCAAAGTGTCCTTGTGTTCTTAGTGATTTTATTTTGGCAAGTTATTTTCCACAATAAAATCACCCGTAGATCCGTGAACTCTGGCATGGTATTGGAAATGTGTTTATCCTCGACTAGAAATCTTCTAAGGGAAATTTTAGAAACGTAACCCGTCCTTAGTGCTGTGGCGAGTCACAATATCCTTTTAGATATTTTCCCACCTGTTGGCTGGCGAGTCTCCACTTTGTAGGTCCTTACAACCCGCCAATCATTCTTATGCAGACCTCAGTCCCTGTCCTTTAATCTTGCAGTCATGGCCTCCATCTCTAAATGCAACTGGTTACCAACAGAAGTTGACGATGCCTACCTTGCAAACTTCGTAAAAGTGGGCAATCTCGCGCCGCAAGAAATGATCGGCTGGCGAACCGCCCTACGAGAGCGACGCCCGCAACCTGCCGAAGGGGCGGTAGCCGTTTTTGCTGATCGCCTCGAGCGAGGCTTTACACAGCCCGACTCAAAGTTCTTCAGGGACGCCTTGCATTTCTTCGACCTCCATCCCCAAGACTTAGGCCCAAACTCCATCAGCAACCTTTGCTAGTTCCAATTATTCTGCAAAGCTTATCTAGAGATAGAGCATACTGTACTCTTGTTCAGGAAGTTATTTTATTTGAACCGCCAAACAAAGTTTGCGAACGGGCCCTGCCTAGAGCTTGCAGGAGTTAATATCCACAGGCGACGAGAATGCGGGTTCTCGGCTGCTGCACTGCCCAGTCACCCCAAGGGTTGGGCAAAAACTTGGTTTTAGTGTCGTGACACCTCTCCACCCAATGAGAACCCCTTACCAGGTTTTAGGGAGGAACGTCTACCCATGGATTTTAAGCTGCCTCAGAAGCTAACTCATGAAGAAGAAGCTTCATTCGCCCCTGTCTTTGCAAAGCTTAGGGCCTTAACCACCAACGGTCTTACCGGCATTGATCTAATCCGTTGTTGGGTGGAGTGGAGAATTATGCCCTTGAGCCGCTGGGACGGCTTAATGTGTGAGTTCAATGGCGACTTTAACCATCCACAATGCTTCTACAACGTTAGGCTTGAAGAAGAAGTCATTGTTGACATCGTGAAGAAATTCAGTGGTGAGCGTGTTGAAAACTGCTCCGAGATTGGGCTAAAACCATTCTATGTTTCCAACCGGCTCCAGAGGTAAAACATCCCAACTCGCCCTTCTAGCTTTTAATATACTCAGGTTTGTCTCTGATCCGGGCTCTAATTATGTCAATCAGAGGGATTCGGTTTTCTGGAACCGAAGATCCAAAACTGTTGTCAAGAAATTATCGAAACCCACCCCAAAGAAGAAGAAAACCAGGGGCAAGGCCACCACGAAGGAGCCATCCATTGTGGGCGAGTCTTGGATCGCCGAGGAACAATCAGATGTAAATGATCTTCGTCTTTACTATTCTAATCCGACTTGTACTCATGCATTGCCGCTTCTATTTATAGAATGATGACCTTGAGAGTCAAGATGAAGATGTCGAGGTAATTTCCATTTCTTCTGACTCAAACACTTCTCCCCCAAGCCGGCAAGGAAAATCTGTAGGAAAGTTCCCCTGTCTCACCCGGATGCTTATGTGGATCCCGATTTCCTTTTGAAGAAGGCGAGTTTTATGCCCAAACGTCATACTCGAAGCCCCTCTAGGGACCTCTTGTCCGGCTTGCCCGAGAAAATGGCTGGTTGTAAACGATAGAGCGAGGTACATTTTTATGTTAAACGTCCATCCTTCCTGTGCAATTTATTCTCATGATTTACTCAATTTTTAAGTCCTACATCCAACAGGTTTCACTTTCTTCATCTGGCGACTCTGCTGCCTTAGCTCTTCCCCCATTGATCCTCCTTCAGGGGTAAGTTCCTTCGTCAACATGCTCTTTTGGGTGCCAATGTTTCTATTTTAACATTTCTACCATCTTTCCATAGGGCTCAAGCGAAGAAGAGGAAAACCGGCGAGTCATCTTCCGGTCCCAAGGGAGATGAAATATTTGGAATGAGTACTTCCATGCCGGAAACTCAAGACGAGCCGGCTGAGACTCATCCTAAGGCTTTTGATGATTTCCCCGACATCCGGGACAAGCTTCCAAGCCCTCGGAAGGAGTCAACTGAAAATATCAATCCGCCAAGTTCTCACAAGGCGGTTGATGATGTGATGCCTGACCCAGATCTAGTCGTCGTCACTGGTACCAGTTTTTCCAAACCTGCATCCGCGGTATTAACCAAGCATACACTCAAAGATGCCCCAGTCTTTGCAGAGAAGGACATTACAAAACTGAAGCTTCCTAATTTTGAGAAGCTGGAGTTTGATGAACTGTACTCTAGCTTTGTGAGTCGCGTGGAGATGAACCATGAAATGGAAAAAAGCTTGGTTAACATGATGCGAAGAAAACATGAGGTATGGTACCTGTTAACCTCCTTGACATGTCCTCCCATTAGCCCTCCAAAGGGCGAGTCATCTGTGACGAATCTGGCTTTGTACCAACTTTCAACCTGTAGCCCCCTAGGGCCGGGTCATCTTTTTAAAGATGAGCCGAATCTTTCAGTTTGCATTTGAAGAAAGCTTCAACCTATAGCCCCCAAGGGCTGGGTCATCTTTTTAAAGATGACCCGGGTCTTTAGCATATATTTGAAGAAAGCTTCAACTTGTAGCCCCCAAAGGCTGGGTCATATTTTTAAAGATGAGCCGGGTCTTTAGCATATATTTGAAGAAAGCTTCAACCTATAGCCCCCAAGGGCCGGGTCATCTTTTTAAAGATGAGCCGGGTCTTTAGCATATATTGGAAGAAAGCTTCAACATTAACCGCCAAGTGTCAGGGATGTTCCTTGCAACGTGCATGAAACTTGTTTTGCCTTGGTGTTCTGCAGGAATCGTTGACTCGGGCCGACTCAACCGTGGCCGGTTTGAAGCAAAGTCCGGCTGAGCAGCACGCTGCTTGAGCTAAATCTGAAGAGAAGCTTCGCCTCACACTGGCTGATATGGAGAAAATGAAGGCAGAACACAAAGAGCTTGAAAACGAGGCCGAAGCTGAGCGAGTCGCCTTACTAAAAAGGGCGGAGCAGGCCGAGGAGCAGATGAAAACTACCGTGCAGGAGCTATCCGGGTTAAAACATCATATCTCAAAAATAGCCCATGTTGTGTTTGGTAAGTATCCACCACTACATTTCTTTCCAAAGTTGTTTGTAAGATCCTTCAGCAACTTATGATCGTGCGTCTTTTCTGCAGGTCCTCGAGCCGCCACTCTTCATGATGATTGCATTTTAAAATTGAAGGCAATCTATACCTTGACAGAGCAACTATACACTGGTGGTGTGATGACTATGAAGGTTGTTATGGGTGAGAAAGAGCCCATAAAATCAATCAAGTATATGCTGGGATGCTTGTCCACGCTGCCACCCCAAATAGAGGAGCTAAAAAGGCCAACCGCCCAAAAAGAAGCACTAACCACCCTGAGTCGGTGCTTGGTCTATGCTCCAGAGCTTAAGCCGGAGGAAGTGACTCGTAGATTTTCGGAGTACAAAGACGACGGGTCAGAGTTCACTGAAGAAGATTACCATCGCTGTGTGAAGGAATCTTGCTTCATGGCGGATCAGCTGGCAGCCGGCCTAGACCTAACCAAGTATCAGGCGGCTTATGATGAGCACAACAAGCGTGTTACATCTCCCTCGTATGAAATCACCGTTCCGACTCCACAGCACCGTAAGCATCCTTTTTACTCTGATGCCGACTTATCCACCATCTTGACTGACGAGGATGACTTCCATGCCTTGACCAATTGCAATTGGAAATTGGGCGACTTACTAATCCAAGATGGCGAAAGCTCAAGGCAAGATAATCCGGAGGCGGCTTGAAGCAGGAGTTACTTGAAGATCACCCATGGAGATTAGTAAAAAAATCCAATGTCGGGTTGTGTAACTTGTTATGGCCTTTCGATCCATGTAATAGGCTAGATACGAAAACAATATTATGATACACCTGTATCTTTTGCTGACTTTGAAGTCTCACCCTTCCATTAATATGAGTCGCCATGCTAGGCGCCTGGCCATGTCTTTGACAGATAATTCCTTCCCATGTTTGCTAGAGAAGAAGTAATAAGTCGGCTTAGTGAGACGCGGCGATTTAGAATGAATTTTTATAAAACTCTGAGCTATGGTACAAAGATACTTTGTAATCATAAAGGTTGCTCACTCAATGAGTCACGACGGGGTAGGACGAGCTTGCAAGGCTCTTGTGCTACCCTAGGAAGGCTTTTGCAACATCCTAAGTTGTTTAGATCGGCTGATCAGACGCGAGTCAAGCTTCAGTGAAGCAGGTTCAGTGAACCCATGGTTTGTCTATTTTCCATATGCCGGCTCCCGCTAGCACCCTTCATGTTTTAACCTAGGCAAGTTCAGGGTCCATATAGTGGATTGACTTGCCAAGAGTACATGGGACCATAGGGCGAGTCACCAAACATAAAGTCTAGTATAACCATTGTAATGCGTTAATTTTTCGCTAGCCAAGAGGGTATTCAGGCTGAACTCAGTGAGTAGAAGCCCCCAAGTGACCTATGATTAGGGAAAATTCGGACATAGGATTACAGAAGCATTTACGCTCTTACTGCAAAATGACTTGGGAGCTAGTAGCCCCCAAGTAAGCCGGATTGATTCTCAAAACCATATAGGGTGCCTATGTTTGAACCGTGTAGCGTGGCAACTTTGGTCCTCTTTGGCGAACCTGTATCTAGTTTTGAAATAAGCGCAGCATGGCGACTTATGCTCTTTGATACTGATAGCGTCCATGCTTGGACGACTTATGAAACAATAAAGACTCATGCTCTCAAGAAGCTGAAACGGCAGAGACAACGAAGTTCGTGGGCGCCGGCTTTATTGCTATATATATATATAGAAAGATAGTACAATGACTAAATTATGTACAATTATAAGGAGCCAGTGGCTCTAAGTATAATAAGGCCGCAAGTGCGAAATGTTCCAAGGCCGGGTTGTTTCAACCTCTCTTGTTGGCCTATCTGGAAGAAGATCCACCAAGTAGTAGGAACCATTATGAAGGCTCTTGCTGATGACAAACGGCCCATCCCATGGAGGGGATAACTTATGCATACTAGTATGATCCTGAATCAAACGAAGCACTAAGTCGCCCTCCTGAAAAACTCGGCTTTTGACCCGGCGGCTATGATAGCGTCGCAAGTCTTGTTGGTAAATTGCCGACCGTGATGCTGCCAAGTCACGCTCCTCCTCCAAAGCATCCAATGAATCTTGACGCGCCAGCTCGTTGTCCTCCTCAACATAAGCGGCGACTCGTGGCGAGTCGTGCCTGATGTCACTTGGTAACACTGCCTCAACTCCGTAAACCAAGAAGAAGGGTGTGTAACCAGTGGATCGATTAGGGGTAGTCCTGATGCTCCACAGAACAGAAGGAAGCTCTTCAACCCAACATCTCGGGGTACGTTCCAGAGGAACCATAAGTCGGGGCTTGATCCCCCGCAAAATTTCTTGATTCGCCCTCTCCGCCTGTCCGTTGGATTGGGGTGTGCAACTGCGGAGACATCAAGCCGGATGTGCTCTTTTTCACAAAATTCTTGCATGGCGCCTTTCGATAGATTAGTGCCATTATCAGTAATGATACTATGAGGATACCCGAAGGGAGAAATCAACTTCTTGAGGAACTTGACGACCGTGTCTGCATCGCAACTACTAACCGGCTCTCTTTCAACCCACTTGGTAAATTTGTCGACCGCCACTAGCAGGTGAGTCTTTTTGTTGGTAGACATCTTGAAGGGCCCAACCATGTCCAGCCCCCAGACCGCAATAGGCCATGTAATTGGGATCATCCGCAATTCCTGAGCCGGCACATGCATCTGACGCCCAAATTTCTGGTATCCGTCACATCTGCGCACTATGTCCTCATTGTCTGCGTGAGCCGTTAACTAGTAGAATCCATGCCTAAAGGCTTTGGACACCAAGGAGCGTGACCCGGCGTGATGACCACAATCGCCAGCATGGATCTCATTAAGAATCGCACATCCTTCTTCAGATGAGACGCACCTTTGAAAAATTCCGAAAGTGCTTCAGTTGTGAAACTCGCCTTTATGTATGTCCATGGATTTGCATCACTGGATAATTTGGCGGGCCAGCAACTCATTAGTAGGTAACTCGCCTCATGCCAAATACACCATGTAAGGGACCGCCTAATCCGGAGTGGCATGGAGAGCCGCCCCAAGTTGAGACTCGGGGTCAGGGACTTCTATATCCACCTCAGAAGGCAATTTCACCGGCGGGTTACGCAAAATATCCAAAAAGACATTAGGGGGAACCGACTTACGCTGTGACCTGAGTCGTGAAAGAGCATCAATTGCTTCGTTGAGTCGAAGATCGATATGATCAACCTGATAACCATGAAAATGACCCGCCACGTATGACACAGCGTGCCTGTAAGCCGCCATCAAAGGATCCCTGGAATCCCACGTTCCAGAGACTTGCTGTGCCACCAGATCCGAGTTGCCCAGGCATCTGACTCAGCTGAGGTTCATCTCTTTGGCGATCCTAAGCCCATGGAGCAAAGCTTCGTACTATCCTGCATTTTTTGTACATGAGAACATGAGTTGGAGGACATAGCAAAACTTGTCACCCTGAGGTGAAGTTAGTATCACGCTAGACCCCGAGCCTTCCAGCTGCCTAGACCCGTCAAAATGGATAGTCCAATAGGTGTGATCAGGTCTATCTTCTGGGATTTGCAGCTCGGTCCAATCGTTGATGAAATCGACTAAGGCCTGAGACTTGATGGCCGCGCGGGGCATATATTTCACGTGGTGAGGACCAAGTTCGATGGCCCACTTAGCAATTCGCCCGGTTGCTTCATGGTTTTGTATAATGTCGCCAAGCGGTGCAGAGCTGACTACCGTCATCGGGTGCTCCTGGAAGTAGTGCTTCAGTTTCCGACTCACCATGAAAATCCCAAAAACCAATTTTCTGCCGGTGTGGATAACAATGTTTGGAGAGTGTTAAGACTTCGCTGACAAAGTACACCGGTCTTTGGACCAGATATTCCTTTCCTTCTTCCTTCCGTTCGACAACCACTGCAACGCTTACTGCCTTAGAGTTGGCAGCAATGTACAGGAGCATAGGCTCTTTGTCAGCAGGAGCGGCTAAAACGGGCGGCTCAACCAGTTGTGTCTTCAAGGCCTCAAAAGCTTCATCGGCCGCATGCGTCCACACAAACCGGTATGTTTTCTTGAGCAACTGATAAAGAGGGATACAATTCTCCCCAAGGCGACTTATGAAACGGCTCAGAGCCGCAATACGACTCGCCAAGCGCTGAACTTGGTTGATATTGGCCGGCTTGCCAAGTGAAGTAATTGCCTTGATTTTGTCAGGGTTAGCCTCAATGCCTCACTCTAACACCAAGAAGCCCAATGTAGCGACCTGACTCAAAACGAGTCAAGCCTGTGTGTTTCTGTGCCATCCCTGGATTAGTATGCTGGCACAACCAATACATCAATGTATATATCAAAGTGCAATCACATGTAAATAGCGTAAAACTGATATATACCTTAAATATTTCAGCGGAAGCAGTCAAGGGAGTGGAGTCCCAATAAACACCAACGGCAAGTTGAGTGGAGACCGTAACCCTGAATCGTACTCTTACTCGTCGAAGAAAAAGATCTGCAACATAAGACGTTGCAGCCGTGTAGGTCAGCATATTGAATATGCCGGCAAGTCACATAAGAGAGGGGTGAAAAGTAATCATCTATATTATATGCATATATGGCAGGTGGTGTTGTAAGTTTTAGCGTAAAGCAAATTTTCTCCTACAACAAGAGAGGGGCTAAAAGCAAAATATTACTACGCTGTTGGTTGTTAATGAGATGGTTCCGCCAACCAGTTCTCATACCCATGTTGTCAATAATACCCACATAAATATTATTATTTGTGTTGAGAATTTCAGATAACTTCAGTTCCTTTGGCTCAAGTTGTCCATGACCGTGGACACGGCTAATCGATTAGGTTTGTGTACTCTGCAGAGTTTTGCACACGTTCCCCACAAGATTTGATCGCCTCCGTGTATGTCCTCGCACTTCAGGGGATTTGAAGACCGGATGATCAAAACATGGTCTTTCAACGGGTCCCTCTGAATCCCTGTCGGTGCCCATCCAATCCTACCGTTCTTCTACATCTACTAGCACGGCCTGTCCAGAGTCGCCGCGTTGTCCAACCAAGCCAGAGCCCATAATGACTTGTGGCTGTGCAGGTAAGCCTCGGGTCTTGAAAATATCCTTCCGTCTCTTTGAACCTGGGTGAAGCTTTCCGCAAGATGTCATGGCCGTCTCCAGCATCCCGGGTCATCCACTGGTTTCTCCAGGGATCCGATCAACCGTCCTTCACCCAGAGTTGCATTGCATCACGAGGTCTTGAGAAGTCTTGACTTAACCGGTCTTGGTTATTAAATTATTCTCGCATCACTCGTGATAAACTCTCAACCGGAATCCCGTCTACTCAAGCATGGCAATATGAAATTTGTCGTCCCGGGCCAAGTAACGGGGTTGTTGGGTGCCTACAGCATGATACTACAATGTGTAACCATAATTTCCAAGTACCTACTCAGCATGCAAATTGGGCATAGGATGGTAGAACTACGATGCATAAAACATAGGTGATACATGATCAAATGACTTGCCTGGTATTACTTGATGAAGATAGTCGCTCTCAAAATCCTAATAATTCTACTCGCCACACTCTATCGTAAACGAATAGCATTCAATAAACATTCATGCCAAAAAGGAAGAACCAAAAGAACATAAGAACAAAACATGTCTTTGTGCAAAATAACAACATACTAAGGTTTAATAAAAAAATAGGTTCTAAGTGTGTTGTAAAGGAAAGGTGAAAGGGGTGAACTCAAAAGAGACAAAGAATGATCAACTATCGCTATATAAGCTCGACTTGCATACACTATGGGATATGATAAAAAATATTGGGAGAACAACATGAATGTTGTTTGACAAATAATATAAGACATAAGAATTTATTTGTAGAAAGAATTTCTTGAAATGGAGCACTACAACGCAAGTTATAGCGAATTGAAGTATGAATAGAATTTGAATTCCATAAAGGTCAAAAGTATTTGAATTGGAGCATGGTTGTTATGAATAGGAAAGTACATAACACTAGTGTTTAGGGGCAAAAGAAATCAATGGAAAAGGTGCTACTGTTTGCAAGGTAAGATCAAATGAATGTTCGAATACAAATTTGAATCGTTCAAATTTGTAAGGTTCAAAGGTTGAAACTAATGATGTACTGGATATAGGAGATCAATATGAGCGTGTAGAAAAAAGAATTACTAGATTTAAAATAGCGGATCAAAAGATACAAATATTTGAATATAACATTGAATCGGCTTAGAACGATGTGAACACTGTTGGGCACTAATAGATAAATCTGATTTGATCAAAATTATAAGTTGAAAAGTTAAAACTAATGATATAAACAGGAAGATTACTTTGATACGAATCCGACGCAATTTGATTCATCTAAAACGGAGCTACGGATAAAAAGATTTGATCAAAAGAAGTTTGAATATGAATATGAACAAATTTCGAAATTTGAAAATTTCGAAAAGTTGATATGATAGGTTCACACGATAGGTGGGATCAAGAACAAAATCTAGGCGTTGGTTTCATCTAATTCGGATAAACGAGTAAAAAGTTATGGCTATTTGAAAAATCAGGACCAAGCTGTTTTACGGAAGAAAAGTGCTATGTCTAAAAGAATTCTAGTACTAATGTGTAAATACGAAGACTAATTAATATATCTAATTAATCTACCGTATACTAGTGTAGGAATACTAGTCTAGAAATAATAAACTACGAGAGTATAAAAAAATAGGAAGAGAAATACCTTTAGAATGCAGAGTAAGAATTAATTCCAATGAGGAGACGACTTCGAGAAATCCCGCCGAAGAGAAAAGAATATTTTTATTTAATAAACCTAGTCAAACCAAAATATTGATTTAACCCGAAATAGATGATTTTTTGGATGCACCTATGGGTCTATATTTATAAGTGAAAGGGAGGTCTAAAGGTTCATAGATAGACAATGTGAGACTAAACATATACGTAATGTAGGCAAACTAGAAAACAAAAAGAAGAAGTGCCGCATGGGCCATGGATTCGGCCAGCCCTGGTGAGTAGTACGACCAGGCGCGACCTTTTTTTTAAATTCCGGATGAACAGTGTCGTATTGAATAGTGTGTTTTTTTTACGAACGAACAATTTTTTTTAAAACAAAGAAGAAAAACGTATAAATGAAAAAGAGAGAACATTTTATATAGACATATTATATATCAAAATTTTCAGAATAATTTTTTTCTAAAACATGAACATATTTTCAAAACCAAATAAAATACTTTTTTAAAAAAATTATTTTTTTGCAATAACTTTAAAATGAAAAGGAATTTGAATTTCAAATAAATTGCAAATACTTAAAATTTGAATCAAGAAATTGTCTCTGATTTTGGAGTGTCATTTTCCTCCTCTCGTTTGATTTTTTTTAATCAAAGGGTTTTGAAAATATTCAAACTCAAAATTGAAAAGGGATTCAAAATAGAAAATTTTGGGAAAGTCATTTTATTCCCTCTCATTTTTTTGAGAAGTTTCAAATTCCACTCAAGTTTCAGTCACTCAAACAAATAAACAATCAATCTAATAATTATATTAACATTTCAAAATTTATAATTTTGGGATGTTACACCCAATAACTTCCCTACAGGAACATCTAAAACACACTTGGTCGGGTTAAGCTTCATCTAATACACGCTTAGATTGTTAAACGTCTCCTTAAGATCCTCCAAGAGTGACTCTTTCTTCTGAGATTTCACCACTATGTCATCTACATAGGCGTGAACGTTGCGCCCAATCTGACTGTGCAGGCAATTCTGGATGTAGCACTGATAAGTCGCCCCCGCGCTCTTAAGCCCAAACGGCATAGATACATAACAAAAGGCACCAAAGGGAGTTATGAAAGATGATTTATCCTAATCCTCCAAAGCTATCTTGATCTAGTGGTAACCTGAGTATGCATACAAAAAACACATCCGCTCGCAACCCGTCATAGAGTCAATGATTTGATCGATACGAGGGTGGGCGAAAGGGTCTTTCGGGCAAGCTTTGTTAATGTCGGTGTAGTCAATGCACATACGGAAGGTACCATTCTTTTTTAGTACCAAAATCGGATTGGCCAACCACTCTGGGTGAAAAACCTCCACAATGAAGCCAGCGGCCAAGAGCCGGGCTACTTCCTCCCCAATTTCCTTACACCATTCTTCGTTAAACCGACGAAGATATTGCCGAACCGGCTTCATCTTGGGATCTATGTTAAGGTGGTGCAGGGCGAATTCTCTCGGTACACCCAACATGTCAGAAGGTTTCCATGCAAAGATGTCCCGATTCTCACGGATGAATTCTATGAGTGCGCTTTCCTATTTGGGATCCAGACACGTCCCAATGGTGAATTTCTTGGAAGAGTCACCGTGCATGAAATCCACCAACTTAGTGTCATCTGTTGGTTTGAACTTAAGGGGCGGCTCTGAATCGATCGTGGGCTTCTAGAGCGGAGTCATGTCCGCTGGGTCAACATTGGTGTGATGAAACTTGAGTTCCTCAGCTGCACAGGCCGACTCAGCATAAGCCGCATCTCCCTCTTCGCATTCTTGGGCTATCTTCCGATATCAACTGATCGTGATGGTTCCTTTAGGGCCTGGCATCTTGAGCTTGAGGTATACATAACATCGGCGGGCCATAAAATGGGCATAAGTCGGCCAACCAAAAAGCGCGTGGTAAGGACTCTTGATCTTGACCACCTCAAACATGAGGGACTCACTCCTGTAATTGGACTTGGTGCCAAAATCCACATTAAGTTTAATCTGCCCAACAGGGCATGCCGACTTAGCCGGTACAATACCATGGAAGACCGTAGAGGATGGCATCAAGTCGCTTTCCGAGAAATTCATTCTTCGGAAAGTGTCATAGTATAAGATGTTGATGTTGCTGCCTCCGTCCATGAGGACTTTGGAGAGGGTATAGCCCCCTACTAGTGGCGCCACGACCAATGCTAAGTCGCTAGGTTTGTCAACCCGGGGTGGGTGATCCTCCCTGCTCCAGATAATGGGCTGCTCGGACCAATTGAGATACCTGGGGAGCACCGACTGGTGGTGAACACATGATACTTCCCGCTGTTCAACTACTTAGGATTGTTCTGGAAGCCGCCGGTGTCATTCTGCTGCCGCGAGCCGCCTTGTTGAAGTTGCTGCTGAAAACCGCCATGCCCGTTATATTGCTGAATGTTCTGGACCTGATACTGCCCAGCATTAGCCTACGACCCGCCCTGTGGACCTGGGTTAGGAAAACCACCAAACGGATTTCTGTGTGAGCCGCTGGACCCAAACAGATCCGGGTGTCCGCCATGACTACCTCGTTGGCCGTTTTTGAGCGCCTCGACACGAAACTCCTTCATCACGTAGCAGTCTCCCCAAGAATGGGTGGATGGACCTTCCGCTGTGGTATGTTGTGGGCAAGGGCCCTTGAGCATCTCGTGATAGTTGCGTGGTTTTTTCCTGCTGAAGACCCTTTTCTTCTGACGCTGGTTCCCGTTCCCAGTGTTAGTAGTGGCGAAGAAATTAGTGGCGCCTTCCTGCTGCCTTTTCTTCCCTTGACCCGCGGGGTTGTAGTTGCCTCGCCCCTGGGACTGAGATTGACCTCTGGATGACTCCCCCTTCTGGTGGTGCTGGTTTTATCATCATCCTCCACAGGATCTTTCGTATCGTCTGACTCGGCATACCTAGTCAAAGTATCCATCGGCTCTCCCTTATCCTGCAATTTGCGCTTGAGTCGCCCAAGCTTCAACACCAAAGGCTGGTAGTGACAGCTTTTCTCCAAGATCAGCACGGCCTGAGCCGCCGAAATGCCATCCGATGAGTGAATCACCTCTGCAACCTACCGCTTCCAATGATGGGCCGACTCATCTGGGCGCTGGACACAGTGGTGTAAGTCGACAATAGTCATCGGGCGCTTGCAAGTCCCTCGGAAGTTTTTGACAAAACGTTCCGTCAACTCGGCCCAGGTGTTGACGGGGCTGGGAGGCAGGTTCTTCATCCAAGTGCGCGTCGTCCCCTCAAGCATCATTGTAAAGTACTTGGCACATACTGCCTCGTTAACATCAAGCATGTCCATTGCAAGCTCGTAGCTTTCAATCCACGCCCCTGGCTCGAGATCTAGCGTGTAATTGGGAACCTTCGCGGGCCTTTGAAATCCTTCGGCATATGCTCGTTGCGGAGGGCGGGTGACAGATAGGGTATCCCAATGTTCCTACCACCTGACTCGGCCTGCATGGGGGAAGGCAACACATAAGCCGGATAGCCTTGACCCGCCGCGGTCGCCATCTCCGTCAAGCGGGCGGCTCGTGCTGCATCCACGAGGTCTCGAGACCGGGTGTCAGGTATCCCGGACGGGTTGATTTGCGGAGGCCATCGCCGTTCACTGCTGGACACCGCGGGCGGGTCATCATGACGGTTCCTGGTATGACTTGCTTGAGGTCTGGAGTGTAGCCGCTCGCGGCAATATGAATACTGCTCCTGTTGGACCACCGCCATTTTCAACATCTCAATGGTGTTCCTTGCCTCTACCTCAGCTAGAGAATTTCCTTGGATGGGAAGAGACTCGAGGTTGCGGGTCACCACCAGTATGTTATCAACGGGGTTTGAAAAGTGACGCCGCCGCTTTTGAAAGCGTGGTCCTTGAGCCGGTGTCGGCTGAGGCTCCTGTCGGTTGGACGGCGGCAGAGCCGGGTCAATGCGCTAGGTAACTTTCCATGGCCGGTTAGGCTCCATCCCAGGTGTATGTGGGATGTCAAAGAGTCGAGTTAGATTCAGATCGGCTGGCAGACGATTGCGATGCCTCCTCTGGTGAATCGCATCGGAAGCGCCCTATTGTCGTTCAAGCTGCCATCCCTCAACACTTAGCCGCTCTTTCTCCGCGGCGATTTGGGCATGTTGGGTTGCCATCCTGGCGGCTTCACCTTCAGTGTCGCGTTGGATCTTCTCCATCTCCTTTCTTAGTTTCACTAACTCGGCGTTGACCTGTTCTTGGTTCTCTGCCGTCACAGTAATCGCCGTGAGTTTGGCCATCTCTGCTACAAAATCTGCCATGGCTAGAGCCGGAGTCTTTCCTGATCCGGTGGCTTCATTGTTGCCAGCTGTGGTTGGCTGAGGTGCTGTTTCTCCCGCCATGTAGATGGCTACCTGACGATTGGGTCCTTCAACGTCCTCGGAGATTGCTGCCTCAGGCAATCCCGCAAGCCTCCCTTCGTGGAGAGGATAGATCGAATCCGTGTCGCCAATGGATGACGCGTCGTCCGAGTTGACTCGGATGTTCTCCTGGATCACCGGCTCATCCGGTAGGTCGATTCCCTGCGTAAAACCAACGAAGGTATGGTGTTTCCTGACCTGATGTTTGGCAGGATGGGCATACCGGGCCGGCTCGACGATGTCGGTTGATACGTCCATTTTGCATCATGCTTTCATGTTGATATTTATCGCTTTTTGGGCTGTTATTACACTTCACGGTACAATACGTATGCCTTTTCTCTCTTATTTTGCAAGGTTTACATGAAGAGGGAGAATGGCAGTAGCTGGAATTCTGGCTGGAAAAAGGAGCAAGTTTGAGATACCTATTCTGCGCAACTCCAAAAGCCGTGAAAATCAACGAGGATTTTTTTTTTGGGATTTATAAAAAATACTGGGTCAAAGAAGTACCAGAGGGGCGCCAGCAGGAGGCCACAAGCCTGCTAGGTGCGGCCTCCCCCCTAGCCGCAGCTAGGGGGCTTGTGGGCTCCCACTTGGCCCTCTGGCCCCCCTCTTTTGCTCCAAGAAGGGTTTCGTTCTAGAAAAAAATCAAGAGGAGGATTTTTGAAGGATTCGCCGCCGCCACGAGGCGGAACTTGAGCAGAACCAATCTAGAGCTCCGGCAGGACGATTCTGCCGGGGAAACTTCCCTCCCGGAGGGGGAAATCATCGCTATCGTCATCACCAACACTCCTCTCATCGGAGGGGACTCATCACCATCAACATCTTCATAAGCACCATCTCATCTCCAAACCCTAGTTCATCTCTTGTAACCAATCTCCGTCTCGCGACTCCGATTGGTACTTGTAAGGTTGCTAGTAGTGTTAATTACTCTTTGTAGTTGATGCTAGTTAGATTACTTGGTGGAAGATTATATGTTTAGATCCTTATTGCTATTCATTACCTCTCTGGTCATGAATATGATTATTCTTTGTGAGTAGTTACTTTTGTTCCTGAGGACATGGAATAAGTCATGCTATAAGTACTCATGTGAATTTAGTATTCGTTCGATAATTTGATGTGTTGTATGTTGTCTCTCCTCTAGTGGTGTTATGTGAACGTGTGATACGTCTCCAATGTATCTATAATTTTTGATGGTTTCATGCTATTATCTTGTCAAACTTTGGATGTTTTGCATGCCTTTTATTTATTTTTTCGGACTAACGTATTAACTCAGTACCAAGTGCCAGTTCCTGTTTTTTCCATGTTTTTGACCCCTTCCAGAGGAGATTTTGAAATGGAGTCCAAACGGAAGAAAATCCCCGAAAAGAATTTTTTTGGAACGGAAGAAGATCGAAGAACTTGGGAGCTAAGCCAGAAGAGCCCCTGGGGCCCCACAAGCCCCCACCCCACGGCCAGGGGGGCTGCGCCATCCAGTCTTGTGGGCCTCCTGGAGGTCCCCTGACCTAGGTCTTTTGCCTATATAATACCAAAAATTCCCGAAAAAATCAGGAGATCATCGCAATCGCTTTTCCGCCGCCTCAAGCTTCTGTCTCCGCAAGATCCCATCTGGGGCTTCTCCATCAACACCATAACCTCTCCGATGACGCGTGAGTAGTTCACCATACGGGTCCATAGCTAGTAACTAGATGGCTTCTTCTCTCTCTTGGATCTTCAATATAAAGTTGTCCATGATCTTCATGGAGATCTATCCGATGTAATCTTCTTTTGCAGTGTGTTTGTCGATATCCGATGAATTGTGGATTTATGATCAGATTATCTATGAATCTTATTTGAGTTTCTTCTGGTCTCTCTTATGCATGATTTCATATCCTTGTAATTCTCTTCGAGTTGTGGGTTTTGTCTGGCCAACTAGATCTATGATTCTTGCAATGGGAGAAGTGCTTAGTTTTGGGTTCATACCGTGTGGTGACCTCACCCAGTGACAGAAGGGGTAGCGAGGCACGCATCATGTTGTTGCCATCAAGGGTAAAAAGATGGGGTTTTCATCATTGGTTTGAGATTATCCCTCTACATCATGTCATCTTGCTTAAAGCGTTACTCTGTTCGTCATGAACTCAATACACTAGATGCATGCTGGATAGCGGTCGATGTGTGGAGTAATAGTAGTAGATGCAGAAAGTATCCGTCTAGTTGTCTCGGACGTGATGCCTATATGTATGATCATTGCCTTAGATATCGCCATGACTTTGCGCGGTTCTTTCAATTGCTCGAAAGTAACTTGTTCACCCACCGTAATACTTTCTATTTTGAGGGAAGCCTCTAGTGAACACTATGGCCCCCAGGTACTACTCCACACCATATTTTCAGACTTACACTTTTTACTTCGTTGCACTTTCCGCCTTCAGATCTCACTTTGCAAACAATCTTGAAGGGATTGACAACCCCTTTGAAGCGTTGGGTTCAAGCTTGTTTGTGTTTGCGCAGGTACTCTGGACTTGACGAGACCCTCCTTCTGGATCGATACCTTGGTTCTCAAACTGAGGGAAATACTTACTGCTCCTGTGCTGCATCACCCTTTCCTCTCCAAGGGAACAACCAACGCAAGCCCAGCCTCTGTCAACGTGTCAACTTCTGGCGCTGTTGTCTGTGGGATAGCAACATCGACTACATAACACTTCACCATTATTTGGCCCTAGAGGAAGGCATTGGGAAGTAGTAAGTAGATGATGGGTTGCTAGAGTGACAGAAGCTTAAACCCTAGTTTATGCGTTGCTTCGTAAGGGGCTGATTTGGATCCACTAGTTTAATGCTATGGTTAGAGTTTGTCTTAATTCTTCTTTCGTAGTTGTGGATGCTTGCGGGAGGGGTTAATCATAAGTGGGATGCTAGTCCAAGTAAGGGTAGTACCCAAGCACCGGTCCACCCACATATCAAACTATCAAAGTAATGAACGCGATTCATATGAACATGATGAAAACTAGCTTGACAGAAATTCTCATTTCTCCTCGGGAGCGTTTTACCTCCTATAAGAGTTTGTCCAGGCTTGTCCCTTGCTACAAAAGGGATTGGGCGACTTTCTGCATCGTTGTCACTTTTGTTACTTGCTACTTGTTGCGAATCATCTCACCACACAACTACTTGTTACCGATAATTTCAGTGCTTGCAGATATTACCTTGCTAAAAGCCACTTATCAGATCCTTCGGCTCCTCGTTGGGTTCGACACTCTTACTTATCGAAAGGACTACGATAGATCCCCTATACTTGTGGGTCATCAAGACTCTTTTCTGGCGCCGTTGCCGGGGAGTGAAGCGCCTTTGGTAAGTGGAAATTGGTAAGGAAACATTTATAGAGTGTGCTAAAATTCATTGTCACTTGTCACTACGGAAACTAATCCTTTGAGGGGCTTGTTCGGGGTATCTTCACCTCGAACGGAAGCACAAAGAGTTGCTCCTCAACCTGCTGCACCTACTGAAAATATTTGCTATGAATTTCCTTCGGGTATGCTTGGGAAACTGCTGGCTAATCCTTTTACAGGAGATGGAACATCACATCGAGACATGCATCTAATCTATGTAGATGAAGTTTGTGGTTTATTTAATCTTGCATGTTTGCCCGAGGATGAGGTCAAGTAGAAGGTCTTTCCCTTATCTTTGAGGGATAAGGCGTTGACATGGTATAGGATATGTGATGATACTGGATCATGGAACTACAATCAGTTGAAATTGGAATTTCATCAAAAGTTTTATCCTCTGCATCTAGTACATCGTGATCGGAATTATATTTATTATTTTGGGCCTCGTGACAGAGAAAGCATCGCTCAAGCTTGGGAGAGGCTTAAATCAATGCTATATTCATGCCCCAACCATGAGCTCTCGAGAGAAATTATCATTCAGAACTTCTATGCTCGGCTTTCTCATGATGATCGCAGCATACTTGACACTTCTTCTACCGGTTCTTTTATGAAGAGAGATATTGACTTCAAATGGAATTTATTGGAAAGAAATAAACGCAACTCTGAAGATTGGGAGCTTGATGAAGGTAAGGATTCAGGTATGAATTTCAAGTTTGATTGCGTTAAATCCTTTGTTGAAACAAATACTTTTTGTGATTTTAGCGCTAAGTATGGACTTGACTCTGAGATAGTAGCTTCATTGTGTGAATCATTTGCTGCTTATATTGATCTCCCCAAAGACAAGTGTATTAAATATCATCCTCCCTTAGAAGTCAATGTAGTTAAACCCAATCCAGTTGAAGAGAGATTCATTGCCTATAATGATCCTATTGTTCCGAGTGCTTACATTGAGAAACCACCTTTCCCTCTTAGGATAAAGGATCGTTCTAAAGCTTCAACTGTGATACGTAGAGGCTACATTAGAACACCTACACCCCCTTTAGAGCAATACTTGCTTGAGCATGAAAATGATATGCATATGGATGAAAGGGATGAAATATTGCCCAAAGGGTGATCCTGTGTTCGAGCTTAAATAGTTGCCTGATACTCTTAAGTATGCTTATCTTGATGAAAAAGAGATATATCATGTCATAATTAGTGCTAGCCTCTCAGAGCATGAAGAAAATAAGTTACTAAAAAGTCTGAGGAAGCACCGTGCTGCTATTGGATATACTCTTGATGATCTCAAGGGCATTAGTCCCACTCTATGCCAGCACAAGATTAAAATTGATCCTGATTCCAAACCAGTTGTTGATCATCAACGGAGATTAAATCCTAAGATGAAAGAGTTAGTAAGAAAAGAAATACTAAAGCTCCTGGAAGCAGGTATTCTATCCTGTTGCTCATAGTGATTGGGTGAGTCCGGTGCATTGCGTCCCTAAGAAGGGAGGTATTACCGTTGTCCCCAATGATAAGGATGAATTGATCCCACAGAGGATTATTACTGGCTATAGGATGGTGATCGATTTTAGGAAATTGAATAAAGCCACTAGGAAAGATCATTACCCTTTGCCTTTTATTGACCAAATGTTGGAAAGACTGTATAAACACACACACTTCTGCTTTCTAGATGGTTATTCTGGTTTCTCCCAAATACCTGTTGCACAATCTGATCAGGAGAAAACCACTTTCACCTGCCCTTTTGGTACCTTTGCTTACAGACATATGCCTTTTGGCTTATCCATGCACCTGCTACCTTTCAAAGATGTATGATGGCTATATTCTCTGACTTTTGTGAAAAGATTGTTGAGCTTTTCATGGATGACTTCTCCGTTTACGGGTCTTCTTTCGATGATTGCCTCAACAACCTTGATCGACTCTTGCAGAGATGTAAAGACACCAACCTTGTCTTGAATTGGGAGAAGTGCCACTTTATGGTTAATGAAGGCATCATCTTAGGACATAAAATTTCTGAAAGAGGTATTGAAGTCGATAAGGCTAAGGTTGATGCAATCGAGAAAATGCCATGCCCCGCAGATATAAAAGGGATAAGAAGTTTCCTTGGTCATGTTGGTTTCTATAGAAGGTTTGTTAAAGAATTCTCTAAGAATTCTAGGCCTCTTACCAATCTCTTGCAAAAGGATATTCCTTTTGTTTTTGACGATGAATGTGAGGAAGCCTTCGAAATACTTAAGAAGGCCTTGATAACTGCGCCTATTGTTCAACCACCTGATTGAAACCTACCTTTTAAAATCATGTGTGATGCTAGTGATTATGCTGTTAGTGCTATTCTAGGACAAAGAGTTGATAAGAAGTTGAATGTTATTCACTATGCTAGTAAAACTCTAGACAGTGCCCAAAGAAACTACGCTACTACGGAAAAGGAATTTTTAGTAGTCGTGTTTGCATGTGAAAAGTTCGGGTCTTACATAGTTGATTCTAAAGTCACTATTCACACTGATCACGCTTCTATTAAGTACCTCATGGAGAAGAAAGATGCTAAACCTAGACTTATCGGATGGGTTGCTTGCTACAAGAATTTGATTTGCACGTTGTCGACAGGAAGGGTGCTGATAACCCCGTAGCAGATAACTTGTCTAGGTTGGAGAACGTTCTTGATGACCCACAACCTATTGATGATAGCTTTCCTGATGAGCAACTGAATGTCACCAATACTTCCCATAGTACACCATGGTATGATGATTATGCAAACTATATCGTTGCCAAATATATACCACCTAGTTTCACATACGAGCAAAAGAAGAAATTCTTCTTTGATTTAAGACATTACTTCTGGGATGATCCTCACCTTTATAAGGAAGGAGTAGATGGTGTTATTAGACGTTGTGTACCTGAACATGCACAGGGATAGATCCTACAGAAGTGTCACTTCGAGGCCTACGGAGGACACCATGCGGGAGATAGAACTGCACACAAGGTATTGCAATCAGGTTTCTATTGGCACACTCTCTTCAAGGATGCCCGTAAGTTTGTCTTGTCTTGTGACGAATGTCAAAGAATAGGTAATATCGGTAAACGTCAGGAAATGCCTATGAATTATTCACTTGTCATTGAACCATTTGATGTTTGGGGCTTTGATTATATGGGACCTTTTCCAAAATCCAACGGGTATACTCATATCCTAGTTGTTGTTGATTACGTCACTAAGTGGGTAGAAGCTATCCCAACTAGTAGTGCTGATCACAACACCTCTATCAGGATGCTTAAGGAAGTTATTTTCCCTTGATTTGGAGTCCCTAGATATCTAATGACCGACGGTGGTTCACATTTCATTCATGGTGCTTTTCGTAAAACGCTTGCTAAGTATGATGTCAACCATATAATTGCATCTCCCTATCACCCTCAGTCCAGTGGTCAAGTAGAGCTAAGCAATAGAGAGATTAAACTAATTCTGCAAAAGACTGTCAATAGGTCTAGAAACAATTGGTCTAAGAAGCTCGATGATGCACTGTGGGCTTATAGAATTGCCTATAAGAATCCCATGGGCATGTCTCCGTACAAAATGGTTTACGGTAAAGCATGTCATTTACCTCTTGAGCTAGAGCATAAGGCTTATTGGGCAATCCAAGAGCTCAACTTTGATTTCAAACTTGCTGGTGAGAAGAGGTTATTCGATATTAGCTCACTTGATGAATGGAGAACTCAGGCATATGAGAATGCCAAGTTGTTCAAAGAAAAGGTTAAGAGTAGGCATGATAAAAGGATACAAAAGCGTGAGTTCAATGTAGGTGATTATGTCTTGCTATATAATTCTCGTTTAAGATTTTTTGCAGGCAAGCTTCTCTCTAAATGGGAAGGTCCTTACATTGTTGAGGAAGTATATCGTTATGGTGCTATCAATATAAACAACACGAAAGGTAATTTTTCGAGAGTGGTAAATGGGAAGAGAATCAAGCATTATATCTCAGGTACTCCCATAAATGTTGAAAGAAATACTATCAATACCATAACTCCGGAGGAGTACATAAGGGATATTTATCAGCCTATTTCAGACTCCGAAAACGAAGAGGTATGTGATTCGGTAAGTAAACCGACTCCAAAAAAATTCCAGTAGGATTTTCCCTCCGTTTTGGAATTTTTGAGAAAATAGAAAATTTTAAAGCAGTCCGGAAAGCGCACGAGGAGGCGACAAGCCTGCCAGGCGCGGGCCACCCCCTGGCCGCGCCTGGGGGGCTTGTGGCCACCTCGTGTGCCTCCCGGACTCCGTTTTCTTGTGGAGTACTCCTTCTGGTCTGGAAAAATCATTATATATTATCCCGTAAGGTCTGACCCTCGTATCACGCGAATTTCCTCTGTTTTCGTTTCGAGCCTGTTTTCTGCCACAGATTTAGAGCAAGGATGCCGTCTCAGGAATCTGTCGGGGAGAACAATTTCTCTCAAGTCTATGAAGAAGTAGATGCTGATCTGAAAAGAGTGAAAGTCACGGAAGCCAAGGGCAAAACTAAGGACAAGAATCAGGCGTGGGACAAATTACAATCTGTGTTCAACAAGGAAGAAGTTGAAGAAGTGGATTTCCTCCAACCCTACCTCCACCTATTGTCTCCATCCTTGATTGAACTTTTGAGGTTTTTGAAACAACTCGTGCTCGCAATACTGATCTCACTCGTGAAGTTGTTTTGCTGGACAAACATATCACAGATCTCCAAGGTATAAATCAAAGATTGATGGCCCTCTTGGAATCAAAGGACAAAACGACTCCACCACCATCACCTCCAAAGGAAGACAACTAAGCATGGGTATGGGTGATACGTCTCCATCGTATCTACTTTTCCAAACTCTTTTGCCCTTGTTTTGGACTCTAATTTGCATGATTTGAATGGAACTAACCTAGACTGACACTGTTTTCAGCAGAATTGCCTTGGTGTTATTTTTGTGCAGAAATCAAAGTTCTCCAAACGTCCTGAAAATTTACGGGGAGCAGTTTTGGAAAATATCCGCGCCAAGTTCCACGCCAGTGGGCCACAAGCCCCTGCTCCGCCACCACCCCCCTGGTGGCGTTGGCAGGCTTATGGGGCCCACAGGCACCTGCCGCCCCCAACTCCAGTTCCATAAGTTGTCTTTCGTCCCGGAAAAAATGAAAAGAGAAGTTTTCGTCGCGTTTTCGATACGGAGGCGCCGCCACCTCCTGTTCGTCATCTGGAGGGCAGATCTGGGTTATGCAAAATATCCAAAAAGACATTAGGGGGAACCGACTTACGCTGTGACCTGAGTCGTGAAAGAGCAGCAATTGCTTCGTTGAGTCGAAGATCGATATGATCAACCTGATAACCATGAAAATGACCCGCCACGTATGACACAGCGTGCCTGTAAGCCGCCATCAAAGGATCCCTGGAATCCCACGTTCCAGAGACTTGCTGTGCCACCAGATCCGAGTCGCCCACGCATCTGACTCAACTGAGGTTCATCTCTTTGGCGATTCTAAGCCCATGGAGCAAAGCTTCGTACTCTCCTGCATTTTTTGTACATGGGAACATGAGTTGGAGGACATAGCAAAACTTGTCACCCTGAGGTGAAGTTAGTATCACGCTAGACCCCGAGCCTTCCAGCTGCCTAGACCCGTCAAAATGGATAGTCCAATAGGTGTGATCAGGTCTATCTTCTGGGATTTGCAGCTCGGTCCAATCGTTGATGAAATCGACTAAGGCCTGAGACTTGATGGCCGCGCGGGGCATATATTTCACGTGGTGAGGACCAAGTTCGATGGCCCACTTAGCAATTCGCCCGGTTGCTTCACGGTTTTGTATAATGTCGCCAAGCGGCGCAGAGCTGACTACCGTCATCGGGTGCTCCTGGAAGTAGTGCTTCAGTTTCCGACTCACCATGAAAATCCCAAAAACCAATTTCTGCCGGTGTGGATAACAATGTTTGGAGAGTGTTAAGACTTCGCTGACAAAGTACACCGGTCTTTGGACCAGATACTCCTTTCCTTCTTCCTTCCGTTCGACAACCACTGCAACGCTTACTGCCTTAGAGTTGGCAGCAATGTACAGGAGCATAGGCTCTTTGTCAGCAGGAGCGGCTAAAACGGGCGGCTCAACCAGTTGTGTCTTCAAGGCCTCAAAAGCTTCATCGGCCGCATCCGTCCACACAAACCGGTATGTTTTCTTGAGCAACTGATAAAGAGGGATACAATTCTCCCCAAGGCGACTTATGAAACGGCTCAGAGCCGCAATACGACTCGCCAAGCGCTGAACTTGGTTGATATTGGCCGGCTTGCCAAGTGAAGTAATTGCCTTGATTTTGTCAGGGTTAGCCTCAATGCATCACTCTATCACCCAGAAGCCCAATGTAGCGACCTGACTCAAAACGAGTCAAGCCTCTGTGTTTCTGTGCCATCCCTAGATTAGTATGCTGGCACAAACAGTACATCAATGCATATATCAAAGTGCAATCACATGTAAATAGCGTAAAACTGATATATACCTTAAATATTTCAGCGGAAGCAGTCAAGGGAGTGGAGTCCCAATAAACACCAACGGCAAGTTGAGTGTAGACAGTAACCCTGAATCGTACTCTTACTCGTCAAAGAAAAATATCTGCAACATAAGACGTTGCAGCCGTGTAGGTTAGCATATTGAATATGCCGGCAAGTCACATAAGAGAGGGGTGAAAAGTAATCATCAATACTATATGCATATATGGCAGGTGGTGTTGTAAGTTTTAGCGTAAAGCAAATTTTCTCCTACAACAAGAGAGGGGCTAAAAGCAAAATATTACTACGTTGTTGGTTGTTAATGAGATGGTTCCGCCAACCAGTTCTCATACCCATGTTGTCAATAATACCCACATCAATATTATTATTTGTGTTGAGAATTTCAGATAACTTCAGTTCCTTTGGCTCAAGTTGTCCATGACCGTGGACACGGCTAATCGATTAGGTTTGAGTACTCTGCAGAGTTTTGCACACGTTCCCCACAAGATTTGATCGCCTTCGTGTATGTCCTCGCACTTCAGGGGGTTTGAAGACCGGATGATCAAAACATGGTCTTTCAACGGGTCCCTCTGAATCCCTGTCGGTGCCCATCCAATCCTACCGTTCTTCTACATCTGCTAGCACCGCCTGTCCAGAGTCGCCGCGTTGTCCAACCAAGCCAGAGCCCATAATGACTTGTGGCTGTGCAGGTAAGCCTCGGGTCTTGAAAATATCCGTCCGTCTCTTTGAGCCTGGGTGAAGCTTTCCGCAAGATGTCATGGCCATCTCCAGCATCCCGGGTCATCCACTGGTTTCTCCAGGGAGCCGATCAACCGTCCTTCACCCAGAGTTGCATTGCATCACGAGGTCTTGAAAAGTCTTGACTTAACCGGTCTTGGTTATTAAATTATTCTCGCATCACTCGTGATAAACTCTCAACCGGAATCCCGTCTACTCAAGCATAGCAATATGAAATTTGTCGTCCCGGGCCAAGTAACGGGGTTGTTGGGTGCCTACCACATGATACTACAATGTGTAACCATAATTTCCAAGTACCTACTCAGCATGCAAATTGGGCATAGGATGGTAGAACTACGATGCATAAAACATAGGTGATACATGATCAAATGACTTGCCTGGTATTACTTGATGAAGATAGTCGCTCTCAAAGTCCTGATAATTCTACTCGCCACACTCCGAGCAATCTATCGTAAACGAATAGCATTCAATAAACATTCATGCCAAAAAGGAAGAACCAAAAGAACATAAGAACAAAACATGTCTTTGTGCAAAATAACAATATACTAAGGTTTAATAAAAAATAGGTTCTAAGTGTGTTGTAAAGGAAAGGTGAAAGGGGTCAACTCTAAAGAGTCAAAGGATGATCAACTATCGCTATATAAGCTCGACTTGCATACACTATGGGAGATGATAAAAAATATTGGGAGAACAACATGAATGTTGTTTGACAAATAATATAAGGCATAAGAATTTATTTGTAGAAAGAATTTCTTGAAATGGAGCACTACAACGCAAGTTATAGAGAATTCAAGTATGAATAGAATTTGAATTCCATAAAGGTCAAAAGTATTTGATTTGGAGCATGGTTGTTATGAATAGGAAAGTACATAACACTAGTGTTTAGGGGCAAAAGAAATCAATGGAAAAGGTGCTACTGTTTGCAAGGTAAGATCAAATGAATGTTCGAATACAAATTTGAATCGCTCAAATTTGTAAGGTTCAAAGGTCGAAATTAATGATGTACTGGATACAGGAGATCAATATGAGCGTGTAGAAAAAAAGAATTACTAGATTTGAAATAGCGGATCAAAAGATACAAATATTTGAATATAACATTGAATCGGCTTAGAACGATGTGAACACTGTTGGGCACTAATAGATAAATCTGATTTGATCAAAATTATAAGTTAAAAAGTTAAAACTAATGATACAAACAGGAAGATTACTTTGATACGAATCCGACGCAATTGGATTCATCTAAAACGGAGCTACGGATAAAAAGATATGATCAAAAGAAGTTTGAATATGAATATGAACAAATTTCGAAATTTGAAAATTTCGAAAAGTTGATATGATAGGTTCACAGGATAGGTGGGATCAAGAACAAACTCTAGGCGTTGGTTTCATCTAATTCGGATAAACGAGTAAAAGGTTATGGCTATTTGAAAAATCAGGACCAACTGTTTTACGGAAGAAAAGTGCTATGTCTAAAAGAATTCTAGTACTAATGTGTAAATACGAAGACTAATTAATATATCTAATTAATCTACCGTATACTAGTGTAGGAATACTAGTCTAGAAATAATAAACTACGGGAGTATAAAAAAATAGGAAGAGAAATACCTTTAGAATGCAGAGTAAGAATTAATTCCAATGAGGAGACGACTTCGAGAAATCCCGCCGAAGAGAAAACAATATTTTTATTTAATAAACTAGTCAAACCAAAATATTGATTTAACCCGGAATAGATGATTTTTTGGATGCTCCTATGGGTCTATATTTATAAGTGAAAGGGAGGTCTAAAGGTACATAGATAGACAATGTGGGACTAAACATATACGTAATGTAGGCAAACTAGAAAACAAAAAGAAGAAGTGCCGCATGGGCCATGGATTCGGCCAGCCCTGGTGAGTAGTACGGCCAGGCGCGGCCTTTTTTTTAAATTCCGGATGAACAGTGTCGTATTGAATAGTGTGTTTTTTTTTACGAACGAACAATTTTTTTTAAAACAAAGAAGAAAAACGTACAAATGAAAAAGAGAGAACATTTTATATAGACATATTATATATCAAAATTTTCAGAATAAATTTTTTCTAAAACATGAACATATTTTCGAAAACAAATAAAATACTTTTTAAAAAAATTATTTTTTTGCAATAACTTTAAAATGAAAAGGAATTTGAATTTTAAATAAATTGTAAATACTTAAAATTTGAATCAAGACATTGTCTCTGATTTTGGAGTGTCATTTTCCTCCTCTCGTTTGATTTTTTTTAATCAAAGGGTTTTGAAAATATTCAAACTCAAAATTGAAAAGGGATTCAAAATAGAAAATTTTGGGAAAGTCATTTTATTCCCTCTCATTTTTTTGAGAAGTTTCAAATTCCACTCAAGTTTGAGTCACTCAAACAAATAAACAATCAATCTAATAATTATATTAACATTCCAAAATTTATAATTTTGGGATGTTACACCCAATAACTTCCCTACAAGAAGACCTAAAACACACTTGGTCGGGTTAAGCTTCATCTAATACACGCGTAGATTGTCAAACGTCTCCTTAAGATCCTCCAAGAGTGACTCTTTCTTCTGAGATTTCACCACTATGTCATCTACATAGGCGTGAACGTTGCGCCCAATCTGACTGTGCAGGCAATTCTGAATGTAGCATTGATAAGTCGCCCCCGCGCTCTTAAGCCCAAACGGCATAGATACATAACAAAAGGCACCAAACGGAGTTATGAAAGATGTTTTATCCTGATCCTCCAAAGCTATCTTGATCTAGTGGTAACCTGAGTATGCATCCAAAAAACACATCCGCTCGCTACCCGTCATAGAGTCAATGATTTGATCGATACGAGGGTGGGCGAAAGGGTCTTTCGGGCAAGCTTTGTTAATGTCGGTGTAGTCAATGCACATACGGAAGGTACCATTCTTTTTGAGTACCAAAACCGGATTGGCCAAGCACTCTGGGTGAAAAACCTCCACAATGAAGCCAGCAGCCAAGAGCCGGGCTACTTCCTCCCCAATTGCCTTACACCATTCTTCGTTAAACCGACAAAGATATTGATGAACCGGCTTCATCTTGGGATCTATGTTAAGGTGGTGCAGGGCGAATTCTCTCGGTACACCCAACATGTCAGAAGGTTTCCATGCAAAGATGTCCCGATTCTCACGGATGAATTCTATGAGCGCGTTTTCCTATTTGGGATCCAGACACGTCCCAATGGTGAATTTCTTGGAAGAGTCACCGTGCATGAAATCCACCAACTTAGTGTCATCTGTTGGTTTGAACTTAAGGGGCGGCTCTGAATCGATCGTGGGCTTCTAGAGCGGAGTCATGTCCGCTGGGTCGACATTGGTGTGATGAAACTTGAGTTCCTCAGCTGCACAGGCCGACTCAGCATAAGCCGCATCTCCCTCTTTGCATTCTTGGGCTATCTTCCGATATCAACTGATCGTGATGGTTCCTTTAGGGCCTGGCATCTTGAGCTTGAGGTATACATAACATCGGCGGGCCATAAAATGGGCATAAGTCGGCCAACCAAAAAGCGCGTGGTAAGGACTCTTGATCTTGACCACCTCAAACATGAGGGACTCACTCCTGTAATTGGACTTGGTGCCAAAATCCACATTAAGTTTAATCTGCCCAACAGGGCATGCCGACTTAGCCGGTACAATACCATGGAAGACCGTAGAGGATGGCATCAAGTCGCTTTCCGAGAAATTCATTCTTCGGAAAGTGTCATAGTATAAGATGTTGATGTTGCTGCCTCCATCCATGAGGACTTTGGAGAGGGTATAGCCCCCTACTAGTGGCGCCACGACCAATGCTAAGTCGCTAGGGTTGTCAACCCGGGGTGGGTGATCCTCCCTGCTCCAGATAATGGGCTGCTCGGACCAATTGAGATACCTGCGGAGCACCGACTGGTGGTGAACACATGATACTTCCCGCTGTTCAACTACTTAGGATTGTTCTGGAAGCCGCCGGTGTCATTCTGCTGCCGCGAGCCGCCTTGTTGAAGTTGCTGCTGAAAACCGCCCTGCCCGTTATATTGTTGAATGTTCTGGACCTAATACTGCCCAGCATTAGCCTGCGACCCGCCCTGTGGACCTGGGTTAGGAAAACCACCAAACGGATTTCTGTGTGAGCCGCTGGACCCAAACAGGTCCGGGTGTCCGCCATGACTACCTCGTTGGCCGTTTTTGAGCGCCTCGACACGAAACTCCTTCATCACGTAGCAGTCTCCCCAAGAATGGGTGGATGGACCTTCCGCTGTGGTATGTTGTGGGGAAGGGCCCTTGAGCATCTCGTGATAGTTGCGTGGTTTTTTCTTGCTGAAGCCCCTTTTCTTCTGACGCTGGTTCCCGTTCCCAGTGTTAGTAGTGGTGAAGAAATCAGTGGCGCCCTCCTGCTGCCTTTTCTTCCCTTGACCCGCGGGGTTGTAGTTGCCTCGCCCCTGGGACTGAGATTGACCTCTGGATGACTCCCCCTTCTGGTGGTGCTGGTTTTATCATCATCCTCCACAGGATCTTTCGTATCGTCTGACTCGGCATACCTAGTCAAAGTATCCATCGGCTCTCCCTTATCCTGCAATTTGCGCTTGAGTCGCCCAAGCTTCAACACCAAAGGCTGGTAGTGACAGTTTTTCTCCAAGATCAGCACGACCTGAGCCGCCGAAATGCCATCCGATGAGTGAATCACCTCTGCAACCTACCGCTTCCAATGATGGGCCGACTCATCTGGGCGCTGGACACAGTGCTGTAAGTCGACAAAAGTCATTGGGCGCTCGCAAGTCCCTCGGAAGTTTTTGACAAAACGTTCCGTCAACTCGGCCCAGGTGTTGACGGGGCTGGGAGGCAGGTTCTTCATCCAAGTGCGCGTCGTCCCCTCAAGCATCATTGTAAAGTACTTGGCACATACTGCCTCGTTAACATCAAGCATGTCCATTGCAAGCTCGTAGCTTTCAATCCACGCCCCTGGCTCGAGATCTGGCGTGTAATTGGGAACCTTCGCGGGCCTTTGAAATCCTTAGGCATATGCTCGTTGCGGAGGGCGGGTGACAGATAGGGTATCCCAATGTTCCTACCACCTGACTCGGCCTGCATGGGGGAAGGCAACACATAAGCCGGATAGCCTTGACCCGCCGCGGTCGCCATCTCCGTCAAGCGGGCGGCTCGTGCTGCATCCACGAGGTCTCGAGACCGGGTGTCAGGTATCCCGGACGGGTTGATTTGCGGAGGCCATCGCCGTTCACTGCTGGACACCGCGGGCGGGTCATCATGACGGTTCCTGGTATGACTTGCTTGAGGTCTGGAGTGTAGCCGCTCGCGGCAATATGAATACTGCTCCTGTTGGACCACCGCCATTTTCAACATCTCAATGGTGTTCCTTGCCTCTACCTCAGCTAGAGAATTTCCTTGGATGGGAAGAGACTCGAGGTTGCGGGTCACCACCAGTATGTTATCAACGGGGTTTGAAAAGTGACGCCGCCGCTTTTGAAAGCGTGGTCCTTGAGCCGGTGTCGGCTGAGGCTCCTGTCGGTTGGGCGGCGGCAGAGCTGGGTCAATGCGCTAGGTAACTTGCCATGGCCGGTTAGGCTCCATCCCAGGTGTATGTGGGATGTCAAAGAGTCGAGTTAGATTCAGATCGGCTGGCAGACGATTGCGATGCCTCCTCTGGTGAATCGCATCGGAAGCGCCCTATTGTCGTTCAAGCTGCCATCCCTCAACACTTAGCCGCTCTTTCTCCGCGGCGATTTGGGCATGTTGGGTTGCCATCCTGGCGGCTTCACCTTCAGTGTCGCGTTGGATCTTCTCCATCTCCTTTCTTAGTTTCACTAACTCGGCGTTGACCTGTTCTTGGTTCTCTGCCGTCACAGTAATCGCCGTGAGTTTGGCCATCTCTGCTACAAAATCTGCCATGGCTAGAGCCGGAGTCTTTCCTGATCCGGTGGCTTCATTTTTGCCAGCTGTGATTGGCTGAGGTGCTGTTTCTCCCGCCATGTAGATGGCAACCTGACGATTGGGTCCTTCAACGTCCTCGGAGATTGCTGCCTCAGGCAATCCCGCAAGCCTCCCTTCGTGGAGAGGATAGATCGAATCCGTGTCGCCAATGGATGACTCGTCGTCCGAGTTGACTCGGGTGTTCTCCTGGATCACCGGCTCATCCGGTTGGTCGATTCCCTGCGTAAAACCAACGAAGGTATGGTGTTTCCTGACTTGATGTTTGGCAGGATGGGCATACCGGGCCGGCTCGACGATGTCGGTTGATACGTCCATTTTGCATCATGCTTTCATGTTGATATTTATCGCTTTTTGGGCTGTTATTACACTTCACGGTACAATACGTATGCCTTTTCTCTCTTATTTTGCAAGGTTTACATGAAGAGGGAGAATGGCAGTAGCTGGAATTCTGGCTGGAAAAAGGAGCAAGTTTGAGATACCTATTCTGCGCAACTCCAAAAGCCGTGAAAATCAACGAGGATTTTTTTGGGATTTATAAAAAATACTGGGTCAAAGAAGTACCAGAGGGGCGCCAGCAGGAGGCCACAAGCCTGCTAGGTGCGGCCTCCCCCCTAGCCGCAGCTAGGGGGCTTGTGGGCTCCCACTTGGCCCTCTGGCCCCCCTCTTTTGCTACAAGAAGGGTTTTGTTCTAGAAAAAATCAAGAGGAGGCTTTTTGAAGGATTCGCCGCCGCCACGAGGCGGAACTTGAGCAGAACCAATCTAGAGCTCCGGCAGGACGATCCTGCCGGGGAAACTTCCCTCCCGGAGGGGGAAATCGTCGCAATCGTCATCACGAACACTCCTCTCATCGGAGGGGACTCATCACCATCAACATCTTCATAAGCACCATCTCATCTGCAAACCCTAGTTCATCTCTTGTAACCAATCTCCGTCTCGCGACTCCGATTGGTACTTGTAAGGTTGCTAGTAGTGTTAATTACTCTTTGTAGTTGATGCTAGTTGGATTACTTGGTGGAAGATTATATGTTCAGATCCTTATTGCTATTCATTACCTCTCTGGTCATGAATATGATTATTCTTTGTGAGTAGTTACTTTTGTTCCTGAGGACATGGAATAAGTCATGCTATAAGTACTCATGTGAATTTAGTATTCGTTCGATAATTTGATGTGTTGTATGTTGTCTCTCCTCTAGTGGTGTTATGTGAACGTCTGATACGTCTCCAACGTATCTATAATTTTTGATGGTTTCATGCTATTATCTTGTCAAACTTTGGATGTTTTGCATGCCTTTTATTTATTTTTTCGAACTAACGTATTAACTCAGTTCCAAGTGCCAGTTCCTGTTTTTTCCATGTTTTTGACCCCTTCCAGAGGAGATTTTGAAACGGAGTCCAAACGGAAGAAAATCCCCGAAAAGAATTTTTTTGGAACAGAAGAAGATCGAAGAACTTGGGAGCCAAGCCAGAAGAGCCCCTGGGGCCCCACAAGCCCCCACCCCACGGCCAGGGGGGCCGCGCCATCCAGTCTTGTGGGCCCCCTGGAGGTCCCCTGAACTAGGTCTTTCGCCTATATAATACGAAAAATTCCAGAAAAAATCAGGAGATCATCGCAATCGCTTTTCCGCCGCCGCAAGCTTCTGTCTCCGCAAGATCCCATCTGGGGCTTCTCCATCAACACCATGACCTCTCCAATGACGCGTGAGTAGTTCACCATACGGGTCCATAGCTAGTAACTAGATGGCTTCTTCTCTCTCTTGGATCTTCAATACAAAGTTCTCCATGATCTTCATGGAGATCTATCCGATGTAATCTTCTTTTGCGGTGTGTTTGTCGATATCCGATGAATTGTGGATTTATGATCAGATTATCTATGAATCTTATTTGAGTTTCTTCTGGTCTCTCTTATGGATGATTTCATATCCTTGTAATTCTCTTCGAGTTGTGGGTTTTGTCTGGCCAACTAGATCTATGATTCTTGCAATGGGAGAAGTGCTTGGTTTTGGGTTCATACCGTGTGGTGACCTCACCCAGTGACAGAAGGGGTAGCGAGGCACGCATCATGTTGTTGCCATCACGGGTAGAAAGATGGGGTTTTCATCATTGGTTTGAGACTATCCCTCTACATCATGTCATCTTGCTTAAAGCGTTACTCTGTTCGTCATGAACTCAATACACTAGATGCATGCTGGATAGCGGTCGATGTGTGGAGTAATAGTAGTAGATGCAGAAAGTATTCGTCTAGTTGTGTCGGACTTGATGCCTATATGTATGATCATTGCCTTAGATATCGCCATGATTTTGCGCGGTTCTTTCAATTGCTCGACAGTAATTTGTTCACCCACCGTAATACTTTCTATTTTGCGAGAAGCCTCTAGTGAACACTATGGCCCCCAGGTACTACTCCACACCATATTTTCAGACTTACACTTTTTACTCCGTTGCACTTTCCTCCTTCAGATCTCAGTTTGCAAACAATCTTGAAGGGATTGACAACCCCTTTGAAGCGTTGGGTTCAAGCTTGTTTGTGTTTGCGCAGGTACTCTGGACTTGACGAGACCCTCCTTCTGGATCGATACCTTGGTTCTCAAACTGAGGGAAATACTTACTGCTCCTGTGCTGCATCACCCTTTCCTCTCCAAGGGAAGAACCAACGCAAGCCCAGCCTTTGTCAACGTGTCAACTTCTAGCGCTGTTGTCTGTGGGATAGCAACATCGACTACATAACACTTCACCATTATTTGGCCCTAGAGGAAGGCATTGGGAAGTAGTAAGTAGATGATGGGTTGCTAGAGTGACAGAAGCTTAAACCCTAGTTTATGCGTTGCTTCGTAAGGGGCTGATTTGGATCCACTAGTTTAATGCTATGGTTAGAGTTTGTCTTAATTCTTCTTTCGTAGTTGTGGATGCTTGCGAGAGGGGTTAATCATAAGTGGGATGCTAGTCCAAGTAAGGGTAGTACCCAAGCGCCGGTCCACCCACATATCAAACTATCAAAGTAATGAACGCAAATCATATGAACATGATGAAAACTAGCTTGACAGAAATTCTCATTTCTCCTCGGGAGCGTTTTACCTCCTATAAGAGTTTGTCCAGGCTTGTCCCTTGCTACAAAAGGGATTGGGTGACTTTCTGCTCCGTTGTCACTTTTGTTACTTGCTACTTGCTGTGAATCATCTCACCACACAACTACTTGTTACCGATAATTTCAGTGCTTGCAGATATTACCTTGCTAAAAGCCACTTATCAGATCCTTCGGCTCCTCGTTGGGTTCGACACTCTTACTTATCGAAAGGACTACGATAGATCCCCTATACTTGTGGGTCATCAAGACTCTTTTCTGGCACCGTTGCCGGGGAGTGAAGCGCCTTTGGTAAGTGGAAATTGGTAAGGAAAGATTTATAGAGTGTGCTAAAATTCATTGTCACTTGTCACTACGGAAACTAATCCTTTGAGGGGCTTGTTCGGGGTATCTTCACCTCGAACGGAAGCACAAAGAGTTGCTCCTCAACCTGCTGCACCTACTGAAAATATTTGCTATGAATTTCCTTCGGGTATGGTTGGGAAACTGCTGGCTAATCCTTTTACAGGAGATGGAACATCACATCCAGACATGCATCTAATCTATGTAGATGAAGTTTGTGGTTTATTTAATCTTGCATGTGTTGCCCGAGGATGAGGTCAAGAAGAAGGTCTTTCCCTTATCTTTGAGGGATAAGGCGTTGACATGGTATAGTATATGTGATGATACTGGATCATGGAACTACAATCGGTTGAAATTGGAATTTCATCAAAAGTTTTATCCTATGCATCTAGTACATCGTGATCGGAATTATATTTATTATTTTGGGCCTCGTGACAGAGAAAGCATAGCTCAAGCTTGGGAGAGGCTTAAATCAATGCTATATTCATGCCCCAACCATGAGCATTCGAGAGAAATTATCATTCAGAACTTCTATGCTCGGCTTTCTCATGATGATCGCACCATACTTGACACTTCTTGTACCGGTTCTTTTATGAAGAGAGATATTGATTTCAAATGGAATTTATTGGAAAGAAATAAACGCAACTCTGAAGATTGGGAGCTTGATGAAGGTAAGGAGTCAGGTATGAATTTCAAGTTTGATTGCGTTAAATCCTTTGTTGAAACAAATACTTTTTGTGATTTTAGCGCTAAGTATGGACTTGACTCTGAGATAGTAGCTTCATTGTGTGAATCATTTGCTGCTTATATTGATCTCCCCAAAGACAAGTGTATTAAATATCATCCTCCCTTAGAAGTCAATGTAGTTAAACCCAGTCCAGTTGAAGAGAGATTCATTGCCTATAATGATCCTATTGTTCCGAGTGCTTACATTGAGAAACCACTTTTCCCTCTTAGGATAAAGGATCGTTCTAAAGCTTCAACTATGATACGTAGAGGCTACATTAGAACACCTACACCCCCTGAGAAAATTAGAGTTGAACCTAGCATTGCTATTATCAAAGATCTCCTGTCTGACAATGTTGATGGCCATAATATTCACTTCTGTGAAGATGCTCCTAGAATTGCTAAACCACACGCTAGAGACAAACATAGGCCTGTTGTTGGCACGCATGTTGTTTCTGTTAAGATAGGAGATCATTGTTATCATGGTTTATGTAACGTGGGTGCTAGTGTTAGTGCAATACCTCAATCCTTATATGATGAAATCAAAGACGAGATTGCACCTGTTGAGATAGAGCCTATTGATGTTACTATTCAGCTTGCGAATAGAGATACCATCTGCCCTGTGGGAATTGTTAGGGATGTTGAAGTCTTGTGTGGTAAAACGAAGTATCCTGCTGATTTCCTCGTTCTTGCTACCACCCAAGATAGCTTTTATCCCATCATATTTGGCAGACCCTTCCTCAATATAGTCAATGCTCATATTGACTGTGAGAAGCAAACTGTCACTGTTGGCTTTGAAGGTGTGTCACATGAGTTCAATTTCTCCAAGTTTGGTAGACAACCTCATGAAAAAGCGTTGCCTAGTAAGGATGAAACTATTGCCCTATATTCTATTGTCGTGCCTCCTAATGATCCTTTAGAGCAATACTTGCTTGAGCATGAAAATGATATGCATATGGATGAAAGGGATGAAATATTGCCCAAAGGGTGATCCTGTGTTCGAGCTTAAATAGTTGCCTGATACTCTTAAGTATGCTTATCTTGATGAAAAAGAGATATATCATGTCATAATTAGTGCTAGCCTCTCAGAGCATGAAGAAAATAAGTTACTAAAAAGTCTGAGGAAGCACCGTGCTGCTATTGGATATACTCTTGATGATCTCAAGGGCATTAGTCCCACTCTATGCCAGCACAAGATTAAAATTGATCCTGATTCCAAACCAGTTGTTGATCATCAACGGAGATTAAATCCTAAGATGAAAGAGTTAGTAAGAAAAGAAATACTAAAGCTCCTGGAAGCAGGTATTCTATCATGTTGCTCATAGTGATTGGGTGAGTCCGGTGCATTGCGTCCCTAAGAAGGGAGGTATTACCGTTGTCCCCAATGATAAGGATGAATTGATCCCACAGAGGATTATTACTGGCTATAGGATGGTGATCAATTTTAGGAAATTGAATAAAGCCACTAGGAAAGATCATTACCCTTTGCCTTTTATTGACCAAATGTTGGAAAGACTGTATAAACACACACACTTCTGCTTTCTAGACGGTTATTCTGGTTTCTCCCAAATACCTGTTGCACAATCTGATCAGGAGAAAACCACTTTCACCTGCCCTTTTGGTACCTTTTCTTACAGACATATGCCTTTTGGCTTATGCAATGCACCTGCTACCTTTCAAAGATGTATGATGGCTATATTCTCTGACTTTTGTGAAAAGATTGTTGAGCATAAAATTGGGAGAAGTGCCACTTTATGGTTAATGAAGGCATCATCTTAGGACATAAAATTTCTGAAAGAGGTATTGAAGTCGATAAGGCTAAGGTTGATGCAATCGAGAAAATGCCATGCCCCGCAGATATAAAAGGGATAAGAAGTTTCCTTGGTCATGTTGGTTTCTATAGAAGGTTTGTTAAAGAATTCTCTAAGAATTCTAGGCCTCTTACCAATCTCTTGCAAAAGGATATTCCTTTTGTTTTTGACGATGAATGTGAGGAAGCCTTCGAAATACTTAAGAAGGCCTTGATAACTGCGCCTATTGTTCAACCACCTGATTGAAACCTACCTTTTAAAATCATGTGTGATGCTAGTGATTATGCTGTTAGTGCTATTCTAGGACAAAGAGTTGATAAGAAGTTGAATGTTATTCACTATGCTAGTAAAACTCTAGACAGTGCCCAAAGAAACTACGCTACTACGGAAAAGGAATTTTTAGTAGTCGTGTTTGCATGTGAAAAGTTCGGGTCTTACATAGTTGATTCTAAAGTCACTATTCACACTGATCACGCTTCTATTAAGTACCTCATGGAGAAGAAAGATGCTAAACCTAGAGTTATCGGATGGGTTATCTTGCTACAAGAATTTGATTTGCACGTTGTCGACAGGAAGGGTGCTGATAACCCCGTAGCAGATAACTTGTCTAGGTTGGAGAACGTTCTTGATGACCCATGTCACATCCCTGACACCTTAAGCAAGTTAGTCTTGTGCTCATGTCTTCTTTGCATTTGCATCTAAGAATTTTCAACAAGAACAAGAAAGTGGCAAAGGAAAAACCCAAAACCCTAGCCACTACTTTAAATAAAGGAAATCTCAAACTAGTTAAAATCAATGAACCCAAAATGGCCTCAAGAAATGTTCAAACTTTCTAATAAATCATGAAAGTAAATGAGCATTGGAGAAAACTATTTTCTTGACACTTTAGGCATTTTAAATTAAATGCAAAAGCTACTGGTTTCAAGTTTTAAATTTGAAATCAGAAACTTTAAATTTTCAAAAATGTTGAAAAGTTTGGAAATGGTGGGGAATATTACAACAAATATTCAGGTGTGTTTAAAATAGTTTTTACCACCATTTTGGAGCTGAAATAAATAGCAAAATATTGAAGTAACTAAAACAGAAACAAAAACAGAAAAAAATGGGAAACTCTTACCTGTCGCCTAGCCTGGCCCGGCCCATCTCCCTGAGTTCTCTCCTCCCTCGCGCCAGTAGGAGCAGGAGGTGGCCGCCGCCTTCTCCGGCGCGGCCACGCACCTGTGCGCCTGCCTGGCCGCCGCCTCGCGCTGGCAAGGCCGGGGATAAGCTCCCCGAGGCCACCCCTATCCATTCCCAGCGTCGGTTCTTCCCCTCCTCTCGGATCTCTCCTCCCCCTTCTGCCACCATTGGAGCCGAGCAAAGCTCGAGCTGCCCGTGCCCCTAGCCTTAGGATCCCCTCTCAGAGCATGCCGTTAGCTCCGCCTCGTCGGTCTGGTCCTCCCTGCAGAAGCCGAAGCCACCCCGAGCCCTACAACGCCCACGGCACCGTCGTCTTCAACCTTCGGCCGCCGACGAGCTCTGCTCGATTCGTCGCCCCCAGGCCTTCCCCGAGCCGTCTAAGCCCTGCTCTGCACTCCCCGTGAGCATGCGGTCTTTTCCCCTAAGTTTTCCCCGTTGATCCCCTCCTCTAGCCCTAGTTTCACCGGAGCCCGACGAGGACCGCCGCTGCAGCTCGTCGCCGGTAACCCTCCGATGAAGTGTTGGTCCGTCTGAGGCTACCAACAGCCTCAGGGCGTTGTGTAGATGCGATAGGTGCCCAACCCCGAGCGTTTTGACCCCGTATCCGATGGCCTCGACGATGACCGAACTTGGTCACCGCCAAGCTCGTTGCCGGCGTTGATTCCGGCCACCCCAGCCCCTGGGGCTTGTCCCATCGTGCGCGCCATCAAGTGGTCGTTCCTTCCATGGTCTCAGCCGTGCGTTTGGCCCTCTGTGCGCCATTTCCGAGCCCCCCCGAGGTTCTGGTGCTCGCCGGAGGCTCCGCGCCGGCGAGGACGACCTCACCGCCGGTGGATCTCGGCTGGCCTGAGCCACTGACTAGTGGGGACAGCCTCTGGCAAGTTTAAAGATAATAGAAATAAAACAAATAAGTTAATCAGTCACTGACATGTGGGTCCAGTAAGGTTAATCGGTTAATTAAGTTTAAACTTAATCTAAAATTGACCAGAGACTGACCAGTGGGTCCCACTGGTCAGGTTTGACTTTCGACGGCCAGATGGATCTGCTGATGTCATGCTAATGCAACAAAAGTATTTTCCAGTATAAAAATAATTCCACAAATGATTAAAACTTCAAAAAATTCATAGAAATTAATCTGTAACTCCAATGAAAATAATTTATATATGAAAAAGTATCAGAAAAATTCAAGGAATCTGAATATACTAATTTCCTTCATGTTTGAAAAAGTTACAGAACCCAAACAAGTAGATTAAGGAATAAGTCAATTCTTATAATTACTTATAAATGGAATATGAAAAGTAATTAAATTTCTCTTTGTTTGACTTGATCACACACTGTCCTAATTACAAATCAGTACCCTAACATGACATCTCATGCATGTTAACATCAAGTTGATCTGAGCATCAGGTCGAATCAATTAAATCGGTATTCGAGAATACCTCGTTTGAATTGATTTTGAATGTGATTCAAATCAACTTCAAACCTAACACATGTTGATTATAATATTATCACCTTGCATTCTCATGCCATGCTCATGCATCATCTTGTTTGCATATGATTGTTATTGATTGTTGCCATTCATTTCGGTAGGCTCCGCACCCCCGGATTCCACCGAATATCCATCTGATGGATATTGTCCCTCCTCTGAGCAACAAGGCAAGCAACCCCTTTGATCATCCCGATAATTCCCATGTTCTTGCTCCTGCACTTATTATTTGCATTAGGATCAAATGCTTCAACTGCTTTTGCCACGATTAGTTGAACCCACTTCCTTTGCATGACCTAACCTTGTCACAGTAAATAGCCGAACCTTGCAACCTAGCATACCTGGTAGTTGCTTGAGCTGTAATGTGCCTTATCCTGCTATGCATGCTATGCTTAGAGTTGTGTATGGTCTGTCATCTGGGAGATGAACAGAATTGTGAGAATGTGTTTGGTAAGCAAAGATTGTGTGTTGAACCTGATTTGGTAAAGGTACCCGTGAAAGGCTGTGTAGGAGTACATGGCGGGTTGTTTCATTGGAACCGTCCTTAGGAACTGAGTTCCGTGTATGTAATCCAAGACTAGATACTACCACACGTTGGGATACTTAATTGACCCTCTTGACTTATTAATCGCTTAGTACTCGGTCCAGGAGTTGCAAGTAGTTTCTGGTGTTTATAGTAATGCTGGAGGCCGTGCATGGTGCTGACCTGAGAGGTGGGCTGTGATGCGGTAGGCAGTGGCACAGCGTACCAAGTGGCACCCGGATGGTGGGCTTGGGAACCCTGCGCACATCGTTTGAGGCCGTGGCGGAAACCTCGGCCGGACTTCCGTACGGGTTACTCTCAGATAGGCGATAAACCTGGACTAGGTACTAGTGTGGTTAACGGGCGTGGCCGACTCCCTCGCCGGGCTTCCGCTTGAAGGTTGCCGAGGTGCATGACGTGCACATGGCGATAAGTGGCGAGAGCGTGTGTGACGAAGTACACCCCTGCAGGGTTATGATCTATTCGAATAGCCGCGTCCGCGGATATGGACTACTTGGAGACATATATTGTTCATAGATAACTTCAATGGCTACTCATAAAATTGCCAAGATAAGCGTGAGTGTCGTGGACGGCATTTCCGTACAGAGACGGAATGATTCCACGATAGTGTATTGTTGTGGTGTTAGTGGACTCGTATGCGAGAAATCAAGTTGTCAAAATTATTTAAAAATGCAAGTTGTCTAGCCACGAGTCAAATGCTGGCTTTCCGCATGAAACCCCACAATACCTTTTGATACCTTGCATGAGTAGTTAGTTATCCTAAAGTTTTGCTGAGTACCTTCGTACTCGTGTTTTCTTAATACATGTTGCAGAGGTTGCTAATGACCCTAATGGAGGGTTCTTCGTAGACATCGACGACAACGAGTAGCTGGTGTCCCAGCTACGATCTGGCCCTACGTTGGTCTGTAGTATAGTCAGGCCATGTGCCTTCTAGTTGCCCTGTCTGTACTCAGACAGTTTATAACTCTTCCGCTGGCTTGTAACTGAATGACTGCTATTATGGGTCGTGAGACCCTTAATGTGTAATATTATGTGTGTGGCTCTTCCGAGCCTCTTAAATAAAGCTTGTATGTTTATGGTTATGTTGTGATGCCATCGATGTATCTATACATATCGGTATGCCATGCGTACGTGTGTCGTACTTGATATGTATGGGGTTCGATTACCTAGTCGTGAACTTTAGTAGCACTCCTTACAAGGAAATGCCCCTTTGTGATCCAACGAGCCTTGGTAGTTCGCTACTGCTCCGGACACATTGGTTGACCGGCATGTGTCCTTCTTAGCTCCTGTGTCTGTCCCCTTTGGGGAAATGTCACGCGATGTAATGGAGTCCTTGTAGCTTGCTACGACTCGTCTACATTCGCTGATGACCGACACCTGCTTTGTTGGGTCATGTATGCCTGTCCTTGTGCGGTACTGCCACTTTGGTTTATGACTAGACATGTCGATCCGGGTTCTTTGACATTGGATTGCTAGCGACACTATCGCATACGTGAGTCAAAAGACGCAAACGGTCCCGGCTAAGGTAAGGCTGCAGCCGTGGAGTTAACCGTGCGTGAGACCACAAAGGGATGCGATGTGTTACAGGCTGGATTCCTATGGCTTAGGATCGGGGTCCCGACAGCGTTGGTATCAGAGCCTGACTGACTGTAGGATTACTAAGCCAAACTGGTCGAAGTTGAGTCTAGAATTGCTTTAGTTATATATAAGGGAATTGTTTGTGGAAGGGAACGTAAGACTCTTGTTCTCTTCTCAAGTTATTCTATTCTGGTCATCCTCGTCTTTTCTACGGGAATTAAGGACTAGGTTACTCATCTTCTCCTAGGCTCGTGTTTCTGATCGGTAGATTATAGGACTACGGGTCAAGAGATATTGGGTTTATTTTATTCCTAGGAAAAAGGAAGTAAGTTTGATGATCAGAGAGTTGAACTTGATAGTTGAGTGGTTACGCTATTCCATTTTGGGTTGTCTCAAAATTTGTTTTTGAGCATTTACAGCCGTTATGCTGCCCAATTTTTCATTCAGAGCTCAAATGCTTTTGCATTACTCTCTAATTACAGATGCCTGGCCGTCCTTCTCGTCAGGTGGTACGTCTGACCAGGTGCATTGATGTGCCGGGTCATACGGCCATGCTGGTCAGGGTGATGTCGGTGTGCGGTTACCGCTGGTACCCCGAGTACACAGTGGAGGAACAGTACCGAGACTTCAACCAGAGCCAGTACATCTGCACTGTTAGGGTATTTCCAGACTACCCTGGAGCTGAGGAGCCAATCCATTGGTCCTATGGGTTGGGAGTCACTGTTGACATGGCAGTACAAGATGCTGCCTATTCAATGCTGACCATTATGAGAGCGAGACATGCACTGCTGCAGAATTCAGAGTTCTCATATGTTCCGGCCTCTCAGCCTGGTGAAGAGGGATACCTCAGTGGAGTCTATTTTGATTCTTCTATGGAGGATCCACTACTGCAGTCCACTGTTGAGATGCTAGAGAACAGAGACAGGGATGCTCGTGCTCTCCGTATGGAGCTTTATGCTACCCGTGCCCGTCTGTGGACGGCATTGACGCAGCTGGCACCGGTAGTCCAGACAGGGTATGGAGAGATGGAGATGCTGAACCCTGTTAGGACCCATCTTCCGGCCCACGTTGACTGGCCAGCTATAGGAGGAGTCACACCTCTTCGGGGACCCCTCTTACCACCAGTCAGGGGACCAAGGCCACATCCGTGTCCTTATGGATCCCAGGGATCTCAGGCTAGAGTGTTTCCTGATCCGCAAGTTGAGCTACCAGGTCATGGAGGTAATCTCTATGAGATGTTCTATGCGGATGCCTGAGCTGTGAGCGGAAGGATAGGATGGTAGTAGCCGTACGTTCACAGTCCTCTGTGACTTGTGAAGTATGCCGGTGATGTGAAATGAATTCCGGAGGCCTAGATAAATAATGTATAGGAAGCTTGTAAGCCTCTGATGAGTAGTTTCATAATTTCAGTAGTTTGCTCTTCGGTTAAGGTTGTACTGAACTATGTGAGGGTGTGTATGAACCATGGTGTATATATAGCAGTTGCTTGTTACCATGCTGTTCGGATATTCATTTCCGCATTCCGTGTGTTCAGTACATTCTTAATCCATAGCTAGTATTGATATGATATTGGTCTAGGCTGTGAGTTTGTTTGTCAGGATGGTGTTCACCAGGTTGAACCGTGCCCCTGCTCATGAGCAAGGCGAGGGTAGTCAAGCGTCGCAGGAAGACCTGCCTCACCCGCCTTGTCTGGTGGAAGTGATGCTTGAGGCAGAGAGAAATAAAAGAGAGACCAACCGACTGTTAGAGCGTATTGAGCAGAATAAGGCTCGACAGCCTAGGAATGCCGCAGTGTCCCTCAATGACTTTGTGAAGCTGAATCCTCCAAAGTTTCATAATTCCGTCGATCCCCTCGACGCTGATGACTGGCTGTGCAGCATCTTACGCAAGATTCGCTCTGCGAATGTGTCTGAGGCCGACAAGGTGACCTTTGCGGCGTATTTCCTCGAAGGACCCGCCAATCTGTGGTGGGAGAACTTTGAAGCTATGCGTCCCGCTGAACCAGTGGCCACATGGGCAGACTTCAGTGCAGCTTTTCGTCTGCACCATATTCCAGAGGGCCTGATGGACAGAAAGAGAGAGGAGTTCTGTGCCTTCACTCAGGGCAAGTTGTCTGTGGATGCATGAGTTCTGTGCCCCTGCTCCGCCACCAGCCCCCTGGTGGCGGTGGGTAGGCTTGTGGGGCCCACAGGCACCTGCCGCCCCCAACTCCAGTTCCATAAGTTGTCTTTCATCCCAGAAAAAATAAAAAGAGAAGTTTTCATCGTGTTTTCGATACGGAGGCACCGCCACCTCTTGTTCTTCATCTGGAGGGCAGATCGGGAGTCCGTCTTGGGCTCTGGAGAGGGGAAATCGTCGCCATCGTCATCATCAACCTTCTTCCCTCTCCAATTCCATGAAGCTCTTCATCGTTCGTGAGTAATCTATGCGTAGGCTCGCTGGGCGGTGATGAGTAGGATGAGATCTATCATGTAATCGAGTTAGTTTTGATGGGGATTGATCCCTAGTATCCACTATGTTCTGAGATTGATGTTGCTACTACTTTGCCATGCTTAATGCTTGTCACTAGGGCCCGAGTGCCATGATTTCAGATCTGAAATTATTATGTTGCCATCAATATATGTGTGTTTTAGATCCGATCTTGCAAGTTGTAGTTACCTACTATGTGTTATGATCCGGCAACCCCGGAGTGACAATAACCGGAACCACTCTCGGTGATGACCATAGTTTGAGGAGTTCATGTGTTCACCAAGTGCTAATGCGTTGTTCCGGTTCTTTATTAAAAGGAGAACCTTAATATCCCGTAGTTTCCTTTTGGACCCCGCTGCCACAGGAGGGATGGACAATAGATGCCATGCAAGTTCTTTTCCCTAAGCATGTATGACGACACACGGAATGCATGCCTACATCACATTGACGAGCGGGAGCTAGCCACATATCTCTCCGTATTATAGATGTTGAATGATGAATATCATCCAAACAAATCACCGACCCATTGCCTATGAGTTTGTCCTACTGCTGCTACTACTGTTGCTACTTCTGTTACTTGTTTTGCTCTGTTGCTGCTGCTATTACTGTTGCTACTGATGTTACTTGTCTTGCTCTGCTGCTACTGTTGCTACTACTGTCGCTTGCTACTGTTGCTACTTGCTACTGCTGTCACTACTGTTGTTTCTTGCCGCTCCTATTGCTCGTTACACTACCGTTACTCGCAACTTTGATGTTAATATTGTGCTTGTAGATACTAATCTTTCAGGTGTGGTTGAATCTGACAAATTCAGCTGCTAATACTCGAGAGTATTCTCTCACCTCCTTTAGGCGATCAATAAATTGGGTCAAATACTCTACCCTCGAAAACTGTTGCAAACCCACGCGCTGGTGGGCCATCAACAACATTCTTCTAGTTTCATTGCCGGGGAGTGCTAGCAGCATTCTTCTAGTGCCATTGTAGGAGAAGGTTTGTTGTCATAAGCATTCGTCTAGCTAACGCCAGAGATTGCAGATCAGCATTTTTCTGGGCCGTTGCCTGGGAGTGCTAGCAGCATTCTTCTGGTGTCGTTGTAGGGGAAGGTTTGTTGTCATCAGCATTCGTCTAGCTATCGCTAGAGATTGCAATCAATGGGCAATCCCCTTGGCTTGTGCCAAGCTTGGGGGAGTTGCCCCGGTATCGTATCACCATCACATGTTTTGCCTTTACCTTTTCTTAGTTTCTTCCTTTTCGGTTTTATTTTTCTCTAGTAGATTAAAGTTCTTAGTGTTTTAGGCTTGAGTTTTGCTTTGTGTCACCCCCGATGTATTCGAGTTTGTGAGTCATATAATAAAGAGTGTCTTAGTTAAGGGCCTTGCCTGATGCCATGATCAACAGAATGAGAAAAGAACAAAATCATGAAAGATCATGTAATGATCTTATGGGAAGTGATGGCTTCACATATAAAAAGAATGTTGATTGACACTTGTTGAGGGTAGACAAACGTAGACCTTGTTCGTTGTTGCAATTAATAGGAAGTGATAAAGAAGGAGAGGTTCACATATAAATATATCATCTTTGACACCATCTATGATTGTGAACACTCATTAAACTATTACATGCTTAGAAGTAGATGTTGGACAAGGAAGACAACATAATGAATTGTGTTTGCTTGGTTCCGAAAAATGTTATATGACTAGAGATCCCTTAGCATGTGACGATTGCGTCCACCTCATATTAGCCAAAACTCCCGCACCAAGTAGAGATACTACTTGTGCATCCATAAACCTTCAACTCAGTTTTTCCATGAGAGTCCACCATACCTACCTATGGATTGAATAAGATCCCTCAAGTAAGTTGTCATCGGTGCAAGCAATAAAAATTGCTCCCTAATATGTATGATCTATTAGTGTGTGGAAAATAAGCTTTGTACGAACCTGTGATGAGGAAGACATAAAAGCGACAGACTGCATAATAAAGTTCTTTATCACAGGAGGCAATATAAAGTGACGTTCCTCCACACTAAGAGGACACACATCCAAACCTCAAAAGCGCATGACAACCTCTGCTTCCCTCTGCGAAGGGCCTATCTTGTAGCTTTACTTTTTTCCCCTGAAAGAGTCATGGTGATCTACACCAATTCCTTATTTCGCCTTTATCTTGGATAACATCATATGCTAGGGAAAGAAATATATTCATATGTCAACTTGGAAGTAAGTATTCATGAATTATTACTGTTGACATTACCCTTGAGGTAAATAGTTGGGAGGCAAAACTATAAGCCCCTATCTTTCTCTGTGTTCAGCTGAAACTTTGATCTCATGAGTACCACGTGAGTTGTAGCAATTGTAGAAGACAAAAGGATGATTGATTATGTGAATTCGCTTCGCAAGCTCTTATTTGACTCTTTCCGATGTTGTGATAAATTGCAATTGCTTCAATGACTAAAGGCTATCGGTTGTTAATTCTCGGTAAGGTTCTTGACCCATACTTTACTCTACGAAGGAATTATCACTTTAGCATGAGATATTATATGTTTGTATTGCTGTTCTAACTATGATCATGATGCCTGCATGTCCGTATCTTGTTTTGTCGACACCTCTCTCTCTAAACATGTGAGCATATTTATTGATCTCGGCTTTCGCTTGAGGACAAGCGAGGTCTAAGCTTGGGGGAGTTGATATGTCCATTTTGCATCATGCTTTCATGTTGATATTTATCGCTTTTTGGGCTGTTATTACACTTCACGGTACAATACGTATGCCTTTTCTCTCTTATTTTGCAAGGTTTACATGAAGTGGGAGAATGCCGGTAGCTGGAATTCTGGTCGGAAAAAGGAGCAAGTTTGAGATACCTATTCTGCGCAACTCCAAAAGCCGTGAAAATCAACGAGGATTTTTTTTGGGATTTATAAAAAATACTGGGTCAAAGAAGTACCAGAGGGGCGCCAGCAGGAGGCCACAAGCCTGCTAGGTGCGGCCTCCCCCCTGGCCGCAGCTAGGGGGCTTGTGGGCTCCCACTTGGCCCTCTGCCCCCCTCTTTTGCTACAAGAAGGGTTTCGTTCTAGAAAAAAATCAAGAGGAGGCTTTTTGAAGGATTCGCCGCCGCCACGAGGCGGAACTTGAGCAGAACCAATCTAGAGCTCTGGCAGGACGATCCTGCTGGGGAAACTTACCTCCCAGAGGGGGAAATCATCGCCATAGTCATCACCAACACTCCTCTCATCGGAGGGGACTCATCACCATCAACATCTTCATCAGCACCATCTCATCTCCAAACCCTAGTTCATCTCTTGTAACCAATCTCCGTCTCGCGACTCCGATTGGTACTTGTAAGGTTGCTAGTAGTGTTAATTACTCTTTGTAGTTGATGCTAGTTGGATTACTTGGTGGAAGATTATATGTTTAGATCCTTGATGCTATTCATTACCTCTCTGGTCATGAATATGATTATGCTTTGTGAGTAGTTACTTTTGTTCCTGAGGACATGTGATAAGTCATGCTATAAGTAGTGATGTGAATTTGGTATTCGTTCGATAATTTGATGTGTTGTATGTTGTCTCTCCTCTAGTGGTGTTATGTGGACGTCGACTACATAACACTTCACCATTATTTGGGCCTAGAGGAAGGCATTGGGAAGTGATACGTCCCCAACGTATCTATATTTTTTTATGGTTTCATGCTATTATCTTGTCAAACTTTGGATGTTTTGCATGCCTTCTATTTATTTTTTGGGACTAACTTATTAACTCAGTGCCAAGTGCCAGTTCCTGTTTTTTCCATGTTGTTGACCCCTTTCAGAGGAGATTTTGAAATGGAGTCCAAACGGAAGAAAATCCCCAAAAATAATTTTTTTTGGAACGGAAGAAGATCGGAGAACTTGGGAGCCAAGCCAGAAGAGCCCCAGGGGCCCCACAAGCCCCCACCCTGCGTCCAGGGGGCCGCGCCATCCAGGCTTGTGGGCCCCCTGGAGGTACCCTGACCTAGGTCTTTCGCCTATATAATCCCAAAAATTCCAGAAAAAAATCAGGAGATCATCGCAATCGCTTTTTTGCCGCCGCAAGCTTCTGTCTCCGCAGGATCCCATCTGGGGCACGTCCTGGTGCCCTGTCGGAGGGGGGATTCGAACACGGAGGGCTTCTCCATCAACACCATGACCTCTCCGACGATGCGTGAGTAGTTCACCATAGACCTACGGGTCCATAGCTAGTAACTAGATGGCTTCTTCTCTCTCTTGGATCTTCAATACAAAGTTCTCCATGATCTTCATGGAGATCTATCCGATGTAATCTTCTTTTGTGGTGTGTTTGTCGAGATCCGATGAATTGTGGATTTATGATCAGATTATCTATGAATCTTATTTGAGTTTCGTATGATCTCTCTTATGCATGATTTCATATCCTTGTAATTCTCTTCGAGTTGTGGGTTTTGTCTGGCCAACTAGATCTATGATTCTTGCAATGGGAGAAGTGCTTGGTTTTGGGTTCATACCGTGCGGTGACCTCACCCAGTGACAGAAGGAGTAGCAAGGCACGCATCGTGTTGTTGCCATCAAGGGTAAAAAGATGGGGTTTTCATCATTGGTTTGAGATTATCCCTCTACATCATGTCATCTTGCTTAAAGCATTACTCCGTTCGTCATGAACTCAATACACTAGATGCATGCTGGATAGCGGTCGATGTGTGGAGTAATAGTAGTAGATGCAGAAAGTATCGGTGTACTTGTCTCAGACGTGATGCCTATATGTATGATCATTGCCTTAGATATCGTCATGACTTTGCGCGGTTCTATCAATTGCTCGACAGTAATTTGTTCACCCAACGTAATACTTGCTATTTTGAGAGAAGCCTCTAGCGAACACTATGGACCCCAGGGTCTACTCACACCATATTTTCAGCCTTACACTTTTTACTTCATTGCACTTTCCGCCTTCAGATCTCACTTTGCAAACAATCTTGAAGGGATTGCCAACCCCTTTGAAGCGTCGGGTGCAAGCTTGTTTGTCTTTGCGCAGGTACTCTGGACTTGACGAGACCCTCCTTCTGGATCGATACCTTGGTTCTCAAACTGAAGGAAATACTTACTTCTCATGTGTTGCATCACCCTTTCCTCTTCAAGGGAAGAACCAACGCAAGCCCAGCCTCTGTCAACGTGTCAACTTCTGGCGCTGTTGTCTGTGGGATAGCAGAAGAATTTCTGGCGCCGTTGCCGGGGAGGAAGATCAAGTCAAGGACCCATCCACGTAGGTGTCGCAAACTCATCTCTTGCATTTACTTTGTTAGCCAGTTGCCTCTCGTTTCCTCTCCCCCACTTCACCAATTTTCCTTTTTCGTTCGCCTTTTCATTCGCCCTTTTTCTCACCTTCTTTTTGTTTGCTTGTGTGCTTTCTTGCTTGCTGAAGTCACCATGAATGAAAACACCAAACTTTGTGACTTCTCTAATACTAATAATAATGATTTTATTAGTACTCCGATTGCTCCCTTCACTAGGGCGGAGTCATTCGAAATCAATGCTGCCTTGCTGAATCTTGTTATGAAAGAGCAATTCTCTGGCCTTCCTAGTGAAGATGCCGCATCCCATCTCAATACCTTCATTGAAATTTGTGATATGCAAAAGAAAAAAGATGTGGATAATGACGTGATTAAATTGAAGCTTTTTCCTTTCTCGTTGCGAGATCGCGCAAAAACTTGGTTTTCTTCTTTGCCCAAAAATAGTATCGATTCTTGGGATAAGTGCAAAGATGCTTATATATCCAAGTATTTTCCGCCGGCTAAGATCATCTCTCTCCGTAATGATATCATGAATTTCAAGCAACTTGATCATGAACATGTTGCACAAGCTTGGGAGAGAATGAAATTAATGATTAGAAATTGTCCCGATCATGGCTTGAGCCTTTGGATGATTATTCAAATCTTTTACGCTGGCTTGAATTTCGCTTCTAGAAATATCTTGTACTCCGCCTCAGGTGGAACGTTCATGGAAATCACGTTAGGGAAAGCCACAAATCTCTTATACAACATCATGAAAAACTACTCTCAGTGGCACACTGAAAGGTCACCTACTAGTAAGAAAGTACACGCTATAGAAGAAATTAACTCGTTGAGTGCTAAGATGGATGAGTTAAGGAATTTGGTTGCTAGTAGAAGTGCTCCTTTGGATCCTAATGATATGCCTTTGTCTTCTTTGATTGAGAGTAGCAACTCTAGCTTGGACGTTAATTTTGTTGGTAGGATTAACTTTGGCAACAACAATGCCTTTAGAGGAAACTATGTTCCTAGGCCATTTCCTAGTAACTCCTCTAATAACTTCGGCAACTCCTACAACAATACTAATGGAAATTATAATAGATTACCCTCTGATCTAGAGAGTAATATCAAAGAGTTCATCAACTCTCAAAAAAAATTCAATGCGTCCATAGAGGAAAAACTACTCAAAATTGATAATTTTGGCTAAGAACGTGGATAGGATTTCTTGTGATGTTGATGCTTTCAAAGTTATATGTGCTCCTCCCAAAATCAACATGGATGAAACTTTGAAAGCTATGTGTGTTTCCATGATTGAGAGCCAAGAAAGAACCGCCCAAATTCGTGCTAGACATGAATGGCTTAAAAAGGCCTGTTCTCGTGATGAGAATCACGAAGATCTTAAAGTGCTTGGTATGACTCCCATTGAATCTTTGTTTTCTTGTGTCAAACCTAATGATTATGGGGCTGGATATGAATCCACTTTGGTTGAAAAGTGCCCCAATGATTTGGAGTCCATCTATCTTGATGCTAAAAGCATTAAAAGTGGAGTAGAAGACGTTAAAACTTTGAGTAGTAATGAAATTACTACCGTGGATTTCAAGGAATTCAATTATGATAGTTGCTCCTTGATTGAATGAATTTCTTTGATGCAATCCATGTTAAACTCTCCACACGCTTATAGCCAAAACAAAGCCTTTACCGATCATATCGTCGAAGATATGATAAAAGCTCTTCAAGAGAAACTTGAATTGGGAGTCTCTATCCCTAGAAAGCTTCATGATGAGTGGGAACCTACCATAAAAATCAAAATCAAAAACTATGAGTGCAATGCTTTGTGTGATTTGGGTGCTAGTGTTTCTGCGAGTCCAAAGTCTTTATGTGATGTTCTGGGTTTTAATGCGATTGAAGAGTGTTCTCTTAACTTGCATCTTGCTGATTCTACTGTCAAGAAACCCATGGGAAGGATCAATGATGTTCTTATTATTGCAAATAGTAACAATGTACCCGTGGATTTCATTGTGCTTGACATTGATTGCAATCCTACATGCCCTATTATTCTTGGTAGGCCTTTCCTAAGGACAATTGGTGCTATCATCGATATGAAGGAAGGGAATATTAGATTTCAATTTCCTTTAAGGAAGGGCATGGAACACTTTCCTAGAAAGAAAATAAGATTGCCTTATGAATCCATGATGAGGGCCACTTATGGTTTGAGCACGAAAGACGACAATACGTGATTCGGTCGCTTTTATGCCTAGCTAAGGGCGTTAAACAATAGCGCTTGTTGGGAGGCAACCCAATGAATTTATCCTTTTCTTTCTGTTTTGTTGCGTCCACACTTTCATAATTCTGTTTTGATTGTGTTTTTTGTGTTTCTTTTTGTGTTTGAGCCAAGCAAAGCCTTTATGATTAGTCTTGGTAATGGTTGTTTGATCCTGCTGGAAAAAGACAGAAACTTTTCGCTCATGAGATGATTTTTCATTTTTATTCAGAATAGCTTTTGAGTTGATTTTTTTTGCTGCTGATTGATATGCATTTTTCCTAGGCCATCGTAATTTTTCAGATTTTTGAGGTACCAGAAGTATACGAAGTATACAGATTGCTACAGACTGGTCTCTTCTTGACAGATTCTGTTTTTTGTTGAGTTGGTTGCTTGTTTTGGTGAAACTATGGTTAGTATCGGGGGGTACTAGCCATGGAAAAGTGAGAATACAGTAGCCCATCATCAATATAGATGGAATTCAAGTTTGCTAGAGTACCAAAAGAAGTGGTAGTTTGTTTTCTTGTACTAATGTTATCACAAGTTTCTTTTTAAGTTTTGTGTTGTGAAGTTTTCAAGTTTTGGGTGATGTTCTCATGGACAAAGAGATAAGGAGTGGAAAGAGCTCAAGATTGGGGATGCCCAAGGCACCCCAAGATAAATTCAAGGACACCAAAAAGCCTAACCTTGGGGATGCCCCGGGAAGGCATCCCCTCTTTCGTCTTCAATCCATCGGTAACATTACTTGGAGCTATATTTTTATTCACCACATGATATGTGTTTTGCTTGGAGCGTCTTGTATCGAAGGAGTCTTTTCTTTTTGTTGTTTCATAATCATCCTTGTTGCACACCTTTTTGAGAGAGAGAGAGACATGCACTCATCGTGATTTTGCTAGAATGCTCATAGTGCTTCACTTATATCTTTTGAGCTAGATACTTTTGCTCTAGTGCTTCACTTATATCTATTGAGCTAGATACTTTTTCTCTAGTGCTTCACATATATTTTGAGCTAGATACTTTTTATCTAGTGCTTCACTTATATATTTTGAGCTAGATACTTTTGCTCTAGTGCTTCACTTATATCTTTTGAGCTAGATACTTTTGCTCTTGTGCTTCACTTATATCTTTAGAGCACGGCGGTGCGTGATTTGGTAGTTGGCTTATACTATGAAAGTAGTCCCATGTGCTAGGTACCCAAAGAGGATGCAAAATCCTCCATCTTCATGTGCATAGAGTAGAAAGAGAAGTTTCGATTCCTCTCAATTAGTTTTGAGACATGGATTCGGTAATATTGATAGTTATGTTAGTAGGGTGTTGTGAATCTAGAGATACTTGTGTTGGAGTTAGTGATTCCCGTAGCATGCACGTATGGTGAACTGCTATGTTAGGAAGTCAGAGCATAATTGATTTATTGATTGTCATCCTTTGTGTTGAGGTCGGGATCGCGCGATGGTTCACACCTACCAACCCTTCCCCTCGGAGTATGCGTTTAGCACTTTGTTTCGATTACTAATAAAAACTTTCGCAACAAGTATGTGAGTTCTTCATGACTAATGTGAGTCCATGGTATAGATGCACTTTCACCTTCCACCATTGCTAGCCCCTCTAGTGCCGCGCAATTCTCGCCGGTGCACAAACCCACCAAATTCCTTCCTCAAAACAGCCACCATACCTACCTACTATGGCATTTTCATAGCCATTCCGAGATATATTGCCATGCAACTCCCACCGTTCCATCTCATGACTTGCACCGTCACTTTCATATTACCATTGCATGATCGTAAGATAGCTAGCAAGATGTTTCAACGTCATATGCCATGCTAGATCGTTGCACATCTCGGTACACTGCCGAAGGCATTTCCTATGGAGTCATCATCATTGTGATCTTCGAGCTGTGAGTAAATAAAAGTGTGATGATCATCATTATTAGAGCATTGTCCCATGTGAGGAAATAAAAAAAAGAGGCCAAAGAGCCCAAAAAAGGGGGAAAAAGAGGCCTAAGAGCCCAAATGAAAAAAAGAGAGAAAAAGAGAGAAGGGACAATGCTACTATCCTTTTCCACACTTGTGCTTCATGATAGCACCATGTTCTTCATGATTGAGAGCTTCTTGCTTTGTCACTACCATATGCTAGTGGGAATCTTCATTATATAACTTGGCTTGTATATTCCAATGATGGGCTTCTCAAAATTGCCCTAGGTCTTCGTGAGCAAGCAAGTTGGATGCACACCCATTAGTTTTCCTTTTGAGCTTTCACATACTTATAGCTCTAGTGTATCCCTTTTATGGAAATCCCTACTCATTCACATTGATATCTATTAGTGCGCATCTCCATAGCCTATTGATACGCCGAGTCAATGTGACCATCTCCTCCTTTTTGTCTCGCAACCACCACCACACTCTATTCCACCTATAGTGCCATATCCATGGCTCGCGCTCATGTATTGCATGATAGTTACAAAAAGTTTGAGAAAGTAAGAATGCGAAAACAATTACTTGGCCAATTCCAGGGTTGTGCATGATTTACATTAGTTGTGTGAGGATGATGGAGCATAGTCAGACTATATGATTTTGTAGGGATAACTTTGTTTGGCCTTGTTATTTTGAAATTTCATGATTACTTTGCTAGTTTGCTTGAAGTATTACTGTTTTCATGTCAATAGAAAACTATTGTTTTGAATCGTATGGATCTGAACATTCATGTCATGTGAAAGAAGTTGCAAAGGATAACTATGCTAGGTAGCATTCCACATCAAAAATTCATTCTTTATCACTTCCCTACTCGAGGACGAGCACGAGTTAAGCTTGGGGATGCTTGATATGTCTCCAACGTATCTATAATTTTTTATGGTTTCATGCTATTATCTTATCAAACTTTGGATGTTTTGCATGCCTTTTATTTATTTTTTGGGACTAACTTATTAACTCAGTGCCAAGTGCCAGTTCCTGTTTTTTCCATGTTTTTGACCCCTTTCAGAGGAGATTTTGAAACGGAGTCCAAACGGAAGAAAATCCCCGAAAAGAATTTTTTTGGAACGGAAGAAGATTGGAGAACTTGGAAGCCAAGCCAGAAGAGCCCCAGGGGCCCCACAAGCCCCCACACCGCGGCCAGAGGGGTCGTGCCATCCAGGCCTGTGGGCCCACTTGAGGTCCCCTGACCTAGGTCTTTCGCCTATATAATCCCAAAAATTCCAAAAAAAAATCAGGAGATCATCGCAATCGCTTTTCCGCCGCCGCAAGCTTCTGTCTCCGCAAGATCCTATCTGGGGCACGTCCTAGTGCCCTGCCGGAGGGGGGATTCGGACACGGAGGGCTTCTCCATCAACACCATGACCTCTCCGATGATGCGTGAGTAGTTCACCATAGACCAACGGGTCCATAGCTAGTAACCAGATGGCTTCTTCTCTCTCTTGGATCTTCAATACAAAGTTCTCCAAGATCTTCATGGAGATCTATCCGATGTAATCTTCTTTTGTGGTGTGTTTGTCGAGATCCAATGAATTGTGGATTTATGATCAGATTATCTATGAATCTTATTTGAGTTTCTTCTGATCTCTCTTATGGATGATTTCATATCCTTGTAATTCTCTTCCAGTTGTGGGTTTTGTCTAGCCAACTATATCTATGTTTCTTGCAATGGGAGAAGTGCTTGGTTTTGGGTTCATACCATGCGGTGACCTCACTCAGTGACAGAAGGGGTAGCGAGGCACGCATCGTGTTGTTGCCATCAAGGGTAAAAAGATGGGGTTTTCATCATTGGTTTGAGATTATCCCTCTACATCATGTCATCTTGCTTAAAGCGTTACTCTGTTCGTCATGAACTCAATACACTAGATGCATGCTGGATAGCGGTCGATGTGTGGAGTAATAGTAGTAGATGCAGAAAGTATTGGTCTACTTGTCTCGGACGTGATGCCTATATGTATGATCATTGCCTTAGATATCGTCATGACATTGCACGGTTCTATCAATTGCTCGACAGTAATTTGTTCACCCACCGTAATACTTGCTATTTTGAGAGAAGCCTCTAGTGAACACTATGGCCCCCAGGGTCTACTCCACACCATATTTTCAGCCTTACACTTTTTACTTCGTTGCACTTTCCGCCTTCAGATCTCACGTTGCAAACAATCTTGAAGGGATTGACAACCCTTTGAAGCGTTGGGTGCAAGATTGGGTGTGTTTGCGCAGGTTCTTTGGACTTGACGATACATTGGATCGATACATTGGTTCTCAAACTGAGGGAAATCCTTACTGCTCTTGTGCTGCATCACCCTTTCCTCTTCAAGGGAAGAACCAACGCAAGCCCAGCCTCTGTCAACGTGTCAACTTCTGGCGCTGTTGTCTGTGGGATAGCAAGAAGTAGTAAGTAGATGATGGGTTGCTAGAGTGACAGAATCTTAAACCCTAGTTTATGTGTTGCTTCGTAAGGGGTTGATTTGGATCCACTAGTTTAATGCTACGGTTAGACTTTGTCTTAATTCTTCTTTCGTAGTTGCGGATGCTTGCGAGAGGGGTTAATCATAAGTGGGATGCTTGTCCAAGTAAGGGAAGTACCCAAGCACCGGTCCACCCACATATCAAACTATGAAAGTAACGAACGTGAATCATATGAACATGATGAAAACTAGCTTGACAGAAATTCCCAGGTGTCCTCGGGAGCGTTTTACCTCCTATAAGTGTTTGTCCAGGCTTGTCCCTTGCTACAAAAGGGATTGGGCCACTTTGCTGCATCATTGTTACTTTTGTTACTTGCTACTTGTTGCGAATCATCTCACCACACAACTACATGTTACTGATAATTTCTGTTCTTGCAGATATTACCTTGCTGAAAACCACTTGTCAGATCCTTCTGCTCCTCGTTGGGTTCGACACTCTTACTCATCGAAAGGACTATGATAGATCCCCTATACTTGTGGGTCATCATCGGTGAAGGTGTCCGGCTCAGGTATGGGAGCCCCAATCTATCCAATGAAGACATGAATCTTGCTGAAGGGGACCCTGTATCCAGACTAGATTGAATCGGCATCATGCCCCCCTGTGACATCCTCGACTTTTGCAACAGTAATTATTGTAATTAAGCTACAGTGATCAACCGCTAATGATGCCACGTCATCGAATTCCCATCTCAGACCCGCGTTGATTCAAGTCTGTCCGGATCCAAAATTTGAAAACAAAAGAAAAGTATTTTATAAATTCATGTTAAGTATTAAAAGAATATGTATATGAAAGAGAGAATTAAAGGTATGTATAATAAATTGTAAAAGAAAGTATAATAAAAGAAAGTGTTTAAAAAGAAAAATCAAATAGTAAAAAGAAATTAAAAAGAAAGAAAGAAAAAAGCAATCCCACCCCCTGGCCGAGCTGGGCCAAAAGGCCCAGCTGGCCAGCCCACCCGCGCCCCCTGATCCAAACCCTAGCGCCCCCTGGCGAGGGAGCCTCCCCTTGCTCCCTCCCCTCCCCCTTAGCGCCGCCAGCGCCCCCCAGCCTCCCCCTCGTGGGGGCCCCACCCCCCCACCGACAGCGCCATCTCCTCCCCCTCTCTCGGTCCCAGCCCCTCACCCCCACGAGAGCCCCCCCACCCCCACGCCTCTCTCCCGTGACTCCCTCCCCCACGACTCGCCCCCATCTCAGATCCGCCCCACCTCGGCCGGCGCGCCTCTCCCCCCCCCCCCCCCCCCCCCCGCCGGCGAGCCCGATCCCTCCTCCTCCTCCCTCCTCTCCACCGCCTCCTCCTCCCGCCGGCGAGTCGCCCCCCCACGGCCTCCTCCTCCCACCGGCGGCCTATCCCCCCGTCGCCCCCCCACGGCCTCATCCTCCCACCGGCGGCCTATCCCCCCGTCGCCCCCCACGGCCTCCTCCCTCCCGCCGGCGGCCCCAGATCTCCCGCCGGTCGAGGCCCTCGTTTCACCCCGCGGCACCCCCCCTTGGAGACCGACGCCACGACCCCGCGCCGGCCGGAGCCCCCGTCGGCGGCTCCATCTCCGGGGGCCCCTTCTCACCGGGGCCCCTCTCGGCGAACCTCCGGCCGGCTCCTCCTCGCCGGCACACGTTCACCGGAACCGCTTCACCGTCGTCACCTTCACCTTCGTGCGAACTCCGGCTTCATCGGGCCGTCTCGTCACCGTCGGTGAGCCCCTCCTCGGGCTCCTCCCACCATGTCGATCTCCTCACCGCCCCGGTTCCGTTCCGGCAAACGGGACCTCAATCCGTCAACGGTAGACTCCGGTAGGAGGGTTTGAAGTTTATGTTCTTCTATGTTAGTTAGGAGAGAGTTATGTGTCTCTCTGTTAGCAGAGAGGGAGATGAGAGTTTTGAGAGAAGAAAATAAAAAACAAATGATGTATTAGATGCGTATGTATGTATGTATGTATGAGATGTGATGTATGTATTTACGTATATGGATATTTAGAGGAATACGGTATTTGCTCGGTTAGGTATCTAATAAAAAAAGATGAGTAAATAGCCTTGGGTCACTTACCGGTGGGGCCAATGCACCCGCTGTCTATGACAGGGAGGCCCCACGCGATAGTTAATATAAATTATAAAAAATTAATGTTTTTATTAAATAAATAAATATAATAATTAATTAATGAGTTAATGGATTAGTTAAATAGATATATTAGTTAAATTAATTAATTAGAATAATTAGAGTATGACACGCGGGTCCCCCCACTAAATTAATCTGATTAAATAATAGTTAATCTTAGATAAAACTTGTGCCTATGACGTTCGGGACCCGCTGGTCAGTTGACCGGTCAAATGTCGATGTCAGCATGACACCGCGATGATGTCATAATAGGATTTTATTAAATCATTTAAATCTGTTTTTAATTTCTAAATAATTAATAAAACTTTGAAAATTAATTTTAAATAATCCGTAAGTCAGATCAAAATATTTTCAACATGAAAGTTGATCAGCAGAACGAGACGAACCCGGATACACGGCCCGTTCGTCTGTCACGCGTCCCTAGCATAGCAAACATGGAACTTTTCCATCATTTCCAGTATAACCGGTAGTAGCCCGAGACCCGGAAAATATCGTCAGATATTCTTCCGACCCGTCTATGACAGATGTTCCCACGTTAGCTCATGTCTAGCCTGCATCTTTCCATGTCATGCTTTGTGTTGCATCGGTGCTATTATTTATTGTTTCTTCCCCCTCTTCTTACCGGTAGACCCCGAGACTGACGCTGCTGCCGGGTACATCTACGACCCTGCCGATCAGTCCTTTGCCGCAGAGCAGCAAGGCAAGCAAACCCCCCTTGATCATTCCTATATCGCCTATGTCTTTCTTCCTACTGCTTGCATTAGTATTTTGCTACTGTTGTAGTTAGCTCCTATATCTGATGCATAGCCTGTTTTTGATGAACTGCTACTATCAGTCCTGTACTTTTAATATGCTTAGTATAGGTGGAGCAGTCATCCCCTCTGACCCCGTAGCTCAGTTGCTCCGCTTGTTTTCAAATCTCGATCTTTGATCAACGAGCCAGACCCGACACAGCACATTCACCCCCCTTCGTTGTACGACGCTACAGAGATACTATCGGGTACCGAGGGTGACACCTCGCTAAGTACTCCTGATGATATCTCTGTAGTATAGCTAGTCGGTCGTGGTTATCGAGGGTGATTCCTCTTTCACCATTCCCGATGACGTCTCTGTAGTGCCACCCCGCGAGTGTGGGACCCCCGAGGGTGATTCCTCTAAGCCCACCTTGACGGGTACATCGTTCGGAATCCAACGAGGGTGATACCTCGGATTCCCCCGATGTTACAACCACACAGTTACTCGACCATGTTACTGGGTTCTTCGGTGATTAGTTGTAAGACGGGTGGATTCCCGTGAGACTGTGTTGCTGGCCTAATTAAAATGCTAATGGATTTGGGTATTTGATCTGGGTTGGTCGGAGACCTTTTCGCACTAACCGGCTACGCGGGAAGAATTATGGGTACTCGGCGTCGCGGTATCAGCCGAAGCTTTTCAGATGCCAGCAGTGTAGCGGCGCGCGCCCGAGTGGTCCCGAGATGCATCGCGCTTGTGATTAAGGGATGCTAGGACTGACGTCGGCCGCCCACACCACGTGCAGGAGCGTGAAGAGGAACTGGGCCCATGAACCCTTTGTGCTTAGGATTTAGACCGGCGGGCTGGCCTCTCTGATTAGTCTTAGGTGGGGCTGCGACGTGTCGATATTCCGAGGCCGGGCAGGACCCAGAAAAGTATGTCCGGCCAGAGTGTTATCGAGCATGACGGGACATGTGGTGCACCCCTGCAGGGATGAAAATTTAACTATTCGGGTAGCCGTGTCCACGGTTACAGGACGACTTGGAGTTGTGCCCCGATCTTATACAACTACAATTGTTACTTAACTGGATTTAGTTTGCCTCGGGATTGCTTCCTTGCATGGAGTCGAGGGAGGATCCTTAGGCGTGACCTCACTTTAATATTGCTGCAACAATATGACTATTAATGTGTTACCCCTGTTCTACTCTCGTCTATTGCTGCAAGACCCTGAAGATGCTAGTCTTCGATAGGACTAGGCCTTCTCTCTCTATTCTCGCATTGCTGCAGTCAGTCCACATATAACCCCCTTCTTTGATACTGATGCATAATTAGAATAGTTCTGATGTAAGACTTGCGAGTACTTTGGATGAGTACTCACCGCTGCTTTGCTCCCCCCTTGTCCCCTTGATCCGTTTGCTGCGACCAGATGATGAAGCCCAGGAGATGGAGGTCCCCGCCGCCGACGACTGCTACCCCAACGGTGCCTACTACTACGTGGAGGCCGCTGATGATCAGGAGTAGTTAGGAGGTTCCCAGGCAGGAGGCCTCGCCTCGTTCGATCGTTATATCTTTTGTGCTAGCCTTCTCTAAGGCACCCCATGTTTTATGTCTGTACTCAGATATTTGTTGCTTCCGCTGACTCGTGTGTTTATCGAGCTTTCGTATTCTAGCCCTCGACGCCCCTGGCTTGTAATATGAAGCTGATGTTATTTTATTTGTGTCTAGAGTTGTGTTGTGATATCTTCCCGTGAGTCCTTGGGTTTGATCGTACGCACTTGCGTGTATGGTTAGCGTACGATTAAGCCGAGGGCGTCACACCCTCACTGAGAGTTGTCGATGTAGTACTTTCCACGACGGCTCTTAGTCATGAGACCGACAGCGTAGCTCCCAAACCCCGAAAGGGCTCCCTTTGAGAACTCAACTCCATCGTGCACTAGCCCCACGGTGGGCGCCAACTGTCGTGGTTTTGTCACGGCAGATGTCCTCGTGAAAGGACTTAGTGATGGATCCATTGCACCTTGGTGGCGACTCAAAGGGGTTGAGCAGAAGCGAGACTCGGGTTTACCCAGGTTCGGCCCCTCCGATGGAGGTAAAAGCCTACGCCTCCTTGTAATCGATTCCACCATCAATATACACAAAGCAGGACGTAGGCTTTTACCTCCATCGGAGGTCCGAACCTGGGTAAGCTCGAGTCTCGCTTCCGCTCAACCCCTTTGAGTCTCCACCAAGGTGTGATGGATCCATCACTAAGTCCTTCCATGAGGACATCTGTCGTGACAAAACCACGACAAATATACTCTAGGCCCCTCGGGTGATCTTACATTGATAAGAATGGCCATGCGATGAGGATTATGAGATAATCCGAATGTTGGCCAGATTCAGCGGAACGTGAAAGAGGTTGTGCGGCAACAAGGATGACCATGTAGCCTTGAGCATGACAACGTATATCATGTGGCAAAGGGAACATAAGTATGAAGTACAGGTTCCCCTAACGACCTTCATCGGACAATTGGAGTCGGCACGCCTTGCTAGAGGCCGCTACCGACTAGCCAAGTCGGACATGGTCTGATTCGTGACCAAGTAAACGAGAATCTAAGGGGTCGCACACTTAAGGGAACGAACACGTGGGATTTAGGGCCCGTGCGAGGCCCAAGAGTTGAGCCTGCGTTGGACGCCTATATATAGTGAAGGTGCAACACTCTTGTTGAATTGATCGCTTCGGCACCGTCATTAGGTTGTGCATGTATTGCACCTAGCTAGCTCCACTCGCCGCCGCTAGTTGCGTGATCCGGACCTAGTAGTACGTCGCACGGTGTTCCCCCTGCACGCACGGATACCGTTAGATGCGATGCACCTGCGCCGCTCCGGTGAACCTGTATGTGGGATCCGGCGACCAACTGTTCGAGGGAGACGATGTCGCGATCGACTGTTCAAGGGAGATCGTACAAGGAGGAGACAGACCACGCAGACGTGCCGCCCCAACTATACTTCCGCTACACGACACTGCGCGTCTAGTGGTAACGATGTGTGATCCATCTCCGTAGCATGTTGTTGGATGTTCTACGCGTAGGAAAATTTTAATTTGCATGCGATGCACCTACGGTAGAACCCAACATCTTGCCTGCTGTCGTTCTCACCGGCATGCATGTTGTGATAACTATTACAAAACATGACCATTGCATACATCAATATATATGAAATCACGTCTTGTCCATATCACATCACAACATGTCGTGCAAAAACAAGTTAGACGCCCTCTACTTTGTTGTTGCAAGTTTTACCTCACTGCTATGGGCAACTAGCAAGAACCGTTCTTACCTATGCAAAGCCGCAACAATGATATTAAAGTTGCCTTTTAACCTTCTACAAGGACCAATAATGTCAAATCAAGTTCAACTAAAGTAGGAGAGACATACACCCGCCAGCCACCTTATGCAATACAAGTTGCATGTTTGTCGGTGATGTCTACTATGCAACTTTATTCTTGTAGACGTTGTTGGGCCTCCAAGTGCAAACTTTTGTAGGACAACAACAAATTTCCCTCAAGTGGATGACCTAAGGTTTATCAATCTGTGGGAGGTGTAGAATGAAGATGGTCTCTCTCAAGCAACCCTCCAATCAAATACAAGAACTCTCTTGTGTCCCCAACACACCCAACACAATGGTAAATTGTATAGGTGCACTAGTTCGACGAAGTGATTGTGATATATGTGCAATCTGGATAGTACTAGATATACGTTTTATAATTTGAAAATATAAAAATAGCTAGGTAGAAAGGGTAAAACAGTGAGCAAAATGTTGTATAAATGCTTGGAAATAAGGCCTAGGGTTCATACTTTCGCTAATGCAATCTCTCAACAATGCTAACATAGTAGAATCATATGATCATCCCTCAACATGCAACAAAGAATCACTCCAAAGTTCAGAAGTAGCAGAGAACATAAGAAGAAATTGGTGTAGGTAGAAGAACTACCTCAAAGTTATTCTTTTTGGTCAATCTTTTGAGATATTCCTATAGGTGTCACAAAAAGCCCTAGAGTTCGTACTAAAATAACACCCATGATACATATCAATCAACCTTAATGTCACCTAGATACTTGATACGTCTCCAATGTATCTATAATTTTTGATTATTCCATTCTTATATATTATGGGAACAACTAGGCATCAGACGTTTGATTCCTTGGATCCATCAGACCAGCTGATTGCCGTTGGATTACCGATTTATAATGTGTTCCATGCATGAATAGAACGGCTTGAGATAACGTGGGCCCATGTAGTTAGCGACATGCACGCTTCACAAAGTTTGACCTTTACTTCCTTGTAACTGCTTCCGTGAATTACGTGGGATCGATGCTTCATGCTTTTTCCTTTCTTTTTTCGGCTGACAAGCGATATATGGATACTGGTATTTTTTGAATCAGTTTATCTCTAACGTAGCAAACTTTGCTTCCATCTTGATTGAAATTTGTTTCAATCTCATTTATTGAATTTGACGATTTGTATTCAATGCCCGAAATCAATGTTTCCATGAAAGTTTCTTGGAATGTAATATTACTTGTTTCCACATTTCATGTTTTTTTCTCTTTCACGATTACACGTGCTTCGATGGAATAGGGATGCATTTCTAAACAAACATTTTGTGTCCAACTACTTTGAGTGCAACTTATTTGTGCTTCCTGTCCGGAAATATATTTTTTTTACCGATAGTGACATTGCTTCCACAAAAAAATATTTTCATCAGTACAAATCTATATCTATCATTATGCTTCGAGCGGCTAGATTTTTTTTCGATATAACATTGGACTGCTTCCAAATAAATAAACATTTGTTTCCATCTATTAGAGTTTGCTTCAACAAATTAAGATACAATTTTCTTCAAATGGAATTGGGCCAAATTGACGATTGGGTCAACCTATCAACTGCGATGGATGTCATACGTGCAACTACTTCCAAAATTGCTACTAAATGCTTCTTAGTTGCATCGGTATTGCTTCCAAAATTGCTACTAAATGCTTCCTAGTTGCATCATTATTGCTTGCGGAATTGCTACTAAATGCTTCCTAGTTGCATCGGTATTGCTTCCAAAATTCTATGGGAGCTGCTGATTTGGGTTCCCACATGATGTTGAGATGCTCTGCAGTGTCGTTTCCATCACTGACAACATCAACCAGCACGACGCACTTCGCTCTTACGTGTGATCGCCCTTCCGCTTCCATCGACTCCCCATCACATATCACAGCTAGCTGCGCGGTTGGTATGGCGCCACGTCAGCATCGCGTGTCATGGAGAAGAAGACTCGCCACAGTAGTACATCGGCCACCATATGCAGCAAGACTCACGTTGGTGATGGTGGGTGCGGGCGCTGTCACCTAATGCTAGGATGGCGCATCAGCGAGGAGCAACTGAGGCTGCGGGCGCTGGCGGATACGTAGGTGTGGAGCGTCAAGATGGCCAGTCAATTTAGAGGTGAGGTTCAAGGCCACTAATGAAGGGAGAGAGGAATGGGGAGTGATTATAGGGATGTGGGTGCGGCTAATTCTGGAAGTTTGAATGGGATTTTTCTAGCAAATCATGAGCGTGGGATAAACATAAACGAACGGCACACGGCTGGTATGACAAGTCTCTTCCATCAGATGTATGATGCAAAGTGTTTCCCATTATCATTCTAGGATACTTTTTGGGCATTTATATACCAATATATAACATTTTTGAGCACTAACCTATTGACCTGGTGCCCAGTGTCAGTTCCTGTTTTCTACGTGTTTTTTTTTGCTTTGCACGTTTATGTAACATCCCAATTTTCTTAAATTCGGATGTTAATAGATCATACATATGCATCTCATATTTTTATGCATTATTTTGCTCTTTTGAAAATTTTATTCATTATGTAACTTGAGGCAATTTATTTGAGTGGAGATAATATGACTTCTCCCATGTGAAATAAAAAGTTCATGATGTTTAAAATGTTATATGAAGTTGTCCGATTTGGTTTTTCAAATTTTATAATCTTTGAAATTATTTTCAGTTGAGTTTTTAAAAGCTCGTTGTTCGTCCTATTGCATAAAAGCTCATTTTCAAATGTTTGCATTAGGTGGAACTAGGGTTCCTATAGATATAGTATATATATATAGTATATATTAGAGATATATTATATGTATATGTATATATTAGTTGTATATATTATTCTGGTTTTTTTTCTAAGTATTATAGTATATATGTATGTTATTTTCTGGTATTTTATTTAACTAGAAAATATAAATAAATAAATATATATATATACTTTTTATTATTATTTATTATTTTTTTCTTTGCTAGCTGTTTGTTCTTTTTTTTAAAGTGCAACAGGTGCCACCGGGGCCAGCCCACCAGTCTACCGAGGCAGGCCAGCCCCAGACCGCACCAGCCCCATCGAGCGCCCAGCTCCTGTGCCGCGAGCCGCGAGGACTCCACCAGGACCGAGTGCATCGAGCCCCGTCTCCTAGCCAGACTCATGTGCCCATGAGCCTTAGCGCCAGCCGCCAGGTGGCCTGGATCCCATCGCCCCTTGCCTCGTTTCTTCTCACGCTAGAAGGGACCCCACAGCTAGCGCAGCCCCAGGCCCCAGCACCCCATCGAGCCAGGTGGGCAGGGCTGCCCACGAGGCCACGTGCCCCACGAGCCACAACTCCCAGGGACATTGCCCCAGCGAGCCAGGCGCCGAGGCCAGCTCCCCAGCCATCGCCCCAGGGACCAGCAGCACAGCCCCTGCGCCAGGACCCCCACTTGCCTCGTTCCTCCCATCCCGAGCCGGTCTCTCGTTGAAACCGAGACCGAGCCACGGAAGAGCTCCTGTTGGCTAGGGCTTTTTATTCCTCGCGAGGGAGATATCCCAGAGACCGAAGCCCCTTCGCCGAGACCCACTGCTGCCACGATTTCGATCTGCCACCGCGCCCCATCTCACCGAGGAACCCACCACGGAGAAACACCGGAGCACCACCGGAGTTCACCCGTGTTCGTCGGAGTTCGCGGAGCCGCCGTCACCGGAGTTCGTTCGACCACCACCGGAGCACCGACGGAGGAGCCACACAGAGACGGTTCCATTTTTCCCCGCGGTTCATGGTGAGAACGCACGCACGATCCGATTCATCAAACCCCGATGAACAGCTTCTGGGCTAATAAAATCTGTTTTTAACCTGTTTTTAGCTTTGTCAGATTCTTGGTAAATTTTTCAAACGTGTTTAACTTTTTACTCGTAACTCCGATTCAGGAAATTCTTTTTCCTGTGATCTCGTATTAATGAGTAGAACATGTTAGGACCAGTAGTTTTCAGTTTTACGAAAATTATTTTTTTTGTTAAAACAGATTTATTTTAGACCTACGGGAGGCCATATTTTGCAAACCGTTCATCCGGTTTAGTTGATTTTTTTGCGTTGTCATGGTATCAGCATGTCGATGATTTTATAACTGCTGCCATGCTATTTATGCTTTGGTTTTAAACAAGTTGTTTTATTGCCGATGGTTTTATTTGGTGTTATGTGATTGTGGTGATTGATTGGTGTGATTGTTTGCAACGTGTAGATTGTGCGGAGTGCGACGCAAATTATTGTCAGGAGTGTGACTGTCTGAACCAGAATCAAGGCAAGTTACATGTTGATCATCCTTTACCTATTATTTTCTATGCATGTAGTATTATATCACCCTATGAAAATTATGCATGTACAGGAATATTATTATTATTGCTATGCTATTGAGCTATATCCCCTTGTCGTGAAGATCGTGGTATTTGTAGTTTTGCTATGCTATGTAGACGGGGATTGGTTCCTGTATTCATTGAGATTATGTGAGGATTACTACAAAATAAATTTGAGTAGTAATTAAGGATATAATACACCTCTGGGCGGATATGGTATTGCTGGGTGGTTTCAAGAACATCATGGTTTCTACCCTTTGAATGTAAGTGGATGCCGCCCAGGTTCAAAAAGATCAGACAAACTTAGTGACTAGTAGCTTCCGTGCGCAACCACTAGCTATATGGGCTTTGACTTAGTTGAGTAGGTTGTGGGAACCTTGCCTGGGCAAAGCTAGCAGATGTAGATATAAATAGGTGTACCGGCTTGCCGTTGGGTGGAGGTGACTACTTCTGAAAGACTTCGTCTCAATCTTCGGGTTGGGCCTAGTGGGTACAATGTGCAAACCTCTGCAGAGTGTATAAACTAATCATGATTAGCCGTGTCCCCGGTATGGACAATTTTGAGCAGCTAGGCCATTGCAGTTGTTGGATGATCTTGACAGATGACACACTTAATAAAACTTGGTGGGAAACTTAATAATGGTAATAGGTTGGAGTTGGAGATGCCAATTCAACCATATGTGAGTTATTGTAGCAAACTAACTAAAACTTGACTATTAGGTAGCTATGAGGATAAAATCAGCTTTCTGCAAAATAACCATCATCCTTTCTCTTGTTATACTATGCATATACATGTAGGTCTGCTATATTATTTTTCCTGTGTAACTTGCCAATACATTCAAAGTATTGACCTATATGGCTGCAACGTATCATGTTGCAGGATATTCAGGCGAGGAGTAAGGTACCGTTAGGGTCGCGAGTCTTCACTCAATATCGCGAGTGGGCTATGATGGGACTCACCGTTATTATTCTGCTACGTTTCCGCTGTTTAATAGAATAGAGCTAGCTAAGTGCTATGCAGATTTTTATATTTTATAAATTCTGGATCATACGTTGTAATAAATGATGCACTTGCTATTCTGGTTTTCATCTATACTGTGTGTGCTAGCGAGTCGATCCAGGGACTAGCACAGTAAAGCACAGAGACTCAAATCCTTCGAGGTTTGGTCGTTACAGATGGTATCACAGCAATGCGTTGACTGTAGGTCGTGGCCCTAGAAAATGGATTAGAAAAGCCATAGGAGTGAAAGTTTATTCTATTAACTTTGTCTACATCTTACTCTTTCATTAGACAACCACTCTAGTATCTTGACCAGCTTAAGTAGGAACTAGTGTTGAGACCACCACTTATCTTTTTTTTATTTGCGCTATTAACGTGTTAGCGTATCTGATTATGTCCGCTTTGTGGCATGACGATACTAGGTTGCTTGCTTGATTGTTATTTTTCTTGTTTGTGAAACTAGGATCTTGTCGGAATTATTCGACTATATATATAGATATGTTTGATTACTGTTATGCTTGTTTGTGTTATTGCTATGATGTTTTGTTGCCTCATATATATTACCTTGATCATAATATGCATATGGGTAGAATATCTATATTCCTTTAGACCTATTCTATCTATTACTCATCTATTCTTGCCAACCAAAACCCTTAGTATGCCTATTAGAGTGAGTTCCCCAGGAGCTGAGATGATAGCAGGTGTTGGTTGTCATCAGTTAAACTTGTCTATCGGGAAGCATGAGTTCCCTACAGATTTGATCATATTGAAGTCACAAGGTCTGGATATTATTTTGGGTATGGACTGGTTACAATTGTATGAAGGAGTTATCGATTGTGCTAGTCGATCTATTTCTCTCAGTGCACCAGGAGGGAGGAGAATCAAATATGTATGTAAGTATCAGCATAAGAGGATGCAGGTGAACTCTCTTAAGGGGGGTAGCCTGGAAGAGGTGCTAGTTGTGAAGGATTATCCAGATGTGTTTCAAGTATCCCACCTGAAGAAGTGTCATGCCGAGATGGCAGATGTTCCTTTGAGAGATACAGTGCCACTTGAGGCAATTCAGTTGGAGACTGACTTGACGTATGAGGAGAAGCCTGTTAAGATTCTGGAGACAGCAGAGAGAGTTACTCGCACCAAGACAATCAGGTTATGCAAAGTTCAGTGGGATCATCATACCGAAGAAGAGGCTACTTGGGAACGAGAGGAGGATCTCAAGCAGGAACACCCACACCTATTTGCTAGCCAACCCGAATCTCGAGGGTGAGATTCCTCTTAAGGGGGTAGGTTTGTAACATCCCAATTTTCTTACATTCGGATGTTAATAGATCATACATATGCATCTCATATTTTTATGCATTATTTTGCTCTTTTGAAAATTTTATTCATTATGTAACTTCACGCAATTTATTTGAGTGGAGATAATATGACTTCTCTCGTGTGAAATAAAAAGTTCATGATGTTTAAAATGTTATATGAAGTTGTCCGATTTGGTTTTGCAAATTTTATAATCTTTGAAATTATTTTTAGTTGAGTTTTTAAAAACCTCGTTGTTCGTCCTATTGCATAAAAGCTCATTTTCAAATGTTTGCATTAGGTGGAACTAGGGTTCGTATAGATATAGTATATATTAGAGATATATTATATGTATATGTATATTATATATATATATATGTATATATTAGTTGAATATATTATTCTGTTTTTTTTCTAAGTATTGTAGTATATATGTATGTTATTTTCTGGTATTTTATTTAACTAGAATATATATATATATACTTTTTATTATTTATTATTATTTTTTCTTTGCTGGCTGTTTGTTCTTTTTTTTTAAAGTGCAACAGGTGCCACCGGGGCCAGCCTACCAGTGCACCGAGGCAGGCCAGCCCCAGCGCACCACTAGCCCCATCGAGCGCCCAGCTCTTGTGCCGCGAGCGGCCAGGATTCCACCAGGACCGAGTGCATCGAGCCCCGTCTCCCAGCCGGACTCCTGTGCCCATGAGCCTTAGCGCCAGCCGCCAGGTGGCCTGGATCCCATCGCCCCTTGCCTTGTTTCTTCTCACGCTAGAAGGGACCCCACAGCTAGCGCAGCCCAGGCCCAGCACCCCATCGAGCCAGGTGGGTAGGGCTGCCCACGAGGCCACGTGCCCCACGAGCCACAGCTCCCAGGGACATTGCCCCAGCGAGCCAGGTACCGAGGCCAGCTCCCTAGCCATCGCCCCAGGGACCAGCAGCACAACCCTTGCGCCAGGACCCCACTTGCCTCGTTCCTCCTATCCCGAGCCGGTCTCTCGTTGAAACCGAGACCGAGCCAGGGAAGAGCTCGTGTTGGCCAGGGCTTTTTATTCCTCGCGAGGGAGATATCCCAGAGACCGAAGCCCCTTCGCTGAGACCCGCTGCTGCCACGATTTCGATCTGCCACCACGCCCCATCTCGCCGAGGAACCCACCACGGAGAAACACCGGAGCACCACCGGAGTTCACCCGTTTTCGTCGGAGTTCGCGGAGCTGCCATCAGCGGAGTCCTTTCGACCACCACCGGAGCACCGACGGAGGAGCCACACCGAGACGGTTCCATTTTTCCCCGCGGTTCGTGGTGAGAACGCACGCACGATCCGATTCATCAAACCCCGATGAACAGCTTCTGGGCGAATAAAATCTGTTTTGAACCTGTTTTTAGCTTTGTGAGATTCTCGGTAAATTTTTCAAACGTGTTTAACTTTTTACTCGTAACTCCGATTCAGGAAAATCATTTTCCTGTGAGCTCGTATTAATGAGTAGAACATGTTAGGACCAGTAGTTTTCAGTTTTACGAAAATTAATTTTTTTTGTTAAACCAGATTTATTTTAGACCTACCGGAGGCCATATTTTGCAAACCGTTCATCCGGTTTAGTTGATTTTTTTTTTGCGTTGTCATGGTATCAGCATGTAGATGATTTTATAACTGCTGCCATGCTATTTATGTTTTGGTTTTAAACAAGTTGTTTTATTGCCGATGGTTTTATTTGGTGTTATGTGATTGTGGTGATTAATTGGTGTGATTGTTTGCAACGTGTAGATTGTGGGGAGTGCGACGCAAATTATTGTCACGAGTGTGACTTTCTGAACCGGAAACAAGGCAAGTTACATGTTGATCATCCTTTACCTATTATTTTCTATGCATGTAGTATTATATCACCCTATGAAAATTATGCATGTATAGGAATATTATTATTATTGCTATGCTATTGAGCTATATCCCCTTGTCGTGAAGATCGTGGTATTTGTAGTTTTGCTATGCTACGTAGACGGGGATTGGTTCATGTATTCATTGAGATTATGTGAGGATTACTACAAAATAAATTTGAGTAGTAATTAAGGATATAATACACCTCTGGGCGGATATGGTATTGCTGGGTGGTTTCAAGTACATCATGGTTTCTACCCTCTGAATGTAAGTGGATGCCGCCCAGGTTCAAAAAGATCAGACAGACTTAGTGACTAGTAGCTTCCGTGCGCAACCACTAGCTATATGGGCTCTGGCTTAGTTGAGTAGGTTGTGGGAACCTTGCCAGGGCAAAGCTAGCAGATGTAGATATAAATAGGTGTACCGGCTTGCCGTTGGCTGGAGGTGACTGCTTCTGAAAGACTTCGTCTCAATCTTCGGGTTGGGTCTAGTGGGTATAGTGTGCAAACCTCTGCAGAGTGTATAAACTAATCATGATTAGCCGTGTCCCTGGTTATGGACAATTTTTAGCAGCTAGGCCATTGCAGTTGTTGGATGATCTTGACAGATGACACACTTAATAAAACTTGGTGGGAAACTTAATAATGGTAATAGGTTGGAGTTGGAGATGCCAATTCAACCATATGTGAGTTATTGTACCAAACTAACTAAAACTTGACTATTAGGTAGCTATGAGGATAAAATCAGCTTTCTGCAAAATAACCATCAGCCTTTCTCTTGTTATACTATGCATATACATGTAGGTCTGCTATATTATTTTTCCTGTGTAACTTGCCAATACATTCAAAGTATTGACCTATATGGTGATATGTTGCAGGATATTCAGACGAGGAGTAAGGTACCGTTAGGGTCGCGAGTCTTCACTCAACATCGCCAGTGGGCTATGATGGGACTCAATGTTATTATTCTGCTACTTTTCCGCTGTTTAATAGAATAGAGCTAGCTAAGTGCTATGCAGATTGTTATATTTTATAAATTCTGGATCATACGTTGTAATAAATGATGCACTTTCTATTCTAGTTTTCATCTATACTGTGTGTGCTTGCGAGTCGATCCAGGGACTAGCACAGTAAAGCACATAGACACAAATCCTTCGAGGTTTGGTCGTTACAGTTTACCCTACCAAACGAATTCCAAATGCCACGAAACTTTAATATGATTTTTTCTGGACTATATGAAGACCTGCAAGCATCGGAAGTGGACGAGAGACTGCACGAGGGAGGCACAAGCCAACGGGGCGCGACCCAGGGCTTGGCCGCGCCCTGATGGCTTGTGCCCCCTAGATGCCTCCTGACATCCCTCTGTGGCCTATAAATTCACAAATATTCCGAAAACCCTAGGAGTGCTCCCGAAACACTTTTTCCGCCGCCGCAAGTCTCTGTTCTGATGGGAGGCCATCTAAACCTCCGTTTCGGCGATCTGTCGGAGGGGAGATCAATCACGGAGGGCCTCTACATCAACCTTGTTGCCCTCACCATGATGTGTGCGTAGTTCACCACAGACCTACGGATCCGTAGGCAGTACGTAGATGGCAATATCTCTCTCCTATGATCTTCAATACCATGTTCATCGCATCTTCCCTTTGATCTATCCGATGCAATCACTATGTATGGTGTGTTTGTTGGGATCCGATGAATTGTGGGTTTATGTTCAGATTATTCATGAAAAGTATTTGAGTCACCTCTGATTATTATGATTCTTAATTGCATGATCATCATGGCTTCGTAATGCTCTCCGATCTATTGAGATAGTTTGGCCAACTAGATTAATATTTCTTCAGTGGGAGTGGTGCGTCGTAGTAGGTTCAACCTGGCGAATTTCTATATCCAAGTGACAGAAGGGGACAAGATGTGTCTTTGTGTTGCTGCTACTAAGGATAAAACGATGAGGGTTATTCATATTAATTGAGTTTACTTTGTCTACATCATGTCATTGTTCTCCAAGCATTACTCTGTTTTTACTTAATACGTAGAGAGACAAGTGATACGTCCAAAACGTATCTAAATTTTTTAAAGGTTTCATGCTACTTTTATGCTTTTGATAATTGTTTTTATATTAAGTTTATGATTTATTTGGACTAACCTATTAATAGTTGCAAAAGTGCACAGTGTTCTTGTTTTACACTTTTATGTGTAGGAACTATCAAAAATAGAAGAGGAAATCTTGTTGGAGTCGAATTGGGACTTTCGTGAAATCTGTCTGAAAATTCTTTTTAAAGATTGCCATGTTACAGGTCAAAGACGACCTCAAACAGAAAATTTACAGAAGACAAAAGTGTGGGCCATTTTATTCTGATAATTCTAGATATAACATTCTGATTTGGAGTTCTGACGCTTCTGGAAAGCCCGTTTTACTGGTGGAAAAATATCTGATTACGGGAATCGGTGACGTGATTGAGTCAAACTTTTACCATATTTGATGGATTCGACCAAGCCACGAATTTTTGACCTCATTAGGGCTTATAGGGGTCCGTAGGAAGGTTCTAGAGGTGCCCAAGATCCCTTGGATCAAAGGGGCATCCATCGGAGGGCCAAGGATGATCGTCCCAACTCATATAAGGAGAGGAAAACCCTAATTTCTCGGCAGCCACCAAGACCACGAAATTACCTCCTCAGAGGCATCCGCCTTGGGGTGGAGAACCACCTCCATACCAGCACCATCTCCAAGGAAGAAGGGGGGTCCAAGGGCCGTCGTCTCCTCTCCGGGTTGCACCTCTCCATCAACCACTTGCTCACCATGGCCATGTGTGAGTAGTCTCCCTCGAGGCTAAGGGCTCTACGTGTAGCTATGTGGTTATCTCTCTCTCCCATGATGTGATCTTGATTGTGATCATAAGCTATGTTAATCTAGGGTGATCCCATAATGTTTCCCCTTCTTCTATGTATTGGATTGATGTACTCACTTGATCTTATCTAGTATAATCTCCGAGACCATGGTGACTGCAGTCTATTGGACATGGATTAGAAGAATATTTTCATGAGTGATTTCCTCTTTTATGAATTGATTGAAGATTGAGAGTCTCTTGGTGCTTTTATTTGACTATCCTTGAGATATGTTGTGGTGATTGTGGTACTCTGTTTGGATGGCCGCGGTGACATTGGGAAATCCATAGATGAGAACTATGAACTCTGAGGTGTGCTTTTGTAGGCCTACATAATCCTCGTCCTCTCTTGATCACAAAGGAATGACCTCTGAGTACGTATCCATTGCATGTTTTAGTGGAAATGTCATGTGGTTAGACTATGTTAATGTTGTTGGGAGTTGCCACTAGTGAAAGTATGAAGCCTAGGCCTTGCTTTCCACCATTTAACACCATTTACTTTCAGTTTTGTTTCATGTTTGCTTGCTGCAATTTTTATTTCAGATTTACAATACCTTTTTTACCATCCATATCACTTGTCTTATAACATCTCTTCGCCGAACTAGTGCACCTATACAACTGACAATTGTATTAGGTGTGTTGTGGACACAAGAGACTTCTTGTATCTTAATTGCAGGGTTGCTCGAGAGAGACCATCTTCAACCTCTACTTTCCTGAGTTCGATAAACCTTAGGTCATCCACTTGAGAGAAATTGTTGTTGTCCTACAAACCTCTGCGCTTGGAGGCCCAACATAGTCGACAAGAACAAAAGCGTGATAGACATCAGCAAGCATAGAAGCGCTCTTGAAGTGGAGTAATAGTAATAGTTGCAGGCAGGAGTCGGCCTATTTGCTTATGGACGTGATGCCTATATACACATGATCATTGTCGTGAAAATCGCATAATTATTTGATGTTCTTTCAGTTTCCCAACAGTAATTTGTTTACCCACCATATGCCGTTGCCATAAGAGATGTCATTAGGGAACACTTAGGCACCCGGGTCTATTCACTTATATATTTACAAATGCTACTAGTACCTTGCTACCATTATTTGTGTTTTATTTTATTTTGCAATTTACAATTACCAACAATTATCTACACACCTCATTTGCTTGCAAATAACGAGATCAAGGGGATTGACAACCCTCTTGCCCGCGTTGGGTGCAAGTTGTTTGTCTCTTTATGTGGAGTCGTTGAAGACGGTTGAGGATTGGTATTCCTATTGGTTCGATAAACCTTGGTTCATAACTGAGGGAAATACTTACCTGCATTATGCTACGATAACCCGTTCCTCTTCATGGAAAACCCAGCGCAGATCACAATCATCAATACTCCAATGTAACCTCAAGTATGTGTAGGTTAATTATACGACATGCATCAAATAATTTCAGATTCATTATATTCAATCCAACACAAAGAACTTCAAAGAGTACCCCCAAGATTTCTATCGAAGAACGTAGTATGAAAACATGCAATCAACCCCTATGCATAGATCCCCAAGGTCACCGAAATTCACAAGTTGATGCCAGAACATATATCAAGTGAATCAATAGAATAGTGCAGTGTCACTACGGGTATCCACATGCAAGACATACATCAAGTGTTCTCAAATCCAGCATTCAGTCCAACATAACGAGACCTCAAAGGGAAAGATTATATTCATTACAACAAGATAGCAAGGGAAGAACACCATATGATCCGACTATATTAACAAAGCGAGTGATACATCAAGATCGGGACATCTCAAGAAAACAAGAGAGAGAGAGAGAGAGAACACATAGCTACTGGTATATACCCTCATCCCCAAGGGAGAACTGCTCCCTCCCCATCATGACCTTCGTCAGGATGATAAAGAATGGCCATCGGAGATGATTTCCCCCTCTAGTAGGGTACTGGAAAGGCTCCAGATGGGTTTTAGTTGATACAGTGATTTGTGGTGGCGGAGCAGAAGTTCTCTATTTATTTCTTAGGGTTTGTGTGTATATAGGAATTTTTGGCGTTGGAATCACGCTAAACAGAGCCACATCGGCCCCACGAACCATCAGGGCACACCAAGGGGGGTGGGTGCGCCCTGTTGGCTTGTGAACCACATGTGGCTCCCCTCCTATGATCCTTTGATCTGGTATTTCTTATTGCCTCTAGAAAAAATCATAAAAAAGTTTCGGGCGATTCCGAGAACTTTTATTTTCTCCACAAAAACAACACCACGGTAATTCTACAGAAAACAACGTCGGCTCGAGTTAGTTCTAAATAAATCATATAAAGTGCATCAAAACCATATAAAAGTATTGTAAACATAGGCAATCATGACACGAATACTTCATAAATTATCGATGCGTTGGATATTTATCAGTAGCCCCCAAGCTTAATCCCTACTCGTCCTTGATTAGGTACATGATAAAAGAAACAATTTATGAAGTGTGAATGCTAGCATAGTGAATAGTTTTAATCAATGATAATTCAATCACTTTTGCTAGCATCATTAAGAGCAACATTTATCATAAAACTCATCATGATAGAGTAGCAATCAATTCACATCTTATGGTTGAAACAATGTGTTCTCTTGAAACTTAACAATGCTTGTTTTTAGTCACCAAACAACTGCAATGCATCATCAAGTCTAAGTAAGAGCTCCACATAATCAATTATCATATAGTCTTCTATGATTGCTAATAATCAAGGCATATTTTTACAACAGATAGCATCCATCAAAAACAGAGAAAGATAGGGGCTTAAAGTTTCGTGTCGAAACATACTTATCATAAAGATAATTGTTAACAACAATGAATCATGATCAAATATATTTGAGTGGATATATATGTTTGGATCTTTCCCCACCACATGGTGCTTGACAACTAATAGATTGAATATGGAATAAGAAGTTGACTCAACATGAAAAGTAAGTAACATGAGAGTAAATATGTTATCCCTTTGCAGAGGGAAACATGGATTTGCACAGGTCCAGAGCTCATTGTTTCAAAACAGAGATGACTATGTAATTTTGGGTGGTGTGTCTTTCATGTCAATGTCACAAAATAGTTTTCAATATCTTGCATGCTAATCACATTATTGGAGGTCCCTAAACAGAATTCAAGTTTTAATCCCACTCCATCATTCAAACACATTCATGGACAACCGTATCCACGGGTACCATACAAATAATCAACTTTCTAGGGGGAGTTCTTGTTTATTTACTTTTGTATTATGAAGGATTGGGCATCCTTTTTACGAGCCTATCTCATGCAATGACAAGTGAATAAACAATCATTATGAGAATAACTCGCTTAGCACGGAAGATAATGACCACCTCGTCACTCCATGAGCAGTACGAGCATAGAAAACGAATATTTATTTGAATGTTTAAAGGTGGCACATGCAAACTTACTTGGAATGGTAGTGAAATACCGTATATAGGTAGGTACAGTGGACTCTCATGGAAGAAACTTGGCTCAAGTATTTGGATGCACAAGTAGTATCTGAACTTAGTACAAAGTTTTGGCAAGCAAAAGGTTCTAAACAAGCACCACATGTTGGAGGATCCATAACAATATAACGTCTATGCAAATATGCGCAAACATAGCCATTACGTTGTCTTCCTTGTCCAACATCAACTATTTTATCAAGGTTGAAAATAATTAATGGGTATTCACAATCATAAAATATGTCCAAGATAATATATTTGCATGTGAAAGTTCTCTTTCTTATACTAATCATTCATGAATTGCTTGTATGATTAATATTGTGATTGTCAAACTTTAATAGATTTATTTTCTAAACCAATTGTGAAATTACTGCTAAGCATAAAGCATATTTTTAATTTCAGATTTATTATATTTCATTCATTCAGAATTTTCTCTTAGGATATAAGTGAAGCACAAGAGTAAACATCAAACTATTCTCAAAAGATATAAGTGAAGATCAATGAGTAGTTAAACAATCAAGTAGCTATGTGAGGACTCTCTCTCAATAAAGATTTTTAGATCTGATATTTTATTTCAAACGGCAATGGAAACAAAAATACACTCCAAGAATAGCACGCATCATGTGGAGAAATAAACACTTAGGATCAACATAGGCTAACCGATAGTTGTTGATAAAGAGAGGTGGGATGCGTAGCATCCCCAAGCTTAGATGCTTGATACTTCTTGTAATATTTACTTTGGGTGCCTTGGGTATCCCCAAGCTTGAGCTTTTGTATCAATTTCAATCTTCTCATATCCCGGTTTCACCTAAGTCTCAAAAACTTCATCCACCTAAAACTTGAAAATAACTGATGAGATAGGTTAGTACACATAAAATTAAATCAAAACTTCATGTACTACCAAGACAAGTTGCATAATAATTTAAAAACTTTAGGTAATGTATATGATCATTTCCACAATTTATATCTATAAGTAATGAAAACTCTAGGATAAGTTGATAACAAAACTATGACAACAATATGTCCACACAGAACAGTGTGTAGCAATCTATTTAAAGAGTGTACTTATCTAATTCTGTAAATTCTGAAAATTTTGGACATCATAAAGAATGTGTTTTATAGTATTGTGTAAAAAATTCAAAAGCTCACCGTGTTCTAGTAAAATCTGATAATTCAAACACTACAACAGAAGTTTCTATTTTTATAGAACACACATCACACATGCAAATCAAGCATTCTAATGGCAATTCTTGGAACTTTTTATTGAAAAAAAAGATTATAAATAATATCTAACAGATAACAACATAATAAAATGACGCTCGAAGCAAACCACATATCATGTGACAAATAAAAATATAGCTCCAAATAAGATATACCAAAAATGTTGAAGACGAAAGAGGGGATACCTTCTGGGGCATCCCCAAGCTTAGACGCTTGAGTATTCTTTGGATATTACCTAGTGGGGCCTTTGGCATCCCCAATATTAGTTTCTTTCTTCTCATTATTCACCTCACATTGGTATCTCACCCAAAACTTCAAAACTTCAATCACACAAAACTTTACGGATCTTCGTGAGACATGTTAGTGTAACAAAGATAGATCATTCACTTAGGTAATGTCAAGACAAGATTCATAATCGTTCTCATATGATACCTACTATATTATATCATTACCATAATTTATATCAATCAATATAATCTATGGAAACATTAAAGTAAGTAAACTATGCATGCAAAACAGAATAGTATGTAACTCCTTATAGCATACATGTCATCACAATAATCATCATAAATAGGAGGCATGCTTTCATCATGATAAATTTCCTCATCAAAACTTGGGAGACAAAAACTATCATCTTCATAAAACATAGCGTCCCCAAGCTTGTGGCCTTGCATATAATTAGCACCATGGATATTCAGATAATTCATACTAATAATATTACTATCATGCTCATCATTCAAGGAATTCACATTAAGCATTTATGTAAAGTCTTCCTCTAACAACTTAGCACAATTTTGCAAACCATCATTTTCACGAAAGACATTAAAGAGATAAAGCAATTGAGGAAACCTAAACTCCATTTTTTGTAGTTTTATTTTGTAAACCAAACTAGTGAAAAGCAAGAAACTAAAAGATTTAATTGGAAGATCTAAAGATATACCTTCAAGAACTCAGCTCCCCGGCAACAGCGCGAGAAAAGAGCTTGATGTCTACTACGCAAGTTTATTCTTGTAGACGTTGTTAGGCCTCCAAGTGTAGAGTTTTGTAGGATAGCAACAAATTTCCCTCAACTGGATGAACTAAGGTTTATCAATCCGTGGGAGGTGTATTATGAAGATGGTCTCTCTCAAGAAACCCTGCAATCAAATACAACAAATCTCTTGTGTCCCCAACACACCCATTACAATGGCAAATTGTATAGGTGCACTAGTTCAGCGAAGAGATAGTGATACAAGTGTAATATGGATAGTAGAAATAGATTTTTATAATCTGAATAAATAAAAAAAGCAAGGTACCAATTACTAAACATCAAGAAAAATGGTATATTAATGCTTAGAAACAAGGTCTAGGGTTCATACTTTTACTAGTGCAATATCTCAACAATGCTAACATAGTAGAATCATATGGTCATCCCCCAACATGCAACAACGAATCACTCAAAAGTTCATAAGTACCAGAGAACATAAGATGAAATTGGTGTAGGTAGTAGAACCACCTCAAAGTTATTCTTCCTGATCAATCCTCTGAGCTATACCTATAAGTGTCACAAACAACCCTAGAGTTCATACTATAATAACACATATGATACATATCAATCAACCCTAATGTCACCTAGATACTCCAATGTCACCCCAAGTATCCATGGGTTAATTACACGACATGCATCAAACAATTTTGGATTCATCATATTCAATCCAACACAAGGAACTTCAAAGAGTACCCCCAAGATTTCTATCGGAGAACGTAGTATCCAGACATGCAATCAACCCCTATGCATATATACTCAATGTCATCGGAATGCGCAAGTTGATGCCATAACATATATAAAGTGAATCAATAGAATACCCCAACGTCACTACGAGTATCCACATGCAATACATACATGTGTATCAAGTGTTCTCAAATCCAATATTCAATCCAACATAACAAAATCTCAAAGGGAAAATTTCAATTCATCACAACAAGATAGCAAGGGAAGAACACCATATGATCCAACTATATTAACAAAGCCTGTGATACATAAAGATCGGGATGCCTCAAGAACACGATAGTGAGAGAGAGAGAGATCGAACACACAACTACTGGTACATACCATCAGTCCTGAGGGTGAACTACTCCCTCCTTGTCATGGCCTCAGTCAGGATGATGAAGATGGCCATCGGAGATGATTTCCCCCCTAGGGTAGAGTACTCAAAAGGCTCCACATGGGTTTTTGGTAGATACAGGGATTTGCGGTGGCGGAGTGGAAGTTCTTTGTATATTTCTGAGGGTTTATATATATAGGATTTTTTGGCGTTGGAATCACGCTAAACGGAGCCACGTGGGCCCCATAAGCCATGAGGGTGCGATCAGGGAGGGTGGGCACGCCCTATTGGCTTGTGGAACATAGGAGGCTCCCCTCTGGTGGTTCTTCGCACCAATATTGGTCATATGTTCCAAAAATATCTTTAAAAAGTTTCGGGCGATTCCGAGACTTTTATTTTCTACACACAAAAAAAGCAAGAAATAATTTATGAAGTGTGAATGCTAGCATAGTATATAAGTTTGATCAATGATAATTCCAATAACCTTTTCTAGCATCATAACCAGAAACGTTTTCATAAAAATTATGATGGTTGAGTAGCAATCAATTCACATGTCATGGTTCAAACAATGCATTCTCATGAAACTTAACAACCCATGTTCTTAGTCACCAAGCAATTTTATTGCACCATAAAGTCTAAGTAAGATCTTCACATAATCAATTATCGTCTACTCTTCTTTTATTGTTAATACTCAAGGCATATTTTTATTTTTAGAACAAACAACATCCTTCGAACACAGAGAAAGATAGGGCTTAAAGTTTTGCCTCCCAACATACTTATCGTAAAGATAATTGTCAACAATAATGAATTATGATCAAACATATTTGACTATATATATATATATATATATATATATGTGTGTGTGTGTGTGTGTGTGTGTGTGTGTTTGGATCTTTCCCCACCACATAGTGCTTTCCAACTAATAGATTGAGGTTGGAATAAGAAGTTAACTCAACATGAAAAGTAAGTAACATGAAAGTAAATATATTGTCCCTTCGTAAAGGGAAGCAGGCGTTTGCAGAGTTGCCAACGCTCATTGTTTTAAAATAGAGATGAATATGTAATTTTGGGTGTTGTTCCTTTCATGTCAACATCACAATAGCATTTTCAATACTTCCATGTTAATCACATTATTGGCAGTTCCCAAGCAGAATTGAAATTTTACTCCCCCTCCACCATTCAAACACATTCCATGGCTAGCCGTATCCATGGGTACCATCCAAAATTTCTAGGGGGAGTTCTTGTTTATTTATTTTTGTAATTTGCTGGACTGGGCATCCTTTTATGAGTTTATCTCGTGCAACGACAAGTGAATAAACACTCATCTTGAGAATAACTCGCTTAGCATGGAAGATAATGACCGCCCCGTCGCTCCGTGAGCGATACGAGCACACAAAACAGGTATTTATTTGAATGTTTAGAGGTAGCACTTGCAAATTTACTTGGAATGGCCATGAAATACCATATATAGGTAGGTATGGTGGACTATCATGGAAGAAACTTCGCTCAAGGATTTGGATGCACAAGTAGTATCTCTACATAGTACGAAGTTTTGGCTAGCAAAAGGTTCTAAACAAGCACCACATTGTATTCCTTGTCCAACTTAAACTATTTGATCAAGGTTGAAAATAATTAATGGGTATTCACAATCACAAAAGATGTCCAAGATAATATATATGTATGTGAAAGTTCTATTTCTTGTACTAATTATTCATGAATTGCTTGTATGACCGGTATTGTGGTTGTCAAACTTCAATAGATTTTACTTTCTGAACCAAATGTGAAACTAATACTAAGCATATAGCACATTCATAATTTCATATTTATGATATTTCATTCATTCACAATTTACTCTTAGGTATAAGTGAAACACAAGAGTAAACATCAAACTACTCTCAAAACTTTAAATAATTAGGTAGCTATGTGAGGACTCTCCCTCTCTCAATAAATATTTTCAAATATGATATTTTCTTTCAAACAACAAAGAAAACAAAAATGCACTCAAATAATAGCATATATCATGTGGAAGAATAAAAACTTAGGTTCAACATAGGCTAATGATATTTATTGACGACGAGAGGTGGGATGCGTAGCATCCCCAAGCTTACATGCTTGAGACTTCTTGTAATATTTACTTGGGGTGACTTGGGCATCCCCAAGCTTGAGCTTTTGTGTCTTTTCAATTCCTCTCGTATCACGGTTTCACCCAGGTCTAAAAAATTCATCCAAACAAAACTTGAAAAGAACTCGTGAGATAGGTTAGTGCACATAAGAACAGATCAACTCTTTATGTACTGCCAATACAAGTTGCATAGTAATTTCGAAACATTATCTACTGTTTACTATTATTTTCAAAATTTATATCTACCAATATAATCTATGGAAACTATAGGATAAGTAGATAACAAAACTATGACAACAATCTGTCTAAACAGGACACTCTATAGCAACTGATTCTAAAAGTGTACCTATCTAACTCAAAAAATTCTAAAATTTTAGGACATGATAAATAATTTCTATTAATACACTGTGAAACTTTCCACGTTCCAGTAAAATATGATAATTCAAATACTATAACAAAAGTTTTCTGTTTTTGTACAACACACATCACACATGCAATTCAATCGTTCTAAAGGCAATTCTTGGAAATTTTTATGGACAAACAAGAATACAAATAAAAGATAATAGATAAAAATAAAATAAAATGATGCAACACATATCATGTGATGAATAAAAATATATCTCCAAGTAAGATATACCAATAATGTTGAAGATGAAAGAGGGGATGTCTTCCGGGGCATGTCCAAGCATAGACAATTGTGAATTCCTTGGATATTACCTTGGGGTTTCTTGGTCATCACCAAGCTTAGGTTCTTTTTTCTCCTTATTCTCCTCATATTGATATCTCACCCAAAACTTGAAAACTTCAATCACACAAATCTTACCGGAACTTCATGAGATGGGTTAGTGTAATAAAGATAGATCATTCACTTAGGTACTGTCAAGACAAGATTCATAATTTTTCTCACACTATACCCACTGTATTCTACCATTCCCATAAATTATATCACTGAATATAAGCTATGGAAACACTAAAACAAACAAACTATGAACGCAAAACAGAATATGTCAAAAACAGAACAGTCTGTGAAGATCTGAATGAACACCAAACTTCCATGACTCTAAAAAATCTGAAACATTAGGACGACGCGGAGAATTTGCATGCAAATTTTGTGAACAAATTTCATAATGTTTTCACGCTCCAATAAAATCACTAAATTCATATACTAGATGTAAATGTTATTGTTTTTTCCACAGAATTAAATCAACAAGTATCCACACTATTCCAAACGCTTTACGGGGAACCTGATAAGCCACAAGTATACGAGATCGTGATAGTTTTCGAGGGTAGAGTATTCAACCCAAATTTATAGATTCCACACAAGGGGAGCCAAAGAATATTTGCAGGTGTTAGCAGCTGAGTTGTCAATTCAACCACACTTGGGGATTTAGTAACTGCCGCACAGTGATCAGTAGCTCAGTAATATGATAGTTTTGATAGTTGTGGTAACAATAGAAGCAGTAATGGTAACAGTGATAACAGTTTTGTAGCAGTTGTAACAGCAGTAGCAACTCTAATGACTTAGCAAGCACAATATGTGGAAAACTCGTAGGCACTGGATCAGTGATATTGATGGATAATATTCATCATATAACAGTCACAACATAGGGCGACACAGAACTAGCTCCCGTTCATCGTTATAATGTAGGCATGTATTCCGGAGATAGTCATATGTGCTTATGGAAAAGAACTTGCATGACATTTTTTGTCCTACCCTCCCGTGGCAGCGGGGTCCATAAGGAAACTAAGGGATATTAGGGCATCCTTTTAATAAAGTACTAGAACAAAGCATTAACACATAGTGAATACATGAACTCCTCAAACTACAGTAATCACCGAAAAGAATCCCAATTATTGTCACTTTGGGGTATGCGGATCCTAACACATATTAGGTGCATATAACTTGCAAGATCGGATCAGGAACATAGATATAATGGTGAAAACATAAATGGTTTTGATCTGAAAATTCACCGACCAGCAATCCTACGAAGGGATTACTCACACCCGGTGGAGAGCATCGTGTAATTGGCAATGGAGGAGGGTTGGTGATGACGAAAACTAAAGATTCCCCCCTCCGAAGTCCCAAACAAACTCCAGATTAGGCCTCCCGATGAAGAACAGGAGGTGGCGTCGGCTCCGTATCGTGAAACGTGATGAAACTTCCTCTCTGGTTTTTTCTTGGAAAATAGGATTTTATAGCGGTGGAATTAGGGTCAGCGGAGCCACGTGGGACCCACTAGACACCAAGCCACGCCAAGATGGCATGGTGCACCCTGATGTCTAGTGGATACCTTTGGCCTCCCCTCCGATGGATCTTGGTCTAGAAATTATCTTTTATTCCATAAAATGTCCAAAAGGTTTCGTTTCATTTCGAGAACTTTTATTTATGCACAAAACAACACCATGGTAGTTCTGCTGAAAACAACGTTAGTCCGGGTTAGTTTCATTCAAATCATGCAAATTAGAGTCCAAAACAAGAGCAAAAGCGTTAGGAAAAGTATATACAATGGATACGTATCAACTCCCCCAAGGTTAACTCATTGCTTGTCCTCAAGCAATTTAATTAACAAACTGAAATAAAGAAAAACTTTTATGAATTCTTTTGTTCTTGTTTACATATACATGCTTACAGAGCACCCAGGTTTTCAGCATAAATCAGCACTAATCATATCGTCAATAACCTTTAAATACTATATTAGCTCATATCAATGGCATGATCAACTAGCGAGTAATAATAAGACAACTCAAACATCAACACTTTGTCAAAACAATCATGATATAATATGACAACAATGGTATCTCGCTAGCCTTTGTGAGAGTGCTAAACATAAATGTAGAGCACCTCCAAAGTTCAAGGAGTGACTAGACATTGTAATTCATGGTAAAAGATATCCAGTCATGCTGCAAACAATGATTACTTAGACACAAAGCATGAGGATGATAGCAGTGCTCTCACGTCTGGTGCTTACTTGAGAAGGTGATGACTCAAAGTAAAAAATAAAATATCATGAAAGTAAACAGAAAGTCCCTTCGGAGAGGGAAGCAAGGATTTGCAGAGGTGCCAGATCTCATGGTGATAATAAGAGATAAATTATTTTGGGAGGTGCACCCTTCCTGTTAATGTTACGACCAAGAGTTGTCGATATCTTCCATGCTAAACAAATTAGCGGCGGTTCCCAAGCGGTAAAAGTAAAGGTTTACTCCACCTCCACCAATCAAACACACTCCACGGCTAGCCGAATCCACGAGTGTTGTCCACACCAACAACAATCCAGGGGAGTTTTGTTTTATTATTTGTGATTTATGATTCGGGATTGGGAGTCCCTTTTACCAGCCCCTGTCGTGCAAGGACGAGTGAATAAACACTCATCATGAGAATAACCCGCTTAGCATGGAAGATATTGACTGTCCTCTGTTGCTCCATGAGTGGTCCAGGCACACAAAACAGAAATTCATTTGAAATATTAGAGGTGGCACATGCAAATTTCCGTGCAACGATAGGGTAATACCGCATATAGGTAGGTATGGTGAACTCATCTTGAATAACTTTGTTTCAAGGATTTTGATACACAAGCAGGATTCTCGCTTAGTATAGGCAAAGGCTAGCAAATAGGTTGTGAAGCGACCAGCTAGAGTCAAGCCACTCGATCATTCAGAAGGGGATACCATATCATCATACTACATCACAACCATTTTAATGCATGTTGACATCCAAGATAAATCAGTATCCACTCCTAGCTACTTAATCATGGCATGAAGAACTATAATCTCTAATTGTCATTGCAAACATGTTTGGTCATAATACGCTGAATCATGGATACTGGTCTAAACATATTTACAAAACAAAAACAAGTTGAGTTCATACCCGTTTTTCTTTGCCACGGTCACTCCATGAAGTGTCGTCATCATTGACTTTCACACGCATGACCGAATGATATGAAAATAATAATAGTGCAATTGTGTCGTGGACTAAGCTGGAATCTGCAATATTTTATTCAAAAGGATAAGACAAAGTACTATAGCTTTTTATTAGATCAATAACAATGCATATGAGATCCACTCAATATTTTCATTGTGGTCTTACCCATGGGTATAACTCAAAGAAGGGGGAAAAATCAGAGGAACAAACTAAAATATTTTTAGAGTTTTTAGTTTTTTCAAGAAGAAAGCAAATTAAAGCAGGAAAACCTAAAACGAGAAAAACTATTTACATGGGAAAGCTCCCAACAAGTAAAAAAAGAGAAATCTTTTTGGGTTTTCTTTTAATACTACAACTAAATTACGCTAGAAAGAAAAACCAAAAATAAGTGAGAAATATTTTTAGATTTTCTGCTAATTTTTCAAACACACAATAAGAAGGCAAGAAAATAAATTTAATAAGGATAGTACCATGCAAGAGTGTGAACACTGATAACCAGAATATGTAAGCATGAGTGTAAAGTCGGTGGAAAGACATACTCCCCCAAGGTTAGGCTTTTGGTCTAGCTTTGTAATCACCACCTGTAGTAGCCGTCCGGACTCATTTTGAACTGTTTGGGTTGCGGCACCAGAGATTCCCACTCTCGAGGCTCCTGCTCGGCCGCTGCTTGGGTGTTGTGGTAGGCAATAATGTCCTCCTGCATCATCGTGTATCTGTTCCTCGCAATAGAATCAAACAAAGCAGGTGGAGGCAATGGGATAATATCTTCAGTAATCTCACTAAATACTAAGTTATACGGGAGGTTACCCCGGGAATTATGATTGTCAATAAATTGGTGATCAACCATAGACTAGCGATCTAAATAAGCTTGTGGTAAAAGATAGTCATCATGACGAAAATGGATGTTAAAGTGTTTCGCTAAGCGAGTGGCATAAATACCACTTTGGATTTTACCCATAGATTTGTTATTGTGTAAAGGTTGAGCAATAATAGCTCCAAAATTAAAGGTGTGATCATTATGGAGTGCTCGGCGCAAAATGGCAAGGTCAGGAGAACTAAGGATACTGCCCTTCCCCCAAGCAGTTAAACACTTTATGATAAATAAAGCAAAGTAGTGCGCTCAAGGAAACTGTAGGCTCGGGGCTTTGGCTTTCAACACGCCTCTCGTCTCACCAACTATTAAGGTGAGTAGGAAATCCTCAAACTCAACAGGTTTGGGTTCTCTTAACTCCCCGAGAGAGGGAATTAAATATATCTCACAAAATTCAGTAAGTAGTATTTGGCGGGTTTCGACATATAGTTTAAACCGCACTGAAGGTGGATCATGCTTATTCAGAAAATAGAAATTTTGAACAAAGGAATTAGTGAGGGTATGGCATTGGTCACACTCATCTGCGATGAAGTTGGTCAACCCAACATTTGCCACTAATTGCGTAAACTCATGGTGGAATCCGACTTGTTCCATGAAAAGGAGTGTGTGGCCATTCCCACGGCCGGACCTGCGTCAATCGCAGGGTGATGAGTCCAGCAAGAGATGATTCACCAAGAACCCCCTTGGCATTCTTCTTGGATGAACTTCTCCTAAAGAGGTTCACTTTTCCAAAACAAAATTCTAAAAAAATGGGTCACAAATTAAGGTTAACAAAACTTCACAAGAATGATAGCAACTACTCATAGTGATGCCTGGAGCCTAAACCAAGCATTCAAACTACTTGTAAATTCAAGAATTCAACATGCAAGCTCATCTACAACAGCACCTAGACTAGCTAATTGCTTTTAAGATAAGCCACTAAAGCAAAAAACTAATTGGAGGAGTGGGGGAGTTACATACCCAGGAGAAATCCCCCAAAGCAGTTTCGGAAATGGAGTTTCGAGCAAAGATATTGAAATCCACGGGTTTGAGAGAAAGAACGTGAGAGAGAGAGCTACACGGATTTATTTTTTCTGGAGGTGGGTGACGAACTGAGCTGAAGGAATGAGTGAGGGGACCCCCTAGGGGCCCAATAGACACGTGCACGTGTGAGGGGGCTGGCGCACCCTCATGTCTAGTGGCCACGTGAGACACCCCCTGCAATGTTTTTAGTACTAGAAATTCTCAAATATTCAGGAAAAAAATCATGTAAAAATTTCATGTCATTTGGAGAACTTTTATTTTTGGGCACTTTTTTATTCCCTCTCACAGGGAGTTAAGAGATACCAGAGTTGTTCCTAGTGAATTCATCGACCTCATGCTTCTTCAAAATGATTCATTAAGAAGGTTGATCAAGTCTTATTAACAACCACTTCCAATTAGCATGATCCTGAAGAACTTTCGTGAAACACTAAGTTACCGCAATGGGGATGTGCATATCCCCAATAATAAGTATCTCATATTTATTTTTGTCAATAGGTAGAAGTAGTTGAAAACTTTCATTAGTGATAGTGAGAGATTTTTCAATAACATTAACACCATTCACTTGAAATTGTTTCCTTGGAAAATGCATCGTATGTTGTTTACCATTGACATGAAAAGTAACTTTGCTATTGTTGCAATCAATAACAGCCCCTGCAGTATTCAAGAAAGGTCTACCAAGGATAATGGACATGTTGACATCCTCGGGCATATCAAGTATAACAAAGTTTCTCAAGATAGTAACATTTGCAACAACAACTGGTGCATCCTTACAAATACCGATAGGTATGGCTATTGATTTGTCACCCATTTGCAATAAAATTTCAGTAGTTATGACTTTATTCAAGTCAAGTCTTTTGTATAAAGAGAAAGGCATAACACTAACACCAGCTCCTAGATCACATAAAGGAGTTTTCACATGGTTACTTTTGATGGAACATGGTATAGTTGGTATTCCTGGATCTCCAAGTTTTTTAGGTACTCCATCCTTAAAGGTATAATTAGCAAGCATGGTAGAGATTTCAGCTTCAGGAATTTTTCTGTTATTAGTGACGATGACTTTCATGTACTTGGCATAAGGGGCATCTTTAAAAGATCAGTTAAACGAGTACGCACAAAGACTGGCCTAAGCATTTTAGGAAAGCATTCAAATTCTTCACCATCTTTCTTTTTAGTTGGTTTAGGTGGATAAGGCATGGGTTTTTGAACCAATGGCTCTCTTTCTTTGCCATGCTTTCTAGCAACAAAATCTCTTTTATCATAACGTTTATTCTTAGGTTGTGGGTTATCAAGATCAATAGCATGTTCTATCTCAACATCATTATCGGATTCTTTATCATTTTCAGGTTGAGCATCTACATGAGCATCATCATTACCATTAGGTGAATGCTCACTACCATATTGGGTTTCAGCAGCAGAGATAGAGACATCATTAGCATTAGCACAAGGTTTCTCTAATTCAGGTTCACTAGAAGTATGCAAGGTCCTATCATTTTTATTTTTATTTTTCTTCCTAGGAGGACTAGGTGCATCAATATTAATTCTTTATGAATCTTGTTCAGTTCTTTTAGGATGAGCTTCTAGATATATTGTATCTCGAGTCATTGTTCCTCCTCTAGTCATTACTCTAACAACAACATCATTCATATTAATAGTCATTTCACGAAGTAGCTCACTTTGGGGTTTAGCAATTTGTTCTAGTTGGATTTGAACCATAGAAGCATGTTTTTCTACACCTCTTACATCATTGGTGATTCTAAATAACAAGGCACTTAAGCGAGCAATCATATCAGAGTTTTGTATCAATTGTTTCATAACATAGGAATTGAAATGATCTTGCTTTGTAATATAATTATCAATCTCATATAAGCATTGAGTGGGATGTTTATTGTAAGGTATGTCACCTTCATCAAACTTTAAAATAGAATTTACCTCCACCAAGTGTGGTGGTGTTTCGAGACCATGTATTTCTTCGGTAGGTGGTAAATTCTTAACATCTTCAGCTTTAATGCCTTTTTTTCCTTCATACATTTCTTTGCCTCTTGCATAGTTCTAGGACTAAGGAATAAGATACATCTCTTCTTTTGAGTAGCCTTAGGTGTGGTTCAGGAAGTGTCCATTCATCATAATTCTTCAATATATTAGTCAATAATTCCTCAGCTTGTTCGACAGTTCGTTCCGTGAATACACAACCAAGACAACTATCTAGGTGGTCCCTAGAAGCATCGGTTAGTCCATTGTAAAATATATCAACTATCTCATTTTTCTTAAGAGGATGATCAAACAAAGCATTAAGTAACTAGAGAAGCCTCCCCCAAGATTGTGGGAGACTCTCTTCTTCAATTTGCACAAAGTTAAATATTTCCTATAAGGAAGCTTGTTTCTGATGAGCAGGGTAATATTTCTCAGAAAAGTAATAAATCATATCCTGGGGACTACGCACACAACCAGGGGAAGAGTATTCTACCAAATCTTGGCATCACCCTTTAATGAGAACGAAAATAATTTGAGGATATAGTAGTAGAGAATTTTCTCATCATTAGTAAATAGGGTGGCCATATCATTTAGCTTAGTGAAATGTGCCACAACATTTCCATTTTCATAGACATGGAAAGGATCAGATTCAACCAGAGTTCTTATCTCTGGGACGTCGGAGAATTCATAATTCTTATCAGTAACAAAGATAGGTGAAGTACCAAACTTAGGATCATATTTCATTCTAGCATTCAAGGATTTTTCTTTAAACTTGCATAGTAATTTCTTAAGATCTTATCTATCCTTACAAGCAAGAAAGTCTCTAGCAATTTCTTCACCGATAACATAACCTTTAGGTATTTCAAATATTTCAGTTCTAGGATGGTCGTGGCTAAAAGGTATTTCAATATTTTCAATAGCAAAGACTTCATCAGTTTCAATAGTATCATCAATTTTAGCATGCTCAAATTCTTTAGCTCTAGCAAGTTGTTCATCAAGAAATTCACCTAGTGGGAGAGTACCATCAAGCAAGGTACTAGCATCATCATAAGCATCATTCATAGAAGAGGTAGAATCATCAATTACTCGCGACATATCATGATTAATAGTATGTGGTGGTGGTGTTGCCAGTCTATTCAAAACAGAGGGTGAATCAAGTCAAGTTAGATGGCAGTTCCTTACCTCCCATCGTCTTAGAGGGAACAATATTGGTTCTTCAATCTCTCAGATTCACAACAGTGCTCAATAAATAGATATCCCAAGTGACTCAGCAAATACAGCTATGCTCCCCGGCAACGGCGCCAGAAAACGTTCTTGATACCCCACAAGTATATGGGATCGCGATAGTTTTCGAGGGTAGAGTATTTAACCCAATTTACTAGATTCCACACAAGGAGGGCCAAAGAATATTTGCAAGTATTAGCAGCTGAGTTGTCAATTCAACCACACTTGAGGATTTAGTATCTGCAGCACAGTGATCAGTAGCTCAGTAATATGATAGTTTTGATAGATGTGGTAACAATAGCAGCAATAACAGTAACAGTGATAGGAGTTTTTTAGTAGTTGTAACAGCAGTAGCAACAGTAATAACTTAGCAAGCACAATATGTGGAAAACTCATAGGCACTGGAGCGGTGATATTGCTGGATAATATTCATCATATAACAGTCGCAACATAGGGCGACACAGAACTAGCTCTCGTTCATCGTTATAATGTAGGCATGTATTTCGTAGATAGTTATACGTTCTTATGGAAAAGAACTTGCATGACATCTTTTGCCCTACCCTCCCATGGTAGCGGGGTCCATATGGAAACTATGGGATATTAAGGCCTCCTTTCAATAGAGAACTCGAACAAAGCATTAACACATAGTGAATACATGAACTCCTCAAACTACGGTAATTACTGGAAAGAATCCCAAATATTGTCACTTTGGGGTATGCGGATCCTAACATGTAGTAGGTGCATATAACTTGCAAGATAGGATAAGGAACATAGATATAATGGTGAAAACATAAACGGTTCAGATATCAAATCATGGCACTGGGCCCTAGTGACAAGAATTAAGCATTACAAAGTCATGGCAACATCTATCTCTGAACATAGTGGATACTAGGGATCCAGCCCTAACAAAACTAACTCGATTACATGATGAATCCCATCCAGCTCTTCACTGACCAGCAAGCCTACGAAGGGATTACTCACTCCCGGTGGAGAGCATCATGGAATTGGCAATAGAGGAGGGTTGGTGATGACGAAAACTGAAGATTCCCCTCTCCGGAGCCCCAAACGGACTCCAGATTAGGCCTCCCGATGAAGAACGGGAGGTGGTGTCGGCTACATATCGTGAAACGTGATGAAACTTCCTCTCTGATTTTTTCTTGGAAAATAGGATTATATAGCGCTGGAATTAGGGTCAACAGAGCCACGTGGGCCTCACTAGACATCAGACCATGCTAGGTGGGCCTGGCGCGCCCCTCAGATGTATCTTGGTTCCAGAAATTATATTTTATTCCATAAAATCTCTAAAAAGTTTCGTTCCATTTCGAGTAGTTTTATTTGTGCACAAAAACAACACCATGGTAGTTCTACAAAAAAAGTGAGTTCGAGTTACTTTCATTCAAGTCATGCAAATTAGAGTCCAAAACAAGAGCAAAAGCGTTTGGAAAAGTAGATACGATGGAGACGTATCAGCACCTTATTCAAATAAAAGACACAAAACATTATTAATACAATACCTTAATTATGTGAACACACAAAAATAGGAAGGATAAATATTGGGTTGTCTCCCAACAAGTGTATTTCTTTAATGCCCTTTAGCTAGGCATGATCATTTCAATGATGCTTATATAAGAATAGTAATTGAAATATGAAAAAGAGCATAATGAATCACATGGCAAGCATATTTAAGTCTAACCCACTTCCTATGCATAGGGATTTTGTAATCAAACAATTTATTGTAGCAAAAAACAACTTGGATAGGAAGGCAAACGAAGCATGACTTTAAAACTTTGAACACATAGGGAGGAAGCTTGATATTATTATAACACCTACAAGCATATGTTCCTCTCTCATAATAATTTTCAATAGCATCATGAAGGAATTAAACAATATAACTATCGCATAAAGCATTCTTTTCATGATCTACAAGCATAGAATTTTCATTACTCTCCCCATAAGCAAATTTCTTCTCGTTCATAATAGTGGGAGCAAACTTAACAAAATAACTATCATGTGATACTTGAGTGTCACAATACAATTGAAAATTAAAATCAAGATGACAAGTTTCAAGGTTTTCATTACTATTTATAACATACATGTCATCCCCGTAATCATCATAGATAGCAACTTTGTTGTCATAGTCAATTGAAGCCTCTTCCAAAATAGTGGAATCATCACTAAATAAAGTTATGACCTCTCCAAATCCACTTTTAGCATTCTGAAAATATTCAACACCCTCCAAAATAGTGGGATCATTAGTACCTAGAGTTGACACTCTTCCAAACCCACCTCCATCAATATAATCATCGTAAATAGGAGGCATGATTTCATCATAATAAATTTGATCATCAAAACTTGGGGGACTAAAAATGTCATCTTCATGAAATATAGCATCCCCATGCTTGTGGCTTTACATATCATTAGCATCATGGATATTCGGAGAATTCATTCTAAAAATATTACTATAATGCTCATCATTCAAGGAATTCACATTAATCATTTTTACAAATTATTCCTCTAACAATTGATCACAATTTTCGGAACCATCATTTTCATGAAATACATTATAAAGATTAAGAAAATGAGGCAACCTAAACTCCATTTTTTGTATTTTTATTTTTATAAACCAAACTAGTGATAAACAAGAAATTAATATATTCAATTGCAAGATCTAAAGATATACCTTCAAGATCTCACCTCCCGATCAACGGCACCATAAAAGAGCTTGATGTCTACTACGCAACTTTATTCTTGTAGGCGTTGTTGGACCTCCAAGTGCATAGCTTTGTAGGACAGCAGCAAATTTCCCTCAAGTGGATGACCTAAGGTTTATCAATATGTGGGAGGTGTGGGATGAAGATGGTCTCTCTCAAAAAAACCTGGAATCAAATACAAGAAATCTCCAGTGTCCCCAACACACCCAATACAATGTTGAATTGTATAGGTGCACTAGTTCGGTGAAGAGATGGTGATAGAAGTGCAATATGGATAGTAGATATAGATTTTGATAATCTGAAAAATATAAAAATAGCAAGGTAGAAAGTGTAAAACAGTGAGCAAAACATTGTATAAATTCTTGGAAATAAGGCCTAAGGCTCATACTTTCTCAAGTGCAATCTCGCAAAATGCTAACATAGTAGAATCATATGATCATCCCTCAACGTGCAACATAGAATCACTCCAAAGTTCATAAGTAGCGGAGAACATAAGATGAAATTGGTGTAGGCAGTAGAACCACCTCAAAGTTATTCTTTCTGATCAATCTTTTGAGGTATTCCTATAGGTGTCACAAACAGCCCTAGAGTTCGTACTAAAATAACACCCATGATACATATCAATCAACCCTAATGTCACCCAGATACTCCAATGTCACCTCAAGTATTTGTGGGTTAATTATACGACATGCATCAAACAATTTTAGATTCATCATATTCAATCCAACAGAAAGAACTTCAAAGAGTACCCCAAGATTTTTGTCGGAGAATGTAATAAGAAAATATGCAATCAACCCCTATGCATAGATCCCCAAGGTCATCGAAATCCGCAAGTTGATGACATAACATATATCAAGTGAATCAATAGAATACCCTAATGTCACTATGGGTATCGGCATGCAGGACATACATCAAGTGTTCTCAAATCCAATATTCAATCCTACATAACGAGATCTCAAAGGGAAAGGCTCAATTCATCACAACAATATAGCAAGGGAAGAACACCATATGGTCCAACTATATTAACAAAGCCCGTGATACATAAAGATCGAGATGACCCAAGAACACGGGAGAGAGATCAAACACATAACTATTGGTACATACCCTCAGCCCCGAGGGTGAACTACCCACTCCTCGTCGTGGCCTCCGCCAGGATGATGAAGATGGCCACCGGAGATGATTTTCCCCTCCAACAAGGGTACTGGAAAGGCTCGAGATCAGTTTTCCATTGATACAGAGAGTTGCGCCAACGGAGCATAAGTTCTCTGTTTATTTCTGAGGGTTTATATATATATAGGATTTTTGGCATTGGAATCACGCTAAACGGAGCCACGTATGTGTTGGGGAACGTCGCACGAGAAACAAAAATTATCCTACGCGCACGAAGACCTATCATGGTGATGTCCATCTACGAGAGGAGATTTGGATCTACGTACCCTTGTAGATCGCACAGCGGGAAGCATTAAGAAACGCGGTTGATGTAGTGGAACATCCTCACGTCCCTCGATCCGCCCCGCGAACCGTCCCGCATCCGTCCCACGATCTGCTCTGATCTAGTGCCGAACGGACGGCACCTCCACGTTCAGCTCGACGATGATCTCGGCATTCTTGATCCAGCAAGCAAGACGGAGAAGTAGATGAGTAATCCGGCAGCGTGAAGGTACTCCGGTGGTGGTGAAGGATCTACTCCTGCAGGGCTCCGCCCGAGCTCCGCAGAAATACGATCTAGAGGAAAAATCGTGATGTTTTGTGGTCGGGCTGCCGTGGCAAAGTTGTCTCAAATCAGCCCTAGACCTTCACTATATATAGGAGGAGGGGTGGGGAGACTTGCCTTTCGGTCCACGACCCCAAGAGCCCGCCGGCCAAGGTGATGGAGGGGTCCACCTCCAATCCTAGTCCAACTAGGATTGGAAGGTGGAGTCCTTCCCTTCCTTCCCACCTCTTTTTTTTTCCTTTTCCCTTTGATTTCCTATCTCCTGCGCATAGGGCCTCTTGGGCTGTCCCACCAGCCCACAAAGGGCTGGTGCGGCACCCCTAAGGCCTATGGGCTTCCTCCGGGTGGGCTGCCCCCCCCCCGGTGAACATCCGGAACCCATTCGTCACTCCCGGTAATGCCCGAAAACTTTTCGGTAATCAAATGATGTCATCCTATATATCAATCTTCGTCTCCGAACCATTCCAGAAACCATCGTGTCGGGACCCCGATCCTAAGCCATAGGAATCCAGCCTGTAACACATCGCATCCCTTTGTGGTCTCACGCACGGTTAACTCCACGGCTGCAGCCTTACCTTAGCCGGGACCGTTTGCGTCTTTTGACTCACGTATGCGATAGTGTCGCTAGCAATCCAATGTCCAAGAACCCGGATCGACATGTCTAGTCATAAACCAAAGTGGCAGTACCGCACAAGGACAGGCATACATGACCCAACAAAGCAGGTGTCGGTCATCAGCGAACGTAGACGAGTCGTAGCAAGCTACAAGGACTCCATTACGTCGCGTGACATTTCCCCAAAGAGGACAGACACAGCAGCTAAGAAGGACACATGCCGGTCAACCAATGTGTCCGGAGCAGTAGCGGACTACCAAGGCTCATTGGATCACAAAGGGGCATTTCCTTGTAAGGAGTGCTACCAAAGTTCACGACTAGGTAATCGAACCCCATACATATCAAGTACAGCACACGTACGCATGGCATATCGATATGTATAGATACATCGATGGCATCACAACATAACCATAAACATACAACCCTTATTTAAGAGGCTCAGAAGAGCCACACACATAATATTACACATTAAGGTCTCCCGACCCATAATAGCAGTCATACAAATACAAGCCAGCGGAAGAGTTATAAACTGTCTCGGAACAGACAGGGCAACTAGAAGGCACATGGCCTGACTATACTACAGAGCTGACGTAGGGCCAGATCGTAGCTGGGACACCAGCTACTCGTCGTCGTCGATGTCTACGAAGAACCCTCCATTAGGGTCATTAGCAACCTCTGCAACATTTATTAAGCAAACATGAGTACGAAGGTACTCAGCAAGACTTTAGGAGAACTAACTACTCATGCAAGGTATCAAAAGGTATTGTGGGGTTTCATGCGGGAAGCCAGCATTTGACTCGTGGCTAGACAACTTGCATTTTGAAATTAGTTTTGACAACTTGATTTCTCGCACACGAGTCCACTAACACCACAACAATACACTATCGTGGAATCATTCCGTCTCCATACGGAAATGCCGTCCACGACACTCACGCTTATCTTGACAATTTTATGAGTAGCCATTGAAGTTATCTATGAACAACATATGTCTCCAAGTAGTCCATATCCGCGGACGCGGCTATTTGAATAGATCATAACCCTGCAGGGGTGTACTTCGTCATACACGCTCTCGCCACTTATCGCTATGTGCACGTCATGCACCTCGGCAACCTTCAAGCGGAAGCCCAGCGAGGGAGTCGGCCACGACCGTTAACCACACTAGTACCTAGTCCAGGTTTATCGCCTATCTGAGAGTAACCCGTACGGAAGTCCGGCCGAGGTTTCCGCCACGGCCTCAAACGATGTGCGCAGGGTTCCCAAGCCCACCATCCGGGTGCCACTTGGTACACCGTGCCACTGCCTACCGCATCACGGCCCACCTCTCAGGTCAGCACCATGCACGGCCTCCAGCATTTCTATAAACACCAGAAACTACTTGCAACTCCTGGACCGAGTACTAAGTGATTAATAGGCCGAGCGGGGTCATATTTCAGGGCCCAGCATGTGGTAGTATCTAGTCTTGGAATACATACACGGAACTCAGTTCCTAAGGACGGTTCCGATGAAACAACCCGCCATGTACTCCTACACGGCCTTTCACCGGTACCTTTACCAACTCAAGTTCAACACACAACCTTTGCTCACCAAACACGTTCCACAATTCTGTTCATCTCCCAGATGACAGACCATACACAACTCTAAGCATAGCATGCATAGCAGGATAAGGCACATCACAGCTCAAGCAACTACCAGGTATGCTAGGTTGCAAGGTTTGGCTATTTACTGTGACAAGGTTAAGTCATGCAAAGGAAGTGGGTTCAACTATCGTGGCAAAAGCAGTTGAAGCATTTGATCTTAAATGCAATAAATATGTGCAGGAGCAAGAACATGGGAGTTATCGGAATGATCAAAGGGGTTGCTTGCCTTGTTGCTCAGAGGAGGAACGATATCCCTCAGACGGATATTCGGTGGAATCCGGGGGTGCGGAGCCTACCGAAATGAATGGCAACATTCAATAACAATCATATGCACTCAAAATGATGCATGAGCATGGCATGAGAATGCAAGGTGATAAGTTATTATTTTCAACATGTATTAGGTTTAGAGTTGATTTGAATCACATTCGAATAGCAATTCAAACGGGGTATTCTCGGATACCGGTTTAATTGATTCGACCTGATGCTCAGATCAACTTGATGTTAACATGCATGAAATGTCATGTTATGGTACTGATTTGTAATTAGGACAGTGGTGAACATTGTATATATAATGGAATTTGAATATTTTTGCAAATTCCATTTATAAAGTGATTATAAGAATTGAATTATTCCTTATTCCACAATTTAGGGTTCTGTAACTTTTTTAAACATAGTTGAAAATAGCATAATCAGAATCCTTGAATTTTTCTCATACCTTTTCATATATAAATTATTTTCATTGGAGTTACAGATTAATTTCTATGATTTTTACAATTTTTAGCAATTTCCTGAATTAGTTTTATACTGGAAATTCTAATTATTGCATCAGACTGACGTCAGCAGGTCAGCCGACCTGTTCAGGTCAAACCTGACAGGGGGGCCCCACTAGTCAGCCTCTCTGGGACTAATCCCGCGCTGACCAGCCCTAACTGAGGTTTGACTTGGCCTTGGGCCCACTTGTCAGCGAGAGATTAAGCTCCTAATCTGCTGGATTAGCTTTGCCACGTCGGCATCCACCGGCGACGAGGTCGTCCTCGCCGGCGGGGAGCCTCCGGCGACCACCAGCACGGCGGAGGGGCTCGGAAACGGCGCACAGAGGGCCAAATGCTGCGCGGAGAGCACCAGAGGAACGACACGTCTCCCGCAGCTTCATTTCTGCACCTAGCCGGGGCTGATCTGGCCGGAGATGACGCCGGCGACGAGCTTGGCGGCGGCCAAGGCTCGGGCATCATCGGGGTCTTTGAATCAGAGGGATCTACGCTCGGTTCTTAGCTGCTACAGCATCTATGCGTCGACCTGAAGCTGCTGGTGCCCTCGGAAGGACGAGCTGATCATCGGAGGGCTACCGGCGACGAGCGGCAGCGGCGGTCCTCGTCGGGCTCCGGTGAAACTAGAGCTAGAGGAGGGGATCGACGGGGAAAACTTAGGGGAAACGACCGCATGCTCGCGGGGAGTGCAGAGCAGGGCTTAGACGGCTCGGGGAAGGCCTAGGGGCGACGAATCGACGGGAGAGGTCCGGCGGCCGGAGGTGGAAGACGACGGCGTTGCGGGCGTTGCAGGGCTCGAGGAAGCGTCGGCTTCTGCACAGATGACCAGGGCGACGAGGCGGAGCTAATGGCGTGCTCTGGGAGGGAATCCTATGGCCACGGGCACGGGCAGCTCGAGCTCGAGCTCGGCTCTAATGGCGGCAGCAAGGAGGAGGAGGAGATCCAGGAGGAGGAAGAGAACCGAGGCGGGGAATGGATAGGGAAGGCTCTGGGGAGCTTATCCCCGTCGTCGCCAGCGCGAGGCGGCGGCCAGGCAGGCACGCAGGTGCGCGGCCGCGCCGGAGGGGGCGGCGGCCACCTCCTGCTGCCTACTCGCGTGAGGGAGGGGACGAGCCAGGGATGGGCCAGGCCAGGCTTAGGCGACAAGTAAGGTTTTTCCATTTTTTCTGTTTTTGTTTTTCTGTTTTGCTAATTATTGTTTTGCTAATTAATTCAGCTCCAAAACAAAAAGTAAAAACTATTTTAGACCTCCTGAAATATTTTTTATAATATCCCCAACCATTTCCAAGGTTTTCAACATTTTTGGAAATTTATAGTTTCTGATTTCAAATTTAAAACTTGAAACCAGTAGCCTTTTTCATTTAATCAAAAAGCTTAAAGTGTCAAGAAAATAGTTTTCTCCAATGCTCATTTACTTTCATGATTTATCAGAAAGTTTGAACATTTCTTGAGGCCATTTTGGGTTCATTGATTTTGAACTAGTTTGAGATTTCCTTTAATTGAAATGGTGGCTAGGGTTTTGAGTTTTTCCTTTGCCACTTTGTTGTTTTTGTTGAAACTTCTTAGATGCAAATGCAAATAAGACATGAGCACAATGCTATCTTGCTTAAGGGTTAGGGATGTGACACATCGTGACGTCCGTGATCTCATCCAGGACTCCAAACAACATTCGTAACCACACATATAACTCAACTATACAAAAACATCGCCGAACCTTAAGTGTGCAGACCCCGCGGGTTCGAGAACTATGCAGACATGCCCCAAGGTACTCCTCGGTCAATATCCAATAGCGGGACCAAGATGCCCATATTGGATCCTACATATTCTCCGAATAACTTATCAGTTGAACCTCAGTGTCAAGGATTCAGGCAATCCCGTATGTCATTCCCTTCGTCCTTCGGTATGTTACTTGCCCGCGATAATCGGTATCCGCATACCTATTTCAATCTCGTTACTCGCAAGCCTCTTTTCTCGTTCCGTGATACAAGATCCCGTGACTTACACTTAGTCACATTGCTTGCAAGGCTTGTGTGTGATGTTGTATTACCGAGAGGGCCCCGAGATACCTCTCCGTCAAACGGAGTGACAAATCCCAGTCTTGATCCATACTAACCCAACGGACACCTTCGGAGATATCTGTAGAGCACCTTTATAGTCACCCAATTACGTTGTGACGTTTGATACACACAAGGCATCCCTCCGGTGCCAGTGGGTTATATGATCTCATGGTCATAGGAACAAATACTTGACATGTAGAAAACAATAGCAATAAAATGACACGATCAATATGCTACGTTCATAGTTTGGGTCTAGTCCATCACATGATTCTCCTAATGACGTGATCCAGTTATCAAGCAACAACTCTTTGCACATAGTCATAAAACCTTGACTATCCTTGATCAATTGGCTAGCCAACTAGAGGCTTGCTAGGGACATTGTTGTGTCTATTTATCCACACATGTATCTATGTTTTCATTCAATACAATTATAGCATGGATAATAAACGATTATCTTTAAATAGGAAATATAATAATAACTATTTATCATTGCCTCTAGGGCATATTTCCAACAGTCTCCCACTTGCACTAGAGTCAATAATCTAGTCCTCACATCGGCATGCGATTTACATTGTAATAAATCGAACACCCATACAGTTCTGGTGTTGATCATGTTTTGCCCGTGGAAGAGGCTTAGTCAGCGGGTGTGCTACATTCGGATTCGTGTGCACTTTGCAAATATTTACGTCCTCTCCCTCGACGTAGTCGCGGATGTGGTTGAAGCGTCGTTTGATGTGTCTGGTCTTCTTGTGAAACCTTGGTTCCTTTACTAAGGCAATGGCACCAGTGTTGTCACATAACAGAGTCAATGGATCTAGTGCACTTGGCACAACTCCAAGATCTGTCATGAACTACTCCATCCAAACACCCTCTTTTGCGGCCTCCGAGGCAGCCATGTACTCCGCTTCACATGTAGAATCTTCTATGACGCTCTGCTTGGAACTGCACCAGCTTACCGCACCCCCATTAAGAATAAATACGTATCCGGTTTGAGACTTAGAGTCATCCGGATCGGTGTCAAAACTTGCGTCGACATAACCTTTTACGATGAGCTCCTTGTCACCTCCATACACGAGAAACATTTCCTTAGTCCTTTTCAGGTACTTCAGAATATTCTTGACCGCCGTCCAGTGATCCACTCCTGGATTACTCTGAAGCCTGCCTCCCATACTTATAGCCAAGCTGACGTCTGGTCTAGTGCACAGCATTCCATACATGATAGAACCTACGGCTGAAGCGTAGGGGACGGAACTCATTGTCTCTCTATCTTCCGCAGTTGCTGGGCATTGAGTCTTACTCAATTTTATACCTTGTAATACTGGCAAGAACCCTTTCTTGGACTGATCCATTTTGAACTTCTTCAAAACTTTATCAAGGTATGTGCTTTGTGAAAGTCCTATCAGGCGTTTCGATCTATCCCTATAGATCTTAATGCCTACAATAAAAGCAGCTTCTCCTAGGTCCTTCATAGATAAACTTTTATTCAAGTAACCTTTTAGGCTCTCCAAAAGCTCCACGTTGTTTCCAATCAGCAATATGTCGTCCACATATAATATTAGAAATGCCACAGAGTTCCCACTCACTTTCTTGTAAATACAAGATTCCCCAACCACTTGTATAAACCCAAATGCTTTGATCACCTCATCAAAGCTCTTATTCCAACTCCGACATGCTTGCACCAGTCCATAAATGGATTGCTGGAGCTTGCACACTTTGTTAGCATTTTTAGGATCGACAAAACCTTCGGGTTGCATCATATACAACTCTTCCTTAAGAAAACCGTTGAGGAACGCCGTTTTGACATCCATCTGCCAGATTTCATAATCGTAAAAGGCAGCTATTGCTAACATGATTCTGACAGACTTAAGCATCACCGCCGGTGAGAAAGTCTCATCGTAGTCAATTCCTTGAACTTGCGAAAAACCCTTTGCCACAAGTCGAGCTTTATAAACGGTAACATTACCGTATGCGTCTGTCTTCTTCTTATAGATCCATTTGTTCTGAATAGCCTTGCGGCCTTCAGGTAGTACTTCTAAAGTTCACACTTTGTTCTCGTACATGGATCCTATCTCGGACTTCATGGCCTCCAGCCATTTGTTGGAATCCGGGCCCACCATTGCTTCTTCATAATTCGCAGATTCATTGTTGTCCAACAACATAATCGATAAGACAGGATTACCGTACCACTCAGGAGTAGTACGTGACCTTGTCGACCTGCGACGTCCGACAGTAACTTGATCTGATGTTTCATGATCATCATCATCAACTTGTTCCTCAACCGGTGTCGTGGCAACATGGGTTTCCCCTTGCCCTGCACCACCATCAAGAGGCATTAGAGGTTCGACAACCTCATCAAGTTCTATCTTCCTCCCACTCAACTGTTTCGAGAGAAACTCCTTCTCAAGAAAAGCTCCGTTTTTAGCAACAAACACTTTGCCCTCGGATTTGAGATAGAAGGTATACCCAACTGTCTCCTTTGGGTAACCTATGAAGACGCACTTTTCCGCTTTGGGTTCCAGCTTTTCAGGCTGAAGTTTTTTGACATAAGCATCACATCCCCAAACTTTAAGAAACGACAATTTTGATCTTTTGCCATACCACAGTTCGTATGGTGTCGTCTCAACGGATTTTTATGGTGCCCTATTTAAAGTGAATGCAGTTGTTTCTAATGCATAACCCCAAAATGATAACGGCAAATCGGTAAGAGACATCATAGATCGCACCATCTCTAATAAAGTACGATTACGACATTCGGACACACCATTACATTGTGGTGTTCCAGGCGTTGTCAACTGTGAAACAATTCCACATTGTCTTAAGTGAGCACCAAACTCGAAACTCAGATATTCACCCCCACGATCAGACCGTAGGAACTTGATCTTCTTGTTATGATGATTTTCGACTTCACTCTGAAATTGTTTGAACTTTTCAAATGTTTCGGACTTGTGTTTCATCAAGTAGACATAACCATATCTACTCAAATCGTCAGTGGAGGTGAGAAAATAACGATATCTGCCGCGTGCCTCCACACTCATCAGACCACATACATCGGTATGTATGATTTCCAACAAGTCACTTGCACACTCCATTGTTCTGGAGAACGGAGTTTTAGTCATCATGCCCATGAGGCATGGTTCGCACGTGTCAAGTGAATCAAAGTCAAGTGACTCCAAAAGTCCATCGATATGGACTTTCTTCATGCGCTTTACACCAATATGACCTAAGCGGCAGTGCCATAAAAACATGGCGTTATCATTGTTAACTCTAACTCTTTTGGTCTCAATGTTATGTATATGTGTATTATCACTATCAAGATTCAATATGAAAAATCCTCTCACACTGGGTGCATGACCATAAAAGATATTACTCATAGAAATAGAACAACCATTATTCTCTAACTTAAACGAGTAACCATCTCGCAATAAACAAGATCCACATATAATGTTCATGCTTAACGCAGGCACTAAATAACATTTATTTAAGTTCATAACTAATCCTGATGGTAACTGAAGTGAAACTGTGCCGACGGCGATTGCATCAACCTTGGAACCATTTCCCAGGCCGCCTTCTTATCAGCCACATACTTGGGGCAGTTGCGCTTCCAGTGACCCATACCCTTGCAATAATAGCACTCTGTTTTAGGCTTAGGTCCAGCTTTGGGTTTCTTCGTCAGATTGGCAACAGGTTTACCGCTCTTCTTTGAATTACCCTTCTTTCCTTTGTCGTTTCTGTTGAAACTAGTGGTCTTATTCACCATCAACACTTGATGCTCTTTACGGAGTTCTGACTCTGCGACTTTCAGCATCGCGAATAACTCGCCGGGTGACTTGTTCATCCCTTGCATGTTATAGTTCAACACAAAGCCCTTATAGCTTGGTGGCAGTGATTGAAGAATTCTGTTAGTGATAGCCTCTTGCGGGAGTTCAATCCCCAGCTCAGCTAGACGGTTTGAGTACCCAAATATTTTGAGCACATGTTCACTGACAGACGAATTCTCCTCCATCTTGCAAACATAGAATTTAACGGAGGTCTCATACCTCTCGATCCGAGCGTTCTTCTGAAAGATAAACTTCAACTCCTCGAACATCTCATATGCTCCATGATGCTCAAAGCAACGTTGAAGTCCCGGCACTAAGCCATACAAGACTGCACATTGAACTACTGAGTAGTCCTCCTTGCATGTTAATCAACCGTTCTTAACATCTTTGTCAGCCGCGGCGGGTGGTTCATCTCCTAGTGAAGAATTAAGGACATAATCCTTCTTCCCAGCTTGCAGGAGCAACTTAAGATTACGAGCCCAGTCTTCAAAGTTGCTTCCATCATCTTTCAACTTAGCTTTCTCTAGGAACGTATTAAAATTCAGGGTGACTGTCGCGTGAGCCATTGATCTACAACACAAATATTTTCAAAGTGGACTTATACTATGTTCAAGATAATTAGAGTTTAACTAATCAAGTTACTTGCTAAACTCCCACTCAAAAAGTACATCTCTCTAGTCATTTGAGTGGTTCATGATCCAATTCCACTAGCTCAAGTCCGATCATCACGTGAGTTGAGGATAGTTTCAGTGGTAAGCATCCCTATGCTAATCATATCAACTATATGATTCATGATTGACCTTTCGGTCTCATGTGTTCTGAGGCCATGTCTGCACATGCTAGGCTCGTCAAGCTTAACCCGAGTGTTCCGCGTGTGCAACTGATTTGCACCTGTTGTATGTGTACGTTGAGTCTATCACACCCGGTCATCACGTGGTGTCTCGAAACGACGAACTGTAGCAACGGTGCATAGTCGGGGAGAACACAGTTTCATCTTGAAATTTTAGTGAGAGATCACCTCATAATGCTACTATCGTTCTAAGCAAAATAAGGTGCATAAAAGGATTATCATCACATGCAATTCATAAGTGACATGATATGGCCATCATCATGTGCTTCTTTATCTCCATCACCAAAGCACCGGCACGATCTTCTTGTCACCGGCGCCACACCATGATCTCCATCAACGTGTCGCCATCGGGGTTGTCATGCTACTCATGCTATTACTACTAAAGCTTCATCCTAGCAATATAGTAAACGCATCTGCAAGCACAAACGTTAGTTTAAAGACAACCCTATGGCTCCTGCCGGTTGCCGTACCATCGACGTGCAAGTCGATATTAACTATTACAACATGATCATCTCATACATCCAATATATCACATCACGTCATTGGCCATATCATATCACAAGCATACCCTGCAAAAACAAGTTAGTCGTCCTCTAATTGTTGTTGCATGTTTTACGTGGTTGCTATGGGTATCTAGTAGATCGCATCTTACTTATGCAAAAACCACAACGGAGATGTGCAAATTGCTATTTAACCTCTCCAAGGACCGCCTCGGTCAAAACCAATTCAACTAAAGTTGAAGAAAGAGACACCCGCTAGTCATCTTTATGCAACGAGGTTGGCTGTCAAGCGATGAAACCAGTCTTTCGTAAGCGTACGAATAATGTCGATCCGGGCCGCTTCAATCCAACAATACCGCTGAATCGAGAAAAGACTAAGGAGGGCAGCAAATCGAACATCACCGTCCACAAAACACTTTGTGTTCTACTCGAGATAACAGCTACGCATGAATCTAGCTCATGATGCCACTCTTGGGGAACGTCGCATGGGAAACAAAAAATTTCCTACGCGCACGAAGACCTATCATGGTGATGTCCATCTACGAGAGGAGATTTGGATCTACGTACCCTTGTAGATCGCACATCAGGAAGCGTTAAGAAACACGATTGATGTAGTGGAATGTCCTCGCGTCCCTCGATCCACCCCGCGAACCGGCCCACGATCCGCTCCGATCTAGTGCCGAACGGACGGCACCTCCGCGTTCAGCACACGTTCAGCTCGACGATGATCTCGGCCTTCTTGATCCAGCAAGCAAGACGGAGAAGTTGATGAGTAATCCAGCAGCGTGACGGCGCTCCAGTGGTGGTGAAGGATCTACTCCTGCAGGGCTCCGCCCGAGCTCCGCGGAAATACGATCTAGAGGAAAAACCGTGATGTTTTGTGGTCCGGTTGTCGTGGCAAAGTTGTCTCAAATCAGCCCTAGAACTTCACTATATATAGGAGGAGGGGTGGGGAGACTTGCCTTGGGGTCCAAGACCAAGAGCCCGCCGGCCAAGGAGGTGGAGGAGTCCACCTCCAATCCTAGTCCAACTAGGATTGGAAGGTGGAGTCTTTCCCTTCCTTCCCACCTCTTTTTTTCTTTACCCTTTGATTTCCTATCTCCTGCGCATAGGGCCTCTTGGTAAACAAATGAGGTCATCCTATATACCAATCTTCGTCTTCGGACCATTCCGGAAACCCTCGTGACGTCCGTGATCTCATCCGAGACTCCGAATAACATTCGGCAACCACACATATAACTCAACTATACTAAAACATTGCCAAACCTTAAGTGTGCAGACCCGGCGGGTTCGAGAACTATGCAGACATGCCCCGAGGTACTCCTCGGTCAATATCCAATAGCGGGACCTGGATGCCCATATTGGATCCTACATATTCTCTGAATAACTTATCAGTTGAACCTCGGTGTCAAGGATTCAGGCAATCCCGTATGTCATTCCCTTTGTCCTTCGGTATGTTACTTGCCCGAGATTCGATCGTCGGTATCCGCATACCTATTTCAATCTCGTTACCGACAAGTACCTTTTCTCGTTCCGTAATACAAGATCCCATGACTTACACTTAGTCACATTGCTTGCAAGGCTTGTGTGTGATGTTGTATTACCGAGAGGGCCCCGAGATACCTCTCCGTCACATGGAGTGACAAATCCCAGTCTTGATCCATACTAACCCAACGGACACCTTCGGAGATACCTATAGAGCAGCTTTATAGTCACCCAGTTACATTGTGATGTTTGATACACACAATTTATCCCTCTGGTGCCAGTGGGTTATATGATCTCATGGTCATAGGAACAAATACTTGACACGCAGAAAACAATAGCAATAAAATGACACGATGAATATGCTACGTTCATTGTTTGGGTCTAGTCCATCAAATGATTCTCCTAATGATGTGATCCAGTTATCAAGCAACAACTCTTTGCACATAGTCAGAAAACCTTGACTATCCTCGATCAATTGGCTAGCCAACTAGAGGCTTGCTAGGGACATTGTTGTGTCTATTTATCCACACATGTATCTATGTTTTCATTCAATACAATTATAGCATGGATAATAAATGATTATCTTTAAACAGGAAATATAATAATAACTATTTATCATTGCCTCTAGGGCATATTTCCAACAGTATGCCCCACAAGCCATGAGGGCGTGGCTAGTGGGTGGGCGCGCCATGTTGCCTTGTGGCCCATAGGTGGCTCCCCTTTGGTGGTTCTTTGCCCCAATATTTCTTTGCTCATATGTTCCAGAAAAAATCGTCAAAAAGTTTAGAGTGATTACGAAAACTTTCATTTTCTGCACAAAAAACAACACCACGGTAATTCTACGAAAAACAGCGTTAGTCCGGGTTAGTTCTAAATAAATCATATAATGTGCATCAAAATTATGTGAAAATATTGTGAACATAGGTGATTATGGGATGAATACTTCATAGATTATCAATACATTGGAGAGTATCATGTATCCCCATGCAAGACATACATCAAGTGTTCTCAAATCCAATATTCAATCCAACATAAAAAGATCTCAAAGGGAAAGATTCAATTCATCACAACAAGATAGCAAGGATAGAACACCATATGATCCAACTATGTTAACAAAGCCCGTCATACATCAAGATCGGGATATCTCAAGAACATGAGAGAAAGAGAGAGATTAAACACATAGCTACGGGTACATACCCTCAGCCCCGAGGGTGAACTACTCCCTCCTCCTCATGGCTTCCGCCGAGATGATGAAGATGGCCACCAGAAGTGATATCCCCCTTCGGTAGGGTACTGGAAAGGCTCCAGATGGTTTTTTCATCAATACAGAAAGTTGCGACAACGAAGCGGGAGTTTTTTTTTATTTCTGAGGGTTTTTGTATATATAGAATTTTTTGGCGTTGAAATCATGTTAAAGATAGCCACATCGCCCCACAAGCCATCAAGATGCTCCCACGGGGGTGGGCATGCCATGTTGGCTTGTGGCCACAAGTGGCTCCCCTTCGGTGGTTCTTCACTCCGGAATTTCTTATTTCCTCCAAAAAAATCCTAGAAAATAGCACGCGGTTCCGAGAAAATTTATTTTATGCACACAAAAAACACCACGTTAATTCTGTTGAAAAAACATCACTCTGGATTGGTTCTAAAAAATCATATAATGTGCATCAAAACCATATAAAAGTATTGTGAACTTAGGAAATCATGGCATGAATACTTCATAAATCATTGATGCGTTGGAGACGTATTATTCGGTGGAACCTGTCTCTTGTGAGAGGACAAGTGAGGTTGGTCCGAGCCGCTTCATCCCACAATACCGCCGAACCCAAATAAGACAAATAGAGGGAAGCAATCTAAACATCAATGCCCGCAACTTCTTTGTGTTCTACTTCTGCATACCATCTATGCATAGACCTAGCTCGTGATGCCAGTGTTGGGAAATTAACCATGGAAAACAAAAAAAATCATACGAACACCCAAGATCTATCTATGGAGATGCGTAGCAACGAGAGGGGAGAGTGTGTCTACGTACCTCGTAGAGTGTTAAGCGGAAGTGTATATTACACGGTTGATGTAGTCATACTATTGAAAATCCAATCGTGATCCAATCCGATCCTGCGCCGAACAGACGGCACCTCCGCGTTCAACACACGTGTGGCTCGATGACGTCCCTGCCTCCTTGATCCAACAAGCAAGGGCGGAGAAGTAGACAGGATGTCAACCAGCATGACTCCACGTTGAGGATGTGATACGTCCCAAACGTATTGTAACATCCCGATTCTCGAAATTTTTGAGAAAAAGTTTTCCAAAAATCAGGGCGAGAAAATTTCATTCGTTTTATATTTTAATAAAGCGGGAATTAAGTTTTATAGTTTGTAGATTTTAATTAGATTAAATACCAACTTAAACTTAAACTGATGTTTTGTTCTCTGCTTTTACTTGGGTTTTGTTGTGAGCATATTTAGTTATGTGCATCTAAATTTTTCTTGGGTTTTCTGGATTTCGTTTGACATCTGTTCGAGCTTTTGCTAATTCTCTATTTTTTTTTCAAAGGAAAATCAATTCCTTTTCATCAATAAAATCCGGACAGAATTTCCCCGCCACAATCATATTTCTTTTATGTGTGTATATTACTTTGTTTTATCCACCTAATAGGTCAATTTCATCCCTCGCTTTTATCTTTATTTCTACTATCTATTTTTCCTAGGCGCAACCCAACTTAACTTTTCCTACAACTGAATGGGCTACACATTTATTTGCTTTTCTTCTCTTTTTCCCTTTCTTTTATTTTTCACATGGGCCTGACCAACCAGCCCATCTCTCCCAACAGAGTCAACCCTTCCTCTCCTTCTGTACCCTCTCAAACATACACCTACACAAGAGGAATCCTGCATACATGATCGTGGACATCCAGAAATGAAATGCCAACACTCAACAGTGCTTCCTCCTTTAATTCCTCCAACCTTCCTATTCTCTCCCAACGAGCGCCTCTTCTATTCCTCTTCCTTAAGTTCTCCCAACAAAAACAGAACAGACTACACTAGAGTGAAACAACCTCTCCACTAATTCCTTTTAACTCTTGATCGTTTCAAATTCCGCGACTACATATAGGTGCAAACCGACCTCCTCTGTCATTCCACTCAATGCGTTGCCCTCTACCTTCCTCGTTCTTCCACAATCTCTTCCCGAAGTGCTGCTGCTCCATGGACGTCGGTGCAAGATTTCGGCAACTCAAGCCACCCTATTCGTCTCCTTGCACCACAAGATCATCCTCCATGCCATGAATCCATTCAGAGAAGAAAGAACGCAATCCATCGATCAGACACAAAGAATTATGCGTGTCCACGTACACTGTTCATCAAGTTCATCGAGCCGTTCCGTCAAACTCGGTGAGCCTCTACCAAATTCCTATTGTACAACTCCTCAACATCATCCATTGTATGTCTTAGACATCATAATTCGTCCTATTTCATGGGTTGACCGCGCGCGTCCAAAATCAGAGGTCATCGGGTGGCATCAACCTGTTTTCCTTAGTTTATACTCATGATATGACTTCATGTTCAACATATGAAATGTTACATGTGGCTGTAGTAACCATGTGATCGAGTTAGATTGGTTGTTAGAGCTTATAAGAGGAAGAATATATACGATCGTACTTTATTTGGTCATGAATACAGGATTATTTTTAGTAAGATTATCTATTTGTTAAAATATTTCCATATCTTCGCGCTATGTGTTCAAGTCCCTCGAAATTATTCATAAGCCTAGGAGTTACTTATGATTTATTAGATTTGTTTTACTCTTGTTTAAACTATGAAAATAGTTGTACGTATTGATTGATAATTTTTGTTACCACATATACTCGTGTCTTATGCTTGTGTAGTTTTTTTTATGAATTTTTGGCATGTTTAGTATTTTGTATATTTAGCCTAGATTTCGTTTGATCTGCTAAATAGTGTGATATGTGTTTGTAATAGGTATTATGAATTATCACATGTGTGATAGTTTAGCGGTGAATTTTGGTGTAATCTGTTATAATTCATATGTTCATGATATGTCTCTCATAACTTTTGATGTGGCAAGTGACTTGGTAGATTTATTTACTTTATCGGATATAGTTTTTGAAAATAGTTGAACATATTTTTTCACGTGTTATTTTTCTTTGATGCGGTAAGTAGTCGTAGGATATATGCACGTACACGTGTTGTGAATTATTACCATGTTTGTAAGGATTTTATTTATTTATTTATTTTAGTTTTGTAGTCCTCTCTTGTGCATGCGCACACAACTTTGGCAATGTTTGTCATGCTTATAGTTGCATAGAATTTTCATTGTTTGCTCTGCTTAATCGCGTAGAATAATTTATCTTTTGATTTAATTTATTTTTGTTTAACTTGGCAGATATATTAGATTGTTCCATATATTCGTTCTCAATCATGTTGCTTATGTGATTGTTTATGTGTGAAGTCATGACATGTTATAGGTTAGCGCTTATCTAATCATATGTCTTATAGATTTAATTTCCATTTACTAGTTATCATGAGCATGTTATGTTACATTAGATTTTGGAGTAAGTTGATATTGTTTTAGAGTTGCTATAAGCTAAACAAAGCCAAGGTTAATCATTGGTTGTTGCTATAGTTAATTACCATTTAATCTTTATAGATATTTAAAGTTATCTAAATATTTATCTTGGTTGGTTAACATTTAGTCATGCATGTCTAGTATATGTTAGTTGTATTGTTTCATGTGTTTTGCATATGTTAATTATGATAGATATCAAATGAAATGCTTTGTTATTGGAGGTGACAACATTATAGGTCATTGCATAGATATTATCACCTAGTTGATCATCCAGTTTTATAGATGTTTGCTATCCACTATTCATGGTTGGTTGTTTCATGTCATGTTTCAGATATGTATTGTTACATATGATTTAGGTTGTACCATATAACCTACTTTATTACTTCTTGTTATCTTAGTTTTCTTGTTTACCTAGGATGGTAGCTATGCTTGCTTAGTTGACTTACATGTCATGTGTGTACCAACCCGAGAGTTGTACGATGTCTTGGTTGTGTTTCTATGTATTTGCAAGTGAGGTTATACTATTTAGAAACACATGCATCATGTTATTCATGTTATATAATACATTTTGATTAGTTGATTATATGATCTAGTTGTTTACTTGCCTACATATTCATTACTCTTTATGAACGTGCTTACTTGTATTAACTGACATGATAGGATTGTGTGCTTTTTCCATGATTTCGTGTTCTTACATGTCATGACTAGAATGTGAGATTGCATGCTAGTGCCATGTTTGATCTTCATGATAGTTGATATCAACTAAGTTATCTCATAGTTCTGAGTTGTATTCTATTGGTAGCCTAGTGTGGTATGTCATGTGATGATCATCCATGTTTAGATGTTATGTTTGTTTATCTTACTATTGCATTATTTTATGCTTAGACATATTTCATGCCTCATGATGTTTTGTGTGTTACAGTTGCCTAGTTAGTTCCTCCTTATAGATGTTTGACTTTGTATCATTTTAGTATTATGAGTGTTTAATACTTTTTTCATTAGTTCATCACATGATTGGATAGTTTACCTTTCGTTAGTTGACTTGTGCCTTTCCCATATGGTTAGTGTGCTTAGTTTGCCATGCTATTACAAGCATGTGGGTATAATATTGTTATTAGTAGTTAATTGGATTTTTGTTATTTCATTCTATAAAGAGCATCTCCTAGTTTAATTATTCTCATGATCACTTGTATGTTTGGTGCTTGTGTTATTAGTTAACACATCTTTATGATCCTATACACACATGCATTGCATGAGATGTGTCTTATTATTAAGTTAATTAATTATTTTGTACCTTAGTATTGGTTTGACATAAGGGAGTGGATCCTATTTTATTTTAATTCGTACCACAACGTTAGTCTTGATCACCAAGCATTTCTTAGTCGTGTCAACCTAACCTTTTCCCTTCGTTGAATTCCATCTCTTACCTTCCTACCATGCTATCTCATTTTAGAATCTCTTTGGAATCTCCATCTTGATCAATATCTTACTATCCTCCCATTCTTGATTTCCTTTGGATGTTATTTGGATTTACTATTGCTTCGGTATTCATGTGTTTTTATTTGCTATCGTTACGACGAGTAGGGAGTGACGATGTTGGACATGCATGGAGATACACAGGGTAACGAAGAAGGACTCAACAACGAAGGCATGCCTCCTTCTTTGATCATACTTATCCTATGTTTTATAAATTGCATTGAGTTTTATGGTTACACCAGGCATGTTTATAATCTTGTATCTAGTGTGTCGATTGACACACTCCCTTGATTCGCTTGTCGCCTATCCATTTGACACCTGAGTAGAAGTATATAGTAATCCGGTAGAGTAGAAATGCTTAGCAATGCTTATTACCCTATAGGTTCTTGTTGAATAAACTTTGAGTCATTGACACTTGAAACTTATAGCTGAGCTTGCCAGTTGGCCTTGGTGACCTTCTCTATCCTCTTCTACTCTGGGTGAAACTTACCATCTGAATACTAGCGCGGACGACAGCTGAATCAAGGATTGAAGGAGAGATTGGTTGCCCAAGGTGAAGGGAGCAATCAGTCGTCCGTGTCGCATGAGGCCTAATAAGTCTTGGATTTGAAGATTGTGTAAATAGTACAACCACATGCTATATGGGCACTGGCTTGGTCAAGTAAGCTAGTCAGCCTTAGGTGTCGATGTCGTCGTACCGCAGATGGGATAGCTACCTTGCGAGGAGTATCCTCGGCACAGATGGGGGGACCGGACGTACTCTCACTTCCGTGCGCCAGACCCAGTGGGCATATCACATCTTGGGGGGAACTAGTCCAAAGACCTCGTCATAATCTCCCTGCCGGTATACCAAATGGTGTACTAGACCAGCGGCCACTAGTGGCATCAAGACGAGCTTGTGTCATGTGGGTAAAGTGTATAACCTATGCAGAGTGTAAAACTATTCGAATAGCCGTGTCCACGGTCATGGACGACACATGAATCTTTCTTGACATACGGGACCTGTCTTGCTTATTCCCTCTTTGCCCCAAGTATTGGAACCTATGATTAGTGTGAGTTGATCGAGGATCCTCACTTCGATGAAAGTTACTCTGGATATAAACATGTTTTCATCAAGAACTGCTATTATCCAAATGCTATTGTTTTCAAATAAAATTAGCTTTTATGCAAATGAGCCATACAACCTTCCTTTGAAGCCACATGTAGCTGTCAGGACCTTCTCCAAAGGAGGTATGTTGAGTACGTAATGTACTCATGGCAATACTTTTGTTGACAACAGAGTTACATGAAGATGAAGGTGATGACTTAGACTACTATGGCGATCCGTAGGAGTGAGGTCACGTGGACTACATCGACTGCCTGTGGCTGAGATGGAGTCGCTACGCATTGTATTTTCCGTTGTTTTCTGGTTGTATTAAATGTCATGAGACATTTGTCAATGTATGCCTTGGGGCAATATGTAATAGAATAATTTTACGTATCGTGCAATGATACCATTTCGCTGTGTTGTTAACAATGATCCTGGGGTTGACAAATATACACAAGAGGGTCTGGAAGTTAATTCCAGGTTCTCACACATATCTACTTTTCTAAACACTTTTACTCTTGTTTTGGACTCTGATTTGCATGATTTTGAATGAAACTAACCCGGACTTACAATATTTTTAGCAGAACTGCCATGGTGTTGTTTTTGTGTGGAAATAAAAGTTCTCGGAATCGGACGGGATTTTTTGTCGATTTTTCTTCAATATACAAAAAATAATGGAGCGAAGATCCACCAGAGGGAGCCACCTGTTGGTGCCAAGCCAACAGGGCGCACCCACCCCCTGGGAGATCATAACCCACAAGTGTAGGGGGTCGTTTTTAGACTTTTTAGATAAGTAAGAGTGTCGAACCCAACGAGGAGCTAAAGGTAGAATTAATATTATCTCAAGTTCTATCGACCATCGATACAATTCTACGCACGCTAACACTTACTTTACCTAGAACAAGTATAAAACTATTTTGCGGGAAGGAAACAAGAAGTACTTAGTAGGTTTACTAGATAGTTTTGCAAGATAATAAAGAACATGGAAATAAATAAAAGGTAGTTGCTATTTTAATAAAAGAATATTAAAGAAAATATAGCGAGTGTGGAAAAGTGGTAATAGGATTTGCGAGATTGTCCTAGGCAATTGATAACTAGACCGGTAATCATTATTGTAGATTTGTATGAGGGAGAGGCATGAGCTAACATACTTGCCATACTTGGATCATATGCACTTATGATTGGAACTCTAGCAAGCATCCTCAACAACTAAAGATCATTAAGGTAAAACCCAACCATAGCATAAAACATCAAGTCCCCTTTACTCCCATACGCTAACAACTCCCTTACTCGGGTGTAAGCTTGTGTCACTCTAGCCACCCTCTATAAGAGAATCATGCACATACTGGAAACCCTCCACCATGAATCTTTCACGTGTGCGCCTCATGAAAAGCACCTTACGACAACACCAATATAAAACCACACAACTCATATCAATCAAGATCATCAATCAACCCGTAGGACAAAAAGGAACTACTCAAACATCATAGGATAGCCACACATCATCGGATAATAATATATAGCATTAAGCACCATGTTCAAGTAGGGGGTACAACGGGATGCGGGAGAGTGGACCGTTGTAGATAGATGAGGGAAGGTGATGGTGGTGGTGATGGCGGCGACGAAGTTGTTGGTGTACTTCTGCGCCATGGGGAGAAAGGGGGAGAGAACCCCCCCCCCCTTATTATTCTCCCTTGGCATCCTCCCTAGGTGGTAGGAGGGTTTCTCCTCTCGTCCATGGCCGACATGGCACCCGAAGGGCAGCAACCCCTCCGGAATTGGATCCCTCTCCCTGTTTCTCTCCTGTTTTGCGACTCGTTTTCTGGCCCTTCACCGTTTCTTAAATATCCAGAGATCCGTAACTCTGATTGGGCTGAAATTTTGAGGGGACTTTTAACAGAAAATTATCTTTCTTGCAACAAAGGGGAGCTCCAACCGAATTAAGGCTTGGCCACAAGATATCAGGGTGAGACCCCACCCCCTAGTCGCGCCCTGTTAGGTTGTCGGGCTCTCAGGCACCGTCATGCGTTGATTGCGACTCCCACAATTAACATATATTCCAAAAAAATCTCCGTAAATTTTTATCGCGTTTGGAGTCCATTTGATATGAATTTTCTGCAAAACAAAAACACACAAAAAACAGGAACTGGAACTGGGCACTAGGTAAATAGGTTAGTGCTCAAAAATAAAATAAATTGGTATATAATTACTCAAAAATTACCCTTGAATGATAATATAATAGCATGGAACAATCAAAAATTATAGATACGTTGGATACGTATCTAGCATCCCCAAGCTTAATTCATGCTCGTCCTCGAGTAGGTAAATGATAAAAGCAGAATTTTTGATGTGACATGGTACCCAATATGTAATCTTTTGCATGTATGCTCATTGAGAAACGATGAATTAACAAACATTGACATAGTAATGCTTATAAGCACAAGCAACAAAATCATCAATATTTCAAAGTATACGATCCTGAAAGAATGTTTACCCCCATTCATCTTATTATATTAGAAAGGCATAGCTCCATCTTCACCACATTAATAAAAAATGTCAAGCACCATGGGGCCTAAGTCAGGCAATTGGATCGTACTTTTTCAATATGCAACAACTTTTTTATTCTTCACACAACACATGAGTGTGAACCATGGACATAGCATATAGGAGGAATAGTATGTGGTGGTAGGTTTCAAAGGGGTAAAAGTGGAGAAGAAATTCTCGCATCAACTCAGTGTATTAATGGGCTATGGAGATGCGCATCAATAGATATCAATGTGAGGAGTAGGGATTACCATGCAACAGAAGCACTAGAGCTATAAGTGTATGAAAGTTCGACTGAAGCTAAGTGGGTGTGCATCCAACTTGCTTGCTCATGAAGACGTCGAGGATTTTAGGACGCCCATCATCAAAATATACAAGCCAAGTTCTATAATGAAAAATTCCCACTAGCATATGGAAGTAACAAAACAAGAGACTCTCTATACGAATAACATGGTGCCACTTTGAGGCACAAGTGTGATAAGGATAGTAGCAAAGTCCCTTCTTTATTTTTATCTCATTTTTTCCATTGTGGATTTTTTTTACTCCCCCATTTTTTTATGGTGGGCTCATTTGGTCTCCCCCATTTTTATTTCCTCACTGATACAATGCTCTAATAATGATGATCATCACACTTTTTATTTACTTAAAACTTGATATAAAAAACTGGTAGGAAGATATGACTCTATATGAATGCATGTGGCACTGTACGAGGATGTGCAATGATCTAGTGCAGCAAAAGGTATCAATAAATGGACAAGCAATGTAAATATCATGTTAGCTATCTTAAGATCATGCAAAGCAATATGACAATGGAAGTACAAGTCATATGAAGTGATGGTGGAAGTTGCATGGCTATATATCTCGGAAGGGATATGGGAATGTCATGACAGGTAGGTAAGGTGGCTATTTTGAGGAAGATATAATGAGGCTTATGTGCAATAGGGTGTATCATGTCACGGGGTTTGGATGCATCGACGAAAGTTGCACCAATCCTCGAAGTGAGAATGGGCAATGCACGGTACCGAAGAGGCTAGCAAATATGTGGAGGTGAGATTGCGTATGTCCATGGTGTCACATTAATCTTAAATAACTCATATACTTATTGCAAAGTTTTATTAGTTTTATCACAAATCAAAGTACTACTCGCATGCCCCGGGGGAGAGGGTTGGGAGGACTTCACAATTGCGTGACTCCGAATCTAAACAACACTAGGATTTCAATGAGGAATAGAAATGCGCATACATCATCACCATGCCCTTTTGATTTTTAGATGAACAAGAAGTTAACACGTCTTAATACCAGCACTTCTACGGATCAACAATGATGCACTCACACCCTTTCGCATTACCACATCAATATCATTAACCTAAATTTCTCTATAATGTGCTACATGAAGGTTTCGATTATCACTCCTTTAATACCTATTATTTTTTGACTAGTCTTATAACCCATGCAAATTATCGTTACTATTTATTAACTCTCAAACAAATATAAGTGAAGAATGAGAGTTTAATTATTTCTACAAAATACCATGCTCCAATACATATAAGTGAAAAAAATGGCATTATTCAAATAATGATTTTCTATATGTAGAGAAACAGGCATCCAACTTCAAATGATACAAGTGAAGCACGTGAAGCATTCTATAAAACCATACTCAAAAGATATAAGTGAAGTGCAAAGAGCATTCTATAAAGCCATACTCAAAAGATATAAGTGAAGTGCAAACAGCATTCTATAAATCAACCATGTAATTTACCATACCAAAATGATGCATTTCTAAAAGGAAAATAAAAGGCACACGAAGCTCCAAGAATTTACGCATATCATGTGAACAAAACAAAAGCCGAAACATACTGATAAATGTTGAAGAAGAAAGATGGGATGCCTTTTGGGGCATCCCCAAGCTTAGATGCTTGAGTCTCCTTGAATAATTACTTGGGGTGACTTGGGCATACCTAAGCTTGATCTCTTGCCTCTCATTATTCTTCTCATATCGATACCTCCTCGATCTTCAAACACTTCATCCATCAAAACTTGACATAACTTTTATGAGAGAGGTTAGTTCATATAACATCAAATCTCATCATGTACTTCTATAACATTGTTGTATAATTATAATCTAACATTACCCATTGTATTCTATCACAATTATATGGCTCCCAAGTCAATGGGGCTCAACAAGAATTCAAAACATAAGCACGCAAAACAACTATAACAGCAATCTGTGAAAAATGGGACAGTTTGTACAGATGCAGCCGAAATGTATGCTTGTGTAACTCAGAAAATTCTGAAAACTTAGGACATGGTAAAACCTTTGTATAGAAGTACTGTGTAAGCATTTCAGATTTTTTGACGTGCGGGTAAAATATGAAAAATCAAACACTACAGCCAAAGTTTCTGTTTTTGCAAAGCACATATCAAACAAGCAATTCAAACATCCTAAAGGTAAATCTTGGCACATTATTTTTATAATATAATGGATATGCACAAGGGGATAATTATTTTTGTTGAAAAGTTCATGTAATCAAGATTCACAACGTTTCCATAGGCATGAACAAAGTTCAAAGCTATCCCCCACTTCAACGATGCTCGTCCTTCTCACTTTCACTTTTCTTTTTGAAAAAGTTTTAGGTTCCCCACTTTATCTTTTGTTTTAAATTATTTTAAAATCAAAAATCATAAATAAATAAATCTCTAAAACTTCAGGGTTGTCTCCCATGCAACGCTTTCTTTAAATCCATTAAGCTAGGCATATAATGCTCAAGTAATTGATCCACCCGGATCCCAAGGTATATCAAAGCCAATTTCAATTAACAATGATTTGTAATTTAGTAGTGATCGCAAAGTGATATTTATAATGTATCAACAAAGTCTAGTTCTCTTCCTATGTATTGAATGTCATAGAAGAACAAATCATGCACATGAAGTAAAGGCCAATACATAGCATAAGTAGTTTCTTGCAATTTTATTGTATTGGAAACATAGAGAGGTGAAGATATGGTTCCTCTCTCATAATAATTGCAAGTAGGAGCAGAAATAAAATGCATATTATATCCATCAAAATCACCATGTGAAGTGGTAAAATGCAACCCAACAATATTATCCTTAATAAGTGCAAACTTCTCCGATATGGTGTACTTGAGAGAATTCAAAAATATAATAGGACTATCATGTGGGGGTGCAGTAGCAACAATTTCATGCTTAACGTAAGGAACTATAAAAAATTCATCTTCATAAGCATAATTCATATTGGCATCAGGGCCACAAGCATAGCAAGTATCAAGTTCATTAAAAAGGCATATTTCAAATGAATCCAAGGGATCATAGAATTCATCCTTCGGTATGTGCGAAGGGAAATTAAACAATGTGTTAGTTGAAGAGTTACTCTCATTAGAAGGTGGTCACGGGTATCTAATCCACTCTTCTTCCTTTTGTTTGTTGCACTCGTCCTCACCTTTTTCATCTAATGAGCTCACAGTTTCAGCAATTTCTTCTTCCATAGATTCATGCAAAATATTGGTCTCTTCCAAGTCAGCGGTCATTCATTCAATAAATTTATTAATATCGGCATTGTATTCATAATTATCATAACAATACTTAAGTATGGCAAAAATTTCATATTTGTAAGGAATATCATCATACTTTTCAATCAAAGAAGCAATTTCATATGCACCCTTAAATGCAAAAAATTATTCTATTTGTTCCACATCATAGTAATCATATATACCATTAGCATAAGAAGCCAAGGTTTTATTATCATAAATTCACATTGAAAGGGAAGGTGTAGAGCCTTACTCTTAGAGCAACAAGTATAATCAATTCTCATTCATAAATCCCAAGCATACGAACGCAACATTTTAATTTGATCCCATAAGTGTTTGCCTTTTTTAGTCAAGTGGTAATCCCTAAAGTACTCACGATGATCCAACGTATCTCCAATTATCAAGTTGAATGAGGATTTCTCAGGATTATCAAAGCAATAACTAATGTGTTTGATATAACCATCATTGAGGGTTTTAGGAGGTTCCCATCTCCATGAGCAGCAAGTACAACTATTTTTTTATGTTTCGTGTTCGATATCCATAAGTAAAGATATAAGACAACTAGTAATAGAAAATAAAAATTAGTTAGTGATAAAGCAAACAAGCACACACGAGAGTATCAACCGCTATGTTATAGCTCCCCGACAACGACACGAGAAAAAAGTCTTGATAACCCACAAGTGTAGGGGATTGTTTGTAGCCTATTTTGATAAGTAAGAGTGTCGAACCCAACGAGGAGCTAAAGGTATAATTAATATCCTCTCAAGTTCTATCGACCACTGATACAACTCTATGCACACGAACACTTACTTTACCTAGAACAAGTATGAAACTATTTTGCGGGAAGGAAACTAGAAGTACTTAGTAGGTGTAATAGATAGTTTTGCAAGGTAATAAAGAACATGGAAATAAAAGTTAGTTTATGTTTTAATAAAAGAATAGTAAAGTAAATATAGAGAGTGTGGAAAAGTGGTGATAGGATTTGCGAGATTGTCCTAGGCAATTGATAACTAGACCGATAATCATTATTGCAGTTTTATATGAGGGAGAGGCATGATCTAACATACTTTCCGTACTTGGATTATATGAACTTATGATTGGAGCTCTAGCAAGCATCTGAAATTACTAAAGATCATTAAGGTAAAACCCAATCATATCATTAAACATCAAGTCCCCGTTACTCCCATACGCAGACAACTTCCTTACTCGGTTGTAAGCTTCTGTCACTCTAGCCACCCACTATAAGCGAATCATGCACATATTACAAACCATCCAGCATGAATCTTTCACATGTGGACCTCACAGAAAGGACCTTAGAACAACACCAATATAAAACATGCAACTCAAATCAATCAAGATCATCAATCTGTTGGGGAACGTCGCATGGGAAACAAAAAATTTCCTACGCGCACGAAGACCTATCATGGTGATGTCCATCTACGAGAGGGGATGAGTGATCTACGTACCCTTGTAGATCGTACAGCAGAAGCGTTAGAGAACGCGGTTGATGTAGTGGAACGTCCTCACGTCCCTCGATCCGCCCCGCGAACAATCCCGCGATCAGTCCCACGATCTAGTACCGAACGGACGGCACCTCCGCGTTCAGCACACGTACAGCTCGACGATGATCTCGGCCTTCTTGATCCAGCAAGAGAGACGGAGAGGTAGAAGAGTTCTCTGGCAGCGTGACGGCGCTCCGGAGGTTGGTGATGATCTTGTCTCAGCAGGGCTCCGCCCGAGCTCCGCAGAAACACGATCTAGAGGGAAAACTATGGAGGTATGTGGTCGGGCAGCCGTGAGAAAGTCGTCTCAAATCTGCCCTAAAAGCCCCATATATATAGGAGGAGGGAGGGGAACCTTGCCTTGGGGTCCAAGGGACCCCCAAGGGGTCGGCCGAGCCAAGGGGGGGAGGACTCCCCCCCCAAACCGAGTTGGACTTGGTTTGGTGGGAGGAGTCCCCCTCCCTTCCCACTTCTTCCCTCTTTTTTTTTCTTTTCCTTTGATTTTCTTATCTTGGCGCATAGGCTCCCTTGGGGCTGTCCCACCAGCCCACTAAGGGCTGGTGTGTCCCCCAAAAGCCTATGGGCTTCCCCGGAGTGGGTTGCCCCCCTCCGGTGAACTCCCGGAACCCATTCGTCATTCCCGGTACATTCCCGGTAACTCCGAAAACCTTCCGGTAATCAAATGAGGCCATCCTATATATCAATCTTCGTTTCCGGACCATTCCGGGAACCCTCGTGATGTCCGTGATCTCATCCGGGACTCCGAACAACATTCGGTAACCAACCATATAACTCAAATACGCATAAAACAACGTCGAACCTTAAGTGTGCAGACCCTGCGGGTTCGAGAACTATGTAGACATGACCCGAGAGACTCCTCGGTCAATATCCAATAGCGGGACCTGGATGCCCATATTGGATCCTACATATTCTACGAAGATCTTTATCGTTTGAACCTCAGTGCCAAGGATTCGTATAATCCCGTATGTCATTCCCTTTGTCCTTCGGTATGTTACTTGCCCGAGATTCGATCGTTAGTATCCGTATACCTATTTCAATCTCGTTTACCCGCAAGTCTCTTTACTCGTTCCGTAATACAAGATCCCGCAACTTACACTAAGTTACATTGCTTGCAAGGCTTGTGTGCGATGTTGTGTTACCGAGTGGGCCCCGAGATACCTCTCCGTCACACGGAGTGACAAATCCCAGTCTTGATCCATACTAACTCAACTAACACCTTCGGAGATACCTGTAGAGCATCTTTATAGTCACCCAGTTACGTTGCGACGTTTGATACACACAAAGCATTCCTCCGGTGTCAGTGAGTTATATGATCTCATGGTCATAGGAATAAATACTTGACACGCAGAAAACAGTAGCAACAAAATGACACGATCAACATGCTACGTCTATTAGTTTGGGTCTAGTCCATCACGTGATTCTCCTAATGACGTGATCCAGTTATCAAGCAACAACACCTTGTTCATAATCAGAAGACACTGACTATCATTGATCAACTGGCTAGCCAACTAGAGGCATGCTAGGGACGGTGTTTTGTCTATGTGTCCACACATGTAAATGAGTCTTCATTCAATACAATTATAGCATGGATAATAAACTATTATCTTGATACAGGAATTATAATAATAACTATACATTTATTATTGCCTCTAGGGCATAATTCCAACAGTCTCCCACTTGCACTAGAGTCAATAATCTAGCCCTCACATCACCATGTGAATTACATTGTAATAAATCTAACACCCATACAGTTCTGGTGTCGATCATGTTTTGGCCGTGGAAGAGGTTTAGTCAGCGGGTCTTCTACATTCAGATCCGTGTGCACTTTGCATATATTTACGTCCTCCTCCTCGACGTAGTCGCGGATGAGGTTGAAGCGTCGTTTGATGTGTCTGGTCTTTTTGTGAAATCTTGGTTCCTTTGCTAAAGCAATGGCACCAGTGTTGTCACAGAACAAGGTTATTGGATCCAGTGCACTTGGCACCACTCCAAGATCCGTCATGAACTGCTTCATCCAGACACCCTCCTTAGCCGCCTCCGAGGCAGCCATGTACTCTGCTTCACATGTAGAATCTGCTATGACGCTTTGCTTGGAACTGCACCAGCTTACTGCACCCCCATTAAGAATAAATACGTATCCGGTTTGCGACTTAGAGTCGTCCGGATCTGTGTCAAAGCTTGCATCGACGTAACCTTTTACGGCGAGCTCTTCGTCACCTCCATACACGAGAAACATCTCCTTAGTCCTTTTCAGGTACTTCAGGATATTCTTGACCGCCGTCCAGTGATCCACTCCTGGATTACTCTGGAACCTACCTGCCATACTTATGGCCAGGCTAACATCCGGTCTAGTGCACAGCATTGCATACATGATAGAGCCTACGGCTGAAACATAGTGGACGGAGCGCATATGCTCTCTATCTTCATCAGTTGCTGGGCACTGAGTCTTACTCAATCTCGTACCTTGTAACACCAGCAAGAACCCTTTCTTGGACTGTTCCATTTTGAACCTCTTCAAAACTTTATCAAGGTATGTGCTTTGTGAAAGTCCTATCAGGCGTTTTGATCTATCCCTATAGATCTTAATGCCTAGAATGTAAGCAGCTTCTCCTAGGTCCTTCATAGATAAACTTTTATTCAAGTAACCTTTTATGCTCTCCAAAAGCTCCACGTTGTTTCCAATCAGCAATATGTCGTCCACATATAATATTAGAAATGCCACAGAGTTCCCACTCACTTTCTTGTAAATACAAGATTCCCCAACCACTTGTATAAACCCAAATGCTTTGATCACCTCATCAAAGCTCTTGTTCCAACTCCGACATGCTTGCACCAGTCCATAAATGGATCGCTGGAGCTTGCACACCTTGTCAGCATTTTTAGGATCGACAAAACCTTTGGGTTGCATCATATACAACTCTTCCTTAAGGAAACCATTAAGGAATGCCGTTTTGACATCCATCTGCCAGATTTCATAATCGAAAAATGCAGCTATTGCTAACATGATTCTGACGGACTTAAGCATTGCTACGGGTGAGAAGGTCTCATCGTAGTCAACTCCTGGAACTTGTGAAAAACCCTTTGCCACAAGTCGAGCTTTATAAACCGTTACATTACCGTCAGCGTCCGTCTTCTTCTTACAGATCCATTTGTTCTGAATAGCCTTGCGGCCTTCAGGTAGTATCTCCAAAGTCCACACTTTGTTCTCATACATGGATCCTATCTCGGATTTCATGGCTTCTAGCCATTTGTTGGAATCCGGGCCCACCATCGCTTCTTCATAATTTGCAGGTTCATTGTTGTCTAACAACATGATTGACAAGACGGGATTACCGTACCACTCTGGAGCAGCGCGTGATCTCGTCGACCTGCGTGGTTCAACAGAAACTTGAACTGGAGTTTCATGATCATCATCATTAACTTCCTCCTCAACCGGCGTCGCAATGACAGAGGTTTCCCCTTGCCCTGCGCCACCATCCAGAGGGATGAGAGGTTCGACAACCTCGTCAAGCTCTATCTTCCTCCCACTCAATTCTCTCGAGAGAAACTCCTTCTCGAGAAAAGTTCCGTTTTTAGCAACAAACACTTTGCCCTCGGATTTGAGATAGAAGGTGTACCCAACTGTCTCCTTTGGGTAACCTATGAAGACGCACTTTTCCGCTTTGGGTTCCAGCTTTTCAGGCTGAAGCTTTTTGACATAAGAATCACATCCCCAAACTTTAAGAAACGACAACTTTGGTCTTTTGCCATACCACAGTTCGTATGGTGTCGCCTCAACGGATTTTGATGGTGCCCTATTTAAAGTGAATGCAGCTGTTTCTAATGCATAACCCCAAAATGATAACGGCAAATCAGTAAGAGACATCATAGATCGCACCATCTCTAACAAAGTACGATTACGACGTTCGGACACACCATTACGCTGTGGTGTTCCAGGCGGTGTTAACTGCGAAACAATTCCACATTGTCTTAAGTGAGTACCAAACTCGAAACTCAGATATTCACCCCCACGATCAGACCGTAGGAACTTGATCTTCTTGTTACGATGATTTTCTACTTCACTCTGAAATTGCTTGAACTTTTCAAATGTTTCAGACTTGTGCTTCATCAAGTAGACATAACCATATCTACTTAAATCGTCAGTGAAGGTGAGAAAATAACGATATCCGCCGCGTGCCTCCACGCTCATCGGACCACACACATCGGTATGTATGATTTCCAACAAGTCACTTGCACGCTCCATTGTTCCGGAGAACGGAGTTTTAGTCATCTTGCCCATGAGGCATGGTTCGCACGTGTCAAGTGAATCAAAGTCAAGTGACTCCAAAAGTCCATCAGCATGGAGTTTCTTCATGCGCTTTACACCAATATGACCCAAGCGGCAGTGCCGCAAAAATATGGCGCTATCATTGTTTACTCTAACTCTTTTGGTCTCAATGTTATGTATATGCGTATCGCTATCGAGATTCAATATGAACAATCCTCTCACATTCGGTGCATGACCATAAAAGATGTTACTCATAGAAATAGAACAACCATTATTCTCAGACTTAAAAGAGTAACCGTCTCGCAATAAACAAGATCCAGATATAATGTTCATGCTCAACGCAGGCATTAAATAACAATGATTTAAGTTCATCACTAATCTCGATGGTAGTTGAAGTGACACGGTGCCGATGGCGATTGCATCAACCTTGGAACCGTTTCCTACGCGCATCGTCACTTCGTCTTTCGCCAGCCTTCGTCTATTCCGCAGTTCCTGCTTCGAGTTGCAAATGTGAGCAACAGAACCGGTATCGAATACCCAGGCACTACTACGAGAGCCGGTTAAGTACACATCAATAACATGTATATCAAATATACCTGATTTTTCTTTGCCCGCCTTCTTATCTGCCAGGTACTTGGGGCAATTGCGCTTCCAGTGACCCATACCCTTGCAAAAGAAGCACTCTGTTTCAGGCTTAGGTCCAGCCTTGGGTTTCTTCGGCGGATTGGCAACAGGCTTGCCGCTCTTCTTCGAATTGCCCTTCTTGCCTTTGCCGTTTCTCTTGAAACTAGTGGTCTTGCTCACCATCAACACTTGATGCTCTTTACGGAGTTCAGACTCTGCGACTTTCAGCATCGCAAACAACTCGCCGGGAGACTTGTTCATCCCTTGCATGTTGTAGTTCAACACAAAGCCTTTATAGCTTGGCGGCAGTGATTGGAGGATTCTATCAGTGACAGCTTCTTGCGGGAGTTCAATCCCCAGTTCAGCTAGACGGTTTGAGTACCCAGACATTTTGAGCACATGTTCACTGACAGACGAGTTTTCCTCCATCTTGCAAGCATAGAATTTATCGGAGGTCTCATACCTCTCGATCCGGGCGTTCTTCTGAAAGATAAACTTCAACTCCTGGAACATCTCAAATGCTCCATGACGCTCAAAGCGACGTTGAAGTCCCGGCTCTAAGCCATACAAGACTGCACATTGAACTATTGAGTAGTCCTCCTTACGTGTTAACCAAGCGTTCTTAACATCCTGATCAGCCGTAGCGGGTGGTTCATCTCCTAGCGCAGCATTAAGGACATAATCCTTCTTTCCAGCTTGTAAGATTAGCTTAAGATTACGAGCCCAGTCTACAAAGTTGCTTCCATCATCTTTCAACTTAGCTTTCTCTAGGAACGTATTAAAATTCAGGATGACACTTGCGTGAGCCATGATCTTCAACACAAATATATTCAAAGTGGACTTAGACTATGTTCAAGATAATTAGAGTTCAACTTAATCAAATTATATGCTAAACTCCCACTCAAAAAGTACATCTCTCTAGTCATTTGAGTGGTTCATGATCCACTTACACTATCCCAAGTCCGATCATCACGTGAGTCGAGAGTAGTTTCAGTGGTAAGCATCCCTATGCTAATCATATCAACTATATGATTCATGATCGACCTTTCGGTCTCATGTGTTCCGAGGCCATGTCTGCACATGCTAGGCTCGTCAAGCTTAACCCGAGTGTTCCGCGTGCGCAACTGTTTTGCACCCGTTGTATGTGAACGTTGAGTCTATCACACCCGATCATCACGTGGTGTCTCGAAACGACGAACTGTAGCAACGGTGCACAGTCGGGGAGAACACAATTTCGTCTTGAAATTTTAGTGAGAGATCACCTCATAATGCTACCGTCGTTCTAAGCAAAATAAGGTGCATAAAAGGATTAACATCACATGCAATTCATAAGTGACATGATATGGCCATCATCACGTGCTTCTTGATCTCCATCACCAAAGCACCGGCACGATCTTCTTGTCACCGGCGCCACACCATGATCATCCATCAACGTGTTGCCATCGGGGTTGTCGTGCTACTTATGCTATTACTACTAAAGCTACATCCTAGCAAAATAGTAAACGCATCTGCAAGCACAAATATGTTAGTATAAAGACAACCCTATGGCTCCTGCCGGTTGCCGTACCATCGACGTGCAAGTCGATATTTCTATTACAACATAATCATCTCATACATCCAATATATCACATCACATCATTGGCCATATCACATCACAATCATACCCTGCAAAAACAAGTTAGACGTCCTCTAATTTTGTTGTTGCAAGTTTTACGTGGTGACCAAGGGTATCTAGTAGGATCGCATCTTACTTACGCAAACACCACAACGGAGATATATGAGTTGCTATTTAACCTCATCCAAGGACCTCCTCGGTCAAATCCGATTCAACTAAAGTTGGAGAAACTGTCACTTACCAATCATCTTTGAGCAAAGGGGGTTACTCGTAACGATGAAACCAGTCTCTCATAAGCGTACGAGTAATGTCGGTCCAAGCCGCTTCAATCCAACAATACCGCGGAATCAAGAAAAGACTAAGGAGGGCAGCAAAACGCACACCACCGCCCACAAAACCTTTTGTGTTCTACTCGAGAAGACATCTACGCATGAACCTAGCTCATGATGCCACTGTTGGGGAACGTCGCATGGGAAACAAAAATTTTCCTACGCGCGCGAAGACCTATCATGGTGATGTCCATCTACGAGAGGGCATGAGTGATCTACGTACCCTTGTAGATTGTACAGCAGAAGCGTTAGAGAACGCGGTTGATGTAGTGGAACGTCCTCACGTCCCTCGATCCGCCTCACGAACAATCCCGCGATCAGTCCCACGATCTAGTACCGAACGGACGGCACCTCCGCGTTCAGCACACGTACAGCTCGACGATGATCTCGGCCTTCTTGATCCAGCAAGAGAGACGGAGAGGTAGAAGAGTTCTCCGGCAGCGTGACAGCGCTCCGGAGGTTGGTGATGATCTTGTCTCAGCAGGGCTCCGCCCGAGCTCCGCAGAAACACGATCTAGAGGGAAAACTATGGAGGTATGTGGTCGGACAGCCGTGAGAAAGTCGTCTCAAATCTTCCCTAAAAGCCCCATATATATAGGAGGAGGGAGGGGAACCTTGCCTTGGGGTCCAAGGGACCCCCAAGGGGTCGGCCGAGCCAAGGGGGGGAGGACTCCCCCCCCCCAAACCGAGTTGGACTTGGTTTGGTGGGAGGAGTCCCCCTCCCTTCCCACTTCTTCCCTCTTTTTTTTTCTTTTCCTTTGATTTTCTTATCTTGGCGCATAGGCTCCCTTGGGGCTGTCCCACCAGCCCACTAAGGGCTGGTGTGTCCCCCAAAAGCCTATGGGCTTCCCTGGAGTGGGTTGCCCCCCTCCGGTGAACTCCCGGAACCCATTCATCATTCCCGGTACATTCCCGGTAACTCCGAAAACCTTCCGGTAATCAAATGAGGCCATCCTATATATCAATCTTCGTTTCCGGACCATTCCGGGAACCCTCGTGATGTCCGTGATCTCAAGTGTGCAGACCCTGCGGGTTCGAGAACTATGTAGACATGACCCGAGAGACTCCTCGGTCAATATCCAATAGCGGGACCTGGATGCCCATATTGGATCCTACATATTCTACGAAGATCTTTATCGTTTGAACCTCAGTGCCAAGGATTCGTATAATCCCGTATGTCATTCCCTTTGTCCTTCGGTATGTTACTTGCCCGAGATTCGATCGTTAGTATCCGTATACCTATTTCAATCTCGTTTACCCGCAAGTCTCTTTACTCGTTCCGTAATACAAGATCCCGCAACTTACACTAAGTTACATTGCTTGCAAGGCTTGTGTGCGATGTTGTGTTACCGAGTGGGCCCCGAGATACCTCTCCGTCACACGGAGTGACAAATCCCAGTCTTGATCCATACTAACTCAACTAACACCTTCGGAGATACCTGTAGAGCATCTTTATAGTCACCCAGTTACGTTGCGACGTTTGATACACACAAAGCATTCCTCCGGTGTCAGTGAGTTATATGATCTCATGGTCATAGGAATAAATACTTGACACGCAGAAAACAGTAGCAACAAAATGACACGATCAACATGCTACGTCTATTAGTTTGGGTCTAGTCCATCACGTGATTCTCCTAATGACGTGATCCAGTTATCAAGCAACAACACCTTGTTCATAATCAGAAGACACTGACTATCATTGATCAACTGGCTAGCCAACTAGAGGCATGCTAGGGACGGTGTTTTGTCTATGTGTCCACACATGTAAATGAGTCTTCATTCAATACAATTATAGCATGGATAATAAACTATTATCTTGATACAGGAATTATAATAATAACTATACATTTATTATTGCCTCTAGGGCATAATTCCAACACAATCAACCCATAGGACAAAAAGGAACTACTCAAACATCATAGGATAGCCACACATCATAGGATAATAATATATATCAATAAGTACCATGTTCAAGTAGGGGTACAGCGGGATGCGGGAGTGGATCGATGTAGATAGATGAGGGAAGGTGATGGTGGTGGTGATGAAGGCGACGAAGTTGTTGGTGTAGATCGCCGTCATGATGGTTGCCCCGGCGGCGCTTCGACGCCACCGGGAGAGAGGGGGAGAGATCCTCCTCCTTCTTCTTCCTTTGCATGCACCATAGGTGGGAGGAGAGTTTCTCCTCTCGTCCATGGCCAACATGGCACCCAGAGGGCACCAGCCCCTCCGGTATTGGATCTCTCTTTGTTTATCTCATGTTTTCACGACTCGTTTTCTCGCCCTGAACCATTTCCATAATATCCAGAGATCCTTAACTTTGGTTGGGCTGAAATTTTGAGGGGATTTTTATCGAAAAATTATTTTTCTTGCGGCCCAAGGAGACCTCCAACCGAATTATGGCCTAGCCACAAGCTATCATGGTGCAACCCCACCCCCTGGACACACCCTATTAGCTTGTGGTGCCCTCGAGCACCGTCTTGCATTGATATCGACTCCTAAAAATTCACATTTTACCAAAAAAAATCTCCATAATTTTTTATCGGTGTCCGTTTGATTTGGATTGTCTACAAAACAAAAAATACACAAAAACAGGAATTGGCACTTGGCGTTGGGTCTATAAGTTAGTGCTCAAAAATATAAATTGGTAAATAATTACTCAAAAAGTATACTAGAATGATAATATAATAGCATGGAACAATCAAAAATCATAGATGCGCAGGAGACGCATTAGGGGCTCCCTAATGGCTTGGGGCCACCTCATGGCTCCTCCAACCCTAAGTCTAGTCCTATAAATTCCTAATTCGAGAGAGAGAAAAGAGCAAAGTTTTCATCGTGTTTAATAAAACAGAGCCGCCGTCACCTCTTGTTCTTCCTCGGGAGGGCTGATCTGGAGTCCAATTGGGGCTTCGTAGGGGGATTCTTCGCCGTCATCATCACCAACCCTTCTTCATCAACACCATCATGATGATCACCTCCGAGAGTGACTAGTTCCTTTGTAGGCTTGCAGGACGGTGATTGGATTGGATGAGATTAATCGTGTATTCGAGTTATTTTGATAGGCTTGATCCCTGGTATATATTATGTTCTGAGATTGATGTTGCTATGACTTTGCTATGCTCAATGCTTGTCACTAGGCCCCGGGTGCCATGATTTTAGATCTGGACCTATATGAACATGAGATTGTTTTGGAAACTATCTTGCAAGTTGTATTCACCTATTATGTGTCATGATCTGCATACCCCAAGGTGATAATAATTGGGATTTTTTCCGGTGATTGTCATAATTTGAGGAGTTCATGTATTCACTATGTGTTAATGCTTTGTTTTGTTTCTGTATTAAAAGGAGGCCTTAATATCCCTTAGTTTCCTTATGGAGCACGCTGCCACAGGAGGATAGGACAAAATATGTAATGCAAGTTCTTATCGTAAGCATGTATGACTATATACGCATGCCTACATTACATTGATGAATTAGAGCTAGTTCTGTGTCGCTCTAGTATGTAATTGTTACATGATGAATGTCATCTAAATCATTATCCATCACTGGTCCATGTGCCTACTCTTTTCATATACTGAATCTTGCGGAAGTTACTATTGCTGCTGCTACTTTTACAATTACTACAAAACTGTTACTGTTACTCTTACCGTTCCTATTGCTATTTTGTTCTCTTACTAAAACTTTTGTTACAGAGAGATATCCCAAGGTGTGGTTGAATTGACAACTCAACTGATATGACCAATAAATATTATTTGGCTCCCCTTGTATCAAATCAATAAGTTGGGGGTAATACTACCTGTGAAGATTGTTGTGATCCCCTGTACTTGTGGGTTACCTAAACTATTTTCTGGCACCGTTGCCAGGGATCATAGCTCTATTTATTGTGTTCACTTGAGGTTGTCCAATTGTCACTATGAATATCTTAAAGGTACTAGAACTAAGATCATACCCTCTAAGACGAGGGGTGGTAAGAAACGGCCATCTAGCCCTACTTTTGATTCACATATAGTTTTGAATCAGCTTATGACACCACCACTTGCTACTCGTTCTGATATGTTACAATTACTTAATGATGCTACTTATGAAATTTATGATGATGCAACTACTATGCTTGATAAAACTGAAATATTTCCACTTCGTGAATTATTTCTTGATGCTCATATTGCTAGATCCTAAGAAACTGAAAATGTTGAAACTGAAGAAAACTATGATTCACCCATGAAGCCTAGCTCTCCCAATAGATATGAGATGCCCGATGTACCTCAAGGTTATGTTATGGATGGGGAGGTAGCTAGAGACTTCTTTGCTTGTAATGATAGAGATGATTTGAAGAAACTACTATGCAAACTGGAAGAAAAATCTATGATGGCGAAAATGAAACGTGATCCTAAATTTGCTACTTCTCATATATGTGTTAGTGATAAGGATTATGAATTCTCTGTTGATCCTAAGTTAATCATTATAATAAAAGCTGATCCTTTCCATGGTTATGAAACGGAAACTATGGCGGCACACCTTATTAAATTAAATGATATTGCCACCTTGTTTGCTCATGAGGAAAAGATGTGTTATTACTAATCCTTCACATTTTTTCCTTTCTTGCTAAAAGGCGATGCAAAGGAGTGGTTCCTCACTCTTGCCCCTGGTTGTGTGCGTAGCCCCCAGGACTTGATATATTACTTTACTGAAATACATGGACTTGATATCCCTACATAAGTAGTCGAGGTAAATTCTCTCCACAAATTTGAAGAAAGTGATATACCTTACACTAAAACTCCTAGTCAATGCATGGATGAATTTGATAACTATATTGTCAAGCAAGAACATTTTAATAGCTATGTTAAAGATCAATTACAACAAAATGTTATGATGAATGATCACTTGAGTGACTTAATGTTTAGTATTCCTAATGATGTTAAAGGTCTAGGTAAACATGCTTCCATGGTTTATACTCAACTAGATCAAGTTGCTAAGTTACAGAATGATTTACTTGCTGAAATGAATAATAACATGAATGATCATGATGTTAGAGTAATGACTAGAGGGGGTAGAATGACTCAAGACCCTCTTTATCTTGAAGGTCATTGATCCGTCCCAAACGTAACTATAATTTCTGCAAGTTCCATGATCTTTTGGGTGACATTGTTATATGTTTTGCTATACCTTTATATCATTTTACACATATTTGGACTAACCTACTAACTCAGTGCACCCAATGCTAGTTTCTGTCTGTTGATGTCTATTTTGCAGGGGCTTTTAACTGATTTTCCGAGGCCCGAAAAATTTCAGGAAAATATATAAAAAATCAGTGAAACATAAGCTTCCGGATCATCAAAGATGGGCCAGAGGGGAGCCAGGGGGCTACCCAGGCGACCTGCTGGCGCAGCCAGGAGGCTGCCTGGGTGGGCCCCACCTCCTCCAGTGCCCTCCTTTGGCCTACATTTAGAGTCCCGAGAGGAAACCCTACCACAACTTCCAGAACCACGAATTTCTCCATCGTCCCGCCGCAGCAGCGCTTCCGAGATCGGGAGCGTGAGGAGACCTCTTCCCGGCACCCTTACAGAGGGAGGATTGACCTTCGGGAGCTTCTCCACCGTCATGGACGCTTCCTGGACGTGTCATGAGTAGTCCTCCTTGGACCATGGGTCCATGACCAGTAGCTATGTGATGTCTTCTCTCCAATCTTGTGCTTCAATGGTTAGTCCTTGTGAGCTGCCCTACATGATCAAGGCATCTATGTAATTCTCTTGCTGTTGCTATGCTCGGTTTCTTGGGATCCGATGGATTATGAGATTATGTTCAGATTGTTATGAGTTATATATTTGATTATCCTTTTATATTATGTTCCTTAGTGATTCATGCATGTTCTCGATTGCTATTTATTACTTTGGTCGAGTAGTAGATTGTAACTCCAAGAGGGAGCATTATGCATGATTGTGGGTTCATTCCCCTCGATGTGTAGCTTGAGTGACAGAAACATGAGACTAGGGGATGTGTTGTTGCCACCAGGGGGAAAACGACGGTGCGTGTGACCACGGTTGCAAGGATTGTTTACCTTACGCATAGTTCGTTAATGTAGTTGTCTATTGCTTTGAGTTTACACTTTGGGTGGGGCTCGCAACTTAATACCGACGAGATTTTCTGGATAGATATCTCAAGGTGGATGATTAGTAAGTAGATGTTGATGAATAAACGGTCTACTTGTCTTGGCATACCGCCCATTACTATTGAACCTCTAACTATCAAGTAGCATAATTAGCATTGTGGTGCGTTCATAATTCTGCCAATTGCCCAACTATGATTTGTTTACCCAAGCATAGTTGTTTATCGTCCTTTGGGAGAGAGACATCACTAGTGAACATCATGTGACTCCGGTCCATATCATCATCAATGTTTACACCTCCATCATTTACTACTTTCCTTTACTTTTCCGCTGCAATCATTATTACCTTCTCACTTGTGTTTTGATCATTTGCAAACTACAAAGCTGGAGAGATTGACAACCTCTATGTACTCGTTGGGAGAAAAGTTATTTGTTGTGTGTGCAGGTCCACGTCTTCTGCTAGACAGGGGCAGCGGACACCTACTTGTTGATCCTAGGAGTCCTTCTGGTTCGATAAACCTTACAGTCTTTGTGTGAGGGAAAACTTGTTGCTGACTACATCTCAACCTTCCACTTGGGGTAACCAATGAGGTGCGAGAAGTATATACATCATATCATCATCAAGCAAAGTTTTTTGGCGCTGTTGCCGGGGACACCAGTCTCCAAGATAGGGGAGTTGCACGTTATCCTTTACCATTGCTTTTCAGTCTTGTTAGTTTGCTTTCTAGTTTTTTCTTTAGAGTCTTATACCAAAAACCAAAAAAACATAGTTACTTTGCTTCGTTTAGTCAGTATGTATAAATCATTTGCCTCTAGTGTTGCACCCGAAGGAGAGATTCTCACCTTCAAACAAAGGGTTGGAGAAAGTTTGAAAGATGCTTGGTATTGAATTAAAAATTCTCAGGATAGAGCCACCATGAAGCAATCCACCACTATTTTGCTTAGAAATTTTTATGTTGGTATTACTTCTTGGCATAGGTTTATTCTAGACACAACAGTAGGAGGGAATTTCTTGGAAGCTCCCGTTGGGGAGGCTCTTAACGTTATGGAAAATCTTGTCGGAATCCCACCTATTGTTGACATAAAGGATGATATCACTTTATCTCATGTTATGAGTAAACTTGAGAAGATGGAGCTAGAGATGCCAAGCATGAGTAAAATTAATGAAGTAGATCATAGGATTCAAGGGAACTTAAATAGACTTGATAGCTCCATTAAAATAATTTACAAAATTTGGGAGACCCTTAAATCCCATGATGTGGATCCTTCTAGGATTGATAAGATCGAGGATATTTTTGAAACTTTAGGAACTACTCTATCCTCCATCAAGACTAAAAAGGTAGAAACCCCAGCAAGGAAGGGACCTAGGTTCGTTAACGTACCCAAGGTTCCTCAACCCAAAACTAGTATACCTATTTGCTAAGGATGTTGAAACTGTGAAGACCTTGAAAGAGATACCTCTCTTCAATAGAACTAGAAATGAAATTCCAATTGGTCTTACTACCTTTGCTTTTGCTCCTAGAAGTATTGCCACTAAGACTCTCTTTGATAGTCCTCTTAAGACTGGTTGTATTATTGATGAGCTCTTTGATGATCTTGATGATGGTTCAGTTGATACAACTTGATCTTCTTGCATTGTGCCTAGCTCAAAGGCATAAAAGAAAGCGCTTGTTGGGAGGCAACCCAATTTGTTTTTACTTTCAGTTTTAGTGGTCTTGATGCTTGTTACTACTGTAGCAACATCGTTGTATATTTATTTTTAAGCTTTGTGCCAAGTTATAGCCTCCGATTGTAAGAAAGTTCAATAATTGTGACATGCTGTCCAGAAACAGATTATGTCTGTCTAACGGAAAAATTCGCCAAAAATCACCAGATCATATTTTTGATCTGAATATTTTTGAAAGCATGATCTATATAATTGCCTTTCTGGAATCTGTTGTGAGTTTTTTTATTTGAGTTGCAATAGTGCCCCGAATAAATTATTTACTACCTGTTGTTCTGTTTTTCACATATTCTGCCATGTTTTGTGTTTCCATTGTTTTGCAAATACTAAGCTTACTTTTGATTTGCAAAAACCTTTTGGCAATCATGAGAAGCAGTAGCTTTTCATGAAAATCTTTATTTCCAGCAGGTAATGAATTATTTTATTAAGGGTAGTAACCACTCTAATCAGCTTATGATGAGTTTCGTATGAAGGGAGTTTTCAAGTATGCGATGGGAAATGATGAAAGAAGATACAGGAGTGTCAAGCGCTCAAGCTTGGGGATGCCTCCATGCACCCCAAGAAATATTCAAGGAGACTCAAGCGTCTAAGCTTGGGATGCCCCCATGCATCCCCTTTTCTATGAACAATCATCAGTTTCCATCTCCATGCTATATTTTTATCACTTCATATGTTATGTGCTATGCTTAGAGCGTCCCGCTATTTGCTTTGTTAGTTTGTTTTAGTTTTGCTTGTTGTTCATAAGTCGGAACCTATCCTACCTCGTTTGGGAGAGAGACATGCTCCATTCCACTCTAGAACACAACATAGTTTTTTATGCTTATCCTTTTTGTGTGTTCTTCATCTTTCCATAGCTACTGTCACGCTTAGCTCTTAGTTTTCATGCTTATCTTTTTAAGAGCTTTTATTTAGGTTGATTTTGGAACTCTCTTGAGTTTTCATGCTTATCTTGTTTAGAGAGTTGGCTTGTTGCAGTGAGTTCTGTGTCTTGCATGAGTAGGTAATTAAGATTGCTATTTAATTATAGTAGTAACCTACAATAGTTTTGAGGTATTGATTTGAGTAATGTTTGGACTATTGGTGCCAAGAGATTGAGCCTATTAGTGATAGGTGTCGTATTTTGGGAAATTCGTGTGTTTTTCAAAAACTAAAAATTAGTTGAGAACTCTAGCTACTAAATTGATCGCTAACCTTTGGAGGGGTTGGAATATATAGAGTGCCCTCACGTTACCATGAGTCGAGGATGCACAAGGATAACCAAATCCCGAAACACTCCTCCTCGGGGTACTTGTCTCTTTGTGAATTTCCTAACTAGATAGAGAGTTACCGATAATAAGTGCATAAGTTCTTCGGATTAATGTGAGTATTCGATTGTTAGCACTTCCACCATCCATATTTTGCTAGCCTCTTTGGTACCGTGCATTGCCCTTTCTCACATTGAGAGTTGGTGCAAACTCCGTTCGTGCATCCAAACCCATGACATGATACGCTCTGTCATACATAAGCCTCATTATATCTTTCCTCAAAAGAGCCACCATACCTACGTATTAAGGCATTTCCATAGACTTTCCGAGATACATTGCCATGCAACATCCATCATCTCATGACTTGATCTTCATGTCATACATGCTTTAGCTTGATTGTAGAGCCGCATGATAGTTGGGCCTTGCCCCAATTATTGCTACATGACGCGCTAGTATCATTGCATATCCTGCTACACTGGCAGAGGCATACATTTGCATACATCGTGATAGTTTTCACTTCTCTTTATGTTGAGTACTTATTATAAAGTGTGATGATCTTCTTTTTATTCATGTAAAACATAGAGTGTTGCCCTTAAGTGAGGATATGATCCCAAAGAGGACAAACAAAAGATCCCAAAGAGGACAAATGAGAGATAAAAAGAAAGAGCCAAAGAGGCCACAAAAAAATAAAAAATAAAGAGAAAAAGAAAAAAAAAGAGAAGGGGGCAACACTACTATTCCTTTTGAAGATCCACACTCATACTCCATTGCTATATTTGTACTACATAGAGATTATCATTCATGCATAACTATGTGGGCACCCTTACACTATAGAACTTGGTTTGCATATTCCAATGATGAGCCTCCTCAAATGAGCTCTAGGTCTTCATGAGCAAACAAGTTGGATGCACCCCCACTAATTCCATTGGAGAGCTTACCTTAGCTCATATGTGCATCCGTTACATGGCAATCCCTACTCCTCACATCATATCTATCATTTGGCTTTCTCTCGCCTATGGTTGTCCTCATTGATGTGAGCCTTTCACACCCTTTTTGTCTTACTTCCCCATCATTATTCTATTTGCCATCCTAAGTGCCAACATATCTTGCTTACGCTCATCCATTGCATGAGTGCTCAAAGTCGAAAAGGAGAGGATCATTTTGACTTGTGCATGACTAGTGGTCTCGGGATGAGTCAAAATAAGATTCTGAAAGAGACCAAGTGTGAAATTTTAGTAGATTGAGTTCTCAATTAAAAAAATATTTTATGATCTCAATCCATCTCCCACTTCTTGCACGCAAACACCATTTGGAGACATTTGAGTCACGGACAACGAGAGCTCTTGCACCTTTATGTTCTTACTTTCCTAAACTAAATACTAGATATAGACTCTTGCTTGTTATTATCTTCACTTGAATTGCATATCTTACTTGCTTTACTTTGAAGTTCTTATATGTGTGTTAGCATGTCACCACAGAAATTATTGTGTTATCATTTATCTACTTGAGGACGAGCAGAAATTAAGCTTGGGGATGTTGATACGTCCCAAACGTATCTATAATTTCTGCTTGTTCCATGATCTTTTGGGTGACATTGTTATATGTTTTGCTACACTTTTATATCATTTTACACATATTTGGACTACCCTACTAACTTAGTGCATCCACTGCCAGTTTTTGTTTGCTAGTGTCTATTTTGTAGGAGCTTTTACCCAATTTTCCGAAGCCCGGAAAATTCCAGGAAAAATATATATATAATCAGCGAAACAGAAGCTTCCGGATCACCGAAGATGGGCCAGAGGGGGCCAGGGGCTGCCCAGGCAACCTGCTGGCGCGGCCAGGCCCTAGGTCGCGCCAGGACGCCACCTGGGTGGGCCCCACCTCCTTCGGTGCCCTCCTTTGGCCTATATTTAGAGTCCTGAGAGGAAACCCTTCCACAACTTCCAGAATGGCGAATTTCTCCATCGTTCTGTCGCTGCAGCGCTTCCGAGATCGGGAGCATCAGGAGACCTCTTCCCGGCACCCTGTCGGAGGGAGGATTGACCTTCGGGAGCTTCTCCACCGCCATGGACGCTTCCCAGACGTGTCGTGAGTAGTCCTCCTTGGACCATGGGTCCATGACCAGTAGCTATGTGATGTCTTCTCTCCAATCTTGTGCTTCAATGGTTAGTCCTTGTGAGCTGCCCTACATGATCAAGGCATCTATGTAATTCTCTTGCTATTGCTATGCTCGGTTTGTTGGGATCCAATGGATTATGAGATTATGTTCAGATTGTTATGAGTTATATATTTGATTATCCTTTTATATTATGTTCCTTAGTGATTCATGCATGTTCTTCATTGCTATTTATTGCTTTGGCCGAGTAGTAGATTGGAACTCCAAGAGGGAGCGTTATGCATGATTGTGGGTTCATACTCTCGATGTCTAGCTTGAGTGACAGAAACATGAGACTAGGGGATGTGCTGTTGCCACCAGGGAGAAAACAATGGTGCTAAGACAAAATTTGGTAGTTAGTGATAATGAAAATGAAATTATAACAATGATGTTCATGTTGATACTTAACCAGATAGTAATAAAGAACTTGAAAATGATGTGGAAATAGAACGTGCTGAAGATCTTGATAACCCATATCCTGAAAATAAATGTTATGAGAATAAATACTTTGTTGCTAGGTAACATGGTAAAGAAAGAGAACCATGGCCCATGCCATTCCCTCGTAAACCTTCCAAGAGTAAGGACGAGGATGAGTTTGAGCGCTTTGCTGAAATGATTAGACCTGTCTTTTTGCGTACTCGTTTAACTGATATTCTCAAGATGCCTCCATATGCTAAATATATTAAGGACATTGTTACTAACAAGATAAATATACCACAAACTAAAATTGATACTATGCTTGATAATTATTATTTTGATGGTAGAGTGCCTAAGAAGTTGGGAGATCCGTGTATACCCACAATACCTTTCTCCATTAAATGAAGTTATGTCAAAACTGTTTTATGTGATCTAGGAGCTGGTGTTACTGTTGTTCCTTTCTCTTTGTATAAAAGACATGATTTTAATAAGCTTACACCTACTAAAATATCTTTGCAACTGGCTGATAAATCTACTGTTATAACTATTAGAATTTGTGAGGATGTCCTTGTTGTGGTTGCAAACGTTACTATATTAACTAATTTTGTTATTCTTAGAATGCCCAAGGACGACATTATGTCAATTATCCTTGGTAGAACTTTTTAAAATACTATAGGGACTATTATTTATTGAAACAAAAGAAATGTTACTTTTCATGTCAATGGTAAACAACATACGGTGCACTTTCCAAAGAAACAAGCCTTGGTGCATTGTATTAATATAATTGAGCAAGTGGCCACAATTACTATTGGAGGGTTTAAATTTCCTATTCCTACTTCCAAAAAGAAGTATGATATTCTAATTGTTGGGGAGATGCAAATCCCCACTGAGGTAACTTAGTGTTATATGAAAATTCTTTGGTTTCATGTCAATCGGAAATGGTTATTAATAAGACTTGACCAACCTTACTAATGGATCCTTTTTGAGAGACATGTGATCGATGAATTTCCTAAGCACAACTTTCCATATCATTAGTTTGCTCTCTGTTATTTTTAGTTGAATAAACTAAAATGCCATGATTATACTATTTTCTGAATTATCCGTGCAATGAAGAATGGACCAAAAATAAAAGTACTCATAATGTCGCAAAATTTTTACATGAATTTTTCTATGATATTTAAAAATTTCTGGTGCTAAAAATATCCATCGGGGTGCACCTGTTTGTGCCAAGCCAATAGGGTGCGCCCTAATGGCTTGGGGGCCTCACAGGTACCCTCTTACTTATCCATTCAGCCCACCCCTTCTCCTACCTCTAGAAAAAAAATCCTGGTTGCTCTCTCTCTCTCTCATGTTCTTGCCCTCAAACCTGAGATTTTCGATCTCTTTGCTCGGAACTCCATTTTCAAAACTGTTTTGATGGATTGCTCCTTGGTATGTGACTCTCCCATTGCTCCAATTAGTTTTTTCTTTAGTAAATTATATTTTGAATAATTCGTGGCTATTGGTCCTACTAAAAATGAGTTTGCATGTTGAATTATTTGAGTTCCAAGTAGTATGAATGCTTGATATGGCCTCTAGGCTTCTATATGAGTAGTTGCTATTAATCTTACAAAGTTTTGTTGACATAATTTTGTGGTCCAAAAATTTCAGAAATTTGTTCTTAGGAAATGAATATCTTAGGGAGGAGTTCTTCGAGTCGGAGTCCCAAGGGAGTTGTTTGGTGTACCCAGGACCAAGACATCAACATTCTCTGCAATGCGGAGGTTAGGCCGTGTGAATGGCAACATACACCTTTCATGACTGAAGCGGGTTTCTACCAAGAGTTCATGTAATTCATTGCAAATGCAGAGTTAACCAACTTCCTCGCAGATGAGTGTGATCAAGTACTATCTCCTCATAAATTCCTTTGTGGAAAATTTCTATTTTCTGCATAGGCTCGATTTTTCCATGGTACGCTTTAATTTATATGCTAAACACTTTGAAATACCATCCACCCACTTCTACCAAATATGCTTGATTCCCTCTGACGGGGAATTACGTGAGTCTAAACAGGAGGAGTTTGAGCACTTCCTCCTTACTTCAACTATGCGATAAACTAGGGTCGTATCAAATGCGAGAGCCACCAAGTTTGCATTTTCCTACTTGTACATTGCTTTATTTATAGGAAATGTTTAAGTGCTATGGAGAAGGGTTGCAGTCTTAGTGTCCCTACCCATGCTATCTTGTGTCGTGCATTATTTGGTGATAATGCATTCAGCTTAGGATCTATCATTACACGCTGCCTGCATGGTAACCGGACCACGGGAATATCCACAGTGGCATTTATGCCACTCGTTTAGCAAAACACTTTGATCAATATATGCCTCACTGGTTAATTGTTACCTAAGATTTATCTAGATCACCAGTCTATGTTAGAACATCACTTTATTGATGAACCTGAGCATCGGCGCCACATTCGCTACAATGTAGTATATAGCAAGAAGACTCGTCATTTTACTATGTTGCCCACTCCTTCTTTGTTTAACTATCATGCGAGGAATGGATATGTCGTCATGCCATCACATATAATTACTTACAGTAATGAGTTGGCTCACGAGGAGGCCCCAACTTAGGCTTGGGATGGTCAAGTACCTCAGCCCAACTATTTTCCTCCTAGACCACATGGCTACTACGGATGGTGATCATCAAGCTAGGCCAAAATCCTAAGCTAGGACGAGTACATATTTCTGACCGACATTACATTTATGTTCATACACTTCATTTCAATTGTAGGTGTTCATCCTCTTTCATTGTATATCCATGGTTAGTTTTGTTTTTCGTTTTCTTCTTCGGTGTTTGAAATTTTTAAAAAATCCAAAAATATTTCTCGCTTCTTTTTGGTGTTTCTTTCTTGTTTAGTTGATTTGTGGTATTAAAAGAAAACCCAAAATATTTCCCTTGCTCGTTGGGAGCTTTCCTGTATAAATATTTTTTATGTTCTTGTTTTTTTTATTTATTTGCTTTCTTTAAAAAACTAAAAACTCCAAAAAAAATTCAGTGTGTTTCTATGAATTTCTTTTCCTTTTGTTAAGTCATTGAAATGACGAGACCACGATGAAAATGTTGAGAAGCTCCCATATGCATTATTGTTGATGTGACAAAAGAGCCAATGTTACCTTGTCGTCTCCTTTGTATAAGTTGTTTCGCACATTCTAGCTTAGTCCAGGGCACACTTGCACTATTACTATTTTCACATCATTTGGTCGTGCAAGTGAAAGGCAATAATGATCATATTTGATGAAGCGATCGTGGTAAAGTAAGTTGGTATGAACTCTTCTTGTTTTCCATTTTTGTAAATATTTTAGCTCGTTCGATCTTGATTCGGCATATTATGAGTAAACATGTTTATGGTGACAATTAGAGATCATAGTTTGTCATGCCATGCTTAAATAGCTAGGAGTAGATAATGATTTATCCTATGTGTCAACATGCATTAAAATGGTTGTGATGTGGTATGGTAGTATGGTATTTCCCCCTAAGTAATTCGAGTGGCATGACTTGGCACATGTGCAAACATGTACTTGATTCAAAACCAATGCACCCTTCATGATATTTAAATTCATAGTGTTTATATCCTACGCATGTGAAAGCACAATTTATCCCTAGGTGGTTTTGGTAATTAATAACAACATATATGTCATTGGACTAATAATTATATCTAGTATATATCAAGAAAGTTGCAATGATAGATTGGCTAAGGATTGTGAGGAGAACCCCTAGATGCAAGGAACATCTATTGGCAACAAGCTTCAAGACTCTACATTTTGCATTTTGTGAGAAATCACATTTGAGTCCATAGGTAAGCCAATACTATTAAAAGGGGATGTGGTGTTTATGATGATCTAGTTGCTCAAGTGCTTAGAGATTAGCCATCAAAAATACTCATGAAATTCTCCCACAAATATTCTGTCCAAACCCCCAAAGTCAAATTCAGTGCCATCAATATTTCCAAATCTGCCATACTGAGTTTTACCCTAGACAAATCCTATGCCAAACACTAACATCTCGGTATCAACAAGTTTGGTTTCGGCCTAACCGAAAAACAATGACCAACTCCCTCGAGAGACATTTGCTAAAATTGGAATTTCTGAGTTTTGCAAATCGGTGCCACCGACTTTGATAATTGCCTGGCCAGCCAAAATAGGACCCTCCGAGATTTCTATATCGGTCTCACCGAAAAGCCTAAAGTTGACACATTTTGCACTAGACGGTGCAACCGAGTTTTTACTTTGCTTTCATCAAGTTGGGCAATAATGTTGTAACAGTTGGATTTTTGGAGATGCCTATATATACCACTCCACCTACCTCTGATTCATAGAGGAAGCACTCAAAACGAACCAACACTTGCCCCATCCATTTTCTAAGAGAGATCCACCTATTCATGTGTTGAGATCAAGATATTCTAATCCTACCATATGAATCTCGATTTCTAGCCTCCCCAAGTTGCTTTCCACTCAATCAATCTATTCTACCCAAGCCAAATTTGTGAGAGAGTGATTGAGTGTTGAGGAGACTATCTTTTGAAGCATAAGAGAAAGGAAGACATCATACTACCACATCTATTACCTTTTGGAGAGTGGTATCTCCTAGATTGGTTAGGTGTCGCTTGGGAGCCTCCAATTCAATGTGGAGTTGAACCGAGAAGTTTGTAAGGGCAAGGAGATCGCCTACTTCGTGAAAATCTACCCCGAGTGAGGCTAGTCCGTTGTGGACGTAAGTCATGGTGGATTAGACAAGATTGCTTCTTCGTGGACCCTTCGTGGGTGGTGGCTTCCATCGACTCGCGCTAGCCGTTACCCTTTGTGGGTTGAAGTCTCTATCAACGTGGACGTATGATAGCACCACCTATTGGAACCATGCCAAATATATTTGTGTCATCTTTGCATTTGATCCTCATATCCCTACTCTCTACTTACATGTGTGTGCCTTACTTTCTGATGCTATACTCTTGGACTTGCATGTGTAGGGTGTGTTTGACTTGATATAATCGATAAAACTTGCCAACATTTAAAATTGGGAAAATGCTAGATTTTTATTTGGTCAAGTAGTCTAATCGCCCCCCCCCCACCCTCTATACATACTTAGGATCCTACAAAAGGAAGGCGAAAGGGACATTTATAAGATTGCCAAGAACTGAGAGAGGAAGATGAAGGATGTTGACCAAATCAAATGCATCAAGGACGAAGCAGATCAACTCCTCGTGAAGAACGAGGAGATTAAACATAGATGGCGGGAGTACTTTGACAAAGTTGTTCAATGGGTGAGAGTGACAGTTCTACCATTGAACTGGATGTCTCCTTTGATGCCACTAGTATGCGTTTTGTGGGGAGAATCCAGGAATCATAGGTTGAGGAGGCTTTAAAAAAGGATGAAAGGAGGCAAGGTGATGGGCCGTGATTGTATCCCCATTAAGGTGTAAAGAGGCCTCTCGGATATAGCGATACTATAGCTAACCAAGCTTTTCAACCTCATTTTTAGGACAAACTAGATGCCAGAAGAATGAAGACGAAATATATAAGTACCAATCTTCAAGAACAAGGGGGATGTTCAGAGTTGTACTAATTACTATGGAGTTAAGGTGAAAACAAAACCCAAAAATATTTCCCTTGCTAGTTGGGAGCTTTCTCGTATAAATAGTTTTTCGTGTTCTTATTTTTCTTTTTGTTTATTTGATTTCTTTAGAAAAAACTAAAAACTCCAATACTATTTTGGTGTGTTTCTCTGAATTTCTTTTATTTTGCTGAGTCATTGAAATGACAAGACCACGATGAAAATGTTGACGAGCCCCCATATGCATTATTGTTGATCTCGCAAAAGAGCCAATGTTATGTTGTCTTCTCCTTTCTATAAGTTGTCTTGCGGATTCTAGCTTAGTCCATGGCACACTTGCACTATTGTTATTTGCACATCATTCGGTCGTGCAAGTGAAAGGCAATAATGACAATATTCGATGAAGTGATCGTGGTAAAGGGAATTGGTATGAACTCTTCTTGTTTTCCATTTTTGTAAATACTTTAGCTCGTTCGATCTTGATTTAGCATATTATGAGTAAACATGTTTATGGTGACAATTATAGATCATAGTTTCTCATGCCATGCTTAAATAGCTAGGAGTGGATAATGATTTATCCTATGTGTCAACATGCATTAAAATGGTTGTGTTGTGGTATGGTAGTATGGTATTTCCCTCTAAGTAATTCGAGTGGCATGACTTCCCCATGTGTAAACATGTAGTTGATTCAAAACCAATCAGCCTTCGTGATATTTCAATTCAGAGTGTTTATGTCCTACCCATGTGAAAGCACAACTTCTCCCTAGGTGGTTTTGGTAATTAATAACAACATATATGTCATTGGACTAATGATTCTATCTAGTATATTTCACAAAAAGTTCAATGATGGATTGGCTAAGAATTGTGAGGAGAACCCCTAGATGCAAGGAACATCTATTGGCAAAAAGCTTCAAGACTCTACATTTTATATTTTGTGAGAAATCACATTTGAGTCCATAGGAAAGCCAATACTATTAAAAGGGGATGAGATTTCTATGATGATCTAATTGCTCAAGTTCTTAGATATTTGCCACCAAAAATACTCATGAAATTATCCCATAAATATTCTATCCAAACCCCAAAGTCAAATTCAGTGCCACCAATATTTCGAAATCGGCATACTAAGTTTTACCCTAGACATATCCTATGCGAAACCCTAACATCTTGGTACCACCAAGTTTGGTTTCGGCCTCACCAAAAAACAATGACCAACTCCCTCGAGGGTGATATGTCTCCAACATATCGATAATTTATGAAGTATTCATGCCATATTTGCCTATGTTTACAATAACTTTATATGGTATGGATGCACTTTATATGATTTATTTAGAACTAACCCGGACTGGCACTGTTTTCAGCAGAATTACCGTGGTGTTGTTTTTTGTGCAGAAAATGAAAGTTCTTGGAATCGCCCGAAACTTTTTTATGATTTTTTCTGGAACATATGAGCAACGTTGGAGCGAGGAACCACTAGAGGAGAGCTGCCATGGAGTCACAAGACAACAGGTCGCGGCCTCGGCCTTGGCCGCGCCCTGATGGCTTGTGGGGCCCACATGGCTCAGTTGCACATGATTCAAGCGCTGAAAAATCCTATAAATCCGAGAAACCCCGGAAATAAAGAGAGAACTTCCGCTTCGCCGCTGCAACCCTCTGTATCGCTGAAAAACCAATCTGGAGCGATTCCAATACCCTGTCGGAGAGGGAAAACTATCACCGGTGGCCAACTTCATCATCCCGACGGAGGCCATGACGAGGAGGGAGTAGTTCACCCTCGAGGCTGAGGGTATATACCAGTAGCTATGTGTTAAATCTCTCTCTCTATCTATCTATCTATCTATCTCTCTCTCTCTCGTGTTCTTCAGATGGCACGATCTCAAGAACACGGGCTTTGTTAATAAAGTTGGATCATATGATGTATTTCCCTTACCATCTAGTTGTGATGAATTGAGTCTTTTCCTTTAAGATCTCGTCATGTTGGATTGAGCATATTGGTATCACATCACTTGATATATGTTGAGGCATCAACTTGCTAGTTTCGGTGACCTTAGGGATCTATGCATAGGGGTTGATTGCATGTTCTCATACCATGTTCTCCGATACAAATCTTGGGGTGCTCCTTGCATGTTCTTTGTGTTGGATTGAATATGATAGCTCTATAATTGTTTGATGCATGTCGCATAATTTACCCACAGATACTTGAGGTGACATTGGAGTATCTAGGTGACATTAGGGTCGATTAATATGTATCATTGGTGTTATTCTAGTACGGACTCTTACATAGATAGAACAGAAAGGATGGCTTGATGTTATCTTAGTACGAACTCTTGAATAGATTGAACGGAAAGGATAGCTTGATGTTATCTTAGTATGAACTCTTGAACAGATTGATCGGAAAGAATAACTTTGAGGTGGTTCTGCTACCTACACCAATTTCATATTATTGTTCTCCATTAGATAGGAACTTTGGAGTGATTCTTTGTTGCACGTTGAGGGATCCAACTATGTTAGCATTGTTGAGAGATTGCACTAGTGAAAGTATGTACCCTAGGCCTTATTTCCAAGCATTAATTCAATGTTTTGCTCATTGTTTGCCACTTTTTACCTTGTTTTTTTATATTTTCAAATTACAAAAACCTATATCTACCATCCATATTGCACTTGTATCACCATCTCTTCGCCGAACTAGTACACCTATACAATTTACCATTGTATTCGGTGTGTTGGCGACACAAGAGATTTTTTGTATTTGATTGCAGGGTTGCTTGAGGAAGACCATCTTCATCCTACACCTCCCACGGATTGATAAACCTTAGGTCATCCACTTGAGGGAAAATTGCTACTGTCCTACAAAACTCTGTGTTTGGAGGCCCAACACGAGTCTACAAGAATAAAGTTGTGTAGTAGACATCACTGAGCCATTTGCTAAAATCGGAATTTCCAAGTTTTGCAAATCGGTGCCACCGAGTCTTATAACTGCCTGAGCCAGCCAAAAATTGGACCCTCCAACATTTCTATATTAGTCTCACCGAAAAGCCTAAAGTTGCCACATTTTGCACTAGTTGGTGCAACCGAGTTTATACTTTCGTTTCATAGAGTTGGGAAATAATGTTGTAACAGTTGGATTTTTGGAGATGCCTATATATACCCCTCCACCTACCTCTCATTTATAGAGGAAGCACTCAGAACGAACGAACACTTGCCCCATCCATTTTCTAAGATAGAGCCACATATTCATGTGTTGAGATCATTATATTCCAATCCTACCATATGAATCTTGATTTCTAGCCTCCCCAAGTTGCTTTACACTCAATCAATCTCTTCTACCCAAGACTAATCTCTGAGAGAGTGATTGAGTGTTGGGGAGACTATGTTTTGAAGCATAAGAGAAAGGAAGTCATCATACTACCACATCTATTACCTTTTGGAGAGTGGTGTCGCCTAAATTGGTTAGGTGTCTCTTGGGAGACTCCAATTTGTTGTGGAGTTGAACCAAGAAGTTTGTAAGGGCAAGGAGATCGCCTACTTTGTGAATATCTACCCCGAGTGAGGCTAGTCCTTCGTGGGCGTAAGCCATGGTGGAATAGACAATGTTGTTTCTCCGTGGACCCTTCGTGGGTTGAGCCCTCCATGGACTCTCGCGGCCGTTACCCTTTATTGGTTGAAGTCTCCATCAATGTAGACATAGGATAGCACCACCTATCGGAACGACGCCAAAAATCTCTGTGTCAATCTTTGTGTTCTATCTTCTTATCCCTACCCTCTACTTAAATGCGAATGTCTTTACTTTCCGCTGCTATACTCTTAGACTTGCATGTGTAGGGTGTGCTTGACTTGATATAATTGATAAATCTTGTCCACACCTAAAATTGGGAAAAGGATAAGTTTTTATTTGATCAAGTAGTATAATCACCCCCCTCTAGACATACTTTAGATCCTACAAGTGGTATCATAGCCTTGGTATTCATTTCATTGGTTTCACAAGCTAGGAAAGTATGACGTCTAGCGTGGGAAACTACCATCATGGAGGTCCATATTTTTATGGTACAAACTTTGCTAGTTGGAAGCATAAAATGAAAGTGCATATTCTTGGTCATAACCGTGCTGTTTGGGTTGTTGTTCGTGTTGGATTGCAAGGTGCATTCTTTGGTGATGGAAGTGAACCAGATCATGAAGTGATCGCGGAATAATTGAAGATGTTGCAATACAACGCTCAAGCATGTGACATTCTATTCAACTGCCTATGCCCCGAAAAATTCAACAAGATTATCCATCTTGAGAATGGAAAGGAAATTGGGATACTTTGGTTGATATGCATGAAGGTACCGAATCCGTCACGGAATCCAATATGGATGTGCTACAAAGTCAACTTGACAAGTTCAAGATGAAGGATGGTGAAGGGGTCGTTGAGATGTACTCTAGGCTTGCTCTCATCAAAAATGAGATTGTCGTCTTAGGAAGCGAAGAGATGACCAACAAATTCATCATCAAGAAGATACTTAGAGCATTGTACGGAAAGTATGACACCGTGCACACATTGATCCAAATGGTGCCAAACTACAAATATCTCAGGCATTGGAAGGATTGTTGCGCATGAAATGTCACTCAAAGACAAAGAAGAGCTTCACAAGTCAATCGACGCATACAAAGTTTCAAGTGACACTCCACTACCTCAAATACAACCTTGTTACCCATGAAGAGATAAGCCTCATGGACAAGAAATTCAACAAGTTCTACAAGAGTAGACACAAAGAGAGAAGCTACAACTCAAGATATGAAGAGAAGCATCCATCTAGTCATGACCGGAATTGTTACAGTTGTCGAAGGCATATAGAAAATTCCAATGAGTTCATGGTCCCTCGCATAAGAAGATTAGGGTCACCTAGAAGACAAAGCTCAAGAGATGAGTCACCTCGAAGAGAGAGAAGGAGTAGAGAAGATCGTTATGAACGAAGACCCTCCTGGGGAAGCAAGGAATCAGAGAAAAAGGACAAGTACACCAAGAGCCACTCAACAAGAAGACATCAAGCTCATGTTGGTGAATGGATATCCAGCTCTGAATCCGACAATCAATCCAAGAGAAGCTACCACTCCAACTCCGACTATAGTCAAGATGAAGTTGTTACCGGACTAGCGCTCATATCCTCCAATTCCTTTGACATATTTGATTCACCATATGAAGGATTTGTAAATTGCTTCATGGATAAAGGCCCCATGGTATCACACCTCGAATACTTTGACTTTAATAGTGATGAGGATGACTTACTTGGAGATAGTGACTTGCTCTTTGATAAAACTAGTGATATCAATGAAAATGAACTTGATGATAATCATGCTAGTCAAGATAAGTTGTATGATGATGATAAGAAGGAGATTGAGAATCTAACTAAAGAATTAAGCACTTTTAAGTTAGCCCATGAATCTACTCTAGAGTATCATAGAGATCTTGTAAGAACTCATGAGAAGCTATGCTTGGAGAAGCTAAATTTAGAGCAAGAGCGTGAGTTTCTTAAAGCTATCAATGATGATCTTCGAAAGAAGAGTTCTTCTTATCTAGCCAAACAATTACTCTTTTCTACTTTTGTTCCACAAGTTAAATCTAAGCAAAGTAGTAACAAAGGCAAGAAAGGTTCTTCATCTAGTAACAGCAACACTAATGCTAAATCAAATGATGCTATTTCTAGTGGCTCTATTGATTCCACTAATGATTCTCTTAGCCAAGTTACACTTGTGTAGCTAAATAATTTATTGAAATGAATTATAGAGAAAGGTGTCGTGGTTTTGTCACGGCAGATGTCCTCGTGAAAGGACTTAGTGTTGGAGCCATCGCACCTTGGTGGCGACTCAAAGGGGGTGATCGGGAGCGAGACAGAGATTTACCCAGGTTCGGCCCCTCGTAAGGAGGTAAAAGCCTGCGTCCTGCTTGGTGTTGTATTGATGGTGTTTCAATTACAAGGAGGGCGTAAGTCGCCTGACCTAGCACTCGATGGTTTCTCACCTACCTCTCCTTCCCTGGGACTCGCCTTTATATATAGGTCGAGCCCTTAGGGCTTACAAGAGTCCTTGCCCTCACGCAAGTCGTGATTCTTTCTATCTCTAAGTTGTCATGCTTTCCAAGACTGGAATACTCCCCGATAATTGGTTCTCCACGAGGATCTTGAACCGCCATCCAGCTCCCGGGCCTATTGGGCCAAAGCTTAAATCGCCAAAGGATGAGTTGCCCACTTGTTGACCCGGCCCAACTAGGGCGGGTCACACCGCAGATAATATCCCCAACATTAGGCCCCAGATTTACTTGAACCTATTCACGCCAATATTCTTACCTAGTTAGGGGCGACTCATTTTGCTCCTTTTATGCATCATACACTTAAACCGCCATCTGTTGTGGAGATACCCAAGTCGCCGAACCACTTCCTGTTGGCATCATCTTATCCCTTTAATCTCGGAAGAGATAATGACGCAATCCCCAACGGATCCTTCGGCATAGATATCCCTAAAATTTTGGGCGCCATCATAGCGAATCTTTATCCCATCGGCAGTTCCCGCGCGAGGCGCCTTGATTCCAGCGCCTGACCTAATAAATAGGCTGGGGGAAGGGACAGGGAACATTTCCACTTACCCATCTTGTCGTCCCCTTCTTCCTTCCGACTGTACCGAGAGCTCCGTCGCCGCCCGAAGACCTCCATCTCCGGCCGCCGCATCCGACGCATCCTAACGCCAACTAAACGTGCAACACTCGCCGCGGATCTTCCTCGGTCGCCTCCGGTCGCCATCACCAGGTCAGTCCTCCGCCATTAGAGGTAGATCTTAGTTCCTCGAAGTTCATGCCTGCCGGTTTCTTAGAACGCCTCGAATGCCTCCATAATCGCTGATTAGTTCACGATGATAACAGTAGGCACAGTAGCATCAACCATACCCTTAGTTGACTAGCTTCGGTTTGAAAATCTAGAAAGGCTTTCGTCAAATCAGCTTCACTGTTCTCACCCTAGCCATAGGTTGTTCTCCTTTATCCAGGCTTTTTTCATTCATTTTTTGCCTGCTCTGTAGATCTATATGTTACTGCCTATTGTATAAAACATGTTTGTAGATCCATACTTCACCATTTTAGCGAACATCTCTAAAGCTCTGAACCATCTCTCTTAAGCAGTAGGAAATTCATAAATCGCCCTGGTATTCTGACCCGGCCCCTTGTTGGCGAGTCAACAAACTCCCTTAGGCACCTGACAAATGTTCGGCGAGTTAATTGATCTTTTAACCACTCAGTAAGCGATCGGCGAGTTAATTTACCCGTAATCTCTCCCTTTGTAGCATGGGTACCGTTTTCAAAGCCGATTGGCTCCCGACCAAAGTTGATGAAGCTTTTCTCAACGACTGTGTGAAGACGGGAAATCTTGACCCGAAAGAGGTTATCGAATGGCGTTCCGGGTTTGGAGAAGAGATTCCCAACCCGAAGGATGGGGAAATAGTTGTTTTTGCTGAGCACCTCGAACGGGGATTTAAGCCGCCAGGGTCAAAATTCCTCAGAGACGCCATGACCTTCATGAATGTCCGCCTCCAAGACTTAGGACCTAACTCGATTAGCAATTTATGTCAGTTCCAAGTGTTCTGTGAAGCCTACTTGCGGATGGAACCTTCAGTTCCTTTGTTCTGGTATTTCTTTCATTTGAATCGCCAGACAGAATTTTCCAATGGCCCTAACTTGGAACTTGGAGGCGTCAATGTTCAACGCCGCAGGGACAATCCATTCCCATCACTCGCCATGCCAAGCCATCCCAAAGGCTGGGGTGAGTCTTGGTTTTATTGCCAGGAAACTTCTCCTGAGGGTGAGAACAAGCTCCTTGGTTATAGGGAGGAACGCCTTCCGACAAACTTCAAACTCCCAGACAAGCTTACTGAAGAAGAGGAGTCAGATTTTATCCCAGTGCTATCCGAGTTAAGATCTCTGACAAACAACGGTCTTACTCGGATCGATTTGATCCGTTGTTGGGTTGAATGGCGCATCCTCCCCTTAAGTCGCCGAGACGGCTTAATGTGTGAGTTTGATGGTACATTGGACTATCCCCAGTGCTACTTCCGTACAGCACTGCAGAAAACGACATCGTATCCATCATAAAGAAGTTGATCGGCGAGCCCTTGGCCAAGTGTGGCCAAATAGGTCTTAAGCCATTCTGCAAGATCAACCCGACGCCAAAGGTAAATAACTTAACCCGCCTTTACTTTATTCCTTCCGACTTACGTGAATTATGATTCTCATAATCAAAATGCCACTTCAGAAAGGCGAAAAATTCTGGTCCAAGAGGCCGAAAAAGATGGCCCTGAAGCAAGCCAAGCCGCCCCCAAAGAAGAAATCCAAGAGCAAAGGCAAAGCCGTCGTTACTAAGCCGTCTGACGCAGACGAATCCCAAGTCGGCGATGTACTTTCAGAGGTAAAATTCTATCTTCTTTGACTCGCCGTTCATTGTTATAGTTTTGTGTTTACGCATCCGTATCTCTTATGTAGAATGAGGACAACGAAAGCCAGGAAGACTCCGTAGAGGTAATTTCTGTTCCTCCGACTCATCTTCTCCTCCGCCTAAGCCGGCCAGGCGGATTTGTGGGAAAGTTCCCATGTCTCACCCAAATGCTTGTTTGGATCCTAATTTCCTTTTGCAGAAAACGCAATATGCTTCCAATCGGGAAACTCGGAGTCATTCTGGAGACTTGGTGTCCGGGTTACCAACGAAAACTAAGAAGAGGCAGAATGAGGTATCCTTTTAATAGAATCTCCTTTCATTTCCTTTTGGATCATATTTATAACTCGCTCACATCTTGAGGTGTTATTTTTGCAGAATTATCCTCCTTCGTCAGGCGACTCAGTGATGTCAGCCCTTCCGCCGATGATCCGGGTTCCAGGGTAAGTTCTTATAATACTTACATTGTCCTGATGATGATAATGTATGTTTTTAAGCGCATCACCTTTCCTTTTAGGGCACAAGCGAAGAAGAGGAAAACTGGCGGGTCAACTTCCACTACAGCTCCGGAGCCTATTGAAAAACCGGCGCCAATTCAGGATAACCCAGCCAAGGATAAATCTGAAGATCAAGCGGATCTCCCGAATTCGCCCAAGGAAGGCATGGAAACGCCCAATCCGCCGAGTCCGCTGAAAACGGCAGAAGATCCAGATGCTGTGATCATCACTGGCACTCGCTATTCTAAGCCGGCTTCAGCAGTCTTGTCGAAGCACGTATCATCATCAGCTCAACCTTCTATTGAACATGAAATTTCCAAGGCCAAGCTATCCCAATATGAAAATCTTGAATTTAAAGAACTCTGCTTCGGCTTTGCAAGTCGCCTGGAGGCGAGTTATGAAATGGAAAAGAGTCTGCTCCTTATGATGAAGAACAGACATGAGGTACGCCTTACTGCATACTATATTATCCTCATTAACCCCCAAGGGCCGGGTCATCTGTTAAAAGATGAGCCGGGTCTTGATAGTAGAAAAAATCTTTCGATCTGTAACCCCCAAGGGTCGGGTCATGTGTTAAAAGATGAACCGGGTCTTGATAGTAGAAAACTCTTTCGACCTGTAACCCCCAAGGGCCGGGTCATCTTGTTGAAAGATGAGCCGGGTCTTGTCATTAGAAAAAATCTTTCAACCTGTAACCCCCAAGGGCCGGGTCATCTTGTTGAAAGATGAGCCTAGTCTTGTCATTAGAAAAAATCTTTCGATCTGTAACCCCCAAGGGCCGGGTCATCTTGTTGAAAGATGAGTCAGGTCTTGATACTGTATAATTTTGTCTAAAAAATTATACATTAGCCCCCAACTGTCAGAGATGTTGTTTGCAATAATTCTGAGACTTGCCCCTTGATAATATATTTTGACAGGAATATCTTGCCCAAGCTGAGTCGGCATTTGGCGACTTAAAGAAAAATTTAGCTGATCAGCAAGATGCACGGGCAAAATAAAAAGAAAAATATCAAATAATCTTATCTGAGATGGAGAAGCTGAAGGCCGCCCTCAAAAAGGCTCAAGCTGATCAAGACGCCGTGGTAAAGCGAGCGGAAAAAGCTGAAGCTAAATTGGAAACCGTGCAACAAGAGCTGGCCAGCTTAAAGCAACATATCTCCAACATGGCACAAGCTATCTTTCGTAAGGAACAAAACCCTGATCTTGCACTTTGTAAATAAATAACTTAGTATGAAGAAGTTACTGACCATCATTATCCCTTATATAGGTCCGAGAGCCGCCAACCTTCAGAATGATTGCGTCCTGATGCTGAAGGCGATTAACACATTAACACAACAATTGTATACCGGAAGCGTGCTGACCGTGAAAGCAGTGATGGGTGCCAAGGAACCCATAACATCAATCAAAAAGATGCTTGGCTGTTTATCTACCCTTCCGCCTCAGATCCGTGAGCTAACCCGGTCAGCTGCCCGAAAACCCGAAGAACTAGCAGCAGGCTTTCCCCGGCTCAAGGACGACGGGTCAGAATTTGCTCAAGAGGATTACTAGCGCGTTGTCAAAGAATCCCGCTTGGCGGCGACTCAGCTTGCAGCAAGCTTGGATTAATCAAAGTATCAAGCTTCCTATAATGACAAGAATAAGAAAGTTAGTCCGCCAACCTTTGTGACAACCAGCTTGACTCCGCGTCGATCCAAGAACCCTTTTGATTTGGAGGTGGATCTCTCATCAGTTCTGAATGATGAAGATGAATTTGCCGCCTTATCCAAGTGTAACTGGGTATTGGGCGGACTTGCAAATTGAAGTCGGTCAGAGCTCAAAGCAGGCTGACCCAGGGACATCAGCAGAGTAATCCTTCATGGATTTGGCCATCAGAGCCATGTAATAAGTCATTCATAGAAAACAACCCTGTTTTGTGATTTCTTTAAAACCCTTGTGTCGCCCTCAGGGCGCCTTATGCTGCTTGACCCGCCCTCAGGGCGTCTTATGATGCTTGACCCGCCCTCAGGGCGTTTTATGATGCTTGACCCGTCATGGCAATAATGATTTTGATCATCAACCCGTTAGGCTTAAAAACATACATCAAACCACCTCAGTGAGTAATGGATGATAATAAATAATAACCGACTCAAGATGTTAAGGTGAGTCGGAAAAAATTGAAAAACCTTGTGGCAGTGCCAGGAAGGTGAAAATAAGAATTCCGTCAGCTCATTCAAGTCGCGACAGGATAGGACGAGTTATATAAACTCAAGTGCTACCCGAGGGAGACTTTTTGTATAAAAAAGCTCAAGTATTTAGACCGGCTGATCAGGTACGAGTCAAGCTTCAGTGAAGCAGGTTCAGTGAACCAATGGTTTCTCTATTTTCCATGTGGGGTGCTAGCTGGTACCAGACATGTTTTAACCAAGGCGAGTTCAGGGTCCATAAAGCGGAGAAACTCGCCAAGAGTTCATGGGTCCATATGGCGATTCGACCAACACACAGTCCAGTATAACCATTTGTAATGCGGTAATTTTTCGCGGGCCAAATGGGTAGTAAGGCTGATCTCAGTGAGAGGAAGCCCCCAAGTGACCTATGATTAGGGGAAAGACCGGTCATAGGATTGTAGAAGCGTATACGCTATTACCACAAAACAACTTGGGAACAAATTGCCCCCAAGTAAGCCAGCCTAATCCACAGAATCATATAAGGCACCTATGTTTGAATCGCGCGCTTGTAGCGACTTTGATCCTATTTGGCTTATCGATACCCAGTTTTGTAATAAGTGCATCATGGCGACTTATGCTCTCTGGTATGGATAGCGTCCATGCTTGGGCGACTTGTTGAAGAGCAAAATAACAGATCCATACTTTCAATAAGATGAAATAGCAGGAAAGCCCCCGAGCTTGTGGGCATCAATTTTATTGCTTCATAAAAATGAAAAACTTACAAAAAAGCAGAGCTAATAGCTCAAGTGTAATAAGGCCGCAAGTGGGCTATGTTCCAGGGGCGAGTTGACTCAGCCTCCGTGGTTGGCTGATCAGGCCGAAGATCCACGAGATAGTATGACCCGTTGCGAAGGCTTTTGCTGACGACGAACGGTCCTTCCCATGGTGGTGATAACTTATGCATGCCACTGCGATCTTGGATCAATCGAAGCACTAAGTCCCCCTCGTGAAAGGTCCGGCTCTTGACCCGGCGGCTGTGGTAACGCCGCAAGTCCTGCTGATAAATCGCCGATCGGGCGGCAGCCAAGTTGCGTGCTTCCTCCAAAGCGTCCAAAGAATCTTGACGCGCCAACTCGTTGTCCTGTTCCACGTAAGCAGCAACTCTGGGCGAGTCATGCCTAATGTTAGTGGGAAGAACAGCTTCTGCTCCGTATACCAGGAAAAAGGGAGTAAAACCCGTAGAACGGTTTGGGGTGGTCCGGATGCTCCATAGTACTGAAGGCAACTCCTCAACCCAACACCCTGGGGTGCGTTCCAGGGGAATCATAAGTCGGGGTTTGATTCCTCGCAATACTTCTTGATTCGCCCGTTCGGCCTGCCCATTAGATTGTGGATGAGCCACGGCAGAGACATCAAGCCGGATGTGCTCACGATGGCAAAACTCCTGCATCGCACCTTGTGATAGATTAGTACCATTATCAGTAATAATGTTGTGTGGATATCAGAACCGGAAGATCAGTTTTTTCAAGAACTTGACCGGTGTCTCCGCATCACAAGCACCAACAGGTTCTGCTTCGACCCACTTGGTAAATTTATCAACAGCCACCAGCAGATGAGTTTTTTTGTTGGACGACATCTTAAAGGGGCCAACCATGTCTAGCCCCCAGACCGCGAAAGGCCAAGTAATAGGTATCATCCTTAGTTCTTGAGCCGGCACATGAGCTTGTCGTCCATAACGCTGGCAACCATCGCATCGACGAACTATCTCTTCTGCATCTGCATGAGTCGTCAACCAAAAGAAACCGTGACGGAACGCCTTTGAAACCAGGGAGCGTGACCCGGCATGATGCCCACAATCTCCGGCATGGATGTCATTCAGAATCACGCATCCTTCTTCGGAAGAAACGCATCGTTGGAATACCCCAGAAGTGCTTCGCTTATATAATTCGCCATTGATGATGACCATGGATTTGCTTCGACGAACAATTTGGCGAGCCAACACTTCATCCGAAGGTAACTTTCCTCGGGCGAGATATGCCAGATACGGAAGAACCCAATCCGGCGTAACACGGAAAGCCGCCACGAGCTGGGACTCAGGGTCTAGTATTGCCAACTCCTCTTTTGAGGGCAACCTTACGGAAGGATTATGCAAAATATCCAGAAAGACATTGGGAGGAACCGGCTTACGCTGTGAGCCGAGACGCGAAAGGCCATCAGCTGCTTCGTTAAGGCGTCGGTCGATATGTTCAACTTGATAGCCATGGAAATGACCCGCCACATGAGACACAGCCCTTCTGTAAGCCGCCATCAGGGGGTCCTGAGAATCCCAAGTACCTGAAACTTGCTGAGCCACCAGATCAGAATCGCCGGGACATCTGACCCGTGTGAGGTTCATCTCCTTGGCGAGTCGCAAACCATGAAGCAAGGCTTCGTATTCTGCAGCGTTGTTGGTGCATGGAAACATGAGTCGGAGAACATAGCAGAATTTGTTTCCCTCGGGCGAAATCAACACCACGCCAGCCCCCGAGCCTTCCAATTGCCTAGACCCGTCAAAGTAAATAGTCCAGTACGTGAGGTCGGGCCTGTCTTCCGGAATCTGTAATTCGGTCTAATCGTTGACGAAATCAACCAAGGCCTGAGACTTGGTAGCCGTGCTAGGGGTGTATCGCACGTGGTGCGGCCCAAGTTCGATCGCCCATTTGGCGATTCGCCCTGTCGATTCTCGGTTTTGGATGATGTCCCCGAGAGGAGAGGAGCTAACCACCGTGATGGGATGCTCTTGGAAATAGTGTTTGAGCTTTCGACTCGCCATAAAGACCCCATAGACCAACTTCTGCCAGTGTGGGTATCGTTGCTTGGAGAGAGTTAGCACCTCACTAATGAAATACACCGGGCGTTGCACTCGATATTCCTTCCCTTCTTCCTTCCTTTCAACGGCCACTGCCACGCTCACCGCCTTGGAGTTTGCCGCAACGTACAGAAGCATAGGCTCTTTTTCAGTCGGGGCGGCCAAAACCGACGGGTTGACCAGCTGTTGCTTCAAGGCTTCAAAAGCTTCATTGGCCTCGTCTATCCAAACAAAATGGTCAGATTTCTTAAGCAATTGATAAAGGGGAATAGCTTTTTCTCCCAGGCGGCTTATGAAGCGACTTAAAGCCGCGACACGACCCGCCATCCGTTGAACTTGATTGATATTTGTTGGTTTCCCAAGCGAAGTAATCGCCTCGATTTTGTCCGGGTTGGCTTCAATGCCGCGCTCAGACACCAGGAAACCCAACAACTTTCCTGCGGGAACGCCAAAGACACACTTGGTGGGATTAAGCTTCATCTGGTATACCCGCAGATTGTCAAAAGTTTCCCTTAAATCTTCCAAGAGCGTCTCCTTCCTATGAGTTTTGACCACAATGTCGTCAACGTAAGCGTGGACGTTGCGTCCGATTTGGCCACGGAGACAATTTTGGATGCAGCGCTGGTAAGTCGCCCCAGCGCTTTTGAGCCCAAACGGCATGGACACATAGCAAAAAGCCCCGAAGGGGGTTATAAAAGTTGTCTTCTCCTGATCTTCCACGGCCATCTTGATTTGGTGATACCCAGAATAAGCGTCCAGGAAACACAAACGCTCGCAGCCCGCCACTGAATCAATGATTTGATCGATACGGGGAAGGGCGAAAGGGTCCTTTGCACAGGCTCTGTTAAGATCTGTGTAATCAATGCACATGCGGAAGGTGCCGTTCTTCTTGAGCACCAGGACCGGGTTAGCCAGCCATTTGGGGTGGAAGACCTCTACGATGAATCCGGCGGCCAAAAGACGGGCGACTTCTTCCCCGATTGCCTTGCGCCGTTTCTCATTGAACCTGCGAAGATATTGTTGAATCGGTTTTGCTTTTGGGTCAACACTAAGATGGTGCTCAGCGAATTATCTCAGTACACGAGGCATGTCATAAGGTTTCCATGCGAAGATGTCCCAATTCTCACGGATGAATTCGATGAGCGCGCTTTCCTATTTGGGGTCCAGACCCACCCCGATAGTGAACTGCTTAGTTGAGTCGCGAGGGACGAAATCCACTATCTTAGTGTCGTCTGTTGGTTTGAACTTGAGGGGCGGCTCAACGTCTGTTGTTGGCTTCTTTAGAGGTGACATATCAGCTGGATCAACATTGGCCTGGTGATATTTGAGATCTTCTGCAGCGCAAGCGACTTCTGCGTAAGCCACATCCCCTTCTTCACACTCTCTTGCTATCCTCCTGTCACCATCAACCGTGATGGGTCCCTTAGGACCGGGCATCTTGAGTTTAAGGTAAACATAGCAAGGGCGAGCCATGAAACGGGCGTAAGTCGGTCGCCCAAACAACGCATGATAGGGGCTCTTTAACTTGACCACCTCTAACATAAGCGACTCACTCCTGTAATTAGATGTTGTTCCAAACGCAACTGTGAGTTTAACCTGGCCTATGGGGTATGCTGATTTACCTGGGACAATTCCGTGGAATACCGTGGTTGAAGGCATTAAATCTTTCTCCAGCAGGTTCATCCTTTGAAAAGTGTCGAAGTATAATATGTTGATGCTGCTACCACCATCCATCAGTACCTTCGATAAGGTATATCCCCCTACTTGAGGAGCCACGACCAACGCTAAGTCGCCGGGGTTGTCAACTCAGGGCGGGTGATCCTCCCTGCTCCATGATATAATCTGCTCGGACCAGTGGAGGTACCTAGGGAGTGCCAGCTCAGATACACTGTACGCTCGGTGATTCACCTTTTTATCACGCCTGCACGCATTGGTGGTGAAGACGTGGTATTGCCCGTTGCTTAGTTGTTTGGGATTGTTGCGGAACCCACCATTATCATCTTGCCCCTGTGGAGCCCCCTGTGGGGGTGGCTGTTGAAAAACCCTGGGCGGGTTATACCGCCGTTGGTTATGCACTGGATACTAGTCGCTGCTTGGTTGCGAGCCGCCCTGAGCCCCCGGTTCGGGGAAGCCGCCGAACGGGTTCTGGCGTTGATTAGGTGCACCGAACTGTTCCTGCCGTTGGTCCGGGTCACAGCTTTTCCCTTTTTTATCGCCTCCGCCCGAAATTCCCGCATCACGTAACAGTCTACTCAGGAATGAGTTGTCGGTCCGTCCGCCATGGCGTGGTGCGGGCAGGGGCCCTTGAGTATCTCGTTATAATTGCGCGGCTTCTTGCCACTGTAACCCCTCTTCTTCTGGCGCTGGTTGCCATTGTTGGCATTGGTGTTGGCGACTAAGTCCGAGGATTCTTCCTGCTGCCTTCTCTTGCCGTTCCCTCCGTGATTATGGCGGGCGCGTCCCTGAAACCGGGTATGATTTTTGGATGACTCGCCTTTCCTCGGTGAGTTGGCCTTGCCGCCATCCTCTCCTGGATCTTTGGTGTCGTCCGCCTCGGCGTACCTAGTGAGGGTGTCCATTAGTTCCCCCATATCCTGGACTTTTCGCTTGAGTCGCCCCAACTTCTGTACCAAGGGCTCATAGTGGCAGTTTTGCTCCAAGATCATCATAGCCTGAGCCACCGTGATGCCGTCCGGCGAGTGAATGATTTCCGTGACCCGCCGCGTCCAGTGGTGAGCCGACTCATCAGGGCGCTGAACGCAGTGCCGTAAATCGACTATTGTCATCGGGTGCTTGCAAGTTCCCCAGAATTTTTTGATGAAACGCTCTTTCAATTCAGCCCAAGTCTGGATGGAGTTGGGGGCAGGTTTTTTAACCAAGTACGCGCCGTTCCCTTGAGCATCATTGTGAAGTACCTGGTGCAGATTGCTTCACTTACATCGAGCATGTCCATGGCGATTTCGTAACTCTCAACCCATGACGCCGGCTCAAGGTCCGGGGTGTAGTTAGGCACCTTTCTTGGTCCCTTAAAATCCTTCGGCATTCGCTCATTGCGAAGGGCGGGGGCCAAGCATGGCACCCCTACCTGCCTCCCGCCTCCAACAAGCGGTGCTGGGCCGATTTGGATGTCCGGGTGATCCCGACCCGGCGGGTCCCGATGATCAGGCGAGTTGACCTGGGGAGGGCTCGCGGTCCGCTGGTTATGGCGGGCTGGTCCTCTGGCTGACTCCTGGTGCGGCTTGCCTAGGGGGTGGAGTGCAGCCGATCGAGGCTGTGCGAGAACTGGGCGTTTTGAACCACCGCCGTCTTCAACATCTCAATGGCGTTCCTTGCTTCTATTTCAGCCGGGGTGTTGCCGTGAATCGGAAGGGACTCTAAATGGCGAGTCGCGGCGAGGACGTTGTCCATCGGGTTGGAAAAGTGACCTCGAGGAGTCTGGAGTGGAGGGACGCGATCAACAGCTGGCTGAAGCGGCGGGTTTGGCGGCTGGCCCGGCCCTCCTCCCGGAGTGTCTCCTACCCCGGGAGTACGTGGAGTGTCGAATAGGCGGGTCGGGTTGAGATCAGGGGGTAAACGCCCCTGGTGCCTCCGCTGATGGACAGCGTCAGATGCGTGCTGATGCCTCTCGAGCCGCCAATTTTCGGTGTTCAGGCGAGCTGCCTCAGCGGTGATTTGAGCTTGCCGGGTCTCGATCCTGGCGACTTCTATTTCAGCGTCTCGCTGAGCCTTTGCCACCCCATCTCTTAGCTTTGTTAACTCGGCGTTCATCGTGTCCTGGTTTTCTGGTGTTACAGGGGTCGCCATGAGCCTTGTTATCTCTGCCGCCAAATCCACCAAGATCGCAGCTGGGCTTCTGGATGTTTCGCCAGTCCCGTCGTTGCCTGTCGGGTTTGGCGGGGGCTGAGTCGCCCCTGCCATATAAACGGCGATCTGACGACGGGTCCAGTCGAGAACCTTGGGGTCCATTGCTAGTGACAGGCCTCCGAGGCAGCCCCCATGTAGAGACTGAATTGAATCTGAGTCGCCCATGGATGATTCATCATCAGTGTTGACCGGCGTGGTCTCCTGAGTCGCCGATCGTTCTTGTTCCTCAGATCCCTGTGTGAAACCAACAAAGACCGGGCAGGTTAGATTTGGCGTCGTGACAGGGCGGACGTACCTGGTCGGCTCGACGATGTCGGTGAAGATGTCCGGCTCACGGATAGGCGATCCAACCATGCCGACAAAGACGTTGATCTTGCCGTAGGAGATTCTGTAGCCGGATTCGATTGAATCGGCCTCGGGCCCCCACAGCAAGTTATTGATGTAGTACTTCCCGCGGCGGCTCCGAGTCATGAGCCCCGCCGCGTAGCTCCCTAACCCTGGTAGGGCTCCCTTTGAGAACTCAACTCCATTGTGCGCAGGCCCCACGGTGGGCGCCAACTATCGTGGTTTTGTCACGGCAGATGTCCTCGTGAAAGGACTTAGTGTTGGAGCCATCGCACCTTGGTGGCGACTCAAAGGGGTTGATCGGGAGCGAGAAAGAGATTTACCCAGGTTCGGCCCCTCGTAAGGAGGTAAAACCCTACGTCCTGCTTAGTGTTGTATTGATGGTGTTTCGATTACAAGGAGGGCGTAAGTCGCCTGACCTAGCACTCGATGGTTTCTCACCTACCTCTCCTTCCCTGGGACTCGCCTTTATATATAGGTCGAGCCCTTAGGGTTTACAAGAGTCCTTGCCCTCACGCAAGTCGTGATTCTTTCTATCTCTAAGTCGTCGTGCTTTCCAAGACTGGAATACTCCCTGATAATTGGTTCTCCACGAGGATCTTGAACCGCCATCCAGCTCCCGGGCCTATTGGGCCAAAGCTTAAATCGCTAAAGGATGAGTTGCCCACTTGTTGACCCAGCCCAACTAGGGCGGGTCACACCGCAGATAATATCCCCAACAAAAGGTGTCTAGAAGATTCTTGTCGGAATTAAGCAATTCAAGGAGATTGTATGCAAGCAAGGAGGACACCGGAAGAAACAATGCATTGGCTACTTCAATGCAAATGGAGTTGAATGGGAAGAAGGTCAATACGCCAACTCGATGTTTGGTCCCCAAAAGGAGAAGCATGATCCTACTGTACCCAAGGGAACAAATTCTCAAGATGACCTTCCACAACAAGACCACAAGCTCAAGTGCAAGGACAAGCTTCAATAGGAGATTGACTTACTTGATGAAGAATCCCAAGCCATGGTCAAGTGGGTTCCAAAGGCCACCAGTATATCTACTTCATCAAGTGCCAACTCAACTCCAAAGATTCCCATCAAGTTGATGTGGGTCCCCAAGAAGAAGAACTAGATAAGTTCTTGAGGGGTGACTCCGCCAACAAAATTCACTCTCATTCATTTTGGCAAGAACTATTTGCAATGAACTCCAACCATATGCATTAGTTCAAGGAGTCACATATTCCCTCAAAGGTAAGCAAGGGACAAGGTAATTAATGTATCAATGGATAGCATCTCATATGTTCTTCACTCCATGTCCATAGATATCCTTGTATTTGTTCCTTGTGTGGGACTAACACATGTAGGTGATAAGAGTATGAAACAACAAGGATAGCTCCCAACTCAAGATGATCTTCGTCAATAATGAACAGTCACCACTACTACACCTACATGAAGTCTTATATGACAAAACCCAAGGTTAGTTTGCCCCTCTTAGGGGGGATGTCACATCAAGGGGGATCTTTACTCTAAGACTTGAGTCAAAGCATCTCACAAGATGTGAACACATTAAAAGCTTTATGTAAAAGTGGTAACCCCACTTGTGCTTAAACAATGAGTATGACCTATGATCAAGTATTCTTACTTGGATCCTAAGTCAATATACTCATATATAGATGACTTCGTCGTCGCTAAAGTGCTTGGTAGATACTAAAGTGGTTGTGCATGTTTGCCATGTCTTATTTGACATCTTATTGTGTGAGCATGTTGGTATGCATATTTTTATCCATTCGAAGACATCCAGTTGTTGTTATTTGGCTTTCATTTTTATTTGACCAATTGGATGTAGAACAATGCCTAAGTAGCCCTCTCTAGCTAGCTATGATTTATGTCTCAAATTCTATTCATGCTTCATTACAAAATTTCAACAAGCACTTTTCGGACCCTCTGTGTGAGGAGCACTCTAAGTTCTGTTTCGACAAGGGCTTGAACCCTAGTATCCATTATATTTTGAGATTGATGTGGATATAACTTTGCTATGTTTAATACTTGTCACTAGGGCCCGAGTGCCATGATTTCAGATCTGAGCCTATTATGTTTTTATGAATATGAGAGTGTTTTGGATCCTATCTTGCATGTTGTATGCACCTATTATGTGTCATGATCCGCATACCCCATGGTGTTAATAATTGGGATTCTTTCTGGTGATTGTCGTAGTTTGAGGAGTTCATTTATTCACAATGTGTTAATGATTTGTTCCGATTCTCTATTAAAAGGAGGCATTAATATCCCTTAGTTTCCTTATAGACCCCGCTGTCATGGAAGAGTAGGACAAAAGATGTTATGCAAGTTCTTATCGCAAACACGTATGACTATATACGGAATACATGCCTATATTACATTGATGAATTGCACCTACTCCTGTGTCACTCTAGTATGTAACTATTACATGATAAATGTCATCTAAATCATTATGCATCACCGGTCCACGTGTCTACTCTTCTCATATACTGACTCTTGCTAAAGTTATTATTTGTTGCTGGTACTGTTATAATTACTACAAAACTGCTATTGTTATTGTTACCGCTCCTATTGTTGTTTTTCTATGCTACTAAAACTTTTGTTAGAGAGAGATACCCCTAGGTGTAGTTGAACTAACAACTCAACTGCTAAGACCAATAAATATTCTTTGTCTCCCCTTGTGTCGAGTCATTAAATTAGGGCATAATTCTACCCGTGAATACTCTTGCGATCCCCTCTACTTGTGGGTTATCAAGATGGTGGTGTAGATGTGCCAGCCGGGCTTCACCAAGCGCCTCCGGAACTATGAACGAGGAAGAACGGGAAAGACGGGAGGGAGAGGGCTGCCCCAAGGGAGAGTACTTGTTGTGTTCTGCCCTCCCCCTCCCCCTCCACTATTTATAGGAGGCATGGAGGGGAGGGGGTGCAGCCTTGGCCCCTCCTCAAAGTAAGGGGTAGCGGCTAGGAGGGAGGAGTCCTCCCTCCCCAAGGCACCTCCGAGGTGCCTTGCCCCTCAAGGTTTCCAACCCCCTAGCCGCATGGGTCCTTGGGTGCTGGCACAATAAGGCTAGGGCGCCCCCTACATCCCATGGTGGACAAAGGGGCGTGGTGGAACCCTCCATGGACTTTCGAACCCCTCCGGAATCCTCCGGAGCCTTTCAGAAGCTTCCCAGTACAATACCACCAAAACTCAAAACTTTTCCGATAGTCAAAATATGACTTCCCATAAATAAAAGTTTACCTCTGGGACATTATGGAGCTCCTCGTGACATCCGGGATCTCATCTGAGACCATGGGTTCGAGAATCATGTAGACATGACCGAGACACCTCTCCGGTCAATGACCAATAGCGGGACTTGGGTGACCATATTGGTTCCCACATATTCCATGACGATCTTTATCGGTCGAATCACGATGTCCAAGATTCAGTCAATCCTGTATGCAGTTCCCTTTGTCCATCAGTATGTTACTTCCTCGAGATTCGATTGTCGATATCTGCATACCTAGTTCAATCTCGTTCCCAGCAAGCCTCTTTACCCATTCTGTAATACAAGATCCCATGACTAACTCATTAGTCACATTGCTTGCAAGCCCTTTACGATGTTGTATTACCGAGAGGGCACAAAGATACTTCTATGTCATACGGAGTGAAAAATCCTATTGTCTCTTACCGACTTACCGCAATCATTTTGGGGATACGCATTAGAAACTACAGCATTCACTTTAAATAGGGCACCATCTAAATCCGTTGAGATGACACCGTATGAACTATGGTTTGGCAAGAAACATAAGTTGTCGTTTCTTAAAGTTTGGGGCTGCAATGCTTATGTGAAGAAACTTCAACCAGAGAAGCTCGAACCCAAAGCGGAGAAATGCGTATTCATAGGATACCCTAAGGAAACTATTGGGTATACCTTCTATCTTAGATCCGAAGGTAAAACCTTTGTTGCCAAGAACGAATCCTTTCTAGAGAAAGAGTTTCTCTCAAAAGAATTAAGTGGGAGGAAAGTAGAACTTGATGAGGTAATTACACCCCCTCTCGAACCGGAGAGTAGCGCAGCACGGGAAATTGTTCCTGTGGCGCCTATGCCAACTGAAGAGGAAGTTAATGATGATGATCATGAAGCTTCGGATCAAGTTGCTACTGAACCACGAAGGTCCACGAGGGTACGTTCCGCACCAGAGTGGTACGGCAACCCTGTGATGGAAATCATGTTGTTAGACAACGGTGAACCTTCGAACTATGAAGAAGCAATGGCGGGCCCGGATTCCAACAAATGGCTTGAGGCTATGAAATCCGAGATAGGATCCATGTTTGAGAACAAAGTATGGACTTTGGTGGACTTGCCCGATGATCGGCGAGCCATAGAAAATAAATGGATCTTCAAGAAGAAGACTGATGCAAACAGTAATGTGACCGTTTATAAACCTCGACTTGCCGCAAAGGGTTTTCGACAAATTCAAGGAGTTGACTACAAAGAGACTTTCTCTCCCGTAGCGAAGCTGAAGTCAGTCCTAATCACGTTAGCAATTGCCGCCTTTTATGATTATGAAATTTGGAAATGGACGTCAAAACAGCGTTCCTTAACGGGAATCTTAAGGAAGAGTTGTATATGATACAACCAGAAGGTTTTGTCGACCCTAAGGGTGCTAACAAAGTGTGCAAGCTCCAGCGCTCCATCTATGGGCTGGTGCAAGCATCTTGGATTTGGAACATTCGCTTTAATGAGGTGATTAAAGCGTTTGGGTTCATACAGGTTTATGGAGAAGCATGTTTGTACAAGAAAGTGAGTGGGAGCTCTGTAGCTTTCCTCATATTGTATGTGGATGACATATTATGGATGGGGAATAATATACAGATGTTGGAGAGCATAAAGGCCTATTTGAACAAGAGTTTTTCAATGAAGGACCTTGGAGAAGCTGCATACATATTAGGCATCAAGATCTATAGAGATAGATCGAGACGCCTCATAGGTCTTTTGCAAAGTACATACCTTGACAAGATATTAAAGAAGTTCAATATGGAAAACTCAAAGAAGGGGTTCTTGCATGTTTTGCAAGGTATGAGATTGAGTAAGACTCGGTCACCGACCACGGCAGCAGATAGAGAGAAGATGAGTATTGTCCCCTACGCTTCAGCCGTAGGCTCTCTAATGTATGCCATGTTGTGTACCAGACCTGATATAAACCTTGCCATAAGTTTGGTAGGGAGGTACCAAAGTGATCCCAGTATGGAACACTGGACAGCGGTCAAGAATATCCTTAAGTACCTGAAGAGGACTAAGGAGATGTTTCTCGTTTATGGAGGTGACGAAGAGCTCGTCGTAAAGGGTTACGTCGATGCTAGCTTCGACACATATCCAGATGACTCTAAGTCACAGACCGGATACGTGTATGTTTTGAATGGTGGGGTAGTTAGCTGGTGCAACAGCAAGCAAGAAGTCGTGGCAGCATCTACATGTGAAGCGGAGTACATAGCTGCTTCAGAAGCGGCTCATGAAGGAATTTGGATGAAGGAGCTCATCACCGACCTTGGAGTGGTTCCAAGCGCGTCGGCTCCAATGACACTCTTCTGTGATAACACTTGGGCCATTGCCATAGTCAAGGTGCACTACGGGTACCTCTGAAAGTATCTGTTGGGTTGGCACGAATCGAGATCGGGATTTGTCACTCCGTGTGACGGAGAGGTATATCTGGCCCACTCCGTAGAACATCTGTTGGAAATATGCCCTAGAGGCAATAATAAATTAGTTATTATTATATTTCTTGGTTCATGATAATCGTTTATTATACATGCTATAATTGTATTGAATGAAGACTTATATACATGTGTGGATACATAGACAAAACACTGTCCCTAGCAAGCCTCTAGTTGGCTAGCCAGTTGATCAAAGATAGTCAGGGTCTTCTGATTATGAACAAGGTGTTGTTGCTTGATAACTGGATCACGTCATTAGGAGAATCACGTGATGGACTAGACCCAAACTAATAGACGTAGCATGTTGATCGTGTCATTTTGTTGCTACTGTTTTCTGCGTGTCAAGTATTTGTTCCTATGACCATGAGATCATATAACTCACTGACATCGGAGGAATGCTTTGTGTGTATCAAACGTCGCAACATAACTGGGTGACTATAAAGATGCTCTACAGGTATCTCCGAAGGTGTTCGTTGAGTTAGTATGGATCGAGACTGGGATTTGTCACTCCGTGTGACGGAGAGGTATCTCGGGGCCCACTCGGTAATACAACATCACACACAAGCCTTGCAAGCAATGTGACTTAGTGTAAGTTGCGGGATCTTGTATTACGGAACGAGTAAAGAGACTTGCCGGTAAACGAGATTGAAATAGGTATGCGGATACTGACGATCGAATCTCGGGCAAGTAACATACCGAAGGACAAACGGAATGACATACGGGATTATATGAATCCTTGGCACTGAGGTTCAAACGATAAGATCTTCGTAGAATATGTGGGATCCAATATGGGCATCCAGGTCCCGCTATTGGATATTGACCGAGGAGTCACTCGGGTCATGTCTACATAGTTCTCGAACCCGCAGGGTCTGCACACTTAAGGTTCGACGTTGTTTTATGCGTATTTGAGTTATATGGTTGGTTACCGAATGTTGTTCGGAGTCCCGGATGAGATCACGGACGTCACGAGGGTTTCCGGAATGGTGCGGAAACGAAGATTGATATATAGGATGACCTCATTTGATTACCGGAAGGTTTTTGGAGTTACCGGGAATGTACCGGGAATGACGAATGGGTTTCGGGTGTTCACCGGGGGGGCAACCCACCCCGGGGAAGCCCATAGACCTTGGGGTGGCGCACCAGCCCTTAGTGGGCTGGTGGGACAGCCCAAGAAGGCCCTATGCGCCATAGGAAGAAAATCAAAGAGAAAAAAAAAGAGGAGGTGGGAAAAGGGGGAAGGACTCCTCCTTCCAAACCTAGTTGGATTCGGTTTGGAAGGGGAGGAGTCCCCCCTTGGCTCGGCCGAACTCCTTGAGGGTCCTTGGACCCCAAGGCAAGGCTATCCCCTCTTCCCCCTATATATACGGAGGTTTTAGGGCTGATTTGAGACAACTTTGCCACGGCAGCCCGACCACATATCTCCACGATTTTGCCTCTAGATCGCGTTTCTGCACAACTCGGGCGGAGCCGTGCTGAGATTAGATCACCACCAACCTCCGGAGTGCTGTCATGCTGCCGGAGAACTCATTTACCTCTCTGTCTCTCTTACTGGATCAAGAAGGCCGAGATCATCGTCGAGTTGTACGTGTGCTGAACGCGGAGGTGCCGTCCGTTCGGCACTAGATCGTGGGACTGATCGTGGGACGGTTCGCGGGGCGGATCGAGGGACGTGAGGACATTCCACTACATCAACCGCATTCACTAACGCTTTTGCTGTGCGATCTACAAGGGTACGTAGATCGAATATCCCCTCTCGTAGATGGACATCACCATGATAGGTCTTCGTGCGCGTAGGAAAATTTTTGTTTCCCATGCGACGTTCCCCAACAGTGGTCTCAGAGCTAGGTTCATGCGTAGATGTCTTCTCGAGTAGAACACAAAAGTTTTTGTGGGCGGTGATATGCGTTTTGCTGCCCTCCTTAGTCTTTTCTTGATTCCGCGGTATTGTTGGATTGAAACGGCTTGGACCGACATTACTCGTACGCTTACGAGAGACTGTTTTCATCGCTACGAGTAACCCCGTTGCTCAAAGATGACTGGCAAGTGTCATTTTCTCCAAATTTAGTTGAATCCGATTTGACCGAGGAGGTCCTTGGATGAGGTTAAATAGCAATTCATATATCTCCGTTGTGGTGTTTGCGTAAGTAAGATGCGATACTAATAGATACCCATGGTCACCACGTAAAACATGCAACAAAAATTAGAGGACGTCTAACTTGTTTTGCAGGGTATGCTTGTGATGTGATATGGCCAACGATGTGATGTGATATATTGGATGTATGATATGATCATGTTGTAATAGTTAATATCGACTTGCACGTCGATGGTACGGCAACCGGCAGGAGCCATAGGGTTGTCTCTAAACTAACATTTGTGCTTGCAGATGCGTTTACTATATTGCTAGGACGTAGCTTTAGTAGTAATAGCATGAGTAGCACGACAACCCCGATTGCGACACGTTGATGGAGATCATGATGATGGAGATCATGGTGTGGCGCCGGTGACAAGAAGATCGTGCCGGTGCTTTGTTGATGGAGATCAAGGAGTACGTGATGATGGCCATATCATGTCACTTATGAATTGCCTGTGATGTTAATCCTTTATGCACCTTATCTTGCTTAGAACAACGGTAGCATTATGAGGTGATCTCTCACTAAAATTTCAAGACGAAATTGTGTTCTCCCCGACTGTGCACCATTGCGACAGTTCTTCGTTTCGAGACACCACGTGATGATCGGGTGTGATAGACTCAACATTCACATACAACGGGTGCAAAACAGTTGCACACGCGGAACACTCGGGTTAAGCTTGACGAACCTAGCATGTGCAGACATGGCCTCGAAACACATGAGACCGAAAGGTCGAGCATGAGTCGTATAATTGATATGATTAGCATAGAGATGCTTACAACTAAAACTATTCTCGACTCACGTGATGATCGGACTTGAGATAGTGGATTTGGATCATGTACCACTCAAATGACTAGAGAGATGTACTTTTTGAGTGGAGTTCTGAAGTAATATGATTAATTGAACTAATTGTCATGAACTTAGTCTAATGGTCTTTGCGAATTACGATGTAGCTTGCGCGATAGCTCTACTGTTTTTAATATGTTCCTAGAGAAAATTTAGTTGAAAGTTGATAGTAGCAAACTTTGCAGACTGAGTCTGCAAAACCGAGGATTGTCCTCATTGCTGCGCAGAAGGCTTATGTCCTTAATGCACCACTCGGTGTGCTGCACCTCGAGCGTCGCCTGTGGATGCTGTGAACATCCGACATACACGTTTCTGATGACTACACGATAGTTCAGTACAAAATACTTAATGGCTTAGAAGCAAGGCGCCGAAGACGTTTTGAAACGTCGCGGAACATAAGTGATGTTCTAAAGAGATGAAATTGTGATTTCATGCTTGTGCCCTTGTTAAGAGGTATGAGACCTCCGACAAGATTCTTTGTCCATGAAGTAAAGGAGAAAAGCTCAATCATTGAGCGTGTGCTCAGATTGTCTGAGTACGACGATCGCTTGAATCAAGTGGGAGTTAATCTTCCAGATGAGATAGTGATGGTTCTCCAAAGTCACTGCCACCAAGCCGTGAGAGCTTCGTGATGAACTATAACATATCAAGGATAGATACAATGATCCTTGAGCGATTCGCGATGTTTGACACTGCGAAAGTAGAAATCAAGAAGGAGCATCAATAGTTGATGGTTAGTAAAACCACTAAGTTTCAAGAAAGGCAAGGGCTAGAAGGGATACTTCGTGAAACGGCAAAACAGTTGTTGCACTAATGAAGAGACCCAAGATTAAACCCAAACCCGAGACTAAGTGCTTCTATAATGAGGGGAACGGTCACTGAGGCGGAGCAACTCTAGATCCTTGGTAGATAAGAAGGTTGGCAAAAGTCGAAAGAAGTATATTTGATATACATGATGTTGATGTGTACTTTACTAGTACTCCTAGTAGCACGAGGGTATTGGATACCGGTTCGGTTGCTAAGTGATTAGTAACACGAAATGAAAGCTACGGCATAAACGGAGACTAGCTAAAGGCGAGGTGACGATACGTGTTGGAAGTGTTTTCAAGGTTGATATGATCAAACGCCGCACGCTCCCTCTACCATCGGGATTGGTGTTAAACCTAAATAATTGTTATTTGGTGCTTGCGTTAAGCATGAACATGATTGGATCGTGTTTATTGCAATACGATTATTCATTTAAAGAGAATAATGGTTACTCTATTTGCTTGAATAATCACCTTCAATGGTTTATTGAATCTCGATTGTAGTGTTACACATGTTCATGATATTGGTGCCAAAAGATACGAGGTAATGATGATAGTACCACTTACCTGTGGCACTGCCGCTTGAGTCATGTTGGTATAAATTGCATGAAGAGGCTTCATGCTGATAGATCTTTATACTCACTTGATTTTGAATCACTAGTGACATGCAAATCACACCACATGAGCAAGGCCTTGTTTTCATTGAGATGAAATAAGATAGTAACTTGTTGGAAGTGATACATTTTGATGTATCCAGTCCAATGGGTGTTGAGGCACGCAGTGGATGTCATTATGTTCTTACTTCAATGACGATTTGAGTAGATACAAGAGTATTTACTCAATGAATCACAAGTCTAAAATATTGAAAAGTTCAATTCTGTTTCAGGAGTGAAGTTCGTCGTAACAAGAGGATAAACTGTCTACGATATGATCATAGAAATGAATATCTGAGTTACGAGTTTTGGTACGCAGTTAAGACAATGTGGAAATTGTTTCGTAGTTCATGCCACCTGGAACATCATAGTGTAATGATGTGTCTGAACGTCATAGCCACGCACTATTTGGTATGGTGCATGCTATGATGTCTCTTATTGAATTACCACTATCGTTTATGGGTTATGCATTAGAGACAACCGCATTCACTTTAAATAGGGCACCGCATATTTCCGTTGAGATGACACAGTATAGATTGAGGTTTAGAGAAATCTAAACTGCCGTTTCTTGAAAGTTTGGGGCTTCGACACTTATGTGAAAAAGTTTCAGTCTGATAAGCTCGAACCCAAAGCGGATAAATGCATCTTCATAGGATATCCAAAACAGTTGGGTACATCTCCTATCTCAGATCCGAAAGCAAAGTGTTTGTTTCTAGAAACGGATCCTTTCTCGAGGAAAGCTTTCTCTCGAAAGAATTGAGTGGGAGGGTTGTGGAACTTGATGAGGTTATTGAATCATCACTTCACCCAGTGTGTAGCAGGGCGCAGGAAGTTGTTCCTGTGGCGCCTACACCAATTGAAGTGAAAGCTGATGATGGTGATCATCGAGCATCGGATCAAGTTACTACAAACCTCGTAGGTTGAAAAGGTCACGTACTACTGCAGAGTGGTACAGTAACCCTGTCTTGGAGGTCATGTTGTTGAGCAACAGTGAACCTACGAGATATGGAGAAAGCAATGGTGGGCCCGGATTCTGACAAATGGCTGGAAGCCATGAAATCCGAGAGAGGATCCATGTATGAAAACAAAGTGTAGACTTTGGAAGAACTACTTGATGGTCATAGGACTATTGAGTAAAGATGGATCTTTAGAAGGAAGACAGACGATGATGGTGATAAGTCACTATTAACAAAACCTCGACTTGTCACAAAGATGTTTCCGACAAGATCAAACAGTTGACTATGATGAGACTTTCTCACTCGTAGCGGTGCTAAAAGTCTGTTAGAATTATGTTAGTAGTTGCTGCATTATTTATGAAATATTGCACGTAGGATGTACAAAACATTGTTTCCTCGACGGTTTCCTTGAGCAAACATTGTATGTGATACAACCAGGAGGTTTTGTCGATCCTAAAGATACTAGCAAGTATGCAAGCTCCAGTGACCCTTCAATGGACTGGTGCAAGCATCTCGGAGTTGGAATATACACTTTGATGAGATGATCAAAGATTTTGGGTTTGTACAAGGTTTATGAGAAACTTGTATTTCCAAAGAAGTGAGTGGGAGCACTATAGAATTTCTGATAAGTATATGTGGTTGACATCTTGTGGATCGGAAGTAATGTAGGATTTTTGTAAAGCATACAAGGTTGTTTGAAAGGAGTTTTCAAAGGAATACCTAGATTGCACTACTTGAACGTTGAGCATCAAAAATCTATGGAGATAGATCAAAAGCGCTTAATGGAAGTTTCAACAAGATGCATGCCTTGACAAGTTTTTTGAAAGAGTTCAAAATAGATCAGCAAAGAAGGAGTTCTTGGTTGTGTTGTAAGGTGTGAATTTGAGTAAGACTCAAAACCCGACCACGGCAGAATAAAGAGAATAGACGAAGGTCGTCTTCTATGCCTTAGCCGTAGACTCTAAAGTATGCCATGCTGAGTACCGCACCTGATGTGTGCCTTGCAGCAAGTCTGTTAAGAGGTACACAGAGTGATCCAGGATTGAATCACTGATCAACGGTCAAAGTTATCCTTAGTAACTAAATGTACTAAGGAATTTTTCTCGATTATGGAGGTGGTTAAAGAGTTGGTCGTAAAGGGTTACGTCGATGCAAGCTTTGACACTAATCCGAATAACTATGAGTAGTGAAATGGATTCGTATAGTAGAGTAGATATTTGGAGCATTTCCGAATAGCACGTAGTAGCAGCATCTATAAGATGATATAAAGATTTGTAAAGAACGCACGGATCTGAAAGTTCCAGAACCGTTGACTAAAACCTCTCTCACGAGCAAGACGTGATCAGACCCCATAACTATATGGGTGTTGGATTCGTTGAAATCACATGGTGATGTGAACTAGATTATTGACTCTAGTGCAAGTGGGAGACTGTTGGAAATATGCCCTAGAGGCAATAATAAATTAGTTATTATTATATTTCTTGGTTCATGATAATCGTTTATTATCCATGCTATAATTGTATTGAATGAAGACTTATATACATGTGTGGATACATAGACAAAACACTGTCCCTAGCAAGCCTCTAGTTGGCTAGCCAGTTGATCAAAGATAGTCCGGGTCTTCTGATTATGAACAAGGTGTTGTTGCTTGATAACTGGATCACGTCATTACGAGAATCACGTGATGGACTAGACCCAAACTAATAGACATAGCATGTTGATCGTGTCATTTTGTTGCTACTGTTTTCTGCGTGTCAAGTATTTGTTCCTATGACCATGAGAACATATAACTCACTGACATCGGAGGAATGCTTTGTGTGTATCAAACGTCGCAACGTAACTGGGTGACTATAAAGATGCTCTACAGGTATCTCCGAAGGTGTTCGTTGAGTTAGTATGGATCGAGACTGGGATTTGTCACTCCGTGTGACGGAGAGGTATCTCGGGGCCCACTCGGTAATACAACATCACACACAAGCCTTGCAAGCAATGTGATTTAGTGTAAGTTGCGGGATCTTGTATTACGGAACGAGTAAAGAGACTTGCCGGTAAACGAGATTGAAATAGGTATGCGGATACTGACGATCGAATCTCGGGCAAGTGACATACCGAAGGACAAAGGGAATGACATACGGGATTATATGAATCCTTGGCACTGAGGTTCAAACGATAAGATCTTCGTAGAATATGTGGGATCCAATATGGGCATCCAGGTCCCGCTATTGGATATTGACCGAGGAGTCACTCGGGTCATGTCTACATAGCTCTCGAACCCGCAGGGTCTGCACACTTAAGGTTCGACGTTGTTTTATGCGTATTTGAGTTATATGGTTGGTTACCGAATGTTGTTCGGAGTCCCGGATGAGATCACGGACGTCACGAGGGTTTCCGGAATGGTGCAGAAACGAAGATTGATATATAGGATGACCTCATTTGATTACCCGAAGGTTTTCGGAATTGTCGGGAATGACGAATGGGTTCCGGGTGTTCACCGGGGGGGCAACCCACCCCGGGGAAGCCCATAGGCCTTGGGGGTGGCGCACCAGCCCTTAGTGGGCTGGTGGGACAGCCCAAGAAGGCCCTATGCGCCATAGGAAGAAAATCAAAGAGAAAAGAAAAAAAAGGAGGAGGTGGGAAAAGGGGGAAGGACTCCTCCTTCCAAACCTAGTTGGATTCGGTTTGGAAGGGGAGGACTCCCCCCCCCCTTGGCTCGGCCGAACTCTTTGAGGGTCCTTGGAACCCAAGGAAAGGCTCCCCCTCTTCCCCCTATATATACGGAGGTTTTAGGGCTGGTTTGAGACAACTTTGCCACGGCAGCCCGACCACATATCTCCACGGTTTTGCCTCTAGATCGCGTTTCTGCGGAGCTCGGGCGGAGCCCAGCTGAGATTAGATCACCACCAACCTCCGGAGCGCCGTCACGCTGCCGGAGAACTCATTTACCTCTCCGTCTCTCCTGTTGGATCAAGAAGGCCGAGATCATCGTCGAGTTATACGTGTGCTAAACGCGGAGGTGCCGTCCGTTCGGCACTAGATCGTGGGACTGATCGCGGGACGGTTCGTGGGGCGGATCGAGGGACGTGAGGACGTTCCACTACATAAACCGCGTTCACTAATGCTTCCGCTGTGCGATCTACAAGGGTACGTAGATCGAATATCCCCTCTCGTAGATGGACATCACCATGATAGGTCTTCGTGCGCGTAGGAAAATTTTTGTTTCCCATGCGACGTTCCCCAACAACATCATCATGAGCTCAATGTGATTAACAAGTTAGTCGTAGGATGACGTGCTACAGAATGAGTAAAGGGACTTACCGGTAACAAGATTGAATAAGGTATAGGTATACCGACGATCGAATCTCGGGCAAGTTCTATACCGACAAACAAAGGGAATTATATATGGGATTGATTGAATCCTTGACATCGTGGTTCATCCAATGAGATCATCGTGGAGCAAGTGGGACCCACCATGGGTATCCAGACCCCGCTGATGGTTATTGGCCGGAGAGGTGTCTCGGTCATGTCAGCATGTTTCCCGAACCCGTAGGGTCTACACACTTAAGGTACGATGACGCTAGGGTTATAGGGAATTTTTATACGGGGTTACTGAAAGTTGTTCTGAGCCCCAGATGAGATCCCGGACATCGCGAGGAGCTCTGGAATGGTCCGGAGGTAAAGATTGATATATAGGATGGATGGTTTTGGACACCGGAAATGTTTCGGGCGTCACCGATAGCGTACCAGGACAACCGGAACCACCGGAAATGGTCCCGGTGGTCCACCGGGAGGGGCCACCAGCCCCAAGAGGTAGCATGGGCCAAAAGGTGGAGGGCAACCAGCCCAAAGTGGGCTGGTGTGCCTCCCACAAAGGGGCCCAAGGCGCAGGAGGTGGAGGGGGGGAAACCCTAGGCGCTGGTGGGCCTAAGGCCCACCTAAGGGTGCGCCACCCCCTCCCCCTGCCCTGGCCGCTGCACCTCCCATATGGGGGGATGCCGCACCACCTAGGGTGGGAACCCTAGGGGTGGAACCCCCCCCCCCCATCCCCTCCTCCTATATATACCTAGGGGTTTGGGGCTATTTTGCACACGGTTTCTTCTCTCCCTCGGCGCAGCCCTGCTCCTCTCCTTCCTCCTCCTCTCACGGTGCTTGGCGAAGCCCTGCCGGGAGACCTCGTCTCTCCATCGACACCACGTCGTCGTGCTGCCGGAGATCTTCCCTAACCTCTCCCCCTTCCTTGCTGGATCACGGTGCGGGAGACGTCACCGGGCTGCACGTGTGTTGAACGCGGAGGTGCCATGGTTCGACACTAGATCGGAATAACACCGCGATCTGAATCGCCGCGAGTACGACTCCATCAACCGCGTTCTAGCAACGCTTCCGCTTAGCGATCTTCAAAGGTATTAAGATGCACTCACCCCTCTCTCATTGCTGGTCTCTCCATAGGAAGATCTGAATATGGCGTAGGAAAATTTTGAATTTATGCTACGTTACCCAACAGTGGCATCCGAGCGAGGTTTTCTATGCGTAGATTCTATGCACGAGTAGAACACAAAAGGTTGTGGGCTATGATTTGTCAATTGCTTGCCGCTATTAGTCTTATTCTTTTTCGACGGTATTGTGGGATGAAGCGGCCCGGACCGACCTTACACGCACGCTTACGTGAGACTGGTTCCACCGACAGACATGCACACCATACATAAAGGTGGCTAGCGGGTCTCTGTCTCTCCTACTTTAGTCGGATTGGATTTGATGAAAAGGGTCCTTATGAAGGGTAAATAGCTTTGGCATATCATCATTGTGGCTGTCACGTAGGTAAGAAGGCGTTCTTGCTAGAAACCCAAATCAGCCACGTAAAACTTGCAACAACAATTAGAGGACGTCTAACTTGTTTTTGCAGGGTTTGACATGTGATGTGATATGGCCAAAGTTGTGATGTTGCATGTATGATGTATGAGATGATCATGTTATTGAATAGGTTTCACGACTTGCATGTCGATGAGTATGACAACAGGCAGGAGCCATAGGAGTTGTCTTAATTTATTGTATGAGATGCAACGCCATGTGCTTACTACTTACTTCATTGCTAACGGTTAGCTATAGTAGTAGTGATAGTAGTAGTTGGCGTGACGACTTCACGGAGACACGATGATGGAGATCATGGCGTCACACCGGTGACAATGATGATCATGCGATGCCTGAAGATGGAGATCGAAAGAGCAAAGATGATAATGGCCATATCATGTCACTATATGATTGCATGTGATGTTTATCATGTTTTTCATCTTATTGCTTAAAACGACGGTAGCATAATAAGATGATCCCTCTTAAAATTTCGAGAATGTATTCCCCTAAGTGTGCACCATTGCGAAGGATCGTTGTCTCGAAGCACCATGTGATGGTCGAGTGTGATAGATTCTAACGTTCGCATATAATGGGTGTAAGCCAGATTTACACACGCGAAACACCTAGGTTGACTCGACGAGCTTAGCATGTACAGACATGACCTCAAATACAAGAGACCGAAAGGTCGAACATGATTCGTATGGTTGAATACGATCAGCATGAAGTTGCTCACCATGGTGACTAGTCCGTCTCACGTGATGATCGGACACGGGTTAGTCAACATGGATCATGTATCACTTAGATGACTAGAGGGATGTCGATTTAAGTGGGAGTTCATACTTAATTTTATTAAATGAACTTAATTGTCATGAACTTAGTCTAAAAGTTGTCTTTATAAATATTGTAGATGGCCAACGTCAACCTCAATTTCAACGCATTCCTAGAGAAAAACGAGCTGAAAGATGATGGTAGCAACTATGCGGACTGGGTCCGCAACTTGAAGCTCATCCTTGAAGCAGCTAAATAGGCTTATTTCCTTGATGCGCCGCTAGGTGACCCTCCCACTCCCACAGCAGCCCAGGACATTCTAAACGTCTGGCAAACACGGAGTGATGACTACTTGATACGTCTCAAACGTATCTATAATTTTTTATGGTTTCACGCTGTTATCTTGCCTTCTTTGTATGTTTTATGTACCTTTTTATATATTTTTGGGACTAACTTATTATACATCAAGCAGTTGCCATCAAGGGTAAAAAGATGGGGTTTTATCATTGGTTTGAGATTATCCCTCTACATCATGTCATCTTGCTTAAGGCGTTACTCTGTTCTTATGGACTTAATACACTAGATGCATGCTGGATAGCGGTCGACGTGTGGAGTAATAGTAGTAGATGCAGAAAGTATCGGTCTAGTTGTTTCGGACGTGATGCATATAGAAATAATCATTGCATAGATATCGTCACGACTCTGCACAGTTCTATCAATTGCTTGACAGTAATTTGTTCACCCACCGTTTACTTGCTTTTATGAGAGAAGTCACTAGTAAACACTACGGCCCGCGGTTCTATTCACATCCATCGTTTATATCTCCCCTTTTACTTTGCTTTGTTACTTTTTTGCTTTCAGTTCTCACTTGGCAAACAATCTATAAGGGATTGACAACCCCTTCATAGCGTTGGGTGCAAGCTTTTGAGTTTGTGCAGGATCTTGAGATACTCTTCCGCCGGATGGATACCTTGGTTCTCCAACTGAGGGAAATACTTACCGTCGCTGTGCTACATCACCCTTTCCGCTTCGAGGGAACACCAACGCAAGGCTCCAAGGCCACGGGGGAAATCCTTTGCATACTTGCCTAGGAAGTCCCTTGAGGCGTAGCCGTAGCTGAAGGATTCCTGGTGCCGTCGACACAACTATTTTTGGCGCCGTTGCAACGGATACACAGCAAACATCACTACTCTTTGGTCAGGTGTGGCATGTTATACAGTTTGGAAACGGGGATCCAAAGGCGTTTTGAGCAACACGGTGCATATGAGATGTTCCAAGAGCTGAAACTGGTTTTTCAAGCTCATGCCCGTGTCGAGAGATATGAAGTCTCCGACAAGTTCTTTAGCTGTAAGATGGAGGAGAACAGTTCTGTCAGTGAGCACATACTCAAAATGTCTGGGTTACACGGTCGTCTGACTTCACTTGGAGGCAAACTTCCGGATGATGCTATGATTGACAGAATCCTCCAGTCTCTCTCACCAAGCTACAAAGGTTTTGTGCTGAACTACAACATACAAGGGATGGAGAAGACCATTCCCGAGTTGTACTCGATGCTCAAGTCTGCAGAGGTAGAAATCAAGAAAGAGCATCAAGTGTTGATGGTCAACAAGACCACAAGTTTCAAGAAGGGCAAGGGTAAGAAGAACTTCAAGAAAGACGACAAAGCCGTTGCCGCGCCCGGTAAGCCAGATGTTGGGAAGAAGAAAAAGAATGGACCCAAGCCTGAGACTGAGTGCTTCTATTGCAAGGGAAAAGGTCACTGGAAGCGGAACTGCCCCAAGTACTTAGCGGACAAGAAGGCCGGCAACGTTAAAGGTATATGTGATATACATGTTATTGATGTGTACCTTACCAGCGCTCGTAGTAGCTCCTGGGTATTTGATACCGGTGTTGTTGCTCACATTTGCAACTCAAAGCAGGAACTGCGAAATAAGTGGAGACTGGCCAAGGACGAGGTGACGATGCGCGTCGGGAATGGCTCCAAGGTCGATGTGATCGCCGTCGGCACGCTACCTCTACATCTACCGTCGGGATTAGTTTTAAACCTTAATAATTGTTATTTAGTACCATCTTTGAGCATGAATATTGTATCAGGGTCTTGCTTAATGCGAGACAGCTACTCATTTAAGTCAGAGAATAATGGTTGTTCTATTTATATGAGTGATATGTTTTATGGTCATGCTCCGCTGGTAAAAGGGTTATTCTTGATGAATCTTGATCATGATGTTACACATATTCATAGTGTGAGTACCAAAAGATGTAAAGTTGATAATAATAGTCCCACATACTTGTGGCACTACCGCCTTGGTCATATCGGTGTTAAGCGCATGAAGAAGCTCCATACTGATGGACTATTAGAGTCTCTTGAGTTTGAATCATTTGACACATGCGAACTGTGCCTCATGGGCAAGATGACTAAGACTCCATTCTCAGGAATAATGGAGAGAGGGACCGACTTATTGGAAACAATACATACTGATCTGTGTGGTCCAATGAACGTTGAAGCTCGCGGTGGCTATCGTTATGTTCTCACTCCCACCGATGATTTAAGTAGGTATGGGTATATCTACTTGATGAAGCACAAATCTAAGACGTTTGAAAAGTTCAAGGAATTTCAGAGTGAGGTTGAGAATCAACGTGACAGAAAAATTAAGTGTCTACGATCTGATCGTGGAGGAGAATATTTGAGTCACGAGTTTGGCACACAACTAAGGAAGTGTGGAATCGTTTCACAACTAACGCCGCCTGGCACACCGCAACGCAACGGAGTGTATGAACGTTGTAATCGCACTTTATTAGATATGGTACGATTTATGATGTCTCTTACCGACTTGCCGCTATCATTTTGGGGATACGCATTAGAAACTGCAGCATTCACTTTAAATAGGGCACCGTCTAAATCCGTTGAGACGACACCGTAGGAACAATGGTTTGGCAAGAAACCTAAGTTGTTGTTTCTTAAAGATTGGGGTTGCGATGTTTATGTGAAGAAACTTAAACCAGAGAAGCTCGAACCCAAAGCGGAGAAATGATATTCATAGGATACCCTAAGGAAACTATTGGGTGTACCTTCTATCTTAGATCCGAAGGTAAAACCTTTGTTGCCAAGAACGGATCCTTTCTAGAGAAAGAGTTTCTCTCGAAAGAAGTAAGTGGGAGGAAAGTAGAACTTGATGAGGTAATTACACCCCCTCTCGGACCGGAGAGTAGCGCAGCACGAGAAATTGTTCCTATGGCGCCTACGCCAACTGAAGAGGAAGTTAATGATGATGATCATGAAGCTTCAGATCAAGTTGCTACTGAACCACGAAGGTCCACAAGGGTACGTTCCGCACCAGAGTGGTACGGCAACCCTGTGATGGAAATCATGTTGTTAGACAACGGTGAACCTTCGAACTATGAAGAAGCAATGGCGGGCCCGGATTCCAACAAATGGCTTGAGGCTATGAAATCCGAGATAGGATCCATGTATGAGAATAAAGTATGGACTTTAGTGGACTTTCCTGATGATCGCCGAGCCATAGAAAATAAATGTATCTTCAAGAATAAGACTAATGCAAACGGTAATGTGACCGTTTATAAAGCTCGACTTGTCGCAAAGGGTTTTCGACAAATTCAATGAGTTGACTACAAAGAGACTTTCTCTCCTGTAGCGAAGCCGAAGTCAGTCTGAATCATGTTAGCAATTGCCGCCTTTTAAGATTATGAAATTTGGCAAATGGACGTCTAAACAACGTTCCTTAACGGGAATCTTAAGGAAGAGTTGTATATGATGCAACCAGAAGGTTTTGTCGGCCCTAAGGGTGCTAACAAAGCGTGCAAGCTCCAGCGCTCCATCTATGGGTTGGTGCAAGCATCTCAGAGTTGGAACATTCGCTTTAATGAGGTGATTAAAGCGTTTGGGTTCATACAGGTTTATGGAGAAGCCTGTCTGTACAAGAAAGTGAGTGGGAGCTCTGTAGCTTTCCTCTACATGTGAAGCGGAGTACATAGTTGCTTCAGAAGCGGCTCATGAAGGAATTTGGATGAAGGAGCTCATCACCGACCTTGGAGTGGTTCCAAGTGCGTCGGGTCCAATGACACTCTTATGTGATAACACTGGGGCCATTGCCATAGCCAAGGAGCCCAGGTTTCACCGGAAGACCAAGCACATCAAACGCCGCTACAACTCCATCCAGGACCATGTCTAGAGTGGAGTAATAGATATTTGTAAAGTACACACGGATCTGAATGTTGCAGACCCATTGACTAAACCTCTTCCTCGAGCAAAACATGATCAACACCATAATGCTATGGGTGTTCGATACATCACAGTGTAACTAGATTATTGACTCTAGTGCAAATGGGAGACTGTTGGAAATATGCCCTAGAGGCAATAATAAAATGGTTATTATCATATTTCCTTGTTCATGACAATCGTCTATTGTTCATGCTATAATTGTATTAACAAGAAACAGTAATACATGTGTGAATAAATAGATCACAATGTGTCCCTAGCAAGCCTCTAGTTGGCTAGCTCGTTAATCAATAGATGATCATGGTTTCCTGATCATGGGCATTAGATGTCATTGATAACGGGATCACATCATTGGCAGAGTGATGTGATGGACAAGACCCAATCCTAAGCATAGCACTAGATCATATTGTTCGTATGCTAAAGCTTTTCTAATGTCAAGTGTCTTTTCCTTCGACCGTGAGATTGTGCAACTCCCGGATACCGTAGGAGTGCTTTGGGTGTATCAAACGTCACAACGTAACTGGGTGACTATAAAGGTGCACTACGGGTACCTCTGAAAGTGTCTGTTGGGTTGGCACGAATCGAGATCGGGATTTGTCACTCCGCGTGACGGAGAGGTATCTCTGGGCCCACTCGGTAGAACATCATCATGAGCTCAATGTGATTAAGAAGTTAGTCACAGGATGACGTGCTACAGAATGAGTAAAGAGACTTACCGGTAATGAGATTGAACAAGGTATAGGTATACCGACGATCGAATCTCGGGCAAGTTCTATACCGACAGACAAAGGGAATAATATACGGGATTGATTGAATCCTTGACATCGTGGTTCATCCGATGAGATCATCGTGGAGCAAGTGGGAGCCACCATGGGTATCCAGACCCCGCTGATGGTTATTGGTCGGCGAGGTGTCTCGGTCATGTATGCCTGTTTCCTGAACCCGTAGGGTCTACACACTTAAGGTTCGATGACGCTAGGGTTATAGGGAATTGTTATACGAGGTTACCGAAAGTTGTTAGGAGTCCCGGATGAGATCCCGGACGACACGAGGAGCTCCGGAATGGTCCGGAGGTAAAGATTGATATATAGTATGGATGGTTTTGGACACCGGAAATGTACCGGTAGCGTACCGGGACCACCGGGACCACCGGAAATGGTCCCGGGGGTCCACCGGGAGGGGCCACCAGCCCCAAGAGGTAGCATGGGCCAAAAGGTGGAGGGAAACTAGCCCAAAGTGGGCTGGTGCGCCTCCCACAAAGGGGCCTAAGGCCCAGGAGGTGGAGAGGGGGGAAATCCTAGGCGTTTGGTGGGCCTAAGGCCCACCTAGGGGTGCGCCACCCCCTCCCCCTGCCTTGGCCGCCGCACCTCCCATCTGGGGGGGCTGCCGCACCACCTAGGGTGGGAACCCTAGGGGTGGCACCCCCCTACCCTCCTCCTATATATACCTAGGGGTTTGGGGTTGTTTTGCACACGGTTTCTTCTCTCCCTCGGCGCAGCCCTGCTCCTCTCCTTCCTCCTCCCATGGTGCTTGGCGAAGCCGTACCGGGAGACCTCGTCTCTCCATCGACACCATGTCGTCGTGCTGTCGGAGATCTTCCCCAACCTCTCCCCCTTCCTTGCTGGATCAAGGTGCGGGAGACGTCACCGGGCTGCACGTGTGTTGAACGCGGAGGTGCCGTGGTTCGGCACTAGATCGGAATAACACCGCGATCTGAATCGCCGCGAGTACGACTCCATCAACCGCGTTCTAGCAGCGCTTCCGCTTAGCGATCTTCAAAGGTATGAAGATGCACTCACCCCTCTCTCATTGCTGGTCTCTCCATAGGAAGATCTGAATATGGCGTAGGAAAATTTTGAATTTATGCTACGTTACCCAACAAGAGCATATGTAGGATAGCCCTTAAAATGGGGCAAACTATAAAAATCTGGCGACTATACGAGTATGGCCTATTTTGTTGCCACATGAGAGACCGCATAGTCGCTCGGCCCGTAAATGTTTTTACAATTGCCCGCAAATCCCTCCCCGTGACGTGTAGTATATCTAAGGGTTTGCGGCTCGGATACGGGACGAAACCCTACCCGCGCACTGCCGCAAATCCAAAATCCACCGCTCAATTTCTTGTCGCCGATGACCTCGCTCCCCTTTCTCTCCTCTAGATGTGGCGCGAGATGTGGTCGACGGGCCGTGGCGTCGGCAGTGGCAACGACCCCGAGCGGGCGCGATGTGTTGCCTCCGACGCCGCGAGGAAGAGGGATGCCGTGAAATACACCAAGCGATCCCTTGAGCCACCGCCGTCGCTGAAGGGGAACGTTGCATGGGAAACAAAGAAATTTCCTACGCTCAGCAAGATCAATCTATGGAGATCATCATCTACGAGTGGAGAGTTTGGTTCTACATACCTTTTTAGATCGCTAAGCTGGAGCGTTCAACAATGCGGTTGATGTAGTGGTAGGTCTTCGGGATCGAATCACAAAATGTCCTGCAATCTCCCGATCAAGTGCCAAACGGACAACACCTCCGCATTCAACACACGTACAGCTTGGTGACGCCTTCACCTCCTCGATCCAGCGAACGATGATGAAGTACCAACCCAAGTCCTCCGACAGCACGACGGTGTGGTGAGGTGTTGGTGGTGATAGCTTGGCAGGGCTTCGTCGTGGGGTTATGGAGGAGAGAAACTGCGAGGGAGAGGAGGGGCAGCGTCGCGGCAAGATTGTCGTGTGGCTGCCCCCTCTCTACCTCTCTATATATATGAGACGGGAGAGGGAAGGGTGCCCTAGGGTTAACCCTAGGGGCCGGCGGCCAAGGGAGGGGGTGGCGGTTGCTAGGGTTAGGTCCCCCCCACTTGGTTTCCTTGCCACCCAAGTTGGGCTGGCGGCGCCCCAAGGAGGCCCACCCCCCCCCCCCCCCTTGGCCTAAGTGGGATGGGGAGAGGCGTTGCGCCCAGCCCCCTGGTGGGCTGTGGTGCCCCCTCTCCTTGGCCCATGAGGCTCCCAAACAATTGTCGGGGCCTCCCAAAACCCCTTTCGGCACTCCGTGAATCCCTCGGTACGCCTCGGAACACTTCCGGACTGCGATGACCTTCATCCTATATATCAATCTTCACCTCCGGACTATTCCGGAGTTCCTCGTCACGTCGAGGATCTCATCCGGGACTCCGAACAACCTTCGGTCACCAACACTATGACTCAGTTATGCTTATATCGTCACCGAACCTTAAGTGTGTAGACCATGCGGGTTCGAGAACTATGTAGACATGACCGAGACACTCTCCGATCAATAACCAATAGCGGGACGTGGATGCCCATATTGGTTCCTACACATTCTACGAAGATCTTCCATCGGTTGAACCTCAATGTCAAGGATTCAATCAATCTCGTATGTTGTACCCTTTCTCTATCGGTATGTTACTTGCCCGAGATTCGATCGTTGATATCTCCATACCTAGCTCAATCTCATTACCGGCAAGTCTCTTTACTCGTTCCATAATACAAGATCCCGCGACCAACTCCTTAGTTACATTTCTTGCAAGCTCATTATGATGTTGTATTATCGAGTGGGCCCAAAGATACCTCTTCGTCATACGGAGTGACAAATCCCAGTATTGATTCATGCCAACCCAACAGACATCCTTGGAGATACCTGTAGAGCACCTTTATAGTCACCCAGGTACGTTGTGACGTTTGATACACCCAAGGTATTCCTCCGGTGTACGGGAGTTGCATGATCTCATGGTCATAGGAACAAATACTTGACATGCAGAAAACTGTAGCAGTAAACTGACACGATCATATGCTACGTTTAGAGTTTGGGTCTTGTCCATGACACCATTCTCCTAATGATGTGATCCCTTTATCAAATGACAACTCATGTCTATGGTCAGGAAACCTTCACCATCTTTGATCAACGAGCTAGCCCATCAAAGGCTTACTAGGGATAGTGTGTTGTCTACGTATCCACACATGTATTTGAGTTTCCAATCAATACAATTTTAGCATGGATAATAAACGATTATCTTGAACAGGAAAATATAATAATAACTATTTTATTATTGCCTCTAGGGCATATTTCCAACAATCGCGAGACGGAGGTATACGACCGCAGGCAGGCACGGCTCTCCTCCACCGCGGGCATCTCCGTCGGGGCGTCGATCTCCCGTTCGCCACTCACTCCGATGAAAAGGGAGCCGAAGGAGCTCCCCCCCCCCCCCCGGCTCCGCGCGGTAAATAGGGAGCCGAAGGCGGATGCAGAGCCGAAGTGGCGGGGCAATGGCATGGTCGGCCGAAGGATTGCCTCCCCCCGACGGAGGCGGACGCCATGAAGGCCGCCATCCTCGCTCGCGATGTCGTACTATATGAGAAGGGGCTCACGAAGGCGCACGAGTTCGACGAGAAGGGGGAGGACTGGCGCCGTGAAGCCAAAGCGCAAGAGGCGATGTACATCAACCTAACCTTCGACGAGGATTGATCGCTACCACACCCGCAGGGCTGTGATGAGCTCATTTTGGTCAGTTTAAGGTTAGGGTAGGCGTCCGGTGAGCTCCATTTTTACAGTTTTAGATGCAATTTCTGTTCCGCCACAACAATTTTAGACCCTTATCCGATCGAAACCACGAGTTGTAAAACCCTTGTAAGGGCTAGCCTTGTAAAGGGTATGCTAGAGATGCTCTTATCCTCCTTTTTTTAATGGAAAGAGAACTGTATCCTCTTGGGCCCTTTTACAATGTAGTTCCTTCCATTCTATCTATTTGCGACCCATCGCTATTTGCCATGTCACCCTGTCCAGCAGGACCCAGCTGTCATAATCATGCTTAAAACAGCCTAAGCCACCTACTAATGTTTCTTGCAAAAAAAAACAACCTTGAAATTAGTGGTTTTTGACACAAAACTATAGAATTATGGTTCCTGTAATCCTGGCCTTCGTTATCGATGTTTTCTACAATTCACTCTTCCTTTACACAAGTTGTACTCCTACAATAGTTCGGAAAAAGTATGGTTCAAGAACCACAACAACTTAACAATAATGTCGGGTGAGGACATGATATTTGGCTGAAGCTCAAGGATGACTATTGACATAATGATGAACATTACAACAAATATCAGGCAAAAGGACATCTATAAGTGCATGCATAATCCGCTCATAAATACAAACGTCTCGCCTGTTTGTCGATCAGGGCATTGTTTAAGTGCTGATGTTGGATGCCCGTGAAACTAAAAAAAACTGTACCTAAGCACTCCCAGTCTTCCCCCACAGTCGTGTTTCTCAGTGTATTTATCACAAGGGATGGATGGTCAAGCCTGTGAAATTGGTAAGCAAATGCCCAGTGACTTAATTGGTGCTCGTGGTGACATCTAGTTAGACGAATCTGCGCCATAGTCGAGCATTTCTTTTATGTTTAGCTTGATTGAAGGTCCCATTGATGAGCATACATATGCCGTTTTCCAGTATATCCCTTTTGCACCAGATGGCTTGTTCCTCTCAATAGAGCGCTGGGAAGAGATAGCAAAAGGTAAGTGAACATAAACTCTGAGTGATAACAAAGAGATGTTTATAAGAGCAGATATCTTACAACAACAGCCATGAAGTTTGCAATAAGGTCTTCTTCAGGGAAGTTAACCTTGCCAAAAGGAATGTGAGCAATCCCTGTCTTATCAACTCTGAATTCAACTTTACCTTTCTTGAACTCATCGATAGCCTGGAACCATTTGCACCATCAGCATAAACTTCATCACTTAGTTTAATTCGACTGTTTTGCATGATCAGTATAATTCCTAAGATTGGGTTGATTGGCACGATTTTATGCTGATACAGCATAAACAGATCGAATAATACTCTCGATTATTGGGTCCTTCTTGATGCTAACACGGCCTTCAAGGTATCCATACCGCTTCAACAGCTAATTTATCCCATACTATGTTGCTAGTATAAATGATATAAGTATGCAGTATGGAAATATATTTAGTGATGAATCTAGTGATGCCAGATTCATGCGACTATTTACATAATTCTTCCTACATTGATGGTCAAACCTACTTTTTTTTTACTGGCACATATTCTACAATGACTTATTTGCGATCGGCAAAAATAAAGGACCACTTTTGCATAGAAAAGCCTGCAAATAGGATACCACCTTGTTCAGCTGCAAACTTACTTCGGAGACGACTAGCAGTGAAAAGATATATCACATGGCAGACCATAGCCAGATCGATGTTGCAATATGACAAAAAAGAGTCTATGAATACAGGGTGTGAGTAGGATCATTTATTAGTGTTAACAACTTATATCCAGGTTGTAGTGTATGTGTTGCTAAAGTTCTGTATAGCTGCAGTGTTATGATAGTCTTCTTGCCAGGATGAATATAGATTAACACTCGGGTATTCAGTAAGAAATGCAACCTATTTGCTATACAAATAAAAGAATGATGTTAGTCCTACTTATGCAGTCCTAAGTGTTTTCAGGTACTATAAGGCTTTGAGACTAAGCGCTAAAATCCATCAACTCCACTCTGCCTTAGGTTGATTATTATTGTTCCTATGCCCTCCAAATCCACATCAGCATCCTCTACTTTCCTCTCTACATTTCAGTCAGTAAAATCAACTTCCCCACTGCCTTGACTTTCCCTAGCACAACCAAACTGTGCATTCGAGTTGCACAATACCTTTCTCTATATGCGAGCCTTCAGCTAATATAAGCAATTAGCCAAGGAAGCAACGTATGGATATCTGAGTACTGAAGGTGGATGGCCACCATCTACTTTTCACCCACTGTCACTATCGCAACACCCAATCCAAACAACATAGACATGATTAATGATTCACAAGCAATATTTACGGGAAATCAAATAAAGTCTGCAAGTACCTGAGTAATGTTTGGAGAAACAGTGCCAGCTTTGGGGTTGGGCATCAATCCTCTTGGTCCTAGAATCTTACCCAAGCTAGCAACCTGAGAAAGGGAATGTTCGAGTAAAGGGAATGCAATACAACAAAAGAAAAAAAAACATGTTACAATGGAATATGTTTGCCCATCATGACAAATAAAAAGGTATCACCGTATTATTTCCTAGTAAAATTCATAATCTCAAATTCTCTTTCCGTGCAAGGTACATGCTGAAGTGTCTGACAGGTTGCTTAGCTAAATATGGCATACCTTAGGCATCATATCAGGTGATGCAATCAATTTGTCAAACTCCATGAATCCTCCTTTTATTTGTTCAATCAAGTCATCTGAGCCAACAATATCAGCTCCTGCAGCCCTCGCTTCATCTATCTTCTCACCTGCAAGACATTAGGCAATGACTATATAAGGCAGCCAATTTTCTGAGCATAGTAAGATAAGAATATAGTACAACAAAAATTTGTGAAATGGAAGTTTAGACTATTCAACAAGTCTATGGCTCTATGCATCATTGCCAACAAGACACTGAAACCAAGGTGGTATGCCAACTAACATCCCAAGTGTATGAACAGAACTAGAAACATCATGAACATGATGTAAACTGATTGAACATCATGAGCACAAGTTTGCATCAACCCAATGAACGTTCAATTCTGATACATTTATGGCTTTTCAACTCCAAAAGAAGAGCAAGATAACTGTAAGCATAATATTTATCCACTGAATACTGTAGATAAACAAGCCTAGGTGGAAGGCAAGTTCATGGGTTGTCTGTTGGTGCTCTAAAAAGAAATTAACATATTGACCAATTAAACTGAAGTCAGCATGCTCCGAACTCGATCAACTCCTTGCATTAGCACGTGCATCATATAGTGCAATTTGCACGGATTGGGCAATAACTATCTCCAAATAACACGCAACGAGTGGCCACTCACCTTGGGTGAGAACTGCAATTTTCACGGTCTGCCCCGTCCCCTTGGGCAAATTGACCTGCGGTCACAAACAAAAACACAAATCAAACAACGGAAGAGAGAGAAGAAACAACAGAAAGTAGAAATGAAATGATGCGTACCGTGGCCCGGAGTTGCTGGTCATTGTACTTGGGGTCGAGGTTCATACGGAAATGCGCCTCTGCAGACTCGACGAAACGGGTGTTGGCGACCTGCTTCATGAGCGAGATGGCCATGGGCACGTCGTACTCCTTCTTGCTCTCCCTCAGCTTCTGTATCTCGAGGTATCTCTTAGACCTCGTCTGCACGCATTCGAGACCAACATCACCCAGCCGTCCAAAATGAGAGCCATACAGAAGATAAATGATGTGCGCGGGGGGTTCCGTGGCGTACACGGTCGCGCTTAAGCGGGAGGGCGGCCTTGCCGGTGCGCGGCCGGGTGGGGGCCGTGAAAGCGGGGCCGCGGCCGCCGTAGCCGTCCTCGTAATCATCGTCGACGTCATCGAACTGGACGGGCGTCTCGTCGTCCTCCTCCTCTAGCACGGCGGCGCCCTGCGGGTCGGCGACGGCGGCGGCGGCGGGGCGGCGGAACGCGAGGAGAAGCCGCGGGTACGCACGCAACGAGGGCACGGAGGTGGGGAAGAGCGCGCCGGACGCGGCCGTCCCCGCGCACGAGGCGGAGGGCGGCGCGAGGAGGGAGGACGCGCAGGCCGCGGCTGTGGCCATGGCGGGGGTGGTGGGGGGGAGGGAGGAAGAGGAAGAGGAGATAAGAGCGGGTGGATGATTATAGCCGGAGTGTGGGAGCGCGGAGTGTTATAACGAAGGAAGCGAACCGATGGGCCTCGGGTGAGGTGGACGCGCACCGGATAGGGCTTCGTCGCCCGGACCGACCCGGTGGAGGGAGGGAAAGGGAACGGACTCGGCGCCTGATTTGGCTCGGCCGAGACCCGTGCCGAGGCCGAGGGGGGCGCGGAAAGTGTGCGGTGGACGCGGCGGGGGCTTCGTCGTGTGGGGGCGGGGCCGTGTGTGGCTGCGCTCGCTCCTTTGTCACGCCTGCAGTTCGGCTAGTTCGAGAGTGCACTAATCGTTGCAGCAATTCGTGTCCAGTAGGGCGTGTGCGCTACTTAGAACATCTATATCTACACCCGCAACTTACAAATCCGATCCATCAAACGCACGCGGACGCATCGGAACGCGTTCGTGGATATTGATCAGTCACGTCTTAAATAATACATTTTACAACCGAACATTTTAAATTAGAAATCTCAAATATATATTATTACATGCAACGTAAACCTAATACTAAGCGGAGCTTGTCCGGCTCCGCTATGCCCATGTCCGACGGTCGGCTGCGTCCTCACAATGTCGGTCCGGTCGCTGGCGAGGTAGAGTAGGACATGGGACACTAGTGGGCTCACGTGAGTGGAGCTCCCGCCGTCTCCCATGCCCTACTCTTCCTCGTCGGAGCCCGTGACCCGGACGGTGCCGGTGGACGTTAGGTCGATGACGGATCCTTTCTAGGAGGAGATGATGTCGACCACGACGCGGTTGCAGTCTCGTGTCCGTGCATTATACAAGGCGCCAAAGAATGTGACTCTGCCTCTCCAACATCTATCGCCACTAGGGCCTCTGTCACCTCCCGCGCCCGCTGCCTCATAAGGCGGGCACGCCGCACCATGTTAGAGGTTGCCGCGGCGTTTGAATGTCAAACGGACTGCACCGCCTTCGGTGAGGCAGTGGCGCCTGATCCAGGCATCGGGTGAGCCGACGCAATGGATTCCCAGCACTGCAAGTCCGCGCCGTGTCGAAGGGTGTCCGCCTCCCGGGAGCGGTGGAGCGCAAGCCGGACAACCATCTCCTCCTCAAGGCCGCGTGGGATGAGCTCGTGATCGATGGATCTGGAGATGAAGGACTTGCGTCCGCTGCCCGCCATGACGGAGAAGGCCGAATATCGTCGAAGGTGAGCTTGGATGGCGGATGGGAGTGGAGTGAAGCGGTTAGGGTTTAGTATGATGAGCAGATGTGGATGAATATATGTGGGATTGATGCGGGCTAGTGCGGGTATGCCCGGGCTTGCCATGGCTTCCCATATTCGCACCATATTTGGGTTGGATATAAAAGGGTGCCGGTCAGTCCGGGTGTTTGAGGCCTGTTTGAGGGGTCCGGCTGGGTCAATTTTTGTGACCGGAGTCGAGTGAACAAACTTGACAATAGTACCAAGGATACGAATGGAGGGGCGGAGCCTAGATATGGCATAGTTATAGCACTCGGATGTACGAATTCAGGCCTCACTAAAAAGTGGTAAAGACCCTACGTCTCAAGTCTAGAGGCTTATGTTTGCTTATGAAAGGTGTGAATACACAGGGTGCTTAACCCTTGTCCAAGAGCACCGGGGCAGCTTATATAGAGTTTGTTAGGCCCGCGGCGTGCCATAATAAGGGCATTAAATGACATTAACTAAGGAAGTTACTGATAAAAACAGCTCTAACAGCATCCTTACTGATAACGTTAGACAACAATGCGCTTTATGTGAGAGGTTAAGTCCCTCGGTCGTTGCAGTCCCTTCGTCGTCCACGCCTCGCCTTGGTTCGAGTGCTAGTGCGCATCTCACTAACTGAATGTTGTCTGAGTGACTATGTACGTCCGAGTGAGACTTCAAATAATTCCCTATACTTGTGAGTTATCAAGACATGTTCGGGTGCCGTTGCTCGGGAGTAATCACGTAAGGTGAATATTCTCGTGTGTGCTTTTTTGTTTTATCACTAAGTAATTTTTATTTTCTGTTTTAAGTTGTTTTATATCTTTAGTTATGGAAATGGAACATGAAAGACAAAAAATATTATACTTGCTACTCATGGAGATGGGGGACCCAAAACCCTCGATATTGGTTACGTTGAAAACACTAAATACTATTTTGATAATCCTGATGAATCCCCGTTCAACTTGATAATGAAAGATATTGTGGATCATCGAAAATACTTTAGGGATTATCGCTTGTCTCAAAAAGGAAAACACTTATGGGGTTTAATTAAAATGTTGTTGTGGTATGCTTGGAATGTGTGATTAAAATATGATTATACTTGTTGCTCCAAGATGAAGGCTCCACATCTTCCCTTTCAATGTTGATTTAATGATAATGAAACCTTGGCTCCTTATGCTAATGGTGTATATGATCATTATGATGTGGTAAAAATAGAAGAATTTGTTGCTTTCAAGTGTGCTTATGAAACTGAATATTTGTTTAAAAAGCATGAAAAATGTGATGATGCCCTTTACAGATCTGATAAACTTACCATACTTGGATATTGCTTTGAAAATTATAAACACAATGTTTAGATTGATGGATTTTATGGAGAGAATGTGTGATACCCTAGAAGAGAATAATATTTTACGTGAATCTATGGAAGAAGAAATTGGTGAAATCGTGGGCTCATTACATAAAAAATATGAGGAGAGAGAAGAACAAAAGGAGGAAGAGGGGATTAGGTACCCGTACCTGTTGTAAATATGCCCTAGAGGCAATAATACATTAGTTATTATTATATTTCTTTGTTCATGATAATCATTTATTATCCATGCTAGAATTGTATTGATTGGAAACTCAAATACATGTGTGGATACATAGACAACACGCTGTCCCTAGTGAGCCTCTAGTTGACTAGTTCGTTGATCAAAGATGGTCAAGGTTTCCTGGTCATAGGCAAGTGTTGTAAATTGATAACGGGATCACATTATTAGGACAATCATGTGATGGACAAGACCCAAATTATAAACGTAACATGTGATTGTGTCATTTTGTTGCTATTGTTTTCTGTGTGTCAAATATTCATTCCTATGACCATGAGATCATGTAACCCACTAACACCGGAGGAATACCTTGTGTGTATCAAACGTCACAACGTTACAGGGTGACTATAAAGGTACTCTACAGGTATCTCCGAAGGTGTCCGTTGAGTTAGCATGGATCAAGACTGGGATTTGTCACTCCGTGTGACGGAGAGGTATCTCGGGGCCCACTCGGTAATACAACATCACACACAAGCCTTGCAAAGCAATGTGACTAAGTGTAAGTTACGGGATCTTGTATTATGGAACGAGTAAAGAGACTTGCCGGTAACGAGATTGAAATAGGTATGCGGATACCGACGATCGAATCTCGGGCAAGTAACATACCGAAGGACAAAGGGAATGACATACGGGATTATATGAATTCTTGACACTGAGGTTCAACCGATAAGATCTTCGGAGAATATGTAGGATCCAACATGGGCATCCAGGTCCCGCTATTGGATATTGACCAAGGAGTGTCTCGGGTCATGTTTACATACTTCTCGAACCCGCAGGGTCTGCACACTTAAGGTTCGATGATGTTTTAGTATAGTTGAGTTATATGTGTGGTTACCGAATGTTGTTCGGAGTCCCGGATGAGATCACGGATGTCACGAGGGTTTCCGGAATGGTCCAGAAACGAAGATTGATATATAGTATGGTTTCATTTGGTCACCGGAAAGTTTTGGCCATTACCGGTAGTGTACCGGGATTGACGAATGGGTTCCGGGTGTTTACCGGGAGGGGCCCACCCACCCGTGAGTGAGCCCAAGGCCCTAGGGTGGCGCACCAAGTCCTTATTGGGCTGGTGGAGTCAGCCCAAGAGGGCTATGGCACCACATAATAAAATACCAAAAGAAAAGAAGAAGAAAAAAGGAAAGAGGGAGGTGGGAAGGAAGAGGAGGACTCCTCCTTCCCAAACCGAATTGGAGGAGGAGTCCTCCTCCTCCTGGCGGCTGGCGCACCTTGAGGCCCTTGTGCCTCAAGGCTTGCCCCTCCCCTCCTCCTATATATAGTGGTGGTTTAGGATTTTTTGAGACACAACTTTGCCACGTGCAACTCAAACCTACACCTCGTAGTTCTTCCTCTAGATTAGATTTATGCGGAGCTCGGGCGGAGCCCTGCAGAAATAGATCATCACCAACACCGGTGCGCTGTCATGCTGTCGGATAACTCATCTACTTCTCCGTCTCTCTTGCTGGATCAAGAAGGCCGAGATCGTCATCGAGCTGTACGTGTGCTGAACTCGGAGGTGTCGTCCTTTCGGCGCTAGATCGGAATGGATCGTGGGACGGATCATGGGACGATGGTGATTTGAATCACGAACCTGTACCACTACATCAACCGCGTTTCTTAACGCTTCCGGCTGAGCGATTTACAAGGGTATGTGGATCTAATCTCCTCTCGTAGATGGACATCACCATGATAGGTCTTCGTGTGCGTAGGAAATTTTTTGTTTCCCATGCAACGTTCCCCAACGGTGGCATCATGATCTAGGTTCATGCATAGATGTTATCTCGAGTAGAACACAAAAGGTTTTGTGGACGGTGATGTTCGATTTTCTGCCCTCCTTAGTCTTTTATCGATTTGGCGGTATTGTTGGATTGAAGCGGCCCGGACCGACATAACTCGTACGCTTACGAGAGACTAGTTTCATCGATTGACATGCAACCTTGTTGCATAAAGATGACTAGCGGGTGCCTGTTTCTTCAACTTTAGTTGAATTGGTTTTGACCGAGGCGGTCCTTGGAGAGGTTAAATAGCAATTTGCACATCTCCGTTGTGGTTTTTGCGTAAGTAAGACGCGATCATACTAGATACCCATAACAGCCACGTAAAACATGCAACAACAAATTAGAGGACGTCTAACTTGTTTTTGGAGGGTATGCTTGTGATATGATATGGTCAATGACGTGATGTGATATATTGGATGTATGAGATGATCATGTTTTAATAGTTAATATCGACTTGCACGTCGATGCTACGGCAACCGGCAGGAGCCATAGGGTTGTCTTTAAACTAACGTTTGCGTTTGCAGATGCGTTTACTATATTGCTAGGTCGTAGCTTTAGTAGTAATAGCATAGATAGCACGACAACCTCGATGGCGACATGTTGATGGAGATCATGATGATGGAGATCATGGTGTGGCGCCGGTGACAAGAAGATCATGTCGGTGCTTAAGTTATGGAGATCAAGAAGCACAAGATGATGGCCATATCATGTCACTTATGAATTGCATGTGATGTTAATCCTTTTATGCACCTTATTTTTCTTAGAACGACGGTAGCATTATAAGGTGATCTCTCGCTAAAATTTCAAGACGAAATTGTGCTCTTCCCGACTGTGCACCGTTGCGAGAGTTCTTCGTTTCGAGACACCACGTGATGATCGGGTGTGATAGACTCAACGTTCACATACAACGGGTGCAAAATAGTTACACACGCGTAACACTCAGGTTAAACTTGACGAGCCTAGCATGTGCAGACATGGCCTCGGAACACATGAGACCTAAAGGTCGAGCATGAATCGTATAGTTGATATGATTAGCATAGATATGCTTACCACTGAAACTTTTCTCAACTCACGTGATGATCGGACTTGAGTTTGTGGATTTGGATCATGTACCACTCAAATGACTAGAGAGATGTACTTTTTGAGTGGGAGTTTATTAAGTAATTTGATTAGTTAAACTCTAATTATCATGAACATAGTCAAAAGGTCTTTGCGAATTATGATGTAGCTTGCGCTATAGCTCTACTGTTTTTTATATGTTCCTAGAGAAAATTTAGTTGAAAGATGATAGTAGCAACTTTGCGGACTGAGTCCGTAAAATTGAGGATTGTCCTCATTGTTGTGTAGAAGGCTTATCTCCTTAATGCACCACTCGATGTGCTGCACCTCGAGCGTCGTCTGTGGATGTTGTCAACATCTGACATACACGTTTTTGATGACTACGTGATAGTTCAGTGCGTAATACTTAATGGCTTAGAAGCAAGGCGCAAAAGACGTTTTTGAAACGTCACGGAACATAAGAGATGTTCTAAGAGATGAAATTGATATTTCATGCTCGTGCCCTTGTTGAGAGGTATGAGACCTCCGACAAGATTCTTTGTCTACAAAGTAAAGGAGAAAAGCTCAATCGTTGAGCATGTTCTCAGATTGTGTGAGTACAACAATCGCTTGAATCAAGTGGGAGTTAATCTTCCACATGAGATAGTGATGGTTCTCCAAAGTCACTGCCACTAAGCTGCTAGAGCTTCGTGATGAACTATAACATATCAAGGATATTTATGATAATCCTTGAGCGATTCGCAATGTTTGACACTTTGAAAGTAGAAATCAAGAAGGAGCGTCAATTGTTGATGGTTTGTAAAACCACTAGTTTCAAGAAGGGCAAGGGCTAGAAGGGATACTTCATGAAATGGCAAACCAGTTGCTGCTCTAATGAGGAAACCCAAGATTGAACCCAAACCCGACACTAAGTGCTTCTGTTATGAGGGGAACGGTCACTGAGGCGGAGCTACCCTAGATACTTGGCAGATGAGAAGGCTGGCGAAGTCAACAAAAGTATATTTGATATACATGATATTGATGTGCACTTTACTAGTACTCCTAGTAGCACGAGGGTATTAGATACCGGTTCGATTGCTAAGTGATTAGTAACTCGAAATAAAAGCTACGGAATAAACAGAGACTAGCTAAAGGCGAGGTGACGATAAGTGTTGGAAGTGTTTCCAAGGTTGATGTGATCAAACATCGCACACTCTCTCTACCATCGGGATTGGTGTTAAACCTAAATAATTGTTATTTGGTGTTTGCTTTGAGCATGAACATGATTGGATCGTGTTTATTGTAATACGATTATTCATTTAAAGAGAATAATGGTTATTCTATTTGCTTCAATAATTACCTACAATGGTTTATTGAATCTCGACCGTAGTGTTACACATGTTCATAATATTGGTGTCAAAAGAATAAAAGTAATAATGATATTACTACTTACTTGTGGCACTGCCGCTTGAGTCATGTTGGTGTAAAATGCATGAAGAAGGTCCATGCTGATGGATCTTTGTACTTACTCATTTTTGAAACATTTGAGACATGCAAACCGTACCTGTTGGTATAAACGCATGAAGAAACTCCATGCAGATGGGTCGTTTGTACTCACTTGATTTTGAATCACTTGAGACATGCAAAATCATACCTCATGGAACAAGAAAGTAACTTGTTGGATGCAATACATTTTTTATGTGTGCAGTCCAATGAGTGCTGAGGCACGCAGTGGATATCGTTATGTTCTTACTGCACTGACGATTTGAGTAGATATAATAGTATTTACTTGATGAATCACAAGTCTGAAATATTGAAAAGTTCAAAACTATTTCAGAGTGAAGATCATCGTAACAAGAGGATAAACTGTCTATGATATGATCATAGAGATGAATATCTGAGTTGCGAGTTTTTGGTACACAGTGAAGACAATGTGGAAATTGTTTCGCAGTTCATGCCACCTAGAACACCATAGTGTGATGGTGTGTCTGAATGTCACGGTCGCGCCCTATTTGATATGGTGCATACTATGATGTCTCTTATCGAATTACCACTATCGTTTATGGGTTATGCATTAGAGACAACAACATTCACTTTAAATAGGACACCGCGTATTTCCTTGAGATGACACAGTATAGACTATGGTTTGGAGAAACCTAAGCTGTCGTTTCTTAAAATTTTGGGGCTACGATACTTATGTGAAAAAGTTTTAGTCTGATAAGCTCGAACCCAAAGTGGATAAATGCATCTTCATAGGATATCCAAAATAGTTGGGTATATCTCCTATCTCAGATCCAGAAGCAAAGTTTTTGTTTCTAGAAATGAATCCTTTCTCGAGGAAAGGTTTCTCTCGAAAGAATTGAGTGGGAGGGTGGTGGAACTTGATGAGGTTAGTGAACCGTCACTTCAACCAGTGTGTAGCAGGGCGCAGGAAGTTGTTCGTGTGGCGCCTACACCAATTGCAGTGGAAACTGATGATGGTGATCATTGAGCTTCGGATCAAGTTACTACAAACCTCGTAGGTCGACAAGGTCGCACACTACTACAGAATGGTACGGTACCCCTATCTTGGAGGTCATGTTCTTGAACAACAATGAACCTATGAGCTATGGAGAAGCGATGGTGGGCCCGGATTCCGACAAATGGCTGGAGGCCATGAAATCCGAGAGAGGATCCATGTATGAAAACAAAGTGTAGACTTTGGAAGAACTACTTGATGTTCATAGGACTATTAAGTACAGATGGATATTTAGAAGGAAGTCAGATGATGATGGTGAAAAGTCACGATTAAGAAAAGCTCGACTAATTGCAAAGATGTTTTTGACAAGTTCAGAGAGTTGACTATGATGAGACTTTCTCACTCGTAGCGATGCTAAAAATTTGTTGGAATTATGTTAGCAATTGCTGCATTGTTTGTGAAATATTGCACATAGGATGTCAAAACATTGTTTCCTCGACGGTTTCCTTGAGGAAAGGTTGTATGTGATACAGCCAGAAGGTTTTGTCAATCCTAAGGATGCTAACAAGTATGCAAGCTCCAGCGATCCTTCTATGGACTGATGCAAGCATCTCGGAGTTGGAATACACGCTTTGATGAGATGATCAAAGCTTTTGGGTTTGTACAAGGTTTATGAAAAACTTGTATTTCCAAAGAAGTGAGTGGGAGCACTATAGAATTTCTGATAAGTATATGTGGTTGACATATTGGTGATCGGAAGTAATGTAGAATTTCTATAAAGCATAAAAGTTGTTTGAAAGGGGGTTTTCAAAGGAAGACCTGGATAGAGATACTTGAACATTGAGCATCAAGATGTGTGGAGATAGATCAAAATGCTAAACAGAACTTTCAAATGAAATGCATGCCTTGACAAGTTTTTGAAGGAGTTCAAAATAGATCAACAAATAAAGAGTTCTTGGCTGTGTTGTAAGATGTGAATATGAGTAAGACTCAAAAGCCCGACCACGACAGAAGAAATAGAAAGGATGAAGGTCGTCCTCTATGCCTTAGCCGTAGACTCTAAAGTATGCCAAGCTGTGTACCGCACCTGATGTGTGTCTTTCCATGAGTCTGCCAAGGGGTACAAAAGGTGATCAAGGATTGAATCACTAAAACAGCGGGCAAAGTTATTCTTAGTAACTAGTGGACTAAGGAAAAAAAATCGATTATGGAGGTGATTAAAGAGTTCGTCATAAAGGGTTACGTCGATGCAAGCTTTGACACTAATCCGAATAACTCTGAGTAGTAAAACGGATTCGTATCGTAGAGTAGATATTTGGAGTATTTCTGAATAGCATGTAGTAGCAACATCTATAAGATGACATAATGATTTGTAAAGCATACATGGATCTGAAAGATTAGAAACCGTTGAGTGAAACCTCTCTCACGAGCAAGACGTGATCAAACCCCAGAACTGTATGGGTGTTGGATTCGTTAAAATCACATGGTGATGTGAACTAGATTATTGACTCTAGTGCAAGTGGGAGATTGCTGGAAATATGCCCTAGAGCCAATAATAAATTAGTTATTATTATATTTCTTTGTTCATGATAATCGTTTATTATCCATGCTAGAATTGTATTGATTGGAAACTCAAATACATGTGTGGATACATAGACAACACAGTGTCCCAAGTGAGCCTCTAGTTGACTAGTTCGTTGATCAAAGATGGTCAAGGTTTCCTGGCCATAGGCAAGTGTTGTCACTTGATAACGGGATCACATCATTAGAGAATCATGTGATGGACAAGACCCAAATTATAAACGTAGCATGTGATCGTGTCACTTTGTTGCTATTGTTTTCTACGTGTCAAGTATTCATTCCTATGACCATGAGATCGTGTAACTCACTGACACAGGAGGAATACCTTGTGTGTATCAAATGTCACAACGTTATAGGGTGACTATAAAGGTACTCTACAGGTATCTCCGAAGGTGTCCGTTGAGTTAGCATGGATCAAGACTGGGATTTGTCACTCCGTGTGACGGAGAGGTATCTCGGGGCCCACTCGGTAATACAACATCACACACAAGCCTTGCAAAGCAATGTGACTAAGTGTAAGTCAAGGGATCTTGTATTACGGAACGAGTAAAGAGACTTGCCGGTAACGAGATTGAAATAGGTATGCGGATACTGACGATCGAATCTCGGGCAAGTAACATACCGAAGGACAAAGGGAATGACATACGAGATTATATGTATCCTTGAGACTAAGGTTCAACCGATAAGATCTTCGGAGAATATGTAATATCCATTATGGGCATCTAGGTCATGTCTACATAGTTCTTGAACCCGCAGGGTCTGCACACTTACGGTTCGATGATGTTTTTAGTATAGTTGAGTTATATGTGTGGTTACCGAATGTTGTTCGGAGTCCCGGATGAGATCACGGACATCACGAGGGTTTCCAGAATGTCCTGGAAACAAAGATTGATATATAGGATGGTTTCATTTGGTCATCGGAAAGTTTCGGGAATTACCGGTAGTGTACCGGGAGTGACGAATGGGTTCCGGGTGTTTATCGGGAGGGGCCCACCCACCCGGGAGTGAGCCCAAGGCCCTAGGGTGGCGCACCAAGTCCTTATTGGGCTGGTGGAGTCAGCCCAAGAGGGCTATGGCGCCACATAAGAAAATACCAAAAGAAAAGAAGAAAAAAAAGGAAAGAGGGAGGTGGGAAGGAAGAGGAGGACTCCTCCTTCCCAAACCGAATTGGAGGAGGAGTCCTTCTCCTCCTCGCGGCCAGCGCACCTTGAGGCCCTTGTGCCTCAAGGCTTGCCCTTCCCCTCCTCCTATATGTAGTAGTGGTTTAGGGCTTTTTGAGACACAACTTTGCCACGTGCAACTCAAACCTACACCTCGTAGTTCTTCCTCTAGATTAGATTTCTACGGAGCTCGGGCGGAGCCTTGCAGGAATAGATCATCACCAACACCGGCGCGCCGTCACGCTGCCGGAGAACTCATCTACTTCTCTGTCTCTCTTGTTGGATCAAGAAGGCCGAGATCGTCATCGAGCTGTACGTGTGCTGAACGCGGAGGTGCCGTCCATTTGGCGCTAGATCGGAACGGATCGTGGGACGACGGTGATTTGAATCACGAAGCTGTACCACTACATCACCCACGTTTCTTAACGCTTCCTGCTGAGCAATCTACAAGGGTATGTGGATCTAATCACGAATCTGTAAGAAGAAGAAGAAGAAACTCCAAATAGCACAGTCAGCGCGCTCACGTCAAAGTAACTCCTTATCTGTACCTCTAACTGGTGTTGTAGTAATCTGTGAGCCACAGGGGACTCAACAATCTCATTTCCAAAGGTATCAAGACTAGCAAAGCTTAATGGGTGAGGTATGGTTAAGTGGTGAGGCTACAACAAGCGACTAAGAATTTATTTGAGGTGGCTAACTTACGAGTACAAGAATAAAAGAGGGGGATGATTTACGCATAAAAGACGTGAACTACTCATGATCAAATGAATGATCGTGAACACCTACTTACGTCAGACATAACCACACCGTGTCCTCGACCGGAGAAGGAGCTCACGAAAGAGACAGTCACGGTTACGCACTCATGTGGCAAATTTTGAAATAATCTTACTTCAAGTTATCTAGAACCCGATGTTAAACAAAGTTTCCACGTTGCTACATAACAGCGGGCACGACTTTCCAATATATTTAACCCTGCATGGGTGCTCCAACTAGTCCATCACAAACTACCACACGCTGCGATGGAATGACCTCGATCAGGGAAACCCGTGATCTCCTTGGGTTCCTATTGGAAAACCTCAACCTCGAGATAACCCAAAGCATCCTCGGAATCCCTCGCACAAGACGCTCGAGAAAGGTAAAACAAGTCCAACAAGGCCGCCTGGCGTGTTGACAATACCGATAGGAGCTGCATATCTCGTTCTTAGGACACGACAGATGAGCAATACGTACGGTGGCCGGATAGAAATTCCCCGAGTTGCCCCGGGTGGCCCCGCAAGTGGCTCTGTTTTGGACCAGCACCATCATCACTCGCCCTTTCTGTATTATGTTGAATTACAACTCGGGTTCATGATGCCCTATGTTTTTCAGTATTAACAGAATTATTGTGATGCGCAAATATTGTACCAATGTTGGGCCTTGCCAGACGAGCTTTATCCCAAAGCGAGAATCTAGGGGGTCCCCATAACAATCCCAAACATGTTAGGAGCGCTCATTCATGGAACATAACACCGGTAGACGAAACTAAGGCGACAAAGGTGGAACAAAACACCAGGCTAGAAAGCCAAGCCTTCCACCTTTTACCAAGTATATAGGTGCATTAAATTAAATAGAATTAATATGGTGATATAACAAGGAACCCATGTTATCACATGGAAGCAACTGCACCTGCAATTAGCAACGCTAACACATGGTCAAGCTAGCGATAACATAGCCAATCAATGGTTCGCTAGGTTGTGATCAGGTTGAAGGTTTTCATGGCAATGTTGGGAGGCTTATTAAATAGGTGGTAGGAAGCGAGACATAACGATAGAAATGAAACAACTAGCATGGCAATGATAGTAATGGTATCTAGGGAAATGATCATCTTGCCTGAGATCCTGCTTGGAAGAAGAACGACTTCGTGAAGCAGACGAACCGACGTAGTCAAACGGATACTCACATTCCAACACGCTTGCCGAACTTAATCAGGTCCTTATGCTCATCAGTCGTTCTTTCACTTTTATTTAGTATGCCTATGACAAAAGAGTGCTCCCTCATCCTAGTGGGAAAATGGGGCTTTTCATATAAAACTGCACGCAAGATAGGGTCAACAACATTGATATCAACAGGTAAATCCTTAAAGGGTTTATGGTGTTGATCCTCACTCTTCTTAGAGGAGTCAATATGAGAGGCAAAGTCTTTGCAAAATCCAATTAGAAGCTTGTAATCAAGACCAATCTTAGCACAAAAGGTATTGAAGTAATCAGTTTCCACATAGCTCTGAGTGTAATCATGCTCGTAATTTATAACGGGTCCAATACCTTTATCAATCTCCCAGTCTTCAGTGTTTATCTGGATCCTTTCAATAAGATCCCACTTAGCTTCAGTGCTTTTGTTGGAGAATGCCCCACTAGAGGAGGCATCAAGCATCTCTTTATCTTGATGAGAAAGTCTTGCATACAAATTTGTAAGAATAATTTCCTTGGAGAGCTCATGATTGGGACATTTGAGCATTAGGGACTTCAATCTCCCCCAAGCTTGAGCGATGCTTTCTCCATCACGAGACCAAAAGTTCTAAATATAGTTCCTGTCTCGATGCATTTCATGAAGAGGATAAAACTTTGCATAAAAGAGAGGCATAAGATCTTGCCAATTTAATAAATGAGAGTTATCGAGAAGCCTATACCAATCCAAAGCCTTATCTTTTAATGATAGAGAAAATAGCTTTCTCATAAGAAAATCCATCGATATACGTGCAAGCTTGAATAAGGAGCATAGCTATGAAAGATATAGCAAGTGTTCACCTGGATGTCTATCTCCTGCATATCGATTAGCCAAGACACAATCAATAATACTAGTTGGTATTTTAAAGGGCACAAATTCAGTAGGTGAAGTAGGCTTCTCCACCACAATAAAGTTGGGGTGGTTCCCCACAAGCAACAAACCAAGAGCAGAGTTGTCCATAGGGACAAAAAGCGAAAATAGTAAAATAAAAACAGACGTACATCGTAAAGGTTCCCTTACCAATTTCGCTTACCAATAGCGCTATGCTACCCGGCAACGGCGCCAAAAAATGGTCTTGATGAGCCACAAGTGTAGGAGATCTATCGTAGCCTTTTCGATAAGTAGGAGTGTCGAACCCAACGAGGAGTAGAAGGTATTGGCAAATGATCTTGAGCAAGGAATAACTGCAAGTAGTGAAAGGTAACTTTTTATGGGTTTTCTCGCATGAGCAACAAGGAAATAAATGTAAGGAAAGTAAATGGTGCCGAGGTGCAGCAATTGGCCTAATCCTTTTGCACACAAAGGATAAGCCGAGGGACTAAACTTATAAAGACTAAGGCGTTCCTGAGGACACATGGGAGAGATAGTCAGTGCTTTCGCCATATATTTGTCTAGTACTATGTTTTGTATTGATAAGTGTTATGTGGGTAGATCTTAACTAGTGCACCGTCTAGGCTAAGACAAGTACACTCTTATGATTAATCCCTCTTGCAAGCGTCCGCAAATACAAGAGAGAAATTAAGGCAAAGCCTAACCATAGCAATAATCTTTAGGATCTAATGCTCCCTTGTGCAAAAGTATGCGAACTCGGGTTCAGGTTTCTGTCACTCCGGCAACCCACCATAAGCATTCTTTATACACGATGCATTCCCCTAGGTCCTTAAAATGGCGAAGTGTTATGTAGTTGACGTTCACATGACACCACTAGAAGAATAACACCATAACTTAAATATCAATCAACACATATTACTTCAACATGATATGACTACTAGCAACTAGACTTCTCCCATGTCCTCAAGAACTAAAGTGACTACTCACAAGACATAAAAGAGATCATGATCAGAGGTGATGAAAATATGATAAACAATCTGGTCATAACAATAATTCTCCAACAAAACTCAATAGCATTCACCACAAAAGACTAATCAACACCGGTAGAGTAGAGGCGATGAATAGTGCAAGGTACAACTCCGATTGTAATGGTAAAGTAAGATGGGGTGAAGGTGGAGATGGTGCTGGTGTTGAGGGTGATGGTGATGATGATCTCGATGATGCCCGTGACGATGGTGACGGCGATGATGACGATCTCCCCCTCCGGGAGGAGTTCTCCCCGGTGGAATCTGCCCGCCGGAAAGGTCTTTTCTTCTCTGTAGGTTTCCGCCCGGAGCGGCGGCGGAACACCGGAAAAACTTTTGTCCTTGTAACTATAGGACAAAGGAGAGCACCGGAGGTGGGACCCACCACCCAGGTAGCCTATGGGTGCGGCATAGGGGTGACCCATGCCAGCAGGTCACCTGGGTGCCCTGTGGCCCCCCTCCGGCCCTTCTTCGACCTGTCTTCGTGATCTGCTCGGAAACTCCTTCCCCGTAAATTTCAGCACAATTGGAGATGTTCTAATATGGTAACTCTTCGTGCTATTTTCTCCGCTGAATCCTTCGTCTGCTATATCGGCACCAAAAAGTTGTAAACTCTGTAAAATAAGCCAGAACACTATAAGTACATCATCATAATGTGAAATATATCAATGAATAGTGACAAATTATGATACAAAATAGTGATGCATTTTGGACGTATCAACTCCCCAAGCTTAGACCTCGCTTGTCCCCAAGCGAATAATGAGCTCGGTAAATTTGTCCATAAGTTTAGAGAGTGAAGTGTCGATAAATAAGAATACAGACAAGAAGCATCATAATTTCTCTACTAAACACTCAAGATATGCTGGAGAGGCGTCACTGGAAGGTTTCTGATTCAAATCTATGTGTTTGTGCCATGCCAGGTCCAAGGAGGATAGAGATCATCTGTTTTTCAACTGTCTTTTCAGTACCAGGATCTGGAATTATCTTCAGATATCATGGTAGGGAAATTCCATGTGGACTACTTCTCTAGCTGCAAGAAGAGACTTTCATCACCCCTTCTTCCCTCAAGTTCTCTTCATTGCTTGCTGGAACATCTGGACTGTGAGAAATGCCAAAGTTTTCCATCATCAGCAACCCAGGTTTAGAAAATGGAGGTCTAGCTTTATTCATGATATTTCTCTCCTAGCTCACATGATTAAACCTAGTTTTAGGGATGATCTCCTTAGATGGATAGCATTTTTACCTCCTTGAGGTATGTATCTCATATACCCCCCTCCCCTCACTTCTATCCCTTGTATATTCCCCTCCCTTGTACATACAAACTCTTTTTATAGAATTAATAGAAAAGACTGTGGGATGATTCCCTACAGTAGCCGGTCAAAAAAAAATCTCTACTAAACTCAACCATCCTCAACAGCAATCTCAACTCATAAGGCTCATATGAAAGAGTAATATCAATCACAATCAAAAGTAGGGCTAAGGAAACTCATCAAACCATGGAAAACATGTCCTTGGTCAAAGAACAACTAATAACTTTTAACTTTTGCTCTTCCTCTTATATTTTGATGAGATCAATTGAAGCTTTTTGAAAGAACATGTTATTAGTCAAAGAAGTGAAAATGCTAACACAAAGGAAGATGTTTGCTTTAGCTAGGCTTAACAGACAACTTACTCATCTTAATGATATTGTCAACAAGGTTGTGATATGGAAATTCTCAATGAAACAATATAAATGCATGAATCTTTGTCAACATAAAGTGTTTGCTCTTTTATAGGATAGAAATAAGTAGGTTTATTGACTCAACATAAAATAAAAGATTAGCCCTTCGCAGAGGGAAGTAGGGAAAACTCATGTGCTAGAGCTTTTAGAGATTTTGAAATCAACAAGATTTTAAAACAAGCTTTTGAGAGGTGCATAATTTGTCAACGAATGCTAGCAAATAACCCAATACTTCTCATGCTGGGCAAGTTTTGAGGGACGGCTCCCAAAGTGGGGAAGATCACATCCCCTTAGTCTCCTTTGTTTAGCACTACCAAAGTTTTCTGATTTCTCATCAACAAAGCATGAAGGAGGTTTTGTTTGTTGTTATTATCTTTTACGAGCTGGGCGCGCTCATGCCAGTCCCTTCTTGTATTAGGGGTTCGCAGATTAAACATGCAAACCCGGAATAAAACTTGTCCAGTATGAGAAGATCATGAATTATCTACTACTTCCTCATGAGCTAAAATAGAGGCACAAAACACGGAGTAATATTTGAAGGTTTAAAGATAGCACATGAGTAATATACTTTAGGAGTGGCAGTGAAATACCACATAAAGGGAAGGTATGGTGGACTCATGGGAAGGTTCAGGTTTCAAGGTATGGATGCACAAGCAGTATTCCCGCTTAGTACAAGGGTTGGCTAGCAAAGGATTTTGAGAGAAGACAAATGATATTGACTTGGATGCAAAACAATATAAGGTTTAACATAAAGAATTGGCATGAAACATCAAGTTGTCTTCCTTGTCAGCATAACACTTCAAGCATAAGAACATAAAGGTTTTGGCTATGTCGCTACTAGAAAAACTCATGCTTGTTGTTATGACCAATGCTATGTTTGCCAAGATTAAATAAAGTTTTCAAAGCCATACCTAATATGTAAGATCAATACTCCCATAAGAATCAGCATATAAGGTCAATTGCATGAAGAGAATACCAAGTGCAACAAAGAAACCAATAAACTTGTCATTAATATTCCATCATAGACAACTGCACACTCACGGATACAAGACTCTCCACAAAGGAGTGATAGACCTCAATACAAACACCTATTTCATAAAATAACTTCCCTAGACATGATATGACACTAAACTTGACCATAAAATATAAAGGATAAAAATTAAAGATACCGAGCACTCCCCCAAGCTTGGAACAAGCTAAGGGAATGCCATTACCCATGAAGATTTCACTCTTCATCCTACTTGTTGTTATTCAAGTCCGCTATTATGCGCCGAAGGGTTTGGTTTTCAACTTCCAATATGGCCACGTGTACTTTAAGAACACAAAAGTCTTCACATAATTGGTTAGTGATTCTGTAAGCTTTGGATATAGCGGATGGCACAGGTGGAGCTCCTGGTGGAGGGACAATTTCTGAAAGGTTCACAGAAAGATCATGTTGAGGGTTAACAAACCCCACAAGGATGGGGTTGTTGGAGCTGGATCCTCGTGATGAAGGATCTCCTTCTTGCTGGGTGGTGACCATCTTGACTTACTCTCTCACGAAGCGCTCCATCTCGGCTTGTCTTGCGACAATTTCTTCATTAGTAGCCCATCCGGTGACCTTCCCTTGGTTGATATCTTGCTGGACACGGCGGAGACGACGACCCGTGTAGTCTTCCCCGCTTGAGTCGCAAGAAGACATCTCGAACAATAGCTTCTTAGCTTGGCAGAAAAAGATCGAAAGAGAAAACGCCCGAATCGCAAGATACAAAGTTGGGATGGTCCGGGAGAATATATAGCAAAAAATTCTGCATCAAAAGGAAGGTAACAAGCCAAAGTGGGGTCGGAGACGGACTTTAAGTGGTCCAGGCGGCCTCCTGGCGCGTCCAGGAGGTAGCCCGCGCCACCAGGTCGCCTGGAGCACCTGGAGCTCCTCTCTTGCTCCACTTCGCCTCGGAATTTTCCTAATTTTGCAAAAACACATAATACAGAACTTTTATTGATGTTTGTGAAGTTTTCTTACCTTATTTCATACCTATTCTTATTCTGCTTCTGCCCGTGTCTGACACAGTGTTGCAGTATGTTCTTCATGAGTGGCTATCTATATCACATCTACCTTTACATTGATGGGGTCTCCAGCCATGTAATGCTTGAGTCTTTGCCCATTCACAACATGTAGTTTTGTGCCTTCAAAATTATTAATCTTGATTGCACTGGAGCGGTAGACTTCTTCGATATGGTACGGTCCTTCCCACTTGGAAAGTAGTTTACCTGGAGCAAACCTGAAATGAGATCTATACAACAAAACTTTTTAACCAACATTAAATTCACGTTTCAAAATTCTCTTGTCATGCCACTTCTTTACCTTTTCTTTGAACAATTTTGCGCTCTCGTAAGCTTCACTTCTCCACTCATCTAGAGAAGTCAAGTTCATGAGACGCTTTTCACGAGCAAGCTTTGGGTCAGCATTAAGCTCTCTAACAACCGAAAAAGCTTTGTGCTCTAACTCTAAAGGTAGATGGCATGCCTTTCCATAGACCGTCTTATACGAAGACATCCCCATGGGATTTTTGTAAGCAGTTCTATACGCCCACAAGGCATCTCCTAGCTTTTTGGATTAGTCCATTCTAGAACTGTTCACTGTCTTTTGCTAGATCAACTTGATCTCTCTATTTGTGAGCTCAACTTGTCCACTTGTTTGAGGCTAGTAAGGTGAATCAATTCTATGATAAACATCATATTTGGCTAGAGCTTTTCTAAAACCACCATGTGTAAAATGCGATCCTCCGTCGGTCATGAGGTACCTAGGTACACCAAACCTTGGGAAGATTACATCATTGAGCATTTTCAAAGATGTCTTGTGATCATCACTTTTAGTGGGGATTTCTTCAACCCACTTGGTCACATAATCAACAACCACTAAGATGTGAGTGTATTTGTGTAAAGGAGGAAAAGGACCCATAAAATCAAACCCCCAGCAATCAAAAGGCTCAATGACTAGAGAATAATTCATAGGCATCTCATTTCTCCTACTAATATTACCAACTCTTTGGCACTTATCACAAGATAAAACATAATTTTTAGCGTCTTTAAAGAGAGTAGGCCTATAAAAACATAACTAGAGAACCTTGTGTGCGGTCCTCTCACCGGCATTATGTCCTCCATAAGGACTGTTATGACATTGTCTCAAGATACCCTTCTGCTCATGCTCCGGTATGCATCTCCTCACGATCCCATCCGCGCCTTCTCTAAAAAGATGTGGGTCATCCCAGAAGTAATACATCAAGTCGTGGAAGAACTTCTTCCTCTGCTAGAATGTTAAACCTGGAGGCAAAAACTTTGCAACAATAAAGTTAGCATAATCTGCATACCAAGGATCGAAATTAGATTGTACTTTCAAAACAGCTAATTGTTCATCAGGAAAACTATCGTTGACCGGAATAGGATCATGTGGTATGTCCTCCATCCTGGAAAGGTTGTCTGCTACAGGGTTGTCTGCTCCCTTCCTATCAACAATCTACAAATCAAATTCTTGAAGAAGAAGGACCCATCTGATAAGCCTTGGTTTGGCATCCTTCTTTTCCATAAGATACTTAATAGCAGCATGCTCAGTATGAATGATGACTTTTGAATCAACAATGTAAGGCCTAAACTTATCACAAGCAAACACTACGTGTCGTGGGAGTAAACCTCGCAGTAGACGTGTAGGGTACGAATGGAGAGGGCAGAGTCCTAGCTACGACAAGATTGTACGCAAGATGTATGAGTTTAGGCCCCTCTCTTGGAGGTAACAACCCTACGTCTCAGGTGCTCAGAAGCTCTTGCAGTGTGTTCTTGTGTAATACACGGGGTGCGAACCCTTGTGCCAGAGGGGAGGGGTGGCTTATATAGAGTGTGCCACCTATCATCAATACCTCAGCATCTAAGGGCTCGATCAATATGAGTTAACGATATATGTTACTGATAACGTAAGTGGGTAATAAATGCTACTAAAGACCATTGGTTGAATGTGTGTCCGTTGGCCCTTGTGGGTGACTTATCATTTTCAATACCGACTGGAATCCTTCCGAGTGTATATGGTTTGTTGAGTGGATGTAAATATAATCCGAGTGCCTTCGTACCGAGTGACTTTTAAGCACCGTCTTCATCCAGTCGGAATCTTCTGTCTAACCCTTGGCCTGATAACGAGGTGCCCTTGGGTAGGACATTTAGGTCAGGCCTGTGACCCTACCCTAGGCACATATCCCCATCATTAGCCCCTGAATGGATCGGGGTTCGAGTGATGAAGGGGTCGACGTGAGTTCTTGTCGAGTCGTTCTGATCTTGGTCCTTTTCCTCGGATTGACAAAACTTCGGGTCGACTGAAATCTTCATCATTCGCCTTGATTGATTCTGTTATGAAGTTCGCCCGAGTGATTTCAAATGCTTGGGCTTACTCCGAGTGACTACCGGGAGCTTTTGATATGACTGATCACTGCGGTAGGTCCGGATCTTATGGGATTCGAAATTTCGGTTTCACGCGCCTCGCGGTGATGACACAATTGTTAGGCAAGTGGAGCAACAACGCCTCAATTATTGCACTGTCATCATCGCCGCGCGTCACGTCTCCACTTAAGTCGTGATATGTTGAGATCTGGAGGTCCCACCAGTCGGTGACTCAGTCGGTCTCTTATATAAATGCAGCCGTGGCTAGGGTTACGGTTGCACCTTGATTTTTTCTTGCTTCTCCTCCTCCTTTGTCTCTCCAGCCTTGCTCAATCTTCTCCTTGCCACCACAGCCATGACGAAAGGCAAAACCTCCAAGCTTGAGCGCGCCAAGAAGGGTGGCAAGGGGAGAAAGGTCGGTTGGACCGCAGTGCCGCTAGGGTGGATACAGGGGGATTTTCTCCCGTCCATTGTGACGAAGGAGGATGTCTTGGATCTCATTGAACATGGTATGGTGGCCAAGAAATCATGGAGACTGCCAGGGGAGGAGCTTGAACCAGCACCTTGTGAGGGGGAACGGGTCCTCCTCCTCACTCATGTCGAGCGAGGTTTTTCTCTGCCTCCACACCCTTTCTTTCGCGGTTTCCTCTTCTATTTCGGGATTCAACTTCATCATCTTCCTCCCAACACTGTTGCATATCTTTCTGCATTCATCACCTTGTGTGAGTGCTTCTTGGGCTGCCCTCCTCATTGGGGGTTGTTCAAGAAAATATTTATTGCTTGCTCTCAAACAGTGAAAAAAGCAAATCCTGGGGACACTCAGACCAATGTTATCTAGTTGTGTGGTGGCATAGGGACTCAGAAAAGGAACATGAGTACTTATACTCCGATGACCCTCCCTGAATCGGTTAGGAACTGGCAGTCGTCATGGTTCTACTGCAATGATGTTGCATCTACGAACATGTCAACTGGCCTTCCCCCTTTCATCTTAGATCGTCCGACTGCCCCTAGAACATTGACTATATTTGAGGATGAAAAGGCAGAAGTGGAGATGTTGGCAGGTGAAGTGATTAACTTGGTCAGAAACGGGCCGACTGATTTGGACCTGCTGGAGACGTTTCTCACTCGGCGCATCCAACCCCTTTAGGCAAGGGACCATGCCATGTGGCATTACTCTGGTTCTGAAGATTCCACTCGATCGCATCCAGAGGAAGTCGATGAAGAGATGGTAAGCCAGTGGATCAGAAGCATCACTGGTCCTTGCGACAACCCCGTGGGATCTAGACGAGTCGCGCCATATTCTGCTGAGAATAAGCCGCGGAAGTTGGTATGTTACATCTTTTCTTATTGTAATTATGTCCTCATTGTGTGACAGCATATTCATCTGATTGACTGTGTTATCTTTGTGCTTTGCGGGAATGGACCAACCTGCACTCTCCTGTGCCCAACGGGGAGCAGTTCGACCTTGGAGGAGAAAGTGAAGGTGGCAGTGCCGACAGTGAGTATGTGGATGACAGCGAAGAGAGCGAAGACGCTTCAGAAGATAGTGAGGAAGAAGAACAATCTCTTCCATGCTGAGAACCAAAAACTAAGAACTGCCATGACCCATCAGCTACACCAAGTAAAACAGTCGCTTCCAGCAGCAGAAGTGTGAAGCGGGACCGAGCCATCACACTCGACTCTGCGGAGAAGGCTGCAAAACAGCCAAAGCGTGACGCGCTGAAACTTTGGAAGGCTTTGCCGCGAATGAAAATCGTAGTGCCAGTTGCCTCAGTGTGAGTGTTTGTCTTTTTCATCTCACCATTGTGTCTTTCCAAACTTCTGGTGACCGAGTGCAATTTGTTTGCCAGTGCTGCTACTTCGGTGTCAAGCCCTGTTGAGGCAGGAGAGGATCATATGGACCTGGACGTAGTGGATCAGCCCGCACCTCGACCAGGTATGATAAACATTAGCTTCACTCCGTTTTATATACTGGATCAGGACTGATTTGACCATCACCATTTCAGCTTCGGGTGTCATTTTCTTGGATGGCGATCCAGAGCTTCAACATACACCTACAGAAAAAACTCCCGTTGAGCCGGTTACATGTGCACTGGGGATGCCTATGACGCATGTGTCGGATGCTCCTCCAGTCGGTCCGGGTGCTATGGTGACGGCCCCTCCGACTGAATCAACTTTCGTGACGACTACGCACAGTGCGCCTCTGGTAACGCAAGCTACCACTGTTATGATGCCCACTTCTTAATCAGTTGCATTCTCTATGCATCGCGTCCGAGAGGAGCAGACCGGCGCTTCCAAAGAGGCAATGATCCAGGCCGAGCTGATGATGCAACAAACAAAGGAGGTGTTCGAGGCCAACAAATTGGCGTATGATGCCAGCTCGACACTCCAAGCGAACATCCGAGTAAGTTCCACTGTAAGTTATTTTCCGATTGAATCTCGTTTGTCAATGTGATTGAATGTTGACGATCTTTTCAATTTTGCTTTATTGCTTTACACCCACTGGGGGTTTTCTGCATAGTATGTTGTCTTTACTCTAGTGGGGGCACGCTTAGTGAACCCACTGGGTGTAGTCCCCGAGACTGTCGTTGAATGCTTGCATCATCAGGACTCTGAAGTTAAGATGTATGCTCTATTTTTGACTTGGCCAGGTCGGACCTGGTCTAGTGTTTCTGTATTCCAGTGGGGGCACTCTTAGTGCACCCACTGGGTGTAGTCCCCGAGACCGTTGTCGAGTGCTTGCCTCGGCAATGGTCTAATTGAGAATGAGTAAATGCACGACTCAGGCAAACTTGTCTGGCCGAGTAGTTTTGTATTCCAGTGGGGGCACGCTAAGTGCACCCAGTGGGTGTAGTCCCCGAGACTAGTGTCAATCGTTTACGAAGGGCAGTAGTCTTAAGAACTTGGGTGGGTGCGGCGGGCCGCTAATCCAACTATAGAATGACTTTTATTTTTCCGCTCAGGAGTAGAAAAATAATTGTGTCGACTGACTTGTATTTCTCCACTCGGAAGTAGAAAAATAATTGTGTCTAATGACTTGTATATCTCCATTCAAAAGTAGAAAAATAACTGTGTCGAATGACTTGTATTTCTCCACTCAAAAGTAGAAAAATAATTGTCGAATGACTTGTGTTTTTCCACTCGAAAGTAGAAAAATAATTTTGTCGAATGAAACTTACTTTTTCACTCGGATGTTTTTCAGAAGGCTTGCAATATTGGGTCGCAGTATACCCAGATGGAATCTGAGAAGAAGCAACTGAAGCTGGAGTGTGATGTAATAAAAAAGGTGCTGGAAGACAAGGATCTGGTCCTTGCCAAGCTGAAGGAGAAGTCCTAAGCTGATGAACTTAAGCTTGCGGACTTTGATAAGTTGATGGCAGAAAATGAAAAAATGAAGAAGGAAAGATATGAGTGGGCAAAGAAGCTTAACTCTATGGTAAAGGGGGGAAATGCCATAGAAAGTTTTGTAAAAGATTCCTGGCGAATATGCTTGCGTCCCTCATTGATATGTTCTCTTTGTCGAGTGAGTGTTTACACTTTTCGTCGAATGACATGCAGCTGATGCTTCATTTTTCTTCTTCCACATAATTTTGTCCTGACTTCGAGAAAGAGACATTCGAGGTGGAGCCATACTTGGACCCCATCAAGCTTCCTGTTCCTGATGACTTGGACGTAAACATGTATCACCTCAATTACCGCCTCGTGAAAGTTCAAGGATACTTCACTCGACTGCGACCTGCTGTGGGAGGAATCAACAAAGTGCTATGGCATGAAGATATGTTCCTCATCGATCTGGAAGCTGTGATGGAGCGCTTGGGTCGGGTTCGTGAGAGAGTCCAAGCACGGAAGAAATCCGCTGCTCGGTGCGGGGCTGATGTTACTCTTTCTCTCGTCAAGGTCCACTTTAAGGAGGCGAGGGAGGAGAAACTGAAAATGCTCCAAGTAGCAAATACCAAGAAGCTTCAGTTCGAAGATTTTATGGAGACTTTCATCAGTGTTGTGACTCGCATTGTTGATGGAATCGATCTCGATACCTTTGTCCAGCCAGCAAGTCCTGGAGGTCCTTGAAGAGAAAACTGTTATTACCCCTGGAGGTCCTTTGTCCAGCCAGCCGAGTGGTCAATGTATCACTTAAACTTCGTCCGGGTGTTGATCCCGAGTACTTTATGGCTGCACGGATAACTTTAATCCGTGTTGGGCTCTTTTGAATCTATCTGCCTTTGATATTTGCAAGATTTGCTTGGTTTCCTTCCAGTGAGTAGATGTTATTCATTCGGTAAAAAGTTTTTGACTTAGGCGATTTGTTCGCAACTAAGTTTCCGAGTGTGAAGTATTTTTCTCCACTCGAACTATATTTTTACTTAGGCGAATCGTGTCCAGCTAAGCCCCGAGTGTGAGGATCACTCTCCACTCGGAGTACATTTTGTACTTAGGCGAAGACTGGTTCAGAGCTAAGCGTCCGAGTGAATTGTTTTTATCCACTCGGAAGAGTTTGTTAACTTAGGCGAATCTTGTTCGCAGCTAAGCCCTCGAGTGTGAGGATTTCTCTTCACTCGGAGTACGTTTTTGTACTTAGGCGAAGACTGGTTTGCAGCTAAGCATTCGAGTGAATAGTTTTTATCCACTCGGAAGAGTTTGTTAACTTAGGCGAATCTTGTTCGCAGCTAAGCCCCCGAGTGTGAGGATCGCTCTTCACTCGGATTATGCTTTTGTACTTAGGGGAAGAATGGTTCACAGCTAAGCGTCCGAGTGAATAGTTTTTATCCACTCGGAAGAGTTTGTTAACTTAGGCAAATCTTGTTCGCAGCTAAGCCCCCGAGTGTGAGGATCGCTCTTCACTCGGAGTACGTTTTTGTACTTAAGCGAAGACTGGTTCGCAGCTAAGCGTCCGAGTGAATATTTTTATCCACTCAGAAGAGTTTGTTATCTTAGGCGGATCTTGTTCGCAGCTAAGCCCCAGAGTGTGAGGATCGCTCTTCACTCGGAGTACGTTTTTGTACTTAGGCGAAGACTGGTTCGCAGCTAAGCGTCTGAGTGAATAGTTTGTATCCACTCGGAAGAGTTTGTTAACTTAGGCGAATCTTGTTCGCAGCTAAGACCCCGACTGTGAGGATTGCTCTTCACTCGGAGTACATTTTTGTACTTAGGCGAAGACTGGTTCGCAGCTAAGCGTCCGAGTGAATAGTTTTTATCCACTCAGAAGAGTTTGTTAACTTAGGCGAATCTTGTTCGCAGCTAAGCCCCCGAGTGTGAGGATCGCTCTTCACTCGGAGTACGTATTTATACTTAGGCGAAGACTGGTTTGCAGCTAAGTGTCCGAGTGAATAGTTTTTATCCACTCGGAAGAGTTTGTTAACTTAGGTGAATCTTGTTCGCAGCTAAGCCCCCGAGTGTGAGGATCGCTCCTCACTCGGAGTACGTTTTTTGGCGCGTAGCCACTCGACCAGAGTCAACTAAAATTGAAGAAGTTATGACTCTGACAAGCAACTTTATTCAGCGAACTTTGTATGTTACATCGGATAGACCAGTAATCAAGCATAAAAACGCTTCAGTAGATCCGCATTCCATGTGCGTGGTTCATCTGTCCTCTTCTGGAGATTGTAGAGTCGGTAGGCTCCATTGCTTAACACCTTTTAGTGATGATGAAAGGCCCTTCCCAAGCAGGAGCTAACTTATGAGGTCGTTGTTGATCCACTCTGAGCACCATATCACCTTCATGAAACGCTCGACTCCTCACATGACTTGAATGAAAACGCCGTAGGTCCTGTTGATAAACCGTGGATCGAATAAGCGCCATCTCGCGTTCCTCCTCCAAAAGATCCACTCCATCTTGACGTGCTTGCTCGGCTTCAGCTTCTGAATAGAGATCCACTCGGGGTGAACTGTGAAGCAAGTCACTTGGTAGAATGGTTTTGGCTCCATAGACCAGGAAGAAAGGAGTTCGCCCAGTCAACTGGTTCGGTGTTGTCCTCAAACCCCAGAGAACAGAAGGTAGTTCAGTCAGCCAAGCGCCTGCGGCATACTCAAGGTCTCGCATGAGTCGAGGCTTTAATCCTTGTAGGATAAGACCATTTGCTCGCTCTGCTTGACCGTTGGTTTGCAGATGAGAAACGGATGCATAATCCACTCGAATCCCTTGGTTAGTGCAGAAACATCTGAACTCGTCCAACTCGAAGTTTGACCCATTATCTGTGATGATGCTATGCGGGACTCCATACTGGAATGTAATTTCCTTCACAAACTTGATGGTTGTGCAGGGATCCAGCTTCTTGATTGGCTTAGCTTTGATCCATTTGGTGAACTTGTCGACAACAACGAGCAAGTGTGTAAACCCACTTTCACCTATCCGGAAAGGCCCGACCATGGCTAAGCCCCAGACAACAAATGGGCAAATGAGAGGGATTGTCTTCAGCGCCGATGCAGGTTTCTGAGATAGGTTGGAGTAGAACTGACAGCCTTCACAATAGTCGACGAGATCTTTGGCCATTTCATTCGTGCGTGGCTAGAAGAATCCAGATCGGTATGCTCTGGCAACAATGGTCTGAGAGGACGCATGATGACCACAGGTCCCCGAGTGGATTTCTTCCAGAATCAGTTGGCCCTCCTCAGGGGAGATACAACGTTAAGCTACGTCGGTCACACTTTCTCTGTAAAGCTGATCATCCATTAGTGTGAAGACCTTTGACCTGCGAACAATCTATCGGGCTTCGTCTTCGTCCTCTGGCAGCTCTCGCGTTAAGATGTATGCAATATACGACACTGTCCAGTCGGGAGTAATCACCAAAATTTCCATGATAAGATCGACGACTGTTGGGACATCGATTTCAGTCAGATCAGAAGTACTTGTTGGTTGTGGGGTTCTTCAGTGAAAGGATCCTCTTGCACAGACAGAGTGTGCAAGTGTTCCGAACATACATTGCTGGGTATAGGCTTCCGAGTAGATTCGATCTTAGCCAATTCATCAACTGCCTGGTTCTTCAGTCGGGGTACATGATGGAGTTCTAAGCCTTCAAACTTCTTCTCCAGCTTCCTCGCTGCATTGCAATAACCTGTCATGGCAGGGTTCCTGACGTCCCACTCCTTCATCACCTGATTGACTACTAAGTCCGAGTCGCCGTAGACCATCAGGCGTCGGACGCCGAGTGAGATGGCCATACGCAACCCGTAAAGGACAGCTTCATACTCGGCTTCATTGTTGGATGAATCAAAGTGGATGAGAAGGACATAGTTAAGCTTGTCGCCTTTTAGAGACACTGGTACCACACTAGCACCAGACTCATTTAACATTTTGGATCCATCAAAGAACATAATCCAATGCGCCGAGTGAATCTGGGCTGGCTGTTCCTGCTCCACCCACTCGGCCATAAAATCAGCTAGAGCCTGAGATTTGATGGCTCTCTTTGCTTCAAACTTGATATCTAAATACAACAGCTCCATAGCCCACTTGGCCACTCGGCCCGTTGCACCCCGATTGTGAAAGATCTCTGATAGGGGAGCATCACTGACGACAGCTATGGAGTGATCTCGAAAGTAATGTGCCACTTTCTTTGTTGTCAAATATATTCCATAAAGAAGCTTCTGGTAATGGGTATACCATTGCTTCGAAGGAGTCAACACTTCTGAAATATAATAGACTGGACGTTGAACCTTGTAGGCTTTACCTTCTTCCTCTCTCTCGACAGTCAGAACTGTACCGACGACTTGATTGGTGGTTGTGATGTATAAGAGCCGTGGTTCTTTGTTGTGCGGAGCAGCAAGCACCGGCTGGGTGGAAAGCAGAGCTTTGAGCTCTACAAACGCTGCTTCTTCTTCATCATTCCACTTGAATACATCCGACTTCTTCATCAGTTGGTGCAAAGGGAGTGCCTTCTCACCGAGACGAGATATAAACCGACTGAATGCCGCGAGACATCCTGTAAGTTTGTGTACGTCATGGACTCACACATGTCTCTGCATTCGGACGATGGCACCGATCTTCTCAGGGTTAACGTCGATCCCTCATTCGGAAACGAGAAAACCGAGTAACTTGCCACTAGGAACGCCAAAAGTGCACTTAGCTGGATTTAACTTGATGTCGTACTTCCTCAAATTAGCAAATGTTTCTGCCAAGTCAGTCAACAGGTTGGAACCTTTGCGTGACTTGACAACAATATCATCCATATATGATTCAATATTCCGACCGATCTGGTTGAGCAAACACTTCTGGATCATGCACATGAAGGTTGCACCAGCATTCTTCAGACCGAAAGGCATAGTGATGTAACAGTAACACCCAAAAGGGGTGATGAAAGCTGTTTTTATTTCATCTGGTCCAAACAAACGGATCTGATGGTAACCAGAATAAGCATCCAAAAAAGACAAACGCTCGCACCCCGCACTTGAATCGACAATCTGATCAATGCAGGGGAGCATGAAGTGATCTTTCGGGCAGACCTTATTAACATTTTTGAAGTCGATACACATGTGAAGTGAATTATCCTTCTAGGGAACCATGACAACATTCGAGAGCCACTCAGAGTGGTAAATCTCACGAATGAATTTGCCTTCCAAGAGCTTCGCTACCTCCTTGTCGAGTGCTTTCCTCTTCTCTGATGCAGATCATCGCACGCGCTCTTTGACTGGCTTCACCTTTGGATCCACTCGCAAATGGTGCTCAGCCAGCTCCCTGGGCACACCCAGCATGTCAGCAGGCTTCCATGCGAAGATGTCCCAGTTCTCACGGAGGAACTGGATGAGCTCGGCTTCCTATTTGTTGTCAAGTGTCGTGGATATGTTGGTTGGAGCTGCATTGGGATCAGTCGGATGAACGTTCACTGGCTTGACCTCTCCCGTCGACTGAAAAGCAAACTCAGAAGCTGGCTTCTTAGAGCGCATTAGGTCAGCTCGGTCGGCGGTCCTCCGGTACACTTGCAATTCTACCACGGCTATCTGTTGATCTGCAACCTTCGAACCTTGTTGCAAACACTCTTCAGCTCTCTGCCGATTACCGGAAACAGTGATGACCCCTTTAGGGTCTGGCATCTTCATCTCCAGGTACACGTAACATGGTCGGGCCATGAAACGTGCATAAGTAGGACGACCCAGAATAGCATGATATGCACTCTCGAAGTCCACCACCTCAAATGTCAGCTTCTCTTTGCGAAAATTCCGGTCAGAGCCAAAAACGACATCCAGTATGATCTGACCGAGTGACTTGGCCTTCTTCCTTGGGATTACTCCATGAAAGGACATGGACCTCTCGCTGAGTCGGGATATCAGAATGCCCATCCCCTTGGGATTTTCTGCATATAGGATATTGAGCCGACTCTCTCCATCCATCAAAACTTTACAGAGTCGGACACCTTCGACAACTGGGTCGACTACCATAGCCTGGCGACATGGAGTCGGAACAACAATTGGATGGTCCAACTGATCAAATGTGATGGGAGTTTGCGACCACTTAAGGTATGTTGGGGTGGAAGGTACTGCCATGTTGACCTCCCTGTTGATGACTTTCAGTCGACTTTTGCTTTCTACGTCAGCAAAAATCATCAGAGTTGCATTAACCTTGGGGAAGTCATCTTTCTCTTCATTATCTTCTTCTCCAAGTTCTTTTCCACTCGACTCACCTTTGAACTCTTGGACCAACAATCGGCACTATCAAGTGGTATGCTTTGGCAATATCAGGCTGCCTTCATCATCTTTCTTCGTGTGAAAAACACATGGCTGATCCAAAACATCTGACTGCATCTTGGATTTCTTCGTGGGGGGGGGTGCCTAGGCCTTTCCCTTAAACTTTCCTACCGCCAGAGCGGCCGCTTCTGGTGGGGTTGCATTTTCCGCTTATGCTTCCGATTGGAATTGGCATCGGTGTTGCCGACTGCTTTACCCTTGTCGCTATGGAGGCGGTCTTCTTCTTCGCCATTTGCATAATGGGTGGCTATCTCCATCATTTTACTCATTGACACATCGCGTGAGCGACCAAACTTCAGATACAGCTCTCGATACGTGACACCTGCCTTGAAGGCACAGACTGCTTGGTGCTCGGTAACATTCTCCACTGTGTGGTGAAGGGTGGTCCAGCGCTGAATGTAATCGCGCAAGGACTCACTCGGCTTCTGTATGCAGTGTTGTAACTCAGAAAGGCCAGCAGGACGCTTGCACGTGCCCTCAAAGGTCTTTATGGACACTCGAGCCAGATCTGCCGAACAATATATACTTGAAGGAGCCAATTGATTCAACCATGCACGGGCCGAGCCGTCCAACATCAGGGGAAAGTGCTTCATTCCAACATTGTCGTTGCCGCCGCCAATCTGTACTACAACTCGATAATCATCCAACCAAGTCTCGGGCTTGGACTGGCCTGCGAACTTACTGACTCCAGTCGCCAACCTGAAGTTGGGAGGAATATCAGCAGAGCGGATTGCTCTACTGAAACACTCGGGACTAGAAACCGCGGTTCCACTTCCACTTGGTTGTTCTCTGTAGAGACCATCCCGGTAGGCTCTGCCTCCGTTGATTCTTCTCTGTGCAAGTACATCTCTTTCATCAAATCTGGGGTTCCGCTCGTCACCGAACGGGCGCCGATCATCATAGTGTCGGGGCACATACGAGCCGCTCTGGGGAGGAGAATGCACTCAACGGTGGTCATCACGACGACGACAAGGGGGAAACTGGTTCCGGCCCTGGTCTCTGTGTTGATACTCTTGGTAACCTCCGTCTCTGTGATGCTGGGGTGAACCTGGACTATATACTTACCGGACTGTCTCCGCCCTTGGCGAATTGTTGTGCAATCTATTGATCGACTGTGATACAGCCAAATTCTGTTGTTGTGCTGCTTGAAGCAAACCACGAATCTGCTATAAGCCTCTGCCTGCCTCTGAATCTGAAGGCTGGATTGAATCTGCTATTTTGGGTGTGGCTGTGACATTAAGTACCGGAGTACGATATACCTCAGTATTGGCGCGATGGTCGCCTGAGAAGAGTTGCCGCTGATGCCGACTCGAAGTTTGATGACGACGACGACCGCGCCGAGACGACGGTTCACCGGCCTCGTGCTTGTTGCGACCGAACCCGGGTGGGCTCTCCACAGATCCCCCCATGAAGACCTCTGCTGCTGGGTTGCAGCTCTCGCACTCGGAAGGAACGTCAGACTAGACTGACACCGAGTGGATCGGGTCATGAAGAGGTACAACAGGCTCGATGGCTGCAACCTAAGGGGTCGACAGAGACAACGACTGAAGAGACACCGCGTGCTTCACCCACCGCTGGAGTCCAGAGCGACCGGATCGCTTGCGGTGACGAACAGCAAAGTGAAGAGCTGACAGCGGAGTCGACGACTGTAGAAGGAGAACACCGAAGGAGTTTGCACGGAAGTGCATCCCTCCACGGACTGGGAGCGCCTCGACGTCGAGTGGCGCTTTTGGGAGCCATGCCGAGTCGTCGGCGACGAAGATGAGGGCGCCGAAATGGATCTTACCACTCACGAACGAACCGCCGCCGGAAGACATGATGAAGAGTGAAAAAATGCAAACTTGCCGGAAGTCGCTTAGACGCCTGCCCCATGGTGGGCGCCAACTGTCGTGGGAGTAAACCTGACAACAGAGGTGTAGGGTACGAATGGAGAGGGCAGAGTCCTAGCTATGGCAAGATTGTACGCAAGATGTATGAGTTTAGGCCCCTCTCTTGGAGGTAACAACCCTACGTTTCAGGTGCTCAGAAGCTCTTGCATTGTGTTCTTGTGTAATACAGGGGGTGTGAACCCTTGTGCCAAAGGGGAGGGGTGGCTTATATAGAGTGTGCCACCTCTCATCAATACCTGAGCATCTAAGGGCTCGATCAATATGAGTTAAAGATATACGTTACTTATAACGTAAGTGGGTAATAAATGCTACTAAAGACCATTGGTTGAACGTGTGTCCGTTGGCCCTTGTGGGTGACTTCTGATCTTCAATACCGACTGGAATCCTTCCGAGTGTATATGGGTTGTCAAGTGGATGTAAATATAATCAAAGTGCCTTCGTACCGAGTGACTTTTAAGCACCGTCTTCATCCAGTCTGAATCTTCTGTCTGACCCTTGGCCTAATAATGAGGTGCCCTTGGGAAGGACATTTAGGTCATGCCTCTGACCTGATACGTCTCCATCGTATCTACTTTTACAAACTCTTTTGCCCGTGTTTTGAACTCTAATTTGCATGATTTGAATGGAACTAACCCGGACTAACGCTATTTTCAGCAGAATTGCCATGGTGTTGTTTTTGCGCAGAAATAAAAGTTCTCGGAATGACCTGGAAATTTACGAGGATTTTTTGTGGAATATATAAAAAATACTGGCACAAGAATCAACCGAAGACGTGGAGCAAGGAGCCCACAAGCCCAGGAGGCGCCCCCTGGCCGCGCCTGGCACGCTTGTGGGGCCCTCGGGGATCCGCCACCTCCAACTCCAGCTCTATTTCGTCCCTTCCGCCCAGAAAAAATCAAGGAGAAGAGTTCATCGCGTTTTACGATACGGAGGCGCCGCCACCACCGGTTCTTCCTCTCGAGGGCAGATCTGGAGTCCGTTCTGGGCTCCGGAGATGGGAGATCATCGCCGTCGTCATCACCAACCATCCTTCATCGCCAATTCCATGATGCTCTTCATCGTTCGTGAGTAATCTCATCGTAGGCTTGCTGGACGGTGATGGGTTGGATGAGATCTATCATGTAATCGAGTTAGTTTTGATGTGGATTGATCCCTAGTATCCACTCTGTTCTGTGATTGATGTTGCTACTACTTTGCCATGCTTAATGCTTGTCACTAGGGCCCGAGTTCCATGATTTCAGATCTGAACCTGTTATGTTCTCATCAATATATGTGTGTTCTTGATCCTATCTTGCAAGTTGTAGTCACCTACTATGTGTTATGACCCGGCAACCTCGGAGTGACAATAGCCGGTACCACTCCCGGAGATGACCATAGTATGAGGAGTTCATGTATTCACTAAGTGCTAATGCTTTGTTTCGGTTCTCTATTAAAAGGAGGACCTTAATATCTCGTAGTTTCCATTAGGACCCCGCTGCCACGGGAGGGTGGACAATAGATGTCATGCAAGTTCTTTTCCATAAGCATGTATGCCTATATACGGAATGCATGCCTACATTACATTGACGAACTGGAGCTAGTTACATATCTCCCCATGTTATAACTGTTACAGGATGAATGTCATCCAGCATAATTATCCATCACCGATCCAATGCCTTTGAGTTTTTCCTACTGGTCTTTGCCACGTTACTTTGTTGCTACTACTGTCAATACTGCTACTGTTACCGCTGCTACTGTTGCTATCACACTACTTTGCTACTGAAACTTTGTTGCAGATACTAAGTCTTTCAGGTGTGGTTGAATTGACAACTCAACTGCTAATACTCGAGAATATTCTTTGGCTTCCCCTTGTGTCGAATCAACAAATTTGGGTTGAATACTCTACCCTCGAAAACTATTGCGATCCCCTATACTTCTGGGTTATCAAGACTATTTTCTGGCGCCGTTGCCGGGGAGGCCTAGCTCTATTCTTTGAGTCACTTGGGATTTACGTCTGTTGATCACTATGAGGAATCCGAGAGATCCAAAAACTAAAGTCTTACCCTCAACTACGAGGACACGTAAGGAACTGCCATCTAGCTCTACACTTGATTCACCTTCAGTTATGAGTAAGTTTGTGACACCACCTCGTGCTAGAAATTTTGATGTGTCGCATGTGCTTGATGATGCTACTTCGGCTATCCATGATGCTTGTGATGATGCTTTGCTTGATACTGCTTTTCCACTAGGTGCATTCCTTGATGCACAAATTGCTAGAGTTGTTGCTGAATGTGATGATACTTCTGAGACTACTGAAATTATTGAAGTAGAACCTGCTGTTTCACCTGTTAGAACTAGCTCTCCTAGATATGAATTGCGTGACATACCTGAGGGTTATGTTATGGAGGGAGAGATAGCTGAGGACTTTCTTTCTTGTAAGGATAGCTATGATCTTGAGAAATTATTGCGCAACTGGAAACAAAAATCTCTTAACGCTAGAATGAAATACGACCCTAAGTTTGCTACTTCGCCTATCTTTGTAACCGATAAGGACTGTGAATTCTCTGTCGATCCTGAGCTAATCACTTTGGTCGAATCTGATCCTTTTCATGGTTGTGAGTCTGAAACGGTTGTAGCACATCTTACTAAGCTGCACGATATAGCCACCCTATTCACGAGTGAGGAAAAGATCCGCCACTACTATATCCTTAAGCTGTTTCCTTTCTCGCTAAAGGATGATGCTAAGACTTGGTTCACTTCTCTTGCTCCTGGTTGTGTGCGTAGCCCCCAGGATATGATCTACTACTTCTCTGAGAAATATTTTCCTACACATAAGACTGCCCATAAGAAACAAGCTGCCTTGCAGGAAATATATAACTTTGTGCAAGTTGAAGAAGAGAGTCTCCCACAAGCTTGGGGGAGGCTTGTCCAGTTACTGAATACTTTGCCTGATCACCCTCTTGAGAAGAATGAAATACTTGATATCTTTTATAATGGACTAACCGATGCTTCTAGGGACCACCTAGATAGTTGTGTGATACATCCATTTTTCATCATGCTTTCATGTTGATATTTATTGCTTTTTGGGCTGTTATATTACTTGTGGTACCATATTTATGCCTTTTCTCTCTTATTTTGCAAGGTTTATTTGAAGAGGGAGAATTCAGGCAGCTGGAATTATGGACTGGAAAAGGAGCAAATCCTAGTCCACTATTCTCCACATCTCCAAATGCCCTGAAAAGTTACGTGGATTTTTTCTGGAATATATTAAAAATACTGGGCGAAAGAACTACTGGAGGGGGGCACCAGGGCTCCACAAGCTTGACCACCGCCACCACCCCCCTGGTGGCGCAGGGCAGGCTTGTGGGCTTCCTGACGGCCCACTAGCCCCCTCTTTTGCTATATGAAGCCTCCTGGTGTGGAAAAAAAATCAATACAGAGCTTTTTCATGGTTTCGCCGCCGCCACGAGGCGGAACTTGAGCAGATCCAATCTAGAGCTCCGGCAGGACGATCCTGCCGGGAAACTTCCCTCCCGGAGGGGGAAATCGTCGCCATCATCATCACCAACACTCCTCTCGTCGGAGGGGAGGCATCTTCATCAACATCTTCATCAACACCATCTCCTCTCCAATCCCTAGTTCATCTCTTGTAACCAATCTTCGTCTCGCGACTCCGATTGGTACTTGTAAGGTTGCTAGTAGTGTTGATTACTCTTTGTAGTTGATGCTAGTTGGATTACTTGGTGGAAGAGTTTATGTTCAGATCCTTGATGCTATTCATTACACCTTTGATCATTATTATAATTATGTTTTGTGAGTAGTTACTTTTGTTCCTGAGGACATGGGATAAGTCATGTTAATAATAGTCATGTGAATTTGATATTCGTTCGGTATTTTGATATGATGTATGTTGTCTTTTCCTCTAGTGGTGTTATGTGAACGTCGACTACATAACACTTCACCATATTTGGGCCTAGAGGAAGGCATTGGGGAGTAGTAAGTAGATGATGGGTTGCTCGAGTGACAGAAGCTTCAACCCCAGTCTATGCGTTGCTTCGTGAGGGGCTGATTTGGATCCACTAGTTTAATGTTATGGTTAGACTTTGTCTTAATTCTTCTTTTGTAGTTGCGGATGCTTGCGAGAGAGGTTAATCATAAGTGGGATGCTTGTCCAAGTAAGGGCAGTACCCAAGCGCCGGTCCACCCACATATCAAACTATCAAAGTAACGAACGCGAATCATATGAACATGATGAAACTAGCATGACAGAAATTCACGTCTGTCCTCGGGAGCGTTTTTCCTCCTATAAGACTTTGTTCAGGCTTGTCCCTTGCTACAAAAGGGATTGGGCCACTTGCTGCACCGTTGCTACTACTTGTTACTTGTTACTTTTTGCTCGCTACGTTTCACCTCGCTACACAATCACTTGTTACCGCTACTTTCAGTGCTTGCAGTTATTACCTTGCTGAAATCCGTTTATCAGAGCCTTCTGCTCCTCGTTGGGTTCGACACTCTTACTTATCGAAAGGACTACGATTGATCCCCTATACTTTTGGGTCATCAAGACTCTTTTCTGGCGCCGTTTCCGGGGAGTGAAGCACCTTTGGTAAGTGGAAATTGGTAAGGAAACATTTTTATATTGTGCTGAAATTTATTGTCACTTGTAACTATGGAAACTTTTCCTTTGAGGAGTTTGTTCGGGGTATCTTCACCACGAACGGAAGCACGAGGAGTTGCTCCTCAACCAGAGGTACCTACTGAAAATATCTTTTATGAAATTCCTTCGGGTATGCTTGAGAAACTGCTGGCTAATTCTTTCACACGAGATGGATCTTCACATCCAGACTTGCATCTCATCTTTGTAGTTGAAGTTTGTGGTTTCTTTAAGCTTGCAGGTTTTCCCGAGGATGAGGTAAAGAAGAAAGTCTTTCCTTTATCTTTGAAGGATAAGGCGTTGACATGGTATAGGCTATGTGATGATACTGGATCATGGGGCTACAATCGGTTGAAATTGGAATTTCATCAAAAGTTCTATCCTATGCATTTAGTACATCATGATCGGAACTTTATTTATAAATTTTGGCCTCGTGACAGGGAAAGCATAGCTCAAGCTTGGGGGAGGCTTAAATCAATGTTATATTCATGCCCCAATCATGAGCTCTCGAGAGACATCATCATTCAAAAAATTTATGCTCGGCTTTCTCATGAAGATCGTACCATGCTTGACACTTCTTGTGCCGGTTCTTTTATGAAGAAGGATATTGATCACAAGTGGAATTTATTGGAGAGAATCAAACACAACTCTGAAGATTGGGAGCTGGAGGAAGGTAATGAGTGAGGTATGAATTTCGAGTTTGATTGCGTTAAATCTTTTGTTGAGACAAACACTTCTAGAGATTTTAGCGCTAAGTATGGACTTGACTCTGAGATAGTAGCTTCTCTATGTGAATCTTTTGCTGCTCATGTTGATCTTCCCAAAGAGAAGTGGTTTAAATATCATCCTCCTGTAGAAAGCGACATAGCCAAAACCAATCTAGTTGAGGAGAAAGTCATTGATTTTAGTAATCCTGTTGTTCCTTGTGCTTACACTGAGAAACCACCAAATCCTGCTAGGATAAAGGATTATTCTAAAGCTCCAACTGTGATACGTAGGGGTTACATTAGATCACTTGCACCCCCTGAGGAGATTAGAGTTGAACCTAGTGTCGCTATTATCAAAGATCTCTTAGCCGAAGACATAGAAGGGCATGTTATCAAATTCTGTGAGGACTCCGCTAGAATTGCTAAACCTCACGCGAAAGACAAACACGGACCTGTAGTTGGCCTGCCCGTTGTTTCTGTTAAGATAGGAGATCACTGTTACCATGGTTTATGTGATATGGGAGCTAGTGTTTGTGCAATACCCCGTTCTCTATATGATGAAATCAAAGATGACATTGCACCTACTGAGTTAGAACCCATTGATGTCACTATTACGCTAGCTAATAGAGACACTATCTGCCCTCTGGGAATTGTGAGAGACGTAGAAGTCCTGTGTGGTAAGACGAAGTATCCTACTGATTTCCTCGTCCTTGGTACTGCACAAGATAGCTTTTGTCCCATCATATTCGGTAGACTCTTTCTCAACACTGGCAATGCTCACATTGATTAAATTAAGCAGACTGTCATAGTTAGTTTCGAGGGTGTGTCTCATGAATTTAACTTCTCCAAGTTTGGAAGACAACCTCATGAATGAGAGTTGTTTGGTAGAGATGAAATTATTTCTCTTGCCTCTATTGTCGTACCTCCTACGGATCCTTTAGAGCAATATCTTCTTGAGCATGAAAATGATATGCATATGGAGGAGAGAGATGAGATAGACAAAATTGTCTTAGAACAATATCCTATTCTCAAGAATAATCTGCATGTTGAGCTGCTTGGGGATCCTCCCCCACCAAAGGGTGATCCTGTGTTCGAGCTTAAATAATTGCCTGATACTCTTAAGTATGCCTATCTTGATGAGAAGGAGATATATCCTATCATTATTAGTGCTCTCCTCTCAGAGCGCGAAGAGAAGAAGTTACTAAAAACTCTGAGGAAGCACCACGCTGCTATTGGATATACTCTTGATGATCTTAAGGGTATTAGTCCTACTCTATGTCAGCACAAGATTAAAACCAATCCTGACTTTAAACCAGTTGCTGATCATCAAAGGAGATTAAATCCTAAGATGAAAGAGGTCATTAGAAAAGAAATATTAAAGCTTCTGGAAGCAGGAATCATTTATCACGTTGCTCATAGTGATTGGGTAAGTCCAGTACATTGTGTACCTAAGAAGGGAGGTATCATCGTCGTTCCTAATGATAAGGATGAACTAATCCCACAAAGGATTATTACCGGCTATAGAATGGTGATAGACTTTCGGAAACTGAACAAGGCAACCAGGAAAGATCATTATCCTTTGTCGTTCATCGACCAAATGCTAGAAAGGCTATCAGAACACACACACTTCTGCTTTCTAGACGGTTATTTAGGTTTCTCGCAAATACCTGTTGCACAATCTGATCAAGAGAGAGCCACTTTCACCTGCCCTTTCGGTACCTTTGCCTAAAGACGTATGCCTTTTGGCTTATGCAATGCACCTGCCACCTTTCAAAGATGTATGATGGCTATATTCTCTGACTTTCGTGAAAAGATTGTCGAGGTTTTCATGGATGACTTCTCCGTTTACGGGTCTTCCTTTCATGATTTCCTCAACAACCTTGATCGAGTCTTACAGAGATGCGAAGAAACCAACGTAGTCTTGAATTGGGAGAAGTGTCACTTTATGGTTAATGAAGGTATCGTCTTAGGACACAAAATCTCTGAAAGAGGCATTGAAGTTGATAAGGCTAAGGTTGATGCAATTGAGAAAATGCCTTGCCCCACAGATATCAGAGGGATACGAAGTTTCCTAGGTCATGCTGGTTTCTATAGAAGGTTCATTAAAGACTACTCTAAGATTCTAGGCCTCTTACCAACCTCTTGCAGAAGGATGTTCCTTTTGTTTTTGATGAGGATTGTGAGGAAGCTTTCGAAATACTTAAGAAGGCTTTGATAACCGCACCTATTGTTCAACCACCTGACTGGAACTTGCCCTTTGAAATCATGTGTGGCGCTAGTGATTATGTTGTGGGTGTTGTTCTAGGACAAAGAGTTGACAAGAAGTTGAATGTCATTCACTACGCTAGTAAAACTCTAGACAGTGCCCAAAGAAACTATGCCACTACGGAGAAGGAATTTTTAGCAGTCGTGTTTGCATGTGAAAAGTTCAGATCTTACATAGTTGACTCCAAAGTCACTATTCACTCTGATCATGCTGCTATTAAGTACCTCATGGAGAAGAAGGATGCTAAGCCTAGGCTGATTAGATGGGTTCTCCTGCTACAGGAATTTGATTTGCACGTCGTTGACCGAAAGGGTGCTGATAACCCTGTAGCAGATAACTTGTCTAGGCTAGAGAATGTCCTTGATGACCCACTACCAATTGATGACAACTTTCGTGATGAGCAATTAAATGTCGTCCGCACTTCACTTAGTGCACCGTGGTATGCCGATTATGCAAACTATATCGTAGCCAAATACATACCACCCAGTTTCACCTATCAACAAAAGAAGAAATTCTTCTTTGATTTGAGACACTACTTTTGGGATGATCCTCACCTTTATAAGGAAGGAGTAGTTGATGTTATTAGACGTTGTGTGCGTGAACATGAACAGGGACAGATCCTGCAGAAGTGTCATTCCGAAGCCTACGGAGGACACCATGTTGGAGATAGAACTGCCCGTAAGGTATTGCAATCAGGTTTCTATTGGCCCACTCTCTTCAAGGATGCCCGTAAGTTTGTCTTGTCTTGTGAAGAATGCCAAAGGATAGGGATCATCAATAAGCATCAAGAGATGCCTATGAACTATTCACTTGTCATTGAACCATTTAATGTCTGGGGCTTTGATTATATGGGACCCTTCCCGAGTTCCAATGGGTACACTCACATCTTAGTTGTTGTGGATTATGTTACTAAGTGGGTAGAAGCTATCCCCACTAAAAATGCTGATCACCACACCTCTATTAAGATGCTTAAAGAAGTTATATTCCCAAGATTTGGAGTCCCTAGATACTTGATGACTGATGGCGGTTCACACTTCATTCATGGTGTTTTCCGCAAGATGCTAGCTAAGTATGATGTCAACCATAGAGTTGCATCTCCTTATCATCCTCAGTCTAGTGGTCAAGTTGAATTGAGTAATAGGGAGATCAATTTGATCCTACAAAAGACCGTCAATAGATCTCGAAAGAACTGGTCTAGCAAACTTCACGATGCACTATGGGCTTATAGGACTGCTTATAAGAATCCCATAGGCATGTCACCGTATAAAATGGTTTACGGTAAGGCCTCTCGTTTACCTCTTGAGCTGGAACACAAAGCTTATTGGGCAATCAAAGAGCTCAACTTTGATTTCAAACTTGCCAGTGAGAAGGGGTTGTTTGTGTTGGAATTATGCCCTAGAGGCAATAATAAATGTATAGTTATTATTATAATTCCTGTATCAAGATAATAGTTTATTATCCATGCTATAATTGTATTGAATGAAGACTCATTTACATGTGTGGATACATAGACAAAACACCGTCCCTAGCATGCCTCTAGTTGGCTAGCCAGTTGATTGATGATAGTCAGTGTCTTCTGATTATGAACAAGGTGTTGTTGCTTGATAACTGGATCACGTCATTGGGAGAATCACGTGATGGACTAGACCCAAACTAATAGACGTAGCATGTTGATCGTGTCCTTTTGTTGCTACTGTTTTCTGCGTGTCAAGTATTTATTCCTATGACCATGAGATCATATAACTCACTGACACCGGAGGAATGCTTTGTGTGTATCAAACGTCGCAACGTAACTGGGTGACTATAAAGATGCTCTACAGGTATCTCCGAAGGTGTTAGTTGAGTTAGTATGGATCAAGACTGGGATTTGTCACTTCGTATGACGGAGAGGTATCTCGGGGCCCACTCGGTAATACAGCATCACACACAAGCCTTGCAAGCAATGTAACTTAGTGTAAGTTGCGGGATCTTGTATTACGGAACGAGTAAAGAGACTTGCCGGTAAACGAGATTGAAATAGGTATGCGGATACTGACGATCGAATCTCGGGCAAGTAACATACCGAAGGACAAAGGGAATGACATACGGGACTATACGAATCCTTGGCACTGAGGTTCAAATGATAAGATCTTCGTAGAATATGTAGGATCCAATATGGGCATCCAGGTCCCGCTATTGGATATTGACCGAGGAGTCTCTCGGGTCATGTCTACATAGTTCTCGAACCCGCAGGGTCTGCACACTTAAGGTTCGACGTTGTTTTATGCGTATTTGAGTTATATGGTTGGTTACCGAATGTTGTTCGGAGTCCCGGATGAGATCACGGACGTCACGAGGGTTTCCGGAATGGTTCGGAAACGAAGATTGATATATAGGATGACCTCATTTGATTACCGGAAGGTTTTCGGAGTTACCGGGAATGTACCGGGAATGACGAATGGGTTCCGGGAGTTCACCGGGGGGGGGGGCAACCCACCCCGGGGAAGCCCATAGGCTTTGGGGAGACACACCAGCCCTTAGTGGGCTGGTGGGACAGCCCCAAGGGGGCCTATGCGCCAAGAAAAAGAAACCAAAGGAAAAGAAAAAAAAAGAGGGAGGAAGTGGGAAGGGAGGGGGACTCCTCCCACCAAACCAAGTCCAACTCGGTTTGGGGGGGAGTCCTCCCCCCCTTGGCTCGGCCGACCCCTTGAGGGTCCCTTGGACCCCAAGGCAAGGCCCCCCTCCCTCCTCCTATATATATGGAGCAATTAGGGCTGATTTGAGACGACTTTCTCACGGCTGCCCGACCACATACCTCCATGGTTTTTCCTCTAGATCGCGTTTCTGCGGAGCTCGGGCGGAGCCCTGCTGAGACAAGGTCATCACCAACCTCCGGAGCGCCGTCACGCTGCCAGAGAACTCTTCTACCTCTCCGTCTCTCCTGCTGGATCAAGAAGGCCGAGATCATCGTCGAGCTGTACGTGTGCTGAACGCGGAGGTGCCGTCCGTTCGGTACTAGATCGTGGGACTGATCGCGGGATTGTTCGCGGGGTGGATCGAGGGACGTGAGGACGTTCCACTACATCAACCGCGTTCTCTAACGCTTCTGCTGTACGATCTACAAGGGTACGTAGATCACACATCCCCTCTCGTAGATGGACATCACCATGATAGGTCTTCGTGCGCGTAGGAATTTTTTTGTTTCCCATGCGACGTTCCCCAACAGTTTGATATCAGCTCGTTAGATGAATGGAGAGCCCAGGCATATGAGAAAGCCAGGTTGTTGAAGGAAAAGGTTAAGAGATGGCATGACAAACGAATACAAAAACGAGAGTTCAATGTAGGTGATTATGTCTTGCTATACAATTCTCGTTTGAGATTCTTTGCAGGCAAGCTTCTCTCTAAATGGGAAGGTCCCTACGTTGTCGAGCTAGTATATCGTTCCGGTGCCATCAAAATCGATAACACGGAAGGAAATTTTCCTAGAGTGGTAAATGGTCAAAGAATCAAGCATTACATCTCTGGTACTCCATCAATGTTGAGACCAATATCATCAATGTCATAACTCCAGAGGAGTACATAAGGGATGTTTATCAGCCTGTTTCACACCTTGAAAACGAAGATGCATCTGTTTCGGCAAGAAATTGGACTCCGATACTTTTCCAATAGGAAATTTCTTCCGTTTTGGAATTTTTGGAAAATTAGAAAAATAAAAAGCAGTCCGGAGAGCGAATGAGGCACCCACAAGCCCTGCCACCGCCCCTACCCCCCTGGTGGCGGAGGGCAAGCTTGTGGGCACCTCGTGTGCCTACCGGACTCCGTTTTCTTGCGGAGGACTCCTTCTGGCCCAGAAAAATCAGTATATAGCCGCCCAAAGGTTTTGATCTCCGTATCGCCTAGTTTTCCTCTGTTTTCGTTTCGAGCTTGTTGTCTGCCGCAGATTTAGGTCAAGATGTCTTCTCAGGATTCAGAAGAAGAGATCTATGTGGCCGATGATCGTGCTAACTCTAGGATTAATGGGGACTTGGAACCATATGGCTGGACCACTGATGAGGAAGAGGACTATGAGCCCAAAGGGAAGGAGCAAACGAGTTCCGATGAAGAGGAGGTTCCTCTACCTCAACCTGCAAACACCCATGTGGAGTTCAAGGAGTCAAGCCTCCCTGACCATAGGAAGAAGCCTAAGACCTTGTTTATCCCTTCTCGTTTCTTGCAGGAGAGTAAGCAGGAGCTTTGCCATAGAGTTTTGAAACTTGAGGAGGAAAATGACGATCTAAGGGAGCAAAACTTTTTGCTCAAGTGGAAATTAGACAAGCTCAAGACTGCTCCAACAACACCACCATCACCACCAAAGGAAGACAACTAAGCATTGGTATGGGCAATCCCCTTGGCTTCTGCCAAGCTTGGAGGAGTTGCCCTGGTATCATATCACCTTTATATCTTTTGCTTTTACCTTTGTTTTAGTTCTTTTCTTTTCAGTTTTTATTTCTTCTTTTAGAGGAATAAGTCTTTAGTTTTTAGTTTGAGTCTTTTGCTTTTGTCTCTCCCCCGATGTATTCGAGCTTCCGAGCTACATAATAAAGAGTGTCTTAGTCAAGGGCTTTGCTTTGTGCCGTGATCAAAAGTATGAAAAGAACGATAGCATGAAAGATCATGAGACGATCTTATGGAAAGTGATAACTTCACTTATGACACATATGATGATTGAAACTTGTTGAGAATAAATCAACATAGACCTCAGTCATTTTTGCAATTAATAATAAGTAATAAGGAAAGAGAGGTTCACATATAAATATATCATCTTAGACACTTTTTACAATTGTGAGCACTCACCAAACTATTACATGCCTAGGAGTAGATGTTGGACAAGGAAGACAACATAATGAATTATGTTTGCTTGGTTCCAAACAATGTTATATGATTAGAGATCCCTTAGCATGTGACGTTTGCTTCCACCTCATATTAGCCAAAACTCCCGCACCAAGTAGAGATACTACTTGTGCATCCATAAACCTCCAACCAGTTTTGCCATGAGAGTCCACCATACCTACCTATGGATTGAATAAGATCCTTCAAGTAAGTTGTCATCGGTGCAAGCAATAAAAAATGCTCTCTAATATGTATGATCTATTAGTGTGTGTAAAATAAGCTTTGTACGAACCTGTGATGAGGAAGACATAAAAGCGACAGACTGCATAATAAAGTTCTTTATCACAGGAGGAAATATAGAGTGACGTTCCTCCGCACTAAGAGGACACACATTCAAACCTCAAAAGCGCATGACAACCTCTGCTTCCCTCTACGAAGGGCCTATCTTGTACCTTTACTTTTTGCCCTTGTAAGAGTCATGGTGATCATCACCAATTCCCTATTTTTGCCTTTGTCTTGGCTACCGTCACATGCTTGGGAAAGATCTATATTCATATATCAACTTGGAGTTGAGTACTCATGATTTATTGTTTTTGACTTTACCCTTGAGGTAACCGTTGGGAGGCAAAACTATAAGCCCCTATCTCTGAAACTTTGACACCATGAGTACCACGTGAGTTGTAACAATTGTGGAAAACAAAAGAGATGATTGAGTATGTGGGTTTGCCTTACAAGCTCTTATTTGACTCTTTCTGTTGTTGTGATAAATTGCAATTGCTTCAATGACTATGGACTATTGTTGGTTACTTCTCGTTAAGATTTTTGCTTCATGCTTTGATTTGTGAAGGAATTGTTACTTTCCCATAAGAATCTTTATGATATACTACTGTTCTATGTGTGATCATGATGCCCTCATGTCCGTATTATGTTTTATCGACACCTTCGTCCCTCAACATGTGGACATGTTTATGGAACTTGGTTTTCGCTTGAGGACAAGCAAGGTCTAAGCTTAGGGGAGCTGATACGTCCATTTTGCATCATGCTTTCATGTTGATATTTATTGCTTTTTGGGCTGTTATATTACTTGTGGTACCATATTTATGCATTTTCTCTCTTATTTTGCAAGGTTTATTTGAAGAGGGAGAATTCAGGCAGCTGGAATTCTGGACTGGAAAAGGAGCAAATCCTAGTCCACTATTCTGCACATCTCCAAATGCCGTGAAAAGTTACATGGACTTTTTTCTGGAATATATTAAAAATACTAGGCGAAAGAACTACCGGAGGGGGCCCACCAGGGCTCCACAAGCTTGCCCACCGCCACCACCACCCCCCTGTTGGGGAACGTCGCATGGGAAACAAAAATTTTCCTACGCGCACGAAGACCTATCATGGTGATGTCCATCTACGAGAGGGGATGAGTGATCTACGCACCCTTGTAGATCGTACAACAGAAGCATTAGTGAACGCGGTTGATGTAGTGGAACGTCCTCACGTCCCTCGATCCGCCCCGCGAACAATCCCACGATCAGTCCCACGATCTAGTACCAAACGGACGGCACCTCCGCGTTCAGCACACGTACAGCTCGACGATGATCTCGGCCTTCTTGATCCAGCAAGAGAGACGGAGAGGTAGAAGAGTTCTCCGGCAGCGTGACGGCGCTCCGGAGGTTGGTGATGACCTTGTCTCAGCAGGGTTCCGCCCGAGCTCCGCAGAAACGCGATCTAGAGGAAAAACCGTGGAGGTATGTGGTCGGGGTGCCGTGGAAAAGTCGTCTCAAATCAGCCCTAAAACCTCCGTATATATAGGTGGGAGGGAGGGGGCCTTGCCTTGGGGCTCAAGGAGCCCCAAGGGGGTCGGCCGAGTCCAAGGGGGAGGACTCTCCCCCCCCAAACCGAGTTGGACTAGGTTTGGTGGGAGGGAGTCCCCCTTCCTTCCCACCTCCTCCTTTTTTTTTCTTTCTCTCTTGATTTTCTTCTCCTTGGCGCATAGGGAACTTGTGGGCTGTCCCACCAGCCCACTAAGGGCTGGTGTGTCTCCCCAAAGGCCTATGGGCTTCCCCGGGGTGGGTTGCCCCCCCCCCCCGGTGAACTTCCGGAACCCATTCGTCATTCCCGGTACATTCCCGGTAACTCCGAAAACCTTCCGGTAATCAAATGAGGTCATCCTATATATCAATCTTCGTTTCCGGACCATTCCGGAAACCCTCGTGACGTCCGTGATCTCATCCAGGACTCCGAACAACATTCGGTAACCAACCATATAACTCAAATACGCATAAAACAACGTCGAACCTTAAGTGTGCAGACCCTGCGGGTTCGAGAACTATGTAGACATGACCCGAGAGACTCCTCGGTCAATATCCAATAGCGGGACCTGGATGCCCATATTGGATCCTACATATTCTACGAAGATCTTATCGTTTGAACCTCAGTGCCAAGGATTCATATAATCCCGTATGTTATTCCCTTTGTCCTTCAGTATGTTTACTTGCCCGAGATTCGATCGTCAGTATCCGCATACCTATTTCAATCTCGTTTACCGGCAAGTCTATTTACTCGTTCCGTAATACAAGATCCCGCAACTTACACTAAGTCACATTGCTTGCAAGGCTTGTGAGTGATGTTGTATTACCGAGTGGGCCCCGAGATACCTCTCCGTCATACGGAGTGACAAATCCCAGTATTGATCCATACTAACTCAACGAACACCTTCGGAGATACCTGTAGAGCATCTTTATAGTCACCCAGTTACGTTGCGACGTTTGATACACACAAAGCATTCTTACGGTGTTCGTGAGTTATATGATCTCATGGTCATAGGAACAAATACTTGACACGCAGAAAACAGTAGCAACAAAATGACACGATCAACATGCTACGTCTATTAGTTTGGGTCTAGTCCATCACATGATTCTCCTAATGATGTGATCCCGTTATCAAGTGACAACACTTGCCTATGGCCAGGAAACCTTGACCATCTTTGATCAACGAGCTAGTCAACTAGAGGCTTACTAGGGACATTGTTTTGTCTATGTATCCACACAAGCATTGTGTTTCCAATCAATACAATTATAGCATGGATAATAAGCGATTATCATGAACTAAGAAATATAATAATAACTAATTTATTATTGCCTCTAGGGCATATTCCAACAGTCTCCCACTTGCACTAGAGTCAATAATCTAGTTCACATCACCATGTGATTCCAACGAATCCAACACCCATATAGTTATGGGGTCTGATCACGTCTTGCTCGTGAGAGAGGTTTTAGTCAACGGTTCTGAAACTTTCAGATCCGTGTGTTCTTTACAAATTTTTATGTCATCTTATAGATGCTGCTACTACGTGCTATTCGGAAATGCTCCAAATATCTACTCTACTATACGAATCCTTTTCACTACTCATAGTTATTCGGATTAGTGTCAAAGCTTGCATCGACGTAACCCTTTACGACAAACTCTTTAACCACCTCCATAATCGAGAAAAATTCCTTAGTCCATTAGTTACTAAGGATAAATTTCGACCGCTGCTAGTGATTCAATCATGGATCACTCTCTGTACCTCTCAACATACTTTGAGTCAAGGCACACTTCAGGTGCGGTACACGGCATGGCATACTTTAGATTCTACGGCTAAGGCATAGAAGACGACCTTCGTCTATTCTCTTTATTCTGCCGTGGTCGGGTTTTGAGTCTTACTCAAATTCACACCTCACAACGCAACCAAGAACTCCTTCTTTGCTGGTCTATTGTGAACTCTTTCAAAAACTTGTCAAGGCATGCATCTTGTTGAAACTTCTATTAAGCGCTTTCGATCTATCTCCATAGATCTTTTGATGCTCAACGTTCAAGTAGCGTAATCCAGGTACTCCTTTGAAAACTTCTTTCAAACAACCTTGTATGCTTTACAGAAATTCTACATTACTTCTGATCCACAATATGTCAACCACATATACCTATCAGAAATTCTATAGTGCTCCCACTCACTTCTTTGGAAATACAAGTTTCTCATAAACCTTGTACAAACCCAAAATCTTTGATCATCTCATCAAAGTGTATATTCCAACTCCGAGATGCTTGCACCAGTCCATTGAAGGATCACTGGAGCTTGCATACTTGCTAGTATCTTTAGGATCGATAAAACCTTCTGGTTGTATCACATACAATGTTTGCTCAAGGAAACTGTCGAGAAAACAATGTTTTGACATCCTACATGCAATATTTCATAAATAATGCATCAACAACTAACATAATTCTAACAGACTTTTAGCATCGCTACGAGTGAGAAAGTCTCATCATAGTCAACTGTTTGATCTTATCGAAAACATCTTTGCGACAAGTCGAGCTTTTCTTAATAGTGACTTATCACCATCATCGTCTGTCTTCTTTTAAAGATCCATTTTTACTCAATAGCCCTATGACCATCAAGTAGTTCTACCAAAGTCTACACTTTGTTTTCACACATGGATCCTCTCTCGGATTTCATGGCTTCCAGCCATTTGTCGGAATCCGGGCCCACCATCGCTTTCTCCATAACTCGTAGGTTCACTGTTGCTCAACAACATGACCTCCAAGACAGGGTTACCGTACTACTCTGCAGCAGTATGCGACCTTGTCGACCTACGAGTTTTGTAGTAACTTGATTCGAAGCTTAATGATCATCATCATCAACTTCCACTTCAATTTGGTGTAGGCGCCACATGAACAACTTCCTGCGCCCTGCTACACACTGGTTGAAGTGATGGTTCAATAACCTCATCAAGTTATACTACCCTCCCACTCAATTCTTTCGAGAGAAACCTTTCCTCGAGAAAGGATCCGTTTCTAGAAACAAACACTTTGCTTTCGGATCTGAGATAGGAGATGTACCCAACTGTTTTGGATATCCTATGAAGATGCATTTATCCGCTTTGGGTTCGAGCTTATCAGACTGAAACTTTTTCACATAAGTGTCGAAACCCCAAACTTTCAAGAAACGACAGTTTAGATTTCTCTAAACCTCAGTCTATACTGTGTCATCTCAACGGAAATACGCGGTGCCCTATTTAAAGTGAGTGTGGTTGTCTCTAATGCATAACCCATAAACGATAGTGGTAATTTGATAAGAGACATCATAGTATGCACCATACCAAATAGTGCGTGGCTATGACGTTCAGACACATCATCACACTATGATGTTCCAGGTGGCATGAACTGCGAAACAATTTCCACATTGTCTTAACTGTGTACCAAAACTCGCAACTCACATATTCATTTCCATGATCATATCGTAGATAGTTTATCCTCTTGTTACGACGAACTTCACTCTGAAACGGAATTGAACTTTTCAACATTTCAGACTTGTGATTCATTAAGTAAATACTCCTGTATCTACTCAAATCGTCAGTGAAGTAAGAACATAATGATATCCACTGCGTGCCTCAACACCCATTGGACTGCATACATCAAAATGTATCACTTCCAACAAGTTACTATCTTATTTCATCTCAATGAAAACAAGGCCTTGCTCATGTGGTATGATTTGCATGTCACTAGTGATTCGAAATCAGGTGAGTACAAAGATCCATCAGCACGGAGCCTCTTCATGCAATTTATACTAACATGACTCAAGCGGCAGTGCCACAAGTAAGTGGTACTATCATCATCAACACGTATCTTTTGGCACCAATATCATGAACATGTGTAACACTACGATCGAGATTCAATAAACCATTGAAGGTGATTATTCAAGAAAATAGAGTAACCATTATTCTCTTTAAATGAATAATCGTATTGCAATAAACACGATCCAATCATGTTCATGCTTAACGCAAGCACCAAATAACAATTATTTAGGTTTAACACCAATCCCGATGGTAGAGGGAGCGTGCGGCGTTTGATCATATCAACCTTGGAAACACTTCCAACACGTATCGTCACCTCGCCTTTAGCTAGTCTCCGTTTATGTCGTAGCTTACATTTCGTGTTACTAATCACTTAGCAACCGAACCGGTATCCAATACCCTCATGCTACTAGGAGTACTAGTAAAGTACACATCAACATCATGTATATCAAATACACTTCTTTCGACTTTTGCCAGCCTTCTTATCTACCAAGTATCTAGAGTTGCTCCGCCTCAGTAACTGTTTCCCTCATTATAGAAGCACTTAGTCTCGGGTTTGGGTTTAATCTTGGGTCTCTTCATTAGTGCAGCAACTGTTTTGCCGTTTCACGAAGTATCCCTTCTAGCCCTTGCCTTTCTTGAAACTTAGTGGTTTTACAAACCATCAACTATTGATGCTCCTTCTTGATTTCTACTTTCGCAGTGTCAAACATCGCGAATCGCTCAAGGATCATTGTATGTATCCTTGATATGTTATAGTTCATCACGAAGCTCTCACAGCTTGGTGGCAGTGACTTTGGAGAACTATCACTATCTCATCTGGAAGATTAACTCCCACTTGATTCAAGCGATTGTCGTACTCAGACAATCTGAGCACATGCTCAACGATTGAGCCTTTCTCCTTTACTTTGTGGACAAACAATCTTGTCGGAGGTCTCGTACCTCTTAACAAGGGCACAATCATGAAATCACAATTTCATCTCTTTAGAACATCACTTATGTTCCGTGACGTTTTACAACATTTTCGGCGCCTTGCTTCTAAGCCATTAAGTATTTTTGTACTGAACTATCGTGTAATCATCAGAAACGTGTATGTCGGATGTTCACAGCATCCACAGACGACGCTCGAGGTGCAGCACACCGAGTGGTGCATTAAGGACATAAGCCTTATGTGCAGCAACGAGGACAATCCTCGGTTTTACAGACTTAGTCTGCAAAGTTTTCTACTATCAACTTTCAACTAAATTTTCTCTAGGAACATATAAAAACAGTAGAGCTATAGCGCAAGCTACATCGTAATTCGCAAAGACTATTAGACTATGTTCATGACAATTAGTTCAATTAATCATATTACTTAAGAACTCCCACTCAAAAAGTACATCTCTCTAGTCATTTGAGTGGTACATGATCCAAATCCACTATCTCAAGTCCGATCATCACGTGAGTCGAGAATAGTTTCAGTGGTAAGCATCTCTATGCTAATCATATCAACTATACGATTCATGCTCGACCTTTCGGTCTCATGTGTTCCGAGGCCATGTATGCACATGCTAGGCTCGTCAAGCTTAACCCGAGTGTTCCGCGTGCGCAACTGTTTTGCACGTTTGAAATTTTAGTGAGAGATCACCTCATAATGCTACCGTCGTTCTAAGCAAAATAAGGTGCATAAAAGGATTAACATCACATGCAATTCATAAGTGACATGATATGGCCATCATCACGTGCTTCTTGATCTCCATCACCAAAGCACCGGCACGATCTTCTTGTCACCGGCGTCACACCATGATCTCCATCATCATGATCTCCATCAACGTGTCGCCATCGGGGTTGTCGTGCTACTCATGCTATTACTACTAAAGCTACGTCCTAGCAAAATAGTAAACGCATCTGCAAGCACAAACGTTAGTTATAAAGACAACCCTATGGCTCCTGCCGGTTGTCGTACCATCGACGTGCAAGTCGATATTTCTATTACAACCTGATCATCTCATACATCCAATATATCACATCACATCATTGGCCATATAACATCACAAGCATACCCTGCAAAAACAAGTTAGACCTCCTCTAATTTTGTTGTTGCATGTTTTACGTGGTGACCATGGGTATCTAGTAGGATCGCATCTTACTTACGCAAACACCACAACAGAGATATATGATTTGCTATTTAACCTCATCCAAGGACCTCCTCGGTCAAATCCAATTCAACTAAAGTTGGAGAAACCGACACTTGCCAGTCATCTTTGAGCAACGGAGTTACTCGTAACGATGAAACCAGTCTCTCGTAAGCGTACGAGTAATGTCGGTCCAAGCTGCTTCAATCCAACAATACCGCGGAATCAAGAAAAGACTAAGGAGGGCAGCAAAATGCACATCACCGCCCACAAAAACTTTTGTGTTCTACTCGAGAAGACATCTACGCATGAACCTAGCTCATGATGCCACTGTTGGGGAACGTCGCATGGGAAACAAAAATTTTCCTACGCGCACGAAGACCTATCATGGTGATGTCCATCTACGAGAGGGGATGAGTGATCTACGTACCCTTGTAGATCGTACAGCAGAAGCGTTAATGAACGCGGTTGATGTAGTGGAACGTCCTCACGTCCCTCGATCCGCCCCGCGAACAATCCCACGATCAGTCCCACGATCTAGTACCAAACGGACGGCACCTCCGCGTTCAGCACACGTACAGCTCGACGGTGATCTCGGCCTTCTTGATCCAGCAAGAGAGACGGAGAGGTAGAAGAGTTATCCGGCAGCGTGACGGCGCTCCGGAGGTTGGTGATGACCTTGTCTCAGCAGGGCTCCGCCCGAGCTCCGCAGAAACGCGATCTAGAGGAAAAACCGTGGAGGTATGTGGTCGGGCTGCCGTGGAAAAGTCGTCTCAAATCAGCCCTAAAACCTCCGTATATATAGGTGGGAGGGAGGGGGCCTTGCCTTGGGGCTCAAGGAGCCCCAAGGGGGTCGGCCGAGTCCAAGGGGGAGGACTCTCCCCCCCCCCAAACCGAGTTGGACTAGGTTTGGTGGGAGGGAGTCCCCCTTCCTTCCCACCTCCTCCTTTTTTTTTCTTTCTCTCTTGATTTTCTTCTCCTTAGCGCATAGGGCACTTGTGGGCTGTCCCACCAGCCCACTAAGGGCTGGTGTGTCTCCCCAAAGGCCTATGGGCTTCCCCGGGGTGGGTTGCCCCCCCCCCCCCCCGGTGAACTTCCGGAACCCATTCGTCATTCCCGGTACATTCCCGGTAACTCCGAAAACCTTCCGGTAATCAAATGAGGTCATCCTATATATCAATCTTCATTTCCGGACCATTCCGGAAACCCTCGTGACGTCTGTGATCTCATCCGGGACTCCGAACAACATTCGGTAACCAACCATATAACTCAAATACGCATAAAACAACGTCGAACCTTAAGTGTGCAGACCCTGCGGGTTCGAGAACTATGTAGACATGACCCGAGAGACTCCTCGGTCAATATCCAATAGCGGGACCTGGATGCCCATATTGGATCCTACATATTCTACGAAGATCTTATCGTTTGAACCTCAGTGCCAAGGATTCATATAATCCCGTATGTTATTCCCTTTGTCCTTCGGTATGTTTACTTGCCCGAGATTCGATCGTCAGTATCCGCATACCTATTTCAATCTCGTTTACCGGCAAGTCTCTTTACTCGTTCCGTAATACAAGATCCCGCAACTTACACTAAGTCACATTGCTTGCAAGGCTTGTGAGTGATGTTGTATTACCGAGTGGGCCCCGAGATACCTCTCCGTCATACGGAGTGACAAATCCCAGTATTGATCCATACTAACTCAATGAACACCTTCGGAGATACCTGTAGAGCATCTTTATAGTCACCCAGTTACGTTGCAACGTTTTATACACACAAAGCATTCCTCCTGTGTTCGTGAGTTATATGATCTCATGGTCATAGGAACAAATACTTGACACGCAGAAAACAGTAGCAACAAAATGACACGATCAACATGCTACGTCTATTAGTTTGGGTCTAGTCCATCACATGATTCTCCTAATGATGTGATCCCGTTATCAAGTGACAACACTTGCCTATGGCCAGGAAACCTTGACCATCTTTGATCAACGAGCTAGTCAACTAGAGGCTTACTAGGGACATTGTTTTGTCTATGTATCCACACAAGCATTGTGTTTCCAATCAATACAATTATAGCATGGATAATAAACGATTATCATGAACTAAGAAATATAATAATAACTAATTTATTATTACCTCTAGGGCATATTTCCAACACCCCCCCCCCCCCGGTGGCGTAGGGCAGGCTTGTGGGCTGCCTGACGGCCCACTAGCCCCCCTCTTTTGCTATAAGAAGCGTCCTGGTCTAGAAAAAATCAATAGGGAGCTTTTTCATGGTTTCGCCGCCGCCACGAGGCGGAACTTGAGCATATCCATTCTAGAGCTCCAACAAGACGATCCTGTCGGGGAAACTTCCCTCCCGGAGGGGGAAATCGTCGCCATCGTCATCACCAACACTCCTTCCGTCGGAGGGGAGGCATCTTCATCAACATCTTCATAAGCACCATCTCCTCTCCAATCCCTAGTTCATCTCTTGTAACCAATCTTCGTCTCGCGACTCCGATTGGTACTTGTAACGTTGCTAGTAGTGTTGATTACTCTTTGTAGTTGATGCTAGTTGGATTACTTGGTGGAAGAGTTTATTTTCAGATCCTTGATGCTATTCATTACACCTCTGATCATGATTATGATTATGTTTTGTGAGTAGTTACTTTTGTTCCTGAGGACATGGGATAAGTCATGTTAATAATAGTCATGTGAATTTGATATTCGTTCGGTATTTTGATATGTTGTATGTTGTCTTTTCCTCTAGTGGTGTTATGTGAACGTCGACTACATAACACTTCACCATATTTGGTCCTAGAGGAAGGCATTGGGGAGTAGTAAGTAGATGATGGGTTGCTGGAGTGACAGAAGCTTAAACCCCAGTCTATGCGTTGCTTCGTGAGGGGCTGATTTGGATCCACTAGTTTAATGTTATGGTTAGACTTTGTCTTAATTCTTCTTTTGTAGTTGCGGATGCTTGCAAGAGAGGTTAATCATAAGTGGGATGCTTGTCCAAGTAAGGGCAGTACGCAAGCGCCGGTCCACCCACATATCAAACTATCAAAGTAACGAACGCGAATCATATGAACATGATGAAACTAGCATGACAGAAATTCCCGTGTCCTCGGGAGCGTTTTTCCTCCTATAAGACTTTGTTCAGGCCTGTCCCTTGCTACAAAAGGGATTGGGCCACTTGCTGCACCGTTGCTACTACTTGTTACTTGTTACTTTTTGCTTGCTACGTTTCACCTCGCTACACAATCACTTGTTACCGCTACTTTTAGTGCTTGCAGTTATTACCTTGTTGAAATCCGTTTATCAGAGCCTTCTGCTCCTCGTTGGGTTTGATACTCTTACTTATCGACAGGACTACGATTGAACCCCTATACTTGTGGGTCATCATTGTGCTGGTTGTGTTTTCAGGGAAAGAACTGTGGAACAAGCTGAAATTATATTGAATAATATCTTGAGCAATGATAATGCTTGGACTATTCCCGAACCACCTCCGAAGCCAACTTCGAAGAAAAGAGGTATTCTATTCCTCAGTCTTGAAGATATGCAAGAAGCCAAGAAATCTATGCAAGAGAAAGGTATTAAATCTAAAGATGTTAAGAATCTACCACCTATCGAAGAGATACATGGTCTTGATAACCCGACACAGGTATTAGAGGTAAATTTTCTTCGTAGATTCAATGAGAGTGATATTCCTTTTTATAAACCTGCTAGCTCATGCTTAGATGAATTTGATAACTTTGTTGCCAAACAACAAAGTTTCAATGATTATGTTAGGAGACAATTGGAATACAATGCTTGTATGCTTAGTCATTTAAGTGCTTGTGTGGATAGAAATGTCAATGATCTTAAGCTCTTGAGTAAACATGCCTCTATGGTCACTACTCAAGTAGAACAAGTACTTAAGGCTCAAAATGACTTGCTAAATGAGTTGAATGACAATTTTGTTAGAGTCGTCACTAGAGGTGGTAGAATTACTCAAGAACATTTGTATCCCGAGGGCCATCCTAAGAGAATTGAACAAGATTCTCAAGGAGTTAGCACTGATGCACCTAGTCATCCTGGTGATAGGAAGAAAAAGAAAGATGATAGGAACTTGCATGCTAGCAAACCTGCCGCTATTACACCTGAGAATCCAAATGATATCTCTGTTTCTGATGCCGAAACACAATCTGGTGATGAACATGAGCCTAGCGATGATATCGATAGTGGTGTTCATGATGATGCTCAACCTAGTAATGATAAGGATGTGGAGATTGAACCTAGTGTTGATCTTGATAAACCACAACCTAAGAATAGGAGATATGATAAGAATGACTTCATTGCTAGGAAGCATGGTAAAGAAAGAGAACCATGGGTACAGAAACCCTTGCCCTTTCCTCCCAAACCATCCAATAAAAAGGATGATGAGGATTTTGAGCGCTTTGTTGAAATGATTAGACCTGTCTTTCTGCAAATGCGTTTGACATATATGCTCAAAATGTCTCCTTATGCTAAGTACATGAAAGATATTGTGACCAATAAAAGGAAGATACCTGAGGTTGAGATTTCCACCATGCTTGCCAACTACACTTTTAAGGGTGGAACTCCTAAGAAACTAGGTGATCCCGGAGTGCCCACTATACCTTGCTCCATTAAAGGTAACTACGTTAGAACTGCTTTATGCAACCTTGGAGTTGGTGTTAGTGTTATGACTCGCTCTATTTACCATAGACTTGAATTGGATAAGTTGACACCCACTGAAATCTCCTTGCAAATGGTCGACAAATCAACTGCTTTCCCTATCGGCAATTGCGAGGATGTGCCTGTCGTGGTTGCTAACGTTACTATCTTAACGGACTTTGTTATTCTGTATATTCCCAAGGATGATGCCATGGCGGTCATCCTTGGAAGACCCTTTTTAAACACTGCAGGGGCTGTTATTGATTGCAACAAAGGCAATGTCACTTTCCATGTCGATGGTAATGGGCATACGGTTCACTTTCCGAAGAAACAATATCGTGTACATTGCATCAATGCTATTGAAAAAACTTCATCAATTCTTATTGGGAGCTTTGAATGCCCTATACCTACTGTTAAGATGAAGTATGATTCACTTGTTGGGGATATGCACATCCCCATTGAGGTAACCTAGTGACTATTCGAAAAATTTCTGGTTTTATGCGAATCGAAAAAAGTTTGTCAAGGAGACTTGATCAACCTCATTGACAGATTTCTTTTGATGACCATGAGATGGATGAATCTAAGAGTCACAAACCTCTATTCCGAACTTTTACCTTCGGTCGTTTAGAAGAAAAATAATAGATTTAGCTTTAGTTTTTCCTGTTTTCTGCTTTTTGCGTCCCATAGAAAAGTGTCCCGAAAATAAAAGTTCTTCAAATGCCCTGAAAATCAAGTATGATTTTTTCTGGAATTTTCGAAAAATTCTGAGACAAAGAGCTAGTCATGGGGGATGCACCAGTGGGCTACAAGCCCAGGAGGCGCGGGCACCCCCCCTGGCCACGCCTACCAGGCTTGTGGGGCCCACGTGGCCCCCTCCACTTATTCCAGTTCCCATCTCCTTCTCCTACCTCCAAAAAAAATCATTCCACAGCTCAAACCCGTGTTCTTGCTCTTCTTGTTGCGATTTTCGATCTCCTTGTGCAAAGCCCCATTCACCAAACTGTTTTGGGGAAATTGCTCCTTGGTATGTGACTCCTCCATTGGTCCAATTAGTTTTTGCTCTAGTGCCTTATTCGTTGCATATTTTTGCTACCTTGGTGACCCTGTTCTTGAGCTTTGCATGCTAATTTTAGCTGGTCCCAATTAGTTTTGATGCATGATATGGCCTCTAGGAACTTGTTGGAGTAGTTGCTATGAGTTTTGTTGAGCCTTGTTCACTTTTCCTTTGAGTCACTAAAAATTTCAGAAAATTTCAGAGAAAGAAAAAGGAAAATATGAGGAGGTTCCTAAGAGGCTCTTCAAGCCGTGACCCCAAGTAAGATGAAAATGAGAAGAAGAAACCCAAGTATCCGGTCCCCCAGTTGCAGAAGTTCGAGCGTGCGAGTGGCCAAGCGATGTGTTCTTACGTGCGCCGGTCTTTATGAGGATTTTTATTACTTGGTGGAGAACGCAGGCCTTACCACATTTGTTGAAGATAAGTGTCCACAATACCTCCTCCTCACTAATATTTTCATGGAAAGCTTTAACTTCTATCCGAGGAAGAGTCCTCCTATGGTTGAGTTCAAGTTATATGATATTCCCCAGTGCATGTCACTTCAGGATTTTTGCAATGTTTGCAAATTACCTTATGTTGGGGATATTCATGAACCTCGTCCACAGGACTTGGAAGCGTTCATCGATACTATTGTTGTAGGAGAGGAGAGAGGAGTATCTTGCGCTAGAGTTGCTAGCATACATTTTCCCGTGATTTGGTATTTCTCATTATTCGTGGGAAAATGTTTGATTGGCCGTGGGAAAGCTGGGGCCCTTAGCTCCCCAGATCTTGCGGTTTTGCGTGAAGCCCTTTATAATGATAAAACTTATAGCTTGGGCGATATAGTGGCTCAACGGTTGAACACGAACCATACTAAAGGCACTATTTATGGAGGTATCTATGCTACCCATCTTGCTAGACATTTTGAGATACCTATTAGACTGCACGAGGAAGAAGAGATGCTTCTTCCTCAGAGATATCTACATTATGATAGCATGGTTCGCCATGACTTTCTTGATAAAGATATAAATAAGAGGATGATTTATAACTTGGTATTTAGTCAGGGTACTCGTGAGACTATTACTTTGCCTGCTCCTTCTTTGTTCAACCTTCATCTAGGTAGGTACATTATAATGCCCTCGGACATCTACGCATATTGGGGCATAGCGCCACCACAGGCGCCCGTGCCCCAGCTACCAGTCGAGTACCAGACGCGAGTTTATCAGTGGGAGCCAGAGGAGCTCACCCAGCAGTGGCACCCTCAGTCCACTCCAGAGTACCCTGGAGACGGTTACTTGCCTCCTTGGGAGTAGACCAACTTAGGCCAAAAGCCTAAGCTTGGGGGAGTACGTGTTTCTCACCGACTTTACATTCATGCTCACACATTCACTTTGATAGTCGGTGTTCACACTTTGCCACTGTATCATCCATGCTAGTTTATTTCTTTTTTTCGCTTTCTTCTCATGTGTTTGTTTAGATTGAGAAACCCAAAAAGATTTCCCTTTCTTCTTTTGCTTGTTGGGAGCTTTCCCGTGTAAATAGTTTTGTTTTTCTTTGGGTCAAGGTAGAAGACCATGGTTACAATGTTTAGTGGCTCTCGTATGCATATCTGTTTATCCTTCAAAGAGCCATATTACTTTGTCTTCTCGTATGTGTTTGCTTACAGATTCCAGCTTAGTCCAATGCACGAGCACTCCCATTATTATTCACTTCATTCGGTCGTGCAAGTGAAAGGCAATAATGACGATATATGATGAAGTGACTGAGCCTGGAAAAGTGGTATGAACTCGATCTATTTTGTTTTCGTAAATATGACTAGCTCATCGTTCCTGATTCAGTTTTGTTGTGAGAGAAACATGTTTGCAATGACAACTTAGAGATCATAGTTTCTGATGCCATGCTTAATTAGCTAGGAGCTTATAATGGTTTGTCTTGGATGCCAACATGAATTTCAAGATGATTATGATGTAGTATGATAGGATGGTATCCTCCTTTGAATGATTCAAGTGGCTTGACTTGGCACATGTTTATGCATGTAGTTGAAACAAAATCAACATAGCCTCTATGATGTTCATGTTCATGGTGATTTATGTCCTACTCATGCTTGCACTCAATGTTGGTTAATTTCAATGCATATTGATAAATGTTGTCGCTCTCTAGTTGGTCGCTTACTAGTCTTTTGCTAGCCTTCACTTGTACTAAGCGGGAATACTACTTGTGCATCCACTTCCATAAACCCAAAGTTGTTCCATACGCGTCCACCATACCTACCTGTATGCGGTATCTACCTGCCGTTCCAAGTAAATTTGCATGTGCCACTCTCTAAATCTTCATGTAATAATATGTTTTGCATGCTCGAACCGGTCATGTGGTGACAAGGGGCGATCAGTATCTTCCATGTTAGGCGTGTTATCCTCGATACGTGTTTATTCACTATCACTCATGAGAAAGGGGCCAGTAATTGGAATGCCGACTTCCATGCTCAAATCGAAAAGATAATTTCAAACAAAACTCCCCCTGGATTGTTGTTAGTATGGACGGCACTCGAGTATTCGGCTAGTCGTGGAGTGTGATTGATCGGTGATGGGGGAGTCAAAACTTTACTTTTCTGTTTGGGAACCGCCTATAGTATGTGTAGCATGGAAGATGGTGAAAACTCTTGGTCATCGCATTAACAATGAAAGCATGCCACCCAAAATTATTTGTCACTGTCTTCAAAGCTTGAGCTCTGGCACCTTTGCAAATCAATGCTTCCCTCTGCGAAGGGCCTACCTATTTATGTTCTATTGAGTCATCCTCTCCTTATAAAGGCACCAGTTAGAGAGCAACTCCGTCATTTTTATGCTTTGCTTTTAATTGTTATTGAGTATGATTGTGACTGGATCTTCTTTGCCATGAATTACAATGTTCAGTCAGCCCTTGGTCTTTGAAGGTGCTCTGCATTTATGTTTTGTGGTCTCAGAAAGAGCTAGCGAGATACCATCTGTTCATATTGCTTCATGATTGTTTTGATTGGAGTGTTGACGTTTGAAACTCATTGTTATTGCTCGCTAGTTGATTATGCCATTGATATGAGTTTGCCATGAGACCTAAATGTCATTGATTATGTGGTTAGCTTATGATCTTGCTGAAAATCTGAATATGAGTTAGACATAATTACAACAACAAGATCAAACATAGTTCGTAAAAGTTTTTCTTTTGTCTCTTTCAGTTTGTCAACTGAATTGCTTGAGGACAAGCAAGGCTTTAAGCTTGCGGGAGTTGATACGTCTCCATCGTATCTACTTTTCCAAACTCTTTTGCCCTTGTTTTGAACTCTAATTTGCATGATTTGAATGGAACTAACCCGGACTAAAGCTGTTTTCAGCAGAGTCGCCATGGTGTTGTTTTTGTGCAGAAATAAAAGTTCTCGGTATGACCTGGAAATTTACGAGGATTTTTTGTGGAATATAAAAAAAATACTGGCCGAAGAATCAACCGGAGACGTGGAGCGAGGAGCCCACAAGCCCAGGAGGCGCGGGCCCCCTGGCCACGCCTGGCAGGCTTGTGGGGCCCTCAAGGCTCTGCCACCTACAACTCCAGCTCTATTTAGTCCCTTCTGCCCAGAAAAAAAAATCAAGGAGAAGAGTTCATCGCATTTTACGATACGGAGGCGCCGCCACCACCTGTTCTTCCTCTCGAGGGCAGATCTGGAGTCCGTTCTGGGCTCCGGAGATGGGAGATCATCGCCGTCGTCATCACCAACCATCCTTCATCGCCAATTCCATGATGCTCTTCATCGTTCGTGAGTAATCTCATCGTAGGCTTGCTGGACGGTGATGGGTTGGATGAGATCTATCATGTAATCGAGTTAGTTTTGATGGGGATTGATCCCTAGTATCCATTATGTTCTGAGATTGATGTTGCTACTACTTTGCCATGCTTAATGCTTGTCACTAGGGCCCGAGTGCCATGATTTCAGATCTGAACCTACTATGTTCTCATCAATATATGTGTGTTCTTGATCCTATCTTGCAAGTTGTAGTCACCTACTATGTGTTATGACCTGGCAACCCCGGAGTGACAATAGCCGGTACCACTCCCGGAGATTACCATAGTATGAGGAGTTCATGTATTCACTAAGTGCTAATGCTTTGTTCCGGTTCTCTATTAAAAGGAGAACCTTAATATCCTGTAGTTTCCATTAGGACCCCGCTGCCACGGGAGGGATGGACAATAGATGTCATGCAAGTTCTTTTCCATAAGCATGTATGACTATATACGGAATGCATGCCTACATTACATTGACGAACTGGAGCTAGTTACATATCTCCCCATGTTATAACTGTTACATGATGAATGTCATCCGGCATAATTATCCATCACTGATCCAATGCCTACGAGTTTTTCCTACTGGTCCTTGCCACGTTACTTTGCCGCTACTGCTGTCACTACTACTACTGTTACTGCTGCTACTGTTGCTATCACACTACTTTGCTACTGAAACTTTGCTGCAGATACTAAGTCTTTCAGGTGTGGTTGAATTGACAACTCAACTGCTAATACTCGAGAATATTCTTTGGCTTCCCCTTGTGTAGAATCAACAAATTTGGGTTGAATACTCTACCCACGAAAATTGTTGCGATCCCCTATACTTGTGGGTTATCATGACCCTGCCCTAGGTACATATCCCCATCACTACCGCTAAAAATTCATTCTTAGTAGTAGCGTAATTCTTTTGAGCACTATCAAGGGTTTTGCTAGCATAATGTATAACATTGAATTTCTTATCAACCCTTTGTCCAACACAGCTCCAATAGCAAAATCACTAGCATCACACATGATTTCAAAAGGCAAATCCAATCAGGTGGCTGGACTATAGGGGCGGTTATCAAAGCTTTCTTAAGAACTTCGAAGGCTTCCTTACAATCTTCATCAAAGACAAAAGGAATATCCTTCTGGAGAAGATTAGTGAGAGGTTTAGAAGTCTTAGAAAAGTCTTTAATAAATCTTCTACAGAAACCAGCATGACCCACGAAACTACGAATACCTCTGATGTCCTTTGGATAAGGCATCCTCTCGATTGCTTCGACCTTTGCCTTGTCCACCTCGATTCCCTTTTCAGAAATCTTGTGGCCAAGAACAATTCCCTCATTGACCATGAAGTGGCACTTCTCCGAGTTGAGTACCAAGTTTGTCTCCTCACATCTCTGCAATATTTTATTAAGGTTGTGGAGACAATGGTCAAAGGAGGTTTCATAGACGGAGAAATCATCCATGAAAACCTCCACAATGTCCTCACACAAACCATGAAAGATAGCAGATATACACCTTTGAAAAGTAGTAGGAGCATTGCATAAACGAAAAGGCATATGTCTATAAGCATAAGTACCAAAAGGACAAGTAAAATTGGTCTTCTCTTGATCGGCAGTGTTAACATGAATTTGAGAGAAGCCAGAATACCCATCAAGATAGCAAAAGTGAGTGTTTTTGGATAACCTTTCAAGCATTTGGTCGATGAACGGCAGTGGGTAGTGGTCCTTCCTGGTTGCCTTGTTCAGCTTCCTGTAATCATTACACATTCTACATCCAATAATAATTCTTTGAGGTATTAGTTCGTTCTTATCATTAGGAACCACAGTCGTACCTCCTTTCTAAGGAACACAATGTACCGGACTTACCCACTTACTACCAGCTATAGGGTAGATAATACCTGCGGCTAGAAGCTTGAGGATTTCGGTCCTCACAACATCCTTCATCTTTGGGTTTAACCACCGTTGATGATCAACAACCGCTTTAGCATCAGGCTCAAGATTGATAGTATGCTGACAAATAGATGGACTAATCCCCTTAAGATCATCAAGGGTATAGCCAATAGCGCCTTGGTGTTTACGAAGGACTTCCAATAATCGCTCTTCTTCATATCCTGAAGGGTTAGAATTGATAATAACAGGATATACTTTCTTTTCATCTAAATAAGCATACTTGAGCGTACTCAGAAGAGGTTTAATATCAAACGTCGTGTCTTATTTTGGTTTCGATAAAATTCCCAAAGGCTCAACCGGAAGGTTGTGCTTCAGGATAGCAGATTGTCTCAAGAATATGTCATCTAGCTCATTCCTTTCCTGCACATGCATATCATTCTCGTGGTCCTCCATAAATTGCTGCAAAGGATCGTTAGGAGGAATAACAATAGAAGCAATCTCTTCAATAATTTTATCATTAGTAGGCAAATCAGTACCACGAGTTTTCTTTGAGAATTTAGAAAAGTTAAATTCATATAGCTGACCATTAAATTCAACGCATACTTTACCTTTCCTGCAATCTATAATAGCTCCACAAGTTTTGAGAAAAGGCCTACCAAAGATAATAGGGCAAATACTATATTGCACTGAACCAAGTACTAGAAAATCAGTAGGATATTTTACCTTTCCACATAGAACTTCAACATCTCGCACAATTCCAATACGAGAGATAGTTTCTTAGTTTGCAAGATGAATAGTAACATCAATGTCTTTAATTTCACATGGTAGAATATCATTCATGATCTCTTGATAAAGTGAAAAAGGAATAGCACTGGATCCGAAATCACATAGTCCGTAATAATTATGATCTCCTATTTTAACACATACAATTGGAGTACCTGAAATTGGGCCTTTATTCTTGGCTGTAAGAAGGTTAGTAGAAACATCACAAAAATTTATCTTGCCTGAGATACTGCTTGGAAGAAGAACGACTCCGTGAAGGAGACGAACCGACGTAGTCGAACGGATCCTCACATTCCCACACGCTTGCGGAACTTAATCAGGCCCTCATGCTCATCAGTCGTTCTTTCACTTTCATTCAGTATGCGTGTGACAAAAGAATGCTCCCTCATCCTGGTGGGAAAAGGGGGCTTTTCATATAAAACTGCAGGCAAGATAGGGTCAACAACATTGATATCAACGGGTAAATCCTTAAAAGGTTTATGGTGTTGATCCTCCCTCTTCTTAGAGGAGTCAATATGAGAGGCAAAGTCTTTGAAAAAATCAATTAGAAGTTGGGAATCAAAACCAATCTTAACAGAAAAGGCTTTGAAGTAATCAGTTCCACATAGCTCTCAATGTAATCATGCTCGTAATTTATAACGGGTTCAATACGTTTACCAATCACCCAGTCTTCAGTGTTCATCCGGATCCTTTCAATAAGATCCCACTTAGCTTTAGTGCTTTTGTTGGAGAATGCCCCACTAGAGGAGGCATCAAGCATCTCTTTACCTTCACGAGAAAGTCTTGCATAAAAATTTGTAAGAATAATTTCCTTGGAGAACTCATGATTGGGACATTTGAGCATTAGGGACTTCAATCTCCCCCAAGCTTGAGCGCCGCTTTCTCCGTCACGAGACAAAAAGTCATAAATATAGTTCCTGTCTCGATGTATCTCATGAAGAGGATAAAACTTTGCATAAAAGAGAGCCATAAGATATTGCCAATTTAATAAATGAGAGTTATCGAGAAGCCTATACCAATCCAAAGCCTTATCTTTTAATGATCGAGAAAATAGCTTTCTCATAAGAAAATCCATCCATATACGTGCAAGCTTGAATAAGGAGCATAGCTATGAAAGATATAGCAAGTGTTCACCTGGATGTCTATCTCCTGCATATCGATTAGCCAACACACAATCAATAATACAAGTTGGTATTTTAAAGGGCACAATTTCAGTAGGTGAGGGAGGCTTCTCCGCCACAATAGCGTTGGGGTGGTTCCCCACAAGCAACAAACCAAGAGCAGAGTTGTCCATAGGGACAAAAAGCGGAAACAGTAAACTAAAACAACACGTACAGCGTAAAGGTCCCCTTACCAATTTCGCTTACCAATATCGCTACGCTCCCCGACAACGGCGCCAGAAAATGGTCTTGATGACCCACAAGTGTAGGGGATCTATCATAGCCTTTTAGATAACTAGGGGTGTCGAACCCAACGAGGAGCAGAAGGTATTGGCAAACGACCTTGACCAAGGAATAACTGCAAGTACTGAAAGGTAACTTTTTATGGGTTTTCTGGTATAAGCAACAAGGAAATAAATGCAAGGAAAGTAAATGGTGCCGAGGTGCAGTAATTGGCCCAATACTTTTGAACACAAAGGATAAGCCGAGGGACTAAACTTATAAAGACTAAGGCATTCCTGAGGACACACGGGAGATATAGTCAGTGCTTTCGCCATATTTTGTCTAGTACTATGTTTTGTATTGATAAGTTTTATGTGGGTGGATCTTAACTAGTGCACCGTCTAGGCTAAGACAAGTACACTCTTATGATTAATCCCTCTTGCAAGCGTCCGCAAATACAAGAGAGAAATTAAGGCAAATCCTAACCATAGAAATAAGCTAGGATCCAATGCTTCCTCGTGCAAAAGTATGCGAACTGGGGTTCAGGTTTCTGTCACTCCGACTACCCACCATAAGCATTCTTTATACACGATGCATTCCCCTAGGTCCTTAAAAAGGCGAAGTTTTATGTAGTCGAAGTTCACATAACACCACTAGAAGAATAACACCATAACTTAAATATCAATCAACACATATTACTTCAACATCATATGACTACTAGCAACTAGACTTCTCCCATCTACTAAAGAACTAAAGTGACTACTCACAAGACATAAAAGAGAACATGGTCAGATGTGATGAAAATATGATAAACAATCTGGTCATAAACAATAATTCTCCAACAAAACTCAATAGCATTCACCACAAAAGAGTAATCAACACCGGTAGAGTAGAGGGGATGAATAGTGCAAGGTACAACTCCGATTGCAATCGTAAAATAAGATGGGGTGAAGATGGAGATGGTGCTCGTGTTGAGGGTGATGGTGATGATGATCTCGATGATGCTCGTGACAATGGTGATGGCGATGATGACGATCTCCCCCTCCGGGAGGAGTTCTCCCCGGCGAAATCTGCCCGCCGGAAATGTATTTTTTTCTCTGTAGGTTTCTGCCCCAGAGCGGCGACGGAACTCCGAAAAAACTTCTGTCCCCGTAACTTTTAGGTCACGAGGATCATATAGGCCAAAGGAGAGCACCGGAGGCAGGACCCACCACCCAGGCAGCCTCTGGGCGCGGCATAGGGGTGACCCGCGCCAGCAGGTCGCGTGGGTGCCTTCTGGCCCCCCTCCGACCCTTCTTTGGCCTATCTTCGTGATCTGTTTGTAAACTCCTTCCCCGTAAATTTCAGCACAATTGGAGATGTTCTGATATGGTAACTCTTCGTGCTATTTTCTCCGCTGAATCCTGCGTCTGCTGTTTCGGCACCGGAAAGTTGTAAACTGTGTAAAATAAGCCAAAACACTATAAGTACATCATCATAATGTGAAATATATCAATGAATAGAGACAAATTATGATACAAAATAGTGATGCATTTTGGACATATTAGCCAGTAGCAGCACAGTGCAAAGAACATGGCAAAAATTGGGATACGTGGGAATCGAACCAAGTACCTCCTGGTTGTAGTCAAACACACGGACCAGCTGAGCTACAATGGGCAAGTGATATTTGATGGGTTTGTCATACTATGGCACATCCCTTCGAGCTGATCTAAACGAATCTGAATCAAACACAGAGCCGCTGGCGAGCTAAAAAAACAAAGCACAAAACAAAAAGTTGGAGGCGCTAGGGATTGAACCCAAGACCTCTTGCTTGCTAGCGTTGTGGGTTGACCAGCTAAGCTACGGCATGTTCGTGTACAAAACTAGCGCTAACATCATATTATCTATGCATGACAGAATGGATCTAGGACAAAACGGAAGCCTTGGCCACGGTTGAACTGCTTACAGAGGGGGGTCAGAGATCGACATGCTAGGCGATGACGGCGGGCACGGAGGCCGGGAATGGAACGGTGGAGTTTGGAGAGGTCGGATCCAGGGGCGAGGATCCCTTCCCGGTGGAGGCAGGGGAGGGAGGTGCTCAGAATTGAGCTCCTACTCGAGGGCACCGTTGACTCTCCTGTAGAGACACGGGAGAGAGAGAGCAATGTGACAGAGCGAGAGGCACGGTGATGGGAGAGAGAGGGCGAGGGGCAGCGGAGAGAACCGGTGAAGGGGTGGACTGGCGGCGGCGCGACCTTCGCGACTACGGCAGTCGGACGAGCACGGAGGCATCGGCGCTGTCGAGCGGGGCACAAGGCCGAGCTCCCAAGCGGTGCGGCGATGCAGGCTGCTCCGAGCCCTAATGGGCTAGAGCGGGCCAGCATCGGGCCCGAGCGGGATGCACGGGGCAGGAAGGGGCTGGCATCGGCGCAAGGGGTGGAGGCGGTCAGGAGGGACAGATGGCGCGCCCCGGTTGGATGGAGGGGCGGCTGGCGGCGGCTGGGTGGCTCGGTGGCACGCCAAGTGGCGGCGAAGGACGGGGCCGACACGTAAATCGAGGCCGAGGTGGGAGGAGGCTGGTAGGCTAGGGTTTTGCCCTAATTTGGCATGGGGAGGTTGTTAAATAGGGAAAGGGGGTTAGGGTTAGGGGGTTTGGGCGTTTTGCGACCCTCCGATCATGATCAGACGGTCCGATCAGAGAGGTGGTTTTGGTGGGCTGTGTTAGATAGGCTAGGTGGGGATGAGAGGGAGATTGGTGGCCCGGCGCGATATTTTAAAACACCAAAAAAACGCTCGACGATAACCCATGATGGTGCCCTAGAGTCGACCGTTCGGGTATCAAACGGACTCCGATAGGAACGAAATTTGACAGGCGGCCTAACTACATTAAAATAAAACCGCACGCCAAGTTTCAACCTAATACGAGAATATTTTTAATGCACTTTTAAAAACAAGATTTAACGATGTCGTGGGTGCGTGCGTGTGTGGTTGGTCTTGAAATGCTCAACGATGATAATGGGGAGAACCGGCAACTAATAACGGATGCAGGTTTTGAAAACTAGCGGCAACGGTGTGTCGTTGCAATGCAGATGATGCGCATGATGCGATGATGAATGCGACAGACAATCTTACAACACGACGACAACAACATAAAAGGGGAATCTTCTGGAGCGTCGGTCTCGGGCTCGCACAAACTATTTATCTCAAACATTGTTGATTTTCTCTCCGTGCTTACCAGCGGATGAATGCTATGTTGGTAATTGCTACAATCCCTTGGATTCGTTTGAAGTATCCCTTTTTGATGAACTTGATGATTTTTATGCTTGTGGTAATGATGCAAATATGAATTATGATTATGGAGATGAACTTGCTATAGTTCCTTATGTGAAGCATTAAATTGTTGCTATTGCACCCACACATGATAGTCTTATTATCTTTTTGAATTCTCCCATCTATACTATATCATAGAAGTTTGTTCTTATTAAGGATTATATTGATGGGTTGCATTTTACTGTTGCACATGATGATGAGGAATATAATATGCATGTGCTTGTTGATCCTACTTGCAACTATTATGAGATAATAACCAAATCTTCACCTCTGTATTTTCCCAATACGACAAAATTGCAAGAAACTACCTATGCTATGTATTGGCCTTTACTTTTTGTGAATGAATTATTCTTTTATTACATGCCAATCCATAGAAAGAGAGTTAGACTCCTTTGTTATATGATATATATTACTTTGCTCTCACTACTAAATTACAAATCATTGTTAATTAAAATTAGTTTTGGTATACCTTGAGATCCGGGTGGATCAATTACTCTAGCACTTTATGCGTAGCTTAATGGCGTGGGACACAACCCAAAAGTTTTACAGAGTACTTTTATTCTCTAGTGTGCTTATAAAAATATTTAAAAACAAACAAAATAAAGTGGGGAACTTAAAACATTTAAAAAAAAGTAAAAGTGAAAGTGAGAAAGACGAGCACCATTGAAGCGGGGGACGTCCTTGAACTTTGTTCATGCCCATGGAAACTTTGTTAATCTTGATTACATAAAATTTTCAACAAAAATAATTATCCCCTTGTACAAATCCATTTTATTATAAAAAATAATGTGCCAAGATCTACCTTTAGGGTCTTTATACTTCTTGATTGATATGTGGTGTGCACAAACAGAAACCTTGGTTGTAGTGTTTGATTTTTCATATTTTAGTGGAACTTCAAAAGTTTCTGAAATTTTTACACAGTACATTATTCAATTTTGTTATCACTTCATAATGTTTCAGAATTTTTGGAGTTACATAAGTATATCTTTCACCTTCATATTTACACACTCTCATGTTTTCATAGATTCTTGTTATAGTTTGTTTATTTGCTTGTGTTTGCAATTTTGCCGAGCCACATTGATTTGAGAGCAGTAGAATTGTGTTATCATAGAATAGGTAATGTTTGATTATAATTATACAACAGTGATACAACAAGAGATGAAGGTATTTGATGTTATATGTACTAACCCCTCTAATAAAAGTTATGTTAATTTTTGTGTGGATGAAGTGTCCGAAGACCGTGGAGGTATCTTATGACCCACAAGTATAGGGGATCAATCGTAGTCCTTTCGAAAAGTAAGAGTGTCAAACCCAACGAGAAGCAGAAGGCTCTGATAAACGGTTTTCAGCAAGGTAATAACTGCAAGCACTGTAAGTAGCGGTAACAAGTGATGGTGTAGTGAGGTGAAACGTAGCAGGTGAAAAGTAACAAGTAACAAGTAATAGCAACGGTGTAGCAAAGTGGCCCAATCCCTTTTGTAGCAAGGGACAAGCCTGAACAAAGTCTTATAGGGGGGAAAACGCTCACGAGGACACACGGGAATTTCTGTCATGCTAGTTTCATCATATTCATATGATTCGCGTTCGTTACTTTGATAGTTTGATATGTGGGTGGACCGGTGCTTGGGTACTGCCCTTACTTGTACAAGCATCCCACTTATGATTAACCCCTCTCGCAAGCATCCACAACTACGAAAGAAGAATTAAGACAACGTCTAACCATAGCATTAAACTAGTGGATCCAAATCAACCCCTTACGAAGCAACGCATAAACTGGGGTTTAAGCTTCTGTCACTCTAGCAACCCATCATCTACTTACAACTCCCCAATGCCTTCCTCTAGGCCCAAATATGGTGAAGTGCTATGTAGTCGACATTCACATAACACCACTAGAGGAAAAGATAACATACAACATATCAAAATACCGAACGAATACCAAATTCACATGACTATTAATAGCAAGACTTATCCCATGTCCTCAGGAACAAAAGTAACTACTCACAAAGCATAATCATAATCATGATCATAGGTGTAATGGGTAGTATCAAGGATCTGAACATAAACTCTTCCACCAAGTAATCCAACTAGCATCAACTACAAAGAGTAATCAACACTACTAGCAACCTTACAAGTACCATTCGGAGTCGCGAGACGGGGATTGGTTACAAGAGATGAACTAGGGTTTGGAGATGAGATGGTGCTGATGAAGATGTTGATGGTGACGAGTCCCCTCCGATGAGAGGAGTGTTGGTGATGACGATGGCGACGATTTCCCCCTCTGGGAGGGAAGTTTCCCCGGCAGGATCGTCCTGCCGGAGCTCTAGATTGGTTCTGCTCAAGTTCCGCCTTGTGGCGGCAGCGCCTCCTTGAAAAAGCTCCGCCCTTATTTTTTCCGAACGAAACCCTTCATGTAGGAGAAGAGGGGGGCCAGTGGGCCACCAGGGTGCCCACAAGCCCTGTAGCCACGGCTAGGGGGGCAGGCCGCAGCCACCAGGCTTGTGGGCCCCTGGCAGCTCCCATGTGGCACTTCTTTCGCCCAGTATTTTTTATATATTCCCAAAAAATTCCACGTTGATTTTCAGGGCATTTGGAGTTGCGCAGAATAGAGGACTCAGACTTGCTCCTTTTCCAGTCCAGAATTCGAGCTACCGGTATTCTCCCTCTTCAAATAAACCTTGCGAAATAAGAGAGAAAAGGCATAAGTATGGTACCACAAAGTATAATAACAGTCCATAAAGCCATAAATATCAATATGAAAGCATCATGCAAAATGGACGTATCAACTCCCCCAAGCTTAGACCTCGCTTGTCCTCAAGCGAAAACCAAGATCCATAAACATGTCCACATGTGTAGGGATGAAGGTGTCGATAAAACATAATACGTACATGAGGGCATCATGATCACACATAGGACAACAATACATCATAAGGATTCTTATGGGAAAGTAACAATTCCTTCACAAAGCAAAGTATGAAACAAAAAAACTTACCGAGAAGTAGCCAACAATAGTCCATAGTCATTGAAGCAATTGTAATTTATCATAACATCAGAAAGAGTCAAATAAGAGCTTGTAAAGCAAATCCACATACTCAATCATCTCTTTTGTTTTCCACAATTGTTACAGCTCACGTGGTACTCATGGTATCAAAGTTTCACTTGGACACAGAGAAAGATAGGGGCTTATAATTTTGCCTCCCAACCATTTACCTCAAGGGTAAAGTCAACAATAATAAAGCATAAGTACTCATCTCCAAGTTGATATATGAATATAGATCTTTCCCTAGCATATGACGTTCACCAAGATGAAGACGGAATAGGGAATTGGTGTTGATCATCATGACTTCCACAAGGACAAAAGTAAAGGTACAAGATAGGCCCTTCGCAGAGGGAAACAGAGGTTGTCATGCGCTTTTAAGGTTTGGATATACAACCTCTTAGTGTAAAGGAACGTCACTTTATATTGCCCCGTGTGATAAAGAACTTTATTATGCAGTCTGTCGCTTTTATGTCTTCCTCATCACAGGTTCGTACAAAGCTTATTTTCCACACACTAATAAATCATACATACTTTAGATAGCAACTTTTTATTGCTTGCACCGATGACAACTTACTTGAAGGATCTTACGCAATCCATAGGTAGGTATGGTGGACTCTCATGGCAAAATTGGGTTGAAGGTTTATGGATGCACAAGTAGTATTTCTACTTAGTACGGAAGTTTTGGCTAATATGAGGTGGAAGCAATCGTCACATGCTAAGGTATCTCTAGACATATAACATTGTTTGGAACCGAGCAAACACAATTCATTATGTTGTCTTCCTTGTCCAACATCTACTTCTAAGCATGTAATAGTTTGGTGAGTGCTCACAACTATAGAAAGTGTCTAAGATGATATATTTATATGTGAACCTCTCTTTCCTTATTACTTCTTATTAATTGCAACAATGAATGGGGTCTATGTTGGTCTATTCTCAACAAGTTTCAATCATCATACTTGTTATATATGAAGCTATCACTTTCCATAAGATCATCTCATGATCTTTCATCTATCGTTCTTTTCATACTTTTGAATCACGGCACAAAATAAAGCCCTTGACTAAGATACTCTTTATTATATAGCTTGCAAGCTCGAATACATCAGGGGAGACACAAGGCAAAAGACTCAAACTAAACACTAAAGACTTATTCCACTAAGAGAAGAAATAAAAACTGAAAAGAAAGAACTAAAACAAAGGTAAAAACAAAAAAATATAAAGGTGATACGATACCAGGGCAACTCCCCCAGGCTTGGCATAAGCCAAGGGAGTTGCCCATACCAATGTTTAGTTGTCTTCCTTTGGTGGTGATGGTGGTGGAGTCTTTGCAGAGGTCTTGAGCTTGTTTAATTTCCAATGGAGCATGAAATTCTGCTCCCTCAGATCGTCGTTTTCTTCTTCAAGCTTCAACACCCTTTGGCATAATTCCTGCTTACTCTCCTGCAGGAAACGAGAAGGGATAAACAAAGTCTTATGCTTCTTCCTGGAGTTGGGGAGGCTTGACTTCTTGAACTCCACATGGGTGTTTGTAGGTTGAGGTAGAGGAGCCTCCTCCTCGTCAGAGCTTGTTTGATCCTTCCCCTTTGGTTCATGATCCTCTTCCTCATCTGTGGTCCAACCATAAGGCTCTAAGTCCCCATTAATCCTGGAGTTAGCACGGTCATCGGCCACATAGATCTCTTCTTTTGAATCTTGAGAAGACATCTTGACCTAAATCTGCGGCACACAACAGGCTCGAAACGAAAACAGAGGAAAACTACGCGATACGGAGATCAAAACCCTCAGGCGTATATATAATGATTTTTTCTGGACCAGAAGGAGTGCTCCGCAAGAAAATGGAGTTCGGGAGGCACACGAGGTGCCTACAAGCCCTGTAGCCGCGACCAGGGGGAGGCCGCGTCTACCAAGCTTGTGGCCGCCTCGTGCGCTCTCCGGACTGCTTTTTTATTTTTCTATTTTTTCATAAATTCCAAAACAGAGAAAATTTCCTACTAGAAAAGTTTTGGAGTCCAATTACTTACCGAAACACATACCTCTTCGTTTTCAGAGTCTGAAACGGGCTGATAAACATCCCTTATGTACTCCTCTGGAGTTATGATATTGATGATATTGATGATATTGCTCTCAACATTTATGGGAGTACCAGAGATATAATGCTTGATTATTTGCCCATTTACCACTCCAGGAAAATTACCTTCCGTGTTATTGATTTTGATGGCACCGGAACGGTATACTTCCTCGACAACGTAGGGACCTTCCCATTTAGAGAGAAGCTTGCTTGCGAAGAATCTTAAGCGAGAATTGTATAGCAGGACATAATCACCCACATTGAACTCACGTTTTTGTATTCTTTTACCGTGCCATCTCTTAACCTTTTCCTTGAACAACTTGGCATTCTCATATGCCTGGGCCCTCCATTCATCTAATGAGCTGATATCAAACAACCGCTTCTCACCGGCAAGTTTGAAATCGAAGTTGAGCTCTTTGATTGCCCAATAAGCTTTGTGTTCTAGCTCAAGAGGTAAATGACAGGCCTTACCGTAAACCATTTTATACGGTGACATGCCCATGGGATTCTTATAAACAGTCCTATAAGCCCATAGTGCATCGTCAAGTTTGCTAGACCAATTCTTCCGAGATCTATTGGCAGTCTTTTGTAAGATCAATTTGATCTCCCTATTACTCAACTCCACTTGACCCCTAGACTGAGGATGATAAGGAGATGCAACTCTATGGTTGACATCATACTTAGCGAGCATCTTGCGGAAAACACCATGAATGAACTGTGAACCGCCATCAGTCATCAGATATCTAGGGACTCCAAATCTTGGGAAAATGACTTCTTTAAGCATCTTAATAGAGGTGTGGTGATCATCATTTCTAGTGGGGATAGCTTCTAACCACTTAGTGACGTAATCAAGAGCAACTAAGATGTGAGTATACCCATTGGAACTCGGGAAGGGTCCCATATAATCAAAGCCCGAGACATCAAATGGTTCAATGACAAGTGAATAGCTCATAGGCATTTCATGACGTTTACTGATGTTCCCTATTCTTTGGCATTCGTCACAAGACAAGACAAACTTACGGGCATCCTTGAAGAGAGTGTGCCAATAGAAACCTGATTGCAATACCTTATGAGCAGTTCTATCTCGAGCATGGTGTCCTCCGTAGGCTTCGGAATGACACTTCTGCATGATCTGTCCCTGTTCATGTTCAGGCACACAACGTCTAATAACACCATCTACTCCTTCCTTATAAAGGTGAGGATCATCCCAAAATTAGTGTCTCAAATCAAAGAAGAATTTCTTCTTTTGCTGGTAGGTGAAACTGGGTGGTATGTATTTGGCTACGATATAGTTTGCGTAATCAGCATACCACGGTGCACTACGTGAAGTACGGATGACATTCAGTTGCTCATCAAGAAAGCTGTCATCAATAGGTCATGGGTCATCAAGGACATTCTCTAGCCTGGACAAGTTATCTGCTACAGGGTTATCAACACCCTTTCGGTCAACAACATGCAGATCAAATTCCTATAGCAGGAGAACCCATCTGATTAGCCTAGGCTTAGCGTCCTTCTTCTCCATAAGTTACTTAATAGCAGCATGATCAGAGTGAATAATGACCTTGGAGTGAACTATATAAGATCTGAACTTTTCACATGCAAACACGACTGCTAAAAATTCCTTCTCCGTAGTGGCATAGTTTCTTTGGGCACTGTTTAGAGTTTTACTAGCATAGTGAATAACATTCAACTTCTTGTCAACTCTTTGTCCTAGAACAGCACCAACAGCATAATCACTAGCGTCGCACATGATTTCAAAGGGCAAGTTCCAATCAGGTGGTTGAACAATAGGTGCGGTTATCAAGGCCTTCTTAAGTATTTCGAAAGGTTCCTCACAATTCTCATTAAAAACAAAAAGGAACATCCTTCTGCAAGAGGTTGGCAAGAGGCCTAGAAATCTTAGAGAAGTCTTTAATGAACCTTCTACAGAAACCAGCATGACCTAGGAAACTTCGTATACCTCTGATATCTGTGGGGCAAGGCATTTTCTCAATTGCATCAACCTTAGCCTTATCAACTTCAATGCCTTTCTCAGAGATTTTGTGTCCTAAGACGATGCCTTCATTAACCATGAAGTGGCACTTCTCCCAGTTCAAGATGAGGTTGGTATCTTTGCATCTCTGTAAGACTCGATCAAGGTTGCTGAGGCAATCGTCAAAGGAAGAACCGTAAACGGAGAAATCATCCATGAAAACCTCAACAATCTTTTTCACAAAAGTCAAAGAATATTGCCATCATACATCTTTGAAAGGTGGCATGTGCATTGCATAAGCCAAAGGCATACGTCTATAAGCAAAGGTACCGAAGGGGCAGGTGAAAGTGGTTTTTTCCTGATCAGATTGTGCAACAGGTATTTGCGAGAAACCTGAATAACCGTCTAGAAAGCAGAAATGTGTGTGTTTAGATAGCCTTTCTAGCATTTGGTCGATAAACGGCAAAGGATAATGGTCTTTCCTGGTTGCCTTGTTCAGTTTTCGGAAGTCTATCACCATCCTATAGCCAGTAATAATCCTCTGTGGGATTAGTTCATTCTTATCATTAGGAACGACGGTGATACCTCCCTTCTTGGGTACGCAATGCACTGGAGTTACCCAATCGCTATGAGCGATAGGATAAATGATTCCTACTTCCAGAAGCTTTAATATTTCTTTTCTCACGACCTCTTTCATCCTAGGATTTAATCTTCGTTGATGATCAGCAACTGGCTTAGAATCAGGGTCGGTTTTAATCTTGTGCTGACATAGAGTGGGACTAATACCCTTAAGATCATCAAGAGTATATCCAATAGCAGCACGGTGCTTACTCAAAGTTTTTAATAACTTCTTCTCTTCGTGATTCGAGAGGTGAGCACTAATAATAACATGATATATCTCATTCTCATCAAGATAGGCATACTTAAGAGTATCTGGTAACTGTTTTAGCTCGAACACAGGATCACTCTTTGGTGGGGAGGATCCCCAAGCAGTTCAATAGGCAGATTATTCTTAAGAATAGGATATTGTTCTAAAACAATTTTATCTATCTCATCTCTTTCATCCGTATGCATGTCATTTTCATGCTCAAGCAGATATTGCTCTAAAGGATCCGTAGGAGGTACGACAATAGAGGCAAGAGCAATGATTTCATCCCTACAAGACGACTCTTTTTCATGGGGTTGTCTTCCAAACTTGGAGAAGTTAAATTCATGAGACACACCCTCGAAACTAACAGTGACAGTCTGTTTAACGCAATCAATACGAGCATTGACAGTGTTGAGAAAGGGTCTACCAAATATGATGAGACAAAAGCTATCTTGTGCAGTAGCAAGGACGAAGAAATCAGTAGGATACTTCGTCTTACCACACAGGACTTCTACGTCTCTCACAATTCCCACAGGGCAGATAGTTTCTCTATTAGCTAGCGTAATAGTGACATCAATGGGTTCTAACTCAACAGGTGCAATCTCATCTTTGATTTCATCATATAGGGACCGGGGTATTGCACTAACACTAGCACCCATATCACATAAACCATGATAACATTGATCTCCAATCTTGACAGAAACAACGGGCAGGCCAACTACAGGTCTGTATTTGTCTTTCGCGTGAGGTTTAGGAATTCTAGCGGAGTCCTCACATAATTTGATAACATGCCCGTCTATGTCTTTGGCTAAGAGATCTTTGATAATAGCACCATTAGGTTCAACTCTAATTTCTTCACGGGGTGCAAGTGGTCTAATGTAACCCCTACGTATCACAGTTGGAGCTTTAGAATAATCCTTTTTCCTAGCAGGATAAGGTGGTTTCTCAGTGTAGGCACAAGGAACAATAGGATCATTATAGGCAATGACTTTCTCTTCAACTAGATTGGGTTTAATTATGTTGACTTCTACAAGAGGATGATACTCAAACCACTTCTCTCTGGGAAGATCAATATGAGCAGCAAAAGATTCACATAGAGACGCTACTATCTCAGAGTCAAATCCATACTTAGCGCTAAAATCTCTAGAAGTGTTTGTTTCAACAAAAGATTTAACGCAATCAAACTGGAAATTCATACCTGACTCCTTACCTTCTTCAAGCTCCCAATCTTCAGAGTTACGTTTGATTCTTTCCAATAAATTCCACTTGTGGTCAATATCCTTCTTCATAAAAGAACCGGTACAAGAAGTGTCAAGCATGGTACGATCTTCATGAGAAAGCCGAGCATAAAATTTTTGAGTGATAACTTCTCTTGAGAGCTCATGATTGGGGCATGAATATAGCATTGATTTAAGCCTCCCCCAAGCTTGAGCTATGCTTTCCCTGTCATGAGGCCAAAAGTTATAAATAGAATTCCGATCACGATGTACTAAATGCATAGGATAAAACTTTTGATGAAATTCCAATTTCAACCGATTGTAGTCCCATGATCCAGTATCATCACATAGCCTATACCATGTCAACGCCTTATCCTTCAAATATAAAGGAAAGACTTTATTCTTTACCTCATCCTCGGGCAAACCTGCAAGCTTAAATAAACCACAAACTTCATCTACATCGATTAGATGCAAGTCTGGATGCGATGATCCATCTCCTGTAAAAGGATTAGCCAGCAGTTTCTCAAGCATACCTGAAGGAATTTCATAAAAGATATTTTCAGTAGGTACCTTAGGTTGAGGAGCAACTCCTCGTGCTTCCGTTCATGGTGAAGATACCCCGAACAAATTCCTCAAAGGAACAGTTTCCATAGTGACAAGTGACAATAAATTTCAGCACAGTATATAAATGTTTCCTTACCAAATTCCACTTACCAAAGGCGCTTCACTCCCCGGCAACGGCGCCAGAAAAGAGTCTTGATGACCCACAAGTATAGGGGATCAATCATAGTCCTTTCGATAAGTAAGAGTGTCGAACCCAATGAGAAGCAGAAGGCTCTGATAAACGGTTTTCAACAAGGTAATAACTGCAAGCACTGAAAGTAGCGGTAACAAGTGATGGTGTAGTGAGGTGAAATGTAGCAGGTGAAAAGTAACAAGTAACAAGTAATAGCAACGGTGCAGCAAAGTGGACCAATCCATTTTGCAGCAAAGCGGAAGGCACAAGCGTGAACAAAGTCTTATAGGGGGAAAACGCTCCCGAGGACACACGGGAATTTCTGTCATGCTAGTTTCATCATATTCATATGATTCGCGCTCGTTACTTTGATAGTTTGATATGTGGGCGGACCGGCGCTTGGGTACTGCCCTTACTTGGACAAGCATCCCACTTATGATTAACCCCTCTCGCAAGCATCTGCAACTACGAAAGAAGAATTAAGACAACGTCTAACCATAGCATTAAACTAGTGGATCCAAATCAGCCCCTTACGAAGCAACGCATGGACTCGGGTTTAAGATTTTGTCACTCTAGCAACCCATTATCTACTTACTACTCCCCAATGCCTTCCTCTAGGCCCAAATATGGTGAAGTGTTATGTAGTCGACGTTCACATAACACCACTAGAGGAAAAGACAACATACAACATATCAAAATACCGAACGAATACCAAATTCACATGACTACTAATAGCAAGACTTACCCATGTCCTCAAGAACAAAAGTAACTACTCACAAAGCATAATCATAATCATGATCAGAGGTGTAATGAGTAGCATCAAGGATCTGAACATAAACTCTTCCACCAAGTAATCCAACTAGCATCAACTACAAAGAGTAATCAACACTACTAGCAACCTTACAAGTACCAATGGGAGTCACGAGACGGAGATTGGTTACAAGAGATGAACTAGGGTTTGGAGATGAGATGGTGCTGATGAAGATGTTGATTGTGATGAGCCCCCTCCGATGAGAGGAGCGTTGGTGATGACGATGACAACGATTTCCCCCTCCGGGAGGGAAGTTTCCCCGGCAGGATCGTCCTGCCGGAGCTCTAGATTGGTTCTGCTCAAGTTCTGCCTCGTGGCGGCGGCGCCTCCTCGAAAAAGCTCTGCCCTGATTTTTTTCCGGACAAAACCCTTCATGTAGCAGAAGAGGGGGGCCAGTGGGCCACCAGGGTGCCCACAAGCCCTGTAGCCGCGGCCAGGGGGGCAGGCCGCGGCCACCAGGCTTGTGGGCCCCTAGCATCTCCCCTCTGGCACTTCTTTCGCCCAATATTTTTTATATATTCCCAAATAATTTCACGTTGATTTTTAGGGCATTTGGAGTTGCGCAGAATAGAGGACTCAGACTTGCTCCTTTTCCAGTCCAGAATTCCAGCTGCCGGTATTTTCCCTCTTCAAATAAACCTTGCAAAATAAGAGAGAAAAGGCATAAGTATGGTACCACAAAGTATAATACTAGTCCATAAAGCGATAAATATCAATATGAAAGCATGACGCAAAATGGACGTATGAGTATCGATATGAGAAGAATAAGGAGAGACAAGACCTCAAGCTTGGGGATTCCCAAGGAACCCCAAGTAAATATTTGAGGAGACTCAAGCGTCTAACCTTAGGGATGCCCCGGAAGGCATTCCATCTTTCTTCCTCAACAATTATCGATATGTCTTGGTTTTTGTTTTGTACACATGATATGCATAAATTCTTGAAGCATATTTTCTGTTTGCTTTGCCTTTTTATTTTATGCACCATGCTGGTATGAGATAGTCCTTGGATGATTTATATAATTCTCTTTGCACTTCACTTATATATTTTGACTATGGCTTTATAGAATGCTTTGTGTGCTTCACTTCTATTGTTTGAAGTTTGAATGCTTGCTTCTCTACTTTGTAAACACCGTTTATTTGTAGAATGCTCGTTTGCTCCACTTGTATTTATTAGAGTGTGTCTAGGTATTTTGTAGAAATAACTAAACTCTCATGCTTCACTTATATCTATTTAGAGAGTTGACAGGAATTGGTTATTCACATGGTTAGTCATAAAAACCTACATAAACTTGTACATCACTGAACATGATAAGTTTGATTCTTTGCAATAGTTTTGCGACATTGAGGTGGTAATATGGGGGCATGTTAGTAAAAGAATTAAAGTTAAGTATTAATAATGGTGTTAAGGTTTGTGATTCACCATTCATTAAAGTGTGGATCCTGACATGAGAAGGAAGTTGGAGTGTTCTTTGTCCTTGAGTGAAAAGCATGTGTCATGTCTCGTCGGGGGCGTGCGGTGGTTAACTCTTCCCAACCTCCCTCCTAATGGAATTGATACGTCTTCAACGTATCTATAATTTATGATTGTTTCATGCTATTATTTTATCAATCTTGGATAATTTATATAAATTTTTATATCATTTTTGGGACTAACCTATTAACTCAATATCAATTGTCATTTTTGCCTGTTTTTTAGAAAATAAATGTCAAATGGAGTCCAAATGTGACAAAACTTTTCAAAGTTTTTTCTAGACCAGAAGACACCCTAGAAGCTTTGGGGGAGGACAACAATACCTAAGAGGATGCGACAAGACAACAGGGCACACCCTAGGGGTAGGCAAGCCCTGATGTCTTGTGGGGCGCACGTAGCTTCGCCTGACCTAATTCCACTTGTGTAAATTCCAAAATATTGCAAAAAAACCTAGAGCAAGACCCAAAACATTTTTCCTGCTGACGCGAGTATCTGCTCTTCCGCGATCCCATCTCGAGGCCTTTTCCGGTACTCTGCGAGAGGGGGAATCGATCACGGAGGCCATCTTCATCAATCCTGCTTGTTAGAAATATGCCCTAGAGAAATAATAAAGTGGTTATTACTATATTTCCTTGTTCATGCTAATTGTTTAGTATCCATGCTATAATTGTATTGATTGGAAACTCAAATACATGTGTGGATACATAGACAACAAAGTGTCCCTACTATGCCTCTACTGGACTAGCTCGTTGATCAAAGATGGCTAAGGTTTCCTAGCCATAGACATGAGTTGTCATCTGATAACTGGATCACATCATTAGGAGAATGATGTGATGGACAAGACCCAAACCGTAAGCATAGAGTTTGATCGTATCAAGTTTACACCTATTGGTTTATGCATGTTAATGTATTTGTTCCTATGACCATGAGATCGTGCAACTTTCCAGCACACCGAAGGAATGTCTTGTGTGTATTGATACGCCTCCCTCGTATCTACTTTTCCGAACTCTTTTGCCCTTGTTTTGGACTCTAATTTGCATGATTTGAATGGAACTAACCCGGACTGACGCTGTTTTCAGCAGAATTGCCATGGTGTTGTTTTTGTGCAGAAATGAAAGTTCTCGGAACGTCCAGAAAATTTACGGAGACTTTTTCTGGAATAAAAGAAAAATACCTGCGCAAAGATCCACGTGAGGGGGTGTGCCAGTGGGCCACAAGCCCACACGGCGCGGCCACCCCCTAGGCCGCGCCATGCAGGCTTGTGGGGCCCACGTGGCACCACCGCCCCCAATCTCAGTCCTATATCTTCCGTTTCGCCTGGAAAAAAAATCAGAGAGAAGGTTTCATCGCGTTTTGCGATACGGAGGCGCCGCCACATCCTTGTTCTTCATCTGGAGGGAAGATCTGGAGTCCGTTTCGGGCTCCGGAGAGGGGAAATCATCGCCGTCATCATCATCAACCTTTCTCCATCGACAATTCCATGATGCTCTTCATCGTTCGTGAGTAATCTCATCGTAGGCTTGTTGGACGGTGATGATTGGATGAGATCTATCATTTAATCGAGTTAGTTCTTGACGGGGATTGATCCCTAGTATCCACTATGTTCTAGATTGATGTTGCTACTACTTGACTATGCTTAATGCTTGTCACTAGGGCCTGAGTGCCATGATTTCAGATCTGAACCTATTATGTTGTCGCCAATATATGTGTGTTTTAGATCCTATCTTGCAAGTTGTAGTCACCTACTATGTGTTATGTCCCGGCAACCCCGGAGTGACAATAGCCGGAACCACTCCCGGAGATGACCATAGTATGAGGAGTTCATGTATTCACTGCGTGTTAATGCGTTGGTCCGGTTCTTTATTAAAAGGAGAACCTTAATATCCCGTAGTTTCCATTAGGACCCCGCTGCCACGGGAGGGATGGACAATAGATGTCATGCAAGTTCTTTTCCCTAAGCACGTATGACTACATACAGAATACATGCCTACGTTAGATTGATGAACGGGAGCTAGCCACATATCTCTCCGTGTTATAGCTGTTACATGATGAATCACATCCGTCACACTCATCCATCACCGATCCACTGCCTATGAGTCTTTTACTACTGGTCCTCGCTACGTTACTTTGCCTAGGCTTGTCCCTTGCTACAAGAGGGATTGGGCCACTTTGCCGTTGCTGTCACTACTGCTGTCACTTTGCTGCTACTATTGCTACTGTTGTTACTTGTTACTTTGCTGCTGATGCTACTACTGTTCCTTGCTACTACGTTGTTACTTGTTGGAAGACTTCGTTGGTGCTAACATCCCGTCAACAAGGCTTTTTCTGGCGCCATTGCCGGGGATTGTCAAAGCTTTTACTGGCGCCCTTGATACAACTATTAGGAATAGTCTGCCTTGTCACCAGATAATTTCTGGCACCATTGCTATCATACTACTTTGCTACTGATACTTTGCTTGCAGACACTAATCTTTCAGGTGTGGTTGAATTTGACGCATTCAACTGCTAATACTTGAGAATATCCTTTAGCTTCCCCTTGTGAGCGAATCAATAAATTTGGGTTGAATACTCTACCCTCGAAAACTGCTGCGATCCCATATGCTTGTGGGACATCATGTATCAAGCGTCACAACATAACTGGGTGATTATAAAGATGCCCTACACGTATCTCCGAGGGTGTTCATTGAGTTGTCATGGATCAAGACTGGCATTTGTCACTTTGTGTGACGGAGAGGTATCTTGGGGCCACTCGGTAATACAACATCACAATAAGCTTGCAAGCAATGCGACTAAGGAGTTAGTCATGTGATATTGTATTGCAGAACGAGTAAAGAGACTTACCGGTAACGAGATTGAACTAGTTATGGAGATACCGACGATCGAATCTCGGGCAAGTAACATACCGATGGACAAAGGGAACTGCATACGAGATTTGTTGAATCCTTGACATAGTGGTTCGACCGATAAAGATCTTCCTAGAATATGTAGGAACCAATATGGGCATCGAGGTCCTGCTATTGGTTATTAACCGTAGAGGTGTCTCGGTCATGTATGCATAGTTCTCGAACCCGCAGGGTCTCCACACTTAACATTTTGTGATGATCTAGTATAGTTGAATTATTGTGTTGGTGACCGAAGATTTTTCGGAGTCCCGAATGAGATCCCGGACATGACCGGAGATTCGGAATGGTTCGAAGGTAAAGATTGATATATGTGAAGTTGGTATTCAAGCTTCGGAAGAGTTCCAGAAGGTTACCGGTTTTGTGATGGAGGTTCCAAAAGAGTTCCGGGGGTCCACCGGGAGGGTCCACCTGTCCCGTAGGGTCCCATGGGCTATGAGAGGTGGCGCAACAGCCCCAGGCTGGCCGACCCTCCCACCTAAGGCCCATGCGTCCAAGGAGGTGGGCTGGCCCAAAGTGGGTCGGCGCCCCACCAACTTGGGGGCCAAGCCACCTAGGTGGCCGCCTCCCCACCCTAGGGGGAACCCAAGGGCGCCACCCCTCCTCCCTCCATCATGTATATACTAGAGGAAAGGGAGGGCAGCCGCACCTAAAACAACAACGGTGCTTCTGTCCTCTCTCTCTTGTCGTTCCTCTCTCTCGTTCTACCGCAACACCGCTTGGTGAAGCCCTTCCGGGACAGCTCCATGACTCCCCGTTGATTGCGTTGGTTTCCCTCCAAGCTTAAAGGGTGATGTAGCACAACGACGACAAGTATTTCCCCCAGTTAAAAAACCAAGGTATCAATCCAGTAGGAAAATCCACAAGACTATGTAAGCGGCACCTGCACAGAAATAACAAATCCTCAAAACCCCAGCGCGTGCAGGGTTGTCAATCCCTCGTGGGTAAAGTGAAAGGATAGATTGTTAGATGCAAATAAAGTGAGCGTAAATAAAAAGCAGCAAGGTTGAAAGTACGTGGATGTCGCCTAGAGGGGGGTGAATGGGCGCTTTAAAATAATTACGGTTTAGGCTTGAGGAATGCGGAATAAAACTAATGTTTAATTTGTCAAGCACAAAACCTAAAACAACTAGGCTCACCTATGTGCACCAACAACTTATGCTAAGCAAGATAAATAACTAAGTGATAGCAAGATATATAACAAAAAACAATATGGCTATCACAAAGTAAAGTGCATAAGTAAAGGGTTGGGATAAGAGATAACAGAGGCACGCGAAGACGATGATGTATCTCGAAGTTCACACCCTTGCCGATGCTAATATCCGTTTGGAGCGGTGTGGAGGCACAATGCTCCCCATGATGCCACTAAGGCCACCGTAATGTCCTCACGGCCTCACACAATGCAAGACGTCGTGATTCCACTAAGGGGACCTTGAAGACGGTCACCGAACCTGTACAAACAAGGTTGGGGCAATCTCCACAACTTAATTGGAGGCTCCCAACAGCACCACGAAGCTTCACCACGATGGCATATGGCTTCGAGGTGACCACAAATGCTCGGGGCAATCTCGACAACTTAATTGGAGACCCCGACGCTTGCCCAGAGCTTTACACCACAATGATTGAGCTCCGAGGCACCACCAAGCTTCTAGGATGGCAAAGCATCCACGAAGAACAATCTCTAGGGGTACCAAGTACCCAAGGGTAATAAGCTTCTCAACTACTCACTTCCACGTATCACTGCGAAGAACTCAAGCCGATGCAATTAATGCAATGGCAAGACCACACGAAGTGGTCAAGTCCCTCACACTCAAATCCCTCAAAAACAACAAAAGTTATGGAGAAATATGAGAGGAAGAACAAGGAGCTCACAAAGAACTCCTATATCAGGATCCAAGGGGTTCCCGTCACATAGAGGAGAAAGTGATTGGTGGAGATGTAAAACCACATATCCTCTCTCTTTTCCCTCAAGGACTAGCAAGAACCATTGGAGGGATTGAGAGTTAGCAAGCTCTAAGAAGGTCAACAATGTGGAAGAACACGAGCTCAACTGATGGATAAGATCCAATGGGGAAGAAGACCCCCTTTATATAGTGGGGGAAAAGAATCCATCCGTTACCCCCACTCACAGCCCGAGCAGAGCAGTACTATCGCTGCTAGGAGCGGTACTATCGCATGGTAGGTTCACCAACCACGGTAGTAAAAAACTACTACCGTATCTACCACTGCTGAGGCAAAAGGATGCGCAAAAAGTCCGATGGAGCGGTAGTAAAAAACTATTACCGCCTAGAGAGCGATACTACCGCTGGCCACTGAAAGTGCCATAACTTTCACATACGAACTCCGAATCGAGCAAACTCAAATTTGTTGAATTCAGGACGACAATAGCTATCCAAATCTTAAGAACATGCAGTTATGAAAATGCCAATGATATAGAGGTGTGAGACTTCTACGAACGAAGAACCAACAAAAACTTCCAACACCGAAAACATCATAGAAGATGCATATGGACTCCGTTTTCGATGAACTCGAGCTTGTCATGAAGATGACCATAAGCTCTAAAACTCACGAAGAGATCCAAACAAGAACCAAGAAATATGATGCAAGGATGCAAATGGTTTGAGCTCTCAACGAATGATATGATCAAGCTACTCACTTGAGATCCCCCCTTGACAGTACGACAATCTATCCTAAAATAGAACAACCTATCAAGGGGAAATCTATACCTTGCACCTAGTACTCTTGAGCTAGTTGATGATGATCATGGCTTCTCAAGATGGACCACCTTTCTTGACTGCCTTGGTTTGATGAAGACTAGTTGATTGCTCCCCCATACTCACTATGGGTGAGCCACTCTTCAGCACGCCTTCACAAGTCCATTGCCACCACAATGGACGACAAGCTTCAAGCATGATATCCTCGTGATGCTCCGCTTGAACTTGCACATCGCAATCTTGATGACGATCACCACTTGATGTCATCTTCATAGGTTGAATAAGATCTTCCTCTTGACATAGACCCATGTAAACACACCTAACCCCACACAGAACTCTCATGAAGACCATGGGTTAGTACACAAAAGCGTTATGGACAATGCTTACCATACCATGGGATCACTTGATCCCTCTCGGTACATCTTGTACACTTTGTGTGTTGATCATCTTGATTTACTCTCTGCTTAGTCTTGATCGACCTTGTGTCTTTATGATCAATCTTTCGATAATACTTTGAATACCACCTTGGTCATCATATAAACTTCTTGAAACCAACAGATGGACCTCAAGAAGTGCCTATGGACAAATCCTTCGAATGTAACATAGGGCAACCATTAGTCCATAGGGATTGTCATCAATTACCAAAACCACATATGGAGAAATATGATCTAACAATCTCCCCCATTTTGGTAATTGATGACAATCACTACAAGAGAGTTTATATAAGGAAATAAGCATGACCAAGCGCACGCATACAAAGCAATAATGCATGCGTACAACATGTAAATGCTTAAGAAATAAAAGCATTACCCTCTAAGCATCACCAAACTAAACTCTCTAAACTTCTCCCCAATTGACATCGATTGCCAAAATGGACAAAAGGTTTAGAAAGCCAATATAGTAGATGGTCCTCCAAAAAGTGTGCACTTCTCAATAATAGTGCAAGGAAATACATAAGTACAATGATAAACCTTGGAGGAAAACAAACTATATCGAGGACCCAAAGATTGCAAGAAGGATCGTATGTCACAAAGACATATAAAATAGAGAAGCAAGCAATCAAAAGATACCAATAGGAACAAGCAATCATATGATCCTTCGAACCACATGAATAAAAAATATTATGATAAGGGCAAAGGTGTGTTTTATCAAAACTAGAGGAGCTCCCCATGATTTGTGCACTAATAAGTTTTTTTATTTGATACAAGTGCACAAAATAGGATCGTTGCTCCCCCAAAATTAATAAAATACACAACAAGTGCAAGAAGATAGATGAGACAATAAGCATATCACTTGCACAAAACAACTTTAGTTGAATCGGATTCGACAGAAGCGGTCCTTGTAGAAGGTTAAATAGTAACTTCAATATCACAGGTGTGGCTTTGCGTAGGTAAGAATGGTTCTTCATAGTTACCCATAGCATCCACGTAAAACATACAACAACAAAGTAGAGGATATCTAACTTGTGAGTGATCAAGAAGCTTTGGATCAAGTTACTATTGAACCTCGTATATCGACAAGGACATGTACTTCTCCTGAGTGGTACGCTAATCCTGTCTTAGAGGTCATGTTGTTGGACAACGATGAACCTGCGAGCTATGGAGAAGCGTGGTGGGCCCGGATTCCGACAAATGGTTAGAGGCCATGAAATCCGAGATGGGTCCATGTATGAAAACAAAGTGTGGACTTTGGAAGTATTACCTAAAGGTCGAAAGGCTATTCAGAACAAATGGATCTTAAGAAGAAGACTGACACAGACGATAATGTCACCGTCTATAAAGCTCGACTTGTGACAAAGGAGTTTTCACAAGTTCAAGGAGTTGACTACGACGAGACTTTCTCACCTATAGTGATGCTTAAGTCCGTCAAAATCATGTTAGCAATAGCTGCATTTTTCGATTATGAAATGTGGCAGATGGATGTCAAAATAACATTCCTTAACGATTTCCTTAAGGAAGTGTTATATATGATGCAATCGAAAGGTTTTGTCGATCCAGAGAATGATGACAAAGTATGCAAGCTCCAGCGATCCATTTATGGACTGGTGCAAGCATCTGAGAGTTGGAATCTTCGCTTTGATGAGGTGATCAAAGCGTTTGGGTTTATACAAGTTTATGGAAAAGCTTGTATTTACAAGAAGTGAGTGTGAGCTCTATAATGCTTTTAATATTATATGTGGATGACATATTGCTGACTGGAAACAATATAGAACTTTTAAAAAGCGTGAAGATATATTTGAATAAGAGTTTTCCGATGAAAGGCCTCAGAGAAACTGCTTACATATTAGGCATCAAGATCTATATAGATCAAGACGCTTAATAAGACTTTCATAAAACACATACATTGACAAGGTTTTGAAGAAGTTCAAAATAAATCAGTCCAAGAAGGGGTTCTTGTCTATCCTGCAAGGTGTGAAGTAGAGTAAGGCTCAATGCCATGCTAGTATGCTCGGAGATTTGGCGTGAGCGCAACCACAAGATTTTTAATAAGAAAGAGCTATCAGTCGCGAGCGTGCTCGTGTTGTTCAGAGACGAGGCCTCCATCTGGAGGCTAGTTGGTTGCTAGGTCCAATTCGACCGAGGCTGAGTAGTTGCTCTGTTTTTTCTTAGGGGTCCCATGTAAAACATGGCACCACCTGACGTTTTTTTTCCTTGGTTGCTCTCGCAGGCTCCTTTGTGTTTCATTTGCTTTGGTCGATTCGACTGCTGTATTCCTTCTTCGGACAACTCCTTGTGAAATAGAATCTTAGCAGCTCTCCTGCTAACTTTAAGAAAAAAATAAGACTCAATGCCCAGCGACTAGAGAGGATAGAGAAAAGAGGGGTGTCATCCCTACATTTCAGCCATAGGCTCTATAATGTTGCTTGTTTATTGCCATCTCCGGCGATGATGGTGGTCAACGACAAGAGAAGATGACGATCGATGCAAGGATTTACTAGGATTGAGTTTTTACTTTATTTCTTTAAGTGAATTTTGTGTAATCATAGGGGACGCATGTGTCCCTGGCTCCTTCCATTGAATTTTGTATGTACGTAGGATATATGCTTTTTGCAATAAACACACGTAGTTATTCCTCAAAGAAAATGACCAATTGAATGTTTTATTTTGGGCAGTGCTGTGCGCCGGCGTGTCGGCCGCCCGATACGCCAGCTGCACGCGGGCCGCATCGTTAGATCTCCATGCAGCAAATTTCTCTCGATGCAACAAATTTCATCCACGATACAATAATTTTCGTCCACGGTTGCAAAAAAAATATAGTTGTAGCAAAAAAAATCAACGTGATTGTAAAAAAAAACCGAAGTCGATGATGCGTGATAGCAAAACAAGAAAATGCTTGTAACAGAACAATCCAGTGAACTCGAATTGCAACTCTGAGAAACTTGTATGCAATTATTTTAGTGAACGGTTGCAGCAAAAATATATACAGGTTGTAGCAAAAATTAACACGGTTGTAGCAAAAATCAAAAACACATAGCAAAAAATCCGACGAATTCGAGTTGCAACCAAACGTGGATGCAACTTTTTTAATAGACATATGTAACAAATGAAAAACGCTTGTAGCAAATTTAAACACTAGTTGCAGCAAATTTAAACGAGATAAAAGTTGTATGCCTAATCAGTTCATGCGCGGGTCACGCTCGACCGGCCGAGCCGTGGCGAAACTTTTCCTTTTATTTTCTACAGAATTATCCAAAAACCACACGCACGAACAGTTTTCCTATGCGCTCCAGATAGTGGCTTCCACGGTTTTCCTCTGAAAACTCCTCCGTTCCAAACGCATGAGTAAACATTAAACAACCGCGAAATGGATTTTCGAAACTATACAACCGCGAGACGAAATACCAAAACTCACTCACCTGAAAACGAAGAATCTCCCGTTCCCGCTCAGACATTTTCGCCAGGAACAGCGATCCGCGCCGAAACGCGGCCATCTCACTCGTCGCCGAAGTCCGAACGCATCGCACGGTTCCACGCCATCGATCCGGGGCAACCACCCCTCGACCAATCAGCGCCCACCTCCTCCTCTGTATAAACCCATCAGCCCCGCTCCTCCTTTCCTCTCATCTCGCTCCAAATCCCCCACCGCCCAGTGCACGCAACCCACCTGCAAGATCCCCGCCCTCCTCCACTCTTCCGAAGCAGCGATGGCCCCCAAGGCTGAGAAGAAGCCGGCGGCGAAGAAGCCCGCGGAGGAGGAGCCGACGACGGAGAAGGCCGAGAAGGCCCCTGCGGCGAAGAAGCCCAAGGCCGAGAAGCGGCTGCCGGCGGGCAAGACCGCCTCCAAGGAGGGCGGCGAGAAGAGGGGCCGGAAGAAGGGCAAGAAGAGCGTGGAGACCTACAAGATCTACATCTTCAAGGTGCTCAAGCAGGTGCACCCCGACATCGGCATCTCCTCCAAGGCCATGTCCATCATGAACTCATTCATCAACGACATCTTCGAGAAGCTCGCCGGCGAGGCCGCCAAGCTCGCCCGCTACAACAAGAAGCCCACCATCACCTCCCGGGAGATCCAGACCTCCGTCCGCCTCGTCCTCCCCGGCGAGCTCGCCAAGCACGCCGTCTCCGAGGGCACCAAGGCCGTCACCAAGTTCACCTCATCTTAATTAGACTGCAATTACCTGTATCTGCAACTAGAACTGGTGTTAGTGCTGGCTGGAAATCGATGAATGATCGCCAATGCTTCGTTAGTTTGTTGGCTCGTTGGTTGTAAGAAGTGAATTTGTGCTGCTCTCGGCAAACTAAGATTTCGGAAGTAAATCGATTCATTTCTGCTACCGCGGTACTAATTTCTTCTGTGATGTGGTTGTTACTGGGTGGTTGTAGTAGTGCAAATTTCCAGATTAATGATCTGCTGACATTAGATTCTGTTTCTGCATTAGGTGCAGAACCAAGTATATTTGTGAATGCTACAAAAAGGAACCTGAAGGGTGATCAGATTAATGATCTGCTGACATTAGATTCTGTTTCTGCATTAGGTGCAGAACCAAGTATATTTGTGAATGCTACAAAAAGGAACCTGAAGGCCGAGTATCACCGAAGGTCAGGTAATGTTGCAAGGAAGAATAAGAGCAGTCCAATGGATTGCTTGCCGTTTCTTGTTCTTGTTTGAGCCTTTTTACGGTACCTTATACTGCTAAATAACGGCGAGCAGTATAGATCTAATCTGACCGTTGATGTGGATTACGATCCTGAGGGTATTTCTGTCTTTCTCCTAGCCCATCAATCGTTTTTTGTTTCCGAGTTGGGCGTTGTGCATCGTGCGGCCGTTTCGCCATAGTTACCATGCTTCGTCGCCGATCCCATTGATCTCTTGTCGTCATGCTGCTGCCCTCCTAGGTGCCTAGTAGCCACCGAATTGATCTGCCGACGGCTCGCAAGCAGCCGGCGACGAGGGATTAGAAATCCAAAGGATGCAATTAACCAATTATGGGATTGTCCAGCAGCTAGCATGGCCGCCGCCCTGGTCGAAGCGATACCAAACAACACGGTGGCCATGAAAATTATCTAATTGGTCATTAACCGATTTCATCCTTGATGTCGTGAATACTGCTCACGCATGAGGCGCAGTACAACTCAGTGCTGCTCACCTTGAGGAGCAGCACAGACTAAGTGGGTGTTTGGATCACTAGTGACTAGAGACTAGAGACTAGTAGTAGTCACTTTTAGTCAGTAAACCTCCAAACACCCCTGACTAATGGGTGACTAAAACTAGTTTAGTCCCTAGTCACCCCATCCCCAACTAAAAGTGACTAAAGTCACTTTTAATTGCCGGGCCCATCGGCGCCGCATCTGCCGCCCCATCCCATTCGCACGCAGGCAGGAGGCTGCCGCTCCGCTTTCCACCGCCGCCGCTCCCCTTTCCACCGCCGTCGCCGCACTCCGCCGCCGCGGCAGCACTCCGCCGCGCCGCTCCGCGTCCGTACTCCGCATCCACAGCCGCCGCCGCACTCCCGCCGCGCCCGCAGCACCCCGCCACGCCGCTCCGCATCCACAGCCGCCGCCGCACTCCCGCCGCGCCCGCAGCACTCCGCCGCGCCGCGCCCGCAGCACTCCGCCGCGCCGCGCTCCCGTGTCCGTACCATGGACGGCGACGGCGAACTCCCCTTCGATTTCTTCTCGCAGACGGCGTCTTCCGGTGCTGCGGCGCACCACATCGACGAGGACGGGTGGGGGATGACGCCCCCTCGTCTCCGGGGATCCGCCGGCCGCGGCTTGGTGGCAGGGGGGCTCGGCCGCGGCTCGGTGGCCGGGGGGCTCCGCGCTCCCATCGGGCTGGAGAACATCGACCTCAACGCCGACTCCGCCGTCGCCGCCTCCTACCCCAACATGGGCATGTACACTCAACTTTTTCATCAGGGGAGTGCGGCCGGCCATGGTGTGCCCCTCCAGCGGACCAGATCGGACGGTGTGACGCAGCGGCAGGGTCGTCCACCTCGCCAAGGTCTCCCCCCAGTGAGGGCCCAGGATCGTCGTGGCAAGCAGGTCGTCGCGACGTCGGGACGAGGTGGTGCTGGTTCAAGTCGCTCAGTCAGCGGCAGGCAGCGGCAAGCAGCACCGATCATGGTAGAAGATGTTGAGGAAGAAGATGAACCAGCTGAAGAAGATGTTCAGGCAGAGGAAGACGACAGCATGCTGAACCAGCATACCCAGGTAGAATATTTGTCCAATTGTTGTGTTTGCTTGAATGAATGTATGTTAAGTGGAAAGTAGAAAGTAAAAACTACAGCTTGTTAAGTGGAAAGTAGAAATGTTTAGGATGTACCCACCGGTGTTTGATAAACTACATAATCTGCTAGTGGAGTCTTATGGATTGAAGTCAACCAAGAAAATGTCATCAGTTGAGAGTTTAGCTCTCTTTTTATATATAGTTGGATCTCCCCAATCTGTTAGACATGCTGAGAATCGGTTTATCAGGTCCATGGAGACAGTCAGTAGAAAGTTTAACAAAGTTTTGGAATGTATGGTTAAGCTTTCCATTGACATCATTAAGCCACGAGATCCTGAATTTAGAGTTGTCCATGAAAGGTTAAGAGGTGCTCAGTGGTATCCATGGTTCAATGATTGCATTGGAGCAATAGATGGGACTCATGTGCCGGTTGTGGTGCCACCAAACAAGGTTCCACAGTATTTAAGCAGACATGGTTACTGTAGTCAGAATGTTATGGCTGTGTGTGATTTCGACATGAGATTCACTTTTGTGCTTGCGGGGTGGCCTGGATCGGTCCATGATATGAGGCCATTCAAGGATGCTCTTAGCCGGTTTGATCACAAGTTTCCACATCCACCTTCAGGTACAAAACTTGATACTCAGTACAATAGTTCTATGCCTTACATTGACATTTGCTAAAATGCATTGCCATGAACAGGGAAATTTTATCTTGTTGACTCGGGCTACCCCAACAAACAGGGTTATCTTGCACCGTATAGGGGCCAAAAGTATCATTTTCAAGAGTTCCATCAAGGCACCATGCCGAGAGGTAAAAAGGAGCACTTCAATTATACTCATTCTAGACTACGCAATGTCATTGAGCGTTGTTTTGGAGTCTTGAAAAATAAGTGGAGGATTCTTTTCAAAGTACCAAGTTATCCTCTACGCAAGCAAACAAAAATTATTGTGGCATGCATGGCCTTGCACAATTTTATTCGTGAAAGTCATTTGGCGGACAAGGAATTCGATAGGTGTGACAATGATGAGAGTTATCAACCTCTCATTGAGGAAACAAGGAGGAGGAGGCGTCGTAACACTAGGGGTGAAGAAATGGAGCTAGATTCAGTGGATATGAATCGAGTGAGAGATATGATTGCTGATGGTTTGTTCAACAGGCGTTGAGAAATTTCTGATGTTATTTATTTCGTTTCCAACATGTAACGTTATGGGACAATTTTAGTTTTCTTATGTGTGGACAGTTTTGATTTCCTTGTGTGGACAATTTTGATTTCTTATGTATGTACATTTTTTCTTGTGCTTTTCGTGAGGGATAGTCTGGTGCTTGTGTTGCTTGCGTGAGGAGAGAAAAAAAGGGTATTGAGAGCTGCTGTTGCATGGCGTGAGGGAGAAAAGGAAGCTGCTTTCCTTCCTTGCGCGGGAGTTGCTGTTGCACAAGGGAGAGAAGAGAGATAAATGGAAGGGAGAGAGAAAAATTTAATACTGAGACATTTAATGCTGACTACTAGTAGTCACCTTCCAAACAGGGCCTGACTAAAAACTTTTAGTCTGACTACTACTAGTCACATGACTAGAGAGTATCCAAACACCCTCTAACCTGAGCCGTTTGATTTGCTAAAATAGATGGTCCATATTTACTTAAGGGTACCATAAAAGAGCTCTCTTGTTTTGCTACTTGTAGCTTCTGACCTGGTTGTATCATGTAAACTATCTGAACATAAATTGAAGGGTTGATAACTTCTGTGAACTACCACGCTAGTATTATGTATAGTGTTGGGATTTTGATATCTGCGTTGTTCTGAATCTCGGCACCTGCGTTTTGTAATAGCCCTGAATTTATTTTGTTAACTGAACACAATTTTATATCTCTGTTTTTATCTGATAGCAACCTTGGTCAGCATGTTTATTTGACAATTTTATAAATATATCTTTTCTTCGGTTTGTGTTGGCAATTTAAGCATGAACCATTTAGGGAATATAACTCATTCTTATCTCCCTGTCAATGCTAGGAGGAGAAAAACCATATTCAGAGGTTATAGAATGGCAATGGGTGGGTTAGTGGCCACTTCTAGGAGGAGAAGATTAGCGTGATTAGTGACCATTTCAACGCCATGATGCACATGGGTCCCATGATACAAGTACCTCAAGGAAATTACGGTAAGTTCATGTCGGAATGGATTTGCTCTGTGGAGGCCCTTTCCTCCCCTGATCTACTCCCATGGATGTTGGTAATGCCCTATTTTTCTCTCGTTCTTGGATTCTTTCCTTCGAATCCTCCTTTGTTAGGGCATTGCTCGGTTCCCGCGTTTTTTGGTCAAAACTATTGGAGGGATGAGATCTTATATGCACTTCCAATTAGTTATGATGAGTAGAAACTATAATTGGTGGTGTATTTCTCAGATCCGGATGCACCCGTCCCCAACAGCAATACAACCGCTTGAATTTATGGTACAACCGCTTGGGTGACCGGTTCAACTGGACTCTCTGATTCCTGCCCAACTGATTCTTGTTTCTCCTCTTCACACCAAATTTATTCCTACTTTTGCGTACAATCTTCTCATCTTTTTCGGGTTTGTTTTGTGTGCTCCTCTTGTGTGTGTCTGCAGGTGGCTCTTGCTCTCGTTCTGCTCCTCGGAAGAAGCCCAAGAAACGGGCTCGCAGGTGTAGGATCGTTGATGATCCTGAGCAAGAGGAAGTTCTGATTCCTACCAAGCCAACTCACCGTGAGAAGTCCTTGGCCGCCAAGCAAAAAACTGCTACGTCTGTGCACTCCTGGAAGCAAGTTGACTGGGAGCGGGTTCGTTTTCAAAATCCTTATGAGGTCACCGTTGCTCCCAGGTGGACCACCCCTCAGTTCCGGAATGGGTAAGAAATGCGGAATGTGCATGAGCTCCATGACCATCTCAAGAACAAGTTTGCCAAGCAATGGACAATTGACATTGAGCACTAGAACAACAACATGGATTACTTTGGAGAGGCGTTAGCACTATGTGAAGACTTTGACTTGATCAAGCTCATGACTATCAACTTTCCCTTTGATGTGCACCTCATTCACCAGTTCTATGCCACTGTTCACTTTGCCACTCATGAAGCCCGTAAACTATTATGATGATAATGGCCTCACTGGGAATGGCGGCATCCGTCCTCATGATCGGGCTTCTCCTATGGATAAGGTGAAGCTAGCCCCCTTGTACATTCCCGGGCGTGGGATTCCTGGAACCTCTAAGGACCTGCAGCAGGTCTATGATATTTTGCATCGTGTTTTCCGGAATGTCCTTCTGCCCAAGGTTGGAAATCAAGATGAGATTCATGGATACTTTGTTGAACTGCTTGTTGCCATGCAGACTGAAGCTGGCTCTAGGCTACGTTTGATGCTTTCAACTAGTTGTGGGAGGAGATGTACTCCACGGTCTTCTTCAGAAAGGTCCCCACCTATGCTCCTTTCATCATGTGTTTCCTCAACTATGTGTGGGTGGCTCGTAGGCTTGGCGAGCCTCTCACTTCTCCAGACAACCTCATTGAGCATGAGGTCAAGAAACTCCAGAAGAAGAAGCATCTTGCACCTCGCTTCACCACTGTCGACCCTGAGGATGTCTTTGCTACTTCCAGTGACGATGATTTTGAGCTTCCTGCAGGAGCCGCGCCATCTTGGGTCTCCAAGCTCTCCCACAAATTAAAGAAGACCTTCTGCCTCCAGAATCATGTTCAGAAGAAGCTCTATGAAGCCCACGTCAATGAGAAACTTGCATGACGCAGACAGATTTAGATTATGCGGGCTCTCCAACTTGAGGCCGCTAGTGGTTCTAAGAAGACTATCACTCCCGAGGAGGAGTAGATCTATGCACATATCACTTGGACTGATGATGAGATTTAGGGTCAGCGTGCTGCCTCCTCCTTTGCTGCTGCTGATGATGATGATGATGATGGGTCTGCTAGTGGTGATTCCGAGGAGACTGACGGATAAGATGAGCTTTACTGAGCATCGGGGCATTAGCATCGCTCTTTTCCTTTTTGGTGTCGTGATGCCAAAGGGGTAGAGAGCTATATTATGACGGGATTTGCATGGGGGGGGGTTTAGTTGTCATTGTGTATTTCGTTTTGCTTCCCAGTTGAACTCTTATTGCTTTTTAGTCGGCCATGAACCTATCTTATGTGAATACTATTTGAGTTTCAGTAGAGACTGAGTTTATTCTTACCCTTTTTCACTAAGCTTTATTTATTATCTCGTACAATCGCTCCTTAATGTTATTCCCTCTGTGTACCCATTGGTTGGTCTCTAAAATCAAAGGGGAGCTCCAATTCCTGTACTTGTCTCATCTGGGGCACACAACGAGGGGGAGCTCCGCTTTTATTTTAGAGACCATCAATGCAAATCGTGCTGTTGTCATCATCCACAAAAAAAGAGATATTGTAAGGGCATTCTCTTACCTTAAGTGTTTTGGTGATGATGACACCTCACTATGTTATCTAATCGGGTGTCAAGTTGTCCAGGTGTCATGTGTGAGACACAAGACAATTAGGTATTCCCTCCAAACGGAAAAGATCGAAGATGGTGTTCTCGACGTGTTTATTCTGTTTGGTCGTAGGGATCCCGTACTGTTAAGAGGGAATCCACATTGGAAGTTCTTGGGTGAATCAATTCTCTCCACATTCTTATGCACCGAACTCGTTCCATCACATCAAAGGGAGAGATGCCCCTCTTTCCTTCCATGCTTGCCGGTTGTACCGCTGCCCCGGGCGGCTGTACCACCCACAGCTGGGTGACCCAGGGGTGGCAGCTCTAGACGGTTGAACCGGCCCAGCACCGGGCTTCAACCGGACACGGTTCTGTTGAGCTCCGGTTGTACCGCTGTATTATATAGCCCGGTATTACCAGTGCTCCAGGCGGTTATACCGCTTGTGATTTTGCCATGTCCAGCGATCGAGTTGAGTGGAATAGCCGACAACGTTTCTGTTGTGGTCAGATGGTTGGGCGGTGGTTGGGCGGTTGTACCGGTCATGCCGGTTGTACCGCCCGCAACACCGGTTATACCACTACCATGTTCCGCAACATCTTATCTCTTACCTCTCTCTTTCCACCATTGATGCACTCCAAGCTTTCTTGCCCAATCTCTCTCTCTAGCCACCCAAACTTGTTGTCTTGCTAGGGATTGAAGGAGGAGATCTAGATCTACACTTCCACCAAAGGAAAATTGATTCCCCCATACTTTCTTGTGTGGATTTTGTTACTCTTGGGTGTTTGAGCACCCCAGACGGAAGAGGTCACCTCGAAGCCATATTCCATTGTGGTGAAGCTTCATAGTTTCGTTGAGAGCCTCCAATTAAGTTGTGGATAGAGCCCCAACCTTGTTTGTAAAAGTCTTATCGATGCCTTTAAGGGCACCACTTAGTGGAATCATGGCACCTCACATCGTGTGAGGGCGTGAGGAGAATACGGTGGTCTTAGTGGCATCTTGGGGATCATTGTGCCTCCACACCGCTCCAACGGAGACGTACTTCCCCTCAAAGGGAAGGAACTTCAGAAACACATCCTCATCTTCATCGGTTCCACTTGTGGTTATTTCTTACCTTTACTTGTATTTACTTCTTGCTTACTATTGTTGTTGTTAGAATCATATAGGTTGCTCACTTAGTTGCATATCTAGGCAACCTATTTGTTGCTAAACTTAATTTGTTAAAAGAAACAATTAAAATTTGATAGTTGCCTATTCACCCCCTCTATTCAACCATATCGATCCTTTCAGCAGTGCCCCTAACAAAGGAGCCCAAAATAACCAACCACAAGGCGAATGCTACTGATAGCCGGCCCCTATGCGAGAGCCGGTACTGAGGACGCCATGCTGGCACCCGGCTAGCCCGAGCAAACAACCCTAGTAGAGGGGGCCCCATGCGCAAGCCACGACGCAGATGCATCACACACAATGCTTGGCGCGACTGAACCAACTTGGTGAGGACACCACACACGCATCCGACTCGCTCATGCGAACCACCCCGATAGAGGGGGTCCATCACGCGAGCCAGTGTTGTGGGCAGCAAGCACCCTCGTGTCTTGACCGAACCAACCCAACGCGGGGCAAAGATGCATATCTAGTCCGACCTCCTCCTTATGCACGAGGCAATGCTAGAGGGGTTCTCATGGATGTGCCAGAAATAGTCCCATGATGGTCCACCCATCGCGGACCACTCAGGCGGGTCACCCAGGTGCACATTGTTTGTGAATATTGTATGGGGTGAAGAGCCCCCATGGGACGCCACCTGGAAACAAATACCTCGATATGCAATCTCTCTCAAGACCCCCAAGCGACGGGTACTCCAACACCCTTTATAGGAGTAATGTCCAATATTTACCAAACGTTCTGACTTCCTGGTTGTAGTTGGTCTTGGCACAACAAGTCATTTATTCTTATGCATGATTACGACCTGTGATGATAATTCATGAAACGAATGTTTGCTATCACCCATAGCTTGCTTAACTCCCCGATTACAGTTGCTCTTTGCACCAATGGCGCAACGGGTCATGTAGCGAGTAACAAAGGTAGACACAACTTGATTAGGGGTCATGTGATCATAGTAATTAGATGAATGGATCGTCTTGACCATGGTGTGATCTGTGATCTATCAAGATCACAACTCCAATGAACTTATCCTTGATGAAGTTTAAAAGAGCATGGTGCACCCATGTTTGATTTTGGTAATTGATGACATTTCATATGGACTAATGGTTGTTTTGAGTTATACTTTAAGGTTTACCATACGAATTGCTTGAAGACCATATGTTAGTTTCAAGGTTATAATAAGGAGTTTATGTGTGAAAAAGATGCTATTCAAGGAGCTATCCAAAGTTTGGTCGTGTGAGAGTTGAGCCTATTTCAAGCATGTCTCGAAGAAGAAGATTGTTTGAACATTCATGTTTACCTTCAAGACATCATATTTATGAAGAGAGAGAAGTTTTGATACAAGGTTGATCAATAATGAGTGAAAGAGTGATTCAGGTTGATCAACACAGAGCGTAGAAGATGTACTGAGTGGGGTCAAGTCATTCCATGGTATAGTAAGCATTGTCCATTATGCTTTATGTACTAACCCATGATCTATTTGAGGTTTCTATGTGGGGTTAGGTATCTTTCCATGGGATTGCATCAAAAGTAAGATCTCATATAACCCAACTGATGATGTCAAGCGGTGTGCAAGTTGAAGTGAAGCATCACGAAGCTTGCCGTCCATTCTCATGATAATGGATATGTGAATATGTGCCTAAGAGAGGCTCCCCATAGCAGAGTATGGGGTGCAATTTACTAGTCTTCATCGAGCCAGTGCAATCAAGAAAGGTGGTCCAACTTGAAGAATCCAAGGTCGTCATTATCTAGTTCAAGTGGACTATGAGCAAGGCAACTGTTTGACCTTGATAGGTTTTCTATTTTATGAGTCTCGCTATGTTAGTTGGGAGACCGGGTTATATGATTGATTGTCGTACTATCAAGGGGCGCTGTCGAGTGAGTAGCTTGATCGTATTGTTCGTAGAGAGATCAAACCATTGCATCCTTGGCATCATCTTTCTTGGTTCTTGTTTGGGTTTTATCCTTGTGAGTTTTTGGGGCTTCTGGTCATCTTCTTGACAAGCTCAAGTTCATCAAAAAGATAATCTTGAGTTCATCAAATTTGTAGTTTTTTTGCAAAATTTAGGGCAGTTTTGGTCTTACTTGATTCATCTGGCTGTGTGGGAGAGGACAAGTGATAGTACCGTTGGTGCCCACCATAGTACCGCTTAGGCGGTACTTCACTGGTTTGCACCACGACTACTTCCTCTTGTAATTTTGCTCTCTATTTCCCCTCAACATTTCACGGCAGTACCGCTTACTACATGTGGCAGTACCGCTTAGGCGGTATTTCCGTTGGGTGGTACCGTGGCTACTTCCTCTTGTTGAGAGTCCTCTATCGCCCCTCGAACAATTAGCAATAGTATGACTTATTGTACATGGTAGTACTGCTCTGATGAAACTACCGTTCTAGCACTACTCTACTTGAAGGGCTATGTTGACCAGACTAAGCGGTGGTACCGTGATACGTCTCCAACGTATCTACTTTTCCGAACTCTTTTGCCCTTGTTTTGGACTCTAATTTGCATGATTTGCATGGAACTAACCCGGACTAACGCTGTTTTCAGCAGAATTGCCATGGTGTTGTTTTTGTGCAGAAATAAAAGTTCTCGGAATGACCTGAAAATTTACGAAGAATTTTTTCTGGAATTAATGAAAAATACCTGCGCAAAGATCCACCGTAGGAGGTGAGCTTGGCCGCGCCTGGCAGGCTTGTGGGGCCCACAGAGCTCCACCGCCTCCAATCTCAGCTCTATATATTCTGTTTCGCCCGGAAAAAAAATCAGGGAGAAGGATTCATCACGTTTTACGATACGGAGGTGCCGCCACCTCATGTTCTTCATCTGGAGGGCAGATCTGGAGTCCGTTCTGGGCTCCGGAGAGGGGAAATCGTCGCCATCGTCATCATCAACCTTCCTCCATCGCGAATTCCATGATGCTCTTCACCGTTCGTGAGTAATCTCATCGTAGGCTTGCTGGACGATGATGAGTTGGATGAGATCTATCATGTAATCGAGTTAGTTTTGACGGGGATTGATCCCTAGTATCCACTATGTTCTGAGATTGATGTTGCGACTACTTTGCCATGCTTAATGCTTGTCACTAGGGCCCGAGTGCCATGATTTCAGATCTGAAACTATTATGTTGTCGCCAATATATGTGTGTTTTAGATCCTATCTTGCAAGTTGTAGTCACCTACTATGTGTTATGACCCGGCAACCCTAGAGTGACAATAGCCGGAACAACTCCCGGAGATGACCATAGTATGAGGAGTTCATGTATTCACCACGTGTTAATGCGTTGGTCCGGTTCTTTATTAAAAGGAGAACCTTAATATCCCGTAGTTTCCATTAGGACCCCGCTGCCACGGGAGGGATGGACAATAGATGTCATGCAAGTTCTTTTCCCTAAGCACGTATGACTACATACGGAATACATGCCTACATTAGATTGACGAACGGGAGCTAGTTACTTATCTCTCCGTGTTATAGCTGTTGCATGATGAATCACATCTGGCATAATCATCCATCACCGATCCAATGCCTACGAGTCTTTTACTACTGGTCCTTTCTACGTTACTTTGCTGCTAATGCCGTCGCTGCTGCTACTGCTGTTACTTTGCTGCTACTGGTTAGTGTTGCTACTGCTGCTATCATACCACCTTGCTACCGATACTTTGCTGCAGACACTAAATCTTTCAGGTTGGTTGAATTGACAACTCAACTCCTAATACTTGAGAATATTCTTTCGCTTCCCCTTGAGTCGAATCAATAAAGTTGGGTTGAATACTCTACCATCGAAAACTGTTGCGATCCCCTATACTTGAGGGTTATCATACCGCTTAAGGCACAACGAGTGCATAACAGTTGGATTTTTCTTCACACTATAAATGGGGGTCCTATTCCCCATTGCCCCTAACAGTTCTTGAGAAAATTTTCCCCACCATTGTTGATCCCTTGAAGCTTGCTTTCTCTCTATTCATCTTATGGTTATTGCATCTTCACGATGGAAAAGAGAGAAGAGATCTAGATCCATATTTCCACCAATCCATCTCTGCTCTAAGTGAGGGGAACCCTTTGGATTTAGATCTTGGAGTTCTTTGTGTTCTCTTCTTTGTTCTTCCTCTCATATTCCTCCATAGCTTTCGTTGCTTTGGTGAGATTTGGGAGAGAAGGACTTGAGCACTCCGTGTGCTCTTTCCATTGCATTTGGTGCATAGGTTTGAGTTCTCCACGGTGATATGTGGAAGTGAAAGGTTAAGAAGCTTATTACTCTCGGGTGTTTGGGCACCCTAGAGCTTGTGCCTATTGGGTGCTTGGGCACCCTAGATGGTTCGTGGTGTCACGTAGCTCAGTAATTGTGGTGTAAAGCTCAAGGCAAGCTTCGAGGGTCTCCAATTAAGTTGTGGAGATTTCCTCGAGCAATTTGTACGGGTGCGGTGACCACCCCCAAGGGTTGCCAATTGTACGTGTTCGGTGACCGCCCCAAAGGTTACCAATTGTATGGGTTCAATGACCATCCCCAAGGGTTGCCAATTGTATGAGTTTGGTGATCTCCCTCAAGGGTCCCTTAGTGGAATCACGACTTGAATACAATGGTCCTAGTGACATTTTGGGGAGTATTGTGCTTCCACACCGCTCTAACAGAGGTTAGCATCTGCAAGAGTGTGAACTTTCAGATACATCATTGTCTGCGTGTGCCTCGATTATTTCTTACACGAACCCTTTACTTATGCACTTACTTTGTGATAGCCATAGTGGTTCTTATTATATATCTTGCTATCACATACTCCCTCTGTCCCAAAATGCAAGAGATTTTTTGACACTATGATAGTAACAAAAGACATCCTACATTTCGGTACTGAGGGAGTAGTTGTTTATCTTGCTTAGCATAAATTTTGGTGCACATAGTGGAGCCTAGTGCTTGACAAATGAACTGCTAGTTTTATTCTGCATTGTTCAAGCCTAAACCGTACTTGTTTTAAATAGCCTATTTACCCCCTCTAGGCGACATCCACATTCTTTTCAAAGTTGTTGTCTACCCAAGGCACTCAAAGTTTCTCAAATCTAACAAGAGAGACTTCAACCTTCGGAATACCCCTTCCACGGTTTCTCCCTCATTCTTGAAGAATATGTTAAGTTTGCTTAATCAAGGCCAACCTCGAACTTCGAACACAATCATCACCTTCAAAGATTTCCTCAAGGCAACCCTAAATTTCTTTGGGGGGTCTTTAAGGAAGCAATTGTGATGCATCCATGTCCACATCAGATATGATAGAAAATAACACGGGAATACATATTTTACACGTGATTTCTATTAGAAGTAATTTCATGAATTATTTTATGGTAAGTAAACAAAGATTCAACACATTGTTTCTTATGTGCAAAATTATGGAGTATTTATACAAGCCACAGGTCAAAATACGAGTATTAGTCAGCATACTTATCAGTGACGACAAGACGAAGCATGTTGAGGGTGGTGGCATTAAGTTGATCATCAACACTTCCTTTGGATTAAGACTTGGCTTGAACCCTTGACGATCACCCACCATAGTTGAGTAGAGGAACTTCTAATGAGACACCATAGCGAGTTTCCACTTAGCAAACATGTTAGCCTTCAAAGAGGGTGGAGCCCCAACATGATTAATATGTGAATGTTGGATATGATATGGAGAGTAGTGAGGCTGTACATAATTGTACAGTGGAGTGGTAATAGTTTGAGGCCGGTTAAGAGTTTATCTCGAGCCGTCCACACCACGTGTCTCATTTGGAGTGTAAGTGAGTATGATGCGGTAGTGGAATCTTGAACTCTTGTATGCACCTCTTCCTTGACAATGTTGTAGACTTCTTTATGAAGGGGGATTTACATTCCTACATAAAGAAGTGAAATCCACAACCGTCAAGTCGTGGGTACATGAGCAACGGGTAGTGTGGTGGCGGGAACCTCCAGTGGTGCCCAATACCAACACCATGGTCCCGTTGTCCCAAATACGCATCTCTTGTATTGACAATGATCTCTTAGGCAGTAAATCACAAATTAAGAGTCCTAGCTTTGATATCAATTGAAAGGATCGATATGATTGACTAGAGGGGGGAGGGTGACTAGGGGACTATAAATTTTAAGCTTAATTACCAATTTTGGGGATTTGCGGATAAAGTTGGTTCTCTAGGTATGCAACTAAATGAATACAAACTATATGTCAAGAAAGCTCACAGGAACATGTGTTAGGCAACGATATGGTTGGAAATCGAACAAGCATACAAAGCAATGTAAATATGGGGGAACGGATTAACCACAAGTGAGTCGATGACACATTTTCTATCTTAAAGTTCACACTTCCTTGGGGAAGTGATTCTCTCCATTTGAGTGGTGTCAAAGTCAAGGCTCGAGAGCAACACTGAAGGCTCACTATATTCTCCTCGAGTTACCCCCAACGAATGGGCCTCAAGTCCCTCAGGGTTGGTCTTGAAGGCAACCACCACACATTTACAAACTTCTTCGGTGCACACCACAAGAAAGGAAGCTTCTGGAGGAACAAACAACCTAGTAGTCCATACTCCAAGAGCAACAAATTCTCAATGAAATCAACAAGGAACTCAAATCGGTTTGGTGGAAGTGTAGATTGGTTGGTCCCCTCTTTTTTCCCCTCAGTGGAGTGAAGTGATTGGGTGAAGGGAATAAGAGAATATGGATCTTTTGAGCTTTAAAAAATGAAGTAGGAGAGAGAAAGAGCTCAGCTCGAGTTAGGTGTGGAGGATACCCCTTGGGGAAGAACAAGTATAACCCACTCGAAAATATGCCCATTGGGGGTGTCCAAAACACCTTATATATGTAGCTCCGAAACTCCTAGAGTGACACCGCCGGGTTCTCGCATTTTGATACTACTTTCAGAGTAACCTTTGGAGTAACACACAGAGCCAACCAAACCCATGATCTCTAGAGTACGTGCCGGATTTCAAAAGTTTCGGAGGGTGATTCCGGAGTTGGTGAGCGAGCATCCGGAAGGTGTAAGAAAGCTAGAAAATGGATCTTTGACATGGTTAAGACTTTGGCTTCATTGGTGAATATCAGAAATATTTAGAATGACTATCTTCATGGCATAAGATGTGTATAGGAATGTACCAAGATAGTGACATAGGATGTGTATAGGAATGTACCAAGATGAGCTACACCATCAAACCAAGGAGATACCCTTCATAATAGTGCGCCTTTCCTATGAGTCAAATAAAATTGAGAAAACCTTTGTGTGTTCATATTACCAACACCTTTTCCCTTTTTAAATTATGGGCCATCCATATCCTTCGATAACTATCGAGCAAGCAATGTTCTAAGATAAACTCGATAACCGACATAGTAATCAATACCAAAATACCATTCAGGAGGTCAATGCACTTTCACCAGCCGCCCTTGCCCCAAGCTCACCTACAATACTTCGGTCCCTTCACCGTCGTTGAGCACATCGACACTCTTGCTTACTGCCTGCAACTACCACAAGACAACATGGTCCATCCCTTCTTCCATGTCTTGTAGCTCAAGATGGTCACTCCAACTATTCGTTGGTGTTCTCCGAGCTGCCATGCACCCCGGAGATGGTGACTACCCTTCCGACGCTGAAAACCATCCCAGATTGCCGCATGGTGAAGAAAAGCGATGCGACGATCACGCAACCCAGAATTCGGTGGTCCACTCTACCTTTCGACGCCGTTGCATGGGAAGACTATGACGTGCTCCACAATTGCTACCCTGACACCAACATCTAGGGAGAAGCATCATCTCAAGGAGGGATGATTGCCACGCCCACGGTTCAGGTGGTTCAGGAATTTGAACCCAAACCTACAACGGACCGAGAGTGCGTTGATCAGTGCAACAATTCGTGTTGCGCCACGGCCGTGTAATCGTGGGACAAGTGGCACAATAGGGCGTGTTTCGTCTGGCTACTTAAGCGTGCATACTCAGAAGATTCAAGAGGCGTCCGATTGCAAAAATGTGATGGATGATATTAAGCCACGATCACTCGCGGATCATGCAACTATTATACATGAAATCGTAGAACGTTGTGTTGCTTTTTATGTTATTAATATAATCGACGAGCATATGAGCTTGAATTTCAAGACTTGCAATCTCGCTAGGCATGCACTTCCACTTGGTTTCGGCTGCCACGTCAGTTAGGCATGCCCGCGAGTTCCATTCTTGTAAATATTGTGATAATTTAAATAAAGCCTAGCGAGAATGTCTTAAAATGTATATTTAAGGTGCGTGTGACCACTCTTAAGGTTTATTGATGAAGTAAAATGTGAACCTATCTCTCACCTCTATCGGTTCTTCCATGAGGACCCTCACATGCTCCTCTCTTCCTCACCTACCTCTGCCCGGGAATATATCCCGTGCACCAGCACTTGTGATGCTACCGATGCACCGGATGCCATAAAATATTTGAAAAAATCTAAAAAAACTAACACGGTAACACATCATCAGTATATAATGTCATAAAATTTTGTATAAAAATAGAAATATTTTTTTGAGTAATAAAAATGATAAATTTGGCATTAGTGTGATAACGGGTCAAATCTAAACCTGAGTTATGTTAATGTTCTGTTGAGTGCTGAATTTGTCATTTTCGTTTTTGTGTTATGTTCGAATTTTTACTTGAGATTTTATGACAACTTACATTGATGTTGTGTGAGTGTGCTAATTTGTTTTCAAAAAAAATTAAACATTTTAAAAACACAATGTGAGTTTGAGGCACCGGTAGCACCATAAGCTTCGGTGCACTAGATATTTTCCCACCTCTGCCCTGGTGCGATCTCAATCCCCTCTCTGATTGTGACGTTACACTCCCCGTGATGCCAATTTTCCTTGAGGTGGTCATGGCCTGCCGGAACAAGGGGGATAAATGCAAAGTTTAGTAGGCACCCCTCTTCTTTCAAGGCAAGCAGCAAAGAAGAAATCGGCCCAATACTGAGATGAGAGTTTCAGCTGCGACTCTTACTCCCATAGCACGTGCACACCAACAATGCTAGATGGGCATTGCCCATACTGCTCCCCTCTCGTTAGGGTTTTTCGTCCTCTCGTAGGCGACGACAGCGCTCGTCACCTCCGTTGAGATCTTGCTCCCCAGCGACATCCCCTCGCCACCGTTGAGCCGGGGCCTTGTGCTCCTGGTCGGGGGGCGGCGGCGATCCGGTTAGGGTCAATAACGTCCGCGATCTTTTCACGGGCAAGAGATATCATGGCGTCGAAAGCTTCGTCCTCGGGTGCTTCTGATCTGGAAGCGATGATGGAGGAGCTAGGTCTGAACGAAGAGAGCCTGCAAGATGTAGTGGTTGATGAAAAGGATCTGCCGGAAGAATCCACACGTTGGATGGCGATTGCTAGAGTGCACACGCCCAAATCCTACATCCAATATTGGTTTTATCGCACGATGAGGGTCACCTGGGATCTAGCCCAAGAAGTAAAAATCCGTCCACTTGAGGAGAATCTCTACACCCTCCAGTTTCAGTGCTTGGGAGACTGGGAGAGGGTCATGGAAGAAGGTCCCTGGTCTTTCAAAGGTAAAGTTGTGATCATGGCACCATATGATGGGTTTAATCGACCCTCCACCATTGTTCTGGACAAGATCGATATCTGGGCACAAATTCACGATTTCCCGGAGGGCTACTTCCCATTGATCAAGTCGCTAGCAGCCACTATAGGGGAGTTCGTTTTCGCTGAGCCAAAATCCCAGGACTTCGAAGGGAACTTCTTCCGAGTTCGTGTCAAGATCAATGTTCAAGAACCTTTGAGGAACGTGGTTTCGTTGGTCAAGAAGAGGAAGAGGGAGATCTTTAGAGTCAAATATGAAAGATTGCCTGACTGGTGCGCCGTTTGTGGTCATCTAGGGCATCTGCACAAAGAATTTGGAGACGGGGTTCATCCACCCAAAGCCCTAGTCTTCAAGGATCTGCGTGCTGCTTGGTTCCTGGGACAGGGTCGTGGACCTGGCGAAGGGAGAGCTGGAAGAGGAACAAGAGCTCAAGGAGGTCGTGGCAATGGCCGTTCTGGGCGAGGCTAGAGCCCATGACAAACTGCTAATGAGAGGTTTATGCATGAGGATGGTGTCGATGCCGATATGGAGGATGCAGATATGAACCGCAAGAGGGGTTCCTTTGGAAACATGCCATTACTTGTTGCACCAGGAACCACATCGTCAACACAGGGAGATATTCCCATGCCCCCAGACACCTCAGTTCCGGCCAGTCCTTCGTCCAAACATGAACCAAAGAGATCCAAGACCAACCTATCCACAACAGAAAAGAACCAGGGGAAGAATAGAGTGGCAAGTACTAACAATGATGCGCGTTTGGCGGGCCCCAACAGTGGGTCGCGCCTAGCGCAGTGAGTTGCTTAGTTTGGAACTGTCGTGGGGCTGGCAATCCGGCGACAGTTCGAGAGCTTCGGGACCTCTCGAAGCAATTTTCCCCTTCTATTGTATGCATACTGGAGACGGAAATAGAAGGTTCTCGTGTTGAGGGTTTGGTAGGATCGCTAGGATAAAATAAAGCCTTTGCTGTAAGCAGCTCTGGTAGAAGTGGGGGACTAGGTATTTTTTGGAATGAAGAAATAAAGCTGGAAATTCTTGGTTATTCGGAATACCACATTGATACTCTTAAAAGAACTAATGGGCACAGAGACCAGGATCACTTTCGTCTATGGGGAATCCCAAGTGAGCGAAAGACATAGAACTTGGGATATGCTACGAGGCATTGCCGGAACGGGCAGTTTGCCATGGGTGGCGATAGGAGATTTCAACGAGGTACTCCATGCACACGAACATGACGGAGTGGGCAACCACAGCCAATCACAGATGGATGCTTTCCGCGACGCACTTGATACATGTGGTCTGACCGACATAGGATACAAAGGACAATTTTGGACCTTTGAGAAGAAGGTCTCGGGAGGAAGTTTCACGAGGGTTAGATTGGACAGGGGCGTCGCAAATCCAAAGTTGATAATAACCTACCCCACTGCCTCGGTGGAACATCTAACAACAGCTACATCTGATCATGCCCCTCTTCTGCTGCGACTGCAAGAAACACAAGGGTGCCAACGGGGCCCGAAGCTGTTCAAGTATGAGGTTTGTTGGGAGCGGGAGCAATCATTGAAGGAAGTTGTTAGTGGTAAATGGGCTCTCGACCCGGGAGATTCGGTGGGCCAGGTTAAAGACAAGCTCCTCTCGCTGTCAGGAGAGCTTACGACATGGGATCGCATCCACTTTGGCAATGTTCGAAAGGAGATAGCAGAACTGAAACAAGAGCTCAAAATATTGCGGGAAATACCAGGTAGAACCGGACCATCGAGGCAAGAGACGAAGATTGGGGACCGACTGGTTGAGCTATTTCATAGATAGGAAATCTTGTGGAGACAGCGAGCTAGAGTGGATTGGCTAGTTCACGGAGACAAGAACACCCATTTTTTCCACCTACGTGCTAGCCGCCGAAGAAGGAAGAACCAAATCAAAGCGCTACAAAAGCCGTATGGGCAAATGACAGATAATGTGGCCGAGATGGAAGAGATGACAACCTCCTTCTATAAAAATCTATACACAGCGGAGGGGGTCCATGACATGGAGCAGGTGTTGGACACTGTTCCACGCAAAGTCACACAGGAGATGAACGAGGCACTGAATGCACCATATAGTAGCGAGGAGGTGAAAACAACCCTTTTTCAGATGTTTCCCATCAAGGCGCCTAGACTGGATGGATTCCCAGCTCATTTCTTCCAGCGTCATTTGGAGATTTGTGGAGAGGAGGTGACGAAAGCGGTGTTAAAAATCGTGGAGGGAACGGAATCTGCAGCATGCATTAACGAGACCATTTTGGTTCTCATCCCAAAGGTAAAAAACCCTACCCTGTTAACCCAGTTCCGACCTATCAGCCTTTGCAATGTGTTATACAAGATAGCTTCAAAGGTGATCTCTAACCGGCTGAAAGTTGTGCTACCTGACATCATATCTGAGGAACAATCCGCTTTTGTACCAGGGAGATTGATTACTGACAACATCATAGCAGCTTATGAGTGTCTCCACTTTATGAAGAGAAACAAAGCTAAGAAACACCAAGCTTTTGCCCTAAAGCTTGATATGATGAAGGCCTATGATAGGGTCGAATGACCTTATCTTAGAGCAGTTATGTTGAAGCTAGGTTTCTCTGAACATTGGGTGAACATAGTTATGGGGCTGGTTTCCACACTTAAATTCTCTGTTATGATCAATGGAAAGAGGTTAGAGGAGTTTGAGCCAACACGGGGTATTAGACAAGGGGACCCAATTTCTCCCTACCTGTTCTTGCTAGCAGCAGAGGGCCTTTCGTGCCTGTTAAGATCCAGAAGAGAGTCATCCAACCTGGGCGGTGTGCAGGTTGCCACTTCGGCACCACCGGTGAACCACCTGTTATTTGCTGATGACAGCCTGCTGTTCTGTAAGGCTAACAGTAGTGGAGCAAACAAGGTGAACCTAGTCTTGAATAGTTATTGTCAAGCTTCAGGTCAACGTATCAACTTTACCAAATCATCTATATTTTTCAGTAAAGGGGTATCAGAGACTGTTCGCGGAGAAATCAAGAATTTGCTCAATGTTCCTAATGAAACTTTAAATGAAAAATACCTGGGTATGCTGTCAGATATTGGAAGTTCTAAGAACGGGGCTTTCAAGTATTTAAAGGACCGCTTATGGGGCAAAGTTCAGGGCTGGATTGAGAACACTTTGTCAACAGCGGGGAAGGAGGTGCTTGTCAAATCCGTAGCACATGCCATCTCACTCTTTTCAATGTCTTGTTTCAAGCTCCCAAGAGGATTATGTGAACATCTAAACATGCTTAATAGGAAATTTTGGTGGGGGAGTAAAGAAGTTTAGCGAAAACCCCATTGGGTTTCTTGGAAAGTAATGACACAACGAAAGGGAATGGGAGGCCTCAGTTTCAAGGATTTCGAACTTTTTAACCTAGCCATGCTGGCTCGTCAGGCCTGGCGAATACTGCGGTCACCTGAATCTCTAAGCTCTCGGCTGTTGAAGAGCATATACTTCTCAAATTCTACAATTCCGCAGGCCTCTTTAGGGAACCACCCTAGTCAGATTTTGAGAGTTATCATTGAAGGCCGAGACATTTTGAAGCAGGGTTTGATCCGAAGGATTGGGAACGGGGAAACAACGAGGATTTGGGAAGATACATGGCTGACAATAGACGAGATGCTTCGGCCATATGGGTGTTTAGTTGCAGATCCACCAGCTATGGTCTCAGAACTTATCGATCACACTTCGGCTACATGGAATCATGAATTGATCTCGTCGGTTTTCCTCCCTATGGATGCTCGCATCATCAAAAGTATACCTTTATGCACTCGGAATATAGATGATTTCTAGAGTTGGCAGTTCGAATCAAACGGTATTTTCACCGTCAAATCTGCATACCGTATGCTCGCCTCAATGAAACACCGTCGCGAAGCGTGGCTAGAAGGTAATGCAGCTCCATCCTCTGTTGTATCGGAAGAAGGTGCATGGAAGACCATGTGGAACACAAAAGTGCCAGGAAAACTGAAGATGTTCCTATGAAGATTATCAAAACACTCCCTGCCAACAAAGGATATTCGAGCGCATAGGCACATGACCGACAGCTCCCGATGCGGCCTGTGCGGCTCGCAAGATTCATGGAGGCACTCTCTTGTTGATTGCACAACATCTCGGTGTACCTGGGCGTTAGTTGATGAAGATCTTGCACAATCCATAGTGGCAACGACCGAACCAAACGCCAAGCAATGGCTGTTTGCGCTTATGGAGACGTTATCGCATGAGCAGTTTGTTATCTCTGTTGTAACCCTTTGGGCGATCTGGACTTCCAGGCGCAAGGCCATCCATGAAGGCATCTTTCAGTCACCAGCAGGGACTAATTCCTTTGTTAAAAGGTATATCTTGGAGCTGCAATCCATTGAGCAACAACCACCAGCAAGGGGCGTGCCGTCTACAAGGGTCCCTCGACCAAGAGCGCCTCCGATTGGCTATGCCAAGATACATGTCGATGCTGCTGTCAGAAAGGGGAGAGGAGGCTCAGTTGCTGCTGTTTGTTGGGATAGGCAAGGAAATTACATAGCGAGCTCGGCGCTTGTAATTGCGGGCTTGAAGGACCCAGCAATTCTAGAAACCATAGCTTGCCGTGAGGCCTTTGCACTAGCAGATGATCTCAACATAACAAATGTCGCCATAGCCTCTGATTCCAAGCAAACAGTCGCAGATATTAAGGGTACAGGAGGGCGAAACGGTTCCATAGTCCATGAAATCTCACTTAGAGTTTTCCTTTTTCATTGTAATTTTTTTTTTGAAGGCTGTGCGGCCAATTTTGAAGCACATAAATTAGCCAAGTATTCGCTAGGTTTGGGTCCGGGCCGCCACATATGGCTGGGTCAACCCTATGATCCTCACTGTATCCCATTGTCTGTGGTTTTTGATGAATAAAGTTGGCCTTACCCCTAAAAAAAAACTGCGCCTCTTACTTTTTTTTTTGATTTTTTTGGATACATGTGTCACATGGTAGCTGCGACTCTTACATAATTACATTGCCTATACTCAATAAAACTCTAGATATTCACATGGTGGCAAACTGACCAAGTTCGAATTCCACGAGCCGACACCTAATAAACATATCAATAAACCCTTTTATGCGTACGGAATAGTAGAAGAATATTCAAAGACCCATAAAGAACCGAACCAACACAGGAGCATGCATGATGCATATCCACTTCATTTTCGCTGGGCTGTGAGGAGATGCTCTGAAATATCGCATCTACCGACTCATCCGCCATCTCGAGTTCCAATGACACGCAAACTTCATCGATCAGGCAGGACCATCCAGAGCCTGGCTCTTCCTGAGGTTCCAGTGGAGGCCCTCGTGGATGCTTCGCAGGAAGTCGGTTGTCGAGTCCACCAGGCATGCCGTGGGCACGGGCCAAGGAGAGACACTGCAGATGAGGGCGTCGCCTGGTCCTAGCTGAATCCTACCCTTGCCGTCGAAGGACGCCCAGGCTTGCCCTCTGCTGTTGAACGGTACTTGCACGCGCAAAGTCACGTATTCCGGCAGTATCAAAGGCCGGAATGACAATGAGTGAGGGCAGATCGGTGTGAAAAGGATCCCCGGGACCTGCATGCACATGCAAATCATAACATCAAACTCGCAATACAGGTCCAGGTAACTAAACGGAGAAGACGATAAATAATCATTTACCACTGAAGAGTCAAGATTAAACTGCAAGGCATGAAATATGCAATGATTTTAATCAAATTGTTAGGTGATTCCTATTAATTACTCCCTCCGTTCCTAAATATAAGACCTTTTAGAGATTTCACTACAAACTACATACGAATGTATATATATTATAAAGTATAGATTCACTCATTTTGCTCCGTATGTAGTCTTTAGTAAAATCTCTACAAGGTCTTATATTTAGGAACGGAGGGAGTAGATGGTAACCATGTACAGTACAATGGGCTTTATGAGATATCAAGAGCTGCTCGGGCAACGCTACAGAATATTAAGTGCATTTAGTAGAAACAGTGACCCCTCGAAGACTGAACTTGAATAACTAGGACAAGGTTTTTAGGATTTAAAAAAACTGAGATCCACCTGACCTAGTGTCATCACATACTTTTTCCGTATCATAATATAAGGTGTATTAGTTTTCATTAACACAAGGATTTGACCAGGAACTACTCTAATAATACTAAAGGTTTGTATGATACAAAATCATAATCATCAGTAAGTATTTAAAACAATCTAGTGAAACCAACTTAATGTCATATAAATAACAATTAACAAAGCGATTTTTGCTCAAAGTCTTGTCTTAACGAAACATAATATGCATTATACTCCCTCCGTCCCAAAATTCTTGTCTTAGCTTTATCTAGAAATAGATGTATCTAAATACTAAAGTGTGACTAGATACATTCATATCTAGACAAGTTTAAGACAAGAATTTTGGGACGGAGGGAGTATTACTTAATACGGAACACAGCAGATAACAAGTACCAAAAACTTGGTGGTGATTTAAAACATAATATTAATGCTAAATAAAATCCAGGAACATATGTAGTGTCGAAGGTATACCTGTGGATGTACCATTGATCCTCCAGCTGCCAGTGAATACGCTGTGCTTCCAGATGTTGTTGATAGTATTAGCCCATCTCCTTGTACGCATGTAACAAAAGAACTATCACAATAGCATTCTAAGTAGGTAAGGTACGATGACATCCCGCGGTCAATTGTAACTTCATTAAGCACTAGAATCGGTTCCCCGGTCTCAACTTCATCCTTAGCTGCATCACGAATTACATGACACTGCAGGCGGCTCCTCAGTGTGATGGTAAATGGTCTTTTCAGCACATTGCCCAAGCATTCACGATACTGCTCACTTGCTAACCTTAAGTTAAGGACAAACTATATAGATGGTGGGTGAGCACAGAGCATAGAGCTCCACCAAGTAAAAAAATGTCGTATTACTAATATAGTACTAGATTCACTGTTAGTCTGGTACAAAATATGTAAGCACCCCTGGTATAGAGATTGTATGAGATTGTGGCACATATAGTGAAGTATGGATGTGTTAAATCTTTGAGGCCAAACATTGCAATCTGCTATGGCCCAGTTGCAGATGGAATCAAACATGCCATGGATCAGCTACGCAAAGTTGAAAAGGCAGAAGTGCAATATCCAAATGTTAAAGATGTAATAACAAAAATAAACAGCCGTGCAGTTTAGCAACATGGTTACAAGCAGTGATAACAAAAATAACACCTGATGATTAAGGATACGGAAGGGAGTCATGAAGCCCAATGATCCAAGAGAGAATGCAACCACTGGGGGAACTGGTCCTTTGAACAATGATGCAGCCTGTTTACAGATGTCATGTTAAAGAGCTCCCAGCTTAAGCTGATTATAAAAACAAGCCTTGAATACTGAAAATTATGGAGAGCAACAAACCAGGACAGAATTTGTTCCAACATAACACAGACAGCATTTAGGTTATCGAGTTATTTAATAGTAGGACATTGTTCAGCTTATACTACCAAGTACTCCCTCCGTTTCTAAATATAAGTATTTTTAGAGATTTCACTACGGACTACTCCCTCCGTTCCTAAATATAGGTCTTTTTAGAGGTTCCACTAGAAGACTACCTACGGATGTATATAGACATACTTTAGAGTGTAGATTCACTCATTTTGCTCCGTATGTAGTCCTCAAGTGAAATCTCTAAAAAAAACTTATATTTAGGAACGGAGGGAGTACATACAAAGCAAAATGAATGAATCTACACTCTAAAGTATGTCTATATACATCAGTATGTAGTTCGTAGTAAAATCTCTAAAAAGACTTATATTTAGGAACGGAAGGAGTACCAACGTAGTAGCTGCTAGATTGGAGTAGGTATCTCTTACTTCTGTGGTGTAGAGTAGGTCTTCTCTTAGTTTTGGTTTTGGCTTTGTTTGTTTTCAGTTTGGTCATCCCCACAGTTGGTAGTTTGTACTTTACGCTCGCCATTCTTTTTCTAATACAATATGAGTTCAAGAAAAATAGCTAGGTTAGAAAAGTAATCATGTGACTAGAATGGTTGAAGAACTCGGTGCTATTGCTCATAGAACTAGACCTGGCTCGCTATCTACAATCCCTGAAAAGGGTATATTGTAGCCACAAATAAATCAGCCGCCGGATCTTGCATTGACTATAGAAGAGTGGACGAACTACTCTCCAATGCACTGTTAACTAAGTGAACACACTACAACATCTTGCACTCTAGCCATGCTAAACAGCATTGATATTTTCCTCTAAGTTGCTCTTAATGAACTTACTCAATCATCTATCTACAGATCTCTTCCATCCACACAGCTTGTATTTTTATGTACATCTGATAGTTACTCAGTTTCCTTCAAGGTACATGTAATTGATTTTAATTTTACATCACATTAATAGAACCTGGAAAAGAACTGTTTGACCTGCTCTAATCATCTGGATGTCCTTACCCTCTGAAGAAAAAAACATGATGTACATCATTTCTTTTTGATTATCAACATTGTAGGGCAAATTGTGAGCTAACACTTGCATAGTAAATTCCTATTCACAAAGGAACCAGGCGCACTAATAGCACATTTAGTGTTATAAGACTGCTAATATATTTTCATTAAAGACTGAACTAACCAAAAGGTTGTGCTCTGTCAAACTAACCACACAACATCCATATTCAATAAACTGTCAATAATTGTGCTGCATACCCACAGAACAGTTCCATCACCGCCGAGAGTTACAATGAGGTCAACCTTCGTGTGTAATGTCTTCATTTCCTGATCTATCAGTTATTTCTGATTAGTTGAGCACTAAAAGGAAAAGGTTACATGTGACTATAAGTAGTACAATCAGTGATATCTTAAAACCATCTATAAGAAAATACAGAAGAACTTTACTGGATATAATTTATCAATGGAGAAGGAAATGTTTCATAAAAGATGACCCTCGAGCATTAACAGGAAGTCAGTAACAATTATAGCAAATATAACAACTATTAAGACTTAAGAGCAGTTTGTTCTTGGTAGTCTTAGTAGAGGAAACGGATTATCTCACACAAAAAAAAAAATCAGTAAACAAGTAAAGAATAACTGCTCGAGGTAACTAGACCCCCGTACCGCTGTCACTTGCAAAAATCACGAGAGACATTTAGATGCTTGAGTGTTCAACAAGGAAAATGTACAGGAGTACTCCCAAAAGAAATCATGGTTGGAGCACAAATTCAGAATATTACTTGAAAATCCACTTGCATGCTCTGGAACTTTGAGGTGCACAAGTCATTTATGTAATTGCTAAATAACAACATAAGATTTTTCATTCTTATAATCAACAGCCATAACAACCATTCACATACCAAATAAGATTTTAAAAATAAAACACATCCAGGCATGAAAATTACAGCAAATATCCCAATATTCCACAATTACAGTCGGAAGCAATATGGAGAGATGAAATATACAATCAAAATCACTTACCATTATCCCATGTCTGAATAAAGTTGAAGTAAGAATCTTCAATCAGTAATTCCTTGCTAACTCGTGGCTCTACAAAGATGTTTATGTTATTATGTTCTTTAAGCCATCTGCAAGAAATACACAGAACATTTAGCACATGTGGGCAAATGTATTTGAAGATACAGTTCGACAAAACATTAAGCAGGAGAGAATAAGTTCTAACAAAATATACTGTTGCGTGCAGTACACCAGATAATTGACATTAGTAAAATTCTCTCAGGTAGGCAGCAAAGAAACATACCTAACCATTTCGGAACAGAGAGCATGCACGGAGTTGGAATTAGGTTTAGTCACAAAAAGAACTGTTTGTGGAGGGGAATCCCATTTCAGAAAAATCTGCAAGGACAGTATTTGTTGACATGAAAAAAGATGCAGCAGCAATGAGATTATCTCGAGTTCTCAAACAATCATTTCAGACGAGTGGAAACAAATAAGATATCTGTTCAAAATGGACCAAGCTGAGGATAAAAGGGTTACCTGTTTATTGCTGCGTTCTGCTGTTGTTATATCCCCTTTTTCGAAGGACACAAAATCATGCTTGTGCTGACCATTCTTATCACCATTGCTACCCCACGAAAGTCTAAACGGTACCTGCAAATATAAGGAAAAGGTGCTTTTAGAAAGAAAAAAAGGACAAGTCGAATTGACTGGAAAAAGACTTTCTTCCAACTGTGTCAAAACATGAAAAGCGTTCCTATTATTTGTGTATCACAAGCAAAATGTCATAGGCAACTACTTGTGCTTGTCAGGGAGATTTTTCACTAATATATATAGCAAATCAGAAATAAATAAAATATAATTCTGCGAGTTCAATGGTGCATATTTAATGCGCAAAATGTTCTTTTCACATATCATTTTGTATTGGCTTCCTTTCGTTAATCTGGGTGACAGGCTGCAAGTATTTAGAGGTAGGCCAACAGCATCAGATGAAGAACAGCTGGATATCAGTTGATTTTAGCACAAACCACATTACGAAGAAAACACATTAGTATGGCCATGTAAATCAACAGCTGCAAACAGATGTATGTGAGGGTATCCTTGCCCAAATCCCAAAGGATACCTTTCTTCCAATAATCCTGTCATCTGATTTACGGTTAGGTCCAGGACACTGATCCTGGAGAATTTGACGTGAGCAGATCCCATGGTTTCCGCAGCAGCCTGTTTCATCAGCCGAGGAAGTCTCCAGTGTCAGTTTACTAGCCAAATGCTCTAGCTTATCCTTGACACAGTTGCTGCAGCCTGCACATGTTAGTTTAGCGTGAATTTTCCTGACAAAATCAGGTGCATGATAAGATAAAGTAGTCAGTTCATTAACTTGCTGACAACATTCCTTATGTATCTGGAATCATGTTATTTGTGCAGTTTTCATATTGATTAAACTATGGTTACGTGTTTTTCTTAGAAAGTTCATTAATATTCTGCACCTGGAAGGTACAACTTCAGTACAATGGGTCCTTCTTTCGTTGACTAATTTGAACTGCTAAGACATTGGAGGCTGATCTAATACTAATATATCATTATTCAAAATAATAACGATAATAATATATCATGTACTGAAATACGACAAAAGATGCTTTGCAGTGTTATTTGATAGCTACCATGAACAACTAGTAAAATACAAAGTCTAACTGTGTACCTTTAATTACACTGTGCTGCATGTGTGCCTTGACTGCCTTCTCTGACTCATACTTGCGCTTCCACTCAGCCGCCTCTGCTTGAGCAGCAGCTTTCCCTTCCGCAACTTGTCGCAGTGCTTTTGCAACAGCTTCAAGTGCAAAGTATATGTACATTAAACAGATGTGTGCAGACACACATAAGTTTTAGACAGTAGAGTGACAGACTTCAGATGATGTCAAGTATTTGTATTATTACTTCTCATGGCCTCTGCAAACTCATGAAGGTGCGCGTCAGTTGACTCGATAGGAGGAAGAAATGCATAGGCCGCCTCCTCTGATTTCTTAGAACTAACTGTGGTGAGAGACCCATTCTCAGCTTGATGCGAGGCAGCTACACTAAGGTTTATTCTCTCATGACAGGCCTGTAATAGAATAAACCTCATCAAGACAACATGAAATCTGACAAGGATAACAAAGTTAGAAAGCTTTCCAGCATCAAACATACCACTCAAAGGAACAGATGTAGTACAGGCCAAGTACTGCTGGTAAACATTTTATAAACTCTAGAGTATGTCATTAAAGTTTAAACCAAGTTCATGCATTAACAACAGCGATAGGCTGAACAAAACGAAAACACGGGTTGTTTCAATGACTTCAAAATTTTAGTTTGCGGCATATACTCAGGCATGGTTTGTGGAAATCCTAGTATAATCAGATATGTATTAGAAAATTCAGAAGATTTTAAGCAAACTGTGAGAGCATGTTTAGCTGTGCATCTAGCAGTAGTTGTGAAGCTGGTAGGGCACCAAACTGTATCGCCTCTTCACAACATATAACATCCAAGGTTTTCAGTACTATTTTGGCCTCAAAATCCTCCCGGTATTGAATCAGTCACTATGTGACAAACAAGTCAATGCCCAACAGGACAGCACTGCGTGTTTCTTCTACCACGTGTCAAAGACGAATATTCTATGTGTTTTTGCCAACCCACAGAAAAAGGAAGACATAACTTATAATGATATAATATGTTCAAATATATCACAAAGCTGGAACACTTGGGAAAACAAGTGCAAGTTGATGGACAGCAACTGAGGCGAGATATATGATCTCAAAGAGATGGCCACTAGAAGTTAAGATTAGAAACCGTATTGCAACTTTACAAGAATAGAGTATTTATATATTTATATTATTACTGTGATCAGTCAATGCTTTTGGGCAGCCTAATAATACTTAAAATAGTAGGGATGATCTGAACTGAGTCGCACACAGTTGATGTTTAATCATCCCCTTGAGGGAAGTCCAAGACTATAGGATCAGCAACACGGCATGGTACTAGGGGCGTTTCATGGGCGCTCCCGAACCAAATCCTCCGCAATGCGCAAATCGAACAGAAATACACACCAAAATTCAGCCGCGCCCTGCCCCCCCTCCGGCCTTCCACAGTGGCCCAAAACGGCGAAGGCCAAAATCCCGAGCACCATTGGCGTCGAGATCGCACGAATCGCCCGCATTAGCCATAAGGATCCAAAGCAGCTGAAGCCCCCGCCCCTCGACTGTTCCCTAAAAACTTTCGGGTGATCCAACGGCAGAAATCTACACCCTAAAAGAGCGGTGAATTCCGAGGAAATCTCATGAGGCGTGCATGTACCTTGAGTGCGGCCTCGTCCGCGGACATGGCTGCGCGATCCGACTGCTTCCCGGCGTTCCCCTCTTCGCCGATAGGGCCGTTCAGGTGGGGAGATGAGCTGTGGAGTTTCCGCCTGCCCTCCGTGTTCGGTTATTAATGGCTTGTGCGAGGCCCGAGCGCGGTGAGCTGTGACGGCTGGAAAGGGCGAAGGCCTGACGGGTGGGGCCGGAGCTTCAGTGGGACCATGGAGTCTGTGCGTGGCACGATTCTGGTGGGCCCTTCGACCGCGGCACCGACGGCAGTGACTACCTACTACAACGAGAACTGGTAGGTACACACCGTGCACGGGCCTCCTACTTCCGCCTCCTGTTACACGAACACTCCAAGCCCACGAGCGGACTGAGACCCAGTGACAGCAACTTTAACCATTTAATCTACATTCAAAACATAAATCTAATCTTCATCCAAAACATATCTAATAGTCTATATAAAACAGCTATTTTTTTAAATATTACTTTTTTATTCTTTTTGAAAAATATTATGCTATTTTGAAAATTTTCAAAAATATAGTGGCCTCGGTCCAGGTGTGGCCGATTGAATCATGTTGGCCCAGGTGAGGTCGATTGGATCATGTCTGCGCTGGTGTGGTCGAATAGTGACTACTCGGCCACGTGAAGGCCGACTATTGGCCCGGCCACGTCGCCCCTTATCCTCTCGGCCTGGAGGCTGACCAATCGTCCTCGGCCTGGCCGATAGACCTCTCGGCTGTGGCGTGGTCGATATGTGGCCAACCGGCCAGCCAATGGCCCGCTCGCACCCTCTCCTTCCTACTCCTCCCATTCTTCCTCCTCCTTATCTGCTTCTTTCTCTCCTTCTCCTCTTTCCTTCTCTCTTCACCCAAAAAATCTCTCATCTCTACACTTAATCGTAGTCGTTTTTCCCATATTTCTCATCATAGTTCTATTGTATAGGGTTAGGACAGCCAAACCATCCGTCTCACTCGCGATGGGGTAGTTCGTGGTGGTTGTTTTCAACCTTTTTTGGTGATGGTGGTTGAGGTTGAGGTGGAGGTGGTTCTTGTGGTGCAGTTGGAGGTGGTGGTGGTGGTTGCTGCGTTCGTCATTTTTCTCGGTGTTCGTCGAACGTCGTTCGTCATTTCTGCGCACGCTTCAAGGGTAAAATATTTTTAGGTTTGTTAGTTAAGTAGTTTAAATAATTTGTTAGGTCAGCAGAGAGGAGGAGGAGACTACAACAAAAATAGAAATATAAATATATTCAAATCTATCAATTATTTAACACCGAGAACACAAAAATAGGAATATAAATATCAAGCTAACAATAATATCTACAACGTGTTTATTCTTGATGACTGAAGCATACCGGAGGACTGATGTACGGTGAAGGAGCAACGGATGGATCTTCCTCATAATTAGCGCACATGAAAAACTTCATGCCAAACCAACCTGAAAAACCAAACCAAACAAAAATGGGTAGACATTTTTCTCAGTGTTATATTTTCCCTGTTTCGTTGTGGTCTTATTTTTGCCCGTTATTATCGCCGATAGATTGCATTGTTGACAAAGGAGTTGGACCAGAAGACTTTGAAGACCGTGGAGACTTTTTTGAGCCAGGCAAGCAGCCCCTTGACCATGACTTGAATCCATTTTTATGCATGTCATATGACACTTTACTTCATTGCATTTGAATCATGATGAATCGGTGACCACCTTGGTGGGTTGTCTCTGATAACTCCTCGTTGATACTTGCACTGAGCATGACCCTACATTCCTATGAGGGTTGTGCACATGGGAAGTAGTTAGGATGCTATGTAGTTTCTACGCAAATGGGGTGGGAATATGCATTGTGACAAAAAAGATATTATTTCAAAGACTTTCATAAAACCCATCGACTGTCACTAATGCCTGAGAAAGATGGTGTTCAGTTAGGTAACCACTTGAGAAAGAAGTGGTGTACCGAGGCAAGATGTGTGGTTGTTCTCAAAAACGGATTAGATTTAAGATGTGCTCACTGTCCCACCCTATGCGCAACCAGGATACCCCTTATGGGACGGGGCTTTGTTGATTACTTTGGTCGTTACTAGCAGAGAACCCGCATTACTAGTGGCGGGAGTGACGTGGTCACTCTCGATACGGGGTCGTGCCGGAAAGACGACCATGGGCGGTTTTTACAGACAACGGGCACACCGTTGGTCCCTTCATGGATGATGCTTGTGATGTACATCATGCGGGCTGTGTGCCAATGAGTGGACTGTATGTTAGTGTCGTCTGGAGACAGGCATTATTTTGGGTACTTACCTCGGGTATGCACAATATCGTGAGTGGTGTCTTGACACGGAAGTTTTCGGAGTCTTGTGGGTAAAGTGTGCAACCTCTACATAGTGTAAATTTATTCAACTAGCTATGTCCACGGTCATGAACAGTTTGTGGTCCTTCTTAGACTATGTCCAGATGTTTTCACAAACTTGGCGTGTGTGTGTGAGAGAGAAAGATGATAGTGTGAAAAAGATGATGCTTGACCTGAGTCACATGACTTCACATGATAAATGAACATGAGATGTTCAACCCCTGCTTATGATGATACCCGTAGCTTGTTTGTATGGATATCCGCAACATGTTGATGCATGCTTTGCAAGTTGATTTAACATGTCATGGCACTCAAAATTAGATTTTTGCAACTTACCTACTTAGTGCTATATCATGCATTGTTATTACCTTGTTACAAACATGGATTGCTTACGAGTACATTTAAAGTATTCATTGGCTTGCCACTAGTTATTTAATTGGCCATGCATGGAAAAATGGGAGTATGGTGAAGAGTTTGTTGGCGACGAACATGCAAATTAGGACGCTTCCGAGTCAGAATGTATATAAGGTTAAGGCAGATGTCATGGGTTCACGCTTTTGTTCAAGATTTTCGCTACTAGTTATGTTTTATGCGTTGGCCTTCAAGGCCCTATCTATGTAAGGCTTGACCTTAATGGTCTTTATTTGTATCATACTGTATGTATGAAACATTGATCCCTCGGATCATTCTACACGTGCATTCGGTTATCGGGACTTATGAGTCAGGGTCTCCACAGGGGTCGGCGTGGAAGTCAGAGTTTCTGCTCCGGATTTCCAAGGTGTCGTCCCAGGCTGCTTGGGTGGCGGGGTCGTTGACTAGTTCAGCACGTGGCCTCGGGGGTCGGTGTGTGCGTTTGATGTGGTTTGTAAGTCGGAGCGACAACTTCTGATCCTGCTGTAGGGTGTCGACTCTGGTTGCTTGGATAGTAGGGTCATCGGTTTGTTTGGTATGCGGCCACAAGGCTCATGTGTAGGTGTTCTTAAGGTTAGCAAGCCGTAGAGGCGGTTCTTGGTCGCGTGGTGGGGTGTCGACTATGATTGTTTGGATGATTGAGTTATCGACTCATTTGAGATGCAACCTCGGAACTAACGTGTGTGATTATGTATCGATTTTCGGACGGGTTTGCTTAGGCTGGTCATAATGGGAGTATCATATAGTAGTATCATGCATATGATATTATTGTATGATACTACCTCCATAATGCATAGTATCATAAAGTAGTATCATAGATGACCTCATTTATTGAGATGCATGACACATAGTAGCATAACATTTTACATGTTACGGTATCTACCTATGTTACTCTAACCCGTCTCTCTTCTTTAATTGTCTGTCACATCAGCATGTTTGTAGATACCGTAACATGTAAAATGTTATGCTACTATATATCATGCATGTCAATAATAAGGTTATCCATGATACTAATTTATAATACTATGCATTATAAAGGTAATATCATACAATAACATCAGCCTTACTTCCGTTATGGCAAGGCTTATCAATTCTTTTGGCGCACATGGGTTTGGAATTAGCTTTGTCTACATGTACAGGCTTGAGTTTTTTCACTGTTCTGACCTTACAGGTAAACATGAGCACAAAATGAACTCATTCTGAAAATATTTGCGGATCTGGCCCTTTTTAGATACGTCAGAGTCTGTAGTGTTGCTGCTGCACGTAGAAACACCAGTCTACCTATACAACAACGCCAAGGCACATGGCATTGCAACCTATATAGCAACATCAAGGCGCATGGCGTCAACCTATAATATTATTCCTCTCTCTCTCTCCTCAAGCTACATGCATGCATGCCTTACTAGCTAAGCCAACCATAGGGTGAGAGAGGGATGCATGCATGCCGTACTAGCTAAGCCAGCCATGACGTGGTTGGAAACGCCATAATCAATGGGGTTTGACTATAACGCAGATTGGCTAGACTGACGTCTGAATGTGTATTAAAAACGTTATTATAGACTGACGTTTTTACATGAAACAATAATGTCATGGGCTTCTAAAAGTGTCAGATCATGAATCTTTTCGAACCGAGTTCATTTTATGAATTCTTTTCTTGTGGGTCAAAACATTGATTTTGTCCTATGGGCTTCGCGAAGGTACGGACGCGTGGGTGACAAGGCGTGTCCTCTTTCTACGTGGCGGACAGTGCGAGCTCCGCCTGCTACGTGTCCTGCCCGCGGGCTCTATCCGTATGGTAGCCGCAGCTTATAAATATTTCCTGTTCCAAGCTCCTTGCAGCAAGCAGCTGATCCGAGCTAACCATTAGGCAAAAGCGAACTTTCTTTTCTTTTCCCAAGAGATCTCCGTTCGTGTCTGTACTCAAGTGTTTGTTCGAGCCATCAGCCATGGCCTCCAACCAGGACAAGGCGAGCTACCGCGCCGGCGAGGCCAAGGCCCACACCGAGGTGACCATCTCGACGGATCCTCTTCACGTAGCTGCCGTCGTACGTAAACACGCTCCGTGTTCGGTCTCCTGAAATGTTCCCGTCGTTGTGGTGTGGTTGCAGGAGAAGGCCGGACAGGTGACCGGCGCGGCCAAGGACAAGGCGTACGAGGCCAAGGACCGGGCGTCGGGCGCGGCGGGGCAGGCGACGGGGAAGGGGCAGGGCGCTGCGGAGGCCACGAAGCAGAAGGCCGGCGAGGCGGGGCAGAAGACGTCCGAGACGGCGCAGGCCGCCAAGGACCGGGCCGCCGAGGGCAAGGACGAGGCCGGCAGCTACCTCGGCCGCACGGCCGAGGCCGCCAAGCAGAAGGCCTCCGAGGCGACGGGGTACACGCAGGACAGGGCCTCCGACGCGGCGCAGTACACCAAGGACTCCGCCGTCGCCGGCAAGGACAAGACCGGCAGCGTCCTCGGTCAGGTCAGTGCGTCAGCCACTTACACTTGTCAAAGACGGCATTGTGTAGATCATTCTCTTTGTGCTGCTGCTGCGTATGCTGAACTTGGTTACTGTGTAGGCCGGCGAGCAGGTGAAGAACGCGGTGGTCGGCGCTAAGGACGCGGTGGCGAACACGCTGGGGATGGGGGGAGATAACACCACCGAGACGGTCACCAAGAGTCGTCACTAGATATACCTCTCGCGGTTGCATATATATGCTTTTATTTCCTTCAGTTCCTGGAGCTCCAGATTCCTGTGGCGTGTCCGAGTCTGTCTGTGTGTGTCACTCATGGTCGGGTGAGGATGTCTCACTGACGAGTATCTTGGTGTTCAGAGTTCTCGTTTTAAGTTCAGCAATGGTGTAATAATAACTAATAACGATAATATAGCTATTTCGTCCTTAAAGCGTACAGGCTATGGTCATGATTTTTGTTTTTAGGAAAAATGAGACCAATCTAAGGGTCTTTGGGTTAACCCTTGTTGGCTTTTATTTATACTAGTACAAAAGCCCGTGCGTTGTAACGGACTTTGTTACATGTCTTATGACTACAACTATTTTTCCGTCTTCGTTTGTCAAATGTACATGTGTTACAATTAAATAAAAAAAATCTTTACACTCCTACGGTTTTCGTCTCGTATACTCTCTTTGGAGAGAAAAAATGGCCAGCTTAATTTATGAAGCAAGTTAAATACATCAACAGGTTATTAACACCTTTTATTATGCTCATGAGTGTTTCATATATTTTCATTTTAATTACTTACTCCGTTTTTAAATTTATGCACCATATATTTAGATTTGTGCGTGGAACAACCCTTAAAAGCGTTCCCCAATTCTGTGTTTTATTAATATAAAAAATATGCTTAATAGAAAAAATAACAAAATAAGCTTATGTGGAATTGAATCGAGGACTATGGATTAAAGGGTTGAGCTCTAGCCAAATCTACAAATATGCTAATGGTAAATTTGTAGTCCGCTGGTTAATAACCATAATAAAGCATAGCGACTTTACAAAGGAAAAATGAAACGTTGGGTTAATTACACTTTATTTATTTATTCTTATTTCTTTTTTCCATTGTAGGTTTTATTGGTTCTTTATTACATTTTGTTTTCTGTATGTTTCTTACTTTTGTTGTTTTTTCTTGTTTTTGCACTGGTATTCCTCGGGTTAATCACTGAATTTTTTATTTTTACCGGTTTTGTGTTTCTTTGTTAGTTTTTATTTATTTATTTTCTTCTTATTTCGTACATTTTTGGTTTTCATTGATTTTTTTTCCTTCTTACTTTATTCTTTCTCTGTTTTCACTATTTTTTATTATTGCTATGTTTATCATTTGAAAACATAATCCAATAAACCAAGGAAGAGACAATCATCATATATATAGAAGCATCTCAAGAAAAAGAGATGCCCACCAATAAATAATTGAATCTAATTTGTGAAATATTGGCAGCAAATGTAGAATATTGATATTTGGTACTTCATATGACAATGAGAAAATAAACCACTCCTATAAACTCTTTTATTCTCGTTATTGTACACATGCTTAGCTAATGTTCAGGTTTTTAGGATAAATCATAAATAACCATAACCATGGTAACAATCAAGGTTATTGGGTTTATTCTGCCTACCCTTCGAGATAAAGGCAAAAAAATGGAACATGTTCTGTGGATCTGTGCACATCAAACTTTGCAATGTGTGGTACATAAAGGACAATTTAGAATATACATATATCTTGATACCTGATTGTTACATGCTTTCTCATCTCCCATGTGCACTCTACATAACATATGCATACATTACAGGCTTCAATCGTTCATGAATTTCTTCATCAATTTAACATTATCACAGAGTAAGTCAAACTTGTGACCCAGCATGTTAAGCACTGCCACAGGGAAACAAATTCTAATAGCAAACAGTGAAACTCCCCAAAACTGTCAGCTTGCTGAAATATATCTCTATTTCCTCTGTTGGTTAATCTTTGGATTCTGACTCACCCTTGCATTCCTCACGAAGACAGGTCATATCCTTCTTTAATATTCAAGTCTAATAAGAGCAGGTCCTCAGTTTTCGGGGTGCATTTGTCATTCTTCGCCTCCTGACTTCGTACACGATAGAGCTGAAAATCCAAATTATTATCATGAAGATTGTCATCAGATATAGCTTTCACCAACTGTTCACTGCTTTCTTCATACACATGTGTTCCATTGTCCGACAAGCCCGGAAGGTCTAGGTTAAAGTTTGTAAGCTGGGATCTGGCATTTTCTAGGCCAGCAGATCCATTTGCATCAAAGGAAATGTTTTCTTGAGCTTTCTCTAGTGTTTCCTTTAAATATCTCCCTTGAGCCTCTATTCGCATCTACAGCTTCTTCTGCACCTGATCACAGAAATAAGCATTTTTTTAGGCTGATACAAGCATTTTTAACCTATATGGTACAAAGTTTGGTAGTATAAGCAGTGATGCACAACTTTTCTAACCTCAAGTTGTTCACACAGTTCTCTTTGGACTTGAATTTCATACCTGAGGGTGTCCTCAAGCGGCATTTCTTTGATTCACATAAGAAATGTTTTGAGAATGGTTAGTTAAATCATCATGCACTCTCAACTGATGAAAAAGGCACATAGAAGACACATGACAGTAAGTAATCAGTAGGATTCCGTCTTTGTGACTCTATATAAGGAACTTTGCATATATACTTTTGGAAGGGCAAAATTAATCACAACCAAGAAAAGCTAATGATTGCTACTAACTTGTATAACTACTAATCAGATCTCACTTTTCAGTTATACTTGAGTATCTCTAGTACCAATGCCGGTTTAAGTTATGTCCTGCAGGCAAAAACAATAGTGCTTGATTTCTATATATGCCTCGTGATCATTGAGGAGTTAGCTCTAGCACATGATACCTTAGCAGTATTTTGTTGACCATACTTAACAAATGCATTGGGACAGCAAGCATCTTCGAAGAAACTCGTTATATACTGTTAGTGGTAACTGACGATGTTTTTTACAACCTATTGCAGTAAACAAAAAAAGGGCATTTCAATCGCAGATAGGTCCAGGGGGAGAGGAGAAATGTGTAGCTAGTTACCTTACGGCGTCGCATCTAGCAGGAACAACAAGAGGCGCACCGATTTGAAAGTTGATGTCCTGCGTGGTATAGTGTGATAAAAGCAGAGATGGCAGGTTTGGACTTTAGAAGGAGAAACGTTGGCTTGACTGCATCTTGATGCTGACTGTAATTAACATTTGTAAGGTATGTATGTGTGTATGTACCTCCGCTGTTGGCCAATTCCAGGTTTGTGGATTTCTTGTTGTGCTTTCGCAGCCATTTCTGATAAGATAAAACAAGCATCGCTATGTTAATTTGAACTAAAACCACGACACTTATTTTGGATCGGAAGGAGCAAGTAGTACACCACTGGACTGGACTGCGAAAGAGAAGAGAAGACAAGAGCAGGAGTGGAGCAGTTTCTGAACAAACGTGAAGGTGGCTTTTGAGGTGGTACAGAGTGAGGCCTTTCATGGCCATCAGCCTCAGCACTGCCTTGGGCGTTGCCTCTGTTGCAGGTCGAAATTAACAGAGTCAGTATGGAACGAAAGTCCGTTGCCTGTGAGGGATCACCAGGTTGCTCTGTGCCGTGACGAGCAAGGGAAAGAAGACTTGTAGATCCCCTCCTCTACTCACCGTGGTGGCGATTTGAGCCGGACGGTGCTTCACTTTTGTTGTTGGCTTCCTGGGGAGGTGAAGCCGCTGTTGACATCGCGCCCGAGCGACGGGATTTAGCGATCCGGTCCTCGCGAGAGGCGGATGCGCCATAGGGGAGTTGAGGAGGGAGTGGTAGAAATCTTACCAGAACCTGCAGCGGTGGAGTCCATCGACGGGAAGGGCACACCAGCGTTGACAGGTAGACATCTCGGGCGGCCTAACGTCGCCGAGGTAGGCGAGGGCCACCGGGGGATCTGTGGTGCACGGCGGCACTTTGGACGGCCCGGGGCGCGACGAGCGGCGGCTGTTGGCCATCGGAGGCCCGTGGTCGTCGGAGGCGCGACATAGCTGGGGGTGGCCCTATCCCCAGAGTAAAGAAACCGCCGACAACTGTGACATCCTCGACTTTTGCTACAGTAGTGATTGTAATTAAGCTACAGTGATCAACCGCTAATGATGCCATGTCATCGAATTTTCATCTCAGACCCGCGTTGATTCGAGTTTGTCCGGATTCCAAATTTGAAAACAAAAGTAAAGTACTTTATAAGTTCATTACAAATTTTAAAAGATTATGTTTATGAAAGAAAGAATTAAAATTATGTATAATAAATTGTAAAAGAAAGTATAATAAAAGAAAGTATTTAAAAAGAAAAATCAAATAGTAAAATAAATAATGAAAGAAAGAAATAATAGAAAAGGGAAAAAGAAAACAAAATAAAACAAAACAAAGCAACAAAAAAAAAGCAACCCCCACCCCCTGGCCGAGCTGGGCCAAAGGGCCTAGCTGGCCAGCCCACCTCGCCCCACCCCCACCCAAACCCTAGAGGCCCCCCTGGCGGCAGGCCAGCCTCCCCTCTCTCCCTCCCCTCCCTCTTAGCGCCGCCAGCGCCTCCCACACCTCCCTCCCGGTTCCCCCCACCCCCACGAGAGCCCCCACCCCCCACGCGCTCTCTCTCTCTCTCTCTCGTAACCCTCTCCCATGCCAGACCCCCCTGGTTCGCCCCCTCTCCATCCCCACGACCCCTCCCACCTCGGCTCCCCTCCCTGGCCGGCGGCCTCTCCTCCTCCCGCCGGCAGCCCCCCTCACGGCCTCCCCTGCCTCCCTGTCCGGCGAGACCCCTCCCTGGCCGACGCGCCACCTCCTCCCGCCGGCAGCCCCCTCACGCCCCTCCTCCTTCCCGCGGCGAGCCCCGACCCCCCTCGGTCCTTCTTCCCGTGGCGAGCCCCGGCCCCCGTCGGCCTTCTCCCGCTCGGTCCGGGAGGGACCGGGCAGGGAGACGTCATCACCTCGCCGGATCCGGCCGGCTCCCCCTCGCCGGCACGTCACCACCATCATCACCGTCCCCTTCACCACCGGAACCACGCCGTCTCCTCGCCCCTTCCCGCGAACTCCGGCTTCACCGGCCCGTCTCGTCACCGTCGGTGAGCCCCTCCTCGGGCTCCTCCCACCATGTCGATCTCCTCACCGCCCCGGTTCCGTTCCGGCAAACGGGGCCTCGATCCGTCGACGGTAGACTCCGGTAGGAAGGATTGAATATTTGGCTCCTCTAGGTTGAGTTGGAGCACAAAGAGTTCTGTGTCTTTGTGTTAACAGAGAGGGAGATGAGAGTTTTGAGAGAAAATAAAAAAAAAATGATGTATTAGATGCGTATGTATGTATGTATGTATGTATGTATGAGATGTGATGTATGTATTTGCGTATATGGATATTTAGAGGAATACGGTATTTGCACGGTTAGGTATCTAATAAAAAAGATGAGTAAATGGCCTTAGGCCACTTACCGGTGGGGCCAACGCACCCGATGTCTATGACAGGGAGGCCCCACGCGATAATTAAAAATAATAATTAAAAATAATGTTTTTATTAAATGAATAAATAAATAGATATAATAATTAATTAATGAGTTAATGAATTAGTTAAATAGATATATTAGTTAAATTAATTAATTAGAATAATTAGAGTATGACACGTGGGTCCCCCACTAAATTAATCTGATTAATTAATAATTAATCTTAAATAAAACTTGTGCCTATGACGTTCGGGACCCGCTGGTCAGTTGACGAGTCAAATGTTGATGTCAGCATGACATCGCGATGATGTCATAATAGGATTTTATTAAATCATTTAAATCTGTTTTTAATTCCTAAATAATTAATAAATTTTTGAAAATTAATATTAAATAATCCGTAAGTCAGATCAAAATAATTTCAACATGAAAGTTGATCAGCAAAACGAGACGAACCCGGATACACGGTCCGTTCGTCTGTCACGCGTCCCTAGCATAGCAAACATGGAACTTTTCTATCGTTTCCAGTATAACCGGTAGTAGCCCGAGACCCGGAAAATATCGTCAGATATTCTTCCGACCCGTCTATGACGGATGTTGCTGCGTTAGTTCATGTCTAGCCTTCATCTTGCCATGTCATGCTTTGTGTTGCATCGGTGCTATTATTTATTGTTTCTTCCCCCTCTTCTTACCGGTAGACCCCGAGACTGACGCTGCTGCCGGGTACATCTACGACCCTGCCGATCAGTCCTTTGCCGCAGAGCAGCAAGGCAAGCAAACTCCCCTTGATCATTCCTATATCGCCTATGTCTTTCTTCCTACTGCTTCCATTAGTATTTTGCTACTGTTGTAGTTAGCTCCTATATCTGATGCATAGCCTGTTTTTTGATGAACTGCTACTTTCAGTTCTGTACTTTAAATATGCTTAGTATAGGTGGAGCAGTCATCCCCTCTGACCCCGTAGTTCAGTTGCCCCGCTTGTTTTCAAATCTCGATCTTTGATCGACGAGCCAGACCCGACACAGCACATTCACCCCCTTCGTTGTACGATGCTACAGAGATACTATCGGGTACCGAGGGTGACACCTCGCTAAGTACTCCTGAGGATATCTCTGTAGTATAGCTAGTCGGTCGTGGTTATCGAGGGTGATTCCTCTTTCACCATTCCCGATGACGCCTCTGTCGTGCAACCCCGCGAGTGTGGGACCCCCGAGGGTGATTCCTCTAAGCCCACCTTGACGGGTACATCGTTCGGAATCCAACGAGGGTGATACCTCGGATCCCCCCCGATGTTACGACCACACAGTTACTCGACCATGTTACTGGGATCATTGGTGATTAGTTGTAAGACGGGTGGATTCCCGTGAGACTGTGTTGTTGGCCTAATTAAAATGCTAATGGATTTGGTATCTGATCTGGGTTGGTCGGAGACCTTTTCGCACTAACCGGCTACGCGGGAAGAATTATGGGTACTCGGCATCGCGGTATCAGCCGAAGCTTTTCAGATGCCAGCAATGTAGCGGCGCGCGCCCGAGTGGTCCCGAGATGCATCGCGCTTGTGATTAAGGGATGCTAGGACTGACGTCGGCCGCCCACGCCACGTGCAGGAGCGTGAAGGGGAACTGGGCCCACGAACCCTTTGTGCTTAGGATTTAGACCGGCGGGCTGGCCTCTCTGATTACTCTTAGGTGGGGCTGCGACGTGTCGGTATTCCGAGGCCGGGCAGGACCCAGAAAAGTATGTCCGGCCAGAGTGTTATCGAGCGTGACGGGACATGTGGTGCACCCCTGCAGGGATGAAAATTAACTATTCGGATAGCCGTGTCCACGGTTACAGGACGACTTGGAGTTGTGCCCCGATCTTATACAACTACAATTGTTACTTAACTGGAATTAGTTTGCCTCGGGATTGCTTCCTCGCAGGGAGTCGAGGGAGGATCTTTAGGCGTGACCTCACTTTAATATTGCTGCAACAATATGACTATTAATGTGTTCCCCCTGTTCTACTCTCGTCTATTGCTGCAAGACCCTGAAGATGCTAGTCTTCGATAGGACTAGGCCTTCTCTCTCTATTCTCGCATTGCTGCAGTCAGTCCACATATAACCCCCTTCTTTGATACTGATGCATAATTAGAATAGTTCTGATGTAAGACTTGCGAGTACTTTGGATGAGTACTCACCGCTGCTTTGCTCCCCCCTTGTCCCCTTGATCCGTTTGCTGCGACCAGATGATGGAGCCCAGGAGATGGAGGTCCCCGCCGCCGACGACTGCTACCCCGACGGTGCCTACTACTACGTGGAGGCCGCTGATGATCAGGAGTAGTTAGGAGGTTCCCAGGCAGGAGGCCTCGCCTCGTTCGATCGTTGTATCTTTTGTGCTAGCCTTCTCTAAGGCACCCCACGTTTTATGTCTGTACTCAGATATTTGTTGCTTCCGCTGACTCGTGTGTTTATCGAGCTTTCGTATTCTAGCCCTCGAGGCCCCTGGCTTGTAATATGAAGCTGATGTTATTTTATTTGTGTCTAGAGTTGTGTTGTGATATCTCCCCGTGAGTCCTTGGGTTTGATCGTACGCATTTGCGTGTATGATTAGCGTACGATTAAGCCGAGGGCGTCACAACAACGCCGGATCTGGACGGATATCGCCGCCGCCGCGCCGCCTCGCTTCTGCATCGCAGCCAGCCTCGACCTCCAGCTCGCTGCAGAGCCGCCGGCTCGAAGCCAAGCCGGTCCAGCGCGCCTGAGACCCCACACCGCCATCGGATCCGCGCGGAGGCTTTGCCCGAACGACGCAAACGGTCGGCGGCGAGGGGAGGAGGAGAATCGGGGAGGGGCGGACGCGATATGCGCCGGAGTGACAGCTGCCCAGGGGCTTTTTTGAAAAAACAAAACGTTTTTTCCACTTAAGGAAGGACCGCGGGTTGATTTTGAAAAATTAAGGGGACTTTTCTATAAAATTGCCACGACGGACGACAGAAGCGAACGGTGCTTTATTATTAGGGAGAGACTACCAAAAGGACTCGTGCGTTGCAACAGGAGAAAAAAAACCACACGTTTTTAATCTTTTTATAATCATTTTTATTTATTAAAATAATAAGCTAACTAACTAATGTAGTCACTCCTATCCTATTTTATTGAGAAATCAACCCATCCATTGTTAATTTTATCATGACGAGAAATTGAGCGGGCCAAGCAAAACAAAGAGACTACGTGAATTGATCAATGGACTGTTATCTTATTTCATTTATGGGGTAGAGAATGTGGGATGAGATGACAAACTGAAGGTGGTGTTCCATTCTCTGTCTCTACGACAATACAATCTTACATTCAATACATTCATTCATCAGCAAACAAATCCCCACAAAACAAAATTTCTTGCCGATGTTTGGCACACGATTGGAGGCATGGGAAGGGATCTCACCAGATGATGAGTTCCTGCCAGAGGAGGGGATACGATGAGGGGTTAGGCGCCTCTATCTGGTCATAAGGAGTCGCCGTTGCCGCGCCGTAACCTCGGAGTTCCCCGTGTGAGCCATGGAGGCCCGCCTCCACCTGCAAGTACTTCGCGCCGCCGCCGCTGTTCTGTATCGAGCAGACGCATTATCCCCAGTCACTGTAGTTGTCGCGTTGATTTGATCCAGAAGTTGTGCTCGAGCACCGAAACGGGGGCAGCAAGCGGGCAGAGGTACGGCCGCGGAGGCGGGTGGGTTGAGATCAACAACAGTGGTGATTGAGGTCGGCCGCGGCGGCGAGTGGTGTGACAGCGGCATGGGCACACGCCAGGGTGGACCAGGGTCGACGCGATGCACTCGAGCGCCGCAATGGGGGCAGTGAGCGGGGAGAGGTACGGCCGCGGAGATGGGTGGGTTGAGATCAGCAGCGGTGGCGGTTGAGGTCGGCCGCGGCGGCGAGTGGTGTGGCGGCAGCCTGGGCACAGGTCAGGGTGGCCCAGGGTCGACGGGAAGAGGCGATGCGTACATGTATAATTTTTGCAGCGTATCATTTTTTTCGTTGCAGATAAATGATGGAGCGCAAGTTGAATAACAAAAATTACAGAGGCTTTTTTATAAAAATGTTACGATGGATTTTTCAATGAAAGCAATAGCATTTTTATTAGTATTAGGTATAGATAAAGTAAGAGAAACTTCCGAAATGCCGCGAGTTAGAGCCAAGGCTCGAATCCCCGTCAGTTGCATAGAATAGTTCAGGTAAAGAAAAAGATATCTAATACTGTTATGATTTTAACATCCTGATATCTGGTATGCTCGTTCCCATGAATTAAAGTAATGCATTTTGGGCTCTGACTCCGGCTGCTCAACCCGCGGTGCCCAGCAGAGGTAGGCCGAGGCTCTGTCTGTGCAACGACGTAAAGAAACCGGACAAAATTACGAGCATGAAAATGTTGATGCCTCCGGATACGGTCATCCATTCACAAGCGCCAAGCCTGAAAAATAATTGTTGATCCAGATGGATGCCGTGTACAAAATAGACTCCGTCGACGATTTTTTTTTTCACAATTTTCTTTACGACTCCGACGATTCGTTGTTCGATCGAGGAGGAGATATTGGCTACCGTTTGATCCACCACCACCTCAATAGACATCGGCCGTTGTTCCATGTCTTCATTCCGAATCACCTTTCGACGTTGAATCACAATTGAGAGAGCAGGCATCTTCTTTTTTGGAAGGACTACTTTGATACAACAAATTCGTTTTTCAAACATCCAAAATTTCGCCGTCATTTCCGTATGAGTAGGCATCTTTTTCAACCGTATTAGAGAGGGGTTGGTCGGCTACGATGAAAAGAGGATGTCATTAGAAAGATTGGTTTCTCCTTTTATCAGAAATGCACTGTCGCGATCCGAATGCTTGCATACGGAGTGCCCGATAATCTCATTGACGAGTACGTCCATATGAGTGAGTCTACGTGCCTAGATTCCCTCTATAAGTTCTACAAGATTTTTATTGCTTTGTTTGGTTCTTGAGTACTTGAGAGAGCCTACTCCTGAAGATACAACCCATTTGTTGACGATGAATGCCAGCAAGGGCTTCCCAGGGATGCTTGACAGCATAGACTGCATGCACTGGGAGTGAAAAACCGCCCTTCTACTTGGCAAGGGCAGTATAAGAGCCATGCCAGGGCTTGCATTGTCATACTAGAGGTCGTGGCGTCTCAAGATCTCTGGATCTGACACTTTTTCTTTGACATGGCCGGATCACACAATGATATCAACGTGATTCAGCGTTCGCTGGTGTTTGCTAGGCTTGCCGAAGGCAACAACCCACCGGTGAACTTTACTATCAACAGCCACAACTACGACAAAGGATACTACCTGGGTGCCGATATCTATCCTCTATGGACCACTATTGTCCAGACAAACCCCGATCCTGTCGGAGAGAAGAGGAAAATATTTGCCTAAGAGCAAGAGAGTGCTAGGAAGGATGTCGAGCATGCCTTTGATGTTTTGCAATCTCGATGGGGCATCGTTCGGTATCCTACTAATACCTGGAGCACATAAAAACTGCGGAAGGTGATGATTGCTTGTGTGATCATGCACAATATGATCGTAGAAGATGAGTGCCCGGAACGTCTGTACGATCAAGAGTTTCAGTTTTAGGATGAGAATGTTGTGCCTGAGCATGGAGGAGCGGCAACGTTTGAACAATTCATTCAATTTCATCATGACATGCGTGATTGGAAAACTCACGTGCAACTCTAAAATGATTTGGTTGAGAATATATAGGTTCATGTTGGCAATCAATAGATGTATCTTCTTTATTTGGCTTATAAAACCATGCTATTTTATCCGGTTGAAAAATTGACTATATGTTTGAATGCAAAAGCAATGCAAAAATGAGCTATTTGTTGAAATAGGACGACCAACCGGCTACACCGACACATATGAGTCGGCGCTTTGGACGCAGTGTCGACCAAAAATCTAAAACAGGGCGGACGACCAACCCAAACGGACAAAAAATAGACAAAATCACTGTCCGTTTGGATCGGCCCTTTGGAGTTGCTCTAAGCAATTTGGGCCTCATCAGTTTGTGTCCCAGCCTGGTCATAATAAAGAGTAGTATCATACAGTATAATACTGCATCTGTCACTTTAAGCTGTCCGTAATGGTAAGTATCATATACTAGTATCAATATCATAAGTTACTAGTATCTAGGTTGCCTTATTAATTGTCAGGCATGACACAAAGTACTACTATGTATAATACCCCCTTCGTTCCTAACTGTAAGTCTTTTAAGCAATTTTATTAAGGGATTACATACAGAGCAAAATGAATGAATCTACACTCTAAAGTATGTCTATATACATCCGCATGTAGTCCTCTAGTAGAATCTCTAAAAAGACTTATATCATGGAATGGAGGGAGTATGATACTACATCCTCTCTTTCCCCATTTAATGGTGTGCCACATCATTAAATAAGCCTAGTTGACATGCATGATACTGCTTATGATACTTCCATTATGATCAGCCTTAACCAGCGCATGGGGACAAATTTTTTGTTTTGACCTTTTGCCTTAACAAACTCCGGAATTGACCTTATTTAAAACAACGAATATGACCTTTTTTTATGACGTCAATATCCCTGATGTCTGGTTTGCGTGGGAGACGCCAAGGTTAGTGACGTCTGGTACGGGCCTGCATGACCGGCTGACCCGTTGAGTCTCTGACGTAGCAAAGGTCCAGACGCCAGAAATCCTGGCGTCTGGTCCACCCTGGCGTCTGGTTTCAAACGTGAGGGACCTTGGCGTCTGCTCTTAGGAGACCACATTTTTTTATATAATATGTGCCACGTCATCCAGATGCCAATCAAACGTCAGGGTACTTGACGTCTGTCTAGGACTAGACGCGAGGGTCCCTGGTGTCTCGTACCAAGCCACGTCACAGACTCAACGGGTAAGTCAGTCATGCCAGCTCATACCAGGCGTCAGGGACCTTGACGTCTCCCATGCAAACCAGACGTAAGGGATGTAGCGTCATAAAAAAATTAGATTCGATTTTTTATTTTTAAATAAGATCAATTCTGAATAAGTCAAAACACAAAAATTATCCGTGAATTGGGATATTAGAACAGTTGCTAGGCCCGAATATGCGCCCATAGTTGCCTTGACACCCCCACAGGCCACAGCCCACGAGCGATAATCTGCCTGCCGACGACTCGCCTCTCCATGGCTGACGACGGAGCAGCCGCCGGCGTAGACCCCTCTCCTTCCTCTCACCCTATACATCCCGCGGCGCCGAGCGACCCGCCCCTCGATGCCGCATCCTTCACCCACACCCCGTACTACTGGTAATCGATCCCTCCGCCTTGATTCGTAGAGTACTTGCTCAGATTGGGTACAACCATGGCTCCACCACGCATTCTTAATTCTTTCCCGCCGTGCTCCAACACAGGGGACTCTTGGCAGGATGTGAAAAGGTTTCTTAATTAAGAGGAGAAACCTTCCCTACCCAGTTATTTACCTATATAAAGATTTTACTGATTATGTTGAAGATACTTGATTTTGCGAGTGATGTGCTCAATGGGAATGAAGACCAGGGTTGAGATATACAATTCAGTTCATATTCCTCGTTCCGTCCTAAAACCTTGACTTCTTAGAGTGGGGTCATACTTGAAGTCGAATGATGTACTCCCTCCGTCTTGGTTTATAGGGCGTGCATGTAGTTCTAAGTTATTGATTTGACTAGCTAAATATGAGTTATATCGAGACGGAGGAAGTACTTGCTAGGAATGGCATCATGTTAAAGCTTGTAAATATAAACTGTAGTTGCTAATTGCTACTTCCGTCCTATAACGTAAGAACGTCTTACATTATGGGACGGAGGGAGTAGCACGTAAGCTTTGGCAGATAACAAGAAGTTATAACTTCTTACTGGGTTTAAAATTGATTGAGTGGTCTTGCTAATTTCTTGGTATACTTTGTTTTACCTTCTTTAGCAAATATGCAATGTGTTTTGTGTGCAATTGGATGCTAGACTGATTTAATTGATTATTAGTTTTACGTAGTGATTCAACAATGCTTTAGTAGTCCCCCTTTGGAAGAACTTGTACACAGCAAGGATGATTCTCCAACTACATTTGTTATCTTATTATTGGTTTATTGCATGCCACTTCTCCTAAACCATCATATATAATGTGTAATGTTCAGATTTCCTTATTTCTTTCATGCGTGTTGAATTATTGATATTCGTCCTCTCGTTTTACTCTCTTCTAAAGTGCTTCTCTTCTCTCAAGCTTATACATACCATGGTGTATTCTATTTTTATTCATTGAATAAAAGTTGCATTTATTTTTCATTATGTAGTGAAGAAAATGTGTACCTGCTATGTAAGGAACTGATTAGAGCTGGACTTGCTGATCCTGCGGGCAATGACCTTTACGCTGTGTTCATATCAAACGAGGAAAAGAAGGTGATTTTATCTTAGATTATTTCCTATGCTTCTACTCTTTTAGTGTGTGTATGTATTATGCTTTTGTTAGCTCCTTTTTTCGTTCATAGTGCAGTTATCCCATTTAATACAACGGTTTTTATGGGTTGTGATGTATTTTTCATTGGAATTTCAGATTCCTCTCTGGTATCAGAAAGCAAGTCGTACTAATGATGGATTTGTCTTGTGGGATTATCATGTAATCTGTATCCAGGTAAAAGCTAAATTAGATTAAGTGTCGCATTTCTCTATATCTTGGCACCATGATAGACCTCTACGAGAATTTAATTATTTTTAATGAATAGTGAGAGGTTTTAGATGAAGTAAGAAACCTTGTTTATGAGAAATAAATTATGGGTAAGGACATGTTTGAATCTTCACACACTATGACTATTTGGACAACGATTTTGTTTTCCGTAACATGTTTGGCATGCCAAAGTTGCATAACATCATTGTTTACCTGTCAGTCACTAGCCAAGAGTTGCCTAATCTATTTGTGGTGGCCAACCAAGCGTCCCATTTACCATGTATTGTTTCTGGTTTGACAAATGAAATTTGTCCCGAGTATTGTAGATTTTGGAATCTAGATTTTTTTTCATGTATGGGTTCCCTTATCGTTTTTTATCCTTCATTGATGTTCATAAGATGAAAAATGGATGGTAGGGAGATGCTGTGATCATTGTGGCATTCTGATATATCATTGTTAGTACTCAGCTTTGATATATGCATTGAGATTTGGATTTATTGCTTATAGAAAAGCATTGCTTTTTGTATGAATAGCATTTCATGGTACCTAATCATTGGTGTGCATATGAAAGTCTAGGCGAAACAAAGGAGATGTTCTTGATCTTGTTTGGGATTTGGACTCCACTCTTCCTTTTCCTTGTCCTTTCCTCCAGTACGTTGCTGACGCCATTCAACCACTGGCATTTGGTGACTCCATCTATGGAAGGTAATGTTCTGTTGCTCTAGGTGTAACATTGGTGAGATCAAATTGTGATGGTGTCCATGGAAGATTACTCTTAAAACAATGTGTCAATCTCCTCATATAGGTGAAACCTGATGCATATTAGTTCGAAATTACTCTTTTGTGTGTGCAAATTATTGTGTTTCATTGACTGATGGAGGACAGATAACCTATGTTAGTTACGCTGACACAAGATAGTGTTGATGTCGCGAGAATGGCGTTTTGGAGCTCGGCCTCCATGGAGGCCGAAACTTTTGGAAAAATCAAAATTCGAAAATTTTAGTTTCAAAAATTCTGAAAAAATACAACTAAACAAGGGTGTGATCCGTGTGTGTCTAAAATTTCAGGTCGAAATACTTTGAAACGCGAACTGTACAAAAAAAAAAAATTGTGGTACGAAATGATGAATAGTAACATGTGTTAAAAAGTCCCAGATTTGTCTTTTTTGCATAGCCCTCATTTCAAAGTATTTCGTTCTAAAAATTTACACACTTGTGTATTATACCTTCATCTATCTGTGTATTTTTTTCAGAATTTTTTGAAATGTTAAAATACGAATTTTCATGAAATTTTAAATTTGCTTTTGGAGGCCTCCATGGAGCTCGGCCTCCAAAAGCAATATCCCAGATGTCGCTGCTTATATTCTCATCCTAGGTTAGACCAATTCTGCTCCGCTACATCTCTGTGCAAATCTAAATAGGGTATATGTCTGTGTTGAAATATAGGAGGGCACGAATGATAGTTTGTTTTGGGGTTTGAAAATCAGTACTAACTATCTACCATCTACTGTTTACAGACTTTTCCGTGTAGTTCATGGTCCAGTATTCCTTCGATCATTCGCATCAGACAGAAGCCACATGAAGGACCCCATGGGGAATTGGATTGAGTTACCGCCAATGTATGAACCAATTGTTGCGGAAGGTATCAGATTGTATGCCTGAGCCATCTTCTTGTGAAAATTCATTGCACTATCATATTTTCCTAGTCATCAAGTAGTTCCAGGAAGAATGAGTCGTGCATAGGAAAGTTACATGTGTAGAGACACAATGAGAAACAGTAACGAATTTATTACAAATCAAGAACTGTCTCTAGTAGTTTGTTAAATTTATATGGTTATATGATTTATTTGTAGTCCATAGTCTGGAACACGTTTACTCATTCTTACTTCCTACCTGTTTCAGATGGAAGCACGAATAACCTGAACGAATACATCGCCATGTCTAACAATGATGTCGGAGACCTGGAAAGTATGGTTAATGATGTCTACCACAACAAACATGGTGTGGTGATAAACGAAACATTGCTGCCCTTGCTCTTCTCTCGATTGCCTGAATGATGTCCTTGCGAGGAGCTCTTTGGGTTATCTTGATTATCTGAGCATCGCCTGGATTTCGTTTCATGCTGGACTATTGTCGTCCTTTCAATAGTTGAGTTCTTACTGTGAGATCGATCTTATGAACCAGACGTGTGGACTATCTGGAGTTGTTAATCAATGGTACCACGCTTGTATTATGATGTGGTGCCAGGCCATTGCGAGTACATTATTTTTCAGAGTCCTATTTTGTTGTTGCTGTTGAGTTACTCAAACCTGAAATGATGAAACTATTGCGACAACATTGTTTTAGTTACTGAATCCCAAGGACCCATATCCACCAACATTATTTTCTAATATGTATGTCTGACTTAAATTTTCTCCCTCTGTGCTCTGAATAATATATATAGGGGGAGAATATAAATGAGAAAAACATGCATCTGAACCGCGCCAGCTGCTCTTCTAACAACCAGAATAATACTATAGCTTATTCCTAAACCACCACGCTAATAGTAGCTGTAATGAAGAAGAACGGCCATTGATCGTGCCTTATTATTCCCGCAGGATAACCTTTCCACATCACGCCAGGCAGGCTTATCATCACCTACTTCCTGAGATGGGATCTCTGCTTGACAAAAATAAGATGCAACTCATGGATCATGGTTCAATTCCACTGAATCATAGAATTGCAAGGACATCTACCAAACGGGACAATAATTCACGTTGCTTTCTCGAACGAACCGGCGAGTGACAAGTCAGTGACTCACTCATGGCTTGCATGAACGCATAGAACCAACTGCAACGATACAAACTTCTGAAATGAAGTACATTGTTTGTATTTGCATTTTGGTCATTTCTGACATGAAGTACATCATTAACGTGTTATAATTGAATTTGCCCCTTTTCATCTTGTGGTAGTCAATGAAAGAGACTTATCATAAAAAGGGGGCTTCTCTGCAAATGAGGTGTGAGAAGGATAAAGCATAAAAGCAAGTAAAGGAACAAGAGTGCAATCGTGGCGACGAAGCGATCGATCACATTTTTTTTAAATGTGTGCTCCATGCATAACATAAAATGATGGTAACATGTTGTTTTTCATCACACTTGTGGAAAAAATAGTAATCAACTTATATGTCTTCCCAAAAAAAGAAGACTTATATGCAGCATTTATCAAAGGCTGTCTTGCATTGGTAATGTACAAAGATAGAAAATGTATTGAGTTGATCATCGTGGGGTACATATAGATTAAAATTTGAGGGAAAGAGATTTGGAGTACAAGACAAATCATACTTGGTTTAAACTATTCTACCTCTGTTTCCTTGTCTCTAACTTAAACACAATTAGTTCTAACAGTTAGATTTGTGGGCTAGCTCATTCATAATTGGTCTCCGTACAGTAAGTGATGTGACATGGAGACAAACAATCAGTGATCTTCGAACCGTTCCGAGACTGTGGATTGTTTCAGCAAATGCTTGTGTTGTTGATCACACGTTACCTAGTAATCTTTTGGGGATGACGATCATTCTAGTACTTCCTCCAGTCTTTTTTACTCCGCATATTAGATTTGGGTCAAGTCAAACTTTATAAAGTTTGACCAAATATATATTGAAAGATATCAACATCTACAATACCAAATATACGTATCATGAAACTACCTTTCGTAATGAATCTAACAATATTAATTTGACATTATGAATGTTAATACATGTTTCTATAAATTTGGTCAAAGTAGATATACTTTGACTTTGGACAAAGCTAATGTACAGACTAAAAAGGATCGGAGGGAGTAGATGCTAAAAAGAGGACAGTGCAGCCTTGATTACCCATGATAGAACTGAGTCCTACCAAAAGACATCATTCGCAGACTCTTCGATTCAAAGAATTTTGTAGGATTACAATCCATAGTGTTTATTTTATAGAGTTGGTTAATTTGTAGGATTTCGGTTTTATTTTCACCTGAACTACTTTTGCTCTCGCTTCCAGATAAGAGTCTGGAAAATATCTATTTGGTGCCAACAACTTCCATTCCATCGTTGTTGGATGCAAGGTTATTACAGATTTACAATGTAATCCCAGAATTTTCTTGCTTCCTGGGTTCAAAACTTCAAATGTTGCAAGACCTACCACTGGCTTCAGTTGTCCTGCATGACAGACACAAATGTGATATGCATACAGTGTTACGGGACGAAGTATCATGCATCATGTTCCTACTTCCCATGTTCACTCTCACCTACTCTCGTACCACACTCGTAACATACATGAACTTTTTCCACACACATACACAAAATGAAGAAATAATACATTGCTGATTTGACAAAATGTAAGGTAGATCCAGATCAAGCTAAATAGACTGTGATGCTGACAATCTGGGCATCTCACGCGGATCATGCCAGTTCTGCTGGCCGGCAAAGCAATACCATACCAAGAACGCATTTATTTTGCTTCACATGCACTGCCCTGCTGTGAACAAACCAATAAACCCCCAAACTTCTGGCCATTTCTAAGATAACTTGTATCCCGGAGATGTCCCATATCACATTGAAAAATGCATTGAGTCCATAAGATGACACCGGCAGCTGGGCAGAGCATTCATATGGAAGGAAGGACGGCAATGTTCAGTTGTCCCACACATTTCATGTGATGAATATATTGGTAATGAACGCACCAACCAAATTCAAAATATTCCCTCATATCCATATTACTCCCTCCATCCCAAAATTCATGTCTTAAATTTGACTAGATATAAATGTATCTAGTCACGTTTTAAAATGTCAATACATCTATTTTTAAACAAAACTAATACTCCCTCCGTTCCTAAATACAAGACCTTTTAGATATTTCACTATGGACTACATACGGAGCAAAATGAGTGAATCTATACTCTAAAATGTGTCTATATACATCCGTATGTAGTTCATAGTGAAATCTCTAAAAGGTCTTATATTTAGGAACGAAGGGAGTACAAGAATTTTGGGACGGAGGGAGTACTTGTCGCTCAAATGGTTGCATGTAGACGTATTTTAGTGCTAGATACATCCATTTGAGCGACAGGTATTATGGATCAGAGGGAGTAGATAAGAGTGAGGCGCCCGATCAAAATCTGTCCAAGGATGCTGAAGAAAAGACTAGCCACCATCCATTCATTCGTGATTCGTTCTTCAAACCAAACAGAACACTTGTAAAGGTTAAACGTACTCCACAATAGATTTGTGGAAACTATGCCTTATCACTCATGCAGCAACAGGGACAATGAAGTACAGTACGTATTAATGAACACAATGGTTGAATTATTTCTTCCCCAATATGACGAGAAATTCTCCTAGAGCCTTCATTTGAATAGTACGGTTACTCACAGCCTAAAGTAACGACACACTGCAGCTGCTCGTTTTTTGAAGAGGTATTGGTCGACACAAGCAATAAAATACAGCAGTGCCAACAGCAGTATATAACTGTAGCACGCCTAGCACATGGAAGAGTAAGAGCACAGCAGGGTGGCAGTTCTTTATGTACCTTCTGAAGATGGAAATGTCAAAATATTTTTTTTCCTCTTAACATCCACTTCATCTGCCGTCCTGCTTATACATACAAATCAATGGAGCACTTGGTGACTCTTGTATGCAGACACAGGGAAAAGAATCAAGGAAGCTGCACAAAAGCTACAACAACAATCTATTTGGACCAAAGGCATGCCTTCAACGGATGGTCATTTTGAAGCTTCACATGATTTGATCTGAAGCAGCAAAATGAACATCAGTTGCTTACATGGAGTGTGAACTGCATTAACAGCACCCAAGTGCTCTATCATCATCTCATGACGTACTGGACTGTGCTGTCGTTCAGGCTTCAGAGTTTTGACAGTGCCAGTACCATGTGACCTTGATTGATAACATTGCTGGCACAGTAGTAATGCTGCAACCCACGGACCACGTAGCTAGGATTTGAATTCCAAGGTCTTACTGGTAAATCATCACGAGTCACAGCCAGGCCACTCTATTTGGATAGAACAGATATTACCATGCCAGCACCAGAAGAATAGGATTGGTGGTACCTCATGACTTCATGACCATTTGTCCTTGAGATGGACTGCCAACAATAATTCATTAAGCTGGCCTCAAGAATAATTTTGTAATTTTAACTTTCTTTCAACTTGCATTGGATCTTCTCTGCTTTGTCTTGGATCTTCTCCGCATTGTGTTGGACTACCTCTGTGTGCTCTTGGATTTTTCTTTCATTTTCTTGGACTTTCTCCGGCGTGCCTTGGATTTTCTCAGCTTTGTCGAGGATCTGCCTCGTCTTTTCCTTGATTTTCTCAGCTTTGTCAAGGATTTGCACCGTAATTTCTTGGATATTCTCAGCTTTGTCAAGGGTTTCCCCTAGCTTTTCTTGGATTTTGCCTTCATTCTCTTGGACTTTCTCTGCTTTCTCTTGCATTCCATCCGACTTATCTTGGATTTTCTCTGCTTTCTCTTGAATTTCATCTGCCTTGTCTTGGATTTTCCCTGCCTTCTCATGTTCTTTCACTGTTTTATGCTTGATGCTTGCATCTAAATGTGAAACCCTATCAATTTTACCGAGTGCCTCTGATTCAACCACTCTGACGGTTTGGTTCCTCCTCAGAATCAAGACTGCATCCTTTTGCATAAGATCACTAGTGCCGCGCACTGTTCTTGCCCGACTAATGCCAAATCTTTGGCCTGCAACACCATCAATCCGAGCCATCAGCTCCAAGAGATTCCTCCTCTCCCCATCCCCTGCCTCAGAGAACACCTTTCCGTTCTTCAATGGCCGTGGTGGTTTCTTGGCACCCACCAGTGGCACTAGCTCCTCCAAGGTTGCATCTGCCTCCTTTTCATCGTCATCAAATGCCAATGCTGAAGTCGATTCCTTCTCTGATGCAGCAGCTCGCTTGGAGATGGTCTTCTGGACATCAACGATCGCACAAGGGTTTCCTACCACCGCCATCCCGTTCCACACCTTGGCGGACACCGCCTTGCTGAGGACGACGAGCCTGTCAACAATGTCAGCCATTGAAGGCCGTCGCTCCCGGCAGGACCGTACACAACTTAAAGCCAGCGAAGCCAGGTCTCTTCGAGTGACTGGGTCGCGGGGCGGCGCTACCCGTGGGTCAAACAACGCGACGACCTTCCCCTTGCGTAGCAGGGGCACCGCCCACTCGATGACGGAGGGCGGCGAGTACTGAACGTCGATGGCCTTGCGTCCGCTCATGATCTCCAACAACAGGATCCCGAAGCTGAAGACGTCGGTCTTGGTGCTGAGGCTCTCCGGTGTGACGTAGGCCGGGTCGAGGTAGCCGAGCGTGCCCGCGGGCGCCGGCGTGGCGGCATTGGCGGCGCCTCCGTCCGTCTTGGGGATGCGGAGGGCGAGGCCGAAGTCGCCGAGGTGCGCGTCGAGGTGGGCGTCGAGCAGGACGTTGGCGGACTTGACGTCGCGGTGGATGACGGCGGGCTCGGCGTCGTGGAGCGCGCGCAGCGCCCTGGCGGTCTGCAGCGCGAGGCGGACGCGGCGGGGCCAGCCGGGCGGGCGCGGGTTGGAGTGGAGCAGGTCGTAGAGCGTGCCGTTGGGCATGTACTCGACGACGAGCAGGCGCGGGCGGCGGAGCGGGTCGGGGCCGGGGCCGGGGTCGGAGTAGCCGAGGAGGTTGACGAGGCGCGGGCCGCGCACGGAGGAGAGGATGCGGATCTCGTTGTCCACCTCGGCGCGGCGCGGGGAGGGGCGCTTGACGGCGACGGCGCGGCCCGAGGGGAGCACGGCCTTGTAGACGGCCCCGTGGCTGCCCCGGCCGAGCAGCGCGGCGTCGGCGAAGTGCGAGGTGGCGGCTTCCAGGTCGTCGTAGGCGAAGCGCTCGATCACCGGCGCGGCGGCGGGCGGCAGCGAGGCGGCGGGGCCCCTGGCGCGGCGCGAGATGGGGAGCGGCGAGATGGCCGTGATGGAGCGGCACGTCGCCGCCGACGAGTCCGCCCGGCAGGAGAGGTACCCCATCCGGGATGGGCCGGGCGGAGGCGGCCGTCGGGGCGGGGCGGGGCGGAAAGGGGATCCGAGGCGGGGGGAGGAGGAGACAAGTGTGGTGTTGGAACGGTAGCGCGGAGGGGCTGCGTGGTTTTTGGAGAAGGGCGCTTGGTCTCCGCGCGGCTGCGGGGCCTGGGTCGGGGACTCGGACTGGACGGACCGGCGGTGGTAAAAACTTTTGAACAGGACGGGGATGGATTTGCTTAATGATGATGAGAGGGATAAATAATTATCGGAAATGATGAATCCCAGAATCCCGATTTTTCCTATTATTACTTCATCTGTATCTAAATAATTATAATTATAAAAAATTAAAAGAGCTGCTACCCGTACACCGGCGGGCCACCTCAACGACCACTGGATGTATCGGTGCAGCCGTCCGATCTATGTTCTGCACCCAATAGTTCGTGAAACACAGGTCGAGTTGCACAAACAATAGCCGCGTTTGGGAAAACAATAGATGCGGGGACAGATCTCGCGGTGCCTCGTCCTCCTCGCGTTGGCGGGGCTGCTGCTGCTGGCGCTCCTCCGGCCGCTGTCGTCGACGTCCAGACGGTCCTTGCCGACGCTGCTCGCCGTGCCCAACGCCGACCTTTCATAGTCGCCCTCGGCGTTCGTGGCCGCCACGGGTCCGACCTCGCCGACGTGCTCCGCTACCACTTCCTCCTCGAGTACCTCTCCCCCGCCGACCTTCGTCGCCTCCCGGCCTCTGGGAAGCTGGTCACCACGTTGTTCCAGATTCTGAAACAACTGTCCAGTTTCTGAAACAACGATCCAGTTTCGGGAAACAGTTCGCGATTAGACGCTGTTCCAGTTTCTGAAACAACTATCCAGTTTCTGAAACAACGGTCCAGTTTCAGAAAACGGTTATTAGGTCGAGGCGAGATCCAGCGGACGAGCGGTCGACGGATGGATCGCGCGGATCAACCGGTGAAAGGTAAGACTTTCCCAAAAATTAAACAGTTCTTGACAACTATAATTGTTTAGGTATAAAAACAACATTACTATTTTTGAAAAGGAGACTGACCCCTCTGCATGAGATGCATGACTATGTATATTGTCATGTTATTAATTATTCATCAAGATTTTGTAAAATATATATTAATAAATCTGAAGCCACCTTCTTAGACAATAACGGTCCATCTATCAAATTACGAAAGGCGTGCACACAATTAGGTCCGCCTACACAAACCTCACATCAAAACTGAAAGGTCCAACCAAGCCGTCCAATGACGGGTCGAAGACACAAACTGGTCTAATGTATAAGAAATGATGATAAGAGGGATGGTAACAAACTAAGGGGTCCAACCAAACCGTCCAATGACAGTGGTAACTTTTGAACCGCACGGTGATGGATTTGCTTAATGATGATGAGAGGGATAAATAATTATAGGAAATGATGAATCCCAAAGTCTGGATTTTGCATATTACTAAATAATTATAGTTATGAAGAACTAAAATAACATAAGGGGTATTACTATTTTTAAAAAAGAGACGGACCCTTCTACATGAGACGTATGACGATGCATACTGTCATGTTATCAATTATTCATCAAGATTTTACAATATATATATTAATAAATCTAAAGCCACTTTCTTGACAATAACAATCCATCTATCATATTATAAAAGGCGTGCACATAATCAGGCCCGCCTACACAAACCTCACATCCAAACCAAACATCAAAACCGAAGGATCCAACCAAGTCGTTCAATGGCGAGTCGAGGACGCAAACCGGTCTAATGTATTCTCAACGATCATCTGATGTGCACGCTTTAGAAGCCATCATCATCATCTTTTGCCGATCCTTCTTCAGAATTGATATCAATGTATAGGTCTATCAAATTATGGAAGGCATGCACATAATCATGCCCGCCTGCACTAATCTCACATCCAAGCCAAACATCAAAATCGAAGGCCCAAACCACGTCGTCCAATGACGGGTCAAGGACACAAACCGATCCAATGTATTCTCAACGGACATCGCATGCGCACGCTTCAGAGGCCATCATCATCTTCCACCGACCCCTCTTCAGAATTGGTATCGATGTATTGGTCTTGTTAGGCCTGTCATCGATGTCACCAGGATGTCGGGCAACACCACCTTCCTACGCGCGTTAATGATCCCGCATCCATCGCCGAGACCTTGTTGCGCCACGTCGCCGAGACTCCACACTATCAATGCGGCATAAGAAACGTCGCTCCATCGTCGAAAATGTTCACTCATCCCTCAAGCCGATGAACACCTTCAAGAATGATGCCCACACAGGAGGTCTGACACATGGACGCCGCCATCACCTTGTTGATGCCTTCAAGAAGGAAATGACATTAAGGGCGTCACCATCATCGGATCCGGCCACCGATCGAAGACAAGGTATTCACTCGATCTGTCACTAGATTCCAACCGACATCCTGTGCACCGACCCGACCACTTTCAAACACAACAACACTACCACCGCGGGGTCCCTGATGCTCCAACCACCGTCTGCGAATGTCAACACTGGACATGTTGTGACCCCACCTCGGCAAACCGCGAGAACCGCCGAAAAGGATCCTGGTCCCACTCACCACCGTCGTTAATTCGAACTAACCAAAACCAAAGATATCAGGTGGCCAGTACAATTCCTCCTTGGATATGGGAACCACCACACCATGTTGCCAAGGGTCGCCTGAGCTCTACCGTTGCCGTCGGCCGGGGCCGCCACTCGTGGATCCTGGACAAACGTCGCTACCACCACTTGCCATGCCCTCGAATCCGAGAGAGGAAGGAGATGTCTCTTCCCTCCGTCGCCGACGACGGAGGGGGAGGTGGGTCGTTGGCTATGGAGGTTCTGATTTTGCGAATGACCCTCGAAAAACGAACGGAGAACAATTTGTCATATTTAGCAATTAAACTTGTCATGCTCGCATCAACTAAAACTGCTATAAATTTTTTGATTTGTCATGGGACTCGTAGAGGTCGTAATTATTCGTGAAATAATGGTGTGGAGGCCTGGAGGGCAATCTGATTATAGAGATACCGATACGGCCATCCCCCATGTGGAGACGATGATCAGGGTAACCGTGGGTCGTCGGCGTCGAGTCAAAGACGAACGTGGTGCTCGCCCTCGCCGGAGGAAAAGGGGGAGCTGGGCGCCTGGGCCTCTGTCTCTGTCTGCGTGCCCGGGTCCCGGTTCGTACTTGGGACAGGTAGATACATACCAGAGGCACCGGTACGCATGCCATCTTTGCTTTGCTCTTTCGACCTTTCCCCTCGTCTCTCCCTCCCTCTCAGATGCTGCTTTGTTTCTTTGCAGCCCTTGACGCTTACATGCACTGCTCAATTATGCGCACCACCGACATCCAGTCACACACACAATGACACGAATTACAGGGAGCTCAGCAGCTGTGGAAACAGTCATTCAACGGTCCGTTCCATTCTTAACATCGGTTCGGAGAAACCTGATTATTTTCGGAAAGAGAAACAAGCCGCTGCGCTTTCGCGGTCGCGGGAATGCGGCCGCTGTGCCTGAACGGATCGGAGCGGCCGTACCGCCGCTGTTTAATTTATTGGGAAGGCACTAATTAATCAATCGATTTCGATTGGGATCATGTAAGGTAATGTAATCTCAGTCAGTGCCTCCCTCCACCATGACGCATGTGACAGCAGCCCAACCAGTACACCACCCTATATAGTTTAGAGTTTGGCGACAGGCAGAAGAAGAAGCAGAACAGAAGAAAGTGGAGGCGATCGAAGCCAGTTCCCTCTCTGACGTGGGGATGGGATTTTGCGTTAACCTAAGGCGGCACGCGACGTACCACTCGGTGCTCCATCCCGCCGGCCAACACACGTGCCCACCGTACAGCTAATAAGAGTTCTTTCTTTTTCTTTTTTGCAAGGAAGCTAACCGTATTTGCCTTTCTTTCTTCACAATTGACATATCCAATCCCTCAAACGCACGTGAACACGGCTCGATCAAGACTTAAATAATCCATTCGATAACCAGATTTTTTTTTGAAAAGGAGGTTAAGACTTCCGGCCTCTGCATCAATCGATGCATACATCCATCTTTATTAGTTATTCAACAAAGGTCTGACAAGAACATACACCAAACCACCCGAAGCCCCCAGTCCGGCCATCCGTCGACGCCACCACGACGCCCAACGACTCCACCTCCCTGCGCTCGTCCATCCAGACGCGAAGACTCAGTAAGATCTGTCGTGCGTAGCACCTGCCGACCAGGCATGACAAAGCGTAGCACCTGTCGGCCAGGCATGACCTGACATCACCAACGAAGCTCCGTACAGGACGAAGACGCTCCACCTCCTGCCTCCGTCTTCCAGCGCTGCTCCACAAACGATGCTCCATAGAGAGGAACTACACCGCAATGCCGCCATCGTCCGATCTGGAAAACCAGATCCTAGGGTTTCCCCCGGAGCAGCACGAGTGGATCAACAGTGGTTACAAAACGAAGCCTTCATCAAGGTAACGGCGCAGAAAGCCGCCATCGTCCGCTGTCAGCTCGGTTTTCACCGGCAACCATGTCTCCCCACCATCAGGTCCGTCATCCCCAGCGGAGGGGACGCCGCCACCACCATGGTCCCGGGTTAGCCGTCGCCGTCGGCACCGCCAAGACCGGATTAGATCCGGCCAGCAAGCACCAGGAGAAGGCACCTGGAACCAGTCGCTGGCGCGGTGGATCGGGCCGGATCGGCTACCACCGCTATACCGTCGCGCACAGGAGGACGTTCAGCAGTACCATGCGCCGCCGCGCGCCACCAGCCGGAGCCGCCGCCCCGGGAGCCGCCGCTGTCCAGGCCCTAGATCCCCGCCGCCACCGGGAGAGCCAAAGCCGCCGCCACCGGGAGCCGTCACCGTCCACGCGCTACATCCCCGCCACCTCGGGAACCGTCGCCGTCCAGGCGCTAGATCCCCGCCACCCCGGGAACCGTCGCCGTCCAGGCGCTAGATCCCCACCACCCCGGGAACCGTTGCCGTCCAGGCGCTAGATCCCCGCCACCCCGGGAACCGTCGCCGTCCAGGCGCTAGATCCCCGCCACCACCTTCATCAAGGCCACACGCCAGTGCCGTGGCGCCCTCTGGCAGCGGCGGAGGGGAGGGAGAGAGGGGGGAAAACACGGCGGCGGCGCTAGGGTTGCCCCCGAGTTGCCAGGGAGGGGCGACGCGGGGCACCAACAAAAGCTGATGGTGAGCTTAAATGGGAGATCAACTATCGGATATCTTAAATTCATATTATTACATACCATGTAAACCTAATAATAAACACAGCTGGCCATGTCCGACGTCTGGCTACACTCCCCGGAGTGTTGATCGATCGCGAGGTAGAGTAGGACATGGGACACGAGCGGGCTCACGGAAGTTGAGGCCGTGTCGTCTCTCATGTCCTATTCATTCTCGTCGGAGCCCGCAACCCTAACAATGTTAGTGGATGTGAGATTAATGATGGATCCGTCCTGGAAGGAGGCGGCGATGTCCGTCACGACAGGGTTGTGGCGCCCGCACAGGTGCATCGTACAAGGGTCCGAAGAATGCGACTTCGCCTCGCCAATGTCCACTGCCGCAAGCCCCCCTCCCCCCCCCCCCCCGCGCGCATCCGTTACCTCGCACAGTGGACACATCACACCATGTTTGGGTCAGAGGACGCCCATGGTGTGTCCGAAAGCTCGACGCGCAAACACGAGTTTGCACGTCCGACACCGCGCTTGGACGCAAATGCCAGAGGGACCTCATCGTATCTGGTGAGGGTAACGATGACACCCCTAGCGATGGATCCATGCATCATTTGGGCGAACACAATGCATTCCCTATGGAAGGAGTCCGAGCGTTGTCGTCAAATAACCTCCTCCCGAGAGTGGCTGAGCGCAAGTCGGACGATCATATCCTCTTCGGGGCCGCAAGGGATGAGCTCATGGTCGACGAATCTAAAGATGTAGGATTTGGTTCTGCTGCCTGCCATGACGGACAAGCCGAGAGATCGTCGGACGGAAGTTTAGGTGACGGAGTGGAGTGGAGTGACTAGGGTTTGCTCCGAGGAGGGGATTAGGACAAATATATGTGGGGTCCAGTGGACCAACGTGGGTCGGGTCCGAATTGACGGACGCACCCGGACCTCCCATATCTTCTCCATATTTAGGTTAAATATGAGGGATGACGATTGCTACTGCAACAAAAGACCTTCCAATGGCGCGAGAAACAAGCGTGTTGACGGGAGACTATTCTTGTCTTGATACTCCTCAGCAACGGCACCATGAATCCTTCTGCTACGGCTACGCCTTTAGGGACTTCCTTGGCAAATATGCAAAGGATTCCTCGTGGCCTTGGAGCCTTGCGTTGGTGTTCCCTCGAAGCGGAAAGGGTGATGTAGCACAGCGGCGGTAAGTATTTCCTTCAGTTTTGAGAACCAAGGCATCGATCCGGTGAAGGATTGTCACAAGTACCTGCACAAACACAAAGAGCTTGCACCCAACGCTATGAAGGGGTTGTCAATCCCTTATAGATTGTTTGCAAAGTGAGAACTGAAAGCAAAAAGAAACAAAGCAAAGTAAAAGCAGAAGTGGAAACGATAGTTGTGAATAGACCCGGGGGCCGTAGTGTTCACTAGTGGATTCTCTCATGAAAGCAAGTAGACGGTGGGTGAACGAATTACTGTCGAGCAATTGATAGAACCGCGCAAAGTCGTGACGTCATCTATGGCAATGATTATATCTATAGGCATCACGTCCAAAACAAGTAGACCGATACTTTCTGCATCTACTACTATTACTCCACACGTCGACCGCTCTCCAGCATGCATCTAGTGTATTAAGTTCATGAGAACAGAGTAACGCCTTAAGCAAGATGACATGATGTAGATGGAAAATCTCATATCTACGATAAAAGCCCATCTTGTTACCCTTGATGGCAACAACACGATGCGTGCCTTGCTGCCCCTTCTGTCACTGGGAAAGGTCACAACACGGTACGAACCCAATACCAAGCACTTCTCCCATTGCAAGAATCATAGATCTAGTTGGCCAAACAAAACCCAAGACTCGGAGAGACTTACAAGGATATCAAATCATGCATATAAGAAATCAGCAAAGACTCAAATATATATCATAGATAATCTGATCACAAATCCACAATTCATCGGATCTCGACAAACACACCGCCAAAGAGGATTACATCGGATAGATCTCCACGAAGATCATGGAGAACTTTGTATTGAAGATCCAAGAGAGAGCAGAAGCCATCTAGCTACTAACTACGGACCCATAGGTCTGAAGTGAACTACTCACGAGTCATTGGAGAGGCGATGATGTTGATGTAGAAGCCCTCCAACTCCAAAGTCCCCTCCGGCAGGGCACCGGGAAGGGTCTCCAGATGAGATCTCGCGGAAACGGAAGCTTGCGGCGGAGGAAAAGTGTTTTCGTGGATGCCCTGCTTTTTTATGGATTTTAGGGAATATATAGGCGAAAGAGCTAGGGCAAGGGGGCTCCACGGAGGCCATAAGCCTGGTAGCCGCCGCCCCCTGGTGGCGGCTACAGGGCTTGTGGGCCCCCTGTGGCTCTCCTGCCTTGGCCCTCAAGTCCCCCGATCTTCTTCCGTTCTGGAAAAAATTATTTCGGGGATTTTATTCCGTTTGGACTCCCTTCCAAAATCAAATCTGAAAAGAGTCGAAAACACAGAAAAACAGGAACTGGCACTAAATTAATAAGTTAGTCCCCAAAAAGATATAAAAGGTACATAAAACATCCAAAGTTGACAAGATAACAACATGGAACCATAAAAAATTATAGATATGTTTGAGACGTATCAACGATCAACCTGGACATTCGAGGCCGAATTGAGGCATTCATCTGATCAGGTTTTTGCGACCGACCACTCCGCCCGGCTGTAGATGCTCTAAGGCATCTCTAAATGGGACGTGTAAAACTAAGGTATATATTGTTTGGACGATTTTTACCAACTTTTGTCATTCATCGAGAATCCATTTTGCTCCGCATAGTGGTTCAAACGTCTGTTTTTTGTGCAATCGAGAACCAAACTCACAAAGCTATGTGGAGACTGCACTTGACCAATACAAAACCTGTGTGTGGTCCTCTCTCTCCTCATATGCATGGTCTTTCTTTTTTTTCTCCTTCTAACCGAACAATATTGTATACTATTCCATCACATGAATAGTCCTCATCTATTTTCTTTCATTCTAGCCGGATTATTTTATGATTAACATTGGATGACTCCCTCCTGTATTGAGAATGGGGTGTTGACCTAGTGGCTGGGTAGCTAGGTTAGCTGCCAGCCCGCCCCCGTTCGAGCCTCGGCTCTAGCACGGTGCTCGTGGATTTTTTTCTTATAAATTAATGCCAACAAAGTTTAGCCTTGGTTGGTTTAATTTTATGACTTTCTTGTATAATGTTTGTGGACCACGTCCTAACATACATTAGCGTTAGAGCGACTATATAGAAAAAAAACTACCACATTATAGGCTTTGATCATAAGAAACTACCACAAAAGTGGTGGGCTGTTCCAAAAAATATTAATTATTGTGTGATTAAAATTTAAACCGTTTTATGACAGGTAGGGCCCACTCATAACACACCGTGGTCGTTGAATGTTAAGCTGGGCCAGGCCCACCTATTACTGACATCTCCTAAGATTTTTTGTAAAAGGAAACTATTGACCATCACCCCCTCCATCCACGACATCCCTCGAGGCACAGATCTTCCGAGCAGGAGGTCGAGGCCGCCTCGCCGCCGCCTCAGAGCACCTCTTCCGCCTTGCCACCGTCTTGCTACACGCACCCACAGCCACCCTCGAGCACCTCCCAGTTGGAAATATGCCCTAGAGGCAATAATAAAATAGTTATTATTATATTTTCTGTTTCAAGATAATCGTTTATTATCCATGCTATAATTGTATTGAATGGAAACATAAATGCATGTGTGGATATATATACAAAACAATGTCCCTAGTGAGTCTCTAGTTGACTAGCCTCTTGGTCAAGGATGGTTAAGGTTTCCTAGCCATAGACAAGTGTTGCCACTTGATGACAGGATCACATCATTAGGGGAATGATGTGATGGACAAGACCCAAACTATAAACATAGCATTTGATCGTGTCATTTTGTTGCTATTGTTTTCTGCATGTCAAGTATACATTCCTATGACCATGAGATCATGTAACTCACTAACACCGGAGGAATGCCGTGTGTGTATCAAACATCGCAATGTTACTGGGTGACTATAAAGATGCTCTACAGGTATCTCCGAAGGTGTCCGTTGAGTTAGCATGGATCAAGACTCGGATTTGTCACTCCATGTGACGGAGAGTTATTTTGGGGCCCACTCGGTAATACACATCACAAACAAGCCTTGCAAGCAATGTGACTAAAGAGTTAGCCACGAGATCTTGTATTACGGAACGAGTAAAGAGACATGCCGGTAACGAGATTGAAATAGGTATGGCGATACCGACGATCAAATCTCGGGCAAGTAACATACCGAAGGACAAAGGGAATGATATACGGGATTGTGTGAATCCTTGACATGGAGGTTCAACCGATAAGATCTTCGTAGAATATGTAGGATCCAATATGGACATCCAGGTCCCGCTATTGGATATTGGCCGTAGAGTGTCTCGGTCATGTCTACATAGTTCTCGAACCCGCAAGGTCTGCACACTTAAGGTTCGGTGACGTTTTCGGTATAGTTGAATTATTGATGTTGGTAACCAAATGTTGTTCGGAGTCCCGGATGAGTTCCCAGACGTCACGAGTGTCTCCGGAATGGTCCGTAAACAAAGGTTGATATATAGGATTGTTGCATTTGGCTTCCGGAATGATTTCGGGCATTACCGGTAAAGTACCGGGAGTGACGAATGGGTTCCGGGGTTTTACCGAGAGGGGCCACCCACCCGGGAGAGGACCTAATAGGCCCATAGGTGGCGCACCAGCCCTTAGTGGGCTGCTGAGGCCAGCCCTATAGGCCTATTTCGGCCAAAGCAAAAATAAAGGAAAAAAATAAAAAAAGGAAGGAGGTGGACAAGAAGGAAAGGACTCCTCCACCAAACCGAATTGGAAGAGGATACCTTCCTCCTTGGCTCGGCTGAACCCTCCTACTGAGAGTAGGAGGCAAGGGAGCCTCCCTCTTGTTCCTCCTATATATAGTGGAGGTTTGAGAGGGTTTTTGCACCTCAAGCCTTTGTGCAAACCTCTCTCCCTCCACAACTTCGTGACACATCGTAGCTAGATCGGTACGGCATGACGAAGCCGTGCCGGAGTAGCTCCATCATCATCACCGCCACACCATCGTGCTGCCGGATAATTTAGCTACCTATTCGTCTCTCTTGCTGGATCAAGAAGGCGGAGATCGTCATCGAGCTGTACGTGTGCTGAACGCGGAGGTGCCGTCCGTTCGGTGCTAGATTGGGACGGATCGTGTGACGACGATGATTTGGATCGTAAATACGTTCCACTACATCAACCGTGTTTCTTAACGCTTCCTACTTAGCGATCTACAAGGGTATGTAGATTCGATCTCCCTCTCATAGATGATCGTCACCATGATAGGTCTTCTTGTGCGTAGAATTTTTTTTGTTTCCAATGCAACGTTCCCGAACAGTGGCATCATGAGCTAGGTTCATGCGTAGATGATATCTCCAGTAGAACACAAAAGAGTTTGTGGGCATTGATGTTCAATATGTTTCTCTCCTTAGTCTTTTCTTGATTCGGCGGTATTGTTGGATTGAAGCGGCCCGGACCAACCTTACTCGTACGCTTACGAGAGACCGGTTTCATCGACTAACATGCAACTTATTGCACAAAGATGAGTGGCGGGTGTGTGTTTCTTCAACTTTAGTTGAATCAGATTTGTCTGAGGCAGTCCTTGGAGAAGGTTAAATAGCAATTTGCATATCACCGTTGTGGCTTTGCGTAAGTAGGATGCGATCATACTAGATACCCATAGCAGCCACGTAAAACATGCAACAAAAAATTAGAGGGTGTCTAACTTGTTTTTGCACGGTATGCATGTGATGTGATATGGCGGAAGACATGATATGATATATTGGATGTATGAGATGATAATTGTTGTAATAGTTAAATATGGACTTGCACGTCGATGCTATGCCAATCAGCAGGAGCCATTAGGTTGTCTTTAAACTAACGTTTGTGCTTGCAGATGTGTTTACTATATCGCTAGGTGGTAGCTTTAGTAGTAATAGCATAGATAGCACGACAACCTCGATGGCGGCACGATGATGGAGACCATGGTGCAGCGCCACTGACAATGGAGATCATGCCGGTGCTTTGCTGATGGAGATCAAGAAGCACAAGATCATGGCCATATCATGTCACTTATGATTTACATGTGATGTTAATCCTTGTATGCACCTTATTTTGCTTAGAATGACGGTAGCATTATAAGGTGATCCCTCACTAAAATTTCAACATAAAATTGTGTTCTCCCCGACTGTGCACCATTGCGACAGTTCGTCATTTCGAGACACCACGTGATGATCGGGTGTGATAGACTCAACATTCACATACAACGGGAACAAAACAATTGCACACACGGAACACTCGGATTAAACTTGACGAGCCTAGCATGTACAGACATGGCCTCAGAACACAAGAAATCGAAAGGTCGAGCATGAATCATATAGTTGATATGATTAACATGGAGATGTTCACCACTGAAACTATACTCAACTCACGTGATGATCGGACTTGAGTTAGTGATTTTGGATCATGCACTCGAATGACTAGCGGGATGTCTATTTGAGTGGGATTTTATTAGTAATATGATTAGCTAAACACAATTGTCCTAAACGCAATCTAACTAATCTTTGCAAAATTTTATGTTGTAGATCAATGGCTCGCGCAGTAGCAACCCTGAATTTTAATACGTTCCTAGAGAAAGCAAAGATGAAAGATGATGGAAGCAACTTTGTTGAGTGAGCTCGAAATCTGAGGCTTACCCTCCAAGCTGGCCAAAAGCAATATGTGCTTGACGCAGCGCTAGGCAATGCACCACCCGCTACGGCAGACCAAGATATTTTGAACGCTTGACAAGCAAGTAAGGATGACTACTCACTAGTTCAATGTGCAATTTGTATGGCTTAGAACCGGGACTTCAAAGACGTTTTGAACGTCATGGAGCATATGAGATGTTCCAGGAGTTGAAGTTTATCTTTGAGAAGAATGCCTGGATCAAGAGGTATGAGACCCCCCGATAAGTTCTATGCTTGCAAAATGGAGGAGAATTCGTTTGTCAGTGAACACGTGCTCAGAATGTGTGGGTACTCTAACCGTCTAACTGAGCTAGGGATTGAACTCCCACAAGAAGCCATCACTGATAGAATTCTTCAGTCACTATCACCTAGCTATAAGAGGTTCGTGTTGAACTATAACATGCAAGGGATGAATAAGTCAACTGACGAGTTATTTGTGATGCTGAAAGTTGTTGAGTCAGAAATCCAGAAAGAACATCAAGTATTCATGGTCAATAAGACCACTAGTTTCAAGAGAAACGACAAAGGCAAGAAGGGTAACTCCAAGAAGAGTGGCAAAACTGTTGCCCCTCTGACGAAGAAACCCAAGGCTGGACCTAAGCCGGAAACTGGGTGCTATTATTGCAAGGGGACTGGTCATTAGAAGCGCAACTGCCCCAAGTATCTGACCGATAAGAAGGTGGCCAACGCCAAACAAGGTATACATGATATGCATGTTATTGATGTGTACCTCACCAGCTCTCATAGTAGTGCATGGGTATTTTATACCGGTTCTGTTGCTCACATTTGCAACTCGAAACAGGAACTGCGGAATAAACGAAGACTAGCGAAGGATGAAGTGACGATGTGCGTGGGAAATGGTTCCAAGATTGATGCGATCACCGTCGGCACGGCCTCACTTCAGTTACCATCGGGATTAGTGATGAACTTAAATAATTGTTATTTAGTGCCTGCGTTGAGCATGAACATTATATATGGATTTTTTTTATTGCGAGACGGTTACTCATTTAAGTTAGAGAATAATGATTCTTCTATTTATATGAGTAATATCTCTTATGGTCATGCACCCATTGTGAGGGGTTTGTTCATATTGAATCTCGATTGTGATGAAGCTCATATCCATAACATTGAGACCAAAAGATGTAGAGTTAACAATGATAGCGCCACTTTCTTGTGGCACTACCGCTTAGGTCATATTGGTGTTAAGCGCATGAAGAAACCCCATGCTGATTGACTTTTGGAGTCACTTGATTTTGAATCACTTGACACATGCGAGCCATGTCTCATGGGCAAGATGACTAAGACTCCGTTCTCTGGAACAGTGGGGCGTGCAAGTGACTTATTGCAATCATACATACTGATGTGTGCGGACCAATGAGCATATATGTGCGTGGTGGATATCGTTATTTTCTCACCTTCACTAACGTTTTGAGTAGTGAAGGCTATATATACTTGATGAAGCACAAGTCTGAAACGTTTGAAAAGTTCAAACAGTTTCAGAGTGAAGATGAAAATCATCGTAGCAAGAAGATCAAGTTTCTATGATCTGATCAAGGAGGTGAATATCTGAGTTACGAGTTTGGTGCTCACTTACGACAATGTGGAATTGTTTCACAGTTGACACCGCCTGGAACACCATAGCATAATGGTCTGTCCAAACATCGTAATCGTACTTTATTAGATATGGTGCATTCTATGATGTCTCTTACCGATTTGCCATTATCATTTTGGGGCTATGCATTGGAGACAGTTGCATTCACTTTAAATAGGGCACCATCAAAACCCGTTGAGACGACACCATATGAGCTATGGTATGGAAAGAAGCCAAAGTTGTCGTTTCTTAAAGTTTGGGGGTGTGATGCTTATGTCAAAAAGCTTTAGCCTGAAAAGCTGGAACCCAAAGCCGAAAAGTGTATCTTCATAGGTTACCCAAAGGAGACAATTGGGTATACCTTCTATCTCAAATCCGAGGGCAAAGTGTTTGTCGCTAGGAACGGAGCTTTTCTTGAGAAAGAGTTTCTCTCGAAAGAGTTGAGTGGGAGGAAGATAGAACTTGATGAGGTTGTGGAACCTCTGCTTCAACAAGAAGGTGGCGCAGGGCAGAAAGAAATTTCTGTGGAGGCAACACCAGTTGAAGAGGAAGCTAATGATGATGATCATGAAGCTTCAGATCAAGTTACTGTCAGACCTCGCAGGTCGACAAGAGCATGTACTGCACCAGAGTGGTACGGGAATCGTGTCTTGTCGATCATGTTGTTGGACAACAATGAGCCTGTAAATTATGGATAAGCAATGGTGGGCCTAGATTCCAACAAATGGTTAGAATCCATAAAATTCGAGATAGGATCTATGTTTGAAAACAAAGTATGGACTTTGGAAGTATTACCTGAAGGTCGCAAGGCTATTCGGAACAAATGGATGTTTAAGAAGAAGACGAACGCGGATGGTAATGTGACCGTTTATAAAGCTCGACTTGTGGCAAAGGATTTTTCACAAGTTCAAGGAGTTGACTACAATGAGACATTCTCACCCATAGCGATGCTTAAGTCCGTCCGAATCATGTTAGCAATAACTGCATTTTTCGATTATGAAATCTGGTAGATGGATGTCAAAACGACGTTCCTTGACGGGTTTCTTAAGGAAGAGTTGTATATGATGGAACCCAAAGGTTTTGTCGATCCATAGAATGCTGACAAAGTGTGCAAGCTCTAGCGATCCATTTATGGAGTGGTGCAAGCATCTTGGAGTTGGAATCAACGCTTTGATGAGGTGATCAAGGCGTTTGGGTTTATACAAGTTTTGGAGAAGCTTGTATTTACAAGAAAGTGAGTGGGAGCTCTATAGTGTTTCTAATATTATATGTGGATGGCATATTGCTGATTGGAAACAATGTAGAGTTACTGGAAGGCATAAAGGATTACTTGAATAAAAGTTTTTCAATGAAGGACCTAGGAGAAGCTACTTACATATTAGGCATAAAGATCTATAGAGACTGGTCAAGGCGCCTAATATCTCTTTCACAAAGCACATACCTTGATAAAGTTTTGAAGAAGTTCAAAATGGAACAATCCAAGAAGGGGTTCTTGCGTGTGTTGCAAGGTATAAAGTTGAGTAAGACTTAATGTCTAGTAACTGCAGAAGATAGAGAAAAGATGAGTGTCGTCCCCTATGCTTCAGCCATAGGGTCTATCATGTATGCAATGATGTGCACAAGACCGGATGTCAGCATGGCCATAAGTATGGCACGCAGGTTTCAAAGTGATCCAGGAGTGGAACATTGGGCGGCGGTCGAGAATATTGTGAAGTGCCTGAAAAGGACTAAGGAAATGTTTCTCGTTTATGGAGGCGACGAAGAGCTCGTCATAAAGGGTTACATTGATGCAAGCTTTGACACTGATCCAGATGACTCTAAGTCACAAACCAGATACGTATTTATTCTTAACGGGGGTGCGGTAAGCTGATGCAGTTCCAAGCAAAGCGTCGTTGCTGATTCTACATGCGAAGCAGAGTACATAGCTGCCTCGGAGGTGACTAAGGAGGGTGTGTGGATGAATCAGTTCATGTCAGATCTTGGAGTAGTGCCAAGTGCACTGGATCCAATGAATCTGTTATGTGACAACACTGGTGCCATTGCTCTAGCCAAGGAACCAAGGTTTCACAAAAGGACCAGACACATAAAGCGATGCTTCAACGCCATCCGTGATTACATCAAGGAGGAGGACATAAATATTTGTAAAGTACACATGGATATGGATGTTGCAAATCCACTGACTAAACCTCTTCCACGAGCAGAGCATGATCAACACCAGAACTGTATGGGTGTTAGATTCGTTAAATTGTAAATCACATAGAGATGTGAGGCTAGATTATTGACTCTAGTGCAAGTGGGAGACTGTTGGAAATATGCCCTAGAGGTAATAATAAAATAGTTATTATTATATTATCTGTTTCAAGATAATCGTTTATTATCCATGCTATAATTGTATTGAATGGAAACATAAATGCATGTGTGCATATATAGACAAAATAATGTCCCTAGCGAGTCTCTAGTTGACTAGCCCGTTGGTCAAGGATGGTTAAGGTTTCCTAGCCATAGACAAGTGTTGACACTTGATGACATGATAACATCTTTAGGGGAATGATGTGATGGGCAAGACCCAAACTATAAACATAGCATTTGATCGTGTCATTTTGTTGCTATTGTTTTATGCATGTCAAGTATACATTCCTATGACCATGAGATCATGTAACTCACTCACACCGGAGGAATGCCTTGTGTGTATCAAACGTCGCAACGTTACTGGGTGACTATAAAGGCACTCTACAGGTATCTCCGAAGGTGTCCGTTGAGTTAGCATGGATCAAGAGTGGGATTTGTCACTCCGTGTGACGGAGAGGTATCTCGGGGCCCACTCGGTAATACAACATCACAAACAAGCCTTGCAAGCAATATGACTACAGAGTTAGCCACGGGATCTTGTATTACGGAACAAGTAAAGAGACTTGCTGGTAACGAGATTGAAATAGGTATGGCGATACCGACGATCGAATTTCGGGCAAGTAACATACCGAAGGACAAAGGGAATGATATACGGGATTGTGTGAATCCTTGACATAGTGGTTCAACCGATAAGATCTTCGTAGAATATGTAGGATCCAATATGGACGTCTAGGTCCCTCTATTCGATATTTGTCAGAGAGTGTCTCGGTCATGTCTACATAGTTCTCAAACCCGCAGGGTGTGCACACTTAAGGTTTGGTGACGATTTCGGTATAGTTGAATTATTGATGTTGGTAATCGAATGTCGTTAGGAGTCCTGGATGAGATCCCGGACATCACGAGTGTCTCCGGAATGGTCCGGAAACAAAGATTGATATATATGATTGTTGCATTTGGCTTCCGGAAAGATTTTGGCATTACCGGTAAAGTACCGGGAGTGACGAATGGGTTCCGGGATTTTACCGGGAGGGGCCACCCACCCGGGAGAGGACCTATTAGGCCCATAGGTGGCGCACCAGCCCTTAGTGGGTTGGTGAGGCCAGCCCAATAGGCCTATTTCTGCCAAAGCAAAAATAAAGGAAAAATAAAGAAAAAAGGAAGGAGGTGGATAAGAAGGAAAGAAATCCTCCACCAAACTGAATTGGAGGAGGAGACCTTCCTCCTTGGCTCGGCCGAACCCTCCTACTTTGAGTAGGAGGCAAGGCAACCTCCCTCTTGTTCCTCCTATATATAGTGGGGGCGAATAGCTCCCATGCGACGTTTCTGATGTGTGTTATCTCTCATGCGACGTCGTTGGTTGTAATGGCTCTCGTGCGACATCTCCCAGCGCAGAAATAGCTGTCGTGCGACACTGCTGCCTAATCGAAAGACACATGTTTAAAACTCGAATCAGGTGAACCCCTACGTAACAAAGCGGGACCCACAGCGCGGGACCCAGGAACTTATCCAGCTCAGCATTGGTACAAGAGCAATACCGCGAGCTTCCCATCCTGGCATCGCTCCCCGACCGCCGTTGTTCTTCTTCTCCGGCGACGACGGGCAGCAACGCTGTTCGGAGCCGCAACCTAGCAATGTCAAGCTCCGCTTCAGCCTCCCACCGCTCATGGCCGCGCTATGGAGAAGTGCCCATGACAAGGTGCCCTGCATGTCCACGTACCGCACCCCTGAAGCGGCTAGTCACAACGACCGACAAGAATGGCAACCTTGGGCGGGAATTCGTGAAATCCGAGAGCAAACAAGAGCAGGGAAAAGTGAGATTTTACTTCTCAATATGCCAATTTTGGTTTTTGTCCCCCAATTTCATATTTCTCATCGGATTTGGGATTTAGGGTTCATCTTTCCGATTTCAGAAATTGAAGCAATGCACCCATTTTGAGTGGCTAGATGAGTACATAGAGCGGATTCAACTGGAGGGTGCATCACGGGAGCTCGATTTACCGTTGGAGGTGGAGAAGTTTGTATCTGGGGCCCCTGGATCTGGCAATTCCATTGGTGCTACCGTGGGGGATGCAGCAGAGAGGGCAGAGCTGAAGAAGCTCAACAAGAAGATGAAGAAACTAATCGAATTGAAGAAGGAGGGCAATTTGATGGCCGGAATTTTTTATGTTTATGTGATGATAATTAGTCGTTAGATTGGACATCATCTGTAATCGTAATGATATGGATGTTTGAATAAAATGTTGCGCTGTACGAATTCGGAATGTTTTCTCGTCTTCTCCTCTCTGTTTCGGCCCCGTTTTTACAGTTCTGCAGTTTGTCGTCAGTTTCAGTTTCGGTGGTAGAGGGAAAAAAGGAAAAAAAGGGTTCGTCGACAATTGCCCGAAAAGGCCAGGCCCATATACAAGGTAGGCAGGGCCGAATAGAACATATTCAGGCCCATTGATAAAAAAGGTGTAGCTAGTGCAAAAAAAGTGCACACGGTTGATGGGGTCATAGTCCTAGGGTAGGGTCATAGGCCTGTCATATAGGTCCTACCCAAGGACTACCCCTCACAAAGGACAAGACTAGTCAGTCCCGACTGAATTAAGAGGTCCCCATCATCCAGCCAGTAACAGGTCCTCAACCATCTAGTCGGAGACTAGCATTCGAAGGATATCAAGCTAACCGACTGGCTACACTCGGTACATTGTAACCTCTCTGGAGGGAAACTGCCGTATGTTTCCGGGTGAATTTATTAGCATTTAGAGCATACGTTACTTGTAACGTACGCATTCAATCCCCACTACTCCACCCCTGTACCGGAACCGTTGTGGAGGGCAGCGCACTCTATATAAGCCGCCCTCCCCCATTGGTAGAGGGGTTAGCAAATCACTGTATTCCATATTCCACTCGACAGCAAGCTCCGAGAGCACTGAGACGTAGGGCTGTTACCTCCACCGCAGAGGGGCCTGAACTCATACAACCTCACCGTAGCTAGGACTCTGCCCATCTCATTCGTACCCTACACATCTACTGTCAGGCTTATACCCATGACAGTTGGCGCCCACCGTGGGGCAGGCGTCTAAGCGACTTCTGGCGAGTTTGCGACTACTTCTTTTTGTCATGTCGTTCGGTGGAGATTCGAACATGGGTCACCATATCTTCTTCGGCGCTCTCTTCTTCATCGTCGACGACTCGGCGTGGCTTCGGGATGCGCCCCTCGACATCGAGGAGCTTCCCCGTCGCGGAGCTACGCACTTCCGTGCCGGCGCCCGCGGCTTTCTTCTTCTCCAGCGGTCGGCTCCCGTGTCGACTTACACCGCCGTCACGCGCCGCGTCAAGCGGTCCCGCCGTCCGCGGCTCCAGCGTTGGGTGCAACACGCCCAGGCGCGCCAGAACGCATCTTCGCAAGTGGCGGTTCTTGAGTCCGTTGTGGTTGCCCCGTCGGCCCAGCACTCGGACTCGGTTCCGACTGAGTTTCCTTCCGAGTATGCGGGTCACGGGCCCGCAGCAGAAGTACACATGGCCAACTCCCATGAAGATCCCCGTGAGGCTGGCCGGAAAGAGCACGAGATCGGCGAAGTGTCCGGCGCACGTCGTCCACCTCGCCGTTCTGCTAGTCGGCACACTCGGCGGAGCAACGTGGAGCTGTTCCGCACACCCCTCCTCAACTTGGCTGCAGCTGCCAAGATAGCCGATTCCCTCCAGCCGACTGATTCACAGGCTGGTAGAGGGATCGAGCAGATCCGAGCCCTGTTGCACACGGCGCAGCAGCAGAATTCGGCGGTCTCCCAGTCGCACAACCGGATCTATAACAGTTCCGTCCACGCGAATACGCATCGGTCGGTTCACAGCCCTGGTTCCCATCAGCGCCACAGGGGAGGCAGTCATTCCATGATTCATGAAGATCGCCGCCGCTCATGCACCCCTCCGCGGGGTGGGCCATATGGGTCCCGACATCATGATGATCAGAGTTCAGTCGGCGACACTTACAACCCAAGACCCGACGCAAGAGGACATATCGCCCAGCGAAGAGTCGACAAAGGTCGATCCCACCGCGATGGTCGCGATACCGACCGTCCGAGTGGAAGCAGGGCCACCGTGTCTGGTCCCGAGTGTTTCAGTCGAGCCATCCGTTCGGCTGACATCCCTCCCAACTTCCGATTGGCGACGGGAATTAGCAAGTTCACAGGAGAGTCCAAGCCAGAAACGTGGCTAGATGACTACCGAGTGGCGGCCCAGATCGGAGGAGGGGACGACCATGTCGCCATGAAGCACCTCCCTCTGATGCTCGACGGCTCGGCGTGAGCGTGGCTAAACCAGTTGGCCCCCTCAAGTATCTACAGTTGGGCAGATCTGGCCCGAGTGTTCATCAGGACCTTCGAAGGGACGTGCAAACGCCCTGCTGGCCTTGTGGAGCTCCAACACTGCGTCCAGAAGCAGAATGAGCCCCTGCGTGACTTCATCCAGCGCTGGACAACTCTCTATCACACGGTGGAGAACGTCACCGAGCATCAAGCAGTCTGCGCTTTCAAGGCAGGCGTGCGGTACAGGGATCTGTACCTGAAGTTCGGCCGAACAGGCGACATCTCCATGAGCAAGATGATGGAGATAGCAACACGCTACGCAAATGGCGAAGAAGAGGGCCGCATCCGGAGCGGCAAGCACAAAACAGTCGCTGATGGCGATGGGGGCAACACTCGAAAGCAGAAGCAGAAAGCTCCGACCGCTCCGCAAGCGGAGGCTGCAGCCGTAACCAATGCCAAGTTCAAGGGTAAAGGGAAGGCTCAGTTCACCCCCAAGAAGAAGCAGTTCAATAATCCCATCCTGGACCAGCCATGTCCGGTTCATACAAAGATGGACGAAGAAGGCAGCCCCATATATGCGAAGCATACCACTCGACATTGTCGCCTCCTGATCCAGGGGTTCAGCAAAGGGAAACCGAGCGAGAAGGACCATGAACAGGATGAGGAGGATAAGGAGGATCCATTCCCCAAGTCCATGCAACCCTGATGATCTTTGCTGTCGTCGAGAGCAAGAGCCGACTGAAGCTGGTGAACAGAGAGGTGAACATGGCCAACCCTTCCAACCCTAAGTTCCTCAAATGGTCTCAGACTGCGATCACCTTCGACCAGTCGGATCATCCGGCACATGTACCCACCCCGGGGAGACAGGCCCTGGTCGTCGACCCGGTGGTAGAAGGAGTCCGACTTCGCAAAGTCCTCATGGATGGCGGCATCGGCTTGAACATCATGTACACCGACACCCTCAAGGGGATGGGCATCCCGATGTCCAAACTCAGCGAGAGCAGCATGCAGTTCCATGGAGTCGTCCCTGGACGGAAGGCCAAGTCACTCGGCCAGATCGCGTTGGACGTCGTTTTCGGCTCCGACAAGAACTTCCACAAGGAAAAGCTGACGTTCGAAGTGGTTGACTTCCAGAGCGCTTATCATGCAATTCTGGGTCGCCCAGCGTATGCGCACTTCATGGACCGTCCATGTTACGTGTACCTGAAGCTGAAGATGCGAGGCCCGAAAGGTGTGATCACCATCATAGGCAATCGGCAGCGAGCTGAAGAGTGTCTGCAGCAGGGATCAAGAATTGCCGACCAGCAGATGGCCGTCCTCGAGCTGGACGAGTACAAGAAAACAGTCGACCCCGCCGACCTGATGCGCTCGAAGAAGCCGGCTTCAGAGTCTGCATTTCAGTCAGCGGGAGAGACGAAGAAGGTCAGCATCCACCCGACGGACGCCACTGCTGCCCCGACGAACATCTCCACCACCCTCGATCCTAAATAGGAAGCCGAGCTCACCCAATTCCTCCGTGAGAACTGAGACATCTTCTCATGGAAACCCTCTGACATGCCAGGTGTACCCAGGGAGTTGGCTGAGCACCGACTGCACGTGGATTCCACGGCTCGGCCTATCCGAGAGCGCCTGCGCCGGTCTGCCGCGCACAAGAGGAAGGCAATTGGGGAAGAGGTGGCCAAGCTGTTGGCGGCCAACTTCATTCGCGAGGTTCACCACTCCGAGTGGCTCGCCAATGTTGTCATGGTGTCCAAGAAGGACAAGTCGCTCCGAATGTGCATCGACTTCAAGCATCTCAATAAGGTCTGCCCGAAAGACCATTTTCCGCTCCCCCGCATAGATCAAATTGTCGATTCGACTGCGGGCTGCGAGCGTCTGTCATTTCTCGATGCCTACTTGGGCTATCATCAGATCCGTCTGTATGGTCCCGATGAATTAAAAACAGCCTTCATCACCCCATTCGGGTGCTTCTGCTACATCACTATGCCATTCGGTCTGAAGAATGCAGGAGCTACCTTTATGCGCATGATCCAAAAATGTCTCCTCGATCAGATCGGTCGGAACGTGGAGGCATATATGGATGATATCGTAGTCAAGTCACGCAAAGGTTCCGACCTGCTGACTGACTTGGCAGAAACATTCGCCAACCTTCGTAGGTACGATATCAAGCTCAACCCCGCCAAATGTTCGTTCGGCGTTCCCAGCGGAAAGTTACTCGGTTTCTTCGTTTCCGAACGAGGGATCGATGTCAACTCCGAAAAGATCGGGACCATCGTCCGAATGGAGAGGCCGGTCATAATACATGATGTTCAACGGCTCACAGGTTGCCTAGCGGCTTTGAGCAGGTTCATCAGTCGACTCGGCGAAAAAGCACTTCCTCTGTACCGACTCATGAAGAAATCAGATACTTTCGAGTGGACAGATGAAGCCCAAGTCGCATTCGACGACCTCAAAGTCCTACTTTCCACCCAGCCGGTTCTTACTGCTCCGCTCAGTAAAGAGCCCCTTCTTCTGTATATCGCGGCTACAAATCAAGTCGTCAGTACTGTTCTTACATTCGAACGAGAAGAAGAAGGCAAAGCATACAAAGTTCAACGGCCAGTGTACTACGTCTCTGAAGTCCTGACTCCTTCCAAGCAGAGGTATCCCCACTATCAAAAACTTATCTACGGGATTTACATGACTGCGAAGAAGGTGGCCCACTATTTCCAAGACCACTCGGTGTCTGTCGTTTCTGATGCTCCATTGTCGGAAATTCTCCACAATCGAGATGCGTCAGGCCGAGTGGCGAAGTGGGCGATGGAGATGTTGTACTGTGACATCAAGTTCGAGGCCAAGAAAGCTATTAAGTCTCAAACTCTGGCTGACTTCATAGCAGAATGGGTAGAACAACAACAACCGACCCACATCTGCTCGGCCCATTGGACAATGTTCTTCGATGGGTCCAAGATGTTGAATGGCTCCGGCTCTGGCGTTGTGATCATATCACCAAAGGGCGACAAGCTCAAGTACGCACTACAGATACACTTCGATTCCTCCAACAACGAGGCGGAGTATGAAGCTCTCCTCTATGGGTTGCGTATGGCCATCTCACTCGGCGTCCGTCGCCTTATGGTCTACGACGATTCAGATCTGGTGGTCAATCAAGTGATGAAAGAGTGGGACGTCAGAAACCCCACCATGACTACATACAGCAATGCAGTGAGGAAGCTTGAGAAGAAGTTTGAAGGTCTAGAACTTCACCATGTTCCAAGGCTGAAGAACCAAGCAGCCGACGAGTTAGCGAAACTCGGATCCACTCGGAGACCAGTCCCGAGTGACGTCTGCCTCGAGCACCTCCACCTCCCCTCAGTCAAAGAAGATCCTTTCACAGAGGAACCAGTACAACCCAAGAGCACAACAGATCCGACTGAAGTCGATGTACCTGCTGTGGTTGATCTGGTCATGGAGATTCTGGCTGTCATTCCCGATTGGACTGTGCCGATCATGGCATATATCTTGAGGCAAGAACTTCCAGAAGACAAAGTACAAGCCAGGCAGATAGTCCGCAGGTCGAAGTCATTCACTGTCATTGATGGCCAATTGTACAAGCAAAGTATCTCAGGCGTTCTTCAACGATGCATCTGCCCAGAGGAGGGGCAACTGATTCTGGAGGATATTCACTCGGGAACCTGCGGTCATCACGCTTCTTCGAGAGCAATCGTCGCCAAGGCATTCAGGGCTGGCTTCTTTTGGCTGCAGGCTAACGAGATGGCTAAGGATATGGTTGATCGATGTGAGCGCTGCCAGTTCTACTACAACAAGTCCCACAAGACAACGTCTGCGTTAAAGACGATCCCTCTGGTGTGGCCGTTTGCAGTGTGGGGATTAGATATAGTCGGCCCATTCAAGACAGGCCAAGGTGGATACACACATCTGTTGGTGGCAGTCGACAAGTTCACAAAACGGATCGAAGCGAAGCCCATCAAGAAGCTCGACGCTTCGACAGCCGTCAAGTTTTTCAGGGACATCATCTTCAGATTCGGTGTACCTCACAGCATAATTACGGACAACGGGACAAACTTTGACTCGGACATATTCAAAGGTTTCTGTACAAGCCAAGGCATCCGAGTTGATTTTGCTTCCGTAGCACATCCTCAGTCCAATGGACAAGCAGAGCGGGAAAACGGGCTTATTTTGCAAGGATTGAAGCCTCGACTCCTGCGAGAGATAGGACATGCCGCTGGCGCTTGGGTTACCGAGCTACCTTTAGTGCTTTGAGGACTTCGCACAACCCCGAACAGATCTACAGGGCGATCACCGTTCTTCCTCGTTTATGGAGCAGAAGCGGTCCTTCCGAGTGACTTGCTTCACAATGCGCCACGAGTCGAACTCTTCTCCGAAGCCGAAGCAGAACAAGCAAGGCAAGACGGAGTGGATCTTCTGGAAGAGGAGCGCGAGATGGCATTAACTCGCTCGACCATTTATCAACAAAATCTGCGGCGTTTTCATGCACGCCGCATCAGAAGTCGGACGTTCCAAGCAGGCGACCTGGTGCTCCGAGTGGATCAACAAAGACCTCACAAGTTGGCTCCGGCCTGGGAAGTACCCTTCATCATCTCCAAGGTGCTGAACAACGGGGCATACAGACTCTACAACATCGAGAGGGAGACAGCTGAGCCGCGCGCATGGAACGGAGATCTCCTGAAGCGCTTCTACACGTGACCGTCGACTAAAGCGATGTAAAGAACAAGTATTGGTGAAATAATATAAAGCAGATTGAGTTTTTTGCAGGTTCAAAGTTCTTCCGCGGTCGCAGACTCCGGTCTAAAAAAAAAAAACTTAGCTGCGATCCAGCATCGCCTAAGTGTTAACTTTCTCCAAGTGTGCACTTAACGTCACACTCGGGGGCTTAGCTGCGATCCAGCATCGCCTAAGTATTAACTTTCTTCGAGTGTGCACTTCACGTCACACTCGGGAGCTTAGCTGCGATCCAGCATCGCCTAAGTATTAACTTTCTCCGAGTGTGCACTTAACGTCACACTCGGGGGCTTAGCTGCGATCCAGCATCGCCTAAGTATTAACTTTCTCCGAGTGTGCACTTAACGTCACACTCGGGGGCTTAGGTGCGATCCAGCATCGCCTAAGTATTAACTTTCTCCGAGTGTGCACTTAACATCACACCCGGGGGCTTAGCTGCGATCCAGCATCGCCTAACTATTAACTTTCTCCGAGTGTGCACTTAACGTTACACTCGGGGACTTAGCTGCGATCCAGCATCGCCTAAGTATTAACTTTCTCTGAGTGTGCACTTAACGTCACACTCGGGGGCTTAGCTGCGATCCAGCATCGCCTAAGTATTAACTTTCTCCGAGTGTGCACTTAACGTCACACTCGGGGGCTTAGCTGCGATCCAGCATCGCCTAAGTATTAACTTTCTTCGAGTGTGCACTACACGTCACACTCGGAGGCTTAGCTGCGATCCAGCATCGCCTAAGTACTACCTATCTCCGAGTGTGCACTACACGTCACACTCGGGGGGCTTAGCTGCGATCCCGAATCGCCTAAGTATTAACCTTTTCCGAGTGTGCGCTAAACGTCACACTCGGGAGCTTAGCTGCGATCAAGAATCGCCTAAGTATTAACCTTCTCCGAGTGTACTCTTAACGTCACACTCGGAGACTTAGGGAATTCCACGGACCCTCAATGAGGCTCACGCAGATGTCAAAACAACTGACATGTTCAGCATGTTTGCCTTTGGCTTCACCAAGAAACGCCAAACAAAAACCCGAATCAAAATTGCAACAGAAGAGCAAAAATTCGATTCAAAGCTCTAGCAAAGATAGTTTACTCGGTGCGGATCAAGCTTACCCGCACCGATCTAAGAATGTGACGGCCAACAACAGTGGCCAAAGTTTCTTACAGATTAACACTCGGCATACCGAGGATAAAGTTTTTTCACGCGTCAGCTGGGTCGGCGCTAGGACTGGAGGGCTCCACAAAGGTGTCCAAGTCGATTCCGTCGGCGATGCGGGTAGCACTCTCAAGGAACGTCTCCATGAAGTCTTCGAATCGAAGCTTCTTCGTGTTGGCGACCTTCAGTGTCTTCAACTTCTCCTCGCGCACCTCCTTGCAATGGACTCGGACCAGGGACAGAGCGACATCTGCACCGCAACGAGCTGCAGATTTCTTCCACGACTGCACTCGGTTGGGAATCTCCTCTAGTCGGGCCATCAGGTTCTCCATCTCCTGCCGCGACTCATCCTCTGGCCAAAGTTCCTTCTCGATTCGGCCGACGACTTCTCTCAGTCGACCGATCAAAGGACCCACTTTGCCTACGCGGATATGCGCCCGGAGCAGATCCCGTTTGGCATCCTCGCCGAGTGGCACGTTGTCGCGAATGGACCGCTCCACGTCCGCCGCTTCAGATTCAGCATCAACGCAAAAGTCTGCAACAAAAGGGCAAGCGTATAATAAATGCCGAGTGTCACGCACACAGTACAAGCACTCGGCAAAACATAAGACTTACCGGCCAGACGCGTCATCATCTGCCCAGCCCAGTCGCTGACATACTTCTCCTGAGCGGTGCATCGCTTATTCAGGACGACCATCTGATTCGTGAGAGCAGCCCTCTGTTTCTTCATCTTTTCCACTTCCTCAGTCAACACCTTGTTCGCTTCACGCGCCTCCTCCAAGGACTTCTCTCGTCCCTCCAGAGCATCCTTCATGCCGGCCATTGCGAGCATAGCCGCATCAAGCTCCCCAGCGACCTGGTTCTTCTCCGCTTTGAGAGCCTCATAGGCCGTCCCCATTTCACAAGTTTTCTGCCACCAAGCACCAAGGAACAATCAGAAAGTTCAACAGTTAAAAGTCTAAGTTCTTCAGACCATTGCCGACGCAAGCAGTCGACAGCGGTCTCGGGGATTACACCCAGTGGGTTCACTAAGAGTGACCCCACTGGCATGCAGCTCAAGCAGGTCTGCCCTATTGAGATGCATGTCATCACCTACGCCTACGAGGCCAATAATACCCGACCTGAGTACAAATTACTCTCGGGGACTCTTACAGTAAGTGCACTCCGAGTGCCACAACTATGCGCACTCGGGCATGTTATTTACAGACCTGACCAAAGCACAGACAATATGTATAAAGACAACTGCCGGTGCAAGCACTCGACAGAAGTCTCGGGGACTACACCCACTGGGTTCACTCAGAGTGAACCCATTGCGAACAACAGATGCTATCTAAAAACACCCAGTGGGTTACAAGAGAAAAGTAAATACTTACTAGCCCACTTACTCGGATATCATCCCGCAGCTCCAGGCTCCGCTGGTACAAGGATGCGACAGAGTCGTAGGCCCTCTTGGCCTCCCCAGCCATCAGCTCCGCCTGCACCATGGCTCCCTTGGCCGCTCCCACCTGCTCCTCCGGGAGACGCCGGATGTTGAATTCGGCATTCGACGAGCCTGGCATCGTCGAAAGCTCCTGAGGCATCCCGAGGTCTACTCCAGTCGGCACCTCAACCACCGGCCCGGTTCAGTCAGCGGCAACACCTCAGTCGGCAGCACGTCGGCGGCGAGAGCGGCAGCGGGAGGAGCAGCCTCAAGAACAGGCTCCACGGCTGGGTCGGCTCTCCTCTGGTCCCCCTTGTCCGGGCAAATCGCCCCTGACAGGCCGAATGACACGAGGTCTCAGAAAAAGAAAGAGGCAGAACCTATGGTAGAATAAAACACTCGGAGTCACTACAACCCACCTGGCTTGGAAGAGACGACGTTGTCCGTGTCCATGGGGTCATCTTCTTGACGCGCCGGAGAGGTGGCAGAAGTAGCGACTCTGTCGAGTAAAATCCATTCGACCAATGAACAAGAATTCACTCGGATATCAGAAGGAATTAGAGGATCGATACACTTACGTGGAGGTGACGGGGACAACAACCCTCATCCGCGGCAGAGCCTTCCGAGGTTTGGACCCACTTGGTCTGGCTGCCTTGGAAGACTGACCCGCAGGCTCAGCGGCAGCATCCCTGGCCCTTTTGGTGCTGCGAGCACTCGGGACCACCGGGGCAGTAGGCGGAGCACTCGAAGATGCTGGAGGGGCCGAGGGAACGATGGGATCGTGTCGGCGCTTGGTCCGATGCTCTGCTTGTGGAGGCGGAGAGTCCTGCTCTTCGTCTTCCTCCTCTTCCTCGTTGGTCTCTTCCTCCGACTCCCCGCTGTCGGAGACATATTCAGCGCTCTCCACGCTGCCCTCCTGGCTGCCTTCCTCCTCCTCAGTCTGGTTCCCGTTCGAGACGGGGGAGAACCAGTTGGTCCACTCCTGCATAAAATTCAGTCGGCGCATCAGACATCACACAGAGATATAGACAAACGACAAGAATTAAGACAGTTCAGTGCACTCGACAAGTGTCACTCACCTGATTCGGTGGAGGATGATCCGCGCTGTAAGGCTTCACTCACCGAGATCCTTTGGGATTCTCGCAAGGGCCCGTGATTTGGAGCACCCACGAGGTCACCCTCTCCTCAGTCACGCCCACCACGTTGGTCCGAGTGGAATCTTCGGGCCCCATGTAATGCCACATGGTATGGTCGCGAGCCTGCAGAGGCTGGATCCGCCGACCAAGGAAGACCTCCAGCAAGTCTATGCCGGTGATCCCCCTCCTGACGACGTCCACGAGTGCCTCGACCAAGGGCTGAATGTCGATCTTCTCCGCCTTCGAGAGCGTGAGTTGCTTAGGCGGAGCGGGCCGATCTAAACTAAAAGGAGGCAGCCCAGTCGATGCATTCGGACAGGCGATATCCTGGCAGTAGAACCATGTCGACTGCCAGTTCCTGACCGACTCACTTAACTGAAGAGCAGGATAACTACTCCAACTCTTCTTATGAAAACCTAAACCCCCGCAGAGCTGGAGGAGATGCGTCTTGTCATCTGACTGGCTAAGTCGTTTGATGGTTTGGGATCTGGCGGGAAAGATGTGTTTGAACAAACCCCAATGGGGAGGGCAACCGATGAAACACTCGCACAAAACTATAAAGGCAAAAAGATGGGCGATGGCATTCAGAGGAAAATGGTGAAGTTGGGCCCCGAAGTGATTCATGATGCCCTTGAAGAAAGGATGAAGGGGCAAAGAAAAACCTCGGTGGACGTGGCTGAGGAGCATGACGCGCTCCCCCTCCCGAGGCGCTGGCTCGACCTTGTCCTCCGCCGGCAGCCTCCAGGACTTATGCACGATCATTCCGTGCTCTACCAGCTGCAGCAGATCCCCCTCCGTCACCGTGGAGGGGAGGAAGTCGCACTGAATCCACCCCGCCGGCAGCGGCCGCTGCCGCCGCTGAGCCGGCGCCGCCGCCTTGCTCTTCTTCTTCCTCGCCTCCATCTTGCTGGTCTGACCCTTGGTCATGGAGGCGAAGGCGAACCCTCGGGAGGAAGGAGAAGGAAGGAGTGTAGGAGCACTGGAGGTGGCGAGGAAGACGGAACAGACGAGAGCGAAAGATTCGGCGAGTGTAACGAAGAAGCCTCGCCGCCGAGATTTAAATAGGGTTCCGACTGAGTCGCTGGCGGGTGGCCCCGAAACCTTATCCACCCGACCGGCCGCGGTGATATAAGTGGAGGAGTTGAAGGCGCGAGAATCGAGGCGTCAGGCGCTACTCGAGCGCGCCGGCGTCATCCCCGCTGGATGCGCGGAAACCGAAATTTGAAGATCCCGGAAAATCCGCCGCTATCAGTTGACCGATCGCGTCAAAAGATGCCGCAGAAGCACTCAGCTTCCGACACTTTGTTTCGCGAATACTTCCACTCGGATCGTTGGTCAGAAAAGATAAAATGGATCGAGGCAAGCAACGCCCAAGCCAAATCTGTTCCAGTCGGATCCGAACTTCAAGCACCGCTTCGTCGTTTCAACCCCAATCCATTCGGGGACTAATGATGGGATCATAGTCCTAGGGTAGGGTCATAGGCCTGTCATATAGGTCCTACCCAAGGACTACCCCTCACAAAGGACAAGGCCCTAGTCAGTCCCGACTGAATTAAGAGGTCTCCATCATCCAGTCGGTAACAGGTCCTCAACCATCCAGTCGGAGACTAGCATTCGGAGGATACCAAGCTAACCGACTGGCTACACTCGGTACATCGTAACCTCTCTGGAGGGAAACTGCCGTACGTTTCCGGGTGCATTTATTAGCATTTAGAGCATACGTTACCTGTAACGTACGCATTCAATCCCCACTACTCCACCCCTGTACCGGAACCGTTGTGGAGGGCAGCGCACTCTATATAAGCCGCCCTCCCCCATTGGTAGAGGGGTTAGCAAATCACTGTATTCCATATTCCACTCGACAGCAAGCTCCGAGAGCACTGAGACGTAGGGCTGTTACCTCCACCTCAGAGGGGCCTGAACTCATACAACCTCGCCGTAGCTAGGACTCTGCCCATCTCATTCGTACCCTACACATCTACTGTCAGGCTTATACCCACGACAACGGTCATTGGCATCGATATATACAGGCCCATTGATAAAAAAGTTGTATCTAGTGCAAAAAAAATTAACGTGCGGTAACCTCCTGGTCAGTAAACGAACCATCATCGCGCATGCACTGGTGGAGACCCGGCAAACAGAACTGCATGCAGTTATTCCACCCCCCGCATACACATCTGCATGGAGAGAAAATTGTGGGCTTTATTCCAACCCCCGCATGCAGTTATTCCACCCCCTGCATACACATCTGCATGCAGTTATTCCACCCCCGCATACACATCGGCATGGAGTTAAACCAAACACACCTAAAATCCTTTCGGTGATGAAAATGCATGAGAATGAAAGTGCGTTCTGTAAACTGTGACGGAGGGAGTAGCACATTATAGTAGTACTGCCGCTTGTTTCATCCGGAGTAGTTGCATGCATAATAATTAGATTCCATCTATTAATTGAAGGACCAATGCATGTTTTTTGGGTTTGAAGAGATCTTCTAATTAATGGCATTGACTAGCAGTGCACCCAATCTCTACGTGCCTAGGTTGCAGTGCACCTTCTAATATGACTAATGCACCGAAACGGAGGGAGCATCACTTGACAACATACAAGAATAATATGACTTGCATGTCATATACTCCCTCCGTTTCTTTTTAGTCCGCATATAATATGACTAATGCATATAATATGACTTGCATGTCAAAGTCAAAGTTAGCCTCGAAAAACGCATTTGGGGAGTAGGTTGTTATGGTGTTTTCAAAGTTTGTGCACCGGTGTTTTCAAAGTTTGTGCACCGGTGTTTCCGAGCAGTTCTCTGTCATTTCTATCGGGAGACATTAATATATTGCATAATGCATAAAACATTAATATGTTCCGAGTAGGTTGTTAGGGTTTAGGATTTAGGTTTATGTTAAAAATGTTCTTCCCTCCTCACTCATGGTTCTCCGGCAAAGATAGTGCATGGAGAGAAAACATAAAACATATAATGCATAAAACATAAAACTAGATAGAAATATTATGGTAAAACATAAAACATAAAATATAAGGGGCATCGGGTACCCTAGTAGCATACAACATATAAAAATACTAGATAAAAATATAAAAAGACGGGCACACACGCCCCAACTACTAGATAAAAACATAAAAAAAACTCCTCGGGCAGCAGAAGGCTCCTCGGCCAGCAGAAGTCTCCTTGGCCCCTCCTTCGTCGGCGCCCCTCACTCGCGGTTCTTTGGGGGCGACATCTGGTAGGGGAGGGCATGCATGCCGTTGGGCTCGAGGAAGATGTGGTGGAAGTTGGTGAAGATGTTGTAGGTGGTGAACGCGATGAACTCGCATCCACACCAAAACACCTGGCCGAGGAGGTGGTGCGCGTCGTAGCGGTTGGTGAAGGTGGCGAAGAGGCCGATGACAAAGCCGTTGGGGTTGCCATCGACCTTCTTGTGCAGGTGGAACATGGGCGGAGTGCCCGGAGGGAGGTGGCGGTAGCCGGCGTGGAGGAAGAAGCTAGCCAACTCTCTAGGGCCCCTCCACCTTGAGATGGCCCAGATCCTCAGGCTAGTCTCGACGACTTGGCCGAGCGGGTACTGCCTCTCCGGCACGGTGCGAGGGCGACGGTAGGTCGGGCCGTTGAACTGCATCCTGGCTCGAGTGGGGGTTGGATTTCGCTCGGAAAGAAGAAGAAGAGGAGGAGGCTTGAGAGATGAGTGTGAGAGGGATGAGGATATGGTGCCCTTTTATAGCCCCATTGCAGCGTAGTCAATGTACACGATTGATCGTTTTCTATCCTCCGCGTGGTGGCATAATTAATGGACGTGCAAAAAAACGGTAGAGCATCCAAAGAGGCACGGGCGGCACAACGAGATGCTTCGTTTTTGATCGGCGTGAGAAACTGTGTCACCGACGCGTCCATCCCGTTTTGTGAGGTTCGTGCATGCAATTTTTAAAAATAGCTTAGATGTGACGTACCGCTACGCCCCTGCCGCCCGTTTTAATGCGTCGCTGCATGGCGGCTAGGCTGTGTAGAATAGCTAGACTGTGATGCCGTTGCATGGCATGCAGGGTGGCCCATGTCACTGCGACGCACGCCAGGCTCTACCGGGCCGATCCGCTCGGCCCAACGGTCACTGAGATGCTCCCCCGCTCAACGTTATCCGCTCGGCCCAACGGTCACTGAGATACTCCCCCACACCCGTGGCCTATCCGACGGCCGCAGTTTGGCGTTAGGGTTAGATCGACGGTGGACGTTTGGCGTTAGGGTTAGATGGGGTTTGGAGGCAGTCAACGGGGTTTTGAAAGGTTTGAGCGAACATTCAAATGTGTGTAACTAATTCAAAAAAAATCTAAAAAATGAAAAACTAGCGCATATAGTCTTGTTATGTTACATAGTTATGATATAAAATGATAAACTTGATGTAATGATCTTTGCATGAAAAAACCTTCACAAATTGGGCTATCTCGACATAGGTTGCATAGAGTTCAAAAGAGTGAGAAGAGGGTTTCAGGTTTTGAAAATTCAAAACTTCGCATTGATCCTATATAGGTATAATATAAGCTAAGAAAATATTTTTGGGTGCTTTTGAGAAGTTGTTAGGGTTACATGGGGTTTGGAGGAAGTCAACGGGGTTTTGAAAGGTTTGACCGAACATTCAAATGTGTGTAACTAATTCAAAAAAAATCTAAAAAATGAAAAACCAGCGCATATAGTCTTTTTATGTTACATAGTTATGATATAAAATGATAAACTTTATGTAATGATCTTTGCATGAAAAAACCTTCACAAATTGGACTATCTCGACTCACGTTGCATAGAGTTCAAAAGAGTGAGAAGAGGGTTTCAGGTTTTGAAAATTCAAAAAACCAAAAAACCTCACCTTAGCTTCATTTTGGAGTGACTAAGCAGGATCTGAAGTTATTTTTGCATTTTAATTTTTTAAACTTTTTTTGTTGCTGACTTTGTATTAAAGGGTGTTTTTTCAAAAATAAATTAATAATATGAACACTTATTCAGAAAAGGTGAGACTTCGTATTGATCCTATATAGGTATAATATAAGCTAAGAAAATCTTTTTGCGTGATTTTGAGAAGGTTGAAAAAAACTTGCTTAGAAATGGGGTCGTTTTCCCTTACTTTGGAGCCTGTTTGGACAACATTTTCAGTGACTATGAGTTGGACTTCGCAAAAAGGGTTGGATTTATGAACTAAAGTGCATAGTAGTATATAAAACAGTGCAACATCACAGAACAAACAAATGAACTCCAAAAATATTGGAGATAGGTTCAAATTTGAATGTCGGTTCAAATTTGAATTTTATTTTCAAGCCAAATCAACATCATAGCACATAAGTTTTACATCAAAGAACATAAGTTTTCACATCAAATGACAACAAATTTAAGTTTTCAAATCAAATCACATCACATTTGAATGATTTCGACTCTATTTCTTTTGCTTCTTTCCACCACTCGATTTCTTCTCCTTTTTTCCACTGTTTGGTTCCACGACGCACAGTTTGTTGATGCTGATGCTCTTGCTATTCTTGCCAACAACTCCACTAGGCCCCCTCAACTTTTGCACCTGACCATGTCCCACTTCTTCAGTTTGCACTTCTGCAGATTGAGTAGATGGCACACATTGTTCAACTTTTCAGTTTGCAACTCAACACTTGGCAGCACAACCTCCAAACATGGCCAACACAACTGTCAAAGCAGATTCAGTAACAGTTTCAGTTTGCAACTCAACACTTAGCAGCACAACCTCCAAACATGGCACAACCTCCAGGCATGGCAGCACAACACCTGCTTCATCTAAAAAAGTTTCAGATTGTCCTAGCGGCTGCAAAAAAGATACAGTAACAGTTTCAGTTAGCTCATGTTCAGCAGTAACAATTTCAGTTTGCTCATGTTCAGCAGTAACAGTTTCAGTTAGCTCATGTTCAGCAGTAACAGTTTCAGCAGTAATAGGTCTCTTCCTTCTAAAGCCATTGAGTCTTGCTTTTTTCACTGGCCAACATTGTTCAACAACAAGAGGCGGGCCTTTTTCTGCACGCTTCCTCCTAAAACACAAAGCATTTTCACTTGGTTAGATACTAGAACAAGTAGCAAAATAAAAAACTTGCAAAAACAGTAACATAAACATACTTTGGCCTCTGAGGAGTGTAGATGCATTTGGATGAACCAATTATGTGCCCAAGTAACTCACACAACTTGCACCTATTTTTGTTACCTTGTTGAGCCCTTTAGGGCTTTTCATTCTTTTCCTTTTCCTTTTCCTTTTCCCCCTTCCTACTACAACCACCTTTCTCAAACCAAGTGTCGGGCTCCCGATCCTAAGTCATAGGAATCCAGCCTGTAACACATCGCATCCCTTTGCGGTCTCACGCACGGTTAACTCCACGGCTGCAGCCTTACCTTAGCCGGGACCGTTTGCGTATTTTGACTCACGTATGCAATAGTGTCGCTAGCATTCCTATGTCAAAGAACCCGGATCGACAAGTCTAGTCACAAACCAAAGTGGTAGTACCGCACAAGGACAGGCATACATGACCCAACAAAGCAGGTGTCGGTCACCAGCGAGTGTAGATGAGTCGTAGCAAGCTACAAGGACTCTATTACATCGCGTGACATTTCCCCAAAGGGGACAGACACAGCAGCTAAGAAGGACACATGCCGGTCAACCAATGTGTCCGGAGCAGTAGCGAACTACCAAGGCTCGTTGGATCACAAAGGGGCATTTCCTTGTAAGGAGTGCTACTAAAGTTCACGACTAGGTAATCGAACCCCATACATATCAAGTACGACACACGTACGCATGGCATATCGATATGTATAGATACATCGATGGCATCACAACATAATCATAAACATACAAGCTTTATTTAAGAGGCTCGGAAGAGCCACACACATAATATTACACATTAAGGGTCTCACGACCCATAATAACAGTCATTCAGTTACAAGCCAGCAGAAGAGTTTAAAACTGTCTGAGTACAGACAGGTGCAACTAGAAGGCACATGACCTGACTATACTACAGACCCAACCTAGGGCCAGATCGTAGCTGGGACACCAACTACTCGTCGTCGTCGATGTCTATGAAGAACCCTCCGTTAGGGTCATTAGCAACCTCTGCAACATTTATTAAGCAAACATGAGTACGGAGGTACTCAGCAAGACTTTAGGATAACTAACTACTCATGCAATGTATCAACAAGGTATGGTGGGGTTTCATGCGGAAAGCCAGCATTTGACTCGTGGCTAGACAACTTGCATTTTTAAATAATTTTGACAACTTGATTACTCGCACACGAGTCCACTAACACCACAACAATACACCATCGTGGAATCATTCCGTCTCCATACGAAATTGCCGTCCACGACACTCACGCTTATCTTGACAATTTTATGAGTAGCCATTGAAGTTATCTATGAACAACATATGTCTCCAAGTAGTCCATATCCGCGGACGCGGCTATTCGAATAGATCATAACCCTGCAGGGGTGTACTTCGTCACACACGCTCTCGCCACTTATCGCCATGTGCACGTCATGCACCTCGGCAACCTTCAAGCGGAAGCCCAGCGAGGGAGTCGGCCACGACCGTTAACCACACTAGTACCTAATCCAGGTTTATCGCCTATCTGAGAGTAACCCGTACGGAAGTCCGGCCGAGGTTTCCGCCACGGCCTCAAACGATGTGCGCAGGGTTCCCAAGCCCACCATCCGGGTGCCACTTGGTACACCGTGCCACTGCCTACCGAATCATAGCCCACCTCTCAGGTCAGCACTATGCACGGCCTCCAGCATGACTATAAACACCAGAAACTACTTGCAACTCCTGGACCGAGTACTAAGCGATTAATAAGTCGAGAGGGTCAATTAAGTATCCCAACGTGTGGTAGTATCTAGTCTTGGATTACATACACGGAACTCAGTTCCTAAGGACGGTTCCAATGAAACAACCCGCCATGTACTCCTACACAGCCTTTCACCGGTACCTTTACCAAATCAGGTTCAACACACAGCCTTTGCTTACCGAACACATTCTCACAATTCTGTTCATCTCCCAGATGACAGACCATACACAACTCTAAGCATAAAATGCATAGCAGGATAAGTCACATCATGGCTCAAGCAACTACCAGGTATGCTAGGTTGCAAGGTTCGGCTATTTACTGTGACAAGGATAGGTCATGCAAAGGAAGTGGGTTCAACTAACGTAGCAAAAGCAGTTGAAGCATTTGATCCTAATGCAATAAGTAAGTGCAGGAGCAAGAACATGGGATTTATCGGGATGATCAAAATGGTTGCTTGCCTTGTTGCTCAGAGGAGTGACAATATCCGTCAGACGGATGTTCGGTGGAATCCGGGGGAGCGGAGCCTACCGAAAGGAATGACAACAATCAATAACAAACATATGCAATCAAGATGATGCATGAGCATGGCATGAGAATGCAAGGTAATATACTAATATAGCTAGCATGTATTAGGTTTGAAGTTGATTTGAATCAAATTCAAATATCACTTCAAACGAGGTATTCTCGGATAACATTTTAATTGATTCGACCTGATGCTCAGATCAACTTGATGTTAACATGCATGGAATGACATGTTAGGTTGCTGGTTTGTAATTAGGATAGTATTTGATCATGTCAATCATAGTGAAAGTTAAATATTTTCCATATTCCATTTATAAAGTATTTATAAGAATTGACTTATTCATTAAACTACATGTTTGGGTTGTGTAACATTTTCAAACATGTTTGAAAATGGCATATTCAGATTCCTTGAATTTTTCTGATACTTTTTCATATATAAATTATTTTCATTGGAGTTACAGATTAATTTCTATGAATTTTTCAAATTTTAAACATTTATGGAATTATTTTTATACTGGAAAATCCCTTTATTGCGTCAGCCTGACATCAGCAGGTCAACTGACCTGATCAGGTCAAACCTGACAAGGGGGACCCACTGGTCAGCCTCTAAGGGGCTAATCCCGCGCTGACCAGCCCCTAAGTGGGTTTGACTTGGCCTTGGGCCCACTGTCAGTGAGAGATTAAGCTTAAAACTTCTGGATTAGGCTGGCCACGTCGGCCCTCGCCGGAGCCTGGCCGGCGGCGACCAGATCCGCGGTAGAAGCTCACCGGAGACACGCTAAAACGTAAAAGAATGCTGAGAGCACTGGAGTGATCTCCAGGCTCGACCACATCCAGCGCTGGCCTCAGGGAGAGCTATAGGTGGCCGGAGTAAGCCGGCGACGAGCCGGGGCGGCTGTCGGGGTACGGGTTCGATGGTCCAGTGGCTAGGGGGCTCGAATCCGAGGGGAAAGAGAGGGGAAATGACCGCAGGCTCACGGGGAGTGCAGAGAAGGGCTTAGACGGCTCGGGGAAGGGTTGTTGCCGGCGTTTCACCGTCGATTTGCCGGCGACCGAAGGTTGAAGACGATGGCGTTGGGGGCGTTGCAGAGCTCGGGGAGACTTCGGCCGTTGCAGAGAGAACCAGCTCGACGAGGCGAAGCTGCTGGACTACTCGGAGGGAGGTTCCTGTGGCTAGAGGCGCGGCGGCTCGAGCTCGAGCTCGTGGCAATGGCGGCACAAGGAGGGAGGAGAGATCCGAGAGGAGGGGGGAACTGGAGCTGGGGAATGGATAGGGACGGCCTCGGGGGGGGGGGGTATCCCCGTTGTCGCGCTGTCCTGGGGGGCTCTGGAGCTCGCCACAGCGAAGCAGGAGGAGGAGGGGGCCGCCGTGGTCGATCTCCCCTCTGCCAGAAGGCAGAGGAAGAAGACGACCCTGCCCCTGGTGGGCCGGGCCTCCTAAGGCGACAGGTAAGAGTTTTCTCATTCTTTCTCTTTTTTCTGATTTGTTTCTGTTTTGCTATTTCATTAACTTGCTATTTATTTCAGCTCCCAAATAGTTTGTAAAAGCTATTTTAAACATACCAGAATATTTGTTGGAATATATCCAACCATTCCCAAAGTTTTCAATATTTTTGAAAGTTTAAAGTTTCTGATTTCAAATTGAAAACTTGAAACCAGTAGCTTTTTGCATTTATTTAAAAAATGCTTAAAGTGTCAAGAAAAGGTTTTCTTCATTGCTTATATACTTTCATGATTTATCAGAAAGATTGAACTTTTCTTGAGGCCATTTTGAGTTCATTGATTTTTAACTAGTTTGAATTTTCCTTTATTTGAGAAGTGGCTAGGGTTTTAGCATTTTCCTTCACCACTTGCTTTATTCTTGTTGAAAATTTCCTAGATGCAATGCAAAGAAAACATGAGCACAAAGCTAACTTGCTTAAGGTGTCAGGGATGTGACACCAAGCTTTGAATCTGCTCTATTTTGGCCTCCCAGCCTTTCTTCTAGTGACAGGGGGACACAAGGTAAATTCTATTTCCACCTCACGCCACTGAGATTGGTCAGTCAGTGCAGGAATTGGACTTGCATATGCAGCTTTGAATTTTTGTACTGAATAATAGTCATGCAAATATGGGTGCATATTTAACCTGGGTTTAGATGCCAAAAAAAGTATTGCATGCTCACATGGTTTTCCAGTGTGCTGCCACTCTTGGCAAATGCACTCATGCAACTCAGTATTTACCACATGCCTCTTGCCATTCTTTGTATCTCTAACTTCAGCACCCCACAAGGAAGATTTCTCAACAGATAGATGTGAAAGATTTCTACTCCTCTTGAGCACATGTTGTACCACTGCTGGAAGCTTGTCCCCTTCCAAAATATTAGCAATTTTTCCTCTCAACTCCTACAAACGCATGATCATGATCCTTATTTGGTCCACCATGTCATGCACAGGCAAGTCTTTCAATTCCTTCACTTTGTTGTTAAAACTTTCTGCCAAGTTGTTATTGATATGATCACATTTTATGGCTGTATTAAAACCTGATCTGTACCACAACAGAGAATGGTGGTTGTTCAACCATGAAGCAAATTCATTATCACTACATGATGTCAATATCTTACCAAGGTGATAGGAATGTGTCTCTCTGGTGTACAATCTTGCTGCCGGCCACATGCGCCCAAATTCATCTCCTCCGAATTTTTTTATCAGATTCATCCACATATGTCCAAAGCACTCCCTCTGCTCAGCATGGGGGAAAACTTTTACTGCATATTCCAACCCTTTACATGCATCTGTTTGGATGGCCAAAGGAGAAACTGGCCCTATGCATCTTTTCAGTTGCATCATGAACTATATCCATGATGCCTCTGTCTCTGATTGAAACGTTCCTATTGCAACTGGGAACATCCAGTTGTGTCCATCTAGAGCATTGCATGCAGCCAATTGACCATTCCACTTTCCAGTCAAAAAAGATGAGTCTATGCTCAAGTATGGACGACAACCTGCTTTGAATCCATCTACGCAAGGCTTCAAACACATAAAAAACTTGCTGAAAAAAACCTTGCCATCCTCTGTTACCTCTGTATCTATCTCCGACTTCCAGGTGACCTCTTCTCCATCTCTCCTTTAAAACTATACAACATCCTAAATGTATTTTCCCACTCACCATACAATGATTTCATGGCCCTTTGTTTTGCTTTCCACACTGTGGTATATTGCAGTTGGATGGGGTACAGCTTCTCAAAGTCAACTTTAAGCCTCTTTGCAGTACTGTTTGGAGTCTTGGCTAAAATAGGAGTAATCTTCTCTGTAATCCAAAATTGTGATGTCATCTTTGAAACTCTTTGTGAAGTGGTCATACATGTATGCTGGTGTTGTATTTGATTTACCCTTAATGTACTTCCATCAGGTTGTAGTCTGGCAGATATGTACCATTTGCAAGCATTGCCACCACCATCATAACCTTTGCACCGAGCATAAAATTTCTTTCTATCAGTCCACATAGTCTTGGCCTCGAACTCTTTTTTCACTGCATAGGTCCTGAAAGACATCCTAAACTCAACCATGCTTGGCCACAACTTTCCCACCTCAATAACTGGGTTCTCTTTGTCATACAAACAAACTAGCTCATTATCATTTGTATCATCCACATCATCTGCAACCATTCTCATCAGCTCTTCTTCATCCTCATTTGCATTTCTAGGGCCTGTGCTACCATCAGCAGGCAAAGAACTGTCATCCTTCTCCTTATCTTTGTCATCAACTTGAATGCCAGACATTTCGGCCATATCAATGTCAAATATTGGTGCAATGACCAAATATGTTTTTTCATTCAACTCTACTACATTCCAGTCAACAACAATCTTCCTAGAACCATGGGTTCCCTCCTCTCTATCTGCATCAATCCCTGTATCATCATCTAGTACAGTCGGTTCAGTCAACAATGCCAACACACTATTCTTTTGTGAAACCCACACATCATCTTCCAGCTGTGCAGCCATCTTTGATGGCACATAACCAACTCTGGAATTAGTTTGCAGATCAATTAGCTCTGCATAAAATTTTACTTGTTTGCATGCCCACCCTTCTTGCTGATCAATTTCAGCAACCATGGATTCTCCATCTTCAATTCTAACATATTCACCATAATAGTTGTCGAAACGTTGGAGAAATACCTCTTGTTCTGGACCCTAAACAGTACTCTCCCTAATTCTCTCCACCAAATTGCCCACAACCTACTCCTTCATGCTCTCTAATTCCTGGGGATCAACATCTGCAAGTTCGACATCCAACCTCACGGAGGTATCTCTATAAATGTCTTGGACACTGCCATCACTGAGCTTGGCTTTACAGGAAAAAATGCACTATAATTACGAATGTGGTGGCAGAACCACAACCTCCCCTGTTTTGTCAATGGCGGGCAGCGGCAGTGTAAGCTACGGTCACTACCAAATCGAGTTTGATAACAGCTAAAAGAGAAAAGAGGGAGGGGCGGCATTACCGATTTGAAGCACTGTCTCCTCGCTCCATCTAATTCAGCCCCCGCACTCCTATCCAATCAAGATTCTAAATCGCCAAGAAACAGAGCATGAGGCCACAGATCTATCCAAAATTCTGGGGAATGGGACTAGGGTTTCGAAAATACTCACTCGCAATAACACTACCGCTGCCGAGAAAGGCGCTCCACCACTGCGGAGAAGAAACTGCTGCCTCTGCCGGAGAAGATGCACACGACGGCTGTGACAGCCCGATGCCGACGTTCCAGATGTTTCCCCTTCTATTCCGTTTTCGTCCTGTGTTTGTTTTTATTTGTCGCATCATCATCGCATCATGCGCATCATCGACATCTCCGTTGCCGCCCATTTTCAAAACTTGCATCCGTTGTTAGTTGCCGGTTAACGTCGTTGTTCGTTCTGAGTCCGACCGCACTCGCACGCGCCCGCGGCATCGTCGAAACCCTGTTTTGAAAGTGTGCGTAAAACTTTCTCTGATCGGATTGAGATTTGACGTGTGGTGTTATTTTAATATAGCTAGGCCGCTTGTCGAATTTCGTCGCGATCGGAGTCCGTCTGGTACCCGAACGGTCGACCGTAGCGGCACCGTATTCGGTCTATCGTCGGACGTCTGTCGGTGTTTTTAAATTCGTGTCGCACCGCTGTTCTCCCTCTCGTCTCCGGTTATCCACTCTACACAGCCAGTCGTCCGTCACGCGTTCGGAATTAGTCGATTCCGTCTGCGCCGTTGAATCCGGGGCGGAAAACCGCTAAACCTAGCCCCCATTTGTTATAAATAGCCCTCCTCCTTAATTTGAGGCAACCAACCCCTCTCCACCTCGGGATCCGCGCCGTCCCGAAACCCTAGCCGCCCCCACCTACTCCCTGTCTCCCTCCTCCAGCCGTCGGGCCCGCCGAGCCCAGATCGAGCCCGGGCGAGGCCCATCCGCCGCCGCCGCCGCCTCCCGTGCCCCGTGCTTCCCCCGCGCCGCCGCCAGCCCCCGCGCGCGCCTCCCGCGCCCTATCCCGTCGCCGGCCGGAGCCCCGCCGCCCTCGGGCCCGCGCCTTCCCCGTCGGCCGCGCCGCTCCCGGCCGCCTCCCGCGTCGCCAGCCACCGCCCCGCTGCATCTCGCCGCCGCCGTGTCTGCAACCAGTGCTCGCCGTCCCACCGGCCGATCTCCCTGCCCGGCTTCCTCCTCGCGCCGGCACCACCGGGAATGGAGCCCCGGTGGCCGGATCTATCCAGCGCCGCCTTCCGCCGCCTTCCTCGACCTGCCGGGAACCCGTGCCGCCGCCGCCTGTGCACCATGCTGCCGCCGCCATGGCCGGCCTCGTGCTGGACAGGGGCAGCGCCTCGCTCCCTGCCCTACCAACGCCTGGGCCGGCCAGCTGCGTCGCCCCAGGCCCAGGAGCACCGCGGCCCAGCTAGCGCCTGGCCAGCACCCAAGCCAGGCCCATCCCCTCGGCCTGCTCCTCCAACCGAGCCAAGGCCCGAGGTGAGCCTTTTCCCTGCCGCCGGCGCCATTTAGCTAAGCTGCGCCTGTGTAGAGTTTCGGGCCATAAGAGATTCGACCCGTTTAGATTTAGGATTTTCCCGGATATTTATTTAATTCCAGGTTTTGCTGGATATTAGAATGCCCGTAGATTATTATCCGTATGTCGGATCGCGATGTATTAGATATGTAAAACGTGTAGTTTCTCGTGTAGAACCCGATTTCACCACTTGCATATTTGTTTGCAGTTGTTTAGCGTGCCTAACGCCTAGTTTAGCGTGCTGTCCTATTATGTTCGTGTCCCGTAATATTTTCCGCGCGTGTTCGTATAGCCCGAATGCCGTATTAGAAATGCCTACGTTTTAGGAACTATTTATCCATGTATTTTAGAGCGGTCAATTGTATTTTTACGTGTAGGGATTTGCCGGTAGTTTATTTTCCCGTATATAGGTGTTTATCTCGCATTAATGTGTGGCATTATTTTGTGTTACAAACCCGACATATTTTGTATGTTTCCGGGGTAGAAAAATCCCATGGAGCCTCGTTTTCGTTTTAGCATTAGAGCAAGTTAGTTCGCGAGATATTTTGCCATGTTGCCCTTTTGTTTAATTCGTTTGATTTATTCTGTGCCTCGTTTGAATTAGTTGTCAACTAGAGAGTTGATCTTGAATGTTTTGTTTAGCCCCTGGTATTTTTGGTTGCAATAGAAATGCATGTTTAGGTGTTGTTTGCTTGCTCTCAAGTTGCTAGAAATAGTGCTGATTTGGAGGAGCTGAAATATTTCTAAGTCTGAAATCTGTTATATTTTGTTGCTGTTTTGTTGTGCTTCTAGCTTTTGATCTGTAGCTCTTTTGAGGTTGGTCCAATGGAGTTAGTTGTACCCCTTGTGTTTCTCTAGCATGCTGTGAAGTTTCATGCTATTTGGAGACCTGTAGCTTAGGATTTTGCTGCTGTCAATATTGCTTCAGATCGAAAACTGCACCTTCATGAGGTGTAAGTTTCACTAAGTCTGAAATAGTGTGTGAGATGCCATTTTGTGTCTTCTTTCCCTAGTGATCCATGATGCCATGCTAGTTGTAGTTGGTTGTTTGAAGTAGTGCTTCTTGCCCTCTTTCGTGTCATGCCTTGCTTGAGTTTATCGGAGTTGTGTAGCCGTAGTTGTGGGGCGTAGAAAATGCTATGTGACTCTTTTTGGCAGATTGTAGTCAGTTCTTGTTTTGCTCGTAGTTTTTGAACCGTAGCTCCGATTTGATCGTGTCCTACATGAAACTTGCTTAGAATCTCGTGTAGTTTCATTTTCTCTTGCTGTTTGTATGTTTAGAAGTGTTTGTGACCGCCGTTGCACACATATTGCATTCATGCCATCATATCTTGCGGTGCTTGTATCTTTTGAACCGTAGCTCCGTTGGAGATGTTCTTTATGTGTAGTTTGCTTGAAATGACGCGTAGAATCACATGAACCTATTTGTTTTGCTGTTTAACAACTAATTAAAGGTGTTAATTAAGAATTGTAAATTAACTTGTGAGGTCGTTTCGGAGGTGCTATAAGACATTTCCGACCTCATTTAAAATGCCTAGATGGGTAGTTTAATTTCCGCTTCACCTCTTGCATGTTAAACAACATTAATTTTGCCGTGTAGATAACCGGGAGTGAACTAAATAATTCATATGTGGAGTTTCATCAATATGTAACTCGTTGCATATTGTACTTCACTTAATGTGTAGTGTTTGATTGTGTGAATTGTCATGCCGTGTCTTGCATGCGTTCAACTGCTCATGCATCATATGTGTTGTGCATCGTGTGGTGAATTCGTGTGTTGATTGGTGTTTCCGGTTTGCTTCGTCTCGATAGAGTTCTGCAAGCGTGCCGGATGTGAGGACCCGTTCGACTACGTCGGTTCGTCTGCTTCACGGAGGCATTCTTCTTCCAAGCGGGATCTCAGGCAAGATGATCATTTCCCCAGATACCATTACTATCATTGCCATGCTAGTTTATCGCTTCTATCGTTTATGTCTCGTTGCCTACCACCTGTTAAATATCAGCCTCTCAACAATGCCATGACTACCTTCAACCTGTTCGACCTAGCAAACCGCTGATTGGCTATGTTACCGCTTGCTTAACCCTGTTGATAGCGTTGCTAGTTGCAGGTGCAGATGCTTCCATGTGAAAACATGGGTTCCTTGTTATATCACCATATTAAATGCTATTTAATTTAATGGACCTATATACTTGGTAAAAGGTGGAAGGCTCGGCCTTTCTAGCCTGGTGTTTTGTTCCACCTTTGCCCCCTTAGTTTCCGGCTACCGGTGTTATGTTCCATAAATGAGCGCTCCTAACACGATCGGGGTTGTTATGGGGACCCCCTTGATAATTCGTTTTAGATTAAAGCTGGTCTGGCAAGGCCCAACATTGGTACTACATTTGCCTAATCACCTAATAAAATTGCATAGGGACTTTCCGGACCCCGAGGATAATTTAATCAACCCCCCGGGCCAGTACTCCGCATGAGTGTTGGTCCACCCACCTAGCAGTCGGCGGTGCCACCTCGGGGCAACTCGAGGTTTGTCTACCGTCCACTATGCATAGACGGTGTGTCCTGAGAACGAGATACGTGTCTCCTATCGGGTTCGTCGACACACCGGGTGGCCTTGCTGGATTAGTTTTACCTTTGACGAGATATCTTGTGCATCGGGATTCCGGTGATGCTTTGGGTAATCTCAGAGTTGAGGTTTTCCACTAGGGAATCCGACGAGATCGCGAGCTTCGTGATTGAGGATTTCTATGCGGCTTGTGGTAATTTGTGATGGACTAGTTGGAGCACCCCTGCAGGGTTAAATCTTTCGGAAAGTCGTGCCCGCGGTTATGTGGCAACGTGGAAACTTTGTTTAACACTGGTTCTAGATAACTTGAAGTTAACTTAATTAAAATATGTCAACTGTGTGCGTAACCGTGACTGTCTCTTTCGTGAGTTCCTTCTCCGATCGAGGACACGGTGGGGTTATGCCTGACGTAGGTAGGTGTTCAGGATCATTCATTTGATCATCAGTAGTTCACGTCCGTTATGCGTAGATTTTCCCCCTCTTATCTCTTGTACTCGTAAGTTAGCCACCATATATATGTGTAGCCGCTGCTGCAACCTCACCACTTAACCATGCCTCACCCATTAAGCTTTGCTAGTCTTGATACCTTTGGAAATGAGATTGCTGAGTCCCCTGTGGCTCACAGATTACTACAACACCAGTTGCAGGTACAAGTAAAGGTTACTTGACGCGAGCGCGTTGATTGTTCACTTGGAGTTGCTTCTTCTTCTTCTTCATCGATCTAGGATGGGTTCCAGGCCGGCAGCCTGGGATAGCAAGGATGGACGTCGTTCTTCTTTTGTCGTTTGTTTTCGTCCGTAGTCGGACCCTGCTCTTACTCTTGATGTTTATGTAATGTACTGGTGTGACTCTGATGTAGCTTGTGGCGAGTGTAAGCCAACTCTTTATATATCTCTTCTTTTCAGTACATGTACTTGTAATGATATCCATTCTTGCGACACGACGAGATGCGCTTCTATCCCTGACGAGGCCCTCGTGCCAAATTGAGAATAGGGTCGCATCTTGGGCGTGACAACGGCGCTGCTCGCCCAGTCGTGCACGGTCGAATAGAGTATGGTCACACAGTCACCGGTCGAGTAGTGGACGGTTGACTCTTGACGATGTGGCCCTAGGTGGACCCCACGAGTCAGAGCACATTCCTAACCAAATCTCAGCCTAACTAGCAGCCAGCCAGCCCCGTAAATGGGTTGTGTTGCTTGAGCTATTTCTGCGCTGGGAGTTGTCGCATGAGAGCCATTACAACCAACGACGTCGCATGAGAGATAATTTAACTCAACGACGTCGCATCGGAGCTAATGGCCCATATAGTGGAGGTTTGAGAGGGTTTTTGCATCTCAAAGCCTTTGTGCAAACCTCTCTCCCTCCACTACTTTGTGACACATTGTAGCTCGATCGGTACGGCACAGCGAAGCCCTGCCGGAGTAGCTCCACCATCATCACCTCCACGACGTCGTGCTGTCGGAGAATTCAGCTACCTCTTCGTCTCTCTTGCTGGATCAAGAAGGCGGAGATCGTCATCGAGCTGTACGTGTGCTGAACGTGGAGGTGCCGTTCGTTCGGTGCTAGATCGAGATGGATCGTGGGACAAGGCGATTTGGATCGCAAAGACGTTCCACTACATCAACCGCGTATCCTAACGCTTTCCGCTTAGCGATCTACAAGGGTATGTAGATCTGATCTCCCTCTCATAGATGATCATCAACATGATAGGTCTTCGTATGCGTAGGAATTTTTTTGTTTCCCCTACAATGTTCCCCAATACTTCCTCGCCTTGCCCGCGTCTTGCTGCACGCAGGAGCCGCCGCCATGAAGTCCCTTCTCTCCGCCCTTCTCCGTCGCGCCACCGCCCCATGTCGGACCCTTCCGCCAAGCTACGACACCGACAACTCCCTCTTCTCCGGCACCGGCAACACCAGCCCCGACCTGCTCACCTCGCTTCCATGCTCTTGCCAATTCCCCTCGATGTCGACGCATTAGTGAGCAGCAGCAGCTAACCATAGCGGCGGCGGCGAGCTGCAACAGTTGTAGCACTCAGCAGCGGCGACAGGTGGCAGCAACGGCGATGTGCAGTAGCAGCAACGGAGAGCGGCGACGGCACACAACAGCAGCCACGGCACGCAGCAGCAAAAAAGCAACACGGAGCCGCAACGACAACTACGATAGCTTCTACCCATGGTGTCGAGGCTATGGGAGAGAGTAGCACGCCAACGCCCACAAAGCCGCTGACGAGCTCCGGCGACCAGCTTGCCAACAGCGACTTGATTGCTTTTTATTTTCTTTTACAGGGCTTTTACAAAATTTTGTATTGAGTTGATTGCATTTCAAAAAAAAATTGAGTCCCACTTGTCATAACACGTCAACGGTCAACCTAGCGGTTAAACTGACGAATGGAACCCAGCTGTCATAAAACGGCTTAATGTTTAATCACACAACAATTTGAGTTATTTGGAATAGCCCACCATTTTTGTGGTAGATTTTTGAAAAATTAAAAAAAAGCGGTAGTTCATTGGAGCGATGTCCCGTAATGTGGTATTTTTTTGCTATATACCCGTTAGAGCTGCCCTAACAATTATTCTGCTTCGGCCACAGGTTCAGTTATTTAATTTTTGCCGTCGAGTTTCAGCTTCAGGCGAAATGGTTTAACCACATGAATTTACCAAGCTGACCTGAGAGTTCAGACTGTCTTGTCAGCACCGGTAAGGTTGCAGCTTATTTTTCATGATAGCACTAAGTTTCAGCTGTGGACCGTGAGACGATTTGACAGTGAGTTGTTGGAAGAGTCCATCACGACTGGCGTGGCGAGCCGCTGATCGATCAGCCGGTGACACCGGGGGCCCTGCGAGGTGAGGCGTAGGCGTTGCGCGTCGACACGAAAAGGGCCCTCCGCCTCCGTCTAGTTGAGGCCGGAGCACAGTTGCGTCCATGGATTTTGCTGGTGGTTCGTCTGCCCGCCATGCACGCCTGTACGTGGATGGCGTACCCGAAATGACACGACCCCGCGGCAAGGCCATACGAAACTGGGCGCACTATGGTTGATTGGCCGTCTCATCGTGATTTTGAAGGAAACTACTCTACTGTATATACTGCTTCCTTGCGATCAAAGTTCAAAGTGTGCTCCCCGGCCGCACTCGCACCAACAACAGGCCAAGTTGGTTTGATTGGCCGTAATGGTAACAACAGGGCAAGTGAACTCGGTGTTTCTGGGAAATCAAAAAGGGAGTTGACAGGTTCGTCTCATCTCCTGCCCCGGGGTTTTTTCTCCCCGCGCTCCATTTTCTTTTGGTTTCCTGTCGATTTTCTCCGTAATTTCAGCCGATACCACGCAAAATTAAAACCATAAATAGAGTAACTTGGGATAACTCTAAATCAAATCGATACTTTATGAAAATCACATTCTGCATTAACTCAATCAAATTAAATCTTATCAAATCCTCAACTAAATCAAAAAAATTCTTGTCTTCCCGTACGCTTACCCAAATCAGATCTTACCAAATTTCAACTAAATCAGAACTTTCCCCACCTTCTCCTACACATACTCAAATCAAATTAAATTTAACCAAAATCTTTTTTTTTTGCTTGATAATATGTGTCTCATTCATACAATAAAGATCAAATTACAAGTCACATAAAAACCGACATGACAAAATCAAAAAGATAGAAGAACATCTTCGGGTTTGACACCAACGTTCGTCACCTGTCTTCGGCACCACCACAACAATGATCGAACAAAGGAATGACAAATCACCTCCTCGTCCGAACCCGAGGCGGCTCCATCGATATGCAGCTTTGCGGACCTCCAAGATGACTCACCAAAAGTGCAGCCCTTGTCGTTGAAAGAATCAGACGGAGGCAACACCCCGGACATGCCATCAAATTAGAGATCTGGCACACTACCACGACTAAGATGTCGAAGGAGGAAACCATACCTACCATAAAAAAATCAACAACAAAAAAAATAAGCAAAAAATAAAAAAAATATAATGATGATGATGATGATGATGATGATGATAACAACAACAACAACAACAACAATTGCAGTTGCAGTCGAGGGCGGCCCTTGGAGTTGCATGGCAAGTGTTAGTGTCGGGGGGATGACCCCGGGTAGGCTAAAGAAGACGATACAACATTTCAAAAAACATCGAAGGAGTTGCCCCCGATACGCCATACCCGTGAATCAACAAAGACAATCGAAGGAGTAAAGATAGAAGACCGTCCGACTGGAGCCGGACTGGCTGGAACCTGGCTGGCTTGAACCCGGTCGGCTGGAGCCCCGGCTGGCTGGAGCCCGGCCGGCTGGAACCCGGCTGGCTGGAACCTGTCCGACTGGAACCCATTCGGCTGGAGCACGACCAGCTGGAGACCTGTTCGGGTGGAGCCCAGCGAGGACAACTGCAACGTCCCATCAGACAGGATGGGAGGACGATGCAGCCTGCATCACTGCACTCCGGCAGTCCAATCTATATCACTACGCACCGGTCACCTCCAACAGTGAAGTTAGGCCGGCGGGTCCCTCACCCATCATGTCCAACAATAAAAGTTAGGCCCCATGGCCCCCTTGTCCTGTGGGCACCTTTTTATAAGGTGACCCAGGGAGCCAGCCCACGGGGAGACACCCAGACGCAGAGACACACACACACGCACATGAGGGAGGATTCTCCCAGGCTCCCCCCCATTCTCTCATTCCCCACTCTTCAGGAGAGGAGGAGAGCTCCCAGCCTCCTCCTTCTTCCTCTAGACATCTCAAGGAGCACCATGTACAACTATATACTCTCCATATATACCACATATGCAGGAGTAGGGGTGTTACCTCCATGCGAGGGCCCCAAACCTGGGTAAACCACCGCCTGTTGTTTCCCAACCCATTCTGGATCTCCACAGCGGCCTTGCTCTCACCTCTCTAAGCCACCCCATGGCACCTGTCCGGAAATACCACGACAGTTAGGCATTAAACTTCCCCACCTCTCCCATCACCCTCCGACAAAGCAAAAGTTCGGTTGTACTGAGTGACGACACTTGCAGTTGCATGCCTAGTGGCCGACATGCAACTCCCCCCTCTCCCATCACCAAGTGACTAAACAAAGGTCGGTTGTAGTTGGATGGTTAGACATGCAACTTCATTCGGACATGACGCTTGTAGTTGTGTGCGTAGTGTCACACATGCAACTGCCCCTCTCCAGGCGTCGTGTGACATCGTAAAAAGTTTTGTTGCGGTCGGGTGGGTAGATATGCAGTTGCAGTTGGGGGTGACACTTGCAGTTGCATGCCTAGTTTCAAACATGCAACTCCTCTTCTCCCACCGCTCATCGAGAAAACAAAATGTTAGTTACAGTCGGGTGGGTAGACATGTAGGTGTAGTCAAAGGCGACGCTTGCACATGCATGCCTAGAGTGAGACATGCAAGTACCCCTCCACCTCTCCCGCCTTTTCCCGATAAAACATAAGCCAGTAACAGTCAGATGGGTAGACGTGCAATTATAGTTGGGGGCGACGCTTGCAGTTGTGTGCCTAGTGTCAGACATGCAACTACCCCTTCCTCTTCCGTCGTCGTGTGAAATAAAAAAAAGTTACTTGCGGCTGGGTGGGTAGACATGCACTTGTAGTTGCATGCATAGTCTCAAACATGCAACTACCCCATCCCGCCCATTGACAAAACAATGATGAGTTGCAGTCGTTTAGGTAGACATGCAGTTGTAGTGGAGAGCGACACTTGCAACTGCCCCCTCTATCATCGCCCACCGGCAAAACAAAGGTCATTTGTAGTCGAGAGACACTTGCGGCTGCATGCCTAGTGTCAGACATACATCTGCCCTGTTGGAATTATGCCCTAGAGGCAATAATAAATATAGTTATTATTGTAATTCCTGTATCAAGATAATCGTTTATTATCCATGCTATAATTGTATTGAATGAAGACTCATTTACATGTGTGGATACATAGACAAAACACCGTCCCTAGCAAGCCTCTAGTTGGCTAGCCAGTTGATCAATGATAGTCAGTGTCTTCTGATTATGAATAAGGTGTTGTTGCTTGATAACTGGATCACGTCATTAGGAGAATCACATGATGGACTAGACCCAAACTAATAGACGTAGCATGTTGATCGTGTCATTTTGTTGCTACTGTTTTCTGCGTGTCAAGTATTTATTCCTATGACCATGAGATCATATAACTCACTGACACCGGAGGAATGCTTTGTGTGTATCAAACGTCACAACGTAACTGGGTGACTATAAAGATGCTCTACAGGTATCTCCGAAGGTGTTAGTTGAGTTAGTATGGATCAAGACTGGGATTTGTCACTCCATGTGACGGAGAGGTATCTCGGGGCCCACTCGGTAATACAACATCACACACAAGCCTTGCAAGCAATGTAACTTAGTGTAAGTTGCGGGATCTTGTATTACGGAACGAGTAAAGAGACTTGCCGGTAAACGAGATTGAAATAGGTATGTGGATACTGACGATCGAATCTCGGGCAAGTAACATACCGAAGGACAAAGGGAATGACATACGGGATTATATGAATCCTTGGCACAGAGGTTCAAATGATAAGATCTTCGTAGAATATGTAGGATCCAATATGGGCATCCAGGTCCCGCTGTTGGATATTGACCGAGGAGTCTCTCGGGTCATGTCCGCATAGTTCTCGAACCCGCAGGGTCTGCACACTTAAGGTTCGACGTTGTTTTATGCGTATTTGAGTTATATGGTTGGTTACCGAATGTTGTTCGGAGTCCCGTATGAGATCACGGACGTCACGAGGGTTTTCGGAATGGTCCGGAAACTAAGATTGATATATAGGATGACCTCATTTGATTACCGGAAGGTTTTCGGAGTTACCGGGAATGTACCGGGAATGACGAATGGGTTCCGGGAGTTCACCGGGGGGGGGGGGGGGCAACCCACCCCGGGGAAGCCCATAGGCCTTGAGGTGGCACACCAGCCCTTAGTGGGCTGGTGTGGCAGCCCAAAAGGGCTCTATGCGCCAAGAAGAGAAAATCAAGAGAAAAAAAAGGAGGAGGTGGGAAGGAAGGGGGACTCCCTCCCACCAAACCAAGTCCAACTCGGTTTGGGGGGAGGGAGTCCTCCCCCCTTGGACTCGGCCGACCCCCCTTGAGCCCCAAGGAAAGGTCCCCTCCCTCCCACCTATATATACGGAGGTTTTAGGGCTGATTTGAGACGACTTTCCACGGCAGCCCGACCACATACCTCCACGGTTTTTCCTCTAGATCGCGTTTCTGCGGAGCTCGGGCGGAGCCCTGCTGAGACAAGGTCATCACCAACCTCCGGAGCGCCGTCATGCTGCCGGAGAACTCTTCTACCTCTCCGTCTCTCTTGTTGGATCAAGAAGGCCGAGATCATCGTCGAGCTGTACGTGTGCTGAACGCGGAGGTGCCGTCCGTTCGGTACTAGATCGTGGGACTGATCGCGGGATTGTTCGCGGGGCGGATTGAGGGACGTGAGGACGTTCCACTACATCAACCGCGTTCTCTAACGCTTCTGCTGTACGATCTACAAGGGTACGTAGATCACTCATCCCCTCTCGTAGATGGACATCACCATGATAGGTCTTCGTGCGCGTAGGAAATTTTTTGTTTTCCATGCGACGTTCCCCAACATGCCCCACCCCCTCTTCCGTCGCCCACCATCGAAGAACACCAGATTGTGGCCTCCAAAGCTTCTTCGCCTTTTCCCATACATTGCACTTTGTTCAAGACCTTGCACAACTTTATAGTGTACGATTGTGAATTGGCCTCAAATGTGAGCTTCTCCCCCGTTACGTTGTTGAAAGGACCCCTTTCATTGCATTGCACAACCTATTTTGTTGAACCACACAAGAAAAGTAAAAAAAGTTATCATGACAATAGCTTGATTAAAGATAAAAGGGACCAAAAATGAAAAATTAAAAACAAAGTTGTTGAGTTACTACTGTGATTTTAAACTTCTTCCACAAATAGATACCAAAACTGCTGCCCCTATTCTTGTGCTTGCAACGACTCAAGCAAATTACGAAAACAATCTCCTTAGCACGTATTTCTTTTTTTAAAATCACGAAGATGTTAACAAAGGACATTAAACGAACATATTTTATGACCAGACAAGCAAACAATGATTTCTTAACTAGGATATAAAAGAAAGAAAACATATAAGGAAGTGGAGTGGATGTACAACCCAGCCACCCACGTTCAAGTCCCACGGACGCGAATTTAGGTTCTTATTATTTCAGAAAAACTCGCTGTGGAGTGTTTCCCTTACAGTTTTCCTTAAAAAAACATATATGCATAGATGAATATAGAAAAAGGAAAAAAATACTAACAAAAATATGTATAAGTGGATATATTAACAGGACGTGGTCACAAAATTGAAAATGCACATATTCTGTTGACTAGCAAACAAAGTATGATGTTGTTAAAAAAGATACACTTCAGAAACTAGACAGAGAAAAATCCATACATGCATACTTCTGGGATCTCTACTTGAAAGCTAACAGAAACTCTGCATTGACTAATAACAAATTATGTTGCATTCAAAACAAAGAAACAATTGTACTTGAAACTACTAGACCTCCGAGCCAAAAAAAAAGATTGGGGTGGGGGGAGGGGTGTGGTATCTTCTTGAAGCTACTAGAAACTTTGCTTAAATTGAAATCTCTGCTTGGTCCGTACTACTCGAATTTAGAAGGAAAAAAAATCCAACCCAGATATCTAGTATACCAAACACACACCCACACACACAAGGGTCAAGGGACACACGTGGGGTTATATTCTCTACTTGGAAAAGGTATAGCAAAATAGAACACACACAAAAAAGACACACATGTGGATATCCTCTCCTAAGAGCAACTCTAGCAGACCCCGCATTCCGCCGGCCTGCAAACGCGTTTGCAGTTCGCGCAAAACCGTTTTTACGGGCCGGCGCGGGCTGACACAGATGCTGACCCCGCATAATGGACCTGTAAAAAAGTATATTCGCGGAATATGCTTTTTTACGGGTCAGCTTCTGCGGGTTCTGATATGACGCAGCTCCTCTCGGCCCGTAAAACTTAGATTTCCAACTTAAATTAATCTAGCACAATGCTTTTCTTTGCTTTTGCAACATTACAGATACAAAAGATATCACCAATTCTTGACTAGAATAGCAAAATCAAAGAAAACAAAAACCACAAGTATGCATTTCAGAAGATTTCCAACTTCCATAACTGCTCCCACTAGTTAAATCAATATCTTCTCCATGCATGCATTGCTGATCTGCGTATTCTTGATCTTGCTTTCTTCATCCTTCATCTTTGGTTCCAAAGAAGTAGACGTTGCTTCCCCTCTAGTTGCACATGCAGCCGCATCATTGCCTTCGATTGTATTAAGGAGTGCACTAACATCTCGGGGCCCACTCGGTAATACAACATCACACACAAGCCTTGCAAGCAATGTAACTTAGTGTAAGTTGCGGGATCTTGTATTACGGAACGAGTAAAGAGACTTGCCGGTAAACGAGATTGAAATAGGTATGTGGATACTGACGATCGAATCTCGGGCAAGTAACATACCGAAGGACAAAGGGAATGACATACGGGATTATATGAATCCTTGGCACTGAGGTTCAAACGATAAGATCTTCGTAGAATATGTAGGATCCAATATGGGCATCCAGGTCCCGCTGTTGGATATTGACCGAGGAGTCTCTCGGGTCATGTCCGCATAGTTCTCGAACCCGCAGGGTCTGCACACTTAAGGTTCGACGTTGTTTTATGCGTATTTGAGTTATATGGTTGGTTACCGAATGTTGTTCGGAGTCCCGTATGAGATCACGGACGTCACGAGGGTTTCCGGAATGGTCCGGAAACGAAGATTGATATATAGGATGACCTCATTTGATTACCCAAGGTTTTCGGAGTTACCGGGAATGTACCGGGAATGACGAATGGCTTCCGGGAGTTCACCGGGGGGGGGGGGGCAACCCACCCCGGGGAAGCCCATAGGCCTTGAGGTGGCACACCAGCCCTTAGTGGGCTGGTGTGGCAGCCCAAAAGGGCTCTATGCGCCAAGAAGAGAAAATCAAGAGAAAAAAAAGGAGGAGGTGGGAAGGAAGGGGGACTCCCTCCCACCAAACCAAGTCCAACTCGGTTTGGGGGGGGAGTCCTCCCCCCTTGGACTCGGCCGACCCCCTTGGGGCTCCTTGAGCCCCAAGGCAAGGTCCCTTCCCTCCCACCTATATATACGGAGGTTTTAGGGCTGATTTGAGACGACTTTCCACGACAGCCCGACCACATACCTCCACGGTTTTTCCTCTAGATCGCGTTTCTGCGGAGCTTGGGCGGAGCCCTGCTGAGACAAGGTCATCACCAACCTCCGGAGCGCCGTCACGCTGCCGGAGAACTCTTCTACCTCTCCGTCTCTCTTTCTGGATCAAGAAGGCCGAGATCATCGTCGAGCTGTACGTGTGCTGAACGCGGAGGTGCCGTCTATTCGGTACTAGATCGTGGGACTGATCGCGGGATTGTTCGCGGGGCGGATCGAGGGACGTGAGGACGTTCCACTACATCAACCGCGTTCTCTAACGCTTCTGCTGTACGATCTACAAGGGTACGTAGATCACTCATCCCCTCTCGTAGATGGACATCACCATGATAGGTCTTCGTGCGCGTAGGAAAATTTTTGTTTCCCATGCGACGTTCCCCAACAGTGGCATCATGAGCTAGGTTCATGCGTAGATGTCTTCTCGAGTAGAACACAAAAGTTTTTGTGGGCGGTGATGTGAGTTTTGCTGCCCTCCTTAGTCTTTTCTTGATTCCGCGGTATTGTTGGATTGAAGCGGCTTGGACCGACATTACTCGTACGCTTACGAGAGACTGGTTTCATCGTTACAAGTAACCCGTTGCTCAAAGATGACTGGCAAGTGTCGGTTTATCCAACTTTAGTTGAATCGGATTTGACCGAGGAGGTCCTTGGATGAGGTTAAATAGCAACTCATATATCTCCGTTGTGGTGTTTGCGTAAGTAAGATGCGATCCTACTAGATACCCTTGGTCACCACGTAAAACATGCAACAACAAAATTAGAGGACGTCTAACTTGTTTTTGCAGGGTATGCTTGTGATGTGATATGGCCAACGATGTGATGTGATATATTGGATGTATGAGATGATCATGTTGTAATAGATAATATCGACTTGCACGTCGATGGTACGGCAACCGGCAGGAGCCATAGGGTTGTCTTTATACTAACGTTTGTGCTTGCAGATGCGTTTACTATTTTGCTAGGATGTAGTTTTAGTAGTAATAGCATGAGTAGCACGACAACCCCGATGGCAACACGTTGATGGATGATCATGGTGTGGCGCCGGTGACAAGCAGATCGTGCCGGTGCTTTGGTGATGGAGATCAAGAAGCACGTGATGATGGCCATATCATGTCACTTATGAGTTGCATGTGATGTTAATCCTTTTATGCACCTTATTTTGCTTAGAACGACGGTAGCATTATGAGGTGATCTCTCACTAAAATTTCAAGATGAAATTGTGTTCTCCCCGACTGTGCACCGTTGCTACAGTTCGTCGTTTCGAGACACCACGTGATGATCGGGTGTGATAGACTCAACGTTCACATACAACGGGTGCAAAACAGTTGCGCACGCGGAACACTCGGGTTAAGTTTGACGAGCCTAGCATGTGCAGACATGGCCTCGGAACACATGAGACCGAAAGGTCGATCATGAATCATATAGATGATATGATTAGCATAGGGATGCTTACCACTGAAACTATACTGAACTCACGTGATGATCGGACTTGAGCTAGTGTAAGTGGATCTTGAACCACTCAAATGACTAGAGAGATGTACTTTTTGAGTGGGAGTTTAGCGTATAATTTGATTAAGTTAAACTCTAATTATCTTGAACATAGTCTAAGTCCACTTTGAATATATTTGTGTTGTAGATCATGGCTCACGCGACAGTCATCCTGAATTTTAATACGTTCCTAGAGAAAGCTAAGTTGAAAGATGATGGAAGCAACTTTGTAGACTGGGCTCGTAATCTTAAGCTAATCTTACAAGCTGGGAAGAAGGATTATGTCCTTAATGCTGCGTTAGGAGATGAACCACCCGCTACGGCTGATCAGGATGTTAAGAACGCTTGGTTAGCACGTAAGGAGGACTACTCAATAGTTCAATGTGCAGTCTTCTATGGCTTAGAACCGGGACTTCAACGTCGCTTTGAGCGTCATGGAGCATTTGAGATGTTCCAGGAGTTGGAGTTTATCTTTCAGAAGAACGCCCGGATCGAGAGGTATGAGACCTCCGATAAATTCTATGCTTGCAAGATGGAGGAAAACTCATCTGTCAGTGAACATGTGCTCAAAATGTCTGGGTACTCAAACCGTCTAGCTGAGCTGGGGATTGAACTCCCGCAAGAAGCTATCACTGACAGAATCCTTCAATCACTGCCGCCAAGCTATAAAGGCTTTGTGTTGAACTACAACATGCAAGGGATGAATAAGTCTCCCGACGAGTTGTTTGCGATGCTGAAAGTCGCAGAGTCTGAACTCCGTAAAGAGCATCAAGTGTTGATGGTGAATAAGACCACTAGTTTCAAGAAAAACGGCAAAGGCAAGAAGGGCAATTCGAAGAAGAGCGGCAAGCCTGTTGCCAATCCGACGAAGAAACCCAAAGCTGGACCTAAGCCAGAAACAGAGTGTTACTATTGCAAGGGTATGGGTCATTGGAAGCGCAATTGCCCCAAGTATCTGGCAGATAAGAAGGCGGGCAAAGAAAAATCAGGTATATTTGATATACATGTTATTGATGTGTACTTAACCGGCTCTCGTAGTAGTGCTTGGGTATTCGATACCGGTTCTGTTGCTCATATTTGCAACTCGAAACAGGAACTGCGGAATAGGCGAAGGCTGGCGAAAGATGAAGTGACGATGCGCATAGGAAATGGTTCCAAGGTTGATGCAATCGCCGTCGGCACAGTGTCACTTCGTTTACCGTCAGGATTAGTGATGAACTTAAATCATTGTTATTTAGTGCCTGCGTTGAGCATGAACATTATATCTGGATCTTGTTTATTGCGAGACGGTTACTCTTTTAAGTCAGAGAATAATGGTTGTTCTATTTCTATGAGTAACATCTTTTATGGTCATGCACCAAATGTGAGAGGATTGTTCATATTGAATCTTGATGACGATAAGCATATACATAACATTGAGACCAAAAGAGTAAGAGTTAACAATGATAGCGCCATATTTTTGTGGCACTGACGCTTAGGTCATATTGGTGTAAAGCGCATGAAGAAACTCCATGCTGATGGACTTTTGGAGTCACTTGACTTTGATTCACTTGACACGTGCGAACCATGCCTCATGGGCAAGATGACTAAGACCCCGTTCTCAGGAACAATGGAGCGTGCAAGTGACTTATTTGAAATCATACATACCGATGTGTGTGGTCCGATGAGCGCGGAGGCACGCGGCGGATATCGTTATTTTCTCACCTTCACTGACGATTTGAGTAGATATGGTTATGTCTACTTGATGAAACACAAGTCTGAAACATTTGAAAAGTTCAAACAATTTCAGAGTGAAGTGGAAAATCATCGTAACAAGAAGATCAAGTTCCTACGGTCTGATCGTGGGGGTGAATATCTGAGTTTCGAGTTTGGTGCTCACTTAAGACAATGTGGAATTGTTTCACAGTTAACACCGCCTGGAACACCACAGCGTAATGGTGTGTCCGAACGTCGTAATCGTACTCTATTAGAGATGGTGCGATCTATGATGTCTCTTACTGATTTGCCGTTATCATTTTGGGGCTATGCATTAGAAACAGTTGCATTCACTTTGAATAGGGCACCATCAAAATCCGTTGAGATGACACCATACGAACTGTGGTATGGCAAAAGGCCAAAGTTGTCGTTTCTTAAAGTTTGGGGATGTGATGCTTATGTCAAAAAGCTTCAGCCTGAAAAGCTGGAACCCAAAGCGGAAAAGTGCGTCTTCATAGGTTACCCAAAAGAGACAGTTGGGTACACCTTCTATCTCAAATCCGAGGGCAAAGTGTTTGTTGCTAAAAACGGAGCTTTTCTCGAGAAGGAGTTTCTCTCGAGAGAATTGAGTGGGAGGAAGATAGAACTTGACGAGGTTGTCGAACCTCTCATCCCTCTGGATGGTGGCGCAGGGCAAGGGGAAACCTCTGTCATTGCGACGCCGGTTGAGGAGGAAGTTAATGATGATGATCATGAAACTCCAGTTCAAGTTTCTGTTGAATCACGCAGGTCGACGAGATCACGTACTGCTCCAGAGTGGTACGGTAATCCCGTCTTGTCAATCATGTTGTTAGACAACAATGAACCTGCAAATTATGAAGAAGCAATGGTGGGCCCAGATTCCAACAAATGGCTAGAAGCCATGAAGTCCGAGATAGGATCCATGTATGAGAACAAAGTGTGGACTTTGGAGGTACTACCTGAGGGCCGCAAGGCTATTCAGAACAAATGGATCTTTAAGAGGAAGACGGATGCTGACGGCAATGTGACCGTTTATAAAGCTCGACTTGTGGCAAAGGGTTTTTCACAAGTTCAAGGAGTTGACTATGATGAGACATTCTCACCCGTAGCGATGCTTAAGTCCGTCAGAATCATGTTAGCAATAGCTGCATTTTTCGATTATGAAATCTGGCAGATGGATGTCAAAACGGCGTTCCTTAACTGTTTCCTTAAGGAAGAGTTATATATGATGCAACCCGAAGGTTTTGTCGATCCTAAGAATGCTAACAAGGTGTGCAAGCTCCAGCGATCCATTTATGGACTGGTGCAAGCATCTCGGAGTTGGAACAAACGCTTTGATGAGGTGATCAAAGCATTTGGGTTTATACAAGTGGTTGGAGAATCTTGTATTTACAAGAAAGTGAGTGGGAGCTCTGTGGTGTTTCTAATATTATATGTGGATGACATATTGCTGATTGGAAACAACGTGGAGTTTTTAGAGAGCATAAAGGATTACTTAAATAAGAGTTTCTCTATGAAGGACCTAGGAGAAGCTGCTTACATTCTAGGCATTAAGATCTATAGGGATAGATCAAAACGCCTGATAGGACTTTCACAAAGCACATACCTTGATAAAGTTTTGAAAAGGTTCAAAATGGAACAGTCCAAGAAAGGGTTCTTGCCAGTTTTACAAGGTACGAGATTGAGTAAGACTCAGTGCCCAGCAACTGATGAAGATAGAGAGCATATGCGCTCCGTCCCCTATGCTTCAGCCATATGTTCTATCATGTATGCAATGTTGTGCACTAGACCGGATGTTAGCCTGGCCATAAGTATGGCAGGTAGGTTCCAGAGTAATCCAGGAGTGGATCACTGGACAGCGGTCAAGAATATCCTGAAGTACCTGAAAAGGACTAAGGAGATGTTTCTCGTGTATGGAGGTGACGAAGAGCTCGCCGTAAAAGGTTACGTCGATGCAAGCTTTGACACAGATCCAGACGACTCTAAGTCGCAAACCGGATACGTATTTATTCTTAATGGGGGTGCGGTAAGCTGGTGCAGTTCCAAGCAGAGTGTCGTAGCAGATTCTACATGTGAAGCGGAGTACATGGCTGCCTCGGAAGCAGCTAAGGAGGGTGTCTGGATGAAGCAGTTCATGACGGATCTTGGAGTGGTGCCAAGCGCACTGAATCCAACAACCTTGTTCTGTGACAACACTGGTGCCATTGCCTTAGCAAAGGAACCACGGTTTCACAAGAAGACCAGACACATCAAACGACGCTTCAACCTCATCCGCGACTACGTCGAGGGAGAGGATGTGAATATATGCAAAGTGCACACGGATCTGAATGTAGCAGACCCGATGACTAAACCTCTTCCACGGCCAAAACATGATCAACACCAGAACTGTATGGGTGTTAGATTTATTACAATGTAATTCACATGGTGATGTGAGGGCTAGATTATTGACTCTAGTGCAAGTGGGAGACTGTTGGAATTATGCCCTAGAGGCAATAACAAATATAGTTATTATTGTAATTTCTGTATCAAGATAATCGTTTATTATCCATGCTATAATTGTATTGAATGAAGACTCATTTACATGTGTGGATACATAGACAAAACACCGTCCCTAGCAAGCCTCTAGTTGGCTAGCCAGTTGATCAATGATAGTCAGTGTCTTCTGATTATGAATAAGATGTTGTTGCTTGATAAGTGGATCACGTCATTAGGAGAATCACATGATGGACTAGACCCAAACTAATAGACGTAGCATGTTGATCGTGTCATTTTGTTGCTACTGTTTTCTGCGTGTCAAGTATTTATTCCTATGACCATGAGATCATATAACTCACTGACACCGGAGGAATGCTTTGTGTGTATCAAACGTCACAACGTAACTGGGTGACTATAAAGATGCTCTACAGGTATCTCCGAAGGTGTTAGTTGAGTTAGTATGGATCAAGACTGGGATTTGTCACTCCATGTGACGGAGAGGTATCTCGGGGCCCACTCGGTAATACAACATCACACACAAGCCTTGCAAGCAATGTAACTTAGTGTAAGTTGCGGGATCTTGTATTACGGAACGAGTAAAGAGACTTGCCGGTAAACGAGATTGAAATAGGTATGTGGATACTGACGATCGAATCTCGGGCAAGTAACATACCGAAGGACAAAGGGAATGACATACGGGATTATATGAATCCTTGGCACAGAGGTTCAAATGATAAGATCTTCGTAGAATATGTAGGATCCAATATGGGCATCCAGGTCCCGCTGTTGGATATTGACCGAGGAGTCTCTCGGGTCATGTCCGCATAGTTCTCGAACCCGCAGGGTCTGCACACTTAAGGTTCGACGTTGTTTTATGCGTATTTGAGTTATATGGTTGGTTACCGAATGTTGTTCGGAGTCCCGTATGAGATCACGGACGTCACGAGGGTTTTCGGAATGGTCCGGAAACGAAGATTGATATATAGGATGACCTCATTTGATTACCGGAAGGTTTTCGGAGTTACCGGGAATGTACCGGGAATGACGAATGGGTTCCGGGAGTTCACCGGGGGGGGGGGCAACCCACCCCGGGGAAGCCCATAGGCCTTGAGGTGGCACACCAGCCCTTAGTGGGCTGGTGTGGCAGCCCAAAAGGGCTCTATGCGCCAAGAAGAGAAAATCAAGAGAAAAAAAAGGAGGAGGTGGGAAGGAAGGGGGACTCCCTCCCACCAAACCAAGTCCAACTCGGTTTGGGGGGAGGGAGTCCTCCCCCCTTGGACTCGGCCGACCCCCCTTGAGCCCCAAGGAAAGGTCCCCTCCCTCCCACCTATATATACGGAGGTTTTAGGGCTGATTTGAGACGACTTTCCACGGCAGCCCGACCACATACCTCCACGGTTTTTCCTCTAGATCGCGTTTCTGCGGAGCTCGGGCGGAGCCCTGCTGAGACAAGGTCATCACCAACCTCCGGAGCGCCGTCATGCTGCCGGAGAACTCTTCTACCTCTCCGTCTCTCTTGTTGGATCAAGAAGGCCGAGATCATCGTCGAGCTGTACGTGTGCTGAACGCGGAGGTGCCGTCCGTTCGGTACTAGATCGTGGGACTGATCGCGGGATTGTTCGCGGGGCGGATTGAGGGACGTGAGGACGTTCCACTACATCAACCGCGTTCTCTAACGCTTCTGCTGTACGATCTACAAGGGTACGTAGATCACTCATCCCCTCTCGTAGATGGACATCACCATGATAGGTCTTCGTGCGCGTAGGAAATTTTTTGTTTTCCATGCGACGTTCCCCAACATGCCCCACCCCCTCTTCCGTCGCCCACCATCGAAGAACACCAGATTGTGGCCTCCAAAGCTTCTTCGCCTTTTCCCATACATTGCACTTTGTTCAAGACCTTGCACAACTTTATAGTGTACGATTGTGAATTGGCCTCAAATGTGAGCTTCTCCCCCGTTACGTTGTTGAAAGGACCCCTTTCATTGCATTGCACAACCTATTTTGTTGAACCACACAAGAAAAGTAAAAAAAGTTATCATGACAATAGCTTGATTAAAGATAAAAGGGACCAAAAATGAAAAATTAAAAACAAAGTTGTTGAGTTACTACTGTGATTTTAAACTTCTTCCACAAATAGATACCAAAACTGCTGCCCCTATTCTTGTGCTTGCAACGACTCAAGCAAATTACGAAAACAATCTCCTTAGCACGTATTTCTTTTTTTAAAATCACGAAGATGTTAACAAAGGACATTAAACGAACATATTTTATGACCAGACAAGCAAACAATGATTTCTTAACTAGGATATAAAAGAAAGAAAACATATAAGGAAGTGGAGTGGATGTACAACCCAGCCACCCACGTTCAAGTCCCACGGACGCGAATTTAGGTTCTTATTATTTCAGAAAAACTCGCTGTGGAGTGTTTCCCTTACAGTTTTCCTTAAAAAAACATATATGCATAGATGAATATAGAAAAAGGAAAAAAATACTAACAAAAATATGTATAAGTGGATATATTAACAGGACGTGGTCACAAAATTGAAAATGCACATATTCTGTTGACTAGCAAACAAAGTATGATGTTGTTAAAAAAGATACACTTCAGAAACTAGACAGAGAAAAATCCATACATGCATACTTCTGGGATCTCTACTTGAAAGCTAACAGAAACTCTGCATTGACTAATAACAAATTATGTTGCATTCAAAACAAAGAAACAATTGTACTTGAAACTACTAGACCTCCGAGCCAAAAAAAAAAGATTGGGGTGGGGGGAGGGGTGTGGTATCTTCTTGAAGCTACTAGAAACTTTGCTTAAATTGAAATCTCTGCTTGGTCCGTACTACTCGAATTTAGAAGGAAAAAAAATCCAACCCAGATATCTAGTATACCAAACACACACCCACACACACAAGGGTCAAGGGACACACGTGGGGTTATATTCTCTACTTGGAAAAGGTATAGCAAAATAGAACACACACAAAAAAGACACACATGTGGATATCCTCTCCTAAGAGCAACTCTAGCAGACCCCGCATTCCGCCGGCCTGCAAACGCGTTTGCAGTTCGCGCAAAACCGTTTTTACGGGCCGGCGCGGGCTGACACAGATGCTGACCCCGCATAATGGACCTGTAAAAAAGTATATTCGCGGAATATGCTTTTTTACGGGTCAGCTTCTGCGGGTTCTGATATGACGCAGCTCCTCTCGGCCCGTAAAACTTAGATTTCCAACTTAAATTAATCTAGCACAATGCTTTTCTTTGCTTTTGCAACATTACAGATACAAAAGATATCACCAATTCTTGACTAGAATAGCAAAATCAAAGAAAACAAAAACCACAAGTATGCATTTCAGAAGATTTCCAACTTCCATAACTGCTCCCACTAGTTAAATCAATATCTTCTCCATGCATGCATTGCTGATCTGCGTATTCTTGATCTTGCTTTCTTCATCCTTCATCTTTGGTTCCAAAGAAGTAGACGTTGCTTCCCCTCTAGTTGCACATGCAGCCGCATCATTGCCTTCGATTGTATTAAGGAGTGCACTAACATCTATTAAGTTTCTTTCTATCAACAAATCAATGTATTGGCCTTCCCAAAATCAAAATGAGCATCCATCGTCCTACACAAAAGAATAAGGAAGCTCGAAGTGAGCTACCGCAATTGAACTAAAGAATGAGCTATGAAACGAGCTACCGCAAGTGCACGTATCCCGTCGTTTTCGCATTTGTGGAACACCCATCCGAGGTGCGTCGGCGTGCCCGAAGTGAGCCGCAGCACTTGGCGCCGGCAGTCGTCGCACTGTATGAGCGGCATCGGCAGGCCACAAAGACGTTGCGCGAGCGCCGAGCCCGGTGGATGGCCGGACGAGTCCATGCCCGCAAACCTTCGACGGCGGCGGGCAGACGAACCCGTGCCTGCATGCGGCGATGCGACCTTGCCTGGGCTGCGGGAGAGGCTCCCGACCACTCCATCGCCTCGGGCAGCAACCGGCGGCCGGAAAAAAAACAAATCCGGCGATGAAGTGCCGCAGATCTGCAAATCCGGCGGTCCCCCGAGGAAGGGGGGAAGGGAGGGGAGGCCTCGTGTGCGTGGCGGCCTTCCGGCGTGCTCTTGCCGGCTGTTGTCGCCGGAATCTTGGGCGGCGGCCGGCGGCGGCGCGAGGGAGGAGAGGAGAGGTGGTTGGTGGGAGAAAGCGCGGATGAAATGTCCCCCACCAACCGCTTCCGCATATATGCAGGACACCGCAGCCGCGAGGGGGAAACCCGCGTTTTCCCGGGTTGGGGTGGGGAATTTGCCGCGCCCCCTAAATTTTTTTGCGGACCGGAGCGGGCTGCGGGGTCTGATCGGGCTGGTTTTTTTGCCCCGACCCGCATTTTGACGATTATTTTACGGGTCGGGGCGGGATGCAGGGGCTGCTAGAGTTGCTTTAAGAAAAACGGAAAATTGAAATAAAACTTACTAGTCTCTGTTGATCCAATATATTTTTTGACTACTGGCAAAAAAGAAACTATTAATCTCTACTTTGTCCAAACTAGTGGAAATTATTGGAACCAACAAATTCCCATCCGATGAAAAAAATGGCAATAACTACTAATCTCTACATAATTCAACCTACTAAACAAAAGAAATCGGAGGAACACCTACTCTCAGATCTACAGTTTGACAACTGAAAAACAAAAAGAAATCGGAGCAACACCTACTCTCAGATCTCCGAACCTCAGCGGCCCGTCCTGGCAGCCGCCAAGCTCGCCTTGCTGGATTCGGCGTCGACGACAAAAGCCAGGTAGCTAGCTCCGGGCTCGTTGATGGATTCCACGACCAGAGCTAGCTAGCTAGCTTCTGGATGGATTCGTGGACACCGGAGCTAGCTAGCTTGTTCGTGGATGGATTCATGGACGCATGAGCTAGCTAGCTCCTCGATGTATTCGTGGACGAAGGAGCCCTGAATGGATTCATGGACGGAGGAGCTAGCTAGATTGTGGATGGATTCAGGGATCGACGACTTCGTATTTAGGAACAAATTTAGTTGATCATGGACAGGGGCATGAGGAAGAAGAAGATGTGGGAAAAAATGTAAGCGAAAATTTGATTTACAGTTTAAGTTTAAGGGGTTTGTTTCGCCACAGCTCGAACCACATAGGACGCGACCCCACCCCGAACCACATTTTTCTTTTTTATTTTCTTTTTTCTTTCTCTCTTTTTTTTCTTTATCAACCACGTGTAAACGACCGGACATATGAGGTAGAAAATAAAAAATATAGCTGCATGAACAGACAAATATGGGACATATTCGGTTACTGATTGGGCGCGTACGCGTGTGCGTTTGAGGACCCGAATTTGTAAGTGGTGTGTGAAGATGCTCTCATGCAGTAGTGTTTGGGTGAAGTTTGTGTGCGTGTATGCACATAAATATAGCTTTGACTCATATAGCTGTGACTGGTGCCAATGACACATCGTAAACCATACGTATATGGTATCACGTTAGTTATGGCTTGTGAGCTTTCCACACTTAATTGTGCTGACCACACATCTTAATCTTTGATCACACACTGGGTGACTCACATAACGTGAGGACGTGGTGCAGTACGTGCAGCCGTAACCCCATAATTAATCACATGCAGCCTACTGTCTATTTTCAGCAGGACCATGTATAGTGCACAAGTATATACACAGAAGGGCTTTGATCAATTGTCCTTAATGGCATATAAAGCGCCAGCGAATTCTCCATCTACAGTACTCAAAATGTCCAATCTACTAGCGCTGTTGTCAAGCTCAGATCGTAGCTAGGCCAGGCCATGACAGGTAGCGAGGCAAGAACATTATGGATCACTATCACAGCACACCGTAGCACAAAAAGTCAAAACTCAAGAGTCAAGAAAGTGATCGGACATTACTTGACAAAACTCTGATAATTATTGCTTCTCGTGCACCTTGCTTCGCTTTGAAAAAATCAATCAATCCAAATTCCATGCGACACCATGTGGGCTTCTGTGTTGTTGCCGCGATGAGCGTTTTGGTCCGTATACTCGGGCTGGAGTTACGACCGACGATGACACTTACAGACAACCTCGACGACGGAAATGCGTGCCGGTACGGAGGTCGGTCGATGGTGAAACCGTCTAACAATGTTTCTTTTTTTGCGAATTAGAATGATTTACCTCTGAGGTTTTCTAATTAATTGAACAGTTCTCTTCTTTCCATGTCCTTCCTTCTTCTTTGCAGTCAATAGAACGACCCGTTTGAGCTCCGGTTCAGAAATTCACACCGCATGCTCTTTGCCGGTTTTCAAACCTCAGTTCAGCTTTGACGCTTTCCAGTCTACAAAAGGCGAAGCCGCTTTCCTAGCTTTGCCTTCTCTCGCGTGCCTTTGCAGCCCCAAAAGCACCGGGCGCGATGCTGCGGGGGCACTACCCTAGCCGAAAGCCATGGTCGCCAAAGGCGCCGCGGCGAGCGTGATGAGCAGGCGGCGATGTCGGGAGGGCGCCGGCAAGCGCGCGTGCTGCATCGGCCATGCGACTGTCGACGACGGGCTGCGAGCACCGTTTAGAACAACTCTAGCAGTCGCCACATATATGCTTTGTTGATAGTACTTTATTTAGTATTTTCTCAGTCTTAAAATAAGTGTCTTCACATTATATTAACCTTAAAAATAAATCGGATGCGGGTATGCTTGATGTAGAGACTAAGGGTAATCCTCTTTTTGGAAAAGAAAAATAATAATACATATCAAGCATGTTTCATATGCGTTTGAACTCTGCCAAGGCGACACACAAACTTAGAGTCGTCATAAATTAGCCTTCAAGTATTTTTTTTTTCTCACACAAGACGAGTTTATCAATGGATAGAAAATATCTTTCTTCATCATCTGAACAATGGTAGTTTTTTACTACCAAATTTCAACAATGATTTCAACTAGAAATTATAAGTTGGATTTGAAGTAGGATTACAACTAGGATTCGATTCTCTGTTAATTGAACTACGTGCTATTCCTCCTCTTGGAAGTGACATTGCAGGTGGGGAGGCTTCGGCTACCGCAACTTTGGGTGCCATGCATGCGTCGAACGCGTGTGTGTCATGGGACTGGCGTGTGGACGACGTTCATTTCTGCCTAGGTGGTCGACAACATGCGGTGAAAAAACTCGAAGACAACGACTAGGTGAGCGTAGCCGACGATTTATTCGGTCTTACGGCGTGTTTGTCTTCGACCCACTCAAAGAAGTCCCACATCCTCTCCTAGAATTTTCCAATCCAAGGCTAAATCTCAAATGTATATACAACATGGATCAACATAGCATACACCATTCGATAGTTGAGATGGTGCATACACTTTTACCGTTATTTTCTTATAAGCTAACTAAACTATTTCTAATTCTACTCCTCTCCGGAGGAGGGCTCGATCAACCCTGCATCGGAACCACCGGCCTCGTCGTTGTTAGTGATGCAATGAATCGTTGGCATCTCTCTCGTCATTAGAGTCATCCTTCGTAAAAAGTTGTTCTCTTCGGCGTTGCAGACGATCAAGTCGCGGTGGTTCGTACATGTGTACACTGCATGGAACCCTACCATGCCTAGTGGCACTGGCTAATAGACACATGAAAATTTCACCAATCTGCCCATCATGCTCGAAAGGTCCGGAAGATACAAAACATGTTCTCTTTCGATGCCAGAAGGCGAAAGAAGTTTGGAAAAAAATTAGGCGTGTATGATTTCATCAATAAAGTATGTGTTGTTGATAGGGCGGGAGAGACGGTTCTAGAATTCTTACTCCTTATGCACGATCAGGAACTAACTATTTTGGGCATCGAGAACGCAAGTGAGTTGATCGCTATAACAACTTCTATTTGTGGTGGGACAGACAAAAACTGGTTCATGAAGGAAAGGTCCAAGATGCAAATCAAACTTTAATGGTAGCCCGGGCCATAACGACAAATTTCGTCAATGCCTATTCTTCCAAAGCACCCAAAAAGATTGGGGGATGGAGTATTCCTCGTGGGGATTTTGTGAAGATGAACATTGATGCCTCTTTTGATCAAGACTTGCTCCAAAAGACGTCTGGGGCGGTCATTAGAGATGATAATGGAAATTTCGTCGTTGGTGGAAACTCGAGAATCGATTGGTGTACTGATGTCTTAACAGTAAAAGCTCTGACTCTAAAGTTTGGACTATTTCTTGCACAGAAGGCAGGTTGCAAATCACGTGATAGTAAACTAGGACAATATGAAAGTGATTGATACAATGAATAATGGAGGACAATCGGTGAGACCGGCAGCGGCAGTTTTTGATGACTACTATTTTCTGGCTTGTGATTTCCCTCAAATTAGTTTTGAACATTGTAATAGGAAAGCCAATAAGGTGGCTCATGAAATTGCTCGGATAGCAAATTTTTCACTCACTAGAGATTGGTTTGAGGAGCCAATGAATAATATTGTATCTTTTCTTTTGGAGGATGTAACTATTATTTCTAATTAATAAAGTGGAAGTTTTATTTTAAAAAAGTCATGGTGGTTCGTCGTCACCACATGCTCGACCTCGATGGACTTGAGGATGACATGGTTCCAGCCACGACAACGAGTTACACCACCGCCGCAAGGTGCTTGGCGTCCTTGCCCAGCGCCAAGTGGTACCACGCCTCTGCCTCCTTCCATGATGGGCCTCGGATAGCGTTGCCACCCTCAGTTGCAATGCCAACCGTGTCTTCTCCCGTGACGACTACGAGTTACTCCTCCTCCACGAGTCCCACATGGTCGTCGTACCCCTTCACCTCCATGAGCCCCATGAGGCATATGTCATCCTCCTCTTCCTTCTTCGAGCTCGGGGTTTTCAGCAGCCGCACATGGTACACGTGATCCTTGATGGCAAGCTACACGTGCCATGTCACGCGCTCACGCACCATAGGAAGTAATGGGGGTGGCTTGCGTTTGGGGGCCACCGACGGACTTTAATAGACGAGGGAGGCTCCTTGGGTGACCACACTACGGATATGAATAGGTGGGAGTGTTGAGCTTCACTGAATATTGCAGGGCTCCATGGAGAAGGAGTTTGGATTACCAGTGTTCGACAACGAGACTTCCTACTCCACCCCTCGATTTGGGTCATACCGAGGGATTTCGGTCATTCACACGCCCGGTCCAAAGTAGGGATTTACGTTGAAGGTTCTAAAGAGCAAGTTATGCGACTCAATGTGCGGGAGGCCGCGGGCCTTGAAGCGCTCGTCTTTTTCTAGTGGTTTTTCACATGTTTTTATTTTTATTTTTTGGTTTCTTTTCTAATTTTTCTGTATACATCCCAATATTGTAAATATATATCTCTCCTACTAAAAAAACGATTTTTTTCGCCCACCTCGTTCTTTGTCCAATTCTCCCTTCTCTTTATTGACTTATTAAATAAAAGTATGTTTTATTTGGCAATACATTAAGTCCTTACTAAGGGATTACTAAATAAAATCCTAAACTTATTTAGGTAGGAAAATCAGGAGCATGATTTGATAACAATTATTTAGACAATCACATTAATATGGAAGGTAATCATGAGCTAACATATTATAGAATATTTACACCTATTGCAACGCACGAGCAATTGTATACTATTATAAAAAGAAAACACTTACATTAAACATTAAAAAAATGTTAAATCTGTATAGAGAAAAGTTTTTCATGTATACGCAAAGCATAAAAATATACACAATGTGTAAGAAAAGGTTGAACATACATAAAAAAGATAATTAATCATTTGAAAAATGTTGAATGTGTATAGATATTTTTCCTTGTATACAAAAAATATATATAAATACAGTGCGTATGAAAAAATGTAGATCGTGTATTTAAAAAATGTTAAATGTATATATTGATACTCTTGGTGTATATGAAAAAGTATAAACCATACATTGAGTAAAAGTGGATATAAAATTAATAGTTCAAAAGTTAATTCTGATCTTAAAAATGTGAAACATGTATATACAAATGTTCCTGATGTATACAATAAATGTACATTGTGTGTGTAAAAACATTAGCCGGCACTAATATAATGTACACCGTGTATTGATAAATGTTAACCATGTATTAAAAATATTAATCTTGTGTTTTAATTTTCTAAAACATGTATTATAAAATGTATTAGATGTATACCAAAAATATAAGTGAAAAAACAGTGAAACTAGAAAAGAAACAAAAGACCAAAGAAAAAGAAGAAAAGAAGAAAGGGAAAACCAGTGAAACCGAGAAAAGAAAGAAAAACCCAGTGAAAGAACAACCAAAGAAAAACATGAAGAAAAGAGGTAAAAGGAAAGGAAACAAAAAAGAAATGAAAATAAGAAAAAAAAACAAAAAACCCAGTCCAAATCAACAAAGTGTAGCAATTCCAGCGAACGAGAAATGCCAGCGAAAGAAAAGAAATACCTAATCGGGCGTTGACCGCGAAATAGCTCTGGCGCTGGGTTTTTTTTTTTTTTTTGACCTGATCAGCTTTAGGACTTGATCCTCTGATTTTTGGGATTCTTCATTTCCGGACTTTATTTCTCACTTTCTTATAAACGACATGGCTATTATACGAGGAATAAAGTTTTATACCGTTTAAAAGAAAAACACATCAAAAACTGTGCTATTCGTTTTGAAAAGATGCAGTGGCAAAGAAGGAGATGGTTTTGTTTCCTTCGTCGGTCACGAGCTGCTTGTGGAATGAGCAGTGGCTCTGGCCTCTGGGCGTCTTGCTGTTGCCGGATCCCTTTGCTTCGTCTGCCGCTGTTGATCGGTGCACGTACCGTCATGCTCAGCCGCCCACCACGTTGTCCGTTCTCAAAGGGGTCCAGTGCACTGCACGTTCAGCTGCTCGCTCGCCGACCACTGTCCTTGTCCAAAATGCATGCTGCGTGCCCCAACTCATTTGTTCTATCTCAAGAAAGAAGGTTATTTGCTGCACGTTTGTTCAAATTGCTCCGTGACGAATTGAACGCTGCTGAACTTCTGCTGCACATCTGTGCAGACCTGTATATACCACACCGTCATCACTGTACCAAACCGGATCGATCCAAACTTTCGGCCGGCCTCGCGCGGGCCGCACGATCCACCAACCCCGCGCGTCCGCACCGTTGGATCTTCATGCAACATTTTTTTCTCGATGTAGCAAAAATTTGACACGATGTAACAATTTTTTCAACGGTTGCAACAAAAAACAAAATTTATAAAAAAAATATCCACGTGATCGTAGCAAAAAAACAAAGTTGATGGTACGTGGTAGCAAAAGTCAAACACCGGTTGTAACAAATATCTATGTGAACGTGTATGCAACTTTTTTAGTGAACGGTTGCAGCAAAAAATGATGTCGGTCGTAACAAAAATTAACACGGTTGTAGCAAAAGTAAAAAAACATCGATTGTAATGAAAAATTCAACGAACTGAAGTTACAACCAAACGTATATGTAACTTTTTTACTGGACAAATGTAGCAAAAAACGTTTGCAGCAAATATGACGCTGATTGCAACCAATTTAAACGAAAAATGTTGCATGCCCAGTCAGCGGGTCACGCGGGGTCTCATGCGACCGGTTCGGCCGGCGCATGGATCAGAAACGTTTCCCTAAATATAGCACGTAACAGCCAGAAACTAATGAAAACCTTCTTGACTTACAATGTACTATTCCGATAGAAGAAAAGTAACTTGATGATGTATCTCCACTATCTAAAAAATGCATAAGGTCCATTTTGCTCCTTTGGTTCCGCTGTTTGGTGGAGTCTCCTTGCATCCGTGTGCACTGTTTTTCTTTTTTTAATTTTAGTTTGTGTTTGGTTTTCCTATCTTTTTTTTATTTTCTTCTTTTTTGCGTGTTTTCTGGTCAGTTTATTATTTACGTGCCTTTTATTTTTTGCCTTGTTTTTTGATTTTTAAAATCTGTGCTAATTTTTTAAATTTGTAAAAACTTTTGAAAATACACTAGAATTATCTAAAACATGTGAACACTTTAAAAAAATTACATGGACAAATTTTCGATGACTTAGTTACATGGATAAGTTTAAAATATATGACAAACATTTTTGAGTTACACTATGATGAGCGGTTTCTCAATCTATGTTGACCAATCTTTTAATAGACAAGAACATTTTTTGAATGCATGATGACTTTTTAATACGATTTTCATTACACAATGAACATTTTAAAATACCAGCTGTTTTTTTTATAAAATTAGCAAATAAAATATGTTCCATTTATATATTTACAAAATTGAAAAATTATGAATATGGTTTTTAAAACCCATCAAAACCGTACGTAACCTACCCCAAAACCTAGGATCAAACGGCATAATGGCCGGTCCACCCCACGCGAACGTCGTGGGCCAGCACCCTGTCCCGCTAGCACCGAGGCGAGGAATATTTACGCTGCATGCGCGTGCGTGGCTCACCTTCTCTTTTTTCCGTGTGTGAAAAAAAGACCCTTCTCTTTTTCTCCCTCATTATAAAGAAAAACTAACGCCTCTACCCCGGTCGGCATCGCTCCACTGCATTGGGACGGGGACGGGGACGGGGACGACGACGTTGCTGTGCATACACGACACGTGTCCCGTGCGGATCCAGAGCATGTGTTTCACGGCCGTGCTCGATCGTCTATATTTGTGGTTCGTTCGATTCGAGCTGCCGGTCGGTGTTGCGTCCGTCGCCATCCTCGAGCTGTCGTGCTCGTCTCTACCGCACGCACCACTCCTTCCTCTAGCCACCGTGCCGGTCCTGTTGACGTATAATGTGTTGCCTAGTCTCTTTTATCAGATCGGTCTTTTGGTTGCATTGGCTAGAGCATACACTTCTACATGGTATCAGAGCCAAGAGGTCTCGAGTTCAAGACCCGACTGACTCAATTAAATTGCAGTCCACTTTCGGTCCACGTTTAGGCCTGAGAGTATCTTCCATGGCTTTTCTTCAGCTCGATTCACGTGGAGAACCGCCACCTTCGCCTCCGGCGCTGCCCATCATCGGCAACCTGCACCAGCTTGGCCGGGGCCGGCACCACCGGAGGCTGCAAGCTCTCGCGCGGAGCTACGGCCCGCTCTTCCTCCTCCGCCTCGGCTCCGTGCTCAAAACCCAGGACCAAGCTCATCATCAGCCTGACCAACACCGTCATCTCCAAGGCCGCGTTCGGGAACAGGCGAGGATCAGTAGGACGGCGGCTGAGCTCGACAGTGTCATCGAGAAGACGCTCGTGGAGCATGAGGGGAGCCGAGGAAACGACGGTGACGTTCATGACCTCCTGGACGGCCTGCTCTCGAACTTCAAGGATGGTGATCAGGGGTTTAGGCTGGACCAGACTGATGTCAAGGCAGTCATCTTGGTAATTCGATCAAGAACCATGACCTAGCTAGTAGTCTCCTAGTATAACTTCGCACCACTAGCAAAGTACCAGTAGCTAACGTGTTAATACGAATTATCCATTTTCATACTGCAGGACATGTTCATAGGAGGCACAGACACGATCTATAAGGCCTTAGAATGGACGATGGCGGAGCTTGTTAAGAATCCAAGAGAAATGGAGAAGATGCAAGCAGAGGCGAGACAGGTTGCTGCCGGCACAAAGGGAGGAGTCCTTGAGGAGGACCTGGAGAAGATGAGCTTCCTCGAGGCTGCCATGAAAGAGGCACTACGCCTACATCCGCCCACACCCCTCTTCCCGCACGAGTCGATCCAGAACACCCGGCTGCACGGCTATGACATCCTAGCCAAGACCCGGGTCATGATCAATGCATGGGCGATCGGAAGGGATGGTGAGTCATGGGAGGAGGCCGATGAGTTCCGCCATAGAGGTTCATCGACAGGGCCTGAGGGCCATGGACTACAGCGGCAAGGACCCCCGGTTCATACCGTTCGACGGAGGGAGGAGGGGATGCCCTGGTATCGCTTTGGGATGCGGCTGCCGGAGCTCACACTAGCTAACATGATGTACCATTTCGATTGGGTGTTGCCGGAGGGCCAGGACCCAGAGTCATTTGAGGTCGACGAGTCCAATGGCTTTGCGCCTGCGCTTAAGTACCCTTTGATCCTTGTCGTAAAAGCTGTGTAAGCATGCATGATGGCGATGATGAATGCCACAGATTTTACCATCATACAACTTTGAAGACTATAAAGACACGAGTTTGCTAGTTTATGCCACCTAAATATGTGTAATAGAATAGCCCTACATCTTAGTATTAATGCGTTGATACGAGGTTATAAAGTACAATATCTAGATTGGATCTATAAACTAGGTCTTGAGGTGTTCGACTGTTCACAAAAAGGCCTGAGTTTCCAGCAAACGTTTTGAGTCCTTACATATAGACATCATATTAGTCAGCAAATTCTCGACCTCATAAAAAATATATAATATGATCCATTCATGCTTTTGGAATCAACGCAGTCGTCCTTATTTCCTCCAAGTACCTACCTTGGCATGACTATGTGAAGTCTGAAAAACAGAAGCACTGGTAGGCCGAAAAAATCCATCCACGTCGATATGGTATACCCTTTAGGCCCATATAGACCACTCACCTACAAGCCCCTTGCCATTATGCGAAATTAGTTTTATGTCCATTACAAATAAAATAAGCTATAAACATTCACTATAATACCTTCCACGTCCTCCCGACAAGATTTCTCAGTCGAGTTTCTAGACGCAGTGGGCTATTTAGTTGGGGCGAACGAGACACCTTCTGATTCTTAAGAGCTTACTTGAGTTGACAATTTGCGATGCATAAGATATCTCGAGTCCGAAATTTGAAATGTACCATGCTCGTTGGGAGGTAATGGACTCACAAATTGGCAAGTTATCCAAAATGTCTTCATGGATACTGTAATTGTGGGTGGTGGTGACAGAACTTACATACCTTTGCAAACTTATAATCATTATATATGGGCCCGAGCATCGAAGATAGCGCATGATGTCGAAATTCCTACTCCTTGGCACCCACATTATCACCCATCCAAAAATAACGGGCTGCGAGAGTGTGCACCTTCTTTTTTGGGAGACATCCAAAAAGAACGTGAAAGTTAAGTGTGCTTGGCTTGAAACAAAAATGAGGATGTGTGACCGACTCAAAAGTTGATCATGGGTACGCACGAATGAGGACAAAATATGCAAAAAAAACTTGTGTCGGTCTGTGGGGTCGGTCTAGATCCTATGTGGCAGTCATGCACCATGCCTAGGACTAGTGGGTGAACTAGGGTGTTGCAATTGATATCAAAACTAACCCTCGCGGTTACACGCGCGTGTGGGGGTCAGGTGCATGGACATGTGGCGCATGGCGCTTATGGCCCATCGTGGCTTACCGCATGGCACATGTGCTGGACTGGGCGCACAAACGTGTGCCAAGAGAAAATATTTCGGGTGGACCGACGAGACATCGGTTCCTTTGACTAGGGGGGGGGTTATGTGTCATCTCAGCTCAATAGGAACAATAGATTACTCATATCAACAAGGAGCACCTTTTTTATAGGTGCCCATCAGAAAGGGACCTCCAAGTTAAGTGTGCTTGACTCCAAGTGCATAGAAAAGAATACTGTTGGTCTATGGAGCCAGTCCCGATATAGGTCATAGCGAGAGGCAACGAAGAGGAACCGGTAGGTAAATCGATGAGTTTGACCGGAATGTTACAACCTCGAACATTATATCCTCATTTCGTTGCTTTGTAGTAAAATTCTTCAAGATATCATCACGGTCCAAGGTGAATCCATTGTCATTGGAATGGAAGAAGAGTCCATGCGGTGTGACCAATCTAGAGCTACTAATGCCATAGTGGCTCTAGCTTCCCTCTCACATGATGAATTACCAACCGATGTAGGGTCAAGCCACCCCTACCCTAGACATCTGGATTGTGGTCATAATTATGTTCTTCAAGTGTGTGTGTGTGTGTGTGTGTGTGTGCTTCTCTTGAAATAGGCTTTGGTCTTGCTTTATAGATAAAGCACAAACCAAAATATATGGCTAAACGATATAAGGTAGTGAGGAATCCCTCTTACAAAGCAGATCCCGAGATAACGAGATAACATAAATGCATGCGTATATTGTCGAAGACTAACACATGACAATTTGGATACAACACCATGACACATACTAGGAAACCTAAGTTCCACGACAATGCCCTCGTGAGGGGAAATGACCACCTATTAGAGGGATTGAGCATCAAATTGACTTATTTCCCGGTGCATCGCTATCCAAGTATGCACCATACCATACCAATCCACATGAGAGGAAGGAGATTATGCGTCAAGTACACGAGATGCTCGACAAAGGTTATATACGCAAATCTCTTAGTCCTTGTGATGTTCCAATTATTCTAGTGCCGAAAAACGAAGGTAGATCGCGTATGTGTGTTGATTGTAGAGGAATTAATAATATTACTATTCGTTATCATCATCCTATTCCTAGGATAGATGATATGCTTGATGAATTAAGTGGTTCTACAATTTTCTCCAAAGTTGATTTGCGTAGTGGATACCATGAAATTTGCATGAAATTGGGAGATGAATGGAAAACAACATTTAAAACTAAGTTTGGATTATATGAGTGGTTAGTTATGCCTTTTGGATTACTAATGCACCTAACACTTTCATGAGATTAATGAATGAGGTTTTACGTGCTTTTATTGAACGATTTGTGGTAGTCTACTTTGATGATATAATGATTTATAGTAGATCTTTGGAGGAACACTTAGATCATTTGTATGCTAATTTTATTTCTCTACGTGATGCACGTTTGTTTGGTAATCTTGGGAAGTGCACCTTTTGCATCGACCGAGTATCTTTTCTTGGCTATGTTGTTACTCCACACGGAATTGAAGTTGATAAAGCCGAGATTAAAGTTACTGAGAGTTGGCCGCAACCCAAAACGGTCACACAAGTGAGGAGTTTTCTTGGACTTTCCGGGATTTATAGGCGTTTTGTGAGAGATTTCAGCACCATTGTTGCACCTCTCAATGATCTTACAAAGAAGGATGTCCCTTATGCTTGGGGTACCGCACAAGAAGAAGCCTTCACGGTTTGGAAAGATAAGTTAACACATGCTCCTTTACTCCAACTTCTTGATTTTAATAAGACTTCGAGTTTGAATGTTATGCTAGTGGAATTGGATTAGGAGGTGTGTTATTACAAGATAGTAAACCTGTTGCATACTTTTTTGAAAAAATTGAGTGGGCCTAGTCTGAATTATTCTACTTATGATAAGGAATTATATGCTCTTGTTTAGACTTTGGAAACATGGCAACATTATTTATGGACCATAGAATTTGTCATACATTCTGATCATGGATCACTAAAACATATTAAAAGTCAAGGAAAATTGAACCGTAGATATGCTAATTGGGTTGAATTCATTGAGACTTTCCCGTATGTCATTAAACACGAGAAGGGTAAAGAAAATGTTATTGCTGATGCATTGTCTCGTCGTTATACCATGCTTTCACAACTTGACTTTAAAATATTTGGTTTGGAGACAATCAAAGATCAATATATGCATGATGCTGATTTTAAAGATGTGTTGGAGAATTGTAAAGAAGGGAGAACATGGAACAAGTTCATCATTAATGATGGATTTATGTTCCGTGCTAACAAGCTATGCAGTCCAGCTAGCTCCATTCGTCTTTTGTTGTTACATGAGGCACATGGAGGAGGATTGATGGGACACTTTGGATTAAAGAAGACGGAGGACGTACTTGCTACACATTTATTTTGGCCAAAAATGTGACGGGATGTTGAGCGTTTTGTTGCTCGCTGCACGACATGTCAAAAAGCTAAGTCAAGACTCAATCCTCATGGTTTATATATGCCTTTGCCTATACCTAGTGTTCCTTGGGGGATATATCTATGGACTTTGTTTTAGGTTTACCTCGAACAAAGAAGGGGAGGGATAGCATATTTGTTGTCGTGGACAGATTTTCAAAAGTGGCACACTTTATACCATGTCATAAAAGTGATGATGTTGCTAATGTGGTTGATTTGTTCTTTCGTGAAATTATTCGCTTGCATGGTGTGCCAAACACGATTGTTTCACATCGCGATGCTAAATTTCTTAGCCACTTTTGGAGATGTTTATGGGCTAAGTTGGAGACAAAATTGCTTTTTAGTACTACATGTCACCCCCAAACTGATGGACAAACTGAAGTAGTTAATAGATCATTGTCTACTATGCTTAGGGTTGTTTTGAAGAAAAGCCTGAAAATGTGGGAAGAATGTTGGCCTCATATTGAATTTGCTTATAATCTTTTGCTATATTCTACTACTAAGATGTGCCCTTTTGAAGTTGTGTATGGTTTCTTACCTCATCCACCTATTGATTTGTTACCTCTTCCATCTTCGTAGAAGGTTAATTTTGATGCTAAAGAACGTGCCAATTTGATATTAAAGATGAGGACATCAATACCATTGTTACACCCACAACCCCAACTGCTATATATACTGGACCGGTTACTAGAGCTTGCACACGCCAATTGAATTACCACGTACTTACATTTCTTGGAAATCCTTCTAATGTTCATGAACATGTGATGTTGCCCAAGTTAGATACTTTTGTTGTACTTATGAATGAAGGACCTAGCATAAATAAGAAGGATATCTGTTGGAGCGGGGTCAAGCATCGAGAACAAGGTGCACGCATGGAAGAGAACAATGGAGCTTCCGGTGGTGATTTTCGCACTTTCAAGCCAACGTAAGGAGAACTTGAAGGCTTGGACGAAATATTCAAGACGTCACTTTATAAATTTTGTTCATAGGCTATTTTATGTGCGCTACCTTACTTTTGGTCCAGGCCCATGTAATTTCGAAATACCATATTATAGGCTATTTTTACAGTTCGTGTGTGTGTGGGGAAACCGAGTTTAGAGTCGTTTTCGGACCCCCACCTCCAAGGGTCACGAAAATCCCTCTTTGTTCCCTCATATATACAGCCCTTAGGACACCCGACTTGCGTTTTGTTTAGATTACAAGTTTGCCGTAGCTGAAATTCCGCGTTCTTTGTTTCTGTTCCACGACCACACAAAGGCGTCATAGAACCCCATCTTCATCAACAAAGTTTTCCTCTTATATTCACAATATTCAGATTGCAATCTTAGTTTCTTGCTTGTTATTTGTTTGCATGCAGAAAACAGACCCTCGTGGTCAGGTTGATCGTGCTCCGGCGTGGTCAATATGTTGGGGAACGTCGCATGGGAAACAAAAAATTTCCTACGCGCACGAAGACCTATCATGGTGATGTCCATCTACGAGAGGGGATTTCCGATCTACGTACCCTTGTAGATCGCACATCATAAGCATTAGTGAACGCGGTTGATGTAGTGGAACGTCCTCACGTCCCTCGATCCGCCCCGCGAACTGTCCCACGAACCGTCCCGCGATCCGTCCCACGATCTAGTGCCGAACGGACGGCACCTTCGCGTTCAGCACACGTACAACTCGATGATGATCTCGGCCTTCTTGATCCAGCAAGAGAGACGGAGAGGTAGATGAGTTCTACGGCAGCGTGACGGCGCTCCGTAGGTTGGTGGTGATCTAATCTCAGCAGGGCTCCGCCCGAGCTCCGCAGAAACGCGATCTAGAGGTAAAACCGTGGAGGTATGTGGTCGGGCTGCCTTGAAAAATTGTCTCAAATCAGCCCTAATTGCTCCATATATATAGGAGGAGGGGAGGGGAGGCTTTCCTTGAGGCTCAAGGAGCCCCAAGGGCTGTGCCACCAAGGGAGGAGGAGTCCTCCTCCAATCCTAGTCCAACTAGGATTGAAAGGTGGAGTCCTTCTCTCTTTCCCACCTTTCCTTTTTTTTTCTTTCTCTTCTTTTGGTTTTTCTTTCTCTTGCGCAAGACAGCCTTGGGCTGACCCCACCTACTTGGTGCGCCACCCCAAGGTCCTTGGGCCCTCCCGGGTGGGTGGTCCCCCCTCCCGGTGAAGATCCGGAACCCATTCGTCATTCCCGGTACATTACCGGTAATGCCCGAAAACCTTCCGGTAACCAAATGAAGTCATCCTATATATCAATCTTCGTTTCCGGACCAATCCGGAAACCCACGTGACGTCCGTGATCTCATCCGGGACTCCGAACAACATTCGGTAACCAACCATATAACTCAAATACGCATAAAACAACGTCGAACCTTAAGTGTGCAGACCCTGCGGGTTCGAGAACTATGTAGACATGACCCGAGTGACTCCTCGGTCAATATCCAATAGCGGGACCTGGATGCCCATATTGGATCCTACATATTCTACGAAGATCTTATCGTTTGAACCTCAGTGCCAAGGATTCATATAATCCCGTATGTCATTCCCTTTGTCCTTCGGTATGTTACTTGCCCGGCATTCGATCGTCAGTATCCGCATACCTATTTCAATCTCGTTTACCAGCAAGTCTCTTTACTCGTTCCGTAATACAAGATCCCGCAACTTACACTAAGTCACATTGCTTGCAAGGCTTGTGTGTGATGTTGTATTACCGAGTGGGCCCCGAGATACCTCTCCGTCATACGGAGTGACAAATCCCAGTCTTGATCCATACTAACTCAACGAACATCTTCGGAGATACATGTAGAGCATCTTTATAGTCACCCAGTTACGTTGCGACATTTGATACACACAAAGCATTCCTCCGGTGTCAGTGAGATATATGATCTCATGGTCATAGGAACAAATACTTGACACGCAGAAAACAGTAGCAACAAAATGACACGATCAACATGCTACTTCTATTAGTTTGGGTCTAGTCTATCACATGATTCTCCTAATGATGTGATCCCGTTATCAAGTGACAACACTTGCCTATGGTCACGAAACCTTGACCATCTTTGATCAACGAGCCAGTCAACTAGAGGCTTACTAGGGATAGTGTTTTGTCTATGTATCCACACATGCAATGTATTTCCAATCAATACAATTATAGCATGGATAATAAACGATTATCATGAACAAAGAAATATAATAATAACTAATTTATTATTGCCTCTAGGGCATATTTCCAACACAATAACCTCTCAGAGTTGGTTTAGCGATTAGCGATTGCTAAGGCGCGACGTACTCACATGTTCGTAGTCGGATCGTCAAAGTCTACTCCACCAAAAAAGATAACCACCATCTCACCGAGAGACAGTGACAACTTTGCCTCTATCAATATGCGTGGCGTGACCGCTTGTTTTTTCATTCTGCTTTCTGCATTTTCTTTTCGTATTTTTTGAAATTTCCCTTCTTTAAATTGTTTCAGGGTTTTGAAAAACTCCAAATTTCAAAAAGTTGTGAGTTTGGAAATTTGTAGTCAAATCATAATATGTTCGTGAATTCAAAAAATGCGTGGGAAACAACCAAATGTTCATAATCTTTAAAAATTGTCCGTAGGTTATTTTTTCATGATTTAAAAAAAATCCCACAAGTAAAAATGTTCCTGATTTTTATAAATTGCCGCGTATGCAATCATGTCCGAGAATTTGAATAAAATGTCCATGAAATTTGAAAAATATGATCTTGAATGATTTGAAAAAACGGTCGGGGAATACAATGATGTTCATGGTTTTGAAAAAAATGATCATGTATTCAAAACATATTTGTGAACCTGAAAACATGTCCTTGAAATTTTAGAAGATGACCAAAATAATTCCAAAATATATCACGAATTTAAAATTTTGTTCCCCAATTTTTTAAAAAGCTCATCAATGCAAAAAAATGTTCATGAATTCGAAAATTGTTCATGCATTTCAAAAAATGTTCGTCTCAACATAAAAAAAGTTTGTAGTAGGCGTTCCTAAAGTCGTTTATGTTTAGATTTGATTAGTTTTTTAAAAGTCTTTATATGTCTAGACGTTGGTAGTAGTTCGTGCTCGATGAGATTTGTTTTTAGACTTGTTAACATTCCCTTGCGCGGCACAATGACAAATGTGGGGTGCAATGAAAAGTTCATAGCCTTGGGGTTTACCATGTCAAACGCATTGTGATCATGTGTACATCCCGGTCATCATAAACAAGGGTGGGAAGAAAGGTAAGTGAAAACATGGTGGGACACCATTAAAATAGGGGACGCACATATGTTAGGGTATTGAGTCATACTTATTTGGCTTAAACGTAATATTTTTGTCTTCCATTACAACGCACAAACATGTTTGCTAGTACTCGACGGACGTGTCTCAAAAGAAGGAGGTGCGATCCAGTGTTGGACAATTCAATGTTTTGACCCTTTTAGACAAGTTCAGCTAGATCTGGCTCCGATCTAAAAAAAATCGGATCCGACCGTTTTTCCACCGCCACCCGTTGTGGCAGTAGGGGTGTGTAGGCTATCGCCACTACCGCTGGCGGTAGGGTCCCTGAAGTCAGACGACTCCGTCAACCGCACTAACATGGATTAGATGCCTTCCGCCACAGGCAATGGCAGTAGGGTGTGCTAGACTACCACCACCGGCTCTTGCGGTAAGGTACTCAAACCGGTTAATCCCCGTCGGGCCGCAGGCAGACCACACCCACCTATCAGCCCAGTTCTTCCTCCTGCTCTTCGCAAAACAGAGGGGACGACGCCTCTCTACTCCTCTCGATCCCCCCTTCAATCTCCCTCTCCCGTCCACCATTTTAGGGAATTTATGGGGCAAAACGGATAGGAGGGTATGCTCATCCAATCCCTCCAACTATTTTTTTACAATATCGTTGTATTTTTTGTATTATTTGGCACTAGGTTCCACCTAGGTGTTCTTTTTCTTAATTTGCTCTAGTTTGAACATGTGCAACGGTATATGATGGAGTATTATCGTTGTCTTGATGAATATATGAGAAGAATGTATGGATATTATGGGAGTATTATTAATCTTGATGAATAATTTATATGGCATAATCAAGTACTATTGTTTTATGTGTATCAAATAATTTGTATATGTATAGTGAATGGTGAATGGTTAATGCATATGGATGTTAAATGCATAATCTTTGATATTGGAATTTATGGAAATGCATCATAAATGACCGGATAAATATATGAAAGTGTTAGTATGATTATGTTTATCTTTCTTATGTTCGAAATTGTGAGAATGTTTATGAATACAATTTTTTATTGTGATGATGGATGCATTGCCAAATTGCAACATTGTTATGATGTTGGATGTGTAGTTTATTTTTCCTATAGTTTTACTAATTTCTATATGGATATGATTATGTTGGCTCACATAAAAAAACTATATATTATGTTAGGATGGTCAAGCATGAGCACAATGGGCGTACATAAACATGACTTGACATGGCTTTCGACAAGAACCATCGTGCCCGTGCTCTCGAGCGTGGAAAGGTAACAAGTGAAGCCATAATAACTTACATGTAATTGTTTCTTATATAACGTAATGATCTAACATATTTATTCAATTTTGACAGACACTTACGGTCGCGCAAATGAGGAGTCACACGAAGGCTACCCATATGGCATATGATGTGCGATATGAGCCCTTCTTCGAACGTGTCGGCCTTCTACTGTTTGTCCTTCAGTTCAAACGTGTTTCCTGAGGTGATGAACCATGCAGCTCTCAGACGTTGCTTGATCGTTGGCGGCCGGAGACACACAACATTCATCAAGTTTCATCTCCCTTGTGGTGAGATGAGTGTGATGCTCGAGGACTTTGCCATGATCACAGGGCTTCCCATCGACGACCAGGCTCTCACCGGATGAGTGGACAAGAAGAACTGACGTCAGAGGGTTATCGCTCTCATCAGTGACCGCACTACCTCTCTTTCTGAACAGGGAAGGGCTAACAACGGGAAAAACGGCGTCCCATTCGCCTGGCTCGAGGCCAATAGGTCGGGATGCCCGGCCGATGCTAACCCAGAGACAATGGAGCAGTATGAGCAAGAATACGTGTGGCATGTCCTAACCAAGGTTGTTTTTGGAGATACATCCGGAGACGTTGCTCCTTGGATGTATATTGACTTCTTGGCCGACTGGGATCAGAATTATAGCTGGGGGTCTGCTAGGCTCGCCTATTTATACCATCATGTAAGTGCAATTCTCATCAGCCATGGTAGTGCATCATAATCTTTGCAAAGCTAACCAGGAATCAAATGATGGTTTGCAGCTCGACGATGCTTGTAGGAAAACAACCCATAAACCATGCATGGGCCGATGTATTTGGGGCCTATCTATTTGGATGTGGAAGCGTTTGTTGGTTGGACGTCCTCAAATTGAGCCCCAAAACTGGAAACCGTAGGTAGGCCTTGTTGGTGATGATCCGGTACCGTGGGAAGACCAGGATGCTTTTTGACTCCCCATTATGGCATTCTCCTGGGACAAAGTTAAAATGTTTGGTAGCAAGCAAAAGTCCTTGTACAAGAGCTTCATCAACGAGATGGACAACCTCAAATATCGTCACGTATATATACCCATCAATTTCTATCAACTATTCATGGAATACATTGGATTGACTAACTAGCTCTTTTATAGGTTAACTAGAGGGTTTAGGGTCACCGACCTTCGGGCACGATGTTGGTTCAAACAACCCCAATCTCATGCCACCATCAATAATGGACTTGTCGGCAAGACTAAGATCATGAAACAATGGGGCGCCTCTTTCCTTCCCTGTCACCTTCTTGAAAATTTCATTTTCTTGTGCAGTGAATCCATCTTCATCCAATTCCTCCATTGAACCCTCGTCATCCGAGTCATACCCATACATACGGCTATAGGGAGGCTACGATCCATGTCTTGCTGGTACAAAATGACATCCGAATTGCCAATGGGATTATAATGAATCACTTCAGCTTCCGCATAAGCATCAACATGGGCAATATCATCATCATAAACACGAGCATCATCATCAACAACATGAGAAGCATCACCATTACCATGAACCTCTTCCTCTTGAATCACCATGGCTCTATCATTCATCTTCGCTTCGTTTGGTGGTTGACTAGAAGAGTTGGGGACATACACCTCCATCCTTCCATCATGTATTGGGGAGGTGGCATGTCAGTTCAAGTCAATTTGTACCACGGGAAGGTCAATCTTGGTGACAAATAATTCTAGTGATTCGTCTTGTGATTCGAGTACTATATCCTTGTACACCTTCCAATGTAATTCCAAGGTGATAGGCATACTCTTCAATCAAGACTTCAGCCCCACTCCAATATCATACCTTCCATATAAGCTTAACTTCATCATTTGGGTCCATCCAATTAACCACCTCCTCATAAGTTGGGCTTGAGTCAAAAACCATGGACTCGTCCCCTTCAACGGTATTGCCTTTCATAAATGTCTTCTTATCCAAGTAATGTACATTAACGAGTCTATCCATCTACGTACATTGTAAAAAGGTCAATGATAGACCGACAACATAATATGGATCAAGAAAGATCTATGCATTAAATTCAAACAATGACAGAAATAACATACTCTCTCCATTTTATATACAAGACCACTATCAAAATTATAGTTTACACATATACAAATCCACTAACACTAATTGATGCAATTGTTGGAAATATGCCCTAGAGGCAATGATAAATAGTTATTATTATATTTCCTGTTTAAAGATAATCGTTTATTATCCATGCTATAATTGTATTGAATGAAAATATAGATACATGTGTGGATACATAGATCAAAACAATGTGCCTAGCAAGCTTCTTGTTGGCTAGCCAATTGATCAAGGATAGTCAAGGTTTTCTGACTATGTGCAAGTGTTGTTGCTTGATAACTAGATCACATCATTAGGAGAATCATGTGATGGACTAGACCCGAACTATGAACGTAGTATATTGATCGTGTCGTTTTATTGCTATTGTTTTCTGCGTGTCAAGTATTTATTCCTATGACCATGAGATCATATAACTCACTAGCACCAGAGGAATACCTTGTGTGCATCAAATGTCACAACGTAAATGGGTGACTATAAAGGTGTTCTACAGGTATCTCCGAAGGTGTCCGTTGCGTTAGTATGGATCAAGACTGGGATTTGTCACTCCGTGTGATGGAGAGGTATCTCGGGGCCCACTCGGTAATACAACATCACACACAAGCCTTGCAAGCAATGTGACTAAGTGTAAGTCACGGGATCTTGTATTACAGAACGAGTAAAGAGACTTGTCGGTAACGAGATTGAAATAGGTATGTGATACGTCTCCATCGTATCTACTTTTCCAAACTCTTTTGCCCTTGTTTTGGACTCTAATTTGCATGATTTGAATGGAACTAACCTGGAATGACGTTGTTTTCAACAGAATTGCCATGGTGTTGTTTTTGCGCAGAAATAAAAGTTCTCCGAATGACCTGGAAATTTACGAGGGTTTTTGTGGAATATATAAAAATACTGGCGCAAGAATTACCTGGAGGGACGGAGCCAGGAGCCCACAAGCCCAGGAGGCGCCCCCCTAACCGCGCCTGGCAGGCTTGTGAGGCCCTCGTGGCTCCGCCGCCTCCAACTCCAGCTCTATTTAGTCCCTTTCGCCCAGAAAAAATTAAGAGAGAAGAGTTCATCGCGTTTTACGATACGGAGCCGCCGCCACCACATGTTCTTCCTCTAGAGGGCAGATCTGGAGTCCGTTCTGGGCTCCGGAGATGGGAGATCGTCGTCGTCGTCATCACCAACCATCCTTCATCGCCAATTCCTTGATGCTCTTCATCGTTCGTGAGTAATCTCATCGTAGGCTTGCTGGACGGTGATGGGTTGGATGAGATCTATCATGTAATCGAGTTAGTTTTGATGGGGTTTGATCCCTAGTATCACTATGTTCTGAGATTGATGTTGCTACTACTTTGCTATGCTTAATGCTTGTCACTAGGGCCCGAGTGCCATGATTTCAGATCTAAACCTATTATGTTTTCATCAATATATGTGTGTTCTTGATCCTATCTTGCAAGTTGTAGTCACCTGCTATGTGTTATGACCCGGCAACCCCGGAGTGACAATAGCCGGTGGCACTCCCGGAGATGACCATAGTATGAGGAGTTCATGTATTCACTATGTGCTAATGCTTTGTTCCGGTTCTCTATTAAAAGGAGACCTTAATATCCCTTAGTTTCCATTAGGACCCCGCTCCCACGGGAGGGGTGGACAATAAATGTCATGCAAGTTCTTTTCCATAAGCACGTATGACTATATACGGAATACATGCCTACATTACATTGATGAAATGGAGCTAGTTACAAATCACCCCATGTTATAAGTGTTACATGATGAATGTCATCCGACATAATTATCCATCACCGATCAAATTCCTACGAGTCTTTTCCTACTGGTCCTTGCAATGTTACTTTACCACTACTTCTGTCACTACTTCTACTGTTACCGTTGCTACCATTACTATCACGCTACTTTGCTACTGAAACTTTGCTGCATATACTAAATCTTTTCGGTGTGGTTGAATTGACAACTCAACTGCTAATACTTGAGAATATTCTTTGGCTTCCCCTTGTGTCGAATCAACCAATTTGGGTTGAATACTCTACCCTCAAAAACTGTTGCAATCCCCTATACTTGTGGGTTATCAGTATGTGGATACCGATGATCGAATCTCGGGCAAGTAACATACCGAAGGACAAAGGGAATGACATACAGGATTATATGAATCCTTGACACTGAGGTTCAACCGATAAGATCTTCAAAGAATATGTAGGATCCAATATGGGCATCCAGGTCCCGCTATTGGATATTGACCGAGCAGTGCCTCGGGGCATGTCTACATAGTTGTCGAACCCGCAGGGTGTGCACACTTAAGGTTCGATGATGTTTTAGTATAGTTGAGTTATATGTACGGCTACCGAATGTTGTTCGGAGTCCCGGATGAGATCACAGACGTCATGAGGGTTACCGGAATGGTCTGGAAACAAAGATTGATATATAGGATGGTTTCATTTGGTCACCGGAAAGTTTCGGGCAATTCCGACAGTGTACTAGGAGTGACAAATGGGTTCCGGGAGTTCACCGGGAGGGGCCCACCCACCCGGGAGTGAGCCCAAGGCACTGGGGTGGCGCCACAAGTCCTTAGTGGGCTGGCGGAGTCAGCCCAAGGGGCCCATGGTGCCACATAAAGAAATACCAAAAGAAAAGAAAAAGAAAAAGGGAAAGAGGGAGGTGGGAAGGAAGAGGAGGACTCCTCCTTCCCAAACCGAATTGGAGGAGGAGTCCTCCTCCTCCCCTTGGCCGGCGCACCTTGAGGGCTTGTCCCTCAAGGCTAGCCACCCCCTCCCTCCTATATATAGTGGTGTTTTAGGGCTGATTTGAGACAACTTTTGCCACGTGCAACTCAACCCTAGACCACATAGTTCTACCTCTAGATCGGATTTCTGCGGAGCTCGGGCGGAGCCCTGCAGGAGTAGATCATCACCACCACCGGAGCGCCGTCACGCTGTTGGAGAACTCATCTACTTCTCCGTCTTTCTTGCTGGATCAAGAAGGCAGAGATCATCGTCGAGTTGTACGTGTGCTGAACGCAGAGGTGCCGTCCGTTCGGCGCTAGATCGGAACAGATCGTGGGACGGATCGCGGAACGGTTCGTGGGAAGGTTCAAGGGACGTGAAGACGTTCCACTACATCAACAGCGTTTCTTAACGCTTCCTCCTGTGCGATCTACAAGGATACGTAGATCCAAATCTCCTCTCGTAGATGGACATCACCATGATAGGTCTTTGTGTGCGTAGGAAAATTTTTCTTTCCCATGCAACGTTCCCCAACAGTGGTATCAGAGCTAGGTTCATGCGTAGATGTTATCTCGAGTAGAACACAAAAGGTTTTGTGGACAGTGATGTTCCATTTGCTGCCCTCCTTAGTCTTTTCTCGATTCGGCGGTATTGTTGGATTGAAGCGGCCCGGACCGACATAACTCGTACGCTTACGAGAGACTGGTTTGATCAATTGACATGCAACCTCGTTGCATAAAGATGACTGGCGGGTGTCAGGTTCTTCAACTTTAGTTGAATTGGTTTTGACCGAGGCGCTCCTTAGAGAGGTTAAATAGCAATTTTCATATCTCCATTGTGGTTTTTGCGTAAGTAAGATGCGATCATACTAGATACCCATAGCAGCCACGTAAAACATGAAACAACAAATTAGAGCACGTCTAACTTGTTTTTGCAGGGTATGCTTGTGATATGATATGGCCAATGACGTGATGTGATATATTGGATGTATGAGATGATCATGTTGTAATAGTTAATATCGACTTGCACGTCGATGCTACGGCAACCGGCAGGAGCCATAGGGTTGTCTTTAAACTAACGTTTGTGTTTGCAGATGCGTTTACTATATTTCTAGGTCGTAGCTTTAGTAGTAATATCATAGATAACACGACAACCTCGATGGTGACACGTTGATGGAGATCATGGTGTGGCGTCGGTGACAAGAAGATCATGCCGGTACTTTGGTGATGGAGATCAAGAAGCATAAGATGATGGCCATATCATGTCACTTATGAATTGCATGTGATGTTAATCCTTTTATGCACCTTATTTTGCTTAGAACGACGGTAGCATTATGAGGTGATCTCTCACTAAAATTTCAAGACGAAATTGAGTTCTCCCCGGCTGTGCACCGTTGCTACAGTTCGTCGTTTCGAGACACCACGTGATGATCGGGTGTGATAGACTCAACGTTCACATACAACGGGTGCAAAACAGTTGCACACGCGGAACACTCGGGTTAAGCTTGACGAGCCTAGCATGTGCAGACATGGCCTCGGAACACATGAGACCGAAAGGTCGAGCATGAATCGTAGAGTTGATATGATTAGCATAGAGATGCTTACCACTGAAACTATTTTCAACCCACGTGATGATCGGACTTGAGTTAGTGAATTTGGATCATGAACCACTCAAATGACTAGAGAGATGTACTTTTTGAGTGGGAGTTTAGCAAGTAATTTGATTAGTTAAACTCTAATTATCTTGAACATAGTCTAAGTCCACTTTGAAATATTTGTGTTGTAGATCAATGGCTCACGCGATAGTCACCCTGAATTTTAATATGTTCCTAGAGAAGCTAAGTTGAAAGATGATGGAAGCAACATTGTAGACTAGGCTCGTAATCTTAAGTTGCTCCTGCAAGCTGGTAAGAAGGATTATGTCCTTAATGCTGTGCTAGGAGATGAACCACCAGCTAAGGCTGACCAAGATGTTAAGAACGCTTGGTTAACACGTAAGGAGGACTACTCAGTAGTTTAATGTGTAGTCTTGTATGGCTTAGAGCCGGGACTTCAACGTCGCTTTGAGCATCATGGAGCATTTGAGATGTTCCAGGAGTTGAAGTTTATCTTTCAAAAGAACACCCGGATCGAGAGGTATGAGACCTCCGATAAATTCTATGCTTGCAAGATGGAGGATAATTCGTCTGTCAGTGAACATGTGCTCAAAATGTCTGGGTACTCAAACCGTCTAGATGAGGTGGGGGTTGAATTCCCGCAAGAGGCTATCACTGACAGAATTCTTCAATCATTGCCACCAATCTACAAGAGCTTTGTGTTGAACTATAACATGCAAGGGATGAACAAGTCACCCAGCGAGTTATTCGCGATGCTGAAAGTCGCAGAGTCAAAACTCCGAAAAGAGCATCAAGTGTTGATGGTGAATAAGATCACTAGTTTCAAGAGAAACAACAAAGGCAAGAAGGGTAACACCAAGAAGAGCGGCAAACCTGTTGCCAATCCGACGAAGAAATCCAAGGCTGGACCTAAGCCTGAAACAGAGTGTTATTATTGCAAGCGACCGGGTCACTCGAAGCGCAACTGCCCCAAGTATCTGGCTGATAAGAAGGCGGCCAAGGAAAAATCAGGTATATTTGATATACATGTTATTGATGTGTACTTAACCAACTCTCGTAGTAGTGCCTGGGTATTCGATACCGGTTCTGTTGCTCATATTCGCAACTCAAAACAGGAATTGTGGAATAAACGAAGGTTGACGAAAGATGAAGTGACGATGCGTGTGGGAAATGGTTCCAAGGTTGATGCAATCTCCGTTGGCACAGTTTCACTTCAGTTACCATCAGGATTAGTTATGAACTTAAATAGTTGTTATTTAGTGCCTGCGTTAAGCATGAACATTATATCTGAATCTTGTTTATTGCGAGACGGTACTTGTTTAAGTCACAGAATAATGGTTGTTCTATTTCTATGAGTAATATCTTTTATGGTCATGCACCCAATGTGAGAGGATTGTTCATATTGAATCTTGATAGTGATGATACACATATACATAACATTGAGACCAAAAGAGTTAGAATTAACAATGATAGCGCCATGTTTTTTGGCACTGTTGCTTAGGTCATATTGGTGTAAAGCGCATGAAGAAACTCCATTCCGATGGACTTTTGGAGTCACTTGACTTTGATTCACTTGACACGTGCGAACCATGCTTCATGGGCAAGATGACTAAGACTCCGTTCTCCGGAACAATGGAGCGTGCAAGTGACTTGTTGGAAATCATACATACCGATGTGTGCGGTCCGATGAGTGTGGAGGCGCGCGGCGGATATCGTTATTTTCTCACCTTCACTAACGATTTGAGTAGATATGGTTATGTATACTTGATGAAGCACAAGTCTGAAATGTTTGAGAAGTTCAAGCAATTTTAGAGTGAAGTTGAAAATCATCGTAACAAGAAGATCAAGTTCCTACAGTCTGATCGTGGGGGTGAATATGTGAGTTTTGAGTTTGGTGCTCACTTAAGACAATGTGGAATTGTTTCACACTTGACACCGCCTGGAACACCACAGCGTAATGGTGTGTCCTAACATCGTAATCGTACTTTATTAGAGATGGTGCAATCTATGATGTCTCTTACCGATTTGCCATTATTGTTTTGGGGTTATGCATTAGAGACAACTGCATTCACTTTAAATAGGGCACCATCAAAATCCGTTGAGACGACACCATACGAACTGTGGTATGGCAAAAGACCAAAATTGTCGTTTCTTAAAGTTTGGGGATGTGATGCTTATGCCAAAGAGCTTTAGCCTAAAAAGCTGGAACTCAATGCGGAAAAGTGCGTCTTCATAGGTTACCCAAAAGAGACAATTGGGTATACCTTCTATCTCAAATCCGAGGGCAAAGTGTTTGTTGCTAAAAACGGAGCTTTTCTTGAGAAGAAGTTTCTCTCAAAAGAATTGAGTGGGAGGAAGATAGAACTTGATGAGGTTGTCGAACGTCTAATCCCTCTGGATGGTGGCGCAGGGAAAAGGGAAACCCCTGCCGTTGCGATGCCGATTGAGGAGGAAGTTGACGATGATGATCATGAAACTTCGGATCAAGTTCCTATCGGACCTCGCAGGTCAACAAGATCACGTACTGCTCCTGAGTGGTATGGTAATCATGTCTTATCAATTATGTTGTTAGACAACAATGAACCTGGGAATTAAGAATAAGCAATGGTGGGCCCGGATTCCAACAAATGGCTGGAGGCCATGAAGTCCGAGATAGGATCCATGTACGAGAACAAAGTGTGGACTTTGGAAGTACTACCTGAAGGCCGCAAGGCTATTCACAACAAATGGATCTTTAAGAAGAAGACGAACGCAGACAATAATGTGACCGTTTATAAAGCTCGACTTGTGGCAAAGGGTTTTTCACAAGTTCAAGGAGTTGACTATGATGAGACGTTCTCACCGGTAGCGATGCTTAATTCCGTCTGAATCATGTTAGCAATAGCTGCATTTTTCGATTATAAAATCTGGCAGATGGATGTCAAAACGGCGTTCCTTAGCGTTTTTCTTAAGTTACCGTTGTATATGATGCAACCCGAAGGTTTTGTCGATCCAAAGAATGCTAACAAAGTGTGCAAACTCCAGCGATCCATTTATGGACTGGTGCAACCATTTCGGAGTTAGAATAAGCGCTTTGATGAGGTGATCAAAGCATTTGGGTTTATACAAGTGGTTGGAGAATCTTGTATTTACAAGAAAGTGAGTGGGAGCTTGCTACTTCTTGAGCTTGCGTTGGTTTTTCCCTTGAAGAGGAAAGGGTTATGCAGCAAAGTAGAAGTAAGTATTTCCCTCAGTTTGAGAACCAAGGTATCAATCCAGTAGGAGTATCAAGATGAGGCACCAATGAACCTGCACAAAAGCAAACAAACTTGCACCCAACGCGATAAAGGGGTTGTCAATCCCTTCACGATACTTGCAAGGTGATATCTGAAGGAGATGAAAGGTGAAAAGAAATAAAAGTGCAGCAAAGTAATTTTGTAGATCTGAATGTATGATGTGTAAAATAGACCCGGGGGCCATAGTGTTCACTAAAATCTTCTCTCATGATAGCAAGTATTACGGTATGTGAACGAATTACTGTCGAGCAATTGATAGAATCGCGCAAAGTCATGACGATATCTAAGGTAATGATCATACATATAGGCATCACGTCCGAGACAGGTAGACCGATACTATCTGCATCTACTACTATTACTCCACACATCGACCGCTATCCAGCATGCATCTAGTGTATTAAGTTCATAACAAATGGAGTAACGCCTTAAGCAAGATGACATGATGTAGAGGGATAAATTCATGCAATATGATATAAACCCCATATTTTTACCCTTGATGGCAACAACACGATGCGTGCCTCGCTACCCCTTCTGTCACTAGGTGAGGACACCGCACGGTATGAACCCAAAACCAAGCACTTCTCCCATTGCAAGAATTATAGATCAAGTTGGCCAAACAAAACCCATAACTCGAAGAGAATTAAAAGGATACGAAATCATGCATATAAGAAATCAGAGGATACTCAAATATATTCATAGATAATCTGATCATAAATCAACAATTAATCGGATCTCGACAAACACACCGCAAAAGAAAGTTACATCGGATAGATCTCCATGAAGATCATGGAGAACTTTGTATTGAAGATCCAAGAGAGAGAAGAAGCCATCTAGCTACTAGCGATGGACTCGAAGGTCTGTGGTGAACTACTCACGTATCACCGGGGAGGCAATGGTGTTGATGAAGAAGCCCTCCGTGTTTGAATCCCCCTCCGGTAGGGCACCAAAACGGTCCGCAGATGGGATCTCGTGGAGACAGAAGCTTGCGGTGGCGGAACTCCCTATCTAGGTTTCTTTTGGGGGGTTTCTGTATTTATAGGAATTTATGGCGATGGAATTACGTCAGTTGGACCCACGAGGAGGTCACGATCCTTCTAGGCCCTCCCGGGGGGTAGGGCGCGCCTACCGGGCTCGTGACTCCCTCGTGGCTCTTTTGGCCTTCTTCCAAAGCTTCGGGGGTTGATACGTCCATTTTGCATCATGCTTTCATGTTGATATTTATTGCTTTTTGGGCTGTTATATTACTTGTGGTACCATATTTATGTCTTTTATCTCTTATTTTGCAAGGATTATTTGAAGAGGGAGAATTCAGGCAGCTGGAATTCTGGACTGGAAAAGGAGCAAATCCTAGTCCACTATTCTGCACATCTCCAAATGCCCTGAAAATTTACGTGGATTTTTTATGGAATATATTAAAAATACTGGGCGAAAGAACTACCGGAGGGGGGGCCACCAGGGCCCCACAAGCCCCCACTCCGCCACCACCCCCCTGGTGGCGGTGGGCAAGCTTGTGGGCTGCCTGAAGGCCCACTAGCCCCCCTCTTTTGCTATATGAAGTGTCCTGGTCTCGAAAAAAAAATCAATAGGAAGCTTTTCTTGGTTTCGCCGTCGCCACTAGGCGGAACTTGAGCAGATCCAATCTAGAGCTCCGGTAGGACGATCCTGCCGGGGAAACTTCCCTCCCGGAGGGGGAAATCGTCGCCATCGTCATCACCAACACTCCTCTTGTTGGAGGGGAGGCATCTTCATCAACATCTTCATCAGCACCATCTCCTCTCTAATCCCTAGTTCATCTCTTGTAATCAATCTTCATCTCGCGACTCCGATTGATACTTGTAAGGTTGCTAGTAGTGTTGATTACTCTTTGTAGTTGATGCTAGTTGGATTATTTGGTGGAAGAGTTTATGTTCAGATCCTTGATTCTATTCATTACACCTCTGGTCATTATTATGATTATGTCTTATGAGTAGTTACTTTTGTTCCTGAGGACATGGGATAAGTCATGTTAATAATAGTCATGTGAATTTGATATTTGTTCGGTATTTTGATATGATGTATATTGTTTTTCCTCTAGTGGTGTTATGTGAACGTCAACTACATAACACTTCACCATATTTGGGCCTAGAGGAAGGCATTGGGAAGTAGTAAGTAGATGATGGGTTGCTGGAGTGACAGAAGCTTAAACCCCAGTCTATGCGTTGCTTCGTGAGGGGCTGATTTGGATCCACTAGTTTAATGCTATGGTTAGACTTTGTCTTAATTCTTCTTTTGTAGTTGCGGATGCTTGCGAGAGAGGTTAATCATAAGTGGGATTCTTGTCCAAGTAAGGGCAGTACCCAAGCGCCGGTCCACCCACATATCAAACTATCAAAGTAACAAACGCGAATGATATGAACATGATGAAACTAGCATGACAGACATTACCGTGTGTCCTCGGGAGCGTTTTTCCTCCTATAAGACTTTGTTCAGGCTTGTCCCTTGCTACAAAAGGGATTGGGCCACTTGCTTCACCGTTGCTACTACTTGTTACTTGTTACTCTTTGCTTGATATGTTTCACCTCGCTACACAATCACTTGTTACCGCTACTTTTAGTGCTTGCAGTTATTACCTTGCTGAAATCCGTTTATCAGAGCCTTCTACTCCTCGTTGCGTTCGACACTATTACTTATCGAAAGGACTACGATTGATCCCCTATACGTGTGGGTCATCAAGACTCTTTTCTGGCACCGTTGCCGAGGAGTGAAGCGCCTTTGGTAAGTGGAAATTGGTAAGGAAACATTTATATAGTGTGCTGAAATTTATTGTCACTTGTCACTATGGAAACTCTTCCTTTGAGGAGCTTGTTCGGGGTATCTTCACCACGAATGGAAGCACGAGGAGTTTCTCCTCAACCTAAGGTACTTACTGAAAATATCTTTTATGAAATTCCTTTGGGTATGCTTGAGAAACTGCTGGCTAATCCTTTTACAGGAGATGGATCTTCACATCCAGACTTTGATCTAATCTATGTAGATGAAGTTTGTGGTTTATTTAAGCTTGTAGGTTTGCCCGAGGATGAGGTAAAGAAGAAAGTCTTTCCTTTATCTTTGAAGGATAAGGCCTTGACATGGTATAGGCTATGTGATGATGCTGGATCATGGGGCTACAATCGGTTGAAATTGGAATTTCATCAAAAGTTCTATCCTATGCATTTAGTACATCGTGATCGGAACTTTATTTATAACTTTTGGCCTCGTGACAGGGAAAGCATAGCTCAAGCTTGGGGGAGGCTTAAATCAATGCTATGTTCATGTCCCAATCATGAGCTCTCGAGAGAAATCATCACTCAAAATTTTTATGCTCGGCTTTCTCATGAAGATCGTACCATGCTTGACACTTCTTGTGCCGGTTCCTTTATGAAGAAGGATATTGATCACAAGTGGAATTTATTGGAGAGAATCAAACGCAACTCTCAAGATTGGGAGCTGGTGGAAGGTAAGGACTCAGGTATGAATTTCCAGTTTGATTGCGTTAAATCTTTTGTTGAGACAAACACTTCTAGAGATTTTAGCGCTAAGTTTGGACTTGACTCTGAGATAGTAGCTTCTCTATGTGAATCTTTTGCTGCTCATGTTGATCTTCCCAAAGAGAAGTGGTTTAAATATCATCCTCCTGTAGAAAGAAACATAGCCAAAACCAATCTAGTTGAGGAGAAAATCATAGCTTTTAGTGATCCTGTTGTTCCTTGTGCTTACACTGAGAAACCACCATACCCTGCTAGGATAAAGGATTATTCTAAAGCTCTAACTGTGATACGTAGGGGTTACATTAGACCACTTTCACCCCTTTAGGAGATTAGAGTTGAACCTAGTGTTGCTATTATCAAAGATCTCTTAGCCGAAGACATAGATGGGCATGTTATCAAATTCTGTGAGGACTCCGCTAGAATTGCTAAACCTCACGTGGAAGACACACACGGACCTGTAGTTGGCCTGCCCGTTGTTTCTGTTAAGATAGGACATCATTGTTACCATGGTTTATGTGATATGGGAGCTAGTGTTAGTGCAATACCCCGTTCTCTATATGGTGAAATCAAAGATGAGATTGCACCTGCTGAGTTAGAACCCATTGATGTCACTGTTACGCTTTCTAATAGAGACACTATCTGCCCTCTGGGAATTGTGGGAGACGTAGAAGTCCTGTGTGGTAAGACGAAGTATCCTACTGATTTCCTCGTCCTTGGTACTACACAAGATAGCTTTTGTCCCATCATATTTGGTAGACCCTTTCTCAACACTGTCAATGCTCACATTGATTGCATTAAGCAGAGTGTCACAGTAAGTTTCGAGGGTGTGTCTCATGAATTTAACTTGTCAAAGTTTGGAAGACAAACCCATGAAAGAGAGTCGTCTGGTAGAGATGAAATCATTGCTCTTGCCTCTATTGCCATACCTCCCACGGATCCTTTAGACAAATATCTGCTTGAGCATGAAAATGATATGCATATGGAGGAGAGAGATGAGATAGGTAGAATTTTCTTAGAACAACATCCTATTCTCAAGAATAATCTGCCTGTTGAACTGCTTGGGGATACTCCCCCACCAAAGGGTGATCTTGTGTTCGACCTTAAACAGTTGCCTGATACTCTTAAGTATGCCTATCTTGATGAGAAGGAGATATATCCTGTCATTATTAGTGCTCTCCTCTGAGAACGCGAAGAGAAGAAGTTACTAAAAAATATGAGGAAGCACTGCGCTGCTATTGGATATACTCTTGATGATCTTAAGGGTATTAGTCCTACTCTATGTCAGCACAAGATTAAAACCGATCCTGACTTTAAACCAGTTGCTGATCATCAAAGGAGATTAAATCCTAATATGAAAGAGGTCGTTAGAAAAGAAATATTAAAGCTTCTGGAAGCAGGAATCATTTATCCCGTTGCTCATAGTGATTGGGTAAGTCCAGTACATTGCGTACCCAAGAAGGGAGGTATCACCGTCGTTCCTAATGATAAGGATGAACTAATCCCACAAAGGATTATTACCGGCTATAGAATGGTGATAGACTTCCGGAAACTGAACAAGGCAACCAGGAAAGATCATTATCCTTTGCCGTTCATCGACGAAATGCTAGAAAGGCTATCAAAGCACACACACTTCTGCTTTCTAGACGGTTATTCAGGTTTCTTGCAAATACGTGTTGCACAATCTGATCAAGAGAAAACCACTTTCACCTGCCCTTTTGGTACCTTTGCCTATAGACATATGCCTTTTGGCTTATGTAATGCATCTGCCACCTTCCAAAGATGTATGATGGCTATATTCTCTGACTTTTGTGAAAATATTGTCGAGGTTTTCATGGATGACTTCTCCATTTACGGGTCTTCCTTTGATGATTGCCTCAACAACCTTGATCGTTCTTACAGAGATGCGAAGAAACCAACCTCGTCTTGAATTGGGAAAAGTGCCACTTTATGGTTAATGAAGGTATCGTCTTAGGACACAAAATCTCTGAAAGAGGCATTGAAGTTGATAAGGCTAAGGTTGATCAATTGAGAAAATGCCTTGCCCCACAGATATCAGAGGTATACGAAGTTTCTTAGGTCATGCTGGTTTCTATAGAAGGTTCATTAAAGTCTTCTCTAAGATTTCTAGGCCTCTTACCAACCTCCTACAGAAGGATGTTCCTTTTGTTTTTGATGAGGATTGTGAGGAAGCCTTTGAAATACTTAAGAAGGCTTTGATAACTGCACCTATTGTTCAACCACCTGACTGGAACTTGCCCTTTGAAATCATGTATGACGCTAGTGATTATGCTGTTGGTGCTGTTCTAGGACAAAGAGTTGACAAGAAGTTGAATGTCATTCACTACGCTAGTAAAACTCTAGACAGTGCCCAAAGAAACTATGCCACTACAGAGAAGGAATTTTTAGCAGTCGTGTTTGCATGTTAAAAGTTCAGATCTTACATAGTTGACTCCAAAGTCACTATTCACTCTGATCATGCTGCTATTAAGTACCTCATGGAGAAGAAGGACGCTAAGCCTAGGCTGATCAGATGAGTTCTCCTGCTACAGGAATTTGATTTGCACGTCGTTGACCGAAAGGGTGCTGATAACCCTGTAGCAGATAACTTGTCTAGGCTAGAGAATGTCCTTGATGACCCACTACCAATTGATGACAGCTTTCCTGATGAGCAATTAAATGTCATCTGCACTTCACTTAGTGCACCGTGGTATGCCGATTATGCAAACTATATCATAGCCAAATACATACCACCCAGTTTCACCTATCAACAAAAGAAGAAATTCTTCTTTGATTTGAGACACTACTTTTGGGATGATCCTCACCTTTATAAGGAAGGAGTAGATGGTGTTATTAGACGTTGTGTGCCTGAACATGAACAGGGACAGATCCTGCAGAAGTGTCATTCCGAAGCCTACGGAGGACACCATGCCGGAGATAGAACTGCCCATAAGGTATTGCAATCAGGTTTCTATTGGCCCACTCTCTTCAAGGATGCCCGTAAGTTTGTCTTGTCTTGTGACGAATGCCAAAGGATAGGGAACATCAGTAAGCGTTAAGAGATGCCTATGAACTATTCACTTATCATTGAACCATTTGATGTGTGGGGCTTTGATTATATGGGACCCTTCCCGAGTTCCAATGGGTACACTCACATCTTAGTTGGTGTGGATTACGTTACTAAGTGGGTAGAAGCTATCCCCACTAAAAATGATGATCACCACACCTCTATTAAGATGCTTAAAGGAGTCATATTCCCAAGATTTGGTGTCCCTAGATACTTGATGACTGATGGCGGTTCACACTTCATTCATGGTGTTTTCCGCAAGATGCTAGCTAAGTATGATGTCAACCATAGAGTTGCATATCTTTATCATCCTCAGTCCAGTGGTCAAGTTGAGTTGAGTAATAGGGAGATCAAGTTGATCCTACAAAAGACCGTCAATAGATCTCGAAAGAACTGGTCTAGCAAACTTGACGATGCACTATGTTCTTATAGGACTGCTTATAAGAATCCCATGGGCATGTCACCGTATAAAATGGTTTACGGTAAGGCCTGTCATTTACCTCTTGAGCTGGAACACAAAGCTTATTGGGCAATCAAAGAGCTCAACTTTGATTTCAAACTTGCCGGTGAGAAGTAGTTGTTTGATATCAGCTCGTTAGATGAATGGAGAGCCCAGGCATACGAGAATGCCAGGTTGTTCAAGGAAAAGGTTAAGAGATGGCACGACAAACGAATACATAAACGAGAGTTCAATGTAGGTGATTATGTCTTGCTATACAATTCTCGTTTGAGATTCTTTGCAGGCAAGCTTCTCTCTAAATGGGAAGGTCCCTGTGTTGTCAAGGAAGTATATCGTTCCGGTGCCATCAAAATCAATAACACGGAAGGAAATTTTCCTAGAGTGGTAAATGTGCAAAGAATCAAGCATTACATCTCTGGTACTCCCATAAATGTTGAGACCAATATCATCAATGTCATAACTCCAGAGGAGTACATAAGGGATGTTTATCAGCCTGTTTCAGACCTTGAAAATGAAGATGTATCTGTTTCGGCAAGAAATTGGACTCTGATACTTTTCCAATAGGAAATTTCTTCCGTTTTGGAATTTTTGGAAAATTAGAAAAATAAAAAGCAGTCGGAGAGCAAACGAGGCAGCCACAAGGGCCCACTCCGCCACCACCACCCGTGGTGGCGGTGGGCAAGCTTGTGGGCACCTCATGTGCCTCCCGGACTCCGATTTCTTGCGGAGGACTCCTTGTGGCCCAGAAAAAAATCAATATATAGTCGCCCAAAGGTTTTGATCTCCGTATCGCGTAGTTTTCCTCTATTTTCGTTTTGAGCTTGTTTCTACCGGAGATATAGATCATCATGACTTCCCCAAATGCTCCTAAGGACAAGATCTTCGAGAAGGTCATCAATCCCTACCTCACGGAAGTGCTTAAACACCCTCAATCTATCAAGATGAGCGAGGGGATGTTGCACATCCGTGATGTTGAGGGGCCTAAGAAGACCGAAAGCGTGGAGACGAGGCTCGAAGCAATGGAGCAACAAGTCTTCAAGTGCCAAGGGATGGTTGAGCGTGGAATCAACGCCAACCACACGATGATCACGGAGTTCACTAGCAATCACAAGATGGATGCCATTGATATTGGGAAACACCTCTCCAGGCTTTACGATGGGGTTGACCAACTTCAAGGCCAGATCTATGACATGCAGAATCAAAACTGTGAGTATGAGTACATATTTAAATCAATAAGGTTGGTTGCTGATTTGAGGATTTCAGCGACTCGTTCATCCTGCCATGATGGAACACCTATGCCTTGGAAGATGGAGGATCAGACTACTCCAACAACACCACCATCACCACCAAAGGAAGACAACTAAGCATTGGTATGGGCAATCCTCTTGGCTTCTGCCAAGCTTGGGGGAGTTGCCCCGGTATCGTATCACCTTTATATCTTTTGCTTTTACCTTTGTTTTAGTTCTTTCCTTTTCAGTTTTTATTTCTTCTTTTAGAGGAATAAGTCTTTAGTTCTTAGTTTTAGTCTTTTTCTTTTGTCTCTCCCCGATGTATTCGAGCTTACGAGCTATATAATAAAGAGTGTCATAGTCAAGGGTTTTGCTTTGTGCCATGATCAAAAAGTATGAAAAGAATGATAGCATGAAAGATCATGAGACAATCTTATGGAAAGTGATAACTTCACTTATGACACGTATGATGATTGAAACTTGTTGAGAATAAATCAACATAGACATTAGTCATTGTTGCAATTAATAAGAAGTAATAAGGAAATAGAGGTTCACATATAAATATATCATCTTAGACACTTTTTACAATTGTGAGCACTCACCAAACTATTACATGCCTAGGAGTAGATGTTGGACAAGGAAGACAACATAATGAATTGTGTTTGCTTGGTTCCAAACAATGTTATATGATTAGAGATCCCTTAGCATGTGACGATTGCTTCCACCTCATATTAGCCAAAACTCCTGCACCATGTAGAGATACTACTTGTGCATCCATAAACCTTCAACCTAGTTTTGCCATGAGAGTCTACCATACCTACCTATGGATTGAATAAGATCCTTCAAGTAAGTTGTCATCGGTGCAAGCAATAAAAATTGCACTCTAATATGTATGATCTATTAGTGTGTGGAAAATAAGCTTTGTACGAACCTGTGATGAGGAAGACATAAAAGCGACAGACTGCATAATAAAGTTCTTTGTCACAGGAGGCAATATAAAGTGACGTTCCTCCGCACTAAGAGGACACGCATCCAAACCTCAAAAGCACGTGACAACGTCTGCTTCCCTCTGCGAAGGGCCTATCTTGTACCTTTCCTTTTTACCCTTGTAAGAGTCATGGTGATCATCACCAATTCCCCTTTTGCCTTTGTCTTGGCTACCGTCACATGCTTGGGAAAGATCTATATTCATATATCAACTTGGAGTTGAGTACTCATTCTTTATCATTGTTGACTTTACCCTTGAGGTAAACCGTTGGGAGGCAAAACTATAAGCCCCTATCTTCCTCTGTGTCCAGCTGAAACTTTGACACCATGAGTACCACGTGAGTTGTAACAATTGTGGAAAACAAAAGAGATGATTGAGTATGTGGGTTTGCCTTACAAGCTCTTATTTGACTCTTTCTAATGTTGTGATAAATTGCAATTGCTTCAATGACTATGGACTATTGTTGGTTACTTCTCGGTAAGGTTTTTGCTTCATGCTTTGCTTTGTGAAGGAATTGTTACTTTCCCATAAGGATCTTTATGATATATTGTTGTTCTATGTGTGATCATGATGCCCTCATGTCCATATTATGTTTTATCGACACCTTCGTCCCTCAACATGTGGACATGTTTATGGAACTTGGTTTTCGCTTGAGTACAAGCGAGGTCTAAGCTTGGGGGAGTTGATACGTCCATTTTGCATCATGCTTTCATGTTGATATTTATTGCTTTTTGGGATGTTATATTAGTTGTGGTACCGTATTTATGCCTTTTCTCTCTTATTTTGCAAGGATTATCTGAAGAGGGAGAATTCAGGCAGCTGGAATTCTGGACTGGAAAAGGAGAAAATCCTAGTCCACTATTCTGCACATCTCCAAATGCTCTGAACATTTACGTGGATTTTTTCTGGAATATATTAAAAATACTGGGCAAAAGAACTACCGGAGGGGCGCCACGAGGGCCCCACAAGCCCCCACTCCGCCACCACCCCCTGGTGGCGGTGGGCAAGCTTGTGGGCTGCCTGAAGGCTCACTAGCCCCCCTCTTTTGCTATATGAAGCGTCCTAGTCTGGAAAAAATCAATAGGGAGCTTTTTCGTGGTTTCGTCGCCGCCACGAGGCGGAACTTGAGCAGATCCAATCTAGAGCTCCAGCAGGATGATCCTGTCGGGGAAACTTCCCTCCCGGAGGGGGAAATCGTCGCCATCGTCATCACCAACACTCCTCTCGTCGGAGGGGAGGCATCTTCATCAACATATTCATCAACACCATCTCCTCTCCAATCCCTAGTTCATCTCTTGTAATCAATCTTCGTCTCGCGACTCCGATTGGTACTTGTAAGGTTGCTAGTTGTTGATTACTCTTTGTAGTTGATGCTAGTTGGATTATTTGGTGGAAGAGTTTATGTTCATATCCTTGATGCTATTCATTACACCTCTGGTCATGATTATGATTATGTCTTGTGAGTAGTTACTTTTGTTCCCGAGGACATGGGATAAGTCATGTGAATAATAGTCATGTGAATTTGATATTCGTTCGGTATTTTGATATGTTGTATGTTGTTTTTCCTCTAGTGGTGTTATGTGAACGTCGACTACATAACACTTCACCATATTTGGGCCTATAGGAAGGCATTGGGAAGTAGTAAGTAGATGATGGGTTGTTGGAGTGACAGAAGCTTAAACCCCAGTCTATGCGTTGCTTCGTGAGGGGCTGATTTGGATCTGCTAGTTTAATGCTATGGTTAGACTTTGTCTTAATTCTTCTTTTGTAGTTGCGGATGCTTGCGAGAGAGGTTAATCATAAGTGGGATGCTTGTCCAAGTAAGGGCAGTACCCAAGCGCCGGTCCACCCACATATCAAACTATCAAAGTAACGAACGCGAATGATATGAACATGATGAAACTAGCATGACAGAAATTCCCGTGTGTCCTCGGGAGTGTTTTTCCCCCTATAAGACTTTGTTCAGGCTTGTCCCTTGCTACAAAAGGGATTGGGACACTTGCTGCACCGTTGCTACTACTTGTTACTTGTTACTCTTTGCTTTCTACGTTTCACCTCGCTACACAATCACTTGTTACCGCTACTTTCAGTGCTTGCAGTTATTACCTTGCTGAAATCCGTTTATCAGAGCCTTCTGCTCCTCGTTGGTGTAAGTGAATCTAGTGCCCCTTAGTGATTTTGGTGGTTTGAAGACTTATAGGTTAAGTATCTAATGTGTTCTTGAGTGTACACAGGATCTATAAGTCACTGAGGAGTTTGAAATATTTGATGAATATCGACCCCTATAAATGTATATCTTCGGTTGAAGAAATTGGTCTGAAGCTGAAGAATTGAATCGCGAAGAATCGGTGATGAAATTGATATTCCTCATGAAGATATTGAAATTGAGGAATTCGGTGTGTCCTGAAGAAAATCATTCTGAAGACTTTGAAGCATGAAGATTTACTCTTTCTGTTTTACTTTCTTCACACTTGAGTAATAGGAACACCGTACTATTAAAGGGGGTCGAAGTTACACTTTGGAATGAATTTCCTCATGATGCTCAACCCAAGCCTAATCCTACCAAAAGCCTCAAGTGAGGAATACTAGTGACATGAGGACTCTCAGAGTTGAGGGTTCCGACCGTTTCGATAGCCACGCCACATCATTGGTCTTATCCACACCAACGGTCATATTATTTAAGGGCATTAGTGTCAAATCATGTCGGGATGCTCCCAGGCTATAAATAGCCGCCCCCCACAACCATTAGCTGGTTGGCTGCTCCGTTAGAAACTGACACTTGTCATAAGAGCAACCCAATTCCTCAGAGTCTTCGAGAGTAATTCATCAGTGAGGAAATACCCCAAACACCAAACCACAAACCTAGAACCAAGTGATTGAGCATCACTGAAGAAGTTGTTCCTGTGTGGGACTGAAGCCTTTTACCTTTGAGGACTGTGCATCCTCCAGACGGTTAGGCATCATGGTCTAGAGCAATCCAGCAGTCAATTGTGGATCGCCGGGTCACCAAGTTTGTGAGGGTTTGGTAGTCTGCCCTGAAGACTTACCACGAGTGTTGGGCGAGGACTGTGTGTTCTTAGCCCAAGGAGAACACGGTAGGGACTGTGTGTCCCGGGACTGTGTGTCCTTTGGTTTCAATACCAAGCCGCTCCAAACCAGATGTACAACTGTCACAGCAGTTGGAACTGGGTCATCAACTACTGTCTTCGCTGTGAAACGGGTTCTAATTCCTCAACTACTTACTTTCCTCAGATTATGTGTTGATGACTTTCACTGTTACTGTTTGAAGAATTTGCTGAAGACTTTCTTTGAAATTCCTCAACCCCAAATTCTTCACGCTAGTTAATCCTCATATGTTTTCTACGTGCCTACTCACTGTGCAATCTGTTTTCACATTCCTCACACTGAAAAACTGCTGTTGTGAAACTTTGCACTTCTGATCCTTTACTGTTTCCGCTGTAAGTTAGTCATCAGTGAGGAATTTCCTCAAAAGGAATTTCCTTAGTGGTGAAATTCTAAAAATCTCCTATTCACCCCCTCTAGTCGATATAATGCACTTTCAATTGGTATCAGAGCAAGGTACTCCCTTGTTCTGTGTGATTTTGGTTTAACCACTTGGAGTTTTAGTTATGTCGACTGCAGGCATGTTTAATTTTACTGCAGCATGTCCTACTTTCGAAGGAAAGAACTTTCCCTTCTGGAAGAACAAGATGCAAATGCATCTACAAGCTACTGACAATGATCTCTGGTATATTGTGGAACATGGCGTCCCCATCATCTCTGCTAGTGTCTCTGCCGCGGATGTGAAGAAATTCGAACAACTTGATTCTCAAGCGAAGAATATCATCTGTGGCCATCTGAGCCCAGGTCAGTTTGGAAGAGTGAGTGCTTTGGGCTCTGCAACACTTATCTGGGAGAGACTGTGCAAAGTAAATGAAGGAGTATCAACCCAGCGTGACTCTCGTGTCGATATTCTTCGCAATCTCTTCAATTGCTTCAAGAGGCATGACAATGAAAGCTGCCAAGATACCTTTGATCGCCTCACTGTCATATCAAATTAACTGCAAGCACTGGGAGCTCGAGACATTACTGATCACGAAGTTGTGAAGAAACTGCTAAGATCTTTGGATTCTTCATTTGATACTTTAGTACTGATGATTCAAGAAAGACCAGACTACAAGATGCTTGATCCAGCTGATATACTCGAAAGACTCAATACTCATGAATTCCAGCTAGAAGAAAAGAAAGACCTATATGGACCAAGCTATTCTAGAGCACGTGCACTGAAGGCTAGAGCAATTTCCTCATCTGAAGAAGAAGATTCGGATGATAGCATTGGTGACCCTGAAGAATTTGGACAAGAGCTTGCAATGTTTGTGAGGAAATTCCAGAGGTTTACACGACGTGGCTAGTTCAGTAGATCTTCAAGAAGAGACATGAGGAAATCAGAATCTTCATCTCAGGACTACAAGAAAAGAACCTGCCACAAATGCAAGAAATCATGTCATTACATTGCTGACTGTCCCCGTTGGGGAAAGGAATCAAAGAAGAATAAATACAAGGATGACAGTTCTGATGACTCGAAGAAGAAGAAGAAATCTTCAAAATCCTCATCTTCAGAGCCCTCATCGCACAAGAAGACTAGTTTCAGAAAGGCTCGGGCACTTATTGGCAAGGAAATGGATTCCGAGGCAAAATCAGAGGAATGTGATGAAGAAGAGGGTTCTAATGAAGACTCAGAATCCGGACAGGCTAGTCTTGCACTGGCAACCACTTTCGTCAGCAAGTCAATCTTCAACCTTGAAGAAGATGATCACACCATCCACACTGATGACTATGCTGATGACTTCGCTCCAACCTATTGCTTCATGGCAAAAGGTTCAAAGGTACCGAATGATGCTTCCTCCTCTGATTCAAGTGACTGTGAACCTGATGATTATAAAAAACACAGTTACAGTAAACTTGCTATCATTGCCACTAAACAACAAACTGCCCTGGAAAAGCTTCAGAAACTGCTAGATAGAAGTGATGATCTGTTGAATGATGAAATGAATCTTACCCAAATCCTCACTGAAGATGTGAAAAGTCTTCAGTCTAGATTTGATAATCTTCAAGATTGTTATGATACACTCCTCGCTGATCATGAGAAACTTTCCTATGAGTTTCTTCAAAGGAAGCTTGATCTAGAGAAGCTGAGGATTTCTCATGATGATCTTCGTATGGAAAATGATTCATTACTAGCTCAACAAATCAGCGCTGCTCAAGCTGAATTCATTCCTCCATGTCTTAAATGCATTGAATGCGAAACTGCTAATTCTTCACCAGAATCATCAAATGCTTCTATTGCTACAAATTCTTCCACTACACCTGTAGTGTCTATTTCCTCACTTGAGGAAAACACAAATGTTACTGATGAAAATGCAGGGTTGAAGGAATTGTATGAGACAGGAATATACAAAAGCCTCAAAGGACATCAAACCCTTTGTGATGTGCTCAAAAAGCAGATCTTTAACAGGAACCCGAGGAAAGAAGGAATTGCCTTTGAGAGGAAATTAAATGCTGATGGATCTTATTGGAAACCTGAGCAGTATCCCAAAACCTCATGGGTTGCTGCTACTGGGCCTCCTCTTGATCCATCCAATCTAACTCGCTTTTCATGTGAATTATCCTACTCCTCAGATGAGTCATTTGACTCCAACTATAAACTGTTCAAAAATCAATCTCGTGAAGTATTTGCTCGATATGTTGGAACTAACTGCAGGAATGGTCCTCCCTTGAGGAAAATCTGGGTTCCTAAAAGCTGTCTTGAAAATCTTCAGGTGAATGTCCTCATGACACCACCAATGAAGAATGTGAACCCCAGATCAAATCCCTCAGGAGGACCAAAGTCTTCAAGAGGATCAAAATCCTCAACTGGTCAAACATGTAGGGAAACTACAAGGAATATGAATATGAGCGTTACTCTTCAAATCATTATGTTCATAAATCCTCAAACCAGTTCTCTGCATATTCATATGAGTACTTTAACCCCCCTATTGTTAAGAGAAGTGGATTAGCTTCAATGCCACCTTTCTCATATGGTGCTCGCAGGATGATGAATGCTTTACCACCCCTTGAGATGTGGGTGATGAAGAAATTGAACTAATCACTTCTGCAGGTTAGGTCTCCAGATGAAAATCATCATATGAAGAATTTATTGGAGACCTGAGGAAATGCTTGATAGGACGCAAGCTAATATTGATGAAATAGAAATATTTCACACGTCCTTATAATTCTGTTGTGATGAAATTCTTATCTGATGAAATTGATATCATATTCTTCAAACCCGAAGCATATGAGATGGTAAGCTGTACTAATTCACCTGCGGGATGACAAACCCAAGAATACTGAGTGGGTTCTTGATAGTGGCTGCACACATCACATGACTGGTGATAAAAACTTGCTGATGAATATGCCACTAACTCCATCACCTCTGAAGCAAATCACATATGCTGACAAAGGTAAAAGCAAGGTATTGGGACTTGGCAAAGTGGCTATTTCCAAGGATAGGCATATGGACAAAGTGATGCTTGTTGAATCCCTTGGTTTTAACCTCATGTCAGTCTCGATGCTTTGTGATCTTGATATGATTGTTATCTTTGGTAGATATAGATGTGTAGTCATCATGGAATCTGACAGATCCAAAGTCTTCGAAGGTGTAAGAAGAGGGGATTTGTACATTGTTGATTTCTCTACAGGTCCTCAACCAGCCACTTGCTTACTAGCAGAAACCTCAGAAGGATGGCTGTGGCACCGAAGACTAGGTCATGCCGGCATGAGGAATTTTCACATGCTCGCGAAGAAGAAGCATGTCATCGACATCGAATCAGTCAAATTCCTCAAGGATCATCTCTGCGGTGCATGTGAATCTGGGAAAATGACCAGATCCAAGCATCCCTCAAAGACTATCATGACCACTACACGTCCCTTCGAATTGCTTCATATGGATCTATTTGTACCTACTCACTATGCCACACTAACCAATGCAGCATCCTTATATGGCTTCGTCATAGTTGATGATTATTCCAGATATACATGGGTGCATATCATAGTATATAAAACTGAAGTGCAGGAAATCTTCAAACGATTTTCTTCAAGGGCCTCGACGAACTTTGGCATCAAGATCAAACATATCAGGAGTGATAATGGAACAGAGTTCAAAAACACTGGTCTTGATGATTATCTTGATGAACTTGGTATTACTCATGAATTATCTGCTCCTTATACTCCTCAGCAGAACGGTGTCGTCGAAAGGAAGAACAAGACTCTGGTTGAGATGGCAAGAACTATGCTTGAAGAATATCAGACTCCTCGTCGCTTTTGGCGTGAAGCAATCAACACTGCATGCCATATCATCAACAGGGTATATCTTCACAAATTCCTCAAGAAAACCTCATATGAACTCCTCACTCATAAGAAACCCAATGTAAGTTATTTCAAAGTCTTCGGTGCAAAATGTTGGATTAGAGATCCTCACCATAGCTCAAAATTTGCACCTAAGGCACATGAGGGTTTTATGCTCGGTTATGGAAAGGACTCGCACACCTACAGAGTCTTCAACAACTATCACAACAAAGTTGTTGAGACTGTAGATGTGCGGTTCGATGAAACTAATGGCTCGCAAAGAGAGCAATTGCCTTCTGATCTAGATAAGCTGTCTCCTGAGGAAGCAATAAAGCTCAAACCTATTGAAGACATTGTTCCCACTGAGGAAATTGATGAATAAACCATCCCCATCACTGATGAAAATCAAGAAGATGCTCCTGAGGAAATTGCTCCAGAACCACTTCCTCAGCCCAGATGAAATCCTCAACCAGCTCATCCGAGGATTGCAAATGAAGTAGAACTTGACAAAATCCTCAACAACATCAACGCGCCAGGTCCTCTCACTCGCTCAAAAGCTTCACACTTAGTTAACTTTTGTGGGCATTTTTCCTTTGTATCTATCACAGAACCCTCAAAAGTTGCTGAGGCTTTCCTGGAACCGGAGTGGATCCAAGCTATGCAAGACGAACTTCTTCAATTCAAGATGAATGACGTATGGGAGCTCGTCAAACAACCAGATCCTCGCAAGTACAACATCATCGGTACCAAGTGGATTTTCCGAAACAAGCAAGATGAGGACGATCAAGTGGTGAGGAACAAGGTACGACTTGTAGCCCAAGGCTACACCCAGGTTGAAGGAATAGATTTCGATGAAACTTTTGCACCTGTTGCTAGACTTGAAGCTATTCGAATACTACTTGCTTATGCTAATCATCATAACATCATATTACATCAAATGGATGTGAAAAGTGCATTCCTCAATGGTAAGATTGAGGAAGAAGTATATGTTGCTCAACCCCCAGGTTTTGAGGATCCAAAGAATCCAGACAAAGTCTTCAGACTCAAAAAGGCGCTCTATGGTCTCAAGCAAGCCCCTCGGGCATGGTATGACACATTGAAGGAATTCCTCATGAAGAAAGGCTTCAAACCTGGTTCACTCGATCCAACTCTTTTCACTAAATCCTATGATAATGAGCTATTTGTGTGTCAAATATATGTCGATGATATCATATTTGGCTGTACTGACAAACGATACACTGATGAATTTTCTTACATGATGAGTGAAGAATATCAGATGTCTATGATGGGGGAGCTGAAATTCTTCTTAGGTCTTCAAATTCGTCAACAACGCAATGGAATCTTCATATCACAGGAGAAATACCTCAAGGATGTTCTGAGGAAGTTCGACATGCATGAATGCAAAGGTGCCAAGACTCCAATGCCTACCAACGACCATCTCGGCACTGATGAAAATGGTAAAGAATTTGATCAGCAGGTATATCGCTCTATGATTGGCTCTTTATTGTATCTATGTGCATCTAGGCCAGATATAATGCTTAGTGTTTGCATGTGTGCACGTTTTCAAGCAAAACCGAAGGAATGACACCATAAGGCTGTGAAGCATATTCTTTGATACTTAGATCACACACCAACACTAGGATTATGGTATCCCAAGGGCTCCAATCTTCATCTGGTAGGATATTCTGATTCTGACTATGCTGGTGATCGTGTGGATCTCAAGTCAACTTCTGGTACATGTCATTTCCTCGGAAGATCACTAGTTTGTTGGTCCTCAAAGAAGAAGAACTGCGTATCACTCTCCACTGCCGAAGCGGAGTACATTGCTGTTGGTTCATGCTATGCTCAGTTACTATAGATGAAGCAAACCCTCAAGGACTACGGCATCAACATGAAGAATGTGCCTCTCTACTGTGACAATGAGAGTGCAATCAAGATTGCATACAACCCAGTACAACACTCGAAGACTAAGCACATCCATATTCGTCATCATTTTCTTCGGGACCATGTCCTCAAGGGAAATATCCTCATCGACCATGTGAAGACTGATGATCAACTGGCAGATATCTTCACTAAGCCCTTGGATGAGAAAAGATTTTGCAAGTTGCGTTGTGAGCTAAATATCTTAGAATCTTCAAATATTTTGTAAAAACATGCACACATCCTAACACTTATGCAAAATTGATGACTTAGATGTGCAACACATGATGAATCGATTTTCTTCAACTGATGAAGAATATCACTCTGAATGTGAAGAAATCAACGAAGAAATTGATTCTCAGGGCCCTACGACAATTGTATGCGGCGTCTGTAATCAACATTCTTATATGGTGGGTCACGCCACCGCCCAACGTGAAATTCCTCAAGTTGATTTTCTTCAATGTTCCATTTCCTCAAAATGTGTTTTTCTTCAAAACAGTTGTTCTTCATTGTGACGATTTACCACAAAATCCTCAAGTTACTCAAATCTTCAAAAACTCTTGATGAGTTTCGTTTGACTAGATAGACTATGATTTCAAGTCCTCAACATCATTCACTTATAGCTATTTCTTCAAGTTGATATTTCATCTAAGTGAATGTGATCGGACCCTACTTTCCCTCTATGCTATTCTCACCCAGTCTATTCGATTCTTCATATGCGTTCTACTTGAAACTTTGTTCGAAATCCTCACCGCGTCCTTGTCAGCTAATGATTATGTAACAAAATCCTCAACTCTTCAAAAATGTTTCTTTAATGCACAGTAACTGAACCCCACTTCCCACGTTCGGATAACCACGATCTCCACTATCTCCACCGCCTTGCTCGGGAGCTACACGTGTCCTGCGGAGACGTAGAGGCAGGGGCTGTTTGGTCCGAATTCTTCGTGCCAACAGTAACTGCATGGATACAAATATGTCCTTATCCCCCTTGGCAAATAGTTCTTCGCCCCATCGCTCTCCTGCTACAGCAAAAAGCACCGAACCCTAGCGCCACGCCTGGAAGTCTCGTCGCCGGCGAAGAAGAGCTTCACTGCCTCGACTTCTCCGTCGCCGGAACCACGCCGGAGTCGGACCATCTTCGTCCGTCGCCGCCATAGACGTCCTCTGCTGCCGGGTTAGGGCGCATTGGACACGCACCGAAGAGCTTCTCTCTACAACTTTTTTGTGTTCTTCGTGCGCGCCTTCAAGGGTAAATAAAAACCCTATTTTTACGGCAAGTTAGATCTACTATTTTACATCTCCGATGTGAAATCTGTTTTTCCTCAAGAATCCATATGCACCTGATTCCTCAAACACTGCCTATCACCACACCATTGATGAACTAAGCATCTAAGTTTTTCACGAGATTCCTCAATTGTGCGAATTTTCAGATCTGTACAACTCTGGAACCCAAGAACAGTATGCTTAGGCAAATTCCTCAACTGTCAAACTTTTTCATTTTCTTCAAATCTGAGAACGCATATGACCTCTCCAAATTCCTCGCAACTATACTCTGTTCACAGGTACACACATGTCAACTGATGAATCTCTTGGTTCTCATCACATTAACTCATTTGCAGCGTTTCTTGAAGAAAATCTTCAAGTCTCATCAGAATCCTCAAGAGTTCAATCTCATCAGCAAAATCCTCAACTGAAGAAAATGGAGGATGACAGAAAGCAGAAGGGAGGGAAGAAACTTGAGCAGAATACAACTTTGGATATCCCTGAGGATATTTACTTGGACTATTGCACACCTGATGAAAATGAAACAATGGCCAAGAGAAAGATTCGGCTTCAGAAGATAGAACGCCGATGGGCTAAGGAATGGAAGGAATACATATTTGTCACTGCCAAGTATGCGAAGAAATTCGCTCTTAAGCCTCCTGGCAAACGGGCCCCACTTGAGGCTCATCAAGTAGCACATCCCTCAAGCCTCCAGACCCTTGATGACTATCCTGATGAAAAGGACAAGCATTTGGCTAAGCTCAAGAAGCAGGCAGATGCTGCGGTGAGGAAATTCAATGAATCCTCAGCTGCTGCTTCAACTGCACCTACTTCCTCTGCCGCCGAGACCTCTGGTTCAGCAATTCCTCAACCAAAGTCCATGCCGTCAAAACCAAGGGCTCCAAAGCCTCAAGAGAAACCGGCTTAGGCATTAGTTACAAAACCCTCAGCACCAAAATTCTCAGTGCAAAAATCCTCAGCACCACCACCAAAGCCTCAAGAGAAACCAGAACTGAAGCCGGTCATGAAGCCAATGCCCGCTACCTCCAGCTCCTCACTCCCAGCTGCAACCAACTCGGAGGCAAAGTCTTCACCACCTCCTGTGAAGACTCAGGTGTTTGCTGAAAGAGCAACATAGCCAAGCCCCAGCAAAATCATCACCATCCTGTCTGCATCAGAGGGTAGTGATAAATATGATGATCAAACCCTGCAAGCTATAATCAGAAACAAGCAGGAGAGGGTAGCTCAAGCTTCTGGTAGCGCCATTCCTCTGGCCATGGACCCCAACACTCCGCTTGATGATCTGAAACTTCCCGTGGCATCAGCCACATGGTGGACACATTCATCAACGAGGCCAAGTGGAAGGAGCAGCAAGCCAAACAGGCCAAAGTTGCTAAGCTCAAGAAGGAGAAATTCCTCAAGAAGAATTTCCTCAACTTGACGCGTGATGCACTGGTGTCAACACAGGCTGAGTTGAAGACTTTGACTGATAAGTACTCCAAGCTATCTGATCGTCAGAGTCTCAAGAGCAGTTTCATAAAATTTGCCACTAAAGCTGTTGACGACTACAACAAGAAGGCTGCCCCTCCAGCACCAACTCCTCAGCCTCTGATTGAAGAGCCAGCTGATGAATCTCCTCAAGCTGATGAAACTCCTCAAGCTGAGGAAATACCCCAAGAAAGCCCTGTGGATGTACCGGCTATTGAAGAAATCACCACGGAAAATACAGCTGATGAATCTGCTACAGCTGGTGAGACTGCCCCTGATCCAGCTGCTGCATCAAAGCAAGCTGATGACTCTGGTCCAGCTGGTTCCTCAAAGCCAGCTGATGAATCTGTCGAGAGAACCCCTTCACCAAAAGCTTCAAAGGTGAAGAAGATGAGTCTGTCTGCAACAGATGTGAAGAAAACCAGGACTGCTGAGAAGGAAGTCAAAAAGAGAAAGGCCTCCTCAGCAGAAGAAGAATCTGAGGCCAAGCGCCTCAAAGCGCTTGAAGATAATACTCCACTGGACCCTGTGCCCCTCAACGTCGCTCCGTCTTATGAAATGGTCACCTTTGCAGACCAGGAGAAAGGGACAGATGAGGAAATGTAGGATGCCGCATCTGAGGAACACACTGACAAAGAAATTCGTATTGACGACAGTCCTCAGCCCTCCATTCCTCAGGAAGACACTGCACAAGGATCAGCTACACCAGCTGATGAAACTGCCTCTGTCACCAAGCAAGCTGAGGAAGAGCAAAGTGAAATTCCTCAAGCTGATGAAATTCAAAGTCCTGAAAAAAATCCTCCAGATGAGGAACAGGCTGACCCAACTCCTCCAACTGAGCAAGATCTTCACACTGAGGCTCAGAATGAACCTATTCCTTCTCCGGAGCAGAACCCTCAACAGGATGCTCTAGTTGATGAAATACCTCAGCCTGATGCCCAGCCTGAAGCCCAAGCTGATGAAATTCCTCACCCTAAGGACGATGGTGAGGAAAATGCACCAGACCAAGAAAATGCTTTTGTCGTGCTGAACCCAGAGACTGCAATTGTTGTCTCCCCTCCAGTTCCTCAGCAAGATCTTCAGCCAATGCAGCGTCAGCCATTCTCCAAGCGACCGCAGTTTCAAAAGGAGAACTTCTTTGAAGAACGGATGTACTTCATTGGAGAGAATCCCTATGATAAGCCTCAAATGAGACATCTGAAGTTTTGGACGAGGACACAGCTGAATTACTATGCCTGTGTGTTGTGTGGAAGAAACAAGATATTCCAGCACAGGCATATTCCTTACGTTGAACTTGAAGCAATACCATGCCTAGCTCCAGTCCTAAATGTCCTTCATGAAGCTGGCCTGCTACCAATGTGCTCAGACATCTCTGATTGGAACAGTGAGCTCATTCTTCAGTTTTATGCCACTCTTCACATATCTGGCGATCCTGAATACATTAACACCTGGGTGTATGACTAGATGACGCACAACACTCACTACAAGGCTCCTGCTACTGAGCTCCTCCGTGAACTACCAGTATCAATTCCCTCAGAGAAGGCTGTGAATCTTTACGGTGAGGGTGAACTGCCCAATGGGATTATGGAAGTCCTCATGAAGCCTTTGGCTGAAGGGCAACCACCGAGAAAAACCTTTCTCGTCCACGATCTCAAATATACACCAAGGTCTGTTTATAGAATCCTCTGCAGTGTGCTCGCGCCGATCAAAAGCCATGATGATGAAGAAGATGTCATAGGCATCATGAAGAATATCCTCTTCAACATCATCCATGGTATTCCTATCAACATACATGATTTCTTCTTGAGGACTTTGGCCGACAATGCTATGTGTACATTTGATCACAAGATATATGCCCCATGGATCATGAGATTCATCAGGACAAGGACTGGCATCAACTTCCACGCTGATTTCAACAACCATGTTGGTTATATGCCTCCTATCAGGGTCAACAAGAAGACTTTCGAGCCAGTTGAAGGAAAAGGCAAGTCAGTGATTGATGAAGGCCGTAGGCCCCTTGATGGCCAATTCAGAGAGCCGGAAGCTTATTCTTCATGGGATGATACTGAGACTCATCCGCCAAGCCCTGTTGCTCCTCGCGTGATGAATACAAGAGAGCTTCTCCTCAGTCTTCACCAGAAGGTGGATCGCAATCACAAGTGGGTCAAACGCCAGTTTGGCGCCATTGTGAAAACCCTCACTGAAACACGGAACTCTGTGAAGCTTAACCATCACTATCTGCATGAGGTTTTTGATCGCACCTGGGCTACACTTGCTCATCTGAAGACTCAGACAGAACTTGAAGAATTGGACTTTGAGCGAGACTTTGACTGGTCGTGGCCTCCCAAGAAGAAGTTCAGGCCAATTCCAGTTCCAGACCTTGAAGACAGTTCCTGTTCTTCATTCCGCACTGCTGAATCTGATGAAGAACAACTCGACACTACCACCGGTCCAAGAAAGAAGACTACTCCCAAGAAGCATCACGCCACTTCATCAACCACCAAGAAGTGAAGTCTTCACGGGCGTTAGTCCTTAGTTTGTCCTTTTTTTGTCACTTGATGACAAAGGGGGAGAAACTTGAGATTTAGTCTTCAACGGGATATTTTGGGGCTTATGAACTATATTTAAGTTACAAACTCTTGGCTCTTCTGAAGTTTTTATGTAATGAGTTGTAACTTATGACCGATGGTACTTTGACGCTTTTGAACGTTTTTCTTCGCATGCTTATTCCTCAAGTTTTAATGCTTGCATGCTGGAATTTGTCAGATACCATTTTTCATCATGCATCTTCATTTTCTTCATACTATATGTTACATGTATGCATGATTTACAAGACTCAGGGGGAGATCTCCATGATATAAATCATCAATGTACATTTGCTGTGAAAAGCAAAATCCTCAAGATATGCACATCTTCAGGGGGAGTCTCTCTGAATCTTGATTTCAAATTCCTCAAATGAGTATTTACACTTCATATTTTTGATCCCTGTTGAAGACTTAACCTAATTGTCATCAACCACCAAAAAGGGGGAAATTGTAAGTGCATCTAGTGCCCCTTAGTGATTTTGGTGGTTTGAAGACTTATAGGTTAAGTATCTAATGTGTTCTTGAGTGTACACATGATCTATAAGTCACTAAGGAGTTTGAAATATTTGATGAATATCGACCCCTAAAAATGTATATCTTCGGTTGAAGAAATTGGTCTGAAGCCGAAGAATTGAATCGCGAAGAATCTGCGATGAAATTGATATTCCTCATGAAGATATTGAAATTGAGGAATTCGGTGTGTCCTGAAGAAAATCATTCTGAAGACTTTGAAGCATGAAGATTTACTCTTTCTGTTTTACCTTCTTCACACTTGAGTAATAGGAACACCGTACTGTTAAAGGGGGTCGAAGTTACACTTTGGAATGAATTTCCTCATGATGCTCAACCCAAGCCTAATCCTAAAGCCTCAAGTGAGGAATACTAGTGACATGAGGACTCTCAGAGTTGAGGGTTCCGACCGTTTCGATAGCCACGCCACATCATTGGTCTTATCCACACCAACGGTCATATTATTTAAGGGCATTAGTGTCAAATCATGTCGGGATGCTCCCAAGCTATAAATAGCCGCCCCCACAACCATTAGCTGGTTGGCTGCTTCGTTAGAAACTGACACTTGTCATAAGAGCAACCCAATTCCTCAGAGTCTTCGAGAGTAATTCATCAGTGAGGAAATACCCCAAACACCAAACCACAAACCTAGAACCAAGTGATTGAGCATCACTGAAGAAGTTGTTCCTGTGTGGGACTGAAGCCTTTTACCTTTGAGGACTGTGCATCCTCCAGACGGTTAGGCGTCATGGTCTAGAGCAATCCAGAAGTCAACTGTGGATCGCCGGGTGACCAAGTTTGTGAGGGTTTGGAAGTCTGCCCTGAAGACTTACCACGAGTGTTGGGTGAGGACTGTTTGTTCTTAGCCCAAGGATAACACGGTAGGGACTGTGTGTCCCGGGACTGTGTGTCCTTGGGTTTCAATACCAAGCCGCTCCAAACCAGATGTACAACTGTCACAACAGTTGGAACTGGGTCATCAACTACTGTCTTCGCTGTGAAACGGGTTCTAATTCCTCAACTCCTTACTTTCCTCAGATTATGTGTTGATGACTTTCACTATTACTGTTTGAAGAATTTGCTGAAGACTTTCTCTGAAATTCCTCAACCCCAAATTCTTCACGCTAGTTAATCCTCATCTGTTTTCTGCGTGCCTGCTCACTATGCAATCTGTTTTCACATTCCTCACACTGAAAAACTGTTGTTGTGAAACTTTGCACTTCTGATCCTTTATTGTTTCCGCTGTAAGTTAGTCATCAGTGAGGAATTTCCTCAAAAGGAATTTCCTCAGTGATGATATTCTAAAAATCTCCTATTCACCCCCCTCTAGTCGATATAACGCACTTTCAGTTGGGTTCGACACTCTTACTTATCGAAAGGACTACGATTGATCCCCTATACTTGTGGGTCATTAGGGGTCTCTTTTGGTCCAAAAAAATCATCGCGAAAGTTTTATTCCATTTGGACTCTATTTGATATTCCTATATGAAAAAGGTCAAAAACAAGAAATAAACAGGAACTGGCACTGGGCTCTAGGTCAATAGGTTAGTCCCAAAAATAATATAAAATAGCATATTCATGCATATAAAACATCCAAAGTTGATAATATAATAGCATGGAACGATCAAAAATTATAGATACGTTGGAGACGTATCAAGCATCCCCAAGCTTAACTCCTGCTCGTCCTCGAGTAGGGAAGTGATACAGACCGAATTTTTGATGTGGAATGCTACCTAACATATTTGTTCTTTGTAACTTATTTATTGTGGCATGAACGTTCAGATCCGTAAGATTCAAAACAATAATTTAATATTGACATGAAAACAATAATACTTCAAGCATACTAGCAAAGTAAACATGAACTTTTGAAATAACAAAGCCAAAGAAAGTTATCCCTACAAAATCATATAGTCTGGCTATGCTCCATCATCCCCACACAACGAATTTATATCATGCACAACCCCAATATTGGCCAAGTAATTGTTTTCACACTCTTACTTTCTCAAACTTTTTGAACTCTCACGCAATACATGAGCGTGAGCCATGGATACAACACTATAGGTGGAATAGAGTGTGGTGGAGGTTGTGAGGCAGAAAGGAGGAGATGGTCACATCGACTCAGCGTATCAATGGGCTATGGAGATGCCCATCAATAGATATCAATGTGAATGAGTACGGATTGCCATGCAACGGATGCACTAGAGCTATAAGTGTGTGAAAGCTCAAAGAGAAAACTAATGGGTGTGCACCCAACTTGCTTGCTCACGAAGACCTAGGGCAATTTTGAGGAAGCCCATCATTGCAATATACAAGCCAAGTTATATAATGAAAATTCCCACTAGTATATGAAAGTGACAAAACAAGAGACTCTCTATCATGAAGAACATGGTGCTACTTTGAAGCACAAGTGTGGAAAAAAGATAGTAGCATTGTCCCTTCTCTCTTTTTCTCTCATCATCATTTTTTTTGTTTGGGCTCTTTGGGCTCTCTTTTTTCCTCACATGGGACAATGCTCTAATAATGATGATCATCACACTTTTATTTACTTACAACTCAATACTTAGAACAATAATGACTCTATATGAAATGCCTCCCGCAGTGTACCGGGATGTGCAACGATCTAGCTTAGCGTATGACGTTGAAACATCTCGCTAGCTATCTTACGATCATGCAATGGCAAAATGAAAATGGCGGCAGATGTCATGAGACGGAACGGTGGAAGTTTCATGACAATATATCTCGGAATGGCTATGAAAATGCCATAATAGGTAGGTATGGTGGCTGTTTTGAGGAAGGTATATGGTGGGTTTGTGCACCGGCGAAAGTTGCACGGCACTAGAGAGGCTAGCAATGGTGGAAGGTCAGAGTGCATCTATACCATGGACTCACATTAGTCATAAAGAACTCATATACTTATTGCGAAAGTTTTATTAGTAATTGAAACAAAGTGCTAAACGCATACTCCTAGGGGAAGGGTTGGTATGTGTTAACCATCGCGCGATCCCGACCGCAACACAAAGGATGACAATCAATAAATCAATTATGCTGTGACTTCCTAACATAGCGGTTCACCATACTTGCATGCTACGGGAATCACTAACCTCAACACAAGTATTTCTAGATTCACAACACCCTACTAACATAACTCTAATATTGTGAGGAATCAAACTTCTCTTACTAATCAATCCACTTGAATATGGAAGTTTTTATTATATCCTCTTTAGATGCCTATCATATTTATGACTAATTTCATAGCACACGCCAATTGCCAAGGTACTTAGAGAGAGCACTCTCAAAATGATATAAGTGAAGATCGAGAGTTTTTTATTTCTACAAAATATGACACCGACGTGCTCTAAAAAGATTTAAGTGAAGCACTAGAACAAAATTATCTAGCTCAGAAGATATAAGTGAAGCTCGTGGGAGCTAAATTGCCTAGCTCAAAAGATATAAGTGAAGCTCATGGGAGCTAAATTGACTATCTCAAAAGATAGAAGTGAAGCTCATTGAGTATTCTAACAAATTCACGATGAGTGCATGTCCCTCTCAAAAAGGTGTGCAGAAAGGATGATTGTGATAAAACAAAGAGCAAAGACTCCTATAATACACGATGCTCCAAGCAAAACACATATCATGTGGTAAATAAAAATAGAGCTCCAAGTAACGTTACTGATGGATTGAAGACGAAAGAGGGGATGCCTTCCCGGGGCATCCCCAAGCTTAGGATTTTTGGTGTCCTTGAATTTGGATTGGGATGACTTGGGAATCCCCAAGCTTAGGCTCTTTCCACTATTTATTCCATTATCCGTAAGAACATCACCCAAAACTTGAAAACTTCACAACACAAAACTTAAACAGAAACTCGTGATATCATTAGCATAAGAAAACAAACCACCAACTTTTTAGGTACTGTAGTAAACTTGATTTCCATTTAGATTGATGTTATATTACTGTATTCTCACTTCTCCATGGCTCGTACCCCCTGATACTAACCATAGTTTCATCAAAATAAGTAATCAACACAACAAAAACAGAATCTGTCAAAAACAGAACAGTGTGTAGCAATCTGTATATTTTGTATACCTCTGATATCCCAAAAATTCTGCAAAATTATGAACATTAGGGACAATTTCATATAAATCAGCAGCAAAAATAATCAACTCCAAAGCTCTTTTTGGATAGGAATTAAAAATAATTTCGTGATCCCAAAGTTTCTGTCTTTTTTCAGCATGATTAAACAACTATCACCAAAACTATCATAAAGGTTCTACTTGGCACAAACACTAATTAAAACATAAAAACACAATCATAACAGAATCATGATGGTGTGGACTCAACAAAACAGAAAGTGAAAAGCAAAAATAAATTTATTCATTGGGTTGCCTCCCAACAAGCGCTATTGTTTAACGCCCTTAGCTAGGCATTGATAATTCAATGATGCTCACACAAAAGACAAGAATTGAAGCACAACGAGAGCATCATAAAGCATGTGAAAATCACATCTAAGTCTAACATACTTCCTATGCATAGGAAATTTATAGGAAAACAAATTATCAAGACAACCAATAGCTACCATATGCAAGGAAGAAGAAAGAGACAATTGCAATCTCAACATAACGAGAGGTGATTTAGTGATATGAAAGTTTCTACATTTATAGTTTCCTCTCTCATAATAATTACATGTGGGATCATATTCAAATTCAACAATATAACTATCACATAGGATATTCTTTTCATGATCCACATGCATGCAAAGTTGACGCTCTTCAAAAATAGTGGGATTATCATCAACTAAAGTCATGACTTCTCCAAACCCATTTTCGATATTATTGCAAACATTATTATCAATATCATATTCATCATGAGGCTTAAACAAAATTTCAAGATCATAATAAAAATCATCACCCCAATCATGATCATTGCAACAAGTAGTGGACAAAGCAAAACTAGCATCCCCAAGCTTAGGGTTTTGCATATTTTTAGCATGATTGACATTAATAGAACTGATAGTGAAACCATTGCAATCATGCTTTTCATTCAAGGAGCCCTTGTGAATCACTTCATAAATTTCTTCATCACAATTTTCAGATTCACGCATCTCAAGCAAAACTTCATAAAGATAGTCTAGTTCACTCAACTCACTGGCAAATTGTTCATCATAATTTGGTCTTTTGAAAAGATTAGCAAGTGGATGAGGATCCATATCAATAGATTTTTAGCAAGCGAAGATGCAAGCAAATAGAAGGCACATGGCAACACAAGCAAACAGAAATCAAGCAAAAGAAATGGCGAACGAAAAAGGCAAATATTTTTGTAAATTTTGTTTTTTAGAAGTGGGGGAGAGGAAAACGAGAGGCAGAAGGCAAATAATGTAAATGCAAGAGATGAGTTTGCGATAGGTACTTGGTAGATATGCTTCACTTGAATACTCCCCGGCAACGACGCCAAAAATTCTTTTTGCTACTTCTTGAGCTTGCATTGGTTTTTCCCTTGAAGAGGAAAGGGTGATGCAGCAAAGTAGAAGTAAGTATTTCCCTGAGTTTGAGAACCAAGGTATCAATCCAGTAGGAGTATCAAGATGAGGCACCAATGAACCTGCGCAAAAGCAAACAAACTTGCACCAACGCGATAAAGGGGTTGTCAATCCCTTCACGATTACTTGCAAGGTGATATTTGAAGGAGATGAAAGGTGAAAAGAAATAAAAGTGCAGCAAAGTAATTTTTTAGATATGAATGGATGATGTGTAAAATAGACCCGAGGGCCATAGTGTTCACTGGAGGCTTCTCTCATGATAGCAAGTATTACGGTGGGTGAACGAATTACTGTCGAGCAATTGATAGAATCGCGCAAAGTCATGACGATATCTAAGGCAATGATCATACATATAGGCATCACGTCCGAGACAAGTAGACCGATATTGTCTACATCTACTACTATTACTCCACACATCGACCGCTATCCAGCATGCATCTAGTGTATTAAGTTCATAACAAACGGAGTAACGCCTTAAGCAAGATGACATGATGTAGAGGGATAAATTCATGCAATATGATATAAACCCCATCTTTTTACCCTTGATGGCAACAACACGATGCGTGCCTCGCTACCCCTTCTCTCACTAGGTGAGGACACCGCACGGTATGAACCCAAAACCAAGCACTTCACCCATTGCAAGAATTATAGATCAAGTTGGACAAACGAAACCCATAACTCGAAGAGAATTACAAGGATACGAAAATCATGCATATAAGAAATCAGAGGAGACTCAAATATATTCATAGATAATATGATCATAAATCCACAATGCATCGGATCTCGACAAACACACCGCAAAAGAAAGTTACATCGGATAGATCTTCATGAAGATTATGGAAAACTTTGTATTGAAGATCCAAGAGAGAGAAGAAGCCATCTATCTACTAGCTATGGACCCGAAGGTCTGTGGTGAACTACTCACGCATCATTGGAGAGGCAATGGTGTTGATGAAGAAGCCCTCCGTGTCCGAATCCCCCTCCGGCAGGGCACCAGAACGGTCCCCAGATGGGATCTCGCGGAGACAGAAGCTTGCAGCGGCGGAAATCCCTATCTAGGTTTCTTTTTGGGTGTTTCTGTATTTATAGGAATTTATGGCGGTGGAATTATGTCAGTTGGGCCCATGAGGAGGTCACGAGCCTGCTAGGCCCTCCCGGGGGGTAGGGCGCGCCTACCGGGCTCGTGACTCCCTCGTGGCTCTTCTGGCCTTCTTCTAAAGCTTCGGGGGTCTTTTTTGGTCCAAAAAAAATCATCGCGAAAGATTTATTCCATTTGGACTCCGTTTGATATTCCTATCTGAAAAAGGTCAAAAACAAGGAAAAAATAGGAACTGGCACTGGGCTCTAGGTCAATAGGTTAGTCCCAAAAATAATATAAAATAGCATATTCATGCGTATAAAACATCCAAAGTTGATAATATAATATCATGGAACGATCAAAATTATAGATACGTTGGAGACGTATCAAAGCTCTGTGGCCTTTCCAATATTATATGTGGATGACATATTGTTGATTGGAAACAACATGGAGCTTTTGGAGAGCATAAATGATTACTTGAATAAAAGTTTCTCTATGAAGGACCTAGGAGAAGTTGCTTACATTCTAGGCATTAAGATCTATAGGGATAGATCGAGACGCCTGATAGGACTTTCACAAAGCACATACCTTGATAAAGTTTTGAAGAAGTTCAAAATGGATCAGTCCAAGAAAGGGTTCTTGCCAGCATTACAAGGTATAAAATTGAGTAAGATTCTGTGCCCAGCAACTGCGGAAGATAGAGAACAAACGAGTTCCGTCCCCTATGCTTCAGCCGTAGGTTCTATCATGTATGCAATGATGTGCACTAGACCAGACGTCAGCTTGGCCATAAGTATGGCAGACAGGTTTCAAAGTAATTTAGGAGTGGATCACTGGACGGCGGTCAAGAATATTCTGAAGTACCTGAAAAGGACTAAGGAAATGTTTCTCGTTTATGGAGGTGACAAAGAGCTCGTCGTAAAAGGTTACGTCGACGCAAGCTTTGACACCGATCCGGATTACTCACAAACCGGATACGTATTTATTCTTAATGGGGGTGCGGTAAGCTGGTGGAGTTCCAAGCAAAGCGTAGCAGATTCTGTTGGAAATATGCCCTAGAGGCAATAATAAATTAGTTATTATTATATTTCTTTGTTCATGATAATCGTTTATTATCCATGCTATAATTGTATTGATTGGAAACACAATACTTGTGTGGATACATAGACAAAACATTGTCCCTAGTAAGCCTCTAGTTGACTAGCTCGTTGATCAAAGATGGTCAAGGTTTCCTGACCATAGGCAAGTGTTGTCACTTGATAACTGGATCACATCATTAGGATAATCATGTGATGGACTAGACACAAAACTAATAGACGTAGCATGTTGATCGTGTCATTTTTTGCTACTGTTTTCTGCGTGTCAAGTATTTATTCCTATGACCATGAGATCATATAACTCACTAACACCGGAGGAATGCTTTGTGTGTATCAAACGTCACAACGTAACTGGGTGACTATAAAGATGCTCTAAAGGTATCTCCGAAGGTGTCCGTTGAGTTAGTACGGATCAAGACTGGGATTTGTCACTCCGTGTGACAGAGAGGTATCTCGGGGCCCACTCGGTAATACAACATCACACACAAGCCTTGCAAGCAATGTGACTTAGCGTAAGTCAAGGGATCTTTTATTACGGAACAAATAAAGAGACTTGCTGGTAAACAAGATTGAAATAGGTATGCGGATACTGACGATCGAATCTAGGGCAAGTAACATACGGAACGACAAAGGGAATGACATACAGAATTATATGAATCCTTGGCACCGAGGTTCAACCAATAAGATCTTCGGAGAGTATGTAGGATCCAATATGGGCATCCAGGTCCCGCTATTGGATATTGACTGAGCAATGTCTCGGGTCATGTCTACATAGTTCTCAAACCCGCACGGTGTGCACACTTAAGGTTCGGTGACGTTTCGGTATAGTTGAGTTATAGGTGTTGGTAACCGAAAGTTCTTCGGAGTCCCGGATGAGATCCAGGACGTCACGAGGAGCTCCGGAATGGTCCGGAGGTAAGGACTGATATATAGGAAGTCCTGTTTTGGTCACCGGAAAAGTTTCGGGCTTATCGGTAATGTACCGGGAGTGCCGGGAGGGGTGCCGGGGACCATCAGGAGGGGTGTCACGCCCCAAGGGGTCTCATGGTCTATGGGAAGAGATAAACCAGCCCCTAGTGGGCTGGAATAAGTTCCTCTAAGGCCCATAAGGTTTGAGAAGGAAAAAACACAAGGTGGAAAGAGTTTCCAAGTGGGAAGGTGCAATCCTACTCCAAGTAGGATTGGAGTAGGACTCCTCCACCTCCAATTTCGGCCAAACCTTGAAGGTTTGAGGCTGCCTCCTCCCCTCCCTCCCTCCTATATATACTAGAGGTATTGGGGGTTTTTTGAGACACAACTTTGCCACGTGTTGCTCGACCCTATACCACACAGTTTTTCCTCTAGATCGTATTTCTGCGGAGCTCGGGCGGAGACCTGCTGAGATAGATCACCACCAACCTCCGGAGCGCCGTCACGCTGCCGGAGAACTCATCTACCTCTCCGTATCTCTTGCTGGATCAACAAGGCCGAGATCATCATCGAGCTCTACGTGTGCTGAACTCGGAGGTGCCGTCCGTTCGGCACTAGATCGGAGCGGATCGTGGGACGGGTCGCGGGACGGTTCGTGGGATGGTTCGCGGTGCAGATCGAGGGACGTGAGGACATTCCACTACATCAACCGCGTTTCTTAACGCTTCCTTCTATGCGATCTACAAGGGTATGTAGATGGAAATCCCCTCTCGTAGATGGACATCACCATGATAGGTCTTCGTGCGCGTAGGAAAATATTTGTTACCCATGCGACGTTCCCCAACAGTGGCATCATGAGCTAGGTTCATGCGTAGATGTTATCTCGAGTAGAACACAAAAGTTTTTGTGGGCGGTAATGTGCGATTTGCTGCCCTCCTTAGTGTTTTCTTGATTCCACGGTATTGTTGGATCGAAGCGGCTCGGACCGACATTACTCGTACGCTTACGAGAGACTGGTTTCATCGCTACGAGCAACCCCGTTGCTCAAAGATGACTGGCGAGTGTCGGTTTCTCCAACTTTAGTTGAATCGGATTTGACCGGGGCGGTCCTTGGAGAGAGGTTAAATAGCAATTCATACATCTCCTTTGTGGTGTTTGCGTAAGTAAGATGCGATCCTACTAGATACCCATGGCAACCACGTAAAACATGCAACAACAATTAGAGGACGTCTAACTTGTTTTTACAGGGTATGCTTGTGATGTGATATGGCCAACGACGTGATGTGATATGTTGGATGTATGAGATGATCATGTGGTAATAGTTAATATCGACTTGCACGTCGATGGTACGGCAACCGGCAGGAGCCATAGGGTTGTCTTTAAACTAACGTTTGTGCTTGCAGATGCGTTTACTATATTGCTAGGACGTAGCTTTAGTAGTAATAGCATGAGTAGCACGAAAACCACGATGGTGACACGTTGATGGAGATCATGATGATGGAGATCATGGTGTGACGCCAATGACAAGAAGATCGTGCTGGTGCTTTGGTGATGGAGATCAAGAAGCACATGATGATGGCCATATCATGTCACTTATGAATTGCATGCGATGTTAATCCTTTATGCACCTTATCTTGCTTAGATGACGGTAGCTTTATGAGGTGATCTCTCACTAAAATTTCAAGACGAAATTATGTTCTCCCCGACTGTGCACCGTTGTGACAGTTTGTCGTTTCGAGACACCACATGATGATCGGGTGTGATAGACTCAATGTTCACATACAACGGGTGCAAAACAGTTGCACACGCGGAACACTCGGGTTAAACTTGACGAGCCTAGCATGTGCAGACATGGCCTCAGAACACAAGAGACCAAAAGGTCGAGCATGAATCGTATAGTTGATATGATTAGCATAGAGATGCTTACCACTAAAACTATTCTCGACTCACGTCATGATCGGACTTGAGATAGTGGATTTGGATCATGTACCACTCAAATGACTAGAGAGATGTACTTTTTGAGTGGGAGTTCTTAAGTAATATGATTAATTGAACAAATTATCATGAACATAGTCTAATGGTCTTTGCGAATTACGATGTAGCTTGCGCTATAGCTCTACTGTTTTTATATGTTCCTAGAGAAAATTTAGTTGAAACTTGATAGTAGCAAACTTTGCGGACCGAGTCTGTAAAACTTAGGATTGTCCTCATTGCTGCGCAGAAGGCTTATGTCCTTAATGCACCACTCGGTGTGCTGCACCTCGAGCATCGTCTGTGGATGTTGTGAACATCCGACATACACGTTTCTGATGACTACGCGATAGTTCAGTGCAAAATACTTAATGGCTTAGAAGCAAGGCGCCGAAGACGTTTTGAAACGTCACGGAACATAAGAGATGTTCTAAAGAGATGAAATTGTGATTTCATGCTTGTGCCCTTGTTAAGAGGTATGAGACCTCCGACAAGATTATTTGTCCATGAAGTGAAGGAGAAAAGCTCAATTGTTGAGCGTGTGCTCAGATTGTCTGAGTACGACAATCACTTGAATCAAGTGGGAGTTAATCTTCCAGATGAGATAGTGATGGTTCTCCAAAGTCACTGCCACCAAGCTGTGAGAGACTCGTGATGAACTATAACATGTCAAGGATAGATACAATGATCCTTGAGTGATTCGCGATGTTTGACACTGCGAAAGTAGAAATCAAGAAGGAGCATCAATAGTTGATGGTTAGTAAAACCACTAAGTTACAAGAAAGGCAAGGGCTAGAAGGGATACTTCATGAAACGGCAAAACAGTTGCTGCACTAATGAAGAGACCCAATATTAAACCCAAACCCGAGACTAAGTGCTTCTGTTATGAGGGGAACGGTCACTGAGGCAGAGCTACCCTAGATGCTTGGTAGATAAGAAGGCTGGCAAAGTCGACAGAAGTATATTTGTTATACATGATGTTGATGTGTACTTTACTAGTACTCCTAGTAGCGCGAGGGTATTGGATACCTGTTTGGTTGCTAAGGGATTAGTAACACGAAATGGAAGCTACGGAATAAACGGAGACTAGCTAAAGGCAAGGTGACGATACGTGTTGGAAGTGTTTCCAAGGTTGATATGACAAACATCGCACGCTCCCTCTACCATCGGGATTGGTGTTAAACCTAAATAATTGTTATTTGGTGCTTGCGTTAAGCATGAACATGATTGGATCGTGTTTATTGCAATACGATTATTCATTTAAGGAGAATAATGGTTACTCTATTTGCTTGAATAATCACCTTCAATGGTTTATCGAATCTCGATCGTAGTGTTACGCATGTTCATGATATTGGTGCCAAAAGATACAAGGTAATGATGATAGTACCATTTACTTGTGGCACTGCCGTTGAGTCATGTTGGTATAAATTGCATGAAGAGGCTCCATGCTGATGGATCTTTATACTCACTTTCTTTTGAATCACTTGTAACATGCAAATCATACCACATGAGCAAGGCCTTGTTTTCATTGAGATGAAACAAGATAGTAACTTGTTGGAAGTAATACATTTTGTTGTATGCAGTCCAATGGGTGCTGAGGCACGCAATGGATATCATTGTGTTCTTACTTCAATGACGATTTGAATAGATACATGAGTATTTACTTAATGAATCACAAGTCTGAAATATTGAAAAAGTTCAATTCTGTTTCAGAGTGAAGTTTGTTGTAACAAGAGGATAAACTGTCTACGATATGATCATAGAGATGAATATCTGAGTTGCGAGTTTTGGTACACAGTTAAGACAATGTGGAAGTTGTTTCACAATTTATGCCACCTAGAACACCATAGTGTGATGGTGTGTCCGAACATCATAGCCGCGCCCTATTTGGTATGGTGCAAAATATGATGTCTCTTATAGAATTACCACTATCGTTTATGGGTTATGCATTAGAGACAACCGCATTCAGTTTAAATAGGGCACCGCGTATTTCCATTGAGATGACACAGTATAGACTGAGGTTTAGAGAAATTTTAGCTGTCGTTTCTTGAAAGTTTAGGGTTGCGACGCTTATATGAAAAGGTTTCAGTCTAATAAGCTCGAACCCAAAGCGGATAAATGCATCTTCATAGGATATCCAAAACAGTTGGATACATCTCCTATCTCAGATCCGGAAGCAACGTGTTTGTTTCTAGAAACGGGTCCTTTCTCGAGGAAAGGTTTATCTCGAAAGAATTGAGTGGGAGGGTGGTGGAACTTGATGAGGTTAGTGAACCGTCACTTCAACCAGTGTGTAGCAGTGCGCAGGAAGATGTTCCTGTGGCGCCTACACCAACTGAAGTGGAAACTAATGATGGTGATCATTGAGCTTCGGATCAAGTTACTACAAACCTCGTAGGTCGACAAAGGTTGCGTACTACTACAGAGTGGTACAGTAACCCTATCTTGGAGGTCATGTTGTTGAGAAACAATGAACCTACGAGTTATGGAGAAGCAATGGTGGGCCCGGATTCCGACAAATGGCTGGAGGCCATGAAATCCGAGAGAGGATCCATGTATAAAACAAAGTGTAGACTTTGAAAGAACTACTTGATGGTAGTAAGACTATTAAGTAAAGATGGATCTTTAAAAGGAAGACAGACGATGATGGTGATAAGTCACTAGTAAGAAAAGCTCGACTTGTCACAAAGATGTTTCCGACAAGATCAAAGAGTTGACTATGATGTGACTTTCTAACTCGTAGCGATGCTAAATGTCTGTTGGAATTTTGTTAGTAGTTGCTGCATTATTTGTGAAATATTGCACATAGGAAGACAAAACTTTGTTTCCTCGACGGTTTCCTTGAGGAAAGATTGTATGTGATACAATCAGAAGGTTTTGTTGATCCTAAAGATACAAACAAGTATGCAAGCTCCAGCGATCCTTCTATGGACTGGTGCAAGCATCTCGGAGTTGGAATATATGCTTTGATGAGTTGGTCAAAGCTTTGGGTTTGTACAAGGTTTATGAGAAACTTGTATTTCCAAAGAAGTGAGTGGGAGCACTATGGAATTTCTAATAAGTATATGCGGTTGACATATTGTTGATCAGAAGTGATACAGAATTTCTATGAAGCATAAAAAGGTTGTTTGAAAGGAGTTTTTCAAAGGAATACTTGTATTGCACTACTTGAACATTGAGCATCAAGATCTATGGAGATAGATCGAAACGCTTAATACAAGTTTCAACAAGGTGCATGCCTTGACAAGTTCTTGAAGGAGTTCAAAATAGATCAGCAAAGAAAGGAGTTCTTGGTTATGTTGTAAGGTGTGAATTTGAGTAAGACTCAAAACCCGACCACCGCATAAGAAAGAGAAAAGACGAAGGTCGTCCCCTATGCCTTAGCCGTAGACTCTACAGTATGCCATGCTGTGTACTGCACCTGGTGTGTGCCTTGCCACAAGTCTGCTAAGAGGTACAGAGAGTGATCCATGATTAAATCACTGAACAACAGTCAAAGTTATCCTTAGTAACTAAGGGACTAAGCAATTTTTCTCGATTATGGAGGTGGTTAAAGAGTTCATCGTAAAGGGTTACGTTGATGCAAGATTTGACACTAATCCGAATAACTATGAGTAGTGAAACGGATTCGTATAGTAGAGTAGATATTTGGAGTATTTCCGAATAGCACGTAGTAGCAGCATCTATAACATAAAGATTTGTAAATAACACACGGATCTGAAAGTTTCAGAACCGTTGACTAAAACCTCTCTCACGAGCAAGACGTGATCAGACCCCAGAACTATATGGGTGTTAGATTCGTTAGAATCACATGGTGATGTGAACTAGATTATTGACTCTAGTGCAAGTGGGAGACTATTGGAAATATGCCCTAGAGGCAATAATAAATTAGTTATTATTATATTTCTTTGTTCATGATAATCGTTTATTATCCATGCTATAATTGTATTGATTGGAAACACAATACTTGTGTGGATACATAGACAAAACACTGTCCCTAGTAAGCCTCAAGTTGACTAGCTCGTTGATCAAAGATGGTCAACGTTTCCTGACCATAGGCAATTGTTGTAACTTGATAACTAGATCACATCATTAGGAAAATCATGTGATGGACTAGACCCAAAACTAATAGACGTAGCATGTTGATCGTGTCATTTTGTTGCTACTATTTTCTGCGTGTCAAGTATTTATTCCTATGACCATGAGATCATATAATTCACTGACACCGGAGGAATGCTTTGTGTGTATCAAACGTCACAACGTAACTAGGTGACTATAAAGATGCTCTACAGGTATCTCCGAAGGTGTCCGTTGAGGTAGTACGGATCAAGACTGGGATTTGTCACTCCGTGTGACGGAGAGGTATGTCGGGGCCCACTTGGTAATACAACATCACACACAAGCCTTGCAACAAAATGTGACTTAGTGTAAGTCAAGGTATCTTGTATTACAGAACGAGTAAAGAGACTTGCCGGTAAACAAGATTGAAATAGGTATGCGGATACCGACGATCGAATCTCGGGCAAGTAACATACCGAAGGACAAAGGGAATGACGTACAGGATTATATGAATCCTTGGCACTGAGGTTCAACCAATAAGATCTTTGGAGAGTATGTAGGATCCAATATGGGCATCCAGGTCGCGCTATTGGATATTGACCGAGGAATGTCTCGGGTCATGTCTACATAGTTCTCGAACCCGCAGGGTCTGCACACTTAAGGTTCGGTGACGTTTCGGTATAGTTGAGTTATAGGTGTTGGAAACTGGAAGTTGTTCGGAGTCCCGAATGAGATCCAAGACGTCACGAGGAGCTCCGAAATGGTCTGGAGGTAAAGAATGATATATAGGAAGTCCTGTTTTGGTCACCGGAAAAGTTTCGGGCTTATCGGTAATGTACCGGGAGTGCAGGGAGGGGTGCCGGGGACCATCGGGAGGGGTGTCACGCCCCAAGGGGTCTCATGGGCTATGGGAAGAGATAAACCAGCCCCTAGTGGGCTGGAATAAGTTCCCACTAAGGCCCATAAGGTTTGAGAAGGAAAACACACAAGGTGGAAAGAGTTTCCAAGTGGGAAGGTGGAATCCTACTCCAAGTAGGATTGGAGTAGGACTCCTCCACCTCTAGTTTCGGCAAAACCTTGAGGGTTTGAGGCTGCCTCCTCCCCTCCCTCCCTCCTATATATACTAAAGGTATTGGGGGTTTTTTGAGACACAACTTTGCCACGTGCTGCTCGACCCTATACCACGCAGTTTTTCCTCTGGATCGTATTTCTGCGGAGCTCGGGCGTTGCCCTGCTGAGATAGATCACCACCAACCTCCGGAGCGCCGTCACACTGCCGGAGAACTCATCTACCTCTCCATCTCTCTTTCTGGATCAAGAAGGCAGAGATCATCGTCGAGCTGTATGTGTGCTGAACGCGGAGGTGCCGTTCGTTCGGCACTAGATCGGAGCGGATCGTGGGACGGTTCGTGGGACGGTTCGCGGGGCGGATCGAGGGACGTGAGGACCTTCCACGACATCAACCGTGTTTCTTAACGCTTCCTGTTGTGCGATCTACAAGGGTACGTAGATCAGAAATCCCCTCTCGTAGATGGACATCACCATGATAGGTCTTCGTGCGCGTAGGAAAAATTCTGTTTCCCATGCGACATTCCCCAACAGATTCTACATGTGAAGCGGAGTACATGGTTGCCTCGGAGGCAGCAAAAGAGGGTGTCTGGATGAAGCAGTTCATGACGGATCTTGGAGTTGTGTAGAGCGCACTAAATCCAATAACTCTGTTATGTGACAACACTGGTGCCATTGCCTTAGCAAAGGAACCAAGGTTTCACAAGTAGACCAGACACATCAAACGACGCTTCAACCTCATCCGCGACTACGTCGAAGGAGAGGACGTGAATATTTGCAAAGTGCACACGGATCTGAATGTAGCAGACCCGGTGACTAAACCTCTTCCACGGGCAAAACATGATCGACACCAGAACTGTATGGGTGTTAGATTTATTACAATGTAAATCGCATGGCGATGTGAGGACTAGATTATTGACTCTAGTGCAAGTGGAAGACTGTTGGAAATATGCCCTAGAGGCAATGATAAATAGTTATTATTATATTTCTTGTTTAAAGATAATTGTTTATTATCCATGCTATAATTGTATTGAATGAAAACATAGATACATGTGTGGATACATAGACAATACAATGTCCCAAGCAAGCCTCTAGTTGGCTAGCCAGTTGATCAAGGATAGTCAAGGTTTTCTGACAATGTGCAAGTGTTGTTGCTTGATAACTAGATCGCATCATTAGGAGAATCATGTGATGGACTAGACCCAAACTATGAATGTATCATATTGATCGTGTCATTTTATTGCTATTGTTTTCTGCGTGTCAAGTATTTATTCCTATGATCATGAGATCATATAACTCACTGGCACCGGAGGAATACCTTGTGTGCATCAAACGTCACAACGTAACTGGGTGACTATAAAGGTGTTCTATAGGTATCTCCGAAGGTATCCGTTGCGTTAGTATGGATCAAGACTGGGATTTGTCACTCCGTGTGACAAAGAGGTATCTCGGGGCCCACTCGGTAATACAACATCACTCACAAGCCTTGCAAGATATGTGACTAAGTGTAATGTCGTGGTTTTGTCACGGCAGATGTCCTCTTGAAAGGACTTAGTGTTGGAGCCATCGCACCTTGGTGGCGACTCAAAGGGGTTGATCAGAAGCGAGACAGAGATTTACCCAGGTTCGGCCCCTTGTGAGGAGGTAAAGGCCTACGTCCAGCTTGGTGTTTGTATTGATGGTGTCTCGATTACAAGGGGGGGCGTAACTCGCCTGACCTAGCACTCGATGATTTCTAACCTCTCCTCTCCTTCCCTGGGACTCGCCTTTATATACAGGTCGAGCCCTTAGGGTTTACAAGAGTCCTTGCCTTTACACAAATCGTGATTCTTTCTGTCTCTAAGTCGCCATCTTTCCAAGACTTGGAGATCTTCCCAACGACGGATTCTTCCCAAAGATCTTGAACCGCCATCTGGCTCCTGGCCTCACCGGGCCCAAGCCTAAATCACATTGAAGATGAGTCGCCAGCTTGGTGACCCGGCCCAACTAGGGCGGGTTACCCAACAGATAATATCCCCAACATTAGGCCCCAGATTGACTTGAATTTGTTCAAGCCAATATTTTCACCCAGTGAGGGGCGACTCATCCCACTCCTATTATGCACCATGCACTTAAACCGCCGTTTGTTGCGGAGATACCTAAGTCGCCGAACTACTTCTTGTTAGCATTATCTTATCCCTTTAATTTCGGAAGAGATATTGACGTAATCCCCAACGGATCCTTCGGCACTGATATCCCGAAAATTATGGGCGCCATCATGGCGAATCTTTATCCTATTTGGCAGTTCCCGCTCGTGGCGCCTCGATTCCAGTGCCTGACCTAATAAATAGGCGGGGGGAGGAGACAAGGCACATTTCCACCTACCCGTCCCGTCGTCCTCTTCTTCCTCGCCTCCGCACCGAGAGCTTCGTCGCCGCCCGAAGACCTCCGTCTCCGGCCGTCGTATCCGAAGCATCCCGACACCCGCTGAACGCGCAACACTTCGCCGCGGATCTTCCTCGGTCACCTTCAGTCGCCATCACCAGGTCAGTCTTCCACTATTAGAGGCAGATCTTTAGTTCCTCGAAGTTCATGTCCGCCGGTTTCCTAGAAAACCTTGAACGCCTCTATAGTTGCTGGTTAGTTTATGATGAAAACAGTAGGCATAGTAGCATCTACCATACCCTTAGTTGACTAGCTTCGGTTTGAAGATCTTGAAAGGTTTTCGTCAGATCAGCTTCACTGTGTTCATCCTAGCCATAGGCTGTTCTTCTTTATCCAGGCTTTTCTCATTCATTTTTTCTCACTCCGTAGATCTATATGTTACTGCCTGTCGTATGAAACCTGTTTGTGGATCCATACTTCAACATTTTAGCGAACACCTCTGAAGTTCTGAGCCATCTCTCTTAAGTAGTAGAAAATTCATAAATCGCCCTGGTACTCTGACCCGGCCCGTTGTTGGCGAGTCAACAAACTTCCTTGGTCACCTGACAAATGTTTGGCGAGTCAATGGATTTTTTAACCATTCAGTAGGCGCTCGACGAGTTTACTTACCCGTAATTTCTCCCTTTGTAGCATGGTACCGTTTTCAAAGCCGATTGGCTTCCGACCAAAGTTGATGAAGTTCTTCTCAATAACTGTGTGAAGACGGGGAACCTTGACCCAAAAGAGGTTATCGGTTGGCATTCCGGGTAAGGAGAAGAGATTCCCAACCCGAAAGAAGGGGAAATAGTTGTTTTTGTTGAGCACCTCGAACGGGGATTTAAGACGCCAGGATCAAAATTCCTCAGAGACGCCATGACCTTCATGAATGTCCACCTCCAAGACTTAGGGCCTAACTCGATGAGCAACTTATGTTAGTTCCAAGTGTTCTGTGAAGCCTACTTGCGGATGGAACCTTCGGTTCCTTTGTTCTGGTATTTCTTTCATTTGAATCGCCAGACAGAATTTTCCAATGGCCCAAGCTTGGAACTTGGAGGCGTCAATGTTCAACGCCGCAGGGACAGTCCGTTCCCGTCACTCGCCATGCCAAGCCATCCCAAAGGCTGGGGCAAGTCTTGGTTTTACTGCCAGGAAACTTCTCCTGAGGGTGAGAACAAGCTCCTTGGCTATAGGGAAGAACGTCTTCCAACAAACTTCAAACTCCCAGAGAAGCTTAGTGAAGAGGAGGAGTCAGATTTTATCCCAGTGCTATCCGAGTTAAGATCTCTGACAAACAACGGCCTTACTGGGGTTGACTTAATCCGCTGCTGGGTTGAATGGCGCATCCTCCCCTTAAGTCACCGGGATGGATTAATGTGTGAGTTTGATGGCACCTTGGACCATCCCCAGTGCTATTTCCACACAGCACTGACAGAAAATGACATCGTATCCATCATAAAGAAATTGACCGGTGAGCCCTTGGCCAAGTGTGGCCAAATAGGTCTTAAGCCGTTCTGCAAGATCAACCCAGCACCAAAGATAAATAACTTAACCCGCCTTTACTTTATTCCTTCCGACTTACTTGAGCTATGATTCTCATAATGAAAAACGCCATTTCAGAAGGGCGACAAATTCTGGTCCAAGAGGCCGAAAAAGATGGCCCTGAAGCAAGCCAAGCCACCCCCAAAGAAGAAATCTAAGGGCAAAGGCAAAGCCGCTGTTGCTGAGCCGTCTGACGCCGACGAATCCCAAGTCGGCGACATATTTTTAGAGGTAAACATCCATCTTCTTTAACTCGCCATTCATTGTTATAGTTTTGTGTTTACACCTCCGTATCTCTTGTGTAGAATGAGGACAACGAAAGCCAGGAAGACTCCGTAGAGGTAATTTCTGTTTCCTCCGACTCATCTTCTCCTCCACCTAAGCCGGCCAGGCGGATTTGTGGGAAAGTTTCCTTCTCTCACCCAAATGCTTGTTTGGATCCTAATTTCCTTTTGAAGAAAGTGCAACATGCTTCCAATCGGAAAACTCGGAGTCATTCTGGAGACTTGGTGTCCGTGTTACCAACAGAAACCAAGAAAAGGCAAAATGAGGTATCTTTTAATAGCATCTCTTTTCATTTCCTTTTGGATCATATTTATAACTCGCTCACATCTTGAGGTGTTATTTTTGTAGAATTCTCCTCCTTAATCAGGCGACTCAGTGATGTCAGCGCTTCCGCCGATGATCCACGTTCCAGGGTAAGTCCTTTATAATACTTAGATTGTCCTGATGATGATGATGTCTATTTTTTTAAGTGCACCCCCTTTTTCTTTTAGGGCACAAGCGAAGAAGAGGAAAACTGGCGGGTCAACTCCCATTACAGCTTCTGAGCCGATTGAAAAATGTGCGCCGATTCAGGATAACCCGGCAAAAGATAAACCTGAAGATCAAGTGGATCTCCCGAGCTCGCCCAAGGAAACCATGGAAACGCCTAATCCGCCAAGTCCATTGAAAACGGCAGAAGATCCAGACGTTGTGGTCATCACTGGCAATCGCTTTTCTTTGCCGGCCTCAGCAGTTTTGTCGAAGCATGTATCATCATCAGCTCAACCTTCTATTGAGCATGAACTTTCCAAGGCTAAGCTCTCCCAGTATGAAAATCTTGAATTCAGAGAACTTTGCTCCGGCTTTGCAAGTCGCCTGGAGGCGAGTTATCAAATGGAAAAGAGTCTGCTCCTCATGACGAAAAACAAACATGAGGTACGCCTTACTGCATACTATATTATCCTCGTTAACCCCCAAGGGCCGGGTCATGTGCGAAAAGATGAGCCGGGTCTTGATAGTAGAAGAAAACTTTCGACCTGTAACCCCCAAGGGCCGGGTCATCTGTGAAAAGATGAGCCGGGTCTTGATAATTGAAGAAAACTTTCGACCTGTAACCCCCAAGGACCGGGTCATGTATAAAAAGATGAACCGGGTCTTGATAATTAAAGAAAAAATTTGACCTGTAACCCCCAAGGGTCGGGTCATCTGTAAAAAGATGAACCGGGTCTTGATAATTGAAGAAAACTTTCGACCTGTAACCCCCAAGGGCCGGGTCATCTGTGAAAAGATGAGCCGGGTCTTGGTACTGTATAATTTCGTCTAGAAAATTATACATTAGCCCCCAAGTGTCAGGGATGTTGCTTGCAATAATTCTAAGACTTGCCCCTTGATAATATATTTTGACAGGAATCACTTACCCAAGCTGAGTCAGCATTTGGCGACTTAAAGAAAAATTTAGCCGATCAGCAAGATGCACGGGAAAAATCAAAAGAAAAATGTCAAATGATCTTATCTGAGATGGAGAAGCTGAAAGCCGCCTTAAAAAAGGCTCAAGCTGATCAAGATGCCCTGGTAAAGCGAGCAGAAAAAGCTGAAGCCAAGTTGGATACCGTGCAACAAGAGCTGGCCGGCTTAAAGCAACATATCTCCAACATGGCACAAGCTGTCTTTGGTAAAAAACGACTCCCTGACCTTGCACTTTGTAAATAAATAACTTAGTATAAGTTACTGGCCATCATTATCCCTTATATAGGTCCGAGAGACGCCAATCTTCAGAACGACTGCGTCCTGATGCTGAAGGCGATTTACACGTTAACGGAGCAGCTGTATACCGGAAGTGTGCTGACCGTGAATGCAGTGATGGGTTCCATGGAACCCATAACATCAATAAAGAAAATGCTTGGCTGCTTATCTACTCTTCCGCCTCAGATCGGTGAGCTAACCCGGTCAGCTGCCCAAAAAGGGGCACTGACTACGTTGAGTCGGTGTCTGGCGTATGCTCCAGAATTAAAATCCGAAGAAGTAGCAGCAGGCTTTCCCCAGCTCAAGGACGACGGGTCAGAATTTGCTCAAGATGATTACTAGTGTGTTGTCAAAGAATCCCGCTTGGCGGCGACTCAGCTTGCAGCAAGCTTAGATTTATCAAAGTATCAAGCTGCCTATGACGACAAGAGCAAGAAAGTTAATCCGCCAACCTTTGTAACAACCAGCTTGACTCCGCGTCGACCCAAGAACCCTTTTGATTTGGAGGTGGATCTTTCATTAGTGCTGAACGATGAAGATGAATTTGCCGCATTATCCAAGTGTAACTGGGTATTGGGCGATTTGCAAATTGAAGTCGGTGAGAGCTAAAAGCAGGTTGGCCCGGGGACATCAGCAGAATAATCCTTCATGGATTTGGCCATCAGAGCCATGTAATAAGTGTTTCATGGAAAACAAACCGCTTATGTGATGTGTTGAAAACCCTTGTGTCGCCCTTAGGGCGCTTTATAATGCTTGACCGCCCTCAAGGCGTTTTTATGATGCTTGACCCGCCGTGGCAAGAATGATTTTAATCATCAACCTGTTAGGCTTAAAAACATACATCAAACCATCTCAGTGAGTAATGGATGATAATAAACAATAACCGACTCAAGATGTTAAGGTGAAGTCGGAAAAATCTGATCAACCTTGTGGCAGTGCCAGGAAGGCAAAAAAATATGAATTTCGTCGGCTCATCAGGTCGCGACAGGATAGGACGAGTTATATAAACTCAAGTGCTACCCGAGGGAGACTTTTGTATAAAAAAGCTCAAGTATTTAGACCGGCTGATCAGGCACGGGTCAAGCTTCAGTGAAGCGGGTTGAGTGAACCAATGGTTTCTCTATTTTCCATGTGGGGCGCTAGCCGGTACCAGACATGTTTTAACCAAGGCGAGTTCAGGGTCCATAAAGCGGAGTAACTCGCCAAGAGTTCATGGGTCCATATGGCGATTCGGCCAACGCACAGTCCAGTATAACCATTTGTAATGCGGTAATTTTTCGCAGGCCAAATGGGTAGTAAGGCTGATCTCAGTGAGAGGAAGCCCCCAAGTGACCTATGATTAGGGGAAAACCCGGTCATAGGATTGTAGAAGCGTATACGCTATTACCACAAAACGACTTGGGAACAAATTGCTCCCAAGTAAGCCGGCCTAATCCACAGAATCATATAAGGCGCCTATATTTGAATCGCACGCTTGTAGAGACTTCGATCCTCTTTGGCTTATCGATACCCAGTTTTGTAATAAGTGCATCATGGCGACTTATGCTCTTTGGTATGGATAGCGTCCATGCTTGGGCGACTTGTTGAAGAGCAAAATAAAAGATCCATACTTTCAATAAGATGAAATAGCAGGAAAGCCACCGAGTTTGGAGGCATCAATTTTATTGCTTCATAAAAAATGAAAAACTTACAAAAAGCAGAGCTAATAGCTCAAGTGTAATAAGGCCGCAAGTGGGCTATGTTCCAGGGGCGAGTTGACTCAGCCTCCGTGGTTGTCCGATCAGGCCGAAGATCCACCAGATAATATGACCCGTTGCGAAGGCGTTTGCTGACGACGAACGGTCCTTCCCATGGTGGTGATAACTTATGCATGCCAGTGCGATCTTGGATCAATCGAAGCACTAAGTCGCCCTCCTGAAAGGTTCGGCTCTTGACCCGGCGGCTGTGGTAACGCCGCAAGTCCTGCTGATAAATCGCCGATCGGGCGGCAGCCAAATCGCATGCTTCCTCCAAAGCGTCCAAAGAATCCTGACGCGCCAACTCGTTGTCCTGTTCCACATAAGCAGCAACCCTGGGCGAGTCATGCCTAATATCAGTGGGAAGAACAGCTTCTGCTCCATATACCAGGAAAAAGGGAGTAAAACCCGTAGAACGGTTTGGGGTGGTCCGGATGCTCCATTGTACTGAAGGCAACTCCTCAACCCAACACCCTGGGGTGCGTTCCAGGGGAACCATGAGTCGGGGTTTGATTCCTCGCAATACTTCCTGATTCGCCCATTCAGCCTGCCCATTAGATTGTGGATGGGCCACTGCAGAGACATCAAGCCGGATGTGCTCACGATGGCAAAACTCCTGCATCGCCCCTTGTGATAGATTAGTACCATTATCAGTAATAATGTTGTGTGGATATCCGAACCGGAAGATCAACTTTTTCATAAATTTGACCGTCGTCTCTGCATCACAAGCACCAACAGGTTCTGCTTCGACCCACTTGGTAAATTTATCAACCGCCACCAGCAGATGAGTTTTTTTGTTGGACGACATCTTAAAGGGGCCAACCATGTGTAACCCCCAGACCGCGAAAGGCCAAGTAATAGATATCATCCTTAGTTCTTGAGCCGGCACATGAGCCTGTCATCCGTAACGCAGGCAACCATCACATCGACGAACTATCTCTTCTGCATCTGCATGAGCCGTCAACCAAAAGAAACCATGACAGAAATCCTTTGAAACCAAGGAGCGTGACCCGGCATGATGCCCACAATCTCCGGCATGGATGTCGTTCAGTATCACACATCCTTCTTCGGAAGAAACGCATCATTGGAATACCCCAGAAATGCTTCGCTTATATAATTCGCCATTGATGATGACCATGGATTTGCTCCAACGAACGATTTGGCGAGCCAACACTTCATCTGAAGGTAACTCGCCTCAGGCGAGATACGCCAGATACGGAAGAACCCAATCCAGCGTAACACGGAGAGCCGCTACAAACTCGGACTCAGGGTCTGGTATTGCCAACTCCTCTTCTGAGGGTAACCTCACGGAAGGATTGTGCAAAGTATCCAGAAAGACATTGGGAGGAACCGGCTTACGTTGCGAGCCGAGACGCGAAAGGGCATCAGTTGCTTCATTAAGGCGCCGGTCAATATGATCAACTTGATAGCCATGGAAATGACCCGCCACATTAGACACTGCCCTCTTGTAAGCCGCCATCTGGGGCTCCCGAGAATCCCAAGTACCTGAAACTTGCTGAGCCACCAGATCAGAATCGCCGAAACATCTGACCCACGTGAGGTTCATCTCCTTGGCGAGTCGCAAACCATGAAGCAAGGCTTCGTATTCTGCGGCGTTGTTGGTACATGGAAACATGAGTCGGAGAACATAGCAATATTTGTCTCCCTGGAGCGAAATCAGCACCACGCCAGCCCCCGAGCCTTCCAATTGCCTAGACCCGTCAAAATAAATAGTCCAGTATGTGAGGTCGGGCCTGTCTTCCGGGATCGGTAACTCGGTCCAATCGTTGACGAAATCAACCAAGGCCTGAGACTTGATAGCCGTGCGAGGGGTGTATCGCACGTGGTGTGGCCCAAGTTTGATCGCCCACTTGGCGATTCGTCCTGTCGCTTCTCAGTTCTGGATGATGTCTGCGAGGGGAGCGGAACTAACCACCGTGATGGGATGCTCTTGGAAATAGTGTTTGAGCTTTTGACTCGCCATAAATACCCCATAAACCAACTTCTGCCAGTGCGGGTATCATTGCTTGGAGAGAGTTAGCACCTCACTAATGAAATACATCGGGCGTTGCACCGGATATTCCTTCCCTTCTTCTTTCCTTTCGACGACCACTGCCACGCTCACCGCTTTGGAGTTCGACGCAATATACAGAAGCATAGGCTCCTTTTCAGTCGGGGCAGCCAAAACCGGCGGGTTGACCAGCTGCTGCTTCAGGACTTCAAAAGCTTCATCGGCCTCGTCTGTCCAAACAAAACGGTCAGATTTCTTGAGCAATTGATAAAGGGGAATAGCTTTTTCTCCCAGGCGGCTTATGAAGCGACTTAAAGCCACGATACGACCCGCCATCCGTTGAACTTGATTGTTATTTGCTGGTTTCCCAAGCGAAGTAATCGCCTCGATTTTGTGGCTTCAATGCCGCGCTCAGATACCAGGAAACCCAACAATTTTCCTGCAGGGACGCCGAGGACACACTTGGTGGGATTAAGCTTCATCTGGTATACCCGCAGATTGTCAAAAGTTTCCCTTAGATCCTCCAAGAGCGTCTCCTTCCTGTGAGTTTTGACCACAATGTCGTCGACGTAAGCATGGACGTTGCGTCCGATTTGACCATAGAGACAATTTTGGATGCATCGTTGGTAAGTCGCCCCAATGCTTTTGAGCCCAAACGGCATGGACACATAGCAAAAAGCCCCGAAGGGGGTTATAAAAGCTGTTTTCTCCTGATCTTCCACAACCATCTTGATTTGGTGATACCCGGAATAAGCGTCCAGGAAGCACAAACGCTCGCAGCCCGCCACAGAATCAATAATTTGATTGATACGGGGAAGGGCGAAAGGATCCTTTGGACATGCTCTGTTAAGATCCGTGTAATCAATGCACATGCCGAAGGTACCGTTCTTCTTGAGCACTAGGACCGGGTTAGCCAACCATTTGGGGTGGAAGACCTCTACGATGAATCCGGCGGCCAAAAGACGGGCGACTTTATCCCCGATTGCCTTGCGTCGTTCCTCATTGAACCTGCGAAGATATTGCTGAATCGGTTTTGCTCTTGGGTCAACATTAAGGTGGTGCTCAGCGAATTCTCTCGGTACACCAGGCATGTCAGAAGGTTTCCATGCGAAGATGTCCCGATTCTCACGGATGAATTCGATGAGCGCGCTTTCCTATTTGGGGTCCAGACCCGCCCCGATAGTGAACTGCTTGGTTGAGTCGCCAGGAACGAAATCCACTATATTAGTGTCGTCTGTTGGTTTGAACTTGAGGGGCGGCTCAGCGTCCGTTGTTGGCTTCTTTAGAGGTGACATGTCAGCCGGATCAACATTGGCTCGGTGATATTTGAGCTCTTTCGCAGCGCAGGCGATTTCTGCGTAAGCCGCATCCCCCTCTTCACACTCTATTGCGATCCTCCTGTCACCATCAACCGTGATGGGTCCCTTAGGACCGGGCATCTTGAGTTTAAGGTAAACATAGCAAGGGCGAGCCATGAAACGGGCGTAAGCCGATCGTCCAAACAACGCATGATAGGGGCTCTTTAGCTTGACCACCTCAAACATAAGCGACTCACTCCTGTAGTTAGATGTTGTTCCAAACGCAACTGTGAGCCTAACTCCGCCTATGGGGTATGCCGATTTACCTGGGACGATTCCGTGGAATACCGTGGTTGAAGGCATTAAATCTTTCTCCAGCAGGTTCATCCTTCAAAAAGTGTCGAAGTATAATGTGTTGATGCTGCTACCACCATCCATCAGTACCTTCGATAAGGTATATCCCCCGACTTGAGGAGCCACGACCAACGCTAAGTCGCCGGGGTTGTCGACTCTGGGTGGGTGATCCTCCCTACTCCACGATATAATCTACTCAGACCAGTGGAGGTACCTAGGGAGTGTCGGCTCAGATATACTGTACGCTCGGTGATTCACCTTTTTATCACGCCTGCAGGCATTGGTGGTGAAGACATGGTATTGCACATTGCTTAATTGTTTGGGATTGTTGCGGAAACCACCATTATCATTTTGCCCCTGCGGAGCCCCCGGTGGGGGTGGCTGTTGAAAAACCCCGGGCGGGTTATACCGCCGTTGGTTATGCACTGGATACTCGCCACTGCTTGGCTGTGAAATGCCCTAAGCCCCCGATTCGGGGAAGCCGCCAAACGGGTTCTCGCATTGGTTGGGTGCACCAAACTGTTCCTGTCGTTGGTCCAGATCACCGCCTTGCCCTTTTTTGATCGCCTCTGCCCGAAACTCCCGCATCACGTAACAGTCCTCCCAGGAATGAGTCGCCGGTCCGTCTGCCATGGCGTGGTGCGGGCAGGGGCCCTTGAGTATCTCGTTATAATTGCGCGACTTTTTGCCACTGTAACCCCTCTTCTTCTGGCGCTGGTTGCCGTTGTTGGCATTGGTGTTGGCGACTAAGTCCGAAGACTCTTCCTGCTGTCTTCTCTTGTCGTTCTCTCCGTGATTATGGCGGGTGCGTCCCTGAAACCGGGTATGATTTTTGGATGACTCGCCTTTCCTCGGCGAGTTGGCCTTGCCGCCATCCTCTCCTGGATCTTTGGTGTCGTCCGCCTCGGCGTACCTTGTGAGGGTGTCCATTAGTTCCCCCATATCTTGGACTTTTCGCTTGAGTCGCCCCAACTTCTGTACCAAGGGCTCATAGTGGCAGTTTTGCTCCAAGATCAGCATAGCCTGAGCCGCCGTGATGCTGTCCGACGAGTGAATGATCTCCGCGACCCGCCGTGTCCAGTGGTGGGCCGACTCATCAGGGCGCTGAACGCAGTGCTGTAAATCGACTATTGTCATCGGGCGCTTGCAAGTCCCCTGGAATTTTTTGACGAAACGCTCTTTCAATTCAGCCCAAGTCTGGAAGGAATTGGGGGGCAAGTTTTTTAACCAAGTACGCGCCGTTCCCTCGAGCATCATTATGAAGTACCTGACGCACACTGCTTCACTTACATCGAGCATGTCCATGGCGATTTCGTAACTCTCAACCCATGACGCCGGCTCAAGGTCCGGGGTGTAGTTAGGCACCTTTCTTGGTCCTTTAAAATCCTTCGGCATTCGCTCATTGCAAAGGGCGGGGGCCAAGCATGGCACCCCCACCTGTCTGCCGCCTCCAACAAGCGGTGCTGGGCCGGTTTGGATGTCCGGGTGATCCCGACCTGGCGGGTCCCGATGATCAGGCGAGTTGACCTGGGGAAAGGGTCGCGGTCCGCTCGTTATGGCAGGCTGGTCTTCTGGCCGACTCCTGGTGCGGCTTGCCTGGGGGGTGGAGTGCAGCCGATCGAGGCTGTGCGAGAACTGGGCGTTTTGAACCACCGCCGTCTTCAACATCTCAATGGCGTTCCTTGCTTCTATCTCAGCCGGGGTGTTGCCATGAATCGGAAGGGACTCTAAATGGCGAGTCGTGGCGAGGACGTTGTCCACCGGGTTGGAAAAGTGACCTCGAGGTGTCTGGAATCGAGGGACGCGATCAACAGCTGGCTGAAACAGCGGGTTTGGCGGCTGGCCCGGCCCTCCTCCCGGAGCGTCTCCTGCCCCGGGAGTTCGTGGAGTGTCGAATAGGCGGGTCGGGTTGAGATCAGGGGGTAAACGTCCCTGGTGCCTCCGCTGATGGACAGTGTCAGATGCGTGTTGATGCCTCTCGAGCCGCCAGTTTTCGGTGTTCAAGCGAGCCGCTTCAAAGGTAATTTGAGCCTGCTGGGTCTCGATCCTAGCGGCTTCTACTTCCGCGTCTCGCTGAGCCTTTGCCACCCCATCTCTTAGCTTTGTTAATTCGGCATTTATCGTGTCCTGGTTTTCTGATGTTATAGGGGTCGCCATGAGCCTTGTTATCTCCGCCGCCAACTCCACCAAGATCGCAGCTGGGCTTCTGGAAGTTTCGCCAGTCCCATCGTTGCCTGCCGGGTTTGGTGGGGGCTGAGTCGCCCCTGCCATGTAAACGGCGATCTGACGGCGGGTACGGTCGAGAACCTCGGGGTCCATTGCTAGCGACAAACCTCCGAGTCAGCCTCCATGTAGAGACTGAATTGAATCTGAGTCGCCCATGGATGATTCGTCATCAGTGTTGACCGGCGTGGTCTCCTGGGTCGCCGATCGTTCTGGTTCCTCAGATCCCTGTGTGAAACCAACAAAGACCGGATGGGTTAGGTTCGGCATTGCGACAGGGCGGACGTACCTGGCTGGCTCGACGATGTCGGAGAAGATGTCCGGCTCAGGCATAGGCGATCCAACCATGCCGACAAAGACGTTGATTTTGCCGAAGGGGATTCTGTAGCCGGATTCAATTGAATCGGCCTCGGGCCCCCACAGCAAGTTATTGATGTAGTACTTCCCGCGGCGGCTCCGAGTCATGAGCCCCGCTACGTAGCTCCTGGGCCCTGGTAGGGCTCCCTTTGAGAATGCAACTCCACCGTGCGCAGGCCCCATGGTGGGCGCCAACTGTCGTGGTTTTGTCACGGCAGATGTCCTCGTGAAAGGACTTAGTGTTGGAGCCATCGCACCTTGGTGGCGACTCAAAGGGGTTGATCGGAAACGAGACAGAGATTTACCCAGGTTCGGCCCCTCGTGAGGAGGTAAAGGCCTACGTCCTGCTTGGTGTTTGTATTGATGGTGTCTCGATTACAAGGGGGGCGTAACTCGCCTGACCTAGCACTCGATGATTTCTAACCTCTCCTCTCCTTCCCTGGGACTCGCCTTTATATACAGGTCGAGCCCTTAGGGTTTACAAGAGTCCTTGCCTTTACACAAATCGTGATTCTTTCTGTCTCTAAGTCGCCATCTTTCCAAGACTTGGAGATCTTCCCAACGACGGATTCTTCCCAAAGATCTTGAACCGCCATCTCGCTCCTGGCCTCACCGGGCCCAAGCCTGAATCACATTGAAGATGAGTCGCCAGCTTGGTGATCCGGCCTAACTAGGGTGGGTTACCCAACAGATAATATCCCCAACAGGTAACGAGATTGAAATAGGTATGCTGATACCAACGATCGAATCTCAGGCAAGTAACATACCGAAGGACAAAGGGAATGACATACGTGATTATATGAATCCTTGACACCGAGGTTCAACTGATAAGATCTTCGGATAATATGTAGGATCCAATATGGGAATCCAGGTCCCGCTATTGGATATTGATCGAGGAGTGCCTCGGGGCATGTCTACATAGTTCTCGAACCCGCAGGGTCTGCACACTTAAGGTTCGATGATGTTTTAGTATAGTTGAGTTATATGAGTGGTTACCGAATATTGATCGGAGTCCCGGTTGAGATCATGGATGTCATGATGGTTCCCGGAATGGTCCGGAAACGAAGATTGATATATAGGATGGTTTCATTTGGTCACCGGAAAGTTTCGGGCAATTCCGGCAATGTACCGGGAGTGACGAATGGGTTCCAGGAGTTCATCGGGAGGGTCCCACCCACCCGGGAGTGAGCCCAAGGCACTAGGATGGTGCCACAAGTCCTTAGTGGGCTGGTGGATTCAGCCCAAGGGGCCCATGGCGCCACATAAAGAAATACCAAAAGAAAAGAAAAAGAAAAAGGAAAAGAGGGAGGTGGGAAGGAAGAGGAGGACTCCTCCTTCCCAAACCGAATTGGAGGAGGAGGAGTCCTCCTCCCCTTGGCTGGCACACCTTGAGGGCTTGTCCCTCAAGGCTAGCCCTCTCCCTCCCTCCTATATATAGTGGTGTTTTAGGACTGATTTGAGACAACTTTTGCCACGTGCAACTCAACCCTAGACCACATAGTTCTACCTCTAGATCGGATTTCTGCGGAGCTCGAGCGGAGCCCTGCAGGAGTAGCTCATCACCACCACCGGAGCGTCGTCACGCTACTGGAGAACTCATCTACTTCTCTGTCTTGCTTGCTGGATCAAGAAGGCCGAGATCATCACCGAGTTGTACGTGTGCTGAACGCGGAGGTGCCGTCCATTCGGCGCTAGATCGGAACGGATCACGGGACGGTTCGTGGGACGGTTCGAGGGACGTGAAGACGTTCCACTACATCAACCGCAAATCTTAATGCTTCCTGGTGTGCGATCTACAAGGGTACGTAGATCCAAATTTCCTCTGGTAGATGGACATGACCATGATAGGTCTTCGTGTGCGTAAGAATTTTTTTGTTTCCCATGCAACGTTCCCCAACAGCAATAAATGGTGTTTGCCTCGTAGTACTAGCAAATGAGTACCTTAATTATCCCTTGCATGCATGTAGGAGTAAGATCATTGGCTTGATGTGCATGAGAGAGAGAAAAACACATTAATTTACACGGCAAATAAGGAGACAAACTGACTTGCAACATTGACTTAGAAGGCATTAATTTTTGCCTTGGTACATGTAATATGAGTTTGTGGCCTTGTATACAAAAATGAAGGGTAATATTATTGCTTAGCACTAACTACTTATTAATAACATTGTCTAACCCTAAGCCTAAACCTACAAAAATGACTAAAAATAACTATAGATCGGTGTTACAAACATGATGATTAGGCATACTACACATATTCAAAAATAGAAACAACCATATGATCCCTCAAATCAATTGATTTCACACCAAAATGACATAAACTAGGGTTTGCATATAAGTAATGAATGCCATCAAATTAGATGATTCCAACCAATCAAAAAGAAGAGAGTGAATGATGTACCTTGAATGATGAAAGTGAGCTTGATTCACCGGAGAAAACTCAAACAATGAAGATGGATTTGGTGAGGGAAAGAATGGAGGGAAGAGGGGAGAGGACCTTGACTCGGGGAAAGACGGGGATTTGGGGATGAATGGGTGGCTGGTGGGACCCACCAACCCACCAGCATATCACTTATCCACATCTGAGCACCCTACAGTCACCCCCTATGGCGGTAGGATATGAAAGCCTACCACCACTCCGCGTAGGGTAGTACTACGTCAGCACCGCAGATGGCACCGTCTGCGTTCACGGGACACTACCGTCAGAAACGATGACGGAAGTCTGTACAACCCTACCACCACAACGGGTGCGGTAGTAAAAGGATCAGATCTAATTTTTTTAGATCCGGATCTGATCGAGCTGAACTTGTCTAAAATGTTTAAAACAGTAAATTTATCCCCTAGTGTTGCGGCCTGCAGGACACCAAACAGCCACCGGCTGCTAAAGGCACCACGTGCGGCGAGTGTGACGGCGGACGAGCAGGCGGCCGCACGACCTATACGTACCCACAGCCGACCACAAGCATATGCATGATGGAGCATGAACAGCTGCCCAGACCCGGCCGGAAGTATACGGCGGTCGGGTGGTTATCGGCTCGACGGTGTGGATTGGCGATGGTGCTTATCTGGATGGCGGTAAGGGTGTTGTATTTCCTTCAGTACGTTGATGGGTCCCTTGCTTCGATACCGACGCGGTCATGTGCCCACCGGGTCGGCCGTTCTGGAAGGGGTTCAGTCCACTGTGCTGCATGTTCGGCTGCTTCCCTTTTCGAACATTTTCAAAAGGAAAACGTTTCTGGCCGGCCGGACGCAACCACGCGGCCCCACTGACTGGGCATGCAACATTTTTCGTCTAAATTTGTTGCAACCAACGTCATATTTGCTGCAAGCGTTTTTTTATACATTTGTCGAGTAAAAAAGGTGCATATAGGTTTGGTTGCAACTTCAATTCGTCGGATTTTTCGTTACAATCGATGTTTTTTTACTTTTGCTACAACCGTGTTAAGTTTTGCTACAACCGGCATCATTTTTTGCTGCAACCGTTCACTAAAAAAGTTGCATACACGTTCACGTAGATATTTGTTACAACCGGTGTCGTGGGTATAAGTCTGACAGTAGAAGTATGGGGTACGAAACTATATGGGCAGACCCTAGCTACCGCGAGGATGTATGAGTGCAGGCCCCTCTACGGTGGAGGTAAAAGCCCTACGTCTCAGTGCTCTTGGGAGCTTTGTGTCGAGTGGATTATAGGATTACAGCAAATGCCAACCCCCGTACCAGTGGTGAAGGGCGGCTTATATAGAGTGCGCTGCCCTTCATAATGGCCCGGTGGACAGGGGTGGAATAGTGGCGAGTAAATTCTTACGTTACATGTAACGTAAGCTTTAAATGCTAATAATGGTGTATGAAAACATATGACCGTTGACCTCTTGGGAGATTACGATGTACAGAGTGGATTTCAGTCGGTACGTTAGATATGCTCCGAGTGGATCATCGCCGACTGGATGATGGGGGCGTCCTTAGTTCAGTAGGAAATGTCTAAGGGCCTTGTCTTCTATGAAGGGTAGTCCTTGGGTAGGACCTATAGGGCAGACCTATGACCCTACCTTGGGCCTATAACCCCATCATTAGTCCCCGAATGGATCGGGGTTGGAACGATGAAGTGATGTCTGGAGTTTGGAACCGACTGGTATTGAGGTCACTTTAGCGTTGTTTCCCTCGATCCATTTTATCTTTTCAGCTAGTGATCCCAGTGAATATGCGAGTGAAACAAACCATCAGGGACCGAGTGCTTCCGCGGAATCTTTCGACGTGACAAGTCAAACTGACAGCGCCGGATTTTCCGGGATCGTCAAATTTTGGTTGCCGCGCACTCAGCGGGGATGACGACATCGCCATCGAGTAGGTTTTGCCTCCTCGATTACCGTGGCGTTATCTTCTCCACTAACCTTGCAGCGGACGGTTGGGGGGATAAGATCATGGGCCCACCTGTAAGTGACCCAGTCGGAGGCCTATTAAAGCCTCCCCAACGGGATTTCCTGTTGTGTTGCTCATCCTCCTCCCATTAATCTCGCTTCTCCCGCATCTCTCTGCACACCCCAAGCCACCTCCTGCCTCTCCTCCTCTGTGGATCCGTCGTCCTCGCCATGACGAAGGGGCAGACCAGCAAGCTCGAGGCGCAGAAGAAGAAGCAGAAGGGGGCGGCCTCCACTCAGCGGCGGCAGCGGGCGTTGCCGGCGGGCTGGATCCAGGGGGACTTCCTCCCCTCCTCGGTGACGGAGAATGACGTGCTAGAGCTGGTGGAGCACGGCATGGTCACCAACAAGTCCTAGAGGCTGCCGGAGGGCGAGACGGAGCCGGCGCCGAAGGAGGGGGAGCGCGTTCTGCTGCTCAGCCACGCGGCCCGAGGTTTCTGCTTGCCTCCCCATCCTTTCTTCCGAGGTATCATGAATTACTTTGGGGCGCAGCTCCATCACTTTCCCCCGAATGCAATAGCTCATCTTGCCGCGTTCGTCACCCTCTGTGAATGCTTCATAGGATGTCCTCCCCACTGGGGGCTCTTTAAATATGTCTTCTCCGCTAGATCCCAAACTATTAAGAAGCTTAGCCAGTCAGATGATAAGACACACATCCTCCAGCTCTGCGGGGGTTTAGGTTTTCAGAAGAAAACAAAGAGTAGCTATCCCTCCCTCCAGCTATCCAAGTCAGTTAGGAGCTGGCAATCGTCCTGGTTCTATTGCCAGGACATTGCTTGCCCGAATGCTCCGAGTGGGTTGCCACCTGTCGTGGGTATAAGTTTGACAGTAGAAGTATGGGGTACGAAAGGATGGGCAGAGCCTTAGCTATGACAAAGATGTATGAGTTCAGGCCCCTCTACGGTGGAGGTAAAAGCCTTACGTCTCAGTGCTCTTGGGAGCTTTGTGTCGAGTGGATTATAGGATTACAGCAAGTGCCAACCCTTGCTCCAGTGGGGAAGGGCGGCTTATGTAGAGTGCGCTGCCCTTCATAATGGCCCGGTGGACAAGGGTGGAATAGTGGCGAATAAATGCCTACGTTACAGGTAACATAAGCTTTAAATGCTAATAATGGTGTATTAAAACGTATGACCGTTGCCCTCCTGGGAGGTTACGATGTACAGAGTGGATTCGAGTCGGTATGTTAAATATGCTCCGAGTGGATCGTCGCCGACTGGATGATGGGGCGTCCTTAGTTCAGTCGGAACTGTCTAAGGGCCTTGTCTTCTATGAAGGGTAGTCCTTGGGTACGACCTAGAGGGCAGACCTATGACCCTACCCTGGGACTATAACCCCATCATTAGCCCCCGAATGGATCGGGGTTGGAACGATGAAGTGATGTCTGGAGTTTGGAACCGACTGGTACCGAGATGACTTTAGTGTTGTTTGCCTCGATCCATTTTATCCTTTCAGCCAGTGATCCGAGTAAATATGCCAGTGAAACGAACCATCAGGGACGGAGTGCTTCCGCGGAATCTTTCGACGTGACTGGTCAAACTGACAGCGCCGGATTTTCCGGGATCCTCAAATTTTGGTTGCTGCGCGCTCAGCGGGGATGATGACATCACCATCGAGTAGGTTTTGCCTCCTCGATTACCATGCCATTATCTTCTCCACTAATCTTGCAGCGGCCGGTTGGGGGATAAGATCCTGGGCCAACCTGCAAGTGACCCGGTCGGAAACCTATTAAAGCCTCCCCGGCTGGATTTATTATTGCGCTGCTCATCCTTCCCCCCATTAATCTTGCTTCTCCCGCAGCTCTCTGCACACCCCAAGCCATCTCCTGTCTCTCCTCCTCCGCGGATCCGTCGTCCTCGTCATGACGAAGGGGCAGACCAGCAAGCTCGAGGCGCAGAAGAAGAAGAAGAAGAAGAAGGGGGCAGCCTCCACTCAGCGGCGGCAACGGGCGTTGCCGGCGGGCTGGATCCAGGGGGACTTCCTCCCCTCCTCGGTGACGGAGAACGACGTGCTGGAGCTGGTGGAGCACGGCATGGTCGCCAACAAGTCCTGGAGGCTGCCGGAGGGCGAGACAGAGCCGGCGCCAAAGGAGGGGGAGCGTGTTCTGCTGCTCAGCCACGTGGCCCGAGGTTTCTCCTTGCCTCCCCATCCTTTCTTCCGAGGTATCATGACTTACTTCGGGGCGCAGCTTCATCACTTTCCTCCGAACGCAATAGCTCACCTTGCTGCATTCGTCACCCTCTGCGAGTGCTTCATAGGATGTCCTCCCCACTGGGGGCTCTTTAAGTATGTCTTCTCCGCTAGATCCCAAACTGTCAAAAAGCTTAGCCAGTCGGACGATAAGACACACATCCTCCAGCTCTGCGGGGGTTTAGGCTTCCAGAAGAAAACAAAGAGTAGCTATCCCTCCCTCCAGCTATCCGAGTCAGTAAGGAACTGGCAATCGTCCTGGTTCTATTGCCAGGACATTGCTTGTCCGAATGCTTCGAGTGGGTTGCCACCATTCAGTTTAGACCGTCCAGGCCCTCCCAGGAAGCTTGCGCTCTCTAAGGGAGAAAGAATCCAGATCCAGCCTTTGGTTGACGCGCTGATAGCCGTCGTCCGTAAGGGAGTCACCGGCACGGACCTGCTGGAGACTTTTCTGGGTTGGCGCATCCAGCCGCTGCAGGCCCGAGACCACGCCATGTGGCACTACACGGGGCCTTCGGATTCCACTCGGTCTCATCCAGAGGACGTGAGCGGGGAGACTGTGAGTGCGTGGGTCCGTAGCATCACAGGCGCGTGTGATAACCCCGTGGGAGCCCGGCGGGTGAAGCCCTTCCGCGCCGAAAATCCTCCTCCGAATGAGGTGAGTGCATGTTATCGAGTGCTTTTAATCTTCTCAGCTTTATTGCTTTTCTTGTCCCGCTGACTGACGTTGCCGACTGTGTTTGTGCACGCGTGGACTAACTGGCATTCTGCAGTCTCGAACGGGAATCCAACCGAGGAAGAGGAGGGCAGCCAGGAAGGCAGCGCGGATAGTGCCGAGTACGTCTCTGACAGTGGGGATACGGAGGAGGAGACGGAAGAGGAGGAGGAGGAGGATGGAGAGCAGAGCTCGCCACCCTCACCACCAGAGCACCGAACCAAGCGCCGTCATGACCCCACTGCTCTGTCGGCTCCTCCCGCGGCCCCGAGTGCTCCGCCTGCTCCTCCCGTGGCTCCGAGTGCTCGGAGCGTGAAGAGAACCAGGGGAGCTTCTGCCGAGCCCGTGAACGAGCCGTCCAAGGTGGCCAAACCTAATGGGCCTAAACATCGGAAAGCCTTGCCCCGGATGAGGATCGTTGTTCCGGTCGCCTCGGCGTAAGTATCTTTACTCTTTCATCTTCCTTCAATATCCGATTGAACTCCTCTTTTTGGGAACTCATGTTTATCCGTCGAGTGGGTTTCACTCAACAGAGCTACTACCTCCGCCACCTCTCTGTTGCGCCAGGACGATAATCCCATGGACACGGATAACGCCGCCACGTCCCAGCAAGGTACGTTGTCACGACTCCGAGAGCTGCATTACTGTTTCGCGAGTGTTGTCTTTGATCTTGACCTTTTTCTGTAATTTTATTTTGTTCAGTCGGGCTTCCTTCGGAGGTGATCCATCTAGACGATGACGACCAAAGGAGGTCGGAGCCAGCTATGGCGCCTGTCCCTGGGGTTATCCAACCTGCTGTTGATCCCGCCATGAACGTGCCGCCGACTGAGACGATGCCGCCGACTGAGACGGTGGCCCTCACGGCGGAACCGACTGGAGCGGAGCTCGGGATGCCCAGGGAACCTTCTGCCACACCGGGTCCGTCGGCTCTTCAATATGATGCCCGACGCCTCCTGGAGGATCAGGTAGGAGCCGCCAAGGACGCCATGGTGCAGGTTGAGCTGATGGTGGGCGACGCCAAGGGAGCGTATGACTCCATCGCGTCCCTGTACAAGAAGAGCATGGAGCTTCGGGACGACATCCGAGTAAGTGCGCTAGTAACTGTTTACATTCCTCTTGGAACCCACTGGGTGTTACAGCGAGGTACTCGAATGCAATAGGTTTATTTTGCAGTGGGTTCACTCTGAGTGAACCCTGTGGGTGTAGTCCCCGAGACTTCTGCCGAGTGCTTGCACCGGCAGTTGTCTTTATATGTATTTTCTGTAATCTGAACACATCAGAGCTGATCTGCCCGAATGGTACCAGTGGGGGCACTCCGAGTGCACCCACTGGGTGTAGTCCCCGAGAGTAGTGTTACTCGGGTCGAGTAATAGTAATCTCATAGCGTTGTTGGTTTGCTATGGAGCTCAATAGGGCCGACCTGTTCGAGCTTCATACCAGTGGGGTCACTCTCAGTGAACCCACTGGGTGTAGTCCCCGAGACCGCTATCGATTGCTTGCATCGGCAGGGGTCTGAAGAATTTTGATCTTTGATTGTTTTGTCATATCTATCAAGACTTTTTCCTTGTTGAATGTGGCTGATATTCCCTTTGTGTCTCTTTGGCAGAAGACTTGTGAAATGGGATCTGCGTACAATGCTCTGAAGGCTGAGAATACTCAGCTTGCTGCGGACTTGGAGGTGGCTGTGAATGACCTGGCTGGCATGAAGAAGGCTCTCGCTGACCGAGATAATTCTTTGGAGGAATCTCTGGAGACCAACAAGGCACTGGTGGCCGAGGTAGAAAAGATGAAGAAGGAGAGATCTGACTGGATGGCCGAGCTGAAGGTGATGAATACTCGATGCAGAGCGCAGGAGAACTACGTCAGCGATTGGGCGAGGAAGATGGTCGCACTGCTTGGTGGTAAGTTCTTGCCGAGTGCTTTTTGACTTTGGAGTTCACTCCGCGCTTATTTTCTGCTTGTCTTTTCTTTGCAGATTTCTGTCGGGACGTTGAGGCTGAAGCATCCGAAATTGAACGGTCGCTTGTTCCGAACGTTCCACTCGGCGATGAAGCTAACCGGGACATGCTCCGAGCGCATTCTCGCCTTAACAGGGTGGGCCCTTTCATTGGCCGCCTGAGAAAAGTTGTTGGCCGAATCGACAAGGAGCTGTGGCCTGAAGACGACTCTCGGAACGAAATAGATGGGTTGATGACTCGGCTGGAGGACGTCCCAAGCAGAGTGTAGGCATGGAAGAAGTCTGCCGCTCGGTGTGGTGCGGACGTGGCGCTATCTCTGGTCCGAGTGCACTGCAAGGAAGCCCGTGAAGAAAAGATGAAGATGTTGCAGGTCGCCAACACCAAGAAGCTTCGATTTGAAGATTTCATGGAGACCTTCCTCGACACAGCCACTCGGATTGCAGATGGCATCGACCTCGACACCTTTGTGGAGCCTGCCAGTCCCGGCGACGCTTGCAAAAACTTTATGGTGAACGCGCATTTACCTCGGTATGCCGAGTAGAATCTGTATTAAACTTTGGCCGCTGCTATTGGCCGTTACATTCGTGGTTCGGTGTGGATAAACTTGATTCACACCGAGCCGACTGATCGTAGATCCAACTTGAATTCGAATCGGATCTTTTGCTCTTCTTTCGCTGAGTTTGTTTTTGACACGATTTTGGCTTGTGGTTTTTGTTTGGGCGTCTCTTGGTGAAGCCAATGGCAAACATGCGGAGCATGTAGTTGTCAGTTGTCTTCACATCCACATGAGCCTCAATGAGGGTCTGCTAAGCCTCCGAGTGTATCTCGAGTGCCCACTCGGAGGAAGCTCTTTACTTAGGCGACTCTGGTTCGCAGCTAAGTCTCCGAGTGTGACTTTTGGTGCACACTCGGAGCGAGTTTTTACTTAGGCGACTCTGGGTCGCGGCTAAGTCCCCGAGTGTGACTTTTGGTGCACACTCGGAGCGAGTTTTTACTTAGGCGACTCTGGGTCGCAGCTAAGTCCCCGAGTGTGACTGTTAGTGTGCACTCGGAGCGAGTTATTACTCATGTAGTTGTCAGTTGCCTTCACATCCACATGAGCCTCAATGAGGGTCTGCTAAGCCTCCGAGTGTACCTCGAGTATACACTCGAAGGAAGCTTTTTACTTAGGCGACTCTGAGTCGCAGCTAAGTCCCCGAGTGTGACTTTTCGTGCACACTCGGAGTGAGTTGTTTACTTAGGCGATTCTGGGTCGCAGCTAAGTCTCCGAGTGTGACTTTTAGTGCACACTCGGAGCGAGTTTTTACTTAGGCGACTCTGGGTCGCAGCTATGTCCCCGAGTGTGACTTTTAGTGCACACTCGGAGCGAGTTTGTACTTAGGCGATTCTAGGTCGCACCTAAGTCTCCGAGTGTGATTTTTAGTGCACACTCGGAGCGAGTTTGTACTTAGGCGACTCTGGGTCGCAGCTAAGTCTCCGAATGTGACTTTTAGTGCACACTTGGAGCGAGTTTGTACTTAGGCGATTCTGGGTCGCAGCTAAGTCTCCGAGTGTGACTTTTAGTGCACACTCGGAGCGAGTTTGTACTTAGGCGACTCTGGGTCGCAGCTAACTCTCCGAATGTGACTTTTAGTGCACACTCGGAGCAAGTTTGTACTTAGGCGATTCTGGGTCGCAGCTAAGTCTCCGGGTGTGAATTTTCGTGCACACTAGGAGCGAGTTTGTACTTAGGCAATTATGGGTCGCAGCTAAGTCTCCGAGTGTGACTTTTAGTGCACACTCGCAGCGAGTTTGTACTTAGGCGATTCTGGGTCGCAGCTAAGTCTCCGAGTGTGACCTTTCGTGCACACTCGGAGCGAGTTGTTACTTAGGCGACTCTGGGTCACGGCTAAGTCCCCGAGCGTGACTTTTAGTGCACACTCGGAGTTAGTTTTCTAGACCGGAGTCTGCAAACGCGGAAGAATTTTGAATCGGCAAGAAATCAATCTGCTTGGTATTACTTCGATGATACTTGTTCTTTACATTGTCTCCGTCGGCGGTTATGTGTAGAAGCGCTTCAGTAGATCTCCATTCCATGCTCACGGCTCGTCCGTTTCCCTGTCGAGGTTGTAGAGTCGATATGCTCCGTTGTTCAGTACCTTAGAGATGATGAACGGCCCTTCCCAGGCGGGAGCCAACTTGTGTGGTCTCTGTTGATCCACTAGGAGCACCAGGTCGCCTGCTTGGAACGTGCGGCTCCTGACGTGCCGCGCATGAAATCGCCGCAGATCTTGTTGATAAATTGTTGAACGGATCAGTGCCATCTCGCACTCCTCTTCTAAAAGGTCCACTCCGTCTTGCCTGGCTTTCTCTGCTTCGGCTTCAGAGAAGAGTTCAACTCGTGGAGAGTTGTGAAGCAAGTCACTCGAAAGGACTGCCTCTGCTCCATAAACGAGGAAAAACGGGGATCGCCCTGTCGATCTATTCGCAGTTGTGCGGAGGCCCCACAGCACCGAAGGAAGCTCGGTGACCCATGCGCCGGCGGCATGTCCAACTTCTCGTAGGAGTCGAGGCTTCAACCCTTGAATAATGAGTCCATTCGCCCGCTCTGCTTGTCCATTTGTTTGGGGTGCGCGACGGATGCAAAATCCACTCGGATACCTTGGCCTACGCAAAAACCTTTGAACCTGTCAGAGTCAAAGTTTGTGCCATTGTTGGTGATTATGTTGTGCGGAACCCCGTATTTGGTGATGATGTCTCTGATAAATTTGATGGCCGTAAGGGCATCAAGCTTCTTGATAGGCTTGGCTTCAATCCACTTGGTAAACTTGTCGACTGCTACCAGCAGATGGGTGAATCCTCCTTGGCATGTTCTGAATGGTCCGGCTATATCTAATCCCCACACGACGAATGGCCAAGCAAGAGGAATTGTCTTCAGCGCGGACGTTGGCTTGTGGGACTTGTTTGAATAGAACTGACAACCTTCGCAACGGTCGACCATATCTCTTGCTATTTCATTCGCCTGCAACCAGAAGAAACCAGCTCTGAATCCTTTCTGACGATTGCCCTTGAGGAGGCATGATGACCGCAGGTTCCCGAGTGAATTTCTTCCAAGATTAACTGTCCCTCCTCAGGAGAGATACACCGCTGAAGCACACCTGAAACACTTTCCCTGTATAACTGGTCATCAATGACGGTGAAGGACTTCGACGTGCGAACGATCTGCCTCGCTTGGACTTCGTCTTCTGGTAACTCTTTCCTCATGATGTACGCAATGAACGACACAGTCCACTCGGGAATGACAGCTAGAATCTCCATGATCAAATCAACCACAACGGGGACCTCGACTTCAGTCTGATCTGTTGAGCTCTTCGGTTGTACCGGTTCCTCTGTAAAAGGATCTTCTTTTACCGAGGGGAGGTGTAGGTGCTCGAGGCAGACATCACTCGGGACCGGTCTCCGAGTGGATCCAAGTTTTGCCAATTCATCTGTTGCTTGGTTTTTCAGTCGGGGAACATGGTGAAGTTCGAGGCCTTCGAACTTCTTCTCGAGATTCCTTATTGCGTTGCGGTATGCAGTCATGGTGGGGTTCCTTACATCCCACTCCTTCATTACTTGATTAACCACTAGATCTGAGTTGCCATAGACCATTAGGCGACGGACGCCGAGTGTGATGGCCATGCGCAACCCGTAAAGGAGATCTTCGTACTCTGCTTCATTGTTGGAAGAATCAAAATGGATCTGCAACACATACTTGAGTTTATCACCTTTTGGGGATATGAGCACTACGCCGGCGCCGGAGCCATTCAACATCTTGGACCCATCAAAGAACATGGTCCAATGAGCCGAGTAGATGTGAGTCGGTTGATGTTGTTCTACCCATTCTGCTATGAAGTCAGCAAGAGCTTGAGACTTTATAGCTTTCTTGGCTTCGAACTTGATGTCGCAGTATAGCATCTCCATTGCCCACTTTGCCACTCGGCCTGATGTGTCCCGATTGTGGAGAATTTCCGACAACGGAGCATCAGATATGACAGATACCGAGTGGTCTTGGAAATAATGAGCCACCTTCTTTGCAGTCATGTAGATACCATAAATAAGCTTCTGATAATGGGGATACCTCTGCTTGGAAGGAGTCAGGACTTTGGAAACATAATATACTGGCCGCTGAACCTTGTACGCTTTGCCTTCTTCTTCGCGTTCGACTGTCAGAACGGTGCTGACGACTTGATTAGTAGTCGCAATGTACAGAAGAAGGGGTTCTTTACTGAGCGGGGCAGTAAGAACCGGCTGGGTGGAAAGCAGGGCTTTGAGGTCTTAGAATGCAATTTGGGCTTCGTCTCTCCACTCGAAGGTATCTGACTTCTTCATGAGTCCGTACAGAGGTAACGCCTTCTCGCCGAGTCGAGCGATAAACCTGCTCAAAGCTGCTAGGCAACCTATGAGCCTTTCAACATCATGTACTCTTACCGGCCGCTCCATTCGGACAATGGTCCCGATCTTTTCGGGGTTGACATCGATCCCTCGTTCAGAACAAAGAAACCAAGTAACTTCCCATTGGGAACGCCGAATGAACACTTGGCTGGATTGAGCTTGATATCGTACCTACGTAGGTTGGCGAATGTTTCTGCCAAGTCAGTCAGCAGGTCGGAACCTTTGCGTGACTTGACGATGATATCATCCATATATGCCTCCACATTTTGACCGATCTGGTCTAGGAGGCATTTTTGGATCATGCGCATAAAAGTTGCTCGTGCATTCTTCAAACCGAATGGCATAGTGATGTAATAGAAACACCCGAATGGGGTGATGAAGGCTGTTTTTAATTCATCTGGACCATACAGACGGATCTGATGATAGCCCGAATAGGCATCAAGGAAGGATAAACGCTCGCAACCCGCAGTCGAATCAACGATTTGATCAATGCGGGGGAGCGGGAAGTGGTCTTTCGGACAGACCTTATTGAGATGCTTGAAAGCGATGCACATACGGAGAGACTTGTCCTTCTTGTGCACCATGACAACATTAGCGAGCCACTCGGAGTGGTGTACCTCGCGAATGAAGTTGGCTGCCAAAAGTTTAGCCACCTCCTCTCCGATTGCTTTCCTCTTGTGCGCGGCGGACCGACGGAGGCGTTCTCGGACGGGCCGAGCGGCAGGATCCACATGCAGTCGGTGCTCAGCCAACTCCCTGGGTACACCTGGCATGTCAGCAGGCTTCCATGCAAAAATGTCCCAGTTCTCATGGAGGAATTGGATGAGTTTGGCTTCCTATTTTGGATCAAGGGTGGTGGAGATGTTTGTCGGGGCGGCGGTGTCATCCGTCGGGTGGATGCTGACTTTCTTCGTGGCTCCCGCCGACTGGAATGCGGACTCGGAAGCTGGCTTCTTTGAACGTATCAGGTCGGCGGGGTCGGCGGTCTTCTTGTACTCATCCAGCTCGAGTATAGCCATCTGATGATCGGCAATTCTCGACCCCTGCTGCAGACACTCCTCGGCCCGCTGTCGATTGCCTATGACAGTAATCACACCTTTGGGACCGGGCATCTTCAGCTTCAAATAGACATAACATGGACGGGCCATGAAACGCGCATATGCCGGACGGCCCAGAATCGCATGGTATGCACTCTGGAAGTCTACCACCTCGAATGTCAGCTTCTCCTTGCGGAAGTTCTTGTCAGAGCCGAAGACGACATCCAACGCAATCTGGCCGAGTGATTTGGCCTTTCTTCCTGGGACGACTCCGTGGAACCGCATACTGCTCTCGCTAAGTTTGGACATCGGAATGCCCATTCCCTTGAGAGTGTCGGCGTACATTATATTCAAGCCGCTGCCGCCGTCCATGAGGACTTTGCGCAGCCTAACTCCTTCCACCACCGGGTCGACGACCAGAGCCTGCCTCCCTGGGGTGGGTACGTGTGCTGGGTGGTCTGACTGATCAAAGGTGATCGCAGTCTGTGACCACTGGAGGAACATGGGATTGCCATGTTTACCTCCCTGTTGACCAGCTTCAGTCGACTTTTGCTTTCCACATCAGCAAAAATCATCAACGTTGCATGGACTTGGGGGACCGGATCCTCCTTGTCCTCATCATCCTGCTCGGTGTCCTTCTCACTCGGCTGTCCTCCGCCGAATCCTTGGATCAGGAGGCGACACTGCCGAGTGGTATGCTTCGGCAATATGACATTTCCTTCTTCATCCGTCTTCGTGTGGATTGGACACGGTTGATCTAGGATGGAATTTCCTGATTGCCTCTTCTTGGGGGTGTATTGTGCTTTCCCCTTGCCTTTGAACTTGGCATTTGTAACGGCTGCTGCTTCTGCCTGCGTAGTGGATTGAGCTTTCTGCTTCTGCTTCCGACTGATGTTCCCATCTCCATCGGCGACTGACTTATGCTTGCCGCTACTATGCGGTCCTCCTCTTCGCCATTTGCATAGCGCGCGGCTATCTCCATCATCTTGCTCATGGAGATGTCGCCTGTCCGACCAAACTTCAGGTACAGATCTGTGTACCGAACGCCTGCCTTGTAGGCGCAGACTACTTGGTGCTCTGTGACATTCTCCACCGTGTGGTAGAGGGTCGTCCAGCGCTAGATGAAATCACGCAAGGGCTCGTTTTGCTTCTGGACACAGTGCTGAAGCTCTACGAGACCAGCAGGGCGTTTGCACATTCCCTCAAAGGTCCTGATGAAGACTCGGGCCAGATCTGCCCAACTGTAGATGCTTGACGGAGCTAACTGGTTTAGCCAAGCTCGCGCCGAACCGTCGAGCATCAGTGGGAGATGTTTCATGGCGACATGGTCATCTCCGCCACCGATCTGGACCGCCACTCTGTAGTCGTCCAACCAGGTTTCTGGTTTGGACTCTCCTGTGAATTTGTTGATTCTCGTCGCCAATCGGAAGTTGGGAGGGATGTCAGCTGAGCGGATAGCCCGACTGAAGCACTCGGGGCCAGAAACAACGATCCTGCTTCCACTCGGACGGTCTCTATCGTGACCATCACGGTGGGCTCGACTTTTGTCGACCTTCTTCTGGCGATGTACCCTCTTACATCAGGTCTTGGATCATGCGCGCCACCGCCCGAACGACGATCATCGTAATGCCGGGGCCCGTAAGGCCCACTCCGCGGAGGAGTACGCGAACGGCGACGATCTTCGGGATGAGACCGAATGGGAAGCGGATTCCGACTCGGGTCCCTGGAACGGCTGCTCCCTCCGCGTAGCTGGTGAGAGTCGGGACTGAAAACCGACCGATTCATGTTCGCTTGAACAGAACTGTTGTGGATCCTGTTGTGCGACTGGGAGACCACCGAATTTTGCTGTTGCACCGTATGCAACAAGGCGCGGATCTGCTCGATTCCTCTACCAGCCTCTGAATCAGTCGGCTGGAGAGAATCGGCTATCCTGGCGGCCGCAGCCAAGTTGAGGATGGGTGTGCAGAACACCTCGACGTTCCTCTGGCGAGTGCGTCGACTGGAAGAACGATGGTGCTGACGATGAGCGCTAGATGATTCTTCGAACTCACGCTGTTCCGCCCAATCCCGAGGGGACTTTCGTGGGAATCGGCCATGAGAACTTCAGCTGCAGGCCCGCGACCCGGATACTCGGAAGGTAGTTCAGTCGGAACTGATTCCAAGCATTGGGATGACGGCGGGAGCACAACCGATTCAAGCACCGCCACTTGAAAAGACGCGTTTTGTCGCGCCTGGGCGTGTCGCAACCAACGCTGGAGCCGCGGACGACGGGGTCGCTTGCTGTGGCGCGTGACGGGGGCGAAGATCGACACCGGGGTCGATGGCTGGAGAAGAAGAACACCGCGGGGACTGGCACGGAAGTGCGTAGCCCCACGACTGGGAAGCGCCTCAACGTCGAGGGGTGCATCCCGAAGCCATGCCAAATCGTCGGCGATGAAGGAGAGGGCACCGAAGAGGATCTCATGACCCATGCACAGATCTCCGCCGGACGACATGACGAAAAGATGAAAACGCAGACTCGCCGGAAGTCGCTTAGACGCCTGCCCCACGGTGGGCGCCAACTGTCGTGGGTATAAGTCTGACAGTAGAAGTATGGGGTACGAAAGTATATGGGCAGAGCCTTAGCTACGGCGAGGATGTATGAGTTCAGGCCCCTCTACGGTGGAGGTAAAAGCCCTACGTATCAGTGCTCTTGGGAGCTTTGTGTCGAGTGGATTATAGGATTACAGCAAATGCCAACCCCCATACCAGTGGTGAAGGGCGGCTTATATAGAGTGCGCTGCCCTTCATAATGGCCCGGTGGATAGGGGTGGAATAGTGGCGAGTAAATGCTTACGTTACAGGTAACATAAGCTTTAAATGCTAATAATGGTGTATGAAAACGTACGACCGTTGCCCTCCTGGGAGGTTACAATGTACAGAGTGGATTCCAGTCGGTACGTTAGATATGCTCCGAGTGGATCGTCGATGACTGGATGATGGGGGCGTCCTTAGTTCAGTCGGAACTGTCTAAGGGCCTTGTCTTCTATGAAGGGTAGTCCTTGGGTAGGACCTATAGGGAAGACCTATGACCCTACCCTGGGACTATAACCCCATCAACCGGCGTTTGACTTTTTCTACCACGCACCATCAGTTTCGTTTTTTTGCTACGATCACGCAGATATTTTTTTGCTACAAATTTTATTTTTTGTTGCAATGGTTGAAAAAATTGCTGCATCGCGTCGAAATTGGTTGCATCGGGAGATCCAATGGTGCGGACGATCGGGGGTTTGTAGATCGTGCGGCCGGCGCGCCAGCGCAGAGCACTGCCCTTTTCAAAAAGGGAAACGTTTTACACTGGACGACCGGCTAAGCATTGTGTCGGTCGAACCGTGTACTGGCACCGATCAGGTAGTGATGTTCACTATTAAGGCCCATCCTCACCGCTTATTGTTTTATTTTCTTGGACGTCTTCCTCCTTTCACCATATGCTTTCCTCTCTACATCTCATTCTCCCCAGGCAAGAAAAAGGTCCAGTCATTGTTGTCACGTATATCCCCTTCTGCCTCTCCTTTGTCTCTTGCTCGCACCGTCGCATACTCGCTCCGGCGAGCCACATCACGTGCCCATGCTACTTCGGCGAGCGGCCATATCCACCAGCCCCCACACTGCTCCGGCGAGCGGCTGCCCATCCACCAGCGCGGGTCGTGCGGCAATCAGCGCTTGTCCCCATGGTTGCCAGTAGCTACCTGCCTCGTCGGTCCCGGCCACACCCGAGCTGCAACCGGTTAAAGCTTTTTTCATAGCCGTTTGTAGCTCTCGTCAATGCCAGTTGTAGCTTTTGCCATCACACAGTAGCTCTCGCCAATGCTTGTCTTTTGGAAGTTTCATGATGGAAGCTTTTTTCATACCGACTGAAGCTTTTTTTCACACCGGATGAAGTTTTTTTGTCATGGTTGAAGTTTTTGTTGGAAATATGCCCTAGAGGCAATAATAATATGGTTATTATCATATTTCCCTATTCATGATAATCGTCTATTGTTCATGCTATGATTGTATTACAGGAAACAGTAATACATGTGTGAATAAATAGATCACAATGTGTCCCTAGCAAGCCTCTAGTTGGCTAGCTCGTTAGTCAATAGATGATCATGGTTTCCTGATCATGGGCATTAGATGTCAATTTTAACGGGATCACATCATTAGGAGAATGATGTGATGGACAAGACCCAATCCTAAGCCTAGCACTAGATCGTATTGTTCATATGCTAATGCTTTTCTAATGTCAAGTATCTTTTCCTTCGACCGTGAGATTGTGCAACTCCCGGATACCGTAGGAGTGCTTTGCGTGTATCAAACGTCACAACGTAACTGGGTGACTATAAAGGTGCACTACGGGTACCTCCGAAAGTGTCTGTTGGGTTGGTACGAATCGAGATCGGGATTTGTCACTCCGTGTGACGGAGAGGTATCTCTAGGGCCCACTCGGTAGAACATCATCATGAGCTCAATGTGACTAAGGAGTTAGTCACACGATGACGTGCTACGGAATGAGTAAAGAGACTTACCGGTAACGAGATTGAACAAGGTATAGGTATACCGACGATCGAATCTCGGGCAAGTTCTATACCGACAGACAAAGGGAATCGTGTACGGGATTGATTGAATCCTTGACATCGTGGTTCATCCGATGAGATCATCGTGGAGCAAGTGGGAGCCACAATGGGTATCCAGACCCCGCTGATGGTTATTGGCCAGAGAGGTGTCTCGGTCATGTCTGCCTGTCTCCCGAACCCGTAGGGTCTACACACTTAAGGTTCGATGACGCTAGGGTTATAGGGAATTGTTATACGAGGTTACCAAAAGTTGTTCGGAGTCCCAGATGAGATCCCGGATGTCACGAGGAGCTCCGGAATGGTCCGGAGGTAAAGATTGATATATAGGACGGATGGTTTCGGATACCCGAAGTGTTTCGGGCATCACCGGTAACGTACCGGGACCACCGGGACCACCAGAGGTGGCCCCGGGGGACCACCGAAAAGGGGGCAACGACCCCGGGAGGTAAGGTGGGCCAAGTGGGGGTGGGAACCAGCCCCTAGGTGGGCTGGTGCGCCTCCCCACTCAGCCCATTGCGCAAGGGAGAGAAAAGGGGGGGGGCAAACCCTAAGCCAGGTGGGCCTAAGGCCCACCAGTTGGTGCGCCACCCCCTCCTCCCCCCTCTGGCCGCCGCACCTCCCATCTGGGGGGGCTGCCGCACCCCCTAGGGTGGGAACCCTAGGGGTGGCACCCCCTCTCCCCTTCCCCTATATATAGTGCACACTTTTGGCCATAGGGGAACGCACTTTTCCCTCTCCCTCGGCGCAGCCCTTCTCTTCTTCCTCCTCCTCTCTGCCGGTGCTTGGCGAAGCCCTGCCGGGAGACCTCGTCTCTCCATCGACACCACGTCGTCGTGTTGCTGGAGTTCTTCCCCAACCTCTCCCTCCTCCTTGCTGGATCAAGGTGCGGGAGACGTCACCGGGCTGCACATGTGTTGAACGCGGAGGTGCCGTTGTTCGGCACTAGATCGGAATCACTACGAGTACGACTCCATCAACCGCGTTCTAGCAACGCTTCCGCTTAGCGATCTTCAAAGGTATGAAGATGCTCTTACCCCTCTCTCGTTGCTGGTCTCTCCATAGGAAGATCTCAATATGCGTAGGAAAATTTTGAATTTATGCTACGTTCCCCAACAGTTTTTTCCATTCCAATCGAAATATTTTTTCCATAATGGTTGAAGCTTTTCTTGACGTTGGTTGAAGCTTTTTTCACGCCGGATGAAGCTTTTTCTGTCATGGTTGAAGTTTTTTTCATTCCGATCGAAACATTTTTTTCACAGTGGTTGAAACTTTTATTGACACCTTTTGAAGCTTTTTTTCATGTCGGTCGAAGCTTTTCTTCATGCCGGATGAAGCTTTTCTACCATGGTTAAAAAAATTCTCCATTCCGATCAAAATATTTTTACACATCGGTTGAAACTTTTCTTAACTCCGAATGCAGTTTTTTTTTCATAGTTGAAGCTTTTTTTGACAACGACGATGAACGGCCACGACATGAGCTATAAGGACAGCAATCAGCGATGAGGACGGGGCGGCTTGCGGCGCTGCGGCGGGGACGTTGCGTCTTGCCGCAGTGTAGGGCGGGACGGGGCTGCGCTCGAAAAAGAAAAAAAGAGATGAAGAAGTCAATGCAGATCGAACGACGGGGCTGATTGCATCGGGCGGCTAGGACACGACCGGCCCAACTTTTTGGACCGGTGCGCTGGCGCCTAGGAGTGCCCTTTCGAAAAATGCAGGTTGTGTGCTTCAATTCATTTGTTCTTTGTGGACTCTCAAGGGAAATGCTACCGTTTACTTTCGTTCACTATGCTCCGTCCGTCCGTGGTGGCTGCACTCCCATTGTACAACGTGTATATACAACACTGTCGTCATTGCACGATTTCGGGTCCATCCATACACACCGAGCTGATAAGAGCATCTACGGCAAAATTGACAAAAATGACCCCTCGAGGGAAAGAACTCACTGAGTGACCCCTCGGGGAAAATATGTCACCCGGCTGACCCTTTTGTGTGGCGCCCGACACCTAGGCGCCACACTACACTGTGTGACGCCTAGCCGTTCGGCGCCACACCCCCCGACCACCTAGCAGAGAGGGCCCATCCCCCAGGCCGTGTGACGCCTAAGCCTCAGGGGTCACACATTGTAATGTGTGGCGCCGAGCGCTTAGGCGCCACACAATGACTTATACAGCCACGGGCCAGCCCCCCTCCCCACCCCCTCCCATTCCCCTCCCTCATTCAAACAGAAACAGGAACGGCGGTGGTTGGCTCTCTTCCAATCCCTAATCCCCTCCCCCATCTCCTTCAGATCTGGTGATTTCTTCCTTGGATTGATCCCCCAAGGTTGGCTACTAGGTAATCTCTTCTGTTTCCCATCCTTCTATCCAAGTGGAATAGGTTTTTGTTGAGTAGATTGATTTGAGTAGTTAGGATATGAATTCTTAGGATTTGACTAGTTAGGATATGAGTTCTTAGGATTTGAGTAGTTAGGATATGAGTAGATTCATATTAGTAGTTAGTATTAATAGTTAGTATATGACTAGATTGATATGAGTAGTTAGGATATTAGTTCTTAGGATTTTAGTAGTTAGTATATGAGTAGATTCATATGAGTTCTTAGGATTTGAGTAGTTAGGATATGAGTAGATTCATATGAGTTCTTAGGATTTGAGTAGTTAGGATATGAGTAGATTCATATGAGTTCTTAGGATTTGAATAATATGTAGATGAGTGGATTAGTAGATGAGTAATTTTTTGAATATGAGTATTTTTTGTGATTTGTAGGATGGTGTGGCTTCTGAATAATGTTTATGACGTTGAACACCGGGCCTATTTCATGTCGGAGAAGAAAATGGTAAGTAGATCATATGATAAAAAAACATGTATTTAATAAGCACTTGAAAATGTAATAAGCACTTGATATCACTTACTCCTATCTGTTTGCAGGAGCTTACGCCCTTGAAGATCCGGTCTCATGGGGCATCGTCTGTAATGCAGTACGATGAGCGGTACACCCCATACATCGAGATGACAGGACTCCTTCCATTCATTCAGCTTGTGAGTCGGTCAACGCCCAATCTGAACGTTGCGACAGTCACAGCACTTATTGATCGTTGGAGGCCGGAGACACATAGTTTTCACCTCTGTACCGGAGAGATGACAGTTACTCTTAAAGATGTTTCCATGATCAGCGCACTTCCGATCGAGGGGAAGCCTCTTTGTATGAGCACTGATTCTGAGGGATGGCGGCAACAAATGGAGGCCCTTATTGGTATGTCACCGCAGGAGCCGAAGGTAGAAGATGCAGGGAAGAAAGATAGAGTCCCGGCCGGCGCTCCTTTCACTTGGATTGCCGCGAACTTTTCTCATTGTCCTGAGGACGCAGATGACGAGGTGATCCAGAGGTATGCTCGTGTGTACATGTGGTACGTCATCTCTAGGACTATATTTGTTGACGGCACATGCAAGAATGCTCCATGGATGTGGCTGAAGGCGTTGACTGTTTTCGACAACAAGTCCAGTTGGGGATCGGTCGCACTGGCTTACTTGTATCGACAGGTAATAAATTGTTAATATTAAGTACTCTCTCTTATCGTTTTCTGCTAAACTGATGCATGTTTGTTGTTACTTGTAGTTGGACGATGCTTGTCGCAAGACCACAAAGGACGGTGGAGTTGGTGGTTGTATGCTCCTACTTTCAGTATGGAGATGGGAACGCCTACCTGTTGGACGCCCTAAAAGCTGAAAGTGGAATACGTGGGATGACCACGGCAACCCTGTACGGCTTCCTACATGGGCTTACAAGTGGGACTTGGTATCGGAGGTGGCAAGCGAAGTGAACCTATTGTACAAGCAATACACCAACGAGATGGACTCGCTTACCCCCGAGCAGGTAAGATGGTTTCAGAGTTGACTTCTAGCTTTTATGATGTGAGTAAAATGAATTGTGCCTTTTATGTTGTGTTGTAGGTGGAATGGCAGCCATATGGTGCCGGGCCAAACTTTGGTGATGCACACGCGTTCGAGCTCAATCCACTATGCCTGCAGGAAAAACATCTTTGGCTAATGCGTTGTCCCCTTATATGCAATTGGTCGGTTGAGTTTCATCTCCCGCATCGTGTGATGCATCAATTTGGGTTGTTTCAGCCACACCCGCCGGAGTGGGTGGACACGGACACACAGCTTCACAGGTAACAAAATCATGCACAATAAAGAAGTACTGATTAGTTTTGTTCTTAGTGTTGAGCGAGCTACTGATGGGTTTTGTTAAAAGCAGGTTGGATAGGAGGAGGCAGCGAAAGATCAAGGATTGGCATAAGCATCATAAGAACTATGTCATTATGTTCGAGCAAAGTGTGCAGGCAGCTTCGAGTGCGCAACAAACCCAGCACCGCCAGCATTGTCCGCTTGCGTTCAACAACTACCTAAGATGGTTTTAGGAGAGTACTCGTGTCGAGATTTGTCCGCCGGCTTACGAGGAGGACATATTGGAAGAACCCACTGAGTACGTTGCACTTGCCCAAGGCGATTACAACAAGTTAATTCGCAAAGGGTACCAAACTTCCTTCGCCCCGGTCCTAAACTTTGTGGTAAGTGTGCTCACCTATGTTAAGTATGAATGCTAGTACACCTATTCACTTGCATGTCATTGTCTTGTGATCATAGCGCAAAGAGGTCAAGAAACAAGCTGATCGGTCCGAAGATATTCTAGAGAAGACACCTGGAGGAAAAAAGGGAGAATCTGCACTTCGTCTTTTCATAAAGGTGTTGTGTCATTATTATTATTTTGCCCACGAATGCAACATATGGTACCTTATATATGTCATTTATATTTGAATCTAACAGGAACAGGGCAAGAAGTTACGGCGCCTATCCAACATTTTAGGTTGCCGTGACCCTGAATATGTTTCACCTTCGAGATCCGGTTCATCCGAAAGAAATACTCTAGACGATTCAGCTTCTTCGGGCGCTTGTATGGACGATGGTGACATTACCTCGGCAGCTAATACCCAAAGAAATACTCTAGAGGATGATGTTGACACTCGTGAGGTATGACATAGCCATAAAACATTGTGCACTTTCAACCTTCAACTTTGAACTTTCAACCTTCATATGTATTAGGTTGCGGACGGGATGACGTTGAAGGCTTTCCAACGCTCCGCTTACATGTTGAAGCCTAGGAAGGAATTTAGGCGGTACTCACCGGATGATTATGCGAAAGGAAAGAACCCGGTCGCCGGGGGCTCTCGTTTGTGAAGGATGAGAAGCATGGACGATGAGGATGACGATGACGATGACGATGAGTCGGATGACCCGGAGCAATTTGTAGTTTCGAGAAGAAAGAAGCTAGTTTCTAAGAGCGGACGAGGCGCCAAGATGTGAACCGGAGCCATTTGGAGTTTTCAATCATTTGCACTTGTTGGTGTTGCACTTGTGTTGTGAACCATTTTACTTTTGTTGTGAACCATTTGGAGTTGTGAACTTGTGTTGTTGGTGTTGATGTTGCACTTGTGAACAATCATTTGCACTTGTTGGTGTTGCACTTCTGTTGTTTGTGTTGCACATATGTTTTAAATTTCTGTCAAAATATATGTTGTCAAAATGTTGTATTGCTGTCAAAATTCAGCTTCCAGCAGGTTTTCACATGTGCAACGCCCAAGCCTTAGGCGCCACACATGTGAAAACCTGCTGGAACCTTTGAGCACACTCTTTCCCGCCACCTTTCCCTCCTCCGTTCCCCCCAAATTTTGAGCACACCCTTTCCCGCCACCTTTCCCTCCTCCGTTCCTGCCAAAATTTCCACGTCTTCTTTCCCGCCACCTTTCCCTCCTCCGTTCCCGCCAATATTTCCACGTCTTCTTTCCCGCCACCTTTCCCTCCTCCGTTCCCGCCAATATTTCCACGTCTCCTTTCCCGCCACCTTTCCCTCCTCCGTTCCCGCCAATATTTCGACGTCTCTTTTCCGGTCTATAAAAGGAGGCATTGGACTGTCTTCCTCCGTCATCCAGCCTCACTTGAGAACACTACCACCACTTTAGTCAATATGAGTTTGTCTTGCTCGGATCAAAGCATCAGGCCTAAGAAAATGAAGAGTGCGAGTTTGCCTCGGGGGGTGGAAGCAGTTCGATGTTTGTGCGGTGATCTCTGCAAGGTGAAGGAGGTGGAGGATTTTTCAGATTGGTTGGGCATGAAGTTTTTCATGTGCGCCAATTATGAATCTGATCCACCCGAATCTATTTCTGCGTACATCAGGCCTCCGGTATGCTCAAGTCATCCAGATTATTGTTTACTTGATATTATTGTTTACTTGAATCTGATCCATCCGTTAGTCTCCTCCTCCTCTCTGCATGTACTATCGTTGGATTGACACGAAAATGCCGGACTGGGAGGTGACCGAGATTCTTGAAAGAGGTCGCCGTGCATGGGCTAGCTGGGACTTGGAAGAGCGCCGCGAGAAGGCTGAAGCAGAGGAGAAAGCAGCACAGAAGAAAGAGTGGAGAGTACTGTGTGGAGCAGAGGGCTTTTCTTGATGAGATGATAAGGAAAAACCAAGAAGAGAAACTACGGCTCGAGGAGGTTTACAGACAGCGGGAACAAGCCCGTGAAGCTGAGAGGGAGAGAAAGAGAGAAAGAGCTCGTGCGGCCAAGGCAGCAGAAGAAGCCAGTGATGGAAAAGGAAAATATCCACGTTGGACTCAGTAGATTTCACGAAGTTGTATGAGCAAGTTGTATCTTAATTTCAGCAAGTTGTATCTTCATTTCAGCAAGTTGTATCTTAATTTCACCAAGTTGTATCTTAATTTCAGCAAGTTGTATCAGCATGTTGTATCTTACTTTGTTTGTAATCTTAAGATAGTCTCAACCTAAATAATGTGTGTGAGTCATGGCAAAGCACTTGAGAAGACTAAGATAAGGATAAGGATCAACATAGTCTTGATGAAATGAGAAACATAGTCTTGATGAAATAAGAAACAAAGTGCAAGACATATCCTCATGAACATAGTCTTGATGAAATGAGAAACATAGTCTTGATGAAATGAGAACAAAGTGAAACTAAGATAAGGATGGGCATTACTCATCAAAAGAGTAGCCAAGTTCTCTGGTACTCTGTTTCACTTGTGTGGCGCCTAAGCCTTAGGCGCCACACATGTGAAACAGAGTAACAAAAAGTTCACATTTGAGATGCCAGTAGGTTTTCACTTGTGTGGCGCCTAAGCCTTGGGCGTTGCACATGTGTGGCGCCGAGTAACAGAAAATCCACATGTGTGGACTTTCTGTTACTATGTTTCACATGTGTGGCGCCTAAGCCTTAGGCGCCACACATGTGCAACGCCCAAGGCTTAGGCGCCACACATTCTGGCATGCTGAAAACTGCAGCACATAGTGCTTGAGAGGAGTTCAAATATACATCACAAATAGTGCTTGACGAGTTCAAATATACAACACAAAGAGGGTGGAGTTCAAACATACATAGGGTTCTTAAAGAACATACGTCCAAAAGTGCATACATAGTGGAGTTTCATAGTAAGAAAGCGCGCAAGCGAACAAGGTTCAACAACAAATAGGGTTCAACAACACATAGGGTTCGAAGATGAAAGCGCGCATGAGAATAGAAGCGTCCGGCTCTATTGGGTCGAGCAAGGCCCCTTTCCCTTCTTCTTCTTCCTCTCTTCTTCCTCTTCCTCTTCCCTTTTGCGCATTTTTGAAGCCTCTTCCTTAACCCTCTCCGTGAAGCGTTGATGCTCCCGCTCTCTCTTTACTGCGCCCTCTGCCATCATCTTCTTAAAGTTAGCTTCATATTCTTTTTTATGTTTCTCTAGCGTCTTCCTGTCATTCTCCTTTATCCTAGCCTCATATCTCATGCGCTGAAGTTCCATTTTCCACTGCTCATCCATCCTTGCCTTATGCTCCTCATCCTTCTTCTTTCGCGCTTCGGCTGCATCCTCCTCTCTCAACTTCTTTGCAGCCCTCTCCATCAACCACTGCTCCTCACTGGCTGCATCCTTCTCCTCCCCCCACTCCGCTTTTGCCTTGTTGGGTTGAGAAGCGGCCATACCTACAAAACAGGCATCAAAGCTCATAGTTAGTAAAATAACACACAAAGGAGCATGAAAAACAACATGATAAAGATAAGTCAAATATGTGACATACGGAAATGGTCCTCGTAGGTATCCACGCATACCAATCCTAGTAAGTCCACCACCTATCCCACCACTGCCTCTAGCACCACCACCACCTATCCCACCCCTGCCTCTAGCACCACCACGACCTATCCCACCCCTGCCTCTAGCACCACCCCTACCTCTACCACCACCACTGCCTCTAGCACCACGTCCTCTAGTAAGCCCAAGTCGGCTAGGAACATGTTGAGTAGGAACTTGTTGGGTTGTGCTTGCTTGACCCGTCCCTTGTTGGCTCGTGCTTCCTTGACCCGTCCCTTGTTGGCTTGAACTTGGTTGGCTAGGACTTGGTTGGGTTGACCTGGAATCATTGTTTTTGGACTTCTTCTTTCGCGTCGTACACCTTCTTGTGTTGTGCCCTGTTACACCGCACTCTCCACAATGTGATCTCTCAGTAGGCTCTTGGAATTGGTTGTTCCCCATTTCTCTGCCACCACCATGGCCCCATCCATCCATGTCTCCTCTAAAACGCTTAGTCTTTCGTCTTCCCAGTTTCACAACCTTCCACTCTGGGTCGGGCCATAGTTGTACTCCATGATACTCCGACCATTGTGATTGGTCAAAGTATGGTTCAAATCTAGGAGCCCATGTATGCTTCGTGGTCATGATCGAGAACTCGGACTCCCTCACGGTTAGTGGATGGTTGACGTCCACATTCCTACTGCGAGCTGCCGTGTACAAATGCGAGCATGCGAGATGAAGCAACCTTGGCCTCCCACAAGAGCAATCACACAAGGATAAAGATACCTTGAACGCCCTGTTTCCGTGTTGCTGGCCATCGTTTGTCGTTCCTCCAGGCTCATTCACTTGGTATGTCCAATCCTCGTTGTTGTACAGGGTAGCCGTTTGGGAGTCAGCCTTCCGTGATTGAAATACCATCCATTTGTCAACCTTTGGTGGAAACTGGTACTTGTACTTTTTCTTGTTCTCTCCCGCAATCTGATCATCTGTTTCTTGCGAGTACTTTAGAAAGTATGCTCTCAACTTGTCGGATGTGTATTGAACTATTGCCGTCACCGGCAACGCACGGACACCCTTCAACACCCGGTTGAAGCATTCTGCCATGTTACTTGTCATTTGACCATATCTTCGGCCATCTTCGTCATAAGCTCGTGCCCACTTGGCCCGAAGTTCAATTTGCCTGTTCAGAAACTCAAGCCCACCTGCATCAAGTTTTTTGTTTACAAGCAAAGCATTGTACAATCTTGCAAATCATTTGTCCGAAAATGCTTGACAACAATCTTGAAGATCATCCGCCAACTCCTTGCTACCACATGCCCGGTAGAAGTTTGCACAAAAATGCCTCATGCACCATCAATGATGCAAAGGAGCATGGCCGGCAATGACAATGTCAACCACGTTAAGTATGCCTTGATGGCGATTTGATATGACACATATTTCCCTCTCAAACGGTAATACTTTGGTTCTCAAAATATGCAAGAACCATTCCCAGTTAACATTGTTCTCTGCCTCAACCAAAGCAAAAGCCAAAGGCATCAACCGGTTATTGGCATCACTTGCTATTGCAACCAACAAAGTGCCCTTGAATTGTCCGGTCAAAAACGTGCCATCGATGGAGATGACAGGACGACAGTGCTGAAAAGCCCACACATATTGCTCAAATGCCCAAAATGCACGGCCAAATACGCGGACCCTATTTCCATTGAGAATCCTTGTTTTCTCCCCATACGGCTCGACCACATGAACCATGCCCGGGTTAGTGTGGGCAATAGCTCCCAACAACCTAGGTATGCGGTTGTATGCTTGCTCCCAATCACCATACAACATCTTGAATGCGGCTTGCTTTGCTTTCCATGCCTTACCATATTTCACCTCGTAGTGAAAGAGGGCTTTCACAAGGTCTTGCACGCTTTTTATGTTCATTGTAGGAAGAGAGGAGATGGATTTGGAAAGCCTATAAGCGATGAACTCGGAGGTGAGTTGTCTATGGCTTTGCGACGAAAGGGCACCATCAACCCTCTTGCCTCGACACATGTGAGGCATACAACTGACAATGTTCCATCCTGGCCCTCCTTTCCATGGTCTTGCACGGACAATCCAAGGACACCCTCTATCCTCACATGCAACCGTGTAACGCAGCTTCATGTTTGAATGAACAACTTTGTGTGGCCTATAATGCGTAACAGAATATTCATCCAACCACATCTTCAGTTCAAAGAATGTTTCGAACTTTGACCCCGGCAAAATAATATTCTTACCATGTGTGTCCCGATGAGAAGGTGGCCTAACTCCAAACAATATGCCTTCGCCTCCGTCAACCACGGCTTCATCCGCAAGGCTAAGATCCTCGAACAATGGTGTCCCGTGATGACGCTTTAATACCTTCATGAAAGCTTCAGCCTCCTTTGCCGTGAACCCTTCCTCATCAACTTCTTCATCGGGACCCTCATCGTCAGACTCAGAGGCATAGCCACGTGAGTACGGAATAGAATGGTCCATTGTCTCTTGCAAATTATATTTGTCCAAATCACTAAGATTGTTGTCATGAAGAACATTACCATCATTCTCATCATCATCGTGCTCATCATTAGCCTCTACCAATGGTTCATGTTCAATGTTGACCTCTTCGTTGGCCTCATCGACACAAGAAAGAGGTTCAATGTTGGCCTCTTCGTTGATGGGTGCAAGAATAGCTTCAACAATCGGAGAGGCAACCCGGTTCAAATCCAACAAGTTAGGAACATTTGTTTTGATGGCAAATAACTCTAGAGCCTTGTCTAGTGATTCGGCCACCGTATCCTTGTATGACAGCCAACGTTGCTCGGAGTTGACACGCATGGTCTTCCAACGAATGTGCATTCCGAATCCCACATTATGCCTACCATCAAACTCAACTACATCACTAGGGTCCATCCAATTCAAATCCTTTCGGACTTGTTCCAACAATTCACCATAGCTAGGACACAAATCGAACACCATGTCAAGCTCATCCGGGTCCGGATCAATATTGCCTTTTAAAAAGGCATCCTTGTCCACGTGATGAACATAAACACATGTTCTTCCCATCCCTAAACAACAAAACATAGAACTTTTTTTATAAGCAATCATACAATTACAATAACCCTAGCCTAACTTCCAAACAACCATAACCCTAACCCCATCATAACCCTAACACAACCAAACATCCCTAACCCTAGCCTAACCATAGCCTAACCCTAGCCTAACCCTAAAACAACCATAATGCAAACATCCAAACAACCCTAATCCTAACCCCATCATACCCCTTGTCCTAACATACAAACAAATACAACAATATCATATACATCCCACATTTCATGAAAAACTAGGGTTTTCTCAAATTTGCAAAAAAAAAGACCACAAAAGATTTTTCTTTGGATGAGAATGAGGGGAGAGGTGGGGATTACCTTAGGGGAGTGATTGGACAACAAATGCCCGGTCCAAACCTTCAGATTTGGTGATTTAGAGAAGGATTTGAAGAGGGGCCCATGGCTGGGAGAGGGGGCTGGGGGAGGGGAATGAGGAGGGTGGGGAGGGGGGCTGGCCCGTGCCTGTTAAGTCATTGTGTGGCGCCTAAGCGCTCGGCGCCACACATTACAATGTGTGACGCCTGAGGCTTAGGCGTCACACGACCTGGGGGTGGGCCCTCTCTGCCAGGTGGTCGGGGGGTGTGGCGCCGAACGGCTAGGCGTCACACAGTGTAGTGTGGCGCCTAGGTGTCGGGTGCCACACAAAAGGGTTAGCCGGGTGACATATTTTCCCTGAGGGGTCACTCCGTGAGTTCTTTCCCCCCAGAGCATCTACAGCCGAATCCTTCAAATGATCCATCATATGTCTATGAACGCGTCCGATCAATGATTGAATAAAAGAGACAAGAAAAAAAATGACCCAGTTAGACTATTTATATCATCCTTATATGTTTGAACTATTCGCGAACCCTCATATTCATCTTAAATATTGGGAGGATACGAGGGCTTGCGGACGCGTCCGGTTAATCCGTCACGTAGGACACGACCTCATCCCGAACTACATTTTTTCTTTTCTTTATTTATTCTTTTTTTTTCTTCCTTTTCACCAATTACACGTAATTGACCGAACATACGAAAAAGAAAATAAAAAATGTGGCTACGTGGACAGACAAATAGAAAACACCGCAGACGTTTAAGGATTCGAATTTGTAAGTCATGGTTGAAGATGCTCTAATGGGTCTCGACGCTCTGTCCTCGTCTTAAGTGAGCTTTCTCCAAAAAATTCTTCTAGAAATAATTGTGTAAGCTTCATTACCCGACATGATTATTACACTCTTTGTCACCTAGGGCAACAATATAACCATTAACCAGTGCTATAATGTAGCCCGAAACCTCTAGTAACACCCACTGTAGCTAAATTTGCTAGTCAGAATTAACAACATACCACACATATGCTCTCTAATTGCAGTTCCCATCCGTGGGGCAAAAATGAAATCTACTATAACAGCGTAAACCAGCAACTCCCACGCCTCAACTACAGCGTGTACACCAAAACTAGCGCGCATTATTACCGCTACATTACACACAACAAGATATAATGTCAATGGCATGGTTGACATCATACGCCACATAACAGAGGGGGAGCTCCGTCCCTCCCTCTATACAGAGATCGTCTTCGGCTTGGCCCCCATCTTCTTCCACGACACGCTGGGCATGATCTGCGCTGTGTCGACCCTGTCCTTGTACTGGACGGCGAAGTTGAGCAGCGAGTCGAGGAGCGAGTCCGACAGCAGGTGGGGCACCAGCCCGAGCTCCGAGAGCTTCGAGTGCTTGGCGTTGTAGTAGTGCTCCTCCGCCTCGACGCGCGGGTTGGGCACCGACTTGGTCTGCACGTCCAGCCCGAGCTTCGCTCCCGCGGCGGTCACCAGCTTGGCTAGCTCGTTCACGGAGAACTGCTCGGTGAATTGGTTGAAGACCCTGAACTCGCCAGGTTTGGCTGGGTTTGCGATTGCTAGCTCCACGCACTGCACGGTATCCCTGATGTCCAGGTATCCACGGGTCTGGAGAATGGTAGACAAACTTTGATCAGTACATTGTAGTATATACCAGATGATGATGGCCTAAGAAAGTTATTTGGAGTCATAACTAGAAATACATGATCGAGTTGAAACCTGAGCCAACTACACAATTGCTAATAGTCAACGAAATAATTCCATTTCCAGGCGGTAATCAAATTATAGTGTTTGAAAGTGAAGAAGATAATGCTCCTCAGTTTTTCAATTCAACAGTACAGTTGACAAACTTATAATAAAAAGGTAACCCCTTAAAACAGTCTCCGGTCAACCCACAAATATATGTCTATACGACATACTGCAAGCTGTGATGATTACATGTTGGGTCATCATATTTTGTTGTAAAGAAATAGTATATGCAAAGTGTTCAATTTCAGTACTCATAGAATTATCTACAAAGCTTGCATGATTCACTCCCCAATTTTATTCATGAAATTCATGATGAAATGCTAATGGTGGAGCTTAGCTCTGAGTCTCTGACTTCCCGAGGCTACAAAGTAACAAAAGCTACCTCGCTGGCATTTTGACTTCCAAAGAGGAAATGAAAATGTATAGTGAATACTAAAAGCTCTAGTTATAAACTTATAAGGATAGCACTGAACCACATGAAGTAATTGTGAAAGGAGAAACTTTATACAGAGAAGTGTGTATAGAGCAAGACAAACATCAAACAGGAAAATCCTCCATATTGCACTACTGACGCAGACAAGAAATACATACCTGACCACCTTTTCCATAAACTGTAAGCGGGTGACCTACAGCTGCCTGAACACAGAACCTATTTAGTGCTGTTCCAAAGATTCCGTCATAGTCCAACCTATTGGAAAGCTCTTCATGCATAGCAGTTTCATCTGTTCTGATTCCATAGACGACGCCTTGGTTAAGATCTGTGGCCCTTATACCCCAAGCCTTGCAAGTAAATGCTATGTTGTGAGAGTCATGCACTTTACTTAGATGATAGAAGGAGCTTGCTTGTTTTGGGTAAGGTAAGGTATCAGTTCTTCCATTGTGGGTAATAGTGAGGAATCCCTCTTCAATGTCAATATTTGGAGTTCCGTATTCACCCATAGTTCCTAGTTTAACCAAATGACACTCTTCACTAAACTCCTTCATGGCAAACAATACGTTAAGTGTTCCAATAACATTGTTGTTCTGTGTGTATACTGCCCGTGAACGATCAATCATAGAAAATGGTGCTGATCTTTGTTCACCAAAGTGGACAGCAGAATCTGGCTCAAAAGACTTAAAAGCTTCTGAAAGGAATTCAAAGTCACATATATCACCAATGAAGAGCTGAATCGTCTTCCCTGTAAGAGATTTCCATCGGCGAATGCGATTTTGGATAGAAGCTATGGGCGTAAGCGAATCAAGGCCAAGTTGATGGTCAAAAAGGCGTCGAACAAGATTATCAACAATAGCAACCTCGTAACCTTTGTTGGACAGATGAAGAGCAGTTGCCCAGCCACAGTATCCATCTCCACCAATAACCATAACTTTTTTAGGTTTAGAGGATGAATGCCCAGATGCTTGCTGACTACCAGTAAGAGGTGTTTGTGTCTGTCCTTGTACAGAAGTACTAGCACAAGTAACATATAACTTATTTGACCTCTTGGAAGATGATTTGAGGTTCAGACTTGAAGTTGAAGATTTTGAATTTTGTAATCGGATGAAATTGTGGCCATAACTTGGTGAGTTGCAGTGTGCCTTAACAGCAGGAGATGGACTGAAACCGCAGTTGGTGACCAAATTTGCCATTCTCACAATCCTTTATTGTCCACTGTAATAATTGAGATACCCTACAAAAGCTAGCATATAATAATCAGTAATTAAACAAGATATAAATTCACTCCAGTCTGGTAATAAGATGAAGATCATAAGCAGGGAAAAAAATGCAAAAAAGGCTAATTAGTCAGATTGCTAAAATTCAACTTTAACCATACGCCATAGCTAACTGATGGTATTGTATCTTTACCAAAAAAAGGGTAGTGAGGACAAGCAAAGAAATTAGTCTATTTGTTTTCTAGATCTTCCATATTCCATGAAAGCCAGCAACTCTATGCATTTATGTTGATGGGAAACATTACAAGATCAAGGGGTGTTCAAAAACAGTTGCATCCAAACCATGGAAACCGTGTTTTTTTCTCTCTCTTGTATTAGCTCTAGCTGTCCTATGGGTTTCAGACAAGCAAAGGAAATGAATTAATAATGGCTTGCCAGTTTTGGGCAGGTTGAGATGAAAAAGTGTTTTGAATCGGCTTAATTAGATTGATTATCTATTAGCTATTTGATTTTCCCCGAAAAGTTAGTCTACAAGTAAATTATCGCAATTAGTCACCATTTGTGCTGGGCCAGGTCCAACACTGCGTAATTGCTCAGAATTTGATCAAATATTTTCCCCGAATCAGTGGCCCGGATTTTTCTCGGCTGTTGCACACCACATACAAAACGAACAATTGCCGCACAGACCACGAATCAAGGTTTCTACATACATGAAATGCTCACTTTAAGATCGGGATAGATTTTGGTAAGACATCGACAGCTGATCCTACTTCAGCAGTTGCAATGTGGCTAATATCACAAGAGCTCTTTTAAGATGGTACCTCTTACCCCGTAGGAGTAAGAGAACTATTTGATCTGAACCGTCCATTCATCAATGGTACATTTGACCACACAAAATATTCTAGTCATGGCAACTACTTGTCAAAAAAGGAATGTTTAAAGGATTCCCCCCTCTCCTTTTAATATAATAAAAATTCACATTTGACTCCCTTATGTACTGTGTCTACCATATGAAGACAAAATTTGTTGTCTTGTAATATATCATGTGTATCCATGTGATCCCCCAAAAATACACACGTTAGAAATCCCATTATTATAATTTGTCTAGATAGCAATGCAATAATCTTCAATATGTACCCTGCAAAAAAGAACTTCAGTACGTGTATACACATCAGTCTAAGTGAGTCAGTAAAATAAAATGTACACATGCTATGCTGCGAACGTTTATGATTTTTTGCTGTGTGCGAGAAATATACTAAATGTTCTCCATTGTACATTTTCTGCTCTAACGTAAAAAGTGCAAGAACACTAGTACATAAGGTTGCTTTGCTAAAACACGAACGATATTTTTTTGACGTGCTTTTCTCAAGTAGTATTCATTTTTGGTGTTTTCTGAAAACAAATTCTATGGAATTTCTATTGGTTAGCTCCGGCAAGATGAAACATGCACTGGAAACAAAAACTGACATTAATTAGTTCTATTTTTTTTCCTTATATACCTAGGTTTAGAAGGAAGGCCATACATTATAATAATTTCTTTCCTTGATTATACAGAAAAAATGTCCATACTAACCCCCCCCCCCCCCCCCCCCCACACACACACACCACCATCAGTAACGTTCTATTTACCTCCTAAGAGGTAAGAGTTAATGCAATTGGTAATCATTTGTGCTGGGCCAGGTCCAATGCTCTGCGTAATTGCACAGAATATGATCAAATATTTTCCCCGAATCAGCGGCCCAGGTGTTTCTGTGCTATTGCACAGCACATACAAAAGCGAATGATCGTCACACAGACCACAAACAAAGGTTTCTACATGGCTATCATCACTGAAGATCAGGGCAAGTTTAAGTAAGGCGTTGACAGATATTCCTACTGTGGCCATTCCTATATGTCTATAATCACAAATCCTATTATGAATATATGCAGCACAGAAACAAGTTTGTGGTACAAAAACAAACTCAAGCATGTAAGACATTATCCACCTATTTCCCCTTCCTATGGAGCTAGCACCTGAACGCGTGGCTCTACATAGAGACCCAGCACAGAAATCCCACCCGTAAGGGAGATGGGGACGAGGAAGGAATCGACTTCTCACCAGACTGCTCGAGGAATCTGCCGCTGCGGCCGTGTCGCCCGGCCCTGCTCCGGGGCTGAGGCGCCGACACCCGAGCGAGCAGCCGCCTCTGCCCGTGCCGTTAGACGGGGAGGAGGAAGGAGGGCGAGGCAGAGAGAGGGGGAGAGAGAGAGTGGCGAAGGAAACAAAGAGCGGGATTGGATAGCAATGGCAAGCAGCGGGAGAGAGGCAAAGGGGATTGATTGGAGGGGTGGGATATTCGGGCGGAGGGATTCGGATCGGCTGCGAGCAGCGCGCTCCGGCAGATCCTGGCCGCTCACGGCAGCACGAGCGGCCACGATGGCCAGAGACGACAGGAGACGAGCCAGTATCGCTTCGCCCACTCACCCCTGCCGTCGCCAGGCTGGGCATTCTGTTTCGCCGGGCCAATCGGTTCGTGCTTCGTTCTTTTTCCTTTTTCGGTTTTTATTAGAAGGAAAATACTAACCGATCGGGCAATAGAAAATCTACTGACCGGCAATTCGGTGCCTAAAAAGTTCGGTTCGCTGTTCGGTTTTAAGTGTGGACGCGGATAACCATCACATATATATGGTGGGAGTAAAAGCAACTTCAACCGATCGATCTAAATTGACGGCGGTTTTATCCGCTTTTTGTCCGTTTCGGTTAGCCGTCCGCTCCGCGTCCGTCCGTTTTTTTTTTGTCGGCCGCGCGTCCAATACGGACAACCCATTTTATGTAGCATCAAAAGGGAATGAGAGGGCATGCATACCATGTCTTGCATGCCGAGGCCACTCACGAAGGGTGCCTTGATGCTTTCATAGGTGGCACAATTGCACTCTTATTGAATCACCCTCCAACGCTTTGAAAGTGACAGCCATCGACGCTTGCTTTGCATTTGGTAGGGGGGAATCTTCTTGCGTTCATAAAACTCACGATGCGCAAGAGTCCATAAGGCTGACCACTTTTGTTAGGCGCCGATCTTCGAGTCTTGCCCAATGTCCCTCGAACACTCACAGAGGAGCTTGTTCTCGGTTGGCGTGTATGCCTTCGTCCGCTTGCTCTTGCGCTTCGGCTTCACCTCGGCAATAGTTTGGTTGGCGAGCTCCTCCTTGAACAAAGACTCCCTGTCGATGTCCATGTCATCGTCCTCCTCCTTAAGGTCGTAGTCCTCCGGGAACTCATGGTCGAGCGGGAAGCCATCTAGGCCGACCTCATCCTGCATGAAGGCGTCATGTGGATCACTGATGGCTTGTGTGAATGGCGCTCGGTCGTCCTGGCTTTGGGTCTCATCGGGATCGTATGCACCAGCCGTCGGTGCACCTTAGAAGATCATGTTCTCGAGGAAACGGTTGGTCGTGTCATCTTCGACGGCCGTCGGCATTTCATCGAACAGATTACGGGCTCCAGTAAGCATGTCGGCTGGCATCTCGCGCCAGCATTTCCTCATGCCTCCTGACGATGATCCGCCTGCCACCGGCGCGGCATTGAGGTCGATGGTCACCGGCGCGGGCGTGGAAGGGGCCAAGATGCTCACATCCGGCGAGCATTCCCCGGAGAAGCAGCTGCCTTGCGGATACACGTGGAAGCCGGGAATCGGCTGCATGCAAGATGCGCGCGGTGACTCTGGAAGCATCATTTGAGGATATGCTGACGAGCCCGTGCTGGCCGCGGCCGCAGCAATGGCGGCGTTGACAAGCCCGTGATGGCTAGGGTTTACCCCTAGGTACAACAAGGCCTCCATTGTTGCCACCTTCACTCAGGCATTGGTTTCTTCCTGCTACGCGGTGGCGGCGAAGGCGACGTCCGTAGCTGCCTCTCCCTTGCATCCTGCGCGTGCCTCTGCCCCTTCCTCTTGGCTGACTTCATGGCCCACTCCTCGTGCGTCAACTCCTTCTTCTTCTTCTTGACCGGCGTGGCGGCCTCGCAAGGGGCACGGGCCTTGCCTCTCGCTTCGGCGGCGGCGACGGACGAGGCCATTGAGGAGATGGCGGCGGCGTCCTCGAAGTCGTCATCCATGGCGGTGGGAGCGGGTGCGGGAGCGAGCGGGAGAGTCTAGGAAAATGGAGGGGAAAAGGTGGCTACTTTGTGGTCGACTTGCGAACCAGGGAGGGAAGTAGGCGCGCGTCGTGCACGTCTGCTTCGTGTCCGCATCGATGCAAATCAGGCTCAAAATTGGACCGAGAATGGGTAGGCACGCGGACAAAAAGTGGACACACGTCCGTTTGGGTCGGCGCGTTGGGCCATCTTTTGTCCGCACGAACCCAAACGGACGACGGCGGACGAAATGGGTCGCCCCGTTGGAGTTTCTCTAACACCTCACACATGGTCCGTGATTATATATTCATAGTTTAAAAACCGGACTGGACCAGCGGTTAGACTGTAAAAAACCGAAACCGGCAATCCCATCGGTTTTTAAAGTGTAGCGGGCCGTATGAGAAATTGAACCGTAAAAAATCAATTGAACCGGCCGATTTTTTGAAAAATCAATGAACCGAATTGTTTACAAAAAATGGTCGGTTCGATGTCGTTTCCACAAAAAAACCTCAATGAAATTGTTTTCGTGCGAACAAGCTCGAGGTAGAATCAGAAAAGGAACAAAACATCTCTTTTAGTAGGATTTCAACCATTTTAGGAGCATTTCTCTTGATTTTATCCACAGACAAACCCTATTGGGCGTCGATGCCCCCTCCGACGCACCCTTGCTTTGCGCCATGGTGTGGTGATACCGCTTATCCATCACCACACCGTGCAACAACACTAGTGTAAGGGCATATTTCTACCCTAGTGGTTTTAGTGATTGATGACTGAGGGATCAATAGAAGATGTGTCTAGAGGGGGTGAATAGACTACTTATCAAGATTAAAAATCTGGCCTAACCTAATTTCTTGGAGAGCAGAAATCTAGCAGTTGTAACAAGTCTAAGTCACCCTACACATGCAGTTCTAGGAGTATAGCAGCGGAAAGTAAAACATGCAAGTGTAAAGTAGAGGAGTAAGGTAGGGAGATCAAACACATGAGGATGACAGGGTGATTTTTGGCATGGTTCCGGTCGGTGGCGCTATCGTACGTCCTTGTTAGTGGGACTTCAACCCACGGAGGCTAACGGCTGTGAGAGTCCATGGAGGGCTCCACCCACAAGGGGTCCACAAAGAAGCGGCTTGTCTATTCCACCACGGCTTCCGTCCACACAAGACTAGCCTCACTCACGGTAGATCTTCACGAAGTAGGCGATCTCCTTGCCCTTACAAACATCTTAGTTTAACTCCACAAAACGAAGTGGTAGGCTCCCAAGCGACACCTAATCAATCTAGGAGGCACCACCCTCCAAAAGGTAATAGATGTGGTAGATCAATGAACTCATTGCTCTTGTGCTTCTAAAGATAGTCTCCTCAACATAAATCACTCTCTCACAGAATATGCATGGGTAGGAGAGGTTGATTTGGTGGAAAGTAGTTTGGGGAGTCTAGAGATCAAGTTTTAAATGATTGGATTGGAATATCTTGGCCTCAACACATGAGTAGGTGGTTCTCTCTCAGAAAATGGATCTGGAAATGAAGTGTGTGTTCTGAGTGCTTCTCCCACGAATGAGAGGTGGGTGAAGGGGTATATATAGGCAACAGCCAAAATCCAACCGTTACACACAAAAGTGCAAACTCGGTGACACTGAAGTGGACAACTCGGTGGTACCGACTAGTACTAAAGGTGTGAACTTTTGAATCTCGGTGAGACCGATATATAGAACTCGGTGGCACTGAAAAGATGACTAACAGTCAGATAACCAAACTCGGTGGCACCGATACTCAAACTCGGAAATTCCGATTTTGTGTATCTTGGCAACAGAATGTTGGTCACACTGAACTCGGTAGCACCGATGCAGTTTCGGTTGCACCGATTTGGTGGGAATGGCTAGGGTTCTGTATGAGGTTCAAACTCGGTGGGTCCCATGTGGAAATGTTGGTGACACCGAATTTGTGAATGTGGAACTTGACAGAGTGGATATGTGGGAAAAATGACTGAGTGTTTTGGTGGCTAACTTTGAGCATTTGAGCAATCAAATCATTTTACTACCTCACCCCTTTTAATAGTATTGGCTTTCCTATGGACTCAAAAGTGATTTCTCATAAATATAAAATGAAGAGTCTTCTAGCTTGAAGCTTGAGCCAATATTATTCCTTTCTTGCATCCAGGGTGCCTCCACATAAACCTTTAGCCAATGCTCTCTATGGACTTTTCCTAAAATATCTAGGTAAAGTGTGTAACGACTAAGATGCGACCATTTCCTATTTTGGGGGCGATGCCCCAAAAGGGAAAGAGGTGCATCTAAGCGTTTCGCAAGCGAGATAATCATAGCGAATACATAAATGAAGAATGACAAATAGGGCATACATTTGCCATCTGACATAGTAATATAAGGTTTACATCCACACAATTATTCAGACAAGTTAGTCCCGCTACGGGCTACATGAAACAAGGAAAAGACTATGATATCCCGCATGCTGGCCCACGATCACGACCACGGCCTCAGTCCTCCGGATAGTTCACGTACAGACGGTCGTTCTCCTCATCGTACTACCACGCCAGCTGCGTGCCATCTGGATCTCCTGCGTCGGGCGTACCTGTACCTGTTGGGGTGTTGTAGTAAACTGTCAGCCACGTGGACTCAGCAATCGGATGACCTTGGTACCGAAACTAGTCAAGTTATTAGGTGAGGAAGGTTCAGTGTATAGGTTGCAGCAGCCTAAGCATATATGGTGGCTAACTTACGAAGATCAGAGTTTGATATGGTGGTCTACGCGAGCGATCGAAGACTAGGTGATCACTAAGTGATCCTAATCACCTACTTATGTCAAACATAACCCCACCGTGTTCTCGATCGAAGAGAGGTCTTGGAGGAGACAGTCACGGTTACACACACGGTTGGCAGTTTTATAAGGGTTAATTCAAGTTATTGATACATCTCAAACGTATCTATAATTTTTGATGGTTTCACACTGTTATCTTGTCTTCTTTGGTTGTTTTATGTATCTTTTTATATCTTTTTTGGGACTAACTTATTAATTCAGTGCCAAGTGCCAGTTCCTGTTTTTTCCGTGTTTTTGACTCTTTTCAGATCTGATTTTGGAACGGAGTCCAAATGGAAGAAAAACCCTGAAATGATTTTTTCCCGAACGGAAGAAGACCAGGGGGCTTTTGGGCCAAGCCAGGTGGGCTCCAGGGAGCCCACAAGCCCCCACTCCGCCACCAGGGGGAGGCGGCGGTGGGCACGCTTGTGGCCTCCCGGGCCGCCCCCTGACCTAGATCTTTGGCCTATAAATTCCCAAATATTCCGCAAAAAATCAGGGGAGCCTCGAAAATACTTTTCCGCCGCCGCAAGCTTCCGTTTCTGCGAGATCTCATCTGGAGACCCTTCCCGGCGCCCTGTCGGAGGGGACTTTGGAGTTGGAGGGCTTCTTCATCATCAACATCGCCCCTCCAATGACTCGTGAGTAGTTCACTTTAGACCTACGGGTCCGTAGTTAGTAGCTAGATGGCTTCTTCTCTCTCTTGGATCTTCAATACAAAGTTCTCCATGATCTTCATGGAGATCTATCTGATGTAATCTTCTTTGGCGGTGTGTTTGTCGAGATTCGATGAATTGTGGATTTGTGATCAGATTATCTATGATATATATTTGAGTCTTTGCTGATTTCTTATATGCATGATTTGATATCCTTGTAAGTCTCTCCGAGTCTTGGGTTTTGTTTGGCCAACTAGATCTATGATTCTTGCAATAGGAGAAGTGCTTGGTTTTGGGTTCTACCATGTGGTGACCTTTCCCAGTGACAGTAGGGGCAGCAAGGCACACATCAAGTAGTTGCCATCAAGGGTAAAAAGATGGGGTTTTATCATTGGTTTGAGATTATCCATCTACATCATGTCATCTTGCTTAAGGCGTTACTCTGTTCTTATGGACTTAATACACTAGATGCATGCTGGATAGCGGTCGACGTGTGGAGTAATAGTAGTAGATGCAGAAAGTATCGGTCTACTTGTTTCGGACATGATGCCTATAGAAATAATCATTGCGTAGATATCGTCACAACTTTGCGCGGTTCTATCAATTGCTCGACAGTAATTTGTTCACCCACCGTCTACTTGCTTTCATGAGAGAAGCCACTAGTAAACAATACGGCCCTCGGGTCTATTCACATCCATCGTTTACACCTCCGCTTTTACTTTGCTTTGTTACTTTGTTGCTTTCAGTTCTCACTTGGCAAACAATCTATAAGGGATTAAAAACCCCTTCATAGCGTTGGGTGCAAGCTTTTGTGTTTGTGCAAGATCTTGAGATACTCTTCCGCCGGATTGATACCTTGGTTCTCAAACTGAGGGAAATACTTACTGTCGTTGTGCTACATCACCCTTTCCGCTTCGAGGGAACACCAACGCAAGGCTCCAAGGCCACGGGGGAAATCCTTTGTATACTTGCCTAGGAAGTCCCTTAAGGCGTAGCCGTAGCTGAAGGATTCCTGGTGCCGTCGACACAACTATTTCCTGGCGCCGGTGCAAGGGATACACAGCAAACATCAGTTATCTAGAACCGGATGTTAACAAATTATCCATGTTTGCCACATAACCGCGAGCACGGCTTTCCGAAAGATTAAACCATGCAGGGGTGCTCCAACTAGTCAATCACAAACTGCCACGGGCCGCAAAGTAATCCTCTATCATGAATCTCGTGATCTCATCGGATTTCTTAGAGGAAAACCTCAACTTTCAGGAGACCCAAAGTTTCATCGGGATTCCTATATGCAAGATATATCGCTAAGGTAAGACGAACCTAGCAGGACCTCCTGTCGTGTCGATGACCCTGATAAGTGCCGCGTATCTCAGTCTCAGGACACGACGGATGAGCTAGACGTCGGGTTGGCTGAACCACTGGGTGACCAGGGGGGCCCCGGACATCGCTGAGGTGGGACCAATACTCATGAGGAGCACTGGCCCGGGTTGTTGATTAAATCCTCGGGGTAGCTATTACCTATGCAAATTATTATTAGGTGATTAGCAAATTAAAACCAATGTTGGGTCCTGCCGGACAAGCCTTAACACTACACGATTTATCAAGGGGGTCCCCATAACAACCCCGAACGTGTTAGGAGCGATCAGTTATGGAATCAAACACCGGTAGCCGAAACTAAGGTGACAACAACGGAACAAATCACCCGGAAAAAGGCTAGGCCTTCTGTCATTTACCAAGTATATAGGTGCATTAATTAAATAGCAGTTGAAACATAATGGTATCAAAATTACTCATGTTATCACATGAGACAGCTTGCACCTGCAACTAGCAAAGCTAATCATTAGAAGTTGAGCAAGCCTACTTAGCCAAACAACATTAGCTAGGAGGCGTAGGTGTTTGGGTTTCATGGTTTTAACACGAGGCATTTTAACAAGTGGTAGGCAGCGAGCATATATCGAAGGAAACGTGATTCTAAGCATAACAAAGCTAGATACGGTATCAAGGTCACAGTCATCTTGCATGTGATGTCTTCAGCTTGGAACTGCTCTTGATCGTCCTGCACGTACTCTCCAGAATCCACGTACTCGCTCTCCGATCCCGGTGCTACCCAAGATAAAAATAACAGCCAATGAACACCAACACAACATGATGCAACAAACAATATGATGCATGAGATGAGAAGGAAGCATGCATCACTATTCTAGTCACTTGCATATGCATGAGAAGAGAAGATAAACTTCTGCATAGAACTTCACACTAAGCTATCTTGACATGCATTAGGATGGCATGAACAGGTGCATCACGAGAAAACGATGCAAAAACATATAAAGAACGTTGAGAACGGAGCTACGAATCAACCGGAAACTACGAAACAAGATATGGGGTCCTACAGTTCAAATCCACCACAAGCACACTCCAATGGCACTCTTTTGGTGTTCCCGGGTTGCCACATGATCAAACACACAATTATAAGTGGGGTGGTGCAAAGAAACACACCACACCATCAACAAAGCTCACACAAGCTTCAAAACAACAAAAACATGCAATCTGTCCTAAATAGCATCATAGCAGTTTGTCTACAACATACAAAGTACCTACAACGACCCAAATGAGCCAAACAAGATATGTGGCAAAAGCCATTCAAAATCTATACAAGCCTGAGCAAGAATCTACTGCAAAGGCATCACACATGGGAAGATCTATGGTCACAAACTTGGACAAAAATAACAGATTTCTAGGACTTAGTGAAAATCTCAGATTTTCACCAGCTGCTTATGCTCTGAAGCATTTTGGCAGCCTCCAAAATGATATCTACAGGAAGTGAAAGAGCATGAAATTTAACAAAGAGCTAGACAAACACAAAAGCTCACAAACCTTAGTTTGTTGCATGGGCTGATTCCCAACACATGAGCTTGTGCAACCACATCAACAAGGGAAGAAAATAACAGCAGTTTCTCAGACTTAGTGAAAATCACAGATTTTCACAAAGCTGACAATTTCAGCCAAGTGTCCACTTTGACAAGGCACAACAAGTGCATACAAACTCCTATGCATAAAACAAAGACTCCATGTTGTAGAGGGGTTCACCCACTACTGCCACATCAAGGATTCATCCTAATAGGGCCAATACACCACATGACACTAAGCTCTAAACATAGCATAAAGACAGAAAAAATGACAGTTTATGTAGTTGCTCCAAAGTGAAATCGGATTCCACCACTGGATTCCTGGGATGATTCTACCCCAAAAGCATATATAATACATGGGTACTTGCATGGAACAAGTAGGCACAAAGCTAGCTCGAAAAACTACATAGAAAACAACATAAGCATATAAGAGCATTATCACATGTGTAGAAATCATATGTAGAATCTCCTACACCTACACATGCACACACAGGCAAGCCCATCTATCACTACATCACACCATAGTGGCAAGCATGAGGGGTTAGCCCTCATGCACAAGTGCATAGATACACTCATGCCCACACACACCACATATATGAACACCTACACACCTACACATCATCATGTGTGCTCACACACACACACCAACAAGGGGTGCATCTAGAGGGCTGACCTCTTGCACATATGAATGTGTCACCACATGCACACACACACACTCACATATATGCACCTCTTCCTAACTGCACACACACACAAACTACACACACTAGTGCATGCACAAGCACTTGCACACACACACATATATACATGTGTTGGTGCAAACTTGCACAAATATGTGGGTGTAACCCACACACATACACACATGAACCACTAGTGCATATGCTCTCTTGCACACATACACACAAACACCCACATACACATGTGCAAAACCATACACCTACACATACTACAACTAATACCCCACCTAAACACACACACATGCATGTCACTAACACACACCACAAATTCACACACACAAGCTAAATTAAAAGGGGGGGGTAAAACCCACTGGTTGGATACACCCAAGACACTTGCTACCCAAGAGGTGCAAAGCATAGTGCAAACATAAGCTACAGCAGCAAAAAAAATACAAGGGAGTCTTTGGGATCGAACCCAAGATCTCCTGGCTGCAAAACCAGCCTACTGCCACTCTGCTACGCTTTGGCTACTGACATAGGAGGGGGAGACAGTTAGGTGATGCCTCTCCGCACATGCATCTACTAGCGAAAAAATCAGAAGTAACAAAACAGGGCGCTCGGGCTCGAACCCGAGACATGCCCATCTCACAAGGAACAACAAACCACTGCGCTACTGAATCGGAGTCTACCAGAGAGGGGAACCTTGCCCTTTTGAGCAGTTCCCACAATCTACGGCATACATGCGCGCATGCACCGCTGGCACAGGATCTACTACGGCGACTCTATCTGATCTACGCGAGGACGGCAGCAGGCACACGCGGGAGAAGAAGAGGGGGAAGGGGAACGCTCACCGTGGAGACCCTCGACGGAGCAGATCTCGCGGAAGAGGAAGAAGAAAGGGTTGCTGCAGAGGGTTCGGGTTCGTCGGGTGCTCGTCGGAGACTAGGTCGTGGTCGTCGATGAAGACGTGCTCCGGCCTCACCAACAACGGGAATGGAACGCGGGGAGACCCCCCGAGTTCACGGACATCCTCGCCGGCGCCGGAGACGAAGGAGACACGAAGACGACGGCGGCGCTCTTCTCTGCTACTCGTCACTCTCTCTCTGAACCTCTCTGAGACTCACCTACAGAGGGGGAGGAAGAGGGAGATGGGGGAAGGAGAAGGAGGTGGCGGCGCAAGGAGGAACCCTAGACGGGTCCGGACATCGAGGGGGGTTTAAATAGAGGTCGAGGGGGCGCCTCGACGTCCGTGAAGCCACGGTGTCGCCCCTCTCTCTCTCTGCCGCACTGACGGAAAGCAACCACGAGGGAAATGGCGTCACGAGGTGGACGAACGAAAACCGAGCGGGCCTGCTCGGAAAGAAGGGGCGGCGAGGAGGAGGGAGGAATCCCACCTGGACTCACTTAGGCCTCACAGATTTAAATCAAAAGGGTTTTTTTATATTTAAAACCACACCACAACACAAAATGCCCAGAGCCAAACATGCATTGGAAAAACAAAATAAAAATACTGTGGGCATTAGGGAATTATGCCCTAATTAAAAGAAATGTAAAACTGATTTTTAAGGCAAATAAATTACAAACAATAACAGGTATCTCCCTACTGTTTTAAGTAAACCAAAATAATCCCATCCCAATCACTCAAGGGGGGGGGGTACCCCGCAGCCACAAATAATACCCTCAAATTTAACAACATTTAAAAAAACAGGTTTCATCAAAGTGATTTTCACAAGAACAAAATAAAGGAGAAAGGGGTTTTTGAAATCTTGTTGGAAGCAACCTAGTTTGTTCATATCACCACACACCACCAGCATCATATGCACACAAGAAGGATCAAGCACAACATCAACACCACATGGAAAAGACATAGATGCAATGAACGTTATGATGCAAAAGGAGAAGACATGAAATGACCACATGAAATGACAACTCTCATATAGCATGACCACATGGATCCAAACATGAAAGGTTTCCAAATATGGCAAGGTTACACTTGGGGCATTACAAAGTGTTAGTCCAAGAGACAATGCATGTTGTCATGAATTATCAAAATCACCAAGGGAGCATATGTGATTTCAATGACAATGCTTTTGCGGACTAATCATATGCACTAAGCTTTTCAGGTATTTCTTTATTTGGCACAAAGACGGTTCATGCCCATCGGTGTATTGATATGAAGACGACTTTCTCTCTTGCGTTTCATTGTTGGTGGACTTGAGTTGTAGGAAAAGCCGTACTGTTAAGAGGGGGTCCGCTTCAGAAAGGTTTGGGTGGAATCATCACGTACACTTTCCCTCACACCCTCTTTTCTGTCTAAATGGAGCTCCTTGCCCAACCCTTCCAAGAAGGACCCAAGCGGTAGTACCGCTGTGGTGAGCGGTACTACCTCTTATCATCGGTAGTACCGCCCAAGCCGGCGGTAGTACCGCTCCAGGGCGGAAGTGGCCTAGCTTGTATCGCTCGCTAGTGCTGCTGCACGTGGGTCTCGACACTTTTCGTGTTAGACTCAGCGGTTTCTGGAGCGGTAGTACACGACGGTAGTACCGCTTGTTACTACCACGCCAGAAACCATCGGTACTTCTGGGCTAGGACCGTGGCTTATCCTGAGCGAATATAGGAGGCGGTACTACCTCTTGTGAGCGGTAGTACCGCTCCGTCCGTACAACCGGCTCCTGCCTTTCACTCGGGTTGCTCCCTGTGTCTCAGCAGTAGTACAACCCTCTCTAGAGCGGTACTACTTCTTATCATCGGTAGTGCCGTTCCCTGGAGCACTAGTACCACCCTAGTGCGGGAAGAGCAAGTGGGTAACGATTGGATTCATTCCCCGATTATATAAAGGGGTTCTTCTTCTGAGAGAACTTCCCCTTTTCTAACCCTAAGCTCCATCGTTGCTCCAAGCTCCATTTTCGCCTGATCTCTCTCCCTAGCCAACAAAACTTGTTGATACTCTAGGATTTGCTTGAGAGGTCCTTGATCTACACTTCCACCAACGGAAATTTGATTCCCCCCACCAATCCCTCGCGGATCTTGTTACTCTTGAGTGTTTGAGCATCCTAGACGGTTTAGGTCACCTCGAAGCTATATTCCATTGTGGTGAAGCTTCGTGGTCTCGTTGGGAGCCTCCAATTTAGTTGTGGAGATTGCCCCAACCTTGTTTGTAAAGGTTTGGTCACCGCCTTCAAGGGTAACACTAGTGGAATCATGACATCTTGCATTGTCTGAGGGAGAGAGGAGAATAATGTGGCCTTAGTGGCATCTTGGGGAGCATTGTGCCTCCACATCGCTCCAGCGGAGACGTACTTACCCTCAAATGGAAGGAACTTCGAAAACACATCCTCGTCTTCATCAGTTCTACTTGTGGTTACTTCTTACCTTTACTTGTATTCATTATTTACTTTTTATTCTTGTTGCTAGCATCATATAGGTTGCTCACTTAGTTGCATTTCTAGACAACCTATTTGTTCCTAAACTTAATTTGTTTAAGAAAAGCTTGAAAAATTTTAGTTGCCTATTCACCCCCTCTAGTCAACCATATCGATCCTTTCAATTGGTATGAGAGCCTTGTCTCTTTATTAAGGGCTTCACCACCCAAAGAGTATGGCTGATGACGAGGTTCGAGCTGTGGAGTTGCCCGAGGCAGCTGTTGCAAACTCGGTCACCCGAGAGGATCTAAATGAGGCCATGTCCACCTTTAGTTCCTTAGTGGCTATGGAAGTCAAAAACATGCTCAGATTTCCTTGATGGCTTCAAATTGTTTATCGATTCGTTGCATATAGTTAATCCCACAACTTCGGACACGGGGACCAATTCCGAAAAGGAAAATGCTAGTAGTGATAGAAATAAATTGCCTTAAGGAATGGGTGGGTGCTGCGGCAACAAAGGTCCTTCCCTGGCACTTAGGAATTCTTCTTGTTACTTCTCTGGTTTGCGTCGGTTTTTCCCTTGAAGAGGAAAGGGTGATGCAGCACAGGAGTAGTAAGTATTTCCCTCAGTTTGAGAACCAAGGTATCGATCCAGAAGGAGGGACTCGTCAAGTACAAAGTACCTGCGCAAACACAAACAAGCTTGCACCCAACGCTTCAAAGGGGTTGTCAATCCCTTCAAGATTGTTTGCAAAGTGAGATCTGAAGGCAGAAAGAGCAACGAAGTAAAACGTGTAAGGCTAAAAATATGGTGTGGAGTAGACCCTGGGGGCCATAGTGTTCACTAGAGGCTTCTCTCAAAATAGCAAGTGTTACGGTGGGTGAACAAATTACTGTCGAGCAATTGATAGAACCGCGCAAAGTCATGACGATATCTAAGGCAATGATCATACATATAGGCATCACGTCCGAGACAAGTAGACCGATAATTTCTGCATCTACTACTATTACTCCACACATCGCCCGCTATCCAGCATGCATCTAGTGTATTGAGTTCATGACGAACAGAGTAACGCTTTAAGCAAGATGACATGATGTAGAGGGATAATCTCAAACCAATGATGAAAACCCCATATTTTTACCCTTGATGGCAACAACACGATGCGTGCCTCGCTACCCCTTCTATCATTGGGTGAGGTCACCGCACGGTATGAACCCAAAACCAAGCACTTCTCCCATTGCAAGAATCATAATCTAGTTGGCCAGACAAAACCCACAACTCGAAGAGAATTACAAGGATATGAAATCATGCATAAGAGAGATCAAAAGAAACTCAAATAAGATTCATAGATAATCTGATCATAAATCCACAATTCATCGGATCTTGACAAACACACCACAAAAGAAGATTACATCGGATAGATCTCCATGAAGATCATGGAGAACTTTGTATTGAAGATCCAAGAGAGAGAAGAAGCCATCTAGTTACTAGCTATGGACCCGTAGGTCTATGGTGAACTACTCACGCATCATCGGAGAGGTCATGGTGTTTATGAAGAAGCCCTCCGTGTCTAAATCCCCCCTCCGGCAGGGCACCAGGACGTGCCCCGGATGGGATCTTGCGGAGACAGAAGCTTGCGGCAGCGGAAAAGTACTTTCGATGATCTCCTGATTTTTTTGGGATTTTTAGGGAATATATAGGTGCAACCCCTAGGTCAGGGGATGCTCAGGGTGCCCACAAGCCTGGATGGCGCGGCCTCCCCCTGGCTGCGGGGTGGGGGCTTGTGGGGCCCCTGGGGCTCCCCTGCCTTGGCTCCCAAGCTCCTCGGTCTTCTTCCGTTCCAGAAAAAATCTTTTCGGGGATTTTCTTCCGTTTGGACTCCGTTTCAAAATCTCCTCTGAAAGGGGTCAAAAACATGGAAAAAACAGGAACTGGCACTTGGCACTGAGTTAATAAGTTAGTCCCAAAAAATATATAAAAGACATGCAAAACATCCAAAGTTTGACAAGATAATAGCATGAAACCATCAAAAATTATAGATACGTTGGAGACGTATCACTGGGCAAATACCTTTGCCTCGGTTCCTCCTCCCGTGCTCTCGGGAAGACCGGTTCATCAACCGCATATTATTAACCTCGATCCTCCTCCTAAGATTGTTAAGAATGAATTTTGCTAACTGGGTTTTTCGTATGAAGGCTCATTTGAATCATAGCTCAACACAACTTTGTAGAATCATTAAGCAAGGCTACTACCCACATGATCCAAGAAACCTCACTCCAAGAGAAGTGGTTGATAATCAACTCAATCACTCTGCCTTGTTCATCCTTCAAGATGCGGTTCCCATTGAAGACCTTGCTCATTTGCATCCCTTCACCCGTGCCAAAGATTGTTGGGAGCACATCATTTCCATGTACAAGGGAAGCTCTAGTATTCAACGGTCTAACTATGAAGTGATACTTGATGAGGCAGAGAATTTGTTATGATTGAGGATGAGGACCATCATGATCTCTATCGAAGAGTGAAAACGCTTGCCTTTGCTCTTCAAGATCATGGAAGCAAGGATGTGGATGAAAATTGGATCAAGCATAAGTTTCTCAAGGCTATCATGACTTTCAACAAGTCCATGTCCTCCATCCTCCGTCAAAGGTCGTACTTTCACTCCATGTCCTCAAGCGATGTGTTGGATGAGTTCATTGCCATGAACATATTGAACAAGACCGCTGACAATGTTGTAGCTCCTATCCAACGGTCAAGAAAAGACTCTCTCAACCTTGCTTTGAAGGCCAAGGTTGCCATGGAGGAAGATGAAGAAGAAGAAGATGAAATGTGCCCCAAAGACACAAAGTATGATTATCACGAGCATATGGCTCTTGCATCAAGTTAGTTTTGGGGAAATAAGAGAAACTCAAAGCCCAATTTCTCCAAGAAAAACTCAAATGGGTCCAAAGGAAAGCAGCGTATGAGGACTTGCTACAACTGTGGCAATGTGAGTCATTTTGTGGCAGACTGTCCTTATGAGAAGAGGGAAGACAATGGTGGCAAGCTTATTTGCAAAGAAAAGGCCAAGCCCTTCCCCAACCAGAAGAACTTCTCCAAGAAAATACCCCAAAAGGTGTTGGTGGCTCAAGAAGAGTATCTCTCCGATGATGATGATGACGATGATGCAAGTGGTGAAGTAATGGGAATGTCCATGATGGACATTGCATCTTCTTCCCCAAGCAAGATGTCCCTCTTCAACGCCCCCAACGAGAACCGCATTGCCAAGTTCCTTATGGCCAAAGCATCCAACAAGGTAACCTGAAACATCAAAACTATCATTTCCAGTACCCCTTCTCCTATGGTTAGTGGAGATGAACTATGGGAGGTAAATGATGAAGAAAATTCCTTTGATAGATTCATGAGAAAAGTCAAGGGTAAAACCAAGAAGCATTTTGTTTCTCTCTTGGAACAATTAGGAGAGGCTAATTATCTCATTGAAACTCGTGAAGAAAATATCTCTACGTTACAAGTACATAGTCGTGACTATGCCGATGAGATAATGGATATTTCCATTGCTCTAGAGGAAGAGAAAGGGTTTCGTTTGGCTCTTGAGGAGTCACACAATGATGACCTTGCTAAATTACAAAAAGATCATGATCATGCTCTTGTTCTTACTCGTGTGCGTAAATCTGAAAAGGTTGTGCTTGGGGTTGACCATGGTAGACTCAAGGAAGAGCTTGCCATACTTGACAAGGCTCACACAGCTTTAAAGAGTGCTCATGCCTCTTTAAAAGAGTCTCATGCTCAATTCCAAGTAAAACTCACTAAGGAAATAGCCACATGTTCTCCGTTGTTTTAATTGACAATGCACATGCTACTAACCCATGTTGTGAGCATATACATATTGTGGATGAGAATGCCAAATTAAAGGAGCATCTTGAGAATGACCTTCTAAGCAATTAAAATGACGTGGTTGCAAAGGAAGGAGTTGGGTTTGCACCCAAGGCCAAGAAGAACAATAAGATCAAGACCAAGCAACCTCCCTTGCTTTAAAACCTTTGTCAAGGCTTGGGAGGGTACTCATGAAAAGAAGAAGAGCAAAGATAAGGGTGGTAATGCCAAGAAGGGCAAAACTCTCCCTCTCAACAATGTCGGCGACTTTAACCCATCTTATGTTTTATGCTGTGCTAGCGATGGAAATGTCTTTGCTAAATTTGTTGGTTCCCCTTATGAGTACATTGAATGGTCTATTTGGGTTCCTAAGACCCTTGTTACTATCCTGAAAGGACCCATTAAAGAACGGGTACCTAAATCCAAGCAATGATCTTATGCAAGAGTTTTCTTCCGGTGGAGTGTCATGGTTGCTTGATAGCGAAGTGACAAGTCATATGACCGGAAGCAAGGACTTGGTGGTGGATGTCCATCCTGACCCATCCGTAGCCACCCAAGTCTCCTTTGGTGATGATGCAATTTCAAAGGTATTGGGTCTCGACAAGGTGGTAATTTCTCCGGAACTTACCATTGAAAAAGTCATGCTTGTTGAGACCCTCGCATACAATTTACTTTCTGTTCATCAACTTGCACTCATTGGTTTTACTACTTTCTTTGGTATTGACTCTGTGGCCCTTTTGTGGAGCAATACTCTTAAAGTAGCTTTTGTTGGGCATGTCGAGAACGGTCTCTATGTGGTTAACTTTTTGGAGCGACCCACCAAGACCGCGACTTGCCTGATGGTTATAGTTGATGTGGGATGGTTGTGGCATCGCTAACTAGCCCATGTCAATATGAGATCTTTGCAAAGTCTCCTCAAAGGGGATCACGTTCTTCGACTAACAAATGTGAGTTTTGCCAAAGATCGTGCTTGTAATGCGTGCATTGAAGGAAGCTACATGAGACAGCTCACCGCCCCACGACTACCATATACTCGAAGAGGGCCTTGGAGCTCCACCACATGGATATCTTTGGTCCTCCATGTTTCGATAGTCTTGGGGGAAGAAAGTATTTCTTGGTGATAGTGGATGATTACTCAAGATATACCTGGGTGTACTTCTTCAACAGGAAGAGTGAGACCCAACAAACTATCATCGACTTTGCCAATGAAGTTCAATGTCAACATGAGGCAAAGATATTAATGATTAGAAGTGACAACAACACCGAGTTCAAGAATTACACCTTAAATAAATTTCTGAGTGACGAGGGAATTGAGCATCAATACTCCGCGCCATATACCCCTCAACAAAATGGTGTAGCGAAAAGGAAGAACCGGATATTGATGGAAGTGGTAAGAACCATGATGGCGGAGTTTAAATCTCCGTACAACTTTTGGGCCGAAGCCATCAACACAGCATACCATGCATCTAATCGACTCTACCTCCACACAGGCTTGAACAAGACTCCTTATGAAATTCTTATCGATAACAATCCCAACCTCAAGTACTTCTGCGTGTTCGGTTGTAAGTGTTTCATTCTTAAGAAAGGTGCTCATTTGTCTAAATTTGAACCTAGAGCTCAATATGGCATATTTGTTGGTTATGCTACAAACTCTCATGCTTACCGTGTCCTCAACAAGTCTGATGTACTCATTGAGGAGACGTGTAATGTGGAGTTTGATGAGAATAATGGCTCCCAATTGGAGCAAAGTGGTCTTTGTGATGTAGGTGATGAAATTCCTCCCCAAGCCATAAGAAGAATGGGTGTGGGACACTTCCTACCTGTTGAGGAACCCCTTGTGGCAGAAGGAGAAGGACAATGTTCCACTCAAGTGGAACCATCACCAACGGAAGACCCACATGCTTCCGAAGAAAAAACTCAAGGCCCTCAACCCTGTGATCAAGATCAAGGCCAGGATCAACCTCATGATGGTGCTTCACCAAGTGATTTCCTTGATCAAGCTCACACCTCCGAGCAAGCTCAAGATCAAGAGCATGCTCTAGATCAAGACCAAGTTCAAGATCAAGATCAAGCTCTCAAAGGCGGTAAAGGTCACAAAAAGGTTCCTCCTCAGTTTACCCCTGAGGAGATTCGAGAAATACGTGCCGCGAGGGATGCTGCCAAGCTCATAAAGAATTCTCATGTGTTAGAGAATGTCTACGACAGCTTGATGAGAGGGGTAACCACTCGTCGTCAATTAACAAACTTTAGTGCCCATCATGCATTTGCTTCTTGCATTGAACCCCTAAAGGTACAAAAGGCTCTCGAAGACATGGACTGGGTTGAAGCCATGCATGATGGATTCAACAACTTCGAGCGCAACAAGGTGTGGCGATTCGTGCCAAGACCAAAGGATAACCACAATGTCATTGTAACTAAGTGGATATTTAAGAACAAGCAAGATGCAAACGGTGTCATCATTCATAACAAGGCAAGGTTGGTAGCACAAGGCTACTCCCAAGTAGAGGGTATCGACTATGATGAAACCTTTGCTCTTGTTGCTCGCCTTGAATCTATTTGCATGTTGCTTGAATTTGCTTCACATCATAACTTCAAATTATATCAAATGGATTTGAAGAGTGGATTTCTTAATGGTCCCCTTAAGGAGTTGGTTTATGTCAAGCAACCCCCGGGGTTCGAGGATCCCAAGTTCCCCAATCATGTTTACGTTCTCAATAAGGCACTCTATGGCCTTAAACAAGCGCCACGAGTGTGGTATGAGCACCTTACTAAGATGCTACATGATCGTGGGTTTGAAATTGGGAAAATTGACCCCACTCTTTTTACTAAGAAGGTTAAAGGGGGTTTGTTGATATGCCAAATATACGTTGATGATATTATCTTTGGTTCTCCTAACAAAGCTTTTAATGAAGAGTTTGTCGCACTAATGACCAAAAAAATTGAGATGTCTATGATGGCAGAGTTGAAGTTTTTCCTTGGATTCAAAATCAAGCAACAAAGTCAAGGAACCTTCATCGATCAAGCAAAATATACTCAAGACATTCTCAAGAGGTTCAAGATGGATGATCTCAAACCTGCCAAGGCAAAAACTCCCATGCCTCTCAAGTGCCATATTGACCTTGATCCCAATGGTAAAGTTGTGGATCAAAAGGTATATCGCTCTATGATTGGCTCTTTGCTTTACCTTTGTGCATCTACACCCGACATTATGTTGAGTGTTGAATTGTGCATGATTTCAATCCGCACCTAAGGGAAGTCACTACATATGTGGCTGCCAAATGAATCTTTCAATATTTGGCTCATACCCCAAACTTTGGCTTATAGTGTCCCAAAGGTGCTTCATTTGATCTCAGAGGATACTTGGATTTGGATTGGGCGGGAGACTGTGTGGAAAGGAAGTCAACTTATTGAGGTTGCCAATTTCTTGGTCGCTCTCTCGTAAGTTGGTCTTCCAAGAAACAAAATTGTGTTTCTCTCTCGTCCATCGAGGCCGAGTATGTCGATGCTGCAAGTTGTTGTGCTCAATTACTTTGGATGAGGCAAACTTTAAAGGATTACGGTGTCACATGTGACAAAGTGCCTCTTTATTGTGATAATGTAAGTGCAATCTCGATCTCCAACAACCCGGTTCAACACTGCAATACAAAACACATTAGTATTCATCACCACTTCATCCGGGATCATATCAAGCGTGGGGAAATTGATCTCATTGACCTCAACACTAATGATCAACTTGCAGATATTTTCATGAAACCATTGAATGAAGAAAGATTTCGCGAGTTAAGGCATGAGATAAATATCATTGATTTGAGCAATGTTAATTGAAATCAGGCACACCCCACCATTCTCATCATACTATCTTGTTTAGATGTAGGCATGAATTTAGGGGGAGTGTTGTTCTCTCAATGAACTCTCCCTCCCCTATTATGCATAAATCGATCAAGTCTTTCACAATAGTCATTTTAGATGACACTTGTGCTTCAAAGTCAAGTTTTGGTCATGTGCCCAAGGTTATCAGTTGACTCAAACATACGTGGCTTCGGCCATCCCCCCTTCCTTGAGGTATTTGCCTCTCTCGAGCGTGTTGTTTTTCGTTTGTGTCACCCCAAGTTTATTTCTATATGCTTGTGTTTCTTCACAACTTGGAGTGTCACCATCTCCATGACGTGTTTTTATGTCTCATGCCACCTTGTGGTACCAAGTATGATGTTTTTCTGCATGTTATTTGTCCAACTGGGACGGTACTACCGCTGCCCTAAGCGGTACTATCGATGATAAGAGGTAGTACCATTGCAGTACTACCGCTCGAGCGCGGTACTACCTCTTAGATGACTCCGTGAGGGGGTTATGGGCACGGACACGACAGTTTTCACTCCCCATACCCATTCATCCCCACTCCTCCTCGTGGGTGTCTCTCTTCACGTGGCACAAGGGCTCCGGTGTCCGCCTCCGGTCTCAGTTTTCGGCCATTCGTTCGTGATTTCAACCGGTGGAATCGATCCCCACCCCTTCCTCTTGCCATGGATACCTCGTTCTTGTAGGAATTTAAGAGGTAGTATCCGGTATTGCCATGTCCGGTATTGCCCCCATTCTTATCCTCGTTTGGTATATTTTTTATATCTAGGTTTTGGGCAATATGGGTTGTATCCCTCATTTTTATTCCCAATTTGCGGCATGTGAAGGGTGTGAAAGGTGGCTAGGGAATAGATGTGATGTTCTTGTAGGAATTTAGTGCTTCTGGCATCCCCGATATTATAGGATCTGGCCACTGGTGGTTTTTACCGCACGGTCCCTACCCTGAGCGGTACTACCGCTCTTTCGGGTGGTACCACCGCTCATAAGAGGTTGTACCGCTCCTGGCAGGGGTACTACCACTCTCGGCTGGCCTGTGAACTTCATTCCCACTAGTTCATCACCTCTTTCTCTCGTTTCTTGGTTTCTTCTTATCTTATGCACCTCGTTTACTCTCGTATTTTCCTCTGGTTATGTTTTGGATGTCAGGAGGTGGCAACTTTTCTCATCAAGAGCGTAGGACGAACCCAAACCATGGAAGCACGAAGCGTTACCATTCCTCTGAGGCACATAGCTCAAGTCAACCGCACGGATCTGTTCCTGAAGCAAGTGCTAGCGAAGCTACTTCCAAGTACAAGGGGAAGCGACTTGGCGTGAGGCCATCGAAGTCCCAATCCACGGCCTCTCTGAATGCTAAGGACTTCTAGATGTCCCGCAAGGCCTATCCCTATGGCGAACCCCACGAGCCTTCTACGCGCAACCGTCCCTTCTGGAACAGGAAGCAATTGTCAGTCTATAATGAAATTCTGAAGCAAGGGGAGAACCTGTATGTTCAACATGTCAAATCCATTGCCGTTGAATATTTGCAACTGAATGCTAGGTACTTCAGGACTTCTCTTTCTATGTGTGAAAAACTAGGCATTCTCAACATTATGCAATTCAACAAAGACTTTGATGGCGAGATTATTGTTGTCTTCTTTGCCACGGTGCATCTGGGAACTGATGAGGACAGTACTTTGACTTAAATGACAAACGGCAGGTTACTTTCTGCTCCCTTGAAGAACTTTATGAACTTGCTTGACATTGAAGACAAGGGACTTGAGACCCCTCTTGGTTTCCTCCCCACAAAGAAACTGCCCCCACTTTACAAGTATAGTACTGAGAAGGTCTCCTCTACAACAGGCAAGTCCACTTGGGTGCTGGAACCATTCTTAGGTATCATGCACCGCATCTTCCGCCACACTTTGTTTCCTCGAGTTGGGAATCTGGATCAGGTCCACTCTTACTTGGTGGATATGCTTCTTTACTGCGAGTTTCATAAATTCAAGGTTAATGTGAAGCCACTGGATGTTTCTCATGTTATGTGGTCTGATCTTTGTTCTGTTGTTTTTAAGCATAAGTGCCTCATCTATGGGCCCTTTTTGATGCATATGATTGAGAAGACATGGGTAGAAACCTTCCCTCGCGAGTTGTTTGAGGCTGGGGAGCTGGTATCACACAAGGTTGTGCAGCTTCGGCAGAAGGACAAGTGGGCTACTCACACTGCCCCTGAGCAGGAGGTGCGAGAAGGCATGGATGAGGATTCTGATGATGAAGAGGCTGATGAGGATTTTGTGGATGAATATGAGACTGTTTCCCATGTTGTGCCCCTACTACAGAACCTTCTTGGGCTAAGAAGCTCAAGGAGAAGATGAAGAAGCTCTTCTGTCTACAGGCCAAAGGTCAGTACAGGGCTCATGCGGCTGAAAAGGCGGCTATCAGTAATCACACGGCTCTTGGTAGGCATGTTGGTTTAACAATTGAGAGCGGTTCTGAGGATAGACTCACTAATGAGGACACCTGGATTGCTTGTCGCTGCCCATGGGATTCCGATGCTAATTTGTGTGGCTCTCATGCTCCTCCCCGTACCATTCACTACAGTTCTGAGTGTGGCGAATATAGATGTTTCAACGTTACCGCCCTTCCTGGATCCTCGTTGTTTTCTCTGTCATTTTTTGGCATCTTGCTGCCAAAGGGGGAGAGATTTTGGATTTGTGAGAGTCACGAGTGTTCTTTCGTTGCCCATCTTTATTCACTCGTGAACTCTTTTATCATTTATTTTTCTTGGAGACTACGTCGTGTGGTGTGAGACATATGTTGCTTTGCTTTTTATGTGTGTGAGACTCTTGTGAAACTACATAATATGGTGTGAGACATATTCTACCTTAGTTTTATCATATGTCTTAAAGTACGTGACATGCTTATCTTGTGCCCTAATGTTAATGCTCACATCAGTTCTTGCAACTATATTATTTTCAGTTTCCCCCTAAGTGCAAGTAGTGTCTGTCTATCAAATATAGGGGGAGTGTTGTTCCTAGTGTGTGCACTTGGCATTGCAAAAATCGTATTTAAACAGTGCACGCATCTAGGGGGAGGTTGTCTATATTTTGTAGAGAGTGGGGTTTGCATTCTAACTCATATTTATCTTCTATGCAACTCTCGTGTTGTCATCAATCCACCAAAAAGGGGGAGATTGTAAGGGTATATATCTACCCTAGTAGTTTTGGTGATTGATGACAATGCTTTTGTGGACTAATCCTATGCACTAAGACTTTAGAGGTATTTCTTCATTTGGCACAAATACGATTCATGCCCCTCGATGTATTGATATGAAGACAACTTTCTCTCTTATGTTTCGTTGTTGGTGGACTTGAGTCGTAGGAAAAGCCGTACTATTAAGAGGAGGTCCGCTTCGGAAAGGTTTCGGTGGAATCATCATGTACACTTTCCCAACCACTCTCTTTTCCGCCTCAATAGAGCTTCCTTCCTTGCCCAACCTTTCCCAAAAGGACCCAAATGGTAGTACCGCTCTAGTGAGCGGTACTACCTCTTATCCTCAGTAGTACCACTCTAGAGCGGAAGTGGCCTAGCTTGTACCGCTGGCTAGTGTCGCTCCAGTTTGTCTTGACACTTTTCATGTCAGACTTAGCGGTTTTTGGAGCAGTAGTACAGGGCGGTAGTACCGCCCAGCGGGCAGTAGTAGCACTTGTTACTACCGCGCCAGAAACCCTCGGTACTATGGGCTAGGACCGCAACTTATCTTGAGCGGATATAGGAGGTGATACTACCTCTTATGAGCAGTAGTACCGCTCCGGCCGTACTACCGTCTCATGCCTTTCGCTCGGGTTGCTGCCCTCTGTCTTAATGGTAGTACCGCCCTCTATGGAGCGGTACTACCTCTTATCATTGGTAGTACCGCTCCGTGGAGCGGTAGTACTACCCTAGTGCGGGTAGAGCAAGAGGGTAACGGTCGGATTCGTTCCCCCACTATATAAAGGGGTCCTTCTTCCGAGAGAACTTCACCTTTTCTAACCCTAAGCTCCATTATTGTTCCATGCTCCATTTTCACCCGATCTCTCTCCCTAGCCAACAAAACTTGTTGATTTTTTTATTTTTTTAGAAAAGGAGGATGACCTCCGGCCTCTGCATCTGGAAGATGCATGCAACCACTTTATTATTTATTCACAAAGATCTTACAAAGCAATACATCAATATGTCTGAAGCCGCACTCTTGGAAACATTTGTCGCTACTCCTATCCAATGATGAAGGGGTGCAGAAAGTGTGAGCCACATACCCAGACCTCTCACCTAGAATAACATCTAAACCGGAGGCCCCGATCGAGCCACATACCGGGTCAGGGGCACAAACCGGTCCAACACACCCTCATAGGTCGTCGTCGCCGCTTTCCATCAATCCATCTTCAGAACAGTTACTAACGCATCGACCTTGCAAGGCCTGCCATTGATGCCCCCACGGCGCCAGACATCGCCTCCTCCCTACGCGCGCTCATCATCATGCATCCGTCGCCGAGACTTTTCTACGCCTCGTCGCCGAGACTCTACGATGTCGATGTGTCACAGGGAACGATGCTCCATCGTAGATGCGGACCAATGGTCCCTCAAGGCCATGTGTACCTCCATGAATGACGCCCCCCAAGAGGGAAACGACACGAAAGCGTCGCCGTCAGCCGATCAACTGATCTAGGTTTTCCCCCGGAGGTAGCGGAGAGTGGTCTTAAACTTCTCCTCGGCGATGCCTTCACGAAGGGAACGACGTAGTCAGTGCCGCCATCGCTGACCTTTGCAGTAACCGAAAGCAAGCTTTCACCCAGATCTGTTCGAAGAACCCATCTCTCCTGCACGGGCCACCACATCGTGCAACGTCCCCGGGAGCGGGATCCCAAGATCCGCCACCACCTGCGATGCCACACGGACCCACCACCTAGCCGTCATCCCTGACGAAGGGGATGGCGCCACCACCTTGTTCAGATCCAGCAGCACTCCAACGCCTCCTGCTGCCTCCAATCACATCTGTGAAGGAGTGATACGTCTCCATCGTATCTACTTTTCCAAACTCTTTTGCCCTTCTTTAGGACTCTAATTTGCATGATTTGAATGGAACTAACCCGGACTAACGCTGTTTTCAGCAGAATTGCCATGGTGTTGTTTTTTCGCAGAAATAGAAGTTCTCGAAATGACCTGGAAATTTTCGAGGATTTTTGTGGAATATATAAAAAATATTGGCGCAAGAATTACCTGGAGGGATGGAGCCAGGAGCCCACAAGCGCAGGAGGCGCGCCCCCTGGCCGCGCCTGGCAGGCTTGTGAGCCCCTCGTGGCTCCGCCGCCTCCAATCCCAGCTCTTTATATTCTATCTCGCCTGGAAAAAAATCAAGGAGAAGAGTTCAACGCATTTTACGATACGGAGCCGCCGCCACCACATGTTCTTCCTCTGGAGGGCAGATCTGGAGTCCGTTCTGGGCTCCGGAGAGGGGGAATCGACGCCTTCGTCATCACCAACCATCCTTCATCGCCAATTCCATTATGCTCTTCATCGTTCGTGAGTAATATCATCGTAGGCTTGCTCGATGGTGATGGGTTGGATGAGATCTATCATGTAATCGAGTTAGTTTTGATGGGCTTTGATCCCTAGTATCCACTATGTTCTGAGATTGATGTTGCTACTACTTTGCTATGCTTAATGCTTGTCACTAGGGCCTGAGTGGCATGATTTCAGATCTGAACCTATTATGTTTTCATCAATATATGTGTGTTCTTGATCCTATCTTGCAAGTTGTAGTCACCTACTATGTGTTATGACCCGGCAACCCCGAAGTGACAATAGCCGATACCACTCCCGGAGATGACCATAGTATGAGGAGTTCATGTATTCACTATGTGCTAATGCTTTGTTCCGGTTCTCTATTAAAAGGAGACCTTAATATCCCTTAGTTTCCATTAGGACCCCGCTGCCATGGGAGGGATGGACAATAGATGCCGTTCAAGTTCTTTTCCATAAGCATGTATGACTATATACGGAATGCATGCCTACATTACATTGACAAACTGGAGCTAGTTACATTGACAAACTGGAGCTAGTTACATATCTCCCCATGTTATACGGAATGTATGACTATATACGGAATGCATGTATGACTATATACGGAACGGGAGGTGGCGGTGCCTCCGTATCGTAAAACGCGATGAACTCTTCTCCTCGATTTTTTTCCGGACGAAAGGGACTAAATAGAGCTGAGATTGGAGGCGGTGGAGCTTCGTGGGCGTGATACGTCTCCAACGTATCTATAATTTTTGATGGTTTCAGGCTATTATCTTGTCAAACTTTGGATGTTTTGCATGCATTTTATTTATTTTTTGGGACTAACTTATTAATCCAGTGCCAAGTGCCAGTTCCTGTTTTTTCCATGTTTGTGACCCCTTTTAGAGGATATTTTGAAACGGAGTCCAAATGGAAGAAAATCCTCGAAAAGATTTTTTTCTGGAACAAAAGAAGATCGGAGAGCTTGGGGGCCAAGCCAGAAGAGCCCCAGGGCCCCCACAAGCCCAAACCCCGCAGCAAGGGGGCCGCGCCATGCAGGCTTGTGGGCCCCCTGGAGGTCCCCTGACCTAGATCTTGCGCCTATAAATTCCCAAATATTCCCAAAACAATCAGGGGAGCATCGTAATCACTTTTCCGCCATCGCAAGCTTCTGTCTCCGCAAGATCCCATCTGGGGCACGTCCTGGTGCCTTGCCGGAGGGGGGATTCAGACACGGAAGGCTTCTCCATCAACACCATGACCTCTTCGATGATGCGTGAGTAGTTCACCATAGACCTACGGGTCCATAGCTAGTAACTAGATGGCTTCTTCTCTCTCTTGGATCTTCAATACAAAGTTCTCCATGATCTTCATGGAGATCTATCCGATGTAATCTTCCTTTGCAGTGTGTTTGTCGAGATCCGATGAATTGTGGATTTATGATGAGATTATCTATGAATCTTATTTGAGTTTCTTCTGATCTCTCTTATGCATGATTTCATATCCTTGTAATTCTCTTCGAGTTGTGGGTTTTGTCTGGCCAACTAGATCTATGATTCTTGCAATGGGAGAAGTGCTTGGTTTTGGGTTCATACTGTGCGGTGACCTCACCCAGTGACAGAAGGGGTAGCAAGGCACGTATCGTGTTGTTGCCATCAAGGGTAAAAAGATGGGGTTTTCATCATTGGTTTGAGATTATCCCTCTACATCATGTCATCTTGCTTAAACAGTTACTCTGTTCGTCATGAACTCAATACACTAAATGCATGCTGGATAGCGGTCGATGTGTGGAGTAATAGTAGTAGATGCAGGAAGTATCGGTCTACTTGTCTCGTACGTGATGCCTATATGCTAGATCATTGCCTTAGATATCGTCATGACCTTGCGCGGTTCTATCAATTGCTCGACAGTAATTTGTTCAACCACCGTAATACTTGCTATTTTGAGAGAAGCCTCTAGTGAACACTATGGCCCCCAGGGTCTACTCCACACCATATTTTCAGCCTTACACTTTTTACTTCGTTGCACTTTCCGCCTTCAGATCTTACTTTGCAAACAATCTTGAAGGGATTGACAACCCCTTTGAAGCGTTGGGTGCAAGCTTGTTTGTGTTTGCGCAGGTACTCTAGAATTGACGAGACCGTCCTTCTCGATCGATACCTTGGTTCTCAAACTGAGGGAAATACTTACTGCTCCTGTGCTGCATCACCCTTTCCTCTTCAAGGGAAAAACCAACGCAAGTCCAATCTCCGTCAACGTGTCAATTTCTGGCGCTGTTGTTTGAGAAGTAGCAGAAGGGTTTCTGGCGCCGTTGCCGGGGAGGAAGATCAAGTCAAGAACTCATCCAAGTAAGTGTCACAAACTCATCTCTTGCATTTACTTTGTTTGCGAGTCGCATCTCGTTTTCCTCTCCCCCACTTCACCAATTTGCCTTTTTCGTTCGCCTTTTCGTTCGCCCTTTTTCTCTCCCGATTTTTGTTTGCTTGTGTGCTTTCTCGAAGCCCGAATGGCCCCACTAAGGGATTTTGATGCTCGCTTTGTGAAGTTAGAAGAGATTGAAACTAGTGTTAAAGGATTTATGTCTACACAATTTGAATATAATAGTTAGTTCCGTTGAGAGCTGAAGGAGCAAAATTCTTTTCAGGCTTTTATGAGTACAGAAGTTGATGATATGAACAAAGAATTCCTTGCGCTGAATTCCCAGTTTGCTCGTCTTGAAAAGCTAGTGGGCCGGATTTCTCATAAGCAAGCTACTTTAGTCAAGAAAATGGCTGCTAAACCCGAAACTCGTGATGAGAATCATGAAGATCTTAAAGTGCTTGGTGTGACTCCCATTGAACCATTGTTTTCTTGTGTCAAACCTAATGATTATGGGGCTGGATATGAATCCACTTTGGTTGAAAAGTGCCCCAATGATTCGGAGTCCATCTATCTTGACGCTAAAAGCATTAAAAGTGGAGTAGAAGACGTTAAAACTTTGAGTAGTAATGAAATTACTATCGTGGATTTCAAGGAATTCAATTATGATAGTTTCTCCTTGATTGAATGCATTTCTTTGTTGCAATCCATGTTTAACTCTCCACACGCTTATAGCCAAAACGAAGCCTTTATCGATCATATCGTCGAAGCTATGATGAAAGCTCTTGAAGAGAAACTTGAATTGGAAGTCTCTATCCCTAGAAAGCTTCATGATGAGTGGGAACCTACCATCATAATCAAAATAAAAAACTATGAGTGCAATGCTTTGTGTGATTTGGGTGCTAGTGTTTCTGCGATTCCAAAGTCTTTATGTGATGTTCTGGGTTTTAATGAGATTGAAGAGTGTTCTCTTAATTTGCATCTTGCTAATTCTACCGTCAAGAAACCCATGGGAAGGATCAATGATGTTCTTATTATTGCAAATAGGAACTATGTACCCGTGGATTTCATTGTGCTTGACATTGATTGCAATCCTACATGCCCTATTATTCTTGGTAGACCTTTCCTAAGGACTATCGGTGCTATCATCGATATGAAGGAAGGGAATATTAGATTTCAATTTCCCGTAAGGAAGGACATGGAACACTTTCCTAGAAATAAAATAATATTGCCTTATGAATCCATGATGAGGGCCACTTATGGTTTGAGCACCAAAGACGACGATACGTGATTCTATCGCTTCTATGCCGAGCTAAGGGCGTTAAACAATAGCACTTGTTGGGAGGCAACCCAATGAATTTATCTTTTTTTCTTTCTGTTTTTTTTGCGTCCACAGTTTCATGATTCTGTTGTGATTGTGTTTTTTGTGTTTATTTTTGTGTTTGAGCCAAGCAAAGCCTTTATAACCAGTCTTGGTAATGGTTGTTTGATCCTGCTGGAAAAAGACAGAAACTTTTCGCTCACGAGATGATTTTTCATTTTTATTCAGAAAGAGATTTTGAGTTGATTCTTTTTGCTGCTGATTGATATGCTTTTTCCCCAGACTGTCGTGATGTTTCAGATGTTTTGAGGTACCAGAAGTATACGATGTATACATATTACTACAGATTGGTCTGTTTTTGACAGATTCTATTTTTGTTGAGTTGGTTGCTTGTTTTGATGAAACTATGGTTAGTATCGGGGGGTACTAGCCATGGAAAAGTGAGAATACAGTAGCCCATCATCAATGTAGATGGAATTCAAGTTTTCTACAGTACCAAAAGAAGTGGTAGTTTGTTTTCTTGTACTAATGTTATCACAAGTTTCTGTTTAAGTTTTGTGTTGTGAAGTTTTCAAGTTTTGGGTGATGCTCTCATGGACAAAGAGACAAGGAGTGGAAAGAGCTCAAGCTTGGGGATTCCCAAGGCACCCAAGCCAAATTCAAGGACACCAAAAAGCCTAAGCTTGGGGATGCCCCGGGAAGGCATCCCTCTTTCGTCTTCAATCCATCGGTAACATTACTTGGAGCTATATTTTTATTCACCACATGATATGTGTTTTTCTTGGAGCGTCTTGTATCTTAGGAGTCTTTTCTTTTTGTTGTGTCACAATCATCCTTGCTGCACACCTTTTTGAGAGAGAGAGACATGCACTCATCGTGATTTTGCTAGAATGCTCATAGTGCTTCACTTATATCTTTTGAGTTAGATACTTCTGCTCTAGTGCTTCACTTATATCTTTTGAGATAGATACTTTTGCTCTAGTGCTTCACTTATATCTTTTGAGCTAGATACTTTTGCTCTTGTTCTTCACTTATACCTTTAGAGCACGGCGGTGCGTGATTTGGTAGTTGGCTTATGCTATGAAAGTAGTCCCATGTGCTAGCTACCCAAAGAGGATGGAAAAACCTCCATCTTCATGTGCATTGAGTAGAAAGAAAAGTTTAGATTCCTCTCAATTAGTTTTGAGACATGGATTCGGGAATATTATAAGCTAGGTTAGTAGGGTGTTGTGAATCTAGAAATACTTGTGTTGAAGTTAGTGATTCCCGTAGAATGCACGTATGGTGAACCGCTATGTTAGGAAGTCGGAGCATAATTGATCTATTAATTGTCATCCTTTGTGTTGAGGTCGGGATCGCGCGATGGTTTACGCCTACCAACCCTTCCCCTCGGAGTATGCGTTTAGCACTTTGTTTCGATTACTAATAAAAAAACTTTCGTAATAAGTATGTGAGTTCTTTATGACTAATGTTGAGTCCATGGTAAAGATGCACTTTCACCTTCCACCATTGCTAGCCTCTCTCGTGCCGCGCAATTCTCGCCGGTGCACAAACCCACCAAATTCCTTCCTCAAAACAGCCACCATACCTACCTACTATGGCATTTTCATAGCCATTCCGAGATATATTGCCATGCAACCACCACCGTTCCGTCTCATGACTTGTGTCATCACTCTCATATTGCCATTGCATGATCATACTAGATCGTTGCACATCCCGGTACACTGCCGGAGGCATTTCCTATGGAGTCATCATCATTGTGATCTTTGAGCTTTGAGTAACTAAAAGTGTGATGATCATCATTATTAGAGCATTGTCCCATGTAAGGAAAAAAAGAGGCCAAAGAACCCCCAAAAAAAAGAGGCCTAAGAGCCCAAATAAAAAAAAGAGAAATGAGAGAAAAAGAGAGAAGTGACAATGCTACTATCTTTTTCCACACTTGTGCTTCATATTAGCACAATGTTCTTCATGATTGAGAGCTTCTTGCTTTGTCACTACCATATGCTAGTGGGAATCTTTTATATAACTTGGCTTGTATATTCCAATGATGGGCTTCCTCAAAATTGCCCTAGGTCTTCGTGAGCAAGCAAGTTGGATGCACACCCACTAGTTTTCCTTTTGAGCTTTCACATACTTATAGCTCTAGTGCATCTCTTGTATGGAAATCCCTACTCATTCACATTGATATCTATTAATGGGCATCTCCATAGCCTATTGATACGCCGAGTCAATGTAACCATCTCCTCCTTTTTGTCTCACAACCACCACCACACTCTATTCCACCTATAGTGCTATATCCATGGCTCGCGCTCATGTATTGCGTGATAGTTATAAAAGGTTTGAGAAAGTAAGAGTGCGAAAACAATTACTTGGCCAATTCCGGGGTTGTGCATGATTTACTTTAATTGTGTGAGGATGATGGAGCATAGCCAGACTATATGATTTTGTAGGGATAACTTTCTTTGGCATTGTTATTTTGAAAGTTCATGATTACTTTACTAGTTTGCTTGAAGTATTACTGTTTTCATGTCAATAGCAAACTATTGTTTTGAATCGTACGGATCTGAACATTCATGCCACGTGAAAGAAGTTGCAAAGGACAACTATGCTAGGTAGCATTCCACATAAAAAATTCATTCTTTTTCACTTCCCTACTCGAGGACGAGCAGGAGTTAAGCTTGGGGATACTTGATACGTCTCCAACGTATCTATAATTTTTTATGGTTTCATGCTATTATCTTGTCGAACTTTGGATGTTTTGCATGCCTTTTATTTATTTTTTGTGACTAACTTATTAATCCAATGCCAAGTGCCAGTTCCTGTTTTTTCCATGTTTTTGACCCCTTTCAGAGGAGATTTTGAAACGGAGTCCAAACGGAAGAAAATCCCCGAAAAGATTTTTTCTGGAACGGAAGATTCGGAGAGCTTGGGGGCCAAGCCAGAAGAGCCCAGGGGCCCCACAAGCCCCCACCCCGCGGCCAGCGGGGCCGCGCCATGTAGGCTTGTGGGCCCCCTGGAGGTCCCCTAACCTAGATCTTGCGCCTATAAATTCCCAAATATTCCCAAAATATCAGGGGAGCATCGTAATCACTTTTCCACCGCCGCAAGCTTCTGTCTCCGCAAGATCCCATCTGGGGCACGTCCTAGTGCCCTGCCGGAGGGGGGATTCGGACACGGAAGGCTTCTCCATCAACACCATGACCTCTCCGATGATGCGTCAGTAGTTCACCATAGACCTACGGGTCCATAGCTAGTAACTAGATGGCTTCTTCTCTCTCTTGGATCTTCAATACAAAGTTCTCCATGATCTTCATGGAGATCTATCGATGCAATCTTCTTTTGTGGTGTGTTTGTCGAGATCCAATGAATTGTGGATTTATGATCAGATTATCTATGAATCTTATTTGAGTTTCTTCTGATCTCTCTTATGCATGATTTCATATCCTTGTAATTCTCTTCGAGTTGTGGGTTTTGTCTGGCCAACTAGATCTATGATTCTTGCAATGGGAGAAGTTCTTGGTTTTGGGTTCATACCGTGCGGTGACCTCACCCAGTGACAGAAGGGGTAGCGAGGCTCGTATCGTGTTGTTGCCATCAAGGGTAAAAAGATGGGTTTCCATCATTGGTTTGAGATTATCCCTCTACATCATGTCATCTTGCTTAAAGCGTTACTCTGTTCGTCATGAACTCAATACACTAGATGCATGCTGGATAGCGGTCGATGTGTGGAGTAATAGTAGTAGATGCTGAAAGTATCGGTCTACTTGTCTCGGACGTGATGCCTATATGCTAGATCATTGTCTTAGATATCGTCATGACTTTGCACGGTTCTATCAATTGCTCGACAGTAATTTGTTCACCCACCGTAATACTTGCTATTTTGAGAGAAGCCTGTAGTGAACACTATGGCCCCCAGGGTCTACTCCACACCATATTTTCAGCCTTACACTTTTTACTTCGTTGCACTTTCCACCTTCAGATCTCACTTTGCAAACAATCTTGAAGGGATTGACAACCCCTTTGAAGCATTGGGTGCAAGCTTGTTTGTGTTAGCGTAGGTACTCTGGACTTGACGAGACCCTCCTTCTGGATCGATACCTTGGTTCTCAAACTGAGGGAAATACTTACTGCTCTTGTGCTGCATCACCCTTTCCTCTTCATGGGAAAAACCAACGCAAGCCCAATCTCCGTCAACGTGTCAATTTCTGGAGCTGTTGTTTGAGAAGTAGCAGGGCCCCACAAGCCTGCCAGGCGCGGCTAGGGGGGCCCCGCGCCTGGTGGGCTTGTGGGCTCTCATCTCCACCCCTCCGGTTGATTCTTGCGCTAGTATTTTTTATATATTCCACAAAAATTCCCCGTAAATTTCTAGGTCATTCCGAGAACTTTTATTTCTGCGCAAAAACAACACCATGGCAATTCTGCTGAAAACAACGTTAGTCCGGGTTAGTTCCATTCAAATCATGCAAATTAGAGTCCAAAACAAGGGCTAAGGAGTTTGGAAAAGTAGATACGATGGAGACGTATCAACTCCCCCAAGATTAAAACCTTGCTTGTCCTCAAGAAAATAAAAACTTTTACGAAATCTGTTTGATCTTGTTGTTGCAACTATGTCTAACTCATAACCAGAATTTCAGCAAGATCACAAGCTAACCACATAAGCAAATGACATCTAGGTCTCACTGTAAACTCATATCAATGGCATAATCAACTAGCGAGCAATAATGACAAGTTTCAAACGTCAACACTTCAATCAAAACAATCATGAAGCAGTGTGAACAGATGGTATCTCGCTATCTCTTTCTGAGACCGCAAAACATAAATGCAGAGCACCTTCAAAGACCAAGGGCTGACTAAACATTGTAATTCATGGCAAAGAAGATCCAGTCACAGTCATACTCAATCACAGTTAAAAGCAAAGCATAAAAATGACAGAGGTGCTCTCTAATTGGTGCTTTTATAAGAAGAGGATGACTCAACAGGAACATAAATAGATAGGCCCTTCGCAGAGGGAAGCATTGATTTGCAGAGGTGCCAGAGCTCAAGCTTTGAAAAAAGAGATAATAATTTTGGGTGGCATGCTTTCATTGTCAACGCAATGAACAAGAGTTCAAACCATCTTCCATGCTACACATGCTATAGGCGGTTCCCAAACAGAAAAGTAAAGTTTTGACTCCCCCACCACCGATCAATCACACTCCACGACTAGCCGAATACTCGGGTGCCGTCCATACCAACATCAATCCAGGGGGAGTTTTGTTTGCAATTATCTTTTCGATTTGATCATGGAACTGGGCATTCCAATTACCAGCCCCTTTCTCGTGAATAATATTGAATAAAAACATATCGAGGATAACACGCCTAGCATGGAAGATACTGATAGCCCCTGTCACCACATGAGCGGTTCGAGCATGCAAAACAGATTATTTCTTGAAGATTTAGAGAGTGGCAGATGCAAATTTACTTGGAACGGCAGGTAGATACCGCATATAGGTAGGTATGGTGGACTCATATGGAACAACTTTTGGTTTATGGAAGTGGATGCACAAGCAGTATTCCCGCTTAGTACAAGTGAAGGCTAGCAAAAGACTGGGAAGCGACCAACTAGAGAGCGACAACAGTCATCAAAATGCATTGAGATTAACCAACATTGAATGCAAGCATGAGTAGGACATAAATCACCATGAACATGAATATCATAGAGGCTATGTTGATTTTGTTTCAACTACATGCGTGAACATGCGCCAAGTCAAGCCACTTGAATCATTCAAAGGAGGATACCATCCTATCATACTACATCATAGTCATCTCAAGATTCATGTTGGCATCCAAGACAAATCATTATAAGCTCCTAGCTAATTAAGCATGGCATCAGAAACTATGATCTCTAAGTTGTCATTGCAAACATGTTTCTCTCACAACAAAGCTAAATCTGGAACGATGAGCTAGTCATATTTACAAAAACAAAATAGATCGAGTTCATACCAGCTTTTCCAGGCTCAGTCACTTCATCGTATATCATCATTATTGCCTTTCACTTGCACGACAGAACGATGTGAACAATAATAAGAGTGCTCGTGCATTGGACTAAGCTGGAATCTGCAAGCAAACACAAAGGAGAAGACAAAGTAATATGGCTCTTTGACAGATAAACAGATATGCATGCGAGAGCCACTAAACATTGTAACCATGGTCTTCTACCTTGACCCAAAGAAAAAGAAAACTATTTACACGGGAAATCTCCCAACAAGCAAAAGAAGAATAAGAAAATCTTTTTGGGTTTTCTCAAACTAGACAAACACACGAAAAGAAAGCGAGAAAAAAAAAATAAACTAGCATGGATGATACAGTGGCAAAGTGTGAACACTGACTAACAAAGTGAAAGTGTAAGAAAGAATATAAAGTCGGTGAGAAACACGTACTCCCCCAAGCTTAGGCTTTTGGCCTAAGTTGGTCTACTCCCAAGGAGGGAAATAACCAGCCTCGGGGTACTCCGCAGTGTACTGAGGGTGCCACTACTGTGTGAGCTCCTCTAACTCCCACTGATAAACTCGCGTCTGGTACTCGACTGGTGGCTCGGGCACGGGCACCTGTGGTTGGGCTATGCCCCAATATGCGTAGATGTCTAAGGGCATAATAATGTACCTGTCTGTATGAAGATTGAACAAAGAAGGAGCAGGCAAAGTAATAGTCTCATGAGTACCCTGACTAAATACCAAGTTATAAATCATCCTTCTATTTATATTTCTATCAAGAAAGTCATGGCGAACCATGCTATCATAATCTAGATATCTCTCAGGAAGAAGAATCTCTTCTTCCTCGTCCAGTCTAATAGGTATCTCAAAATGTCTGGCAAGACGGGTAGCATAGATACCTCCATAGACAACGCCTTTAGAATGGTTCGTGGTCAACCGTTGAGCTACTATAGCGCCCAAGCTATAAGTTTTATCATTATAAAGGGCTTCACGCAAAACCCCAAGATCTGGAGAGCTAAGGGCCCCAGCTTTCCCACGGCCAATCAAACATTTTCCCACGAATAATGAGAAGTACCGAAGCACGGGAAAATGTATGCTAGCAACTCTAGCGCAAGACACTCCTCTCTCCTCTCCTACAACAATAGTATCGATGAAAGCCTCCAAGTCCCGTGGACGAGGTTCATCAATATCCCCAACATAAGGTAATTTGCAAACATTGCAAAAATCCTGAAGTGACATGCGCTGGGGGATATCATATAATTTGAACTCAACCATAGGAGGATTCTTCCTTGGATAGAAGTTAAAGCTTTGCACGAAAATATTAGTGAGGAGGAGGTATTGCAGACACTTATCTTCAACGAAGGCGGTAAGGCATGCGTTCTCCACCAAGTAATAAAAGTCCTCATAAAGTCTGGCGGCGCGTAAGAACACATCGCTTGGCCACTCGCACGCTCGAACTTCTTCAACGCTGGGGACCAGATACTTGGGTTTCTTCTTCTCACTTTCATCAGCATTGGGGTCACGGCCTGAAGAGCCTCTTAAGAACCTCCTCATCTTTCTATTTTCTTTCTCTGAAATTTTCTGAAATTTTTAGTGATTCTAAGGAAAAGTGAACAAGGCCCAATGAAACTCGTAGCACCTACTCCAACAAGTGCCTAGTGGCCATATCACGCATCAAAACTAATTGGGACCAGCTAAAATTAGCATGCAAAGCTCAAGAACAGGGTCACCAAGGCAGCAAAAATACGCGACGAATAAGGCACTAGAGCAAAAACTAATTGGACCAATGGAGGAGTCACATACCAAGGTGCAATTTCCACAAAACAGCTTGGTGAATGGTGCTTTGCACAAGGAAATCGAAAATCCCAGCAAGAAGAGCAAGAACACGGGTTTGAGCTGCGAAACGATTTTTTCTGGAGGTAGGAGAAACAGATGGGAGCTAGAATGAGTGGAGGGGGGAACATGTGGGCCCCACAAGCCTAGTAGGCGCGACTAGGGGGGTGCCCGCGCCTCCAGGGCTTGTGGCCCACTGGTGTAGCCCCCTGACTAGCTCTCCGTCTCTGTATTTTTCAAAAATTCCAGAAAAAATCATACTTGATTTTCACGGCATTCGGAGAACTTTTATTTTCGGGGTACTTTTCTACGGGACGCAAAAACAGAAAACAAGGAAAACTAAACTAAATCTATCATTTTTCTTCTAAGCAACCGAAGGTGAAAGCTTGGAACAGAGATTTGTGACTCCTCGATTCATCCATCTCATGGTCATCGAAAGAAATCAGTCAATGAGGTTGATCAAGTCTCCTTGACAAACTTTTTCGAATCGCAGAAGGAAACGGATAATTTTCGAATAGTCACTAGGTTACCTCAATGGGGATGTGCATCTCCCCAACAAGCAAATCATACTTCATCTTAACTGTAGGTATAGGGCATTCAAAGCTCCCAATAAGAATCGATGGAGTTTTTTCGATAGCATTGATGCAATGTACTCGATATTGTTTCTTTGGAAAGTGCACCGTATGCTCATTACCGTTGACATGGAAAGTGACATTGCCTTTGTTGCAATCAATAACAGCCCCTGAAGTGTTTAAAAAGGGTCTTCCAAGGATGACCGCCATGGCACCATCCTCAGGAATATCCAGAATAACAAAGTATGTTAAGATAGTGACATTAGCAACCACAACAGGCACATCCTCGCAAATGCCGATAGGGAAAGCAGTTGATTTGTGATAACCCACAAGTATAGGGGATCAATTGTAACCTTTCTCGATAAGTAAGAGTGTCGAACCCAACGAGGAGCTAAAGGTAGGACAAATATTCCCTCAAGTTCTATCGACCATCGATACAACTCTACGCACACTTTACGTTCGCTTTACCTAGAACAAGTATGAAACTAGAAGTACTTTGTAGGAGTGATAGGATAGGCTTGCAAGAAAGTAAAGAACACGTAAATAAAACTAGGGGCTGGTTAGATAAAGAAACAACTACGAGTGTCTAACGAGTGTGGAAAAGTGGTGGTAGGAGTTGCGGAATTGTCCCTAAGCAATTGACTACGTTACTAGATCGATAGCAAGTATCATGTGGGAGAGGCCTCTCCTAGCATGTCATCCCTTACTTGGAATTCTATGCACTTATGATTGGAACTATTAGCAAGCGTCCGCAACTACTAACGTTCATTAAGGTAAAACCAAACCATAGCAATAAGATATATTGGTCCCCCTTCAATCCCACATGCATCAATTTCTATGCTAGGTTTGAAGCTTCTGTCACTCTAGCCTGCCAATACATAGTCCTATCAACATACAACTTACCCTATGGTGTGATCCACGCACGCTATCATATGATGGGTACCAAAGGACAGCAACATAACCACAAGCAAATTAAACCAATCATAGCAATTCATCAATCACCGATAGGACAACGATAATCTACTCAGACATCATAGGATAGCAACACATCATTGGATAATGATATGTAGCATAAAGCACCATGTTCAAGTAGAGGGTCAACGGGTTGCGGGAGAGTGAACCCCTGAATATAGATGGGGGAAGATGATGGAGATGTTGGTGAAGATGATGGAGGTGTTGGTGTAGATCGTCGTCACACGATGATGTCCCGGGCGGCGTTCCGGCGCCGCCGAGAGAGAGGGGGAGAGAGCCCCCTCCTTCTTATTCTTCCTTGACCTTCTCCCTAGATGGGAGAAGGGTTTCCCCTCTGGTCCATGGTCTCCATGGCGGCGGAGGGGCGAGAACCCCTCCGAGATTGGATCTCTCTCTCTGTGTCCTTCTGTTTCTGCACTCCCAGATTCTGTGTTTCACCATTTCTTAAATTCTCGGAGATCCGTAACTCCGATTGGGCTGAAATTTTAACACGATTTTCTTTCGGATATTATATTTCTTGTGGCGAAAGAAGGGCTCCAACCGCCTTAAGTAGTGGCCACAAGCCTGTCAGCTGCCACCGTACCTCCTGGTGGCGGCTACAGGGCTTGTGGGCCCTCCGTGCATCCCCTCGCGTTGATTCTTCTTCCCAAAAATCATAAATATTCCAAAAAAATCTCTGTAAGTTTTTATTATGTTTGGACTTCGTTTGGTATGGATATTCTGCGAAACAAAAAATATGCAACAAACAGGAACTGACACTGGGCACTGGATCAATATGTTAGTCCCAAAAATAGTACAAAAAGTTGCCAAAAGTATATGAAAGTTGTAGAATATTGGCATGAAACAATAAAAAATTATAGATACGACAGAGACATATCAACATCCCCAAGCTTAATTCTTGCTCGTCCTCGAGTAGGTAAATGATAAAAAAAGATATTTTTTTATGTGGAATGCTACCTAGCATAATCTTGATCATATAATCTAATCATGGAATGAATACTAAAACACGAGTGATTCGAAGCAATAGTCCATCATTTGACATAAAGACAATAATATTTCAAGCATACTAACAAAGCAATCATGTCTTCTAAAAATATCATGGCCAAAGAAAGTTATCCCTACAAAATCATATAGTCTGGCTATGCTCCATCTTCCCCACACAACGTATTTAAATCATGCAGAACCCCGGTTTTAGCCAAGCAATTGTTTCATACTTTAGTGTTCTCAATCCTTTTCAACTTTCACGCAATACATGAGCGTGAGCCATGGACATAGCACTATAGGTGGAATAGAATATGATGGTTGTGGAGAAGACAAAAAGGAGGAGATAGTCTCACATCAACTAGGTGTATCAACGGGCTATGGAGATGCCCATCAATAGATATCAATGTGAGTGAGTAGGGATTGCCACGCAACGGATGCACTAGAGCTTATAAGTCTATGAAAGCTCACAAAAGAAACTAGTGGGTGTGCACCCAACTTGCTTGCTCATGAAGACCTAGGGCAATTTTGAGGAAGCCCATCATTGGAATATACAAGCCAAGTTATATAATGAAAATTTCCTACTAGTATATGGAAGTGACAACATAGGAGACTCTTTGTCATGAAGATCATAGTGCTATTTGAAGCACAAGTGTGGAAAGAGGATAGTAGCAATTGTCCCTTCTCTCTTTTCTCTCATTTTTTTGTGGGCTCTATGGCCTCTTTTTTTATTTTTTTATTTTTTGGTGGGCATCTTTGGCCTCTTTTTTGTAAATGGGCTTCGCTAGCCTCTTTTATTTCCTCACATGGTACAATGCTCTATTAATAATGATCATCACACTTACAACTCAATACTTAGAGCAATGATGACTCTATATGAAATGCCTTCGGTAGTGTACCGTGACAATGATCTAGCATAGCAATGACATCAAAAAATGGACAAGCCATGGAAGCATCATGCTAGCTATCTTACGATCATGCAATGGCAATATGGAAGTGGTGGCACATGTCATGAGATGGAACGGTGGTAGTTGCATGGCAATATATCTCGGAATGGCTATGAAAATGCCATAATAGGTAGGTATGGTGGCTGTTTTGAGGAAGGCTATATGGTGGGTGTAATGCACTTGCGAAAGTTGCGCGGTACTAGAGAGGCTAGCAATGGTGGAAGGGTGAGAGTGCCTAAAATCCATGGACTCAACATTAGTCATAAAGAACTCACATACTTATTGCAAAAGTCTATTAGTCATCGAAACAAGGTACTACACGCATGCTCCTAGGGGAAAGGTTGGTAGGAGTTAACCATCGCGCGATCCCGACCTCCACACAAAGGATGACAATCAATAAATAAATCATGCTCCGACTTGATCACATAACGGTTCACCATACGTGCATGCTACGGGAATCACAAACCTTAACACAAGTATTTCTACGAATACACAATTACTCGCTAGCATGACTCTAATATCACATATTCATGTCGCAAAACTATTGCAAGGAATCAAACATATCATATTCAGTGATCTACAAGTTTTATGTAGGATTTTATGACTAACCATATGAATGGCCAACTCCTATTAACTCTCTAAATAGGTATAAGTGAAGCATGAGAGTTTACTTATTTCTACAAAAGATATGCCCCGCTCTAACAAATATAAGTGAAGCAAAAGAGCATTCTACAAATGGCGGTTTTCTATGTGTAGGGAAACACGCAATCCAAACTTCAAAAGATATAAGTGAAGCACAAGAAGCATTCTATAAAGCCAACCAAGGACTATCTCATACCAGCATGGTGCATAAAATAAGAAGGAAAAATAAACACAAAATACGCTCCAAGCATTTGCACATATCATGTGATGAATTAAAATATAGCTCCGAGTAAAATTACCGATAGATTGTAGACGAAAGAGGGGATGCCTTCCGGGGCATCCCCAAGCTTAGACGCTTGATTCTTCCTTGAATATTACCTTGGGGTGCCTCGGGCATCCCCAAGCTTAGGCTCTTGCCTCTCCTTATTCCTTCATCCATCGTGCTCTCACCCAAAACTTGAAAACTTCAATCACACAAAACTCAACAAAACTTCGTGAGATCCGTTAGTATAATAAAATAACTCACCACTTCAAGTACTGTTGTGAACTCATTGTAAATTCATATTAGCATTATATCTACTGTAATCAAACTTCACCATGGTTCATACCCCCGATACTACCCATAGATTCATCAAAATAAGAGAACAATGCATAGAAAAGAGAATCTGTCAAAACAGAACAGTCTGTAGCAATCTGTATATTCCGTATACTTCTGATATCTCAAAAAATCTGAAAAATTACGAACGTCTGGAAAATTTGCATATAAATCAGCAACAAGAATAATCAACTCAAAAGCTCTTCCAGAAAAAAATGAAAATTAATTTCGTGAGCAGAAAGTTTCTGTCTTTTCTCAGCGTGATCAAACAAATCACCCAAACTAATCGTAAAGGCTTTACGTGGCACATTATTTTTAAAAAACACAAAGGAATTGTACAAGGGGATAATTATTTTTCTGAGAAACTTCCATGAAAAATTCTACATTGTTTCCATGAGCATGAACACAAGTGTTCAAGGTCGACCCTCACTTCCGCAATGCATCACCTTTCAATCGCTTCTCTTTTTGAAAAAGTTTTAAGTTCCCCTCTATATTTTTTTTGTTTTAAAACTAAATAAAAGCACTCAACAGAAATAAATGACTCTCTATAACTTCCGGGTTGTCTCCCAAGCAGCGCTTTCTTTAAAGCCATTAAGCTAGGCATAAAGTGCTCAAGTAATGGATCCACCCGGATCCCAAGGTATATCAAAGCCAATTTTCATTATTAATGATTTGAAATTTAGTAGTGAGCACAAGGTAACATATATGATGCAATGACAAAGTCTAACTCTCTTCCTATGCATTGGCATGTCATAAAAGAACAATTCATGCACATCAAGTAAAGGCCAATACATAGCATAAGCAGTTTCTTGCAATTTTATCGTATTTGAAACATAGAGAGGTGGAGATGTAGTTCCTCTCTCATAATAATTGCAAGTAGGATCAGTAAGCACATGCATATTATATTCATCAAAATCATCATGTGTAACATAAGGAACTATAGCTAGCTCATCTTCATAAGCATCATTCATATTGGCATCATGGCCACAAGCGTAGCAAGCATCAAGTTCATCAAAAAGGGATATTTCAAACGAATCCAAGGGATCCTAGCATTCATCCTTCGGTAAGAACGAAGGGAAATTAAATAATGTATGAGTAGAAGAGTTACTCTCATTAGAAGGTGGACACGGGTAGCTAGTCCGTTCTTCCTCCTTTTGTTCTTCGCTCTCCTCGTCATCTTTTTCATCCAATGAGCTCACAATTTCAGCATTTTCTTCTTCCATAGTTTCGTGCAAAATAATAGTCTCTTCTTGGGCAGCATAGGATTTCTCCTTAAATCGTTCAATATGGGCATTATATTCATAATTAGTATAACAATAACGAAGCATAGCCAAATTTTCAGATCGATAAGGAGCATCATCATTATCATCATACCTTTTAAACAGAGCCTCAATTTCATAAGCACCCATAAAAGAAACAAACTCTTCTATTTGATCCACATCATAGTAATCATATATACCATTAGCATAAGAAGCCAAGGTTCTATGATCATTAAACTCACAAGAAAAGGGAAGGTGTGGAGCCTTCATCCTAGAGCAACAAGTAACACCATGTCTCTTGCATAGTTCCCAAGCATACCATTTCAACAAATGGATTTGATCCCATAAAAGTTTCCCTTTTTGAGTCAAGCAATAATCCCTAAAGTATTCACGTTGTTCCAACGTGTATCCCATTATATAATTGAATGGGGCTTTCTCAGGATTATTAAAGAAGTACATAATATTTTCCACGTAACGAGCATCGAGGGTTTTAGGAGGTTCCCCATCTCCATGAGTAGCAAGTGCACCTAATTGTTTTGGTATTTCGTGTTCCATATCCATAACTAAAGATAGAGAACAACTTAGAAAAGCAAATAAATCTACTTAGTGATAAAGCAAACAAGCACACACTAGAATATTCACCCCACGCTATTGCTCCCCGGCAACGGCGCCAGAAAAAGGTCTTGATAACCCACAAGTATAGGGGATCAATTGTAGCCTTTCTCGATAAGTAAGAGTGTCAGACCCAACGAGGAGCTAAAGGTAGGACAAATATTCCCTCAAGTTATATCGACCGCCGATACAACTCTACGCACACTTTACGTTCGCTTTACCTAGAACAAGTATGAAACAAGAAGTACTTTGTAGGAGTGATAGGATAGGCTTGCAAGAAAGTAAAGAACACGTAAATAAAACTAGGGGCTGGTTAGATAAAGAAACAACTACGAGTGTCTAACGAGTGTGGAAAAGTGGTGGTAGGAGTTGCGGAATTGTCCCTAAGCAATTGACTACGTTACTAGATCGATAGCAAGTATCATGTGGGAGAGGCCTCTGCTAGCATGTCATCCCTTACTTGGAATTATATGCACTTACGATTGGAACTATTAGCAAGCATCCGCAACTACTAACGTTCATTAAGGTAAAACCCAACCATAGCAATAAGATATATTGGTCCCCCTTCAATCCCATATGCATCAATTTCTATGCTAGGTTTGAAGCTTTTGTCAATCTAGCCTGCCAATACATAGTCCTATCAACATACAACTTACCCTATGGTGTGATCAATGCACGCTATCATATGATGGGCACCAAAGGACAGCAACATAACCACAAGCACATTAAACCAATCATAGCAATTCATCAATCACCGATAGGACAACGATAATCTACTCAGACATCATAGGATAGCAACACATCATTGGATAATAATATGTAGCATAAAGCACCATGTTCAAGTAGAGGGTACAGCGGGTTGCGGGAGAGTGAACCGCTGAATATAGATGGGGGAAGATGATGGAGATGTTGGTGAAGATGACGGAGGTGTTGGTGTAGATCGCCCTCACACGATGATGTCCCGGGCGGCGTTCCGGCGCCGCCAGCAGAGAGGGGGAGAGAGCCCCCCTCCTTCTTATTCTTCCTTGACCTCCTCCCTAGATGGGATAATGGTTTCCCCTCTGGTCCATGGTCTCCATGGCGTCGGAGGGGCGAGAGCCCCTCCGAGATTGGATCTCTTTCTCTGTGCCCTTCTGTTTCTACGCTCCCAGATTCTGCGTTTCACCGTTTCTTAAATTCCCGGAGATCCGTAACTCCGATTGGGATGAAATTTTAACACGATTTTCTTCCGGATATTATCTTTCTTGTGGCCAAAGAAGGTCTCCAACCACCTTAAGGAGTGGCCACAAGCCTGCCAGCCGCCACCGTACCTCCTGGTGGCGGCTACAGGGCTTGTCGGCCCTCCGTGCCTCGCCTCGCGTTGATTCTTCTTCCCAAAAATCATAAATATTCCAAAAAAAAATCTTGTAAGTTTTTATTACGTTTGGACTTCGTTTGGTATGGATATTCTGCGAAACAAAAAACATGCAACAAACAGGAACTGGCGCTGGGCACTGGATCAATATGTTAGTCCTAAAAATAGTATAAAAAGTTGCCAAAAGTATATGAAAGTTGTAGAATATTGGCATGAAACAATCTAAAATTATAGATACAACGGAGACGTATCAATTTATCGGCCATTTGCAGAGAGATTTCAGTGGGTGTCAACTTATCCAGTTCAAGCCTACGATAAAGAGAGAGAGGCATAACACTAACACCGGCTCCAAGGTCGCATAAAGCAGTTCTAACGTAGTTGCCTTTAATGGAGCAACGTATAGTGGTCACTCCGGGATCACCTAGTTTCTTAGGAGTTCCACCCTTGAAGGTGTAATTAGCAAGCATGGTGGAAATCTCAACCTCAGGTATCCTCCTCTTATTAGTCACAATATCCTTCATGTACTTAGCATACGGAGACATTTTGAACATGTCTGTCAAACACATTTGTAGAAAGACAGGTCTAATCATTTCAACAAATCTCTCAAAATCCTCATCATCCTTTTTCTTGGATGGTTTGGGAGGAAAGGGCATAGGTTTATGAACCCATGGTTCCCTTTCTTTACCATGCTTTCTAGCAGCGAAGTCGTTCTTATCGTATCTCCTATTCTTAGGCTGTGGGTTATCAAGATCAACAGGTTCAATCTCCACATCCTTATCATTGCTAGGTTGAGCATCATCATGAACATCACTATTGATATTATCATTAGGCTCATGTTCATCACCAGATTGCGTTTCGGCATCAGAAACAGAGACATCGTTTGGACTCTCAAGGGTAACAACATCTGGGTTGCTAGCGTGCAAGTTCCTATCATCTTTCTTCTTCTTTCTAGGATGACTAGGTGCATCGGTGCTAACTCCTTGAGAATCTTGTTCAATTCTCTTAGGATGACCCTCAGGATACAAAGGTTCCTGGGTCATTCTCCCGCCTCTAGTGACGACTGTGACAGAATTGCCATTCAACTCATTGAGCAAGTCATTCTGAGCCTTAAGTACTTGTTCTACCTGAGTACTAACCATAGAGGCATGTTTACTCAAGAGCTTAAGATCATTGACGTTTCTGTCCACACAAGCACTTAAATGACTAAGCATACGAGCATTCTGTTCCAATTTTCTGCTAACATAATCATTCAAACTCTGTTGTTTGGCAACAAAGTTATCAAATTCACCCAGGCATAAGCTAGCAGGTTTATCAAAAGGAATATCACTCTCATTGAATCTATGAAGAGAATTTACTTCTACTACCTATATCGGGTTATCAAGACCATGGATCTCTTCGATAGGTGGTAGATTTTTGACATCTTCATATTTACTGCCTTTCTCTTTCATAGATTTCTTAGCTTCTTGCATATCTTCAGGACTGAGGAATAGAATACCTATTTTCTTAGGAGTTGGCTTTGGAGGTGGTTCGGGAATAGTCCAAGCATTCTCATTGCACAAGATATTATTCAATAGGATCTCAGCTTGTTCTACGGTTTGTTCCCTAAAAACACAACCGGCACAACTATCTAGGTGGTCTCTAGAAGCATCGGTAAGTCCATTATAGAAGATATCAAGTATTTCATTCTTCTCAAGAGGGTGATCAGGCAAAGCATTCAATAGCTGGACGAGCCTCCCCCAAGCTTGTGGGAGACTCTCTTCTTCAACTTGCACAAAGTTGTATATTTCCTGCAAGGCAGCTTGCTTCTTATGGGCAGGGAAATATTTCTCAAAGAAGTAGTAGATCATATCCTAGGGGCTACGCACACAACCAGAAGCAAGAGAAGTGAACCAAGTCTTAGCATCATCCTTTAGCGTGAAGGAAACAACTTAAGGATATAGTAGTGGCGAATCTTTTCCTCACTAGTGAATAGGGTGGCTATATCGTGCAGTTTGGTAAGATGTGCTACAACCGTTTCAGACTCATAACCGTGAAAAGGATCAGATTCGACCAGAGTGGTTAACTCAGGGTCGACAGAGAATTCATAATCCTTATCGGTCACAAAGATAGGCGAAGTAGTAAACTTCAGGTCATATTTCATCCTAGCGTTCAGAGATTTTTCTTTCCACTTGCGCAGTAAATTCTCAACATCATAGCTATCCTTACATGCAAGAAAGTCCTCAGCTATCTCTCCCTCCATAACATAACCCTCAGGCATATCAGGCAATTCATATCTAGGAGAGCTAGTTCTATCAGGCAAAATAGCAGGGTCTACCTCAATAGTATCAGCAGTTTCAGAAGTATCATCACATCTAGCAGCAACTCTAGCAATTTGTGCATCAAGGAATGCACCTAGTGGCAAAGCAGTATCAAGCATAGCATCATCACAAGCATCATGGATAGCAGAAGTAGCATCATCAGGCACAGTCGACATATCAAGATTTCTAGCACGAGGTGGTGTCGCAAACTTACTCATAACTGAAGGTGAATCAAGTGCAGAGCTAGATGGCAGTTCCTTACCTGTCCTCGTAGTTGAGGGCAAGACTTTAGTTCTTGGATCTTTCGGATTCCTCATAGTGACCAGCAGACGTAAATCCCAAGTGACTCAGAGAATATAGTTGTGCCTCCCAGGCAACAGCGCCAGAAAATAGTCTTCATAACCCACAAGTATAGGGGATCACAACAGTTTTCGAGGGTAGAGTATTCAACCCAAATTTATTGATTCGACACAAGGGGAAGCCAAAGAATATTCTCAAGTATTAGCAGTTGAGTTGTCAATTCAACCACACCTGAAAGACTTAGTATCTGCACCAAAGTATCAGTAGCAAAGTATCTGCAGCAAAGTATCAGCAGCAAAGGGGGACCTACTATGTGTTACGACCCGGCAACCCCGGAGTGACAATAGCCGGAACCACTCCCGGAGATGACCATAGTAGGAGGAGTTCATGTATTCACTAAGTGTTAATGCGTTGGTCCGGTTCTTTATTTAAAGGAGAACCTTAATATCCCGTAGTTTCCATTAGGAACCCGCTGCCACGGGAGGGATGGACAATAGATGTCATGCAAGTTCTTTTCCCTAAGCATGTATGACTACATACGAAATACAAGCCTACAGTACATTGACGAACTGGATCTAGTTACTTATCTCTCCGTGTTATAATTGTTGCATGATGAATAACATCCGGCATGATCATCCATCACCGATCCAATGCCTACGAGTTTTTCCTACTGGTCCTTGCTACGTTACTTTGCCGCTACTGCTGTCACTGCTGCTACTGTTACTCTGTTGCTACAGCTGTTACTTTGCTGCTACTGCTGTCACTTTGCTGCTACTGGTTACTGTCGCTACTGCTGCTATCATACTACCTTGCTACTGATACTTTGCTGCAGATACTAAGTCTTTCAGGTGTGGTTTAATTGACAACTCAACTGCTAATACTCGAGAATATTCTTTTGCTTCCCCTTGTGTCAAATCAACAAATTTGGGTTGAATACTCTACCCTTGAAAACTGTTGCGATCACCTATACTTGTGGGTTATCAAGACTTAGCGCGGTTGCCGGGGAGGCCTAGATCTATTCTCTCGGTCACTTGGGATTTACGTCTGTTGATCACTATGAGGAATCCGAGAGATACAAAAACTAAAGTCTTTCCCTCAACTACGAGGACAGGTAAGGAACCGCCATCTCGCTCTGCACTTGATTCACCTTTAGTTATGAGTAAGTTTGCGACACCATCGCCTACTAGAAATTTTTGATGTGTCGCATGTGCTTGATGATGCTACTTCTGCTATCCATGATGCTTATGATGATGCTTTGCTTGATACAACTTTGCCACTCTGTGCATTTCTTGATGCACAAATTGTTGGAATTATGCCCTAGAGGCAATAATAAATATAGTTATTATTATAATTCCTGTATCAAGATAATCGTTTATTATCCATGCTATAATTGTATTGAATGAAGACTTATATACATGTGTGGATACATAGACAAAACAGTGTCCCTAGCAAGCCTCTAATTGGCTAGCCAGTTGATCAAAGATAGTCAGGGTCTTCTGACTATGTACAAGGTGTTTTTGCTTGATAACTGGATCACGTCATTAGGAGAATCACGTGATGGGCTAGACCCAAACTAATAGACGTAGCATGTTGATCGTGTCATTTTGTTGCTACTGTTTTCTGCATGTCAAGTATTTGTTCCTATGACCATGAGATCATATAACTCACTGACACCGGAGGAATGCTTTGTGTGTATAAAATGTCGCAACATAACTGAGTGACTATAAAGATGCTCTACAGGTATCTCCGAAGGTGTTCTTGAGTTAGTATGGATCGAGACTGGGATTTGTCACTCTGTGTGACGGAGAGGTATATTGGGGGCCACTCGGTAATACAACATCACACACAAGCCTTGCAAGCAATGTAACTTAGTGTAAGTTGCGGGATCTTGTATTACGGAACGAGTAAAGAGACTTGTCGGTAAATGAGATTGAAATAGGTATGCGGATACTGACGATCAAATCTCGGGCAAGTAACATACCGAAGGACAAAGGGAATGACATACGGGATTATATGAATCCCTGGCACTGAGGTTCAAACGATAAGATCTTCGTAGAATATGTGGGATCCAATATGGGCATCCAGGTCCCGCTATTGGATATTGACCGAGGAGTCACTCGGGTCATGTCTACATAGTTCTCGAACCCGCAGGGTCTGCACACTTAAGGTTCGACGTTGTTTTATGCGTATTTGAGTTATATGGTTGGTTACCGAATGTTGTTCGGAGTCCCGAATGAGATCACAGACGTAACGAGGGTTTCCGGAATGGTCTGGAAACGAAGATTGATATATAGGATGACCTCATTTGATTACCGGAAGGTTTTCGGAGTTACCGGGAATCACGAATGGGTTCCGGGTGTTCACCGGGGGCGGCAGCCCACCCCGGGGAAGCCCATAGGCCTTGGGGGTGGCGCACCAGCCCTTGGTGGGCTGGTGGGACAGCCCAAGAAGGCCCTATGCGCCATAGATAGAAAATCAAAGAGAAAAGAAAAAAAGGAGGTGGGAAAGGAGAAAAGGACTCCACCTTCCAATCCTAGTTGGACTAGGATTGGAGGAGGACTCCTCCTCCCTTGGTGGCGCAGCCCTTGGGGCTCCTTGAGCCTCAAGGCAAGCCTCCCCTCCCCTCCTCCTATATATATGGAGCTATTAGGGCTGATTTGAGAATACTTTTTGCCACGGCAGCCCGACCACATACCTCCACGGTTTTACCTCTAGATCGCGTTTCTGCGGAGCTCGGGCGGAGCCCTGCTGAGATTAGATCACCACCAACCTCCGGATCGCCGTCACGCTGCCGGAGAACTCATCTACCTCTCCGTCTCTCTTGCTGGATCAAGAAGGCCGAGATCATCGTCGAGTTGTACGTGTGCTGAACGCGGAGGTGCCGTCCGTTTGGCACTAGATCGTGGGACGGATCGCGGGACGGTTTGTGGGACGGTTCGCGGGGCGGATCGAGGGACGTGAGGATGTTCCACTACATCAACCACGTTCACTAACGCTTCTGCTGTGTGATCTACAAGGGTACGTAGATCGGAAATCCCCTCTCGTAGATGGACATCACCATGATAGGTCTTCGTGCGCGTAGGAAATTTTTTGTTTCCCATGCGACGTTCCCCAACAGTGGCATCATGAGCTAGGTTCATGCGTAGATGTAATCTCGAGTAGAACACAAAAGTTTTTGTGGGCGGTGATGTGCGTCTTGCTGCCCTCCTTAGTCTTTTCTTGATTTCGCGGTATTGTTGGATTGAAGCGGCTTGGACCGACATTACTCGTACGCTTACGAGAGACTGGTTTCATCGCTACGAGTAACTTCGTTGCTCAAAGATGACTGGCAAGTGTCGGTTTCTCCAACTTTAGTTGAATCGTATTTGACCGAGGAGGTCCTTGGATAAGGTTAAATAGCAATTCATATATCTCCGTTGTGGTGTTTGCGTAAGTAAGATGCGATCCTACTAGATACCCATGGTCACCACGTAAAACATGCAACAACAAATTAGAGGACGTCTAACTTGTTTTTGCAGGGTATGCTTGTGATGTGATATGGCCAACGATGTGATGTGATATATTGGATGTCTGAGATGATCATGTTGTAATAGATAATATCGACTTGCATGTCGATGGTACGGCAACCGGCAGGAGCCATAGGGTTGTCTTTAAACTAACGTTTGTGCTTGCAGATGTGTTTACTATATTGCTAGGATGTAGCTTTAGTAGTAATAGCATGAGTAGCACGACAACCTCGATGGCAACACGTTGATGGAGATCATGGTGTGGCACCGGTGACAAAGAAGATCATGCCGGTGATTTGGTTATGGAGATCAAGAAGCACGTGATGATGGCCATATCATGTCACTTATGAATTGCATGTGATGTTAATCCTTTTATGCACCTTATTTTGGTTAGAACGACGGTAGCATTATGAGGTGATCTCTCACTAAAATTTCAAGACGAAATTGTGTTCTCCCCGACTGTGCACCGTTGCTACAGTTCGTCGTTTTGAGACACCACGTGATGATCGGGTGTGATAGACTCAACGTTCACATACAATGGGTGCAAAATAGTTGCACACGCGGAACACTCGGGTTAAGCTTGATGAGCCTAGCATGTGCAGACATGGCCTCGGAACACATGAGACCGAAAGGTCGATCATGAATCATATAGTTGATATGATTAGCATAGGGATGCTTACCACTGAAACTATACTCAACTCACGTGATGATCGGACTTGAGCTAGTGTAAGTGGGTCATGAACCACTCAAATGACTAGAGAGATGTATTTTTTTTGAGTGGGAGTTTAGCAAGTAATTTGATTAAGTTAAACTCTAATTATCTTGAACATAGTCTAAGTCCACTTTGAATATATTTGTGTTGTAGATCATGGCTCACGCGACAGTCACCCTGAATTTTAATGCGTTCCTAGAGAAAGCTAAGTTGAAAGATGATGGAAGCAACTTTGTAGACTGGGCTCGTAATCTTAAGTTGATCCTACAAGCTGGGAAGAAAGATTATGTCCTTAATGCTGCGCTAGGAGATGAACCACCCGCTACGGCTGACCAAGATGTTAAGAACGCTTGGTTAACGCGTAAGGAGGACTAATCAGTAGTTCAATGTGCAGTCTTGTATGGCTTAGAGCCGGGACTTCAACGTCGCTTTGAGCGTCATGGAGCATATGAGATGTTCCAGGAGTTGAAGTTTATCTTTCAGAAGAACGCCCGGATCGAGAGGTATGAGACCTCCGATAAATTCTATGCTTTCAAGATGGAGGAGAATTCGTCTGTCAGTGAACATGTGCTCAAAATGTCTAGGTACTCAAACCGTCTAGCTGAGCTGGAGATTGAACTCCCGCAAGAGGCTATCACTGACATAATTCTTCAATCACTGCCGCCAAGCTATAAGGGCTTTTTGTTGAACTACAACATGCAAGGGATGAACAAGTCACCCGGCGAGTTGTTTGCGATGCTGAAAGTCGCAGAGTCTGAAGTCCGTAAAGAGCATCAAGTGTTGATGGTGAATAAGACCACTAGTTTCAAGAGAAACGGCAAAGGGAAGAAGGGTAATTCCAAGAAGAGCGGCAAGCCTGTTGCGAATCCGACGAAGAAACCCAAAGCTGGACCTAAGCCTGAAACAGAGTGCTACTATTGCAAGGGTATGGGTCACTGGAAGCACAACTGCCCCAAGTATTTGGCTGATAAGAAGGCGGCCAAAGAAAAATCAGGTATATTTGATATACATGTTATTGATGTGTACTTAACCGGCTCTCGTAGTAGTGCCTGGGTATTCGATACCGGTTCTGTTGCTCATATTTGCAACTCGAAACAGGAACTGCGGAATAGGCGAAGGCTGGTGAAAGATGAAGTGACGATGCGCGTAGGAAATGGTTCCAAGATTGATGCAATCGCCGTCGGCACAGTTTCACTTCAGTTACCATCAGGATTAGTTATGAACTTGAATAATTGTTATTTCGTTCCTGCATTGAGCATGAACATTATATCTGGATCTTGTTTATTGCGAGACGGTTACTCTTTTAAGACAGAGAATAATGGTTGTTCTATTTCTGTGAGTAACATCTTTTATGGTCATGCACCCAATCTGAGAGGATTGTTCATATTGAATCTTGATAGTGATAATACACATATACATAACATTGAGACCAAAAGAGTTAGAGTTAACAATGATAGCGCCATTTTTGTGTGGCACTGCCGCTTAGGTCATATTGGTGTAAAGCGCATGAAGAAACTCCATACCAATGGACTTTTGGAGTCACTTGACTTTGATTCACTTGACACGTGCGAACCATTCCTCATGGGCAAGATGACTAAAACTCCGTTCTCCGGAACAATGGAGCGTGCCAGTGACTTGTTGGAAATCATACATACCGATGTGTGCGGTCCGATGAGCGCAGAGGCACACGGCGGATATCGTTATTTTCTCACCTTCACTGACGATTTGAGTAGATATGGTTATGTCTACTTAATGAAGCACAAGTCTGAAACATTTGAAAAGTTCAAGCAATTTCAGAGTGAAGTTGAAAATCATCGTAACAAGAAGATCAAGTTCCTACGGTCTGATCGTGGGGGTGAATATCTGAGTTTCGAGTTTGGTGCTCACTTAAGACAATGTGGAATTGTTTCACAGTTGACACCGCCTGGAACACCACAGTGTAATGGTGTGTCCGAACGTCGTAATCGTACTTTATTAGAGATGGTGCGATCTATGATGTCTCTTACCGATTTGCCGTTATCGTTTTGGGGTTATGCATTAGACACAGCTGCATTCACTTTAAATAGGGCACCATCAAAATCCGTTGAGACAACACCATACGAACTGTGGTATGGCATAAGGCCAAAGTTGTCGTTTCTTAAAGTTTGGGGATGTGATGCTTATGTCAAAAAGCTTCAGCCTGAAAAGCTGGAACCCAAAGTGGAAAAGTGCATCTTCATAGGTTACCCAAAAGAGACAGTTGGGTACACCTTCTATCTCAAATCCGAGGGCAAAGTGTTTGTTGCTAAAAATGGAGCTTTTCTCGAGAAGGAGTTTCTCTCGAGAGAATTGAGTGGGAGGAAGATAGAACTTGATGAGGTTGTCGAACCTCTCATCCCTCTGGATGGTGGCGCAGGGCAAGGGGAAACCCTTGTCGTTGCGACGCCGGTTGAGGAGGAAGTTAATGATGATGATCATGAAACTTCGGTTCAAGTTCCTATCGAACCACGCAGGTCGACGAGACCACGTGCTGCTCCAGAGTGGTACGGTAATCCTGTTTTGTCAATCATGTTGTTAGACAACAATGAACCTGCAAATTATGAAGAAGCAATGTTGGGCCCAGATTCCAACAAATGGTTGGAGGCCATGAAGTCCGAGATAGGCTCCATTTATGAAAACAAAGTGTGGACTTTGGAAGTACTACCTGAGGGCCGCAAGGCTATTCAGAGCAAGTGGATCTTTAAGAAGAAGACGGACGCTGACGTCAATGTGACCGTTTATGAAGCTCGACTTGTGGCAAAGGGTTTTTCACAAGTTCAAGGAGTTGACTACGATGAGACATTCTAACTCGTAGCGATGCTTAAGTCCGTCAGAATCATGTTAGCAATAGCTGCATTTTTCGATTATGAAATCTGGCAGATGGATGTCAAAACGGCGTTCCTTAACGGTTTCCTTAAGGAAGAGTTGTATATGATGCAACCCAAAGGTTTTGTCGATCCTAAAAATGCTAACAAGGTATGCAAGCTCCAGCGATCCATTTATGGACTGGTGCAAGCATCTCGGAGTTGGAATAAACGCTTTGATGAGGTGATCAAAGCATTTGGGTTTATACAAGTGGTTGGAGAATCTTATATTTACAAGAAAGTGAGTGGGAGCTCTGTGGCGTTTCTAATATTATATGTGGATGACATATTACTGATTGGAAACAACGTAGAGTTTTTGGAGAGCATAAAGGATTACTTGAATAAAAGTTTCTCTATGAAGGACCTAGGAGAAGCTGCTTACATTCTAGGCATTAAGATCTACAAGGATAGATCGAAACGCCTGATAGGACTTTCACAAAGCACATACCTTGATAAAGTTTTGAAAAGGTTCAAAATGGAAAAGTCCAAGAAAGGGTTCTTGCCAGTTTTACAAGGTATGAGCTTGAGTAAGACTCAGTGCCCAACAACTGATAAAGATAGAGAGCATATGAGCACCGTCCCCTATGCTTCAGCCATAGGATCTATCATGTATGCAATGTTGTGCACTAGACCAGACGTTAGCCTGGCCATAAGTATGGCAGGCAGGTTCCAGAGTAATCTAGGAGTGGATCACTGGACGGCGGTCAAGAATATCCCGAAGTACCTGAAAAGGACTAAGGAGATGTTTCTCGTGTATGGAGGTGACGAAGAGCTCGCCGTAAAGGGTTACGTCGATGCAAGCTTTGACACAGATCCAGACGACTCTAAGTCGCAGACTGGATACGTATTTATTCTTAATGGGGGTGCGGTAAGCTGGTGCAGTTCCAAGCAAAGCGTCGTAGCTGATTCTACATGTGAAGCGGAGTACATGGCTGCCTCGGAGGCGGCTAAGGAGGGTGTCTGGATGAAGCAGTTCATGACGGATCTTGGAGTGGTGCCAAGCGCACTGAATCCAATAACCTTGTTCTGCGACAACACGGGTGCCATTGCCTTAGCAAAGGAACCACGGTTTCACAAGAAGACCAGACACATCAAACGACGCTTCAACCTCATCCGCGACTACGTCGAAGGGGAGGACGTAAATATATGCAAAGTGCACACGGATCTGAATGTAGCAGACCCGCTGACTAAACCTCTTCCACGGGCAAAGCACGATCAACACCAGAACTGTATGGGTGTTAGATTTATTACAATGTAATTCGCATGGTGATGTGAGGGCTAGATTATTGACTCTAGTGCAAGTGGGAGACTGTTGGAATTATGCCCTAGAGGCAATAATAAATATAGTTATTATTATAATTCCTGTATCAAGATAATAGTTTATTATCCATGCTATAATTGTATTGAATGAAGACTTATATACATGTGTGGATACATAGACAAAACACTGTCCCTAGCAAGCCTCTAGTTGGCTAGCCAGTTGATCAAAGATAGTCAGGGTCTTCTGACTATGTACAAGGTGTTGTTGCTTGATAACTGGATCACGTCATTAGGAGAATCACGTGATGGACTAGACCCAAACTAATAGACGTAGCATGTTGATCGTGTCATTTTGTTGCTACTGTTTTCTGAGTGTAAAGTATTTGTTCCTATGAGCATGAGATCATATAACTCACTGACACCGGAGGAATGCTTTATGTGTATCAAACGTCGCAACGTAACTGGGTGACTATAAAGATGCTCTACAGGTATCTCCGAAGGTGTTCGTTGAGTTAGTATGGATCGAGACTGGGATTTGTCACTCCGTGTGACGGAGAGGTATCTTGGGGCCCACTCGGTAATACAACATCACACACAAGCCTTGCAAGCAATGTAACTTAGTGTAAGTTGCGGGATCTTGTATTACGGAACGAGTAAAGAGACTTGCCGGTAAACGAGATTGAAATAGGTATGCGGATACTGACGATCGAATCTCGGGCAAGTAACATACCGAAGGACAAAGGGAATGACATACGGGATTATATGAATCCCTGGCACTGAGGTTCAAACGATAAGATCTTCGTAGAATATGTGGGTTCCAATATGGGCATCCAGGTCCCGCTATTGGATATTGACCGAGGAGTCACTCGGGTCATGTCTACATAGTTCTTGAACCCGCAGGGTCTGCACACTTAAGGTTCGACGTTGTTTTATGCGTATTTGAGTTATATGGTTGGTTACCGAATGTTGTTCGGAGTCCCAGATGAGATCACGGACGTCACGAGGGTTTCTGGAATGGTCCGGAAACGAAGATTGATATATAGGATGACCTCATTTGATTACCGGAAGGTTTTCGGAGTTACCGGGAATGTACCGGGAATGACGAATGGGTTCTGGATGTTCACCGGGGGGGCAGCCCACCCCGGGGAAGCCCATAGGCCTTGGGGGTGGCGCACCAGCCCTTGGTGGGCTGGTGGGACAGCCCAAGAAGGCCCTATGCGCCATAGATAGAAAATCAAAGAGAAAAGAAAAGAAAAAGGAGGTGGGAAAGGAGAGAAGGACTCCACCTTCCAATCCTAGTTGGACTAGGATTGGAGGAGGACTCCTCCTCCCTTGGTGGCGCAGCTCTTGGGGCTCCTTGAGCCTCAAGGCAAGCCTCCCCTCCCCTCCTCCTATATATATGGAGCTATTAGGGCTGATTTGAGACAACTTTTTGCCACGGCAGCCCGACCACATACCTCCACGGTTTTACCTCTAGATCGCGTTTCTACGAAGCTCGGGCGGAGCCCTGCTGAGATTAGATCACCACCAACCTCCGGAGCGCCGTCACGCTGCCGGAGAACTCATCTACCTCTCCATCTCTCTTGCTGGATCAAGAAGGCCGAGATCATCGTCGAGTTGTACGTGTGTTGAACGCGGAGGTGTCGTCCGTTCGGCACTAGATCGTGGGACGGATCGCGGGGCGGTTCGTGGGACGGTTCACGGGGCGGATCGAGGGACGTGAGGACATTCCACTACATGACGTTCAACTACATCAACCCCGTTCACTAAAGCTTCTGCTGTGTGATCTACAAGGGTACGTAGATCGGAAATCCCCTCTCGTAGATGGACATCACCATGATAGGTCTTCGTACGCGTAGGAAATTTTTTGTTTCCCATGTGAAGTTCCCCAACACAAATAGGTAGAGTTGTTGCTGAATGTGATGATACTTCTGAAACTGCTGAAATTATTGAAGTAGAACCTACTGTTTCACCTGTTAGAACTAGCTCTCCTAGATATGAATTGCCTGATATACCTAAGGGTTATGTTATGGAGGGAGAGGTAGCTGAGAACTTTCTTGCTTGTAAGGATAGCTATGATCTTGAGAATTTGCTGCGCAAGTGGAAGGAAAAATCTCTGAATGCTAGAATGAAATATGATCCTAAGTTTGCTACTTCACCCATCTTTGTAACTGATAAGGATTATGAATTTTCTGTCGATCCTGAGTTAATCACTTTGGTCGAATATGATCCTTTTCATGGTTATGAGTCTGAAACGGTTGTAGCACATCTTACCAAGCTGAATGATGTAGCCACCCTATTCATGAGTGAGGAAAAGATTCGTCATTACTATATCCTTAAGCTGTTTCCTTTCTCGCTAAAGGATGACGCTAAGACTTGGTTCACTTCTCTTGCTCCTGGTTGTGTGCGTAGTCCCCAGGATATGATCTACTACTTCTCTGAGAAATATTTTCCTGCCCATAAGAAACAAGCTGCCTTGCAGGATATATATAACTTTGTGCAGGTTGAAGAAGAGAGTCACCCACAAGCTTGGGGGAGGCTTGTCCAGTTACTGAATGCTTTGCCTGATCACCCTCTTGAGAAGAATGAAATACTTGATATCTTTTATAATGGACTAACCGATGCTTCTAGGGATCACCTAGATAGTTGTGCTGGTTGTGTTTTCAGGGAAAGAACTGTGGAACAAGCTAAAATTCTATTGAATAATATCTTGAGCAATGATAATGCTTGGACGATTCCCGAACCACCGCCGAAGACAACTCCGAAGAAAAGAGGTATCCTATTCCTCAGTCTTGAAGATATGCAAGAAGCCAAGAAATCTATGCAAGAGAAAGGCATTAAATCTGAAGATGTTAAGAATCTACCACCTAGAGATCCATGGTCTTGATAACCCGACACAGGTAGTAGAGGTAAATTCTCTTCATAGATTCAATGAGAGTGATATTCCTTTTGATAAACCTGCTAGCTTATGCTTAGATGAATTTCATAACTTTGTTGTCAAACAACAAAGTTTCAATGATTATGTTAGCAGACAATTGGAACAGAATGCTCGTATGCTTAGTCATTTAAGTGCTTGTGTGGATAGAAATGTCAATGATCTTAAGCTTTTGAGTAAACATGCCTCTATGGTCACTACTCAAGTAGAACAAGTACTTAAGGCTCAAAATGACTTGCTCAATGAGTTGAATGACAATTCTGTTAGAGTCGTCACTAGAGGTGGTAGAATGACTCAGGAACCTTTGTATCCTGAGGGCCATCCTAAGAGAATTGGACAAGATTCTCAAAGAGTTAGCATTGATGCACCTAGTCATCCTGGTATTAGGAAGAAAAAGAAAGATGATAGGAACTTGCATGCTAGCAAACCTGTTGCTGTTACACGTGAGAATCCAACTGATATCTCTGTTTCTGATGCCGAAACACAATCTGGTGATGAACATGAGCCTAGTGATAATATCGATAGTGGTGTTCATGATGATGCTCAACCTAGTAATGATAAGGATGTGGGGATTGAACCTAGTGTTGATCTTGATAACCCACAACCTAAGAACAAGAGATACGATAAGAACGAATTTATTGCTAGGAAGCATGGTAAAGAAAGAGAACCATGGGTTCAGAAACCCATGCCCTTTCCTCCCAAACCATCCAAGAAAAAGGATGATGAGGATTTTGAGCGTTTTGTTGAAATGATTAGACCTGTCTTTCTGCAAATGCGTTTGATAGATATGCTCAAAATGTCTCCTTATGCTAAGTACATGAAATATATTGTGACTAACAAATGGAAGATACCTGAGGTTGAGATTTCCACCATGCTTGCTAATTACACCTTCAAGGGTGGAACTCCTAAGAAACTAGGTGATCCCGGAGTGCCCACTATACCTTGCTCCATTAAAGGAAATTATGTTAGAACCGCTTTATGCGGTCTTGGAGCTGGTCTTAGTGTTATGCCTCTCTCTCTTTATCGTGGACTTGAATTGGATAAGTTGACAGCCACTAAAATCTCCTTGCAAATGGCCGACAAATCAACTGCTTTCCCTATCGGCATTTGCGAGGATGTGCCTGTTGTGGTTGCTAACGTTACTACCTTAACGAACTTTGTTATTCTGGATATTCCCGAGGATGATGCCATGGCGGTCATCCTTGGAAGACCCTTTTTAAACACTGCAGGGGCTGTTATTGATTGCAATAAAGGCAATGTCACTTTCCATGTTAATGGTAATGAGCACACGGTGCATTTTCCAAAGAAACAATATCGAGTACATTGCATCAATGCTATTGAAAAAACTTCATTGATTCTTATTGAGAGCTTTGAATGCCCTATACCTACTGTCAAGATGAAGTATGACTTACTTGTTGGGGATATGCACATCTCCGTTGAGGTAACCTAGTGATTATTCGAAAATTCTCCGGTTTTATGCGATTCAAAAAAAGTTTGTCAAGGAGACTTGATCAACCTCATTGGCAGATTTCTTTTGATGACCATGAGATGGATGAATCTAGGAGTCACAACCCTCTGTTCCAAACTTTTACTTTCCGTTGTTTAGAAGAAAAATGATAGATTTAGCTTTATTTTCATGTTTTCTGTTTTTTCTGTCCCTTAGAAAAGTGTCCCAAAAATAAAAGTTCTTCAAATGCCCTGAAATTCAAGTATGATTTTTTCTGGAATTTTTGAAAAATTCTAAGACAGAGAGTTAGTCAGGGGGATGCACCAGTGGGCCACAAGCCCAGGAGGCGCGGCCACCCCCCTAGCCGCGCCTGGCAGGCTTGTGGGCCCCACGTGCCCCCCTCCACTTATTCCAGCTCCCATCTCCTTCTCCTACCTCCAGAAAAAATCATTCCACAGCTCAAACCCGTGTTCTTGCTCTTCTTGCCGCGTTTTTCGATCTCCTTGTGCAAAGCCCCATTCACCAAACTGTTTTGGGGGAATTGTTCCTTGGTATGTGACTCCTCCATTGGTCCAATTAGTTTTTTCTCTAGTGCCTTATTCGTTGCGTATATTTGCTGCCTTGGTGACCCTGTTCTTGAGCTTTGCATGTTAATTTTAGTTGGTCCCACGTAGTTTTGATGCATGATATGGCTTCTAGGCACTTGTAGGAGTAGTTGCTATGAGTTTTGTTGAGCCTTGTTCACTTTTCTCTTGAGTCACTAAAAATTTCAGAAAAGGAAGATGTTCAGGAGAAACTATCATGGTGGTTCCTCAAGCAAAAGGGGTCCCCGTCTCTCGATTCGGGAGCCCGATCCTTATCAGCCAAGGGACGCACAGGTACAACCATGTGAATGGCCTTCCGATGAATTCATGATTAATGCAGGTTTCAAGGATGAGTTTGATACATTTGTTCACAACGCCGGGCTCGAAGAATTCATCTCCAACAAATGCGAACAGTATACTACACTCACTGCCTCTTTTGTTCGTAGATTCAAATTTTCAGTTGTCCGTGACGCATCCATACCGTTTGATCTGTATGACAAATCGTATACCATGGACTTAGAGGATTTTAATAGAATTTGCAAGATACCTGATTGGGGTAGTCTCAATGATCCTCCTAAGTCTTCGGTTAGAGATTTTATCTCTAGTATAACTGTTGGAGAAACTAGAGATATTACGCAGGCTACCCTGGGGAGCATTCATTTTCCTGCCTTACATTACTTTGCCCTCTTCATAGGTAGATGCATTAACGGCAAGATTGAGCATTGTCACCTCTGCGCACCTGACCTTAGTATTTTTAAGAGCGCAGTAACTGGTGATAGAAGTTTGAACATGGGAGCTATAATCGCAAGGAGGCTAAATAATAATGCTAATGAAGGGGATTTCTTTGGTGGGATCTATGCCACTCGCATAGCAAATTTTCTTGGAGTACCCATCCGCGAAGGAGATCCCCCGCTCCATACAGCTTTCCTTGATCGCGTCGCTATGACACGTTATCAGTTCCTTGAGAGGGATAATGAATCCCTCCTATACCGGTTAATATTTAACCGACAACGTGTTTTCCATATTACCCTTCCCGCTCCTGCCTTCTTTGACTTTCAGGTAAAACGGAGATATTACATAACCGAGGAGAGGCAGAGGAGTATGAGAGGGAGGCAAAGGTTGCTCGCCTCCATGAGGCAGCTATTCAGGTGGTAGCTGCCGCGTTCCCGTACAACCCCCATTATGATTTTGGATATCGCCCGGACCAGCCGTGGGAGTAGACCAACTTAGGACAAAAGCCTAAGCTTGGGGGAGTACGTGTCTCTCACCGACTTTATATTCATGCTTACACTTTCACTTTGATAGTTGGTGTTCACACCTTGCCATTGTATCATCCATGCTAGTTTATTTCTTTTTCTCGCTTTCTTCTCGTGTGTTTGTTTAGATTGAGAAAAACAAAAAAAATAGTTCTAAGTTTGCATTCCAACTTGCTTAGTGGTGTTTAGAGAGAAAACCCCAAAAGATTTCCCGTTCTTCTTTTGCTTGTTGGGAGCTTTCCCGTGTAAATAGTTTTCTTTTTCTTTGGGTCAAGGTAGAAGACCATGATTAAAATGTTTAGTGGCTCTCACATGCATATCTGTTTATCCGTCAAAGAGCCATATTACTTTGTCTTCTCCTTTGAGTTTGCTTGCAGATTCCAGCTTAGTCCAATGCATGAATACTCTCGTTATGATTCACATCATTCAGTCGTGCAAGTGAAAGGGAATAATGACGATATATGATGAAGTGACTGAGCCTGGAAAAGCTGGTATGAACCCGATCTATTTTGTTTTTGTAAATATGACTAGCTCATCGTTCCTAATTCAGCTTTGTTGTGAGAGAAACATATTTGCAATGACAACTTAAAGATCATAGTTTCTGATGCCATGCTTAATTAGCTAGGGGCTTATAATGGTTTGTCTTGGATGCCAACATGAATTTCAAGATGATTATGATGTAGTATGATAGGATGGTATCCTCCTTTGAGTGATTCAAGTGGCTTGACTTGGCACATGTTTATGCATGTAGTTGAAACAAAATCAACATAGCCTCTGTGATATTCATGTTTATGGTGATTTATGTCCTACTCATGCTTGCACTCAATGTTGGTTAATTTCAATGCGTATTGATGACTATTGTCGCTCTCTAGTTGCTCGCTTCCCAATCTTTTGCTAGCCTTCACTTGTACTAAGCGGGAATACTGCTTGTGCATCCACTTCCATAAACCCAAAAGTTGTTCCATATGAGTCCACCATACCTACCTATATGCGGTATTTACCTGCCGTTCCAAGTAAATTTGCATGTGCCACTCTCTAAACCTTCAAGTAATAATCTATTTTGCATGCCCGAACCACTCATGTGGTGACAAGGGGCGATCAGTATCTTCCATGCTAGGCGTGTTATCCTCGATACGTGTTTATTCACTATCACTCACGAGAAAGGGGTCGGTAATTGGAATGCCGAGTTCCATGCTCAAATCGGAAAGATAATTGCAAACAGAACTCCCCCTGGATTGTTGTTGGTATGGACGGCACCCGAGGATTCGGCTAGTCGTGGAGTGTGATTGATCGGTAGTGGGGGAGTCAAAACTTTACTTTTCTGTTTGGGAACCGCCTATAATATGTGTAGCATGGAAGATGGTGAAAACTCTTGGTCATCGCATTGACAATGAAAGCATGCCACCCAAAAAAATTTATCTCTGTCTTCAAAGCTTGAGCTCTGGCACCTCTGCAAATCAATGCTTCCCTCTGCGAAGGGCCTATCTATTTACATTTATTTTGAGTCATCCTCTTCTTTCAAAAAGCACCAAATAGAGAGCACCTCCATTATTTTTATGCTTTGCTATTAATTGATATTGAGTATGACTGTGACTGGATCTTTTTTGCCATGAATTAAAATGTTCAGTCAGCCCTTGGTCTTTGAAGGTGCTCTGCATTTATGTTTTGCAGTCTCAGAAAGAGCTAGCGAGATACCACCTGTTCATATTGTGTTATGATTGTTTTGATTGAAGTGTTGACGTTTGAAACTTATTATTATAGCTCGCTAGTTGATTATGCCATTGCTTATGTGGTTAGCTTATGATCTTGCTGAATATCCGAATATGAGTCAGACATAATTACAACAACAAGATCAAAGAGAGTTCATAAAAAAATTTCTTTTGTCTCTTTCAGTTTGTTAACTGAATGGCTTGAGGACAAGCAAGGCTTTAAGCTTTGGGGAGTTGATACGTCTCCATCGTATCTACTTTTCCAAACTCCTTTGCCCTTGTTTTGGACTCTAATTTGCATGATTTGACTAGAACTAACCCGGACTCGCGCTGTTTTCAACAGAATTGCCATGGTGTTGTTTTTGCGCAGAAATAAAAGTTCTCGGAATGACCTAGAAATTTACGAGGATTTTTTGTGGAATATATAAAAAATACTGGCGCAAGAATTACCTCGAGGGACGGAGCCAGGAGCCCACAAGCCCAGGAGGCGCCCCCCCCAGCCGCGCCTGGCAGGCTTGTGAGCCCCTCGTGGCTCCGCCGCCTCCAATCCCAGCTCTATATATTCTCTCTCGCCCGGAAAAAAAGCAGGGAGAAGAGTTCATCGCGTTTTACGATACGGAGCCGCCGCCACCACCTGTTCTTCCTCTGGGGGGCAGATCTGGAGTCCGTTTTGGGCTCCTGAGAGGGGGAATCAACGCCTTCGTCATCACCAACCATCCTTCACCGCCAATTCCATGATGCTCTTCATCGTTCGTGAGTAATCTCATCGTAGGCTTGCTGGACGGTGATGGGTTGGATGAGATCTATCATGTAATCGAGTTAGTTTTGATGGGGTTTGATCCCTAGTATCCACTATGTTCTGAGATTGATGTTGCTACTACTTTGCTATGCTTAATGCTTGTCACTAGGGCCTGAGTGGCATGATTTCAGATCTGAACCTATTATGTTTTCATCAATATATGTGTGTTCTTGATCCTATCTTGCAAGTTGTAGTCACCTACTATGTGTTATGACCCGGCAACCCCGAAGTGACAATAGCCGATACCACTCCCGGAGATGACCATAGTATGAGGAGTTCATGTATTCACTATGTGCTAATGCTTTGTTCCGGTTCTCTATTAAAAGGAGACCTTAATATCCCTTAGTTTCCATTAGGACCCCGCTGCCATGGGAGGGATGGACAATAGATGCCGTTCAAGTTCTTTTCCATAAGCATGTATGACTATATACGGAATGCATGCCTACATTACATTGACAAACTGGAGCTAGTTACATATCTCCCCATGTTATAACTGTTACATGATGAATGTCATCCGACATAATTATCCATCACCGATCCAATGCCTACGAGTTTTTTTCCTACTGGTCCTTGCTATGTTACCTTGCCGCTACTGCTGTCACTGCTGCTACTATTATCGTTACTATCACACTACTTTGCTACTGAAACTTTGCTGCAGATACTAAGTCTTTTAGGTGTGGTTGAATTGACAACTCAACTGCTAATACTCGAGAATATTCTTTTTCTCCCCCTTGTGTCGAATCAACAAATTTGGGTTGAATACTCTACCCTCGAAAACTGTTGCGATCCCCTATACTTGTGGGTTATCAAGAAGGACAGTCAACGAGCGCGCCCACCACCGCTTAGGGTCGCCGGACGTCGCCCGGGTCTGAGGAGGACCGATCTAGGATTGTGAACCCCAGATCCGCCGATGCCAGCCCCCGCAGCGTCGCCGGGATCCCATCGGGCCGCCGCCCGAGCGCGCCAACTCCGCCGCCATGCCGTATGCCCAGGGGTGTCGTCGCATCTCAACCAGAGGATCCCCTCGTGAAGATGGGAGGAAGGCCCACCGTCCGCCGTCCGTCGGGCGAGCTTCGCTCGCGGGCCTCCTCCGACGGCGGCGGGGAAGTAGGGGAGGAGGGAGGTCAAGGGCGGCGGCTAGGGCTCCCGAATCGCCCCCTGGAGGCGACGCGAGCGGTTACGTCGACTGCACTAAGAATGATGTCCTGCTTATTTGGTTAATTCCCCTGCTAGCCAAAACTTGTTGATACTCTAGGATTTTCTCGAGAGGGCCTTGATCTACACTTCCACCAACAGAAATTTGATTCACCCCACCAATCCCTCGCAAATTTGGTTACTCTTAGGTGTTTGAGCATCCTATACGGTTGAGGTCACCTCGAAGCCATATTTCATTATGGTGAAGCTTCGTGGTCTCGTTGGGAGCGTCCAATTCAGTTGTGGAGATTGCCCCAACCTTGTTTGTAAAGGTTCGGTCGCCGCCTTCAAGGGCACCACTAGTGGAATCACGACATCTTGCATTGTGTGAGGGTGATGAGGAGAATACGGTGGTCGTAGTGGCATCTTGGGGAGTATTGTGCCTCCACACCGCTCCAACAGAGACGTACTTCCCCTCAAAGGGGAGAAACTTCAAAAACACATCCTCATGTTCATCGGTTCCACTTGTGGTTAGTTTTTATTTTTATTTTTATTTGTTATTTACTTGTTATTCTTGTTGCTAGCATCATATAAGTTGCTCACTTAGTTGCATTTCTAGACAATCTATTTATTGCTAAACTTAATTTGTTTAAGAAAAAATTAAAATTGTTAGTTGCCTATTCATCCCCCCCCTCTACCCACGCCGCCACTCCCGCGTCCCACCCATCATCTGCACCACCTCTATTCACAGTAGGGGAGAGGGGCTACCGCCACCTGGTTATACTGGTTCGTACAACTTCAATCTCCCTCTGCTCCAATGAAATTGGCTAGGCTTCCCTCCGGTTGTCTCCCTTCATTTCAGGGTCCACACCAGAAGCAGCCGAGTAGATGGACGAAAACACCCGATGGTCACCTCCGATTACATATTTTTTGTATCAATTGATTGATGAATTTATTAATAAATTATGTATTATTTTATTACTTAAAAAATCGACAATCGAATCGCTGAACCGGCAGTCCAACCAGTAAAAATCTGAACCGGTATCCTCGTCGGTTCGATTACCAGTTCGGTTTTTTAAACTATGGCATTTTCTGATTTGGAGGGAAACGTTTCCACTGCAACGTTGCCACGGGCGTGGACAGACCCACGCGCGCGCGCATACACACACACACACGTAGGAACAGAGGAATATCACTAAAAGTTTCAATCATCTTTGCAGGTTCTGCAATCTGGGCGCGATCGAGCCACCAGACAGTTGCATTATCATGATTCGACAGATTATTATTGTTTTTCCTGTGGTGAGCTAGTGTAGCAGCAGTAACGCTTCCGCCGGCGCGCCGGCTCAGAGCTTGTTGGCCCTGGCAAGGTACACGACGGCGCCGGAGGTGGCCACCGGGATGACGACGTCGTCGGAGAAGGACTTGAGGCCCGGGACGACCCTCTTGACGAGGAGCGCGCACATGGGCGCGCCGAAGAGGACCACCAGCACGTCGAAGGCGGCCTTGCCGAAGCTGAAGCTGTTCACCGTGACGAGCTTGGAGGTGATCTCGTGGAATTGATCCTTGGTCAGGTCTACTCCGTCCTTCTTATTCTTAAGAGCCTGTACTAGAGGGAAACAAAATCATTAATACCTACAGTAGTTTAGTTTTCTTTTTTGGCAATTCAGAAGTTTCGGAACCAAAGAAAGATTCTAAGCTCTGTTGAGAAGCTATATGTGGATTAAAGCAGAGGAACCTCCTTTATTCTGAAAAACAAAAGGGTGTGTGTCCGAACCTTGTACTCTCTCTCGAGGTCCACTTTGGATGGCATCCTGTACTGCAGCTGCCCTTGTTCCTCACAGAACTTTCTGAAGCAGAATGCAAAATCACAGACAGAAATTGGTACGTGTTTCTTCTCAAATAAAACACCATCGATGCGGTTTCGGCTCGCTGAATATGTTTGAACTTCTGAATGGATGAGGAACATTTGGGCATCGACGGCATGCTATGAATCTGACCAAATGCTGTAGTACTACACCACTCCCTTTTTTTTTTGAACTTTCTACACTACTCCCTTGGGTACACCAGAATGTAACGCTTTGGACACTGACGCATTTTTCAGAATATAACTTTGACAAACACAGTTTCTACAGCAATATATTTATAGCGAATAACGAAATTATAATGTTCAGAAATTACTTCTCGAGATAAATCTATACTCCTTCCGATCCTTGTACTAAAGCAGCGCGCGACAAGTAATATGGACCGGAGGGAGTACTACATATGGCTTTCAAGCTCCCAAGCTAAACATATATTTGATACAGTATCAGTGGTTACAGTTTCCAATGTCTGACTTAAGGCGTACTTGTCGGAAACGTCGTTTTTTTTTTGTATGCACCAAGGGAGTAGTACCTGTTTATACGCACGCATGAACTTTTAATCCGAAAAGGCTTAGGAATCAAATGGCAACTCCTGCATGTATCCCATAATAATTCAACTACAAAATCATTCTACCAATTTGTATGCTGTAGGGACTATGAAAAAAAAAATCATCCGGCCCAATAGCAAAGGTTCTCTAACTCTTGAGAAGAAGGCTTACTCGATGAGTTCGAAAATGGCATGGTAAAATTGATCGAAGGTTTCCGCAGACTTGACTATATCATCGTAGTGGTTATCCATAAACACAATGAGCTGCTCCTTGGCGTCATTACGGTTGGCCACAGCCTTGCCGTCCTTGTCGGCCTTCTGCGTCGCCCGCCCGGCCTCTACCACAAACATCAAGCCATGTCAGAAGCAAAACCAGCAAGCATTTGCAAAGATGAATGACCCGAGATCGCGCCGCCCGGTAGCTAGTGTTCGTCGACGATCATACCTTGCTTCGCCTTGGCGACGGCCTGGCCCATTGATCTGATCTCTGTCGACGTAGGAGGGTGGGTTTCCTTCCTGCTGTGGTGAGAAGAAAGGAGGTTTCTTGCGCACATGCAAGCACGGGGGCTAGGAGGGAGTATATGTGGGGGGCGTGCGTGTCGCCGGTGTTCCTTGTGTGAGGCCAAGGCAACGGCGTTGCTCCTGCGGAAAGCAAAGCGGGGGAGGCATCAAAGGAAAGGGTACAACAACAGGAGTTGTTTCTAGCTCCCTCCCGCCGACGCTAGCTTGGGATTCTGTTACTATAATTGGAGGCGGTTTTTCGACGAAAAGATTGGATTCTTAGGCGTGCGACGGTATCGAAAAGATAAGAATGTTAATGATGGAAACTTGCACGGCCACAATGGAATGAGCATGCATTTTAGAAAAGATGAGAAGCAATTGTACTGACAAGCGATCTAGTGTCAAAAAATGCTGTGTTTTTTGACAGTAATAATGGTAAAATTCACAAAATTACAATGCTATACAGACAGTGAAATAATCAATGGACTTGCACGATATTCATAGCCACAAAACCTCTTCATTCATGCCCTAAGATCTTACTGGTTTCCTAGACCAGCCATTTCCAGTTACAAAAGTGCGCTTCAGAAAGATGGACTGGACTGCATGAGAAAGCGTAGCTCCTGAGGCTGAAGGCCTTGATGTACAAAATGGAGTCTTCTGCATGCGGGTCTGGTGTTCAAATTCGACTGTTGAATTCCATGTGGTGGGTGGAAAATCATCCAACATCTGGTTGGGCAGACACCATCCACAGAATTGTGATGCTGCAGCTAGGATAGATGTACTCCAGCCTTTACAGCTTGCTCATATTTTACCAAGCGGTGACTCGTCGCTGTGTTCATCCACCAGCCATAGTTTATGATCACGGAAGCGTTTAATCTTTTTCTCAAACCCTGTTATGTAGTTGTTATGTATAAGGACATGCTTGCCCTTTGTCTCCTTGACCCATGTTTTATTCTTGAAATATAGACCTCCAGTTGGAAAAGCAGACTGAGGTAGTAAATACACATCCACCTGCAAGCATATCTTATATAAGTAGTTTTACAAAGGACATTATCTATTGTGGAGGCGACGTGCAGGAAAATATTCTGAGAAAAAAGTATAAAACCCTTTGTTATGTACCATGATTTTGTTTCCATATACATCGATGGCCTCCAGAAAGTACTTGCAGAATGTAAACTAAAACTTAAATGCAGCAAGGCTATTGATATAAAAAACTGGTAAATATGTTATATTTGAAGGAAGTTTGTAAACATGAACTTCCTTTTACATAGTTCCTTGGAAAGATTATTACTGAACAAGTACATTTTAAACACGGGAAAGCTTAGTACAACCAACACATGTCAATTGAAGTCCACTTAAAGATAACAGCTAAAAAGCTAAAACCATGCTCAAACAGTTACTCCAGTCCAACATAATGTGCTAATGTGTCATAAACATTTAACACTACCAAGTCGAAGTAGCACTCAAGAACAGCCAATCAGATTTTGGGGTCCGCTATTAGCGCCTGTCAGGCCACTGTGGCAGGATATATCATTCTGATATTGTGTCCTGCTATGCTGCATTGTTACAGGGCTACTGAAATCCGCAATATTCTACTCCCTCCGTTCCAAATTTTGAACTAAAACCACGACACTTATTTTGGAACGAGGGAATATATGTACCATCAAATGAATGGATTTTAGACAACATACCACATGAAGATAGAGATGATTGAAATGGAGATCGAGCAAAGTGGAATCAGTTTCAAGAGGAAACAAATATCCAAAGCCTTATCAGGTCAAAGATCAACTTTAATCACTTTGTCATGCAGTAAGGTCAAATTTTAATCACATATGGATTATTCACAATTGCAGGTGTTTCCTAAATTGTCCTCTAGCTATCTACTATACCAGCCCCAATCCGCTATTTTGTAACTTGCTTGATATACATAACAAAACGATTGATGTTTCTACAGCGAACTCTATTGTCTAGATGGTAGAAAATTTGTCGGCAAAAATACTATGACACATTGCGAAAGCGAGAAGTCCACAACTTCTTTTAGACATAAGGCTCTAGATGAGCCCGGCTTTGAAATAACAAAGCCATCAACCGGCCAGGAATTACAACACACCTACAGAATCACAACGGCCGAGCCGATACAATGGGGCTAACTAGAAAGCAAACAACACAACAGCCATAGCAAGCATCTAAGAGAAAAGAAGAACAGGGAACAAAGCTGATGGCGAAGCACTCCAGACAATGGCACTTAAGAATCATGGCTGGTGCAGCAACACTTGGCTCAGGGGATTATGACCCAAGAAGCACCTTGGGGAAGGACAACACCTTCGGCCTCAAAGCCTAAGGTAGGCACTGGACGACCACCTGGATTCAGGATACACCTCGCTGGCTACACCACCACTGTCCACGCCCAGCCAAATGGAGTGGGAAAGCTTTCAGGGACAATCGCCTTAGGAGGAGGCAGCAGGGCACCGAGTCGAAGCGAAGAACAGCAAGAGAGCCACACCACCCACCGCCAATAAACCAAGAGCCCCGGGCTTCCCCAACGCTGCTGCCGCCAGGAAGGGGAACCCTATCCTCTTCCGCCATGCTCGAAGACACCACACCGCCAGAACTGAGCAACGCAAGCCGCCACCAGGAAGGCACCAACCTGAAGGTCACCAGCACCTGCAACACTCAACACTGCTGCTCTAACTCGAGGCCCAAGCAACCAAGATACATCACCCGCATCATCTCTCAGCCGAGCACCCAAATCTCCCTAGGCAGTGCCTCCAAGGAGGGCACGAAGCTCTTGGCATCGCCCCCAAGGATGGGGTGGGAGAGGAGGGAACCTTGGCGGTGCCCCCAAGGAGGAAAGAGACGCACTTAAGCATTGCCGCCACCGGGCCAGACGAAACCGGCAAAAGTTTCCACCAGTTCCAAGACAACTCCACCAGAACCCGCCTACCCCAGAGCCGACGAACAGGGGTACCTCCAAATCGGACGCAGAGGAGAAGCTCCACGCCGGACCGCCACCGCCAGTGGCTCACCATCCTCATGGTCAAGCGCCCCAACCAGATCACCACCTGCGAGTGCCATCTACCGCAAGGTGAAGGCGGAGCGCTGGGATCCTCACCACCACCATCACCGGTGCCCATGCGGGCGTCTTGGGCAGTGGCGAGGGAGGGGAGGGGAGGGGTGGCGGCAGACTAGGAAACCCTAGTCGCCCCCGAGTCGCCTGATGGGCCGATGCAAGGGCCAGGTTGAAGCCGCTCGGTAATCAGAAGTCCACAAGTCCACATTGCCCGATTGTGCCTTGTCCCAATACAAATAACACGTACACCTGGATAACAGGAGGCCAAGGTTGATAAGCTTGGCACTCTGGTGCCATTGCCATGACGGAGATAAGGCATGCAAGATAGAAGAAATACTAGAAAGATAACTTCTTCCTAGATCTCAGAAGATCATAATCCCTTAGTTATATCGTATTCATCTTCTAGTCTAAGGCGTCCTTTGGCTTGGAGGAACTTTGTAGGAATTCTATAGGAAAATTTCCTTTAGAGCTCTTTGGTTTATAGGGATAGATTTCTATTCCTATGTAGGATTGGTTCTATCCTCCACATTACAAAGGAAAATAAACATTAGCCTACACTCAATGAAAAAAGTCCTATCATGTGAACCAAATGACATCTCTTTTCCTGTTTCTGTTCATAGGATTTGAGATGCATGTCATCTCTTTTCCTTCAAATTTCCTATTCCTGTGATATTCCTATCCTATGAACCAAAAGAGGCCTGAATACAGACTAACTCTTGTCTCTTAGTATCCTAACCTTGCAAAATACAGATTTAAACTGTGACCTACTTGCCTAGAGAGTTTGATGGACTTAGAACTTGAGCAGAAGTCAAGCATGACTCTGTCACCTCTGTGAACCTAATGTGTCTAGTGTGTTCGCCACCTCCCTCGTGTACGTGGCCTTGGCGAATTTGGTACGAATCATATGCATGGTATCTGACTCAAACTCTTCTCTCTTAGTAACATGACCTTGCACAATAAACATAACTTAAACCAATCATGACTGGCCTAGGGAGTTTGTTCGACCTAGGACTTGAGCCTGGTTGGACAATTAGAGACACAAAGAACTTAAGCCCAAGTTCAACATGACTCCACCTAATGGCGCTACGTTATGTTCCTCATCGACGCGAACCTCTCCCTACCGATTTCCTTAAGGAAAAAAACATTGGCAAAAAAGATAAGATACACAACAACTGCCAATGCACATGTAGAGGCAAATCCATTTACAGCACATAGTATATTGATAGTTTGTCAAACCAAAATAACACATTAGCACATGATACATTGATAGCACACACAAAAAATCATACTCCCTCTGTCCCAAAATAAGTGACTCAACTTTGTACTAACTTTAGTACAAAGTTAGTACAAAGTTGAGTCACTTATTTTGGGATGGAGGGAGTATATTAGAAGTTAGGAATATCAGCGCTATTTCTAAGAATGTACAGGGTAGTATTGTTGAAGATTGTGCACAGTTCAAATAAGCCTTTTGCATGGTCCAGATTGATATGAAAATTTGAGTTCCTTGGTTCTTCAACTGACATGGACTACAGAGCATACATGAAAATCAATTTACACTTTAAGCAGCCCTGAACCTATTAACCGGAACCATGTGCCACTAATTTGTTCAAGCAAATAAACAAATGCATACGACCAGTTCAACCAAATGCAACAAAACAAAGTTCAAATTTAATACTTGCATGCTACACAAAAGATTCAGATGCCCCTGCCTAACCTGCCCGGTAGTCTTTAATAAAGCCCAGTTGAATGCTGGCTGATCATTTGATTTCACTTTCTTCGACCAGGGCTGTTCCTTGAGCTCCTCAATCCACTTCCTCATCAACAGCTTTGACCCTTCTGTTGGCTGCAGGAAGATCATACAGCTGCAAATGTATGGCCGCCCCTTCTTACCTGGCGGCGGCAGCGCATGTGAATGATTTAGTGGCTTCACCTGCACCGACAATCCCCACAACATCAAATATTCGTCCAACTGCCCCAGCGATAAACACAACAATTGTACGTACTTCAGTCATATCGTCCATGAAGTAGACGTCGTGATTGCCGACGAGATATGGAAACGGGTCGGCAAGCCACACCATGTCAACGTCATTGTACATGACGCTGTACCCCAGCTCGAGAATCTGCAGCAGGTGTCGCGGCCGCCGCGAGGTGAAGTTAAAGAACCCCTGCACACAAGAGCAGGCATAGTCACGCACATGGGCATTTCATCGAACAGCTTGGGTGTGGGGGTGACCGAGATTTCTCCACACCTGCGACCCGAACTTGTGAGCGGCCTGGGCGTCGGGCGCGGGGGGCACGAGGACGGCATGGCCGGGCCATGCGGCATTGATGCGCTCGAGGGTCTCGTAGTCCTCGGCGATGACGAGCACCTGGTTAGCGCGGCCGGCGCGGCGGACGCTGATGAGCCAGTTGGAGAGGAAGGGGAGGTATGGCCCGGAGACGGCGGCGAGGATGATGGTGCCGTTGCCGGAGGCCGCGGCGAAGGCTGCAGCGTCTTGGAGCGTGTAGGAGCGCCACGGGGAAGACGGCGCGGAGTGGCGGGGCGGTCCCCAGGGGAAGAGGAGGGCGAGTAGGAGGAGGAGCGCGAGAAGGGAGAGAAGGTAGGGGAGCGTGAGGAGGGGCAGGGGGCGGGGTGGGGCGGCGTTGGCGGGGCCAGTGGAGAGTGGGAGGGAGTCGGCTCCCAGCGGCTTCTGGTGCGGCCGCTGGTGGAGTGACATTGCCGGAGATCGGGGTTTCCGGTGGTGGGGGGGCGGGGTTGAGTGTGGACTGTGAAGTTGGAAAAGGAAGCACATGTTTCTCCATTTTTCTTCTAGTAAAAATACATCTACGGCTCCTCCGTAGATCTACTTTGGTGGTACTTTGACAAGAGTTTTTTCTCGCGAAAATACTTTCGAAAACGGTAAAAATAAAAAGGCAGTCTAGTCATTGAATTTGTTCGAGAATTCTATTTAGTTGACTGTAAATTACGGACTATAGTTGACGACGAATGTGCGTATAACGGTACATATTCACCAATGTCAATGTGTCATGCTTGGACCTGCTTCTGACTATCGTTATAAAATCCACATTTCACAACAGGGGTGTTTTGGAGACCAAGCTACATGGGTCTCTTTATCTCGTCCAGCTATTGTGTTTTGGGATTTTGTGAATCATGCTTTTGCAAGTAGCATATGCCAATTATTAGGTGAAAATATAGGAACGGTAGTTTATGTGATGTTTTGCGTGAATATGATGTGTTGTTACGATGATTTAGATAGAACATTAGATTATATTTTGTGCCGAAAATGGATTAAGATAAAACATTGGCTTGTACAATGGTTCTCCTGAACTCAAAGGTAATTGTATTGTGCATGTTTTCTGACTCGGTCCAATGTTTGTAGGGTGTTGTATGATGCAAAATGAGTATGATTAACTTTGATGTTTCATTATGTTGGTTTAGATGGAACCCCGCGGAAGAATTTGTTCGATTGACCAGTTAATTTGTCGATTAATACTTATTTATAGGGTCATCAAGTAGCCGATAAATTGATAAATCATTCAATTAATTTATTAATTGATCGATTAGCCTATTAATTTCCTATTCGTGAGCCAACCGAGCAGTTATCAATTAACAATGAATGAAACATTGGCTTTTTCTTTTGTATGTGTTTTACATTTCGAAAGGCTGAAGCTCTTATAACAAGAAAACATCGTGTGTGTAAGTGGGTAAGGGAAACACAGAGTAGTGTGTTTAGCAAACTTCTTCATAAAATGAGGAACATACTGAATTATTCAGAACTCACACTGTCTCGAAACAGACTTTTATGCTCCTACAAAGCAACACCCAAGGAAATACACGGTTGAACGATACAAGATGGTGAGGTAGCCCTCTTACAAAAGCCAATTCTGAGATAATCGACACACACAAAACGTACGCAACTATGCTACCAACGGTAAGAGCACCAGGAGAAGTAAACACACAACACTCTACCACATAGCACACCTAAGCTCCACAACAACGCCCCCAAAAGGGAGAACAACGCAGAGCTTTGCCGTTGCCGAGTCCACACGGACAAATATCTTCACCCGGAGCCCTGACACGAAGAGAAGAAGCACAGTGACATCTTCAAGAAGAATGTGGCACCCACGGTGCCACCGTCATCGGCGCCAAGGCTCGGCAACTCACCCGTGTCACCATGAGGTCGCCTTGAGGAACACGACGATGTTAGATCCCCATATTCAAATCAGGACGCCGCCCTACGAGATAGGGAAGTATTACACGATCTGACCCTTTTGGCAACTCCATAGACCGTGGCGTTACTGCCCAACATAGAACGTTGAGCTAGATAGTGTTTCTGTCCTGGCCAACTGCCAGGCCGAGCACGCGTACGTGACAGGCTAGAAATGCCGAGCTAGATCCCGTTTCTAGAAACGCCACTGACCCTGGCGTTTCTATGTAGGTCATCAATGCCAAAGGCCTTGGCGTTAGGAAAATGCCAAGGTCTATGCCATTGCCAAAAGGGCGAGATCATGAAATACTTTCATGTCGAGTTTAGTTTATGACAAAGATTGTTGAAAAGGTCAAAACAGTGATTTCGGCACGAGACAGAAGGCAGTTTGAGCTACCCGCCACAACACTTCCCTGTTGCCCACACAACACATGAGGGGAGCCGCCACCACCACCGCAATGATGCTCGTTGGAGAGAAACCATGCTAATTGCCATCCGAGAACGTCACCCCGGCATCCCCGTCGCTGGATAGTATGTGTCGCACTCATCACAACACACTCAAGCATGGTAGGAAGAGTGATGCCACATTATCTACTCCTAGCCCAACATGAGTCCCCGAGTCTGGGTTGGAGCCTCCAAGGTAGGAGGCACCAACACCTGCGTCCCTAGCCAATCCCGATGGCCTGGGAGGGACACGACTCCGAGACTGATAACGGTCGTCGGTGAGCCAGTCCCAGCCCTTGGCCACGCGAGCTCACACGAGGTCATCAACGTCGATCTGTGCACCAACACAATGCTAACACGACCACCACCATCGAGCACCATACCCATGAGGAGACCCGCAAGCACATCCCGGGCCAAGCCCAACCTATCCTAGTCGAAACACTTGCTTCGATCCGGCCCGTCCGAGTACGAAAGCACAATTACTCCCTAAGGTGCTTTTGGTAATTAATAACAACATATGTATCACTGAACTAATGATTCTATCCAAGTATATTTCATAAAAGTTCAAAGATGCATTGGGTAAAGAATTGTGAGGAGAAACCCCTTGATGTAAGGAAAGGAATAGGATTGGCCAACCTTCAAGCAAGCGGACTCTACATTTTATATTTGCGAGAAATCACTTTCGAGTCCATAGGAAAGTCAATACTATTAAAAGGGGGTGAGGTATTATGATGAATTGGTTGCTCAAGTGCTTAGAGATAGCCACAAAAAATACTCAACATTTCTCTTACAAAAATCTCTCCAAAGCCTACACATCAAAATCGGTGCCGCCAAAAATTCCATTTCGGCCCTACCGATTTTCCACCAGACAGATCCTTTGGCAAACCCTAATCTATCGGTACCACCAACTTTCCTATTGGTGCCATCGAGATTCAGTGACCAACTTTCTGTTGAAAAAATTCCAAGAATCCGAATTTCCGAGATTGGAATAAGTCTCACCAAGATTTGGAAACTGGTCTAGGTCATCGCATCGATACCACCGAGATTCATATATCAGTCTCACCGATAATTCAAAAGTTGCCACATTTAGTGCAACTCGGTACCACCGAGAATCTTTTCGGTGTCACCGAGTTGGGCAATAATGTTGTAGCGGTTTGATTTAGGGAGATGCCTATATATACCCATCCACCTCCTCTCAGTCGCAGAGGAATCACTCAGAACACACACACTTGCCAAATCCATATTTCTAAAGAGAGAACCACCTACTCATGTGTTGAGATGAGGAGATTCCAATCCAACCATTTGAAACTTGATTTCTAGCCTCCCCAAGTTTCTTTCCACAAGATCAATCTCTCCTACCCATGCCAAATCTATGAGAGAGTGATTGAGTGTTGAGGAGACCATCATTTGAATCACAAGAGCAAGGAGTTCATTGTTCTACCGCATCTATTATCTTTTGGAGGGTGAGGCCTCCTAGATTGGTTAGGTGTCGCTTGGGAGCCTCCTACGTCGTGTTGTGGTGTTGAACCAAGAAATTTGTAAGGGCAAGGAGATCGACTACTTCGTGAAGACCTACCATGTGTGGACGGAAGCCATGGTGGAATAGACAAGGCCGCTTCTTCGTGGACCCCTTGTGGGTGAAGCCCTCCGTGGACTCTCGCAGTCGTTACCCTCCGTGGGTTGAAGTATCCACTAACATGGACGTACGATAGCACCATGATACGTCTCCAACGTATCTATAATTTTTTTATGGTTTCATGCTATTATCTTGTCAAACTTTGGATGTTTTGCATGCCTTTTATATATTTTTTTGGGACTAACTTATTAACTCAGTGTCAAGTGCCAGTTCCTGATTTTTCCATGTTTTTGACCCCTTTTAGAGGAGATTTTGAAACGAAGTCCAAACGGAATAAAATCCCCAAAAAGATTTTTTCGTAACAGAAGAAGATCGGGAGACTTGAGAGCCAAGGCAGGGGGTCCCCAGGGGCCCCACAAGCCCCCTCACCGCGGCCAGGGGGAGGCCGCGGCCCACAGGCTTGTGGGCCCCCTCGACCTCCTTTGCCCTAGGTTTTGCGCCTATATATCCCCAAAAATTCCACAAAAAATCAGGAGATCTTCGAAAGTATTTTTCCGCCGCCGCAAGCTTCTGTCTCCGCAAGATCCCATCTGGGGCACGTTCTGGTGCCCTGCCGGAGGGGGGATTCAGATACGGAGGGCTTCTTCATCAACACCATGACCTCTCTGATGATGCGTGGGTAGTTCACCATAGACCTACGGGTCCATAGCTAGTAACTAGATGGCTTCTTCTCTCTCTTGGATCTTCAATACAAAGTTCTCCATGATCTTCATGGAGATCTATCCGATGTAATCTTCTTTTGTGGTGTGTTTGTCGAGATCCGATGAATTGTGGATTTATGATCAGATTATCTATGAATCTTATTTGAGTTTCTTCTGATCTCTCTTATGCATGATTTCATATCCTTGTAATTATCTTTGAGTTGTGGGTTTTGTTTGGACAACTAGATCTATGATTCTTGCAATGGGATAAGTGCTTGGTTTTGGGTTCATAGCATGCGGTGACCTCACCCAGTGACAGAAGGGGTAGCGAGGCACGCATCGTGTTGTTGCCATCAAGGGTAAAAATATGGGGTTTTCATCATTGGTTTGAGATTATCCCTCTACATCATGTCATCTTGCTTAAGGCGTTACTCTGTTTGTCATGAACTCAATACACTAGATGCATGCTGGATAGCGGTTGATGTGTGGAGTAATAGTAGTAGATGCAGAAAGTATCGGTCTACTTGTCTCGGATGTGATGCCTATATGTATGATCATTGCCTTAGATATCGTCATGACTTTGCGCGGTTCAATCAATTGCTCGACAGTAATCTGTTCACCCACCGTGATATTTGCTATTTTGAGAGAAGCCTCTAGTGAACACTATGGCCCCCGGGTCTACTCCACACCATATTTTCAGCCTTACACTTTTTACTTCGTTGCACTTTCCGCCTTCATATCTCACTTTGCAAACAATCTTGAAGGGATTGACAACCCCTTTGAAGTGTTGGGTGCAAGCTCGTTTGTGTTCGCGCAGGTACTCTGTACTTGACGAGACCCTCCTACTGGATCGATACCTTGGTTCTCAAACTGAGGGAAATACTTACTGCTCCTTTGCTGCATCACCCTTTCCTCTTCAAGGGAAAAACCAATGCAAGCAAGTCTCCGTCAACGTGTCAATTTCTGGCGCTGTTGTTTGAGAAGTAGCAAGAAGAATTTCTGGCGCCGTTGCCGGGGAAGGACTTTTGTTGCCGTAGCACACCACCTATCGGAACCATGCCAAAAACTGATGTGTCAACCTTTGAGTTTGATCTTCCTACCTTACCCTCTACATTACATTTGCATGACCTTACTTTCCGCTGCTATAATCTTAGATATGCATGTGTAGGGTGAATTTGACTAGTCATTATTGCTAAAACTATCCCACAACTAAAACTGGGAAAAGGCTAAGTTTTTATTTTGTCAAGTAGTCTAATCACCCCCCCCCCTCTAGACATACTTTTGATCCTAGAGGTTCCCCATCTCCATGAGTAGCAACTACAACTAATTTTTTTGGTGTTTCGTGTTCCATAGCCATAACTAAAGATAGAAAACAACTAATAACAGAAAATAAAAATTACTTAGTGTTAAAGCAAACAAGCACACACGAGAATATTCACCCCCACGCTATTGCTCCCCGGTAGCGATGCCAGAAAAAGGTCTTGATAACCCACAAATATATGGGATCATTTGTAGCCCTTTTCGATAAATAAGAGTGTTGAACCCAACGAGAGGCTAAAGCTAGAACAAATATTCCCTCAAGTTCTATCGACCATCGATACAACTCTACGCAGACTTAATGTTTGCTTTACCTAAAACTAGAAGTACTTAGTAGGTGTAATAGATAGGTTTGCAAGATAATAAAGAACAAGTAAATAAAAGATAGGTGCTATTTTGCAAGAAAATAAAGAGCGTGGGAATAAAAGTTAGGGGCTGTTTAGTAGAAATATTTTTTGTAATGCAAGAAAAAGATTGTCCATAGGCAATTGAATATAACATGATAGATACTTATCATGTGCAATGAGGGAGATGCATTGATACGTCTCCAACGTATCTATAATTTTTTATGGTTCCATGCTATTATCTTGTCAAACTTTGGATGTTTTGTATGCCTTTTATATCTTTTTTTGGGACTAACTTATTAACTCAGTGCCATGTGCGAGTTCCTGTTTTTCCGTGCTTTTGACCTTTTTTAGAGGAGAATATTAAACGGAGTCCAAACGGAATAAAACCTTCGAAAATATTTTTTCGGAACAGAAGATACGCAGGGAGCTTGAGAACCAAGGCACAGGGTACCAGGGGAGGCCACAAGCCCCCTAGGCGTGGCATGGAGGGGGCCCGCGCCTAGCAGGCTTGTGGGCCCCCTGTGGCTCCTTTGCCCTACTTCTTCCGCCCATAAATCCCCGAAAAATCTGAAACCATGAGAGAGAGCCACGAAAATACTTTTCCGCCACCGCAAGCTTCTGTCTCCGCAAGATCCCATCTGGGGCACGTTCTGGTGCCCTGCCGGAGGGGGGTTTCGGACACGGAGGGCTTCTCCATCAACACCATTTCCTCTCCGATGATGCGTGAGTAGTTCACCATAGACCTTCGGGTCCATAGCTAGTAACTAGATGGCTTCTTCTCTCTCTTGGATCTTCAATACAAAGTTCTCCATGAACTTCATGGAGATCTATCCGATGTAATCTTCTTTTGCGGTGTGTTTGTCGAGATCCGATGAATTGTGGATTTATGATCAGATTATCTATGAATCTTATTTGAGTTTCTTCTGATCTCTTATATGCATGATTTCATATCCTTGTAATTCTCTTCGAGTTGTGGGTTTCGTTTGGCCAACTTGATCTATAATTCTTGCAATCGGAGAAGTGCTTGGTTTTGGGTTCATACCGTGCGGTGACCTCACCCAGTGACAGAAGGGGTAGCGAGGCACGCATCATGTTGTTGCCATCAAGGGTAAAAAGATGGGGTTTATATCTATTGCATGAATTTATCCCTCTACATCATGTCATCTTGCTTAAGGCGTTACTCTGTTTGTTATGAACTCAATACACTAGATGCATGCTGGATAGCAGTCGATGTGTGGAGTAATAGTAGTAGATGCAGAAAGTATCGGTCTACTTGTCTCGGACGTGATGCCTATATGTATCATCATTGCCTTAGATATCATCATGACTTTGTGCGGTTCTATCAGTTGCTCGACAGTATTTCGTTCACCCACCGTAATATTTGCTATCATGAGAGAAGCCTCTAGTGAACACTATGGCCCCCGGGTCTACTTCACATCATATTTTCAGCCCTACACTTTTATTTTGTTGCACTTTCCTCCTTCAGATCTCACTTGCAATCAATCGTGAAGGGATTGACAACCCCTTTGTAGCGTTGGGTGCAAGTTTGCTGTTTTTGTGCAGGTACTTTGGAGACTTGCCTTGATACTCCTGCTGGATTGATACATTGGTTCTCAAACTGAGGGAAATACTTACTACTACTGTGCCGCATCACCCTTTCCTCTTCAAGGGAAAAACCAACGCAAGCTCAAGAGGTAGTAAGAAGAATTTCTGGCACTGTTTCCGGGGAGCATCAAGTCAAGAATAGTCTTCCTCCAACGTGTCAATTTCTGGCACCGAGGACTATTCTAAGTGAAGCTTATCCAAGTAACTGTCGCAAACCCATCTCTTGCATTTACTTTTTTGCCTCTCGTTTTCCTCTCCCCCACTTCTGGAAAACAAAAAATTACAAAAATATTTGCCTTTTTTCATTTGCCTTTCCTTTGCTTGTGTGCTATGTGCATTCAATATGCTTGCATCTTCACTTGTTGAATATGTATTTATATGGATCCTCATCCACTTACTAATATCTTTAAGAGATCCAATTATGTTGATCCAATCACTAGTGAGTTGAGTGCACTTGACTATCTTTATGGAGTTTTGCTTGAGATGCGTGAATCTGAAAATCGTGATGAAGAAATTTATGAAGTGATTCACGAGGGCTACTTGAATGAAAAGCATGATTGCAATGATTTCATTATAAATTCTATTAATGAAAATCATGCTAAAAAATTTCAAAACCCTAAGCTTGGGGATGCTAGTTTTGCTATGTCCACTACTTGTTGCAATAATCATGATTGGGGCGATGAATTTTCTTATGATCTTGAAAATTTGTTTAAACCTCATGATGAATATGATATTTGCAATAATATTGAAAGTGGGTTTGGATAAGTCATGACTTTAGTTGATGATAATCCCACTATTTTTGAAGAGCGTCAACTTTGCATGCATGTGGATCATGAAAAGAATATCCTATGTGATAGCTATATTGTTGAATTTGATTATGATCCTACATGCCTAGCTAAGGGCGTTAAACAATAGCGCTTGTTGGGAGGCAACCCAATGAATTTATCTTTGCTTTTTTGCTTTCTGTTTTGTTGTGTCCACACCATCATAATTCTGTTATGATTGTGTTTTTTGTGTTTCTTTTTGTGTTTGTGCCAAGTAAAACATTTATGACTAGTTTGGTGATGGTTGTTTGATCTTGCTGAAAAAGACAGAAACTTTTCGCTCACGAAATTATTTTTCATTTTTATCCAGAAAATATTTTGAGTTGATTCTTTTTGCTGTTGGTTGATATGCCAATTGCCCAAATTGTCATAATTTTTCAGAATTTTTGAGATACCAGAAGTATACGAAGTATACATATTGCTACAGACTGGTATGTTTTTGACAGATTCTGTTTTTGTTGTGTTGATTGCTTATTTTGATGAAACTATGGATAGTATTGGGGGTACTAGCCATGAAAAAGTGAGAACACAGTAATATAACACCAATATAAATAGAAATCAAGTTTGCTACAGTACCTAAAGAGGTGGTAGTTTGTTTTCTTGTGCTAATGATATCACGAGTTTCTGTTTAAGTTTTGTGTTGTGAAGTTTTCAAGTTTTGGGTGATGTTATCATGGACAATGGGATGAAGAGTGGAAAGAGCTCAAGCTTGGGGATGCCAAAGGCATCCCAAGCCAAATTCAAGGACACCAAAAATCCTAAGCTTGAGGATGCCCCGGGAAGGCATCCCCTCTTTCGTCTTCAATTCATCGGCAACGTTACTTGGAGCTATATTTTTATTCACCACATGATATGTGTTTTGCTTGGAGCGTCGTGTATTATAGGAGTCTTTTCTTTTTGTTGTGTCACAATCATCCTTGCTGCATACCTTTTGAGAGAGACATGCACTCATCGTGAATTTGCTAGAATACTCATTGAGCTTCGCTTATATCTTTTGAGTTAGGCAATATAGCTCACATGTTCTTCACTTATATCTTTTGAGCTAGATAACTTTGCTCTAAGTGCTTCACTTAGATATTTTAGAGCACGACGGTGTTATATTTCGGAGAAATAAGAACTCTCGATCTTCACTTATATCTTTTTGAGAGTGCTCTCTCTGACTAACTTGGTAGTTGGCGTGTGCCATGAAAGTAGTCCTAAAGTTGATGGGCATCCAAAGAGGATACAATAAAAACTTCCATATTCATGTGCATTGATTATAAAGGGAAGTTTGATTCCTCTTAATTAGTTTTGAGACATGGATTTGGTAATATTAAGAGTCATGCTAGTAGGGTTTTGTGAATCTAGAAATACTTGTGTTGAAGTTAGTGATCCCCGTAGCATGCACGTATGGTGAACCGCTATGTTAGGAAGTTGGAGCATAATTGATTTATTTATTGTCATCATTTCTGTTGCGGTCGGGATCGCGCGATGGTTAACACCTACCAACCCTTCCCATATGCGTTTAGCACTTTGTTTCGACTACTAATAAAAACTTTCGCAATAAGTATGTGAGTTCTTCATGACTAATGTGAGTCCATGGTATAGATGCACTTTCACCTTCCACCATTGCTAGCCTCTCTAGAGCCGTGCAACTTTCGCCGGTACACAAAACCACCATAGACCTTCCTCAAAACAGCCACCATACCTACCTACTATGGCATTTTCATAGCCATTCCGAGATATATTGCCATGCAACTCCCACCGTTCCGTCTCATGACTTGTGCCGTCACTTTAATATTGCCATTGCATGATCGTAAGATAGCTAGCGAGTCATACGCTAAGCTAGATCGTTGCACATCCCGGTACACTGCCGGAGGCATTTCCTATAAGAGTCATCATTGTTCTAAGGATTGAGCTGTGAGTAAATAAAAGTGTGATGATCATCATTATTAGAGCATTGTCCCATGTGAGGAAAAAAAAGAGGCCAAAGTTGCCCACAAAAAAAGAAGAAGAGAGATATGGAAAGAGGCCAAAGAGCCCAAACAAAAAAAAATAAAAAAATAGAGAGAAAAAGAGAGAAGGGACAATGCTACTATCTTTTTCCACACTTGTGCTTCATAATAGCACCATGTTCTTCATGATTGAGAGTCTCTTGTTTTGTCACCACCATATACTAGTGGGAATCTTCATTATGTAACTTGGCTTGTATATTCCAATGATGGGCTTCCTCAAAGTTTCCCTAGGTCTTCGTGAGCAAGCAAGTTGGATGCACACCCACTAGTTTTCCTTTTGAGCTTTCACATACTTATAGCTCTTAGGGCATCAATTGCATGGTAATCCCTACTATTTCACATTGATATCTATTGATGGGCATCTACATAGCCCTTTGATACGCCTAGTCAATGTGACCATCTCCTCCTTTTTGCCTCACAACCTCCACCGCACTCTATTCCACCTATAGTGCTATATCCATGGCTCACGCTCATGTATTGCGTGAGAGTTGAAAAAGGTTTGAGAAAGTAAGAGTGCGAAAAAAATTACTTGGCCAATACCGGGGTTGTGCATGATTTAAATTCGTTGTGTGGGGATGATGGAGCATAGCCAGACTATATGATTTTGTAGGGTTAACTTTCTTTGGCCTTGTTGTTTCGAAAGTTCATGATTACCTTGATAGTTTGCTTGAATTATTATTGTTTTCATGTCAATAGAAAACTATTGTTTTGAATCTTATGGATCTGAACATTCATGTCACATGAAGAAGTTACAAAGGACAAATATGCTAGGCAGCATTCCACATCAAAAATTTAGTCTTTATCACTTCACTACTCTAGGAGGAGCAGGAGTTAAGCTTGGGGATGCTTGATACGTCTCCAACGTATCTATAATTTTTGATGGTTCCATGCTATTATCTTGTCAAACTTTGGATGTTTTGTATGCCTTTTATATCTTTTTTTGGGACTAACTTATTAACTCAGTGCCAAGTGCCAGTTCCTGTTTTTTTCTGTGTTTTTGACCTTTTTCAGAGGAGAATATTAAACGGAGTCCAAACAGAATAAAACCTCCGAAAAGATTTTTTTCGGAACAGAAGATACGCTCGGAGCTTGAGAACCAAGGCAGAGGGTACCAGGGGATGCCACAAGCCCCCTAGCCGTGGCCTGGGGGGCCCGCGCCTAGTAGGCTTGTGGCCCCCCTGTGGCTCCTCTGCCCTACTTCTTCCGCCTATAAATCCCCGAAAAATCTGAAACCACGAGAGAGAGCCACGAAAATACTTTTTCGTCGCCACAAGCTTCTGTCTCCGCAAGATCCCATCTGGGCACGTTCTAGTGCCTTGTCGGAGGGGGGATTCGGACATGGAGGGCTTCTCCATCAACACCATTGCCTCTCCGATGATGCGTGAGTAGTTCACCATAGACCTTTGGGTCCATAGCTAGTAGCTAGATGGTTTCTTCTCTCCCTTGGATCTTCAATACAAAGTTCTCCATGATCTTCATGGAGATATATCCGATGTAATCTCCTTTTGTGGTGTGTTTGTCGAGATCCGATGAATTGTGGATTTATGATCATATTATCTATGAATCTTATTTGAGTTTCTTCGGGTCTCTTATATGCATGATTTCATATCCTTGTATTTCTCTTCGAGTTGTGGGTTTCGTTTGGCCAACTTGATCTATATTTCTTGCAATGGTAGAAGTGCTTGGTTTTGGGTTCATACCGTGCGGTGACCTCACCTAGTGACAGAAGGGGTAGCGAGGCACGCATCGTGTTGTTGCCATCAAGGGTAAAAAGATGGGGTTTATATCTATTGCATGAATTTATCCCTCTACATCATGTCTTCTTGCTTAAGGCGTTACTCTGTTTGTTATGAACTCAATACACTAGATGCATGCTTGATAGCGATCGATGTGTGGAGTAATAGTAGTAGATGCAGAAATTATCAGTCTACTTGTCTCGGACGTGATGCCTATATGTATGATCATTGCCTTAGATATCGTCATGACTTTGCGTGGTTCTATCAATTGCTCGACAGTAATTCGTTCACCCACCGTAATATTTGCTATCATGAGAGAAGCCTCTAGTGAACACTATGGCCCCTGGGTCTACTTTACATCATATTTGCAGCCCTACACCTTTACTTTGTTGCACTTTCCACCTTCAGATCTCATCTTTCAATCAATCATGAAGGGATTGACAACCCCTTTGCAGCGTTGGGTGCAAGTTTGCTGTTTTTGCGCAGGTACTTTGGAGACTTGTCTTGATACTCCTACTGGATTGATACCTTGGTTCTCAAACTGAGGGAAATACTTACTGCTACTGTGCTGCATCACCCTTTCCTCTTCAAGGGAAAAACCAACGCAAGCTCAAGAGGTAGGAGGCATACGCTAACACACTTTCCGTACTTGGATCAAATGCACTTATGATTGGACCTCTAGCAAGCATCCGCAACTATTGTTGGAAATATGCCCTAGAGGCAATGATAAAATAGTTATTATTATATTTCATGTCTCAAGATAATCGTTTATTATCCATGCTATAATTGTATTGAATGAAAACATAGATACATGTGTGGATACATAGACAAAACAATCTCCCTAGCAAGCCTCTAGTTGGCTAGCCAGTTGATCAAGGATAGTCAAGGATTTCTGACTATATGCAAGTGTTGTCACTTGATAACTGGATCACATAATTAGGAGAATCATGTGATGGACTAGACCCAAACTACGAACGTAGCATGTGATCGTGTCATTTTGTTGCTATTGTTTTCTGCGTGTCAAGTATTTATTCCTATGACCATGAGATCATATAACTCAGTGGCACCGGAGGAATACCTTGTGCGTATCAAACATCACAACATAACTGGGTGACTATAAAGGTGCTCTACAGGTATCTCCGAAGGTGTCCGTTGAGTTAGTATGGATCAAGACCGGGATTTGTCACTCCGTGTGACGGAGAGGCATCTCGGGGTCCACTCGGTAATACAACATCACACACAAGCCTTGCAAGCAATGTGACTAAGTGTAAGTCACGGGATCTTGTATTATGAAAAAGTAAAGAGACTTTCCGGTAACGAGATTGAAATAGGTATGCGAATACCGACGATCGAATCTCGGGCAAGTAACATACCGAAGGACAAAGGGAATGACATACATTATTATATGAATCATTGGCACTGAGGTTCAACCGATAAGATCTTCGGAGAATATGTAGGATCCAATATGGGCATCCAGGTCCTGCTATTGGATATTGACCGAGGAGTGTCTCGGGTCATGTCTACATAGTTCTCGAACCCGCAGGGTCTGCACACTTAAGGTTCGATGATGTTTTAGTATAGTTGAGTTATATGTGTGGTTACCGAATGTTGTTCGGAGTTTTGGATGAGATAACGGACGTCACAAGGGTTTCCGGAATGGTCCGGAAACGATATATAGGATGGTTTCATTTGGTCACCAGAAAGTTTCGGGCATTACCGGTAGTGTACCGGGAGTGACGAATGGGTTCCGGGTAGTCACCGGGAGGGGCCCACCCACCCGGGAGTGAGTCCAGTGACCCTTGGGTGGCGCACCAGCCCTTAGTGGGCTGGTGAGGCTAGCCCAATAGGGCCATGGCGCCACCAGGGAAAATACCAAAGGAAAGAAGAAAAAAAGGAAAGAGGGAGGTGGGAAGGAAGAGGAGGATTCCTCCTTCCCCAAACCGAATTGGAGAAGGAGTCCTCCTCTCCCTTCGGTCAGCACACCCTTGGGGTCCTTGAGCCCCAAGGCTAGCCCCTCCCCTCCTCCTATATATATTGGTGGTTTTAGGGTTTTTGAGACACAACTTTGCCACGTGCAACTCAAACCTATACCACATAGTTTTACCTCTAGATCGGATTCCTGCGGAGCTCGGGCGGAGCCCTGCAGGAGTAGATCATCACCACCACCGGAGCGCCATCACGCTGCCGGAGAACTCATCTACTTCTCCGTCTCTCTTGTTGGATCAAGAAGGCCGAGATCGTCATCGAGCTGTACTTGTGCTGAACACGGAGGTGTCGTCCGTTCGGCACTAGATCGGAACGAATCGTGGGACGACGGTGTTTTGAATCATGAAGCTATACCACTACATCAACCGCGTTTCTTAACGCTTCCCGATTAGCGATCTACATGGGTACTTAGATCTAATCTCCTCTCGTAGATGGACATCACCATGATAGGTCTTCGTGTGCGTAGGAATTTTTTGTTTCCCATGCAACGTTCCCCAATAGTGGCATCATGAGCTAGGTTCATGCGTAGATGTTATCTCGAGTAGAACACAAAAGGTTTTGTGGACGTTGATGTTCGATTTTCTGCTCTCCTCAGTCTTTTCTCGATTCGGCGGTATTATTGGAATGAAGCGGCCCGGACCGACATTACTCGTACGCTTACGAGAGACTCGTTTCATCGACTAACATGCAACTCGTTGCATAAAGATGACTGACGGGTGCCTGTTTCTTCAACTTTAGTTGAATTGGTTTTGACCAAGGCGGTCCTTGGAGAGAGGTTAAATAGAAATTTGCACATCTCTGTTGTGGTTTTTGCGTACGTAAGATGCGATCATACTAGATACCCATAGCACCCACGAAAAGCATGCAACAACAAATTAGAGGACGTCTAACTTGTTTTTGCAGGGTATGTGATACGTCTCCAACGTATCTATAATTTTTATGGTTCCATGCTATTATCTTGTCAAACTTTGGATGTTTTGTATGCCTTTTATATCTTTTTTGAGACTAACTTATTAACTCAGTGCCAAGTGCCAGTTCCTGTTTTTTCCGTATTTTTGACCCTTTTCAGAGGAGGATTTTAAACGGTGTCCAAACGAAATAAAACTTCCGAAAAGATTTTTTCCGGAACAGAAGATACGCACCAGACTTGAGAACCAAGGCAGGGGCCAGCAGGGGACCCCACAAGCCTGCCCTACCTCTTCCGCCTATAAATCCAGAAAAAAAAGTCCAAAACTACGAGAGAAATCCACAAAAATACTTTTCCGCCGCCGCAAGCTTCTATCTCCGCAAGATCCCATCTGGGGCACGTTCTGGTGCCCTGCTGGAGGGAGGATTCGGATACGGAGGGCTTCTTCATCAACACCATGACCTCTCTGATGATGCGTGAGTAGTTCACCATAGACCTTCGGGTCCATAGCTAGTAGCTAGATGGCTTCTTCTCTCTCTTGGATCTTCAATACAAAGTTATCCATGATCTTCATGGAGATCTATCCGATATAATCTTCTTTTGCAGTGTGTTTGTCGAGATCCGATGAATTGTGGATTTATGATCAGATTATCTATGAATCTTATTTGAGTTTCTTCTGATCTCTTATATGCATGATTTCATATCCTTGTAATTCTCTTCGAGTTGTGGGTTTTGTTTGGCCAACTTGATCTATGATTCTTGCAATGGGAGAAGTGCTTGGTTTTGGGTTCATACCGTGCGGTGACCTCACCCAGTGGCAGAAGGGGTAGCGAGGCACGCATCATGTTGTTGCCATCAAGGGTAAAAAGATGGGGTTTTCATCATTGGTTTGAGTTTATCCCTCTACATCATGTCATCTTGCTTAAGGCGTTACTCTGTTCGTCATGAACTCAATACACTAGATGCATGCTGGATAGCGGTCGGTGTGTGGAGTAATAGTAGTAGATGCAGAAATTATCGGTCTACTTGTCTCGGACGTGATGCCTATATGTATGATCATTGCCTTAGATATCGTCATGACTTTGCGTGGTTCTATCAATTGCTCGACGGTAATTTGTTCACCCACCGTATTATTTGCTATCATGAGAGAAGCCTCTAGTGAACACTATGGCCCCCGGGTCTACTTCACACCATATTTTCAGCCTGACAATTTTACTTCGTTGCACTTTCCGCCTTCAGATCTCACTTTGCAATCAATCTTGAAGGGATTGACAACCCCTTTATAGTGTTGGGTGCAAGCTCTTTTGTGTTTGCGCAGGTACTCTGGACTTGGCGCGATTCTCCTAGTGGATTGATACCTTTGTTCTCAAACTAAGGGAAATACTTACTGCTCCTGTGCTGCATTGCCCTTTCCTCTTGAAGGGAAAAACCAACGCAAGCTCAAGAGACGACAGAAGGATTTCTGTCGCCGTAGCAGAAGAATTTCTGGCGCCTTTGCCGGGGAGGATCAAGTCAAGAACTCATCCAAGTAAGTGTCGCAAACTCATCTCTTGCATTTACTTTTTTCCCCTCGTTTTCCTCTCCCCCACTTCTGGAAAACAAAAATTTACAAAAATATTTGCCTTTTTTCGTTTGCCTTTTTCGTTTGCCCTTTTCTCTCACTTGCTTTCTGTTCGTTTGTGTGGGATAGTCTACCTGTTCTCATGGCTATACTCACCACTTCGAACGATACTCCCGAGAACGAAGTTCTCAATTTCAAAAAAAAAATGAGGAAGAAAACTTAAAGGACGCTTGGTATATGATTTGCAATGGTCAGAGTAGATCTACTCGTAAGCAATCTACTACCGTCCTGCTTCGTAGTTTTTATGTGGGTATTTCTCCTTGGAATAGGTATATTCTTGACACCATCATAGGCGGAAACGGTGTCCATACTGTTGATTCTTACGGAGCAGTAATAAATTTGGTAGGCTCACCCCACTCATGGTTAATGAAACTACCTTAACTCTGGAACATGTGATGCGTAGGTTGTACGTCATTGAAAATAAAGTTGCTATGATCAAACTCATTGAGAATTTGAATACAAAGATCCACAATCAAATCAGTCAGTACGGATCCAAGGTGGGAATGGTTTCGAAAAATTTAAAGGAGAAGGAACCCACAGTTAACGAAAAACTAGGTCATGATTCCGCTAGGATTGGCAAACTGGAGGATGTTATAACCAACTTGGGTTCCGCTTTTGCCGCTGTGCAGAATACTCCAAATTTTGCCCACAATAAGGTCTGTTTTTGTTCCTAAAAATAGTGGTCAATCATCTAGTAAGAAAGATGAATACCTTAAGATGATGAGTGATCACGCTACTTATGGTTTGAGCACCAAAGACGCCGATACGTGATTCTATCGCCTTATGCCTAGCTAAGGGCGTTAAACAATATCGCTTGTTGGGAGGCAACCCAATGAATTTATCCTTTTCTTTCTGTTTTGTTGCGTCCACATCATCATAATTCTGTTATGATTGTGTCTTTTGTGTTTGTTTTTGTGTTTGAGCCAAGCAAAACCTTTATGACTAGTCTTGGTGATGGTTGTTTGATCCTGCTGGAAAAAGACAGAAACTTTTCGCTCACGAGATTATTTTTCATTTTTATTAACAAAGAGCTTTTGAGTTTATTCTTTTTGCTGCTGCTTGATATGCCTTTTTTCCAGGCGGTCGTAATTTTTCAGAATTGTTGAGGTACCATAAGTATACGAAGTATACAGATTGCTACAGACTGGTCTATTTTTGACTGATTCTGTTTTTGTTGAGTTGGTTGCTTGTTTTGATGAAACTATGGATAGTATCGGGCGGGGGGGGGGGGGGTACTAGCCATGGAAAAGTGAGAATATAGTAATCTAACACCAATATAAATATAAATCAAGATTGCTACAGTACCTAAAGAGGTGGTAGTTTGTTTTCTTGTGCTAATGATATCACGAGTTTCTGTTTAAGTTTTGTGTTGTGAAGTTTTCAAGTTTTGGGTGATGTTCTCATGGACAAAGGGATAAAGATTGGAAAGAGCTCAAGCTTGGGGATGCCCAAGGCATCCCAAGCCAAATTCAAGGACACCAAAAAGCCTAAGCTTGGGGATGCCCCGGGAAGGCATCCCCTCTTTCGTCTTCAATCCATCGGTAACATTACTTGGACCTATATTTTTATTCACTAGATGATATGTGTCTTGCTTGGAGCGTCTTGTATCGTAGGAGTCTTTTCTTTTTGTTGTGTCACAATCATCCTTGCTGCACACCTTTTGAGAGAGACATGCACACATCGTGGATTTGCTAGAATGCTTATTGTGCTTCACTTATATCTTTTGAGCTAGATAATTTTGCTCTATGTGCTTCACTTAGATCTTTTAGAGAACGACGGTGCGTGACTTGGTAGTTCTCTTGTGCTATGAAAGTAGTCCCAAAGGTGATAGGTACCCAAAGAGGATACAAAAACTTCCATCCTCATGTGCATTGAGTAGAAAGAAAAGTTTGATTCCTCTCAATTAGTTTTGGGACGTGGATTTGGTAATATTAAGAGTTATGTTAGTAGGGTGTTGTGAATCTAGAAATACTTGTGTTGAAGTTAGTGATTCCCGTAACATGCACGTATGGTGAACTACTATGTTAGGAAGTCGAAGCATAATTGATCTATTGATTGTCATCCTTTGTGTTGCGGTCGGGATCGCACGATGGTTAACACCTACCAACCCTTCCCCTAGGAGTATGCGTTTAGCACTTTGTTTCGATTACTAATAAAAACTTTCGCAACAAGTGTGTGAGTTCTTCATGACTAATGTGAGCCCATGGTTGAAAGTGCATGATATGCCCCTAATCGACTTTTGGTGTTAATGACAACAGATACATAGGAAACTAATCCTATTTGTTGAGTGTATCTCAGGATGGCAAGTACTTTAGTAGATTGAGAATTATGTGCCAAAGGTGGTCTGAGAAGATCGGGATTTATATTTCAAGAAGACTCGGGATTGAGAAAATATGATGTAGACTATCCTTTTGAGTTTACTATTATTGAGTATAGGGATCCCACACTATTAAGAGGGGATCACAGGTTTTGCGATGAACTTGCTCATACCACATCTTCACTATCCTACCCAATACCACATATTCTCTACTCAGTTCCTATCTCAAAACAGGTCTATTGCCTCGGACTTCCGGCTCCCTCCGGACGTCCAAGGGCTGGACGACCGGCACGCTTCGGAAATCCGGAGCTCTCCACCAGAAGTATTTGAGTCATATAACTCGGAATTCCGGCTCCCTCCGGACGTCCGACCAGCTTCGGAAATCCGGAGCCCTGCACCAGAAGAACATGAGCTCTATAACTCGGATTTCCGGCTCCCTCCGGACGTCCGAGGGCCGGACGTCCGTCCTCTTTCGGAAATCCGGAACCTCCCACTAGAAGAAGTTGAGTCGAATAACTCGGATTTCCGGCCTTCTCCGGACGTCCGGTCGCTGTTCAAATTCACAGTGTTTCCAGTCATAGCTACAGCCCTCGGACGACCGACCCCTGTCGGATGTCCGACCCCTTGCGGACGCCTGGACTTCCGAGAACTGTCGGACGTCCGGACCGTGTGTGACTTAAAGTGTCCCCAACGGTTGTTTTACACTCCCCACTATATATACCCCTCACCCACTTTGTGAGTGGGTGTTCAACACAGCTAGCATACATCCAAGAACACCTTTATTCTCACTCACTCTTGTCTACACCAAATCTTAGATCCCAAGAGAATTTGTGAGTCCCTTTGAGTGTTGTTCCAATCAAAAGATAGATCGTCTCCCTCTCCTCCTTCCCACCAAAGTGATTTGTGATTTGAGCAAGTATTGAGCAATCCCCGTGATCTTGTTACTCTTGGAGGTTGGAGACTCCTAGGCGGTAGGAGTCTTCGGAGAGGAATCAAACCATTGTGATTTCCCCCGGAAAGTTTGTGAAGGTTTGGAAGCCACCTCAAGGCTTACCACTAGTGGTTGAGAAACGCCTTCGTGGAGTTATCTCAAAGGGAGAATAGGGTGAGCCTTCGTGGCGTTGGTGTGCCTTCGTGGTAACATCCGCCCCTCTAACAGTGACGTAGCTTCCCTCCAAGGAAGTGAACATCGGGATACATCCTTGTCTCTCTTGGAGTTTCGGTTATTCCTAACCCTAACTCTCTACTTGTGTTAATCCTTATTACGTACTTGTATTTGATTATTGTTTACCGCTTGTCTTACTTCACTCTAAATAGCTTACTCCTTGTCATAGCAATTATTAGGCCTACACTCATATTCCGCACTTTTGCCTAAAATTGCTAAGTAATTATTAAAATTTGGAATTGTACCTATTCGCCCCCCTCTAGGTCCATCTCGATCCTTTTCAATTGGTATCAGAGCCTCGTGCTCTATTCTTGTGGCTTAACCGCCCTAGAGCGAGATGGATGAGGTTCCAGCTACGGTAGCTCCAGTGCAGAGAGACGGGACTTCCACGGAAGTCAAGTCTTTCACCTCTGAGGACCTGGAACGGGCCCTTGCCAAGCAAAAAGAGGAGCATGATGCTTCTCTTGAGGCCATGGTCCAAATGAGACTGGCATCACTAACCACGGGGACAACCACGTCCCCGAGGGCCTCAGGGCCACATGTGCATGGTACTTCATTTGGCCAACAACCTCCGGAAAGGAACCAAACCAGTGTTCCATGGCTTTATGCTAGATCTCAAATTGAGAAACCTAAGTACAATCCTGGAGGAAAACCTCCCTTGCTTGATGACAATTCCAATTTTGCTTTGTGGAGAGTTGGTATGCAGGATCATCTTAGGTACGCCAATGATGAGATGTTGGACATCCTTGAGCATGGGTACAATCCTGTAGATCCAAGGTGCCTCACTCCCAGAGAAACTTATGACAAGCATCTCAATGACACTGCGATCATGTGCATAAGAAAAGGAATGAATGACAAGCAACGGAGACCTTACATTCACATCACAAGTGCCAAGGAAATGTGGGATAGCATTATAAGGACCAAGACCGGTACCTCCACTCTTTGGCTTGCTCAATATGAAATTGCCAAGGGGAAATTACATAATTTTCGTATGGAAAAGGGTGAATCTCTCAAGAAACTACTAGAACGGCTCATGACTCTCGCCGTAGACATTGAGTCATGTGACTGTGACAAGACGCAAGATGGTTTCAATCTGACCAAGAGATTTCTTGTGGACAAGTTACTTCACGCTCTTGCTCCGTATCACCATCAAATGGTATGGGACATGAGGCAGCACCATGGGTTCAAAGAAATGACTCCAGATGACATCATATCCACTTTCCAATTATTTGAAGAGTCAAAGGTAAATGCAACAAAGCACCTTGCCATGCATGGCACTTCAACATCAAAGATCAATCTTGCTTTGAAAGCCAAGCATGAATGTGATGAAGAAGAAAGTGAAGAAGAAGAAGGTGATGATGACTGCAAAGATGGTGATGATGTTGACTCTAATGAAATCCCATCTTATGAGGACATTGCTCTCTTTGTAAAGAAGTTCAGTGCAGGAAAGTTCAAGGGAAGATTCCCAAAGAAGAAGGTAAGGAAATGATATAACTGTGAGGAAACCAACCACTTCTCCAATGACTGTCCTTATGAGAAGAGAGAAGACAAACCAAGGTTTCCAAAGACCTCTGTAAAGAAGAAGTTGCCAAACCCTATGAACTCCAAGCTCAAGAGGACAGATGGAAGAGCAATGGTTACACAAGAAGAATCAGATCCAGAAGATGTTGGTGGAGTTGCCGGAGTAGCTCAGGATACACAAAACACCTTGAGGCTAGTCAACAAAAGTGGTGATGTTGTTCACTACAACTATATGAAGGACTACAAGGGTAACGCTCACAAGTGTTTGATGGCAAAGACTGCCATGGGAGATGAGGAAGACCAAAGCTCCCATGATAAGGTTAAGGTAACTCCACGGTTAAACTCTTTCAGTCTAGCTTCTACTCCATCTGATGAGTATCTTGATGCGGAAGATCACTATGAGGAGAATGACTTAGATCATCCCATGTTTGCTAAAATAAACAAATTTATGTGCTCTCTTAAAGGAAAGAATCTCACTATGTTTCGCATACTTATGGAAATGGTGAGTAAGCACACCAATACCATCAAGGAACTCGAAACCCTCGTCACTGAGGAGAAGGAAAGAAATGAAATCCTTGAGCAGAAAGTCCTGTATGAGGAAGCACAAAATGATGCATTATGCTCAAAAGTAGGTGAAAACCTTGATAAACATGCTAATGATCTTGCCTCCTTGAAAAAGGTTGAATCTATGTGCAAAGAATTACTAAATGATAAAAACCGACTTGTGAACTCTCATGCTTCCCTTTCTAAGGACTGTGAGCGTCTATCCTTGTCTCTCAAAGACAAGGAAGAGAAACTCACTGTTCTTACAAAGAGCTTTGAGGCACTTAAGGTTACTTATATTGACACTTTAGCTAAGGCCTACTCCTCACCTATCATTAATGTTGATACCTGCACTACTAACTCTAGTAGTGAATTGACATCTATCCTTGAGGAAAACTGTTCGCTAAAGGCACAGTTAGACAGAGGTCTCATGACATGTGCACAAGGACAAAATACTCTCAATGAGATCTTAAGTCGACACAATGGAGGCTTCGCCAAGGAAGGGCTTGGGTTCAACCCAAGCACCGCCAAGAAAAGTGCATCTCCTCTCAAGTGTACCACTCCGCTTAAAGAAATATTTGTACGAGAGGGACACAAGGAGAAAGGTAAGGTTGTGAGTGGATCGACCACTAGGGGTTCGCCTACTCACAACAAGACAAGCGAATTCATGCCTCCATCCTATGTACTACGCAAATCAAAGAAAGGAGAGGTTTATGCTAAATTCGTTGGTCCCCGTAATGCATTCCGATTCTATGCTATTTGGGTCCCTAAGACTCTTGTAACTAATGTGAAAGGCCCCATGACAAAATGGGTACCTCAAACCAAGTCTTAATTCGTCACAGGCTGTTTTCTCCGGAGGAGCCAAATGGGTGATCGACAGTGGATGCACCAATCATATGACCAGAGATAGTAACTTGCTCTATGACTTCATGCAAGCGATTCGACCATACATGAGCATTGTATTTGGTGGAGGGTCGAAAGGGCAGGTAATTGGGGTTGGGCAAGGTGGCAATCACTAATGACATGTCTATTGCAAATGTCATGCTTGTCCAATCTCTTCAATATCATTTACTTTCAGTTCGCCAATTGGCTTCCGTCGGTTATGACACATTATTTGGACTAACGGATGTGAAAGTCTTTAAGAGAGACACTCTCGAAGTGGCCTTTTGTTGGAGAGTTGGATGGCAACCTTTACACGGTTGATTTCTCGAAAGAGAGCACCTTCCATACAACTTGTCTAATGGCCAAGGCCAACATGGGATGGTTGTGGCATCGCCGGCTCGCCCATGTTGGCATGAAAAATCTTCAAATTCTCTTAAACGGCAATCACATCCTTGGACTAACAAATGTATCTTTTAAGAAATATCGTGTGTGCAGTGCATGCATAGCTGGGAAACAACATCAATCAAAACATCCACCCAAGAACATTGTATCCACTTCGAGGCCGTTAGAGCTCCTTCATGTGGATCTGTTTGGGCCTCCTTCTTGGGCAAGTCTTGGAGGGAAAAAGTATGGCCTAGTCATTGTTGATGATTACTCAAGATATACATGGGTGTTCTTTCTCAAGTCCAAGGACGAGACGAAGATCACCTTCATTGATTTTGCCAAACAAGCCTAGCGGAAGTTTGACAAGGACATCAAGGCAGTAAGAAGTGATAATGGCTCTGAGTTCAAGAACTACACCCTAGAAGAATTTCTTAGTGATGAGGGAATTGAACATCAGTACTCCGCACCTTACACCCCTCAGCAAAATGGTGTGGAAGAGAGGAAGAACCGGACACTTGTGGAAATGGCAAGTTCCATGTTAGACGAATACAAGTCACCGCATAGTTTTTGGGCTGAGGCCGTCAACACAGCATGTCATGCATCAAACCGGCTCTTCCTTCGATCAATATTGGAGAAGACTCCATATGAGCTTCTAACTGGGAACAAGCCAAATGTTAAGTACTTTCGTGTGTTTGGATGCAAGTGTTTCATCCTCAACAAACAGGAACGGTTAGGAAAATTTCAATCCAAAACAACTAAAGGGATTTTTGTTGGCTATGGGTCAAACTCTCACGCCTACAGAGTCTACAACAAATCCACTGGATGTGTTATAGAAACCTGTGACGTGACGTTTGATGAATTTAACCGCTCCCATGGGGAGCAACTTGATCTAAATGATGCAGGTGAAGAAGACTCCCCACAAGATATCTTAAAAATGGGTGTAGGTGCACTTCTTCCCATGGAACAAAGACCCCATGATGATGATGAAGATGATGAGAGTATTTCTCATCCTCAAGACAGTTCGCTGCCCGTACCTCCACAAGATACAAGCACACACATCATGCCAGTTGTTGAGGATCAAGTGGGAGAACATGTCTCTCACCCTGATCACACTCAAGAACAAGTTGATCTTCAAGAGATAGACCAAAGTATGGGTATGTTTGATGATGAACCTAAACAGGTGCAACGCGAAGAGGAATATCTTCCTCCGCACATAAATGATCCATATGTTGAGGACGTTGATGATGGAAACGAAGTCGAACCTTGTGAAACCTTGACCTCCATCATGCCACGTGTGGCCGGTCGTGTTGATATTGATCAAATCCTCACCGGCGTGTCGGAAGGTAGAGTGACTCGTAAACAATTAACAAACTTTTGTGCTCACTTTTCGTTTGTCTCTAGTACTGTGCCACACAGGGTTCAGGATGCATTGTGTGACAATGACTGGCTCCTTGCTATGCAAGAGGAGCTAAACAGTTTTACACGCAACGAAGTATGGTCATTGGTCGAACGACCAACTGAGGAACATAATGTCATTGGAACTAAATGGATTTTCAAGAACAAGGAAGATGAGAATGGGACTGTCCTACGCAGCAAGGCAAGGTTAATAGCACAGGGGTACTCCCAAGTTGAAGGTTTGGACTTTGGTGAAACTTTCGCCCCTGTTGCTCGTCTTGAGTCCGTTCGCATTTTATTGGCCTATGCTGCTTTCAATGGTTTTACTTTGCATCAAATGGATGTGAAAAGTGCTTTTCTTAACGGTCCTTTACAAGAAGAAGTATATGTATCACAACCACCTGGGTTTGTTGACCCTCACCACAAATACCATGTATATAAACTTCATAAGGCTCTGTATGGCCTCAAACAAGCACCCCGTGCTTGGTACGATCATCTTAAGAAGTTCCTACTCGATGATGGCTTTGTGGTCTGGGTGATCGATCCCACTCTTTTTACTAAGAGGGAAATGGTGATTTGTTCTTATGCCAAATCTATGTAGATGACATCATTTTTGGTTCTCCTAACATCCATTTATGCAAGAAGTTTGAGGCTTCCATGACCAAGACCTTTGAGATGTCACTCAACACAGACTTGAAGTTCTTTCTTGGGTTTCAAATACAACAATTTCAAGTAGGGATTTTCTTGTCCCAAACTAAGTACCTCAAGGACATTCTTGAAAAATTTGATATGACAAATGCTAAACCAATGAAGACACCCATGGCCACAGATGTAGTTCTAAATGAAGACACAAACGGTATTCCTTTTGACCCATCTACTTACCACTCCATGATTGGTTCGCTACTTTATCTTTGCGCATCTAGACTGGACATCATGTTAAGTGTAGGCATATGTGCTAGATTTCAAGCTTCCCCTAGGGAAAGCCATCATACGGTGGTTAAGCATATTCTTAGATACCTTGTTCACACCCCAAAGTTAGGCTTATGGTACCCTAAGGATGCAAAGTTCGATCTTATTGGGTACTCCGATGCGGATTGGGCCGGTGACCAAGTGGGACGGAAATCCACTTCCGGTGCATGTCAGTTTCTTGGACGCTCCTTGGTAAGTTGGTCCTCGAAAAAGCAGAACCGTGTTTCTCTCTCCACGGCCGAGGCCGAATACATTGCAGCCGCAAGCTGTGCAACCCAACTGCTATGGATGAGGCAAACACTAAAGGATTATGGTATCACGTATCAACACGTTCCTCTTCTCTGTGATAATGAAAGTGCCATAAAGATCTCCGAGAACCCCATTGATCACCCTCGCACAAAACATATTGATATTAGGTATCATTTCTTGAGAGACCATGTGCAAAAGGGTGACATTGATATTACCCATGTGGATACCAACATGCAGCTAGCCGACATTTTCACCAAGCCACTTAGCGTAGCTAGGTTCTGTCAACTTAGGCGTGAACTTGGTATCTTGGAGCTTGACAACATAACTTGAAACCTTGCACACATACACACACTCACATTATGTTTGGGTCTTGATGTGGGCATGCATTTAGGGGGAGTGAGTCTTAATTTTCTATTTTTGAGCTTACAAAGTACGCATAAATCAATTTCTGTCCACAAGTAGTATATGTAATGCTTGTAGGCAACTATGTTCGTACTTTTTGTGAGAAACCATGAAAAATCATCATCTCATCAGCAAAAATTTCAGAACCAGCCTCTGCCTCCTCCTCTCTCTCGGTTGTCCGACGTGTCTCGGACGTCCGACGGCAAATCCCATTCCGGTCGTCCGACCAGTGTCGGTCGTCCGATGGCACAATCCTCTCCGGATGTCCGGCGCCTGTCGGACGTCCGACGCTTCGGGGCATATAAATAGCTGGGCGCGGGGCTGGGCTTTGCCCTAGCCCTCACGCGCCCCCTTTTTCCCCTACCGCCGCCGCCGCCAGCTCCAGGAGCACTCGCCAGTGCCGCCCTTCCCGAGATCTGCCCGATCTCCTCCGCGGATCCTTATCTCCTTCCTCTTCTTCCTCCGCGGGATCCGTCTACATGTATCTCCTTCGTTTCCCCTCGCGTTTGGTTCCCTCTCTCTCCCAAGTCTCCATGTTAGTTCCTATGGTTTGACCATGTTCGTTCCTCATTTGGGGTTTCCATCCGTATAGGTTATTGTGCACCATGCCCAAGACCAAGCACGCCGCACGGAAGAACGTTGCTGGGTCATCCTCTCGCGCCCCTACTAGCACGGGGTCGGACTCCGACGGGCCACGTCGTCCCTTCAAACGGACTGCCCGGCGTTCTCCGCCTCCACAGCTCCCCTCGTCGTCTGATGGTGATGACCCCGACTTCGAGGATGAGCTTGCCGCCGAGGATCTTCCTGACCAACCCGTCGATCGGAGGTCCAAGCCCAAGCCCGGGACTCACAGGGCGTCCTACATGCCACCACCTCCTCCTGCTCAGCCCGCAGGTGAAGCTCGTCGCATCTCACTAGAACCCCCTGCTACTTTAGGTCGTGCAATCACGAACTTCACCACACTTGGCGCGGCTTCATATCTCACTTTCTGCCGCGACATTGATCCGTACGCTGTCGTACGTGACTCTACGGACTCACGTTTCCGCACAAACGTCCAGGCGGCCATTTTTACCATAGTCATAGTTCCTAAGGGTTTATCTGTTCATCTCTATATAGATCTTGAGCATATTCGCATGCACCCGGCGAAATACCCGGGTGCCATTGAGCTTATTGAGGCATCGAGGCTTGCCGCCCCGTTTGCCTTTCATCGCGACTTTAATGCTGCTGCCATTCACCAGTTCTATGCCACATGCTACTTTGCTCCAAACCACACTGTTAGCTGGATCACCTCTGACGTTCGCTTCACAGCTTCTTATGATACATTTGTTGCCACACTTGGTTTCCCCAACTCCGGCTTAAAAAAACATAGGGATGATCCTAACCATGCGCCTAAGTCCATTGATGCGTGTGGGTATCTTCTCAAACCAGTAAGTGAGCTTGATGCGGATGAACACATGAAGGATCTTAATCAGGTATCCATCTGGCGCTCACCTTACTTCATCATCTTTCAGTGTCTTATCCGCACCCTCTATCCCAAGATGGGTGATGAGGGCTCTTGCAGTGGCTACTGCATTGACATCATGTCTCACTTATACGAGCACCCCAGGAGCAAAATTAATGTGCCTCACTTTCTATGGCATGAGATTTGGCTTGCTAGCTTTCAATACAAGCGAGCCTTTCCTCATGCCCCCTTCATCCAGGCTCTTATTAATCATGTTGGTGATTTCTCTGTTGCTGTCACTCACACACATCGCAAGTGGGTCATTCCCGCTCACATGGTGGATACCTATGCTCCCAAGAAAGCCCCATCCTCCACATCCACTCGCCGCACTGCTGCCCGGTCAGCCACCCCCTCATCTTGCTCCGCTCCTCTCGGTCGCATTGCCAAGTTCCTTGGCAAGGCACATTCTGCTATGATGAAGGCCGTCTCTTTCCAGTGTGGTCAAACCCATGATGTGGTTTCTCGCTTATTCTCCTCCAAGAATGCCCTCAAGGCTCGTCTGAGAGCCTCGGGCACTCTTGATGTGAGTGATGATGAGGCTCCTCCTGCTGCTCCTCCTTCTGATTTTGGCTTCCCATCTGGTCCTGAGTGGGCTAATTTCCTTGACGAGGCTGGTGGCAGTGGCTTGCCTGACGATGAGGATGATGCTGATGGTGATGCTGATGAGCTCTGAGCGTGGTTGGTGCTGTTGGTGCCTCCCTTTTTGGTACTTGGTGCCAAAGGGGGAGTAATGTATCGTAGTTTTTAGTCTTTGGAGATTTAATGTAATGGATAAACTCATGTATGGCTACTTACGAATGATTGTGATTGCTATGGATTGCTATGATATCATCATAGACTATTATGTTTTGCTCCACTACTTCTATGATGATCTATTGTCTTTCTATGATGATCTATTATCTTTACATGTTGATCCATTATATGTTCGATAAACACATTAAAGGGGAGCTCCGATATTTTATCATGCACATACTAAGGGGGAGCTCCGTACTGAATATCTCCTAGGCTATAATGTATGTTAAATCTTTTTGAGTCCTATGTATATGTTGTCATCAACTACCAAAAAGGGGGAGATTGAAAGTGCATGCTATGCCCCTAATCGACTTTTGGTGTTAATGACAACACATACATAGGAAACTAATCCTATTTGTTGAGTGTATCTCAGGATGGCAAGTACTTTAGTAGATTGAGTTATGTGCCAAAGGTGGTGTGAGAAGATCGGGATTTATATTTCAAGAAGACTCGGTATTGAGAAAAGATGATGTAGACTATCCTTTTGAGTTTACTATTATTGAGTATAGGGATCCCGCACTATTGAGAGGGGATCACAAGTTTTGCGATGAACTTCCTCATACCACATCTTCACTATCCTACCCAATACCACATATTCTCTACTCTGTTCCTATCTCAAAACATGTCTATTGCCTCGGACTTCCGGCTCCCTTCGGACGTCCGAGGGCCGGACGACCGGTAGGCTTCGGAAATCCGGAGCCCTCCACCAGAAGTATTTGAGTCATATAACTCGGAATTCCGGCTCCCTCTGGACATCCGAGGGCCGAACGTCCGACCAGCTTCGAAAATCCAAAGCCCTGCACCAGAAGAACATGAGCTCTATAACTCGGATTTCCGGATCCCTCCGGACGTCCGAGGGCCGGACGTCCGCCCTCTTTCGGAAATCCGGAACCTCCCACGAGAAGAAGTTGAGTCGAATAACTTGGATTTCCGGCCTTCTCCGGACGTCTGGTCGCTGTTCAAATTCACAGTGTTTCCAGTCATAGCTAAAGCCCTCGGACGACCGACCCCTGTCGGACGTCCGACCCCTTGCGGACGACCGGACTTCCGAGAACTGCCGGACGTCCGGACCCTGTGTGACTTAAAGTGTCCCCAACGACTGTTTTACACTCCCCACTATATATACCCCTCACCCACTTCGTGAGTGGGTGTTCAACACTGCTAGCATACATCCAAGAACACCTTTCTTCTCACTCACTCTTGTCTACACCAAATCTTAGATCCCAAGAGCATTTGTGAGTCCCTTTGAGTGTTGTTCCAATCAAAAGATAGATCGTCTCCCTCTCCTCCTTCCCACCAAAGTGATTTGTGATTTGAGCAGGTTTTGAACAATCCCCGTGATCTTGTTACTCTTGGAGGTTGGAGACTCCTAGGCGGTAGGAGTGTTCGGAGAGGAATCAAACCATTGTGATTTCCCCCGGAAAGTTTGTGAAGGTTTGGAAGCCACCTCAAGGCATACCACTAGAGGTTGAGAAACGCCTTCGTGGAGTTATCTCAAAGGGAGAATAGGGTGAGCCTTCGTGGCGTTGGTGTGCTTTCGTGGTAACATCCGCCCCTCTAACGGTGACGTAGCTTCCTTCCAAGGAAGTGAACATCGGGATACATCCTTGTCTCTCCTGGAGTTTCGGTTATTCCTAACCCTAACTCTCTATTTGTGTTAATCCTTATTACGTACTTGTATTTGATTATTGTTTACCGCTTGTCTTACTTCACTCTAAATAGCTTACTCCTTGTCATAGCAATTATTAGGCCTACACTCATATTCCGCACTTTTGCCTAAAATTGCTAAGTAATTATAAAAATTTGGAATTGTACCTATTCACCCCCCTCTAGGTCCATCTCGATCCTTTTCAATGGTATAGATGCACTTTCACCTTCCACCATTTCTAGCCTCTCTAGTACCGCGCAATTTTCGCCGGTGCACAAACCCACCATATGCCTTCCTCAAAACAGCCACCATACCTACCTACTATGGCATTTTCATAGCCATTCCGAGATATATTGCCATGGAACTCCCACCGTTCCGTCTCATGACTTGTGCCGTCACTCTCATATTGCCATTACATGATCGTAAGATAGCTAGCGAGATGTTTCAACGTCATACGCCAAGCTAGATCGTTGCACATCCCGGTACACTGCCGGAGGCATTTCCTATAGAGTCATCATTGTTCTGAGCTTTTGAGGTGTGAGTAAATAAAAGTGTGATGATCGTTATTATTAGAGAATTGTCCCATGTGAGGAAATAAAAAAAAGAGGCCAAAGAGCCCAAATAAAAATAAAAAAGAGGCCAAAGAGCCCAAATAAAAATAAATAAATAAAAGAGAGAAAAAGAGAGAAGGGACAATGCTACTATCTTTTTCCACACTTGTGCTTCATAATATCAGCATGTTCTTCATGATTGAGAGTCTCTTGTTTTGTCACCACCATATAATAGTGGGAATCTTCATTATGTAACTTGGCTTGTATATTCCAATGATGGGCTTCCTCAAAATTGCCCTAGGTCTTCGTGAGCAAGCAAGTTGGATGCACACCCACTAGTTCTCCTTTTGAGCTTTCACATACTTATAACTCTAGTGCATCCTTTGTATGGCAATCCCTACTCATTCACATTGATATCTATTAATGGGCATCTCCATAGTCCTTTGATACGCCGAGTCAATGTGACCATGTCCTCCTTTTTGTCTCACAACCACCACCACACTCTATTCCACCTATAGTGCTATATCCATGGCTCACGCTCATGTATTGGGTGATAGTTGAAAAAAGTTTGAGAAAGTAAGAGTGCGAAAACAATTACTTTGCCAATACCGGGGTTGTGCATGATTTAAATTAGTTGTGTGGGGATGATGGAGTATAGCCAGACTATATGATTTTGTTGGGATAACTTTCTTTGGCCTTGTTATTTCGAAAGTTCATGATTACCTTGCTAGTTTGCTTGAAGTATTATTGTTTTCATGTCAATAGCAAACTATTGTTTTGAATCTTATGGATCTGAACATTCATGTCACATGAAATAAGTTACAAAGGACAACTATGCTAGGTAGCATTCCACATCAAAAAATCAGTCTTTATCACTTCCCTACTCGAGGACGAGCAGGAGTTAAGATTGGGGATGCTTGATACGTCTCCAACGTATCTATAATTTTTGATGGTTCCATGTTATTATCTTGTCAAACTTTGGATGTTTTGTATGCCTTTTATATCTTTTTTGAGACTAACTTATTAACTCAGTGCCAAGTGCGAGTTCCTATTTTTTCCGTGTTTTTGACCCTTTTCAGAGGAGGTTTAAACGGTTTCCAAACGGAATAAAACTTCCGAAAAGATTTTTTCCGGAGCAGAAGATACGCACGAGACTTGAGAACCAAGGCAGGGGCCAGCAAGGGACCCCACAAGCCCTCTAGGCGCGTCTAGGGGGGCGCGCCTAGCACGCTTGTGGCCCCCTTGTGGCTCGCCTGCCCTATGATACGTCTCCATCGTATCTACTTTTCCAAACTCTTTTGCCCTTGTTTTGGACTCTAATTTGCATGATTTGAATGGAACTAACCTGGACTGACGCTGTTTTCAGCAGAATTGCTTTGGTATTGTTTTTGTGCAGAAATGAAAGTTCTCAGAACGTCCTGAAAATTTACGGAGAATATTTCTGGAAAATATGAAAAATACCTGCGCAAAGATCCACCGGAGGGGATGGGCCAGTGGGCCACAAGTCCTGTAGCCGCCACCCCCTGGTGGCGGCTAGGAAGCTTGTGGGGCCCACGTGGCTCTGCCGCCTGATGTCGACTACGCAACCTTCTCCTTGTAGACGTTGTTGGGCCTCCAAGCGTAGAGGTTTGTAGGACAGTAGCAATTTTCCCTCAAGTGGGTGACCTAAGGTTTATCAATCCGCAGGAGGCGTAGGATGAAGATGGTCTCTCTCAAGCAACCCTGCAACCAAATAACAAAGAGTCTCTTGTGTCCGCAACACACCCAATACAATGGTAAGTTGTATGGGTCCACTAGTTCGGCGAAGAGATAGTGATACAAGTGCAATATGGATGGTAGGTATAGGTTTTTGTAATCTGAAATTACAAAAACAGCAAGGTAACAAATGGTAAAAGTGAGCACGAACGGTATTGCAATGCGTGGAAATAAGTCCTAGGGTTCATACTTTCACTAGTGAAGTTCTCTCAACAATGATAACATAATTGGATCATATAACTAGCCCTCAACATGCAACAAAGAGTCACTCCAAAGTCACTATTAGCGGGGAACAAACAAAGAGATTATTGTCGGGTACGAAACCACCACAAAGTTATTCTTTCTGATCGATCTATTCAAGAGTCCGTAGTAAAATAACACAAATCTATTATTTCCGTTCGATCCATCATTGAGTTCGTACTAGAATAACACCTTAAGATACATATAAACCAAGACCCTAATGTCACCTAGATACTCCATTGTCACCTCAAGTATTCGTGGGCATGATTATACGATATGCATCACACAATCTCAGAATCATCTATTCAACCAACACATAGAACGTCAAAGAGTGCCCCAAAGTTTCTACCAGAGAGTCAAAACGTGTGCCAACCCCTGTGCATAGGTTCCCAATGTCATGAACCCGCAAGTTGATCACCAAAACATACATCAAGTACTCACATGAATCCATGTGTGCCAACCCATATGCATAGGTTCCCAATGTCACAAACCCACAAGTTGATCACATCAGATAGACAAGTGCAAGACATACATCAAGTGTTCTCAAAGACTCAAATCCGATAAGATGACTCCAAAGGGGAAACTCAATTCATTACAAGAGGGAGAGGGGGAAGAACATCATAAGATCCAACTATAGTAGCAAAGCCCATGGTACATCGAGATCAAGACATCTCAAGAACACGAGAGAGAGAGATCAAACACATAGCTACTGGTACATACCCTCAGCCCCGAGGGAGAACTACTCCCTCCTCGTCATGGAGATCGTCGGGATGATGAAGATGGCCACCGGAGATGGATTCCCCCTCCAGCAGGGTGCTCGAACGGGCTCCAGATTGGTTTTTGGTGGCTACAGAGGTTTGCGGCGGCGAAACTCCCGATCTAGGTTTCTTTTTGGGGGTTTCTGAATTTATAGGAATTTATGGCGGTGGAATTGCGTCAGTTAGGCCTACGAGGAGGTAACAAGCCTGCGCGCCACCACCCGGGGGGGGGGGGGGTGGTGGTGGTGGCGTGAGGGCTTGTGACTCCCTCGTGGCCCATCTGGCCTTCTCCCAAAGCTTCGGGGGTCTCTTTTGGTCCAAAAAAATCATCGTAAAGTTTCATTCCATTTGGACTCCGTCTGAAAATGGGCCAAAAACACGGAAAAAACAGAAACTGGCACTTGGCACTAAGTTAATAGGTTTGTCCCAAAAAGATATAAAATAGCATATTCATGCATATAAAACATCCAAAGTTGACAAGATAATAGCATGGAACCATAAAAAATTATAGATACGTTGGAGACGTATCACCGCCCCCAATTCCAGCTCTATAAATTCACTTTCATCCTAGAAAAAATCAAGAGAGAAGATTTCGTCGCGTTTGTGATACGGAGGCGCCGCCACATCCTGTTCTTCATCTAGAGGGAAGATCTGGAGTCCGTTTTGGGCTCCGGAGAGGGGAAATCGTCGCCATCATCATCATCAACCTTCTTCCCTCTCCAATTCCATGAAGCTCTTCGTCGTTCGTGAGTAATCTATTCGTAGGCTCGCTGGGCGGTGATGAGTAGGATGAGATCTATCATGTAATCCAGTTAGTTTTGACGGGGATTGATCCCTAGTATCCACTATGTTCTGAGATTGATGTTGCTACTACTTTTCCAGGCTTAATGCTTGTCACTAGGGCCCAAGTGCCATGATTTCAGATCTGAAATTATTATGTTGTCACCAATATATGTGTGTTTTAGACCCGATCTTGCAAGTTGTAGTTACCTACTATGTGTTATGACCCGGCAACCCCGGAGTGACAATAACCGGAACCACTCCCGGTGATGACCATAGTTTGAGGAGTTCATGTGTTCACCAAGTGCTAATACGTTGGTCCGGTTCTTTATTAAAAGGAGAACCTTAATATCCCGTAGTTTCCTTTTGGACCCCGTTGCCACGAGAGGGATGGACAATAGATGTCATGCAAGTTCTTTTCCCTAAGCACGTATGACGACACACGGAATGCATGCCTACATCACATTGACGAATGGGAGCTAGCCACATATCTCTCCGTGTTATAACTGTTGCATGATGAATATTATCCAAACAAATCACCGACCCATTGCCTACGAGTTTGTCCCACTGTTGCTTCTGCTGTTACTTGTTTTGCTCTGCTGCTGTTACTACTGTTGTTGCTGCTGTTACTTGCTCTGCTGTTACTTGCTACTGTTGATACTTTGCTTGCAGATATTAATCTTTCAGGTGTGGTTGAATCTGACACATTCAGCTGCTAATACTTGAGAGTATCCTCTCACTTCCTATTGGCTAACCAACAAATTTTGGTTGAATACTCTACCCTCAAAAACTGCCTCGATCCCACGCGTTGGTGGGTTATTGCAAGACAATTTCTAATTGTTGAGCAATCGAGAATAGCAGTCGTCTAGCCATTGCTAGAGATTGCCAATCAGCATTTTTTGGCACCGTTGCCGGGGAGGGATTGCTATATTCTCTGAGTTACTTGGCATTTATATGTGCTGATCACTATGAAGAATCTGAAGGATCCGATAACCAAAGTCTTGCCCTCAACCACGAGGGGAGGTAAGGAATTGCCATCTAGCTCTGCACTTGATTCACCTTCAGTTATGAGTAAGTTTGCGACATCACCTCGTGCTAGAAATCTTGATATGTCGCATGTGCTTGATGATGCTTATGATACTGCTAGAGATGCTTTGCCTGATACTGCTAGAGATGCTTTGACTGATATTGCTAGATATGCTATGCCTGATACAGCTTTGCGTGATACTGCTAGAGATGCTATGCCTGATACTGCTTTGCGTGATGATGCTAGATATGCTATTATGCCTGATGATGCTATGCTTGATACTGCTAGAGATACTACTTTGCCTGATGTTCCACTAGGGGTATTCCTTGATGCTCATATTGCTAGAGTTACTGCCAATGCTCGTGATGCTTCTGAAACTACCGATACTATTGAGATAGAACCTGCTTTTGCTCCTGCTAGATCTAGCTCTCCTAGATATGAATTGCCTGATATACCTGAGGGTTATGTTATGGAGGGAGAGACAGCTGAGGATTTTCTTGCATGTAAGGATGCCTATGACGCTGAGAAATTACTTCTCAAGTGGAAGGAAAAATCTCTGAAAGCTAGGATGAAATACGACCCGAAGTTTGCCACTTCACCTATCTTTATCACCGATAAGGATTATGAATTATTTGTCGATCCTGAGATAATCTCTCTAGTCGAATCTGATCCTTTCCACGGTTATGAGTCTGAGACGATCGTAGCCCATCTTACCAGACTGCATGATATAGCCATCCTTTTCACTAGTGAGGAGAAGATCCGTCACTACTATATCCTTAAGCTGTTTCCTTTCTCTCTAAAGGATGACGCTAAAGCCTGGTTCACCTACCTTGCTCCTGGATGTGTGAGTAGTCCCCAGGATATGGTCTATTACTTTTGTGAGAAATATTTCCATGCCCATAAGAAGCAAGCTGCCTTTCAGGAAATATAAAACTTTGCTCAACTCCAAGAAGAGAGTCTCCCACAAGCTTGGGGGAGGCTCGTCCAGCTACAGAATGCTTTGCCTGATCACCCTCTTAAGAAGAACGAGATACTTGATATCTTCTATAACGGACTTACCGATGCCTCTAGAGACCACCTAGATAGTTGTGCCGGTTGTGTTTTTAGGGAACGAACTGTAGAATAAGCTGAGACCCTACTGAATAACATCTTGATCAATGATAATGCTTGGACTATTCCCGAACCACCTCCTAAGCCAACTCCAAAGAAAAGAGGTATTCTATTCCTCAGTCCCGAAGATATGCAAGAAGCCAAGAAATCTATGCAAGAGAAAGGCATTAGATCTGAAGATGTCAAAAATCTACCACCCATCCAAGAGCTCCATGGTCTCGATAACCCGATAGAGGGGGTAGAAGTAAATTCTCTGCGTAGGTTTGATGAGAGTGATATTCCTTTTGACAGACCTGCTAGCTTATGCTTTGATGAATTTGACAACTTTGTTGCCAAACAACAGAGTTTTAATAATTATGTTAGCAGACATTTGGAACAAAGTACTCGTATGCTTAGCCATTTAAGTGCTTGTGTAGACAGAAATGTCAATCATGTGAAGCTTGTGAGTAAACATGCCTCTATGATTACTACTCAGGTAGAACAAGTACTTAAAGCTCAGAATGACCTGCTCAATGAATTAAATGACAACTCTGTCAGAGTCATTACTAGAGGAGATAAAATGACTCAGGAACCTTTGTATCCTGAAGGTCATCCTAAGAGAATTGATCAAGATTCTCAAGGAACTAATGTTGATACACCGAGTCATCCTAAGGAGAAGAAGAAGGATGATAGAAACGTACATGCCAATTCACCAAATACCGTCACACCTGAAGAACCTAATGATATTTCTGCGTCTGATGCAGAAACACAATCTCGTGATGAACATGAACCTGGTGACAATATGGACAGCGATGTTCATAATAATGCTCAACCTATCAATGATGAGTATGTGGAGATTGAACCTATGGTTAATCCTGGTAACCCACAACCTAAGAGATACGATAAAAATGGCTTCACTGCTAGGAAGCATGGTAAAGAAAGGGAGCCATGGGTTTAGAGATCTATGCCTTTCCTCGTAAGCCATCCAAGAAAAAGGATGATGAGGATTTTGAGCGCTTCATTGAGATGATAAGACCCATCTTTCTGCAGATGCGGTTAACTGATATGCTCAAAATGTCTCCGTATGCCAAGTAAATGAAAGATATCGTGACTAATAAATGGAAGATACCAGAGCTTGATATCTCCACCATGCTTGCCAATTACACTTTCAAAGGTGGAACTCCTAAGAAACTTGGTGATCCTGGAGTGCCCACTATACCTTGTTCCATTAAAGGAAACTACGTAAGAACTGCCTTATGTGACCTTGGAGCCGGTGTTAGTGTTATGCCGCTCTCTCTTTATCGTAGACTTGAATTGGAGAAGTTGACACCCACTGGAATTTCTCTGCAAATGGCCGACAAATCAACTGCTTTCCCTATCGGCATTTGCGAGGATGTGGCTGTTGTGGTTGCTAACACCACTATCTTAACAGACTTTGTTATCTTGGATATTCCCGAGGACGATGCCATGGTTGTCATCCTCGGAAGACCCTTTTTGAACACTGCAGGGGCTGTTATAGATTGCAACAAAGGCAATGCCACTTTCCATGTCAACGGTAATGAGCATACAGTGCACTTTTCGAAGAAACGATATCAAGTACATTGCATCAATGCTATCGAAAAGACTTCATCGATTCTTATTGGGAGCTTTGAATGCCCTATTCCTCGTGTCAAGATGAAGTATGATTTGCTTGTTGGGGAGATACATATCACCATTGAGGTGACTTAGCGGCTATTTGAAAATTCTCCGTTCTCTCTTGCGATTCTAAAAGGTTTTGTCATGAGGACTTGATCAACTCCATTGACGGAATTCTTTCGATGACCATGAAATGGATGAATCGAAGAGTCACATACCTCTGTTTTGAACTTTCATTTTCTGTTGCTTAGAAGAAAAATGATAGGTTTAGTTTAGCTTTTCCTGTTTTCTGTTTTAGCGTCCCGGAGAAAAATACCCTGAAAATAAAAGTTCTCCGATGGTCCTGAAAATCTAGTATGATTTTTTCTTGAATATTTGAAAAATACTGGGCCTGAGAGCTGGCCTGGGGGCTAGACCAGTGGGCCACAAGCCCTGCAGCCGCCGCCCCTCGTGGCGGCTAGCAAGCTTGTGGGGCCCACAGGGACCCCCTCCACTCATTCGAGCTCCCATCCTCTTCTTCCACCTCCAGAAAAAATTGTTTCACAGCTCAAACCCGTGTTCTTGCTCATTTGGCTGTGATTTTCGTTCTCCTTGCTCAAAGCACCATTCTCCGAACCGTTTTGGGGAAATTACTCCTCGGTAAGTGACTCCTCCGTTGGTCCAATTAGTTTTTGCTCTAGTGCTTTATCCTTCGCGTATTCTTGCTACCTTGGTGACCCTGTTCTTGAGCTAGAAATGTTGATTTAGCTGGTCCCAAGTAGTTTTAGCGCGTGATACGGTCTCTAGGCACTAGTAGGAGTAGTTGATACGAGTTGGGTTAATCTTTATTCACTTTTCTTTCCAATTCTCTAAAAATTTCAGAATTTTTTCAGAGCTAGAAAAAGGAAAAGATGAGGAGGTTCTTGAGAGGCTCTTCAAGCTGTAACCCCAAGGAGGATGAGAAGAACCACCCCAAGTACGTAGTTCCTCGAGTCACAGAAGTTCGATCGTGCGAATGGCCAAGTGATGAATTTTTGCGCGCCACTGGGCTTTATGAAAACTTTTATTACTTGGTGGAGAACGCAGGTCTTACTGCGTTCGTTGAAGATAAGTGCTCACAATACCTCCTCCTCACCAATATTTTCATTCAAAGCTTCAACTTTTATCCGAGGAAGAATCCTCCCGTGGTTGAGTTCATGATCTACGACATCCCCCAGTGCATGACACTACAGGATTTTTGCAATGTATGCAAATTACCTTATGTTGGGGATATCCATGACCCTCGTCCATGGGACTTGGAGGATTTCATTGGTACTATTGCTGTTGGAGAGGAGAGAGGAGTGTCTCGCGCTAGAATTGCTAGCATACATTTTCCTGTGCTTCGGTACTTCTCACTATTTGTGGGAAAATGTTTGATTGGCTGTGGGGAGGCTGGATCACTTAGTTCTCCAGACCTTGCGGTTTTGCGCTAAGGCCTTTATAACGATAAGACTTATAGCCTAGGTGTTATAGTAGCCCAGCGGTTGAACACCAACCGTTCCAAGGGTGTCGTCTATGGAGGTATCTATGCTACCCGTCTTGCCAGACACTTTTAGATACCCATTAGACTGGGAGAGGAAGAAGAGATGCTTCTCCCTAAGAAATATCTGGATTATGACAGCATGGTTCGCCATGATTTTCTGGATAGAGATGCTAGTAGATGAATGATTTATAACCTGGTATTTAGTCAGGGTACTCGAGAGACTACTACTTTGCCTGCTCCTTCTTTGTTCGATCTTCATGTAGGCAGGTACACTATTATGCCCTCGGACACCTACGCATATTGGGGCTTGGCCCAACCATAGGTGCCCGTGCCCGAGCCGCCAGTCGAGTACCAGACGCCAATTTATCAGTGGGAGCCAGAGGAGCTCACACAGCAGTGGCATCCACAGTCTGCTCTGGAGTATCCCGGAGCTGGTTATTTCCCACCATGGGAGTAGACCAAGCTAGGCCAAAAGCCTAAGCTTGGGGGAGTACGTGTTCTCACCGACCTTACATTCATGCTTATGCTTTCACTTTGTTAGCCGGTGTTTACACTTTCCCACTGTATTATCCATGCTACTTTATTTTCGTTTTCTTGTTTTGTGTCATTTTGAGAAAACCCAAAAGGATTTTCCTTTCTTCTTTTGCTTGTTGGGAGCTTTCCCGTGTAAATAGTTTTATTTTCTTTGGGTCAAGGTAGAAGATATTGATTACAATGTTTAGTGGTTCTTGCATGCATACCTGTTTAGCTTTCAAAGAGCCATATTACTTTGTCTTCTCCTTTGTGTTTGCCTGCAGATTCAGCTTAGTCCAATGCACGAGCACTCTTATTATTGTTCACATCGTTCGATTGTGCAAATGAAAGGCAATAATGATGATATATGATGAAGTGACTGAGACTGGAAAAGCTGGTATGAACTCTATCTATTTTGTTTTTGTAAATATGACTAGCTTGTCATCCCAGATTTAGCTTTGTTGTGAGAGAACCATGTTTGCAATGACAACTTAGAGATCATAGTTTCTGATGCCATGCTTAACTAGCTGAGAGTTTATAATGGTTTGTCTTGAATGCCAACATAGATTTTGAGATGACTATGATGTAGTATGATAGGATGATATTCTCCTTTGAATGATTCAAGTGGCTTGACTTGGCGCATGTTCATGCATGTAGTTGAAACAAAATCAACATAGCCCCTATGATGTTCGTGTTCATGGTGATTTATATCTTGTTCATGCTTGCATTCAATGTTAGTCAAACTAATTGCATCTTGATGACTTTTGTTGCTCTCTAGTTGGTCGCTTCCCAGTCTTTTGCTAGCCTTCACTTGTACTAAGCGGAATACTACTTGTGCATCCACTTCCATAAACCCAAAAATTTTACCATAAGAGTCCACCATACCTACCTATTTGCGGTATCTACCTGCCGTTCCAAGTAAATTTGCATGTGCCACTCTCTAAACCTTCAATAAATAATCTATTTTGCCTGCCCGAACCGCTCATGTGGTGACAGGGGGCTATTGGTATCTTCCATGCTAGGAGTGTTATCCTCGACATGTGTTTATTCACTGTCATTCACGAGAAAGGGGCCGGTAATTGGAATGCCCAGTTCCACGCTTAAATCGAAAACATAACTGTAAAAGAAGACTCCCCTCAGATTGATGTTAGTATGGACGGTACCCGAGGATTCGGCTAGCCATGGAGTGTGATTGATTGGTGGTGGGGGAGTTAAAACTTTACTTTTCTGTTTGGGAACCGCCTATAGCATGAGTAGCATGGAAGATATTGAGAACTCTTGGTCATTGCGTTGACAATGAAAGCATGCCACCCAAAATTATTATCTCCATTTTCAAAGCTTGAGCTCTGGCACCTCTGCAAATCAATGCTTCCCTCTGCGAAGGGCCTGTCTATTTATTTTCCTATTGAGGCATCCTATTCTTATATAAGCACCAATTAGAGAGCACCTCTGTCATTTTTATGCTTTGATTTTGATTGTTATTGAGTATGACTATGACTGGATCTTCGTATCTATGAATTACAATGTTTAGTCAGCCCTTGATCTTTGAAAGTGCTATGCATTTATGTTTTGCGGTCTCAGAAAGGGCTAGCGAGATACCACCTATTCATATTGCTTCATGCTTGTTCTGATTGAAGTGTTGGTATTTGAAACTCATTATTATTTGCTCGTTAGCTGATTATGCCATTGATATTAGTTTACCGTGAGACCTTTGAATCACTTGCTTATGTGGTTAACTTGTGATCTTGCTGAAATTTTGGTTATGAGTTAGACATAGTTGCAACAACAACATCAAATAGAGTTTGTCAAAGTTTTTCTTTCTCTCTTAGTTTGTCAACTGAGTTGCTTGAGGACAAGCAAGGTTTTAAGCTTGGGGGAGTTGATACGTCTCCATCGTATCTACTTTTCCAAACTCTTTTGCCCTTGTTTTGGACTCTAATTTGCATGATTTGAATGGAACTAACCTGGACTGACGCTGTTTTCAGCAGAATTACTTTGGTGTTGTTTTTGTGCAGAAATGAAAGTTCACAGAACGTCTTGAAAATTTACGGAGAATATTTCTTGAAAATATGAAAAATACCTGCGCAAAGATCCACCGAAGGGGATGGGCTAGTGGGCCACAAGACGTGTAGCTGCCACGCCCTGGTGGCGGCTAGCAAGCTTGTGGGGCCCACGTGGCTCTGCCGCCCCCAATTCCAGCTCTATAAATTCACTTTCGTCCCAGAAAAAATCAAGAGAGAAGATTTCGTTGCGTTTGCGATACGGAGGCGCCGCCACATCCTGTTCTTCATCTCGAGGGCAGATCTGGAGTCCGTTTTGGGCTCCGGAGAGGGGAAATCATCGCCATCGTCATCATCAACCTTCTTCCCTCTCCAATTCCATGAAGTTCTTCGTCGTTCGTGAGTAACCTATTCATAGGCTCGCTGGGCGGTGATGAGTAGGATGAGATCTATCATGTAATCGAGTTAGTTTTGACGGGGATTGATCCCTAGTATCCACTATGTTCTGAGATTGATGTTGCTACTACTTTGCCATGCTTAATGCTTGTCACTAGGGCCCGAGTGCCATGATTTCAGATCTGAAATTATTATGTTGTCACCAATATATGTGTGTTTTAGATCCGATCTTGCAAGTTGTAGTTACCTACTACGTGTTATGACCCGACAACCCTAGAGTGACAATAACCGGAACCACTCCCAGTGATGACCATAGTTTGAGCAGTTCATGTGTGCACCAAGTGCTAATGCATTGGTCCAGTTCTTTATTAAAAGGAGAACCTTAATATCCCGTAGTTTCCTTGCAACTCCCACCGTTCCGTCTCATGACTTGTGTCGTCACTCTCATATTGCCATTACATGATCGTAAGATAGCTAGCGAGATGTTTCAACGTCGTACGCCAAGCTAGATCGTTGCACATCCCGGTACACTGCCGGAGGCATTTCCTATAGAGTCATCATTGTTCTGAGCTTTGAGGTGTGAGTAAATAAAAGTGTGATGATCATTATTACTAGAGCATTGTCCCATATGAGGAAATAAAAAAAGAGAGGCCAAAGAGGCCAAATAAAAATAAAAAAGAGGCCAAAGATCCCAAATAAAAATAAATAAATAAAAGAGAGAAAAAGAGAGAAGGGACAATGCTACTATCTTTTTCCACACTTTTGCTTCATAATATCAGCATGTTCTTCATGATTGAGAGTCTCTTGTTTTTTCACCACCATATACTAGTGGGAATCTTCATTATGTAACTTGGCTTGTATATTCCAATGACGGGCTTCCTCAAAATTGCCCTAGGTCTTCGTGAGCAAGCAAGTTGGATGCACACCCACTAGTTCTCCTTTTGAGCTTTCACATACTTATAACTCTAGTGCATCCTTTGTATGGCAATCCCTACTCATTTACATTGATATCTATTAATGGGCATCTCCATAGTCCTTTGATACGCTGAGTCAATGTGACCATGTCCTCCTTTTTGTCTCACAACCACCACCACACTCTATTCCACCTATAGTGCTATATCCATGGCTCACGCTCATGTATTGGGTGATTGTTGAAAAAGGTTTGAGAAAGTAAGAGTGCGAAAACAATTACTTGGCCAATACCGGGGTTGTGCATGATTTAAATTAGTTGTGTGGGGATGATGGAGTATAGCTAGACTATATGATTTTGTTGGGATAACTTTCTTTGGCCTTGTTATTTCGAAAGTTCATGATTACCTTGCTAGTTTGCTTGAAGTATTATTGTTTTCATGTCAATAGCAAACTATTGTTTTGAATCTTACGGATCTGAAGATTCATGTCACATGAAAGAAGTTACAAAGGATAACTATGCTAGGTAGCATTCCACATCAAAAATTCAGTCTTTATCACTTCCCTACTCGAGGACGAGCAGGAGTTAAGCTTGGGGATGCTTGATACGTCTCCAATGTATCTATAATTTTTGATGGTTCCATGCTATTATCTTGTCAGACTTTGGATGTTTTGTATGCCTTTTATATCTTTTTAGAGACTAACTTATTAACTCAGTGCCAAGTGCCAGTTCCTATTTTTTCCGTGTTTTTGACCCTTTTCAGAGGAGGTTTAAATGGTGTCCAAACGGAATAAAACTTCCGAAAAGATTTTTTCCGGAACAGAAGATACGCACTAGACTTGAGAACCAAGGTAGGGGCGAGTAGGGTACCCCACAAGCCCCCTAGGCGCTTCTAGGGGGGCCCGCGCCTAGCAGGCTTGTGGGCCCCCTGTGGCGCGCCTGCCTTATGATACGTCTCCATCGTATATACTTTTCCAAACTCTTTTGCCCTTGTTTTGGACTCTAATTTGCATGATTTGAATGGAACTAACCTCGACTAATGCTGTTTTCAGGAGAATTGCTTTGGTGTTGTTTTTGTGCAGAAATGAAAGTTCTCAGAACGTCCTGAAAATTTACGGAGAATATTTCTGGAAAATATGAAAAATACCTGCGCAGAGATCCACCAGAGGGGATGGGCAAGTGGGCCACAAGCCGTGTAGCCGCCACCCCCTGGTGGCGGCTAGCAAGCTTGTGGGGCCCACGTGGCTCTGCTGGCCCCAATTCCAGCTCTATAAATTCACTTTCATCCCAGAAAAAATCAAGAGAGAAGATTTCGTCGCGTTTGCGATACGGAGGCGCCGCCACATCCTGTTCTTCATCTGGAAGGCAGATCTGGAGTCCGCTTTGGGCTCCGGCGAGGGGAAATCGTCACCATCGTCATAATCAACCTTCTTCCCTCTCCAATTCCATGAAGCTCTTCGTCGTTCGTGAGTAATCTATTCATAGGCTTGCTGGGCCGTGATGAGTAGGATGAGATCTATCATGCAATCGAGTTAGTTTTGACGGGGATTGATCCCTAGTATCCACTATGTTCTGAGATTGATGTTGCTACTCCTTTGCCATGCTTAATGCTTGTCACTAGGGCCCGAGTGCCATGATTTCAGATCTGAAATTATTATGTTGTCACCAATATATGTGTGTTTTATATCCGATCTTGCAAGTTGTAGTTACCTACTATGTGTTATGACCCGGCAACCCCGGAGTGACAATAACCGGAACCACTCCCGATGATGACCATAGTTTGAGGAGTTCATGTGTGCACCAAGTGCTAATGTGTTGGTCCGGTTCTTTACTAAAAGGAGAACCTTAATATCCCGTAGTTTCCTTTTGGACACCGCTGCCACGGGAGGGATGGCCAATAGATGTCATGCAAGTTCTTTTTCCTAAGCATGTATGACGACACACGTAATGCATGCCTACATCACATTGACGAACGGGAGCTAGCCACATATTTCTCCATGTTATAACTGTTGCATGATGAATATCATCCAAAGAAATCATCGACGCATTGCCTACGAGTTTGTCCCACTGTTGCTGCTGCTGTTACTTGTTTTGCTCTGCTGCTGTTACTACTGTTGCTGCTGCTGTTACTTGTTTTGCTTTGCTGCTATTACTTGTTTTGCTCCGCTGCTGTTACTACTGTTCCTGCTGCTGTTACTTGCTACTGTTGATACTTTGCTTGCAGATATTAATCTTTCAGGTGTGGTTGAATCTGACACATTCAGCTGCTAATACTTGAGAGTATCCTCTCACTTCCTATTGGCGAACCAACAAATTTGGGTTGAATACTCTAGCCTCGAAAACTGCCTCGATCCCACACGTTGGTGGGTTATTGCAAGACAATTCCTAATTGTTGAGCAGTCGAGAATAGCAGTCATCTAGCCATTGCTAGAGATTGCCAATCACCCTACCTCTTCCGCCTATAAATCCAGAAAAATTCCAAAACTGCAAGAGAGATCCACGAAAATACTTTTCCGCCGCCGCAAGCTTCTGTCTCCGCAAGATCCCATCTGGGGCACGTTCTGGTGCCCTGTCGGAGGGGGATTCAGATACGGAGGGCTTTTCATCAAGACCATGACCTCTCCGATGATGCGTGAGTAGTTCACCATAGACCTTCGGGTCCATAGCTAGTAACTAGATGGCTTCTTCTCTCTCTTGGATCTTCAATACAAAGTTCTCCATGATCTTCATGGAGATCTATCTGATGTAATCTTCTTTTGCGTTGTGTTTGTCGAGTTCCGATGAATTGTGGATTTATGATTAGATTATCAATGAATCTTATTTGAGTTTCTTCTGATCTCTTATATGCATGATTTCATATCCTTGTAATTCTCTTCGAGTTGTGGGTTTTGTTTGGCCAACTTGATCTATGATTCTTGCAATGAGACAAGTGCTTGGTTTTGGGTTCATACCATGCGGTGACCTCACCCAATGACAGAAGGGGTAGTGAGGAACGCATCATGTTGTTGCCATCAAGGGTAAAAAGATGGGGTTTTCATCATTGGTTTGAGTTTATCCCTCTACATCATGTCATCTTGCTTAAGGCGTTACTCTATTCGTCATGAACTCAATACACTAGATGCATGCTGGATAACGGTCGATGTGTGAAGTAATAGTAGTAGATGCAGAAAGTATCGGTCTACTTGTCTCGGATGTGATGCCTATATGTATGATCATTGCCTTAGATATCGTCATGACTTTGTGCGGTTCTATCAATTGCTCGACAGTAATTTGTTCACCCACCGTATTATTTGCTATTTTGAGAGAAGCCTCTAGTGAACACTATGGCCCCCAGGTCTACTTCACACCATATTTTCAGCCTTACAATTTTGCTTCATTGCACTTTCCTCCTTCAGATCTCACTTTGCAATCAATGTTGAAGGGATTGACAACCCCTTTATAGCGTTGGGTGCAAGCTCTTTTGTGTTTGCGCAGGTACTCTAGACTTGGCGCGATTCTCCTACTGGATTGATACCTTGGTTCTCAAACTGAGGGAAATACTTACTGCCCCTGTGATGCATCGCCCTTTCCTCTTCAAGGGAAAAAAAGCAACACAAGCTCAAGAGACGACAGAAGGATTTCTGTCGCCGTAGCAGTATGCTTGTGATATGATATGGCCAATGACGTGATGTGATATATTGGATGTATGAGATGATCATGTTGTAATAGTTAATATCGACTTGCACGTCGATGCTACGGCAACCGGCAGGAGCCATAGGGTTGTCTTTAAACTAACGTTTGTGTTTGTAGATGCGTTTACTATATTGCTAGGTCGTAGCTTTAGTAGTAATAGCATAGATAGGACGACAACCTCGATGGCGGAACGATGATGGAGATCATGGTGTGGCACCGGTGACAAGAAGATCATGCCGGCGCTTTGGTGATGGAGATCAATAAGCACAAGATGATGGCCATATCATGTCACTTATGAATTTCATGTGATGTTAATCCTTTTATGCACCTTATTTTGCTTAGAACGGCGGTAGCATTATAAGGTGATATCTCACTAAATTTTCAAGATGAAATTGTGTTCTCCCCGACTGTGCACCGTTGCGACAGTTCGTCGTTTCGAGACACCACGTGATGATCGGGTGTGATAGACTCAACGTTCACATACAACGGGTGCAAAACAGTTGCACACGCGGAACACTCGGGTTAAACTTGACGAGCCTAGCATGTGCAAACATGGCCTCGGAACACATGAGACCGAAAGGTCAAGCATGAATCTTATAGTTGATATGATTAGCATAGAGATGCTTACCACTAAAACTATTCTCAACTCACGTGATGATCGGACTTGATTTAGTGGATTTGGATCATGTACCACTCAAATGACTAGAGAGATGTACTTTTTGAGTGGGAGTTTATCAGTAATTTGATTAGTTAAACGCTAATTATCTTAAACATAGTCTAAGTCCACTTTGCAATATTTGTGTTGTAGATCAATGGCTCACGCAGTAGTCGCCCTGAATTTTAATACATTCCTAGAGAAAGCTAAGTTGAAAGATGATGGAAGCAACTTTGTAGACCGGGCTCGTAATCTAAAGCTACTCCTGCAAGCTAGGAAGAAGGATTATGTCCTTAATGCTGCGCTAGGAGATGAACCACCTGCTACGTCTAGCCAAGATGTTTCGAATGCCTCGTTAACACGTAAGGAGGACTACTCAGTAGTTTAATGTGCAGCCTTGTGTGGCTTAGAGCCGGGACTTCAACGTCGCTTTTAGCGTCATGGAGCATATGAGATGTTCCAAGAGTTAAAGTTTATCTTTCAGAAGAACGCCCGAATTGAGAGGTATGAGACCTCCGATAAATTCTATGCTTGCAAAATGGAGGAGAAGTCGTCTGTCAGTGAACATGCGCTCAAAATGTCTGGCTACTCAAACCGTCTAGCGGAGATGGGGATTGAACTCCCGCAAGAGGCTATCACTGACATAATTCTTCAATCACTGCCACCTAGCTATAAGAGCTTTGTGTTGAACTATAACATGCAAGGGATGAACAAGTCACCCGGTGAGTTATTCGCGATGCTGAAAGTTGCAGACTCAGAACTCCGGAAAGAGCATCAAGTGTTGATGGTCAATAAGACCACTGGTTTCAAGAGAAATGGCAAAGGCAAGAAGGGTAACTCCAAGAAGAGCGGCAAGCCTGTTGCCAATCCGACAAAGAAACCCAAGGTTGGACCTAAGCCTGGAATAGAGTGTTATTATTGCAAGGGACTGGGTCACTGGAAGCGCAACTGCCCCAAGTATTTGGCTGATAAGAAGGCGGCCAAGGAAAAATCAGGTATATTTGATATACATGTTATTGATGTGTACTTAACCAACTCTCGTAGTAGTGCCTGGGTATTCGATACCGGTTCTGTTGCTCATATTTGCAACTCGAAGCAGGAACTGCGGAATAAACGAAGGCTGGCGAAGGATGAAGTGACGATGCGCGTGGGAAATGGTTCCAAGGTTGATGCAATCGCCGTCGGCACAGTCTCACTTCAGTTACCATCAGGATTAGTTATGAACTTAAATAATTGTTATTTAGTGCCTCCGTTAAGCATGAACATTATATCCGGATCTTGTTTATTGCGAGATGGTTACTCGTTTAAGTCAGAGAATAATGGTTGTTCTATTTCTATGAGTAATATCTTGTATGGTCATGCACCCAATGTGAGAGGATTGTTCATATTGAATCTTGATAGCGATGATACACATATACATACCATTGAGCTCAAAAGATGTAGAGTTAACAATGATAGCGCCATGTTTTTGTGGCACTGCCACTTAGGTCATATTGGTGTAAAGCGCATGAAGAAACTCCATTCCGATGGGCTTTTGGAATCACTTGATTTTGAATCACTTGACACGTTCGAACCATGCCTCATGGGCAAGATGACTAATACTCCGTTCTCCGGAACAATGGAGCGTGCAAGTGACTTGTTGGAAATCATACATACCGATGTATGCGGTCTGATGAGTGTGGAGGCGCGCGGCGGATATCGTTATTTTCTCACCTTCGCTGACGATTTTGAGTAGGTATGGATATATCTACTTGATGAAGCACAAGTCTGAAATGTTTGAGAAGTTCAAGCAATTTCAGAGTGAAGTTGAAAATCATCGTAACAAGAAGATCAAGTTCCTATGTTCTGATCGTGGGGGTGAATATCTGAGTATCGAGTTTGGTCCTCACTTAAGACAATGTGGAATTGTTTCACAGTTGACACCGCCTGGAACACAACAACGTAATGGTGTGTCCGAACGTCGTAATCGTACTTTGTTAGAAATGGTGCAATCTGTGATGTCTCTTACCGATTTGCCGTTACCGTTTTGGGGTTATGCATTAGAGACAGTTGCATTCACTTTAAATAGGGCACCATCAAAATCCGTTGAGACGACATCATACGAGCTGTGAATGGCAAAAGACCGAAGTTGTCGTTTCTTAAAGTTTGGGGATGTGATGCTTATGTCAAAAAGCTTCAACCTGAAAAGCTGGAACCCAGAGCAAAAAAAGTGTGTCTTCATAGGACACCCAAAAGAGACAGTTGGGTACACCTTCTATCTCAAATCCGAGGGAAAAGTGTTTGTTGCTAAGAATGGAGCTTTTCTTGAGAAGGAATTTCTCTCGAAAGAATTGAGTGGGAGGAAGATAGAACTTGATGAGGTTGTCGAACCTCTAATCCTTCTAGATGGTGGTGCAGGGCAGGGGGGAAACCTGTGTCGAAGCGACGCTGGTTGAGGAGGAAGTTAACGATGATGATCATGAAACTTCAGATCAAGTTCCTATCAGACCTCGAAGGTCGACAAGACCACGTACTACTCCTGAGTGGTACGGTAATCCTGTCTTATCAATCATGTTGTTAGACAACAATGAACCTGTGAATTGTGAAGAAGCAATGGTGGGCTCGGATTCCAACAAATGGCTGGAGGCCATGAAGTCCGAGATAGGATCTATGTATGAAAACAAAGTGTGGACTTTGGAAGTATTACCTGAAGGCCGCAAGGCTACTCAGAACAAATGGATCTTTAAGAAGAAGACGGGCGTAGACGGTAATGTGACCGTTTATAAAGCTCGACTTGTGGCAAAGGGTTTTTCACAAGTTCAAGGAGTTGACTACGATGAGAAGTTCTCACCGGTAGTGATGCTTAAGTCCGTCCGAACCATGTTAGCAATTGTTGCATTTTTTGATTATGAAATCTGGCAGATGGATGTCAAAACGGCGTTCCTTAATGGTTTTCTTAAGGAAGAGTTGTGTATGATGCAACCCGAAGGTTTTGTCGATCCAAAGAATGCTAACAAAGTATGCAAGCTCCAATGATCCGTTTATGGACTGGTGCAAGCATCTGGGAGTTGGAATAAGCGCTTTGATGAGGTGATCAAAGCATTTGGGTTTATACAAGTGGTTGGAGAATCTTGTATTTACAAGAAAGTGAGTGGGAGCTCTGTGGCGTTTCTAATATTATATGTGGATGACATATTGCTAATTGGAAACAACGTGAAGTTTTTGGAGAGCATAAAGGATTACTTGAATAAAAGTTTCTCTATGAAGGACCTAGCATAAGCACATACCTTGATAAAGTTTTGAAGAAGTTCAAAATGGAACAGTCCAAGAAGGTGTTCTTGCCAGTGTTACAAGGTATAAAATTGAGTAAGACTCAGTGCCCAACAACTGCGGAAGATAGAGAACAAATGAGTTATGTCCCCTATGCTTCAGCCATAGGTTCTATCATGTATGCTATGTTGTGCACTAGACCAGACGTCAGCTTGGCCATAAGTATGGCAGGCATGTTTCAAAGTAATCCAGGAGTAGATCACTGGACGGTGGTCAAGAATATTCTGAAGTACCTGAAAAGGACTGAGGAAATGTTTCTCGTTTATGGAGGTGACTGATGACCCACAAGTATAGGGGATCAATCGTAGTCCTTTCGATAAGTAAGAGTGTCGAACCCAACGAGGAGCAGAAGGCTCTGATAAACGGTTTTCAGCAAGGTAATAACTGCAAGCACTGAAAGTAGCGGTAACAAGTGATGGTGTAGTGAGGTGAAACGTAGCAGGTGAAAAGTAACAAGGAATAGCAACGGTGCAGCAAAGTGGCCCAGTCCCTTTTGTAGCAAGGGACAAGCCTGAACAAAGTCTTATAGGAAGTAAAGCGCTCCCGAGGACACATGGGAATTTCTGTCATGCTAGTTTCATCATGTTCATATGATTCGCGTTCGTTACTCAATCATAACATCATTGCAATTTATCATAACATCAGAAAGAGTCAAATAAGATCTTGTAAAGCAAATCCACATACTCAATCATCCCTTTTGTTTTCCATAATTGTTACAACTCACATGGTACTCATCGTATCAAAGTTTCAGTTGGACACAGAGAAAGATAGGGGCTTATAATTTTGCCTCCCAACCATTTACCTCAAGGGTAAAGTCAACAATAATAAAGCATAAGTACTCATCTCCAAGTTGATATACGAATATAGATCTTTCCCTAGCATATGACGTTCACCAAGATGAAGACGGAATAGGGAATTGGTGTTGATCACCATGACTTTCACAAGGACAAAAGTAAAGATACAAGATAGGCCCTTCGCAGAGGGAAGCATAGGTTGTCATGCGCTTTTAAGGTTTGGATATACGACCTCTTAGTATAAAGGAACGTCACTTTATATTGCCCCCTGTGATAAAGAACTTTATTATGCAGTATGTCGCTTTTATGTCTTCCTCATCACAGGTTCGTACAAAGCTTATTTTCCACACACTAATAAATCATACATAATTTAGGTAGAAACTTTTTATTGCTTGCACCAATGACATCTTACTTGAAGGATCTTACGCAATCCATAGGTAGGTAAGGTGGACTCTCATGGCAAAACTGGGTTGAAGGTTTATGGATGCACAAGTAGTATTTCTACTTAGTACGGAAGTTTTGGCTAATATGAGGTGGAAGCAATCGTCACATTCTAAGGGATCTCTAGACATATAACATTGTTTGGAACCAAGCAAACACAATTCATTATGTTGTCTTCCTTGTCCAACATCTACTTCTAAGCATGTAATAGTTTGGTGAGTGCTCACAATTATAGAAAGTGTCTAAGATGATATATTTATATGTGAATTTCTCTTTCCTTATTACTTCTTATTAATTGCAACAATGACTAGGGTCTATGTTGGTCTATTCTCAACAAGTTTCAATCATCATACTTGTTATATGTGAAGCTATCACTTTCCATAAGATCATCTCATGATCTTTCATGCTATCGTTCTTTTCATACTTTTGATCACGGCACAAAACAAAGCCCTTGACTAAGATACTCTTTATTATATAGCTCGCAAGCTCGAATACATCGGGGGAGACACAAGGCAAAAGACTCAAACTAAGCACTAAAGACTTATCCCACTAAGAGAAGAAATAAAAACTGAAAAGGAAAGAATTAAAACAAAGGTAAAAGCAAAAGATATAAAGGTGATACGATACCAGGGCAACTCCCCCAAGCTTGGCAAAAGCCCAGGGGATTGCCCATACCAATGCTCAGTTGTCTTCCTTTGGTGGTGGTGGTGGATGAGTTGCAACATGAGTTTGATCTTCCGTCTTCCAAGGCATAGGTGCTCCATCATGGCAGGATGAACGAGTCGCGGGAATCCTCAAATCTGCAGCCAACCGTATTGATTTAAATCTATACTCATACTCACAGTTTTGGTTCTGCAGGTCATAGATCTGGCCCTGGAGTTGATCAACCCTGTCATAGAGCCTGGAGAGGTGCTTCCCAATGTCATTGGCATCCATCTTCTGCTTGTTGGTGAACTCCGTGATCATCATGTAGTTGGCGTTAAGTCCACGCTCCACCATCCCTTGGCACTTGAAGACTTGTTGCTCCATTGCTTCGAGCCTCGTCTCCACACTTCCGGTCTTCTTAGGCCCCTCAACATCACGGATGTGCAACATCCCCTCACGCATCTCAATAGATTGAGGGTGTTGCAGCACTTCCGTGAGGTAGGGATTGATGACCTTCTTGAAGATATTGTCCTTAGGAGCTTTTGGGGAACTCATGACGATCTAGATCTGCAACAGAAATAGGCTCAAAACGAAAAACAGAGGAAATCTGCATAATACGGGGTTAGCCCAAACGGAAGTATATATAATGATTTTTTCTGGACCAGAAGGAGTGCTCCGCAAGAAAACGGAGTCCGGGAGGCACACGAGGTTCCCACAAGCCCTGTAGCCGAGCTTGTGGCCGCCTCGTGCGCTCTCCGGACTGCTTTTTATTTTTCTATTTTTCCATAAATTCCAAAACAGAGAAAATTTCCTACTGGAAAAGTTTTGGAGTCCAATTACTTACCGAAACACATACCTCTTCGTTTTCAGAGTCTGAAACAGGCTGATAAACATCCCTTATGTACTCCTCTAGAGTTATGATATTGATGATATTGCTCTCAACATTTATGGGAGTACCAGAGATATAATGCTTGATTCTTTGCCCATTTACCACTCTAGGAAAATTACCTTCCGTGTTGTTGATTTTGATGGCACCGGAACGATATACTTCCTCGACAACGTAGAGACCTTCCCATTTAGAGAGAAGCTTGCCTGCAAAGAATCTTAAGCGAGAATTGTATAGCAGGACATAATCACCTACATTGAACTCACGTTTTTGTATTCTTTTATCATGCCATCTCTTAACCTTTTCCTTGAACAACTTGGCATTCTCATATGACTGGGCCCTCCATTCATCTAATGAGCTGATATCAAACAACCGCTTCTCACCGGCAAGTTTGAAATCGAAGTTGAGCTCTTTGATTTCCCAATAAGCTTTGTGTTCTAGCTCAAGAGGTAAATGACAGGCCTTACTGTAAACCATTTTATACGGCGACATGCCCATGGGATTCTTATAAGCAGTCCTATAAGCCCATAGTGCATCATCAAGTTTGCTAGACCAATTCTTTCGAGATCTATTGACAGTCTTTTGTAAGATCAATTTGATCTCCATATTACTCAACTCCACTTGACCACTAGACTGAGGATGAAAAGGAGATGCAACTCTATGGTTGACATCATACTTAGCGAGCATCTTGCGGAAAACACCATGAATGAAGTGTGAACCGCCATCAGTCATCAGATATCTAGGGACTCCAAATCTTGGGAAAATGACTTCTTTAAGCATCTTAATAGAGGTGTGGTGATAAGCATTTCTAGTGGGGATAGCTGATACGTCTCCATCGTATCTACTTTTCCAAACTCTTTTGACCTTGTTTTGGACTCTAATTTGCATGATTTGAATGGAACTAACCCGCACTGACGCTGTTTTCAGCAGAATTGCCATTGTGTTGTTTTTGTGTAGAAATGAAAGTTCTCGGAACGTCCTGAAAATTTACGGAGAATATTTCTGGAAAATATGAAAAATACCTGCGCAAAGATCCACCGGAGGAGACAGGCCAGTGGGCCACAAGCCCTGTAGCCGCGACCTCCCCCTGGCCGCAACTACCAGGCTTGTGGGGCCCACGTGGCTCTGCCGCCCCCAATTCGAGCGCTATTTATTCCCTTTCGTCCCGGAAAAAAATCAGGGGAGAAGAGTTCATCGCATTTCACGATCCAAAGGCGCCGCAACATCCCGTTCTTGCCCTGGAGGGCAGATTTGGAGTCCGTTTTGGGCTCCGGATCAAGGAGTTCGTCGCTATCGTCATCGTCAACCTTCTTCCCTCTCCAATTCCATGAAGCTCTTCAGGGTTCGTGAGTAATCTATTTGTAGGCTCGCTGGGCGGTGATGAGTAGGATGAGATCTATCATGTAATCGAGTTAGTTTTGACGGGGATTGATCCCTAGTATCCACTATGTTCTGAGATTGATGTTGCTACTACTTTGCCATGCTTAATGCTTGTCACTAGGGCCCGAGTGCCATGATTTTAGATCTGAAATTATTATGTTGTCACCAATATATGTGTGTTTTAGATTCGATCTTGCAAGTTGTAGTTACCTACTATGTGTTATGATCCGGCAACCCCGGAGTGACAATAACCGGAACCACTCCCGGTGATGACCATAGTTTGAGGAGTTCATGTGTTCACCAAGTCCTAATGCGTTGGTCCGGTTCTTTATTAAAAGGAGAACCTTAATATCCCGTAGTATCCATTTGGACCCCGCTGCCACGGGAGGGATGGACAATAGATGTCATGCAAGTTCTTTTCCCTAAGCACGTATGACTACACACGGAATACATGCCTACATCACATTGACGAACGGGAGCTAGGCACATATCTCTCCGTGTTATAACGGTTGCATGATGAATGTCATCCAACAAATCACCGATCCATTGCCTACGAGTTTGTCCCACTGCCACTGTTACTTGCTCTGCCGTTACTACTGTTGCTGCTACTATTACTTGCTCTGCCATTACTACTGTTGCTGCTACTGTTACTTGCTGCCACTGTTACTTGCTTTGTCCTGCTGCTGCCACTACTGTTGCTACTACTGTTACTTGTTGTTGCTGTTACTTGCTACTGTTGCTACTTTCTACTGCTGTCACTACTGTTGTTCCTTGCCACTGTTGTTACTCGTTACACTGCTGCTACCTGCTACAATACTTTTCTCGCGCCATTGATACTTCAGTTAGGAATAATCTTCCGTCAATAAATTCTTTCCTAGCACCGTTGTTATCATACTACTTTGCTACTTATACCCTGCTTGCAGATACTAATCTTTCAGGTGTGGTGGAGCCGACAACTCAACTGCTAATACTGGAGAATATCCTTTCACTCCCATCGTGTCGAACCAACAAATTTGGGTTGAATACTCTACCCTCGAAAATTGCCGCGATCCCACACGCTCGTGGGCCATTGCAAGACAATTGCTAATTGTTAAGCAACTGGAAGCAGCTCTTTTCTGGCGCCGTTGCCGGGGAGGGATAGCTGTATTCTCTGAGTCACTTGGGATTTATATCTGCTGATCACTATGAAGAATCTAAAAGATCCAAGAACCAAAGTCTTGCCCTCAACTACGATGGGAGGTAAGGAACTGCCATCTAGCTCTGCACTTGATTCACCTTCAGTTATGAGTAAGTTTGTGCTACGGCAACAAAAGACCTTCCAATGGCGCCAAAACAGTGTTGATGGGAGACTGTTCTTTACTCCTCAGCAACGGCACCAGGAATCCTTCTGCTACGGCTACGCCTTTAGGGACTTCCTAGGCAAATATGCAAAGGATTTCCCCGCGGCCTTGGAGCCTTGCGTTGGTGTTCCCTCGAAGCGGAAAGGGTGATGTAGCGCAGCGGTGGTAAGTATTTCCCTCAGTTTTGAGAACCAAGGTATCGACCCAGTGAAGGAGTATCACAAGTGCCTGCACAAACACAAAGAGCTTGCTCCCAACGCTATGAAGGGGTTGTCAATCCCTTATAGATTGTTTGCCAAGTGAGAACTGAAAGCAACAAAGTAACGAAGCAAAGTAAAAGCAAAAGTGGAAACGATAGGTGTGAATAGACCCGGGGGTTGTAGTGTTCACTAGTGGCTTCTCTCATGAAAGCAAGTAGACGGCGGGTGAACGAATTACTGTCGAGCAATTGATAGAACCGCGCAAAGTCGTGACGATATCTATGGCAATGATTATATCTATAGGCATCACGTCCAAAACAAGTAAACCGATACTTTCTGCATCTACTACTATTACTCCACACGTCGACCGCTATCCAGCATGCATCTAGTGTATTAAGTCCAAAAGAACAGAGTAACGCCTTAAGCAAGATGACATGATGTAGATGGACAATCTCATATCTACGACAAAGCCCATCTTGTTACCCTTGATGGCAACTACACGATGTGTGCCTTGCTGCCCCTACTGTCACTGGGAAAGGTCACCACACGGTAAGAACCCAAAACCAAGCACTTCTCCCATTGCAAGAATCATAGATCTAGTTGTCCAAACAAAACCCAAGACTCGAAGAGACTTACAAGGATATCAAATCATGCATATAAGAAATCAGCAAAGACTCAAATATATATCATAGATAATCTGATCACAAATCCACAATTCATCGGATCTCGACAAACACACCGCCAAAGAGGATTACATCGGATAGATCTCCATGAAGATCATGGAGAACTTTGTATTGAGGATCCAAGAGAGAGAAGAAGCCATCTAGCTACTAACTACGGACCCGTAGGTCTGAAGTGAACTACTCACGAGTCATTGGAGGGGCGATGATGTTGATGAAGAAGCCCTCCAACTCCAAAGTCCCCTCCGGCAGGACACCGGGAAGGGTCTCCACATGAGATCTCACGGAAACAGAAGCTTGCGGCGGCAGAAAAGTGTTTTCGTGGACGCGCTGATTTTTTCTGGATTTTTAGGGAATTTATAGGTCAAAGACCTAGGACACGGGGGCGCCAGGGAGGCCACAAGCTTGGTTGCCACGGCCTCCCCCCTGGCCGCGGCAATAGGGCTTGTGGCCTCCCTGTGGGCCTACTTGCTTGGCCCTCAAGCCTCCCGATCTTCTTCCGTTCTGGAAAAAATCATTTTGGGGGTTTTATTCCATTTGGACTCCGTTCCAAAATCAGATCTGAAAAGAGTAAAAAACACAGAAAAAACAGGAACTGGCACTTGGCACTGAGTTAATAAGTTAGTCCCAAAAAAGATATAAAAGGTAAACAAAACATCCAAAGTTGACAAGATAACAGCGTGAAACCATCAAAAAATATCTATACGTTTGAGACGTATCAAGCATCCCCAAGCTTAACTCCTGCTCATCCTCGAGTAGGGAAGTGATAAAGAATGAATTTTTGATGCTTTCATGGTACCTAGCATAGATGTCCTTTATAACTCCTCTTATGTGACGTGAATGTTCAGATCCATTAGATTCAAAACAATAGTTTGCTATTGATGTGGAGACAATAATACTTCAAGCAAACTAGCAAAGTAATCATGAACTTTCAAAATAACAAGGCCAAAAGAAAGTTATCCCTACGAAATCATATAGTCTGGCTATGCTCTATCATCATTGCACAACGAATTTAAATCATGCACAACCCTGGTATTGGCCAAGTAATTGTTTTCACACCTTTACTTTCTCAAACTTTTTCAACTCTCATGCAATACATGAGCGTGAGCCATGGTTTTAGCACTATAAGTGGTGTGGAGTGTGGTGGAGGTTGCAAGGAAAATAAGGAGAAGATTGTCACATTAACTAGGCATATCAATGAGCTGTGGAGATGCTCATCAATAGATATCAATGTGAATGAGTAGGGATTGCCATACAAATGATGCACTAGAGCTAAGAGTATGTGAAAGCTCTTAAAGAAAACTAGTGGGTGTGCATCCAACTTGCTTGTTCACGAAGACCTAAGGCAAATTTTAGGAAGCCTATCATTGGAATTTACAAGCCAAGTTATATAATGAAAATTTCCCACTAGCTATATGGTGGTGACAAAACGAGAGACTCTTAATCATGAAGATCATGGTGCCTAGCATTGTCCCTTCTCTCTTTTTCTCTCATTTTTTTGGATGGGCTCTTTGGCCTCTTTTTTTTAATTATGGTGGGCATCTTTGGCCTCTTTTATTTCCTCACATGGGACAATGCTCCATCAATGATGATCATCACACTTACAACTCAAAACTTAGAGCCACGATGACTCTTTATGGAATGCCTTCGGTAGTGTACCGTGACAATGATCTAGCATGGCATGGACATTAATGGAAATATCATGCTAGCTATCTCACGATCATGGAATGACAATGTAGACGTGGTGGCACATGTCATGGTGGTAGTTGCATGGCAATATATCTCGGAATGACTTTGAAAAAGCCATAGTAGGTAGGTATGGTGGCTGTTTTGAGGGAGGCTAATGGTGGGTTTTGTGCACCGAAGAAAGTTGCACGGAACTAAAGAAGATAGTGATGGTGGAAGGTGAAAGTGCATCTAAACCATGGACTCAACATTAGTCATGAAGAACTCATATACTTGTTGCAAAAGTTTTAGTAGTAATCGAAACAAAGCATTCAACGCATACTCCTAGGGGAAGGGTTGGTAGGTATAAACCACCGCGCGATCCCGACCGCCACACAAAGGATGACAATCAATAGACTAATCATGCTCAGACTTCATCACATAGCGGTTCACCATACGTGCATGCTACGGGAATCACTAACTTCAACATAAGTATTTCTTGATCCACAACACCTTACTAGCCTAACTTCAATATTACCATAACCACAACTCAAAACTAGTTGAGATGAATCAAACTTCTCTAACTATTCAATGCACATGAAGGTGGAAGTTTTCGTATCCCTTTGGATAACTACCCCTTTTGAGACTACTTTAAAATCATCGATCAACTACCAAGCCACGCACCGTCGTGCTCTAAAATATATAAGTGAAGCACATAGAGCAAAAGCATCTAGCTCAAAAGATATAAGTGAAGCACATGTGAGCTGAATTGTCTAACCAAAGGATATAAGTGAAGCTCGAAAAAATCACGGTGAGTGCATGTCTCTCTCTCTAGGTGTGCAGCAAAGATGATTGTGACACAACAAAAATAAAAGACTCCTACGATACAAGGCACTCCAAGCAAGACACATAACATGTGGTGAACAAAAATATAGCCCCAAGTAACGTTACCGATGGATTGAAGACGAAAGAGGGGATGCCTTCCCGGGGCATCCCCAAACTTAGGCTTTTACAACATCCTTGAATCATCTTGGGGTGCCTTGGACATCCCCAAGCTTGAGCTCTTTCCACTCTTTATCTTTTTGTCCATAAGAACTTCACCCAAAACTTGAAAACTTCACAACACGAAACTTAAACAAAAACTCGTGATAACATTAGTATAAGAAAGCAAACCACCACTTACTTAGGTACTGTAGCAAACTTGAATTCTACTTATGTTGATGTTGGGTTACTGTATTTTTAATCTTCCATGGCTAATACCCCCCGATACTATCCATAGTTTCATCAAAATAAGCAACCAACACAACAAAAACAGAATCTGTTAACAGCAGACCAGTCTGTAGCAATCTGTATACTTCGTATACTTCTGGTACTTCAAAAATTCTCAACAATTACGAAAGTATGAAGAATTCTCGTAGCAATCAGCAGCAAAAAGAATCAACTCAAAATCTCTTACAGAAAAAAAACTTTTCGTGAGCAGAAAGTTTCTGTCTTTTCCAGCATGACCAAACGATCATCCCCAAGACTAATTATAACGGTTTTGCTTGGCACAAACGCAAAAATAAACAAAAAACACAATCGTAACAGAATTATAAAAGTGTGGAAAACACAAAATAGAAAGAAAAAGGATAGATTCGTTGGTTTGCCTCCCAACAAGCGCTATTGTTTAACGCCCTTAGCTAGGCAAAAGGTGATGGAATCACGTATAGTCATCTTTGGTGCTCAAACCATAAGTAGCCCTCATCATAGATTCATAAGGCAATCTTATTTTCTTTCTAGGAAAGTGCTCCATGCCCTTCTTTAGGGCAAATTGAAATCTAATATTCCCTTCCTTAATATCGATGGTAGCACCAATAGTCCTTAGGAAAGGTCTACCAAGAATAATGGGACATGAAGGATTGCAATCTATGTCAAGTACAATGAAATCCACGGGTACATAGTTCTTATTTGCAACAATAAGAACATCATCGATCCTTCCCATGGGTTTCTTGACAGTAGAATCCGCAAGATGCAAATTAAGAGAACACTCTTCAATCTCATGAAAACCAAGAATATCACATAAAGATTTTGGAATCGCGGAAACACTAGCACCCAAATCACACGAAGCATTGCACTCATAGTTTTTGATCTTGATTTTGATAGTAGGTTACCACTCATCATGAAGTTTTCTAGGTATAGAGACTTCTAGTTCGAGCTTCTCTTCAAGAGATTTCATCATAGCATCTACGATATGCGCGGTAAAGGCTTTGCTTTAGCTATAAGCATGTGGAGAGTTTGCAATGGGTTGCATCAAAGAGATGCATTCAAACAAGGAGAAATTATCATAACTGAATTCCTTGAAATCCAAAGTGGGAGTTTCATTACTACCCAAATTTTTGATTTCTTCTACTCCACTCTCCACACCTTTATCATCAAGATAGGTGGACTCCGAATCATTGGGGTGTTTTTCAACCAAAGTGGATTCATATCTAGCCCCTTCATCAATAGGTTTGACACGCGAAAACAAAGATTCAAGAGGATACACACCAAGCACTTTAAGATCTTCGTGATTTGCATCACTAGAACGCACCCTTTTAAACCATTCACGCCTAGCGCGAATTTGGGCGGTTCTTTCTTTGCTCTCATTCATGGAGACACGCATAGCTTTCAAAGTTTCATCCAAGTTGACATTGGGAGGAGCACATCTAACTTTCAAAGCATCAATATCACAAGACATCCTATCAACGCTCTTAGCCAAATCGTCAATTTTGAGTAGTTTTTCCTCTATGGACGCATTGAAAATCTTTTGAGAGTCAATTTTGAGTAGTTTTTCCTCAATTCAGAGGGTAATTTATTATGATTTCCATAAGCGTTGTTGTAGGAATTGCTATAATTGTTAGAGGAGTTACTAGGAAAAGGCCTAGGAACATAGTTTCCTCTAAAAGCATTGTTGTTGCCAAAATTGTTCCTACCAACAAAGTTAACGTCCAAACTAGCGTTGCTACTCTCAATCAAGGAAGATAGTGGCATGTCATTAGGATCTAAAGGAGCGTTTCTACTAGCAACCAAATTCATCAACTCGTCCATCTTAGCACTAAGCGAGTTAATTTCTTCTATAGCATGTACCTTTTTGCTAGCAGGTGACCTTTCAGTATGCCACTGAGAGTAGTTGGTCATGATATTGTCTAGGAGTTTTGTAGCGTCTCCTAACGTGATTTCCATGAACGTTCCACCTGAGGCGGAGTCCAAGATATTGCGAGAGGAAAAATTCAAACCAGCGTAAAAGATTTGTATAATCATCCACAAACTCAAGCCATGAGCGGGACAATTTCTAATCATAAGCTTCATCCTCTCCCAAGATTGTGCAACGTGTTCATGATCAAGTTGCTTGAAATTCATGATATAGTTACGTAAGGAGATAATCTTAGTCGGCGGAAAATACTTGGATATGTAAGCATCTTTGCACTTATCCCAAGAATCGATACTATTTTTAGGCAAAGAAGAAAACCAAGTTTTTGTGCGATCTCGCAACGAGAAAGGAAAAAGTTTCAACTTAATCACGTCATTATCCACATCTCTTTTCTTTTGCATATCGCAAAGCTCAATGAAGGCATTGAGATGGGATGCGGCATCTTCACTAGGAAGGCCAGAGAATTGCTCTTTCATAACAAGATTCAGCAAAGCTGCGTTGATTTCATACGATTCCGCACTAGTGGTGGGAGCAATCGGAGTACTAATAAAATCATTATTATTGGTACTCGAGAAGTTGCAAAGTTTGGTGTTTTCAGCCATGATGACTTCAACAAACAAACAAGCAAGAAAACCGGCAAAGGAAAATGGCAAAAAGGCAAAAGGGAAATGAAAACGGCAAAGGAGAAAGGCAAATGAAAATGACAAATGTGAAGTGGGGGAGAGGAAAACGAGAGGCAACTGGCAAAAAGAGTAAATGCAAGAGATGAGTTTGTGAGACCTACTTGGATAGATCTCTCCTTCCCCGGCAACGGCGCCAGAAATTCTTCTTTCTACGGCAACAAAAGACCTTCCAACGGCGCCAGAAACAGTGCTGATGGGAGACTGTTCTTTACTCCTCAGCAATGACACCAGGAATCCTTCTGCTACGGCTACGCCTTTAGGGACTTCCTAGGCAAATATGCAAAGGATTTCCCGCGGCCTTGGAGCCTTGTGTTCGTGTTCCCCCGAAGCGGAAAGGGTGATGTAGCGCAGCGGTGGTAAGTATTTCCCTCAGTTTTGAGAACCAAGGTATCGATCCAGTGAAGGAGTATCACAAGTGCCTGCACAAACACAAAGAGCTTGCTCCCAACGCTATGAAGGGGTTGTCAACCCCTTATAGATTGTTTGCCAAGTGAGAACTGAAAGCAACAAAGTAACAAAGCAAAGTAAAAGCGAAAGTGGAAACGATAGGTGTGAATAGACCCGGGGGCCGTAGTGTTCACTAGTGGCTTCTCTCATGAAAGCAAGTAGACGGTGGGTGAACGAATTACTATCGTGCAATTGATAGAACCGCGCAAAGTCATGACGATATCTATGGCAATGATTATATCTATAGGCATCATGTCCAAAACAAGTAGACCGATACTTTCTGCATCTACTACTATTACTCCACACGTCGACCGCTATCCAGCATGCATCTAGTGTATTAAGTCCAAAAGAAGAGAGTAACGCCTTAAGCAAGATGACATGATGTAGATGGACAATCTCATATCTACGACAAAGCCCATCTTGTTACCCTTGATGGCAACTACACGATGTGTGCCTTGCTGCCCCTACTGTCACTGGGAAAGGTCACCACACGGTAAGAACCCAAAACCAAGCACTTCTCCCATTGCAAGAATCATAGATCTAATTGGCCAAACAAAACCCAAGACTCGGAGAGACTTACAAGTATATCAAATCATGCATATAAGAAATCAACAAAGACTCAAATATATAACATAGATAATCTGATCACAAATCCACAATTCATCGGATCTCGACAAACACACCGCCAAAGAGGATTACATCGGATAGACCTCCATGAAGATCATGGAGAACTTTGTATTGAAGATCCAAGAGAGAGAAGAAGCCATCTAGCTACTAACTACGGACCCGTAGGTATGAAGTGAACTACTCACGAGTCATTGGAGGGGCGATGATGTTGATGAAGAAGCCCTCCAACTCCAAAGTCCCCTTCGGCAGGGCACCGGGAAGGGTCTCCAGATAAGATCTCGCGGAAACGGAAGCTTGCGGTGGCGGAAAAGTGTTTTCGTGGACGCACTGATTTTTTCAGGATTTTTACGGAATTTATAGGCCAAAGACCTAGGGTAGGGGGGCGCCAGGGAGGCCACAAGCTTGATTGACGCGGCCTCCCCCTGGCCGCGGCAACAGGGCTTGTGGGCTCCCTGTGGGCCCACTTGCTTGGCCCTCAAGTCTCCCGATCTTCTTCCATTCTGGAAAAAATCATTTTGGGGATTTTATTACGTTTGGACACCGTTCCAAAATAGTATCTAAAAAGAGTCAAAAACACAGAAAAACAGGAACTGGCACTTGGCACCGAGTTAATAAGTTAGTCCCAAAAAGATATAAAAGGTAAACAAAACATCCAAAGTTGACAAGATAACAACGTGAAACCATAAAAAATTATAGATACGTTTGAGACGTATCAGTTTGCGACACCACCTCCTGCTAGAAATCTTGATATGTCGCTTGTGCTAGATGATGCTAGAGATGCTACTTCTATTGATGATGCTACTACGCTTGATGATACTATGCCTGATACTGCTAGAGATGCTATGCCTGATACTGCTAGAGATACTATGCCTGATACTGCTATCCATGATGCTATGCTTGATACTGCTTTGCCTGATGATGCTAGAGATGCTATTTTGCCTGATGATGCTATGCTTGATACTTCTAGAGATACTACTTTGCCTGATATGCCACTAGGGGTATTCCTTGATGCTCATATTGCTAGAGTTACTGCCAATGCTCGTGATGCTTCTAAAACTGCCGATACTATTGAGATAGAACCTGCTTTTGCTCCTGCTAGATCTAGCTCTTCTAGATATGAATTGCCTGATATACCTGAGGGGTATGTTATGGAGGGAGAGATAGCTAAGGATTTTCTTGCGTGTAAGGATGCCTATGACGCTGAGAAATTACTTCTCAAGTGGAAGGAAAAATCTCTGAAAGCTAGGATGAAATATGACCCGAAGTTTGCCACCTCACCTATCTTTATCACCGATGAGGATTATGAATTCTCTGTCGACCCTGAGATAATCTCTCTAGTCGAATTTGATCCTTTCCACGGTTATGAGTCTGAGACGGCCGTATCCCATCTTACCAAACTACACGATATAGCCACCCTTTTCACTAGTGAGGAGAAGATCCGCTACTACTATATCCTTAAGCTGTTTCCTTTCTCTCTAAAGGATGACGCTAAAGCCTGGTTCACTTCTCTTGCTCCTGGATGTGTGAGTAGTCCCCAAGATGTGGTCTATTACTTCTGTGAGAAATATTTCCCTGACCATAAGAAGCAAGCTGCCTTACAGGAAATATACAACTTCGCTCAACTCAAAGAAGAGAGTCTTCCACAAGCTTGGGGGAGGCTCATCCAGCTACAGAATGCTTTGCCTGATCACCCTCTTAAGAAGAACGAGATACTTGATATCTTCTATAACGGACTTACCGATGCTTCTAGAGACCACCTAGATAGTTGTTTCGGTTGTGTTTTTAGGGAACGACCTATAGAACAAGCTGAGATCCTACTGAATAACATCTTGATCAATGATAATGCTTGGACTATTCCCGAACCACCTCCTAAGCCAACTCCTAAGGAAAGATGTATTCTATTCCTCAGCCCCGAAGATATGCAAGAAGCCAAGAAATCTATGCAAGAGAAAGGCATTAGATATGAAGAAGTCAAAAATCTACCGCCCATCGAAGAGATCCATGATCTCGATAACCCGATACAAGTAGTAGAGGTGAATTCTCTGCGTAGATTCAATGAGAGTGATATTCCTTTTGACAAACCTGCTAGCCTATGCTTTGATGAATTTGACAACTTTGTTGCCAAACAACAGAGTTTCAATGATTATGTTAGCAGACAATTGAAACAAAGTACTCATATGCTTAGTCATTTAAGTGCTTGTGTAGACAGAAATGTCAATGATGTGAAGCTTCTGAGTAAACATGCCTCTATGATTACTACTCAGGTAGAACAAGTACTTAAAGCTCATAATGACTTGCTCAATGAATTAAATGACAACTCTGTCAAAGTCATTACTAGAGGAGGCAAAATGACTCAGGAACCTTTGTATCCTGAAGGCCATCCTAAGAGAATTGATCAAGATTCTCAAGGAATTAATGCTGATACACCCAGTCATCCTAAGAATAAGAAGAAGGATGATAGAAACCTACTTGTCAGTTCACCAAATACTGTCACACCTGAAGAACCAAATGATATTTCTGCGTCGGATGCAGTTACACAATCTGGTGATGAACATGAACCTGGTGATAATATGGACAACGATGTTCATGATAATGCTCAACCTAGCAATGATAAGGATCTGGAGATTGAACCCATGGTTAATCATGATAACCCACAACCTAAGAGATACGATAAGAATGACTTCATTGCTAGGAAGCATGGTAAAGAAAGGGAGCCATGGGTTCAGAGACCCATGCCCTTTCCTCCTAAGCCATCCAAGAAAAAGGATGATGAGGATTTTGAGTGCTTTATTGAAATGTTGAGACCCGTCTTTCTGTATATGCGGTTAATTGATATGCTCAAAATGTCTCCATATGCCAAGTACATGAAAGATATCGTGACTAATAAACGGAAGATACCAGATCTTGAGATCTCCACCATGCTTGCCAATTACACTTTCAAAGGTGGAACTCCTAAGAAACTTGGTGATCCCGGAGTGCCCACTATACCTTGCTCCATGAAAGGAAACTACGTAAGAACTGCCTTATGTAACCTTGGAGCCGGTGTTAGTGTTATGCCTCTCTCTCTCTTTATCGTAGACTTGAACTGGATAAGTTGACACCCACTGAAATTTCTCTGTAAATGGCCGACAAATCAACTGCTTTCCCTGTCGGCATTTGCGAGTATGTGCCTGTTGTGGTTTCTAACGTTACTATCTTGACGGACTTTGTTATCCTGGATATTCCTGAGGATGATGCCATGGCGATCATTCTTGGAAGACCATTCTTAAACACCGCAAGGGCTATTATAGATTGCAGCAAAGGTAATGTCACTTTCCATGCCTACGGTAATGAGCATACAGTGCACTTTCCGAAGAAACGATATCAAGTACATTGCATCAATGCTATCGAAAAAACTTCATCGATTCTTATTAGGAGCTTTGAATGCCCTATTCCTTGTGTTAAGATGAAGTATGATTTGCTTGTTGGGGAGATTCATATCCCCATTGAGGTGACTTAATGGATATTTGACAATTCTTCGTTTCTTTTTGCGATTTGAAAAAGTTTTGTCATGAGGATTTGATCAACCCCATTGACGGATTTCTTTCGATGACCATGAAATGGATGAATCAAAGAGTCACATACCTCTGTTTTAAGCTTTCACTTTCTGTTGCTTAGAAGAAAAGTGATAGATTTAGTTTAGTTTTTCCTGTTTTCTGTTTTAGCGTCCCGGAGAAAAGTACCCCGAAAATAAAAGTTCTCCGATGGTCGTGAAAATAAAATATGATTTTTTCTGGATTTTTTGAAAAATACTAGGACTGAGAGCTGGCCTGGGGGCCACACGAGTGGACCACAAGCCCTGTAGCCGCGGCCTCCCCCCTAGCCGCGGCTACCAAGCTTGTGGGGCCCATAGGGACCCCCTCCACTCATTCCAGCTCCCATCCTCTTCTTCTACCTCCAGAAAAAATCGTTTCGCAGCTCAAACCCGTGTTCTTGCTCATTTGGCTGTGATTTTCGATCTCCTTGCTCGAAGCACCATTCTCCGAACCGTTTTGGGGAAATTACTCCTTGGTAAGTGACTCCTCCATTGGTCCAATTAGTTTCTACTATAGTGCTTTATCCTTCGCGTATTCTTGCTACCTTGGTGACCCTGTTCTTGAGCTTGAAATGTTGATTTTAGCTGGTCCCAAGTAGTTTTAACGCGTGATATGGTCTCTAGGCACTAGTAGGAGTAGTTGTTACAAGGTGTGGTTGGTCTTTATTCACTTTTCTCTTGAACTTCAAAAATTTCAGCAAAAAGAAATTATCTTCAGGAGGAAGTTTCATGGTGGTTCCGCAAGTAAGAAGGGTCCCCGTCTTTCTATTCGGGAGCCCGATCCTTATCAACTAAGGGACGCACCGGTACAACCATGTGAATGGCCTTCCAATGAGTTCATGATTGAAGCAGGCTTCAAGGATGAGTTTGATACACTTGTCCGCAATGTCAGGTTAGAAGAATTCCTCTCAGATAAGTGTGAACAGTATGCTATGCTCAGTGCCTCTTTCGTGTGTAGATTTAAATTTTCAGTTGGCCGTGACTCATCCATACTGTTTGATCTGCATGATAAATCCTACACCATGGATTTGGAGGATTTCAATAGGATTTGCAAGATACCCGATGGGGGTAGTCTTAATGATCCTGCTAAGTCTTCGGTTAGAGATTTTGTCTCTAGTATAACTGTTGGAGAAACTAGAGACATCACGCAAGCTACCATAGGAAGCATTCATTTCCCTGCCTTGCACTACTTTGCCCTCTTCATTGGTAGATGCATTAACGGCAAGGTTGAACATTGTCACCTATGCGCATCCGACCTTAGTATCCTTAAGAGCGCAGTAACAGGTGACAGGAGCTTCAACATGGGAGCTATAATAGCAAGGAGGCTGAATAATAATGCCATTGATGGGGACTTCTTTGGTGGGATTTATGCTACGCGCTTTGCAAATTTTCTTGGAGTACCCATCCGTTCAGGAGATCCCCCTCTCCGTACAGCCTACACTGATCGTGTCTCTCTGACACGCTATCAGTTTCTCAAGAGGGATGAGGAATCCCTCGTTTACCGGTTAGTATTCAACCGGCAGCGTGCTTTTCATATTATGCTTCCTGCTCGTGCCTTCTTTGACTTTCAGGTTAAACGAAGATATTACATAACCATTGGAGAAGCAGAGGAGTATGAGAGGGAGGCTGAGACTTCTCGTCTCCGCGAATCAGCTATTCATGCAGTGGCTGCAGCGCTCCCGTACGACCCACATTATGATTTTGGGTATCACCCGGACCAGCCTTGGGAGTAGACCAAGCTAGGCCAAAAGCCTAAGCTTGGGGGAGTACGTGTTTGCACCAACTTTACATTCATGCTTATGCTTTCACTTTGTTAGTCGGTGTTTACACTTTGCCAATTTATTATGCATGCTAGTTTATTTTCGTTTTCTTGTTTTCTTGTTTTGTGTCCTTTTGAGAAAACCCAAAAAGATTTTCCTTTCTTCTTTTGCTTGTTGGGAGCTTTCCCGTGTAAATAGTTTTCTTTTTCTTTGAGTCGAGGTAGAACACCATGGTTACAATGTTTAGTGGCTCTCGCATGCATACCTGTTCATTTGTTAAAGAGCCATACTACTTTGTCTTCTCCTTTGTGTTTGCCTGCAGATTCAGCTTAGTCCAATGCACGAGCACTCTTATTATTGTTCCCATCGTTCGATCGTGCAAGTGAAAGGCAATAATGATGATATATGATGAAGTGACTGAGACTGGAAAAGCTGGTATGAACTCTATCTATTTTGTTTTTGTAAATATGACTAGCTTGTCGTCCCAAATCCAGCTTTGTTGAGAAAGAACCATGTTTGCAATGACAACTTAGAGATCATAGTTTCTGATGCCATGCTTAATTATCTAGGAGCTTATAATGGTTTGTCTTGAGTGCCAACATAGATTTGAGATGACTATGATGTAGTATGATAGGATGGTATTCTCCTTTGAATGATTCAAGTGGATTGACTTAGCGCATGTTCATGCATGTAGTTGAAACAAAATCAACATAGCCTCTATGATGTTCATGTTCATGGTGATTTATATCCTGCTCATGCTTGCACTCAACGTTAGTCAAACTCATTGCATCTTGATGACTATTGTCGCTCTCTAGTTGGTCGCTTCCCAGTCTTTTGCCAGCCTTCACTTGTACTAAGCGGAATACTGCTTGTGCATTCACTTCCATAAACCCAAAAGTTTTTCCATTAGAGTCCACCATACCTACCTATTTGCGGTATCTACCTGCCGTTCCAAGCAAATTTGCATGTGCCATTCTCTAAACCTTCAAGAAATAATCTATTTTGCATGCCCAAACTGCTCATGTGGTGACAGGGGGCTATTGGTATCTTCCATGTTAGGCGTGTTATCCTCGACATGTGTTTATTCACTGTCATTCACGAGAAAGGGGCCAGTAATTGGAATGCCCAGTTCCACGCTTGAATCGAAAACATAACTATAAAACAAGACTCCCCCCGGATTGATGTTAGTATGGACGGTACCCGAGGATTCGGCTAGCCGTGGAGTGTGATTGATTGGTGGTGGGGGAGTTAAAACTTTACTTTTCTGTTTGGGAACCGTCTATAGCATGAGTAGCATGGAAGATATTGAGAACTCTTGGTCATTGCGTTGACAATGAAAGCATGCCACCCAAAATTATTATCTCTGTTTTCAAAGCTTGAGCTCTGGCACCTCTGCAAATCAATGCTTCGCTCTGCGAAGGGTTTGTCTATTTATTTTCCTGTTGAGTCATCCTCTTCTTATATAAGCACCAATTAGAGAGCACCTCTGTCATTTTTATGCTTTGCTTTTGATTGATATTGAGTATGACTATGACAGGATCTTCGTTGCTATGAATTACAATGTTTAGTCAGCCCTTGATCTTTGAAAGTGCTCTGCATTTATGTTTTGCGGTCTCAGAAAGAGCTAGCGAGATACCACCTATTCATATTGCTTCATGCTTGTTTTGATTGAATTGTTGGTATCTCAAACTCATTATTATTTGCTCGCTAGCTGATTATGTCGTTGATATTAGTTTACCGTAAGACCTTTGTGTCACTTGCTTATGTGGTTAACTTGTGATCTTACTGAAATTCTGGTTATGAGTTAGACATAGTTGCAACAACAAGATCAAACAGAGTTTGTCAAAGTTTTTCTTTCTCTTTCAGTTTGTCAACTGAGTTGCTTGAGGATAAGCAAGGTTTTAAGGTTGGGGGAGTTGATACGTCACCATCGTATCTACTTTTCCAAACTCTTTTGCCCTTGTTTTGGACTCTAATTTGCATGATTTGAATGGAACTAACCCGGACTGACGCTGTTTTCAGCAGAATTGCTATGGTGTTGTTTTTGTGCAGAAATGAAAGTTCTCGGAACTTCTTGAAAATTTACGGAGAATATTTCTGGAAAATATGAAAAATACCTGCGCAAAGATCCACCGGAGGGGACGGGCCAGTGGGCCACAAGCCCTATAGCCGCGGCCTCCACCCTGGCCGCGGCTACCAGGCTTGTGGGGACCACGTGGCTCTGCCGCCCCCAATTCCAGCGCTATTTATTCCCTTTTGTCCCGGAAAAAATCAGGGGAGAAGAGTTCATCGCGTTTCATGATCCAGAGGCGCCGCCACATCCCGTTCTTGCCCTGGAGGGCAGATCTGGAGTCCGTTTTGGGCTCCGGGTCAAGGAGATCGTCGCCATCGTCATCATCAACCTTCTTCCCTCTCCAATTCCATGAAGCTCTTCATGGTTCGTGAGTAATCTATTCGTAGGCTCGCTGGGTGGTGATGAGTAGGATGGGATCTATCATGTAATCGAGTTAGTTTTGACGGGGATTGATCCCTAGTATCCACTATGTTCTGAGATTGATGTTGCTATTACTTTGCCATGCTTAATGCTTGTCACTAGGGCCCGAGTGCCATGATTTCAGATCTGAAATTATTATGTCGTCACCAATATATGTGTGTTTGAGATCCGATCTTGCAAGTTGTAGTTACCTACTATGTGTTATGATCCGGCAACCCCGGAGTGACAATAACCGGAACCACTCCCGGTGATGACCATAGTTTGAGGAGTTAATGTGTTCACCAAGTGCTAATGCGTTGGTCCAGTTCTTTATTAAAAGGAGAGCCTTAATATCCCGTAGTATCCATTTGGACCCCGCTGCCACGGGAGGGATGGACAATAGATGTCATGCAAGTTCTTTTCCCTAAGCACGTATGACTACACACGGAATACATGCCTACATCACATTGACGAACGGGAGCTAGCCACGTATCTCTCTGTGTTATAACTGTTGCATGATGAATGTCATCCAACAAATCACAGATCCATTGCCTACGAGTTTGTCCCACTGCCACTTTTACTTGTTGTGCCGTTACTACTGTTGCTGCTACTGTTACTTGCTCTACCGTTACTACTTTGCTGCTACTGTTACTTGCTCCCACTGTTACTTGCTTTGTCCTGCTACTGCTGCCACTACTATTGCTACTACTATTACTTGTTGTTGCTGTTAGTTTCTACTGTTGCTACTTGCTACTGCTGTCACTACTGTTGTTCCTTGCCACTACTGTTACTCGTTACACTGCTGCTACCTGCTACAATACTTTTCTGGCGCCATTGATACTTCAGTTAGGAATAATCTGCCATCAACAGATTCTTTCCTAGCACCGTTATCATACTACTTTGCTGCTTATACCCTGCTTGCAGATACTAATCTTTCGGGTGTGGTTGAGCCGACAACTCAAGTGCTAATACTGGAGAATATCCTTTCACTCCCATCGTGTCGAACCAACAAATTTGGGTTGAATACTCTGCCCTCGAAAACTGCCGCGATCCCACACGCTGGTGGGCCATTGCAAGACAATTGCTAATTGTTGAGCAACTCGAAGCAATAGCTTCTACCCACTTAGTGACTTAATCAACAGCAACTAAGATGTGAGTATACCCATTGGAACTCGGGAAGGGTCCCATATAATCAAAGCCCCAGACATCAAATGGTTCAATGACAAGTGAATAGTTCATAGGCATTTCCTGACATTTACTGATGTTCCCTGTTCTTTGGCATGCGTCACCAGACAAGACAAACTTACGGGCATCCTTGAAGAGAGTGGGCCAATAGAAATCTGATTGCAATACCTTATGAGCAGTTCTATCTCCAGCATGGTGTCCTCCGTAGGCTTCGGAATGACAGTTCTGCAGGATCTGTCCCTGTTCATGTTCAGGCACACAACGTCTAATAACACCATCTACTCCTTCCTTATAAAGGTGAGAATCATCCAAAAAGTAGTGTCTCAAATCAAAGAATAATTTCTTCTTTTGCTGGTAGGTGAAACTAGGTGGTATGTATTTGGCTACGATATAGTTTGCGTAATCACATACCATGGTGCACTATGTGAAGTGCGGATGACATTCAGTTGCTCAACGGGAAAGCTGTCATCAGTAGGTCGTGGCTCATCACGGACATTCTCTAGCCTGGACAAGTTATCTGCTACAGGGTTATCAGCACCCTTTCGGTCAACAACGTGCAAATCAAATTCCTGTAGCAGGAGAACCCATCTGATTAGCCTAGGCTTAGCATCCTTCTTCTCCATAAGGTACTTAATAGCAGCATGATCAGAATGAATAATGACTATTGAGTCAACTATATAAGATCTGAACTTTTCACATGCAAACACGACTGCTAAAAATTCCTTCTCCGTAGTGGCATAGTTTCTTTGGGCACTGTCTAGAGTTTTACTAGCGTAGTGAATGACATTCAACTTCTTGTCAACTCTTTGTCCTAGAACAGCACCAACAGCATAATCACTAGCATCGCACATGATTTCAAAGCGCAAGTTCCAATCAGGTGGTTGAACAATAGGTGCGGTTATCAAGGCCTTCTTAAGTATTTTGAAAGCTTCCTCACAATCCTCATCAAAACAAAAGGAACATCCTTCTGCAAGAGGTTGGTAAGAGGCGTAGAAATCTTAGAGAAGTCTTTAATGAACCTTCTATCGAAACCAGCATGACCTAGGAAACTTCGTATACCTCTGATATCTATGGGGCAAGGCATTTTCTCAATTGCATCAACCTTAGCCTTATCAACTTCAATGCCTTTCTCAGCAATTTTGTGTCCTAAGACGATGCCTTCATTAGCCATGAAGTGGCACTTCTCCCAGTTCAAGACGAGGTTGGTATCTTTGCATCTCTGTAAGACTCGATCAAGGTTGCTGAGGCAATCGTCAAAGGAAGAACCGTAAACGGAGAAATCATCCATGAAAACCTCAACAATATTTTCACAAAAGTCAGAGAATATTGCCATCATACATCTTTGAAAGGTGGCAGGTGCATTACACAAGCCAAAAGGCATACGTCTATAAGCAAAGGTACCGAAGGGGCAGGTGAAAGTGGTTTTCTCCTGATCAGATTGTGCAATAGGTATTTGCGAGAAACCTGAATAACCGTCTAGAAAGCAGAAGTGTGTGTGTTTAGATAGCCTTTCTAGCATTTGGTCGATAAACGGCAAAGGATAATGGTCTTTCCTGGTTGCCTTGTTCAGTTTCCGGAAGTCTATCACCATCCTATAGCCAGTAATAATCCTCTGTGGGATTAGTTCATTCTTATCATTAGGAACGACGGTGATACCTCCCTTCTTAGGTACGCACTGTACTGGACTTACCCAATCACTATGAGCAACATGATAAATGATTCCTGCTTCCAAAAGCTTTAATATTTCCTTTGTCACGACCTCTTTCATCCTAGGATTTAATCTCCGTTGATGATCAGCAACTGGCTTAGAATCAGGATCAGTTTTAATCTTGTGCTGACATAGAGTGGGACTAATACCCTTAAGATCATCAAGAGTATATCCAATAGCAACACAGTGCTTCCTCAAGGTTTTTAGTAACTTCTTCTCTTCGTGATTCGAGAGGTGAGCACTAATAATAACAGGGTATATCTCCTTCTCATCAAGATAGGCATACTTAAGTGTATCTGGTAAGTGTTTTAGCTCGAACACAGGATCACCCTTTGGTGGGGGAGGATCCCGAAGCAGTTCAACAGGCAGATTATTCTTAAGAATAGGATATTGTTCTAAAACAATTTTATCTATCTCATCTCTTTCATCCATATGCATATCATTTTCATGCTCAAGCAGATATTTCTCTAAAGGATCCGTAGGAGGCACGACAATAGAGGCAAGAGCAATGATTTCATCCCTACCAGATGACTCTTTTTCATGGGGTTGTCTTCCAAACTTGGAGAAGTTAAATTCATGAGACACACCCTCGAAACTAATAGTGACAGTTTGTTTAATGCAATCAATATGAGCATTGACAGTGTTGAGAAAGGGTCTACCAAATATGATGGGACAAAAGCTATCTTGTGCAGTAGCAAGGATGAGGAAATCAGTAGGATACTTCGTCTTACCACACAGGACTTCTACGTCTCTCACAATTCCCACAGGGCAGATAGTGTCTCTATTAGCTAGCGTAATAGTGACATCAATGGGTTCTAACTCAGCAGGTGCAATCTCATCTTTGATTTCATCATATAGGGACCGGGGTATTGCACTAACACTAGCACCCATATCAGATAAACCATGATAACAGTGATCTCCTCTCTTGACAGAAACAACGGGTAGGCCAACTACAGGTCCGTATTTGTCTTTCGCGTGAGGTTTAGCAATTCTAGCGGAGTCCTCACAGAATTTGATAACATGCCCGTCTATGTCTTTGGCTAAGAGATCTTTGATAATAGCAACACTAGGTTCAACACTAATTTCCTCAGGGGGTGCAAGTGGTCTAATGTAACCCCTACGTATCACAGTTGGAGCTTTAGAATAATCCTTTTTCCTAGCAGGGTAAGGTGGTTTCTCAGTGTAGGCACAAGGAACAATAGGATCATTATAGGCAATGACTTTCTCTTCAACTAGATTGGGTTTAACTATGTTGACTTCTACAGGAGGATGATACTTAAACCACTTCTCTTTGGGAAGATCAATATGAGCAGCAAAAGATTCACATAGAGAAGCTACTATCTTAGAGTGAAGTCCATACTTAGCGCTAAAATCTCTAGAAGTGTTTGTTTCAACAAAAGATTTAACGCAATCAAACTGGAAATTCATACCTGACTCCTTACCTTCTTCAAGCTCCCAATCTTCAGAGTTACGTTTGATTCTTTCCAATAAATTCCACTTGTGGTCATTATCCTTCTTCACAAAAGAACCGGTACAAGAAGTGTCAAGCATGGTACGATCTTCATGAGAAAGCCGAGCATAAAAGTTTGAGTGATAATTTCTCTCGAGAGCTCATGATTGGGGCATGAATATAGCATTGATTTAAGCCTCCCCCAAGCTTGAGCTATGCTTTCCCTGTCACGAGGCCAAAAGTTATAAATATAATTCCGATCATGATGTACTAAATGCATAGGATAAAACTATTGATGAAATTCCAATTTCAACCGATTGTAGTCCCATGATCCAGTATCATCACATAGCCTATACCATGTCAACGCCTTATCCTTCAAAGATAAAGGAAAGACTTTCTTATTTACCTCATCCTCGGGCAAACCTGCAAGCTTAAATAAACCACAAACTTCATCTACATAGATTAGATGCAAGTCTGGATGTGATGATCCATCTCCTGTAAAAGGATTAGCCAGCAGTTTCTCAAGCATACCCGAAGGAATTTCATATAAGATATTTTCAGTAGGTACCTTAGGTTGAGGAGGAACTCCTCGTGCTTCCGTTCGTGGTGAAGATACCACGAACAAATTCCTCAGAGGAACAGTTTCCATAGTGACAAGTGACAATAAATTTCAGCATAGTATATAAATGTTTCCTTACCAAATTCCACTTACCAAAGGCGCTTCCCTCCCCGACAACGGCGCCAGAAAAGAGTCTTGATGACCCACAAGTATAGGGGATCAATCGTAGTCCTTTCGATAAGTAAGAGTGTCGAACCCAACGAGGAGCAAAAGGCTCTGATAAACGGTTTTCAGCAAGGTAATAACTGCAAGCACTGAAAGTAGCGGTAACAAGTGATGGTGTAGTGAGGTGAAACGTAGCAGGTGAAAAGTAACAAGTAATAGCAACGGTGCAGCAAAGTGGCACAATCCCTTTTGTAGCAAGGGACAAGCCTGAACAAAGTCTTATAGGAAGTAAAGCGCTCCCGAGGACACATGGGAATTTCTGTCATGCTAGTTTCATCATGTTCATAGGATTCGCGTTCGTTACTTTGATAGTTTGATATGTGGGTGGACCGGCGCTTGGGTACTGCCCTTACTTGGACAAGCATCCCACTTATGATTAACCCCTCTCGCAAGCATCCGCAACTACAAAAGAAGAGTTAAGACAACGTCTAACCATAGCATTAAACTAGTGGATCCAAATCAGCCCCTTACGAAGCAACACATAGACTGGGGTTTAAGCTTCTGTCACTCTAGCAACCCATCATCTACTTACTACTCCCCGATGCCTTCCTCTAGGCCAAAATATGGTGAAGTGTTATGTAGTCTACGTTCATATAACACCACTAGAGGAAAAGACAACATACAACATATCAAAATACCAAACGAATACCAAATTCACATGACTATTAATAGCAAGACTTATCCCATGTCCTCAGGAACAAAAGTAACTACTCACAAAGCATGGATATATTCATGACCAGAGAAGTAATGAATATAATAATGGATCTGAACATATAATCTTCCACCAAGTAAACCAACTAGCATCAACTACAAAGAGTAATCAACACTACTAGCAACCTTACGGGTACCAATCGGCGTCGCGAGATGGCGATTGGTTACAAGAGATAGACTAGGGTTTGGATAGGAGATGGTGCTGATGAAGATGTTGATGGAGATGACTCCCCTTCGACGAGAGGAGTGTTGGTGATGACGATGGCGACGATTTCCCCCTCCGGGAGGGAAGTTTTCCTAGCAGGATCGTCCTACCGGAGCTCTAGATTGGTTCTGCTCAAGTTCCGCCTCGTGGCGGCGGCACCTCCTCGAAAAAGCTCCGCCTTGATTTTTTTTCCGGACGAAACCCTTCATATAGCAGAAGAGGGGGGCCAGTGGGCCACCAGGGTGCCCACAAGCCCTGTAGCGGCGGCCAGGGGGCAGGCCGCGGCTACCAGGCTTGTGGGACCCTGGCAGCTCCCCTCTGGCACTTCTTTCGCCCAATATTTTTATATATTACCAAAAAATTCCACGTTGATTTTCTGGGCATTTGGAGTTGCGCAGAATAGAGGACTCAGACTTGCTCCTTTCCAGTCTAGAATTCTAGCTGCCGGTATTCCCCCTCTTCAAATAAACCTTGCAAAATAAGAGATAAAAGGCATAAGTATGGTACCACAAAGTATAATAACAGTCCATAAAGCGACAAATATCAACATGAAAGCATGATGCAGAATGGACGTATCAGTGACGAAGAGCTCGTCCTAAAGGGTTACGTCGACGCAAGCTTTAACACTAATCCGGATGACTCTAAGTCTCAAACCGGATACATATTTATTCTTAATGGGGGTGCGGTAAGCTGGTGCAGTTCCAAGCAAAGCGTCATAGCAGATTCTACATGTGAAGCGGAGTACATGGCTGCCTCAGAGGAAGCTAAGGAGGGTGTCTGGATGAAGTAGTTCATGACAGATCTTGGAGTTGTGCCGAGCGCACTATATCCAATAACTCTGTTCTGTGACAACACTGGTGCCATTGCTTTAGCAAAGGAACCAAGGTTTCACAAGAAGACCAGGTACATCAAACGACGCTTCAACCTCATTCGCGACTACGTCGAAGGAGAGGACATAAATATTTGCAAAGTGCACACGGATCTGAATGTAGCAGATCCGCTGACTAAACCTCTTCCAAGGGCAAAACATGATCAACACCAGAACTATATGGGTGTTAGATTTATTACAATGTAAATCGCATGGCGATGTGAGGACTAGATTATTGAATCTAGTGCAAGTGGGAGACTGTTGGAATTATGCCCTAGAGGCAATGATAAAATAGTTATTATTATATTTCCTATTTCAAGATAATCGTTTATTATCCATGCTATAATTGTATTGAATGAAAACATAGATACATGTGTGGATACATAGACAAAACAATGTCCCTGGCAAGCCTCTAGTTGGCTAGCCAGTTGATCAAGGATAGTCAAGGTTTTCTGACTATATGCAAGTGTTGTCACATGATAACTGGATCACATCATTAGGAGAATCATGTGATGGACTAGACCCAAACTATGAACGTAGCATGTGATTGTGTCATTTTGTTGCTATTGTTTTCTGCGTGTCAAGTATTTATTCCTATGACCATGAGATCATATAAATCACTGGCACCGGAGGAATACCTTGTGTGTATCAAACGCCACAACGTAACTGGGTGACTATAAAGGTGCTCTACAGGTATCTCCGAAGGTGTCCGTTGAGTTAGTATGGATCAAGACTGGGATTTGTCACTCCGTGTGACGGAGAGGTATCTCGGGGCCCACTCGATAATACAACATCACACACAAGCCTTGCAAGCAATGTGACTAAGTGTAAGTCACGGGATGTTGTATTATGAAAAAGTAAAAAGACTTGCTGGTAACGAGATTGAAATAGGTATGCGGATACCGACGATCGAATCTCGGGCAAGTAACATACCGAAGGACAAAGGGAATGACATACGGGATTATATGAATCCTTGGAACTGAGGTTCAACTGATAAGATCTTCGGAGAATATGTAGGATCCAATATGGGCATCCAGGTCCTGCTATTGGATATTGACCGAGGAGTGTCTCGGGTCATGTCTACATAGTTCTCGAACCCGCAGGGTCTGCATACTTAAGGTTCGATGATGTTTTAATATAGTTGAGTTATATGTGTGGTTATCGAATGTTGTTTGGAGTCCTGGATGAGATCAAAAACGTCACGAGGGTTTCCGGAATGGTCCGTAAACGAAGATTGATATATAGGATAGTTTCATTTGGTCATCAGAAAGTTTTGGGCATTACCGGTAGTGTACCGGGAGTGGCGAATGGGTTCCGGGTATTCACCGGGAGGGGCCCACCCACCCGGGAGTGAGCCCAGTGACCCTAGGGTGGTGCACGAGCCCTTAGTGGGCTAGTGACGCCAGACCAATAGCGCCATGGCACCACAAGGGAAAATACCAAAGGAAAGAAGAAGAAAAAAAGGAAAGAGGGAGGTGGGAAGGAAGAGGAGGACTCCTCCTTCCCCAAACCGAATTGGAGAAGGAGTCCTCCTCTCCCTTCGGCCGGCGCACCCTTGGGGTCCTTGATCCCCAAGGCTAGCCCCTCCCCTCCTCCTATATATACTGGTGGTTTTAGGGGTTTTGAGACACAACTTTGCCACATGCAACTCAAACCTATACCACATAATTTTACCTCTAGATCGGATTTCTGCGGAGCTTGGGCGGAGCCCTGCAGGAGTAGATCATCACCACCACGGGAGTCACATTGCCAGAGAACTCATCTACTTCTCTGTCTCTCTTGCTGGATCAAGAAGGCCGAGATCGTCATCAAGCTGTACGTGTGCTAAACGCGGAGGTGTCGTCCGTTCGGCGCTAGATCGGAACGGATCGTGGGACGATGGTGATTTGAATCACGAAGCTGTACCACTACATCAACCGCGTTTCTTAACGCTTCCCGCTTAGCGATCTACAAGGGTACGTAGATCTAATCTCCTCTCGTAGATGGACATCACCATGATAGGTCTTCGTGTGTGTAGGAATTTTTTTGTTTCCCATGCAACGTTCCCCAACAACTACTAGAAATCATTAAGGTAAACCCGACCATAGCATTAAATATCAAGTCCTCTTAATTCCCATACGCGCATAACTCCCTTACTCTCGTGTAAGTTTCTGTTACTCTCGCCACCCACTATAAGCGAATCATGAACATATTGTAAACCCTCCAGTGTGTATCCTTCACGTGTGATCCTCACGGAAGGCACCTTTGGATAGCACCATATCAATACACAACTCATATCAATAACATCATATCACAATTAACCCATAGGAAAAAACGAATCTACTCAAACATAATACGATAGCCACATATCATTGGGAAATAGTATGTAGTGTTGAGCACCATGTTTAAATAGAGAGTTATAGTTAAAAAAGGGGTGTTACACCACTGCATAGAGGGGGAGAATTGGTGTTCATTGCGGCAAGATTTTTTATGTAGATCGTCGTCACGCTCCTTGCCCCGACGACACTCCGGTGCCACCAGGAGGAGGGGGAGAGAGCCCCCCTCCTTCTTCTTCTTTATTGGCACCCCCCTAGATGGGAGGAGAGACCCCATATGGTCCATAGCCTCCATGGTGGTAGAGCGGCAGGAGCCCCTCTGAAATTGGATCTCCCTCTTTGTTTTCTTCTATTTCGGGTACATGTTTTCTCACCCTTCACCGTTTCTTAAATTCTTGGAGATCTGTAACTCCGATCAGGCTGAAATTTTTACACAATTTTTTCCATAAATTATCTTTCCTTCGTTAGAAGAAGAGCCCCAACCGACTCAAGGTGTGGCCATTAGAGGGCAGCGCGCGCCAGGGGGTATGGGTCGCGCCCTGGTGGGTAGTGGAGGTCGTGGGCCTCCTTTTACATTGATTCCACCTCCAAAAAACGCATATATTCCAAAATAATTCCATGTAAATTTTTATCCCATTTGGACTTTGTTTGATATGGATATTCTACAAAACAAAAAACATGCAACAAACAAGAACTCACACTTGGCACTCGATCAATATGTTAGTCTAATAAATCATATAAAATGTTGCCAAAAGTATGTGAAAGTTGTATAATATTGGCATGGAACAATGAAAAAATATAGATACGATGGAGACATATCACATGGCTATTTGCTTAGTGCTCTCGTTGCCAAATTAGGCCCGGTGTGGCTCGTTAGGCCTATTAGGCCAATGCCATCACTAGGCTCCCGACCGACGCAACTTATCGTCCTTTCTTCCTCCTCTCGATCCCAACTCCACCCCGTCCTCCTTTCAATCCCCGCCGCCGCGCAGCCTGACGTCTCCGCCGCTCCGCTAGACATCGCCGCCGCCTCTTCCTGACGCCGATGCCACCTTCGCCAGCCGCCTCCGCGTGACACCCCAAGCACCTTCGCGGTAAGTCCTACACCTCCTCTCTTAATTTCTTGATTGAACCATCAACATAGCATGGGTGGGAACATTCGAACATCCATTAAATTACTCACTTCTCCTTATATTTCCAGGGTCAATTCTAAGCAACAACCGGTGAGTCTTTGTAAAATCGCCCGCATAAATTTCAGCGAGCCGAATAAGTTTGGCAACATTAAACTTGGCAGAGTATTGAAGAACCCAAAAGTAGTGAATGGTTTGGAAAATACTCTTGTATCAAACTTAGGTCTAAGGTTCTTTTTATTATGCAGAGAAAATACCATGGTTTAGGAATACTATAGTATCAAAACCACAGTTTTTAGGCGCAACCAAACAACCCTTTGTAAATAAATTTATAGTAATATGAAAACTGTAGTATTCTTAGAATACCTTTAATATACTTTGCTATCAAACAAGGCCTTAGGCTGTGTTTGATAGCAAAGTATTATATAAACGGAAGTATCAAAAACTACAGTAATTTTATGTATAGGTACATGATACCATGGTTTTTGCCATAACACAGTATTTTAAAGTATTCACAATACATACAACTTGTTTGGTTGTTGTCGCAAAACATAGTAGTGGTTGTTGCTGCAAAACATAGTATTACTTCTAGCCGTTGCGTTCAAATTCAAACACTCTAAGCTACCTAACCATTAGCACATGCAACTGGCCACCTGTTTGAATACTATTTCCATTGAGATTTTGTAGCTAGCTAGCTGGATATCCCTGATGATGTGCGTACATAACAACTCAATGACTAGCTTGTGTATACAAAAAAAGACCACCCATGGCACGACGTCTCGTGTGACTCACCCGGTGGTGAAGCTACACATAGACGGAGCAACTTTCCCTTCTTCGCATCACCATCGAGCTATAAACTTAGTTCTTTTTGGTGGTATTAACTTAGTTCTTTTTTGTAGAAACTTAGTTCTTTTTTGTACAAACTTAGTTCTTGCTAATAATTCTACAACGCCTAACCATGTTCTATTTCTTTTGTATCTTTCATTATAAGTTTTAATTCAAAAAAACATATGGACAATTCACCAAGCAACGAATTGGTGGGCGATGCGGGGAAGTGGAATAAATGCATATTAGAGGGGTTAGAGTGGCTTATCAAAAACCTCGAAGAAGACAATGCCGCGGTGAATAATATAAGGGATAGTCTGCTCACACATGGTGCTAATGCCCTCACCAAGTCAAAGAAACCGAGGGAGTTGAGGGATCAGTTGACGGATGAGAGGGACATCCTCAAGCAGAAGAAAAAAAGAACCCGGGATAAAGAACACTAACCTAAAGATAGACGTTGCTCAGTCCAAAAAAGAAGGATAAAACAATCGTAAGAAGCTTCGTCAGCTGAGCATAATCCTTGATGAAGAGTAGTTTTAAACTCTGAAGTTTAATTATGAGTTTGTTTAGGTGATCAGTACTAAGTTTTAAACTCTAAAGTTTATAAGTATGTTTAGTTGACCAATACCTTTTGTGAAGTTTAAGCTCTTAGTTTCTCAAGTAGTATTTTTTATTATCAATAAAACACATTGCTCGCATTTGACAAAGGTGGATGCCAGCAACATGTTACATACTGTTGGCGTAGGATCCAACGCCACTGCTATTTACTAACTGTGGCGCCATATTGGTGGTGTCGGGGTTCCATGCCAGCAAGGCCATTTTTGCCACGCCATAGCTAGGCTTTTTCGCACTAGTGAAGGCAATAAATTTTCTTCATCTAGTAACAACAATTCTGAAGTTAAATCAAATGATGTTATTGCTAGTACCTCTCTTGATTCCACTATTGATTCTCTTAGACAAGTTACACTTGAGCAAGAAAACGATTTATTGAAAGGAATTATAGAGAGAGGTGTCTTCAAGAGTCTTGCCGGAAGTAAGCAATTTGAGGAAATTGTACGCAAGCAAGGGGGGACACCGAGAGAAGCAAGGTGTTGGCTACTTCAATGTCAACGAAGTTCAATGGGAAGAAGGTCAATACCCCATCCCGAAGTTTGTTCCCCAAAAGGAGAAGTATGATCCTACTCTCCCCAAGGGAATAAGCTCTCAAGATGACCTTCCACCACGAGACCATAAGGGAAAGGGCAAGCTTCAATAAGAGATTGACTCATTTGAGGAAGAACCCCAAGTCAAGGTCAAGTGGATTCCCAAGGACACAACTAGCTCTACTTCATCTAGTGCTACCACAACTCCAAGAATCCCCATGAAGTTTATGTGGGTCCCCAAGAAAAAGAACTAGAGAAGTTATTGAGGGGTGACTCCGCCAATGAAATTCACTCTTATTAATTTTGGCAAGAACTATATGCAACCAACTCCAACCATATGCATTTGTCCAAGGAGTCACATATTCCCTCAAAGGTAAGCAAGGGACAAGGTAATTAATGTATCATTGGACATCATCTTACATGTACTTCACTCCATGCCTATAGATATCCTTGTGTATTGATACATATCCAACGTATCCATTATTTTTGATTGTTCCATGCTATTATATTATCATTCTTGTATGTATTATAATCATTTTATAGCAACTTATATCAATTTTTGGGACTAACTATTGACATAGTGCCAGTGCTAGTTGCTGTTTTTTGCTTGTTTTTTCCTTCGGAGAAAATAAATATCATATGAAGTCCAAATGCCAAGAAATTTTTGGAGATTTTTTTGGGCTAGAAGGAAACTTGAGGACCAAGGATGCTCACCACGGGATGCCCGGGCGGCCCACTAGGCACCAGGGCATGCATTGGGCCCCTAGCGTGGCCTGGTGGGTAGTGGGGGCCTCGGGCACCTCCTCCACCGCTTCTGAGCTCTATAAATACCCCAATATTCCAGAAACCCTAGAAGAGAAGATGAAAAATTGTTTCAGTCGTCGCAAGTTCCAGAAGCCACGAGATCCAATCTAGAGCTCGTTCCAGAAGGGAACACAGTCACAGAGGGGTCCATCATCCGCATTGGTGCTCCTCCGATGATGTGTGAGTAGTTCATATCAGACCTACGAGTCCATAGCTAGTATCTATATGTATTTATCTCTACTTTTGTTTCTCAATACAATGGTCTATTGGAGATCTATTTGATGTAACCCTATCTTTTGCAGTGTGTTTGTTGGGAACCGATGAACTATGAGTTTATGATCAGATCTATGAAATTATATCCATGCTTGATTATTATAGCACCGTATTTGTTCTCCGATATTTGGGTTTTGTTTGGCCAATTTGATATTTTTATCATGCAATGGGAAGAGGTGCTTTGTGATGGGTTTAATCTTGCGGTGCTTAATCTGAGTGACAGAAAGAGACATGACACGCATGTATCGTTGCTATTAAGGATAAAATGACGAGGTCTATTCCTACATGAATATATCTTGTCTACATCATGTCATCATTCTTAAAGCATTACTTCGTTTCTCCATGAACTTAATACATTAGATGCATGCTGGATAGCGGTCGATGTGTGGAGTAATACTAGTAGATGCAAGCAGGACTCGGTCTACTTGTCTTAGACATGACGCCTATATACATGATCATTGTCTTGGATATCATCATAATTATTCGTTCTTCTATCAATTACCCAACAGTAATTTGTCTACCCACCGTTTGTTGTTTTCTAGAGAGAAGCCACTAGTGAAACCTACGGCCCCCGAGTCTAGTTTACATCATCTATTTGCAAGATCTATTTTGCTATTCGCATTTCCTTTTTATTTGCTCTTTTATTTTCGGTTCTATATTATCAAAAACCAAAAAATACCTTCCTGCATTTTATTTACCATCACTTTATTTGCATCTATCAATCTATCCTTTTACCGCTTCATTCTACCCATGAGGGATTGACAACCCCTAGACGTGTTGGGTTGCGAGGATTTTATATTCCCACTGGATTGATACCTTGGTTTCATAACTGAGGGAAATACTTATCGTCGTTGTGCTGCATCACCCTTTAAGCTTGGGAAACCAACACAAACAACGAGGAGGCAAGATTTTTGTAGCCGTTGCCGGGGAAGATTAGGTCAAGATCTATCAGGTTCCCACACGTAAACTCTCATCTCCTCGCAATTACATTCTTTGCCACTTGCCTCTTGTTTTCCTCTCCCCCACTTCACAAAAATTTCCTTTTTATTTGCCTTCTTTCCATTTGCCTTTTTCTTTCTTGCTTGCTTCGATTGCCTTCATGTCAACACTCAAAAATAGAAAAATAAACAGGAAAAGTAAAGACATATGGATCCTCGTCCACTTGCTAATTTTTTCAAAAGATCTAATTGTCTTGAACCAATTCCTGGCGAGTTGAGTGCTCTTGATTATTTTTGTGAAGTTTTGCTTGAAAATCATGAATTTGAATATTGTGATGAAATGTTAAAAGAGGAAATTTATAAAGTGATTCATGATATCTCCTTAAATGAAAAGCCTGATTGTGATGATGTTATTATAAATTCTATTAATGTCAATTGTTCTAATAATATGCAAAACTACATGATTGGGGATGGCAATTTTTTCATGTCCACTACTCATTGTAATGATCATGATTGGGGTGATGCTTCTTATTATCTTGAAATTTTACTTATTCCTCATGATGAATATGCTATTGATAATAATGTTTGCAATAGTATTGAAAGTGGGTTTGGAAGAGTGTCAAATTTAGGTAATAATGATCCTAATATTTCGTAGAACTATCTATCTCTTGAACTTTTTGATAAAAGTGGGTTTGGAGAGGTCATGACTTTAGTTAATGTTAATCCCACTAGCTTGGAAGACTAAAAGACTTGTATGCATGTGGATCATGAAGAGAATATTTTATGTGATAGCTATATTGTTGAAATTTAATATGATCCTGCATGTAATTATTATTAGAGAGGGAAATACGGTTATAGAGATATTCATGTTATTAAATTATCTCTCTTCATGTTGAGATTCTATTGTTTCTTTCTTCTTCCATGCATGTGTTAGATATTTATTTTCTTGATAATTTGTTTGCTTATGAAATGCCTATGCATAGTAAGTATGTTAGACTGAAATGTGCTTGTCTTATGCTACATGATGCTCTCTTTGTGTTTCAACTACTCCCCCCGTCCCAAAATTCTTGTCTTAGTTTTGTCTAGAAATGAGTGTATCTAAATACTAAAGAGTGACTAGATACATTCATATCTAAACAAATCTAAGACAAGATTTTTGGGACGGAGGGAGTACTATCTTTCATGTGAGCATCAATGAAATCTCAAGCCTATCTTAATGGCTATAAAGAAAGAGCTTGTTGGGAGGCAACCCAATGAATAAAATTTATTTGTCACTTTTGCTTTCTGTTCTTGAGTGTTTGCATAATTATGCTATTGTTATGATTGTATTTTTCATGTTTTAATTAGTTTATGTGCCAAGTAAAGCCTTTAGGATCATGTTGGGTGATAGTTTCTTTGATCTTGTTAGGAAACAAAAACTTTTGTGTCCAGTAGCAGAAATTCTAAAACTCACAGTAGCGATGAAAGTGTCAGAATTTTTCACAGAATATTAATATACAAATTACCTACGTCCAAGTTTTCAGAATGTTTGAAGTTACTGAAGTATGAATAAAATAATTCTTTGTGTTGTGCGCTTATTTTGTTGATTCTATGGTTTTCATCGGGGGGTACAAGCCATGGTGAAGTTAGAATATAGTAGGTATAGTGCAAATTGGAATAATTTTTAACAATACCTAAAGTAAAGTTTGGTTTTCTTATACTAATGGATGTCACGAAGATTTTGTTGAGTTTTTTGTGATTGAAGTTTTCAAGTTTTGGGTGAGATCAGGATGGATGAAGGAATAAGGAGTGATGAAAGCCTAAGCTTGGGGATGCCCCATGGCAACCCAAGGTAATATCCAAAGACTACCAAGCAACTAAGCTCGGGGATGCCCCAGAAGGCATCCCCTCTTTCTTCTAACAACCATCGGTAATTTTACTTGGAACTATATTTTTATTCATCACATATCATGAGTTTTGCTTGGAGTGTCTTGTATTATATGAGTCTTTTCTTGCTTTTCTGGTTAGTTTGTCATAATAAACCTTGTTGGACACTGACACGTCTCCATCGTATCTACTTTTCCGAACTCTTTTGACCTTGTTTTGGACTCTAGTTTGCATGATTTGAATGGAACTAACCCGGTCTGACGCTGTTTTCAGCAGAATTGCCATGGTGTTGTTTTTGCGCAGAAATAGAAGTTCTCGGAATGACCTGGAAATCTACGAGGATTTTTTTCTGGAATATAAAAAAAATACTAGCGCAAGAATCAACTGGAGGGACGGAGCCAGGAGCCCACAAGCCCACCAGGCCCGCCCCCCTGGCCGGGGCTCGCAGGCTTGTGAGCCCCTCGGGACTCCGCCGCCCCCAATTCCAGCTCTATATAACCTCTTTTGTCCGGAACAAAATCAGGGAGAAGAGTTCATCACGTTTTACAATACGAAGGCGCCGCCACCTCCTATTCTTCCTGTGGAGGGCAGATCTGGAGTCCGTTTTGGGCTCCAGAGAGGGGAGATCGTCGCCATCGTCATCATCAACCTTCCTTCATCGCCAATCCCATGATGCTCTTCACCGTTTGTGAGTAATCTCATCATAGGCTTGCTGGACGGTGATGAATTGGATGAGATCTATCATGTAACCGAGTTAGTTTTGACGGGGATTGATCCCTAGTATCCACTATGTTCTGAGATTGATGTTGCTACTACTTTGCCATGCTTAATGCTTGTCACTAGGGCCCGAGTGCCATGATTTCAGATCTGAACCTACGCCAATATATGTGTGTTTTAGATCCTATCTTGCAAGTTCTAGTCACCTACTATGTGTTATGACACGGCAACCCCGGAGTGACAATAGTCGGAACCACTCCCGGAGATGACCATAGTATGAGGAGTTCATGTATTCACCACGTGTTAATGCGTTGGTCCGGTTCTTTATTAAAAGGAGAACCTTAATATCCCGTAGTTTCCATTAGGACCCCGCTGCCACGGGAGGGATGGACAACAGATGTCATGCAAATTCTTTTCCCTAAGCACGTATGACTACATACGGAATACATGCCTACATTAGATTGACAAACGGGAGCTAGTTACATATCTCTCCGTGTTATAACTGTTACATGATGAATCACATCTGGCATAATCATCCATCACCAATCCAATGCCTACGAGTCTTTCCTACTGGTCCTTGCTACGTTACTTAGCCGCTACTCCTGTCGCTGCTACTGCTGTCACTGCTGCTACTGTTACTCTGTTGCTACTGTTGTTACTTTGCTGTTACTGGTTACTGTTGCTACTACTCCTATCATACTACCTTGCTACTGATACTTTGTTGTAGACACTAAATCTTTCAGGTGTGGTTGAATTGACAACTCAACTGCTAATACTTGAGAATATTCTTTCGCTTCCCCTTGAGTCGAATCAATAAATTTGGGTTGAATACTCTACCCTCGAAAACTGTTGCGATCCCTATACTTGTGGGTTATCAGACACACCTATTTGAGAGAGTCAAATTATGTTATGATTTGTTAGAATCGCTCTTTATGCTTCACTTAAATTTTTAGAGCCGTGGAATTGCTCTAGAGCTTCACTTATGTATTTTTGAGCATGGTGCTGCTATTATTTTGAAGAAATTTTCTCTCATGCTTCGCTTAGATTATTTTGAGAGTTAGTAGAAATTTTGATGAAATCATCTCTTGCTTCAGTTATATTATTACGAGAGTTGAAAATTTTAAAGAAACTTGTGCTCTCGTTCTCCACTTATATTTGTTTGAGAGCTTGTTATTTGAATAGATAGCCAGGGCAGATATAATAAAAACTTTCATGAAGATCATTGGATGTTAAACTTGATTCTTTGCAATAGTTTTGTGATATGAAGATAGTGATATGTGAGTTATGTTGATGAGTAATTATGCTTTAGTAAGAATATTTGTGTTAAGGTTTGTGATTCCCTATGCATGCACACGACGTCAGTAATTATGCTATGAAATTACATCTTACTTGTGTTGCATTATTCGGCGTTAGTTATGTTTAATGTTCGCTTATGATAGTTTTCATTCCTTGCTTGGGTGATAACCCACAAGTATAGGGGATAACTTGTAGCCTTTCTCGATAAGTAAGAGTGTCCAACCCAACGAGGAGCTAAAGGTAGAACAAATATTCCCTCAAGTTCTATCGACCACAGATACAACTCTACGCACACTGAACGTTCCCTTTACCTAGAACAAGTATGAAACTAGAAGTACTTTGTCGGTGTGATTAGATAGGTTTGCAAGAAAATAAAGAACATGTAAATAAAAACTAGGGGCTGCTTAGATAAATAAGCAACTAAGTTAGTCTTAGTAGAGATCTTTTTGTCACAAGAAGGTTATTTGTCCCTAGGCAATCGATAACTAGACCGGTAATCATTATTGCAATTTTAAATGAGGGAGAGGCATAAGCTAACATACTTTCTCTAGTTGGATCATATGCATTTATGATTGGAACTCTAGCAAGCATCCGCAACTACTAAAGATCATTAAGGTAAAAGCCAACCATAGCATTATAAGGTATCAAGTCCTCTTTTACTCCCATATGCAACAACCCACCTACTCGGGTTTATGCTTCTGTCACTCAAGCAACCCACCATAGGCAAATCATGAACACATTGCAACACCCTAGAGCGGGGACCCCTCACTCTTGCGAGACACGGAGAGCACCATAGGACAAAACCAATAATAAAGCATGCAACTCAAACAAATCATGATCATCAATCAACCCATAGGACAAAACGGATCTACTCAAACATCATAGGATAGCCATACATCATCGGGAAATAATATATAGTGTTGAGCACCATGTTTAAGTAGAGATTGCAGCGGGGAGAAGGGGTGTTACACCGCTGCATAGAGAGGGATAGAGTTGCTGATGGCGACAGCGAAGTTGTTTGTGTAGATCGCCGTCACAATGATGGCCCCGACGGTGTTCCGGTGCCACCGGGAGAGAGGGTGAGAGAGCCCCCCTCATTCTTCTTCTTCATTGGAATCCCCCCTAGATGGCAGGATGGTTTCCTCATCTGGTCCTTGGCCTCCATGGTGGCAGAGGGGCGAGAGCCCCTCCGAGATTGGATCTCTATCTCTATTTCTTTCTGTTTCTACGTTCCAGATTATGGAGTTTCACCGTTTCTTATATTCTCGGAGATCCATAACTCCAATTGGGCTGAAATTTTAACATGATTTTTATCCGGATATTAGATTTCTTGCGGTGTAAGAAGGGCACCAACTGCCTTACACGGTGGCCACAAGACAGCCTGGTGTGCCCTACTGCTACTTCTCAAACAAGAGCGCCAGAAATTGACATGTTAACGGAGACTTGCTTGCGTTGGTTTTTCCCTTGAAGAGGAAAGGGTGATGCAGCACAGGAGCAGTAAGTATTTCCCTCAGTTTGAGAACCAAGGTATCAATCCAGTAGGAGAATCTCGTCAAGTCCAGTGTACCTGCGCAAACACAAAAGAGCTTGCACCCAACGCTATAAAGGGGTTGTCAATCCCTTCAAGATTGATTGCAAAGTGAAATCTGAAGGCGGAAAGTGCAACGAAGTAAAAGAGTAAGGCTGAAAATACGGTGTAAAGTAGACCCGGGGGCCATAGTGTTCACTAGAGGCTTCGCTCAAAATAGCAAATATTACGGTGGGTGAACAAATTACTGTCGAGCAATTGATAGAACCGCGCAAAGTCATGATGATATCTAAGGCAATGATCATACATATAGGCATCACGTCCGAGACAAGTAGACCGATACTTTCTGCATCTACTACTATTACTCCACACATCAACCGCTATCCAGCATGCATCTAGTGTATTGAGTTCATGACGAACAGAGTAACGCCTTAAGCAAGATGACATGATGTAGAGGGATAAACTCAAACCAATGATGAAAACCCCATCTTTTTACCCTTGATGGCAACAACATGATGTGTGCCTCGCTTCCCCTTCTGTCACTGGGTGAGGTCACCGCACGGTATGAACCCAAAACCAAGCACTTCTCCCATTGCAAGAATCATAGATCAAGCTGGCCAAACAAAACCCACAACTCAAAGAGAATTACAAGGATATAAAATCATGCATAAGAGAGATCAAAAGAAACTCAAATAAGATTCATAGATAATCTTATCATAAATCCACAATTCATCGAATCTCGACAAACACACCGCAAAAGAAGATTATATCGGATAGATCTCCATGAAGATCATGGAGAACTTTGTATTGAAGATCCAAGAGAGAGAAGAACCATCTAGCTACTAGATATGGACCAGTAGGTCTATGGTGAACTACTCACGCATCATCGGAGAGGTCATGGTGTTGATGAAGGACCCCTCCGTATCCGAATCCTCCTCCGGCAGGGCACCAGAACGTGCCCCAGATGGGATCTTGCGGAGACAGAAGCTTGCGGCGGCGGAAAAGTACTTTCGATGATCTCCTGATTTTTTCTGAAATTTTTGGGAATATATAGGCGAAAGACCTAGGGCAGAGCTGGCCCAGGGAGCCCACAAGCCTGGGAGGCGCGGGCCCCCTGGCCGCGGCTAGGGGGCTTGTGGGGTCCCTCTTGGCCCCCTGCCTTGGTTCTCAAGTTCCCTGATCTTCTTCTATTTCGGAAAAAATCTTTTTGGAAGTTTCGTTCCGTTTGGACTCCGTTTAAAATCCTCCTCTAAAAAGGGTCAAAAACACGGAAAAAACAGAAACTGGCACTTGGCACTGAGTTAATAAGTTAGTCCCAAAAAAGATATAAAAGGCATACAAAACATCCAAAGTTGACAAGATAATAGCATGAAACCATCAAAAATTATAGATACGTTGGAGACGTATCAAGCATCCCCAAGCTTAACTCCTTCTTGTCCTCGAGTAGGGAAGTGATAAATATTAAATTTTTGATGTGGAATGCTACCTAGCATAGTTTTCCTTTGTAACTTCTTTCGTGTGACATGAATGTTCAGATCCATAAGATTCAAAACAATAGTCTGCTATTGACATGAAAATAATAATACTTCAAGCAAACTAGCAAGGTAATCATGAACTTTCGAAATAACAAGGCCAAAGAAAGTTATCCCTACAGAATCATATAGTCTGGCTATGCTCCATCATCCCCACACAACTAATTTAAATCATTCACAACCCCGGTATTGGCCAAGTAATTGTTTTTGCACTCTTACTTTCTCAAACTTTTTATCACTATCACGCAATACATGAGCGTGAGCCATGGATATAGCATTATAGGTGGAATAGAGTGTGGTGGTGGTTGTGAGACAAAAAAGGAGGAGATGGTCACATTGACTCGGCGTATCAAAGGGCTATGGAGATGCCCATTAATAGATATCAATGTGAATGAGTAGGGATTGCCATACAAAGGATGCACTAGAACTATAAGTATGTGAAAGCTCAAAAGGAGAACTAGTGTGTGTGCATCCAACTTGCTTGCTCATGAAGACCTAGGGCAATTTTGAGGAAGCCCATCATTGGAATATAAAAGCCAAGTTATATAATTAAGATTCCCACTAGAATATGGTGGTGACGAAACGAGAGGCTCTCAATCATGAAGAACATGGTGCTATTATGAAGCACAAGTGTGGAAAAAGATAGTAGCATTGTCCATTCTCTCTTTTTCTCTCTCTCTCTTTTTTATTTGGGCTCTTGGCCTCTCTTTTTTTATCTTTTTTTTTGGGCTCTTTGGCCTCCTTTTTTTATTTCCTCACATGGGACAATTATCTAATGATGATCATCACACTTTTATTTACTCACAGCTCAAAGCTTAGAACGATGATGACTCTATAGGAAATGCCTCCGACAGTGTACCGGGATGTGCAACGATCTAGCTTGGCGTATGACGTTAAAACATCTCACTAGCTATCTTACGATCATGAAATGGCAATATGAGAGTGACGGCACAAGTCATGAGACAGAACGGTGGGAGTTGCATGGCAATATATCTCGGAATGGCTATGAAAATGCCATAGTAGGTAGGTATGGTGGCTGTTTTGAGGAAGGCATATGGTGGGTTTGTGTACCGGCGAAAATTGCGCGGCACTAGAGAGGCTAGCAATGGTGGAAGGTGAAAGTGCATCTATACCATGGACTCACATTAGTCATGAAGAACTCACATACTTGTTGCAAAAGTTTTTATTAGTAATCGAAACAAAGTGCTAAACGCATAGTCGTAGGGGAAGGGTTGGTAGGTGTTAACCATCGCGCGATCCCGACCGCAACACAAAGGATGACAATCAATAGATTAATTATGCTCCGACTTCCTAACATAGCGGTTCACCATACGTGCATGCTACGGGAATCACTAACTTCAACACAAGTATTTCTAGATTCACAACACCCTACTAACATAACTCTTAATATTACCAAATCCACGTCTCAAAACTAATTGAGAGGAACCAAAACTTCTCTTTCTACTCAATGCACATGAAGATGGAGGTTTTTTTGTATCCTCTTTGGGTATCTATCACCTTTGGGAGTACTTTCTTAGCACAAGCCAACTACCAAGTCACGCACCATCGTGCTCTAAAAGATCTAAGTGAAGCACATAGAGCAAAACTGTCTAGCTCAAAAGATATAAGTGAAGCACGATGAGCATTCTAGCAAAATCACGATGAGTGCATGTCTCTATCAAAAGGTGTGCAGCAAGGATGATTGTGACACAAAAAAGGAAAGACTCCTATGATACAAGATGCTCCAAGCAAAACACATATCATGTGGTGAATAAAAATATAGCTCCAAGTAATGTTACCGATGGATTGAAGACGAAAGAGGGGATGCCTTCCCGGGGCATCCCCAAGCTTAGGATTTTTGGTGTCCTTTAATTTGGCTTGGGATGCCTTAGGAATCCCCAAGATTAAGCTCTTTCCACTCCTTATCTCTTTGTCCATGAGAACATCACCCAAAACTTGAAAACTTCACAACACAAAACTTAAACAGAAACTCGTGATAACATTAGCACAAGAAAACAAACTACCACCTCTTTAGGTACTGTAGAAATATTGATGTATATTTATATTGGTGTTATGTTACTGTGTTCTCACTTTTCCATGGCTAGTACCCCCCCCCCCCCGATACTATCCATAGTTTCATCTAAACAAGCAACCAACTCAACAAAAACAGAATCTGTCAAAAACAGACCAGTCTGTAGCAATCTGTATACTTCGTATCCTTCTGGTACCTTAAAAATTCTAAAAAATTACGACTGCCTCGACAAAAGGCATATCAACCAGAAGCAAAAAGGAATCAACTCAAAAGCTCTTTCTGAATAAAAATGAAAAATAATCTCGTGAGCGAAAAGTTTCTGTCTTTTTCCAGCAGGATCAAACAACCATCACCAAGACTAGTCATAAAGGTTTTACTTGGCTCAAACACAAAAATAAACACAAAAGACACTATCATAACAGAATTATGTGTTGGGGAACGTCGCATGGGAAACAAAAATTTTCCTACGCGCACGAAGACCTATCATGGTGATGTCCATCTACGAGAGGGGATGAGTGATCTACGTACCCTTGTAGATCGTACAGCAGAAGCGTTAGTGAACGCGGTTGATGTAGTGGAACGTCCTCACGTCCCTCGATCCGCCCCGCGAACAATCCCGCGATCAGTCCCACGATCTAGTACCAAACGGACGACACCTCCGCGTTCAGCACACGTACAGCTCGATGATGATCTCGGCCTTCTTGATCCAGCAAGAGAGACGGAGAGGTAGAAGAGTTCTCCGGCAGCGTGACGGCGCTCCGGAGGTTGGTGATGACCTTGTCTCAGCAGGGCTCCGCCCGAGCTCCGCAGAAACGCGATCTAGAGGAAAAACCGTGGAGGTATGTGGTCGGGCTGCCGTGGAAAAGTCGTCTCAAATCAGCCCTAAAACCTCCGTATATATAGGTGGGAGGGAGGGGACCTTGCCTTGGGGCTCAAGGAGCCCCAAGGGGGTCGGCCGAGTCCAAGGGGGAAGGCTCCCCCCCCCAAACCGAGTTGGACTTGGTTTGGTGGGTGGGAGTCCTTCCTTCCCTTCCCACCTCCTCCTTTTTTTCTCTTTGATTTTCTTTCCTAGGCGCATAGGGCCCTTTTGGGCTGTCCCACCAGCCCACTAAGGGATGGTGTGCCACCCTCAAGGCCTATGGGCTTCCCCGGGGTGGGTTGCCCCCCCCCCCCGGTGAACTCCCGGAACCCATTCATCATTCCCGGTACATTCCCGGTAACTCCGAAAACCTTCCGGTAATCAAATGAGGTCATCCTATATATCAATCTTCGTTTCCGAACCATTCCGAAACCCTCGTGACGTCCGTGATCTCATCCGGGACTCCGAACAACATTCGGTAACCAACCATATAACTCAAATACGCATAAAACAACGTCGAACCTTAAGTGTGCAGACCCTGCGGGTTCGAGAACTATGTAGACATGACCCGAGAGACTCCTCGGTCAATATCCAATAGCGGGACCTGAATGCCCATATTGGATGCTACATATTCTACGAAGATCTTATCGTTTGAACCTGAGTGCCAAGGATTCATATAATCCCGTATGTCATTCCCTTTGTCCTTCGGTATGTTACTTGCCCGAGATTCGATCGTCAGTATCCGCATACCTATTTCAATCTCATTCACCGGCAAGTCTCTTTACTCGTTCCGTAATACAAGATCCCGCAACTTTCACTAAGTCACATTGCTTGCAAGGCTTGTGTGTGATGTTGTATTACCGAGTGGGCCCCGAGATACCTCTCCGTCACACGGAGTGACAAATCCCAGTCTTGATCCATACTAACTCAACTAACACCTTCGGAGATACCTGTAGAGCATCTTTATAGTTACCCAGTTACGTTGCGACGTTTGATACACACAAAGCATTCCTCCGGTGTCAGTGAGTTATATGATCTCACGGTCATAGGAATAAATACTTGACACCCAGAAAAACAGTAGCAACAAAATGACACGATCAACATGCTACGTCTATTAGTTTGGGTCTAGTCCATCACGTGATTCTCCTAATGACGTGATCCAGTTATCAAGCAACAACACTTTGTTCATAATCAGAAGACACTGACTATCTTTGATCAACTGGCTAGCCAACTAGAGGCTTGCTAGGGACGGTGTTTTGTCTATGTATCCACACATGTAAATGAGTCTTCATTCAATACAATTATAGCATGGATAATAAACGATTACCTTGATACAGGAATTATAATAATAACTATATTTATTATTGCCTCTAGGGCATAATTCCAACATTATGATGGTGTGGACGCAACAAAACAGAAAGAAAAAGATAAATTCAATGGGTTTCCTCCCAAGAAGCGCTATTGTTTAACGCCCTTAGCTAGGCATAAGGTGACGGAATCACGTATCATCGTCTTTGGTGCTCAAACCATAAGTAGCATGGTCACTCATCATCTTAAGGTCTTCATCTTTCTTACTAGATGATTCACCACTATTTTTAGGAACAAAAATAGACTTGGTGACCTTATTGTGGGCAAAATTTGGAGTATTCTGCACAGCGGCAAAAACGGAACCCAAGTTGGTTATAACATCCTCTAGTTTGCCAATCCTAGCGGAATCATGACCTAGTTTTTCGTTAACTATGGGATCCTTCTCCTTTAAATTTTTCAAAACCATTCCCACCTTGGATCCGTACTGAGTGATTTGATTGTGGATCTTTTTATCCAAATTTTCAATAAGTTCGATCGGAGCAACTTTATTTTCAATGACGTCCAGCCTATGCATCACATGTTCCAGAGTTAAGGTAGTTCCATTAACCATGAGTGGGGGTGAGCCTACCAAATTTATTACAGCTCCGTAAGAATCAACGGTGTGGCTACCCAAGAAATTTCCGCCCACGACGGTGTCAAGAATATACCTATTCCAAGGAGAAGCACCCACATAAAAACTGCGAAGAAGGACGATAGAAGATTGCTTATGAGTAGATCTACTCTGAGCATTGCAAATCCTATACCAGGCGTCCTTTAAGTTTTCTTCCTCAATTTGTTTGAAATTGAGGACTTCGTTCTCGGGAGAATCGTTCGAAGTGGTGGATCTAGCCATGAGGACAGGTAGACTATCCCACATAGACGAACAGAAAGCAAGCGAGAGAAAAGGACGAATGAAAAAGGCAAACGAAGAAAAGGGCAAATATTTTTTTTTGTAAATTTTTGTTTTTCAGAAGTGGGTGATACGTCTCCAACGTATCTATAATTTTTTATGGTTTCATGCTATTATCTTGTCAAACTATGGATGTTTTGCATGCCTTTTATATATTTTTTGGGACTAACTTATTAACTCAGTGCCAAGTGCCAGTTCCTGTTTTTTCCATGTTTTTGACCCCTTTCAGAGGAGATTTTGAAACGGAGTCCAAACGGAATAAAATCCCCGAAAAGAATTTTTCCCGAACGGAAGAAGATCAGGAGACTTGAGAGCCAAGGCAGGGGAGCCCCACGGGCCCAGAAGCCCCCACCCCGCGGCCAAGGGGGAGGCCGCGGCCCACAGTCTTGTGGGCCCCCTGGGCGCCCTTTGCCCTAGGGTTTGCGCCTATATATCCCCAAAAATTCCACAAAAAACCAAGAGATCATCGAAAGTACTTTTCCGCCGCCGCAAGCTTCTGTCTCCGCAAGATCCCATCTGGGGCACGTTCTGGTGCCCTGCCGGAGGGGGGATTCGGACATGGAGGGCTTCTTCATCAACACCATGACCTCTCCCATGATGCGTCAGTAGTTCACCATAGACCTACGGGTCCATAGCTAGTAACTAGATGGCTTCTTCTCTCTCTTGGATCTTCAATACAAAGTTCTCCATGATCTTCATGGAGATCTATCCGATGTAATCTTCTTTTGCGGTGTGTTTGTCGAGATTCGATGAATTGTGGATTTATGATGAGATTATCTATGAATCTTATTTGAGTTTCTTCTGATCTCTCTTATGCATGATTTCATATCCTTGTAATTCTCTTCAAGTTGTGGGTTTTGTTTGGCCAACTAGATCTACAATTCCTGCAATGGGAGAAGTGCTTGGTTTTGGGTTCATACCGTGCGGTGACCTCACCCAGTGACAGAAGGGATGGAGAGGCACGCATCGTGTTGTTTCCATCAAGGGTAAAAAGATGGGGTTTTCATCATTGGTTGGAGATTATCCCTCTACATCATGTCATCTTGCTTAAGGCGTTACTCTGTTCGTCATGAACTCAATACACTAGATGCATGCTGGATAGCGATCGATGTGTGGAGTAATAGTAGTAGATGCAGAAAGTTTTGGTCTACTTGTCTCGGACGTGATGCCTATATGTATGATCATTGCCTTAGATATCGTCATGACTTTGCACGGTTCTATCAATTGCTCGATGGTAATTTTTTTACCCACTGTGATATTTTCTATGTTGAGAGAAGCCTCTAGTGAACACTATGGCCCCCGGGTCTACTCCACACCATATTTTCAGCCTTACACTTTTTACTTCATTGCACTTTCCGCCTTCAGATCTCACTTTGCAAAAAATCTTGAAGGGATTGACAACCCCTTTGAAGTGTTGGGTGCAAGCTCGTTTGAGTTTGCGCAAGTACTCTGGACTTGACGAGACCCTCCTTCTGGATCGATACCTTGGTTCTCAAACTGAGGGAAATACTTACTGCTCCTATGCTGCATCACCCTTTCCTCTTCAAGGGAAAAACCGACGCAAACAAGAGAAGTAGCAAGAAGAATTCATGGCGTTGCTTGGGAAGGACTTTTGTTGCCGTAGCAAAAGAATTTCTGGCACAGTTGCCGGGGAGGAATATCAAGTCAATAACTCATCCAAGCACGTGTCACAAACTCATCTCTTGCATTTACTTTGTTTGCCAGTTGCCTCTCGTTTTCCTCTCCCCCACTTCACCAATTTTCCTTTTTAGTTTGCCTTTTTCCGTTTGCCTTTTTTCGCTTGCTCTTTGTTCGCTTGTGTGCTTGGTCGCTTGCCGAATTCACCATGAATGAAAACACCAAACTTTGTGACTTCTCGAATACTAATAATAATGATTTTATTAGTACTCCGATTGCTCCCGCCACTAGTGCGGAGTCATACGAAATCAATGCCGCTTTGCTGAATCTTGTTATGAAAGAGCAATTCTCCGGCCTTCCTAGTGAAGATGCCGCATCCCATATCTATACCTTCATTGAACTTTGCGACATGCAAAAGAAGAAATATGTGGATAATGACGTGATTAAATTGAAGCTTTTTTCCTTTCTCGTTGCGAGATCGCGCAAAAACTTGGTTTTCTTCTTTGCCCAAAAATAGTATCGATTCTTGGGATAAGTGCAAAGATGCTTATATATCCAAGTATTTTCCGCCAGCTAAGATCATCTCTCTCCGTAATGATATCATGAATTTCAAGCAACTTGATCATGAACATGTTGCACAATCTTGGGAGAGAATCAAATTGATGATTAGAAATTGTCCCGCTCATGGCTTGAGTCTTTGGATGATTATTCAAATCTTTTACGCTGGCTTGAATTTCACTTCTAGAAATATCTTGGACTCCACCTCAGGTGGAACATTCATGGAAATCACGTTAGGGGAAGCCCCAAAGCTCGTAGACAACATCATGATGAACTACTCTCAGTGGCACACTGAAAGGTCACCTACTAGTAAGAAGGTACACGCTATAGAAGAAATTAACTCGTTGAGTGCTAAGATGGACGAGTTAATGAATTTGGTTGCTAGTAGAGGTGCTCCTTTGGACCCTAATGATATGCCCTTGTCTTATTTGATTGAGAGTAGCAACGCTAGCTTGGACGTTAATTTTGTTGGTAGGAATAACTTTGGCAACAACGATGCTTTTAGAGGAAACTATGTTCCTAGGCCTTTTCCTAGTAACTCCTCTAATAACTTTGGCAACTCCTACAACAATACCCATTGAAATTACAATAGATTACCCTCTGATCTAGAGAGTAATTTCAAAGAGTTCATCAACTCTCAAAAGATTTTCAATGCGTCCATAGAGGAAAAGCTACTCAAAATTGACGATTTGGCTAACAACGTTGATAGAATGTCTAGTGATGTTGATGCTTTTAGAGTTAGATGTGCTCCTCCCAAAGTCAACATGGATGAAACTTTAAAAGCTATGTGTGTTTCCATGATTGATACCCAAGAAAGAACCGCCCAAATTCGTGCTAGACATGAATGGCTTAAAAAGACGTGTTCTCGTGATGAGAATCACGAAGATCTTAAAGTGCTTGGTGTGACTCCCATTGAATCTTTGTTTTCTTGTGTCAAACCTAATGATTATGGGGCTGGATATGAATCCACTATGGTTGAAAACTGCCCCAATGATTCGGAGTCCATCTATCTTGATGCTAAAAGCATTGAAAGTGGAGTGGAAGATGTTAAAACTTTTAGTAGTATGAAATTACTACCATGGATTTCAAGGAATTCAATTATGATAGTTGCTCCTTGATTGAATGCATTTCTTTGATGCAATCCATGTTAAACTCTCCGCACGCTTATAGCCAAAACAAGGCCTTTACCGATCATATCGTCGAAGCTATGATAAAATCTCTTGAAGAGAAACTTGAATTGGAAGTCTCTATCCCTAGAAAGCTTCATGATGAGTGGGAACTTACCATCAAAATCAAAATCAAAAACTATGAATGTCATGCTTTGTGTGATTTGGGTGCTAGTGTTTTTGCGATTCCAAAGTCTTTATGTGATGTTCTGGGTTTTAATGAGATTGAAGAGTGTTCTCTTAATTTGCATCTTGCTGATTCTACTATCAAGAAACCCATGGGAAGGATCAATGATGTTCTTATTATTGCAAATAGGAACTATGTACCTGTGGATTTCATTGTGCTTGACATTAATTGCAATCCTACATGCCATATTATTCTTGGTAGCCTTTCCTAAGGACTATTGGTGCTATCATCGATATGAAGGAAGGGAATATTATATTTCAATTTCCTTTAAGGAAGGGCATGGAACACTTTCCTAGAAAGAAAATAAGATTGCCTTATGAATCCATGATGAGGGCCACTTATGGTTTGAGCACCACAGACGACGATACGTGATTCTATCGCTTCTATGCCTAGCTAAGGGCGTTAAACAATAGCGCTTGTTGGGAGGCAACCCAATGAATTTATCTTTTTCTTTCTGTTTTGTTGCATCCACACCATCATAATTCTGTTGTGATTGTGTTTTTTGTGTTTCTTTTTGTGTTTGAGCCAAGTAAAACCTTTATGACTAGTCTTGGTAATGGTTATCTGATCCTGCTGGAAAAAGACAGAAATTTTTGCTCATGAGATGATTTTTCATTTTTATTCAGAAAGAGCTTTTGAGTTGATTCTTTTTGCTTCTGATTGATATGCTTTTTCCCCAAACCATCTAATGTTTCAGATTTTTTGAGGTACGAGAAGTATACGAAGTATACAGATTGCTACAGACTGGTCTGTTCTTGACAGATTCTGTTTTTGTTGAGTTGGTTGCTTGTTTTGATGAAACTATGGTTAGTATCGGGGGGTACTAGCCATGGAAAAGTGAGAATACAGTAGCCCATCATCAATATAGATGGAATTCAAGTTTGCTATAGTACCAAAAGAAGTGGTAGTTTGTTTTCTTGTACTAATGTTATCACAAGTTTCTGTTTAAGTTTTGTGTTGTGAAGTTTTCAAGTTTTGGGTGACGTTCTCATGGACAAAGAGATAAGGAGTGGAAAGAGCTCAAGCTTGGGGATTCCCAAGGCATCCCAAGCCAAATTCAAGGACACCAAAAAGCCTAATCTTGGGGATGCCCCGGGAAGGCATCCCCTCTTTCGTCTTCAATCCATCGGTAACATTACTTGGAGCTATATTTTTATTCACCACATGATATGTGTTTTGCTTGGAGCGTCTTGTATCTTAGGAGTCTTTTCTTTTTGTTGTGTCACAATCATCCTTGCTGCACACCTTTTTGAGAGAGAAAGTCATGCACTCATCGTGATTTTGCTAGAATGCTCATAGTGCTTCACTTATATCTTTTGAGCTAGATACTTTTGCTCTTGTGCTTCAATTATATTTTTAGAGCACGGCGGTGCGTGATTTGGTAGTTGGCTTATGCTATGAAAGTAGTCCCAAATGTAATAGGTACCCAAAGAGGATGCAAAAACCTCCATCTTCATGTGCATTGAATAGAAAGAGAAGTTTTGATTCCTCTCAATTAGTTTTGAGACGTGGATTCGGTAATACTGAGAGTTATGTTAGTAGGGTGTTGTGAATCTAGAGATACTTGTGTTGGAGTTAGTGATTCCCGTAGCATGCACGTATGGTGAACCGCTATGTTAGGAAGTCTAAGCATAATTGATCTATTGATTGTCATCCTTTGTGTTGAGGTCGGGATCGCGCCATGGTTTACACCTACCAACCCTTCCCCTCGGAGTATGCGTTTAGCACTTTGTTTCGATTACTAATAAAAACTTTCGCAATAAGTATGTGAGTTCTTCATGAATAATGTGAGTCCATGGTATAGATGCACTTTCACCTTCCACCATTGCTAGCCTCTCTAGTGCCGCGCAATTTTCGCGTACACAAACCCACCATATGCCTTCCTCAAAACAGCCACCATACCTACCTACTATGGCATTTTCATAGCCATTCCGAGATATATTGCCATGCAACTCCCACCGTTCTGTCTCATGACTTGTGCCGTCACTCTCATATTGCCATTTCATGATCGTACTAGATCGTTGCACATCCCGGTACATTGGCGGAGGCATTTCCTATGGAGTCATCATCATTGTGATCTTTGAGCTGTGAGTAAATAAAAGTGTGATGATCATCATTATTAGAGCAATGTCCCATGTGAGGAAATAAAAAAAAGAGAGGCCAAAGAGCCCAAAAACAAAAAAAAAGAAAAGAAAAGAAAAGAAAAAAAGAGGCCTAAGAGCCCAAATAAAAAAAGAAAAATAGAGAAGGGACAATGCTACTATCTTTTTCCACACTTGTGCTTCATGTTAGCACCATGTTCTTCATGATTGAGAGCTTCTTGCTTTTTCACTATCATATGATAGTGGGAATCTTCGTTTTATAACTTGGCTTGTATATTCCAATGATGGGCTTCCTCAAAATTGCCCTAGGTCTTCGTGAGCAAGCAAGTTGGATGCACACCCACTAGTTTTCCTCTTGAGCTTTCACATACTTATAGCTCTAGTGCATCTCTTGTATGGCAATCCCTACTCATTCACATTGATATCTATTAATGGGCATCTTCATAGCCAATTGATACACCGAGTCAATGTGACCATCTCCTCCTTTTGGTCTCACAACCACCACCACACTCTATTCCACCTATAGTGCTATATCCATGGCTCGCGCTCATGTATTGCGTGATAGTTATAAAAAGTTTGAGAAATTAAGAGTGCGAAAACAATTACTTGGCCAATTCCGGGGTTGTGCATGATTTACATTAGTTGTGTGAGGATGATGGAGCATAGCTAGACTATATGATTTTGTAGGGATAACTTTCTTTGGCCTTGTTATTTTGAAAGTTCATGATTACTTTGCTAGTTTGCTTGAAGTATTATTGTTTTCATGTCAATAGCAAACTATTGTTTTGAATCTTACGGATCTGAACATTCATCCCACGTGAAAGAAGTTGCAAAGGACAACTATGCTAGGTAGCATTCCACATCAAAAATTCATTCTTTATCACTTCCCTACTCGAGGACGAGCAGGAGTTAAGCTTGGGGATGCTTGATACGTCTCCAACGATCTATAATTTTTTATGGTTTCATGGTATTATCTTGTCAAACTTTGGATGTTTTGCATGCTTTTTATTTTTTTTGGGACTAACTTATTAACTCAGTGCCAAGTGTCAGTTCCTGTTTTTTTCATGTTTCTGACCCCTTTGAGAGGAGATTTTGAAACGGACGAAAATTCCCGAAAAGATTTTTTTTGGAACGGAAGAAGATCGGAGAACTTGGGAGCCAAGCCAGAGGAGCACCAGGGGCCCCACAAGCCCCCACCCCGCGGCCAGGGGGCGCGCCATCCAGGCTTGTGGCCCCCCTCGAGGTCCCCTGACCTAGATCTTGTGCCTATATATCCCCAAAAATTCCACAAAAAACCAGGAGATCATCGAAAGTACTTTTCCACCGCCGCAAGCTTCTGTCTCCGCGAGATCCCATCTGGGGCACGTCCTGGTGCCCTGCCGGAGGGGAGATTCGGACACGGAGGGCTTCTTCATCAACACCATGACCTCTCCGATGATGCATGAGTAATTCACCATAGACCTACGGGTCCATAGCTAGTAACTAGATGGCTTCTTCTCTCTCTTGGATCTTCAATACAAAGTTCTCCATGATCTTCATGTAGATCTATCCGATGTAATCTTATTTTACGGTGTGTTTGTCGAGATCCGATGAATTGTGGATTTATGATCAGATTGTCTATGAATCTTATTTGAGTTTCTTCTGATCTCTCTTATGCATGATTTCATATCCTTGTAATTCTCTTCGAGTTGTGGGTTCTGTCTGGCCAACTAGATCTATGATTCTTGCAATGGGAGAAGTGCTTGGTTTTGGGTTCATACCGTGTGGTGACCTCACCCAGTGACAGAAGGGGTAGCGAGGCACGTATCGTGTTGTTGCCATGAAGGGTAAAAAGATGGGGTTTTCATCATTGGTTTGAGATTATCCCTCTACATCATGTCATCTTGCTTAAGGCGTTACTCTGTTCGTCATGAACTCAGTACACTAGATGCATGGTGGATAGCGGTCGATGTGTGGAGTAATAGTAGTAAATGCAGAAAGTATCGGTCTACTTGTCTCGGACGTGATGCCTATATGCATGATCATTGCCTTAGATATCGTCATGACTTTGCTCGCTTCTATCAATTGCTCGACAGTAATTTGTTCACCCACCGTGATATTTGCTATTATGAGAGAAGCCTCTAGTGAACACTATGGCCCCGAGGGTCTACTCCACACCATATTTTCAGCCTTACACTTTTTACTTTGTTGCACTTTCCACCTTCAGATCTCACTTTGCAAACAATCTTGAAGGGATTGACAACCCCTTTGAAGCGTTGGGTGCAAGCTTGTTTGTGTTTGCGCACGTACTTTGGACTTGATGAGGCCCTCCTTCTGGATCGATACCTTGGTCCTCAAACTGAGGGAAATACTTACTGCTCCTGTGTTGCATCACCCTTTCCTCTTCAAGGGAAAAACCGACGCAAACCAGAGAAGTAACAAGAAGAATTCCTACACGCCAGGGAAGGACTTTTGTTGCCGCAGCAGTGCCCAACGGCTCAAAACACGAGGACATTTGGAATTAATGAAAACATCATAGTTGATGAAGAGCTCATAAGAAGTTATACAACTCCGTGATATTTTTGAGATACCAGGGACAATACTCAGAGGTAGATCAGAGTAGGGGGTTAGACTAATGTATTAATCTGTGGAATACAAGCACTTTAACTTGTCTACATATGAGATCAAAGGGGAACAATCATGGTCGGAACCACGATTGCAAAGTACCAAAACACAGATACCATATCAAATCATATAATGAATGATTATTGATACGAGAAGCTTCTATGATAGGATCAACATCGTTTCCATGGGCATGAACACAAAGTTCAAGGTCGACTCCCACTTCATCAATGCATCACCTGCCATTTACTCCTCGCCTTTGATGAGGTTGTAGCTTTGAAATAATATCCGGCAGAACACTAGAAGAGTAAGACTCGTGAAAACTCTTCGGGTGATATTGATTTAGGAAGGCATAGGTTGAACCCCTCGGGGCACCTTAGGAACAAATACCACAACTTCAAGAGTAATTAACACATGCTTGAAGAGCATGGCTCACAAAGAATAGGATACAATTCTATCAGAGGGAGAAGACACAATTTTCCAATGGCATTATGTATCAAGAGCAATATCACAAGAAAATTTTGAATGTAAAGGATGATGTCGGATAATAACCGAGCGATGGGTCTGACTATCCACAAAGGACCTCATGTGAGTATCGGTACTCAATCAGAGGGAGATAGAATGAAAGGCATCGGATTATAGAACATGTGAAAAATATCGATACTTAACTACCAAAGGAATTAGGATTTCCAGGTTGGTGTATCATAATGAGATGCTCCGATTAAATACAAGTAAGTTGAATGGACTTAGATGGACAATCAACCAAGGTTGACTTGTCGAGAACCAGCTCAGTCTGGAAGGACGTCTGAGCCGGAAGGATAATTTATGAGTCTCAACAGATGATTGTGTGCATTCGCACAAAGGTAGAATCAATAAGATCACAGGAAAATAACAAAGTATTTTAATGAATGCGGCTAGACATATGGATTTATCCATAATGCAAGTAGGTGAGAAAGGACAAGAGCAATAGGCTACTCAGGATTCCGAAAGTTCGAATAGTAATTCAAAGAACTTTCGAAACCCATGACAACAGATGATGGACGAATCCCCGATAAGATAATTCATCGCATCTCGTAAACAAGAGCAATTAGAAAAGAAAGTAAGAACGACATTTGTATGTCGTCATCCATAGGGGTTGACGGAGGAAGGGATATCGCAGAAGCGATGAGCACCAACTTCCGAGAGAACATCGGAGAGTATATTCGGAGTCTTCTGAGGAATCAAGCCATCGTCTGGAATTGCGGGGCTCTTCGGGAGGAAGTGTTTACGAGAACCTAGAGTTAGAGTTAGCAAAATCTTTAACCCGAAAAAGAAGAGAGAGTAGAACCCAGAGTGTAGAAAAGGAGTAAAAGATACTAATACCACCCGATTGAGATGTGGGCCCGTAAGCCACAACATCAAAGTTAGTACGTTTTTCAAGTACTAGACTCAACTTCAACCAAGGAGTTTGGAAAGGGGGCTACCTACTGATACGTCTCCAACGTATCTACTTTTCCAAACTCTTTTTCCCTTGTTTTGGACTATAATTTGCATGATTTGAATGGAACTAACCTGGACTGACGCTGTTTTCACCAGAATTGCCTTGGTGTTATTTTTGTGCAGAAATCAAAGTTCTCCAAACGTCCTGAAAATTTACGGGGAGCAGTTTTGGAAAATATAAAAAATATCTACGCCAAGTTCCACCTCAGGGGTGGGCCAGTGGGCCACAAGCCCCTGCTCCGCCACCACCCCCTGGTGGCGGTGGGCAGGCTTGTGGGGCCCACAGGCACCTGCCGCCCCCAACTCCAGCTCTATAAGTTGCCTTTCGTCCCAGAAAAAATAAAAAGAGAAGTTTTCATCGCGTTTTCGATACGCAGGCGCCGCCACCTCTTGTTCTTCATCTCGAGGGCAGATCTGGAGTCCGTCTTGGGCTCTGGAGAGGGGAAATCGTCGCCATCGTCATCATCAACCTTCTTCCCTCTCCAATTCCATGAAGCTCTTCGTTGTTCGTGAGTAATCTATTCGTAGGCTCGCTGGGCGGTGATGAGTAGGATGAGATCTATCATGTAATCGAGTTAGTTTTGATGGGGATTGATCCCTAGTATCCACTATGTTCTGAGATTGATGTTGCTACTACTTTGCCATGCTTAATGCTTGTCACTAGGGCCCGAGTGCCATGATTTCAGATCTGAAATTATTATGTTGTCACCAATATATGTGTGTTTTAGATCCGATCTTGCAAGTTGTAGATACCTACTATGTGTTATGATCCGGCAACCCCGGAGTGACAATAACCGGAACCACTCCGGGTGATGACCATAGTTTGAGGAGTTCATGTGTTCACCAAGTGCTAATGCGTTGGTCCGGTTCTTTATTAAAAGGAGAACCTTAATATCCGGTAGTTTCCTTTTGGACCCCGCTACCACGGGAGGGATGGACAATAGATGTCATGCAAGTTCTTTTCCCTAAGCACGTATGACGACACACGGAATGCATGCCTACATCACATTGACGAACGGGAGCTAGCCACATATCTCTCCGTGTTATAGCTGTTGCATGATGAATATCATCCAAACAAATCACCGACCCATTGCCTACGAGTTTGTCCTACTATTGCTACTGCTGTTATTTGTCTTGCTCTGCTGCTGCTACTACTGTTGCTACTGCTGTTACTTGTCTTGCTCTGCTGCTACTATTGCTATTACTATCGCTTGCTACTGTTGCTACTTGCTACTGCTGTTCCTTGCCGCTGTTATTGCTCGTTACACTGCTACTACCTGCTACACTGTTGATTCGCTGACCGTTGACGGGACTTGACAACTTCCGTCAACGCGGCAACTAGGCGCCATTGATACAATTGTTAGGAATAGTCTGCCGTCAACAGATCGTTTCTGACACCGTTGTTATCATACTACTTTGTTGTTACTACTGTGCTTGCAGATACTAGTCTTTCAGGTGTGGTTGAATCTGACAAATTCATCTGCTAATACTCGAGAGTATTCTCTCACCTCCTTTAGGTGATCTACAAATTTGGGTCGAATACTCTACCCTCGAAAACTGCTGTGAACCCTCGCGCTGGTGGGCCATCAACAACATTCTTCTATTTCCATTGCCGGGGAGTGCTAGCAGCATTCTTCTGGTGCCGTTGCAGGAGAAGGTTCCTTGTCATAAGCATTCGTCTAGCTAACACTAGAGATTGCAGGATCAACACTTTTCTGGCGCCATTGCCGGGGAAGCATAGCTCACGTCAGCATTTTTCTGGCGTCGTTGCGGGGGAGGTATTGCTATATTCTGTGAGTCCCTTGGGATTTATATCTGCTGATCACTATGAAGAATCTAAAGGATCCAAAGACCAAAGTCTTGCCCTCAACTACGAGGGGAGGTAAGGAATTGCCATCTAGCTCCACACTTGACTCACCTCCAGTTATGAGTAAGTTTGCGACTTCACCTCCTTCTAGAAATCTTGATATGTCGCGTGTGCTTGATGATGCTTATGATGCTACTGCTAGAGATGCTATGCTTGATACTATGCCTGATGATATTATGCTTGATACTGCTAGAGATGCTATGCTTGATACTGCTAGATATACTCCTTTGCCTGATGTTCCACTAGGAGTGTTCCTTGATGCTCATATTGCTAGAGTTACTGCCAATGCTCGTGATGCTTCTGAAACTACCGATACTATTGAGATAGAACCTGCTTTTGCTCCTGTTAGATCTAGCTCTCCTAGATATGAATTGCCTGATATACCCGAGGGTTACGTTATGGAGGGAGAGATAGCTGAGGATTTTCTTGCGTGTAAGGATGCCTATGACGCTGAGAAATTAATTCTCAAGTGGAAGGAAAAATCTCGGGAAGCTAGGATGAAAAATGACCCGAAGTTTGCCACTTCGCCTATCTTTGTCACCGATAAGGATTATGAATTCTTTGTCGACCCTGAGATAATCTCTCTAGTCGAATCCGATCCTTTTCACGGTTATGAGTCTGAGACGGTCATAGCCCATCTTGCCAAACTATCCGAAATAGCCAACCTTTTCACTAATGAGGAGAAGATCCGCCACTACTATATCCTTAAGCTGTTTCCTTTCTCTCTAAAGGATGACGCTAAAGCCTGGTTCACCTCTCTTGCTCCTGGATGTGTGCGTAGTCCCCAGGAGATGGTCTATTACTTCTGTGAGAAATATTTCCCTGCCCATAAGAAGCAAGCTGCCTTGCAGGAAATATACAACTTTGCTCAACTCCAAGAAGAGAGTCTTCCACAAGCTTGGGGGAGGCTCGTCCAGCTACAAAATGCTTTGCCTGATCACCCTCTTAAGAAAGAACGAGATACTTGATATCCTCTATAACGGACTTACCGATGCCTCTAGAGACCACCTAGATAGTTGTGTCGGTTGTGTTTTTAGGGAACGAACTGTAGAACAAGCTGAGACTCTACTGAATGCAGATATTACCTTGCTGAAAACCACTTGTCAGATGCTTTTGCTCCTCGTTGGGTTCGACACTCTTACTTATCGAAAGGACTACGATTGATCCCCTATACTTGTGGGTCATCAAGATTCTTTTCTGGTGCCGTTGCCGGGGAGTGAAGCGCCTTTGGTAAGTGGAACTTGGTAAGGAAACATTCATATAGTGTGCTGAAATTTATTGTCACTTGTCACTATGGATACTAATCCTTTGAGGGGCTTGTTCGTGGTATCTTCACCTCGAACGGAAGCACAAAGAGTTGCTCCTCAACCTACTGCACCTACTGAAAATATTTGCTTTGAATTTCCTTCGGGTATGCTTGAGAAACTGCTGGCTAATCCTTTTACAAGAGATGGAACATCACATCCAGACTTGCATCTAATCTATGTAGATGAGGTATGCGGTTTACTTAATCTTGCAGGTTTGCCCGAGGATGAGGTCAAGAAGAAGTTCTTTCCTTTATCTTTGAATGATAAGGCGTTGACATGGTATAGGCTATGTAATTATAATGGATCATGGGACTGCAATCGGTTGAAATTGGCATTTCATCAAAAGTTTTATCCTATGCATTTAGTACATCATGATCGGAATTATATTTATAATTTTTTCCCTCGTGACAAAGAAAGCATCGCTCAAGCTTGGGGGAGTCTTAAATCAATGTTATATTCATGCCCCAATCATGAGCTCTCGAGAGAAATTATCATTCAGAACTTTTATGCTCGGCTTTCTCATGATGATCGCACCATGCTTGATACTTCTTGTACCGGTTCTTTTATGAAGAGAGATATTGACTTCGAATGGAATTTATTGGAGAAAATTAAACGCAACTCTGAAGATTGGGAGCTTGAAGAAAGGTAAGGAGTCAGGTATGAATTTCCAGTTTGATTACGTTAAATCCTTTGTTGAAACAAATACTTTTTGTGACTTTAGCGCTAAGTATGGACTTGACTCTGAGATAGTAGCTTCATTGTGTGAATCATTTGCTGCTCATGTTGATCTCCCCAAAGAGAAGTGGTATAAATATCATCCTCCTTTAGAAGTCAATGTAGTTAAACCCAATCCAGTTGAAGAGAGAGTCATTGCCTATAATGATCCTGTTGTTCCCAGTGCTTACATTGAGAAACCACCTTTCCCTGTTAGGATAAAGGATCATTCTAAAGCTTCAACTGTGATACGTAGGGGCTACATTAGAACACCTACACCCCCTGAGCAAATTAGAGTTGAACCTAGAATCTCCATTATCAAAGATCTTTTGTCCGACAATGTTGAGGGACATAGTATTCACTTCTGTGAAGATGCTAGAATTGCTAAACCTCACGCTAGAGACAAACATAGGCCTGTTGTTGGCACGCTTGTTGTTTCTGTTAAGATAGGAGATTCTTGCTATCATGGTTTATGTGACATGGGTGCTAGTGTTAGTGCAATACCTCAATCCTTATATGATGAAATCAAAGATGAGATTGCACCTGTTGAGATAGAGCCTATTGATGTCACTATTCATCTTGCCAATAGAGATACTATCTGCCCTGTGGGAATTGTTAGGGATCTTGAAGTCTTGTGTGGTAAAACGGAGTATCTTGCCGATTTACTCGTTCTTGCTACCACCCAAGATAGCTTTTGTCCCATCATATTTGGCAGACCTTTTCTCAATACCGCCAATGCTCATATTGATTGTGAGAACCAAACTGACACTGTTGGCTTTGAAGGTGTGTCACATGAGTTCAATTTCTCCAAGTTTGGTAGACAACCTCATGAAAAGGAGATGCCTAGTAAGGATGAAACTATTGCCTTAGCTTCTATTGCCGTGCCTCCTACTGATCCCTTAGAGCAATACTTGCTTGAGCATGAAAATGATATGCATATGGATGAAAGGAATGAGATAGATAGAGTTATCTTAGAACAATATCATATCCTTAAGAACAATCTACATGTTGAACTGCTTGGGGATCCACTCCCACCAAAGGGCGATCCTATGTTCGAGCTTAAACAGTTGTCTGATACTCTTAAGTATGCTTATCTTGATGAAAAAGAGATATGTCATGTTATTATTAGTGCTAGCCTCTCAGAGCATGAAGAAAAGAAGCTACTAAAAACTCTGAGGAATCACCGTGGTGCTATTGGATATACTCTTCATGATCTTAAGGGCATTAGTCCTACTCTATGCCAGCACAAGATTGAAACTGATCCTGATTTCAAACCAGTTGCTGATCATCAAAGGAGATTGAATCCTAAGATGATAGAAGTAGTAAGAAAAGAAATACTAAAGCTCCTGGAGGCAGGTATTATTTATCCTGTTGCTCATAGCGATTGGGTGAGTCAGGTGCATTGCGTCCCTAAGAAGGGAGGCATTACCGTTGTCCCTAATGATAAGGATGAATTGATCCCACAGAGGATTATTACTGGCTATAGGATGGTGATCGATTTTAGGAAATTGAATAAAGCCACTAGGAAAGATCATTACCCTTTACCGTTTATCGACCAAATGCTAGAAAGGATGTCTAAACACACACACACTACTGCTTTCTAGACAGTTATTCTGGTTTCTCCCAAATACCAGTTGCACAATCTGATCAGGAGAAAACCACTTTCACCTGCCCTTTCAGTACCTTTGCTTATAGACGTATGCCTTTTGGCTTATGTAATGCATCTGCCACCTTTCAAAGATGTATGATGGCTATATTCTGTGACTTTTGTGAGAAGATTGTCGAGGTTTTCATGGATGACTTTTCCGTTTACGGGTCTTCTTTTGATGATTGCCTCAGCAACCTTGATCGAGTCTTGCAGAGATGTAAAGACACCAATCTTGTCCTGAATTGGGAGAAGTGCCAATTTATGGTCAATGAAGGCATCGTCTTAGGACATAAAATTTCTGAAAGAGGTATTGAAGTCGATAAGGCTAAGGTTGATGCAATCGAGAAAATGCCATACCCCACAAATATCAAAGGTATAAGAAGTTTCCTTGGTCATGCTAGTTTCTATAGAAGGTTCATTAAAGACTTCTCTAAGATTTCTAGGCCTCTTACCAATCTCTTGCAAAAGGATATTCCTTTTGTTTTTATGATGATTGTGAGGAAGCCTTCGACATAATTAAGAGGGCTTTGATAACTGCACCTATTGTTCAACCACCTGATTGGAACTTACCCTTTGAAATCATGTGTGATGCTAGTGATTATGCTGTTGGTGCTGTCCTAGGGCAAAGAGTTGATAAGAAGTTGAATGTTATTCACTACGCTAGTAAAACTCTAGACAGTGCTCAAAGAAACTATGCTACTACGGAAAAAGAATTTTTAGCAGTCGTGTTTGCATGTGAAAAGTTCAGGTCTTACATAGTTGATTCCAAAGTCACTATTCACACTGATCATGCTTCTATTAAGTACCTCATGGAGAAGAAAGACGCTAAACCTAGACTTATCAGATAGGTTCTCTTGCTACAAGAATTTGATTTGCACGTTGTTGACAGGAAGGGTGCTAATAACCCAGTAGCAGATAATTTGTCTAGGTTGGAGAACGTCCTTGATGACCCACAACCTATTGATGATAGCTTTCCCGATGAGCAATTGAATGTCATCAATGCTTCACATGGTGCATCGTGGTATGTTGATTATGCAAACTATACCGTTGCCAAATATATACCACCCAGTTTCACATATCAGCAAAAGAAGAAATTCTTCTTTGACTTGAGACATTATTTTTGGGATGATCCTCACCTTTATAAGGAAGGAGTAGATGGTGTTATTAGACGTTGTGTACCTGAACATGAACAGGGACAGATCCTATAGAAGTGTCACTCTGAGGCCTACAGAGGACACCATGCGGGAGATAGAACTGCACACAAGGTATTGCAATCAGGTTTCTATTGGCCCACTCTCTTCTAGGATGCCCGTAAGTTTGTCTTGTCTTGTGACGAATGTCAAAGAATAAGTAATATTAGTAAACGCAGGAAATGCCTATGAACTATTCACTTGTCATTGAACCATTTGATGTTTGGGGCTTTGATTATATGGGACCTTTTCCAAAATCCAACGGGTATACTCATATCCTAGTTGCTGTTGATTATGTCACTAAGTGGGTAGAAGTTATCCCCACTAGTAGTGTTGATCACAACACCTCTATCAGGATGCTTAAGGAAGTTATCTTCCCTAGATTTGGAGTCCCTAGATATCTAATGACCGGCGGTGGTTCACACTTCATTCATGGTGCTTTCCGTAAAACGCTTGCTAAGTATGATGTCAACCATAGAATTGCGTCTCCCTATCACCCTCAGTCCAGTGGTCAAGTAGAGCTAAGCAATAGAGAGATTAAACAGATTCTGCAAAAGACTGTCAACAGGTCTAGAAATAATTGGTCTAAGAAGCTTGATGATGCACTGTGGGCTTTAACTGCCTATAAGAATCCCATGGGCATGTCTCTGTACAAAATGGTGTACGGTAAAGCATGTCATCTACCTCTTGAGCTAGAGCATAAAGCTTATTGGGCAATCAAAGAGCTTAACTTTGATTTCAAACTTGCAGGTGAGAAGAGGTTATTTGACATTAGCTCGCTTGATGAATGGAGAAATCAGGCATACGAAAATGCCAAGTTATTTAAAGAAAAGGTTAAGAGGTGGCATGATAAGAGGATACAAAAGCGTGAGTTCAATGTAGGTGATTATGTCTTGCTATACAATTCTCGTTTAAGATTTTTTGCAGGAAAGCTTCTCTCTAAATGGGAAGGTCCCTATATTGTTGAGGAGGTATACCGTTCCGGTGCTATCAAAATAAACAACACGGAAGGTAATTGCCCGAGAGTGGTAAACGGGCAGAGTATCAAGCATTACATCTCAGGTACTCCCATAAATGTTGAGAGCAACATTATCAATACCATAACTCCGAAGGAGTACATAAGGGATATTTATCAGCATGTTTCACACTCCGAAAACGAGGAGGTATGTGATTCGGTAAGTAAACCGACTCCAAAACTTTTCCCGTAGCAATTTTCCTCCGTTTTGGAATATTTGAAAAAATAGAAAAATTTAAAGCAGTCCGGAAAGTACCCGAGGAGGCGACAAGCCTCCTAGGCCCGGCCTACCCCCCCTGGCTGGGGCTGGAGGGCTTGTGGCCACCTCGTGCGCCTCCCGTACTCCGTTTTCGTGTGCTGTACTCCTTCTGGTCTGCAAAAAATCATTATATATTCTCCCAAAAGGTGTGACCTCTGTATCACGCAAATTCCCTATGTTTCATTTCGAGCTTGTTTGTGATGCAGATCTAGATCGCTATGACGTCCCCAAAAGCTCTGAAGGACAAGATCTTCGAGAAGGTCATCAATCCTTACCTAGCGGGAGTGCTGCAACACCCTCAATCTATCAAGATGCGTGAGGGGATGTTGCACATCCGTGATGTTGAGGGTCCCAAGAAGACCGGAGGCATGGAGACGAGGCTCGAAGCAATGGAGCAACAAGTCTTCAAGTGCCAAGGGGTGGTGGAGCGTGGACTCAACGCCAACCACATGATGATCACGGAGTTCACCAACAAGCCCAGGATTGATGCCAAAGACATTGGGAAGCACCTCTCCAGGATCTATGACAAGATTGATCAACTCCAGGCCCAGATCTATGACCTGCAGAACCAAATTGTGAGTATGAGTATAGATTTAAATCAATACGGTTGGCTGCAGATTTGAGGATTCCGAAGACTCGTTCATCTTTCCATGATGGAGCACCTATGCCTTGGAAGACGGAGGATCAAGCCCATGTTGCAACAACTCCACCACCATCACCTCCAAAGGAAGACAACTGAGCATGGGTATGTGTTGGGGAACGTCGCATGGGAAACAAAAAATTTCCTACGCGCACGAAGACCTATCATGGTGATGTCCATCTACGAGAGGGGATGAGTGATCTACGTACCCTTGTAGACCATACAGCAGAAGCGTTAGTGAACGCGGTTGATGTAGTGGAACATCCTCACGTCCCTCGATCCGCCCCGCGAACAATCCCGCGATCAGTCCCACGATCTAGTACCGAACGGACGGCACCTCCGCGTTCAGCACACGTACAGCTCGACGATGATCTCGGCCTTCTTGATCCAGCAAGAGAGACGGAGAGGTAGAAGAGTTCTCCGGCAGCGTGACGGCGCTCCGGAGGATGGTGATGACCTTGTCTCAGCAAGGCTCCGCCCGAGCTCCGCAGAAACGCGATCTAGAGGAAAAACCGTGGAGGTATGTGGTCGGGCTGCCGTGGAAAAGTCGTCTCAAATCAGCCCTAAAACCTCCGTATATATAGGTGGGAGGGAGGGGACCTTGCCTTGGGGCTCAAGGAGCCCCAAGAGGGTCGGCTGAGTCCAAGGGGGAAGGTTCCCCCCCCCAAACCGAGTTGGACTTGGTTTGGTGGGAGGGAGTCCTTCCTTCCCTTCCCACCTCCTCTTTTTTTTCTCTTTGATTTTCTTCTCAAGGAGCATAGGGCCCTCTTGGGCTGTCCCACCAGCCCACTAAGGGCTGGTGTGCCACCCTCGAGGCCTATGGGCTTCCCCAGGGTGGGTTGCCCCCCCCCCCGGTGAACTCCCGGAACCCATTCATCATTCCTGGTACATTCCCGGTAACTCCGAAAACCTTCCGGTAATCAAATGAGGTCATCCTATATATCAATCTTCGTTTCCGGACCATTCCGGAAACCCTCGTGATGTCCGTGATCTCATCCGGGACTCCGAACAACATTCGGTAACCAACCATATAACTCAAATACGCATAAAACAACGTCGAACCTTAAGTGTGCAGACCGTGCGGGTTCGAGAACTATGTAGAGCATCTTTATAGTCACCCAGTTACGTTGCGACGTTTGATACACACAAAGCATTCCTCCGGTGTCAGTGAGTTATATGATCTCATGGTCATAGGAATAAATACTTGACACACAGAAAACAGTAGCAACAAAATGACACGATCAACATGCTACGTCTATTAGTTTGGGTCTAGTCCATCACGTGATTCTCCTAATGACGTGATCCAGTTATCAAGCAACAACACTTTGTTCATAATCAGAAGACACTGACTATCTTTGATCAACTGGCTAGCCAACTAGAGGCTTGCTAGGGACGGTGTTTTGTCTATGTATCCACACATGTAAATGAGTCTTCATTCAATACAATTATAGCATGGATAATAAACTATTATCTTGATACAGGAATTATAATAATAACTATACATTTATTATTGCCTCTAGGGCATAATTCCAACAGTCTCCCACTTGCACTAGAGTCAATAATCTAGCCCTCACATCACCATGTGAATTACATTGTAATAAATCTAACACCCATACAGTTCTGGTGTCAATCATGTTTTGGCCGTGGAAGAGGCTTAGTCAGCGGGTGTGCTACATTCAGATCCGTGTGCACTTTGCATATATTTACGTCCTCCTCCTCGACGTAGTCGCGGATGAGGTTGAAGCGTCGTTTGATGTGTCTGGTCTTCTTGTGAAACCTTGGTTCCTTTGCTAAGGCAATGGCACCAGTGTTGTCACAGAACAAGGTTATTGGATCCAGTGCACTTGGCACCACTCCAAGATCCGTCATGAACTGCTTCATCCAGACACCCTCCTTAGCCGCCTCCGAGGCAGCCATGTACTCCGCTTCACATGTAGAATCTGCTACGACGCTTTGCTTGGAACTGCACCAGCTTACTGCACCCCCATTAAGAATAAATACGTATCCGGTTTGCGACTTAGAGTCGTCCGGATCTGTGTCAAAGCTTGCATCGACGTAACCTTTTACGGCGAGCTCTTCGTCACCTCCATACACGAGAAACATCTCCTTAGTCCTTTTCAGGTACTTTAGGATATTCTTGACCGTTGTCCAGTGATCCACTCCTGGATTACTCTGGAACCTACCTGCCATACTTATGGCCAGGCTAACATCCGGTCTAGTGCACAGCATTGCATACATGATAGAACATATGGCTGAAGCATAGGGGACGGAGCGCATATGCTCTCTATCTTCATCAGTTGCTGGGCACTGAGTCTTACTCAATCTCGTACCTTGTAAAACTGGCAAGAACCCTTTCTTGGACTGTTCCATTTTGAACCTCTTCAAAACTTTATCAAGGTATGTGCTTTGTGAAAGTCCTATCAGGCGTTTTGATCTATCCCTATAGATCTTAATGCCTAGAATGTAAGCAGCTTCTCCTAGGTCCTTCATAGAGAAACTTTTATTCAAGTAATCCTTTATGCTCTCCAAAAACTCCACGTTGTTTCCAATCAGCAATATGTCATCCAAATATAATATTAGAAACGCCACAGAGCTCCCACTCACTTTCTTGTAAATACAAGATTCTCCAACCACTTGTATAAACCCAAATGCTTTGATCACCTCATCAAAGCGTTTGTTCCAACTCCGAGATGCTTGCACCAGTCCATAAATGGATCGCTGGAGCTTGCACACCTTGTTAACATTCTTAGGATCGACAAAACCTTTGGGTTGTATCATATACAACTCTTCCTTAAGGAAACCGTTAAGGAACGCCGTTTTGACATCCATCTGCCAGATTTCATAATCGAAAAATGCAGCTATTGCTAACATGATTCTGACGGACTTAAGCATCGCTACGGGTGAGAATGTCTCATCGTAGTCAACTCCTTGAACTTGTGAAAAACCCTTTGCCACAAGTCGAGTTTATAAACGGTCACATTGCCGTCAGCGTCCGTCTTCCTCTTAAAGATCCATTTGTTATGAATAGCCTTGCGGCCCTCAGGTAGTACCTCCAAAGTCCACACTTTGTTCTCATACATGGATCCTATCTCGGACTTCATGGCTTCTAGCCATTTGTTGGAATCTGGGCCCACCATTGCTTCTTCATAATTTGCACGTTCATTGTTTTCTAACAACATGATTGATAAGACGGGATTACCGTACCACTCTGGAGCAGCACGTGGTCTCGTCGACCTGCGTGGTTCGATAGAAATTTGAACCCGAGTTTCATGATCATCATCATTAACTTCCTCCTCAACCGGCATCGCAATGACAGAGGTTTCCCCTTGCCCCGCGCCACCATCCAGAGGGATGAGAGGTTCGATAACCTCGTCAAGTTCTATCTTCCTCCCACTCAATTCTCTCGAGAGAAACTCCTTCTCGAGAAAAGCTCCGTTCTTAGCAACAAACACTTTGCCCTCAGATTTGAGATAGAAGGTGTACCCAACTGTCTCTTTTGGGTAACCTATGAAGACGCACTTTTCCGCTTTGGGTTCCAGCTTTTCAGGCTGAAGCTTTTTGACATAAGCATCACATCCCCAAACTTTAAGAAACGACAACTTTGGCCTTTTGCCATACCACAGTTCGTATGGTGTCGTCTCAACGGATTTCGATGGTGCCCTATTTAAAGTGAATGCAGCTGTTTCTAATGCATAACCCCAAAACGATAACGGCAAATCGGTAAGAGACATCATAGATCGCACCATTTCTAACAAAGTACGATTACGACGTTCGGACACACCATTACGCTGTGGTGTTCCAGGCGGTGTTAACTGCGAAACAATTCCACATTGTCTTAAGTGAGTACCAAACTTGAAACTCAGATATTCACCCCCACGATCAGACCGTAGGAACTTGATCTTCTTGTTACGATGATTTTCCACTTCACTCTGAAATTGCTTGAACTTTTCAAATGTTTCAGACTTGTGCTTCATCAAGTAGACATAACCATATCTACTTAAATCGTCAGTGAAGGTGAGAAAATAACGATATCCGCCGCGTGCCTCCACGCTCATTGGACCACACACATCGGTATGTATGATTTCCAACAAGTCACTTGCACGCTCCATTGTTCCGGAGAACGGAGTCTTAGTCATCTTGCCCATGAGGCATGGTTCGCACGTGTCAAGTGAATCAAAGTCAAGTGACTCCAAAAGTCCATCAGCATGGAGTTTCGTCATGCGCTTTACACCAATATGACCCAAGCGGCAGTGCCACAAAAATATGGCGCTATCATTGTTTACTCTAACTCTTTTGGTCTCAATGTTATGTATATGCGTATCTCTATCAAGATTCAATATGAACAATCCTCTCACATTCGGTGCATGACCATAAAATATGTTACTCATAGAAATAGAACAACCATTATTCTCTGACTTAAAAGAGTAACCGTCTCGCAATAAACAAGATCCAGATATAATGTTCATGCTCAACGTAGGCACGAAATAACAATGATTTAAGTTCATCACTAATCCCGATGGTAGTTGAAGTGACACTGCGCCGACGGCGATTGCATCAACCTTGGAACCGTTTCCTACGCGCATCGTCACTTCATCTTTCGCCAGCCTTAGTCTATTCCGCAATTCCTGTTTCGAGTTGCAAATATGAGCAACAGAACCGGTATCGAATACCCAGGCACTACTACGAGAGCCGGTTAAGTACACATCAATAACATGTATATCAAATATACCTGATTTTTCTTTGGCCGCCTTCTTATCTGCCAGATACTTGGGGCAATTGCGCTTCCAGTGACCCATACCCTTGCAATAGTAACACTCCGTTTCAGGCTTAGGTCCAGCTTTGGGTTTCTTCGGCGGATTGGCAACAGGCTTGCCGCTCTTCTTCGAATTGCCCTTCTTGCCTTTTGTCGTTTCTCTTGAAACTAGTGGTCTTGCTCACCATCAACACTTGATGCTCTTTACGGAGTTCAGACTCTGCGACTTTCAGCATCGCAAACAACTCGCCGGGAGACTTGTTCATCCCTTGCATGTTGTAGTTCAACACAAAGCCTTTATAGCTTGGCGGCAGCGATTGTAGGATTCTGTCAGTGATAGCTTCTTGCGGGAGTTCAATCCCCAGTTCAGCTAGACGGTTTGAGTACCCCAGACATTTTGAGCACATGTTCACTGACAGACGAGTTTTCCTCCATCTTGCAAGCATAGAATTTATCGGAGGTCTCATACCTCTCGATCCGGGCGTTCTTCTGAAAGATGAACTTTAACTCCTGGAACATCTCAAATGCTCCATGACGCTCAAAGCGACGTTGAAGTCCCGGTTCTAGGCCATACAAGACTGCACATTGAACTATTGAGTAGTCCTCCTTACGTGCTAACCAAGCGTTCTTAACATCCTGATCAGCCGTAGCGGGTGGTTCATCTCCTAGCGCAGCATTAAGGACATAATCCTTCTTTCCAGCTTGTAAGATTAGCTTAAGATTACGAGCCCAGTCTACAAAGTTGCTTCCATCATCTTTCAACTTAGCTTTCTCTAGGAACGTATTAAAATTCAGGATGACACTTGCGTGAGCCATGATCTACAACACAAATATATTCAAAGTGGACTTAGACTATGTTCAAGATAATTAGAGTTTAACTTAATCAAATTATTAGCTAAACTCCCACTCAAAAAGTACATCTCTCTAGTCATTTGAGTGGTTCATGATCCACCTACACTATCCCAAGTCCGATCATCACGTGAGTCGGGAGTAGTTTCAGTGGTAAGCATCCCTATGCTAATCATATCATCTATATGATTCATGATCGACCTTTCGGTCTCATGTGTTCCGAGGCCATGTCTGCACATGCTAGGCTCGTCAAGATTAACCCGAGTGTTCCGCGTGCGCAACTGTTTTGCACCCGTTGTATGTGAACGTTGAGTCTATCACACCCGATCATCACGTGGTGTCTCGAAACGACGAACTGTAGCAACGGTGCACAGTCGGGGAGAACACAATTTCGTCTTGAAATTTTAGTGAGAGATCACCTCATAATGCTACCGTCGTTCTAAGCAAAATAAGGTGCATAAAAGGATTAACATCACATGCAATTCATAAGTGACATGATATGGCCATCATCTCGTGCTTCTTGATCTCCATCACCAAAGCACCGGCACGATCTTCTTGTCACCGGCGCCACACCATGATCATCCATCAACGTGTTGCCATCGGGGTTGTCGTGCTACTCATGCTATTACTACTAAAGCTACATCCTAGCAAAATAGTAAACGCATCTGCAAGCACAAACGTTAGTATAAAGACAACCCTATGGCTCCTGCCGGTTGCCGTACCATCGACGTGCAAGTCGATATTTTCGATTACAACATGATCATCTCATACATCCAATATATCACATCACATCGTTGGCCATATCACATCACAAGCATACCCTGCAAAAACAAGTTAGACATCCTCTAATTTTGTTGTTGCATGTTTTACGTAAAACATGCAACAACAAAATTAGAGGACGTCTAACTTGTTTTTGCAGGGTATGATTGTGATGTGATATGGCCAATGATGTGATGTGATATATTGGATGTATGAGATGATCATGTTGTAATAGAAATATCGACTTGCACGTCGATGGTACGGCAACCGGCAGGAGCCATAGGGTTGTCTTTATACTAACATGTTTGTGCTTGCAGATGCGTTTACTATTTTCCTAGGATGTAGCTTTAGTAGTAATAGCATAAGTAGCACGACAACCCCGATGGCAACACGTTGATGGATGATCATGGTGTGGCGCCGGTGACAAGAAGATCGTGCCGGTGCTTTGGTGATGGAGATCAAGAAGCACGTGATGATGGCCATATCATGTCACTTATGAATTGCATGTGATGTTAATCCTTTTATGCACCTTATTTTGCTTAGAACGACGGTAGCATTATGAGGTGATCTCTCACTAAAATTTCAAGACGAAATTGTGTTCTCCCCGACTGTGCACCGTTGCTACAGTTCGTCGTTTCGAGACACCACGTGATGATCGGGTGTGATAGACTCAACGTTCACATACAACGGGTGCAAAACAGTTGCGCACGCGGAACACTCGGGTTAATCTTGACGAGCCTAGCATGTGCAGACATGGCCTCGGAACACATGAGACCGAAAGGTCGATCATGAATCATATAGATGATATGATTAGCATAGGGATGCTTACCACTGAAACTACTCCCGACTCACGTGATGATCGGACTTGGGATAGTGTAGGTGGATCATGAACCACTCAAATGACTAGAGAGATGTACTTTTTGAGTGGGAGTTTAGCATATAATTTGATTAAGTTGAACTCTAATTATCTTGAACATAGTCTAAGTCCACTTTGAATATATTTGTGTTGTAGATCATGGCTCACGCAAGTGTCATCCTGAATTTTAATACGTTCCTAGAGAAAGCTAAGTTGAAAGATGATGGAAGCAACTTTGTAGACTGGGCTCGTAATCTTAAGCTAATCTTACAAGCTGGAAAGAAGGATTATGTCCTTAATGCTGCGCTAGGAGATGAACCACCCGCTACGGCTGATCAGGATGTTAAGAACGCTTGGTTAGCACGTAAGGAGGACTACTCAATAGTTCAATGTGCAGTCTTGTATGGCCTAGAACCGGGACTTCAACGTCGCTTTGAGCGTCATGGAGCATTTGAGATGTTCCAGGAGTTAAAGTTCATCTTTCAGAAGAACGCCCGGATCGAGAGGTATGAGACCTCCGATAAATTCTATGCTTGCAAGATGGAGGAAAACTCGTCTGTCAGTGAACATGTGCTCAAAATGTCTGGGGTACTCAAACCGTCTAGCTGAACTGGGGATTGAACTCCCGCAAGAAGCTATCACTGACAGAATCCTTCAATCGCTGCCGCCAAGCTATAAAGGCTTTGTGTTGAACTACAACATGCAAGGGATGAACAAGTCTCCCGGCGAGTTGTTTGCGATGCTGAAAGTCGCAGAGTCTGAACTCCGTAAAGAGCATCAAGTGTTGATGGTGAGCAAGACCACTAGTTTCAAGAGAAACGGCAAAGGCAAGAAGGGCAATTCGAAGAAGAGCGGCAAGCCTGTTGCCAATCCGCCGAAGAAACCCAAAGCTGGACCTAAGCCTGAAACAGAGTGCTTCTATTGCAAGGGTATGGGTCACTGGAAGCGCAATTGCCCCAAGTATCTGGCAGATAAGAAGGCGGGCAAAGAAAAATCAGGTATATTTGATATACATGTTATTGATGTGTACTTAACCGGCTCTCGTAGTAGTGCCTGGGTATTTGATACCGGTTCTGTTGCTCACATTTGCAACTCGAAGCAGGAACTGCGGAATAGACGAAGGCTGGCGAAAGACGAAGTGACGATGCGCGTAGGAAACGGTTCCAAGGTTGATGCAATCGCCGTCGGCGCAGTGTCACTTCAACTACCATCGGGATTAGTGATGAACTTAAATCATTGTTATTTAGTGCCTACGTTGAGCATGAACATTATATCTGGATCTTGTTTATTGCGAGACGGTTACTCTTTTAAGTCTGAGAATAATGGTTGTTCTATTTCTATGAGTAACATCTTTTATGGTCATGCACCGAATGTGAGAGGATTGTTCATATTGAATCTTGATAGAGATACGCATATACATAACATTGAGACCAAAAGAGTTAGAGTAAACAATGATAGCGCCATATTTTTGTGGCACTGCCGCTTGGGTCATATTGGTGTAAAGCGCATGAAGAAACTCCATGTTGATGGACTTTTGGAGTCACTTGACTTTGATTCACTTGACACGTGCGAACCATGCCTCATGGGCAAGATGACTAAGACTCCGTTCTCCGGAACAATGGAGCGTGCAAGTGACTTGTTGGAAATCATACATACCGATGTGTGTGGTCCAATGAGCGTGGAGGCACGCGGCGGATATCGTTATTTTCTCACCTTCACTGACGATTTAAGTAGATATGGTTATGTCTACTTGATGAAGCACAAGTCTGAAACATTTGAAAAGTTCAAGCAATTTCAGAGTGAAGTGGAAAATCATCGTAACAAGAAGATCAAGTTCCTACGGTCTGATCGTGGGGGTGAATATCTGAGTTTCAAGTTTGGTACTCACTTAAGACAATGTGGAATTGTTTTGCAGTTAACACCGCCTGGAACACCACAGCGTAATGGTGTGTCCGAACGTCGTAATCGTACTTTGTTAGAAATGGTGCGATCTATGATGTCTCTTACTGATTTGCCGTTATCGTTTTGGGGTTATGCATTAGAAACAGCTGCATTCACTTTAAATAGGGCACCATCGAAATCCGTTGAGACGACACCATACGAACTATGGTATGGCAAAAGGCCAAAGTTGTCGTTTCTTAAAGTTTGGGGATGTGATGCTTATGTCAAAAAGCTTCAGCCTGAAAAGCTGGAACCCAAAGCGGAAAAGTGCGTCTTCATAGGTTACCCAAAAGAGACAGTTGGGTACACCTTCTATCTCAAATCCGAGGGCAAAGTGTTTGTTGCTAAGAACGGAACTTTTCTCGAGAAGGAGTTTCTCTCGAGAGAATTGAGTGGGAGGAAGATAGAACTTGACGAGGTTGTCGAACCTCTCATCCCTCTGGATGGTGGCGCGGGGCAAGGGGAAACCTCTGTCATTGCGACGCCGGTTGAGGAGGAAGTTAATGATGATGATCATGAAACTCCAGTTCAAGTTTCTGTTGAACCACGCAGGTCGACGAGATCACGCGCTGCTCCAGAGTGGTACGGTAATCCCGTCTTATCAATCATGTTGTTAGACAACAATGAACCTGCAAATTATGAAGAAGCAATGGTGGGCCCAGATTCCAACAAATGGCTAGAAGCCATGAAATCCGAGATAGGATCCATGTATGAGAACAAAGTGTGGACTTTGGAGATGCTGCCTGAGGGCCGCAAGGCTATTCAGAACAAATGGATCTTTAAGAAGAAGACGGACGCTGACGGTAATGTGACCGTTTATAAAGCTCGACTTGTGGCAAAGGGTTTTTCACAAGTTCCAGGAATTGACTACGATGAGACTTTCTCTCCCGTAGCGATGCTTAAGTCCGTCAGAATCATGTTAGCACTAGCTGCATTTTTCGATTATGAAATCTGGCAGATGGATGTCAAAACGGCGTTCCTTAACGGTTTCCTTAAGGAAGAGTTGTATATGATGCAACCCGAAGGTTTTGTCGATCCTAAAAATGCTGACAAGGTGTGCAAGCTCCAGCGATCCATTTATGGACTGGTGCAAGCATCTCGGAGTTGGAACAAACGCTTTGATGAGGTGATCAAAGCATTTGGGTTTATACAAGTGGTTGGAGAATCTTGTATTTACAAGAAAGTGAGTGGGAGCTCTGTGGCGTTTCTAATATTATATGTGGATGACATATTACTGGTTGGAAACAACGTAGAGCTTTTGGAGAGCATAAAAGGTTACTTGAATAAAAGTTTCTCTATGAAGGACCTAGGAGAAGCTGCTTACATTCTAGGCATTAAGATCTTTAGGGATAGATCAAAACGCCTGATAGGACTTTCACAAAGCACATACCTTGATAAAGTTTTGAAGAGGTTCAAAATGGAACAGTCCAAGAAAGGGTTCTTGCCAGTGTTACAAGGTACGAGATTGAGTAAGACTCAGTGCCCAGCAACTGATGAAGATAGAGAGCATATGCGCTCCGTCCCCTATGCTTCAGCCATAGGCTCTATCATGTATGCAATGCAAGCACAAACATGTTAGTATAAAGACAACCCTATGGCTCCTGCCGGTTGCCGTACCATCGACGTGCAAGTCGATATTTCTATTACAACATGATCATCTCATACATCCAATATATCACATCACATCATTGGCCATATCACATCACAATCATACCCTACAAAAACAAGTTAGACGTCCTCTAATTTTGTTGTTGCATGTTTTACGTGGTGACCAAGGGTATCTAGTAGGATTGCATCTTACTTACGCAAACACCACAACAGAGATATATGAGTTGCTATTTAACCTCATCCAAGGACCTCCTCGGTCAAATCCGATTCAACTAAAGTTGGAGAAACCGTCACTTGCCAGTCATCTTTGAGCAAAGGGGGTTACTCGTAACGATGAAACCAGTCTCTCGTAAGCGTACGAGTAATGTCGGTCCAAGCCGCTTCAATCCAACCATACCGCGGAATCAAGAAAAGACTAAGGAGGGCAGCAAAACGCACATCACCGCCCACAAAAACTTTTGTGTTCTACTCGAGAAGACATCTACGCATGAACCTAGCTCTGATACCACTCTTGGGGAATGTCGCATGGGAAACAAAGATTTTCCTACGCGCACGAAGACCTATCATGGTGATGTCCATCTATGAGAGGGGATGAGTGATCTACGTACCCTTGTAGACCGTACAGCAGAAGCGTTAGTGAACGCGGTTGATGTAGTGGAACGTCCTCACGTCCCTCGATCCGCCCCGCGAACAATCCCGCGATCAGTCCCACGATCTAGTACCGAACGGACGGCACCTCCGCGTTCAGCACACGTACAGCTCGACGATGATCTCGGCCTTCTTGATCCAGCAAGAGAGACGGAGAGGTAGAAGAGTTCTCCAGCAGCGTGACGGCGCTCTGGAGGTTGGTGATGACCTTGTCTCAGCAGGGCTCCGCCCGAGCTCCGCAGAAATGCGATCTAGAGGAAAAATCGTGGAGGTATGTGGTCGGGCTGCCGTGGAAAAGTCGTCTCAAATCAGCCCTAAAACCTCCGTATATATAGGTGGGAGGGAGGGGACCTTGCCTTGGGGCTCAAGGAGCCCCAGGGGGGTTAGCCGAGTCCAAGGGGGAAGGTTCCCCCCCCCCAAACCGAGTTGGACTTGGTTTGGTGGGAGGGAGTCCTTCCTTCCCTTCCCACCTCCTCTTTTTTTTTCTCTTTGATTTTCTTCTCAAGGTGCATAGGGCCCTCTTGGGCTGTCCCACCAGCCCACTAAGGGCTGGTGTGCCACCCTCGAGGCCTATGGGCTTCCCCAGGGTGGGTGCCCCCCCCCCCCCCCCGGTGAACTCCTGGAACCCATTCGTCATTCCCGGTATATTCCCGGTAACTCCGAAAACCTTCCGGTAATCAAATGAGGTCATCCTATATATCAATCTTCGTTTCCGGACCATTCCGGAAACCCTCGTGACGTCCGTGATCTCATCCGGGACTCCGAACAACATTCGGTAACCAACCATATAACTCAAATACGCATAAAACAACGTCGAACCTTAAGTGTGCAGACCGTGCGGGTTCGAGAACTATGTAGACATGACCCGAGAGACTCCTCGGTCAATATCCAATAGAGGGACCTGGATGCCCATATTGGATCCTACATATTCTACGAAGATCTTATCGTTTGAACCTCAGTGCCAAGGATTCATATAATCTCGTATGTCATTCCCTTTGTCCTTCGGTATGTTACTTGCCCGAGATTCGATCGTCAGTATCCGTATACCTATTTCAATCTCGTTTACCGGCAAGTCTCTTTACTCGTTCCGTAATACAAGATCCCGCAACTTGCACAACTTACACTAAGTTACATTGCTTGCAAGGCTTGTGTGTGATGTTGTATTACTGAGTGGGCCCCGAGATACCTCTCCGTCACACGGAGTGACAAATCCCAGTCTTGATCCATACTAACTCAACTAACACCTTCGGAGATACCTGTAGAGCATCTTTATAGTCACCCAGTTACGTTGCGACGTTTGATACACACAAAGCATTCCTCCGGTGTCAGTGAGTTATATGATCTCATGGTCATAGGAATAAATACTTGACACGCAGAAAACAGTAGCAACAAAATGACACGATCAACATGCTACGTCTATTAGTTTGGGTCTAGTCCATCACGTGATTCTCCTAATGACGTGATCCAGTTATCAAGCAACAACACTTTGTTCATAATCAGAAGACACTGACTATCTTTGATCAACTGGCTAGCCAACTAGAGGCTTGCTAGGGACGGTGTTTTGTCTATGTATCCACACATGTAAATGAGTCTTCATTCAATACAATTATAGCATGGATAATAAACGATTATCTTGATACAGGAATTATAATAATAACTATATTTATTATTGCCTCTAGGGCATAATTCCAACAGTATGGGCAATCCCCTTGGCTTGTGCCAAGCTTGGGGGAGTTGCCCCGGTATCGTATCACCATCATATCTTTTGTCTTTACCTTTGTTTTAGTTTGTTCCTTTTCAGTTTTCTCTTTCTCTAGTAGAATAAAGGTCTTAGTGTTTTAGTCTTGAGTTTTGCTTTGTGTCACCCCTGATGTATTCGAGCTCGTGAGCCATATAATAAAGAGTATATTAGTTGAAGGGCTTTGCCTCTTGCCATGATCAAATGATCGAGAAAGAACAAGAGCATGAAAGATCATATAGTGATCTTATGGGAAGTGATGGCTTCACATATGAAAAGGATGATGATTGAAACTTGTTGAGGGTTGACAAACGTAGACCTTGGTCATTGCTGCAATTAATAGGAAGTGATAAAGAAGGAGAGGTTCACATATAAATATATCATACTTGACACCATCTATGATTGTGAACACTCACTAAACTATTACATGACTAGAAGTAGATGTTGGACAAGGAAGACAACATAATGAATTGTGTTTTCTTGGTTCTGAACAATGTTATATGATTAGAGATCCCTTAGCATGTGACGATTGCTTCCACCTCATATCAGCCAAAACTCCCGCACCAAGTAGAGATACTACTTGTGCATCCATAAAGCTTCAACCCAGTTTTGCCATGAGAGTCCACCGTACCTACCTATGGATTGAATAAGATCCCTCAAGTAAGTTGTCATTAGTGCAAGCAATAACAATTTCACTCTAATGAGTATGATCTATTAGTGTGTGGAAAATAAGCTTTGTACGAACCTGTGACGAGGAAGACATAAAAGCGACAGACTGCATAATAAAGTTCTTTATCACATGAGGCAATATAAAGTGATGTTCCTCCGCACTAAGAGGACACGCATCCAAACCTCAAAAGCGCATGACAACCTCTGCTTCCCTCTGCGAAGGGCCTATCTTGTACCTTTACTTTTTTCTCTTGAAAGAGTCATGGTGATCTTCACCAATTCCTTGTTTCGCCTTTATCTTGGCTAAAGTCACATGCTAGGGAAAGATCTATATTCATATGTCAACTTGGAGGTAAGTATTCATGAATTATTATTATTGACATTACCCTTGAGGTAAGCAGTTGGGAGGCAAAACTATAAGCCCCTATCTTTCTCTGTGTCCAGCTGAAACTTTGATCTCATGAGTACCATGTGAGTAGTAGCAATCATAGAGAACGAAAAGATGATTGAGTATGTGGATTTGCTTTATAAGCTCTGATTTGACTCTTTCTGATGTTGTGAGAAATTGCAATTGCTTCTATGACTAAAGGCTATCGGTTGTTGATTCTCGGTAAGGTTCTTGATTCATGCTTTACTTTGTGAAGAATTTGTCACTTTAGCATGAGAGATTATATGTTGGTATTGCTGTTGTGATCATGATCATGATGCCTGCATGTTCGTATCTTGTTTTGTCGACACCTATCTCCCTAAACATGTGGTCATGTTTATTGATCTAGGCTTTCGCTTGAGGACAAGCGAGGTCTAATCTTGGGGGAGTTGATACGTCCATTTTGCATCATGCTTTCATGTTGATATTTATCGCTTTTGGGGCTGTTATTTCACTTCACGGTACAATACGTATGCCTTTTCTCTCTTATTTTGCAAGGTTTACATGAAGAGGGAGAATGCCGGCAGCTGGAATTCTGGCCTGAAAAAGGAGCAAGTTTGAGATGCCTATTCTGCGCAACTCCACAAGCCGTGAAAATCAACGTGGATTTTTTTGGGAATATATAAAAAATACTAGGCAGAAGAAGTACCAGAGGGGCGCCACGTGGAGGCCACAAGCCTGCCAGGCCCGGCCTACCCCCCTGGCCGGGGCTGGAGGGCTTGTGGGCCCCCTGTTGCCCCTCCAGCGCTCATCTTTTGCTATATGAAGGGTTTCATCCGGGAAAAAAATCATAAGGGAGATTTTTCGTGGATTCGCCGCCGCCACGAGGCGGAACTTGAGCAGAACCAATCTAGAGCTCCGGCAGGACGATCCTGCCGGGGAAACTTCCCTCCCGGAGGGGGAAATCGTTGCCATCGTCATCACCAACACTCCTCTCATCAGAGGGGACTCGTCACCATAAACATCTTCATCAGCACCATCCCATCTCCAAACCCTAGTTAATCACTTGTAACCAAGCTCTGTCTCACGACTCCGATTGGTACTTGTAAGGTTGCTAGTAGTGTTAATTACTCCTTGTAGTTGATGCTAGTTGGATTATTTGGTGGAAGAGTTTATGTTTAGATCCTTGATGCTACTCATTACCTCTATGGTCATGAATATGATTATGCTTTGTGAGTAGTTACTTTTGTTCCTAAGGACATGGGATAAGTCATGCTAATAGTAGTCATGTGAATTTGGTATTCGTTCGATATTTTGATGTGTTGTACGTTGTTTTTCCTCTAGTGGTGTTATGTGAATGTCTACTACATAACACTTCACCATTATTTGGGCCTAGAGGAAGGCATTGGGAAGTAGTAAGTAGATGATGGGTTGCTAGAGAGACAGAAGCTTAAACCCTAGTTTATGCGTTGCTTCGTAAGGGGCTGATTTGGATCCACTAGTTTAATGCTATGGTTAGACTTTGTCTTAATTCTTCTTTCATAGTTGCGGATGCTTGCGAGAGGGGTTAATCATAAGTGGGATTCTTGTCCAAGTAAAGGCAGTACCCAAGCGCCGGTCCACCCACATATCAAACTATCAAAGTAAGGAACGTGAATCATATGAACATGATGAAAACTAGCATGACAGAAATTCGCGTGTGTCCTTGGGAGCGTTTTTCCTCCTATAAGACTTTGTCCAGGCTTGTCCTTGCTACAAAAGGGATTGGGCCACTTTGCTGCACCGTTGCTACTTTTGTTACTTGTTGCTCGCTACGAATCATCTCACCACACAACTACTTGTTACCGATAATTTTAGTGCTTGCAGATATTACCTTGCTGAAAACCACTTGTCAGATCCTTCTGCTCCTCGTTGGGTTCGACACTCTTACTTATCGAAAGGACTACGATTGATCCCCTGTACTTGTGGGTCATCAATGTGCAAATAAACGTCTAGAACATGGGTGAGTGTGAGCTAGGCCGAGTTGGATGCTAACATGCTATTTCATCTGTGAGATCGAATCACGACCATAAAATCCCAAATTTAAACCCACGCACCCCGCAATATGACATGCCAAGATCTAGGAGGACGCAGCTGATGACGAGTTGATGAATATACTTCCCGCCCCTCATTGGTTACCCCAAGTGGAAGATGGAGATGTAGTCAGCAGCAAGTTTCCCTTACACGGAGATTGTAAGGTTTATAGAACTAGGAGGACTCTGAGGATCAACAAGTAGGTGTCCGCTGCCCTGGCGTAAGAAGAAGACATGGACCTGCACACACACAAGTAAATTTTCTCCCAATGAGTACAGAGAGGTTGTCAATATCTCCGGCCTTGTAGTTTGCAGAGGGTCAAAACACAAGCGGGAATAGTGATAGTGATTGCAACGGAAAAGTAAATAAAGCAGTAAATGATGGAGGTGTAAGCAATGGTGGTGATATGGACTGGAGTCACATGATGTTCACTAGTGATGTCTCTCTCCCAAAATACGATAAACAACTATGCTAGGGTAAACAAATTATAGCTGGTAAAATGACATAACTATGAACGCACCGCAATGCTAATTATGCTACTTGAAAGTTAGAGGCTCAATAGTAATGGTCATTAAGCCAAGACAAGTAGACATTTTATTCATCAACATATACTTACTAATCATCCACCTTGAGATATCTATCCAGAACATCTCGCAGGTATTAAGTTGCGAGTCCCACCCAAAGTGCAAAGTCAAAGCAACGGACAACTGCATTAACGAACTATGTGTAAGGTAAACAATCCTTGCAACCGTGGTCACAAGCACCGTTGTTTTCACCATGGTGGCAATAGCACATCTCCTAGTCTCATGTTTCTGTCACTCAAGCTAGAAATCAGGGGGCATGAACCCACAATCATGCATAACGCTCCCTCTTGGAGTTGCAATCTACTACTCGGCCAAAGCAATACAAAGCAACGAAGAACATGCATGAAACACTAAAGAACATAATATAAAAGGATAATCAAATATATAACTCATAAAAATCTATACATAATCTCATAATCCATCGGATCCCAACAAACCGAGCATAGCAATAGCAGGAAAATTACATAGATGCCTTGATCATGTAGGGCAGCTCACAAGGGCTAATCATGGAAGCACAAGATTGGAGAGAAGACATCACATAGTTACTGGTCATGGACTCATTGGCCAAGGAGGACTACTCACGGCACGTTCGGAAAGCGTCCATGGTGGTGGAGAAGCTCCCGGAGGTCAATCCTCCCTCCGGCAGGGTGCCGGGAAGAGGTCTCCTCACGCTCACGCTCCCAATCTCGGAAGCGCTGCGGTGGCGGAACGATGGAGAAATTCGTGATTATGGATGTGATGGAAGGGTTTCCTCTCGGAGGAGTAAATAGAAGGCCAAGGGAGGGCGTCAGAAGAGGTGGGACCCACCCAGGCGGCCTTTGGGCGCGGCCAGGGGTCAGGCCGCGCCGGGAGGTCTCCTAGGCAGGCCCTGGCCCCCCTCTGGCCCATCTTCAGTGATCTGGAAGCTTCCTACGCTGATTTTTATATATTTTTCTCGGGATTTTTGGGGCTTTGGAAAATTGGGTAAAAGCCCGTGCAAAAAAGACATCACCAGATAGAAACTGGCACTGGCTGCACTAAGTTAGTAGGTTAGTCAAAATATGTGTAAAAAGATATAAAAGTGTAGCAAAACATATAACAATGTCACCCAAAAGATCATAGAGCAAGCAGAAATTATATTTACATTTGGGACGTATCAACATCCCCAAGCTTAATTCCCGCTCGTCCTCGAGTAGGTAAATAATAACACAATAATTTCTGTGGTGACATGCTAACACACATATAAGAACTTCAAAGGAAAGCAAGTAAGATATGCAATTCAAGTCAAGACAATAACAAGCTAGAGTCTATATTTAGTATTGAGTTTTGCAAAGTAAGAACATAATGGTGCAAGAGCTCGTGACTCGAATGTCTCCAAATGGTGTTTGTGTGCAAGAAATGGGAGATGGGTTTAGAGAATGAAATATATTTTTAATTGAGAACTCAATCTACTAAACCTTGCACTTGGTCTCCTTCTGAATCTTATTTTGACTCATCCCCAGACCACTAGTCAGGCACAAATCAAAATGATCCTCTCCCTTTCGACTTTGAGCACTCATGCAATGGATGAGCGCAAGCAAGATATGTTGGCACTTAGGATGGCAAATAGAATAATGATGGGGAAGGAAGACAAAAAGGTGTGAAGGCTCACATCAATGAGGACAACCATATGCGAGAGAAAGCCAAATGATAGATATGATGTGAGGAGTAGGGATTGCCATGCAACGGATGCACATATGAGCTAAGGTAAGCTCTCCAATGGAACTAGTGCGGGTGCATCCAACTTGCTTCCTCACGAAGACCTAGAGCTCATTTGAGCAGGCTCATCGCTGGAATATGCAAACCAAGTTCTATAGTGTAAGGGTCCCCATATAGTTATGCATGAATGATAATCTCTATGTAGTACAAATATAGCAATGGAGCACGAGTGTGGATCTTTCAAAAGGAATAGTAGTGTTGCCCCCTTCTCTCTTTTTTTGTGGCCTCTTTGGCTCTTTCTTTTTATCTCTCATTTGTCCTCTTTGGGATCTTTTAATTTGTCCTCTTTGGGATATTTTCCTCACTTAAGGGCAACACTCTATGTTTTACAAGAATAAAAAGAAGATCATCACACTTTATAAGAAGTACTCACATAAAGACAAGTGAAACCTATCATGATGTATGCAAATGTATGCCTCTGCCAGTGTAGCAGGATATGCAATGATACTAGCGGGTCATGTAGCAATAATAAGTGCAAGGCCCAACTAGCATGTGGCTCCTCGATCAAGCAAAAGCATGTATGACATGAAGATCAAGTCACGAGATGATGGATGTTGCATGTCAATGTGTCTCGGAAAGGCTAAGGAAATGTCTTAATAGGTAGGTATGCTGGCTGTTTTGAGGAAAGATATAATGAGACTTTTGATGGCAGAGCGTATCATGCCAAGGGTTTGGATGCACCGGCGAAGTTTGCACCAACTCTCAAGGTGAGAAAGGGCAATGCACGGTACCGAAGAGGCTAGCAAAATATGGATGGTGGAAGTGCCAACAATTGAATACTCACATTAGTCCGAAGAACTCATACATTTATTATTGGTAACTCTCTATCTAGTTAGGAAATTCACAAAGATACAAGTACCCCGAGGAGGAGTGTTTGGGGGTTTGGTTATCCTTGCGCATCCTCGACCCATGGTAATGTGAGGGTACTCTATATATTCCAACACCTCTAGAGGTTAGCGATTAATTTAGTAGCTAGAGTTATCAACTAATTTTTAGTTTTTGAAAAACACATGGATTTCCCAAAATACGACACCTATCACTAATAGGCTCAAGCTCTTGGCACCAATAGTCCAAACATTACTCAAATCAATGCCTCAAAACTATTCCAAGTTACTACTATACTTAAATAGCAACCTCAATTACCTACTCATGCAAGACACACAACTCAGTGCAACAAGCCAACTCTCTAAACAAGATAAGCATGATAACTCAAGAGAGTTCCAAAAGCAACCTAAATAAAAGCTCTTAAAAAGATATAGCATGAAAAATAAGAGCTAAGCATGATAGTAGCTATGAAAAGATAAAGAACACACAAAAAGGATAAGCATGAAAACCTATGTTGTGTTCTAGAGTGAAATGGAGCGTGTTTCTCTCCCAAACAAGGTAGGCTAGGTTCCGACTTGTTATGAACAGCAAGAAAAACTAAAACAAACTAAAAAGTAAAGAGCGGGACACTCCAAGCATAGCACATAACATATGAAGTTATAAAAATATAGCATGGAGATGGACGAGCTGATGATTGTTGATAGAGAAGGGGATGCACGGGGGCATCCCCAAGCTTAGATGCTTGAGTATCCTTGAATATTTATTGGGGTGCATGGGGGCATCCCAAGCTTGAGCGCTTGACACTCCTGGATCTTATTTCATCATCTTCCATCGCATACTTGAAAACTCCCTTCATACGAAATTCATCATAAGCTGATTAGAGTGGTTAGTACCCATGATAAAATAATTCATTACCTACTGGAAATAAAGATTTTCATGAAAATCTACTGTTTATCATGATTTCCAAAAGATTTTTGCAAAGGAAAAGCAAGCTTAAGATTTGCAAAATGATGAAAACGCAAAATGTGGCAGAATCTGTGAAAAACAGAACATCATGTAGTAAATAATTTTTTGGGGCACTTCTGCAACTCAAATAAAAAAAACTCAGAACAATGCCAGAAAGACAATTATATAGACCATGCTGTCAAAAAAAATCAGATCAAAAAGATGATCTGGTTATTTTTGGCGAATTTTTCCGTCAAGCCAACAAAATCTGTTTCTGGATAGCATGTCACAACTTTTGAACTTTCTTGCAATCGAGGCTAAAACTTGGCACAAATATTCAAAATAAAGATACAATGATGTTACTACAGTAGTAACACGCATCCAGACCACTAAAAACTGAAAGTAAAAACTCAAAGTAAAGATAACAAGGGTTGTCTCCCTAGAGCTCTTTCTTTATAGCCATAAAGACATGCCTAAGATTTTAATGATGCTCTCATAGGAATAAGAGTTGTAGAACAAAAGAGAGCATCAAGAAGCAAATACCAAACACATTTAAGTCTAACATGCTTCCTATGCATAAACTAGTGAAGCAGCGAACTAGTTTATTGTTCTCAGTGGAAAAGCAGCCTTCCCCAAGCAGCGAACTAAGAGTGCAGTTTTCCATAAGCCTAACTAGTGAAGTCACACAACTTATTGTTCTCAGTGGAACCCATAGCAACAGCAACAAGCAAGAACAAAGCAACTAATTTTTTGTGGTTTTTGGTATAAGACTCTAAAGAAAAAAAACTAGAAAGCAAACTAACAAGACTAAAAAGCAAAGGTAAAGGATAGCATGCAACTCCCATATCTTGAAGACTGGAGTCCCCAGCAACGGCGCCAGAAACTTGCTTGATGACGAGTTGGTGAATATACTTCTCGCCCCTCGTTGGTTACCCCAAGTGGAAGGTGGAGATGTAGTCAGCAGCAAGTTTTCCTTACACGAAGACTGTAAGGTTTAGCGAACCAGGAGGACTCCGAGGTTCAACAAGTAGGTGTCCGCTGCTATGGTGCTAGCAGAAGACATGGACCTGCACACACAACAAGTAGGTGTCTGCTGCCCTGGCGCAAGAAGAATACGTGGACCTGCACACACACAAATAACTTTGCTCCCAACGAGTAAAGAGAGGTTGTCAATCTCTCCGGCCTTGTAGTTTGCAAAGGGTCAAAACACAAGCGGGAATAGTGATAGTGATTGCAACGGAAAAGTAAATAAAGCAGTAAATGATGGAGGTGTAAGCAATGGTGGTGATATGGACCGGAGTCACATGATGTTCAGTAGTGATGTCTCTCTCACAAAAGACGATAAACAACTATGTTAGGGTAAACAAATTACAGCTAGACAATTGAGAGAACTATGAACGCACTGTAATGCTAATTATGCTACTTGACAGTTAGAGGCTCAATAGTAATGGGCAATACGCCAAGACAAGTAGACCGCTTATTCATCAGCATCTACTTACTAATCATGCACCGTGAGATATCTATCCAGAACATCTCGCTGGTATTAAGTTGTGAGTCACACCCAAAGTGTAAACTCAAAGCAACGGACAACTGCATTAACGAACTATGTGTAAGGTAAACAATCCTTGCAACCTTGGTCACAATCACCTTTGTTTTCTCCCTGGCGGCAAAAACACATCCCCTAGTCTCATGTTTCTGTCACTCAAGCTAGACATCAGGGGGCATGAACCCACAATCATGCATAACACTCCCTCTTGGAGTTGCAATCTACTACTCGGCCAAAGCAATACAAAGCAACGGAGAACATGCATGAATCACTAAAGAACATAATATAAAAGGATAATCAAATATATAACTCATAACAATCTATACATAATCTCATAATCCATCGGATCCCAACAAACCGAGAATAGCAATAGTAGGAAAATTACATAGATGCCTTGATCATGTAGGGCAGCTCACAAGGGCTAATCATGGAAGCACAAGATTGGAGAGAAGACATCACATAGCTACTGGTCATGGACTCATGGTCCAAGGAGGACTACTCACGACACATCCGGGAAGCGTCCATGGCGGTGAAGAAGCTCCCGGAGGTCAATCCTCCCTCCGACAGGGTGCTGGGAAGAGGTTTCCTCACGCTCCCGATCTCGGAAGCGCTGCGGCGGCGGAACGATGGAGAAATTCGCGATTGTGGATGTGATGGAAGGGTTTCCTCTCGGAGGAGTAAATATAGGCCAAAGGAGGGCCAGGCCGCACCGAGAGGTCGCCTAGGCAGGCCCTGCCCCCCCCTCTGGCCCATCTTCAATGATCTGGAAGCTTCCGTTACGCTGAATTTTATATATTTTTCTCGGGAATTTTGGGGCTTCGGAAAATTGGGTAAAAGCCCCTGCAAAAAAGATATCAGTAGACAGAAAATGGCACTGGGTGCACTGAGTTAGTAGGTTAGTCCAAATATGTGTAAAAAAGATATAGAAGTTTAGCAAAACATATAACAATGTCACCCAAAAAATCATGGAGCAAGCAGAAATTATAGATACGTTTGGGACGTATCAGCAGCCGAGGAAAGACTTCGTTCATTACTCACCGGGGCTTCCAGCAGCGGTGCTGGGTGGATCGTCAACAAGCATGAAGTTGGAGCGGAGGACAGAGGTTGGAGGGGAGCGACAACATGTGCGTGATGTGGCTCGGCTTCTCCTCGTTGTAGATGGATGCGAGGCGCCGAGGCATGAGCGCGTTGGATGTTGCACCCCGTTGGAGGTCTCCGCTGCCGCCACGGCCGACATGCGATGATGCACCTATGAAGGGCTACGGGCGGCGGAGCGAGGCGAGGGGGTGAGAGGCGGAGCGAGGGTTTCTTCTTTTACCGGCGTGATTTTATTTATTTTTGGTTGAACAAGGACGACGCGGATGGCAGAATTTTCGTCCACTTCCGTAAATTTCTAAAGTTATTTTTGTTGGGGTTAGTTGTTAATCTTAACAATTAGTATAAATGGCTTGGTTTGATCGTAAGTCTCTAATGGTTTGATGCTTTTTGTGTAAGTTAGACATGGTGTGCTTAGAAAAGAAAATGTTGGATTGTTTAGTACTCCTTCCGTACCGAATTATTTGTCGCACAAATTGATAAAAATGAATGTATCTAAAACTAAAATACACTTAGATACATCCATTCCTATGACAAGACGGAGGGAGTAGTAATATAGATTTACTCCACGACTAGACTATCCATGACTTACATTTTCACTCAAAAACCCCTTAGGAAATCCATTACTATTAGCATTGTTCAAAGTTACAGCCAGGGCTCAATCTTATCATTAACTCTAACTCCAACATGTCCCCTCTCATAGTCATATCATTATAACTTAATCACGCCAGTTGTGAGGGAACCCCTTCATCCTCAACATTTGACTCATAAAGGGCCACTTAATTTTATCATAAGCCTTTTCAAAGTCCACTTTAAATAAGAGTGCACTTTGTGTTTTTGAAGTGAATGGAGTTTAAAGCTCAAAACTTTAGTTATAATTTTCAAACTCACATTTAACACGCAAATAGGCCTGAATTTTGGACTTGGTTGGCATTTGCAGTTTTAGGGACCAAGGTAATAATACTATAGTTTATCCTAGCAAATCTTACTTTTCATTGGCAAAATCATCACCGAGAACCTTCGAATCCCATTGAGTAGGTCCCATAATGCTTAGTCGCACATGCATACAAAACTGTGTGCTTATGCATATGATGACAAACATTTTGGCATACATCCATAGGTTTGAAGCCCTCTCCCCCCTTTAGTGCCACATACGTGTGCTTGATAAGATATAAACGTTCAAAGATTTCGACTAATCTAACATTCATAGTTTCTGACATTACAAGCGATATGTATTTAAGGTAGCAACTCTAAATTCATATAATTGTACATAAAGCAAGTTGACATACGTCAACACAGTGATGCATAAAAACATAAATGTTCTATCTTGAAGAGATGGCGCCCGCATGTGGACAGTTCTTTTCTATCCTTGATTGCACGTTTAATAAAACATCCACTATTTTGTTTTATACTCCATCCGTTCACACAAGCAATCATCACCTCCCACAGTTTCTGCGCGCTCCAGGTATTAGCAGGATATCGAACGATGCCCCATCGAGATTACAAAACACCAAAGGCACGCTCGACATTCTTCCTAGCACCCTCTTGCTCTTGGGCAAATCTTTTCCTCTTCTCTCCGACATGGTTGAGTATTGTCTTGACAATAGTGGTCCACTGAGGATAGATATCGTCACACAGGTAGTATCCTTTGTCGTAGTTGTGGCCGTTGACAGTAAAGTTCACCGGTGGGCTATTGCCTTCGGCAAGCATAGCAAACACCGGCGAGCACTGAAGCACGTTGATATCATTGTGTGATCCGGCCATGCCAAAGAAAGAGTGTCAGATCCAGAGATCTTCAGACGCAACGACCTCTAGTATGACAGTGCAAGCCTTGACATGGCTCTTATACTGCCCTTGTCAAGCAGAAGGGCAGTTCTTCCACTCCCAGTGCATGCAGTCTATGCTACCAAGCATCCCTGTAAGCCCCTGCTGGCATTTGTTAGAGCATATATCTCCATATGTGGTTTTGGTACTTGATGACAATTCCTATGGACTAATGGTTGCCTTAAGTTACATTTATAGGATTTGTCCATAGGCACTTCCTGAACTCCATCTGTTGGGTTCAAGGAGTTTATATGATGACCAAGATGGTATTCAAGGTATTATCCAAAGAATGGTCATAGAGACACATGGTTGATCAAGATCTCAGACAAAGAGTAAATCAAGATGATCAACACACAAAGCGTACAAGATATACCGAGAGGGATCAAGTGATCCCATGGTATGGATTTGTCCATAGGCACTTCTTGAAGTCCATCTGTTGGGTTCAAGGAGTTTATATGATGACCAAGATGGTATTCAAGGTATTATCCAAAGAATGGTCATAGAGACACATGGTTGATCAAGATCTCAGACAAAGAGTAAATCAAGATGATCAACACACAAAGCGTACAAGATGTACCGAGAGGGATCAAGTGATCCCATGGTATGGTAAGCATTGTCCATTACGTGTTTGTGTACTAACCCATGGTCTTCGTGAGAGTTCTATGTGGGGGTTAGGTGTGTTTCCATGGGCTTGCGTCAAAGGGAAGATCTCATACAACCCATGGAGTATGACGTCAAGTTGTGATCGTCATCAAGATTGCGATGTGCAAGTTCAAGTGGATCAGCACGACGATAGCATGCTTGAAGCTTGCCGTCCATTGTGGTGGCAATGGACTTGTGAAGATATGCTGAAGAGTGGCTCACCCATAGTGAGTATGGGGGAGCAATCAACTAGTCTTCATCAAGCCAACGCAATCAAGAAAGGTGGTCCATCTTGAGGAAGCCAAGATCATCATCATCTAGCTCAAGAGGACGAGGTGCAAGGTATAGGTTTGCCCTTGATAGGTTTTCTGGTTAGGATAGATTGTTGTAGTATCAAGGGGGGCTCTCAAGTGAGTAGCTTGATCGTATCGTTCGTTGAGAGCTCAAACCATTTGCATCCTTGCATCATACTTCTTGGTTCTTGTTTGGTGTTTCTCTTTGTGAGTTTTAGAGCTTATGGTCATCTTCGTGACAAGCTCGAGTTCATCGAAAACGGAGTCCATATGCATCTACTATGATGTTTTCGATGTTGGAGTTTTTGCCGGTTCTTCATTCATAGAGGACTCACATCTCTATATCATTGGCATGTTCATATCTGCATGGTCTTAAGATTTCCAACAAGCTTGGGTTTGCTCGATTCGGAGCTCGTATGCGAAAGTTATGGCTGTTTCAGTGGCGAGCGGTAGTACCGCTGGACCTAGCGGTAGTACCGCTAGAGTTGGGGTAGTACCGCCACTGGTCAACGGTAGTACCGCTCCAGGAGCTTAGTACCGCCTGCCTAGTGGTTGTTCGTGGACGGACCTTTTTGCGAAGACTTTCTTGGTGGTGGTAGTGCCTTTGCACTACCAGGGGCCCAGCGGTAGTACCGCTGGAGTGCCAGCGGTAGTACCGCTGCAGCCAGCGGTAGTACCGCTAGCTGGCGGTAGTACCGCTGCAGTCAGCGGTAGTACCGCTGGAGTGCCAGCGGTAGTACCGCTGGAGCTCGGGCAGAGAGTGGGGGTAACGGCCTGATTCCTTCCCCCACTATATAAAGGGGGTCTTCTTCCCCCTTGGCCTTATCCATCCGTTGAGCTCTTGTTCTACCTCCATTGTTGACATTCTTAGAGCTTGCTAACTGTCAATCCCTCCAATGATTCTTGCTTGTTCTTGAGGGAAAAGAGAGAGGAGATCTAGATCCACATCTCCACCAATCACTTTCTCCTCTATGTGAGGGGAACCCCTTGGATCTAGATCTTGGAGTTCTTTGTGAGCTCCTTGTTCTTCCTCTCATATTTCTCCATAGCTTTTGTTGTTGTGGAGGGATTTGAGTGTGAGGGACTTGACCACTTCGTGTGTTCTTGACATTACATTAGTTGCATCGGTTTGAGTTCTCCACGGTGATACGTGGAAGTGAGAAGTTGAGAAGCTTTGGCATCCTAGAAGCTTGGTGGTGTCTCGGAGCTCAATCATTGTGGTGTGAAGCTCCGGGCAAGCGTCGGGGCCTCCAATTAGGTTGTGGAGATAGCCCCGAGCAATTTGTACGGGTACCGGTAACCGCCCCCAAGGGTTGCCACGTGTACGGGTTCGGTGACCGCCCCCAATGTATGCCATTTGTACGGGTTCGGTGACCGCCCTCAAGGGTCCCTTAGTGGAATCACGGCATCTTGCATTGTGCGAGGGCGTGAGGAGATTACGGTGGCCTTAGTGCCATCTTGGGGAGCATTGTGCCTCCACACCGCTCTAACGAAGATTAGCATCCGCAAGGGTGTGAACTTCGGGATACATCATCGTCTCCCCGTGCCTCGGTTATCTCTTACCCGAACCCTTTACTTATGCACTTTACTTTGTGATAGACATATTGTTTATTGTAATATATCTTGCTATCACTTAGTTGTTTATCTTACTTAGCATAAGTTGTTGGTGCACATAGGTGAGCTTAGTTGTTTGTAGGTTTTGTGCTTGACATATTAAACGTTAGTTTTATTCCGCATTTGTTCAAGCCTAAACCTTAATTATTTTAAAGCGCCTATTCACCCCCCTAGGCGACATCCACGTCCTTTCAGCATTCCTCGCCAACAAACGGGTTGTATCTTCAGCAGTCGGCTCTCTCAAGTACTTAGGGCCAAACACAACAATAACAGTCTTGCATAACTTATACAGGGACTCTAGGCAAGTAGACTCGTTCATACGGACGTACTCGTCAATAAGATCACCGGGCACTCCGTATGCAAGCATTCGGATGGCGGCAATGCATTTCTGATAAGAGGAAAAACCTATTTTGCTAACGACATCCTCTTTGCACTCGAAATAGTCATCATAACCGACCACCCCCTCTCTAATACAGTTGAAAAGATGCCTACTCATACGGAAACGGCGGCGGAATTTTTGATGCTTAAACAACAGGTTTGTTGTATCAAATTAGTCCTTCCAAAGAAGGAAATGCCCGCTCTCTCGGTTGCGATTCAACGCCGGAAGGTGGCCCGAAATGGAGCCACGGAACAACAGCCGCTGGTTGTTGAGCTGGTGATGGACCAACACGGCAGCCAATACCTCCTCCTCGTCATCGAACGACGAATCGTCGGAGTCGCAAAGGAAATTGTGAAAAAAGAACTCATTGGCGGAGTCCATTTTGTACCTTGGCGAACTGTCAAACAGTTTGCGGGCGTCGATGAAGAAGACGAGCGGCGAAGGGAGTCGCGGCGCGCACGGACCAGCTAGCTGCCCTTCCGGTGTCCGACAAGCGTGCCAGTGAGGATCTGACCGTGCGGCGAGGCGGCTCCCCGGCGGGCTGTGTGGTGGGGAGGGGGCAGTGGGAAGCAGTTGGCTCCCCGACGGCAAGACGGCGGCGGCAACAGGCGACGTGGGAGTGGGCGGCGTTGCTGGGCGGATGTGGAGGCGCCGACAGCTGGCAGAGTTGCCAGAAAAATGGGCGGCGGCGTCGGCGACTAAAGAGGCGGGCGAGGGTTGGATGTGGGGAGGACAATGTGCCTCCGACCAGCGGGCCCGAGAGAAGAGAAGGCGAGCGTGCGCGCGTCCGTCACGTGTCCGCGCCGACGCAAATCCGGCTTAAAAATGGGCCGGGAATGGGTCGTTCGCGGACGGAAACCGGACGCGCGTCCGTTTGGGTCGACGCGTTGGACCGTCTTTTGTGTCCGATTCGACCCAAACGGACGACGACAGACGAAATGGATCGCCCCATTGAAATTGCTCTTATTATTTGTATAACCAAAAAAAATTCCATTTCATAATCTATTTTCTTGCTTGATGTTTGGGTGTCAGGATCAGTTTGTAAATCCCCAGCCGCTTCTTTCTAGTAGGATCGATCCGACCCACCCACCGATGATGGACGGCGATGCCGGGCCGTGCCTTTCGGGCTACTATGCTCGCGGCCGTCCGATCCGGACATCCCTGGTAAAATCCGCATGTTCCCCAAGCTTTGCCGCAAATGGAGCAGTGTCCTTTGTGACTTTCGTCCACCTGCCCCTCCCTCCTTTTCTCGTGATCTCGTCCCGTCCGTCTCCTGTCGCTCACCTCGCTTCTCTCCGCCTTGCTCCCATCCCCTCCCAAAACCCTCGCCGCCGCCCCAAAGGAGGAGCCTAAGCGCGACCCCGCCGGCGGCCGCCGTCATGGAGGTGCCGGGCGTTGCCGGCTCTCCGTGTCGCCCGAGGAGCGCGCGGTACGCGGTGAAGGGTTACCCCAACTACGCGGACGAGCCCGAGTTCTGCGGTCCCGCCACGCCGTGCCGTCCGCGGAGGGCGCGGCATGCCCAGAAGGAGTGCCTCGACTACGCCGAGCCGCCCGATGCCCGCGCCGTCCACGCGCCGTGCCGCCCACGGAGCGCACGGGACGCCGACAAGGGGTGCCCCAGCTACGCGGGGCCGCCCGACGTCCACGCCTCCGCCGCGCCGTCCCGTCCACGGAGCGCACGGTACGCCGAGAAGGGGTACCCCGACTACGCCGAGCCCGATGTCTTCACCGACCCCATGCCGTGCCGCCCACGGAGCGCACCGCGCACCGAGAAGGGGTGCCCGGACGACGCAGGGTCCGTCCGGCGCCTCGGGCACAAGAGGGACGAGGGAGGCGTCCCGGTAAAGAAGCCCGTGCTGCATTACGTAAGGAGGAAGGATAGGGAGTCTGCCAAGGCCACGGAGACGGCGGTGGACATGCTCGTTCCGTTGCTCCAGGGCGTCGAGGTGGAGTCAGAGGCGGTGGCGCGGGACGGGAGAAAGAGGCGCAGGACGGTCACCGCGCCCATGGCCACGGCGATGACGACATGCAAGAGTTTGGTGCAGCCCAAGGACAACGACGAGGTGGCGCCCGTGGATGGCGGTGGCGGCAAGAGCTCGAGATTGCGTGTGAAGGAAACGCTGCGGGCGTTCAGCAGTAACTACCTTCACTTTGTGCAGGTCTCCTCCCGGCCTCCTTATTTTTCTCGTTAATAAAAACATATTTCTGAATGTGGGCGCTGGGCATGTTGAGGATTGTTAGTTAGTTTCCCAAAAAACAGAAGGGATTTCCTATAGCCAGAGTTTTTAAGTCCTGGCATGGTTTGTGTCACAGGAGGAACAACGAAGAGAGCAGGCTGTAAGGCAAAAGCTGAAGGTCTCCAGGGCTCTCAAGCGTCAGGTGTGGCATTATGTGTCTTCTATGATAAGCGTACATTTTTAGCTGTGAAATTAGGGTTTCTTTGACCATGAAAGATTTACACGTATTGGTTGGCTGAATGTACCATGAACGCACAGTTTGAGCTGTGAAATTCGGGGGCATGAATATGAAGTTCGTTCAGTTTTTTCAGGCCATTCAGCTGAGTAACATCGTACAGTCTACTGTTGTCTGTTGTTAAGAAAGTAGTCCGCCGATCATAGGTGCTTGCTTATTTTCAGTTGCCTGAAATTCCATAAGTCTCAGTCACCTAGAAGTTGCACAATTGGAGAGTAGGGCCAGGAGCTACGAAAATTGCAGTAACATGTACATTTTTAGTACTGTGATTTTAGTGCTATCAGGTCTTTCCTCCTAAATAGTTTTGTCATCACTAGCAAAATGGTCCGTGCGTTGCCACGGAAGATAAAAACATAATCTCCAATGATGGTGACCACATTATGTTCATATATCATCGCTTGATTTTAAAATTTTATGCACAAATGCAAGAAAATGTTTCTTTTTTTAAATTTATTCACAAGTTGAAGCAATCTTTACATTGTCAAAAAATATATATCATGGTTGTCAAAAATCTTGGTAACTCAAAGATTTATTCTGAATTTCAATATTTTTTTAAAAAAACATACAATAATAATTTGATCCATCCAACAATTAATTCTTCAAAATTCACACAGGTATATTGTCACAACGACTTAGAAGTATTAATGTTTAACTACATACATTAGATCTTTCGTGAAGAATTTTAAAAATATGGAAACAATTTTAAAATCGAGAACATTTTTTACAATTTACAAACATTTACTAAAAATCGTGAATATTTTTTATATTTCAAACGGGTTTAAATATTTTCTTTTGAATTGGCGACCAGTTCAAGAAAAGACGAACATAATTTTTTATGTTGGAGGATTTTATTTTAAATTCACAAACATTTATTGAAACGCATGAAGTTTTTCTGAATAAACAAACATTTTTATAAATCAGTAATATATTTATTAAATTCATGGACATTGTTTTGGAATTTGCAAAAAAAATATAAAAATCCGGCGCTTTTTGTGAATCCACAAACATTTTATGTTTTCGTCAGCATTTAATTCAAAATTCCTATTTTTTAATATGAAAAGTTTTTGTAATTCTAAATTATTTAAATTAGAAATAAACAAAAATGGAACGGAAAATTTTAAATAAAAAAAATAAACTATCAAAGCAGGCATTAGCTATTTTTAAAATTTTAGGACATTTTTTAAATGCATATTTTGAATTAGAAAGCATTTTGTTAAATGCCTTTAATAATTTTTAATACATGGAATTGTATTTGAAATCATGGACTTTTCTTATTGTACAAACATTTTATTGTATATGCGATAATTTTTTACAAAACTCCGAGCAGTTTTTGAAGTCACAAACATTTTATTTTTTAAAATATGTTGATTTATAATTTTCAGTTTATTAAATTTTTAAAGATTATTTGAAGTTCTAAATTATTGAAAATAAAAAAAATAAAACGGAACTGAAAATAAATAAATAAACGGAACTAAAAGCTTGCGCCTGTGCATGGGCCGGCCCATACGGTGTGCTGGATATTCTCCCAGCGTGCAGAGCGTAATATAGGAGGTTTTTAAATGGGCCGGCCCAGTTCAAGATTTTTTTGCTTTCTGAAACGTTTTCTCTTACTTACCGGTGGCATGGGTGGGTAATAAATACAAACTTTAAGGGTAATTTCCATGATGGACGACCAGAAACCGAATTTGCTTTATTATTAGGAAGAGAATGTGCACCTGCATATGTTTGGTCTGATCGTATATTTGTTTGTTTGGCTATTTGTTGCTAACCTATGTTGTGTGTGCTTTGTTTAATGAGCTATGTCATGTGGTTTCTACTACTAGGACTTTCCTTCAAAATGATTTATTAGATGATCCTATTTGTTTAATGTATACACCTCGAATCCTGATTATACTGAATTTGTAGCAGCTATGTGTGCATACAGGAAAAATAAGGTGCGCGGAGCTTATACTTCCCTGCTTGTTTACCTTTTTTCTTGATCATGTCTTCATTCTGAAACGTGTTATGCTTGTTCGCATTACCAGGTCTTTTGTCCCAAAATGTTTTGCAGTCATTGTGGACATGGAAGCATATTGCTGTGTTGATCTACTGGTTCTTATTTGAGTGCTTGCTAATCTATGTCACAAAGGCTTTTCTTTTTCTTTTCTTTTTGCGATCAAAGAGAGGTTTCTCTTTGATAAAAACATGTTTTGTACTCCCTCCGTTCCTAAATATAAGCCTTTTTAGAGGGTTTCATTATGAACTACATATCGATGCATGTAGACATACTTTAGAGTGTAGATTCACTCATTTTGCTACGTATGTAGTATTTAATAAAATCTTTAAAAGGACTTATATTTAGGAGAGGAGGGAGTAGAATGTACGTTTTGTGTGTTAGGCATTTCTTTCTAACAGGCTTTTATATGCTCCTATTTCTATTTCTTTCTAACATTTTTATATCTCATATACAAATCATATTAGTAATAGTCCATGTTGTTCATGTGATTAACAATCGGGAATTGTGACGCGCGGACGTGCGGCCGAATCTTACGGCGCGTTGCACTCTCCAGCGTGTGATCGACCACGCTGCCGAGTCTGCGCAGGCTGATGATGATGTGCTGACGCCTGGCCTACGTCCACTGCATCCAGCGCATGTCGGGGTTCGGCCCGTCACGCCATAGCGCAGTCCTTAATAATTAGGTGCATTTTGATATTATAGATGCTTTACATACTTCTGTCCTAGTTACTTACTCCAATATACTTCATTCTAAAATCTTGAAATACAATGGTTAACATGGGTCTATGCCCACCCCTTACAAACAGTAAAATCTAAAAAGTAGCTTTAAAAATAAAATAGTTCTAGAATTTTAGGTTAACAAACTCAACTGTTCTACTCACATGTGAAGTTTTGCAAAGAAATGACATCGTTGTACTCTTGGCGAAAAAAAACAAAATCGGACCTCCGAATTACTTCAAACATGGTATCTTGTAAGCACCGACTTTGTCTTTTTTTCCCTAGAATACTGCGTTTTCTTCGCGAAACTTCACACATCGACAGAACATGGGTCCACACTCACTCTATTTTTTTTTGATTTTACTGTTCATAAGGGGTGCGTGTGAACCCATGTTCCAAAGGTCAATTCCTGAGGTAATTCTAGTATCTTGCAGTAGTTTTTCATGTATGATAAAATTCACATGGCCCCATCCGTGTTGGATCGTTTATTATCTGTTTCCTCAGACATAATTTATTTTGAATGGTCCTGCCAATGATCTTTGCTATTTTCTCATACAAATGCTTGATTTTATCACTTATGGAACAGTAGATTCTGGTTAAACATGGGAAAACCAAGCCCTTGGTAAAGCATTAGCTCAAGTGTGTAAAAAATGCTAGGAACCGCAAACCAAAGGTTGAAATATAAACTTTGACCAGTTATAATCCCCGTCCCCACCACCCCCACCCCACAAAAAAATGCATTGCCATTATTTTATTTTATTTTTGGCAGTTTGATACTTATTTCATCTACGAAACGCTTGGTACGATTTCATAAACTTCTTTGCTTGTGAACATGGAAGGCTAACAACCAAGATCACGAAGGTTTTGAAGAAGTCAAACGCCCATCAAAGCGCCCTGACCTGAAAGCATTAACAAAGGTACTTTCTCATTAATGATACTTAGAATTCTATATTATAAATATTGCAAACTTATGTGAACCTGGAAAATAAAACAGATGCAAGCGACCAATGCCGTACTTTATCCAGAGAAGAGGATAGGGCATCTTCCTGGTTAGTCTTTCATTTATTTTCAAAGAGGAAAAAGGTCTTATTGATTGATGAAACAGTTCTTGCTTACTTTCTTACTAACAATGTGAATTTGATCATTGTCTTCTTCCTTAGGGGTTGATGTTGGAGATCAGTTCTACTCACGTGCTGAGATGGTTGTGCTAGGCATACATGGCCATTGGATGAAGGGTATAGATTATATGAGCTCGAAACATCAAGATAAGGTAAGGCTAGTGGAATGGATATTCAAAATTAGCTGATAACATAGTAACACATTCGATAGTTCTGTAATGGCCATGACGTATTGGCTCATTAATTATTAAATTGACATTCAGCTTGGTATGCTCTTAGTTTATTTGATCCTAACCAAATTTGATCTGTATGCACTTGATTCATTTCTTAATAGAAACGGAGTTATGTTGGAATTAACATACATAAATTTTAGTTGCAACTCCAAGCCTTGCAGACGAATTTGTTAATGGCTTTAAAAATCTGAATAGTTAATGGGTGCAGGGGAGGTTATAAAGCAATAGCCTGCAAAATTTCATCCAAAAATATGGCTATCTGTGTTCTATGAAGAAAATGACAAAACAAATACAGTTATGGAACACAAATTATCATATTTTTGATGATTTTTTGCAGGTTCTCATTTTATAGCATACACCCACATCCACGATTTCTTTTTTCAGAATTTACGGGGACATTGGGAGACAAAACCACCCTTCAAACCATGGCCCAGATCTTAGGGTGGTTTGCATCTTCAAAGATTTAGAAAGAGTTGGGGAATATCTATAAACTTAGGGAATGCTACAAAATGAAAAACTGCAAAGATTATAAACAACATGACAAGAGGAAGTTATTTATCTCTTGTAATTTTTGCCTAGGACACAAATAGACATGTCCTGCATTAAGTTTTGCAGGTTATGATTTCATATCATTCCTTACATTCCCAAAAATTTCATGTGTTTTGGGAACTCCAAAATGCAAAAACAAGCTAGGGTACAAGTTAAACGGTTCTCATAATTTCAAGGTTTAATAATACATATAGTTTCATAGTTTGGTGTTCAACTGAACAAGCACAATGGTCTAGGGTTTCGGATGAACTTTTTAAAAAGGCTCCCTGACCTAGATGTAAAATTGAACTTCAGTTCAGTATTGGATACATAAGAAGACGGGGAAATGGTTGCTCAAACAGAATTCACCCATTTTTCTTAGCTACATGGGCAAAAATAAGGTTTGGACAATTAGTGGCTCCTCGACGGCTAAGCCATGAACTAATAAATGCAATTTAACCCCAAGTGTGACGGTGTAATCCACAAAACTTGATGGAAATGGCTCGTAGCTTTAGTACTCCCTGACACATGCTGCATGGCACCTTTCTTCTTCCTCCCAAGCTAGCCCAACCGCATATAATGAAATTAACACGGCAATTTTTTTCTGTTTTAGCATACAGCTGACTAATGTAGCACTGAAGAGAAATAGAAGTCAAGTTAAGTACCATAGTAGCCTACGAGTAAAATTTACTCAGGACTGTTGCCTTTGTTTAAAAAATGGTATGTAAGTTGAAATATGATGCACTTCATGGCAATGAAATGATTTTTTGGTGAATGTCATATTATTGGCTTTTGAAACTGAAAAATTGATATCTACCAACTACTGAACTTATTGCGTATTTAAGTAAATTCATTTAGTTTTGCGGTGGTATTCGGTTTGCCAAAAATTTTTTTACTAGCTATGCTGTTTTTGATCTATTCAAGAGTTGACAGTTTGTCATATAAAAATAGGTCATTGAACACTCATATAATGTCATTGTCTGCTTATATATATATATATAGACACACACACACACACAATATAAGAGGGTAAACTTTTTAATGTCTTGATCATAAAAATAGTTTCTATTTTTTTAGTAGTAAATTCATGTTAAATTATTTTATTTCACAGGACTTTGTCTAATTGTTAATATCTGGTTGTATATTATTTCTTTCTGATGTACAATCTGCACAGCTCTATTGATCATATTATTTGTTAATATATCTATTCTATAAGAAAAAAATGATTTATGTGGTAGTGTTAACTTGATTAAGCAGCCAGGGTATCAAGATTTAATTTTCCCTCTTGCCACCTGCATTGTAATATCGGGGGCATATGAAGATGATTTTGACAAAGCTGACGAAATTATTTACACTGGCGAAGGAGGGAACAATTTGCTTGGCAACGGTCACCAGAAAACTGAACAAACATTGCTTCGGGGAAACTTGGCACTGAAGGTTAGTTCCCGGGGTTCCTTTGAGTTTTATATTGTGCAAAAACCTATCTTGTTGTTTGAGTTTTTCTTTCTTGTACTTATAATATATAGTCAGATTTCCATTATAATGTCTCAGCCTTATTATTTTCTTCTTCCCATATAACATTTGTTTTCTTTCTTTCTTATATTTTTAATCTTATCCGAGTTGAAATTTTTTGCTCAAAAAGGAGGTTGAAACCCTGAGCCTGCATCATTGCGATGCACACAGCCATTGATTGCATCACCAAGTTTAGAGTAGCTTATGTTCTTCCTTTTCCATCTCAAGAATTAGTTCTCTTCCAAATACTAATAGTCGCCTCTTACTTCTATTAAAGGTTGAATAGCATCCATTGCAATTACCAGTTCTCTTTGTAATCTACTTCTCACAGTTTTTGTTCTTCATATTGATTAACCTTTTCTGCTGGCTCTTGAGTGACATAATTTAATATTGTGCAGAATAGCAAGGATAATGGCAACCCTATACGGGTTATTCGTGGCCATGTAGAAAAGGACAGCTACACTGGAAAAGTGTACACCTATGATGGATTGTACAAGGTTTTTATCTCCTAGATTATCTTAATATCAAATATCTGTTTGGCACCAAGTGTATATAGGCTGATAGTTTTGAACTAATCATCCAAAGTAGCGAATTAGTGTGATATTTTTATTTTGCCGAAGAGTCACCTAGTGCGATCTTATTATCAAATATATGTATATCTGATTAACTTCAGGCTCTAGCCTCTAGCCTGAAGCAAATTAAAATATTTCATCAGTGAAAGTTGCAGTGATCTATATGTCTTACCATTACTGCTTCTGAAACATGAACATGTCTCAGGGTTGCATCTTGAGTAACTTATTTTATGACTACAAATGCTACATAGGTAGTGGATTGCTTGTCAGAGAAAGGAGTGCGCGGGCATTTGGTTTTCAAATTCATATTGAAGCGTCTTGAAGGTCAACCACCTTTGACAACTTCCAGGGTAGAGTTTACAAACTCAAGCTGATTTCAGCCCCTTATCTTCTTGTTTTCGATATCACTGTATTCTTCTTGCAGTATAAGAGCACTTGTATCCACATTTCAACTACTGTAGTATTATTATTGACTGGACTAGGTTCCAACATGATGGTTGTAATCAGATGTTCAGTTGTGGCTGGATTTTGGCTGAAGCCCTTTCAAATCTTGGTCAAAGAGTTGTCAAATGCACATGAAACAAAAATTATGCAAAAAAAGTAAAGAAAACTGGAAAATAACCGAGTTGACTGGGAAACCGCTGTGAACTTGGAAACAATCTACTCCCTCCGTCCCATAATGTAGGACGTTTTTTGAAACTAGTGTAGTGTCAAAAGGCGTCTTATATTACCGGACAGAGGGAGTAGAAAACAGGAGGTACCATTTTTTTAGTGCTGTTGTTCTTACAATCTGGGATCACGTTCGTTCTTGGAATCCTGAATCACACATGTAGTTCGTGCCTTTTCTTTACCGTGTGTATTTTTCTCACAGAAGAAATTGTTGTGCTTGGATCTTCAAGTTCAAATTATACAGCAATTTCCTAGTACTTGATGCTGGTTAGGAGTCTGAAGATGCAGTCCCACTCTATTGAATTTTGTGCCCTCTATGAATTTCATAATTTCGACTCTCTTGACTGGCAGCCTATTGTACTCATGTTTCAAATCCTACATTTGAAAAGTGATTTCCGTTCCACTCAGTTTCCTTTGACCCTGATGCTTTCTTTAGTATTTCTTTACCTTCTAGCTTCTTATAAACACATATATGTGCAGGTGCTGTTTAATCGTGGATATGTTCACATGCCAATTTCTGAATTACCTGGGTTTGTTATTTGAGCACTGACCATATTGATTTATCCTCAGTATTCATACTTTCTTTTGTCTTGAGTTGTTTATTAGGTCGCCGTCTTTTCCCTCCGTGTCTTACTATTTGTCTTTGAGTTTGTTCAATAGGTTGGTTTGTCGGGACATCTCTTCTGGGCAGGAGAACATTCCAATTCCTGCTACAAATTTAGTTGATAATCCTCCTGTTCCTCCATCTGGTATGCTACAAACTTCTATTTACCCCTTTTAACTAACTCTCCTGTCCATCATTTTACTTGTTTTTATCATATGTGATTTTGGCCGCTAATCTTCTGCTTATGCCAGATGCTTGCTTCTTGCTTTAATGTTTGGAATTAGCTGACCATTTTTTAACCTATGTTAATTGTATTGCTTGAGTTTCTCGCTTTTCCCAAATATTGAGCACACACACTATAATGATTTTATCTATGTCATGCCTTTTGTAGGTTTTGTGTACTCTAAGTCACTGCGGATTCCAGAATATATCAAGATGCCAGCTGACAGTATTGGTTGTAATTGCAAAGGAGATTGTTCTAGCTCCACAGACTGCTTGTGTGCTGATCGCAATGGTTCTGGTCTACCATATGTGTCTAGACAAAGGAAAGTGAGTGCCAAGCATGTGGACTCCACACATAAGAATGTTGGAAGGTAACATTTTGCATTGAAGATTATTGGGCTTTTAGCATAATGTAATGTCAAAAAACATGTTTATGGTAATATTTGCCTACAATGGGAGGTGGCAATGGCGCCTCAAGTTTTTAGGCAACAAAAAAGAATGTTTATCATGTACTATTTGTTCTTGGGCTGCAGCTCTTCTTTAATCAGTTGTGAAATCTTTAGGTTAGTGGAACCCAAAGCAGTTGTGTTTGAGTGTGGTGCTAATTGTAGCTGCCACTGCAGCTGTGTAAATAGAACATCCCAGCAAGGATTGCAATACCGCCTAGAGGTAGTACTTTTCTTAGTCTCCTACTTTATTTTGTGTGTTACTACATCCCTACTTCCTCCAGTCAGGTTTGTAAGTCAAGCAAGGGTTTTTAGGTCTTTAATTTGACTAGCAAAATTTGTGTTATATGCCCACAAGAAATATTTCTTCAGATTCGTTGTTGAGTGAAGTTTCTAAATATATTTTTTGTCATATTGGACATGTTATGTTAGTCAAGTTAAAGACCTAAAATTTCATGCCTGACTTATACACGACCGGAGGGAGTATATTGCATTGCCTTAGATTGACGAATCAAAATGTAAATTCAGGTGTTCAAGACTGAGTTAAAAGGTTGGAGTGTAAGAACGTGGGACACTATTCTTCCTGGGGCACTCATCTGTGAATACACTGGAGTACTGAGGAGGAACGCTGAAGTTGAAGGTTTGCTAGACAACAACTACATATTTGATATAGACTGTCTTCAGACCATTAAAGGCCTGGATGGGAGGAAGGTAATGCATCATTCTCTTCTGTTTGCTGGTTTCAACTTTAGAGCTGAACTGTTGTATGCTCGATGCATTGATTAGTTGATTTGATGTTATCTCTCCTAGCTACCATACTAAAACCAAGGATATATTACTGTGATGCACTACTTCTAGTTCTCAATACAATTGTTCTCTGTTAGATGGGAAAAATGAAAGGAAAGTGCCCTTCTGCTCCCGGGCTCAAATGAGCTCGGTGAACAGTAAAATTGAAAAAAAAAATCGAAGCATATTCAAAAAATACTGATTTTTTTTTTGTAAACAACATTAACAAAAGTTTTAAGTGAATGCAAAAATTGGCCTGAAATAACATCTCTATAAGGTGTGGCAAAAAAAAAAAAAATTGATACTCTGAAAATGCGCATTTTCAGAGTATCGATTTTGTTTTTACGCCACGCCTTATAGAGATGTTATTTCAGGCAAAAATTTTGCATTCATTTAGAACTTTTGTCAATGTTGTTCACAAAAAAAATCAGAATCTTTTCAACGTTTTTCGATTTTTTTTTTTTGATTTTACTGTTCACCGAGCTCAAATGAGCTCGGGAGCAGAAACTCCACGTCCTGAAAGCTCCCGAGCTCAAAGTGAAAGTGATATCATGATTTCCTTTGACTAATAAAGTTGTTTACCTCGTAGCTTGAAGCTCTGATTTGTTCATCTCTTTAGAGCTAGTAACCGACCTAGATTTTGTTGGGACAGATGGCGCAGCATATCCTGTAAAATGATCTACTATAATGTCCTCCACCTGAAGCTTTCAATTTTCTTTCCCTTACGCAGTGTCATGTATCATGTATTAACACATCATTACCATGAATTTACTTGTTAATATTCTACAGCAAAGGTCTGGCTCAGAACTGCATATGGCATCTCTTCAAGACGAGAATGACTCTGAGGCTTCTCAAGCCCCAGAGTATTGTATTGATGCTGGTTCCATTGGCAACATTGCGAGGTTCATAAATCATAGCTGCCAACCGAACCTTTTCATCCAGTGCGTATTGAGCTCACATAGAGATATCAAGCTAGCAAAAATCATGCTTGTTGCAGCTGATACCATACCACCTCTTCAGGCGAGTCTTTGTAACTAAAACTTGATTTTTTTTAAGGAGAAGTTAACTCTGTAAGATGTTAACCATGAAATTCAGTGATAGTTGAATCAAGCTTTATTGTTCAGGTATTTGACTTTTAATTTTAATGTGTTGATTAGTTAGTAATTCATTCATTTTCCTATGTTACATTTTACTTTTTGCCTGGTCATCCTAAGTAGCACTAACTCGTTATATTGACGAATTGATATATCTGATAAGCACATACTCCCTCTGTTCCTAAATATAAGTCTTTTTAGAGATTTCACTAAGAGACTACATACGGAGGAAAATGAGTGAATCTACATTCTAAAGTATGTCTATATACATCCGTATGTAGTCTTTTAGTGAAACCTCTAAAAAGACTTATACTCCCTCCGTCCGGAAATACTTGTCATAAGAATAGATGTATCTAGATGTATTTTAGTTCTAGATACATCCTTTTTTATTCATTTTTCCGACAAGTAATTCTGGACGGAGGGAGTATTTAGGAACGGAGGGAGTAGATGTCTTATTAAAGTAGCTCGAGTAGAAGTCTTATTAGAGTAGCACCAACTCCTAGAAAGGTAAACTTTTGTTACTTTAAAACTTGGTGAGATAGTTGAATCAGAAACACTAAAGCTTTATCTTCAGTTATTTGTGGTACTTATTTATTTTCATTTAGTAATTCATTCATTTTCCATGTTACGTTGCTGCTCGATCATGTTTGTAGTGGATCATCTTAAGAAAATTGAACTGCTCTTTGCCCATATTTGTATTACTAGTGAGCTGTTACCTCTGTTTAAGAAGATAGATGTTTCATGAATACAAGTGAAAAGGTGAACATGGACACAACTTTTGTCAAATATGTTTACAGAAATTATGAAATAAATTTGTTTCAACGTCATTAAATATTTAATGAAAAATCTACAGCATCATTTTAATACTCCCGACCCCGATTTCTAGATGCAGTATAGAGATCAAAGTGAGAAAATTCGATCATACACATTCTAAGGCGATACTCTCTCCATCCCAAAATAAATGTCACAAATTTAGTACTCCGTCCGTTCCTAAATATAAGTCTTTTAAGAGATTTCACTAGGTGTCTACATACGGAGCAAAATGAGTGAATCTACACTCTAAAATATGTCTATATACATCCGTATGTAGTTCACTAGTGGAACCTCTAAAAAGACTTATATTTGGGAACGGAGGGAGTACTAAGTTAGTAAGTACAATTTTAATACTAGAGCAGCGACACTTATTTTGGGACGGAGGGAGTATGTTTTTCTAGATAATAGAAGCTTCTTCTTTTTTTACCCCCGGCCTGTGCATCATAGATACATGCATCCATACTAAGGTGATATGTATTTTATGAATTGGTTTGCAAACTGTTGTTAAGCTGACTATTAGTAGATACTGAAACATAACAATTAAATCAATTGTACAAGTGAGGCCACATGACACTTGTGCTGTTTCACCTGCCTACGGATTGCTGACTTGACTGTACTTGTTGCAGGAACTCTCGTATGACTACGGGTATGGCATGGACAGTGTCATTGGTCCAGATGGCAATGTTGTCAAGTTATCTTGCCACTGTGGTGCCTCTGACTGCCGAAAGAGGCTCTATTAGGTTCTCTGACACTGCCATAGTGCTTCACAGGAAACTCAAGTTAGCTTGCTACTATGGCACCTCTGACTGCCGAAAAGTGACTATATTAGGTTTTTTGACAGTGTCATGGTGCTTCTAGGGAAATGCTTGGCATTATTACGCTTAATAGAAAGCCATGCTTGTTGTGTAGCACAAGGGTAGTAACCCTGATGAAACATTTCAGCCAATAGCATGGCTAAATTAATATAGTATACATGGGGTTTCCTTTTTCTACATTTTTTATTTTACTGTTTCCTTTGTATTTCATGTTTGCATTATTGATGTTTGTGTGATATGATGGTTTTATTTGCTTGGTCTTGTTTAAAAATGCAAGGGGACGATTAGTGGGGCTTAGAAGGAGACCTTTATATTGTCTCCAAAAATGAGGAGACCTTTAGCCATTATACTTGGATTTATTGAGCCAATATCGTGTTGTGAACAGTTTCATTCTTCAGACTTTTAAGCTCTTGCCAATCGCAAGGGTATTCTGATCTATCTAAACTGCCTTGCCCTCGCGAGTAATTTTGTAGTAGTACAAACTTGGTACATGGTGTACCCTTATATGGATTGGAAGCCATATGTGGGCTGGTTCTGAAGCCCAACACGTTCGTTCTGCAACTACTCCCTCCGTTTCATAATATAAGTCTTTTTAGAGATTCCACTAAAGGACTACATACGGATGTATATAGACATAATTTAGAGTGTAGATTCACTCATTTTGCTCTATATGTAGTCCCTTAGTGAAAACGCTTAAAAGACTTATATTTAGGAACGGAGGGAGTACAAGAGAAGCCTTGGTGGTGGTGGAAAAAATCAGGTTAGTGAATGGTACTGCTGATTGTGGAGGGGCCCAACAGGTTCCTAGCTAGCTATTTGGATTCGCTGCTGATCATTGAACATTTTCTACATGCCGATTTTACAAAGGAAAGATGGTGCTAAGCTGAAGTACATACCGAATGGGTCCGAGAAGAATGTTTTGTAGTGCTTTCTCATACAAAAGGAAAAGGCGTCATGACCGAAGATAAGGAAAGATCCCAGCTTTTCATTGCTCTGTCGATTTTACAAAGAAAAGATGGTGCTAAGTTGGAGTACATACCGAAGGGGCACCCTTAGATTTAAACTCACAAGAAAGTTGATGCTGGAGCCACCGACAGAACATCACATTAATTTTTAACGGCGACGGATCTTTCGTTGATGGCACAACAAGTATTATGATAGTGCGTGATCACCGTGGTGCCCTGTGGGTTGTTACAACGGTGTGCTATGTAGATTAAGTAAGTAGCATAAACTGCTATAATTCGGGTTAGGTTTACAAAACTATTGATTTTTTATTCGTTGATAACAAGCAAATCAGGGACCGACCGTTTCAAAAAATGATAATCATCCAGTGCTTTACTATTAATCGTAATTATCACAGTTAGGGTCCGAACGTAATAAGAAAACTAATTGTCTAACCGTTTCTTTGACCGAACTGACATGTGAGGCCCATATGTCAGGATCTCTTTGCCATAATCTAATAAAAAATAAAATAAAGCATTTGGGTCCCTATAACTATTTTTTAAAAGCAATCGGGTCCCTGTAAAATTTGAAAAAAGCAATCAGGTTCCTGCAGACTTCAAGAAAAAGCAATCGGGTCCCTCGCGTGCTCGAGCTCGAGAGGAGTTGCGCCACCGCAGAGCTCCCTCACGCGTCCATCGGCATGCAGTAAGAGCCGTCGTGAAGCTCCCTTCGGCCGCTGCCTTCTCTTGGCGGCGAGCTGCGTCTGGAGCCGCCGTTAAGTCCCAACCGCGCGGCCTCTCTCTCTCCTCCCTCTTCCTCGGCGCGGCGGCCCGAGCCCGTGGCCATGGCGCTCGGCTCGCGGCAGCGCGTGATCATGGGCGCGTCGACCTGAACCCTGGCCATGGCGCGCAGAGGCCCTTGCTCCTTGCTCCTGACGCGGCAGCCCGTGCTCCGGTGCGCGGCTCGCGGCGGCCCTTGCTCTTGGGCATGGCGCGTGGTGGAGGTGGTCGTCGATGAGTGGTGAAGGTGCTGGAGCTCAGGCCTTCGCCGGCAGGAGGAGACGGAGAAAAAAGAGACATGAGGAGAGAAGAAAAGGTAGGAGGTAGAAGAAACATCTTACATGTGGGTCCCACAATAAGTTAATGGTCAACAAACAGATTGTTTAGAAGCGGGTCCGATGTTTCATAAACCTGTTTAAAATGTTAGCGACGAGAAATTTGGATTTTCTGAAATAACCGACCCTAAGTTGGTAGTTATCAGTAAAAAAAAAACCCGACAATTTTTTGAAACCCTAACCTAAATTGTAGTAGTTTTATGCTACTTACTCATGTAGATGAACCTTAAACAGATACTCCAGTTACCTCCATCTTGTAATTGCCCAACCAGTCTTGTATTGTGAAACAGGTGGAATAAATCTGAGGTAGTCTTGATGTTTCATTCAGTAGATGTTGACCGCTCGTGTTATGCATCATCGGTTACAAAGATAAATGGGTTACTCAATGGAGAGATGTATATTAGGGTTAGGAATCAAAACTTGATGTCAGAATCGGGGCTCCGGGGACCCAAAGAGGTTCGAAATCTAGGGTTCGCTGGTTCCCCCGCCCTGCTCTACCATGCAACTTCACGATGACACTCTGACATGCTCGAGCTAAGGAAGAAGAATGATGGACACGACAGTTTACCCACGTTCGGGCCACCTTGTGGTGTAATACCCTACTTCTGTTTTGTCTAGATTGCTTGAGGGTGGGAGAGAGTACAAAGGTAGTGTTTTGCTCATTCTGGGGTCGATCCCTTCTATGGCGACAGTCCGCCCTCTATTATACTGGCCCCGGTCCTCTTCCCTCGAAACCACATTCGACGGGAAGGGTTACCGCAACGGCCGTTTCGAAAGGGGACAACACTGCGCCGTACCTCGACTAAAGTGGTCTTCTCCTACAAAAGCTTCCTGTCGTGACGCGCTGGTGGGTTCGGGGATGACCTCCGTACTAGCGAGCCCTTGGTCCCGGTCTTCTTGCACCGAAGAGGAAAGGTTTATGGATTGCTTTTGGGAACTCGCAGTGGACCTGCTCCCTTAGCACAAAAGAGGAAAGCCTCCACATGTGAACCCTCTGGCGCACCTCCTGGCACAACCTGACACAACGCCCCCCACGTGACAACGCTGGACCAGGCGGCTCTGTCGAGTCACTCCTGTTTATCCCGCCTTGCGAAGGCCTCGAGAGCAGCCTTGGGAGGCACCTTCCCGAGGGGACAACACTGGGTTCGTGCTGACGCCCGACACCACGCGCCTCATGAGGCTGGGGCATCCTTGCGAGGGCCTCGTCCGTGAAGCCTGATGCGGGCCATCGAGAGCCCACACCATGTGTAGTGTCTTGGGCCGCAGGCGGATGGGCCTGGGTACTCCTAGTCCCAAAGGCCCGACAGTAGCCCCCAGGCCCATGGCGTGCCCCGCATGTGGACGGGGCAAAACGGCAAGGGCGACCTAGGAGCTACACGCGATGAACGAGGGGGCGCGGGATACTCCCACTTCCCCATGACGCCTCGGCAACTGCCCAGGTCGACATAAAGCTTGCTCGCGGCACGCGGCTGCCATTGCCCTGCATTTGTCCTTGTGCACCTTCCTTTCCGCGCCAGACCGCCCGCTCGCTGTCAAACCCCTGTAGCCTTCCTCATCGTGGCACCATCAAGGCACCCCATGGCACGAGAAATAAAGTGCGGCAACGGTGGACGAGCCACTGGCGCCGGAACCCACCCTAGGCAAGTCCACGGTGCTCAACCTCGAAGGTCTTGATAAGGTCCTTCTGATGACTGCCACCGCTATCAATAAGTGGGGGCCAACCAAGATCTGTCCGGCATAGCGACTCCTCATCGAGCTGGATGCCACCACAATTGCCATTCATCTTCCAGCGCTCTTCTCTGGATTACTGCCCCCATTCTCATACTTCTTCGACGCCATGCTCTCGCATTACCAGATTCATGTGCTGCACTTGGAGCCGAAATCCTTCATCCTCCTCTCTACCTTTGCCTTCTTATGTGAGGCTTTCCTGGGCGTAGCCCCCTCGGTGGCACTGCTCTGATACTTCTTCTGCCTCCGGCTGACCGCGCCCAACCAATGCTCCGGATGCATGTCGCTCCTCGCCAAGGGCGCGATGACGGGTGAATGCATAGACATGGAGCTCAGACCCGAAACCGAGGACTTCAAACGACAGTGGGTGTATGTGGATGCGGCCCGGTATAACCCCCTGCTGTCGATTTCGTCATCTCTAGCAGCGCTAAGCTCTGGATGGGGACATGAGAGGCTCGATGACCCGGGGCTGCCGCGAGTGATGATGATACTGGTCGCCTTGAGGGCATTGAAGGTAATGTCGTCAATGGTCGTGAGGGAGTTCCTCAGTCGATGGATTTCTCCCCTCCAACGCCATTCTCGCTTGTTGTGGGCCTATACAGGTTAGGATGACCGCACGCGGCTCCGTGCGGCTCACCTGCCACTCGCCGTGTTGAGCAGGGTGCTCAAAATCTTGACTCACTAAGAAGTCGACGAACTTCCCGAGAGGGCGCCCCTCTTGTACAACTACACGAACAGGTTGTCCTTCATCGAGGGAATGTCCCGCTTTGATCAACGGGGGTAGCTCCGAGTAGGCCGCGAGGGAAAACGGGATAACTCCCTCCTAGTGACCCCCGAGCCCGGGGGGTCGAGGGGCTTGGAACTGCAGTCGGAGCAGCATGCACTAGTAGAAAACAAGGTTTTGGTATAGCCGAGAAAAGGGCTTTAGTCCCTGTTCTATTACGAACCGGGACCAGTTACCGGGAATGTACCGGGAATGACGAATGGGTTCCGGGAGTTCACCGGGGGGGGGGGGCACCCACCCCGGGGAAGCCCATGGGTGTTTGGGGTACCACACCAGCCCTTAGTGGGCTGATAATACAGCCCAAGAGAAGCCTATGCGCATAGGAAAGAAAATCAAAGAGGAAAGGAAAAAAAAGAAGGAGGTGGGAAAGGGAAGAAGGACTCCACCTTCCAAACCAAGTGGATTTCGGTTTGGGAGGGGGAGACCTTCCCCCTTGGCTCGGCCGACTCCCTTGGGAGTCCTTGGACCCCAAGGCAAGTCTCCCCCCTCCTCCTCCTATATATAGTGGGGTTTTAGGGCTGATTTGAGATGACTTTTCCACGGCAGCCCGACCACATACCTCCACGGTTTTTCCTCTAGATCACGTTTCTGCGGAGCTCGGGCGGAGCCCTGCTGAGACAAGGTCATCACCAACCTCCGGAGCGCCGTCACGCTGCCGGATAACTCTTCTACATCTCCGTCTCTCTTGCTGGATCAAGAAGGCCGAGATCATCGTCGAGCTGTACGTGTGCTGAACGCGGAGGTGCCGTCCGTTCGGTACTAGATCGTGGGACTGATCGCGGGATTGTTCGCGGGGCGGATCGAGGGACGTGAGGACGTTCCACTACATCAACCGCGTTCACTAACGCTTCTGCTGTACGATCTACAAGGGTACGTAGATCACTCATCCCCTCTCGTAGATGGACATCACCATGATAGGTCTTCGTGCGCGTAGGAAATTTTTTGTTTCCCATGCGACGTTCCCCAACAGTGGTATCAGAGCTAGGTTCATGCGTAGATGTAATCTCGAGTAGAACACAAAAGTTTTTGTGGGCGGTGATGTGCGTTTTGCTGCCCTCCTTAGTCTTTTCTTGATTCCGCGGTATTGTTGGATCGAAGTGGCTCGGACCGACATTACTCGTACGCTTACGAGAGACTGGTTTCATCGCTACGAGTAACTCCGTTGCTCAAAGATGACTGGCGGGTGTCAGTTTCTCCAACTTTAGTTGAATCGGAATTGACCGAGGAGGTCCTTGGATGAGGTTAAATAGCAACTCATATATCTCCGTTGTGGTGTTTGCGTAAGTAAGATGCGATCCTACTAGATACCCATGGTCACCACGTAAAACATGCAACAACAAAATTAGAGGACGTCTAACTTGTTTTTGCAGGGTATGCTTGTGATGTGATATGGCCAACGATGTGATGTGATATATTGGATGTATGAGATGATCATGTTGTAATAGTTAATATCGACTTGCACGTCGATGGTACGGCAACCGGCAGGAGCCATAGGGTTGTCTTTAAACTAACGTTTGTGCTTGCAGATGCGTTTACTATTTTGCTAGGATGTAGCTTTAGTAGTAATAGCATGAGTAGCAGGACAACCCCGATGGCGACACGTTGATGGAGATCATGGTGTGACGCCGGTGACAAGAAGATCGTGTCGGTGTTTTGGTGATGGAGATCAAGAAGCACATGATGATGGCCATATCATGTCACTTATGAATTGCATGTGATGTTAATCCTTTTATGCACCTTATTTTGCTTAGAACGACGGTAGCATTATGAGGTGATCTCTCACTAAAATTTCAAGACGAAATTGTGTTCTCCCCGACTGTGCACCGTTGCGACAGTTCTTCGTTTCGAGACACCACGTGATGATCGGGTGTGATAGACTCAACGTTCACATACAACGGGTGCAAAACAGTTGCGCACGCGGAACACTCGGGTTAAGCTTGACGAGCCTAGCATGTGCAGACATGGCCTCGGAACACATGAGACCGAAAGGTCGTGCATGAATCGTATAGTTGATATGATTAGCATAGAGATGCTTACCACCGAAACTATTCTCGACTCACGTGATGATCGGACTTGAGATAGTGGATTTGGATCATGTACCACTTAAATGACTAGAGAGATGTACTTTTTGAGTGGGAGTTCTTAAGTAATATGATTAATTGAACTAATTGTCATGAACATAGTCTAATGGTCTTTGCGAATTACGATGTAGCTTGCGCTATAGCTCTACTGTTTTTATATGTTCCTAGAGAAAATTTAGTTGAAAGTTGATAGTAGCAAACTTTGCAGACTGAGTCTGTAAAACCGAGGATTGTCCTCGTTGCTACGCAGAAGGCTTATGTCCTTAATGCACCACTCGGTGTGTTGCACCTCGAGCGTCGTCTGTGGATGCTATGAACATCCGACATACACGTTTCTGATGACTACATGATAGTTCAGTGCAAAAAAAACTTAATGGCTTAGAAGCAAGGCGCCGAAAACGTTGTAAAACGTCACGGAACATAAGTGATGTTCTAAAGAGATGAAATTGTGATTTCATGCTTGTGTCCTTGTTAAGAGGTACGAGACCTCCAACAAGATTCTTTGTCCACGAAGTAAAGGAGAAAAGCTCAATCATTGAGCGTGTGCTCAGATTGTCTGAGTACGACAATCACTTGAATCAAGTGGGAGTTAATCTTCCAGATGAGATAGTGATGGTTCTCCAAAGTCACTGCCACCAAGCTATGAGAGCTTCGTGATGAACTATAACATATCAAGGATAGATACAATGATCCTTGAGCGATTCGCGATGTTTGACACTGCGAAAGTAGAAATCAAGAAGGAGCATCAATAGTTGATGGTTTGTAAAACCACTAAGTTTCAAGAAAGGCAAGGGCTAGAAGGGATACTTCGTGAAACGGCAAAACAGTTGCTGCACTAATGAAGAGACCCAAGATTAAACCCAAACCCGAGACTAAGTGCTTCTGTAATGAGGGGAACAGTCACTGAGGCGGAGCAACTCTAGATACTTGGTAGATAAGAAGGCTGGCAAAAGTCGAAAGAAGTATATTTTATATACATGATGTTGATGTGTACTTTACTAGTACTCCTAGTAGCATGAGGGTATTGGATACCGGTTCGGTTGCTAAGTGATTAGTAACACGAAATAAAAGCTACGACATAAACGGAGACTAGCTAAAGGCGAGGTGACAATACGTGTTGGAAGTGTTTCCAAGGTTGATATGATCAAACGTCGCACGCTCCCTCTACCATTGGGATTGGTGTTAAACCTAACTAATTGTCATTTGGTGCTTGCGTTAAGCATGAACATGATTGGATCGTGTTTATTGCAATACGATTATTCATTTAAAGAGAATAATGGTTACTCTATTTTCTTGAATATTCACCTTCAATGGTTTATTGAATCTCGATCTAGTGTTACACATGTTCATGATATTTGTGCCAAAAGATACGAGTTAATGATGATGGTACCACTTACTTGTGGCACTCCCGCTTGAGTCATGTTAGTATAAATTGCATGAAGAGGCTCCATGCCGATGGATCTTTGTACTCACCTGATTTCGAATCACTAGTGACATGCAAATCATACCACATGAGCAAGGCCTTGTTTTCATTGAGATGAAATAAGATAGTAACTTGTTGGAAGTGATACATTTTGATGTATGCAGTCCAATGGGTGCTGAGGCACGCAGTGGATATCATTATGTTCTTACTTCACTGACGATTTGAGTAGATACAGGAGTATTTACTTAATGAATCACAAGTCTGAAATGTTGAAAAGTTCAATTCCGTTTCAGAGTGAAGTTCGTCGTAACAAGAGGATAAACTGTCTACGATATGATCATGGAAATGAATATCTGAGTTACGAGTTTTGGTACGCAGTTAAGACAATGTGGAAATTGTTTCGCAGTTCATGCCACCTGGAACATCATAGTGTGATGATGTGTGTGAACGTCATAGCCACGCACTATTTGGTATGGTGCATACTATGATGTCTCTTATCGAATTACCACTATCGTTTATGGGTTATGCATGAGAGACAACCGCACTCACTTTAAATAGGGCACCGCGTATTTCCCTTGAGATGACACAGTATAGACTGAGGTTTAGAGAAATCTAAACTGTCATTTCTTGAAAGTTTGGGGCTTCGACACTTATGTGAAAAAGTTTCAGTCTGATAAGCTCAAACCCAAAGCGGATAAATGCATCTTCATAGGATATCCAAAACAGTTGGGTACATCTCCTATCTCAGATCCGAAAGCAAAGTGTTTGTTTCTAGAAACGGATCCTTTCTCGAGGAAAGGTTTCTCTCGAAAGAATTGAGTGGGAGGGTAGTAGAACTTGATGAAGTTATTGAACCATCACTTCAACCAGTGTGTAGCAGGGCGTAGGAAGTTGTTCCTGTGGCGCCTACACCAATTGAAGTGGAAGCTGATGATGGTGATCATTGAGCTTCGAATCAAGTTACTACAAACCTCGTAGGTCGACAAGGTCGCGTACTGCTGCAGAGTAGTATGATAACCCTGTCTTGGAGGTCATGTTGTTGAGCAACAGTGAACCTACGAGTTATGGAGAAAGCGATGGTGGGCCCAGATTCCGACAAATGGCTGGAAGCCATGAAATCCGAGAGAGGATCCATGGATGAAAACAAAGTGTAGACTTTGGGAGAATTACATGATGGTCATAGGACTATTGAGTAAAGATGGATCTTTAAAAGAAGACAGACGATGATGGTGATAAGTCACTATTAAGAAAAGCTCGACTTGTCGCAAAGATGTTTTCGGCAAGATCAAACAGTTTACTATGATGAGACTTTCTCACTCGTAGCGATGCTAAAGGTCTGTTAGAATTATGTTAGTTGTTGATGCATTATTTATGAAATATTGCACATAGGATGTCAAAACATTGTTTCCTCGACGGTTTTCTTGAGCAAACATTGTATGTGATACAACCAGGAGGTTTTGTCGATCCTAAAGATACTAGCAAGTATGCAAGCTCCAGCGATCCTTCAATGGACTGGTGCAAGCATCTCGGAGTTGGAATATATATACTTTGATGAGATGATCAAAGATTTTCGGTTTGTACAAGGTTTATGAGAAACTTGTATTTCCAAAGAAGTGAGTGGGAGCACTATAGAATTTCTGATAAGTATATGTGGTTGACATATTGTGGATCAGAAGTAATGTAGAATTTCTGTAAAGCATACAAGGTTGTTTGAAAGGAGTTTTTCAAAGGAATACCTAGATTGCGCTACTTGAACGTTGAGCATCAAAGATCTATGGAGATAGATCGAAAGCACTTAATAGAAGTTTCAACAACATGCATGCCTTGACAAGTTTTTGAAGGAGTTCAAAATAGATCAGTAAAGAAGGAGTTCTTGGTTGCGTTGTAAGGTGTGAATTTGAGTAAGACTCAAAACCCGACCACGGCAGAATAAAGAGAATAGACGAAGGTTGTCTTCTATGCCTTAGCCGTAGAATCTAAAATATGCCATGCTGTGTACCGCACCTGATGTGTGCCTTGACTCAAAGTCTGTTGAGAGGTACAGAGAGTGATCCATGATTGAATCACTAGCAGCGGTCAAAATTTATCCTTAGTAACAAATGGACTAAGGAATTTTTCTCGATTATGGAGGTGGTTAAAGAGTTCGTCGTAAAGGGTTACGTCGATGCAAGCTTTGACACTAATCTGAATAACTATGAGTAGTGAAACGGATTCATATAGTAGAGTAGATATTTGGAGCATTTCCGAATAGCACGTAGTAGCAGCATCTATAAGATGACATAAAGATTTGTAAAGAACGCACGGATCTGAAAGTTTCAGAACCGTTGACTAAAACCTCTCTCACGAGCAAGACGTGATCAGACCCCATAACTATATGGGTGTTGGATTCGTTGGAATCACATGGTGATGTGAACTAGATTCTTGACTCTAGTGCAAGTGGGAGACTGTTGGAAATATGCCCTAGAGGCAATAATAAATTAGTTATTATTATATTTCTTAGTTCATGATAATCGTTTATTATCCATGCTATAATTTTATTGATTGGAAACACAATACTTGTGTGGATACATAGACAAAACACTGTCCCTAGTAAGCCTCTAGTTGACTAGCTCGTTGATCAAAGATGGTCAAGGTTTCCTGGCCATAGGCAAGTGTTGTCACTTGATAACGGGATCACATCATTAGGAGAATCATGTGATGGACTGGACCCAAACTAATAGACGTAGCATGTTGATCGTGTCATTTTGTTGCTACTGTTTTCTGCGTGTCAAGTATTTGTTCCTATGACCATGAGATCATATAACTCACGGACACCGGAGGAATGCTTTGTGTGTATCAAACGTCGCAACGTAACTGGGTGACTATAAAGATGCTCTACAGGTATCTCCGAAGGTGTTCGTTGAGTTAGTATGGATCGAGACTGGGATTTGTCACTCCGTGTGACGGAGAGGTATCTCGGGGCCCACTCGGTAATACAACATCACACACAAGCCTTGCAAGCAATGTGACTTAGTGTAATTTGTGGGATCTTGTATTACGGAACGAGTAAAGAGACTTGCCGGTGAACGAGATTGAAATAGGTATGCGGATACTGACGATCGAATCTCGGGCAAGTAGCATACCGAAGGACAAAGGGGATGACATACGGGATTATATGAATCCTTGGCACTGAGGTTCAAACGATAAGATCTTCGTAGAATATGTAGGATCCAATATGGGCATCCAGGTGCCGCTATTGGATATTGACCGAGGAGTCTCTCGGGTCATGTCTACATAGTTCTCGAACCCGCAGGGTCTGCACACTTAAGGTTCGACGTTGTTTTTTGCGTATTTGAGTTATATGGTTGGTTACCGAATGTTGTGCGGAGTCCCGGATGAGATCACGGACGTCACGAGAGTTTCCGGAATGGTCCGGAAACGAAGATTGATATATAGGATGACCTCATTTGATTACCGGAAGGTTTTCAGAGTTACCGGGAATGTACCGGGAATGACGAATGGGTTCCGGGAGTTCACCGGGGGGGGCACCCACCCCGGGGAAGCCCATGGGTGTTTGGGGTGCCACACCAGCCCTTAGTGGGCTGGTAATACAGCCCAAGAGAATCCTATGCGCATAGGAAAGAAAATCAAAGAGGAAAGGAAAAAAAAGAAGGAGGTGGGAAAGGGAAGAAGGACTCCACCTTCCAAACCAAGTGGATTTCGGTTTGGGAGGGGGAGACCTTCCCCCTTGGCTCGGCCGACTCCCTTGGGAGTCCTTGGACCCCAAGGCAAGTCTCCCCCCTCCTCCTCCTATATATATTGGGGTTTTAGGGCTGATTTGAGACGACTTTTCCACGGCAGCCCGACCACATACCTCCACGGTTTTTCCTCTAGATCACGTTTCTGCGGAGCTCGGGCGGAGCCCTGCTGAGACAAGGTCATCACCAACCTCCGGAGCGCCGTCACGCTGCCGGAGAACTCTTCTACCTCTCCGTCTCTCTTGCTGGATCAAGAAGGCCGAGATCATCGTCGAGCTGTACGTGTGCTGAATGCGGAGGTGCCGTCCGTTCGGTACTAGATCGTGGGACTGATCGCGGGATTGTTCGCAGGGCGGATCGAGGGACGTGAGGACGTTCCACTACATCAACCGCGTTCACTAACGCTTCTGTTGTACGATCTACAAGGGTACGTAGATCACTCATCCCCTCTCGTAGATGGACATCACCATGATAGGTCTTCGTGCGCGTAGGAAATTTTTTGTTTCCCATGCGACGTTCCCCAACAATACCCTCGCCCTGCCCACCCTCTCCTCTATATTTTGGCCGAGGTGTGCATGCCATGCTCTTGTTGCCATCCTTCTATGCATGCACATGAGGTGCTCGATGAAATGCCCGAGCCACACTTAAGCTTTATCCTCTCCAAGCTCCATTTTCCTCAAGATTTTTCTAGGTTTGGCGGTGCAGCAACTACACAAGTGTTCTAAAAGGTTAGCTACTTCATCCTTTCATCTCTCACTGCTAGTTTAGCTCATTTCAAATGCTCTAGAAGTCGAGTGGTTTGTGGGTTTTAATGTAGGAGTGTATGTGGGAGTTTTTTTGATTTAGATGCAAAATTTGAGCTCAAATTAACTTCTTAGAGTATGCACATGTGTAGGGTGTCGTCCTATGTCCGTCCTCACCGTCGTCGATGGCCCGCGCCGATCTCGTCGCCTGCACCACCATGGTGAGCCTCTTGTTCTTATCTTCCTTCTAAAAGAAAAAAAATCTTACTTGTATGATTTAGATAGATACTTGTATAAATTACTTATTTTTATTATTTTTTGTTATTATATAGTGTGATGGTTTTGGTATCCGCCCACGTCGGTCCTCGTCCGGCCTATGATTCGGACATGGTATATTTTCTTTTATAACTATTTGTTTCATTTAGTGTTTATGACAATTATGCCGACCAACGTGACATGTATGTTTTATCTAGGATGTATGTGAACTGGAAATTCCAACCAACCCTCTTGTCGAGAGGTTAAATTTAGTTGAAAAAGAAAACAATTACTTGAAGAAAAAATTGAAAATAATTGAGGAGAAGAATATGGAACTGGAGTTGCATGTTGCCGATGTCATTGATGATCACAAGATCAAGATGGATGCAATGCGGTTGAAGATGGATGCAATGCGCTTGAAGATGGATGTAATGCGCTTGAAGATTAGGAATATTAGAAAGTATGCCCTTGATAAAGAGGCTTGGTATCATTATGCTGTTGGGTCAATTGTTACCTTAGTTGCGATTTTGATCGCATTTATTGTTGCATTTAAATGTTTTACATAGTTGTATGTTGTTTTATGAGAATTATATATGAACTTTATGTATTTATTTTTGCAGTAATAACATTTGATCACTACTGTACTTTGGTTTTAATGTGATGATGAACTTCTATTAATTTGGTCATTTCTCTATTCATGATGTTCTTCAATGGTTTTTGATATACTTACTTTCATAATAGAGATGAACCGCCAATGGATGTATGGTGACCGACGCACTTCGGAGTACATTACGGGCCTGCATAATTTTCTTGGTGTGGCCGAGGCAACCAAGCAGAATGGTTTTATGTACTGTCCATGTGTTAACTGTCAGAATATGAAGGATTACTCTTCCCCAAAAACCCTTCACGTCCACCTACTTGAGAAGAGTTTCATGTCCCACTATTATGTTTGGACCAAGCACGGAGAAAGAGGGATTGCGATGGAAGACAATGAAGAAGAATAGGATGATGACAACTATCTAGATCCTATGTTCCCTGAATACGGTGATAATGCAACGGGGGAAGCTATAGATCAAGAGGCAACAAACGATGTACCTGATGATGATCTTCGCCGGGTCATTGTCGATGCACAGAGAGAATGCGAAAGTGAAAGTGAGAAGTTGAAGTTCGAGCGCATGTTAGAGGATCACAATAAAGGGTTGTATCCAAATTGCGAAGATGACAACACAAAGCTCGATAGGACCCTGGAATTGCTGCAATGGAAGGTAGAGAATGTTGGGGAACGTCGCATGGGAAACAAAATTTTCCAACGCACACGCAATTCCTGTTGGGGAACGTCGCATGGGAAACAAAAAATTTCCTACGTGCACAAAGACCTATCATGGTGATGTCCATCTACGAGAGGGGATGTGTGATCTACGTACCCTTGTAGACCGTACAACAGAAGCGTTAGTGAACGCGGTTGATGTAGTGGAACGTCCTCACGTCCCTCGATCCGCCCCGCGAACCCTTCTGTGATCAGTCCCACGATCTAGTGCCGAACGGACGGCACCTCCGCGTTCAGCACACGTACAGCTCGACGATGATCTCGGCCTTCTTGATCCAGCAAGAGAGATGGAGAGGTAGAAGAGTTCTCCGGCAGCGTGACGGCGCTCCGGAGGTTGGTGGTGATCTTGTCTCAGCAGGGCTCCGCCCGAGCTCCGCAGAAACGCGATCTAGAGGTAAAACCGTGGAGATATGTGGCCAGGCTGCCGTGGCAAAGTTGTGTCAAATCAGCCCTAAAACCTCCGTATATATAGGGGGAGGAGGGGGAGCCTTGCCTTGGGGTCCAAGGACCCCTAAGGGCTTCGGCCGAGCCAAGGGGGGCAGCCCTCCCCTTCCAAACCGAGTCCAACTAGGTTTGGAAGGAGGAGTCCTACCCCCTTTTCCCACCTCCTCTTTTGTTTTCTCTTCGATTTTCTTCCTATGGCGCATAGGGCCTTCTTGGGCTGTCCCAACAGCCCACTAAGAGCTGGTGCGCCACCCCCAAGGCCTATGGGCTTCCCTGGAGTGGGTTGCCCCCCCGGTGAACTCCAGGAACCCATTCGTCATTCCCGGTACATTCCCGGTAACTCTGAAAACCTTCCGGTAATCAAATGAGGTCATCCTATATATCAATCTTCGTTTCCGGACCATTCCGGAAACCCTCGTGACATCCGTGATCTCATCCGGTACTCCGAACAACATTCGATAACCAACCATATAACTCAAATACGCATAAAACAACGTCGAACCTTAAGTGTGCAGACCCTGCGGGTTCGAGAACTATGTAGACATGACCCGAGAGACTCCTCGGACAATATCCAATAGCGGGACCTGGATGCCCATATTGGATCCTACATATTCTACGAAGATCTTATCGTTTGAACCTCAGTGCCAAGGATTCATATAATCCCGTATGTCATTCCCTTTGTCCTTCGGTATGTTACTTGCCCGAGATTCGATCGTCAGTATCCGCATACCTATTTCAATCTCGTTTACCGGCAAGTCTCTTTACTCGTTCCGTAATACAAGATCCCGCAAGTTACACTAAGTCACGTTGCTTGCAAGGCTTGTGTGTGATGTTGTATTACCGAGTGGGCCCCGAGATACCTCCCCGTCACACGGAGTGACAAATCCCAGTCTCGATCCATACTAACTCAACAAACACCTTCGGAGATACCTGTAGAGCATCTTTATAGTCACCCAGTTACGTTGCGACGTTTGATACACACAAAGTATTCCTCCGGTGTCAGTGAGTTATATGATCTCATGGTCATAGGAACAAATACTTGACACGCAGAAAACAGTAGCAACAAAATGACACGATCAACATGCTACGTCTATTAGTTTGTGTCTAGTCCATCACGTGATTCTCCTAATGACGTGATCCAGTTATGAAGCAACAACACCTTGTTCATAATCAGAAGACACTAACTATCTTTGATCTACTGGCTAGCCAACTAGAGGCTTGCTAGGGACAGTGTTTTGTCTATGTATCCACACATGTATATAAGTCTTCATTCAATACAATTATAGCATCGATAATAAACGATTATTTTGATACAGGAATTATAATAATAACTATATTTATTATTGCCTCTAGGGCATAATTCCAACAATTCCTATCATGGTGATGTTCATCTACGAGAGGAGATTCAGATCTACATACCCTTGTAGATCGCATAGCGGTAAGCGTTAAGAAACGCGGACGATGTAGTGGAATAGCTTGCGTGATTCAAATCACCGTAGTCATACACTCCATCCCACGATCCCATCACGATCCGTCCCGCGAACTTCATCATGATCCGTCCCGCGATCTCATCATGATCCTTCCCAATCTAGTGTCGAACGGACGGCACCTCCACGTTCAACACACGTACAACGCGACGATGATCTCGGCCTTCTTGATCCAGCAAGAGAGACGGAGAGGTAGATGAGTTCTCCGACAGCGTGACGGCGCTCCGGAGGTTGGTGGTGATCTATTCTAGCAGGGCTCCGCCCGAGCTCCGTAGAAATACGATCTAGAGGGAAATCTACGAAGTAGAGGTGTCGGGATGCACGTGGCAAAAGTTGTGTCAAAACACCCGAGACCTTCAGTATATAAAGGAGGAGGGGAGGGACCTTGCCTTGAGGCTCAAGGGAGCCTCAAGGGTTCGGCCGAAGGGGGAGGAGGAGTCCCTCTCCAATTCGGTTTGGAGGGGAGGGAGTCCTCCTCTTTTGTCCCACCTCCTCTCCTTTTTTTTCCTTTTCTCCCTTGTTGGTTTTTTCCTTCTTCCAATGCAAGGGCCCTCTTGGGCTTGCCCACCAGCCCACTAAGGGCTGGTGTGCCCCCACAAAGCCTTTGGGATTCTTCCCGGGTGGGTGGGCCCCTCCCGGAAGAACTCCGGAACCCATTCGTCATTCCCGGTACGATGCCGGTAATGCCCGAAAACCTTCCGGTAACCCTCGTGACGTCCGTGATCCCATCCGGGACTCCGAACAACATTCGGTAACCAACCATATAACTCAAATACGCATAAAACATCGTCGAACCATAAGTGTGCACACCCTGCGGGTTCGAGAACTATGTAGACATGACCCGAGAGACTCCTCGGTCAATATCCAATAGTGGGACCTGGATGCCCATATTGGATCCTATATATTCTCCGAAAATCTTATCGGTCGAACATCAATGTCAAGGATTCATATAATCCCGTATGTCATTCCCTTTGTCCTTCGATATGTTACTTGCCCGAGATTCCATCGTCGGTATCTGCATACCTATTTCAATCTCGTTTACCGGCAAGTCTCTTTACTCGTTCCGTAATACAAGATCCCGTGACATACACTAAGTCACATTGCTTGCAAGGCTTGTGTGTGATGTTGTATTACCGAGTGGGCCCCGAGATACCTCTCCGTCATACGGAGTGACAAATCCCAGTCTTGATCCATACTAACTCAACGGACACCTTCGGAGATACCTGTAGAGCATCTTTATAGTCACCTAGTTACGTTGTGACATTTGATACACACAAGGTATTCCTCTGGTGCAAGTGAGTTATATGATCTCATGGTCATAGGAATAAATACTTGACACGCAGAAAAATAGTAGCAACAAAATGACACGATCAACATGCTACGTTCATTAGTTTGGGTCTAGTCCATCACATGATTCTCCTAATGATGTGATCGCGTTATCAAGTGACAACACTTGCCTATGGTCAGGAAACCTTGACCATCTTTGATCAACGAGCTAGTCAACTAGAGGCTTACTAGGGACAATGTTTTGTCTATGTATCCACACATGTATTGTGTTTCCAATCAATACAATTATAGCATGGATAATAAACGATTATCATGAACTAAGAAATATAATAATAACTAATTTATTATTGCCTCTAGGGCATATTTCCAACAGTCTCCAACACCCTTGCACTAGAGTCAATAATCTAGTCCACATCTCTATGTGATTCTAACGAATCCAACACCCTTTAGTTCTGGGGTTTGATCACGTCTTGCTTGTGAGAGAGGTTTTAGTCGACGGTTCGGAACCCTTTCAGATCCGAGTGAGCTTTACAAATCTTTATGTCATCTTATAGATGCTGCTACTATGTGCTATTCGGAAATATTCCAAATATCTACTCTACCATACAAATCCATTTTACTACTCATAGTTAGTCGGATTAGTGCCAAAGTTTGCATCAACATAAGCCTTTACGACGAACTCTTTAACCACCTCCATAATCGAGAAAAATTCCTTAGTCCATTAGTTACTAAGGATAATTTTGACCACTGCTCAGTGATTCAATCATGAATCACTCTCTGTACCTCTTAACAGACTTGCGATAAGGCACACATCAGGTGCGGTAATCAGCTTGGCATACTTTAGAGTCTATGGCTAAGGCATAGAAGACGACCCTCGCATATTCTCTTTATTCTGCCATGGTCGGGTTTTGAGTCTTACTCAAATTCACACCTTACAACACAGCCAAGAACTCCTTCTCTGATGATCTATTTTGAACTCCTTCAAAAACTTGTCAAGGCATGCATCTTTGTTGAAACTTCTATTAAGCGTTTCGATCTATCTCCATAGATCTTGATGCTCAACGTTCAAGTAGCTCAATCCAGGTATTCCTTTGAAAAACTCCTTTCAAACAACCTTTTATGCTTTACAGAAATTCTACATTACTTCTGATCAACAATATGTTAACCACATATACTTATCAGAAATTCTATAGTGCTCCCACTCACTTCTTTGGAAACACAAGTTTCTCATAAACCCTGTATAAACCCAAAAGCTTTGATCAACTCATCAAAGCATATATTCCAACTCCGAGATGCTTGCACCAGTCCTTAGAAGGATCGCTGGAGCTTGCATGCTTGTTATCATCCTTAAGATCGACAAAACTTTCCGGTTGTATCACATACAACCTTTCCGTTGAGGAAAACAATGTTTTGACATCCTATGTGCAATATTTCATAAATAATACAGCAACCGCTAACATAATTCCAACAGACCTTTTGCATCGCTATGAGTGAGAAAGTCTCATCATAGTCAACTCCTTGAACTTGTCGGAAAACAACCTTGCGACAAGTCGAGCTTTTCTTAATGGTGACGATTCACCATCATCGTCTGTCTTCCTTATAAAGATCCATATTTACTTAATAGTCCTATGACCATCAAGTAGTTCTTCCAAAGTCTATACTTTGTTCTCATATATGGATTCTCTCTCGGATTTCATGGCCTCCGGCCATTTGTCGGAATCCGGGCCCACCATTGCTTCTCCATAACTCGTAGATTCATTGTTGTTCAACAACATGACCTCCAAGACAGGGTTACCGTACCACTCTGTAGTAGTATGCGACCTTGTCGACCTACGAGGTTTGTAGTAACTTGATCCAATGCTTAATGATCACCATCATCAGCTTCCACTTCAATTGGTGTAGGCGCCACAGGAACAACTTCCTGCGCCCTGCTACACACTGGTTGAAGTGATGGTTCAATAACCTCATGAAGTTCTACCACCCTTCCACTCAATTCTTTCGAGAGAAACCTTTCCTCGAGAAAGGACCCGTTTTCTAGAAACAAACACTTTGCTTCCGGATCTGAGATAGGAGATGCTCCCAACTGTTTTGGATATCCTATGAAGATGCATTCATCCGCTTTGGGTTCGAGCTTATCAGACTGAAACTTTTTCATATAAGCGTCGCAACCCTAAACTTTCAAGAAACGACAACTTAGATTTTTCTAAACCTCAATCTATACTGTGTCATCTCAACGGAATTACGCGGTGACCTATTTAAAGTGAATGCGGTTGTCTCTAATGCATAACCCATAAATGATAGTGGTAATTCGATAAGAGACATCATAGTATGCACCATATCAAATAGGTCGCGGCTATGACACAATCACACCATGGTGTTCTTGGTGGCATGAATTGCGAAACAACTTCCACATTGTCTTAACTGTGTACCAAAACTCGCAACTCAGATATTCATCTCTATGAGCATATCATAGACAGTTTATCCTCTTGTTACGATGAACTTCAGTGTGAAACAGAATTGAACTTTTTCAACATTTCAGACTAGTGATTCATTAAGTAAATACTCCTGTATCTACTCAAATCCTCATTGAAGTAAGAACGTAATGATATCCACTGCGTGCCTCAACACCCATTGGACTGCATACATCAAAATGTATTACTTCCAACAAGTTACTACCTTGTTTCATCTCAATGAAAACAAGGCCTTGCTCATGTGGTATGATTTGCATGTCACAAGTGATTCAAAATCAAGTGAGTATAAAGATCCATCAGCATGGAGCCTCTTCATGCAATTTATACCAACATGACTCAAGCGGCAGTGCCACAAGTAAGTGGTACTATCATCATTACCTTGTATCTTTTGGCACCAATATCATGAACATGTGTAACACTACGATCGAGATTCAATAAACAATTGAAGGTGATTATTCAAGCAAATAGAGTAACCATTATTCTCTTTAAATGAATAATCGTATTGCAATAAACACGATCCAATCATGTTCATGCTTAACGCAAGCACCAAATAACAATTATTTAGGTTTAACACCAATCCTGATGGTAGAGGGAGCGTGCGACGTTTGATCATATCAACCTTGGAAACACCTCCAACACGTATCGTCACCTCGCCTTTAGCTAGTCTCCGTTTATTCCGTAGCTTCCATTTCGTGTTACTAATCACTTAGCAACCGAACCGGTATCCAATACCCTCGCGCTACTAGGAGTACTAGTAAAGTACACATCAACATCAAAATACACTTCTGTCGACTTTGCCAGCCTTCTTATCTACCAAGCATCTAGGGTAGCTCCGCCTCAGTGACCGTTCCCCTCATAACAGAAGCACTTAGTCTTGGGCTTGGGTTTAATCTTGGGTCTCTTCATTAGTGCAACAACTATTTTGCCGTTTCACGAAGTATCCCTTCTAGCCCTTTCCTTTCTTGAAACTTAGTGGTTTTACTAACCATCAACTATTGATGCTCCTTCTTGATTTCTACTTTCAAAGTGTCAAACATCGCGAATCGCTCAAGGATCATTGTATCTATCCTTGATATGTTATAGTTCATCACGAAGCTCTCACAGCTTGGTGGCAGTGACTTTGGAGAACCATCACTATCTCATCTGGAAGATTAACTCCCACTTGATTCAAGCGATTGTCGTACTCAGACAATCTGAGCACACGCTCAATGATTGAGCTTTTCTCCTTTACTTCATGGACAAAGAATCTTGTCAAGGGTCTCATACCTCTTAACAAGGGCATGAGTATGAAATCACAATTTCATCTCTTTAGAACATCTCTTATGTTCCGTGACGTTTCAAAACGTCTTCGGCGCCTTGCTTCTAAGCCATTAAGTATTTTGCACTGAACTATCGCGTAGTCATCAGAAACGTGTATGTCGGATGTTCACAACATCCACAGACGACGCTCGAGGTGCAGCACACCGAGTGGTGCATTAAGAACATAAGCCTTCTGCGCAGCAACGAGGACAACCCTCAGTTTTACAGACTCAGTCCGCAAAGTTGCTACTATCAACTTTCAACTAAATTTTCTCTAGGAACATATAAAAACTGTAGAGCTATTGCGCAAGCCACATCATAATTCGTAAAGACCTTTTGACTATGTTTAAGATAATTAGAGTTTAACTAATCAAATTAATTTTAAACTCCCACTCAAAAAGTACATCTCTCTAGTCATTTGAGTGGTACATGATCCAAATCCACTATCTCAAGTCCGATCATCATGTGAGTTGAGAGTAGCTTCAGTGGTAAGCATCTCTATGCTAATCATATCAACTATATGATTCATGCTCGACCTTTCGGTCTCATGTGTTTCGAGGCTATGTCTGTACATGCTAGGCTCGTCAAGTTTAACCCGAGTGTTCCGCGCGTGCAACTGTTTTGCACCCTTTGTATTTGAACGTTGAGTCTATCACACCCAATCATCACGTGGTGTCTCGAAACGACGAACTGTCCCAACGGTGCACAGTCAGGGAGAACACAATTTGAGCTTGAAATTTTAGTGAGAGATCACCTCATAATGCTACCGTCGTTCTAAGCAAGATAAGGTGCATAAAGGATTAACATCACATGCAATTCATAAGTTACATGATATGGCCATCATCAAGTGCTCCTTGTATGATCTTCTTGTCACTGGCGCCACACCATGATCCCCATCATCATGATCTTCATCATCGTGCCGCCATCGAGGTTGTCGTGTATGCTATGCTATTACTACTAAAGCTACTTCCTAGCAATATAGTAAACACATCTGCAAACACAAACGTTAGTTTAAAGACAACCCTATGGCTCCTGCCGGTTGCCGTAGCACTGACGTGCAAGTCGATATTAACTATTACAACATGATCATCTCATGCATCCAATATATCACATCACGTCGTTGGCCATATCACATCACAAGCATACCCTGCAAAAACAAGTTAGACGTCCTCTAATTGTTGTTGCATGTTTTACGTGGTTGCCAGGGGTATCTAGTAGGATCGCATATTACTTACGCAAACACCACAACGGAGATGTATGAATTGCTATTTAACCTCTCTCCAAGGACCTCCTCGGTCAAATCCGATTTAACTAAAGTTGGAGAAACCGACACCCGCGAGTCATCTTTGAGAAACGGGGTTGCTTGTAGCGATGAAACTAGTCTCTCGTAAGTGTACGAGTAATGTCGGTCCGAGCCGCTTCGATCGAACAATACCGCGGAATCAAGAAAATACTAAGGAGGGCAGCAAATCGCACATCACCGTCCACAAAAACTTTTGTGTTCTACTCGAGATAACATATACGCATGAACCTAGCTCTGGTACCACTGTTGGGGAACATCGCATGGGAAACAAAATTTTCCTACTCACACGCAATTCCTATCATGGTGATGTTCATCTACGAGAGGAGATTCAGATCTACATACCCTTGTAGATCGCACAACGGTAAGCGTTAAGAAACGAGGACGATGTAGTGGAACAGCTTGCGTGATTCAAATCACCGTAGTCGTACACTCCATCCCATGATCCCAACACGATCCGTCCCGCGAACTTCATCATGATCCGTCCCGCGATCTCATCATGATCCTTTCTGATCTAATGCCGAATGGACGGCACCTCCGCGTTCAACACACGTACAGCGCGACGATGATCTCGGCCTTCTTGATCCAGCAAGAGAGACGGAGAGGTAGATGAGTTATCCGGTAGCGTGACGGCGCTCTGGAGGTTGGTGGTGATCTATTCCAGCAGAGCTCCGCCCGAGCTCCATAGAAATATGATCTAGAGGGAAATCTACGAAGTAGAGGTGTCGGGATGGACGTGGCAAAAGTTATGTCAAAACACCCAAGACCTTCAGTATATAAAGGAGGAGGGGAGGGACCTTGCCTTGAGGCTCAAGGGAGCCTCAAGGGTTCGGCCGAAGGGGGAGGAGGAGTCCCTCTCCAATTCGGTTTGGAGGGGGAGGAGTCCTCCTCTTTTGTCCCACCTCCTCTCCTTTTTTTTCCTTTTCTCCCTTGTTGGTTTTTTCATTCTTCCTGCGCAAGGGCCCTCTTGGGCTTGCCCACCAGCCCACTAAGGGCTGGTGTGCCCCCACAAAGCCTTTGGGCTTCTTCTCGGGTGGGTGGGACCCTCCCGGTAGAACTCCGGAACCCATTCGTCATTCCCGGTACGATGTCGGTAATGCCCGAAAACCATCCGGTAATCAAATGAGACAAACCTATATATCAATCTTCGTTTCCGGACCATTGCGAAACCCTCGTGATGTCCATGATTCCATCCGGGACTCCGAACAACATTCAATAACCAACCATATAACTCAAATACGCATAAAACATCGTCGAACCTTAAGTGTGCAGACCCTGCGGGTTCAAGAATTATGTAGACATGACCCGAGAGACTCCCCGGTCAATATCCAATATCGGGACCTAGATGCCCATATTGGATCCTACATATTCTCCGAAGATCTTATCGGTCGAACCTCAGTGTCAAGGATTCATATAATCCCATATGTCATTCCCTTTGTCATTCGGTATGTTACTTGCCCGAGATTCGATCATCGGTATCCGCATACCTATTTCAATCTCGTTTACCGGCAAGTCTCTTTACTCGTACCGTAATACAAGATCCCGTGACATACACTAAGTCACATTGCTTGCGAGGCTTGTGTGTGATGTTGTATTACGGAGTGGGCCCCGAGATACCTCTCCGTCACACGGAGTGACTAATCCCAGTCTTGATCCATACTAACTCAACGGACACCTTCGGAGATACCTGTAGAGCATCTTTATAGTCACCCAGTTACGTTGTGACGTTTTATACACACAAGGTATTCCTCTGGTGCCAGTGAGTTATATGATCTCATGGTCATAGGAATAAATACTTGACGCGCAGAAAAACAGTAGCAACAAAATGACACGATCAACATGCTACGTTCATTAGTTTGGGTTTAGTCCATCACATGATTCTCCTAATGATGTGATCCCGTTATCAAGTGACAACACTTGCCTATGGTCAGGAAACCTTGACCATCTTTGATCAACGAGCTAGTCAACTAGAGGCTTACTAGGGACAATGTTTTGTCTATGTATCCACACATGTATTGTGTTTCCAATCAATACAATTATAGCATGGATAATAAACGATTATCATGAACAAAGAAATATAATAATAACTAATTTATTATTGCCTCTAGGGCATATTTCCAACACAGAATAGTCTATCTGACAAGGGATTTGGGAAGCTACTCAAAATAATGAGGACGAAGTTTCCAAAGGATAACGAATTGCCTGAAAGTATGTACGAAGCAAACAAGGTTCTCTGCCCTCTAGGATTGGAGGTGCAAGAGATATATGCATGCCCTGATGACTGCATCATCTACCGCTATGAGTACGAGGATTTGAACGCATGCCCGGTATGCGGTGCATTGCAGTATAAGATCAGAGGAGATGACCCTGGTGATGTTGAGGGCGAGTGCCCCAGGAAGAGGGTTCCTGCAAAGGTGATGTGGTATGCTCCTATAATACCACTGTTGAAACATTTGTTTAGAAACAAAGAGCAAGCTAAGTTGATTCGATGGCACAAGGAAGGCCGCAAGAAAGACGAGAAGTTGAGAGCACCCGCTGATGGGTCGTAGTGGAGAAAAATCTAGAAAAGGTGGGTGGACTTTGCAGGTGACCCAAGGAACGTATGGTTTGTTTAAGTGTAGATGACAATAATCCTTTTGGGGAGCAGAGCAGCAATCATAACACCTGGCCCGTGACTCTATGTATCTATAACATTCCTCCTTGGTTGTGCATGAAGCGGAAGGTCATTATGATGCCAGTGCTCATCCAAGGCCCTAAGCAACTCGGCAACGACATTGATTTTTAACCTAAGGCCATTAGTGGAAGAACTTTTATAGCTGTGGAATGGAAAAGGTGTACGCGTGTGGGATGAGCACAAACAACAGAAAGTTGACCTACATGCATTGTTGTTTGTAACCATCAATGATTGGCCTGCTCTCATTAATCTTTCAGGACAGACAAACAAGGGATACCACTCATGTACGCACTGTTTAGATGACGTAGAAAGTATATATTTGGACAAATGCAGGAAGAATGTGTACCAGGGACATCGTCAATTTCTTCCGACCAACCATCAGTGTCGAAATAAAGGCAAGCATTTCAAAGGTGAGGCAGATCACCGGAAGAAGCCCGCTCTTCGTACTGGTGATCACATACTTGGTATGGTCAATGATTTACAAGTAATCTTTGGAAAGGGTCTCGACGGACAATCTGTTCCGAATGACGCCGAGGGACGTGCACCCATGTGGAAGAAGAAATCTATATTTTGGGACCTACCCTATTGGAAAGACCTAGAGGTCCGCTCTGTAATCGACGTGATGCACGTGACGAAGAATGTTTGTGTGAACCTTCTAGACTTCTTGGGCGTGTATGGGAAGACAAAAGATACACCGTAGGCACGGGAGGACCAACACTGTGTGCACGAAAAAGACGACATGCATTCAAAGCAGTATGAAGGTCCTTCGAGCTACGCTCTTACCAAAGAAGAGAAGGAAATCTTCTTTGAATGCCTGCTCAGTATGAAGGTCCCGTCTGGCTTCTCATCCAATATAAAGGGGATAACAAATATGGCAGAGAAAAAGTTCCAGAACCTAAAGTCTCATGACTGCCACGTGATTATGACACAACTGCTTCCAGTTGCATTGAGGGGGCTTCTACGGGAAAATGTTCGATTAACCATTGTGAAGTTATGTGCATTCCTCAATGCAATCTCTGAGAAGGTAATCGATCCAAAAATCATACCAATTTTAAAGAGTGATTTGGTGCAATGTCCTGTCAGTTTCGAGCTGGTGTTCCCACCATCCTTCTTGAGTATCATGACGCACATCCTAGTTCATCTAGTAGACGAGATTGGCATTTTGGGCCGTGTATTTCTACACAATATGTTCCCCTTTGAGAGGTTCATGGGAGTCTTAAAGAAATACATCCGTAACCGTGCTAGGGCAGAAGGAAGCATCTCCACGGGCCATCAAACATAGGAGGTCATTGGGTTCTGTGTTGACTTCATTCCTGACCTTAAGAAGATTGGTCTCCCTCAATCGCGAAATGAGGGGAGACTGACTGGAAAATGCATGCTAGGAGCAGACTCAATAATATGTATGGACGGGCATTCTTGGGCTGAAGAACACTACACAGCTCTACAGAATTCTACCTTGGTGACCCCGTATGTCGATGAACACACGAATATTCTACGCTCCAAACACCCGGAGCAGTGTGATAACTGGATTACATGTGAACACATTAGGACTTTCTGCAGTTGGTTGCAAACACATCTCATGGGTGACAACACTGTTGAAGATGAGATGTACTCGTTGGCCAAGGGACCATCCTTGACTGTATTGACTTACAAAGGGTACAAGATAAATGGAAATACATTTTACACGATCGCCCAAGATCAAAAGAGCACCAACCAAAATAGTGGTGTCTGCTTTGATGCAACAAACACCAACATGGGAAAGGGCACATATTATGGTTACATAGTGGACATATGGGAACTTGATTATGGACATGATTTTAAGGTCCCTTTGTTTCAGTGCAAATGGGTCAATCTGTCACGTGGTGGGGTATAGGTAGACCCACAGTACGGAATGACAACAGTGGATCTGAACAATCTTGGGTACACAGACAAACCTTTGTCCTAGCCAATGATGTGGCGCGGGTTTTCTATGTGAAGGACATGTCTCCCAAGCCGGGAAAAAAGATAAGGAAGCAAATACATCATACGATGAGCCAAAGCGCCACATGGTTCTTTTAGGGAAAAGAGACATCATGGGAGTGGAGGTCAAGACAGACATGTCAGAAAATTATGAAAAGTTTCATGAAATTCCTCCCTTTGAAGTGAAGGCTGACCCAAGCACCCTGTTAAGCGATGAAGATTATCCATGGTTACGGCGCAATAAGCAAGGGACGCACGCGAAGAAAAAGTGAAGACTTTCTCTCCACAACTATACTAATGATGGCTCTGATGTGGATTTGATTAAGCGAAGAAATGAAATACCAAATTAAATGAAGTCTGGAGTTGACATTGAGTATGCAGCAAAAGATGGGTACATTTCATAAGAATTGTACTGAAAGATTAAAATCTTCAATTATGGGCAGCGTCACCTCGTACCGCTAGTATCTACTGCTTGGGGGTCTCTTCATGTTATTCAATACTTTCTGTAATGGATATCTGAACTATTATTTTTATTATGTCCCTGTTTAAGTACGATTTGTGTGTAAGAATATTTAATATGATGTGAGCAAGCTTTCTGAAGCATTGTGATGTATGTGATGAAGATTGTCCATGGTTACGACGCAATATATAAGCAAGGGACACACGCGAAAAAAGTGAAGACTTTCTCTCCACAACTAAAATATGAACTAAAAAGAATAAACTTTGAATGGTGCATGTTGAAAAAATGAAATCCCTTTGTAACAGATGAGTTTTTGTGTGAAACCTTGATACATTGAAAGAGATTGTCCATTTTGTACACGAAGTGCATCCAATTTTTGTTGTAACCCTGTTAACTTTTTAACACATGCTATGTGGGTGAAATGATGAAACCATGCCCACTTTCAACCTTTTCAGAGTTCATTTATAGTGCTTTTCAGGGTCATTTAGCTAAAAAAAAGAGTAAATGCACGAAAAATACCAAATGAAGTCAAAAATGGTTGAAAATTGATGATGGGGCTTTGAATGGTGCATGTTGAACGCACAAAAAGTCTGGAGTTGAAATTAGTTAAATATTAACTAAAAAGAATGAAAAAAAATATTAACTAAAATTATCAAAGAATAAACTAATATAAAAAGAATGAACTAAGAAGAATAAAAAAATATTAACTGAAATTATCAAAGTATTGATTTGTTAAAAATAATGAACTAAAAAATCAAAAAAATAGTAACTGAAATTATCAAAGTATTCAGTTGTTAAAAATAATGAACCAAAGTGTAAAAAAATGCCACCTACTCGGCCACCATAACCTTCATACGACTAGAAACCCTTATTGGGCCATGATGTAGGCCCGCAGTAGGCCCACAGACAGAGAGAGTAAGTTAGGCTCGCAGGCCTGCATATGAGAGGAGCTTGAGAGGGTATGCGCAGTCGCGCATATAAACCACTGATGATGCCTCTCCACTAGCGAGATGGGACTAAACATCCACCCGCTCGACGCCGTGCCAGGAACAACCCTTTAGTCCCGGTTGGTGGCTTCAACCGGGACTAAAGGTCCCTCTATAGTTCCGGTTGAGGCCAGGAACCGGGACTAAAGGCCTGCGGTTCCCGCCCTTTCACCTGCTGAAATTGGACTTTAGTCCCGGTTTGTGGCCTCAATCAGGACTAAAGGGGGGCCTTTAGTCCCGGTTGGAGTCCTCAATCGGGACTAAAGGGGGGCCTTTAGTACTAGTTGGAGTCACCAACCGGGACTAAAGGGTGTCCTATATAAACAGCACTTGCAGTTCTCCCCTGATTCACTTTCGTCTCCTCTCCCTCTCCCTTGATGGCGCCGACGAGCACATCGACGCCGCCAGGCTACCCGACAACGCCCTCGCCCCTCACTGATGCCCTCACCGACGCCCTATCGTCCTCGAGCCTGCTGAACGTCGTCGACGCCCTCGCCGATGTCCTGTCGTCCCCGAGCCCGCTAAACGTCGCCGGCGTCGGACCTCCTCGCGCGCCCTCCTCCCGTTGTCGCGTGTCCCCGAGCCAGCTCCTCGTCGTCACCGGCGGCCTCCACAGCTCCATCCCCGTACCCCTAGTGATCTCCCCCTTTCCCAAACCCCCCACCGCCATTCCCCTCCTCCTCCTCCCCCCGACGCGGTCACCAACGCTGACGCCGACCCGCGCTCATGCTTTCTTGTGGAGTCCCAAGGGCAAAGCTAATTTACAAATCATTTACAGATTTGTCTGATTTCCAAGGGAAAAGTAAATTATATTGGATGTTCTAACTTTTCTCTAAATATAAGATGTTCTATCTTTTCTCCGGATTTACAAATCTTGTCTAATTTACAAATCATTTGCAGATTTGACGGATCATACTCCCTCCATTCACAAATATAAGATTTTCTAACTTTTCTCTAAATCAAAATTATAAGACATGTTTTAGTATGTTTATTCACTTATTTTAATTCATATGTAGTCTATCAACGGTGGAGGAGCCCCCGACGATCGCCGGTGAGGAGTCCCCGAGGATCGTCGGAGGAGTCCCTGATGATCGCCGGTGAGGAGTCCCAGTGGTCATCGAAGGAGTGCCCGACGGTCGTTGAAGGAGTCCCCGGCGATCGCCGGTGAGGAGTCCCCGACGATCCTCGGAGGAGTCCCCGACGATTGCCGGTGAGGACTCCCCGACGGTCGTCGGAGGTGTGCCCGACGGTCATCGAAGGAGTCCTCGAGGATCGCTGGTTATAGAATTTTTGGAGGATTGGATTCTTCAGAATTATTTAATAAGGGATTTATCATAATTGCAGAAACCATGGACAGAGAGTTGGAGCAAGAAGATCTGTTGGGGGATATAATCCGTGACGGACATGATCCCTTGTCGTACCTCAACGACACCGATGGTCAAGAAGGAGAGGATGTCGGCTTCGGTGATCCAACAATGGAGGAGGAAGGAGGTCATGATGGCGCCGGTGACTGAATGGCGGAGGAAGGAGATCATGATGACGGCTCTGGTCACCGAACGGAGGAGGGAGCCTTAACTGTTGCAACGTGCGGGGAGGTATATATATATATATTAATTAAGCATGTGCTGACTCGATGCATTATATGTTTTGGTAACGCTTCTTTCTTCTTTGAGCCCTCCGGATCGAGCCAAAATTCCGTAAGGAGACGAGGCCCAAAAAAGGTTGCGCCAGGATGAAAGGTTAACGATCACAGAAGTCGCTGAAAATGGACAACCGATTGCTCCCACGCGAGCCAAGAACGCATTTGTACATCAGTGCAAAGTTGTTGTTAGGGACAACGTCCCGATCACAATCCACAAATGGAATAAGAAGGACCGTGAAGTTTCTTATGTACATGATAGACCGAAAGATGATATTTGGACCTCCTGATGACAAATTTGAGCCTACCGCCAGAGGAGGATCTGAATAACCAAGTTATAGAGCGAAAGGTCAAGGAGTTTCCTCTTAAGAAGATGGCAGAACTATTCAAGAATTGGAGGAAACATTTCAACACAAAGTTTGTCGAGAAAGATGAGACTCCAGAGTTCATCGGTAAATATGAGAAGATCAGAGATCACTGGCCCGCATTTGTGGCCTACAAGAAATTGAACAAGGGTAAGCAAAGGTCAGAGACAAACAAGCGAACTGCTACATTGAAGTAGTATCACCATACCACAGGGTCAGGTGGCTACAGGAAAGCCGACCGTGGTGGGACAAAGCTGAGCAAGACCTGCTTGATAAAGGGGTCCAACCAGCAACGTTAAACTGGCCAGATCGGTCAAGGACTTGGTTCTTCGGGGTCGGGGGAAATTTGGACCCAGAATCAGGGAAGTGTGTTTGGACGAATGAACAACTGGCAATACCCATTACCAAGCTTCAGTAGGCAATCAAGGCAGCGCAGGAAGGGACGTTCATTCCCGACAGAGAGAAGGACGAGTTGACAGAGGCCCTCGGGAATCATGAACACCCGGGACGAACACGAGGCACATCAGGCTCCGTTCCATGGGTGCATGGGTTTCCCGACAGCGATGGTTATAGAAGCCGACAAAGAAAGAAAAAAGAGGAAGCAACCGAAATGCAGAAGCTCAGTGCAAGATTAGCAAAACTAGATGAACTTGAGAGCCAACGAGCTAAAGACCAACCACCTCAGCGGCACGAAGATCCTTCCTTGGAAGCTACCCCACCATCTCAGCGGAGAAGCAGCGTGGCCTCCATGGAGCTCGTTCAGCCTGATTTCCCCACTCCTTGCTACCCCATGGATAGTATCACGGAGGCTGAACATTGTGTGCTAATGGCGAAATGCCATAACCTGTCCTTCAAGGCGGCGCTCGGCTCTGTTCTACCTCATCGAGCTGAGGCAACTTTGCATTGCTGTCCAATTCCACATGGCTATGCTATTGTGACAGTGGATGAAATAGTGGAGGGATTTGAGGACCCGAAGCTTGACTACCATACAGGTGAAGGAGAGATTATTCTGGGTGATGCTTTAAGGTCTACATGTCTATGGAAAAAAAGGAGTACATGAAGCTTCCACACTGGACGCCTCAGCAGACTCCGCCTCCTCTAGCGTGTGAGCCCACTTCGTCTCCTCCTCCTCCGCCTCCTCCGGCGCGTGAGCCTGCTCCGCCTCCTCCAACTAATGAGCCCACTCCGCCTCCTTCCGCGCGTGAGCACACTCTTCCTCCTCCGGTGCGTGAGTGCACTCTGCCTCCTCCTCCTCCCCCGCCTCCTCCGGCGTGTAAGAGAGCCGCCGCCGCTCCGGCGGCTAGCGGTACAATAGGCAGGAAGAGAGTTGTCGCCGCTCTGGCGGCTAGCAGTACAATAGGTGGGAATAGATTCAAATATGGTCCAAGCCTCAAGCCTCTTAAAAAGTTACCATATAAGAACACTGTCGAGGAAAACACGAAAATCGTGGCTGCCTATACTAAGGAACAACTTGGACCGAAACGTCCACCTCCAAAGGAGAAACTTGATGCGGTAAAAGTGAAGCGCTGTCTGGATGCCCTTCAGAAACCACCAACGGTACCGCTTCCGCTGCCATCACACTATGAGAGAACTATTGAAAAGCAGTATGAAAAAGCGAAGCAGTCGAAAAGCTTAAGTATGAGTGGTTCGAGACATAGGAAAACAATTCCCCAGCTCGGTGAACAGGAGAAGCAATCGTGCCCCCCGCTCAAGGTGTTTACCGATGTCGCTAATGTTGATCCGGGGGTAGTGGCTGCTAATTATCCTGGTTTCACTGTTGCTAATTTCGTAAGCGAAGATGTATAGTATGAAATTGCCCCAATAGTAGCCATTAGATACGAGCACGGGAAGCCTCTCGTCAATCCTGAGTAGTTGACGGAACTATCAACAATGATGCGAAGACTACATAATTGGTACTTGAATGCCTGCAAGGAGGGGGACCAATTGTATCTATGTGGGATTTAAAGATGAGCACTTTTACAATGGAACCGGGTCATTGTTTGTTGAATTTGATGAATTATTTCAGTTATACAATCAAGACGCCCTCGACAAAACGATCGTGAGTTGCTATTGTCTATAAGTATTATTTCTATCATTAAGTCTCTAGCCCAGCTCCTTCATTCTTGCATGTGTAATTATCTTTGCTATATTATGCAGATTGAAGATCCTCGAATGAAAAAGAGGACAAATATATGACATTGGGTTCATTAACCCAGATACCGTAAATGCACATAACGTATGTAATACACCCAAGGATACAGAGAACAACTTGCTAACTGCGTTACTTCGACAACATGACACAAGGGAAATACTATTTCCTTACACCTTCGGGTGAGTGTTACTAGTTGTGTTCTGCACATTATGTTTCGCTTAATCGAGGTTAAGTGTAATTGATGAGTTATGCATGCGCAGGTTTCACTTTGTTCTGCTAATCATTAAGGTTGACGATGGAGTAGTAATTGTCTTGGACTCGCTATGTAAAGACCCTGCACACTTGGCGCCGGTTACTGAAATGCTCCGGAAGTAAGTTCAATCATCATCGCACCATATAGACAACTTTCTTTCATTTCCTGGTATCAAGTAATCGTTTTCTTTGCCGTGCAAGGTTTGGAAAAAGTTCACCAAGAAAGCTAAAGGTGAATGGTATAAGGAGCTGCGAATTTCCTTCTCCCAAATAAGTAGTACTAGCTAGTTCCGCGCATCTGTCATTCATTCTAGTTTCAATACCATTATCATGCTTGATTATTATTTTGACTCAACTCTATTCTCGTAAAGTTCTGCGAAAGGCAGGAATCCGGGAATAATTTATGTGGATTCTTCGCTTGCAAGTGGATTCACCAGACGACCTATCAGAAGGGCAGGTGTTTTAAAGAACTTGAAGTACGTAAACAATATTCACATTTTTATTTTATTACCATCAACTGTGTTGAGTTTCATTCATATATATACTTATTGACTCCCTTCTTTAAATTAGATCGCAAGGAAGCGGAGCACACTCCTACCAACTTATCGCATACGAGCAATTCAAGAGGAGTTGGCGAGATTCTTTGTTGAGCATGTCATACCATCAGACGGGGAATATCATCTGGATTTCCATACTGGTATTGGTCGGTAGATATTAGCTAGTTAGGGATCGCAAGAGTTGTTATATATTATATATTGTATATTAACTTTTTTGTGTGAATCGCAACAGTTGTTATATGTTGTATATAGGTAGTTCCTTCATTTTCTTACTAGCTAGCCTCGAGTTCTCTCTATATGTATAGTAGCTACCGTCGACCAAGCACGGAGAAAGAGAGGTCACTTCTCTCTATATGTTGTAGCTAGCTAACACAAATGAAACCCCTAATAAAACCTTCCAAAACCCCTAACCCCCCCCCTTTCAAAAAAAACCCCCAGGGCATGCGAGCTGCTGATGCGTGGCCACCTTTTGGTCCCGGTTGGTGTTACCAACCGGGACTAAAGGTGCTCCTGCCCGGGCGCCCCACGTGGAGCTCATTTAGACCCGGTTCGTAAGCCAACCGGGACTAAAAGTAATGGGCATTAATCCCGATAAGTTTTTCCCGGTTGAAGAACCGGGACTAAAGCCCCTTTGGAACCGGTACTAAAGCCCCTTTTCCTACTAGTGAGGGGGGGCAGCGGGCCGCCCCGACAGGTTCACAGCCAACCAGACCTCACGCCTGTGGGCACGAGCAGCTCCGCCCCGTTCGAGGGCGCAACCGCTGCTCCACGCACGGTGACCGACGTTGAGTGCCCCGAAATGACGGTGCTCGGGACGCTTGCCCCTGCGGGATGGTGCTTCGAGCAATCCTCGCGCTCCCCTCAAGAGGGAGGCGGGGACCGACTGTATGAAGAATGCCCAACCAGAAGGTAACATAGGTGTGCTGCCTAAAGTGTTGAAGTAAAGGAAGTGGACCTTCCAAGACGAGTAAGTCCCTCTCTTTCGCCTTGCCGATTTCCTATGCGCTTGGGGTGTCTGACCCCTCTCTTCGCGCAGGTTTCCCTCAAGCAAGAAGGCTAGGGAGCCTCCGGGCCCAACGCGTTCTTCCCTGTAGTCTGCCAAGTCCGGGGAGCACGGGGAGGGTGTGTCCTGTCAAGACGCAGGAGACGTGCCCGCGCAGGAGGCATCTCCGCCCTCGCATGCCGGGAGCGCAGGGCGAGGGACGATGGACCACCCCCAGTCCTCGAAGGGGGATATGCTAGCTGGGACACATCGGTGAACCCTCAGGAGGCACCCCTCAAAGGCCGCTCCCGAGCCTTCGGAGTGGCTGCTGCTGAGGTGGTCGCCGAACCGATGGCAGCGGAGGTTTCGGCCGCTACGGCTGCTGAGGCCAACGCCACGGGTAGCTCCCGAAAACCCATCACCCCGGATTGGGGCCCAAGCCCGCAGTGCTGGACACCCCGCCCGTGTGGGGAGGAACAGGTGCCGACCAGCCCTCAACCCTCGTCGGGCGACACCGGAGCCCATGGGGCCTCAACAACGGACGGAGGTATAGGGCCTGACCTGGACTGGGCTCTTGCTCTCGTGCACTCCCGTACCCCCGATCCGCCATGGCCTTTTGTAGAACATTGTGGAAGCGCTATGCCAACTCGGGATGAAACTCGAGGGTGTTGAACTGCATTCTACGGAGAAACGACTTCGCTTGGCACACGGGTGGCACCAACTCAATGTCGCCGTCAAGCTAGGTCGCTGCCAACATGAAGCAGCGCGCTCAAAGGCCAAAAAGACCGCCACTGTGGCGGAGGAGGTGCGCCAGCATGCTTTCCAGGAGGCCATGGAAGTGGTCTGCTTTCACGAAGCAGCCAAGGCCCGCGAGCGGGAGGTTGAGGCCTCTCCCGGAGCAGCAACTCCATGAACGAAGGATCACCCTCTCCGCCTGCAATGAAAGGCTAGAGGCACGCGAGGCAAACCTCTAGGCCCTCGAACAGGAGCTCGCCCTAATATTGACAGAGCAGAGCTTGGAGCGCGAATGATTGGAGACGTTGGACCGCGAGGTGGCCGCCGCCGCGACCTCTTATGCCCAACGCTGGATTAATATAGTACGCCATGCTTGTTGTGTAGCACAAGGGTAGTAATCCTGATGAAACATTTCAGCCAATAGCATGGCTAAATTAATATAGTATACATGGGGTTTCCTTTTTCTACACTTTTTATTTTTTTTGTTTCCTTTGTATTTCATGTTTGCATTATTGATGTTTGTGTGATATCTGTGATGGTTTTATTTGCGTCTTGTTTAAAAATGCAAGGGGACGATTAGTGGGGCTTAGAAGGAGACCTATATATTGTCTCCAAAAATGAGGAGACCTTTAGCCATTATACTTGGATTTATTGGAGCCAATATCGTGTTGTGAACAGTTTCATTCTTCAGACTTTTAAGCTCTTGCCAATCGCAAGGGTATTCTGATCTATCCAAATTGCCTTGGCCTCGCGAGTAATTTTGTATTAGTACAAACTTGGTACATGGTGTACCCTTATATGGTTTGTAAGCCATATGTGGGCTGGTTCTGAAGCCCAACACGTTCGTTCTGCAACTACAAGATAAGCCTTGGTGTTGGTGGAAAAAATCAGGTTAGTGAATGGTACTGCTGATCGTGGAGGGGCCCAACAGGTTCCTAGCCAGCTATTTGGATTCGCTGCTGATCATTCAGCATTTTCTACATGCCGATTTTACAACGAAAGATGGTGCTAAGTGATACGTCCATTTTGCATCATGCTTTCATGTTGATATTTATCGCTTTTTGGACTTTTATTTCACTTCACGGTACAATACTTATGCCTTTTCTATCTTATTTTGCAAGGTTTACCTGAAGAGGGAGAATGCCGGTAGCTGGAATTCTGACCTGAAAATGGAGCAAGTTTGAGATACCTATTCTGCGCAACTCCGAAAGCCGTGAAAATCAACGAGGATTTTTTTGGGATTTATAAAAAATACTGGGCCAAAGAAGTGCCAGAGGGGCGCGAGCAGGAGGCCACAAGCCTGCTAGGCGCGACCTTCCCCCTGCCCGCGCCTAGGGGTTTGTGAGCTGCCTGCTGGCCCACTGGCCCCCCTCTTTTTTTACAAGAAGGGTTTTAGTCTGGAAAAAATCAGGAGAAGCCTTTTCGGAAGATTCGCCGCCGCCACGAGGCGGAACTTGAGCAGAACCAATCTAGAGCTCCGGCAGGACGATCCTATCGGGGAAACTTCCCTCCTAGAGGGGGAAATCATCGCCATCGTCATCACCAACACTCCTCTCATCGGAGGGGACTCATCACCATCAACATCTTCATCAGCATCATCTCATCTCCAAACCCTAGTTCATCACTTGTAACCAATCTCTGTCTCGCGACTCTGATTGGTACTTGTAAGGTTGCTAGTAGTACTTGGATTACTTGGTGGAAGAGTTTATGTTCAGATCTTTCATGCTACTCATTACCTCTCTGGTCATGGATATGATTATGCTTTGTGAGTAGTTACTTTTGTTCCCGAGGACATGAGATAAGTCATGCTATAAGCAGTCATGTGAATTTGGTATTCGTTCAATATTTTGATGTGTTGTATGTTGTTTTTCCTCTAGTGGTGTTATGTGAACGTCGACTACATAACACTTCACCATTATTTGGGCCTAGAGGAAGGCATTGGGAAGTAGTAAGTAGATGACGGGTTGCTAGAGTGACAGAAGCTTAAACCCTAGTTTATGCGTTGCTTCGTAAGGGGCTGATTTGGATCCACTAGTTTAATGCTATGGTTAGACTTTGTCTTAATTCTTCTTTCGTAGTTGCGGATGCTTGCGAGAAGGGTTAATCATAAGTGGGATGCTTGTCCAAGTAAGGGAAGTACCCAAGCGCCGGTCCACCCACATATCAAACTGTCAAAGTAACGAACGCGAATCATATGAACATGACGAAAACTAGCGTGATAGAAATTCCCGTGTGTCCTCGGGAGCGTTTTACCTCCTATAAGACTTTGTCCAGGCTTGTCCCTTGCTACAAAAGGGATTTGGGCCACTTTGCTGCACCGTTGTTACGTTTGTTACTTGCTACTTGCTGCGAATCATCTTTCCACACAACTACTTGTTACCGATAATTTCAGTGCTTGCAAATATTACCTTGCTGAAAACCACTTGTCAGATCCTTCTGCTCCTCGTTGGGTTCGACACTCTTACTTATCGAAAGGACTACGATAGATCCCCTATACTTGTAAGGGGATGATTTGGATCCACTAGTTTAATGCTATGGTTAGACTTTGTCTTAATTCTTCTTTCGTAGTTGCGGATGCTTGCTAGAGGGGTTAATCATAAGTGGGATGCTTGTCCAAGTAAGGGCAGTACCAAAGCGCCGGTCCACCCACATATCAAACTATCAAAGTAACGAACGCAAATTATATGAACATGATGAAAGCTAGCGTGACAGAAATTGTCGTGTGTCCTCGGGAGCGTTTTACCTCCTATAAGACTTTGTCCAGGCTTGTCCCTTGCTGCAAAAGGGATTGGGCCGCTTTGCTGCACCGTTGTTACTTTTGTTACTTGCTACTTGCTGCGAATCATCTTGCCACACAACTACTTGTTACCGATAATTTCAGTGCTTGCAGATATTACCTTCCTGAAAACCACTTGTCAGATCCTTCTGCTCCTCGTTGGGTTCGACACTCTTACTTATCGAAAGGACTACGATAGATCCCCTATACTTGTGGGTCATCAAGACTCTTTTCTGGCGGCGTTGCCAGGGAGTGAAGCGCCTTTGGTAAGTGTAATTTGGTAAGGGAACATTCATATAGTGTGCTGAAATTTATTGTCACTTGTCACTATGGAAACTAATCCTTTGAGGTGCTTGTTCGGGGTATCTTCACCTCGAACGGAAGAACAAATAGTTGCTCCTCAACCTGCTGCACCTACTGAAAATATTTGCTATGAATTTCCTTCGGGTATGCTTGAGAAACTGCTGGCTAATCCTTTTACAGGAGATGGAACATCACATCCCGAACTTCATCTAATCTATGTAGATGAAGTTTGTGGTTTATTTAAGCTTGCAGGTTTGCCCGAGGATGAGGTCAAGAAGAAGGTCTTTCCCTTATCTTTGAGGGTAAGGCGTTGACATGGTATAGGCTATGTGATGATAGTGGATCATGGAACTACAATTGGTTGAAATTGGAATTTCATCAAAAGTTTTATCCTATGCATCTAGTACATCGTGATCGGAATTATATTTATAATTTTTGGCCTCGTGACAGAGAAAGCATCGCTCAAGTTGGGGGAGGCTTAAATCAATGTTATATTCATGCCCCAACCATGAGATCTCGAGAGAAATTATCATTCAGAACTTCTATGCTCAGCTTTCTCCTGATGATCACACCATGCTTGACACTTCTTGTACCGGTTCTTTTATGAAGAGAGATATTGACTTCAAACGGAATTTATTGGAAAGAATTAAACAAAACTCTGAAGATTGGGAGCTTGATGGAGGTAAGGAGTCAGGTATGAATTTCAAGTTTGATTGCATTAAATCCTTTGTTGAAAGAAATACCTTTTGTGATTTTAGCGCTAAGTATGGACTTGACTCTCAGATAGTAGCTTCATTGTGTGAATCATTTGCTGCTCATATTGATCTTCCCAAAGAGAAGTGGTTTAAATACCATCCTCCCTTAGAAGTCAATGTAGTTAAACCCAATCCAGTTGAAGAGAAAGTCATTGCCTATAATGATCCTATTGTTCCCAGTGCTTACATTGAGAAACCACCTTTCACTGTTAGGATAAACGATCATTCTAAAGCTTCAACTGTGATACGTAGAGGCTACATTAGAACACCTACACCCCTGAGCAAATTAGAGTTGAACCTAACATTGCTATTATCAAAGATCTCCTACCCGACAATGTTGATGGCCATGATATTCACTTATGTGAAGATGCTGCTAGAATTGCTAAACCACACGGTAGAGACAAACATAGGCCTGTTGTTGGCACGCCTGTTGTTTCTGTTAAGATAGGAGATCATTGTTATCATGGTTTATGTGACGTGGGTGCTAGTGTTAGTGCAATACCTCAATCCTTATATGATGAAATCAAAGATGAGATTGCACCTGTCAAGCAAGAACCCATTGATGTCACTATTCAGCTTGCCAATAGAGATATTATCTGCCCTATGGGAATTGTTAGGGATGTTGAAGTCTTGTCTGGTAAAACGAAGTATCCTGCTGATTTCCTCGTTCTTGCTACCACACAAGATAGCTTTTGTCCCATCATATTTGGCAGACCTTTTCTCAATACTGTCAATGCTCATATTGACTGTGAGAAGCAAATTGTCACTGTTGGCTTTGAAGGTGTGTCACATGAGTACAATTTCTCCAAGTTTGGTAGACAACCTCATGAAAAAGAGTTGCCTAGTAAGGATGAAACTATTGCCCTAGCTTCTATTGCTGTGCCTCCTACTGATCCCTTAGAGCAATACTTGCTTGAGCATGAAAATGATATGCATATGGATGAAAGGGATGAGATAGATAGAGTTGACTTAGAACAATATCCTATCCTTAAGAATAACTTGCCTGTTGAACTGCTTGGGGATCCACCCCCACCAAAGGGTGATCCTGTGTTCGAGCTTAAACAGTTGCCGGATACTCTTAAGTATGCTTATCTTGATGAAAAAGAGATATATCCTGTTATAATTAGTGCTAGCCTCTCAGAGCATGAAGAAAATAAGTTACTAAAAACTCTGAGGAAGCACCGTGCTGCTATTGGATATACTCTTGATGATCTTAAGGGCATTAGTCCCACTCTATGCCAGCACAAGAATAAAACTGATCCTGATTCCAAGCCAGTTGATGATCATCAACGGAGATTAAATCCTAAGATGAAGAGGTAGTAAGAAAAGAAATACTAAAGCTCCTGGAAGTAGGTATTATCTATCCTGTTGCTCTTAGTGATTGGGTGAGTTCGATGCATTGCGTCCCTAAGAAGGGAGGTATTACCATTGTCCCTAATGTTAAGGATGAAATGATCCCACAGAGGATTATTACTGTTTATAGATGGTGATCGATTTTAGGAAATTGAATAAAGCCACTAGGAAAGATCATTACCCTTTGCCTTCTATCGACCAAATGCTAGAAAGACTGTCTAAACACACACACTTCTGCTTCTAGACGGTTATTCTGGTTTCTCCCAAACACCAGTTGCACAATCTGATCAGGAGAAAACCACTTTCACCTGCCCTTTCGGTACCTTTGCTTATAGACGTATGCCTTTTGGATTATGTAATGCACCTGCCACCTTTCAAAGATGTATGATGGCTATATTCTCTGACTTTTGTGAAAATATTGTTGAGGTTTTCATGGATGACTTCTCCGTTTACGGGTCTTCTTTTGATGGTTGCCTTAGCAACCTTGATTGAGTCTTGCAGAGATGTAAATACACCAGTCTTGTCTTGAAGTGGGAGAAGTGCCACTTTATGGTTAATGAAGGCATGGTCTTAGGACATAAATTTTTTGAAAAAGGTATTGAAGTCGATAAGGCTAAGGTTGATGCAATCGAGAAAATGCCATACCCCACAGATATCAAAGGTATAAGAAGTTTCCTTAGTCATGCTCGTTTCTATAGGAGGTTCATTAAGGACTTCTCTAAGATTTCTAGGCCTCTTACCAATCTCTTGCAAATGGATATTCCTTTTGTTTTTGACGATGATTGTGAGGAAGCCTTCGAAATACTTAAGAAGGCCTTGATAACTGCACCTATTGTTCAACCACCTGTGTGACAGCCCGATGCCGATGTTCCAGAAGATTCCCCTCTCTTTTCGTTTTCGTCGTGTGTCTATTTATATTTGTCGCATCATCATCGCATCATGCGCATCATCTGCATTGCATCGGTGTCTCCATTGCCGCCCATTTTCAAAACTTGCATCCGTTGTTAGTTGCCGGTTCTCGTCGTTGTTCGTTCCGAACCTGACCGCACACGCACGCGCCCGCGACACCGTCGTAACTCAGTTTTTAAAGCGTGTATAAAACTTTCTCCGTTTGAGCTGGAATTTGTCGTGCGGTATTATTTTAATATAGATAGGCCGTCTGTCAAATTTCGTCGCGATCGAAGTTCGTCTCGTACCAGAACGATCGACCGTAGCGGCACCGTATTCGGTCTATCGTCGGATGTCTGTCGGTGTTTTAAAATTCGTTGTCGCGCCGCCCGTTTTCCCTCTCGTCTCCGGATATCCCCTCTACACGGCCGCGCACCCATTCCCGCGTTCGGAATCGTCCGAATCCGACCGCACAGTTGGATCCGGAACAAAATTCCGGGTAACCTAGCCCCCCAGATGTCTATATATAGACCCCGTGCTAATTTTAGACAACCCCCTCTCCCATGCATCAATTTCCGTGCCAAACCCTAGCCTTCCCCACCTCTCTCTCCTCTCCGAGCCATCACGGGCCCGCCGAGCCTAGATCGGGCCCGGGCGAGGCCCATTCCCGTCGCCGCCGCCCGGTGTCTCCCTGGCTGCCTCCCGAGCCCCGCACGAGCTCCACCGGAGGGCCTCGCCAGAGTCTGCCCTGCCTGCCCGCGCACCCGCCGCCGGAGTTGCCAGCCCCGCCGCCGTGAAGCTCCCTCGCCTCCCCCGTCGGATCCACGGGCCGGACCCCACCTCAGCGCCGCCGGAGTTGGTGTCCCCGACCTCGAGCTCTGCCGCCACCGGATCCCCCTCCTGCCGCCTCCACGGGCCGGATCCCGTCAGATCCTGCCGCCCCTCGGCTCCCTCGGGTCTCACCGCCTCGTCCCTGCGCTCCCCTGCTCCGACACGTCGTGGCCGGGACCTCGAGAACCGCCGCCGTCGCCTGTGTTCTTCGTCCCGATCGGGATGGGCACGATGCGCCGCTCGCGTTGACCGCCTGAGCGCCCTGGGCCGGCCTCCCACGCGGCCCAGCTGCTCTGCCTCGCCCAGGCCGAGCTGGCCCAACACGCCGTGGCCAGTAGGCACCGCCTCGGCCCAGCACTGCCTCCCCACGTGGCCCAGCTGGATCCCGAGCCGGTCTTCCTCTCCACCAAAACGGGCCGGCCCAAAGTGAGCCAACACCCGAGCACTCTGTTTTTTTGCACAATGGGATGTTAAATTATGTTGCGCGCCTCTGTTAGGCCCATTATGCCTAGATTCGGCCCGTAGTATTTTAGCTATTTTATTTCCCTGCGATTTAGTTAATTTCTTTCGCCCGTAACTTTAAATCCGCAAGTCGGAACGACGCGTATTATATATGGTTTTGTGGTAGTTTCGCGCGTAGAATACGTATTTGAAACATGCATAATTGTTTGACGTCGTTTGGCATGCCGGATGCCTAGATTAGCGTGCTGTCCCAATAGGATTTAGTCCGTATTTAATTTTCGCGCAAGTCCGGATTGATCGAATGCCGTAGATAAAATATCTATGTTTTAGGGACCATTTTATCATGTATTTCAGTCCAGTCATTTGTATTTTTGCGTGTATGGATTGCCGGTAGTTTATTTTCCCGTATATAGGTGATTATCTCGCATTAATGTGTGGCATTATTTTGTGATGCAAACCCCACATATTTTATATGTTTCCGGGGTAGAAAAATCCCATGGATTTTTCTGTGCAATTAGTTTTAGCTTTCGAGTAAGCTAGTTCGCGAGATATTTTGCTATGTCGCCTTTTGATTAATTCATAGGATTTATTCCGTGCCTCGTTTGAATTAGTTGTCAACTAGAGAGTTGATCTTGGATGTTTTGTTTAGCCCCTGGTATTTTTGGTTGCAATAGAAATGCATGTTTAGGTGTGATTTGATTGCCCCCAAGTTGCTAGAAATAGTGCTGTTTTGGACGTGCTGAAATATTTTTAAGTCTGGAATCTGTTATATTTTGTTGCTGTCTTGAATTGCTTGCATCTTGTGATCTGTAGCTCTTTTGAGGTTGGTCCAATGTAGTTAGTTGTATCCCTTGTGTTTCTCTAGCATGCTGTAAATTTTCATGCCATTTCGACTCCTGTAGCTACAGGTTTTGCTGCTGTCAATATAGCTTCAGGCTGAAAACTGCACTTTCATGAGGTGTTATTTTCACTAAGTCTGAAATAGTATGTGGGAAGCCATTTTGTGACTTCTTTCCCTAGTGTTCCATGATGCCATGATAGTTGTTGTTAGTTGTTTGTAGTAGTGCTTCTTTCCCTCTTCCGTGCCATGTCTTGCTTGAGCATATCGGAGTTGTGTAGCCGTAGTTGTGGGGCGTAGTAAACGCTATGTGGCTGATTTTGGCAGATTGTAGTGATTTCTTGTTTTGCTCGTAGTGTTCGAACCGTAGCTCCGTTTTGATCGTTTCCTACATGAAACTTGCTTAGAATCTTGTGTAGTTTCATTTCATATTGCTGTTTGTATGTTTTGAAGTGCTCGTGACCGTCGTTGCACACACATTGCATTCATGACATCATATCTTGCGGTCCTTGTAACTTTTGATCCGTAGCTCCGTTGGAGATGTTCTTTATGGCTAGATTGCTTGCCTTGACGCGTAGAATCACGTGAACCTATTTGTTTTTCTGTTTAACAACTAATTAAGTGCATTAGTTCATATCTGGACAGAATTGTAAATTAACTTGCGAGGTCGTTTCGGAGGTGCTATATGACATTTCCGACCTCATTTAAAATGCCTAGATAGGTAGATTAATTACGCTTCACCTCTTGCCATGTTTAACCACATTTAATATTGCCGTGTAACTAATCGGGATAGAACTAAATAATAAACGTGGAGTTTCGTCAATGTGCAACTCGTTGCATATTGAGCTTCACTTAATGTGTAGTGTTGGATTGTTGTGATTGTCATGCCTCGCATCATTGAACCGTTCATGCATCATGTGTGTCTTGCATCGTGTGGTGTATATCGTGTGTTGATGCTTGTTTCCATTTCCCTCCGTATCGATAGAGTTCCGCAAGCGTGCCGGATTGTGAGGACCCGTTCGACTACGTCGGTTCGTCTGCTTCACGGAGACATTCTTCTTCCAAGCGGGATCTCAGGCAAGATGTTCATTTCCCCAGATACCATTACTATCATTGCCATGCTAGTTTACCGCTTCTATCGTTTATGTCTCGTTGCCTACCACTTGTTAAATTTCAGCCTCTCAACAATGCCATGATTACCTTCAACCTGTTCGACCTAGCAAACCACCGATTGGCATGTTACCGCTTGCTTAACCCTGTCGATAGCGTTGCTAGTTGCAGGAGCAGATGCTTCCATGCGAAAGCATGGGTTCCTTGTTTTATCACCATATTAATGCTATTTAATTTAATGGACCTATATACTTGGTAAAAGGTGGAAGGCTCGGCCTTTCTAGCCTGGTGTTTTGTTCCACCTTTGCCCCCTTAGTTTCGGCTACCGGTGTTATGTTCCATAATTGACCACTCCTAACATGATCGGGGTTGTTATGGGGACCCCCTTGATAATTCGTTTTAGATTAAAGCTGGTCTGGCAAGGCCCAACATTGGTACTACATTTGCCTAATCACCTAATAAAATTTGCATAGGGACCCGCCAGCACCCGCGGACTATTTTAATCAACCCCCGGGCCAGTGCTCCTCATGAGTGTTGGTCCAAAACAGAGCAGCTTATTAACGCTACCCGGGGCAACTCGGCGTTTGGCGTGGTAACCATCGCTCATCCGTCGTGTCCTGAGAACGAGGTACGCGACTCCTATCGGGATCGTCGACACGTCGGGCGACCTTGCTGGATTAGTTTTACCTTTGACAAGATATCTTGTGCATCGGGATTCCGGTGATGCTTTGGGTAATCTCAGAGTTGAGGTTTTCCACTAGGGAATCCGACGAGATCGCGAGCTTCGTGATTGAGGATTTCTATGCGGCTTGTGGTAATTTGTGATGGACTAGTTGGAGCACCCCTGGAGGGTTAAATCTTTCAAAAAGCCGTGCCTGCGGTTATGTGGCAATGTGGAAACTTTGTTTAACACTGGTTCTAGATAACTTGAAGTTAACTTAATTAAAATATGCCAACTGTGTGCGTAACCGTGACTGTCTCTTTCGTGAGTTCCTTCTCCGATCGAGGACACGGTGGGGTTATGTCCGACATAGGTAGGTGTTCAGGATCATTCATTTGATCATCAGTAGTCATGTCCGTTATGCGTAGATCATCCCCCTCTTAATTCTTGTACTCGTAAGTTTAGCCACCAAATATATGCTTAGCCGCTGCTGCAACCTCACCACTTAACCATGCCTCACCCATTAAAATTTGCTAGTCTTGATACCTTTGGAAATGAGATTGCTGAGTCCCCTGTGGCTCACAGATTACTACAACACCAGTTGCAGGTACAGGTAAAGGTTACTTGACGCGAGCGCGTTGATTGTTCATTTGGAGTTGCTTCTTCTTCTTCTTCGTTGTCGATCTAGGATGGGTTCCAGGCCGGCAGCCTGGGATAGCAAGGATGGACGTCGTTCTTCTTTTGTCGTTTGTTTTCGTCCGTAGTCGGACCCTGCTCTTACTCTTGATGTTTATGTAATGTACTGATGTGACTCTGATGTAGCTTGTGGCGAGTGTAAGCCACTTCTATTATATCTCTCTTCTTTTCAGTACATGTACCTGTAACGATATCCATTCTTGCGACACGACGAGATGCGCTTCTATCCCTGACGAGGCCCTCGTGCCAAATTGAGGATAGGGTCGCATCTTGGGCGTGACAACCTGATTGGAACTTGCCTTTTGAAATCATGTGTGATGCTAGTGATTATGTTGTTGGTGTTGTCCTAGGGCAAAGAGTTGATAAGAAGTTGATTGTTATTCACTATGCTAGTAAAACTCTAGACAGTGCCCAAAGAAACTATGCTACTACGGAAAAGGAATTTTTAGCAGTCGTGTTTGCATGTGAAAAGTTCAGGTCTTACATAGTTGATTCCAAAGTCACTATTCACACTGATCATGCTACTATTAAGTACCTAATGGAGAAGAAAGACGCTAAACCTAGACTTATCAGATGGGTTCTCTTGCTACAAGAATTTGATTTGCATGTTGTTGACAGGAAGGATGTTGAGAACCCAGTAGCAGATAACTTGTCTAGGTTGGAGAACGTTTTTGATGACCCACAACCTATTGATGATAGCTTTCCTGATGAGCAATTGAATGTCATCAATACTTCACGTAGTGCACCGTGGTATGTTGATTATGCAAACTATATCGTTGCCAAATATATACCACCTAGTTTCACATACCAGCAAAAGAAGAAATTCTTCTTTGACTTGAGACATTACTTTTGGGATAATCCTCACCTTTATAAGGAAGGAGTAGATGGTGTTATTAGACGTTGTGTACCTGAACATGAACAGGGATTAATCCTACAGAAGTGTCACTCTGAGGCCTATGGAGGACACCATGCGGGAGATAGAACTGCACACAAGGTATTGCAATCAGGTTGCTATTGGCCCACTCTCTTCAAGGATGCCCGTAAGTTTGTCTTGTCTTGTGACGAATGTCAAAGAATAGGTAATATCGGTAAACGTCAGGAAATGCCTATGAACTATTCACTTGTCATTGAACCATTTGATGTTTGGGGCTTTGATTATATGGGACCTTTTCCAAAATCCAACAGGTATACTCATATCCTAGTTGCTGTTGATTACGTCACTAAGTGGGTAGAAGCTATCCCCACTAGTAGTGCTGATCACAACACCTCTATCATGATGCTTAAAGAAGTTATTTTCCCTAGATTTGGAGTCCCTAGATATCTAATGACCGATAGTGGTTCACATTTCATTCATGGTGCTTTCCGTAAAACGCTTGCTAAGTATGATGTCAACCATAGAATTGCGTCTCCCTATCACCCTCAGTCGAGTGGTCAAGTAGAGCTAAGTAATAGAGAGATCAAACTAATTCTGCAAAAGACTGTCAACAGGTCTAGAAAGAATTGGTCTAAGAAGCTTGATGATGCACTATGGACTTATAGAACTGCCTATAAGAATCCCATGGGCATGTCCCCGTACAAAATGGTGTATGGTAAAGCATGTCATTTACCTCTTGAGCTAGAGCATAAAGCTTATTGGGCAATCAAAGAACTCAACTTTGATTTCAAACTTGCTGGTGAGAAGAGGTTATTTGATATTAGCTCGCTTGATGAATGAAGAACTCACGCATACGAAAATGCCAAGTTGTTCAAAGAAAAGGTTAAGAGGTGGCATGATAAAAGGATACAAAAGCGTGAGTTCAATGTAGGTGATTATGTCTTGCTATATAATTCTCGTTTAAGATTCTTTGCAGGTAAGCTTCTCTCTAAATGGGAAGGTCCCTATATTGTTGAGGAAGTATATCGTTCCGGTGCTATCAAGATCAACAACATGGAAGGTAATTGTCCAGGAGTGGTAAATGGGCTGAGAATCAAGCATTATATCTCAGGTACTCCCATAAATGTTGAAAGCAATATTATCAATACCATAACTCCGGAGGAATACCTAAGGGATATTTATCAGCCTGTTTCAGACTCCGAAAACGAAGAGGTATGTGTTTTGGTAAGAAAATGGACTCCAAAACTTTTCCAGTAGGAATTTTTCTCCGTTTTGGAATATTTAGAAAAATAGAAAAAATTGAAGTAGTCCAGAAAGCGCACGAGGAGGCGACAAGCCTGCCAGGCGCGGGCCACCCCCCTGGCCGCGCCTCGGGGCTTGTGGCCACCTCGTGTGCCTCCCGGACTCCGTTTTCGTGCGGAGTACTCCTTCTGGTCTGAAAAAAAATCATTATATATTCTCCCGAAAATTCTGACCCTCGTATCACATAAATTTCCTTTATTTTCGTTTCGAGCCTGTTTTCTGCCGCAGATATAGGGCAAGATGTCTTCCCAAGATTCAGAGGGGAGAGCTATGTGGATGATTACCTTGCTAACCCCAAGGTCTATGGGGACTAGGATCGTTATGGTTGGACCACTGATGAGGAAGAAGATTATGACCCCAAGGGGAAGGAAGGAACAAGTTTTGATGAGGAGGAGGCTCCTCTACCCCCACCTGGAGACACCCATGTGTAGTTCAAGAAGTCGAGCCTCCCTGACTCAAGGAAGAAGCCTAAGACTTTGTTTATCCCTTCTCGTTTCTTGCAGGAGAATAAGCAGGAATTATGCCAAAGGGTGTTAAGGCTTGAAGAGGAAAATGATGATCTGAGGGAGCAGAATTTTATGCTCAAGTGGAAATTAAACAAGTTCAAGACCTCCACAACAACTCCACCACCATCACCTCCAAAGGAGGACAACTAAGCATGGGTATGGGCAATCCCCTTGGCTTGTGCCAAGCTTGGGGGAGTTGCCCCGGTATCGTATCACCATCACATCTTTTGACTTTACCTTTGTTTTAGTTTGTTCCTTCTCAGCTTTCTCTTTCTTTAGTAGAATAAAAGTCTTAGTGTTTTAGGCTTGAGTTTTGCTTTGTGTCACCCCTGATGTATTCGAGCTCGTGAGCCATATAATAAAGAGTGTCTTAGTTAAGGGCCTTGCCTCATGCCATGATCAAAAGGATGAGAAAAGAACAAAAGCATGAAAGATCATGCAATGATCTTATGGGAAGTGATGGCTTCACATATAAAAAGAATGATGATTGAAACTTGTTGAGGGTAGAGAAACGTAGACCTTGGTCATTGTTGCAATTACTAGGAAGTGATAAAGAAGGAGAGGTTCACATATAAATATATCATCTTTGACATCATCTATGATTGTGAACACTCACTAAACTATTGCATGCTTAGAAGTAGATGTTGGACAAGGAAGACAACATAATGAATTGTGTTTGCTTGGTTCCGAACAATGTTATATGATTAGAGATCCCTTAGCTTGTGACGACGACTTCCACCTCATATTAGCCAAAACTCCTGCACCAAGTAGAGATACTACTTGTGCATCCATAAACCTTCAACCCAGTTTTGCCATGAGAGTCCACCATACCTACCTATGGATTGAATAAGATCCCTCAAGTAAGTTGTCATCGATGCAAGCAATAAAAATTGCTCCCTAATATGTATGATATATTAGTGTGTGGAAAATAAGCTTTGTACGAACCTGTGATGAGGAAGACATAAAAGCGACAGACTGCATAATAAAGTTCTTTATCATAGGAGGCAATATAAAGTGACGTTCCTCCGCACTAAGAGGACAGACATCCAAACCTCAAAAGCGCATGACAACCTCTGCTTCCCTCTGCGAAGGGTCTTTCTTGTACCTTTACTTTTTGCCCTTGAAAGAGTCATGGTGATCCACACCAATTCCTTATTTCGCCTTTATCTTGGCTAACATCATATGCTAGGGAAAGATCTATATTCATATGTCAACTTGGAGGTAAGTATTCATGAATTATTATTGTTGACTTTACCCTTGAGGTAAATGGTTGGGAGGCGAAACTATAAGCCCCTATCTTTCACTGTGTCCAGCTGAAACTTTGATCTCATGAGTACCACGTGAGTTGTAGCAATTGTAGAGAATGAAAAGATGATTGAGTATGTGGATTTGCTTTACAAGCTCTTATTTGACTCTTTCCGATGTTGTGATAAATTGCAATTGCTTCAATGACTAAAGGCTATCGGTCGTTAATTCTCGGTAAGGTTCTTGATCCATACTTTACTTTGTGAAGGAATTGTCACTTTAGCATAAGAGTTGATATGATGGTATTGCTGTTCTGATCATGATCATGATGCCTGGATGTTCGTATCTTGTTTTGTCGACACCTCTCTCCCTAAACACGTGGGCATATTTATTGATCTCGGCTTTCGCTTGAGGACAAGCGAGGTCTAAGCTTGGGGGAGTTGATACGTCCATTTTGCATCGTTCTTTCATGTTGATATTTATCGCTTTTTCGGCTGTTATTTCACTTCACGGCACAATACTTATGCCTTTTCTCTCTTATTTTGCAAGGTTTACCTGAAGAGGGAGAATGCCGGCAACTGGAATTCTGGCCTGAAAATGGAGCAAGTTTGAGATACCTATTCTGCACAATTCCAAAATCAGTGAAAATCAACGAGGATTTTTTTGGGATTTATAAAAATACTGGGCAAAAGAACTGCCAGAGGGGCGCCAGCAGGAGGCCACAAGCCTGCTAGGCGCGGCCTCCCCCCTGGACGCGCCTAGGGGGCTTGTGAGCTCCCTGCTGGCTCACTGCCCCCCTCTTTTGCTACAAGAAGTGTTTCGGTCTGGAGAAAATCAGGAGGAGGCTTTTCGGAGGATTCGCCGCCGCCACGAGGCGGAACTTGAACAGAACCAATCTAGAGCTCCAGAAGGACGATCCTGCCGGGGAAACTTCCCTTCCGGAGGGGGAAATCGTCGCCATCATCATCACCAACACCCCTCTCATCGGAGGGGACTCATCACCATCAACATCTTCATCAGCACCATCTCATCTCCAAACCCTAGTTCATCACTTGTAACCAATCTCCGTCTCGCGACTCCGATTGGTACTTGTAAGGTTGCTAGTAGTGTTAATTACTATTTGTAGTTGATGCTAGTTGGATTACTTGGTGGAAGAGTTTATGTTCAGATCTTTGATGCTACTCATTACCTCTCTGGTCATGAATATGATTATGCTTTGTAAGTAGTTACTTTTGTTCCTGAGGACATGGGATAAGTCATGCTATAAGCACTCATGTGAATGTGGTATTCGTTCGATATATTGATGTGTTGTATGTTGTTTTTCCTCTAGTGGTGTTATGTGAACATCGACTACATAACACTTCACCATTATTTGGGCCTAGAGGAAGGCATTGGGAAGTAGTAAGTAGATGATGGTGTGACAGAAGCTTAAACCCTAGTTTATACGTTGCTTTGTAAGGGGCTGATTTGGATCCACTAGTTTAATGCTATGGTTAGACTTTGTCTTAATTCTTCTTTCGTAGTTGCGAATGCTTGCGAGAGGGGTTAATCATAAGTGGGATGCTTGTCCAAGTAAGGGCAGTACCCAAGCGCCGGTCCACCCACATATCAAACTATCAAAGTAACGAACGCGAATCATATGAACATGACGAAAACTAGCGTGATAGAAATTCCTGTGTGTCCTCGGGAGCGTTTTACCTCCTATAAGACTTTGTCCAGGCTTGTCCCTTGCTACAAAAGGGATTTGGGCCACTTTTCTGCACCGTTATTACGTTTGTTACTTGCTACTTGTTGCGAATCATCTTGCCACACAACTACTTGTTACCGATAATTTCAGTGCTTGCAGATATTACCTTGCTGAAAAACCACTTGTCAGATCCTTCTGCTCCTTGTTGGGTTCGACACTCTTACTTATCGAAAAGACTACGATAGATCCCCTATACTTGTGGGTCATCACTAAACTGATACTCCCTCCGTTCCTAAATATAAGTATTTTTGGTATTTCACTAAGCCGACTACATATGGAGTAAAATGAGTGAATCTACAATCTAAAGTATGTCTATATACATCCATATATAGTCTTCTAGTAGAACCTCTAAAAAGACTTATATTAGGAACAGAGGGAGTACATACCGAAGGGGTCCCCTAGACCGGACTGAGATCCGGTAACTTCATGAGCGCTGTGAGTTTAGCTATCTAATCTCCATTCAAAACATATCCAACGGTCTATATGAGACACATGCAAAACTTGGTCATTTAGCCATCTAATCCTCATCCAAAAAGTTCAATTAGTTACAATATTTGTATGCTAAAAAGTTTAGTTAGTGATACTATTTGTATGCTAAAAAGTTCAGTTAGTATGCTGGAGATGTAGTTTTACTTACATATCACTAAAATAAATTAGTTTTAGTTTAGTAAAGTGAGTTATCTAGAAATTCTGAACCAAAATCAAGATTACCACTAGTTGACATCCATTTCTCATACTATCCTGGTGAGTAATTGAACATTTTCTTGTCCGTCACCATTCATACAAAAAACAAGGCATAAATTAAAACATTAGGACTACCAAATACTTGATGTGAAACAAATATGTACTCTAACAAAGACGAATCATATGTAGACCGCTGTATGTGTTTTGGATGGGGATTAAATGGCTAAAGTCGCAGCGTGTGAAGTTAGTGGATCTCAGTCCTCCTGGACCTAAACTCATGAGGAAGTTGATGCACGAGCCACGCATAGAAGGACGGGTCTTTCCATGCGGCTCATGGCACAACTCGTATGATAGTGTGTGATCACCGTGGTGGCCCTTGCGGGTCGTTAGAGTGGTGTGTTGTGCAGATTGAGTAAATAGCATAAAACTACTGTAATTCTGGTTAGGTTTTAAAAAACTATCAAGTTTTTTGATAACTACCAACTCAGGGGTCGGTTGTTTCAAAAAACTATAATCATCCAGTGCTTTACTATTGACCGTAATTATGACAGTTGGGGCCCGCACGTAAGAAAAGTGATTGTGTGACCATTTCTTTGACCGTTAACTGACATGTGAGGCCCACATGCCAGTGTATCTTTGCCATAATCTAATAAAAAAAATCAATAAAACATTTGGGTCCCAATAAGCATTTTTTTAAAAGCAATCGAGTCCCTATAAAATTTGAAAAAAGGAACCAGGTCCCTGTAGACTTCAAGAAAAAGCAATCGGGTCCCTGATGTGCTCAAGCTCGAGAGGAGCAGCGCCACCACAGAGCTTCCGCACGCGCCCGTCGGCATGCAGTAAGGGTCGTCGCGGAGCTCTCTTCAGCCGCTGCCTTCTTGTGGGGGGCAAGGTGGGCCTGGAGCCGTCGTGAAGTTCCACCCGCACGACCTCTCTCTCTCCCCCTTTTCCTGGGCGCGGCGGCCCAAGCCCGAGCCCATGGCCATGGCGCTCGGCTTGCGGCAGCGCGTGCTCCTGGGCGCGTCGACCTGAATCCTGGCCATGGCGCGCACATGCCCTTGCTCCTTGCTCGTGGGTGCGGCTTGCGGCACTCCTGGGCGCGGCAGCCCGTGCTCCGCGGCGCGGCTCATGGCGGCCCTTGCTCATGGGCACGACGCATGGTGGAGGTGGCCGTCGATGAGTGGTGGAGGTGCTGGAGCCCGGGCCTTCGCCGGGAGAAGGATGCGGAGAAGAAAGTGACACGAGGAGAGAATAAATGGTAGGAGGAAGAAGAAACATCTTACATGTGGGTCCCACAATAAGTTAACGCCAACAAACGGATTGTTTAGGATCGGGCCCAATCTGTCATAAACCGGTTTAAAATGTTAGCAACGAGGAATTTGGGATTTTTTGAAACAGTCGATCCGTGAGTTGGTACTTATCAGCAAAAAGAAATTCGACAATGTTTTGGAACCATAACCCGAATTGTAGTAGTTTTATACTACTAGCAAAAGGGCTCATGCGTTGCAACGGGAGAAAGAAATACCACACGGCACACACTTTTAATTTATAAAAAATGTCTATAATTTGAGAATTTATAGTTACGATACAAATAAAGATGGTCTTATCCTACTAAAATGCAGTTCAAAATTTCACAGGTCTTCTATTTTAACACGGCTTGCATGTAGATTTAATACGTACAAAGAATCGGTCAAGTGACCTTCAGTTTCATCTCTAATCCTGATTTTGTTGAGGTGTTCATTCCCAACTCGGATGAGTACCGGTATGAAAGAAAGACGAATAATGACTTATTTATTAAGATTGCACCCTAGATAGTATTTTTATTAAACGTTTAACATATAAAATAATATCATATTTAAATTCTACATATTTTTCTAATCAAATTCCATGTATAATATGTTAAATTTAGAGTTACGGTTTAAAAGATATGAGTATTTAAAAAATATTTAATATATACTACGAGTTTAATGTCATAAACAGTAAGGTTTTTTTTGTAAAATCACCTCGGTGGGTTTTCCGACGGAAGCGATAGCCTCTTTATTATTAGGTAAAGATTTACTCGTGTAGATGACCCTTAAACAGATACTCTAGTTACCTCCATCGTGTAATTGCCCAGTCAATCTCGTATCGTGGGACAGATGGAAAAACCATGAAGCAGTCTCGATGTTTCAATGAGTGGATGTTGACCGCTCGTGTTATGCATCCCTGGTTGCACAAATAAATGTGTTACTCAATGGAGATATGGATATTAGCGTTAGGAATCAAAACTTGATGTCGGAATCGGGGCTCCAGGGATCCAAAGAGGTTCGAACTCTGGGGTGCGCTGGTTCCCCCGCCCTCCTCTACCGCCAACCTCACGATGACACTCCAACATGCTCGAGCTAAGGAAGAAGAACGATGGTCACGGTAGTTTACCCAGGTTCGGGCCACCTTGCAGTGTAAAACCCTACTCCTTCTTGTATGGATTGCTTGAGGGTGGGAGAGAGTACAAAGGTGGTGTTTTGCTAACTCTGAGGTTGATCGCTTCTATGGCGGCAGTCCGCCCTTTCTTATACTGGCCCCGGTCATCTTCCCCCGAAAACACACGCAACAGGAAGGGTTACCACAACGGCAGTTTTGAACGGGGACATGACTGCGCCCTACCTTGACTGAAGTGGTATGCGCCTACAAAAGCTTCCCATCATGACGCACTTGTGGGCTTGGGGATTGACCTCCTTCTCGACGAGCCCCTGGTCCTGGTCTTCTTGCACCAAAGAGGAAAGCTTTAGGGATTGCTTTTGGAACTCGCGGTGGCCCAGCTCCCTTAGCACAAAAGAGGAAAGCCTCCTCATCGGCGACTGCTCGCACAACTCCTCGCACGACGTGGCACAACACCCCCCACGCGACAACGCTGGACGAGGCGGTTCCATCTAGTCACCCCTATTTATCCCGCCTTGTGAAGGCCTCGAGAGCGCCTCGGGAGGCGCCTTACCGATGGGGAATCATGCGGTTCCTCCCGCCGCTCGCCGCCACGCGCCTCATGAGGTGGGGGCATCCTCGCGAGGGCCTCATTCGTGAAGCCTAATCTCGTGCCATCCAGAGCCCACGCCGTGCATCATGTCTTCGACCGCAAGCGGATGGGCCTGGGTACCCCAGTCCCAAAGGATCGACAGTAGCACCCGGTCCCATGGCATGCATGACCCCACCAGTGGAAGGGGAAAACGGCGAGGGGCCCAACTGCGTGCGACCTAGGCACGACACGTGGCGCACAACGGGGCGCGAGATACTCCCACTTCCCCATGATATCTCGGCAACTGCCCAGGTCGACATAAAGCTTGCGCGCGGCACGAGGCTGCCATTTCCTTGCATCTGTCCTCATGTACCTTCCTTTTCATGCCAGAATGCCATCTCGCCATCGAACCCCTGTAGCCTTCATCGCCGCCGCACCATCATGGTGCCCCATGGCATGAGAAACAGAGCAACGACGACAGTGGACGAGCCACCGATGCTGGAACCCTCCCTGGGCAACTCCACGGTGCTCAACCTCGAAGGGTTCGATAAGATCCTTTCGGTGACTCCCGCTGCTACGAATGAGTGGGGGCCAACCAATATGTGACCAGCTTCGTGACCCCTCATCGATATTGATGCCACCACAATTGCCATCCATCTTCGAGCGCTCTTCTCTGGATTAGTACCCCCATTCTCAGACTTCTTCGACGTCGTGCTCTCGCATTACCAAATTCATGCGCTTCACTTCGAGCCGAAATCCGTCATCCTGCTCTCTACCTTTGCCTTCTTATGCGAGGCTTTAGTGGGCATAGCCCCCTCGGTGGCACTGATCCGCCACTTCTTCCGCATCCGGCTAACGGCGCCCAACCAATGCTCTGGGTGCGTGTCGCTCCTCGCGTGGGCGCGACAGCGGGTGGATGAATAGACATGGACCTCAGACCTGAAACCAAGGGCTTCAAGCGACAGTGTGTGTACGTAGATGCGGCGCCGTACAACCCCTGCTGTCGATTCAGTCATCTCCAACAATGCCAAGTTTGGATGGGACATGAGAGGCTCGATGACCCAAGGTTGCCGCGACTGATGATGAGACTCGCTGCCTTCACGACATTGAAGGTAACGGTGCATATGGTCGTGAGGGAGTTCCTCTAACAACGGATTTCTCCCCTCCGGCGCCATTCTCTCCTGATGGGGGCCTACACAGGTTAGGCTGACCCCATGCGGCTTCTCGCGTCTCGCGTGCCACCCGCCGTGCTGAGCAGGGTGATCAAAATCTTGACTGACTAAGAAGGTGGCGCACATCCCGAGAGGGCGCTTCCCATGTACAACTACATGAACACGTTGTCCTTCGTTGAGGGAATGCCCTACATTGATCAATGGAGGACGCTCCCAGCAGGCCGCGAGGGAAAACCGGACAACCCCCTCCTGGTGATCCCCGAGCCCAGGGGATTGAGGCGCTTGGAACTGCAACCAGAGCAGCAGGGGCCGCCTGCCCCTACAGGTTCACAAACAACCGGTCCTCACGCCTGCACACGCCAGCAGCTCCACCCCATTTGAGGGCAAAACTGCTTCTTCACGCACAGTGACCGGCACGGTGTGCCTCGGGACGACGGTCCCCGGGACGCTCGCCCTCGCGGAGGGTGCTTTGAGGGATCCCCGCACTTCCCTCGAGAGGGAGGCGGGGACCGGCTGCAAGAAGAAGGCCCAGCCACAAGGCAGCACCGGTGTGCTGCCTAAACCATTGAAGAAAGGAAGTGGACCGCCAAAGACGAGTAAGCCCCTCTCCTTCACCCTGCCAATTTCCTATTGGCTCGGGGTGTCTGACCCCTCTCTTCGCACATGTTTCCCTCAAGCAAGAAGGCTAGGGAGCCTCTGGGCCCGATGCCTCCTCCCTAGCCTTCTGCCAAGTCCAAGGAGCATGGGGAGGGTGCGTCCCGTCAAGATGTAGGAGAAGTGCCCGGGCAGGAGGCGTCTTCACCTTCGCCTGCTCGCAGCGTAGGGCACAGGATGACGGACGCACCCCCGGTCCTTGAAGGGGCTCTTCTAGAGGGGACGCATCGGCGAACCCTCTGGAGGCACCCCTCGAAGACCACCCCTGAGCCTCCAAAGCGCTTGTTGCCGAGGCGGTCGCCTAACCGATGGCAACAGAGGTTTTGGCCGCTACGGCTGCTGAGGCCAACGCTGTGGGTGGCTCCTAGAATCCCATCACCTTGGAGGGGGGCCAAGCCCACAGTGCTTGCCACCCCGCCCGCGAGGGGCAGAACGGGTGTCGGTCAGCCCTCAACCCTCGCCTGGCGACACCAGAGCCCCGGGGGCTCAGCGGCGAACGGAGGTACGAGGCCTGACCTATACTAGACTCTGGCACGCGTGGACTCCCGGACCCCAATCCGGAACGACCTTTCGTAGAATGTTGTGGAAGCTCTATGCAACTTAGGACGAAACTCCAGGGTGTTGAAGCGCATTTTATGGAGGAACGATGAGTTTGGCACACGGGAGCCAACAACTCGATGCCACCGTCAAGCTAGGTCGCCGCCGGCACGAAGCATCGCGCTCAAAGGCCGAAAAGGCTGCCGCTTTGTGGAGGAGGGGCGCTAGTGTGCTTTCTAGGAGGTTGCAGAAGCGGACTGCTATCGCGAAGTAATCGAGGCCCGCGAGCGGGAGCTTCATGCCTCGTGTGCCCTCGTGGAGCATCAACTCCATGAACGAAGGAGCGCCCTCTCCTCCTATAATGAAAGGCTAGCGGCACAAGAGGCAAACCTCCGGACCCTCGAACAGGAGATCGCCCTGACATCGACAGAGCAGAGCTTGGAGCGCGAACGACTGGAGATGTTGGACCGCGAGTTGGCCGCCGCCGCGGCATCTTATGCCCAACGCGTGGAAAAAGCGGATATGTCTCCAACATATCTATAATTTTTGATGGTATCATGCTATTATCTTGTCAAACTTTGGATGTTTTGTATGCCTTTCATATCTTTTTGGGGACTGACTTTTTAACTCAGTCCCAAGTGCCAGTTCCTGTTTTTTCCGTGTTTTTGACCCTTTTCAGGGGAGGATTTTAAACAGAGTCCAAACAGAACGAAACTTCGAAACATATTTTTTCCGAAACAGAAGACGATCGGGGAAATTGAGAACCAAGGCAGGGGGCCACCAGGGACCCCACAAGCCCCCTAGCCGCGACCAGGGGGGCCCGTGCCTCCCAGGCTTGTGGGCTCCCTGGGCCACCTCTGCCCTAGGTCTTTCGCCTATATATTCCCAAAAATTCCAGACAAAATCAGGAGATCATCGAAAGTACTTTTCCGCCGCCGCAAGCTTCTATCTCCGAAAGATCCCATCTGGAGCACATTCTGGTGCCCTGCCGGAGGGGGATTCGGATATGGAGGGCTTCTTCATCAACACCATGACCTCTCCGATGATGCGTGAGTAGTTCACCATAGACCTACGGGTCGATAGCTAGTAGCTAGATGGCTTATTTTCTCTCTTGGATCTTTAATACAAAGTTCTCCATGATCTTCATGGAGATCTATCCGATGTAATCTTCTTTTGTGGTGTGTTTGTCGAGATCCGATGAATTGTGGATTTATGATCAGATTATCTATGAATCTTATTTGAGTTTCTTCTCATCTCTTATATGCATGATTTCATATCCTTGTAATTCTCTTCGAGTTGTAGGTTTTGTTTGGCTAGCTTGATCTATGATTCTTGCAATGGGAGATGTGCTTGGTTTTGGGTTCATACCGTGCGGTGACCTCACCCAGTGACAGAAGGGGTAGCGAGGCACACATCGTGTTGTTGCCATCAAGGGTAAAAATATGGGGTTTTCATCATTGGTTTGAGATTATCCCTCTACATCATGTCATCTTGCTTAAGGCGTTACTCTGTTCGTCATGAACTCAATACACTAGATGCATGCTGGATAGCGATCGATGTGTGGAGGAGTAGTAGTAGATGCAGAAAGTATCGATCTACTTGTCTCGGACGTGATGCCTATATGTATGATCATTGCCTTAGATATCGTCATGACTTTGCGCGGTTCTATCAATTGCTCGACAGTAATTTGTTCACCCATCGTAATATTTGCTATTTTGAGAGAAGCCTCTAGTGAACACTATGGCCCCTAGGTCTACTTCACACCATATTTTCAGCCTTACTCTTTTACTTTGTTGCACTTTCCGCCTTCAGATCTTACTTTGCAATCAATCTTGAAGGGATTGACAACCCCTCTATAGCGTTGGGTGCAAGCTCTTTCGTGTTTGCACAGGTACTCTGGACTTGACGAGATTCTCCTACTGGATTGATACCTTGGTTCTCAAACTGAGGGAAATACTTACTGCTCTTGTGCTACATCACCCTTTCCTCTTCAAGGGAAAAACCAACGCAAGCAAGTTTCCGTCAACGTGTCAATTTCTGGCGCTATTGTTTGAGAAGTAGAAGAAGGATTTCTAGCGCCGTTGCCGGGGAGGATCAAGTCAAGAACTCATCCAAGTAAGTGTCGCAAACTCATCTCTTGCATTTACTTTTTTGCCTCTCGTTTTCCTCTTCCCCACTTCTGAAAAAAAATACAAAAATATTTGCCTTTTTCGTTTGCCTTTTTCGTTCGCCCTTTTCTATCGCTTGCTCTTTGTTCGCTTGTGTGCTTGCTTGCTTGCTGAAATCACCATGACTAAAAACACCAAACTTTGTGACTTCTCGAATACTAATAATAATGATTTTATTAGTACTCCGATTGCTCCCGCCACTAGTGCGGAGTCATACGAAATCAATGCTGCTTTGCTGAATCTTGTTATGAAAGAGCAATTCTCCGGCCTTCCTAGTGAAGATGCCGCATCCCATCTTAATACCTTCATTGAGCTTTGCGATATGCAAAAGAAGAAAGATGTGGATAATGATGTGATTAAATTGAAGCTTTTTTCCTTTCTCGTTGAGAGATCGAGCAAAAACTTGGTTTTCTTCTTTGCCCAGAAATAGTATTGATTCTTGGAATAAGTGCAAAGATGCTTACATATCCAAGTATTTTCCGTCGGCTAAGATTATCTCTCTCCGTAATGATATCATGAATTTTAAGCAACTTGATCATGAACATGTTGCACAATCTTGGGAGAGAATGAAATTGATGATTATAAATTGTCCCGCTCATGGCTTGAGTCTTTGGATGATTATATAAATCTTCTACGCTGGCTTGAATTTCGCTTCTAGAAATATCTTGGACTCCGCCTCAGGTGGAACGTTCATGGAAATCACGTTAGGAGAAGCCACAAAACTCCTAGACAATATCATGACGAACTACTCTCAGTGGCACACTGAAAGGTCACCTACTAGTAAGAAGGTACACGCTATAGAATAAATTAACTCGTTGAGTGCTAAGATGAATGAGTTAATGAATTTGGTTGCTAGTAGAAGTGCTCCTTTAGATCCTAGTGATATGCCCTTGTCTTCCTTGATTGAGCGTAGCAACACTAGCTTGGACATTAATTTTGTTGGTAGGAATAATTTTGGCAACAACAATGCTTTCAGAGGAAACTATGTTCCTAGGCCTTTTCCTAGTAACCCCTCTAATAACTTTGGCAACTCCTACAACAATACTCATGGAAATTACAATAGATTACCCTCTGATCTAGAGAGTAATATCAAAGAGTTTATCAACTCATAAAAGATTTTCAATGCGTCCATAGAGGAAAAACTACTCAAAATTGACGATTTGGCTAGGAGCGTTGATAGAATGTCTAGTGATATTGATGCTTTGAAAGTTAGACGTGATCCTCCCAAGATCAACATGGATGAAACTTTGAAAGTTGTGCGTGTTTCCATGAGTAGAGCAAAGAAAGAACCGCCCAAATTCGTGCTAGACATGAATGGCTTAAAAAGGAGTGTTCTCGTGATAAGAATCACGAAGATCTTAAAGTTCTTGGTGTGACTCCCATTGAATATTTGTTCTCTTGTGTCAAACCTAATGATGATGGGGCTGGATATGAATCCACTTTGGTTGAAAAATGCCCCAATGATTCGGATTCCATCTATCTTGATGCTAAAAGCATTGAAAGTGGAGTAGAAGATGTTAAAACTTTGAGTAGTAATGAAATTACCACCTTAGATTTCAAGGAATTCAATTATGATAGTTGCTCCTTGATTTAATGCATTTCCTTGATGCAATCCATGCTAAACTCTCCACACGCGTATAGCCAAAACAAGGCCTTTACCGATCATATCGTCGAAGCTATGATAAAATCTCTTGAAGAGAAACTTTAATTGGAAGTCTCTATCCCTGCAAAGCTTCATGATGAGTGGGAACCTACTATCAAAATCAAAATCAAAAACTATGAATGCAATGCTTTCTGTGATTTGGGTGCTAGTGTTTCCGCGATTCCAAAGTCTTTATGTGATGTTCTGGGTTTTAATGAGATTGAGGAGTGTTCTTTTAATTTGCATCTTGCGGATTCTACTGTCAAGAAACCCATGGGAAGGATCAATGATGTTCTTATTATTGCAAATAGGAACTATGTACCCGTGGATTTCATTGTTCTTGACATTGATTGCAATCCTACATGCCCTATTATTCTTGGTAGACCTTTCCTAAGGACTATCGGTGCTATCATCGATATGAAGGAAGGGAATATTAGATTTCAATTTCCTTTAAAGAAGGGCATGGAGCACTTTACTAGGAAGAAAATAAGATTTCCTTATGAATCCATGATGAGGGCTACTTATGGTTTGAGCACCAAAGACGACGATACGTGATTCTATCGCTTTATGCCTATCTAAGGGTGTTAAACAATAACGCTTGTTGGGAGGCAACCCAATGAATTTATCTTTTTATTTTTGTTTTGTTGCGTCCACACCATCATAATTCTGTTATGATAGTGTCTTTTGTGTTTCTTTTTGTGTTTGAGCCAAGCAACACCTTTATGACTAGTCTTGGTGATGGTTGCTTGATCCTGCTGGAAAAAGACAGAAACTTTTCGCTCACGAGATTATTTTTAATTTTTATTCAGAAAGAGCTTTTGAGTTGATTCTTTTTGCTGCTGGTTTATATGCATTTTGCAGGCAGTCGTAATTTTTAAGAATTTTGAGGTATCAGAAGTATACGAAGTATATAGATTGCTACAGACTGGTCTGTTTTTGACAGATTCTGTTTTTGTTGAGTTGGTTGCTTGCTTTGATGAAACTATGGATAGTATCGGGGGGTACTAGCCATGGAAAAGTGAGAATACAGTAATATAACACCAATATAAATAGAAATCAAGATTTCTATAGTACCTTAAGAGGTGGTAGTTTGTTTTCTTGTGCTAATGATATCACGAGTTTCTGTTTAAGTTTTGTGTTGTGAAGTTTCAAGTTTGGGGTGATGTTCTCATGGAAAAATAGATAAGGAGTGGAAAGAGCTCAAGCTTGGGGATGCCCAAGGCATCCCAAGAAAAATTCAAGGACACCAAAAAGCCTAAGCTTGGGGATGCCCCGGGAAGGCATCCCCTCTTTCGTCTTCAATCCATCGGTAACATTACTTGGAGCTATATTTTTATTCACCACATGATATGTGTTTTGCTTGGAGCGTCTTGTATCGTAGGAGTCTTTTCTTTTTGTTGTGTCACAATCATCCTTGCTGCACACCTTTTGAGAGAGACATGCACTCATCGTGATTTTGCTAGAATGCTCATCGTGCTTCACTTATATCTTTTGAGCTAGATAATTTTGCTCTATGTGCTTCACTTAGATCTTTTAGAGCACGGCGGTGCGTGATTTGGTAGTTGGCTTGTGCTATGAAAGTAGTCCCCAAAGGTGATAGGTACCCAAAGAGGATACAAAAACCACCATCTTCATGTGCATTGAGTAGAAAGAGAAGTTTTGATTCCTCTCAATTAGTTTTGATACGTGGATTTGGTAATATTAAGAGTTATGTTAGTAGGGTGTTGTGGATCTAGAAATACTTGTGTTGAAGTTAGTGATTCCCGTAGCATGCACGTATGGTGAACCGCTATGTTAGGAAGTCGGAGCATAATTGATCTATTGATTGTCATCCTTTGTGTTGCAGTCGGGATCGCGCGATGGTTAACACCTACCAACCCTTCCCCTAGGAGTATGCGTTTAGCACTTTGTTTCGATTACTAATAAAAACTTTCGCAACAAGTATGTGAGTTCTTCATGACTAATGTGAGTCCATGGTATAGATGCACTTTCACCTTCCACCATTGCTAGCCTCTCTAGTGCCGCACAATTTTCGCCGGTGCACAAACCCACCATATGCCTTCCTCAAAATAGCCACAATACCTACCTACTATGGCATTCTCATAGCCATTCCGAGATATATTGCCATGCAACTCCCACTGTTCCGTCTCATGACTTGTGCCGTCACTCTCATATTGCCATTGCATGATCGTAAGATAGCTAGCGAGATGTTTCAACGTCATACGCCAAGCTAGATCGTTGCACATCCCAGTACACTGCCAGAGGCATTTCCTATAGAGTCATCATCGTTCTGAGCTTTGAGCTGTGAGTAAATAAAAGTGTTATGATCATCATTATTAGAGCATTGTCCCACGTGAGGAAAAACAGATAGAGGCCAAAGAGCCCAAATAAAAAAAGAGAAAAAAGAGGCCCAAGAGCCCAAATAAAAAAAAGAGAAAAAGAGAGAAGGGACAATGCTACTATCTTTTTCCACACTAGTGCTTCATAATAGCAGCATATTCTTCATGATTGAGAGCCTCTCGTTTAGTCACCACCATATTCTAGTGGGAATCTTTATTATATAACTTGGCTTGTATATTCCAATGATGGGCTTCCTCAAAATTGCCCTAGGTCTTCGTGAGCAAGCAAGTTGGATGCACACCCATTAGTTCTCCTTTTGAGCTTTCACATACTTATAGCTCTAGTGCTTCCTTTGTATGGCAATCCCTACTCATTCACATTGATATCTATTAATGGGCATCTCCATAGCCCTTTGATACGCCGAGTTAATGTGACCATCTCCTCTTTTTTGTCTCACAACCACCACCACACTCTATTCCACATAGTGTTATATCCATGGCTCACGCTCATGTATTGCGTGATAGTTATAAAAAGTTTGAGAAAGTAGGAGTGCGAAAACAATTACTTGGCCAATACCGGGGTTGTGCATGATTTACAGTAGTTGTGTGAGGATGATGGAGCATAGGAAGACTATATGATTTTGTATGGATAACCTCCTTTGGCCTTGTTATTTTGGAAGTTCATGATTATGTTGCTAGTTTGCTTGAAGTATTATTGTTTTCGTGTCAATAGCATACTATTGTTTTGAATCTTACGGATCTGAACATTCATGTCACATGAAAGAAGTTACAAAGGACAACTATGCTAGGTAGCATTCCACATCAAAACTTCAATCTTTATCACTTCCCTACTCGAGGACGAGCAGGAGTTACGCTTGGGGATACTTGATACGTCTCGAACGTATCTATAATTTTTGATGGTTTCATGCTATTATCTTGTCAAACTTTGGATGTTTTGTATGCCTTTTATATCTTTTGTAAGACTAACTTATTAACTCAGTGCCAAGTGCCAGTTCCTGTTTTTCCATGTTTTTGACCCTTTTCAGGGGAGGATTTTAAACACAGTCCAAACAGGAGGAAACTTCCAAAAAGATTTTTTCTGAAACAGAAGACGATCGGGGAACTTGAGAACCAAGGAAGGGGGCCACCAGGGACCCCACAAGCCCCCTACCCGTGACCAGGGGGGCCCGCGCCTCCCAGGCTTGTGGGCTCCCTGGGCCACCTCTACCCTAGGTCTTTCGCCTATATATTCCTAAAAATTCCAGAAAAAATCAGGAGATCATCGAAAGTACTTTTCCGCCGCCGCAAGCTTCTGTCTCCGCAAGATCCCATCTCGGGCACGTTCTGGTGCCCTGCCGGAGGGGGGATTCGGATACGGAGGGCTTATTCATCAATACCATGACCTCTCCGATGATGCGTGAGTAGTTCAGCATAGACCTACGGGTCCATAGCTAGTAGCTAGATGGCTTCTTCTCTCTCTTGGATCTTCAATACAAAGTTCTCCATGATCTTCATGGAGATCTATCCGATGTAATCTTCTTTTGCGGTGTGTTTGTCGAGATCTGATGAATTGTGGATTTATGATGAGATTATCTATGAATTTTATTTGAGTTTCTTCTGATCTCTTATATGCATGATTTCATATCCTTGTAATTCTCTTCGAGTTGTGGGTTTTGTTTGACCAGCTTTATCTATGATTCTTGCAATGGGAGAAGTGCTTGGTTTTGGGTTCATACCGTGCGATGACCTCACCCAGTGACAGAAGGGGTAGCGAGGTACGCATCGTGTTGTTGCCATCAAGGGTAAAAAGATGGGGTTTGCATCATTGGTTTGAGATTATCCCTCTACATCATGTCATCTTGCTTAAGGCGTTACTCTGTTCGTCATGAACTCAATGCACTAGATGCATGTTGGATAGCGGTCGATGTGTGGAGTAATATTAATAGATGCAGAAAGTATCGGTCTACTTGTCTCGGACGTGATGCCTATATGTATGATCATTGCCTTAGATATCGTCATGACTTTGCGCGGTTCTATCAATTGCTCGACAGTAATTTGTTCACCCGCCGTAATATTTGCTATGTTGAGAGAAGCCTCTAGTGAACACTATGGCCCCCGGGTCTACTTCACACCATATTTTCAGCCTTACTCTTTTACTTCGTTGCACTTTCCGCCTTCAGATCTCACTTTGCAATCAATCTTGAAGGGGTTGAAAACCCCTTTATAGCGTTGGGTGCAAGCTCTTTTGTGTTTGCGCAGGTACTCTGGACTTGACGAGATTCTCCTACTGGATTGATACCTTGATTCTCAAACTAAGGGAAATACTTATTGCTCCTGTGCTGCATCACCCTTTCCTCTTCAAGGGAAAAACCAACGCAAGGAAGTCTCCGTCAACGTGTCAATTTCTGGCACTGTTGTTTGAGAAGTAGCAAAAGCCAATGCCAACGTGGCAGCCAAGGAGAAGAAGGTTCAAGAGGACGCTGATGCGTGGGTCGAGGAATCCCACAAGGCCCTCGCCAAGGACTACAGCAAGAAGCTAAAGATGCATGAGGACCGCTTCAAAACATGGTGCGGTGAGCTACATCGCGAGGTAGACGGCCTCGAGAAGGCGCTGTCCAAGGCGAAAGGGTGACGAGAAGCCATGTTGAAAACCCAAGCCACTACCAAGGCCGAATTGGAGTCCCTTCAGGAGTAGGTGGGCTGTGTCACGTTCGTCATGGAGTGGTCGTTGGACGGCATGAACCAGGCCCGCCGACAGTAGCAGACGCCCTCCAAGATGTTCCAAAGCCTCGAGCCACAGGCCCAGCACGCCCTGGGCACCATCTGCAAGGAGTCCATTTCCAGCCCCGTCGTGCCTCACGACGCCGGCTACCTCAACTTTGTGACCAAGGTCGTGGAGCGCCTTGAAGAGAGCGCCAAAAAGGTGGTCACTATGGTTGACGAAGAATGTCGCGACCTCCTTGGCCAGGCATTGATGCACGTCTTCCGTCACCTCCTCCGCCCTACCCTCATTTCAACTTCGAGGCTATGATGAACTTTGTTTCCGAGGAGCTCCGGGGTCTTGGCGGAAGCAGTGGAGGATCATGTGGACGCGCTGAGCTTATAGTTTGTTCCTAACAACCGTGAAGACCCTGAGGGTGCCGAGGAGCCTGAAGACGCTGATAGTGATGGGAGCGACGCGTCTCCCTAGATTACCTCTTGTCTTCCTCTTGGCTTTGTTGTAATGAATACATACGCTCTTTTAGGGCTTCCTTTGATACCCTCTTTTCGCTTACGCTTTCTTTCTTGTCGCGCGTTATCAAGGCGTACCTTATATGCGAGGCCCACCTCTCGATGGTAAGTTAGGTCGTGATGCCTCAAGGAGGATCAGGAGGCATGGGCTCCCGAGGTGAATGACTCATAAGCCGCTCTTAGGCAGAAAAAACAGTTTGCATACCCACGAGGTTCTGCCTTGGGGGAACATCGCGCCTACGCATGTCGCTCATGCGTGTCACGTGAGGAGACTAGCCACCAAGGCCTTGGTGAGGTGGTACCGCACAGGAATGAGACTGCGACCTATAGCTAAGGCCTTCGGGGCAGGCACGGGCGCCCAGCCCCCCTCTCGCATGATGCTCAAGAGGGATACGCCGGGGTGTGGGGCAGCTCGCAAAATAAACCAATGATATGCAACAAGACCCAAAATCCAAAGCTTTCATTTTGAAGATACAAGAGATTGTTTACACACAAAAAGAGTTGCGACCTCGTTGGTTGTTTCGCCAGCATGGGGCATGGGGATTCCACTTGGGCATGGGCATAGTTGCGATTCAATTGATTTCCACCAGCGCGGAGCATGGGGCTTCCACTTGGGCATGGGCATGGTTGCGGTTCAACCATTTTCTGCAAGCGCACAACATGGGGCTTCCACTTGGGCGTAGGCGGGAGTCCTCCCGAACCCAAGAGGTGGTGTATTGGGAGGCTCTGGGGCGTGTACAATCCCACCTCATCCTTACATGAGAGGGCCACGGGTAGAACTTGCAGAGATGTTGGATGTTCCAAGCATTCGGCATGGGTGCCCCACTCTCCGTCTCCAGGCGTATTGCGCCGGGCCTGGAGACATGGGCGACCCTAAAGGTACCCTCCCACATGGAACAGAGTTTGTGAAGGCCCTTGACACGTCTCCATCGTATCTACTTTTCCAAACTCTTTTGCCCTTGTTTTGGACTCTAATTTGCATGATTTAGATGGAACTAACCCGGACTAACATTGTTTTCAGCAGAATTGCCATGGTGTTGTTTTTGCGCAGAAATAAAAGTTCTCGGAATGACCTGGAAATTTACGGGGATTTTTTGTGGAATATATAAAAAATACCGGTGCAAGAATCAACCGGAGGGGTGGAGCTTGGAGCCCACAAGCCCACCAGGCGCGGGCCCCCGTTGCCGCGCCTAGCAGGCTTGTGGGGCCCACGTTGCTCCACAGCCTCCAATTCCAGCTCTATTTAGTCCCTTCCGTCCAGAAAAATATCAAGGGCAAGAGTTCATCGCATTTTACGATACGGAGGCGCCGCCACCTCCTGTTCTTCCTCTGGAGGGCAGGTCTGGAGTCCGTTCTGGGCTCCGGAGAGGGGAGATCGTCGCCATCGACATCACCAACCTTCCTTCATCGCCAATTCCATGATGCTCTTCACCGTTCATGAGTAATCTCATCATAGGCTTGCTGGGCGGTGATGGGTTGAATGAGATCTATCATGTAATCGAGTTAGTTTTGACGGGGATTGATCCCTAGTATCCACTATGTTCTGAGATTGATGTTGCTACTACTTTGCTATGCTTAATGCTTGTCACTAGGGCCCAAGTTCCATGATTTCAGATCTGAACCTATTATGTTCTCGTCAATATATGTGTGTTCTTGATCCTATCTTGCAAGTTGTAGTCACCTACTATGTGTTATGACCCGGCAACCCCGGAGTGACAATAGCCGGAACCACTCCCGGAGATTACCATAGTATGAGGAGTTCATGTATTCACTAAGTGCTAATGCTTTGTTCCGGTTCTCTATTAAAAGGAGAACCTTAATATCCCGTAGTTTCCATTAGGACCCCGCTGCCACGGGAGGGATGGACAATAGATGTCATGCAAGTTCTTTTCCCTAAGCACGTATGACTACATACGGAATACATGCCTACATTACATTGACGAACTGGAGCTAGTTACATATCTCTCCCTGTTATAACTGTTGCATGATGAATACCATCCGACATAATCATCCATCACCGATCCAATGCATACGAGTTTTTCCTACTGGTCCTTGCTGCGTTACTTTGCCGCTATTGTTGTTGGTGTTGCTACTGTTACTCTGTCGCTATTGCTGTCACTGCTATCACTGCTGCTACTGGTTACTGTTGCTACTGTTGCTATCACACTACCTTGCTACTGATACCTTTCTGCAGATACTAAGTCTTTCAGGTGTGGTTGAATTGACAACTCAACTGCTAATACTTGAGAATATTCTTTGGTTTCCCCTTGTGTCGAATCAACAAATTTGGGTTGAATACTCTACCCTCAAAAACTGTTGTGATCCCCTATACTTGTGGGTTATCAATACCTTTTTCTCGCGCCGTTGCCGGAGAAGCATAGCTCTATTCTCTGAGTCACTTGGTATTTACGTCTGCTGATCACTATGAGGAATCTAAAAGATCCAAGAACTAAAGTCGTTCCCTCAACTACGAGGACAGGTAAGGAACTGCCATCTAGCTCTGCACTTCATTCACCTTCACTTATGAGTAAGTTTGCGACACCACCTCCTGCTAGAAATTTTGATGTGTCGCCTGTGCTTGATGATGCTACTTCTGTTGTCCATGATGCTTGTGATGATGCTATGCTTGATACTGCTTTGCCACTAGGTGCATTCCTTGATGCAAAAATTGCTAGAGTTGTTGCTAGATGTGATGATACTTCTGAAACTGCTGAGATTATTGAAGTAGAACCTGCTATTTCGCCTGTTAGAACTAGCTCTCCTAGATATGAATTGCCTGATATGCCTGAGGGTTATGTTATGGAGGGAGAGATAGCTGAGGACTTTCTTGCTTGTAAAGATAGCTATGATGTTGAGAAATTACTGCGTAAGTGGAAAGAAAAATCTTTGAACGCTAGGATGAAATACGACCCAAAGTTTGGTACTTCGCCTATCTTTGTAACCGATAAGGATTATGAATTCTCTGTTGACCCTGAGTTAATCACTCTGGTCGAATCTGATCCTTTTCACGGTTATGAGTCTGAAATGGTTGTAGCCCATCTTACCAAACTGCATGATATAGCCACCCTATTCACGAGTGAGGAAAAGATCCGCCACTACTATATCCTTAAGGTGTTTCCTTTCTCGCTAAAGTATGATGCTAAGACTTGGTTCACCTCTCTTGCTCCTGGTTGTGTGCGTACTCCCCAGGAGGTGATCTACTACTTCTCTGAAAAATATTTCCCTACCCATAAGAAGCAAGCTGCCTTGCGGGAAATATACAACTTTACGCAAGTTGAAGATGAGAGTCTCCCATAAGCTTGGGGGAGGCTTGCCCAGCTGCTGAATGCTTTGCCTGATCACCCTTTTGAGAAGAACGAAATACTTGATATCTTCTATAATGGACTAACCGATGCTTCTAGAGACCACCTAGATAGTTGTGTCGGTTGTGTTTTTAGGGAACGAACCGTAGAACAAGATGAGATACTATTGAATAATATCTTGCGCAATGAAAATGCTTGGACTATTCCTGAACCACCTCCGAAGCCAACTCCTAAGAAAAGAGGTATTATATTCCTCAGTCCTGGAGATATGCAAGAAGCTAAGAAATCTATGAGAGAGAAAGGCATTAAATCTGAAGATGTCAAAAATCTACCACCTATCAAAGAGACCTATGGTCTTGATAACCCGATACAGGTAGTAGAGGTAAATTCTCTTCGTAGATTTAATGAGAGTGATATTCCTTTTGATAAACCTGCTAGCTTATGCCTAGATGAATTTGATAACTTTGTTGTCAAACAACATAGTTTCAATGATTATGTTAGCAGACAATTGGAACAGAATGCTTGTATGCTTAGTCATTTAAGTGCTTGTGTGGACAGAAATGTCAATGATATTAAGCTCTTGAGTAAACATGCCTCTATGGTTACTACTCAGGTAGAACAAGCACTTAAGGCTCAAAATGACTTGCTCAATGAGTTGAATGACAATTATGTTATAGTCGTCACTAGAGGCGGTAGAATGACCCATGAACCTTTGTATCCTGAGGGCCATCCTAAGAGAATTGAACAAGATTCTCAAGGAGTTAGCACTGATGCACCTAGTCATCCTAGGAAGAAAAAGAAAGATGATAGGAACTTGCACGCTAGCAACCCTGTTGCTGTTAAACGTAAGAGTCCAAACGATGTCTCTGTTTCTGATGCTGAAACACAATCTGGTGATGAACATGAGCCTAACGATAATATCGATAGTGATGTTCATGTTGATGCTCAACCTAGCAATGATAAGGATGTGGAGATTGAACCAGATGATCTTGATAACCCATAGCCTAAGAATAAGAGATACGATAAGAATGACTTCGCTGCTAGGAAGCATGGTAAAGAAAGGGAACCATGGGTTCAGAAACCCATGCCCTTTCCTCCCAAACCATCCAAGAAAAAGGATGATGAGGATTTTGAGCGATTTCTTGAAATGATTAGACCTGTCTTTCTGCAAATGCGTTTGACAGATATGCTCAAAATGTCTTTGTTGCTAAGTACATGAAGGATATTGTGACTAATAAGAAGAGGATACCTGAGGTTGAGATTTCCACCATGCTCGCTAATTATACCTTCAAGGGTGGAACTCCTAAGAAACTAGGTGATCCCGGAGTGCCCACTATACCTTGCTCCATTAAAGGCAACTGCGTTAGAACTGCTTTATGCGACCTTGGAGCCGGTGTTAGTGTTATGCCTCTCTCTCTTTATCGTAGGCTTGAACTGGATAATTTGACACCCATTGAAATCTCTGTGCAAATGGCCGACAAATCAACTATTTTCCCTATCGGCATTTGCGAGGATGTGCCTGTTATGGTTGCGAACGTTACTATCTTAACAGACTTTGTTATTCTGGATATCCCCGAGGATGATGCCATGGCGGTCATCCTTGGAAGACCCTTTTTAAACACTGCAGGGGCTGTTATAGATTGCAACAAAGGCAATGTCACTTTCCATGTCAACGGTAATGAGCATACGGTGCACTTTCCGAAGAAACAATATCGAGTACATTGCATCAATGTTATCGAAAAAACTTCATCGATTCTTATTGGGAGCTTCGAATGCCCTATACCTACTGTCAAGATGAAGTATGATTTGCTTGTTGGGGATATGCACATCCCCATTGAGGTAACCTAGTGACTATTCGAAAATTCTCCGTTTTCTTTTGCGATTCAAAAGAGTTTGTCAAGGAGACTTGATCAACCTCATTGAAGGATTTCTTTCGATGACCATGAGATGGATGAATCGAGGAGTCACAAACCTCTATTCCAAGCTTTCACCTTCGGTTGTTTAGAAGAAAAATGATAGATTTAGCTTTAGTTTTCCCTGTTTTCTGTTTTTGTGTCCCGTAGGAAAGTACCCCGAAAATAAAAGTTCTCTGAATGCCGTGAAAATCAAGTATGATTTTTTCTAGAATTTTTGAAAAACTCTGACACGAAGCGCTAGTCAGGGGGTTGCACCAGTGGGCCACAAGACCTGGAGGCGCGGGCACCCCCCTAGCCGCGTCTACCAGGCTTGTGGGGCCCACATGTCCCCCCTCCACTTATTCTAGCTCCCATCTGCTTCTCCTACCTCCATAAAAAATCGTTTCGCAGCTCAAACCCGTGTTCTTGCTCTTCTTGCTGCGATTTTCGATCTCCTTGTGCAAAGCCCCATTCACCAAACTGTTTTGGGGAAATTGTTCCTTGGTATGTGACTCCTCCATTGGTCCAATTAGTTTTTTCTCTAGTGCCTTATTCGTTGCGTATTTTTGCTGCCTTGGTGACCCTGTTCTTGAGCTTTGCATGCTAATTTTAGTTGGTCCCAAGTAGTTTTGATGCGTGATATGGCCTCTAGGCACTTGTCGGAGTAGTTGCTATGAGTTTAGTTGAGCCCTATTCACTTTTCCTTTGAGTCAATCAAAATTTCAGAAAAGGAAGATGTTCAAGAGAAACTATCATGGTGGTTCCTCAAGCAAGAAGGGTCCCTGTCTCACGATTTGGGATCCCGATCCTTACCAACAGAGGAACACACAGGTACAACCATGTGAATGGCCTTCTGATGAATTCATGATTGAGGCAGGTTTCAAAGACGAGTTTGATACACTTGTTCACAACGTCGGACTCGAAGAATTCATCTCCAATAAATGTGAACAGTATGTTACTCTCACTGCCTCTTTTGTTCGTAGATTCAAATTTTCAGATGGTCGTCATACATCTGTACTGTTTGATCTCTATGACAAATCGTACACCATGGATTTAGAGGATTTCAATAGAATTTGCAAGATACCTGTTTGGGGTAGTCTCAATGATCCTCCTAAATCTTCGGTTAGAGATTTTTTTCTCTAGTATAACTGTTGGAGAAACTAGAGATATTACGCAGGTTACCATGGGGAGCATTCATTTTCCTGCCTTGCACTACTTTGCCCCCTTCATAGGTAGATGCATTAACGGTAAGATCGAGCATTGTCACCTCTGTGCACCTGACCTTAGTATTCTTAAGATTGCAGTAACGGGTGATAGAAGTTTCAACATGGGAGCTATAATAGCAAGGAGGCTGAATAATAATGCTAATGAGGGGGATTTCTTTGGTGTGATCTATGCCACCTGCATAGCAAATTTTCTTGGAGTACCCATCCGCGAAGGAGATCGCCCGCTCCATACATCTTTCCTTGATCGCACCGCTATGACACGCTATCAGTTCCTTGAGAGGGATAATGAATCCCTCCTATACCGGTTAACATTTAACCGACATCGTGTTTTCCATATTACTCTTCCTGCTCCTGCCTTCTTTGACTTTCAGGTAAAACAGAGATATTACATAGGCAGAGGAGAGGCAGAGGAGTATGAGAGGGAGGCAAAGGCTGCTCGCCTCTGTGAGGCAGCTATTCAGGCGGTGGCTGCCGCGCTCCCGTACAACCCCCATTATGATTTTGGATATTGCCCGGACCATCCATGGGAGTAGACCAACTTAGGCCAAAAGCCTAAGCTTGGGGGAGTACGCGTTTCTCACCGACTTTATATTCTTGCTCACACTTTCACTTTGATAGTCGGTGTTCACACTTTGCCACTGTATCATCCATACTAGTTTATTTCTTTTTCTCGCTTTCTTCTCATGTGTTTGTCTAGTTTGAGAAAACCCAAAAAGATTTCTCGTTCTTCTTTTACTTGTTGGGAGCTTTCCCGTGTAAATAGTTTTCTTTTTCTTTGGGTCAAGGTAGAAGACCATGGTTACAATGTTTAGTGGCTCTCGCATGCATATCTGTTTATCTGTCAAAGAACCATATTACTTTGTCTTCTCCTTTGTGTTTGCCTGCAGATTCCAGCTTAGTCCAATGCACGAGCACTCTTATTATTGTTCACATCATTCGGTCGTGCAAGTGAAAGGCAATAATGACGATATATGATGAAGTGACTGAGCCTGGAAAAGCTGGTATGAACTCGATCTATTTTGTTTTTGTAAATATGACTAGCTCATCGTTCCTGATTCAGCTTTGTTGTGAGAGAGACATGTTTGCAATGACAACTTAGAGATCATAGTTTCTGATGCCATGCTTAATTAGCTAGGAGCTTATAATGGTTTTTCTTGGATGCCAACATGAATCTCGAGATGATTATGATGTAGTATGATAGGATGGTATCCTCCTTTGAATGATTCAAGTGGCTTGACTTGGCGCATATTTACGCATGTAGTTGAAACAAAATCAACATAGCCTCAATGATATTCATGTTCATGATGATTTATGTCCTACTCATGCTTGCACTCGATGTTGATTAATCTCAATGCATTTTGATGACTGTTGTCGCTCTCTAGTTGGTCGCTTCCTAGTGTTTTTCTAGCCTTCACTTGTACTAAGCGGGAATACTGCTTGTGCATCCACTTCCATAAACCCAAAGTTGTTCCATATGAGTCCACCATACCTACCTATATGCGGTATCTACTTGCCGTTCCAAGTAAATTTGCATGTGCCACTCTCTAAACCTTCAAGAAATAATCTGTTTTGCATGCCCGAACCGTCATGTGGTTACAAGGGGCGATCAGTATCTTCCATGCTAGTCGTGTTATCCTCGATATGTGTTTATTCACTATCACTCACGAGAAAGGGGTCGGTAATTGGAATGCCCAGTTCCATGCTCAAATCGAAAAGATAATTGCAAAAAAAACTCCCCCTAGTTTGTTGTTGGTATGGACGGCACCCGGGTATTCGGCTAGTTGTGGAGTGTGATTGATTGGTGGTGGGGGAGTCAAAACTTTACTTTTCTGTTTGGGAACCGCCTATAGTATGTGTAGCATGGAAGATGGTGAAAACTCTTGGTCATTGCGTTGACAATGAAAGCATGCCACCCAAAATTATTTATCTCTGTCTTCAAAGCTTGAGCAGAAATAAAAGTTCTCAGAATGACCTGGAAATTTACGGGGATTTTTTGTGGAATATATAAAAATACTGGCGCAAGAATCAACCGGAGGGGTGGAGCATGGAGCCCATAAGCCCACCAGGCGCGGGCCCCCTGGCCGCGCCTAGCAGGCATGTGGGGCCCACATTGCTCCACCGCCTCCAATTCCAGCTCTATTTAGTCCCTTCCGTCCGGGAAAAAAATCAAGGAGAAGAGTTCATCGCGTTTTACGATACGGAGGCGCCGCCACCTCCTGTTCTTCCTCTGGAGGGCACATCTGGAGTCCGTTCTGTGCTCTGGAGAGGGGAGATCGTCGCCATCGTCATCACAAACCTTCCTTCATCGCCAATTCCATGATGCTCTTCACCGTTCGTGATTAATCTCATTGTAGGCTTGCTAGAGGTGATGGGTTGGATGAGATCTAACATGTAATCAAGTTAGTTTTGACGGGGATTGATCCCTAGTATCCACTATGTTCTGAGATTGATGTTGCTACTACTTTGCTATGCTTAATGCTTGTCACTAGGGCCCGAGTGCCATGATTTCAGATGTGAACCTATTATGTTCTTGTCAATATATGTGTGTTCTTGATCCTATCTTGCTAGTTGTAGTCACCTACTATGTGTTATGACCCGGCAACCCCGGAGTGACAATAGCCGGAACCACTCCCGGAGATGACCATAGTATTGGGAGTTCATGTATTCACTAAGTGCTAATGCTTTGTTCCGGTTCTCTATTAAAAGGAGAACCTTAATATCCCGTAGTTTCCATTAGGACCCCGCTACCACGGGAGGGATCGACAATAGATGTCATGCAAGTTCTTTTCCCTAAGCACGTATGACTACATACGGAATACATGCCTACATTACATTGACGAACTGGAGCTAGTTACATATCTCTCCGTGTTATAACTGTTGCATGATGAATACCATCTGGCATAATCATCCATCACCGATCCAATGCCTACGAGTTTTTCCTACTGGTCCTTGCTGCGTTACTTTGCCGCTATTGCTGTCGCTGCTGCTACTGTTACCCTGTCGCTACTCCTGTCACTGCTATCACTGCTGCTACTGTTACTTTGCTGCTACTGGTTACTGTTGCTACTGTTGCTATCACACTACTCTGCTACTGATACTTTTCTGCAGATACTAAGTCTTTCAGGTGTGGTTGAATTGACAACTCAACTGCTAATACTTGAGAATATTCTTTGGCTTCCTCTTGTGTCGAATTAACAAATTTGGGTTGAATACTCTACCATCGAAAACTGTTGCGATCCCCTATACTTCTGGGTTATCAACCCTCCCTATAGAGGATCCACTTTAGGACTAGATCTATTGGTACCTCGCGGCATGGAGGATGGCTTGACAGCAGGCCTCCTCGAGGATCAAAATATCAGTCCCCCGTGAGTCCTCGTGATGCGCCTTGTCGAACGCCAAGACCCGCGGGGAACCATGCTTAAGCTCTAAGGGAAGGACCGCTTCCGCCCGTAGACGAGGAAGAAGGGGGTCTCACCGGTGGACTTAGTCGGAGTGGTGTGGATGGACTACTACACAGACTGCAGCTCCTCCAACGAACCCTTCCCTCAAGCCTCGAGCTTCTTCTTGAAGCTCCTTGTCTTGAGGCCCTTGAGAACCTCATCATTGGTGCACTCGTCCCGGTCGTTACTTCGCACGTGCGCCACATAAGCGTAGCATATCAGCATACGAAGGTTAGCACAATATGATCTAAAAAGGCCACTCGTGAATTCGGAGCCGTTGTTGGTAATGATGTGGTTGGGGACGCCGAATCAACACATGAGGCCCTTGATGAACTTGACGGCCGAGCCGGACGGGATGGTTTGCACCGGCTCCACCTATGTCCACTTGGTGAACTTGTCGACATCAATGTAGAGAAAACAATATCCTCTTGCCGCGCGGGGGAAAGGACCCAGTATGTCCAGCCCCCACACCGCGAAGGGCTATGAGAGCGGAATTGTCTGCATCCCTTACGCGGGTTGATGACTCTGCTTGGCGTGGAATTGGCAGGCCTTGCAGGACTGGACCAGTTCTGCAGTGTCGGGGAGCATGGTGGGCCAATAAAAATCATTGTAGAATACCTTACCAGCAAGGGTGCATGACGAGGATTGGTGGCCACAGTCCCCCCATGGTTGTTAGCAAGCAACTCATGCACCTGCCACTCGGAATTGCACCGCAGCACGACATCGTTGAGCCGCTTGCGGTATAACTCACTGTCCCACATGCAGTAGGCGGTGGACTGTCGGGCAACATGCTCCGCCTCCGCCTCCGCCTCCTCCGTGGGGAGGTTGCCATGAAGGAAGTAAGACTTGAACTCTGCAGCCCTACCGCCCTTCTGAGGTTCCAACACCAATAGTAGGCGGTCCGCTGAGTGTGGACCATAGTTCGACACGCTCGTCGGTGGGGTAGGACGCTACTCCTCATGAGGCAGCGTCACGCGGAAGGTGGGCGGCACGACTGACGGCCTGAGGATCCTTTCCTCGAAGACTCTGGGGCTCTGGCACTTGCGGGAGGTGCCCTCTTGGCCATGTTGTTGGCCTCCTTGTTGGCACTGCATGGAATGTGTTGCAGCTCCAGGCCAAGGAAACATTTTTCATGTTCGCGTACCTCCTCTAAGTAGGCTGCCATGTGCTCATCCTTGGGTTTGTAGATTTTGTTGGAGAAGTTAACGAGGAGCTGGGAGTCACCCTTGACAATGAGATGCTTGATGCTGAGGGAGGATGTGGCCTTGAGGTCGGCGATGAGGCCCTCATACTCCGCGATGTTGTTGGAGACCTTCTCATTGTGCCTGAAACACAGCTGGATTGTGTAGAACAATTTATCACCCATTGGTGATGTGAGCATGAAATCATCCCCCGTGCCCTGTCTGGAGAAGGCTCCGTCGAAGCACAGGGCCCGGGTGTTAGCGTCAAAATCGGCGGATCTGGGGTAGGTTGTCCCGAACTGTGGACCTTGGATCAATGGGTTGCACAATATGAAGGAGATAATATTTACCCAGGTTCGGGCCCTCTTGAGGAGTTAAGACCCTAGGTCCTGCTTGATTATATTGTTGGTGTACGAGGGTTACCGAATTGATCTACCTCGAGATCGTATAAGCTAAACCCTAGTTGAGTCAACCTGTCTATGCAGATGAAACCCTCTGGTTTATATAGACACCACGGATCCCTAGGGTTACGTACAGCCAACCTCCAGCTGGGGATAGATGCGCTGATCTAGCCTACTCAACTTGGATGACACGCTAGTCTTCGGAGCTTTCCTTGTTGAACACGAAGTCGTCATGCAGTCCGGTCTTCAATAATATGGCCCATATGGTCGGCCTCTAAGAGATGGGCTGACCAACCGAGGACCCCTTAATCTAGGACTACCTTAATAGCCCTCGAACTTGGATCCAACTTTGATGTACATGGTCTTCGACAGCTTCTTGCATCCAAAGTAATCGGCTTGCGAGGCGAGTTCCCCCCTCATATTCGACTGGTTTACGCTTGGTCATTTGGCGATGTTATGCCTTAAAAACATGCACTGGTTAATCAGAAGGCCAAAAGGCCCGAGTGTGAACAGTTCCTCCTCTGACAGTCTTTCTGACGAAAGGTCACAATAGCGAGTTACGACAAAAACTCGATTTGTAGCTCGAGGCTGCTTTCTCACGGGCACGTCTTGTCAACGTGAAGATCGTGCCCCAAATTTAAGGGGATACGGCTAATGGTGTGGGTAATCCCACATGCGTTCACTGATGCTGTCGTTTCGGGAAGTGGTCGGGCCTGTGGCGCATTAAACGGGAACCCTTGGCCTAGCGCTCCCCCATAAAAGGAAAGCGATCCACAGAGCCGCCACATGCATTCCACACTCGACACCCTCCCATTCTAGCTTCCAAGCACCCAGATCTAGTTCGCTTTCCGTCCTCTCCGAGCCATCCTCCCCCAAACCCAGCGATGGCCGGCTCAGGTTCTCATGGCAAGTGAGAGGTCTCATGCATCTCCGACCAGGACATCCGAGAACTGAAGGACGCCGACTATCTTTCGCCGGATATTGCTCACCTCGCGCCAGAGGAAGGCCAGGTGGTGCCCACTCCAAGGCCAGGCGAGAGAGTGGTGTTCGTCCCCCACTTCATACGGGGACTAGGCTTCCCACTCCACCCCTTCGTTAGGGGCCTAATGTTCTAGTATGGGTTAGATTTCCATGATCTTCCACCAAACTCAGTCATGCACATCTCTTCATTCATCATCCTCTGTGAGGCCTTCCTGCTGGTCCATACACACTTCGGCTTATGGCTCAAGACTTTCAACGTGAAGCCAAAGTGAGTCAGCAGTCAACACACTGACTGTGGCGGGACCGTGATCAGCAAGCTCCCACGGGTCGAATGGCTGGATGGTACTTTAATCGACACCATCAAGGCCTTGCAAAATGAGTGGTTTTGCATCACCGAGCCTCGGGAAGCAAGTTGGTCGGCACCTGCCAAGTTTAGATCTGGACCCCCCGAGAGGCTAACCTCGTGGGTGAAAAAGGGGCTCAACTAGGGATCATCCTCGGAGGTGAAAGCGTTGTAGAAGTGCATCGGGCAGATGGTGTTGGCAAATGTTGAGCTAAACGACATGGTTTAGGTCATGCTCCGCCACCGCATCCTTCCCTGCCAACGTCAGGACACTCCGATGTGGTCCTACAAGCTTGACGATCGTGGTAGCATGACCCAATTCTACCACACTAACCTCGAGAAGTTGTGGAAAGTGTTGTTCAAACCTCAACAAGAATGACCGACCGACGAGGAATACGTCGGCTTGGATGTTGATCACCCTCCCTTGGAGTTATAACCAAGCCTTTATTCTTTATTAAAGCTTTTAATATTTATCATGGATCTTATCTTTTCCCCCACCGTCCCTGCAGGGCTGGCTAGAAAAGGCCAGGAAAACAAACGACCCAGCCCCCCTGCCCAAGGACCCCAGGTCGCAATTGCTGACCATGATGGTGGTGGTGGCGCCATACACAACGCTAGAGAAAAAGGAGAAGAAGAAAAGGGAGACCCGCGGGGGTCTCCGCTCAAGGGTTCTTCCAGATACCAAGTCCAGAGACTCCCATGCCTCCTTTGTCTATGAGGAGGAGGAGGAGGCAGAGAATGGAGAGGAAAAGGATTCCCTCAAAACAAGAAAGAGGGCGGCATCGGAGGAGGCCAAGGAGGGCTTGCCTCTCTAGGTACTGAAGAGGCCGTGCAGAAGTAAGGTCATCCTGTCTGACGACAATCCATATTCCGATGAGGACTCTGAGGCCTTTGAGTGGGTTCCTCGAAGGACCTCCAGTGTCAAGCCCTCGGTCCAAAGGTACGGAATCTAAATTATATTCAATGAATTATACTGAGCTTTTGTTGGTAATCACATATGCTCCTTTCTCCGATGCAGCCCTACCTGTGAACTCCCGACGGACCAGGTCTCAGAGGGGAGTTTTCACCGTTGACCGAACTCGCGGAGAGCAGGCGCGCATCCCGCACTACTCTCCCTGAGTCATTAGACGAGGTTGCGGAGGTGATATCCCACCAAGCCCCTCCGAGCACGGTATCGAGGTGGTGATGGCCGAGGTAAATACCTCGGCCACCGAAGACCGAGAGGTCCCAGCCGAGGTTCATGCCTCGGTCACCAGGACCCAGGAGGTCGATCCCTTCCTGACAACGGGAGATGGAGGTTTGGATTCGTCCGAGCTTCCTCGAGATACGGCTCCAAGGGGCTCTCCTCCCCCGGCGTCTTCAATGTTACCTATAACGCCACATGTGATAGAACGGGTTGCGGTCGAGTGGACTAAAATGATGAAAGAGGCCCTATATAGCTCATCCATCGTCGATGAATATCGTACCCTTATGGGTGTAATTCTACAAAGCATCCAATCTGTTGATAGCGGACAGAAGGCGACCTTCATCGGTTTGCTGGCGGGCTTCGAGGTAAACCGATTAGTGTTAATTCTATTGATTAGGTTTTTACATGCCTTATAGGTATGATAGCCCCCGAGCCATGGGTGAGTTGAAAAACTTGCTCACGACTCAAAAGAAATCATGGTCTTTGAACAAAATTAGTCCGGGGACCCATGAACTATGACAGCTCAATAGGGTACTTCAGCCAAATATCCCAATCATGTTAGTTCTAATGCTTATCAATCCCTATTTTATCTTGCAGGCCTCGTCCTCGGCTGTCACTACCAATGCCCTTGAACTTGTCGAGCTTAACCGTAAACTCCAGGTTTTTTATGAGGAGCTCAGCCGACTTAATAGTCGGCTCAACGGGAAGCAAGGTAAGCTTCATCCATGTTGCTGATACCCTTGTTGTACTTTAGAAGTTTAGTGTTGTCTATATTTTCTATAAGACATCATAATTTTGATTATGTCAGCAGCTATGGACACGGAGTTGGAAAACCTCATGGCTGAATTGGAGAAGGACAAGCACGAGGCTGCCGCTCATAAGATGGTGGCGGAGCAGACCGCTGCCGAGCTAAACTCACTGAAGATCGAGAGCGGCGGGCACAAGGCTAGGGTGGACGAGGTCCAGCAGGAGCTACAGAAGGCGAGCTCTAAAAGTGATTCACTGGAACAAAAGTTCAAGGAACAAGCGACCGAGCTCTCCAAGTTGTCCTCCGAGCTCAAATCGGAGCAGGTAGAGAGGCGTTTCTTCGAAGAAGAAGTGCGCTAGGCCAAAAAGATTGCAGAGAGTAAGCCATAGTTACTGCAAGGTGCCTTTGGTGGAAATAGGTTTGCCTTTATTACACGGCTATGGCATTCCCCAAATGCCATTATGGACCTCCCGCGGAGTGCAGCACATGCAGCCAAGCTCTACGACGGGGATGCTAAGCGGAGGCTTTTGTGGGTGCAGTTCCAAGCTCCTGAGGCCAACCCCCTTCTTGTCAATCAAATGAAATAGCTTATGGAATTTCCCAGGATGGCGGAGCCGGCCATGAAGGACCTCTACATATGGTTGTGGCCTACCGAGCCTCTGCCGAGCAGTTACTATGGCTTAGTGCAGAAATTATATGATGTTGTGCCTCATCTCAAAGTCCTGAAGCGCTCTATCTGCATAGAGGGAGCTCGGATGGCTTTTGCGAGGACCATGATGCACTGGCCAGGGGTGAAACCCCTTATGATGGCAATCGCACCTCCGCCTCCTCGAAAGGAGCAGCAGCGAACCGAGCTTTACTTCTCTGCCCCGACGGAGGGTGCTCGGGTGATAGAAGCCTAGTGTTACAAAGATGTAATTTATGAGTACGGGTATTGTAGTGTCCCTTGGAACAATCTATCATTATGAAACTTGTCCCGATGTAATGCACTTTGAATTATTTTTTGACTCCTGTTCGTCCATTTAATCTGAATGTTTCCATTCATCGGCTTTAGGCCACATGTATAGACTACAAGGGGTGTTTCGACATCCGCACTGTCACCCTTAACCAATATATCGGTGTCGGAGGCGGTAGTGTGTGAAGGAAATGAGGCAATTAGACTATGCGGCTTTAGTGCTTTCACTTAGCCTTAGGAGCTTGAATGCGGGGGGCTAGCCCCCAGTTTTTTGTGGTAGTCGGATAAACCTGATTTGGAAATAGTTACCACAAGGTTCGTAAAGAAACAAACCCCTCCATATGACATGGCATAAAATCTCCATCGGTTTTTAGTACTTAAGCTCGGATTGCCGACTAGTTCTCGCTTATTATGACAATGAATTTTTGACTTTCTCCACTAAGGTATTTTTAGCCAGGCCAGCTGGGAACACAATCGCAGTGGTTCTCCCTTTACCCCTTTAGCCGAAATAGCAGAACATATGGGGGTAATCACAGGAGCGGGGCAACCCAACTATTGACCCAAGACATAATTCGGAACCAATGCATATAAAGCAATATCCAGGAAACCGAACACTGAAAAAGTAATGGCAGGATAGTGCTCGGGCGGTATTTATCCAAGCTCCCGGTCTATTAGTCAATCGCACTTGATATTTATTAAACAAATCTACCCTTCGACGCCAATGATCAGGACACACATATATATGTAAAGATGTCGTGAAAGAGTATATGAATAATATTTACTATAATTCATGGCCCAAGGCAGCTGTTACAGGGAACTATTGTTTTGGACAACATATTTCAAAGCAACTTTTTCTCCATGGCCTATCATGGGTGACTTGACATCTGCCCGGCTTCCACCTGCGTTGTTTCTCCTATACTTTTTAGAAGGGAGGGGTAATATCCATGAAAGGTGGTTGTTGTCGGCAGGCGGACCTTGAATAGAGGGTCTTGAGTAGATGTCGTGCTATAGATGAGCTTGACGCTTGAGAGATCCTTAACGGCATCTCGTTCTTGTGTGTGAAGATATTTGGACCGTAGTATGGTCGAACCGAACATACGATCCTTGGTGGTAGATCCCCACAGCTGCCCATGATATTTTGAGAATAAAATTGTGTCTATGAGGGACATACCTTCCGGGTGACCAGACCGTGCTATGGGGAGCATATCCCTATTTGTTTTAAGCCAGAGACGTCTCCGAGGGATCCGATTGAGCTCGAGATCACTTGCCCGCCTGTCGTGCCTCGATGGCAAGCTTGTTGCTTGATGCTTCATTGTTGTATTGGCATTCAGCTTCCAAGGCTCATGTATGCTCCTCAGTCCAGAGGGACCGTTTTGTATTGCCGTTGACGGTGATAACACCTCTGCGTCCAGGCATCTTGAGCTTTAGGTAGGCGTAATGAGGCACAACATTGAAGTGGGTGAATGTCGTGCGGCCGAGTAGTGCGTGATACCCGCTGCAGAAGGGGACGATGTCGAAGATCAAGTCTTCGCTGCAGAAGCTGTTGGGTGAGCCGAACACAACCTCCAATGTTACTGCGCAGAGTAGTGGGCTTCGATGCGTGGCTCACTCCTTTAAAGGTAGTGTTGCTAGGTTTGAACCTTGATGGGTCTATGCCCATCCTTTTCACAGTATTTGAGTAAATAAGGTTAAGGCTACTTCCTCCGTCCATGAGGACTCTACTGAGGTGATACTCGTCTATGGTGGGGTCTAGGACGAAGGCGGCCGACCCTCTATGACGGATACTGATCGGATGATCCCTACGATCGAAGGTGATCGGGCAAACCGACCATGGGTTGCATTTCGGGGCTATGGGCTCTACGGCGTATACCTCCCGAAGGGCTTGCTTCCTGTCCTTCTTTGGTATGTGAGTAACATATATCATATTTACTGATTTAACTTCTGGGGGAACTGTTTTTGGCCCCGGTGTTCGGTCCGCACGACTCTTCATCGTTTTTTCTTCGTGCGCCCTTGCCTTGTTCCTCGGCTGCTAGTTTGCCGACCTGTTTAAACACCCAACAATTTTGGTTGGTATGGGTAGCAGGGCCATTCCATAATTTTATCTAATGGATTTGCTCCATCCCTGTACCCTTTAAAAGGTTTCTTCCGTTGTCCGTGTTTTGAGGTGCGGAAGGCAACATTTACGAGTGTGTCCTTAGAGTCACCATTACGGTGTCGGCGTTTGATCTTGTTTCGCCTTGGCTTGCCGTTTCCATAGTGAACTTTAGAGGTGATAATTGCCCTTGCTCGCGCAAAAGCGGGTCACGAGGGAAGTGAGGGCGTACATTGTTCTCGGCCTGTCCTGGCTGAGCTAGCGAGCTAGCCATTCGTCTCGAATATTGTGTCTGAAGGAGGCTATTGCCTCCGCATCCAGACAGACCACTATCTGGTTCTTCTTGGATAGGAACCTATTCCAGAATTTTGTGGCCAACTCGCCCGCTTTTTGGATGATGTTGGTCAGGTCGGAGGAGTCCGGTGGCCGGACGTAGGTTCCCTAAAAATTAGACAAGAAGGCTTCTTCAAGCTCTTCCCAACTCCCGATAGAATCTCCGGGTAAGCTATTTAGCCAGTGCCATGCTGGCCCTTTTAGCTTTTGGGCCAGGTATTTGATGGCATGGAGGTCATGCCTTCTGGCCATATGGATGTGGAGAAGGAAATATTCTATCAACACGACAGGATCCATAGTCCCTCTTATTATTCTATGTTCACGGGTTTAAACCCTTCCAAGAATTGGTGCTGCATGACCTCGTCTGTGAAGCACAGTGGGTGAGCGGCGCCTCTCACTCGGGCTATGCTGTGCCGGAGATTGGTTGTTGGTTGTGTACAGTATGATTCTCGGTCTCTATTGCCGTGGGCAGGCCGAGGTTGTTCTCCATCCCTTCGAGTGGGAGAGTACCTTCTGGATCCGTAGAAGGATCTGTTGCAACCTCTTCTGTTGTCCAAGTCGTGATGTAGGTCGTGTCTACCCCAGGGCTGCACATGTTCCTTTCCTTTCATGCGGGGAGGCTCGGGTCTATACTCGGCTTCTCCGGCCGCTCTGTCGTGCCCTCGAGGTAGTCGATTGGGCTGGTCATACTGTGTGTGCCTCGGGAACACGGGCTCTAGGGCCTCTTCATAGAATTGAGGCTGCAGGCGCTAGCGTGGGTAGCTTTTGTTTTGAGCACGCCACTCGGTGCCATATCCTTCTTCAGCTACCAGTACTTTTGTCCATCTATTGTTGATAGTGTTTTATTCGGCTTGGAGCCGGTGTTGCTTTGCCTCCGGTAGCTATGAGCTGCTGCCTAAACCGTTCCTGGCCATCTAGGTCCTCGGGAACTTTGAAGTATTCGGCCTCCAAGTTGTCCTCCACGTCATCAGGAGGGAGGTAGTTGTCATTGTCTGACTCGTCGGGGTCATCGGGATCGGACTGGCCTTCGGGCTTGTTCGGAGTGGTTGCTCGGGAGCTCCGAGGGCACAGCTGTTGTCGGAGGGTGACCCCGGGTAGGCTAAAGAAGACAATACTACATTTCAAAAAACATCGGGGGAGTTCTCCCCGATACGCCATACCCCGCGAATCAACAAAGCCAACCAAAGGAGTAAAGACAGAAGACCGGCTGGCTGGAACCCGGCCGACTGAAACATGGCCAGCTGGAGCTTGGCCGGCTGGAACCCATCCGGCTGGAGACTGTGTGACTGTAAACATGTTCGGGTGGAGCCCAGCGAGAACAGCTGCAACGTCCCATCAGACAGGACGGGAGGACGCTGCAGCATGCATCACTGCGCCCCGACGGTCCAGTCTGTATCACTGCGCACCGGTCACCTCCAACAGTGAAGTTCGGCCATGCGGGCCCCTCACCCATCATTTCCAATAGTAAAAGTTAGGCCCCGTGGGCCCCCTTGTCCTCTGGGCACCCCTTTATAAGGTGATCCAGGGAGCCTGACCACGGGAAGAGACACAGAGACCCACACACAAACACACACACACACACACACGTATAGGGGGAGGATTCTCCCAAACCCCCCCCCCCCCTCCCCCCGTTCTCTCATTCCCCACTCTCCAGGAGAGGAGGAGAGCTCCCAGCCTCCTTCTTCTTCCTCCACAAAACTCAAAAAGCACCATGTACAACTATATATTCTCCATATACACCATACATGCGGGGTGTTATCTCCATGCGAGGGCCCCGAACCTGGGTAGACCACCACGTGATGTTGCCCAACCCATTCCGGATCTCCACTGCGGTCTTGCTCTCACCCCTTTAAGCCACCCCTCGCATCTATCCCAAAAATACCACGACGGTTGGCGCCCACCGTGAGGCATGCTGCTGCTGGAACTGCGGTCCGGGCAGAACCCTTTTCGTCATCATCGCCGTGGCGTGGCCGTCGTCTCTCTGATAGCGCTCGAGGGCTTGACATCGACACGCCCCTGAGGCGACCGCGCAGAGCTGCGCGTCCTCGTCACCGGCCTCACTTTCTTCGTCACCACCGTTGCCACACCGGCTGACCGTCACGATGTCCCGCGCCGGACCTCAACGTGCACTCCTCCCGGTCGTTGGCTTGCCGCCGATTGGCCGACCGTCGCAGTGTTGGATGGATTCGTGGCCGCGTACGGTGCTACTGCGTGGCTGGTTGGCCTAGGCCCCCCGCGTCCCACGCGGCCGCACCCTGGCACCGGCTCGTCGCTCCCACCCTCGCTATTCTCCCCCGCATCCAGCATGGCCGTCTCACAACGGTTGCCTCGCTCCTCGTCGCCCCGCGCGCCGCCTTCCGCGTGCTCGGTTGCGTCGCTCCCGTACCACTCCAACGTGGCGGCTCCATCCCTGCCATCGCGTCCCGTCAGCATGTTCTTGCCTCGCCCGCACCTCGCGCCCGGCTGTGCAGCCGTGGCCCTCCAACGCATCCAGGCGGCCCCGCATGCCTGTGCAGCCGCCTGGCTGTGCCCACTTCGACGCATCCCGCTCACCTCCGCGTGCTTTTTCGAACTCTGCGCCGCTCCGGCCGGCCCCGAGTGACACTCCGCGTTCGCACCGGCTGCTCTGCTCAGCCCCGAGCTTCGGCGCCGCCCCGGACGCCTGTCGGCCCCGCCTCGGCCGCCTGCAGCTGGCTCCGCCTCGGCCACCTGCAGCTGGCTCCGCCTCCACCCTCCGCGGTGTCGCCCCGACCGCTGCGGCCGGCTCCGCCTTGGCCGACTGCCGGTGCCACCTCGGCCGCCTGTCTACTCACCGTTGCAGTCGGCCCCGACCCACGCCGCCTAGCGCTCCCGCAGAGCGCTCCCGACCTACTCACCCGCCTCTGACGTTCGGCCACGCGTGCGCCGGCCCTGCATGCCGCCAGCTCCTTCCCGACCCTCCTGCAACGTCGCCCCGGCCGCTACAGCCGACTCCGCCCCGGCCGCCCCTTGCTGCGTGGATCTGATGGCTTCATCGTCCGTCTGCGTCGCCAGGGGCCACCCTGCTCCTCCCGCGCATCCCTGCTCCACCCGGTGCTTCCTGCGCGCGCTGGTCCCGCTCTCCATACGACCGCCTTGCCGCTAGCTGGCCTCGCGTGCGGCTTTGCACGTCAGACTGGCTCCGTCCTCCTGTGCGGCTGGTTCTCTACCTCGGACGTTCGCGCTCCCACTAGCCAAGGCCGGCTTCAGTGCCCCTTTCCGCCTCCACTCCGGCTGGCCACGACCGGTTGCGTTCCCCTCCGGCTGGCTGCGCCTCGCCTCGCGACCCGCCGCCTCTGCTCCTCCACGGTCGCCCGGTCGCGCCGCCAGCGCGTCGGCCTGGCCGTCTGCCCCATGGCTTTCCTCCTTGGGGCCGAACCCCCTTCACACGCCGCTTCCTTTGGCAGGATCACCGTGCCCGGCCGCCTTGCTGCCGACCAGCCTAGGACTCGCGTGCTCCGTCCTCCCCCGCGGCCGGCTGTGCTGCGCTTGTGGTCGGACAGCCGCATGCTTGCGCTCACTTGCCAGTTGTTAAATAAAGAAAAGGATGAGGGTCGTCTGCCCAAAAGAAAAGTCAAAGGAGTGGGCTGGCTGCAAAAGAAAAAGACCAAAATGACAGTTCTGGCGAAAAAGAAAAAACCAGGGCCAGTAGCGCCTGCCCGCCAACGTCGTCGCTCGGTCGGTTGGCCCGCCCACGTCGCGGTCGGGCCAGTCCGGCCGCCTACTTCGACACCAGGATGACCCGGTTGACCATCCACTCTGAAGTTCGGCCGTAGGGCCCGGCCGACTGCCATAGCCATCGACTGCCGAAGGCTCGACGGCCACACCTAGTGGGAGCGCCGGCGTGCTTCGCTCGCAGAAGGCCGCGCCGGCTGGCATCGACAACAACAACCTCGTCCGCACTAAAGCAATGTAAGCTCCCGTTCGTGCATCATCGCACCGTGCACAAAAGAAAATACCCTGAGCAACATTTGGGGGCCATCACTGCATTCATTTCAGCTACTTTGTTTCTCACCCGACGCCAACTAGTCTCGGCCCGGGTGCTGGCCGTTTAGCCAGATTCGTTCCTCCCCGCAGACGGAGCTAGTAGCGTCTACGTTACCAAAGGCCCACTCTTCGTCTCAGCTACAGACTGTATCGCGGTTGTCTGGCTAGCAAGAGCAAAAACTGGAGGTCACCTCGTGAACAACATCCGGGGAGAAAACGGTTTGGGCGAATCAGTGGTTTCCTTCGTGAAATTTATACCCGGTCGAGCCTGCTCCCGGAGTCAGAGTATTGTGTGCTCCCCTCTCGGCCCACTCTTCGTCTCAGCTAGAGACCGTATCGTGGCTCTCCGTCTAGCAAGAGCAAACGCCAAAGAGCCGAGGGGACACGAAATGACCCAAAAGGGCTCAGACGACATCGAGTCGTCATTTTACCCGCATAAAACTTGCGCGGCCAAAGTTACCTATTTGATAAATCTGCACTAACTAACTTTGTCTCTTGCACGATCACCTCCGTAGCGGACTAGCATTGCATGTCAGCTACCGGCTGCACACTGCTGGTTGTCGCCTGCACACTCGTCGATGCAGACTGCTGGCTACTGGCTGCAGACCGCTGGGTGCCGGCTGCAGACTGCCGATGGCTGGCTGCCGACTGCACCCGTTAGGCTGGACCCGTCCGGTTGCAGCCTGTCCGGTTGTCGGCTGGAAACCTGTCTGGCTGGATTCTCTCCGGCTGGAGCACATTCACTGAAAGACAGCTATGCCGGCTGTAGCCCGTAGACGGTCGCCATCAACACCCTTTTTGCTACACCAACAACAAGAAGCCTCCGCACGACTCTTCGAGTCACCCGGAGGCTATACCCAGTGGGTGCGCTGGCGCGCCCCCACTAGAAGAAAGCTACGCCGGCTGCAGCCCGCACCCGGTTGCCATCGGCAACCATTTTACTACATCAACAGCAAGAAGCCTCCGCACGACTCTTCGATTTGCCCGGAGGCTCGGAGGTTACACCCAGTGGGTGCGTCGGCACGCCCCCGCTGGAAGAAAGCCACGTCAGCCTGAGAACAGGGCACAAGAAAAAACAAGAGGAAAAAGATTTGGCCCGGCTGCCACACAGCCGCGCAGCCGGCCCGAATCTCGGAGGCTACACCCAGTGGGTGCGCTAGCGCGCCCCCACTAGAAGAAAGCCGATGTCGGCTGCAGTCGGTCGCCATCGGCAATCTCAGCCACGACAATGACAATGCTTCACGCGCAAGAGCCATCGAACTCCGCGTCCGCACATGGCAGTGCCCCGTGCACAAGAGCCAGTGGACTCCACGTCCACGCACGGCAGCGCTTCGCGTGCAAGAGCCGACGGACTCCGCGTCCACGCTTGCCAGTGCCCCATGCACAAGAGCCAGCGGACTTCGCGTCCGCACACGACAGCGCTTCACGCGCAAGAGCTACCGGACTCCGCGTCCGCGCATGGCAGTGCCCCGTGCACAAGAGCCAGCGGACTCCGCGTCTGCACAAGGCAGCGCTTCGCGCGCAAGAGCCACCGGACTCCGCGTCCGTGCATGGCAGTGCCCCGCGCACAAGATCCAGCGGACTCCGCGTCCGCACACGGCAGCGCTTCGCGTGCAAGGGCCGCCGGACTCCACGTACGCGCTTGGCAGTGCCCGCGCACAAGCCAGCGGACTCTGGGTCCGCACACGGCAGTGCTTCGCATGCAAGAACCGCCGGACCCCGTGTCTACGCTCGGCAGCGCTCCGCGCGCAAGAGCCGCGGAACCCCGCGTCCGCGCTTGGCAGTGCCCCGCGCACAAGAGCCAGCGGACTCCGCATCCGCACACGGCAACGCTTCAGGCGCAATAACCGACGAACTCCTCGTCCGCACCTGGCCGTGTCTCGACACCGTCATTTTCTGTGACAACAACTAAAAGCCTCCGCGCGACTCTTCGAGTCCCGTGGAAGCTCGGAGGCTACTATCGGGGGGATGACCCCCGGTAGGATAAAGAAGACAATACAACTTGTCAAAAAACATCAGGGGAGTTGTCCCCGATACGCCATACCCCGCGGATCAACAAAGACAATCGAAGGAGTAAAGACAGAAGGCCGGTCGGCTGGAACCCGATCGGGTTCCCAGCCGGCTGGAACCTGACCGGCTGGAACCCGACCGGTTAGAACCTGGCCGGCTGGAACCCGGCTGGCTGGAACAAGGCCGGCTGGAGCCTGGCCAGCTGGAACCCATCCGGCTGGAGACTGTTCGACTGGAAACCTGATGAGACGGTCGAGCTTCAACAACAAAGGCTGAAAATGGCAATTCTTCTCCAAGGTCAGCACGGCCTGAGCCGCCGTGATGTCATCCTAAGAATGGATAATCTCCGCGACCAGCTTCGTCTAGTGATGGGTTGATTCATCTGCATGTTGAACACAATGTTGAAGATCTACAATCGTCATTGGACGCTTGCAAGTCCCTCCAAAGTTTTTAACGAAACGCTCCTTGAGTTCTGCCCAAGTGTTGATGGAATTGCGTGGTAAATTTTTCAACCACGTGCGAGCCGGCTCCTCTAACATCATGGTGAAATACTTGGCGCAGACCGCATCACTAGCATCAAGCATGTCCATAGCCAGCTCGTAGCTCTCAACCCATGCCGCCGGCTCAAGATGTGGTGTATAATTGGGCACCTTACAAGTGCCCTTGAAGAGTTTGGGCATGCGCTTGTTGCGCAAAGCAAACCATAGGCAGGGGACACCTACGTTCCTTCCTCCCGATCCACCGTATGCGGGAGCCGGCTGGGCATAAGGTGGAACTATCTTACCCGCCAGCGCCACGACCGTCACTGCTTCAGCCTGTCGGGCAGCTCGTGCAGCGTTGACAAGATCCTGAGCATTCAATGTTGGCGGCTCGGGCGGGTTGACTTGAGGTTGATGTCCGTGACCGCCACTGGAAGCCGCCGAGGGATCATGTGGGAAGCTCTTCGTGTGGATGGCCTCTGGGGAGGAGTGCAGTCGATCACGACTATATGAAAATTGTGCGTGCTAGACCACGACCGTCTTCAGCATCTCAATGTTGTTTCTTGCTTTCACCTCAAGCGCAGTGTTTCCACGAATAGGCAGAGATTCCAAGTGGCGGTCGCAGCCAGCACGTTATCCACTAGGTTGGAGAAGTGACCTTGGCGTGTTTGGAAGTGTTGAGCCGCCTGCTTGATCAGTGGGGGTTGTGCCGGCTGCTGAACAACCTTGACCTGCGGATTAGTCTGACGGGGCGGGTTATGCTCCGCGCCAGGCGTATGCGGGCTACTAAATAAGTGAGTGGGGTTAAGATTGGCCGGGATACGACTCTGATGCCTCCTCTAATGCATTGCATCAGACGCGACTCGCTGACGCTCAAGCCGCCACGCCTCCATCTTCAAGCTCTCTACCTCTTCGTCAATCCAGGCCTGCTGATCCACCATCCGGGTCTTCTTAGCATCGATCTCACGTTGTATTTGAGCCATCTCCTCCCGAAGTTTGGCCAGTTCTGCATTGACTTCCTCCTGGTTATAGCCGTAACGACAACTGACATGAGTTTTGACATCTCAACCATCAGATTTGTCATGGCCTGGGCCGGCGTTTTTTCAGACCCGCTAGCTCCATTAGCGGTTGCCGCGTTTGGCTGATTTTGAGCCACCGTTGGCCCCGCCATGTAGATGGCGACTTGGCGTGGTGGTTCCTATGGCCCTTCAGAGATTGTCGCCTCAGGAAAGCCCCCAAGCCTTCCTTCATAGAGAGGACAAATTGAATCAGTATCTCTGATGGATGACTTGCCGTCTGAGTTGAAGGGGGTATCTCCACCAGCTTTCGGCTCGTCCGGGAGGCTAACCCCCTACGTAAAGCCGACGAAGATGTGACGCCGCCCGATCCGGCTCAGGGACCAATGTTCCGATCTTGCCGATGAAGACGTCAATCTTGCCGAAGGGGACCCGGTGACCTGATCCGATTGAACCGGCCTCGGTACCCCAACTTGAGTTGTCGATGTAGTATGTTTCGCAGCGGCTCGTAGTCATGAGAACGACCGCGTAGCTCCCGAACCATGGAAGGGCTCCCTTTGAGAACTCAACTCCACCGTGCATAAGCCCCACGGTGGACGCCAATTGTTGTGGTTTTGTCACGGCAGATGTCCTACTGAGAGGACTTAGTGATGGGGGCATCGCGACCATGTGGCGACTCAAAGGGGTTAATGGGGAGTGAGAGACGATTTTACCCAGGTTCGGCCCCTCTGATCGGGGTAAAAGCCTACATCCTGCTCTGTGTATATTGATGTGGAAATCGATTACAAGGGTGCAGATTCGCTTGACCTAGCTCTCGATTGGTGATAACTTAAGTCTATCATCCCTAGAGACTCACCTTTATATGTAGGTCGAGGCCCTAGGGCTACAAGAGTCCGGGTCACGTATGATTCGTGACTTGACATATCTCTAACTCGCCTTACTTATATCGCAAGGAAACTTCTTGAGACCATTCTTCTATATGGGTCATAAGTCGCCATCTTTGTGTCTTGGGCTACGGCCGGTTCTTCTGGCTCCGCCTCGTGCCTTCTGCTTCTTAAGTCATGGCCCATCTTGAACATGAATGTTGAGCCGCCATCAGCTTGATCCGACCTCTTAGGATGGGTCTCATGGCGGGATAATATCCCCAACAGATTCCATGCAACGCTCCGCTCGGGGTCACCGTCGCGGCCGTAGCCCGCCGACTAACTTCCACACCACATTTTCAGGGGGAGAGGAGGGATTGATCTCGTTGGTGGCAAGATATAGAGAGAGGGATTGGGGGATCGATGGTGATGCACAGATAGGGTTTCGCCCCATATCCGAGCCGCTGAAAGCACATATGCTCCCTTGGTGGTTTTGATAATTCATGACAACATACATTGTCTCTTGGACTAACACTTTTACCTAGTATTTTTCAGGAATAGTCCATAGAGAGCAATGGCAAAAGGATTATGTGGAGATGCCCCTTGATGCAAGAAAGGAATAAGATTGGCGCAAGCTTCAAGCTAGAAGACTCTTAATTTTTTATTTGTGAGAAATCACTTTTGAGACCATAGGAAAGCCAATACTATTAAAAGGGGGTGAGGTATTAAAATGAACTGGTTGCTCAAGTGCTCAGAGATAGCCACCAAAAATACTCAGTCATTTTCCCACATAACCATTCTGTCCAACGCCACATATACAAAATCGGTGCCACCAAGTTTCTCAATTCGACCCTACCAATTTTCATCTGAGACAGAACCCTAGCCAAATCAACCCAAACGGTGCAACCGAAACCGTGTTGGTGCTACCGAGTTTAGGTGACCAACTTTCTGTTGCCTCGGTACACAAAATATGAATTTCAGCATTTGGGTATCGGTGTCACCTAGTTGTGTCATCTGACCGTTAGCCACCTTTTCGGTGTCACCGAGTTGTGTATAACGGTTACACCAAGATTCAAAAGTTACTGCCTTTAGTGCAAGTCGATACCACCTAGTCCATGACTTTGGTGTCACCGAGTTTGTCACTTTAGGTGTAAGGGTTGGATTTTGGGGACTGCCTATATATACCCCTCCATCATCTCTCTTTCAAGAGAGAAGCACTCAGAACACACACTTCATTGCAAGATACATTTTTCTGGGAGAGAGCCACATGCTCATGTGTTGAGATCAAGGCATTCCAATCCAGTCATTTGAAACTTGATCTCTAGCCTCCCCAAGCTGCTTTCCACCAAATCAACCTCTCCTACCCATGACTATTATGTGAGAGAGTGCTTGTGTGTTGAGGAGACTATATTTAGAAGCACAAGAGTAAGGAGTTCATCGTTCTACCACATCTATTACCTTTTGAAGGGTGGTGCCTCCTAGATTGGTTAGGTGTCGCTTGGGAGACTCCTACTTCGTGTTGTGGAGTTCAACCAAGATGTTTGTAAGGTCATGAAGATCGCCTACTTCATGAAGATCTACCATGAGTGAGGCTAGTCCTCCGTGGACGGAGGCCGTGATGGAATAAATAAGTCTGCTTCTTCGTGGACCCCTTGTGGGTGGAGCCCTCCGTGGACTCTCACAGTCATTACCCTCTACGGGTTGAAGTCTCCACTAACATGGACGTATGATAGCGCCACCTATCGGAACCATGCCAAAAATCGCCGTGTCAACCTCTTTGCGTTTGATCTCCTAAACTCTACTCCTTTCTACATGTGCAGAGTCTTTACTTTTCCGCTTCCATATATGTTGACTAGCATGTGTAGGGTGTACTAGACTTGTTAGTATTGCTAAAATCTACGAGACATAAAATTGGGAAAAGGCAAGGATTTTAATCTTGTCAAGTAGTCTATTCACCCCCCTCTAGACACACCTTCTATTGATGCCACAATTGGTATCAGAGCAAGGTCTCCAAAACCTTGGTTTAATCACTGTTGGAGGAAGATGAATGTGACTAGTTCCGGGATTTTTGTTTGTAGAGTGCCTATTCTTGATGGGGAGTATTTTAGACAATGGAAAGATGAAATGCTTGATATATTTGATGAGTTCCATTTGCGCAAGTATGTTGAATATCCCTATGCGCCTCCCGTCGATCCCATACAACCTTCTCATGATGATGAAATTGATATGCTTGGTAATCTTAACATCCTTAATCTAATCATTAGAGGACTACCAATAAATGTGCTTAATCAAATGCAGAACTTTGAGTGTGTTCATACTTTGTGGAAAAACTTAGAGGAAAGATATCCAAATTATTCCTTGTAAAATCTTGATATCATTGCCTACAAATGCATTGCATTTCACAAAATAAAGCCGAGTGATCCTATTTTTGATAAATGTCTATTTGAGCTTCGTGACCTTATGCATGCTAAAGGAGATGCCATTACTATTAACAATATCATTGTTGAAGCCATTCGCATGCATAAATATGAACATTGTCTTAGTCAAAATTCTGATGAAACTCTTGTTTCTTATGATGAGGGAACTTCATCTGATGATGATTATGTGGAGCATGGCTACTACAATGAATATGAGGAGTTTGACATTGAGTATGAGAAGACCATGCAGAATCTTAGTCTTATGGTGAACCTTAGAGACTACATGGCCGGTGGAAAGGACTGGGTTCTCGACAGTGGATGCACCGATCACATGACCGGAGATAAAGACATGCTCCATGAGATTACACCAAACCGTGGACCTCGAAGGTACGTGACCTTTGGAGATAACTCCAAGGGTAAGGTAGTTGGTCTTGGTAAGGTGGCCGTATCTCATGATAGTTCCATTCAAAATGTCATGCTTATTGAATATTGGGTACAATCTTCTTTCTATATCTAGACTAGCAGGCTTTGGTTTCGATGTGCTATTTACAAGAGTTGACTGTCGAGTGTTTCATAGCGGCAACCATAACATTATCTTTACTGGTTTCCGTAGATGTGATCTATACATTGTCGATTTCACAAAGAAAACCAAACGCCGCACATGTCCTATTGGTAAATCTTCTAAAGGTTGGTTATGGCATGTAAGGTTAGGACATGTTGGTATGCGTAATCTTGACAAACTTATTAAAGGTGATCATATTCTTGGTGTTAAAGATGTTATATTTGACAAAGATAGACTTTGTAGTGCTTGTCAAGCAAGAAAGCAAGTTGGTGGAAATCATCCCGTGAAGAACATCATGACTACAAGAAGACCACTTGAGCTGCTTCACATGGATCTTTTTGGTCCCAATGCTTACAAGATCATCGGTGGAAATTCTTATGGTTTAGTCATTGTTGATGATTTTTCCAGATTTACATGGGTATTCTTCCTTGATGATAAGTTGCAAGTACAAAAGATCTTCAAGAACTTCGCTCGGAAAGCTCAAAATCTGTTAGAAGTGAAGATCAAGAAGGTTCAGAGCGACAACGGAACGGAGTTCAAGAACACGAGTGTGGATACCATTATTGATGAAGAGGGTATCACACATGAGTTCTTGGCGATGTACACACCTCAACAAAATGGAGTTGTTGAGAGGAAGAACCAGACTCTCATAGAGATGGCCAGAACGATGCTTGACGAATACAAGACTCCAATACACTTTTGGAAAGAAGCCGTGGAAACAGCTTTCCATGTCATAAATCGACTCTACCTACAGAAGCTTCTTGTTAAAATGGCATACGAGCTACTCACTGATAACAAACCCCAAGTTGGATACTTTCGAGTATTCCGATCTAAGTGTTATATTCTTGATAAGCATCATCACTCTAAATTTGCTCCTAAATCTTACGAAGGTTTCCTACTTGGTTACGGATCGAACTCTCACACTTACCGTGTCTACAACAACTTCACTCGGAAAGTTAAAGAGATGGTACATGTGAAGTTTGATGAGACTAATGGTTCGCAAGTCAAACAATTGCCAAATGATGTAGGAGATAAGGAACCTTCGGAAGCCATCCAAGATTTATCTATTGGCAAGATTCGTCCCATGGAGGTGAAGGAAATTACTTCATCAACTCAAGAGGAAACTCCTACTTTGCGTCAAGGCGAACCACAAAACGACATGGAAGCATCCACAAGCGGTACACGACATGATCAAGAAGAGGAAGAAGTACATCATGATGATCCATCTCAACCTTCCTCACCACCACCTCAAGGAGTTGACGACGTCAACGACAATGAGCAAGATGATGTTGATAAGAAGCTCCACCATCCAACAAGAAGAAGTTGTCAAGAGTTAGAGCAAGAGTGGACTGAGATCATCCATTGAATCAAATCTACAGTGACATAAAAACTGGGAGAACCACTCGCTCTAAATCTCGCTTAGCTAACTTTTGTGAGCATTATTATTTCATATCCAGCATTGAGACTTTGAAGGTTGAAGAAACCCTTCAAGACCCGGATTGGGTGAATGCCATGCACGAAGAGCTACACAACTTCGAGAGGAACAAAGTGTGGACACTTGTTGAAAAGCCCGAAGGCGAGCAAAACATCATTGGTGCAAGATGGGTGTTTCGTAACAAGCAAGATGAAGATGGACAAGTTGTACGCAACAAAGTGCGTCTCGTAGGCCAAGGATACACACAAGTCAAAGATATGGACTACGGTGAGACTTATGCGCCTGTTGCTAGACTTGAAGCCATTCACATTATTCTCGCTTATGCCACACCATGATATTACTCCTTACCAAATGGATATCAAAAGTGCTTTTCTAAATGGTGAAATTGAGGAGGAGGTTTATGTCAAACAACCTCCCGGATTTATGAACTCTAAAAAAGCTATTCATGTTTACAAACATTCTAAAGCTTTTTATGGTCTTAAACAAGCCCCTAGAGCTTGGTACAAATGCCTAACAAAGTTTCTCATTGAAAAGGGTTTTGAGATTGGTAAAATTGATGCAACCTTTTTCACTAAAAGAGTAAATGGAGAACTATTTGTATGTCAAATATATGTGGATGATATTATCTTTGGTTCTGCTAACCCACAATTTAGTGAGAAATTTGGAAGGTTGATGAGCAGTATGAGAAGTCTATGATGTGTGAGCTGAAATTCTTCCTTGGATTGCAAATCAAACAATCGAGAGAAGTTACGTTTATCTCTCAAACCAAGTACACCAAGGACCTAATCAAGAAGTTCAACATGCAAGAATGCAAAGGTATGAGAACCCCCATGCCTTCTAGTGGACATGTTGATCTCACTAAGGAGGACAAATGAGTTGATCAAAAGGTTTATCGATCAATGATTGGTTCATTGCTAGGCTTATGTGCCTCCCGTCCTGACATCATGTTGAGTGTTTTCATGTGTGCCTGATATCAAGCGGCATCTAGAGAGGTGATCTATTGGCTGTGAAAAGAATAGTGAGATACCTCATACATACACCAAACTTTGGCATATGGTATCTGCTACTTCTCAAACAACAGCGCCAGAAATTGACACGTTGATGGAGATTGGGCTTGCGTTGGTTTTTCCCTTGAAGAGGAAAGGGTGATGCAACACAGGAGCAGTAAGTATTTCCCTCAGTTTGAGAACCAAGGTATCGATCCAGAAGGAGGGTCTCGTCAATTCCAGAGTACTTGCGCAAACACAAACAAGCTTGCACCCAACGCTTCAAAGGGGTTGTCAATCCCTTCAAGATTGTTTGCAAAGTGAGATATCAAGGCGGAAAGTGAAACGAAGTAAAAAGTGAAAGGCTGAAAATATGGTGTGGAGTAGACCCGGGGGACATAGTGTTCACTAGAGGCTTCTCTCAAAATAGCAAATATCACGGTGGGTGAACAAATTACTGTCGAGCAATTGATAGAACCGCGCAAAGTCATGACGATATCTAAGGCAATGATCATACATATAGGCATCACGTCCAAGACAAGTAGACCGATACTTTCTGCATCTACTACTATTACTCCACACATCGACCGCTATCGAGCATGCATCTAGTGTATTGAGTTCATGACGAACAGAGTAACGCCTTAAGCAAGATGACATGATGTAGAGGGATAATCTCAAACCAATGATGAAAACCCCATATTTTGACCCTTGATGGCAACAACACGATGCATGCCTCGCTACCACTTCTGTCACTGGGTGAGGTCACCGCACGGTATGAACCCAAAACCAAGCATTTCTCCCATTGCAAGAATCATAGATCTAGTTGGCCAGACAAAACCCACAACTCGAAGAGAATTACAAGGATACGAAATCATACATAAGAGAGATCAGAAGAAACTCAAATAAGATTCATAAATAATCTGATCATAAATCCACAATTCATCGGATCACGACAAACACACCGCAAAAGAAGATTACATCGGATAGATCTCCATGAAGATCATGGAGATCTTTGTATTGAAGATCCAAGAGAGAGAAGAAGCCATCTAGATACTAACTATGGACCCGTAGGTCTATGGTGAACTACTCACGCATCATCGAAGAGGTCATGGTGTTGATGAAGAAGCCCTCCGTATCCGAATACCCCCTCCGAGAGGGCACCAGAATGTGCCCGAGATGGGATCTTGCGGAGACAGAAGCTTGTGGTGGCGGAAAAGTACTTTCGATGATCTCCTGATTTTTTTGGATTTTTAGGGAATATATAGGCGCAACCCCAAGGGTAGAGGCGTCCAGGGGGCCCACAAGCCTGTGGGCCGCGGCCTCCCCGTGGCCGTGGGGTGAGGGCTTGTGGGTCCACTAGGGCCCCCTGCCTTGGCTCTCAAGCTTCATGATCTTCTTCCGTTACAGAAAAAATCTTTTCGGGGATTTTCTTCCGTTTGGACTCCGTTTCAAAATCTCCTATGAAAGGGGTCAAAAACATGGGAAAAAACAAGAACTGGCACTTGGCACTGAGTTAATAAGTTAGTCCCAAAAAATATATAAAAGGTATGCAAAACATCCAAAGTTTGACAAGATAATAGCATGAAACCATAAAAAATTATCGATATGTTGGAGACATATCAAGCATCCCCAAGCTTAACTCCTGCTCGTCCTCGAGTAGGGAAGTGATAAAGAATGAATTTTTGATGTGGAATGCTACCTAGCATAGTTGTCCTTTGCAAATTCTTTCACGTGACATGAATGTTCAGATCCGTAAGATTCAAAACAATAGTTTGCTATTGACATGAAAACAATAATACTTCAAGCAAACTAGCAAGGTAATCATGAACTTTCAAAATAACACGGCCAAGGAAAGTTATCCCTACAAAATCATATAGTCTGGCTATGCTCCATCATCCTCACACAACTAATGTAAATCATGCACAACCCCGATATTGGCCAAGTAATTGTTTTCGCACTCTTACTTTCTCAAACTCTTTATAACTATCACGCAATACATGAGCGTGAGCCAGGGATATAGAACTATAAGTGGAATAGAGTGTGGTGGTGGTTGTGAGACAAAAAGGAGGAGATGGTCACATTGACTCGGCGTATCAAAAGGCTATGGAGATGCCCATTAATAGATATCAATGTGAATGAGTAGGGATTTCCATACAAGAGGTGCACTAGAGCTATAAGTATGTGAAAGCTCAAAAGAAAAACTAGTGGGTGTGCATCCAACTTGCTTGCTCACGAAGACCTAGGGCAATTTTGAGGAATCCCATCATTGGAATATACAAGCCAAGTTGTATAATGAAGATTCCCACTAGCATATGGTAGTGACAAAGCAAGAAGCTCGCAATCATGAAGAACATGGTGCTATTATGAAGCACAAGTGTGGAAAAAAGATAGTAGCATTGTCCCTTTTCTCTTTTTCTCTCTCATTTGGGCTCTTAGGCCTCTCTTTGGCCTCTTTTATTTATTTCCTCACATGGGACAATGCTCTAATAATGATGATCATCACACTTTTATTTACTCATAGCTCAAAGCTCACAATGATGACTCCATAGGAAATGCCTCCGGCAGTGTACCGGGATGTGCAACGATCTAGCATGGCGTATGATGTTGAAACATCTCGCTAGCTATCTTACGATCATGCAATGGCAATATGAGAGTGACGGCACAAGTCATGAGATATAAGTGAAGCACAAAGAGCAAAAGTATCTAGCTCAAAAGATATAAGTGAAGCACTATGAGCATTCTAGCAAAATCACAATGAGTGCATGTCTCTCTCTCAAAAAGGTGTGCAGAAAGGATGATTGTGACACAACAAAAAGAAAAGACTCCTAAGATACAAGACGCTCCAAGAAAAATGCATATCATGTGGTGAATAAAAATATAGCTCCAAGTAGTGTTACCCATGGATTGAGGACGAAGAGGGGATGCCTTCCCGGGGCATCCCCACGCTTAGGCTTTTTGGTGTCCTTGAATTTGGCCTGGGATGCCTTGGGCATCCCCAAGCTTGAGCTCTTTCCACTCCTTATCTCTTTGACCATGAGGACATCACCCAAAACTTGAAAAATTCACAACACAAAACTTAAACAGAAACTCGTGATAACATTAGCACAAGAAAACAAACTACCACTTCTTTTGGTACTGTGGCAAATTTTAATTCTATATATATTGGTGTTGGGCTACTGTATTCCCACTTTTCCATGGCTAGTACCCCCCCCCCCCCCCCCCCGATACTAACCATTGTTTCATCAAAACAAGCAACCAACTCAACAAAAACATAATCTGTCAAAAACAGACCAGTCTGTAGCAATCTGTATACTTTGTATACTTATGGTACCTCAACAAATCTGAACAATTACGACGGCCTGGGAAAAAGCATATCAACCAGCAACAAAAAGAATCAACTCAAAAGCTCTTTCTGAATAAAAATGAAAAATCATCTCGTGAGCGAAAAGTTTCTGTCTTTTTCCAGCAGGATCAAACAACCATTACCAAGACTAGTCATAAAGGTTTTACTTGGCTCAAACACAAAAGGAAACACAAAAAACACAATCACAACAGAATTGTGATGGTGTGGACGCAACAAAACAGAAAGAAAAAATATAAATTCATTGGGTTGCCTCCCAACAAGCGCTATTGTTTAACGCCCTTAGCTAGGCATAAAAGCGATAGAATCACGTATTGTCGTCTTTGGTGCTCAACCCATAAGTGGACCTCATCATGGATTCATAAGGCAATCTTATTTTCTTTCTTGGAAAGTGTTCCATGCCCTTCCTTAAAGGAAATTGAAATCTAATATTCCCTTCCTTCATATCGATGATAGCACCGATAGTCCTTAGGAAAGGTCTACCAAGAATAATAGGGCATGTAGGATTGCAATCAATGTCAAGCACAATGAAATCCACGGGTACATAGTTCCTATTTGCAATAATAAGAACATCATTGATCCTTCCCATGGGTTTCTTGATAGTAGAATCAACAAGATGCGAATTAAGAGAACACTCTTCAATCTCATTAAAACCCAGAACATCACATAAAGACTTTGGAATCGCAGAAACACTAGCACCCAAATCACACAAAGCATTGCATTCATAGTTTTTGATTCTGATTTTGATGGTAGGTTCCCACTCGTCATGAAGCTTTCTAGGGATAGAGACTTCCAATTCAAGTTTCTCCTCAAGAGATTATATCATAGCTTCGACGGTATGATCGGTAAAGGCCTTGTTTTGGCTATAAGCGTGTGGAGAGTTAAACATGGATTGCACCAAAGAAATGCATTCAATCAAGGAGCAACTATCATAATTGAACTCCTTGAAATCCACGGTAGTAATTTCATTAATACTCAAAGTTTTAACATCTTCTACTCCATTTTTAATGCTTTTAGCATCAAGATAGATGGACTCTGACTCATTGGGGCACTTTTCAACCAAAGTGGATTCATATCCAGCCCCATCACCATTAGGTTTGACACAAGAAAAGAAAGATTCAATGGGAGTCACACCAAGCACTTTAAGATCTCCGTGATTCTCATCACGAGAACACGCCTTTTTAAACCATTCATGTCTAGCACGAATTTGGGCGGTTCTTTCTTGGCTCTCAGTCATGGAAACACGCATAGCTTTCATAGTTTCATCCATGTTGATTTTGGGAGGAGCACCTCTAACTTTCAAAGCATCAACATCACTAGACATTCTATCAACACTCTTAGCGAAATCGTTAATTTTGAGTAGCTTTTCCTCTATGGACGCATTGAAAATCTTTTGAGAGTTGATGAACTCTTTGATATTACTCTCTAGATCGGAGGGTAATCTATTGTAATTTCCATGAGTATTGTTGTAGGAGTTGCCAAAATTATTAGAGGAGTTACTAGGAAAAGGCCTAGGAACATAGTTTCCTCTAAAACCATTGTTGTTGCCAAAGTTATTCCTACCAACAAAATTAACGTCCAAGCTAGCGTTGCTACTCTCAATCAAAGAAGACAAGGGCATATCATTAGGATCCAAGGGAGCACTTCTACTAGCAACCAAATTCATTAAATCATCCGTCTTAGCACTCAACGAGTTAATTTCCTCTATAGCGTGTACCTTTCAGTGTGCCACTGAGACTAGTTTGTCATGATGTTGTTTAGGAGCTTTGTGGCTTCCCCTAAAGTGATTTCCATGAACGTTCCACGTGAGGCGGAGTCCAAGATATTTCTAGAAGCGAAATTCAAGCGAGCGTAAAAGATTTGTATAATCATCCAAAGACTCAAGCCATGAGCGGGACAATTTCTAATCATTAATTTCATTCTCTCCCAAGATTGTGCAACATGTTCATTATCAAGTTGCTTGAAATTCATGATATCATTACGGAGAGAGATGATCTTAGCCGGCGGAAAATACTTGGATATATAAACATCTTTGCACTTATCCCAAGAATCGATACTATTTTTGGGCAAAGAAGAAAACCAAGTTTTTGCGTGATCTCGCAACGAGAAAGGAAAAAGCTTCAATTTAATCATGTCATTATCCACATCTCTCTTCGTTTGCATACCGAAAAGCTCAATGAATGTATTGAGATGGGATGCAACATCTTCACTAGGAAGGCCAGAGAATTGCTCTTTCATAACAAGATTCAGCAAAGCGGCATTGATTTCGTATGACTCCGCACTAGTGGCGGGAGCAATCGGAGTACTAATAAAATCATTATTATTAGTATTCGAGAAGTCACAAAGTTTGGTGTTTTCATTCATGGTGACTTCAGCAAGCAAGCAAGCACACAAGCAAACAAAGAGGAGGCGAGAAAAAGGGCGAACGAAAAAGGCAAATGAAAAAGGCAAATTGGTGAAGTGGGGGAGAGGAAAACGAGAGGCAACTGGCAAACAAAGTAAATGCAAGAGATGAGTTTGCGACACCTACTTGGATGAGTTCTTGACTTGATCTTCCTCCCCGGCAACGGCGCAAGAAATCCTTCTACTACTTCTCAAACAATAGCGCCAGAAATTGACACGTTGATGGAGATTGGGCTTGCGTTGGTTTTTCCCTTGAAGAGGAAAGGGTGATGCAGCACAGGAGCAGTAAGTATTTCCATCAGTTTGAGAACCAAGGTATCGATCCAGAAGGATGGTCTCATCAAGTCCAGAGTACCTGCGCAAACACAAACAAGCTTGCACCCAACGCTTCAAAGGGGTTGTCAATCCCTTCAAGATTGTTTGCAAAGTGAGATCTTAAGGCGGAAACTGCAACGAAGTAAAAAGTGTAAGGCTGAAAATATGGTGTGGAGTAGACTCGGGGGTCATAGTGTTCACTAGAGGCTTCTCTCAAAATAGCAAATACCACGGTGGGTGAACAAATTATTGTCGGGCAATTGATAGAACCGCGCGAAGTCATGACGATATCTAAGGCAATGATCATACATATAGGCATCACGTCCGAGACAAGTAGACCGATACTTTCTGCATCTACTACTATTACTCCACACATCAACCGCTATCCAACATGCATCTAGTGTATTGAGTTCATGACGAATAGAGTAACGCCTTAAGCAAGATGACATGATGTAGAGGGATAATCTCAAACCAATGATGAAAACCCCATCTTTTTACCCTTGATGGCAACAACATGATGTGTGCCTCGCTACCCCTTCTGTCACTGGGTGAGGTCACCGCACGGTATGAACCCAAATCCAAGCACTTCTCCCGTTGCAAGAATCATAGATCTAGTTGGCCAGACAAAACCCACTACTCTAAGAGAATTACAAGGATACGAAATGATGCATAAGAGAGATAAGAAGAAACTCAAATAAGATTCATAGATAATCTGATCATAAATCCACAATTCATTGGATCTCGACAAACACACCGCAAAAGAAGATTACATCGGATAGATCTCCATGAAGATCATGGAGAATTTTGTATTGAAGATCCAAGAGAGAGAAGAAGCCATCTAGATACTAACTATGGACCCGTAGGTCTATGGTGAACTACTCACGCATCATCGGAGAGGTCATGGTGTTGATGAAGAAGCCCTCCGTATCCGAATCCCCCTCCGGCAGGGCACCAAAACGTGCCCCAGATGGGATCTTGCGGCGACAGAAGCTTGCGGCAGCGGAAAAGTACTTTCGTGATCTCGTGATTTTTTTGGGATTTTTAGGGAATATATAGGCGCAACCCCTAGGGAAGAGGGCGTCCAGGGGGCCCACAAGCCTGTGGGCCGCCGCCTCCCCCTGGCCGCGGGGTGAGGGCTTGTGGGGCCCGTGGGGCCCCCTGCCTTGGCTCTCAAGCTTCGTGATCTTCTTCCGTTACGGAAAAAATCTTTTCGGGGATTTTCTTCCGTTTGGACTCTGTTTCAAAATCTCCTCTGAAAGGGGTCAAAAACATGGAAAAAAATTGGAACTAGCACTTGGCACTGAGTTAATAAGTTAGTCCCAAAAAATATATAAAAGGTACGCAAAACATCCAAAGTTTGATAAGATAATAGCATGAAACCATCAAAATTTATAGATACGTTGGAGATGTATCAGTATCCCAAGGGGTCTTCTTTTAATATTGTTGGCTATTCCGAATCGTACTATGTCGGAGACAAGGTTAATATAAAATCCACCTCGGGTACATGTTGATTTCTTGGGAGATCTCTTGTGCCTTGGTCATTCAAGAAACAAAACTCGGTATCTTTATCTACTGTCAAAGCAGAATACATTGTCCCTGGATCATGTTGTGCGCAATTACTATGGATGACTCAAACTCTTAAGGATTATGGCATTCATGTTAGAAAAATTCCATTGTTATGTGACAATGGAAGTGCTATTAAAATTGCCTATAATCTTGTGAAACATTCTCGAACAAAATATATCCAAGTACGACGTCATTTCATTCGTGATCATATTGGTAAAGGAGATATAGATCTCAAGCATGTTCGTACTGACAAACAATTAGCTGATATCTTTACCAAACCACTTGATGAGAAAGTGTTTTGTCACTTGAGGAGTGAGTTGAACATCAGTGATGCTTCAAACTTGAGCTAGACTCACTCGGATGTATGCAAGGGCATGAGCTTGATTGCCTATTCCATGATGTTGTTGATATGGCTATCTCATATCTTGGAAAACTATGCTCCCTTGTATTGCATCTAATATTTTGTAGGTACTTGGAAGAACTACATTTCACAAGATTGCAATCAACTCTCATCAAAAGCAATCTTGACATGGCCAAGTATCAACAACCCCTGCTTCGGATATGGAGGAAGAAGACAACAAAATAATATATTTGACTATGATTTGATGAATTTATTCACTCTTGGATATAGTATGGTATTCCTTGCATGACTAACCAATGTAGGTGAAAAAATTACAAGGATTGCTCCCAACTCAAGATGATTGGTAACCCACAAGTATAGGGGATCGCAACAGTTTTCGAGGGTAGAGTATTCAACCCAAATTTGTTGATTCGACACAAGGGGAAGCAAAAGAATATTCTCGAGTATTAGCAGTTGAGTTGTCAATTCAACCACACCTGAAAGACTTAGTATCTGCAGCAAAGTATCAGTAGCAAAGTAGTGTGATAGCAACAATAGCAATGGTAACAGTAGCAGTGACAGTAGTAGCGGCAAAGTAACGTAGCAAGAACGAGTAGGAAAAGACTCGTAGGCATTGGATCGGTGATGGATAATTATGCCGGATGGCATTCATCATGCAACAGTTATAACATGGAGAGATATGTAACTAGCTCCAGTTCATCAATGTAATGTAGGCATATATTCCGTATATAGTCATACGTGCTTATGAAAAGAACTTGCATGACATCTATTGTCCATCCCTCCCGTGGCAGCGGGGTCCTAATGGAAACTACGGGATATGAAGGTTCTCCTTTTAATAGAGAACCGGAACAAAGCATTAGCACTTAGTGAATACATGAACTCCTCATACTATGGTTATCTCTGGGAGTGGTTCCGGCTATTGTCACTCCGGGGTTGCCGGGTCATAACACATAGTAGGTGGCTACAACTTGCAAGATAGGATCAAGAACACACATATATTGACGAGAACATAATAGGTTCAGATCTGAAATCATGGCACTCGGGCCCTACTGACAAGCATTAAGCATGGCAAAGTAGTAGCAACATCAATCTCAGAACATAGTGGATACTAGGGATCAAAACTAACTTGATTACATGATAGATCTCATCCAACCCATCACCGTCCAGCAAGCCTACGATGAGATTACTCACGAACGGTGAAGAGCATCATGGAATTGGCGATGAAGGAAGGTTGGTGATGACGAAGGCGACGATCTCCCCTCTCCAGAGCGTAGAACGGACTCCAGATCTGCCCTCCGGAGGAAGAACAGGTTCGTAAAACGCGATGAACTCTTCTCCCTGATTCTTTTCCGGACGAAAGGGACTAAATAGAGCTGGCGTTGGAGGTGGCGGAGCCCCGAGGGCCCCACAAGCCTGTTAGGCACGGCCAGGGAGGCCCGCGCCTCCTAGGCTTGTGGGCTCCTCGCTCCACGTCTCCGGTTGATTCTTGCGCCAATATTTTTTATATATTCCACAAAAAATCCTCGTAAATTTCCAGGTCATTCCGAGAACTTTTATTTCTGCACAAAAACAACACCATGGCAATTCTGCTGAAAACAGCGTTAGTCCGGGTTAGTTCCATTCAAATCATGCAAATTAGAGTCCAAAACAAGGGCAAAAGAGTTTGGAAAAGTAGATACGATGGAGATGTATCAACTCCCCCAAGCTTAAAGCCTTGCTTGTCCTCAAGCAATTCAGTTAACAAACTGAAAGAGACAAAAGAAAAACTTTTACGAACTTTGTTTGATTTTGTTGTTGTAATTATGTCTAACTCATATTCACATTTTCAGCAAGATCATAAGCTAACCACATAAGCAATGACATTTAGGTCTCATGGCAAACTCATATCAATGGCATAATCAACTAGCGAGCAATACTAATAAGTTTCAAATGTCAACACTTCAATCAAAATAATCATGAAGCAATATGAACAGATGGTATCTCGCTAGCTCTTTTTAAGACCGCAAAACATAAATGCAGAGCACCTTCAAAGACCAAGGGCTGACTGAATATTGTAATTCATGGCAAAGAAGATCCAGTCACATTCATACTCAATAACAATTAATAGAAAATCATAAAAATGACGGAGGTGCTATCTAATTGGTGCTTTTAAAAGAAGAGGATGACTCAACAGAAACAAAAATAGATAGGCCCTTCACAGAGGGCAGCATTGATTTGTAGAGGTGCGAGAGCTCAAGCTTTTTAAAACAGAGATAAATAATTGTGGGTGGCATGCTTTCATTGTCAACGCAATGACCAAGAGTTTTCAACATCTTCCATGCTACACATGCTATAGGCAGTTCCCAAACAGAAAAGTAAAGTTTTGACTCCCTCACCACCGATCAATCACACTCCACGACTAGCCGAATCCTCGGGTGCCGTCCATACCAACAACAATCCAGGGGGAGTTTTGTTTGCCATTATCTTTTCGATTTGAGCATGGAACTGGGCATTCCAATTACCGGCCCCTTTCTCATGAATGATAGTGAATAAACACATATCGAGGATAACACGCCTAGCATGGAAGATACTGACCGCCCCTTGTCGCCACATGAGCGGTTCGGGCATGCAAAACAGATTATTACTTGAAGATTTAGAGAGTGGCACATGCAAATTTACTTGGAACGGCAGGTAGATACCGCATAGAGGTAGGTATGGCGGACTCATATGGAACAACTTTTGGTTTATGGAAGTGGATGCACAAGCAGTATTCCTGCTTAGTACAAGTGAAGGCTAGCAAAAGACTGGGAAGCGACCAACTAGAGAGCGACAACAATCATCAATATGCATAGAGATTAACCAACATTGAGTGCAAGCATGAGTAGGACATAAATCACCATAAACATGAATATCATAGAGGTTATGTTGATTTTGTTTCAACTACATGCGTAAACATGCGCCAAGTCAAGCCACTTGAGTCATTCAAAGGAGGATACCATCCTATCATACTACATCATAATCATCTTGAAATTCATGTTGGCATCCAAGACAAACCATTATAAGCTCCTAGCTAATTAAGCATGGCATTAGAAACTATGATCTCTAAGTTGTCATTGCAAACATGTTTATCTCACAACAAAGCTGAAATAGGAACGATGAGCTAGTCATATTTACAAAAACAAAATAGATCGAGTTCATACCAGCTTTTCCAGGCTCAGTCACTTCATCATATATCGTCATTATTGCCTTTCACTTGCACGACCGAATGATGTGAACAATAATAAGAGTGTTTGTGCTTGGACTAAGTTGGAATCTGCAAGCAAACACAAAGGAGAAGACAAAGTAACATGACTCTTTGACAGATAAACAGATATGCATGAGAGAGCCACTAAACATTGTAACCATGGTCTTCTACCTTGACCCAAAGAAAAAGAAAACTATTTACACGGGAAAGATCCCAACAAGCAAAAGAAGAACGAGAAATCTTTTTGGTTTTTTCTCAATCTAAACAAACACACGAGAAGAAAGCGAGAAAAAGAAATAAACTAGCATGGATGATACAATGGCAAGGTGTGAACACCGACTATCAAAGTGAAAGCGTGAGGAAGAATATAAAGTCGGTGAGGAACACGTACTCCCCCAAGCTTAGGCTTTTGGCCTAAGTTGGTTTATTGCCATGGCTGGAAGTAACCGTCTCCGGGGTACTTCAGAGTGTACTAAGGGTGCCACTGCTGTGTGAGCTCCTTTGGCTCCCACTGATAAACTGGCGTCTGGTACTCGACTGGTAGCTCGGGCACGGGCGCGTGTGGTGGTGCTATGCCCCAATATGCGTAGATGTCTGAGGGCATAATAATGTACCTGCCTAGATGAAGATTGAACAAAGAAGGAGCAGGCAAAGTAATAGTCTCACGAGTACCCTGGCTAAATGCCAGGTTATAAATCATCCTCTTATTTATATCTTTATCAAGAAAGTCATGGCGAACCATGCTATCATAATCTAGATATCTCTTAGGAAGAAGCATCTCTTCTTCCTCGTGCAGTCTAATAGGTATCTCAAAATGTCTTGCAAGACGGGTAGCATAGGTACCTCCATAAACAACGCCTTTAGAATGGTTCGTGTTCAACCGTTGAGCCACTATAGCGCCCAAGCTATAAGTTTTATCATTATAAAGAGCTTCGCGCAAGACCGCAAGATCTGGGGAGCTAAGGGCTCCAGCTTTCCCACGGCCAATCAAACATTTTCCCACGAATAGAGAGAAATTCCGAAGCACGGGAAAATGTATGCTAGCAACTCTAGCGCAAGATACTCCTCTCTCCTATCCTACGGCAATAGTATCAATGAAAGCCTCCAAGTCCCGTGGACGAGGTTCATGAATATCCCCAACATAAGGTAATTTGCAAACATTGCAAAAATCCTGAAGTGACATGCGTTGGGGATATCATATAACTTGAACTCAACCATAGGAGGACTCTTCCTTGGATAGAAGTTAAAGCTTTGCATGAAAATATTAGTGAGGAGGAGGTATTGTGGACACTTATCTTCAACAAATGCGGTAAGGCATGCGTTCTCCACCAAGTAATAAAAATCCTCATAAAGACCGGCGGCACGTAAGAACACATCGCTTGGCCACTCGCACGCTCGAACTTCTGCAACTCGGGGGACCGGATACTTGGGTTTCTTCTTCTCAATTCCATCATCCTTGGGGTCACGGCTTGAAGAGCCTCTTAGGAACCTCCTCATCTTTTCCTTTTCCTTTCTCTGAAAATTTCTGAAATTTTTGGTGACTCAAAGGAAAAGTGAACAAGGCTCAACAAAACTCATAGCAACTACTCCTACAAGTGCCTAGAGGCCATATCATGCATCAAAACTACTTGGGACCAGCTAAAATTAGCATGCAAAGCTCAAGAACAGGGTCACCAAGGAAGCAAAAATACGCAACGAACAAGGCACTAGAGCAAAAACTAATTGGACTAATGGAGGAGTCACATACCAAGGAACAATTCCCCCAAAACAGTTTGGTGAATGGGGCTTTGCACAAGGAGATCGAAAATCGCAGCAAGAAGAGCAAGAACACGGGTTTGAGCTGAAGAATGATATTTTCTAGAGGTAGGAGAAGGAGATGGGAGCTGGAATAAGTTTAGGGGGCACGTCGGGCCCACAAGCCTGGTAGACGCGGCCAGGGGGTGCCCGGACCTCCTGGGCTTGTGGCCCACTGGTGCATCCCCCTGACTAGCTCTCCGTCTCAGAATTTTTCAAAAATTCCAGAAAAAATCATACTTGATTTTCAGGGCATTCGGAGAAGTTTTATTTTCGGGACACTTTTCTATGGGACGGAAAAAGCAGAAAACAGGAGAAACTAAAGCTAAATCTATCATTTTTGTTCTAAACAACCGAAAGTAAAAGTTCAGAACACAGGGTTGTGACTCCTAGATTCATCCATCTCATGGTCATCAAAAGAAATCCGTCAATGAGGTTGATCAAGTCTATTTGACGAACTTGAACAGTCACTAGGTTACCTCAATGGGGATGTGCATATCCCCAACAAGCAAATCATACTTCATCTTAACAGTAGTTATAGGGCATTCAAAGCTCCCAATAAGAATCGATGAAGTTTTTTCAATAGCATTGATGCAATGTACTCGATATTATTTCTTCGGAAAGTGCATTGTATGCTCATTACCATTGATGTGGAAAGTTGCATTGCCTTTGTTGCAATCAATAACAGCCCCTGCAATGTTTAAAAAGGGTCTTCCAAGGATTACCGCCATGGCATCATCCTCGGGAATATCCAGAATAACAAAGTCTGTTAAGATAGTAACGTTAGCAACCACAACAGGCACATCTTCACAAATGTCGATAGGGAAAGCAGTTGATTTGTCGGCCATTTGTAAGGAGATTTCAGTGGGTGTCAACTTATCCAATTCAAGTCTATGATAAGAGAGAGAGGCATAACACTAACACCTGCTCCAAGATCGCATAAAGCAATTCTAATGTAGTTGCCTTTAATGGAGCAAGGTATAGTGGGCACTCCGAGATCACCTAGTTTCTTAGGAGTTCCACCCTTGAAGGTGTAATTAGCGTGCATGGTGGAAATCTCTACCTCATGTATCCTCCTCTTATTAGTCACAATATCCTTCATGTACTTAGCATTAGGAGATATTTTGAGCATATCTGTCAAACGCATTTGCAGAAAGACAGGTCTAATCATCTCAACAAATCGCTCAAAATCCTCATCATCCTTTTTCTTGGATGGTTTGGGAGAAAAGGGCATGGGTTTCTGAACCCATGGTTCCCTTTCTTTACCATGCTTCCTAGCAATAAAGTCGTTCTTATCATATCTCCTATTCTTAGGTTGTGGGTTATCAAGATCAACTAGTTCAATCCCCACATCCTTATCATTGCTAGGTTGAGCATCTTCATGAACATCACTATCGATATTATCATTAGGCTCATGTTCATCACCAGATTGTGTTTCGGCATCAGAAACAGAGACATCGTTTGGATTCTCAGGTGTAACAGCAACTGGGTTACTAGCATGCAAGTTCCTATCATCTTTCTTTTTCTTCCCAGGAAGGCTAGGTGCCTTGGTGCTAACTCCTTGAGAATCTTGTTCAATCCTCTTAGGATGACCCTCAAGATACAAAGGTTCCTGGGTCATTCTACCACCTCTAGTGACGACTCTGACAGAATTGTCATTCAACTCATTGAGCAAGTCATTTTGAGCCTTAAGTACTTGTTCTACTTGAGTAGTAACCATAGAGGCATGTTTACTCAAAAGCTTAAGATAATTGACGTTTCTGTCCACACAAGCACTTAAATGACTAAGCATACCAGCATTCTGTTCCAATTGTCTGCTAACATAATCATTGAAACTTTGTTGTTTGGCAACAAAGTTATCAAATTCATCTAGGCATAAGCTGGCAGGTTTATCAAAAGGAATATCACTCTCATTGAATCTACGAAGAGAATTTACCTCTACTACGTGTGTCGGGTTATCAAGACCATGGATCTCTTCGATAGGTGGTAGATTTTTGACATCTTCAGATTTAATGCCTTTCTCTTTCATAGATTTCTTAGCTTCTTACATATCTTCAGGACTGAGGAATAGGATAACTCTTTTCTTTGGAGTTAGCTTCGGAGGTGGTTCGGGAATAGTCCAAGCATTCTCATTGCACAAGATATTATTCAATAAAATCTCAGCTTGTTCCATGCTAGCACTCCCCGACAACGACACTAGAAGAATGGTGTTGACGAGTCCCTGACTTGATGCCTTCGCGAGAACAGAGCCAGAACTGCTCCCAGTTGCTCAACAATTAGCAATTGTCTTGCAATTGCCCACCAGCGCGTGGGTTCACGGCAGTTTTCGAGGGTAGAGTATTCGACCCAAATTTGTTGGTTAGCCAGACAGGAGGTGAGAGGATACTCTCGAGTATTAGTAGCTGAATGTGTCAGAGTCAACCACACCTGAAAGATTAGTATCTGCAAGCAAAGTATCAGCAGCAAAGTAGGATGATAACAATGGTGTCAGAAACGATCTGTTGACGGCAGACTATTCCTAACTGTCGTATCAATGGTGCCAGAAGTTGCCCGTTGACGGAAATTGTCTTTTTCCCGTCAACGTCGTGCGAACCAGAATTGTAGCAGGTAGCAGTACTGTAACGAGTAACAGCAGTGGCAAGGAACATCAGTAGTGACAGCAGTAGCAAGTAGCAACAGTAGCAAGTAGCAGCAGTAGTGGGACAAACTCGTAGGCAATGGGTCGGTGATTTGTTTGGATGATATTCATCATGCGACAGTTATAACACAGAGAGATATGTGTCTAGCTCCGGTTTGTCAATGTGATGTAGGCATGCATTCCGTGTGTAGTCATACGTGCTTAGGGAAAAGAACTTGCATGACATCTATTGTCCATCCCTCCGGTGGCAGCGGGGTCCAAAAGGATACTACGGGATATTAAGGTTCTCATTTTAATAAAGAACCGGAACAACGCATTAGCACTTGATGAACACATGAACTCCTCAAACTATGGTCATCACCGGGAGTGGTTCCGGTTATTGCCACTCCGGGGTTGCCGGGTCATAACACATAGTAGGTAACTACAACTTGCAAGATCGGATCTAAAACACACATATATTGGTGACAACATAATAATTTCAGATCTGAAATCATGGCACTCGGGCCCTAGTGACAAGCATTAAGCATGGCAAAGTAGTAGCAACATCAATCTCATAACATAGTGGATACTAGGGATCAATCCCCATCAAAACTAACTCGATTACATGATAGATCTCATCCTACTCATCACCGCCCAGCGAGCCTACGAATAGATTACTCACGAACTATGAAGAGCTTCATGGAATTGGAGAGGGAAGAAGGTTGATGATGACGATGGCGACGATTTCCCCTCTCCGGAGCCCAAAACGGACTCCAGATCTATCCTCCAGATGAAGAACAGGATGTGGCGGCGCCTCCGTATCGCAAATGCGATGAAATCTTCTCTTCTGATTTTTTTCCGGGGCGAAAGTGGATTTTTAGAGCTGAGTTTGGGGGCGGCAGAGCCACGTGGGCCCCACAAGCTTGGTTGCCGCGGCCAGGGGCGTGGCCGCGGCAACAGGGGTTGTGGCCCACCCCCTCCGGTGGATCTTTGTGCATGTATTTTTCATATTTTCCAGAAAAATTCTCCATCAATTTTCAGGATGTTCCGAGAACTTTCATTTCTGCACAAAAACAACACCATGGCAATTCTGCTAAAAACAGCGTCAGTCCGGGTTAGTACCATTCAAATCATGCAAATTAGAGTCCAAAACAAGGGCAAAAGAGTTTGGAAAAGTAGATACGATGGAGACGTATCAAACTCCCCCAAGCTTAAAACCTTGCTTGTCCTCAAGCAACTCAGTTGACAAACTGAAAGAGAAAGAAAAACTTTGACAAACTCTGTTTGATCTTGTTGTTGCAACTATGTCTAACTCGTAACCAGAATTTCAGCAAGATCACAAGTTAACCACATAAGAAAGTGACACAAAGGTCTCACGGTAAACTAATATCAATGGCATATTCAGCTAGCGAGCAAATAATAATGAGTTTCAGATACCAACAATTCAATCAAAATAGGCATGAAGCAATATGAATAGGTGGTATCTCGCTAGCTCTTTTTGAGACCGAAAACATAAATGCAGAGCACTTTCAAAGATCAAGGGCTGACTAAACATTGTAATTCATAGCAACGAAGATCCAGTCATAGTCATACTCAATATCGATCAAAAGCAAAGCATAAAAATGACAGAGGTGCTCTCTAATTGGTGCTTATATAAGAAGAGGATGACTCAACAGGAAAATAAATAGACAGGCCCTTCGCAGAGGGAAGCATTGATTTGCAGAGGTGCCAGAGCTCAAGCTTTGAAAACAGGGATAATAATTTTGGGTGGCATGCTTTCATTGTCAACGCAATGACCAAGAGTTCTCAATATCTTCCACGCTACTCATGCTATAGGCGGTTCCCAAACAGAAAAGTAAAGTTTTAACTCCCCCACCATCAATCAATCGCACTCCACGGCTAGCCGAATCCTTGGGTACCGTCCATACTAACATCAATCCGGGGGAGTCTTGTTTTACAGTTATGTTTTCGATTTTAGCGTGGAACTGGGCATTCCAAATACCGGCCCCTTTCTCGTGAATGACAATGAATAAACACATGTCGAGGATAACACGCCTAACATGGAAGATACCAATAGCCCTTTGTCACCACATGAGCAGTTCAGGCATGCAAAACAGATTATTTCTTGAAGGTTTAGAGAATGGCACATGAAAATTTACTTGGAACGGCAGGTAAATACCGCAAATAGGTAGGTACGATGGACTCTCATGGAAAAACTTTTGGGTTTATGGAAGTGGATGCACAAGCAGTATTCCGCTTAGTACAAGTGAAGGCTAGCAAAAGACTAGGAAGCGACCAACTAGAGAGAGACAACAGTCATCAAGATGCAATGGGTTTGACTAACATGGAATGCAAGCATGAACAGGATATAAATCACCATGAACAAGAACATCATAGAGGCTATGTTGATTTTGTTTCAACTACATGCATGGACATGCGCCAAGTCAAGCCACTTGAATCATTCAAAGGAGAATACCATCCTATCATACTACATCATAATCATCTCAAAATCCATGTTGGCATTCAAGATAAACCATTATAAGCTCCTAGCTAAATAAGCATGGCATCAGAAACTATGATCTCTAAGTTGTCATTGCAAACATGGTTCTCTCACAACAAAGCTGAATCTGGAACGACAAGCTAGTCATATTTACAAAAACAAAATAGATAGGGTTCATACCAGCTTTTCCAGTCTCAGTCACTTCATCATATATCATCATTATTGCCTTTCACTTGCACGATCGAATGATGTGAACAATAATAAGAGTGCTCGTGCATTGGACTAAGCTGAATCTGTAGGCAAACACAAAGGAGAAGACAAAGTAATATGGCTCTTTGAAAGCTAAACATGTATGCATGCAAGAGCCACTAAACATTGTAACCAATATCTTCTACCTTGACCCAAAGAAAAAGAAAACTATTTACACGGGAAAGCTCCCAACAAGCAAAAAGAAGAAAGGAAAATCTTTTTGGGTTTTCTCAAAAGGACACAAAAACAAGAAAACAAGAAAACGAAAATAAACTAGCATGGATAATACAGTGGCAAAGTGTAAACACCGGCTAAGAAAGTAAAAGCATAAGCATGAATGTAAGGTCGGTAAGAACACGTACTCCCCCAAGCTTAGGCTTTTGGCCTAGCTTGGTCTACTCCCAAGGACGGTCTTGGCGAAACCCAAAATCATAATCGGGGTTATACGGGAGCGTTGCAGCCACTGCCTGAATAGCTGCCTCACGAAGACGAGCAGCCGTCGCCACCCTCTCATACTCCTCTGCCTCTCCTATGGTTATGTAGTATCTCTGTTTTACCTGAAAGTCAAAAAAGCAGGAGCAGGAAGGGTAATATGGAAGACACGTTGCTAGTTAAATATCAATCGGAATAGGAGGGATTCATCATCCCTCTCAAGAAACTGGTAGCATGTCAAAGCGACGCGGTCAAGGAAAGCTGTATGGAGCGGGGGATCTCCTGCGCGGATGGGTACTCCAAGAAATTTGCTATGCGAGTGGCATAGATGCCGCCAAAGAAATCTCCCTCAATAGCGTTCTTATTCAGCCTCCTTGCTATAATAGCTCCCATGTTGAAGCTTTTGTCACCCGTAACTGCGCTCTTAAGGATACTAAGCTTGGATGCGCATAGGTGACAATGTTCAACCTTACCGTTAATGCACCTACCTATGAAGAGGGAAAGTAGTGCAAGGCAGGGAAATGAATGCTTCCTATGGTAGCTTGCGTGATGTCTCTAGTTTCTCCAACAAATATACTAGAGAAAAAATCTCTAACCGAAGATTTAGCAGGATCTTTAAGATTACCCCCATCGGGTATTTTGCAAATCCTATTGAAATCCTCCAAATCCATGGCATAGGATTTATCATATAAATCAAACAGTATGGATGAGTCACGGCCAACTGAAAATTTAAATCTACACACGAAAGAGGCAGTGTGCATAGCATACTGTTCACATTTATCTGAGAGGAATTCTTCTAACCCGGCATTGCGGACAAGTGTATCAAACTCATCCTTGAAGCCTGCTTCGATCATGAACTCATCGGAAGGCCATTCACATGGTTGTACCGGTGCGTCCCTTAGTTGATAAGGATCGGGCTCCCGAAAAGAAAGACGGGGACCCTTCTTACTTGAGGAACCACCATGAAACTTCCTCCTGAACATAATTTCTCTTTAGGTGGTCTTTAGAGGCATCGGTAAGTCCGTTATAGAAGATATCAAGTATCTCGTTCTTCTTAAGAGGGTGATCAGGCAAAGCATTCTGTAGCTGGACGAGCCTCCCCCAAGCTTGTGGGAGACTCTCTTCTTTGAGTTGAGCAAAGTTGTATATTTCCTGCAAGGCAGCTTGCTTCTTATGGGCAGGGAAATATTTCTCACAGAAGTAATAGACCATATCCTGGGGACTACTCACACATCCAGGAGCAAGAGAAGCGAACCAGGCTTTAGCGTCATCCTTTAGAGAGAAAGGAAACAACTAAAGGATATAGTAGTGGCGGATCTTCTCCTCACCAGTGAAAAGGGTAGCTATATCGTGTAGTTTGTTAAGATGGGCTGCGACCGTCTCAGACTCATAACCGTGGAAAGGATCACATTCGACTAGAGAGATTATCTCAGGATCGACAGAGAATTCATAATCCTTATCGGTGATAGATATAGGTGAAGTGGCAAACTTCGGGTCGTATTTCATCCTAGCTTTTAGAGATTTTTCCTGCCACTTGAGAAGTAATTTCTCAGCGTCATAGGCATCCTTACATGCAAGAAAATCGTCAGCTATCTCTCCCTCCATAACGTAACCCTCAGGTATATCAGGCAACTCATATCTAGGAGAGCTAGATCTAACAGGAGCAAAAGGAGGTTCTATCTCAATAGTATCGGCAGTTTCAGAAGCATCACGAGCATTGGCAGTAACTCCAGCAATATGAGCATCAAGGAATACCCCAAGTGGCACATCAGGCAAAGTAGTATCTCTAGCAGTATCAAGCATAGCATCATCAGGCAAAATAGCATCTCTAGCATCATTAGGCAAAGCAGTATCAAGCATAGCATCATGGATAGCAGTATCAGGCATAGCATCTCTAGCAGTATCAGGCATAGTAGCATCATAAGCATCATCAAGCACAGGCGACATATCAAGATTTCTAGCAGGAGGTGATGTCGCAAACTTACTCATAACTGAATGTGAATCAAGTGCAGAGCTAGATGGCAGTTCCTTACCTCCCCTCGTAGTTGAGGGCAAGACTTTAGTTTTTGGATCCTTCAGATTCTTCATAGTGATCAGCAGATATAAATCCCAAGTGACTCAGAGAATATAGCAATACCTCCCCGGCAACGGCGCCAGAAAAATGCTGCTAGCACTCCCCGCCAACGACACTAGAAGAATGTTGTTGAGAGTCCCTGACTTGATGCCTTCACGACAACAGAGCCAGAACTGCTCTGAGTTGCTCAACAATTAGCAATTGTCTTGCAATGGCCCACCAGCGCGTGGGTTCGCGGCAGTTTTTGAGGGTAGAGTACTCGACCCAAATTTGTTGGTTATCCAGACAGGAGGTGAGAGGATACTCTCGAGTATTAGCAGCTGAATGTGTCAGATTCAACCACACCTGAAAGATTAGTATCTGCAAGCAAAGTATCAGCACCAAAGTAGGATGATAACAACGGTGTCAGAAACGATTTGTTGACGGTAGACTATTCCTAACTGTCGTATCAATGGCGCCAGAAGTTGCCCGTTGACGGAAATTTTCTTTTTCCCGTCAACGTCGTGCGAACCAGAATTGTAGCAGGTAGTAGCAGCGTAACGAGTAACAGCAGTGGCAAGGAACAGCAGTAGTGACAGCAGTAGCAAGTAGCAACAGTAGCAAGTAGCAGCAGCAGTGGGACAAACTCGTAGGCAATGGGTCGGTGATTTGTTTGGATGATATTCATCATGCAATAGTTATAACACGGAGAGATATGTGGCTAGCTCCCGTTCGTCAATGTGATGTAGGCATGCATTCCGTGTGTAGTCATACGTGCTTAGGGAAAAGAACTTGCATGACATCTATTGTCCATCCCTCCCATGGCAGCAGGGTCCAAAAGGATACTACGGGATATTAAGGTTCTCCTTTTAATAAAGAACCGGAACAACGCATTAGCACTTGGTGAACACATGAACTCCTCAAACTATGGTCATCACCGGGAGTGGTTCCGGTTATTGTCACTCCGGGGTTGCCGGGTCATAACACATAGTAGGTAACTACAACTTGCAAGATCGGATCTAAAACACACATATATTGGTGACAACATAATAATTTCAGATCTGAAATCATGGCACTTGGGCCCTAGTGACAAGCATTAAGCATGGCAAAGTAGTAGCAACATCAACCTCAGAACATAGTGGATACTAGGGATCAATCCCCGTCAAAACAAACTCGATTACATGATAGATCTCATCCTACTCATCACCGCCCAGCGAGCCTACGAATAGATTACTCACGAACGATGAAGAGCTTCATGGAATTGGAGAGGGAAGAAGGTTGATGATGACTATGGTGACGATTTCCCCTCTCTGGAGCCCAAAACGGACTCCAGATATGTCCTCCAAATGAAGAACGGGATGTGGCGGCGCCTCCGTAACGCAAACGCGTTGAAATCTTCTCTTCTGATTTTTTTCGGGGCAAAAGTGAATTTATAGAGCTGAGTTTGGGGGCGGTAGAGCCATGTGGGCCCCACAAGCTTGGTTGCCATGGCCAGGGGGGTGGCCGCGGCAACAAGGCTTATGGCCCACTGGCCCATCCCTTCCATTGGATCTTTGCGCAGGTATTTTTCATATTTTCCAGAAAAATTCTCCATAAATTTTCAGGACGTTCCGAGAACTTTCATTTCTGCACAAAAACAACACCATGGCAATTCTACTGAAAACAGCGTTAGTCCGGATTAATTCCATTCAAATCATGCAAATTAGAGTCCAAAACAAGGGCAAAAGAGTTTGGAAAAGTAGATATGATGGAGGCGTATCATTCCACAGTTTGTTCCCTGAAAACACAACCAGCACAACTATCTAGGTGGTCCCTAGAAGCATCGGTTAGTCCATTATAGAAGATATCAAGTATTTCATTCTTCTCAAGAGGGTGATCACGCAAAGCATTCAGTAGCTGGACAAGCCTCCCCCAAGCTTGTGCGAGACTCTCTTCTTCAACTTGCACAAAGTTATATATTTCCTGCAAGGCTTCTTGTTTCTTATGGGCAGGAAAATATTTCTCAGAGAAGTAGTAGATTATATCCTGGGGACTACGCACACAACCAGGAGCAAGAGAAGTGAACCAAGTCTTAGCATCATCCTTTAGCGAGAAAGGAAACAACTTAAGGATATAGTAGTGGCGGATCTTTTCCTCACTCGTGAATAGGGTGGCTATATCGTGCGACTTAGTAAGATGTGCTTCAACCAATTCAGCCTCATAACCATGAAAAGGATCAGATTCGACCAAAGTGATTAACTCAGGGTCGACAAAGAATTCATAATCCTTATCGGTCACAAAGATAGGCGAAGTAGCAAACTTCGGGTCGTATTTCATCCTAGCGTTCAGAGATTTTTCTTTCCACTTGCGCAGTAATTTCTCAAGATCATAGCTATCCTTACAAGCAAGAAAGTCCTCAGCTATCTCTCCCTCCATAACATAACCCTCATGTATATCAGGCAATTCATATCTAGGAGAGCTAGTTCTAACAGGTGAAATAGCAGGTTCTACTTCAATAATCTCAGCAGTTTCAGAAGTATCATCACATTCAGCACCAACTCTAGCAATTTGTGCATCAAGAAATGCACCTAGTGGCAAAGCAGTATCAAGCAAAGCATCGTCACAAGTATCATGGATAGCAGAAGTAGCATCATCAAGCACATGCGACATATCAGAATTTCTAGCAGGTGGTGGTGTCGCAAACTTACTCATAACTGAAGGTGAATCAAGTGCAGAGCTAGATGGCAGTTCCTTACCTGTCCTCGTAGTTGAGGGCAAGACTTTAGTTTTTGGATCTCTCGGATTCCTCATAGTGATCAACATACGTAAATCCCAAGTGACTCAGAGAATAGAGCTAGGCCTCCCCGGCAACGGCGCCAGAAAATAGTCTTGATAACCCACAAGTATAGGGGATCGCAACAATTTTCGAGGGTAGAGTATTCAACCCAAATTTGTTGATTCGACACAAGGGGAAACAAAAGAATATTCTCAAGTATTAGCAGTTGAGTTGTCAATTCAACCACACCTGAAAGACTTAGTATCTGCAGCAAAGTTTCAGTAGCAAAGTAGTGTGATAGCAACAGTAGCAATGGTAACAGTAGCAGTGACAACAGTAGCGGTAAAGTAACGTAGCAAGAACCGGTAGGAAAAGACTCATAGGCATTAGATCGGTGATGGATAATTATGCCGGTTGACATTCATCATGCAACAATCATAACATGGAGAGATATGTAACTAGCTCCAGTTCGTCAATGTAATGTAGGCATGTATTCCGTATATAGTCATACGTGCTTATGAAAAGAACTTGCATGACATCTATTGTCCATCCCTCCCGTGGCAGCGGGGTCCTAATGGAAACTACGGGATATGAAGGTTCTCCTTTTAATAGAGAACCGGAACAAAGCATTAGCACTTAGTGAATACATGAACTCCTCATACTATGGTTATCTCCGGGAGTGGTTCCGGCTATTGTCACTCCGGGGTTGCCGGGTCATAACACATAGTAGGTGGCTACAACTTGCAAGATAGGATCAAGAACACACATATATTGACGAGAACATAATAGGTTCAGATCTGAAATCATGGCACTCGGGCCCTACTGACAAGCATTAAGCATGGCAAAGTAGTAGCAACATCAATCTCAGAACATAGTGGATACTAGGGATCAAAACTAACTTGATTACATGATAGATCTCATCCAACCCATCACCGTCCAGCAAGCCTACGATGAGATTACTCACGAACGGTGAAGAGCATCATGGAATTGGCGATGAAGGAAGGTTGGTGATCACGAAGGTGACGATCTCCCCTCTCCGGAGCCCAGAACAGACTCCAGATCTGCCCTCCAGAGGAAGAACACGTGGTGGTGGCGGCTTCGTATCGTAAAACGCGATGAACTCTTCTCCTTGATTTTTTTGCGGACGAAAAGGACTAAATAGAGCTAGAGTTGGAGGCGGCGGAGCCCCGAGGGCCCCACAAGCGTGCTAGGCGCGGCTAGGGGGGCCTGCGCCTCCTGGGCTTGTGGGATCCTCACTCCACGTCTCCGGTTGATTCTTGCGCTAGTATTTTTATATATTCCACAAAAAATCCTCGTAAGTTTCCAGGTCATTCCGAGAACTTTTATTTCTGCGCAAAAACAACACCATGGCAATTTTGCTGAAAACATCGTTAGTCCGGGTTAGTTCCATTCAAATCATGCAAATTAGAGTCCAAAACAAGGGCAAAAGAGTTTGCAAAAGTAGATACGATGGAGACGTATCAATGACCTTCATCAACAATGAGCATCCACAATAAGTTCACCTACATGCTACGTATTAACATCATTCAAAGGTATGTACTAGTATCCTTGATAAATCTTTACACCAATTCATGAGCTAAAGCAACTCAAGTGATATGAAGATATTGAAATGCTAATCGAAAAATGGTAACCCCATTTTGCGCTTAACGATGAGTATGACATATGATCAAGCATTCTTGCTTGACTCCTCAAGTGAAATACTCTAATATAGGTGATCTAGTCATCGCCCAACATCTAGATGGATATTCTTGTATGGTTCATGATTTTAATGTTTGATTTCTTGGAACCATCCAACATTCATCTATATATTTTTAAATCTTTCATTTTTTTACTGTGTTATCCTGTTATGTCTCAATTGGAATTTCTCAATTGGTAACCCTTCAACTGGAATTTTAAATTTGGTATCTATTCATGGAGTTGATCTATAATGCAACTCGGTATCACCGACTAGGAAAAATCGGTCCCATCGATTTCTTCCACAGGCCTTATTTCACGTACTCGGTTCTACCGAATCACAATGCCTCGGTGACTCCGAAAATTATCTGTGCCTATCAGTCTTTCTGAAATTTTCTAAATATTTTCCAAAGGGAGAGAAATATTTTCTGTGATCCCAAGTTTATAACCTCGTGAAATTAATTGAACTCTTCACTTTTTCAAAGGAGGATATAATCTGTTTCCCAAACCTTTCAAGAAGAAAAAATTCACAAGAGGGAGAAACAGCTAGGATCCCTAACAAACAGGGGCAGATCTTCTAGGAACTCTTATTCATTAAAGGGGGAGAAGATTCAATGAACCCTTACCTATACCCCAGGGGGAGATGAATCAATGAAATCATATCCATATCTAAGGGAGAGAAATATTTCAAGGAACCCTTATAAGAAAGAGATGAATCCGGGATCCGTTCCTCTCAATGAGCCCTTCCCTCTGACCTTTTAGGCAATTAATGCCAAAGGGGGAGAAATGTCAAAGCTTCCAATAAGCTTACGGAAAGGGGGAGAAATCTTTCCATAAGGGAGAAATATCAAACCCTACATATTCACGGGGAGCAACACTATTAAGGAGGAGAGAGAGTTACAATTGATACAATTGGTATTGCTGCTTACTATTGATATTTCTGGATTGAACTTGTCTCACCTATCTACTCCCAATATATTTAAATGCAGGGAATCATATATTCATTTCTAAGGGGAGAAAGTTCCAAATATTCTTGGAGACCTATCTATTATCAATCATATTTGCTGATATGTTCTCCATATCTTGGTATTCTTGAAGCTCTTTGCATCTTTACAATAGTATACTCTTGTGTTATCTAACAAATGTTTTCTCAAGTGTACTCCTACTACTAAGATGCTCAAGATCCTCATGGTAAGTATATCCATCATATCCTTGTTCATGATGATCTCTTGTTTCTTAGACATATTGTTTTAATTTTGTCAAGTAGTCTATTCACCCCCTCTAGACACACCTTGTATCAATCCCACAGCCGCGAACTCGTAAATATAGTACACGAGGGGGAGCGATTTGCGGACCATTGTAAAAAATACACACCGAGCAACAATACGGGCTCTGGCCCAAAAAATGGACCAAACCCATATAGTCACTGACATTTTTTAGTTTTCCCGTTTTGAGGAGTCTGTTAGAGATGCTCTATGGAGTCTGCAAGAGATGCTCCAAGAAAAATTAGAAATTCTGAATGAGCAAGACGCAAGGGAAATAACTGCCCTCGTTTCTTTCCATGCGGCTCCTTTTTCTCTCCCTCTCAACCGTCAACCTCCACACCTCTCTTCCCCCCATGTGAAAACAGCCCGAGAGAAGGACAATAAGGCTAGTCATAGTGGGAAGTAACTTAGACTAGTGTCATGCATATGACACTAGTTTAAGTTACTACCTCAATAATGCAAAATAACTTAGTAGTAGTGTCATAGATGTGTTCATTTATTAGCTTATAGAGTCATCTTTTCTCGGGAAGCCCTATGTTATAGTAACATACTATGTTACTCCCTCCATCACACAAGGCATCCTTCAAATTTCATGCATTTTCAGAATTGGAAAGGATTAAGGCGAGTTCCATTTACTACCTAGTAGTACACCATGCAAGAGTAATTAGGAGTACTAGTACTAGTTGCATGCATGATGTGAACATGGGATAAAAACCCGGGGTGTGAACGTGAAGTGGGATTGGTCTCCACCAATGCATACAAGGAGATTGCTCGTTTACTGGAGATGGGGTTTAATGCAACATTAACTTCTCAGCTTATTAGGCGCATACAGTTAACTACGTTGTTTTCCAGTCAAAGGGATGGAGGAAACGGAGCCGACCGCTGCATACCTTGGTTCTAGCGATCTGGCATAGACACCTTGTAAACTGTGACGAAGGAAGTACTCTAAACACCTCTATCATCATTAACTATTTGTCACATAAGCAAAATGATTTTGAAATAACAGTATTCATCACCGAATCGTTCGCGTGAGCTCCCGTGTCGATCCCCATAGCTGCCGAGGAGAACCCTAAAATTGTCGCCGCCGCCACCCCACACCCCACCACCTTCACCCTCGCCACCGCTAGAGGGCACCGCCGGGCAAGGCCTGCATAGTGTCGATGGTGGAGGAGCCTTTTTCCAACTCTTGAGGAGCTTGAGCAGCACGGGGGTGCCACTTTTTTCAGATATGTGAGGCATGTCGGAGCTCCGAGGAAATCAATGCCGGTGCGCGGGGGTCTAGAGGCGTGGTGTCGGCACGGGGCGATGCGCGAGCAGGCATGGCCCGGATCTGGACGTGGGCTGGCGTGGTGCGAGTATCTGCTCGTGAGGGTGCGGTGAGGCGTGGACGGTCGCGGCGTGGCGCTGCGATGACTCGCATGCAAAATGAGCGCGAGTGTGCGGGCGTGCATGGTCCACGTGGCGCACGAGGCATCCTGGTGCAGCTCTGCTGCTGCGCGCATGGCAGGGGCGGCTGTCAGATCCAGGAAGATGTAGGTGCATGACGCTCATGCATAGCTCCCCCGTGGATCTGCAGCCTATCGGTGGAGGAAGGCACGTGGACGGCGCCCCCCAGCGTTGATATGCTAGGTGGCGGCCGGATGGCTCCGATGGACTGGCCGGTAACCTGGATTGGCAACCCCGCGGAAGGGTGGGCGGTCATATGCTGCCTCTAGTGCCTGCTTGCAGTTGTTCTGCGCGAGGAGGTGCCTGCAATTGCTCTAGGGCGGTCGGAACCGTGAGATCCATAGGCGGCAGGACTCGGTCTGATGTTGGTTCAGATAGCTTGATGTTGTTATGGGTGGGAGGATGGGATGATGGTGGCTAGAGGGAGACGAATGGTGTTAGTGCGGTTGTTGCATCCTTCGTCGAGAGATGAATGGCCCGCATGCGTTGCATCCTCGAGGAGAGGAATGGTGTTGTGCTTGGTTGCATCCTGCCGATGGGAGACGAATGGCGCTGCACAGCGGGGGACGGGGATGCAAGGTTTGTAAGCACATTAAATTTGCCGGAGAGGTGTGGTTGTCCGTGGAGGCAGAGGTAGTGGTGTGGTGTGTAGGCTGATCGGATCCCGGGCTCAGGCTATGCAGGTGAGACTGCTGGCGAAAGTCGTACTCTGGTTTCAACCGGAGTCATCGATGGCGACGTCTTCACGCGCCGCTCCCTCGTTGGAGGCATCGATGTAGCTGCTCTCACCTTGCCTTTCCTGTCGTGTTCCGGGGAAACCCTTGATCTAGATGAGATTAGACGACGGTGGCGCTATCCGACGTCACATTCTCTCTTGGGGGCATCATCGTGGAGGTGGATCCGGTTAGAGGGACCCGTGGCTCGTGGGGTTGAGTGTGTTGTATGCCGGAAGGCAGAGTTTGTATGACTTTTGTGTCCGCTTTCCCTCATAAACTAGACCAATCCTTCTCTTCCCGATCAATGAATTTGGTAGAAAAACTACCAACATTCAAAAAAATTGAAATGTATTATTTACTAGCTAAGAGCATCTACACTCGGACTTTGCAAAACAGGCCCCTCAAACGCCTGCGGACGCGTCCGCGGACACTGACCGGGCGCACCTCATTTGTTGCCTTCCACATCCGCGTCCCTCATATCCGAACCCTCAAAACCATACAGCCCACACAACGCTACGTAAAAATAGATCAACATAGAGTTCATCAGATTGGCCGAACAAAAGGAGCATAGTTCATCGGCAAATCCTAACTACAAACTAGCGAAACATCGGTAAAATATAAATGGAGACAAGGACAATCACCACTTCCTCACTAGCCCTTTGCCCTTCCGATGCCGGCACAACTGTAGGAGTCGACAGCTGGTGGGGAATCGGCCGAGTCGTCAGACGAGGAGCAGTGGTCGTCATCGTCGACGTGAGAGATGATGATGAGCTCTTATAGCCGTCGGACCTCCATGTCCTGCTCCCGCTTGATCTTGGCGAGCCAAGCCACCTCCAATGCTACCTCCGCCGCCTCGCGTTTGGTCTGCTCAATGGATATCGGCAACGCCTTCGCGTTCTTCCGCTGGAGCCGCAGCGCGTCCGTCTCCGCGGCCATAAGCGATCAATGTTAGACCCATTCTAGGAGTCCCTCATCCTCGTCTCTCCTCCATCCGACGGCGGCGACGCACGGATTTCTCTGCATTCGACCTCTCCTTTTGCCGGTGCCACTCGCGACGGGCGGTACTACTTCTCAAACAACAGCGCCAGAAATTGACACGTTGACAGAGATTGGGCTTGCGTTGGTGTCACGCCCAAGATGCGACCCTATCCTCAATTTGGCACGAAGGCCTCGTCAGGGATAGAAGCGCATCTCGTCGTGTCGCAAGAATGGATATCGTTACAAGTACATGTACTGAAAAGAAGAGATATATATAGAATTGGCTTACACTCGCCACAAGCTACATCAGAGTCACATCAGTACATTACATAATCATCAAGAGTAAGAGCAGGGTCCGACTACGGACGAAAACAAACGAGAAAAGAAGAACGACGTCCATCCTTGCTATCCCAGGCTGCCGGCCTGGAACCCATCCTAGATCGATGAAGAAGAAGAAGAAGAAGCAACTCCAAATGATCAATCAACGCGCTCGCGTCAAATAACCTTTACCTGTACCTGCAACTGGTGTTGTAGTAATCTGTGAGCCACAGGGGACTCAGCAATCTCATTTCCAAAGGTATCAAGACTAGCAAAGCTTAATGGGTGAGGTATGGTTAAGTGGTGAGGTTGCAACAGCGACTAAGCATATGATATGGTGGCTAACTTACGAGTACAAGAAATAAGAGGGGAAGATCTACGCATAACGGACGTGTCTACCGATGATCCAATGAATGATCCTGAACACCTACCTACGTCAGACATAAGCCCACCGTGTCCTCGATCGGAGAAGGAACTCACGAAAGAGATAGTCACGGTTACGCACACAGTTGACAAGTTTTAATTAAGTTAACTTCAAGTTATCTAGAACCAGTGTTAAACAAAGCTTCCACATTGCCACATAACCGCGGGCACGGCTTTCCGAAAAGATTTAACCCTGCAGGGGTGCTCCAACTAGTCCATCACAAATTACCACAAGCCGCATAGAAATCCTCAATCACGAAGCTCGCGATCTCGTCGGATTCCCTAGTGGAAAACCTCAACTCTGAGATTACCCAAAGCATCACCGGAATCCCGATGCACAAGATATCTCGTCAAAGGTAAAACTAATCCAGCAAGGCCACCCGGTGTGTCGACGAACCCGATAGGAGCCGCGTATCTCGTTCTCAGGACACACCGTCTATGCAAAGTGGACGGGAACCAAACCTCGAGTTGCCCCGTGGTGGCACCGCCGACTGCTAGGTGGGTGGACCAACACTCATGAGGAGCACTGGCCCGGGGGTTGATTAAATATCCTCGGGTTAATTACTCCCTATGCAGTTCATTAGTGATTAGGCAAATGTAGTACCAAAGTTGGGCCTTGCCAGACCAGCTTTAATCTAAAACGAATTATCAAGGGGGTCCCCATAACAACCCCGATCGTGTTAGGAGCGCTCGTTTACGGAACATAACACCGGTAGCTGAAAACTAAGGGGGCAAAGGTGGAACAAAACACCAGGCTAGAAAGGCTGAGCCTTCCACCTTTTACCAAGTATATAGGTGCATTAAATTAAATAGCATTAATATATGGTGATATGACAAGGGACCCATGTTATCACATGGAAGCATCTGCACCTGCAACTAGCAACGCTTACGACAGGGTTAAGCAAGCAGTAACATAGCCAATCAGTGGTTTTCTAGGTGGAACAGGTTGAAGGTTTCATGGCATTGTTGAGAGGCTGATAATTAACATGTGGTAGGCAACGAGACATAAACGATAGCAACGGTAAAACTAGCATGGCAATGATAGTAATGGTATCTGGGGAAATGATCATCTTGCCTGAGATCCCGCTTGGAAGAAGAATGACTCCGTGAAGTCGGCGAACCAACGTAGTCGAACGGTTCCTCACATTCCGACACGCTTGCGGAACTCTATCGAGACGGAGAAAACCGGAAACAAACATCAACACATATATTCACCACAAGATGCAAGACACATATGATGCATGAACGGTCTAATGCAAGGCATGACAATCACAACAATCAAACACTACACATTAAGTGAAGCTCGATATGCAACGGGTTGCATATCGACGAAACTCCACGATTAAGTATTTAAGTCACTCCCAATTATTTACACGGCTATATTAAATTGGTGTTAACATGGCAAGGGGTGAAGCGACGGTCCTACAAGGCAACCTAGTCGATTTAACTCGCGGAACATAGAACGGAGCCACGACACAAGAACATGCAACACAAGATTATATGCCATGAATGCGTCATGCATGCGAGTTCAAACATCACGGGCAAGAAGAGAAAGAAACTTGTGTCGCCATGGCGAACGAAAGGGAACCATGGCGGCAAAACGGAAACGATGTCACGGCAACGTTCCGGTCCCGATAACTCGAGGATAAACCGGTGCCAACGTATAGGAACGCGTGCGGGAACGGTAAATAAAGATGGGGTGATCCCGTATCTCGGGTTCCCATGTGTCGAGGGCTCGACGAAAAGGAAGACAACGTGCACGGGCAAACAACGGTGCATACATACGGTGCATACATGCATTCAACTCAAACAACTCATACGTTCGTACATCACTAGCACACGGTACACGACATGTCCCATCGGTATACCTTCGACGCGTGCGAATCGGAGGGGTTCGGTCGAAGCGGACGTCGTGGTCGTCGTGGAAGTAGTCGTACACGCGCCGGTAGTTGAAGTAGTGGCACACGTTCTCGTCGACGGTAGTCGTTCTCTCGGCGTCGGCAGACGTCTTCGGCGTCGGTAGTCGATCACGTCTCCGTCGATGCTCGGGCGTCGGTAGTCGATCACGGTAGGCGGGGATGGTCCGCGCGGCGACGCAAGCGGCAGCATCACGGCTAGCGTAAGCGGACAAACCGCAAGCCACTAGCTACCTAGACTAGCATCTAACAGCAAAAGCATCAGCTAGCAAAGCAGCAGCATCTACGGCAATAGCAATAGTATCCTGCCGCTACCTAGCACAGCAACTAGCAACTATCTAGCAGGCTAGCACGCAAACGGAGCAAGCAGCCAACATGCAAAAACGCAAGCAGCAGCTATGGCACAGCACACAACGGCAGCGGCGCAAGCAGGCAACGGCTCGACAGCAAGAGCAACAGCAACTGCGGCGGCATGCATCGGCCAGCAGCATCACAGCAACCAACAACTACAGGCAACGCGAGCATTCTACAGTGACAGCAACAGCACGGCCGCTGCACAGCAACTCCAAGAAGCGGCAAAACGATCACCAAGCAGCAAAACATAGCAACAACGACAGGCAACACGGCGGCACAGCAACCTAGCAGCAGACAGGCTAGCGGCAACGGCCCGGCAACAGCGCAACAACACAGGGGGCCTCGAGAGGCGAGCACAGCGACGGGGAGGCGCGGGGCGAGGCATGCTCGAGGCGAGGGCCGGACGAGGCGGGCGCGGCGCGTTGGCGTGGCGGCGCAGCTCGGGGAGGCGCGCATGACGGGGCGGTGCACCGGCGACGGGGCCAGCTCGGGCAGGGGCAAGCCGGCGTCAGGGCGAGCACGGCGGGCGCGCATGCCTGCGCGGGAGGCCAGCATGGCGGCCAAGGGCGACGCGGAGAACTCGGAGGCGAGGGCGGCGCGCGGGACGGGCAGCACATCGGCTGACGCATGGCGGGGCGAGGTCGGCGGACGGGGCACCGGCTGCTGGGCGCGGCACGGGAGGCCAGGGAGGCCGGCGACCGGCGGAAGGCGAGGGCGAGGCGGTCGCGGGGAAGACGTGCAGCACGCGGGAGGAGGAGCAGGAGGCCAGCGACGGGGCTGCTCGAGGCCATGGCAGTGCGGGATGAGGAGAGGATCGGGAGGAGAACTGGGGAGGGCGACGGCGCGAGGGGGGACAGGGGAGCAACGGGCTAGGTGAGGGAGGGAAAGCTGGGCCTTGGGCCGGCTGGCCTGGCCTGGCTCCTCCCCCATTTGGGTTTTTTTTTAAACTTGATTTTTTCCTCTATTTTTAAAGAAAAGGAAAAAAAATAGAAACTCACAAGAAAAGGTTTTAACAGAAAAATGAAAATAAATAAAATGTCTTGTAACTACTTAAAAACATACCCCACTATAAGAAATAGTTTTGGGCATTTTTAAAAGAAATAAAATAAAACCTTTTGAAGAAATAAAATTAAAACCCGTTTACAAAAAAAATAAAAATCGAACCCCTTTGAAGAATTAAATAAAACCTCTTTATTTAAAGAATAAAATAAAAGACTTTTAAAAAAGAAACTAAAATGGGACGGTTTTAAAATAAAACGAACGGAGAAATAAAATAAAAACCTAAGGGTTGCCCCCGCATTTTATAAAAGGGTTTTAAAAGAAGACGAATCTTTTGACGGGGTTAAAACGGAAACTTTAGCAAACCGCACAACAAATAAAAGAGAGGGAAGAGAAGGTTTAGGTCTGCGGTGCAACGGGGTTTAGCGGTGGCCCTCAGGCACGCACTCTCATCATGCCTACAAACGACGCCACTCACGAAGCACTAACACCCAACAACACGGAGCAACAGGAAACACCGACAAGACACGGTTGCCGTGATGCCATGCATGATGCGATGATGCATACTAAATGACGATGCAACAAACGAAAAATACCCACACGACGGAAACAGAAAGAAAGGGGGATCTTCGGGAATGTCGGCATCGGGCTGTCACAGTTGGTTTTTCCCTTGAAGAGGAAAGGGTGATGCAGCAAAGGAGCAGTAAGTATTTCCCTCAGTTTAAGAACCAAGGTATCGATCCAGAAGGAGGGTCTCGTCAAGTCCAGAGTACCTGCGCAAACACAAACAAGCTTGCACCCAACGCTTCAAAGGGGTTGGCAATCCCTTCAAGATTGTTTGCAAAGTGAAATCTGAAGGCGGAAAGTGCAATGAAGTAAAAAATGTAAGGCTAAAAATATGGTGTGGAGTAGACCCTGGGGGCCATAGTGTTCACTAGAGGCTTCTCTCAAAATAGCAAGTATTACGGTGGGTGAACAAATTACTGTAGAGTAATTGATAGAACCGCGCAAAGTCATGACGATATCTAAGGCAATGATCTAGCATATAGGCATCACGTCCGAGACAAGTAGACCGATACTTTCTGCATCTACTACTATTACTCCACACGTCGACCGCTATCCAACATGCATCTAGTGTGTTAAGTCTAAAAGAACAGAGTAACGCCTTAAGCAAGATGACATGATGTAGATGGACAATCTCATATCTACGACAAAGCCCACCTTGTTACCCTTGATGGCAACTACACGATGTGTGCCTTGCTGCCCCTACTGTCACTGGGAAAGGTCACCACACGGTAAGAACCCAAAACCAAGCACTTCTCCCATTGCAAGAATCATAGATCTAGTTGGCCAAACAAAACCCAAGACTGAAAACCATAGTTTCATCAAAACAAGCAACCAACTCAATAAAAACAGAATCTGTCAAAAACAGACCAGTCTGTAGCAATCTGTATACTTCGTATACTTATGGTACCTCATAAAATCTGAAACATTACGAAGGTCTGGGGAAAAAGCATATCAATTAGCAGGAAAAAAGAATCAACTCAAAAGCTCTTTCTGAATAAAAAAGAAAAATCATCTCGTGAGCGAAAAGTTTCTGTCTTTTTCCAGCAGGATCAAACAACCATTACCAAGGCTAGTCATAAAGGTTTTGCTTGGCTCAAACACAAAAATAAACACAAAAAACACAATCACAACAGAATTGTGAAAGTTTGGACGCAACAAAACAGAAAGAAAAAGATAAATTCATTGGGTTGCCTCCCAACAAGCGCTATTGTTTAACGCCCTTAGATAGGCATAGAAGCGATAGAATCACGTATCGTCGTCTTTGGTGCTCAAACCATAAGTAGCCCTCATCATGGATGTATAAGGCAATCTTATTTTCTTTCTAGGAAAGTGTTCCATGCCCTTCCTTAAAGGAAATTGAAATCTAATATTCCCTTCCTTCATATCGATGATAGCACCGATAGTCCTTAAGAAAGGTCTACCAAGAATAATAGGGCATGTAGGATTGCAATCAATGTCAAACACAATGAAATCCACGGGTACATAGTTCCTATTTGCAACAATAAGAACATCATTGATCCTTCCCATGGGTTTCTTGATAGCAGAATCAGCAAAATGCAAATTAAGAGAACACTCTTCAATCTCATTAAAACCCAGAATATCACATAAAGACTTTGGAATCGCAGAAACACTAGCACCCAAATCACACAAAGCATTGCACTCATAGTTTTTGATTTTGATTTTGATGGTAGGTTCCCACTTATCTTGAAGCTTTCTAGGGATAGAGACTTCCAATTCAAGTTTCTCTTCAAGAGCTTTTATCATAGCTTCGACGATATGATCGGTAAAGCCTTTGTTTTGGCTATAAGCGTGTGGAGAGTTCAACATGGATTGCATCAAAGAAATGCATTCAATCAAGGAGCAACTATCATAATTGAATTCCTTGAAATCCATGCTAGTAAGCATCAAGGTAGGTGGACTTCGAATCATTGGGGCACCTTTCAACCAAAGTGGATTCATATCCAGCCCCATAATCATTAGGTTTGACACAAGAAAACAAAGATTCAATGGGAGTCACACCAAGCACTTTAAGATCTTCGTGATTCTCATCACGAGAACACGTCTTTTGAGCCATTCATGTCTAGCACGAATTTGGGTGATTCTTTCTTGGCTCTCAATCATGGAAACACGCATAGCTTTCAAATGTTCATCCATGTTGATTTTGGGGGGAGCACATCTAACTTTCAAAGCATCAACATCACAAGAAATCCTATCAACGCTCTTAGCCAAATCGTCAATTTTGAGTAGTTTTTCCTCTATGGACGCATAGAAAATCTTTTGAGAGTTGATGAACTCTTTGATATTACTCTCTAGATCAGAGGGTAATATATTGTAATTTCCATGAGTGTTGTTGTAGGAGTTGCCAAAATTATTAGAGGAGTTACTAGGAAAAGGCCTAGGAACATAGTTTCCTCTAAAAGCGTTGTTGTTGCCAAAGTTATTCCTACCAACAAAATTAACGTCCAAGCTAGTGTTGCTACTCTCAATCAAAGAAGACAAAGGCAAACCATTAGGGTCCAAAGGAGCACTTCTACTAGCAACCAAATTCATTAACTCATCCATCTTAGCACTCAACGAGTTAATTTCTTCTATAGCGTGTACCTCCTTACTAGTAGGTGACCTTTGAGTGTGCCACTGATAGTAGTTCGTCATGATGTTGTCTAAGAGCTTTGTGGCTTCTCCTAACGTGATTTCCATGAACGTTCCACCTGAGGCGGAGTCCAAGATATTTCTAGAAGCGAAATTCAAGCCAGCGTAAAAGATTTGAATAATCATCCAAAGGCTCAAGCCATGAGCGGGACAATTTCTAATCATTAATTTCATTCTCTCCCAAGCTTGTGCAACATGCTCATGATCAAGTTGCTTGAAATTCATGATATCATTACGGAGAGAGATGATCTTAGCCGGCGGAATATACTTGGATATATAAGCATCTTTGCACTTATCCTAAGAATCGATACTATTTTTGGGCAAAGAAGTAAACCAAGTTTTTGCGCGATCTCGCAACGAGAAAGGAAAAGGCTTCAATTTAATCACATCATTATCCACATCTTTTTTCTTTTGCATATCGCAAAGCTCAATGAAATTATTGAGATGGGATGCGGCATCTTCACTAGGAAGGCCAGAGAATTGCTCTTTCATAACAAGATTCAGCAAAGCGGCATTGATTTCGTATGACTCCGCACTAGTGGCGGGAGCAATCGGAGTACTAATAAAATCATTATTATTAGTTTTCGAGAAGTCACAAAGTTTGGTGTTTTCGTTCATGATGACTTCAGCAAGAAAGCAAGCACACGAGCAAACAAAAAGCGGGCGAGAAAAAGGGTGAACGAAAAGGCGAACGAAAAAGGCAAATTGGTGAAGTGGGGGAGAGGAAAACGAGAGGCAACTGGCAAACAAAGTAAATGCAAGAGATGAGTTTGCGACACTTACTTGGATGAGTTCTTGACTTGATCTTCCTCCCCGGCAACGGCGCCAGAAATCCTTCTGCTACTTCTCAAACAACAGCGCCAGAAATTGACACGTTGACGGAGATTGGGCTTGCGTTGGTTTTTCCTTTGAAGAGGAAAGGGTGATGCAGCACAGGAGCAATAAGTATTTCCCTCAGTTTGAGAACCAAGGTATGGATCCAGAAGGAGGGTCTCGTCAAGTCCAGAGTACCTGCGCAAACACAAACAAGCTTGCACCCAATGCTTCAAAGGGGTTGTCAATCCCTTCAAGATTGTTTGCAAAGTGAGATCAGAAGGCGGAAAGTGCAACGAAGTAAAAAGTGTAAGGCTGAAAATATGGTGTGAGTAGACCCTGGGGCCATAGTGTTCACTAGAGGCTTCTCTCAAAATAGCAAGTATTACGGTGGGTGAACAAATTACTGTCGAGCAATTGATAGAACCGCGCAAAGTCATGACGATATCTAAGGCAATAATCTAGCATATAGGCATCACGTCCGAGACAAGTAGACCGATACTTTCTGCATCTACTAATATTACTCCACACATCGACCGCTATCCAGCATGCATCTAGTGTATTGAGTTCATGACGAACAGAGTAACGCTTTAAGCAAGACGACATGATGTAGAGGGATAATCTCAAACCAATGATGAAAACCCCATCTTTTTACCCTTGATGGCAACAACACGATACGTACCTCGCTACCCCTTCTGACACTGGGTGAGGTCACCGCATGGTATCAACCCAAAACCAAGAACTTCTCCCATTGCAAGAATCATAGATCTAGTTGGCAAAACAAAACCCACAACTCGAAGAGAATTACAAAGATATGAAATCATGCATAAGAGAGATCAGAAGAAACTCAAATAAGATTCATAGATAATCTGATCATAAATCCACAATTCATCGGATCTCGACAAACACGCCGCAAAAGAAGATTACATCGGATAGATCTCCATGAAGATCATGGAGAACTTTGTATTGAAGATCCAAGAGAGAGAAGAAGCCATCTAGTTACTAGCTATGGACCCGTAGATCTATGGTGAACTACTCACGCATCATCGGAGAGGTGATGGTGTTGATGAAGAAGCCTTCCGTGTCTGAATCCCCCCTCCGGCAGGGCACCAGGACGTGCCCCAGATGGGATCTTGCGGAGACAGAAGTTTGCGGCGGCGGAAAAGTGATTGCGATCGTCCTCTGATTTTTTTGGGAATATTTGGGAATTTATAGGCGCAAGATCTAGGTCAGGGGGCCCACAAGCCTGCATGGCGCACCCCCCTCGCCGCGGGGTGGGGGCTTGTGGGGCCCCTAGTGCTCCTCTGGCTTGGCCCCCAAGTCCTCCGATCTTCTTCCGTTCGAGAAAAAAATCTTTTTGGGGATTTTTTTCCGTTTGGACTCCGTTTCAAAATCTCCTCCGAAAGGGGTCAAAAACATGGAAAAAACAGGAACTGGCACTTGGAATTGAATTAATAAGTTAGTCCGAGAAAATAAATAAAAGGCATGCAAAACATCGAAAGTTTGACAAGATAATAGCATGAAACCATCAAAAATTATAGATACGTTGGAGACGTATCAAGCGGCGCGCGCCTCTGACTCCGGTGTGCGTGTCTGGGACGGCGCGGCGAGCACAAGCACCCATCGCTGCCCACGTGACGAAGCAAAACCTGGCGGGGCTAGGGAATGGCACAGAGAAGGCGCGGATTGTGCAGGCCACCTGTCGGAGGTACACACGGACTAGGAGTGGCCAGCGCTGACATCTGAGCTGCGTCGAAGGGGAAGCACTGAGGTTGCCGATCCGGAGCTGCCCCGATCTCCACGTTGGACCACTCCAAGGCGTTGTGGAGGGCAAGCTCATACTCCGGATCCAGCTCGTCGTCGGAGCGGCTGCCGGAGCTCGACATTTCGCCACATTCGATCGGATTAGGTGCGAGGAGAGGAGAGGACGAGCGAGTGAGCTAGGGTTTTAGAGCGATGAGAAATACACCTCCCCATATCCGTCCTATATTTGGATGCCACTCAATCCGGATGTTTGAAACCCGTTTAGAACGTTCGTCTAGCTGGGTCATTTTTTAATGATCAGACATTTTGGGGATACGCATTAGAAACTGCAGCATTCACTTTAAATAGGGCACCTTCTAAATCCGTTGAGACGACACCGTATGAACTATGGTTTGGCAAGAAACCTAAGTTGTCGTTTCTTAAAGTTTGGGGCTGCGATGCTTATGTGAAGAAACTTCAACCAGAAAAGCTCGAACCCAAAGCGGAGAAATGTGTATTCATAAGATACCCTAAGGAAACTATTAGGTATACCTTCTATCGTACATCCGAAGGTAAAACCTTTGTTGCCAAGAACGGATCCTTTCTAGAGAAAGAGTTTCTCTCGAAAGAAGTAAGTGGGAGGAAGGTAGAACTTGATGAGGTAATTACACCCCCTCTCGAACAGGATAGTAGCGCAGCGCGGGAAGTTGTTCCTGTGGCGCCTACACCAACTGAAGAGGAAGTTAATGATAATGATCATGAAGCTTCGGATCAAGTTACTACTGAACCGCGAAGGTCCACGAGGGCACGCTCCGCACCAGAGTGGTACGGCAACCCTGTGATGGAAATCATGTTGTTAGACAACGGTGAACCTTTGAACTATGAAGAAGCGATGGCGGGCCTGGGTTCCAACAAATGGCTTGAAGCTATGAAATCCGAGATAGGATCCATGTATGAGAACAAAGTATGGACTTTGGTGGACTTGCCCGATGACCGGCGAGCCATAGAAAATAAATGGATCTTCAAGAAGAAGACTGATGCAGACGGTAATGTAACCATTTATAAAGCTCGACTTGTCGCAAAGGGTTTTTGACAAATTCAAGGAGTTTACTACGAAGAGACTTTCTCTCCCGTAGCGAAGCTAAAATCGGTCCGAATCATGTTAACGATTGCCGCCTTTTATGATTATGAAATTTGGCAAATGGACGTCAAAACATCGTTCCTTAACGGGAACCTTAAGGAAGAGTTGTATATGATGCAACCAGAAGGTTTTGTTGACCCTAAGGATGCTAACAAAGTGTGCAAGCTCCAGCACTCCATCTATGGGCTGGTGCAAGCATCTCGGAGTTGGAACATTCGCTTTAATGAGGTGATTAAAGCGTTTGGGTTCATACAGGTTTATGGAGAAGCATGTGTGTACAAGAGCATAAAGGCCTATTTGAACAAGAGTTTTTCAATGAAGGACCTTGGAGAAGCTGCATACATATTAGGCATCAAGATCTATAGAGATAGATCGAGACGCCTCATAGGTCTTTCGCAAAGTACATACCTTGACAAGATATTGAAGAAGTTCTATATGGAAAACTCAAAGAAAGGGTTCTTGCCAGTTTTGCAAGGTATGAGATTGAGTAAGACTCAGTCGCCGACCACGGCAGCAGATAGAGAGAAGATGAGTTATGTCCCCTACGCTTCAGCCGTAGGCTCTCTAATGTATGTCATGTTGTGTACCAGACCTGATATAAACCTTGCCATAAGTTTGGTAGGGAGGTACCAAAGTGATCCCGATATGGAACACTGGACAGCGGTCAAGAATATCCTTAAGTACCTGAAAAGGACTAAGGAAATGTTTCTCGTTTATGGAGGTGACGAAGAGCTCGTCGTAAAGGGTTACATCGACACTAGCTTCGACACAGATCCGGATGACTCTAAGTCACAGACCGGATACGTATATGTTTTGAATGGTGGGGCAGTGAGCTGGTGCAGCAGCAAGCAAGAAGTCGTGGCAGCGTCTACATGTGAAGCGGAGTACATAGCTGCTTCAGAAGCGGCTCATGAAGGAATTTGGATGAAGGAGCTCATCACCGACCTTGGAGTGGTTCCAAGCGCGTCGGGTCCAATGACACTCTTCTGTGATAACACTGGTGCCATTGCCATTGCCAAGGAGCCCAGGTTTCACCGGAAGACGAAGCACACCAAACGCCGCTACAACTCCATCCAGGACCATGTCCAGAGTGGAGTAATAGATATTTGTAAAGTACACGCGGATCTGAATATTGCAGACCCGTTGACTAAACCTCTTCCACGAGCAAAACATGATCAACACCATAATGCTATGGGTGTTCGATACATCACAATGTAACTAGATTATTGACTCTAGTGCAAGTGGGAGACTGTTGGAAATATGCCCTAGAGGCAATAATAAAATGGTTATTATCATATTTCCTTGTTCATGATAATCGTCTATTGTTCATGCTATAATTGTATTAACAGGAAACAGCAATACATGTGTGAATAAATAGATCACAATGTGTCCCTAGCAAGCCTCTAGTTGGCTAGCTCGTTAGTCAATAGATGATCATGGTTTCCTGATCATGTGCATTAGATGTCATTGATAACGGGATCACATCATTGGGAGAATGATGTGATGGACAAGACCCAATCCTAAGCATAGCACTAGATCGTATTGTTCGTATGCTAAAGCTTTTCTAATGTCAAGTGTCTTTTCCTTCGACCGTGAGATTGTGCAACTCCCGGATACCGTAGGAGTGCTTTGGGTGTATCAAACGTCACAACGTAACTGGGTGACTATAAAGGTGCACTGCGGGTACCTCTGAAAGTGTCTGTTGGGTTGGTACGAATCGAGATCGGGATTTGTCACTCCGTGTGACGGAGAGGTATCTCTGGGCCCACTCGGTAGAACATCATCATGAGCTCAATGTGACTAAGGAGTTAGTCACACGATGACGTGCTACGTAACGAGTAAAGAGACTTACCGGTAACGAGATTGAACAAGGTATAGGTATACCGACGATCGAATCTCGGGCAAGTTCTATACCGACAGACAAAGGGAATTGTATACGGGATTGATTGAATCCTTGACATCGTGGTTCATCCGATGAGATCATCGTGGAGCTAGTGGGAGCCACCATGGGTATCCAGACCCCGCTGATGGTTATTGGCCGGAGAAGTGTCTCGGTCATGTATGCCTGTCTCCCGAACCCGTAGGGTCTACACACTTAAGGTTCGATGACGCTAGGGTTATAGGGAATTGTTATACGAGGTTATCGAAAGTTGTTCAGAGTCCCGGATGAGATCCCGGACATCACGAGGAGCTCCGGAATGGTCCGGAGGTAAAGATTGATATATAGGACGGATGGTTTCGGACACCGGAAGTGTTTCGGGCATCACCAGTAACGTACCGGGACCACCGGAGGTGGCCCCGGGGGTCCACCGAAGGGGGGCAACGACCCCGGGAGGCTAGATGGGCCAAGTGGGGAAGGGAACCAGCCCCTAGGTGGGTTGGTGCACGCCCCCCCCCCCCCCACTCAGCCCAGGGCGCGAAAAGATGGGAGAGGGGGGGAACCCTAGCGCAGGTGGGCCTAAGGCCCACCAGAGGGGTGCGCCACCCCTCCTCCCTGCCCTGGCCGCCGCCCCCTCTCCCATCTGGGGTTGCCGCACCCCTTGGGGGTGGGAACCCTAAGGGCTGCGCCCCCTCCCTCTCCCCCTATATATAGTTGAGGTTTCGGGGCTGTTTAGCACACGGTTTTCTCTCTCTCTCTCTCGGCGCAGCCCTCCCGCTTCTTCCTCCTCCTCTGTGCTGGTGCTTGGCGAAGCCTTGCCGGGAGACCTCGTCGCTCCATCAACACCACGCCGTCGTGCTTCTGGAGTTCTTCCCCAACCTCTCCCTCCTCCTTGCTGGATCAAGGTGCGGGAGACGTCACCGGGCTGCACGTGTGTTGAACGCGGAGGTGCCGTAGTTCGGCACTAGATCGGAATCACACCGCGATCTGAATCGCCGCGAGTACGACTCCATCAACCGCGTTCTAGTAACGCTTCCGCTTAGCGATCTTCAAAGGTAGGAAGATGGACTCACCCCTCTCTCGTTGCTGGTCTCTCCATAGGAAGATCTGAATATGCGTAGGAAATTTTTTGAATTTATGCTACGTTTACCAACAGTCGTTGCCCACCGCCACCACAAATGAGATCGTCGTTGCCGACCAAGACATGGAGATGCAGGCGGGCGCGGAGGTGGTGTGTGATCCACACGCCGAGATGCAGTATGCCCCTGATGTTGTCTGTGATCCAGAGGCGGAGATGCAGTCCGCCGCTGATGATGTGTCTGATGCTGACACGGAGATCTAGCTTCCCGTTGGTGGCGAGGGTCAGCACGATGCTGATGATAAAGTGGGGGCGCTTCTGGACGAAGTCAAGGCATTCGTGGATAACTTCTCAGCGCTCCTCGACCAGGTCGAGCAGTTCGTGCACCAGCTCACGATCACCCACCGCACGGGCGACGCCTTCCTAGAGCCGGGGAGGGCCTTGATGATGTTGGGTAGCGATGGCTCCGTAGCGGCGCTATACTTTTGCTGACATGTTGAAGTATTTGAAGGAATTGTCCCCGGAGGAAGAAGGCGAGGGAGATAACTGATGGTGTTTACATTACAAAATCCTACTACATCATGCGTGGAAAATTAAACTATTAAACCGCGTTCAAGTACTCTTCCGCCGTAGCCACAAACTCCTGCTCGCAACCTAATTGATCTGGGAGTCCACCATTATTCTCAAGTGATATTTTCTTTATGTGAGGAATCTTGTAGAAATTTGATCCTTTATGCCGAATGATCTCTCTCATGCATGTCATATGCGTCAAGAAAATTCGGTTTAACTTCTTAGGAGAGTACTTTCTAAAAGCCTTCTGTAATTTCTTGCATATGTCCTCCAAACTCTGCGGCATCATCTTATGAAACGATGTCTGCAATGATGCGAAAAACCCTAGATCGTTTACATTTGTTTCGGGGGAATTTGGTGGCTGGCATGTTAACCTAATGTCCCATCCACCATGTTGCATAACATAAACAACATCCGGATCATCGATGCGCACATGATTTTTTTGCATTATCTTGTTGTATAAAAATTGTACTACCGCGGTCTCGCCACTTAGCCTTGGTTGCTGGCAACACAGCGTTGACGAGGAAGTGTTTGCTAACCTGCATTTTGTAAAAAATGATCATTAGTTAACCATGAAATCTTATACACTGAAATTGGAAAAATGAAATGAAGGCAAACCTCCTTAGTGACTGGACTAATGTGCTTCAATTCCAAAGTTCCCCTTAACCTATTCTGACTGCCCCTTTCGGCAGGCTTCCACTCGATGAATGGCCAAACTCCAATCTTGCCATCAAAAATGCAATTCCCATTGCTATCAAACCTTGGTCTAGCTACAACAGCAAGGAACATCACGTTTTGGATCCACCCTTTGTTCTTGCAATGTCTCCCTGGCTCGGACTCTTCGTTCGTCAAATAAAACCATTGACTTTCACGGGTGCGAAAAAAACTTTTCTCATGCAAACTTGAAATCGAAGGCTCCAACATAGAAAGGCAATAACATACCCTTGTCTTCTTATTCTCTTTTGTTAGTGTCGGCTTCAAGGCATTGTCGTGGCGCCGAAACTTCTTCTCTTTCAGACGTCGGTGCAGGGTTGAAACGGACATGTGCATAGCCTTCGAAAGTGATTCAAGTGTTGTCCTTTTTTGTGGTGGTATTTGTTCCATGGCAACGGTGTCAAACTCAGACGGTGTCAAGCTCAATCCGTTTGCGGCCACATCGCTTCTTCTTCTTGTTGATCACAGCGTTTACACCTCCACCAAGCATGCCATTCTTCCATATCCGCACTACACTCCTCCGCGACATATTGCATTGAAGTACCACGGCCTTGCTCACTCCATGCTTCAACCGACCTAGTCAACCATTTTTCTGTAACAGCACGTTATAAACATGTCGCTTGTCCTTGTTGCTGTAATGAGATCTGGTTTGAATGTTCGCCAAATGATCTGCGTGTACGCGATAACTTAAATTACATGAACAATACTTACGAGAATGTAAATAATATTGTAGCCGAGAGTAATGTATACACACAATCTAAACGAAAAACAAAACGTTGTTGCGTACTTAGGTCCACCGTTCGAGCTTGGGTGTTGTTGTCGCTGCCCGAGTTGCTCTCGCTGTCGCTGTCGCTGTCCGAGTCCTCGTCCATGCTAGCATCTCCAGCAGCATCACCTTCTCCATACCAGGGGCCTAGTATGCGGCGGCCACGTCCGGCTCCATGGACGACGCCAGGCCCGGTGCCATGTCCGACACCAACGACCACAGCCTCTTGGGCGTTGCCCAGCCCACGGCCACCTCTGGCTCCACGGCCACGTCCTGTTGCACGACCGATGCCACGGCCCGCAGGCTCGTCCATGTCGCTATGTCCACGGCCACGACCGGCTGCACGGCTAACACCACGACCAGCGCCGCGGCCGACGCGCACGCGACGACCGGCGCCATGCCTGCAGCCTCGTCAACGTCTAGCCCAGCGATACCTCCCACACCACGTCCAACGCCACGGCCAGCACTACCTCCTGCGCCACGCCCAACGCCAAGGCCATGTCCATCGTTGCCATGCCCAGCACCATGGCCAACGTCGCCCGGCCCCACAGCTGTGTTATCATTGCCTTGTCTGCGGCCATGTACGGCAGCGTCGTAGCACTCTCCTCGGCCACCTCCATCGCCTGGGCTGCGTCCGTGCCCTGTGAGGTCGAGCGCCGGACCTCGTGCTTGCCCAGTTAGGCCCGCACCAGCGGACCACCCGGCGGTCATACCACGGCCTGACAGGCCTAGCCGGCTGGGAACACGGCCTGCAGTTGCGCTACTGAGTCCGTCGTCAGCCACGCCGGTGTGCCGAACTGCACTTTGACGGAATCCTGCTAGAACGGCGCCGGCAAGCCCGTGAACTCCACGGCCGCGCCCAGCATCACCAAAACCAACACCTATGCCAGCTTCCAACCTTCCATTCCCCTCTGGTGGTGGCTCGTTTAGGTCAATGAGGACCATGGTTCCCGAAAGAAGATGGAGATGTAGGAGAAGAATGGTGTGGCTAAACTTGCTTGCTGCCCACCACTTTATACTACCGCAGTGCATGTACGATTTGCTATGACGAGAGAGGCAGTGTTCGAGTTCGGCGCCAACGCTGAAAAACCAAAAAATGAGCTAATGGTGTCGTGCATGCATGCAAGGCATGAAAACAAAAACTGGCCTATGCATGCAGATGAGAGAGAGAGGTGGGAGAGAGCGCGTGCGGCTATGCATGCATATGAGAGAGAGAGGTGGGAGAGAGCGCGCGCGGGCCGCTTTAGTTTTGAGGTTAGGCGGGAGAGAGCGTGCGCATGTAAATAAGTTCAGAGCGAAGGCGGGAGAGAGAGCGCGCGCATGCAGCCGTTAGCGCACAGCATAGTGCACGGGGCGTTGGAGTTATTGCTCGGGAGTCGAACGGATCAGAGTAAATACTACGGCGCGCACGGTTTTTCTGAAGAAAAAGGAGAAGGCTTATTGAACACTTTCTAAACCAGCTCAATTCATCCTAGCCAATAGACATTTTCTTGGTTGGTGAGATTTTAGATATGAGCCTTATAAACCGGTAAGAAGGGAGTAGCATAGATGACACCTAAGAAGAAATATGGTGTGACAACTAATTAATGAGAAGTGAGAGAAATTACTCCATCCGTCACAGTTCATAAGGCATGCACGTGTCGTAGGTCGTTAAGTTGACTTATATATATTATTTAACATAAAAATTATATCATTGGAAAATAGAACATTTAAAGTTTTTAATGATATATTTTTTATAATATATGTCCCTCATTAAGTTGGTCAAATTAACGACCTAGATACACGTGTCGGACTTATATCCGTGTTAAACTTATAAATTGAAACATGTTACTACTAGTACTCATACTAGAATAACATAGTAGATACCAAGACAAAATGAATTTATATGCTAATAAATGAAAGATTCAATATTAGTATCTTATATGTTACTATCCATTGTGAAGGTAATAATTTAAATTAGTAACGTATGTATGTTACTCTTCATTATGCTCCCCACCTAAATCGTATTGATAGGATTTGGCTCGTCCAATCTGCTCCCCACGTAAATCGCAGAGCTCTTCCTTAGATGAGCAATACACCTGGACGGAGTACTACGATGCTTGGTGGATGTTACTCAAATACTTGGTGGATGCCATTTCTCATTACCGAGTACTCCCTCTCTAAACTAACATAAGATTAGATTACTAAACCAGAACGAAATTAGACATGAAACATGGAAAGACAAAAGACAAAGTCCAAGACTATGAACTGAATGAAGCAAGACAAAGGCACAAAATACCAATCGTCGAGCAGGGCACATAGATACATCGAAACAGAAGCGCAGCCCGCGAGCTAACCGATGATTATCCAGGCAGTTTTCCCCTCGCCGCCCCAGAGCGACGTGGCCCCGGTCGCCTGAGGCGCCGCCGTCGCGTTCTCCTCGCCGCCCAGGGGCGACAGGGCCCCGCTCCCTTGAGCCGCCGCCGCCGCCGCCTTGGCGTTGTCCTCGCCGTCGCGGAACCGGAACGACTTCGTCACGCGGTCCAGGAACTCGCTCAGCCGCGGTTCCTGGACCGGCGAGCCCTGCTCCGCCTTCGCGCTCTCCTCGCCGTCGCAGAAGCCGAACGACTTCGTCACGCGGTCCAGGAACTCGCTCAGCGCCGGGTCCTGGACTGTCGAGTCCTGCACACAGCAGACCTCGCCGACGCCGACATCGTCCCAGCCGCCGCTGAGCGGCCCGTCCGTCCACCGCACCTTGAAGCGGCACGCGCACCGCTCCTCGCCGTCCACGGTGACGTGAGCTGCTCTTTTCACCTGCACATTTGGCCAGCGCTTGTTAACAAGGCATATATATGCGCGACGAACGCAGCGAGGACGACGCAACGCGAAGGGCGTACGGAATCGAGGACGGCGTCGTAGTACATGCGCTCGCCGTCGGAGATGGCGCGGAAGACGCAGAGATGCTGGCCGCGGCGGAGGTCGCCGCAGCGGGCGTCCTCGAGGGGCGGGCTCGCCGGGCGGAACCTGGCGCGGAGCGCCGCCACGTCGCGCGGGGAGGCGAGGTCGGCCGCGTTTGGTTCGTGCCACTCGTCGAACTCCTCCAGGAATTCCTCGAACATGACGCGCAGCGACTCGTCCTGAAGCGCCACGCGCGCGCTGTACCACGCGCCGTCCTTTGCGCGGTACTCCATCCGCGGAGGCGCCCGGCGCGGCGGGGCAGGGGCCTTTTGCTTTCGCGGCGTCGGCATTGCCATGGTACGGTGAGAGTGGTGGCGCTTGGGTTTCACGATGTTTTCTAGACGGTCGAGCGTCTCGATCTTTTATTACTAGCTTTTTCACTGGTCCAAGTATATACAAGTAAAGCTGGCCAAACGGACCGTGCTTTGTGGACCGGCCCGAAAAAACGCCAGCCAGGCATGCCGCGGGCCGGGCCCGGCACGACTTAAACGGGTCGTGCCAGGCACGCGGCCTACTTTGAGCCGTGCCTGGGCCTGTGGGCCGACACGGCACGGCACGGCCCGTTTAACATTTTATTATTTATTTATATATAAGATAAAAAATAACCTAATAAGTCAAAATCGTCCAAAACACAGCCCAATATACTAAAGTCGACCCAAAAAACAGACTAACGGACCAAAATTAACCCAAATAACAACCTAAAATAATAAAAAACTAACAGGCTAGCTGGCCTGGTGTGCCTACGGGCCAGCCCGTATAGCCTCCGTGCCTGGGCCGAGAGGCTACGCCGATGGGCCGGCATGCACAGCCCGGCTAATAATCGGGCCCACGCGTGTCGTGCCGTGCGTGGCACGATTATGCGGGGCCGGCCCGTTTGGCCAGGTCTATATACTAGTAAGAGCAATTACAACCCAAATCCTCCGTCCCCTCTGTTTGCGTGGACGCGAACAAAAGTACGTACCCAATGCGTTACACAAATTCAAAACGTATCTCTTTCGTGTCCATACAAAACTATTTTTATCAAAAATTATGTCTAAAAAGCATTGACGCGCATGCAGAGTGTTTCTTCTCATGTGCGTGTCCGTCCACACGTGACCGTGGTCAAAGCTAGCATCGTCTTTATTTACGACGCCGTCCATTACGGGCCCATACGTTAGCGGCCCACATGCGTCCTTTTTTAATACGAGTGTGTCGGGGGCTCATCCTCTTCCAAAAACCGCCCCATCCACATCTAGCCACCCGCTCCTCCCTCGTCGGCGGCAAAACCCTAGCCACCATGGATTTTTTTTTCTCTAGCAAAGACAAGGACAAGTCCCCGGCGCTCCCGTTGCCCGCATCTTCCTCCCGCCCGCCTCGCGAGCGGGTGAACGTACCAGTGTACCAGGCGAGGTGGCACTGGGAGCATCGTGTCCCCCTCCCCTACCCCCGATGTCACGCTGCCGCACGACTCGCATTTGGATCCGGGGAGGATCCCAGTGCCAGCGGAGGAGGTGAGGCCCTGACGGCAACAACTGACACGAGAGCAGCGGCGCAACCCCGCCTACGCTAGAGATCCTCCCGATGGTAGGTTTGGTTTGTGTGGGAGCATGAGGAGCAACGCCAACATGGCGTCCGTGATGTGGTGAATGGACCGCCGCCGCCCTTCGTCATCCGAGAAGAAGACCGGGCAGCGAAGGCGGTGTACCAGAACGCGCTCGCAGTCGTCCTGCATGCAACCGAGGAGGAAACGCGCCTCAAGGAGGAGGAGGAGGAGGAGCGGCCTACCAGAAGCAGCTGGCGGAGTCCATGCCGCTCTTCATTGTCGGCAACTATGTTGTGTCGCCGCTGGCCCCGCAGCCCCCATCGAGCCAGGGTCACTCGTCCTCAGGCCTGAGTTGTACACCTGGGATGGGATGGTGCGCGAGTGGGTCAGCGCGGCACCCGTCTGGTTGGGTGCGACACCGGAGCACGAGGCGGCCTACCCGGAACACTAGCGGGAGCGGCGGGTGTCGGAGGGGGACGTAGAGGCTCGGCGGATCGAGCTGCTGGAGCGTGAGGCTGAAGGTGAGGAGGAGGGGCACGTGCTGCCCAGCGAGCGCCGGTGCAACCACCAGCGGACAACGTCATCGCGACCTGTGAGACGACCTTCCCTTGGGCTGGCGCCGACGCTCGTCAACCTCACCGGCCCCGATGACGATGATGAGAAGGATGCCTAGGGCAACACGCCTCCACGTTATTAGTTTATTTAATTTTACGTTTAATGAGAGAGATCCGTCTAGTGAATGTATGGCCTTCAGGTCTTGAAAGCACATATGCTCCCTTGGTGATTTTGATAATTCATGACAACATACATTGCCTCTAGGACTAACACGTTTACCTAGATATTTCAGGTTTTAGTCCATGAAGAGCTATGGCTTAAGGTTTATGTGGAGATGCCCCTGGATGCAAGAAAGGAATAATAATGGCTCAAGCTTCAAGCTAGAAGACTCTTCATTTTATATTTATGAGAAATCACTTTTGAGTCCATAGGAAAACCAATGCTATTAAAAGGGGGTGATGTAGTAAAATTAACTGATTGCCAGCAAAACACTTAGTCATTTTTCCCACAGATCCACTCTGTCAAGTTCCACATTCACAAATTCGGTGTCACCAACATTGCCACATCGGACGCACCGAGTTTGAACCTAAGACAGAACCCTAGCCATTCCCACCAAATCGGTGCAACCGAAACTGCATCGGTGCTACCGAGTTTAGTGTGACCAACATTCTGTTGCCAAGATAACCAAAATCGGAATTTTCGAGTTTGAGTATCGGTGCCACCGAGTTTGGCCATCGGATTGTTAGTCACCTTTTTGGTGCCACCGAGTTCTATATATCGGTCTCACCGAGATAAAAAAGTTCACCACTTTAGTGCTATTCGGTACCAACGAGTTGTCCACTTTGGTGTCACCGAGTTTGCTCTTTTGTGTGTAACGGTTGGATTTTGGTTGCTGCCTATATATACCCCTTCACCCACCTTTTATTCGTTGGAGAAGCACTCAGAACACACACTTCAATTCCAGATCCATTTTCTGAGAGAGAACCACCTACTCATGTGTTGAGACCAAGATATTCCAATCCAATCATTTGAATCTTGATCTCTAGCCTCCCCAAACTGCTTTCCACCAAATCAACCTCTCCTACCCATGCATATTCTATGAGAGAGAGATTTGTGTTGAGGAGACTATCTTTAGAAGCACAAGAGCAAGGAGTTCATTGTAATGCCCCAGAGTGTAACTTGCCATATTTGGAACCTTCATGTATGTGGGTCCATCATGTCATTGCCTTGTGAGATATATGCATGTGTTATTTCATGTGTGATCATACCTTGTCTACCCTTGCATTCATGCATCCATTCATCCATGCCTTCATTGTGTTTGTTGTTATTGTGGGTCCATGAATGTGGTTGTGATGTTGATGTGCTATGTGATGTTGGAGTGCTGCATTTGAAAGTGGGTTTCATCTATGATAGTTTGCAACTAGGTTTTGAAACCCCCTTCTCTATTTTCTCAAGTTCAAATTCTACTTGCTCTAACCCTGGTTCAAAATTGTAGATCATTTAGAGTGATTTGTGGTGGATGTGGTGCTAGGTTTAATGTGTTTTGTATCTATGTTTGAGAGGGTAGATATTCACAAAACAGATTAATTAATTTTTTTTGTAAATATTTAGGTGCTCCAAAAATTATCTTTTCATTTTATTTAAATAGGTCATAATTCTTTATGACGAGGGGCATTTTTATTTTTATTTTTGGAGCCATAGATTACCTAGGAGATTTATTGTTTGCTGGTTGTGTTTTAAATAGAAAAACCCCAGTGGGTTTTTCCTTTCTCTATCTCGCGCCAAGCGAAGCCCAACTCCCTCCTCGCTGGCCCATCTCCTCCCTCCTCTCGTTATCCAGCCCAGCTCCACGACAGTCCCCTACCTCTCGTTGGCGTCACCACTGTATGAACCAGCCTCCACCACCGATCATCCTTGCATCGATCCTGCGGCTCCAGCTCGTCCCCCGAGGCGATATAAGTCGTGCCCGCGCCCTCTCCAGCCTAGGGTTCCTCATTTTCCTCCTCTCTCTCTCTCTCTCTCTCTCTCTACGCCGCCGGGGGCGATCCTGAGCAGCTCGACGCCATGGCCTCCTCCTGGTAAGTACGATGCCGGCGATCCACTGCCGCCCCTTCTTCCCCGAGCGGTCCAGGCGCAAGCGGAACACGGCGGGGTTCCATTCCCGTTGGAATCTCGCGGGGAGCTGCTTCGGACGCCCTCCCTCGACACCGACACCTTCTCTGCTTCGGCTACTTCCTCTACGGCAACCTCCCACAGCGCTCGTCGTCGACAGCTCTCTCCCTCGACGAGGCCTTGCCCCTTCATATCTAGGTGAGCAGCGTGCGTCCTCCTTCCCCCCTTCCTCCCCGGATAGCAGATGACCGAGCCCCTGCTCGCGGCCTGCCGGAGTTGCACCGACAGGTTGTACGTTGCTGTTGCTTGCTGTTGGTGTGGCGTAGTTGCTGTGCATGTGGGCGTAGACGCGCGATAGGCTTCCGTCTTCGAGGTGTAGTAGCAGACCCCCCGTAGTTGCAGGTGTGTGTGTGAAGCGATCGGCTCTAGTGAGCTCGTCGCCGGCGCCTCTCTGTGGAAGCAGAGCAAGGGCGGTCCTTTTGTTTGAATACCTGGTAGGATTCCCCTCTTAGACCAATAACCGCAGCGTAGCAGAATGGCAGCAGGGAGGTTTTGCATATCGCGAGGTCGTGGGTTCGAGGCCCAGTGGCGACCCCCTTTTTATTTCTTGGTTTTGGGCATAGTATCTCGAGAGGGAAGGTCTACTTGCTCTGTTCCCTCTTCTGTGTCGAAGAAGGGCTACTAGCTCAGTGGTGCTAGCATTGGTGGAGTACCAGGGGCACTTGGGTTCGAATCCAAGCCAACCCCCTTTTATTTTTTTACTTCCTTTTTTTTGCTGTTTGAAGTTTTGTGTGATGTAGCAATGTTTGGGCTGCAACATATGTCTTACTAGATCACATCCAGTAGGTTTTCACCTTGTGTTAGTTAGTGTGCATGTGTAGGTGTGTGCTTGTGTGGTGCAATCACCCAAGTACTTGTGTAGATGTAGGTAACCATGTGTATGTGTGTATGTGTCCTTGTGGTGATGTGCACTAGTGTAAGAGGTGTAGGGGTAGTGTGTATGTGGTTGCAAGCACACCATGTGTGAGGGTATGTGGATGTGTTTGTGTGTGTTATAGAGACTAGCATGTGTAGGTGTGTGAGCATGATCACTTGTGTATGTTTGATGTATGTGTGTGTGTGGTGGTGTGCTATGGCACACATACATGAGGTCTAAACCCTCATGTCACCATTGGAGTTATGAGTGTGTGCAAGTGCATGTGTAGGTGATGAACTAGTGTGCAATACATGTGATATTGCACTAATTGCATCTATGTGATTCCATGTAGATTTTCCCTTCAACTTTGTGCCTATTTGTTCTATGCAAGTACCTAGGTATTATATATGTTTTTGGGGTAGAATCATCCCAGGAATCCATTGGTGGAATCAGATTTCCCTTTTGGACACTTTCTATAAAATTCATTTTTCTGTTTGATGCTTTGTTTAGAGCTGGGTGCCATGTGGTTGATGAGCCTAAGAGAATGATCCCTTGATGTGGCAGTAGTGGGTGAACCCCTCTACAACATGGTGGTTTTGTTTTATTCTTAGGAGTTTATATGTGCAAGCTGTGTCTTGTCAAAGTAGGCATGTGGCTGAAATTGTCAGTTTAGTGAAAATCTGTGATTTTCACTAAGTCTGAGAAACTGCTGTTATTTTCTTCCCTTGTAGTTGTGGTTGCAAAAGTTGATGTGTTGGGAATCAACCCTTGAAATCAACTAGAGAGTTGGAGCTTTTGTGTTTGTCTAGCTCTCTGTCAATTTTCTTGCACTTTCACTTCCTGTAGATATTGTTTTGGGGGCTGTCAAAATGCTTGAGAGCATAAACAACTCGTGAGAATCTGAGATTTTCACTAAGTCCCTGAAATCTGTTATTTTTGTCTAAGTTAGAACTTGTAGATCTTTCTGTGTGTAACTCCTTTGTATTATATTTTTGCTCATGCTTGTAGAGCTTTTGAATAGCTTTTGCCACATATCTTGTTTGGCACATTTGAGTGGCTGTAGGTGCTTTGCATGTTGCTCTCAAACTGCTATGTTGCTGTTTAGGACAGATTGCATAGTGTTGTTGTTTTGATGCTTGTGTGTGCATAGTTGATGGTGTGGTGAGTTTCTTTGCACCACCCCACCTATACTTGTTTGTTTGGTGATGTGGCAACCTGGGAATACCAGAAGTATGCCATTGGAGAGTGCTTGTGGTAGATTTGATCCGTAGGACTCCATTTCTTGTTTCGTAGTTTCCGGTTGATCCGTAGCTCCGTTCTCAACGTTCTTTATATGTTTTTGCATCGTTTTCTCGTGATGCACCTGTTCATGTCATCTTCATGCATGTCAAGATAGCTTAGAGTGAAGTTTTGTCCAGAAGTTTGTCTTTTCTTCTCATGCATAAGCAAGTGACTAGAATAGAGATGCATGCTACATTCCCATCTCATGCATCATGTGTTTGTTGCATCATGTTGTGTTGTTATTAATTGGTTGTTGTTTTTATATTGGGTAGCACCGGGATCGGAGAGCGAGTACGTGGATTTGGGAGAGTACGTGCAGGACTAACAAGAGCAGTCCCAAGCTGAAGACATCACAGGCAAGATGACCATGACCTTGATACCGTCTCTAGCTTTGTTATGCCTAGATTCACGTTTCCTTCGTCATATGCTTGCTGCCTACCACTGAATAATTGCCTCCTGATATTGCCATGAAACCCAAACACTTTCCCCTTCTAGCTAATATTGAATGGCTAAGTAGGCTTGCTCAGCTTCTAATTTTAGCGTTGCTAGTTGCAGGTGCAATTGTATCATGTGATAACATGAGTTTTGATATCATTATGTTTAAATCTGTTATTTAAGTAATGCACCTATATACTTGGTAAATGACGGAAGGCCTAGCCTTTGCCGGGTGTTTTGTTCCGTTATTGCCGCCTTAGTTTCCGGCTACCAGTGTTTGATTCCATAACTGATCGCTCCTAACACTTTCGGGGTTGTTATGGGGACCCCCTTGATAAATCGTGTAGTGGTAAGACTTGTCCGGCAGGACCCAACATTGGTTTTAATTTGCTAATCACTTAATAACAATTTGCATAGGGAATAGCTACCCCGAGGATTTTAATCAACAACCCGGGCCAGTGCTCCTCAAGAGTGTTGGTCCCACCTGAGCGATGTCCGGGGCCCCCCTGGTCACCCAGAGGTTTAGCCATCCTGACGTCTAGATCATCCGTCGTGTCCTGAGACTGAGATACGCGGCTCTTATCGGGGTCGTCAACACGACGGGAGGTCCTGCTAGTCTTATCTTACCTTAGCGATATATCTTGCGTATAAGAATCCCGGTGAAGCTTTGATTCTCCCTAGAGTTGAAGTTTCCTCTAAGGAATGCGACGAGATCACGAGATTCGTGATAGAGGATTACTTTGCGGCCCGTGACCGTTTGTGATGGACTAGTTGGAGCACCCCTGCAGGGTTTAATCTTTCGGAAAGCCGTGCCCGCGGTTATGTGGCAACTTGGAATATTTGTTAACATCCGGTTATAGATAACTTGAACTTAATCTAATAAAATTGCCAACCGTGTGCCTAACCGTGACTGTCCCCTTCGAAGACCTCTCTTCGATCGGGAACACGGTGGGGTTATGTTTGACGTAGGTAGGTGATCAGGATCACTTAGTGATCATCTAGCCTTCGATCGCTCGCGTAGACCACCACATGTATAACTTGTTCTTCGTAAGTTAGCCACCATAAACGCTTAGGATGCTGCAACCTAAACAATGAACCTTCCTCACCTAATAACTTGACTAGTTTCGGTACCGAGGTCATAGATTGCTGAGTCCCCGCGGCTCACAGATTACTTCAACACCCCAACAGATACAGGTACGCCCGACACAGGTGATCCCGATGGCACGCAGCTGGCGTGGCAGTACGATGAGGAGAACGACCGCCTGTACGTGAACTTTCCGGAAGACTGATGCATGATCGTGATCGTGGGCAAGCATGCGGGATAGCATAGCCTTTTCTTATGTTATGTAGTCCGTAGTGGAACTGCCTTGTCTGAATAAATGTGTGGATGTAACTCTGATATTATCTATGGAGATGGAAAATGATTCCCTATTTGTCATTCTTAAATTATGTATGTGCTATGTTTATCTTGCTTGCGAAACGCTTAGATGCGCTTCTTTCCATTTTGGGGCCTCGTTCCCTAAATCGAAAAGGACCGCATCTTAGTCGTTACATTCATTGATCTACCACATCTATTACCTTTTGGAGGGTGGTGCTTCCTAGATTGGTTAGATGTCGCTTGGTAGCCTCTACTTTGTGTTGTGGAGTTGAACCAAAATGTTTGTAAGGGCAAGGAGATCGCCTACTTCGTAAAGATCTACCGTGAGTAAGGCTAGTCCTCCGTGGATGCAAGCCGTGGTGGGATAGACAAGGCCGCTTCTTTGTGGACCCTCTGTGGGTGGAGCCCTCCGTGGACTCTCGCAGTCGTTACCTTCTGTTGGCTTAAGTCTCCACTAACATGGATGTACGATAGCGCCACCTATCAGAACCATGCCAAAAATCGTTGTGTCAACCTCATGCATTTGATCTCCCTTCCCTTCTCCTCTACTTTACACTTGCATGTTTTACTTTCCACTTCTATACTCTTAGGACTGCTTGTGTAGGGTGCCTAGACTTGTCAGAACTACTATATTTCTGCCCTCCTAGAAACTAGGTTAGGCTAGAAATTTTATCTTGACAAGTAGTCTATTCACCCTCCCCCTCTAGACACATCTTCTATCGATCCCTCAATTGGTATGAGAGCAAGGTCTCCAAAACCTTGGTTTAACAGCCATTGGACGAAGATGAATGTGACTAGTTCCCAGATTTTAAGTTGTAGAGTGCCTATTCTTGATTTGGAGTACTATAGACAATGGAAAGATGAAATGCTTGACATATTCTATGAGTTCCATTTGCGCATGTATATTGAATATCCCTATGCGCCTTCCATTGACCCCATACATCTTTCTCATGATGATGAAGTTAACATGCTTGGAAACCTCAACACCCTCAATCTTATCATTAGAGGTTTACCAAGAAACGTGCTTAATCAGTTGCAAAACTTTGAGTGTGCTCATACTTTGTGGAAAGACTTAGAGGAAAGATATCCAAATTATTGCTTGAAAATTCTTGATATCATTGTTCACAAATACATTGCTTTCCATAAAATGAAGCCAACCGATCCGAACTTCGATAAATACTTATTTTAGCTTCGCGACCTCATGCGTGCCAAAGGAAATTTCATTACCATCAACAACATCATTGTTGAAGCCATTCAAATGCAGAAACTTGAATAGTGTAATATTCAGATTTCTAATGAAACATTTGTCTCTTACGAGGAAACTTCATGTGATGATGACTATGCGGAACGTGGCTACTACGACGACGAAGAAGGCTTCAACAACGAGTATGAGAAGACCATGAAGAATCTCACTCTTATGGCTAACCATAAAGACTACACGACTGGTGGAAAAGAGTGGGTTCTTGACAATGGATGCATTGATCACATGACTGAAGATAAAGACATGTTCCATGAAATAACACCGAATCATGGACCTCGAAGGTATGTAACTTTTGGAGACAATTCCATAGGTAAGGTACTTGGTCTCGGTAAGGTGGTCGTAGCTCATGACAGTTCTATTCAGAATGTAATGCTAGTAGAATCTCTTGGCTAAAATCTACTTTCCGTATCTAGACTAGAAGACTTCGGTTTCGATATGCTATTTACGAAAGTTGAATGCCGAGTATTTTGTAGCGACAATCATAACATCGTCTTTACTCGTTTCCCTAGTGGTGATCTATACATTGGTGATTTCTCTAAGATTTCCAAACCCCGTACATGCCTTGTTGCAAAATCTTCTAAAGGTTGGTTACGGAATAGAAGGCTTGGACATGTTGGTATGCGTAATCTTGACAAACTTATCAAAGGTGATGATATTATTGGTGTTAAAGATGTTATTTTTGACAAAGATAGACTTTGTAATGCGTGTCAGGCAGGAAAACAAGTTGGTGGAAGTCATCCCGTGAAGAACATCATGACCACAAGAAGACCCCTCGAGCTGCTTCACATGGATATCTTTGGTCCCAATGCTTATAAGAGCCTCGGTGGAAATTCTTATGGTCTAGTTATTGTTGATGATTTTTCCAGATTTACGTGGGTGTTCTTTCTCAATGATAAGTCGTAGGTACAAATGATCTTCAAGAACTTCACTCGAAAATCTCAAAACCAGTTTGAAGTGAAGATCAAGAAGGTTCGGAGTGACAACGAAATGGAGTTCAAGAACATTAATATTGATACTTTTCTTGACGAAGAAGGTATCTCACATGAGTTCTTGGCGACGTACACACCTCAACAAAATGGAGTTGTTGAGAGGAAGAACCGGATGCTCATAGAGATGGCGAGAACGATGCTAATACAAGACCCCAAGACACTTTTGGGAAGAAGCCGTGGAAACAACTTGCCATGCCATAAACTGACTCTACCTGCACAAGCTTCTCGGTAAAAGGGCATACGAGCTACTCACCCATAACAAACCCCAAGTTGGATACTTTCGAGTATTCGACTCTAAGTGCTATATTCTTGATAAGAATCGTCGATCTAAATTTGCACCTAAATCTTATGAAGGTTCCCTTCTTGGTTACGGATCAAACACTCACGCCTACCGTGTCTACAACAACTTCACTTGAAAAGTTGAAGAGACGGTAGATGTGAAGTTTGATGAGACTAACGGTTCGCAAGTCGAACAATTGCTAATTGATATAGGAGATAAGGAACCTTCAGAAGCTATCAAAGATTTTTCCACTGGCAAGATTCGTCCCATGGAGGTGAAGGAAAGCACTTCATCAACAGAAGTGGAAGCTCCTACTTCGCGTCAAGGCGAACCGAAAAATGACATGGAAGCATCCACAAGCGGAACATGACATGATGAAGAAGAGGAAGAAGTACATCGTGATGATCTACCTCAACCTTACTCACCACCACCTCAAGGAGAAGATGACGCCAACGACAATGCTCAAGATGACAATGAAGAAGAAGAAGCTCCTCCACCAAACAAGAACAAGCTGTCAAGAGTTAGAGCAAGAGTAGACAGAGATCATCTGCTGAAACAAATCTACAGCGACATAAAGAACGAAAGAATCACTCACTCTAAAACGCGACTAGCTAACTTTTGTGAGCATTATGCTTTCATATCTAGCATTGAACCCTTGAAGGTAGAGGAATCTCTCCAAGATCCATATTGGGTGAATGCCATGCATGAAGAGTTACACAACTTCGAAAGGAACCAAGTTTGGACACTTGTTGAAAAACCAGAAGGTGAGCAGAATATTGTTGGTACAAGATGGGTGTTTCAGAACAAGCAAGATGAAGACAGACAAGTTGTACACAACAAAGCACGTGTCGTATCCCAAGGATACACGCAAGTCGAAGGTATGGACTATGGCGAGACTTATACTCATGTTGCTAGACTTGAAGCCATTCTATTCTTCTAGCTTATGCCAATCAACATGATATAACTCTCTACCAAATGGATATTAAAAGTGCCTTTCTCAATAGAGAAATTGAATAGGAAGTTTATGTTAAACAACCTCCTAGTTTTATCGGCCCTAAGAAACCCGATCATGTTTACAAACTTCGCAAAGCTTTATATGGCCTTAAACAAGCACCTAGAGCTTGGTACAAATGCCTAACAAAGTTTCTCATTGAAAAGGGATTTGAGATTGGCAAAATTGATGCAACCTTATTCACTAAAAGAGTACATGACAAACTATTTGTTTGTCAAATATATGTGGATGATATTATCTTTGGTTCTATTAACCCACATGTTAGTGAAAAGTTTGGAAAGTTGATGTTAGAGAAGTACGAGATGTCCATGATGAGTGAACTGAAGTTCTTCCTTGGATTACAAATCAAACAGTCGAGAGAAGGTACGTTCATCTCTCAAACCAAGTACACCGAGGACTTGATCAAGAAGTTCAACATGCAAGAATGCAAAGGTATGAGAACCCCCATGCCTACTACTGGACATCTTCAACTCACTAAGGATGATGCACTCGTTGATCAAAAGGTTTATCGAGCAATGATAGGATCGTTGTTATATCTGTGTGCCTCTCGTCCTGATATCATGCTAAGTGTTTGCATGTGTGCCCACTATCAAGTAGCACCTAAAGAATGTCTTCTATTGGAAGTGAAAAGGATAGTGAGATACCTTATACATACACCAAACTTTGGAATATGGTATCCCAAGGGATCTTCTTTTGATCTTGTTGGCTATTCCGACTCGGATTATGCTGGAGACAAGATTGATAGAAAATCCACCTCGGGTACATGTCAATTTCTTGGGAGATCTCTTGTCTCTTGGACATCCAAGAAACAAAACTCGGTATCCTTATCAACTGCCGAAGCTGAATGCGTTGCCGCTGGATTGTGTTGTGCTCAATTACTATGGATGTCTCAAACACTTAAGGATTATCGCATTCATGTTAGAAAGGTCCCATTGTTGTGCGACAATGAACGTGCTATTAAGATTGCATATAGTCATGTGCAACATTCTAGAACTAAGCATATCCAACTGCGACATCATTTCATCCGTGATCATGTTGCCAAAGGAATTGATCTCACGCATGTTCGTACTGACAAACAACTGGCTAATATTTTCACCAAACCACTTGATGAGAAATTGTTCTGTCATTTGAGGAGTGAGTTGAACATCATTGATGCTTCAAACTTGAGCTAGACTCACTCGGATGCATACAAGGGCATGAGCTTGACTGACTATTCCTTGATGCCATTGATATGACCATCTTATGTCTTGCAAACTATGCTCCCTTGTATTGTATCTAACCTTTTGTAGGTACTTGGATGAAATACACTCCACAAGATTGCAACCAACTCCAAACAAAAGCAATCTTGACATGGCCAAGTATCAACAACCTATTTCTTCGGAGATGAAGGAAGAAGTCAACAAAATCATATCCTTGACAACACTATGATTATGAATTTCTCTCACGTTATTTGGATATATTACGTTCTTCCTTGTGTGAGTAACTATTGTAAGTGAAAAGTGAACCAAAACGACATGGATTGCTCCCAACACAAGATGATCTTCGTCAACCTTGAGCATCCACAACAAGTTCACCTACATGCTACGTCACCAACATGATTCGAAGGTATGTACTCATATCCTTGATAAAGCTCTACACCAATTAATGGAGTAAAACAACTCAAGTGATATGAAGACATTGAAATGCTTAATAGAAAAATGGTAACCCCATTTCGCGCTTAACGATTAGTATGACCTATGATCAAGCATCCTTGCTTGACTCCTCAAGTCAAATACTCTAATATAGGTTACCTAGTCACCGCCCCACATCCAGATGGAGAATATCATATGGTTCACATTTGATCTTTCACATTCTTAGAACCATCCCTCTCCCATCTATATGTGTGTATTTTCAAAAAAACTTTCTATTCTTCTTTTTGTTTTGTTTAACTATCTCAGTTGGAATTATCATTCTTTTTACACTAGACTTTTGAAACAATACTTTAGATCAACCTAGTTTCTATTAAGGAGTTGACTATCACCGGATTGGGAAACTCGGTCCAACCGATTTCTCCGGGAGGCCCAAATATTAATCTCGGTTCTACCGAATCATTATGCCTCGGTGACTTCGATTTTTCTGACTTTGTTGCTCTGATAAATTTCTTCCGAACTATTGTCTTAGGGGGAGATGATACGTCGCCAACGTATCTATAATTTTTGATTGTCCCTTAGTGTTATATTATCATTCTTGGATGTTTTACAGTCATTTTATATCATTTTTTGGTACTAACCTATTGACATAGTGCCCAGTGCCAGTTGCTGTTTTTTGCATGTTTTTACATCGCACGAAATCAATACCAAACGGAGTCCAAATGCAGCGAAACTTTTTGTGGATTTTTTTGGGCCAGAAGACAACAAGTGGGCCAGGAACGCACCTTAGGGGAGCTCCGATGGGAGCACAACCCACCAGGGAGCGTCTGGGGGCCTAGGCGCTCCCCGGTGGGTTGTGCCCTCCTCGTTGGCCTCCAGCACCGCCTCTTTGATCAATAAATACCCCAATATTCCAAAAACCCTAAGGAGGGGGACGAAATCAATTCCAGCCGCCGCAGAGTCCAGAAACACAAGGTCCAATCTAGACATTGATAGGTCTCCGTCGTATCTACTTTTCCGAACTCTTTTGCCCTTGTTTTGGACTCTAATTTGCATGATTTGAATGGAACTAACCCGGACTAACGCCGTTTTCAGCAGAATTTCCATGGTGTTGTTTTTGCGCAGAAATAAAAGTTCTCGAAATGACCTGAAAATTCACGGAGAATTTTCCTGGAATATATAAAAAATACTGGCGCAAGAATCAACGGAGGGAGTGGAGCTGTGAGCCCGCAAGGCCACGAGGCGCGGGCCCCCCTGGTCGCGCCTGGCAGGCTTGTGGGGACCACAAAGCTCCACCGCCTCCAAATCCAGCTCTATTTAGTCCGCCTCGCTCGGAAAAAAAATCAAAGACAAGAGTTCATCGCGTTTTACGATACGAAGGCGCCGCCACCTCCTGTTCTTCATCTGAAGGGCGGATCTGGAGTCCGTTTTGGGCTCCGGAAAGGGGAGATCGTCGCCATCGTCATCATCAACCTTCCTTCATCGCCAATTCCATGATGCTCTTCACCGTTCGTGAGTAATCTCATCGTAGGCTTGCTGGACGGTGATGGGTTGGATGAGATCTATCATGTAATCGAGTTAGTTTTGACGGGGATTGATCCCTAGTATCCACTATGTTCTTAGATTGATGTTGCTACTACTTTGCCATGCTTAATGCTTGTCACTAGGGCCCGAGTGCCATGATTTCAGATCTGAACCTATTATGCTGTCGCCAATATATGTGTGTTCTTGATCCTATCTTGCAAGTTGTACTCACCTACTATGTGTTATGACCCGGCAACCCCGGAGTGACAATAGCCGGAACCACTCCCGGAGATGACCATAGTATAAGGAGTTCATGTATTCACCAAGTGGTAATGCGTTGGTCCGGTTCTCTATTAAAAGAAGAACCTTAATATCCAGTAGTTTCCATTAGGACTCCTCTGCCATGGGAGGGATGGACAATAGATGTCATGCAAGTTATTTTCCCTAAGCACGTATGACTACATACGGAATACATGCCTACATTAGATTGACGAACTGGAGCTAGTTACTTATCTCTCCGTATTATAACTGTTACATGATGAATAGCATCGGGCATAATCATCCATCAGTGATCCAATGCCTACGAGTCTTTTACTACTGGTCCTTGCTACGTTACTTTGCTGCTACTGTTGTCACTGCTGCTACTGTTACTCTGTTGCTACTGCTGTTACTTTGCTGCTACTAGTTATTGTTGCTACTGCTGCTATCACCCTACTTTTCTACTGATACTTTGCTGCAGATACTAAATCTTTCAGGTGTGGTTGAATTGAATTGATAACTCAACTGTTAATACTTGAGAATATTCTTTGGCTTCACCTTGAGTCGAATTAATAAATTTGGGTTGAATGCTCTACCCTTGAAAAATGTTGCGATCCCCTATACTTGTGGGTTATCAAGACTATTTTCTGGCGCCGTTGCCGGGGAAGCACAGCAATATTCTCTGAGTCACTTGGGATTTAAGTCTGCTGGTCACTATGAGGAATCCGAGAGATCCAAGAACTAAAGTCTTGCCCTCAACTACGAGGACAGGTAAGGAACTGCCATCTAGCTCTGCACTTGATTCACCTTCAGTTATGAGTAAGTTTACGACACCACATCCTGCTAGAAATCTTGATATGTCGCCTGTGCTTGATGATGCTACTTCTGCTGCCCATGATGCTTATGATGATGCTATGCTTGATACTGTTTTGCTTGATGATGCTATGCTTGATACTGCTTTGCCACTTGGTGCATTCCTTGATGCACAAATTGCTAGAGTTGCTGCTAGATGTGATGATACTTCTGAAACTGCTGATACTATTGAAGTAGAACTTGCTATTATAACTGAATTGCCTGATATGCCTGAGCATTATGTTATGGAGGGAGAGATAGCTGAGGATTTTCTTACTTGTAAGGATAGCTATGATGTTGAGAACTTACTGCGCAAGTGGAAAGAAAAATCTCTGAACGCTAGGATGAAATAAGACCCGAAGTTTGCTACTTCGCCTATCTTTGTGACCGATAAGGATTATGAATTCTCTGTCCACCTTGAGTTAATCACTCTGGTTGAATATGATCCTTTTCACTGTTATGAGTCTGAAACGGTTGTATCCCATCTTACCAAACTGCACGATGTAGCCACCCTATTCACTAGTGAGGAAAAGATCCGCCACTACTATATCCTCAAGCTGTTTCCTTTCTCGCTAAAGGATGATGCTAAGACCTGGTTCACTTCTCTTGCTCCTGGTTGCGTGCGTAGACCCCAGGATATGATTTACTACTTCTCTGAGAATTATTTCCTTGCCCATAAGAAGCAAGCTGCCTTGCAGGAAATATACAACTTTGTGCAAGTTGAACAAGAGAGTCTCCCACAAGCTTGGGGGAGGCTCGTCCAGCTACTGAATGCTTTGCGTGATCACCTTCTTGAGAAGAATGAAATAGTTGATATCTTCTATAATGGACTTACTGATGCTTCTAGAGACCACCTAGATAGTTGTTTTGGTTGTGTTTTTAGGGAACGAACTGTAGAACAAGCTGAGATCGTATTGAATAATATCTTGTGCAATGAGAATGCTTGGACTATTCCCGAACCACCTCCTAAGCCAACTCCGAAGAAAAGAGGTATTCTATTCCTCATTCCTGAAGATATGCAAGAAGCTAAGAAATATATGAAAGAGAAAGGCATTAAATCTGAAGATGTCAAAAATCTACCACCTATCGAAGAGATCCATGGTCTTGATTACCCGATACAGGTAGTAGAAGTAAATTCTCTTCGTAGGTTCGATGAGAGTGATATTCCTTTTGATAAACCTGCTAGCTTATGCCTGGATGAATTTGATAACTTTGTTGCCAAACAACAGAGTTTCAATGATTACGTTAGCAGAAAATTGGAACAGAATGCTCGTATGCTTAGTCATTTAAGTGCTTGTGTGGACAGAAACGTCAATGATCTTAAGCTTCTGAGTAAACATGCCTCTATGGTTACTACTCAAGGAGAACAAGTACTTAAAGCTCAAAATGACTTGCTCAATGAGTTGAATGACAATTCTGTTAGAGTCGTCACTAGAGGTGGTAGAATGACTCAGGAACCTCTGTATCCCGAGGGTCATCCGAAGAGAACTAAACAAGATTCTCAAGGAGTTAGCACTGATGCACCTAGTCATCCTAGAAAGAAGAAGAAAGATGATAGGGATTTGCACGCTACCAACCCTGTTGCTGCTACACCTGAGAGTCCAAACGATGTCTCTGTCTCTGATGCTGAAACACAATCTGGTGATGAACATGAGCCTAATGGTAATATCAATAGTGATGTTCATGAAGATGCTCAGCCTAGCAATGATAAGGATGTGGAGATTGAACCTATTGATCTTGATAACCCACAACCTAAGGCTAGGAGATATGATAAGAATGACTTCACTGCTAGGAAGCATGCTAAAGAAAGGGAACCATGGGTTCAGAAATCCATGCCCTTTCCTCCCAAGCCATCCAAGAAAAAGGATGATGAGGATTTTGAGCGCTTCGTTGAAATGATTAGACCTATCTTTGTGCAAATGCGTTTGATAGATATGCTCAAAATGTCTCCGTATGCTAAGTACATGAAGGATATTGTGACTAATAAAAGGAGGATACCTGAGGTTGAGATTTCCACCATGCTCGCTAATTATACCTTCAAGGGTGGAACTCCTAAGAAACTAGGTGATCCCGGAGTGCCCACTATACCTTGCTCCATTAAAGGAAACTACGTTAGAACTGCTTTATGCGACCTTGGAGCCGGTGTTAGTGTTATGCATCTCTCTATTTATCGAAGACTTGAACTGGATAAGTTGACACCCACTGAAATCTCTCTGCAAATGGCCGACAAATCAATTGCTTTCCCTATCGGCATTTGCGAGGATGTGCCAATTGTGGTTGCGAATGTCACTACCTTAACAGACTTTGTTATTCTGGATATTCCCGAGGACAATGCCATGGCGGTCATCCTCGGAAGACCCTTTTTAAACACTGCAGGGGCTGTTATAGATTGCAACAAAGGCAATATCACTTTCCATGTCAACGGTAATGAGCATACGATGCACTTTCCGAAGAAACAATATCGAGTACATTGCATCAATGCTATCGAAAAAACTTCATTGATTCTTATTGGGAGCTTTGAATGCCCTATTCCTCCTGTTAAGATGAAGTATGATTTGCTTGTTGGGGAGATACACATCCCCATTGAGGTAACCTAGTGACTATTCGAAAATTCTCCGTCTTCTTTTGCGATTCAAAAAGTTTGTGAAGGAGACTTGATCAACCTCATTGACGGATTTCTTTCGACGACCATGAGATGGATGAATCAAGGAGTCACAAACCTCTATTCCAAGCTTTCACCTTCGGTTGCTTAGAAGAAAAATGATAGATTTAGTTTAGTTTTCCCTGTTTTCCGTTTTAGCGTCCCGTAGAAAAGTACCCCAAAAATAAAACTTCTCCGAACTTCCTGAAAATCAAGTATGATGTTTTCTAGAATTTTTGAAAAATACTGAGACGAAGAGCTAGTCTGGGGGCTGCACCAGTGGGCCACAAGCCTTAGAGGCGCGGGCACCCCCTGGCCACGCCTACCTAGCTTGTGGGGCCCACGTGCACCCCATCCACTCATTCTAGCTCCCATCTGCTTCTCCTACCTCCAGAAAAAATCGTTTCGCAGCTCAAACTCGTGTTCTTGCTCTTCTTGCTGGGATTTTTGATCTCCTTGCTCAAAGCACCATTCTCCGAATTGTTTCGGGGAAATTACTCCTTGGTAAGTGACTCCTCCATTGGTCCAATTAGTTTTTTCTCTAGCGCCTTATACTTCGCGTATTTTTTCTGCCTTGGTGACCCTGTTCTTGAGCTTTGCGTGCTAATTTTAGCTGGTCCCAAGTAGTTTTGATGCGTAATATGGCCTCTAGGCACTTGTGGGAGTAGGCCAACTTAGGCCAAAAGCCTAAGCTTGGGGAGTACATGTTTTTCACCGACTTTACATTCTTGCTTATGCTTTTACTTTGTTCGTCGATGTTCACACTTTGCCACTGTATCATCCATGCTAGTTTATTTTCTCTTTTTCTCGTTTACTTTCGTGTGTCTGTCTAGTTTGAGAAAACCCAAAAATATTTTCTTTTTCTTCTTTTGCTTGTTGGGAGCTTTCCCGTGTAAATACTTTTCTTTTTTATTTGGGTCAAGGTAGAAGATAATGGTTACAATGTTTAATGTCTCTCGCTTGCATATCTGTTTATCTGTCAAAGAGCCATATTAGTTTGTCTTCTCCTTTGTGTTTTCCTACAGATTCTAGCTTAGACCAATGCACGAGCACTCTTATTATTGTTCACATCATTCGGCCGTGCAAGTGAAAGGCAATAATGACGATATATGATGAAATGACTGAGCCTGGAAAAGTTGGTATGAACTCAATCTATTTTGTTTTTGTAAATATGACTAGCTCATCGTTCCAGATTCAGCTTTGTTGTGAGAGAGACATGTTTGCAATGACAACTTAGAGATCATAGTTTCTGATGCCATGCTTAATTAGCTAGGAGCTTATAATGGTTTGTCTTGGTTGCCAACATGAATTTTGAGATGACTATGATGTAGTGTGATAGGATGGTATCCTCCTTTGAATGATTCAAGCGGCTTGACTTGGCGCATGTTCACGCATGTAGTTGAAACAAAATCAACATAGCCTCTATGATATTCATGTTCGTGGTGATTTATGTCCTACTCATGCTTGCACTCAATGTTGGTTAATCTCAATGCATTTTGATGACTATTGTCGCTCTCTAGTTGGTCGCTTCCTAGTCTTTTGCTAGCCTTCACTTGTACTAAGCAGGAATACTGCTTGTGCATCCACTTTCATAAACCCAAAGTTGTTCCATATGAGTCCACCATACCTACCTATATGCGGTATCTACGTGCCGTTCCAAGTAAATTTGCATGTGCCACTCTCTAAACCTTCAAGAAATAATTTGTTTTGCATGCCCAAACCGCTCATGTGGTGACAGGGGGCTATCAGTATCTTCCATCCTAGGCGTGTTATCCTCGATATGTGTTTATTCACTATCATTCATGAGAAAGGGGCCGGTAATTGGAATTCCCAGTTCCATGCTCAAATCGAAAAGATAATTGCAAACAAAACTCCCCCTGGATTGATGTTGGTATGGACGGCACCCGAGGCTAGTCGTGGAGTGTGATTGATCGGTGGTGGGGGAGTCAAAACTTTATTTTTCTGTTTGGGAACCGCCTATAGCATGTGTAGCGTGGAAGATGGTGAGAACTCTTAGTCATTGCGTTGGAAATGAAAGCATGCCACCCAAAATTATTATCTCTGTTTTCAAAGCTTGATCTGTGGCACCTCTGCAAATCAATGCTTCCCTCTGCGAAGGGCCTGTCTATTTATGTTCCTGTTGAGTCATCCTCCTCTTATAAAAGCACCAATTAGAGAGCACCTCTGTCATTTTTATGCTTTGCTTTTAACTGTGTTGAGTATGACTGTGACTGGATCTTCTTTGCCATGAATTACAATGTTTAGTCAGCCCTTGGTCTTTGAAGGTGCTCTGCATTTATGTTTTGCGGTCTCAGAAAGAGCTAGCGAGATACCATCTGTTCGTACTGCTTCATAATTGTTTTGATTGAAGTGTTGATGTTTGAGACTTATTATTATTTGCTCACTAGTTGATTATGCCATTGATATGAGTTTATCGTGAGACCTAGATGTCATTTGCTTTTGTGGTTTGCTTGTGATCTTGCTGAAATTCTGGATATGAGTTATACATAGTTGCAACAACAAGATCAAACAGAGTTCTTAAAAGTTTTTCTTTTGTCTCTTTCAGTTTGTCAACTGAATTGCTTGAGGACAAGCAAGGCTTTAAGCTTGGGGGAGTTGATACGTCTCCGTCGTATCTACTTTTCCGAACTCTTTTGCCCTTGTTTTGGACTCTAATTTGCATGATTTGAATGGAACTAACCCGGACTAACGCTGTTTTCAGCAGAATTGCCATGGTGTTGTTTTTGCACAGAAATAAAAGTTCTCGGAATGACCTGAAAATTTATGGAGAATTTTTCTGGAATATATAAAAACTACTGGCGCAAGAATCAGCGAAGGGAGTGGAGCTGTGAGCCCCCAAGCCCACCAGGCGGGGGCCCCCCTAGCCGCGCCTGGCAGGCTTGTGGGGCCCACAAAGCTCCACCGCCTCCAAATCCAGCTCTATTTAGCCCGTCTCGCCCGGAAAAAAAGAAAGAGAAGAGTTCATCACGTTTTAGGATACGGAGGCGCTGCCACTTCCTGTCCTTCATCTGGAGGGCAGATCTGGAGTCCGTTTTGGGCTCCGGAGAGGGGAGATCATCGCCATCATCATCATCAACCTTCCTTCATCGCCAATTCCATGATGCTCTTCACCGTTCGTGAGTAATCTCATCGTAGGCTTGCTGGACGGTGATGGGTTGGACGAGATCTATCATGTAATCAAGTTAGTTTTGACGGGGATTGATCCCTAGTATCCACTATGTTCTGGGTGATGTTGCTACTACTTTGCCATGCTTAATGCTTGTCACTAGGGCCCGAGTGCCATGATTTCAGATCTGAACCTATTATGTTGTCACCAATATATGTGTGTTCTTGATCCTATCTTGCAAGTTGTAGTCACCTACTATGTGTTATGACCCGGCAACCCCGGAGTGACAATAGCCGGAACCACTCCCGGAGATGACCAGAGTATGAGGAGTTCATGTATTCATCAAGTGTTAATGCGTTGGTCCGGTTCTTTATTAAAAGGAGAACCTTAATATCCCGTAGTTTCCATTAGGACCCCGCTGCCACGGGACGGATGGACAATAGATGTCATGCAAGTTCTTTTCCCTAAGCACGTATGACTACATACGGTATACATGCCTACATTAGATTGACGAACTGGAGCTAGTTACTTATCTCTGTGTGTTATAACTGTTACATGATGAATAGCATCCGACATAAGCATCCATCACCGATCCAATGCCTACGAGTCTTTTACTACTGGTCCTTGCTACGTTACTTTGCTGCTACTGCTGTCACTGCTGCTACTGTTACTCTATTGCTACTTCTGTTACTTTGCTACTACTCGTTACTGTTGCTACTGCTGCTATCACCCTACTTTGCTACTGATACTTTGCTGCAGATACTAAATCTTTCAGGTGTGGTTGAATTGACAACTCAACTGCTAATACTTGAGAATATTCTTTGGTTTCCCCTTGAGTCAAATTAATAAATTTGGGTTGAATACTCTACCCTCGAAAATTGTTGCGGTCCCCTATACTTGTGGGTTTTCAGACACCATCATAGAGGGGTTCATCATGTCCATTGGTGCCTCTCTGATGATGCGTGAGTAGTTCTTTGTAGACCTACAGGTCTGTATATAGTAGCTAGATGGCTTCCTCTCTCTCTCTCTCTTGATTATCAATACAATGGTCTCTTGGAGATCCATATGATGTAATTCTTTTTGCGTTGTGTTTGTTGGGATCCGATGAACTTCGAGTTTATGATCAGACCTATGTTTCTACCCATGAAAGTTATTTGAGTTTTCGTTGATCTCTTATATGCGTGATTTGTTATAGCCTTGTATTTCTTCCCCGATATTTGGGTTTTGTTTGGCCAACTTGATCTATTTATATTGCAACGGAAAGAGGTGCTTTGTGATGGGTTCGATCTTACGGTGCTTGATCCCAGTGACAGAAAGGGAAATGACACGTATGTATCATTGCTATTAAGGATAACAAGATGGGGTCTATTTCTACATAAATAGATCTTGTCTACATCATGTCATCGTTATTATTGCATCACTCCGTTTTCCATGAACTTAATACACTAGATGCATGCTGGATAGCGGTCGATGTGTGGAGTAATAGTAGTAGATGCAGGCAGGAGTCGGTCTACTAATCTTGGACGTGATGCCTATATAATGATCATTGCCTCGATATCGTCATGATTATTTTAAGTTCTATCAATTTCCCAACAGTAATTATTTCCCGTCGTTTGATATTTTTCTTGAGAGAAGCCACTAGTGAAACCTACGGCCCCCGAGTCTCTTTTCATCATATTTTCCTTTGCTTTTATTTTCAGATCTATAAAACCAAAAATACAAAAATACCTTGCTGCAATTTATTTGTTCCGCAATCTATTTATCCTATCTACCACTTTTACCTCACGTTATTTGCCGATCTCGAGGCGCCTTACCCGAAAGGAAATTCTGACGCCATTGCCGGGGAAGATCAAGTCAAGATAGTCCCCCGCCAACGTGCCAATTTCTGGCGCTGTTGCCGGGGAGGGATTGACAACCCCTTTAACACATCAGGTTGCGAGTGTTTGTTATTTGTGTGCAGGTGTTGTTTACGTGGTATGAGGAGGTTCTCCTACTGGTTCAATAACCTTGGTCTCATCACTGAGGGAAATACCTACCGTCGCTATACTGCATCATCCCTTCCTCTTTGGGGAAATACCGACGTAGTTCTAGCAGACATCAGGATAAAACTTCTCTAGGGGGAGAAAATCTCATTGATCCCATGCAATATAAGAGGGAGAATTATCAAGGATCCCTACCATAGGGGCAGATCATTCAAAGACCTCTTATCCATACCTAAGGGGGAGAACATTTGATGAGCCCTAAGGGGGAGAAAAGCTAAATTCAAGGAACCCTTACAAAATAGAGAAGTATCCCGGATCCCTATCTCTCAATGAGCCCTTACCCTCTGTCTTTATTTTTGGTAATTATGACAAAGGGGGAGAAATATCATCAAAGCTTCCATTCAATGAACCTACTTATAGGGGAGACATATCATCAAGAAGCTTATACAAAAAGAGGGAGAAACAACATTCAGGGGAGATATTTGTATCAAACATTACACACTAAGGGTGGGATAGATAAACGTGACTTTATTGGTTTGAACTTATTTTTTTCCTGCCTACTCTGTATATCTACATGCTATGATTCCGGGGGAGAGGAAACTTTACAAATTTATCTTTAGGGGGGGAAAGTTCTTGTTCCTTGCAGACATATTCTTTCATCAAATCATATCTTCAATATGTCTCCAATTTCTTGGTACCTTTGAAGTTCTTTGCATCTTTACAACAGGGTACTCTTGTGTTATCTAACATTTGTTTTGCGAAGTGTACTCTATGTCAAGACGCTCAAGATTCTCAAGGTAAGTATATGCATCATATCCTTGTTCATGATGACCTCTTGTTTCTTCCACATATTGTTTGCAAGAGGGAGTCTTGAACATGGAAGTCCTTCATTCACATATGTTTGATGCATATAACCAAGATCCATAAGACTTGTCTTGTCCTTCTACCTTGTGTGTGCCCATGCATTCCATAGCAACTATCCTTTAAAGGGATTGCACACATTTAGGGTGAGCTTGTACTAGTCATATCCTTATGAGTATCTTTATTTGAAGCTTTGATTGTATGTTGTCATCAGTTACCAAAAAGGGGGAGATTGAAAGCACATATGCTCCCTTGGTGATTTTGATAATTCATGACAACATACATTGCCTCTTGGACTAACACTTTTACCTAGATATTTCAGGTTTAGTCCATGAAGAGCTACGGTTAAGGTTTATGTGGAGATGCCCCTGGATGCAAGAAAGGAATAATATTGGCTCAAGCTTCAAGCTAGAAGACTCTTCATTTTATATTTGTGAGAAATCACTTTTGAGTCCATAGGAAAGCTAATACTATTAAAAGGGGGTGAGGTAGTAAAATGAACTAATTGCTCAAATGCTCAAAGTTAGCCACCAAAACACTCAGTCATTTTCCCCACATATCCACTCTGTCAAGTTCCACATTCACAAATTCGGTGTCACCAACATTGCCACATTGGACCCACTGAGTTTGAACCTAAGACATAACCCTAGCCATTCCCACCAAATCGGTGCAACTGAAACTGCATTGGTGCTACCGAGTTCAGCGTGACCAACATTCTGTTGCCAAGATACACAAAATCGGAATCTCCGAGTTTGAGTATCAGTGCTACCGAGTTTGGCCATGTGACCGTTAGTCACCTTTTCGGTGCCATCGAGTTCTATATATCAGTCTCACCGAGATTCAGAAGTTCACTGCTTTAGTGCTAATCGATACCACCTAGTTGTCCACTTCGGTGTCACCGAGTTTGCTCTTTTGTGTGTAACGGTTGGATTTTGGCTGCTACCTATATATACCCCTTCACCCACCTCTCATTCGTGGGAGAAGCACTCAGAACACACACTTCATTTCCAGATCCATTTTCTAAGAGAGAACCACCTACTCATGTGTTGAGACCAAGATATTCCAATCCAATCGTTTGAATCTTGATCTCTAGCTTCCCCAAGCTGCTTTCCACCAATTCAACCTCTCCTACCCATACATATTCTGTGTGAGAGAGATTCGTGTTGAGGAGACTATCTTTAGAAGCACAAGAGCAAGGAGTTCATTGATCTACCACATCTATTACCTTTTGGAGGGTGGTGCCTCCTAGATTGGTTTATGTGTCGCTTGGGAGCCTCCTACTTCATGTTGTGGAGTTGAACCAAGATGTTTGTAAGGGCAAGGAGATCGCCTACTTCGTGAAGATCTACCGTGAGTAAGGCTAGTCATGTGTGGACGGAAGCCGTGGTGGGATAGACAAGGCCGCTTCTTTGTAGACCCTCTATGGGTGGAGCCCTCCGTGGACTCTCGCAGTTGTTACTCTCCGTAGGTTGAAGTCTCCACTAACATGGATGTACGATAGCGCCACCTATTGGAACCATGCCAAAAATCGTTGTGTCAACCTCATGCGTTTGATCTCCCTTCCCTTCTCCTCTACTTTACACTTGCATGTTTTACTTTCCGCTGTTATACTCTTAGAACTGCTTGTGTGGGGTGCCTAGACTTGTTAGAACTGCTAGATTTATGCCCTCCTAGAAATTAGGTTAGGCTATTTTTTTTATCTTGACAAGTAGTCGATTCACACACCCCCTTTAGACACATCTTCTATCGGTCCCTCAGGTATATTCACTTTATATTTACTTAAACCCTAAAAATACTTTTTGTAACTTATTTACTTTTATTTTTATTTTTCATTTACCTATCTACTAATATCAAATTTAATCCTTGCAATTGGCAAAACCTAGGGGGTTGATAACCCTCTTGCCTTTGTTGGATGCAAGTTTTGCTTCGTGTGTGTGCATGTACCGCTTCCTTGTTTGTGTGGTGTCTCCTACTAGTCTGATAAACCTTGGTTCTTAACTCAGGCCAATACTATCTGCTACTATACTATATCACCCTTCCTCTTTTGGGAAAGCCTAACGCCTATCACAAGTAGGAGAAAAAAATTTCAGGCACCGTTGTCGGGGAGACTTCACCAAACAAATACACGTTCCTTCACTCACACCTATCATTTGCTGTTTTACTTTCCTTGCCTTTTGCTTTCTTAATGCACTTTACAAAAAAATTACAAAAAATATCTTGTGAGTTATTTATGCTTGCTACCGTGGATAGTTCTTCGATTATTGCTTCTACGTGAAAATGAAGTGCTTAATTATACTTGATATAGGATTTGCAATGCTCAAACTTAGAAATATTATGTGGGGTTGACCATTCCTAATAGGAAAACATTGGATTTTATTGCTAAAGGATTTTTTATTGAAAGAGACGCCACTACTACAGGATGCTCCAAAGACGGCACATCAATCAGAGACCCTTCGACGAAACTGTGTGCGATGCATGAATCGCAAACACTATAGTTCAGGCTTCGTCGCCAATAATGCGCACAACGTGCGGTGAATAACCCATCAAATATGATCCAGAAATGACTAAGTGTGCAATTTGTGGCATACAATGCTTCCATGTGAACTGTTTGTGATTAGCTAAAATAACACAAACGGTTACCGAGATCAAGATGTGTGCGCTAGAGGGCACACATTTCACTATCATAAACTGTTTGCGGTGATATAGTAGAACACAAATGATTCGACATAACAAGATGTGTGCGATATACAACAAACAAATGGGTAATCAGAATCATGTGCAAACACCAGAAATTACACAAACGCTAATAACATGTGTGTCTTGTGGGGAAACGTTTGCTGGTATACAATTGTGAGAGATTAATGAAATCATCACCAATACGTTTCGTAGTTTAGATGATGGAGAGCGAAGAGTGGTGATATTTAGTTATGACCCTATACACGATTCTAGACAGTTGCTATATTTGCTCCGTATGCGATTATGTGTGCACAGAAAAATTAAAAACTGTGAAAATGCTTCCCCGGCAAGAGCAAGTGCCAGCTACAACGGGAAATTATAAAACCCCGAATGGCCTACGAGAGTATGGAGTTGGGCGACGGTGAAATCGAGGCTGCCGGCGTGATTGTCGGCTTGAGGGTCGACGACCATGCCGCTACCTCTCCCGACGACAACCATAAGATGCAAGAATCATAACATGAGAAAGCCAGTAGGTTAGCCAGGGTCATCCTGAAAGCAGCTAGGGATCCCTAGTAGGCGATATTGCAGGATCAGCGCAGAGTGCATCAGATGGTGCGGGCGGTGGAGCAGGAACCGTGACGTCGTAAGGACAACTGCGGCAGTGGCTGTCGCAAAAGGCGGGGGCTTATGTCCTAGATGGAGGATGACGCAGCTCCGGACGGCGAGGGAGGACTTGTGGCCATTGCTGCAGCATTGGTGATGGCCAGGGTCTCGCAGGCCGCCGGGACGATGTACGAAGACCCAACGGACTACACGACAGTCTTGGTGAGAGCTGCGCCCGAGGCAGTACCGACGATCACCAATGTCGTGGTTGACCCTGCCTTGGTTGATCAAGGTGTACGTTATCGACTCGGCGATCTCCTGTCCTCGTGAGCCAAGGAACGACATGATATTGATGGTCGATGGCAGCTGTGCGTGCTGGGTCGGTGTTAGGGGCAACATCACTTTTTTGTGTGTGAAGTTCATATGTATTATATTTATGTAAAATAGCGAGCTATTTTTTGTAAATTACTCTGCCAACTATGCATTGTACCAATTTGAGCATGTAAATGCTCGATTGAATTGTTCATGCATGCCAAATGCGTCAATCGTATGTGCTGGCCTATCTATATATATTGTACTTTTGTGCATGCTCAAGAAACTATAGAGTAGTGCGAATGAGGATGAACGGGAGAGGACCGGGGTTGAGGGTTTGCGCAGGAAACGGTTCGTAAACTGGAACCGTGTGTGATTAATGTCATTGTACATATTAGATTGCAAGTTTTTGTTTGACCGAAGGTTTGATGGGAGCGATGTGGATTGCCGTTCGATTGCGGTGCATCTTACGGTGCGCATCCGTGATCCGTGTGATTGAGGTTCTAGACAATCAGAACACGTAGTAAAATATGATGAATGCACACGGTACGAGAAGGCACATGGTCTTCACAAAGTAACAATGCGCCCAAACAAATCACAAATTTCGTGGGAAACCCATAGGTCCTTGGTAATTTCTTCATAATTGTTTCCTAAGATCAACATACCCACTAGAATGCACCGTGTTTAAATTTAACATTTTTAGAGCTTCTTTACTCTATTTAGGCTTTTATGTGCACTTTCTAGGCATTTATTGCTTATCATTCAAGTTCGGATGTTCTGTACATCAAAAGGTGTTCAAAAGGGATTCTATAATTCATAATTATGTCATTGAATAAATTTTCATGTATTTTACAGGAAAATAAAAGAATTTTAGAGGATATGTGTGGGAAGAGGCAACCACAGATGTGTAGTTTATTGTTTTTGTAACTCTGGTAAAATGGAAAACATGTCTAAAAACAAGATTACTTGTGTGGTGCCTTGGGAGGGCCTCAATATGATATGAGAAATATTTGAGGAGGTTTGGCTAATGTCGTCGTACACACTCTTCATTTTTCGAACCATCACCTGTGATTTTTCATAGTTCGGGGAGCAAAATCACCATGTTTTAAAAGGGGAACCCATGTTTCCGTGGTCCTTTCAAGTTGATTTATTTCTACGATCATCATACCCACTACAATGCATGGTGTCCAAATTTGCCTTTATTTGGCTCGTTTACTCTACTTAGGTTTTTATGTGCATTTTCTAGGCCTTTTGTGCTTATAATGCAATTTTGGACAATCTATGCATGAAATAAATGTAAAAAAGGGTTCTAACAATCATAATTCTATCATTGAATAACATTCCATCTATTTTATAGGAAATTAATAGAAATAAAAATGATATATGTGGGTAGAGGCAACCATATATGTGTCGTCTATTGTTTTTGTAACTCTCGAAAAATGGAAAACATGTCTTAAAAACATAATACATTGTGTGGTGCCTTGGGAGGGCCTCAATATCATGTGCTAAATACTTGGGGAGGTTTGGCTAATGTCGTCATACACACTCTTCATATATCGAACTGTCATCAATGATGTTTCATGGTTTGGGGAGCGAAATCACCATGTTTTTAAAGGGGAACCCTTATTTCCTTGGTCCTTTCAACTTGATTTATTTTCTACGATCATCATACCCACTACAATGCACGGTGTCTAAATTTGACATTTTTTGGGCTCATTTACTCTATCTAGGTTTTTGTGTGCATTTTCTAGGCCTTTTGTGCTTATAATTCAATTTCGGACAATCTATGCATGAAATAAATGTAAAAAAGGGTTCTAACAATCGCAATTGTGTCATTGAATAACATTCCATCTATTTTACAAAAAATTAATAGAAATTCAAACGATATGTGTGGGCAGAGGCAACCATATATGTGTCGTTTATTGTTTTTGCAACTCTAGAAAAATGAAAAACATGCCTGAAAAACATGATACCTTGTGTGGTGGCTTGGCAGGGCCTAAATATGATGTGGAAAATACTTGAGGAGGATTGGCTAATGTCGTGATACACACTCTTAATATATGAAAGCATCACCTATGATGTTTCATGGTTCGGGGAGCGAAATCACCATGTTTTGAAAGGGAAACCCATATTTCCTTGGTCATTTCAACTTGATTCCTTTTCTACGATCATCATACCCACTACAATGCACCGTGCCTGAATTTGACTTTTTCAGACTCGTTTACTATATTTAGGCTTTTATGTGCATTTTTCTAGGCCTTTTGTGCTTATAATTCAATTTCGGACAATCTATGCATATAAAAAAATGTAAAAAGAGGACCTAAAAGTCATAATTTTGTCATTGAATAACACTTCATCTATTCTATACGAAAATAATAAAAATTAAAAAGACATGTGTGGGAAGAGGCAATCATATATGTGTCATTTATTCGACTTTTGTCTCTAAAAAATTGTAAACATGCGTGAAAAACATAATAGCTTGTGTGGTGTCATATAACGAGTACGCTTTGGTAAATATTTGAACACCAAGCAAAGTATCATGTACTATTTGATACTATTAGTTTTCCAAAAATACATTTTAACCACAAATGTTTTCTTGAAATGAACTATATGCACAACACGGTGGGTTAACGTCGGCCTGGCCGAGAAGGAGAACGACGGCCTCTGGCCACAATGGCCCGATGCCTTCACATGCCATCAGGATTACGTCGGTAGCTACCAAAGCCATTGACGAGAGCTGGCCAGAGATCCAAGCACGGTGTGGGATGCCGCCGATAAGGCCGATAGCGAGGGGCGTCTGGTCATCATCAGAGACGTAGTTTGTATGTGTGTCGCCCGAACGTTTGTTTAATTAATTATCAGCATACAACTACTAGTACTTACCCACACTAGTAGTTAATAGAGAAAATTATGCTATGTGAATTTAAGTACGTTCATCGAGTGTACAATTTTTTCAACGTGGGATCACTAATTTTCTCTTTTCTCAGCACACATGTATTTGATGTGCTTCGTGTGTGTTGCTTGTTCCCCCGCCTAAGATTCTGAGTTCCGTAGCGAAATTTTTAGTAGGCACGCGATTTCGCAAGTTATCCCTCCCACCCCATACTCACCCATCAGATTTCCCCCTATCCCCACCCTCTCCCTACAACCCAAACCACCGACGCCGCCACAACCAGATCTACATTTTTCCGCAACCTCTCTCGTCGATCTATTGAGGTAACCATCGATTTCCATCACCACCCTTGCCCGATTACTCAAATGGAGCCTGCGAACCACCCTCATGTCTCAACTTCTGCAGCACCTATCATCGACCATCCGTGCGTAAGGCCAACCACATATCACACGGAGGTCGATGAGCTCATGGCGGTCGATGGCACAGTGGTCGTTGTGTGTGTCGACCTGGAGGAACACCTTGTCATCGACGCCGCCAAATCGGTGCGAGTTCTAGCCGAGATGAAGTGGCCAAGCAACTACCCCTCGGGATTTATCAAGTATAAACTGTCGAGTTCAATTTTACCAATACCAGTTGCAATGTTTTACCGTGTGAATTTCAGTTTCACCGGTACAAGTTTTCATCGCCATGTTAGGTTGTATGTTCTCCGTAGTTAACATGTTCGCTGTTTATTTTAGTTATGCGCACTCTGTTGTTCAAGTAGGAATTGTCCAGTTTAATTTTACCACTACCAGTTATAAACTTACAATGCCTATGCTAGGTTGTTGTTAAGCCTATTGTAGTAAACAATTATATCCATTTTTTACGTTGTCCATTCGGTACCGTGCTACTCTTCGCAATGAAGATGCCACTTGAGGTGTTGTCCTTCAATTACCATTAGATATTTTTGGTGGATGTTAACCCTATTGTAGTTTACATGTCTTTTCATGTACTTATGCAGGGTCACAATGCACGATGATGTTGTTTACCATTGAGGTTAGTCACATCCCAATATCTTATAGTATTTTACATAATTTGTGCAATTGCAGTTTAGCTTCTAACATTTACTTGTTGCTTGTACGTACATATTTTAGTTGTAATGATCCATGCTTCGACCCGTAGGAACACCTTGCCACCGACTTTGGGCGGGCTCTCGCCGAGATGAAGTGCCCCAGCAACTACCCCTCGGGATTTACCAAGTATGAATTATGCAGTTCAATTTCTCCAATACCCGTCCCTTTGCTATCGTGCTACTCCTCATAATGAAAATATCATCAGAGATACTTTGTTTAATTAACATCTGTTATTTTTTGAGGATGTTAACCATGTTGTATTTAACACACATTGTATGTGCTTATGCAGGGCAACAATGCACGATATTGTTATTTACCATCGAGGTTAGTCACATCCCATTGTATTATTTTACATCATTTGTGCAATTGCAACTTAGGTTATAACACTCATTTGTTGCTTGTAGGAACATATGTCACAGGTACCGATCCACGTTTCGACCCCCTATGCATATGGGGCAATGAGATAAACATGAACAATCATCAAGTGAGGAAACTAAGAAAAAATGTTAGGGAGACGAAAAAAATGATTGGAATTATACTCTTTATTTACATTTTATCCACGACATCACTAAACTTTAGGATGGTAAGCAATTGATACATCTCCAACGTATCTATAATTTTTTATTGTTATATGCTATTATATTATCATTCTTGGATGTTTTATGATCATTTTATAGCAACTTTATATCATTTTTTGGGACTAACCTATTGACATAGAGCCTAGTGCTAGTTGCTATTTTTTGTTGTTTTTTCCCTTCACAGAAAACCAATATCAGATGAAGTCCCAATGCCACAAAACTTCACGGAGATTTTCTTTTGACTAGGAGGAGACATGGGAGCCAAGGATGATCACCAGAGGAGGCCGAGGCGTCCCACTAAACACTAGGGCACGCCCACGGCCCCTAGTATGGCCTGGTGCCTGGTGGTGGCCTCGGGCGCCTCCTCCACCACCTCTAAGCTCTATAAATACCCCAATATTCCAGAATCTCTCGAGGAGTCTACGGGAAATTTTTTCAGCCGTCGCATGGTCTAGAAGCCATGAAATCCAATGTCGAGCCCGTTCCGGAGAGGAACACGATCACGGAGGGGTTCATCATCCTCATTGGTGCTCCTATGATGATGCATGAGTAGTTCATATCAGACCTACGGGTCCGTAGCCAGGAGCAAGATGGCTTTCTCTCTCATTTTGTTTCTCAATACAATAGTCTCTTGGAGATCCACATGATGTAACTCATTCTTTTGTGGTGCATTTGTTGCGATCCAATGAATTGTGAGTTTATGATCTATGAAATCATATTCATGCTTGATTATTATAGCCTCGTATTTCTTCTCCGATATTTGGTTTTGTCTAGCCTCGTATTATCTTGTCAACTTTGGATGTTTTGTATACATGAATATGCTATTTTATATCTTTTTTGGGACTAACCTATTAACTCAGTGCCAAGTGCGAGTTCCTATTTTTTTCCGTGTTTTTGACCTTTTTCAGAGGAGAATATTAAACGGAGTCCAAACGGAATAAAACTTGTGGAATGATTTTTTTCCATAACAGAAGATACGCAGGGAACTTGAGAAACAAGGCAAAGGACCCCGGGGGAGGTCACAAGCCCCCTAGGCGCGGCCTGGGGCGCCTAGCAGGCTTGTGGGCCCCCTTGGCTCCTTTGCCCTACTTCTTCCGCCTATAAATTCTCCAAAAATCTGATACTGCCAGAGAGAGCCACGAAAATACTTTTCCGCCGCCGCAAGCTTCTGTCTCCGCAAGATCCCATCTGGGACCATTATGGTGCCCTGCCGGAGGGGGGATTCAGACACGGAGGTCTTCTTCATCAACACCATTGCCTCTCCGATGATGCGTGAGTAGTTCACCATAGACCTTCGGGTTCATAGCTAGTAGCTAGATGGCTTCTTCTCTCTCTTGGATTTTCAATACAAAGTTCTCCATGATCTTCATGGAGATCTATCCGATGTAATCTTCTTTTGCGGCGTGTTTTTCGAGATCCGATGAATTGTGGATTTATGATCAGATTATCTATGATTATTATTTGAGTCTCCTCTAATCTCTTATATGCATGATTTCGTATCCTTGTAATTCTCTTCGAGTTGTGGGTTTTGTTTGACCAACTTGATCTATAATTCTTGCAATGGGAGAAGTGCTTGGTTTTGGGTTCATACCGTGCGGTGTCCTCACCCAGTAACAGAAGGGGTAGCGAGGCACGCATCGTGTTATTGCCATCAAGGGTAAAAATATGGGGTTTATATCTATTGCATGAATTTATCCCTCTACATCATGTCATCTTGCTTAAGGCGTTACTCTGTTTGTTATGAACTTAATACACTAGATGCATGCTGGATAGCGGTCGATGTGTGGAGTAATGGTAGTAGATGCAGAAAGTATCGGTCTACTTGTCTCGGACGTGATGCCTATATGTATGATCATTGCCTTAGATATCATCATGACTTTGCGCGATTCTATCAATTGCTCGACAGTAATTCGTTCACCCACCGTAATATTTGCTATCATGAGAGAAGCCTCTAGTGAACACTATGGCCCCCGTGTCTACTTCACATCATATTTTCAGCTCTACACTTTCACTTTGTTGCACTTTCCACCTTCAGATCTCACCTTGCAATTAATCGTGAAGGGATTGACAACCCCTTTGTAGTGTTGGGTGCAAGTTTGTTTGTTTTTGCGCATGTACTTTGGAGACTTGCCTTGCTACTCCTACTGGATTGATACCTTGGTTCTCAAACTGAGGGAAATACTTATTGCTACTGTGTTGCATCACCTTTCTTCTTCAAGGTAAAAACCAACGCAATCTCAAGAGGTAGCAAGAAGGATTTCTGGCGCCGTTGCCGGGGAGTATCAAGTCAAGAATAGTCTCCCTTCAACGTGTCAATTTTTGGCACCAGGGACTATTCTAAGTGAAGCTTATCCAAGTAAATGTCGCAAACTCAGCTCTTGCATTTACCTTTTTTGCCTTTTGCCTCTTGTTTTCCTCTCCCCCACTTCTAAAAAAAAAATAAAAAAATATTTGCCTTTTTCGTTTGCCTTTCCTTTTCTTGTGTGCTATGTGCCTTCAATATGCTTGCACCTTCGCTTCCTGAAAATCTATTGATATGGATCCTCATCCACTTGCTAATCTCTTTAAGAGATCCAATTATGTTGAACCAATTGCTAGTGAGTTGAGTGCACTTGACTATCTTTATGAAGTTTTGCTTGAGATGCGTGAATCTGAAAATTGTGATGAAGAAATTTATGAAGTGATTCACAAGGGCTCCTTGAATGAAAAGCATGATTGCAATTGTTTCATTATAAATTCTATTAATGACAATCATGCTAAAAATATGCAAAACCCTAAGCTTGGGGATGCTAGTTTTGCTATGTCCACTACTTGTTGCAATGATCATGATTGGGGTAATGATTTTTCTTATGCTCTTGAAAATTTGTTTAAGCCTCATGATGAATATGATATTGACAATAATACTGAAAGTGGGATTGGAGAAGTCATGACTTTAGTTGATGATAATCCCACTATTTTTGAAGAGCGTCAACTTTGCATGCATGTGGATCATGAAAATAATATCCTATGTGATAGCTATATTATTGAATTTGAATATGAACCCACATGTAATTGTTATGAGAGAGGAAAATATTGTGGTAGAAACTTTCATATCACTAAATCACCTCTCGTTATGTTAAGATTTCTATTGTCTCTTTCTTCTTCCTTGCATATGGTAACTATTGGTTGTCTTGACAATTTGCTTTTCTATAAAATGCCTATGCATAGGAAGTATGTTAGACTTAGATATGTTTGTCACATGTTTCATGATGCTCTCTTCATGTCCCATTGCTATCTTTTATGTGAGCATCATTGAATTATCAATGCCTAGCTAAGGGCGTTAAACAATAGCGCTTGTTGGGAGGCAATCCAATGAATTTATCTTTTCTTTTTTGCTTTCTGTTTTGTTGTGTCCACACCATCATAATTCTGTTATGATTGTGTTTTTTGTGTTTCTTTTTGTGTTTGAGTCAAGTAAAACCTTTATGACTAGTTTTGGTGATGGTTGTTTGATCTTGCTGAAAAAGACAGAAACTTTACACTCACGAAATTATTTTTAATTTCTATCCAGAAAGATATTTTGAGTTGATTCTTTTTGATGCTGGTTTATATGCCAATTTCCCTACTTTTCGTATTTTTTCAGAATTTTTGAGATAACCGAAGTATACGAAGTATACAGATTGCTACAGACTAGTCTGTTTTTGACAGATTCTGTTTTTGTTGTGTTGATTGCTTATTTTGAAGAAACTATGGATAGTATCGGGGGGTATTAGCCATGGAATAGTGAGAATACAGTAATGTAACATCAATGTAAATATAAATCAAGTTTGCTACAATACCTAAAGAGGTGGTGGTTTGTTTTCTTATGCTAATGATATCACGAGTTTCTGTTTAAGTTTTGTGTTGTGAAGTTTTCAAGTTTTTGGGTGATGTTCTCTTGGAAAATGGGATAAAGAGTGGAAAGAGATCAAGATTGGGGATGCCCAAGGAATCCCAAGCCAAATTCAAGGACACCAAAAAGCCTAAGCTTGGGGATGCCCCGGAAAGGCATCCCCTCTTTCGTCTTCAATCCATCGGTAACGTAACTTGGAGCTATATTTTTAGTCACCACATGATATGTGGTTTGCTTGGAGCGTCGTGTATTATAGGAGTCTTTTTTTTGTCACAATCATCCTTGCTGCACACCTTTTTGAGAGAGACCTGCACTCATCGTGAATTTGCTAGAATACTCATTGAGCTTCACTTATATCTTTTGAGTTAGGCAATTTAGCTCGCATGTGCTTCACTTATATCTTTTGAGCTAGATAACTTTGCTCTAGTGCTTCACTTAGATCTTTTTAGAGCATGGCTGTGTCGTATTTTGGAGAAATAAGAACTCTCGATCTTCACTTATATCTTTTTGAGAGTGCTCTCTCTGAGTAACTTGGTAGTTGGCTTGTGCTATGAAAGTAGTCGTGAAGATGATAGGCATCCAAAGAGGATATAATAAAAACTTCCATATTCATGTGCATCAATTAGTAAAGAGAAGTTTGATTCCTCTCAATTAGTTTTGAGACATGGATTTGGTGATATTAGAGTTATGTTAGTAGGGTGTTGTGAATCTAGAAATACTTGTGTTGAAGTTAGTGATTCCCGTAACATGCACGTATGGTGAACCTCTATGTTAGGAAGTCGGAGCATAATTGATTTATTGATTGTCAACCTTTGTGTTGCGGTCGGGATCGCGCGATGGTTAACACCTACCAACCCTTCCCGTAGGAGTATGCGTTTAGCACTTTGTTTCGATTACTAATAAAACTTTCGCAATAAGTATATAAGTTCTTCATGACTAATGTGAGTCCATGGTATAGATGCACTTTCACCTTCCACCATTGCTAGCCTCTCTAGTACCGTGCAACTTTCGCCGGTGCACAAACCCACCATATACCTTCCTCAAAACAGCCACCATACTTACCTATTATGGCATTTTCATAGCCATTCCGAGATATATTGCCATGCAACTCCCACCGTTCCATCTCATGACTTGTGCCGTCACTTTCGTATTGCCATTGCATGATCGTAAGATAGCTAGCGAGATGTTTTAACATCATACGCCAAGCTAGATCGCTGCACATCCTGGTACACTGCCGGGGGCATTTCCTTTAGAGTCATCATTGCTCTAAGCATTGAGCTGTGAGTAAATAAAAGTGTGATGATCATCATTGTTAGAGCATTGTCCCATGTGATAAAAAAAAGAGGCCAAAGATGCCCACAAAAAAAATGAATGAAAAGAGACCAAAGAGCCCATCCAAAAAGAAGGAGAGAGAAAAAGAGAGAAGGGACAATGCTAATATCTTTTTCCCCACTTGTTCTTCACAATAGCACCATGTTCTTCATGATAGAGAGTCTCTTGTTTTGACACTTCCATATACTAGTGGGAATCTTCATTATATAACTTGGCTTGTATATTCCAATGATGGGTTTCCTCAAAATTGCCCTAGGTCTTCGTGAGCAAGCAAGTTGGGTGCACACCCACTAGTTTTCCTTTTGAGCTTTCAGACACTTATAGCTCTAAGTGCATCCGTAGCATGGTAATCCCTACTCATTCACATTGATATCTATTGATGGGCATCTCCATAGCCCTTTGATACGCTGAGTCGATGTGACCATCTCCTCTTTTTTGCCTCACAACCTCCACCACACTCTATTCCACCTATAGTGCTATATCCATGGCTCACGCTTATGTATTGCGTGAGATTTGACAAAGTTTGAGAAAGTAAGAGTGCGAAAACAGTTACTTGGCAAATACCGGGGTTGTGCATGATTTAAATTCGTTGTGTGGGGATGATGGAGCATAGCCACACTATATGATTTCGTAGGGATAACTTTCTTTGGCCTTGTCATTTCGAAAGTTCATGATCACTTTGCTAGTTTGCTTGAAGTATTATTGTTTTCATGTCAATAGTAAACTTCTGTTTTGAATCCTACGGATCTGAACATTCATGTCACAAGAAAGAAGTTACAAAGGACAAATATGTTAGGTATCATTCCACATCAAAAATTCAGTCTTTATCACTTCCCTACTCGAGGACGAGCAGGAGTTAAGCTTGGGGATGCTTGATACGTCTCCAACGTATCTATAATTTTGGATGGTTCCATGCTATTATCTTGTCAACTTTGGATTTTTTGTATGCATGAATATGCTATTTTATATATTTTTGGGACTAACCTATTAACTCAGTGCCAAGTGCCAGTTCCTGTTTTTCTGTGTTTTTGACCTTTTTCAGAGGAGAATATTAAACGGAGTCCAAACGGAATAAAACCTGCGGAATGATTTTTTCCATAACAGAAGATACGCAGGCAACTTGAGAACCAAGGCAAAGGACCCCGGGGGAGGTCACAAGCCCCCTAGGCGCGGCCTGGGGGGGGCGCCTAGCAGGCTTGTGGGCCCCCCATGGCTCCTTTGCCCTGCTTCTTCCACCTATAAATTCTCCAAAAATATGAAACTGCCAGAGAGAACCACGAAAATACTTTTCTGCCGCCGCAAGCTTTTGTCTCCGCAAGATCCCATCTTGGGACCGTTCTGGTGCCCTGCCGGAGGGGGGATTCGGACACGGAGGGCTTCTTCATCAACACCATTGCCTCTCCGATGATGCGTGAGTAGTTCACCACAGACCTTCGGGTCCATATCTAGTAGCTAGATGGCTTCTTCTCTCTCTTGGATCTTCAATACAAAGTTCTCCATGATCTTCATGGAGATCTATCCGATGTAATTTTATTTTGCGGTGTGTTTGTCGAGATCCGATGAATTGTGGATTTATGATCATATTATCTATGATTATTATTTGAGTCTCCTCTGATCTCTTATATGCATGATTTCGTATCCTTGTAATTCTCTTCGAGTTGTGGGTTTCGTTTGACCAACTTGATCTATAATTCTTGCAATGGGAGAAGTGCTTGGTTTTGGGTTCATACCGTGCGGTGTCCTCACCAAGTGACAGAAGGGGTAGCGAGGCACACATCGTGTTGTTGCCATCAAGGGTAAAAATATGGGGTTTATATCTATTGCATGAATTTATCCCTCGACATCATGTCATCTTGCTTAAGGCGTTACTCTGTTTGTTATGAACTTAATACACTAGATGCATGCTGGATAGCGGTCGATGTGTGGAGTAATAGTAGTAGATGCAGAAAGTATCGGTCTGCTTGTCTCAGACGTGATGCCTATATGTATGATCATTGCCTTAGGTATCATCATGACTTTGCGCGGTTCTATCAATTGCTCGACAGTAATTCGTTCACCCACCGTAATATTTGCTATCATGATAGAAGCCTCTAGTGAAAACTATGGCCCTTAGGTCTACTTCACATCATATTTTCAGCTCTACACTTTCACTTTGTTGCACTTTCCACCTTCAGATCTCACCTTGCAATTAATCATGAAGGGATTGACAACCCCTTTATAGCGTTGGGTGCAAGGTTGTTTGTTTTTGGGCAGGTACTTTGGAGACTTGTCTTGATACTCCTACTGGATCGATACCTTGGTTCTCAAACTGAGGGAAATACTTACTGCTACTGTGCTGCATCACCCTTTCTTCTTCAAGGGAAAAACCAACGCAAGCTCAAGAGGTAGCAACGCACACAGAAGTCGGTCTAATTGTCGTGGACATGATGCTTATATGCATGATCATTGTCTTCAATATCGTCATTATTTTTTGCTCTTCTATCAATTGCCCAACGCTAATTTGTCTACCCACCTTTTGCTATTTTCTCGAGAGAAGCCACGAGTGAAACCTAGGCCCTCGGGGTCTATTTCACATCATCTATTTCCAATCTCTACTTTGTTATTTGTGTTTCTATTTTATTTTCTCTTTTATTTTCAGATATGTTATAAAAAAACCAAAAATACTTTGTTGCATTTTATTTGCATCTATCAATTTATCCTTACTTTACCCACGAGGGATTGACAACCCCTACACGCATTGGGTTGCGAGGATTTGTTAATTGTGTGTAGGTACCACCTACATAGTCTTGTGGATCTTACTACTGTATTGATACCTTGGTTTCATAACCGAGGGAAATACTTGCCGTCGCTGTGCTACATCACCCTTTAAGCTTGGAGGAAAACCAAGGCAAATTAGCGGGGAGTCAAGATTTCTAGCGTCGTTGCCGTGGAAGATCAAGTTAAGATCTATCAAGTTCCTATGCAAAAACTCTCATCTCCTTGCAATTACCTTATTTGCCATTTGCTTCTCATTTTCCTCTCCCCCACTTCACAAAAATTTGCCTTTTCATTTGCCGTTTTGTTGCCGGATCTCTTGTTTGCTTGTATTCTTGTTTGCGTAGTCACCACGACTTAAGAAAACACTAATTTGTGCGATTTTTCCAATAACAATAACAAAGATCAAGTCAAGATTTATAGCAGGATATTTTCTCAAGACTTCTTGTGGGGCTAATGATGCCTCCATTCCCACCATTCAAAAATAACTGGTAATCCAAATCCCTTAAAACAACTTTAGACATTTTTCTTATGACCAGAGATGTCCAAGAGTAATAAAACTCATATTTATAGATCACCTTGTGTTTCTGCTTATTGAGTGGCTTATTGTTGTTGTTTCTCTCGATAGTTGGCGAAATAAGCGGAGTACTCAGAGTTGGACCGGAAAACCTCGAAGACCTTGGAGGCCTATTTGAGCAAGGTAAGCAACCCTTTGACCATGCCTAAGAAACCTTTACTTCCATGTCATATGATGCGTTACTTATGCATATATTCATGTTGGATCGGAGACCCCTTGTGGGTTGTCCACGAAGAACACCTCGTTCAAGCCTGCATTTGGGCATGACCCTACCACCTATGAGGGTTGTGCATGTGGGATGTAGTTAGTTACTAGTAGTGCTACGCAAGGAGGTATGGGAATATGCATGATGATGAAGGGTGTGTTACAAAGGCTTTTCAAAAACCCCGTCCGTTGCCACTAATGCCCGAGGGTGATGGTGTTGAGATGGATGACCACATGAGAAAGAAGTGGTGTACCAGGAAAGGTTTTGTGTGTGTGGTTTCAGAAATGGGATTAGATTTAAGATGTGTCGACAGTCCCAAGCTTACATGTACGACACGATACCCCTTATGGGACGGGGTTTTGTTGAGTACCTTGGTCGATACTAGCAGAGAGCCCGCATTACTAGTCGCGGGAGTGACATGGCCACTCTCATGACGGGGTCATGCTAGGTAGGGCGACCATGCTGTTTTTACAGGTTTCGGCACAACGTTGCGTGCTCTCATGGATGATATCATCTAGAGCAAGGCTCGTATGATGTACATCATGAGGGATGACACCAACAAGTGGACTCTTTGTCTAGTTTCAACATGGGAAAGAATTGTTTAGGTGCTTACCTTAGGTATATTATATACCATGAGTCGTGCATGACATAAAAGTTCCCCGAGTATTTTGTGTACAACGTGCAACCTCTCCAGAGTGTAAAACTATTCGAATAGCAGTGTTCACGGTCAAGGACAGTTGGGTTATCCTGCTTAAACTACATCAAGTGGTTTCCGCATAAACCAAGTGTGTGTGTGTGTGTGTGGTGTATGATGTCTACGCACGCTTATATTCTTGTAGACTATGTTGGGCCTCCAAGGGTAGAGATTTGTAGGACAATAGCAATTTCCCTCAAGTAGATGACCTAAGGTTTATAGAACTCAGGGAAGTAGAGGTTGAAGATGCTCTCTCTCAAGCAACCCTGCAATTAAGAAACAAGAAGTCTCTTGTGTCCCGAACACACCTAATACAATGGTAAATTGTATAGGTGCACTAGTTCAGCGAAGTGATGGTAAAATATGGGTGATAGGTGTGGCAAAGCAAGGAAATATAAATCTGTAATAAAAATTACAGCAAGGTAACAAGCGACAAAAGTGAGCATAAATGCTGTAACAATGGTGAGAAACAAGGCATGGGCTTCATACATTCACTAGTGTCAACTCCCAACAACATTAACATAGTCTAATCACATGATATTTCCACTAAAACATGCAATGGTGACGTACTCGGAGGTCATTCCTTTGTGATCAAGAGAGGACGAGAATTATGTAGGGCTACAAAAGCACACCTCAGAGTTCGTAGTTCTCATCTATTGATTTCCCAATGTCACCGCGGCCATCCAAAGAGAGTACCACAATCACGACAACGTATCTGAAGGATAGTTAAAGACAAGCACCAAGAGACTCTCAATCTTCAATCAATTTACAAAAGAGGAAATAACTCATAAAAATATTCTTCTAATCCATGTCCAATAGACCACTGTCACCATGGTCTCGGGGATTATACTAGATAAGATCAAGTGAGTACATCAATCCAATACATAGAAGAAGGGGAAACATCATGGGATCACCCTAGATTAACATAGCCTATGATCACAATCAACATCACATCCTGGGAGAGAGAGTTAACCACATAGCTACTCTAGAAGACCTCAGCCCCGAGGAGGAACTGCTCTCTCTTCATGGAGGGAGGAAGCAACGTCGATGTGGATGAATCCGGGGGCACTTCCCCGTCCCGGCAGGGTGCCGACACAGGAATTCTGGTCCCTCGAAACTTGTTGGTGATGGTGGCGGAGATCGGAATTGCTTCTCGAGAACAGGGTTCCGGAATCAGGGTTTCCTTCATGGGGGTAAAAATAGGAGCCAAGGTAGGGCACCAGAGGGGGTGGGCCCCAACCAGATGGCCTCCCTGCACGGCGAGGTGGCAGGCCGCGCCACCAGGGCACCTCGAGGCCTGGTGGCCCCCCATCTGGCCCTCCTTCAGCCATCTGGAGTCTTCTGCAACGCTGATTTTTATATATTTTTGTGGAATTTTTCGGGCACTGTAAATATGGGTATAAACCTGCAATTCACAGACATCAGCAGACAGAAACTGGCACTGGGTGCACTGAGTTAGTAGGTTAGTCCAAATATGTTGAAAGAAGTATGAAAGTGTACAAAACACATAGCAATATCACCCAAAACTTGCATGGAGCAAGCAGAAATTATAGATATGTTTGGGACGTATCAACATCCCCAATTTTATTCCTGCTCGTCCTCGAGTAGGTAAATGATAACGAGCATAATTTGTGTGGTGACATGCTAACACACATATAAGAACTTCAAAGTAAAGCAAGTAAGATATGCAATTCAAGTCAAGACAATAACAAGCAAGAGTCTATATCTAGTATTGAAACTGGCAAAGTAAGAACATAAAGGTGCAAGAGCTCTCGCTGTCCGTGACTCGAATGTCTCCAAATGGTGTTTGCGTGCAAGAAGTGGGAGATGGGTTTAGAGCATAAAAATATTGTATAGTTTAATTGGGAACTCAATCTTATTTTGACTCGTCCCCGGACCACTAGTCACGCACAAGTCAAACTGATCCTCTCCCTTTCGACTTTGAGCACTCATGCAATGGATGAGCGCAAACAAGATAGTTGGCACTTAGGATGGCAAACAGAAAAATGATGGGGAAGGAAGACAAGAAATGTGTGAAAGTATCACATCAATGAGGACAATCATAGGCGAGAGAAAGCCAAATGATAGATATGATGTGAGGAGTAGGGATTGCCATGCAACAGATGCACATATGAGCTAAGGTGAGCTGTCCAATGGAACTAGTGGGGGTGCATCCAACTTGTTTGCTCATGAAGACCTATAGCTCATTTGAGGAGGCTCGTCATTGGAATATACAAGCCAAGTTCTATAGTGTAAAGGTCCCCACATAGTTATGCATGAATGACAATCTCTATGGAGTACAAATATAACAATGGAGTACGAATGTTGATCTTTCAAAAGGAATAGTAGTGTTGCCCCCTTCTCTCTTTTTATTTCTCTTTTTTTCTTTCTTTATTTCTTTTTATTTTTATTTTTTGTGTGGCCTCTTTGGCTCTTTCTATTTATCTCTCATTTGTCCTCTTTGGGATCTTTTCATGTGTCCTCTTTGGGATCTTTTCCTCACTTAAGGGCAACACTCTTTATTCTACAAGAATAAAAAGAAGATCTTGACACTTTATAAGAAGTACTCATCATAAAGACAAATGAAAACTATCATGATGTATGCAAATGTATGCCTCTGCCAGTGTAGCAGGATATGCAATGAAACTAGCGCGCCATGTAGCAATAATAAGGGCAAGGCCCAACTAGAATGCAGATCCTCGATCAAGAAAAAGCATGTATGACATGAAGATCAAGTCATGAGATGGTGGATGTGTTGGGGAACGTCGCATGGGAAACAAAAATTTTCCTACGCGCACGAAGACCTATCATGGTGATGTCCATCTACGAGAGGGGATGAGTGATCTACGTACCCTTGTAGATCATACAGCAGAAGCATTAGTGAACGCGGTTGATGTAGTGGAACATCCTCACGTCCCTCGATCCGCCCCGCGAACAATCCCGCGATCAGTCCCACGATCTAGTACCGAACGGACGGCAGCTCCGCGTTCAGCACACGTACAGCTTGACGATGATCTCGGCCTTCTTGATCCAGCAAGAGAGACGGAGAGGTAGAAGAGTTCTCCGGCAGCGTGACGGCGCTCCAGAGGTTGGTGATGACCTTGTCTCAGCAGGGCTCCGCCCGAGCTCCGCAGAAACGCGATCTAGAGGAAAAACCGTGGAGGTATGTGGTCGGGCTGCCGTGGAAAAGTCGTCTCAAATCAGCCCTAAAACCTCCGTATATATAGGTGGGAGGGAGGGGAGGAGGCAGCCTCAAAACCCAAAGGTTTGGCCGAAATTGGAGGTGGAGGAGTCCTACTCCAATCCTACTTGGAGTAGGATTCCACCTTCCCACTTGGAAACTCTTTCCACCTTGTGTTTTTTCCTTCTCAAACCTTATGGGCCTTAGTGGGAACTTATTCCAGCCCACTAGGGGCTGGTTTATCTCTTCCCATAGCCCATGAGACCCCTTGGGGCGTGACACCCCTCCCGATGGTCCCCGGCACCCCTCCCGGCACTCCCGGTACACTACCGATGAGCCCGAAACTTTTCCGGTAATGCACGAAAACCTTCCGGTAACCAAATGAGGTCATCCTATATATCAATCTTCGTTTCCGGACCATTCCGGAAACCCTCGTGATGTCCATGATCTCATCCGGGACTCCGAACAACATTCGGTAACCAACCATATAACTCAAATACGCATAAAACAACGTCGAACCTTAAGTGTGCAGACCCTGCGGGTTCGAGAACTATGTAGACATGACCCGAGAGACTCCTCGGTCAATATCCAATAGCGGGACCTGGATGCCCATATTGGATCCTACATATTCTACGAAGATCTTATCGTTTGAACCTCAGTGCCAAGGATTCATATAATCCCGTATGTCATTCCCTTTGTCCTTCGGTATGTTACTTGCCCGAGATTCGATCGTTAGTATCCGCATACCTATTTCAATCTCGTTTACCGGCAAGTCTCTTTACTCGTTCCGTAATACAAGATCCCGCAACTTACATTAAGTTACATTGCTTGCAAGGCTTGTGTGTGATGTTGTATTACCGAGTGGGCCCCGAGATACCTCTCCGTCACACGGAGTGACAAATCCCAGTCTCGATCTATACTAACTCAACGAACACCTTCGGAGATACCTGTAGAGCATCTTTATAGTCACCCAGTTACGTTGCGACGTTTGATACACACAAAGCATTCCTCCGGTGTCCGTGAGTTATATGATCTCATGGTCATAGGAACAAATACTTGACACGCAGAAAACAGTAGCAACAAAATGACACGATCAACATGCTACGTCTATTAGTTTGGGTCTAGTCCATCACATGATTCTCCTAATGATGTGATCCCGTTATCAAGTGACAACACTTGCCTATGGACAGGAAACCTTGACCATCTTTGATCAACGAGCTAGTCAACTAGAGGCTTACTAGGGACAGTGTTTTGTCTATGTATCCACACAAGTATTGTGTTTCCAATCAATACAATTATAGCATGGATAATAAACGATTATCATGAACTAAGAAATATAATAATAACTAATTTATTATTGCCTCTAGGGCATATTTCCAACAGGATGTTGCATGTCAATGTATCTCGGAAAGGCTATGGAAATGCCTTAATAGGTAGGTATGGTGGCTGTGTTGAGGAAGGATATAATGAGGCTTATGATGACAAAGCGTATCATGCCAAGGGTTTGGATGCACCGGCGAAGTATGCACCAACTCTCAAGATGATAAAGGGCAATGCACGGTACCGAAAAGGCTAGCAAAATATGGATGGTGGAAGTGGCAACACTCGAATACTCGAATTAGTCCGAAGAACCCATGCACTTATTATCGGTAACTCTCTGTCTAGTCAGGACATGCACAAAGATACAAGTACCCCAAGGAGGAGTGTTTGGGGGGTTTGGTTATCCTTGTGCATCCTTGACCCATGATAACGTGAGGGTACTCTATATATTCCAACCCCTCAAGAGGTTAGCGATCTATCTAGTAGCTAGAGTTCTCAACTAATAATATACTTTTAGTTTTGAAAATACACACGGATTGCCCAAAATACGACACCTATCACTAATAGGCTCAAGCTCTTGACACCAAAAGTCCAAACATTACTCAAATCAATACCTCAAAACTATTGCAAGTTACTACTATACTTAAATAGCAACCTCAATTACCTACTCATGCAACACACACAACTCAGTGCAACAAGCCAACTATCTAAACAAGATAAGCATGATAACCCAAGAGAGTTCCAAAACCATCTGAATAAAAGCTCTTAAAAAGATAAAGCATGAAAACTAAGAGCTAAGCACGACAGCAACTATGAAAAGATAAAGAACACACAAAAAGATAAGCATGAAAACCTATGTTGTGTTCTATGGTGGAGTGGAGCGTGTTTATCCCCCAAACAAAGAAGGCTAGGGTAAAAATTGTTATTAATAGCAAGCAAAACTAAAACAAACTAAAAAGTAAAGAGCGGGACGCTCCAAGCATAGCACATAACATATGAAGTGATAAAAATATAGCATGGAGAAGGAGAACTGATGATTGTTGATGGAGAAGGGGATGCACGAGGGTATCCCCAAGCTTAGACACTTGATTCTCCTTGGATATTTCTTGGGGTGCATGGGTTCATCCCCAAGCTTGAGTGTTTGACACTCCTGGATCTTCTTTCGTTATCTTCCATCGCATACTTGAAAACTCCCTTCATACGAAACTCATCATAAGCTGATTAGAGTGGTTAGTACCCATAATAAAATATATTTTCTCCACTCGAAATAAAGATTTTCATGAAGTGATAATGTTTCTCAAGATTTCCAAAATGTTTTTGCAAAGAAAAAGCAAGCTTAAGATTTGCAAAACGATAAAAACGCAAAACGTGGCAGAATCTGTGAAAAACAGACCAACAGGTAGTAAATATTTTTTTCCAGGGCACTTCTGCAAATCAAATGAAAAAGCTCAAAACATACGCCAGAAAATCAATTGTATAAAGAATACTGTCACAAAAAATCAGATCAAAAAGATTATCTGGTGATTTTTGGTGAATGTTTCCGTCAAGCAGACATAATGTGTTTCTGGACAGCATGTCACGACTTTTGAACTTTCTTGCAATCGGAGGCTAAAACTTGGCGCAAAGCTTAAAAATAAAGATACGATTTTGTTGCTACAGTAGTAACACACATCAAGACCACTAAAACTGAAAGTATAAACTCAAAGTAAAGATAACAAGGGTTGTCTCCCTAGAGCTCTTTCTTTATAGCCATAAAGATAGGCTTAAGATTTTAATGATGCTCTCGTAGGAATAAGAGTTGTAGAATAAAAGAGAGCATCAAAAAGCAAATACCAAACACATTTAAGTCTAACATGCTTCCTATGCATAGGAATATTGCAATAGAATAATTCACTGAAGCACAAAGCAATAAGAATAGGAAGGCAAAACAAGTGCAGCTTCAAAACCTTCAACAGAAAGAGAGGGAACTTGATATTATTGAAATATCTATAAGCATATGTTCCCTTCTCATAATTATTTTCTGTGGGATCATAAATAAACTCAACAATACAAGTATCACATAAAGAATTGTTACCATGATCCACATGGACTTCATGAAGAGGATAAAACTTGGAGTAAAAGAGAGGCTGAATCTCTTCCCAATCCCGTAGGTGAGAATCATCTAGTAGCCTATAACATTCCAATGCTTTTAGTTTTAGTGACAAGGCAAATAATTTCCTCATGAATCCATATCTTGTCAAACCTGAAATCTTATACAACTCACAAAGTTCTGTAAGTTTCAACAAATGAATACTAGGATTGACTATTCCATCTCCTGCATATTTCAATTATCCCAAGTGGTATTTTGAATGGGCTACATTCAGTAGGTGGAGTAGACTTCTCTACCACGGGAGTGGTAAAGCGACCTTCCCCAAGCAGCGAACTAGAGTGCAGTTTTCCATAAGCCTAACTAGTGAAAATAAAAACAAGAAATGAAAAGATTTAATTGCAAGATCTAAAGATATACCTTCAAGCACTGACCTCCCTTGCAACGGTGCCAGAAATAGCTTGATGTCTATGCAGGCTTCGATTCTTGTAGACTATGTTGGGCCTCCAAGCGCAGAGGTTTGTAGGACAACAACAATTTCCCTAATGTGGATGACCTAAGGTTTATCGAACTCAGGGAAGTAGAGGTTGAAGATGGTCTCTCTCAAGCAACCCTGCAATTAAGAAACAAGAAGTCTCTTGTGTCCCCAACACACGTGATACAATGGTAAATTGTATAGGTGCACTAGTTCAACGAAGATATGGTAAAATATGGGTGATAGGTGTGGCAAAGCAAGGTAATATAAATCTGTAATGAAATTACAGCAAGGTAGCAAGCGACAAAAGTGAGCATAAACGGTGTAAGAATGGTGAGAAACAAGGCCTAGGCTTCATAATTTCACTAGTGGAAACTCGCAATAACATTAACATAGTCTAATCACATGATATTTCCACTAAAACATGCAATGGTGACGTACTCGGAGGTCATTCCTTGGTGATCAAGAGAGGACGAGAATTATGTAGGGCTACAAAAGCACACCTCAGAGTTCGTAGTTCTCATCTATGGATTTCCCAATGTCACGGCAGCCATCCAAAGAGAGTACCACAATCACCACAACGTATCTCAAGGATAGTCAAAGACAAGCACCAAGAGACTCTCAATCTTTAATAAATTCACAAAAGAGGAAATCACTGATGAAAATATTATTCTAATCCATGTCCAATAGACCGCTGTCACCATGGTCTCGGGGATTATACTAGATAAGATCAAATGAGTACATCAATCCAATACATAGAAGAAGGGGAAACATCATGGGATCACCCTAGATTAACATAGCATATGATCACAATCAAGATCACATCATGGGAGAGAGAGTTAACCACATAGCTACTGTAGAAGACCTCAACCCCGAGGAAGAACTACTCCCGCTTCATGGAGGGAGGAAGCAACGTCGATGGAGATGAATTCGGCGGCACTTCCTCGTCCCGGCAGGGTGCCGACACAGGAACTCTGGTCCCCCGAAACTTGTTGGTGATGGCGGCGGAGATCAGAATTCTTTTGGAGAATAGGGTTCCGGAATCAGGGTTTCCTTCACGGGGGTAAAAACAGGAGCCAAGGTAGGGCACTAGAGGGGGTGGCCCCCACCCAGGCGGCCTCCCTGCGAGGCCAGGTGGCAGGCCACGCCACCAGGGCGCTTGGAGGCCTGGTGGCCCCCCTCTGGCCCTCCTTCGGCTGTCTGGAGTCTTCTGGAACGCTGCTTTTTTATATATTTTTCTGGAATTTTTCGGGCACTTTAAATATGGGTATAAACCTACAATTCACACACATCAGTAGGCAGAAATTGGCACTGGGTGCAGTGAGTTAGTAGGTTAGTCCAAATATGTTGAAAAAGGTATGAAAGTGTACAAAACACATAGCAATATCACCCAAAACTTGAATGGAGCAAGCATAAATTATAGATACGTTTGGGACGTATCAAGGTAATATGAGGAAAAGATGGAGACATGGGAAAGATGATGTTAGAGCTAAGTGAGGTGAGTTGGCATGATGGGTGGACATGGGATGTCCGACCCTCACTTGATATTGATATATGTAACCTGATCATCGGGTTACTGCTATGCCTTGTGGTGCATGTCGCCCAAGAACTTGATCATGTTGTTGCACCAGGAAAACTAGTTTCCATAAAATCAACATACTAGTATTATATCATACTTCGTTATTGCCTTGTTCCATATCATGGGTTGCTTGCGAGTACATTCAAAGTACTCACTTGTTTTCCACTCGTTATTTCATTGACCGGGTAAGAGAGAACAGGAGATGGCGAAGAATACCTTGGTGACGTTCCTGCGAGCTAGGACGCTTCCCAGTCAGAATGCGTGTAGGTTAAGGCTGATGGCATGGGTTCACGCTTTCAACCAGGATTTCCGCTATTAGTTGAGTTTGATGTGTTAGCCTTCATGGCCCTATCTATGTAAAACCTGACGCTAATGGTCATTATTTTTATAAGACGGTATGTATGGATGTAAGACTCTTGTTATTCAATTTCTGTGTGTTCGGTGAGCATTGATGTCTGGGATCACTGAGCACGTAAATTCGGCGATCTTGACCTACAAGTCGGGGTCACCACATAGTTGGTATCAGAGCCATCCTGACTGTAGGAAGCCCTTGGTTAGCACGGACGTTAGTTAGGACAAAACTGTTTTCCAGACCGTTCAAAAGCACTTGCAAAACCTCTATATTTCTCACCTCTCCCAAATCTTTGAAGGAAGCGAAGGTTTTACCTTAGCACTCCCACCCTTGTTCCTTTAACTCTCCTCTTACGCCTTTCGAAACATGCAAACGGTCGCTAGAATCCTTATGCCTTGATCACGGTATTGTTTAAAATACTCGTGTGTAACTTGGAAGGGAGAAACCTTTCCAATCGATCACCTCTATACTTAGAAGACAAGGTTGGCAACGTTGCGGAAAGACGGCACCAACATAAGCTACCTTCTCGAGGAATGAGGATGTCGAGATGGTGACACCCTCGACCCTGTTCCAGAGTGATGGGACCATGGCCTGCAATGACCAGGACATAAGATACGCAATATCATGATATGCATCGCTAATAGAGCAACCATGTTAATATAGAAGATGTGTCGACCACCACCGGTGGATGAGAACCTCGCCATTTGGTCCGCCTCACCTTAGTGAGCAGGAAAATGGTTCTCTTCGTCCCCCGCTCTTGGTGTCAATGTTGTCATCAACGTAACTGACAGGTCAGAACTCTATCAAGCCGTGTCAATGTCGTTGCATAAAGGTTGTCTACATGGAGCTCTCAATACCCTAGAAGATAACAAGGCACTGACAGGATCACAAAGGCAACAAACGATCGTGTCCAATAACAACCATGAGGAACCACCTTCGACGACAGCTCACGAGATGAGAAGTCGTCAAGGACTCATTCCAGCTCAACCCAAGTCATCTCGACAAACAACAACAAGAGACATAGAAACACCATAAGAAGACCCAGAAGACGGAACAGACTCCTCTCCAAGGCATGAAGCAAACGCGACTATTGAGTCCAAGGACCCCTAGGGTAGGATGAGTCTTGAATCCCCTATGAGAAGTCGAGTGTGTGAAATGGTTCAAATGGGACCATATTGTGTGTTGCTTGTTTTACTTGTTTATGCATTGATATACTTCGCACTTTTGCCCTAGGCAACGAGTACGCGACTATATCACCTGCCTCGTCTTGATGTCTGTGTTGGCCTTGCGGCACTTGTTTGATTGTACTTGCACTATACCACCCCCTTAGGCACTCCCCTCTATGTTACTTTCCTCTCTCCAACCTTTCTCGACAGCTGGAGACCAACAAGACAAGATGCACCAAGGATCCACCCCGACAGACAACTGGCACTGAAGACTCCAATTGCAACGTACCCAACCGGACGCAACCCCATAGCATTATGCTTCTCCCTCAAGATTGGAAAGCCCTCCCTAGACCAACCTAGAGCTTGCAAGATTCCCCACCTCAAACTTCTAGTCACGTGTCTAATATACGGATTTGCCAGAGCACTTGTTGAGCTCCAATAACCCCTGCTTAGCACTGGGCCCATTATGGAATAAGTGACCATAGTGAACAAGTATCCTTCATTCTTAAGCTAGCACCAGGACCCTGATGCCATAGGAAGGATCGCTCTAAAATATATGATTGTAGACAATGGGTTGTTGTGATGATAATAGGTGTCTTGAGGATGTAGCTAGACTATCTTGGTGGAACAAGTTGATAAAATAGCATAACCTACGTATTCTTGGAGTAAGTTTGGAATCAGTAGGACAATTATGATCACAAGCTAAAATTCTTGGTGGTACAATAAAATGACTTAGACAAGTAGTAGTCATGATTTGTGATGTTACCATAATGACTTGGGGCGGTAAGTAGGAATTGTGAATCAGATTTAAATAGGTAATCCTACTAGAGTATCGGTGATGAAGAGGCCACATGGTTCGGAGTAAATTGGATTTAGCCCGATGATCTCGATCATGACACCATGTTTCTAGGTGGGTAACAGGTAGAAGTAACTGGAGTTATGAATTGATTTACAATCTATATAAGCCTCGCCTTGGGGATTAGTTAGCCATGATATTGGAAGATTGTGGATATATTATGGCATAGTCCTCGCAACGATATGAGGATTATGAGTACTCTATATGATCATATAGAACCCCGCCAATATTGGGTTTGTAGGAGTGATGGGTCCAGTGATGGTTGATAAGATTGATGGACAGCCTGACTGGATTCGCAAGAAGGAAACAAGGACTTGGATTGGTACACTACGTGTTTCCTTAAACATAGGAATGCACTACCCTATCCATTGGATGATCTAGCTGAACAATTGGATTTGTAGTGTCTTAAATTCGAGCTTAGCAACTTGTATGCTTTCCCGAGGATGCTTACATAGGGATACATGTGCAACTTAGCAATAGCATACTTATGATGTTTTGGTTTAGTCCTCCTCTCAACCCTGGTGTTGACTAGCACGACTGATCTGGCGTTGACTTACGTGAGGTGGTACTTTCGATGATATTGGGTGATTTTTTGCCGAGAGATAGAGGCTAGACTATTGGCATCTAAGGGGTGTGATTAGGGATAAGATGACAGGCGTTCACTCACATCCTAAGTTCCTTGAACACCAAAGTTTCACCGAGCCATAAATTAGTTAGATTAAGACCGTAAGAAATGGCTCTAAGTCGTTAGACTATTGCCTATTCTCCGCCCGGACCATCACCAATCATGACTATGAGGAACATGGACATGAAGGACTAGACTATGTTGGACTGCAAACCCCTCGACGAGTGACCGCCCATAACGAACCCCCGCTCCTCTCACCCATATCACGAGCAGTGTGCTTATGTGATGCTTGGGGAAGTATGTTGTTATCCTCATGGATGACGTACTTATTCACCCAATAAGAGGAGGAACACCTTAGTCTTATTTGGACAAGCCCCACGAACATCGATCGCCATGCCTCTCAAGAGTAAGGTATTACCTTGAGGAAATGGACTCCTCGGACAAATCTCCAAGCAGCAGAAATCAATCCTACCGAAGACGAGGCGCAAAACTGCCATGGTTGGGAAACCACAACGAAGGAGCGGAACCAGTAGAAGTCAACCACCGCTCCTCTGTCGGCTCCCTCAACTATGCCAAGAAGCATCGTCGTTCAAGCCAACGAAGCATTTGGACATCAAGGGAAACTAAAGGTCCCTTCTTGGTCCAAATCAAGGACGTGAGTCCTAACTGGACCATGGTGAATCCCCTGTCGAGGGGAAGTTCACCCCGCTTGCCAAGCCGCGGACCGTAGAGATTGGTTGACTGGTCTATACTTCCACGTAGCCAGCTCATCTAGGACCCCTAAAGGACTTTCCTAGGTAATAGGACCCGTTCTAACACTGTGTCCTTAAACTTAGTCTCATGGACGAGACCCAACCCAAGCCCTTTCACGAGAATCTACTAAGAGGCTAGAAGACCGTATATATGAAGACACACCGGAAGCATGCGTCCTCGACGACAGCGACAAACGGCCGAAGAAGAATGAAGCACATACACGGGCAACTTACTCAAGTAGAAGATCTCGACAAAAAGCCTACAACGAACCCTTCTATTCTAACCCGAGACATCTAGGTGTCACAAACCGACGTGTGCAGCCCCAAGACCAGCAGCCAGACATGCTACCTTGCCACGTATTCCGAATTTGGGGTACACATGCAAGCCAGACCCTTGCGAGAACTTAGTTCACTGAGCCCTTGACCCTTAGTCAAGCCTAGCTTATTGCTAGAACCCCGTTCACTATCAGACGAAGACGAACGGGGCATTTGAAGTTGTATCATCAAGCACTTTAAGACCCACGGGAGCAACCACATCGAAGGAGTAACATGGGAACGTGAAGACTGCCTCCCACCCAAAGTTCTGTATCCCTCCAAAGCCTAGCCTAGGAATCTCGGGGACGAAATTTTTCTTAAGGGGGTAAGGTCTGTCACTCCCTGTGTTCTAACTCGCCTGGCTAAACTAACATAGCTCAAAAATTAGGACCAATTAATTTTTTTGTGAGTGCTTGTGATGCTTAATGTGATTATTGCTTTCTTGCTTGTTTGCTTGTGTTTAGATCACAAAACTAACTCCTACTCCCGAGACTCATATTTTTGTCCCAAACCTTTGTCGGATGACCATACCATGTGTATAGGACCAAGAACTATTTTTACCAAATATTATTTTGACCAAAAAGCATTTATTTGATTTAAACTTTTCAAAAGCCCCTCAGTTGAGGTTTGTACTACAAGTCCTCAAATTAGGGGAGATGTTTTGCCCCAAATATTTTATTTAATTCCTATTATCAAAAAGACTTCCCAAAACCAGTAATTACTATTTTAAAATATATTTTCCTATTTTATTTAAATACCTTTTTGAGGCTAAAAATGGTCTTTTACAAAGAAATATTATTTTTCTTGCTTTCAAAATATATGATAAAAATTCGGGAAACTCACTGGACATATATATTCCATATATAAGAGTTTTGAGCACATGGTCATGTTCAAATATTGGACAAAACCCTTCAAAACTCTTTCTGCCTATTCCAAGCTTTTGGAATATTTGCATAAGAAATATTCTCAATAAATTCCAATAAAATTCTAGCATGTCACACATGATATTGCAAAGTTTCATCTCAATCCAAGTTGATTTGATTTAGCTAAGTATTCCAAAATCCTATGTGTCCAGATCCAAATTTGAGCAACTCTACATTGCCAAGTGTCTCCAACTGTGCTCAAATTTTGTGGACATGTTTTGATACTCCCATAATGCATCCACACCAAGTGTTGCATCAAGGAGAATAGATTAACTTGTCCAAAACCCCTCAAAACCTTCTTTGTTGATTTCTAGAATTGGGAAACTTTACATTGTGAAGTTTCTCCAATTGACACCAAAATTTTTGGGAATGCTATAATACTCAAATAATGTCACCACACCAAGTGATGCCTATGTGGGAATTAAATTGCATGGGTTGATCTTCAGAAAGTCATTTCTACCTATTTCTAAGGGTTTTCAAGTCTACATTGGAAACTTCCTCCAACAAATCCTGAATTTGGTATCCTGTCTCATTGTCACCTATCATGTGACCCTCTTAAGTTTGAAAGCAATTGGAATCCATTTCCTAGCCCTAACACCCATCAAACAACTTCTGCTCACTTACCAAACTTGCTTCTTTGGCCCCTTTTACTAATCTCCTTGAGCCCAAACTTTTACCACAGTATTCTTTGGCCCTATTTTACCTCGAGTAACCTTGCCATGGCCTCTGGTGAATTATTGGAGGGTGACTCCCTGTCTTTACCTCTTCTTTTTACCATGGCAGCCCCTCTTTTACTCTCTCCCAATAGTTCTATTAAAGCCAATGCCCCCACATCGTTCCAGAGCATCTCTAGTATACTAATGCACTATTTCAAGCAAAGATATATCATGCTCATGTGGGAAATATGAGCAGCCCTTTTGAAACTTGATTTTTGGCAGAAATGTGGCCTTGAACTGCAAGTGCTAGCTACACTCCTCTCCTTCATCTGAAACTTGGTAGTCTTGTAGTTCTCCCATGCATAAGACTACTAGACAAGGTTGTATTTCAAATTCCTCAAAGTAAAAACACTTTATGCTAGCCCAAAGTTTGTTGTTGCAAACTTACATGTAGTAAAAACCTAGCCCACACTACTCCATACAGGTCCAAATTGCACGAGTGCCCTCTGGCATGCATGCCTTGCATGTTGGACACCTTGACCTGGCTAAAAGGTGGCTCTGGACACGGCGTGGCGTGGTGACCACTCTGTTGGCATGCAGTAAAGGTGCTTTGCACCATGTTTTCATCCTACAGCTCGTGTCCCGCAGCTGCAGAGTGCCCCATTGCGCTAGAGCATTGTCTCCTCCACCTTTGACCCCCTCCACAATGCCAGCAAGGCTCCAAGCTGCTAGGTCGCGCGTGTTGGCCGTGCCAGAGTGCACCAGAGGCGGACCCGAGGTCCCCTCGGTCGCCCCCTCCATTTGACCTCGCCCCCGCGCCCGTGCTGCCTCCTATCTATTTCCCTCTCTCCGTGGAACCGCCCAAAGCTTCCCATTCTCCCTCTCGACCTCTCCATCAACGGCAACGACTGAAGCAACACCGGCGGCCCTTCCTCAAATTAACTCGCCCCAAGCCCCTCCTCTCTTGCTAGCACCTGTCGTGGCATCCCAGCACCACTGCGAGCTCCTCCCTATCCTTCCTCCCTTCTCCCGGCGACCAGAACATCGCCCCCAACAATGTCGTTCCCGGTCTCCGCCGTGGCGAGGACCCCCTCTCCCCGGTGCTTCCCCGACGGGAATGATGGCCCCAGGAAGGTGTGGGGCTTCCTCTCAAATCCTCCGGTGGCCGGGGAACCGCTAGAGGCAGCGTGTGCCGCTGGGGCGACGCTGGCGAGCACTCAGCCCCGACGTCTCTGTCTTGCCCTGGCTCGAGCAGGAGGTGGAAGACGACCTGACGGCCGGGTGACGCACGTCAGGGAGCCAAGGTCGGGCCCATCCATTTAAGTGGAGGTGCCTCTCCTCTGTTGCGCCTTTGCCGCAGGAAACCATATTGCGGGCAATACGTTTTCGCCATGGCCCTTCGCGCATAGGCTGGACAGCTAGGCCGACCCACTTTCTATTTGATGTCGTGGGTCCATGATAGTTGACTGGTATAACTCCTTTCTCTTTTTCTTATTTCTTCAGAGACTATAAATCCTTGCATATCCAAATATGTGCTTTGCACATTTTTCTAAAAATATTTTCTAGAGAGATCTGATGCAAACTTGAATCTCATTTATTCAAACTCCACCTTTGTAAATTCTTGCACCACTCAAATCAACTCCAAATAGAGTGATTCCAATTTCCACAGACTTATAAAATATGGCTCTAATTTTCTAGCATTAGTCAACATTTTTCTATGCCATATTTTTCTTGCATCAAATAAATAGAGCACCTTGTGTTTCTGCTTGTTGTGTAGCTTATCGTTGTTGTTTCCGATGATAGTTGGCGAAATAAGTGGAGTACTTAGAATTGGATCGGAAGACCTCGAAGACCCCGGAGACCTATTTAAGCAAGGCAAGCAGCCCTTTGACCATGCCTAAGAAACCTTTACTTGCATGTCATATGATGCCTTACTTATGCATATATTCATGTTGGATCGGAGACCCCTTGTGGGTTGTCGTTGAAGAACACCTCGTTCAAACCTGCATTAGGGCATGACCCTACCACCTATGACGGTTGTGCATGTGGGATGTAGTTAGTTGCTAGTAGTGCTACATAAGGAGGGATGGGAATATGCATGATGATGATGAAGGGTGTGTTACAACGGCTTTTCGAAAACCCCGTCGGGTGCCACTAATGCCCGAGGGTGATGGTGTTGAGATGGGTGACCACTTGAGAAAGAAGTGGTGTACTAGGAAAGGTTTTGTGTGCATGGTTTCGGAAATGGGATTAGATTTAAGATGTGTGGACCGTCCCAACCTTACATGTGCGGACATGATACCCCTTATGGGACGGGGCTTTGTTGATTACCTTGGTCGATACTAGTAGAGAGCCTGCATTACAAGTGGCGGGAGTGACGTGGCCACTCTCGTGACGTGGTCGTGCCAGGTAGGGCGACCATGTTATTTTTACAGGTTCCGAGCACACCGTTGCATGTCCTCGTGGATGATATGATCTAGAGCGAGGCTTGTATGATGTACATCATGAGGGATGGCACCAACGAGTGGACTCTTTGTCTAGTGTTGCCATGGGAAAGGCATTGTTCGGATGCTTACCTCGGGTATGTTATATACCACGAGTTGTGGATGACATGGAGATTCCCCGAGTCTTGTGGGTACATCACGCAACTATGGTCAAGGACAGTTGGGTTCCGTGAGTCTGCCGAGTGTAAAACTATCCGAATAGTCGTGTCGATGGTCTAGGATAGTTGGGTAATCCTGCATAAACTACGTCAAGTGGTTTCCGCATAAACCGTGTGTGTGTGTGCGATAATATGAGGAAAACATGGAGACATGGGGAAGATGATGTTGGAGCAGGTGACTTGGCATGATGGGTGGACATGGGATGTCCGACCCTCAGTTGATATTGATGTGTGTAACGTGTTCACCGGGTTATCACTGTGCCTTGTGGTGCATGTCGCCCAATAATTTGATCATGTTATTGCACTAGGAAAAACCAGCTTTCCACAAAATCACCATACTAGTATTATGTCATACTTCGTTATTGCCTTGTTCTATATCACAGGTTGCTTGCAAGTACATTCAAAGTACTTATTGGCTTGCCACTGGTTATTTCATTGACCAAGTAAAAGAGAACATGAGATGGCTAAGAATACCTTAGTGACGTTCCTGCGAGCTAGGATGCTTCCCATTCAGAATGCCTCAAGGTTAAGGCTTTTGGCATGGGTTCACGCTTTCAACCAAGATTTCCGCTACTAGTTGAGTTTGGTGTGTTGGCCTTCATGGCCCTATCTATGTAAGACTTGACCGTTATGATCATTATTTGTACCACATGGTATGTATGGATATAAGACTCTCGTTATTCAGTTTCTGTGTGTTCGGTGAGCATTGACCTCTGGGATCACGCGGCACGTACATTCGGCGATCTCGACCTGCAAGTCAGGGTCACCACAACACTATGTTTATGGAAACAATTACAATTCCGGCCTATTAAGGGTCCATACACCGTATGGGCCAAATAAGTCTTGCAACTTAGTTTGGGCCACTTAACGGCCCATTGTACATTGGTCCCACTCTATGGGATGATATTTAGGGCTAGATATTTTGGGACCGTCACTGATTTTGGTCTAGATACAGGAACATTAGGGCCCAGTATTGTTGAACAAGCAATTTAGGGCCAGCCCAATTATTGTCATCCATGCCTCTGTGCCGGTTCGCATGATTTGGACCATTGGTCTCCTACAAATGCTTTCTGCCTACAAGAAAAATGATGAAGCCGCCCTAAAAAGGAAAAATGATTAAGCCAAATACATTAACTTGTTGTGGAATGTTTCATGGGAAACAAAAAATTTCTACACTTGACCAAGATCAATCTAGGAGGTGACCATCTATGAGAGGAGAGATTGCATATACATAACCTTGTAAATCGCTAAGCGGAAGCGTTAAAGAATAGGGTTGACGTAGTGGAACGTCTTCGGGATCCAATCACGATCCATCCCGCGAACGCCCGATCAAGCGCCGAACGGACGGCACCTCCGCGTTCAGCACACGTACAAATGAATGACTCCTTCACCTCCTCGATCCAGTGAGCGATGGTGAAGTATAGGTTGAGTACTACGACAGCACGACGGCGTGGTGGCGGTTGTGGTGGTGCAATTTCAGCAGGGCTTCGCCAAGCGCTGTCGCGATCCCTATGGTGGAGAATTACTACGAGAGAGAGAGAAGTAGGGCGCCGCCAAGCAATTGCGTGTTGGCTGCCTCCCTTCCCTCTATTTATAGGAGGAAGGGGTAGGTAGGGATCATCCTTGGCCCCTCCTCCAAGGAGGGTGGGTCGGACGAAGTTGGAAGGAGTCCCCCTCCAACAAGGGAGGTGGACACCCTAGGGAGGACTCCTCCTCCACCAAGGAACCTCCTCCCACCTACCCTTGGGTGCATGGGACTCTTGGGGTCGGCTTCCCAAGCCCACTAGGGGTCGGCGCGCCTCTTTTTAGGCCCATGTAGCACCCCGGGGTGGGTGGCCCCCTCTCGATGGATCCCCGGAACCCTTTCGGCACTCCCGATACAATACTGGAAAACCCCGAAACTATTACGGAACTCGAATACCACTTTCCTATATATAATATTTACCTCCGGACCATTCCGTAGCTCCTCGCAAAGTCCAGGATCTAATCCGGGACTCCGAATAACACTATAACTGAACTACATCTATATCATCACCGAAAGTTAAGTTTGCAAACCCTACGGGTTCGAGAACTATGCACACATGACCGAGACACCTCTACGATCAATAACCAATAGCGGCACATGGATGCCTGATACGTCTCCAACGTATCTACTTTTCCGAACTCTTTTGCCCTTGTTTTGGACTCTAACTGCATGATTTGAATGGAACTAACCCGGACTGACGCTTGATACGTCTCCAACGTATCTATAATTTTTGATGGTTCCATGCTATTATCTTGTCAACTTTGGATGTTTTATATGCATGAATATGCTATTTTATATCTTTTTTGGGACTAACCTATTAATTGAGTGCCAAGTGCCAGTTTCTGTTTTTTCCGTGTTTTTGACCCTTTTTCAGACGGAGCCCAAATGGAATGAAACTTTACGATGATTTTTTTGGGACCAAAAGAGACCCCCAAAGCTTTGGAAGAAGGCCAGAAGAGCCACGAGGGAGTCACAAGCCCTGACGCCGCCACCACCCCCCTAGGTGGCGCAGGGCAGGCTTGTGACCTCCTCGTGGGCCCAACCGACGTAATTCCACCGCCATAAATTCCTATAAATTTAGAAACCCCCAAAAAGAAACCTAGATCCGGAGTTTCGCCGCCGCAAGCCTCTGTAGCCACCAAAAACCAATCTGGAGCCCGTTCGGCACCCTGCCGGAGGGGGAATCCATCTCTGGTGGCCATCTTCATCATCCCGGCGATCTCCATGACGAGGAGGGAGTAGTTCTCCCTCGGGACTGAGGGTATGTACCAGTAGCTATGTGTTTGATCTCTCTCTCTCTCGTGTTCTTGAGATGTCTTGATCTCGATGTACCATGGGCTTTGCTACTATAGTTGGATCTTATGATGTTCTTCCCCCTCTCCCTCTTGTAATGAATTGAGTTTCCCCTTTGGAGTTATCTTATCGGATTGAGTCTTTGAAAACACTTGATGTATGTCTTGTACGTGTCTATCTGCTGTGATCAACTTGCAGGTTTGTCACAATTGGAAAGCTATGCATATGGGTTGGCACACGTTTGATTCATGTGAGTACTCGATTTATGTTTTGGTGATCAACTTGCGGGTTCGTGACATTGGGAACCTATGCATAGGGGTTGGCACACGTTTTGACGCTCTGGTAGAAACTTTGGGGCACTTTTTGAAGTTCTATGTGTTGGTTGCATAGATGATTCTGAGATTGTGTGATGCATATCGTATAATCATACCCACGGATACTTGAGGTGACAATGGAGTATATAGGTGACATTAGGGTCTTGGTTGATATGTATCTTAAGGTGTTATTCTAGTACGAACTCTATGATGGATGGAACGGAAAGAATAGCTTCGTGTTATTTTACTACGGACTCTTGAATAGATCGACCAGAAAGACTAACTTTGTGGTGGTTTCGTACCCGACAATAATCTCTTTGTTTGTTCTCCGCTATTAGTGACTTTGGAGAGATTCTTTGTTGCATGTTGAGGGCTAGTTATATGATCCAATTATGTTATCATTGTTGAGGGAACTTCGCTAGTGAAAGTATGAACCCTAGGCCTCGTTTCCACGCATTGCAATACCGTTCGTGCTCACTTTTACCATTTGTTACCTTGCTGTTTTTGTAATTTCAGATTCCAAAAGCCTATATCTACCATCCATATTGCACTTGTATCACCATCTCTTCGCCGAACTAGTGCACCTATACAACTTACCATTGTATTAGGTGTGTTGGGGACACAAGAGACTCTTTGTTATTTGGTTGTAGGGTTGCTTGAGAGAGACCATCTTCATCCTACGCCTCCCACGGATTGATAAACCTTAGGTCACCCACTTGAGGGAAAAATTGCTACTATCCTACAACCCTCTGTACTTGGAGGCCCAACAACGTCTATAAGGAGAAGGTTGCGTAGTAGACATCAAGCTCTTTTCTGGCGCCGTTGCCGGGGAGGTTAGCGCTCGAAGGTATATCTTTAGATCTTGCAATAGAATCTTTTTGTTTCGTGTTCTTTTGCTAGAAAACTACAAAAAAATGGAATTGAGGATGCCTCATATGCTCCATCTTTTCAATGTCTTTCGTGAGCATGATGGGAAGGAAAATTGTGCTCAATTGCTGAAAGAAGAACTACATAGAATGCTTGGCATAGAATACGTGAATGATGAGCATGATTGCAATGTTCTTGGCATGAATTCTTTGAATACCCATGATGCTAATGATGTGCAAAGCCACAAGCTTGGGGATGCTATATTTGATAAAGATGATCTTTTTAGTTCTTCCACTTTGAATGATCAAAATCATTTTGATGAAAGCATGCCCCCTATCTATGATGATTATTGTGAGGATACTTATGCTTTGAAGAAGAGGGATGATAAAACTTGTCATACTTTCTAGAACCCCTTTTCTAAACCTTGCTTTTTCATTGTGGACACAATTTGTAGTACTCAAGTCTTTTACGATACTCCCACTACTATTCTTGAGAATATATTTCCTTATGTGGAGAGTAGCAAAATTCCTATGCTTGTAGATCATGAAAATAAAGCCTTCGGTGCTGGTTATATTGTTGAATTCATTCATGATGCTACTGAAAATTACTATGAGAGAGGATCATATGCTTCTACTTATTGCAATAGTATCAAGCTTCCTCTCCATATGTTGAAATTTTTGAAGCTATGCTTATTTTGACTTCCTATGCTAGTTGATTCTTGCTCCAATAAATTGTTTGATCACAAAATACCTATGCATAGGAAGTGTGTTAGACTTAAATGTGCTAGCCATTTGCTCCATGATGCTCTCGTTGTGTTTCAATCCTTACCTTTTATGTGAGCATCATTGAAATCAATGCCTAGCTAAGGGCGTTAAACGATAGCGCTTGTTGGGAGGCAACCCAATGAATACATTTTTATTTGCTTTTTGCTTCCTATTTTGTTTTCTCCACACCATCATAATTATGTTATGATTGTGTCCTTTGTGTTTCTTTTTGTGTTTGTGGCAAGCAAAACCGTTATGATTAGTCTTGGTGATGATTGTTTGATCATGCTCGAAAAAGACAGAAACTTTTTGCTCAGGAAAAGAATTTGCATTTTTAGTCTGTAAGAGCTTTTGAGTTGATTCTTTTTGATGCTGATTTCTATGAAATTTCTTCATACTTTCGTAATTCTTCAGATTTTTTGAAGTACCAGAAGTATACGAAGCATACAGATTGCTACAGACTGGTCTGCTGTTAACAGATTCTGTTTTTGTTGAGTTGGTTGCTTATTTTGATGAAACTATGGATAGTATCGGAGGGCACTAGCCATGGAAAAGTGAAAATACAGCAACCCAACACCAAAGTAAGGATAATTTAAGTTTTCTACAGTACCTAAGGAAGTGGTGATTTGCTTTCTTATACTAATGTTATCACGAGTTTCTGTTTAAGTTTCGTGTTGTGAAGTTTTCAAGTTTTGGGTGAAATTCTTATGGACAAAGAGATAAAGAGAGGCAAGAGCTCAACCTTGGTGATGCCCAAGGCACCACAAGAGATTCAAGGATGCCGTAAAATCCTAAGCTTGGGGATGCCCCGGGAAGGCATCCCCTCTTTCGTCTTCGATCCATCGGTAATGTTACTTGGGGCTATATTTTTATTCAGCACATGTTATGTGTTTTGCTTGGAGCGTCTTGTATCGTAGGAGTCTTTTATTTTTTTGTTGTGTCACAATCATCCTTGCTGCACACCTAGAGATAGAGTCATGCACTCACCGTGATTTTGTCGAGCTTCACTTATATCCTTTGGTAGACAATTCAGCTCACATGTGCTTCACTTATATCTTTTGAGCTAGATACTTTTGCTATATGTGCTTCACTTATATCTTTTAGAGCGCAGCGGTGCATGGCTTGGTAGTTGATATATGCTTTGAAAGTAGTCTCAAAAGGGGTAGTTATCAAAAGGGATACGAAAACTTCCAACTTCATGTGCATTGAATAGTTAGAGAAGTTTCATTCATCTCAATTAGTTTTGAGTTGTGGTTTTGGTAATATTGAAGTGATGCTAGTAAGGTGTTGTGGATCTAGAAATACTTGTGTTGAAGTTAGTGATTCCCGTAGCATGCACGTATGGTGAACCGCTATGTGATGAAATCTGAGCATGATTAGTCTTTTGATTGTCATCCTTTGCGTGGCGGTCGGGATCGTGCGATGGTTTATACCTACCAACCCTTCCCCTAGGAGTATGCGTTGAATGCTTTGTTTCGATTACTAATAAAACTTTTGCAACAAGTATATGAGTTCTTAATGACTAATGTTGAGTCCATGGTTTAGATGCACTTTCACCTTCCACCATCACTATCTTCTTAGTGTCGTGCAACTTTCGCCGGTGCACAAAAACCACCATTAGCCTCCCTCAAAACAGCCACCATACCTACCTACTATGGCTTATTCAAAGTCATTCTGAGATATATTGCCATGCAACTACTACCATGACATGTGCCACCACGTCTACATTGCCATTGCATGATCGTAAGATAGCTAGCATGATGTTTCCATTAATGTCTATGCCATGCTAGATCACTGTCACGGTACACTACCTAAGGCATTCCATATAGAGTCATCATTGCTCTAAGTTTTGAGTTGAAAGTGTAATGATCATCATTGATGGAGCATTGTCCCATGTGAGGAAATAAAAGAGGCCAAAGATGCCCACCAAAATAAAAAAAAGAGGCCAAAGAGCCCACCAAAAAAATGAGAGAAAAAGAGAGAAGGGACAATGCTACCACCTTTCCACACTTGTGCATATTAAGCACCATTATCTTCATGATTGAGAGTCTCTCGTTTTGTCACCACCATATAGCTAGTGGGAAATTTTTATTATATAATTTGGCTTGTATATTCCTATGATGGGCTTCCTCAAAATTGCCTTAGGTCTTCGTGAGCAAGCAAGTTGGATGCACGCCCATTAGTTTTCTTTAAGAGCTTTCACATACTCCTAGCTCTAGTGCATCATTTGTATGGAAATCCCTACTCATTCACGTTGATATCTATTGATGAGCATCTCCATAGCTCATTGATATGCCTAGTCAATGTGACCATCTTCTCCTTGTTTGCCTTGCAACCTCCACCACACTCCACACCACTTATAGTGCTAAAACCATGGCTCACGCTCATGTATTGCGTGAGAGTCGAAAAAGTTTGACAAAGTAAAGGTGTGAAAACAATTACTTGGCCAATACCGAGGTTGTGCATGATTTAAATTCGTTGTGCAAGGATGATAGAGCATAGCCAGACTATATGATTTTGTAGGGATAACTTTCTTTTTGGCCTTGTTATTTTGAAACTTCATGATTACCTTGCTAGTTTGCTTGAAGTATTATTGTCTCCACGTCAATAGCAAACTATTGTTTTGAATCTAACAGATTTGAACATTCATGTCACGTGAGAGAAGTTACAAAGGACAACTATGCTAGGTAGCTTGCAACATCAAAAATTCATTCTTTATCACTTCCCTACTCGAGGACGAGCAGGAGTTAATCTTGGGGATGCTTGATACGTCTCCAACGTATCTATAATTTTTGATGGTTCCATGCTATTATCTTTTCAACTTTGGATGTTTTATATGCATGAATATGCTATTTTATATCCTTTTTGGGACTAACCTATTAACTCAGTGCCAAGTGCCAGTTTCTGTTTTTTCCGTGTTTTTGACCCTTTTTCAGACGGAGCCCAAATGGAATGAAACTTTACGATGATTTTTTTGGACCAAAAGAGACCCCCGAAGCTTTGGAAGAAGGCCAGAAGAGCCACGAGGGAGTCACAAGCCCTGATGCCGCCACCACCGCCCTAGGTGGCGCACAGCAGGCTTGTGACCTCCTCGTGGGCCCAACCGACGTAATTCCACCGCCATAAATTCCTATAAATTCAGAAACCCCCAAAAAGAAACCTAGATCGGGAGTTTCGCCGCCGCAAGCCTCTGTAGCCACTAAAAATCAATCTGGAGCCCGTTCCGACACCCTGCCGGAGGGGGAATCCATCTCCAGTGGCCATCTTCATCATCCCGGCGATCTCCATGACGAGGAGGGAGTAGTTCTCCCTCGGGGCTGAGGGTATGCACCAGTAGCTATGGGTTTGATCTCTCTCTCTCGTGTTCTTGAGATGTCTTGATCTCGATGTACCATGGTCTTTGCTACTATAGTTGGATCTTATGATGTTCTTCCCCCTCTCCCTCTTGTAATGAATTGAGTTTCCCCTTTGGAGTTATCTTATCGGATTGAGTCTTTGAGAACACTTGATGTATGTCTTGCACGTGTCTATCTGCTGTGATCAACTTGTGGGTTTGTGACAATTGGGACGCTATGCATATGGGTTGGCACACGTTTGATTCATGTGAGTACTCGATGTATGTTTTGGTGATCAACTTGCGGGTTCGTGACATTGGGAACCTATGCATAGGGGTTGGCACACGTTTTGACTCTGTGGTAGAAACTTTGGGGCACTCTTTGAAGTTCTATGTGTTGGTTGAATAGATGATTCTAAGATTGTGTGATGCATATCGTATAATCATACCCACGGATACTTGAGGTGACAATGGAGTATCTAGGTGACATTAGGGTCTTGGTTGATATGTATCTTAAGGTGTTATTCTAGTACGAACTCTATGATGGATCGAACGGAAAGAATAGCTTCGTGTTATTTTACTACGGACTCTTGAATAGATCGATCAGAAAGAATAACTTTGTGGTGGTTTCGTACCCGACAATAATCTCTTCGTTTGTTCTCTGCTATTAGTGCCTTTGGAGTGACTCTTTGTTGCATGTTGAGGGCTAGTTATATGATCCAATTATGTTATCATTGTTGAGTGAACTTCACTAGTGAAAGTATGAACCCTAGGCCTCGTTTCCACGCATTGCAATACCGTTCGTGCTCACTTTTACAATTTGTTACCTTGCTGTTTTTATAATTTCCGATTACAAAAGCCTATATCTATCATCCATATTGCACTTGTATCGCCATCTCTTCGCCGAACTAGTGCACCTATACAACTTACCATTGTATTAGGTGTGTTGGGGACACAAGAGACTCTTTGTTATTTGGTTGTAGGGTTGCTTGAGAGAGACCATCTTCATCCTACGCCTCCTGCGGATTGATAAACCTTAGGTCACCCACTTGAGGGAAAATTGCTACTGTCCTACAACCCTCTGCACTTGGAGGCCCAACAACGTCTAGAAGGAGAAGGTTGTGTAGTAGACATCAACCCTGTTTTCAGTAGAATTGCCATGGTGTTGTTTTTGTGCAGAAATAAAAGTTCTCAGAATGTCCTGAAAATATACAGAGATTTTTTCTGGAATAAAAGAAAAATACCTGCGCAAAGATCCACCGGAGCGGGCATGCCACTGGGCCACAAGCCCACAGGCCGCGGCCACCCCCTATGGTCGCGTCGTGCAGGCTTGTGGGGCCCACGTGGCACCTCTGCCCCCAAACTCAGCTCTATATCTTCTGTTTTTGCCTAAAAAATCAGAGAGAAGGTTTCATCGTGTTTTGTGATACGGAGGCGCCGCCACATCCTGTTCTTCATCTGGAGGGCAGACTGGAGTCCGTTCCGGGCTCCGGAGAGGGGAAATCGTCGCCATCGTCATCATCAACCTTTCTACATCGACAATTACATGATGTTCTTCATCGTTCGTGAGTAATCTCATCGTAGGCTTGCTGGACGGTGATGAGTTGGATGAGATCTATCATGTAATCGAGTTAGTTCTTGACGGGGATTGATCCCTAGTATCCACTATGTTCTAGATTGATGTTGCTACTACTTGGCTATGCTTAATGCTTGTCACTAGGGCCCAAGTGCCATGATTTCAGATATGAACCTATTATGTTGTCGCCAATATATGTGTGTTTTAGATCCGATCTTGCAAGTTTTAGTCACCTACTATGTGTTATGACCCGGCAACCCCGGAGTGACAATAGCCGGAACCACTCCTCGAGATGACTATAGTATGAGGAGTTCATGTATTCACCGCGTGTTAATGCGTTGGTCCGGTTCTTTATTAAAAGAAGAACCTTAATATCCCGTAGTTTCCATTAGGACCCCGCTGCCACGGGAGGGATGGACAATAGATGTCATGAAAGTTCTTTTCCCTAAGCACGTATGACTACATATGGAATACATGCCTACATTAGATTGATGAACGGGAGCGAGTCACATATCTCTTCGTGTTATAGCTGTTACATGATGAATCACATTCATCATACTCATCCATCACCGATCCACTGCCTACGAGTCTTTTACTACTGGTCCTCGCTACGTTACTTTGTCTAGGCTTGTCCCTTGCTACAAAAGGGATTGGGCCACTCTGTTGCTACTGCTGTTACTTTGCTGCTCCTGTTACTTGTTACTCTGCTGCTGCTACTGCTGTTCCTTGCTACTTCGCTGCTACTTGTTGCAAGAATTTTCTGGAGCCGTAGCCGGGGAAGCATTCTTCTTAAGAATAATCCCCCGTCCACGTGCTGGCGCCATTGATACAACAGTTAGGAATAGTCTGTCGTCAACAGATTGTTTCTGGCACCTTTGCTATCATACTACTTTTCTACTGATACTTTGCTTGCAGACACTAATCTTTCAGCTGTGGTTGAATCTGACACATTCTGCTGCTAATACTTGAGAATATTCTTTCGCTTCCTGTTGTGTGAACCAACAAATTTGGGTTGAATACTCTACCCTCAAAAACTGTTGCGATCCCATACGCTTGTGGGACATCAAGGCTTTTTCTGGCGCTGTTGCCGGGGAGGCACAACTATATTCTCTGAGTCACTTGGGATTGACATCAGTTGATCACTATGAGGAATCCGAAAGATCCAAGAACTAAAATCTTTCCTTCCACTACAAGGAGAGGTAAGGAATTGCCATCTAGCTCTGCACTTGATTCACCTTCAGTTTTGAGTAAGTTTGCGACTTCACCTCCTGCTAGAAATCTTGATATGTCGCCTATGGCTGATGGTGCTATGCTTGATACTATGCCTGATGATGCTATGCTTGATACTATGCCTGATGATGCTATGCTTGATACTATGCCTGATGATGCTATGCTTGATACTATGCCTGATGATGTTATGCCTGATACTGCTTTGCCACTTGTTGCATTCCTTGATGCACATATTGCTAGAGTTGCTGCTAGACGTGATGATATTTCTGAAACTACTGATACTATTGAAGTAGAACCTGCTACTATGCCTGTTATGCCTGATACGCACTATGTTATGGAGGGAGAGATAGCTGAGGATTTTCTTGCGTGTAAGGATAGCTATGATGTTGAGAAACTTCTGCGCAAGTGGAAAGAAAAATCTCAGAATGCTAGGATGAAATACGACCCGAAGTTTGCCACTTCGCCTATCTTTGTGACCGATAAGGATTATGAATTCTCTGTCGACCCTGAGTTAATCACTCTGGTCGAATCTGATCCTTTTCACGGTTATGAGTCTGAAACGGTTGTAGCCCATCTTACCAAACTGCACGATATAGCCACCCTATTCACTAGTGAGGAAAAGATCCGCCACTACTATATGCTCAAGCTGTTTCCTTTCTCGCTAAAGGATGATGCAAGACCTGGTTCACTTCTCTTGCTCCTGGTTGTGTGCGTAGTCCCTAGGATATGGTCTACTACTTCTCTGGAAAATATTTCCCTACCCATAAGAAGCAAGCTGCTTGCAGGAAATATACAACTTTGCTCAAGCTGAAGAAGAGATTCTGCCACAAGCTTGGGGAGGCTTATCCAGCAACTGAATGCTTTGCCTGATCACCCTCTTGAGAAGAAAGAAATCCTTGATATCTTCTATAATGGACTTACCGATGCTTCTAAAGACCACCTAGATAGTTGTGCTGGTAGTGTTTTTAGGGAACGAACTGTAGAACAAGCTGAGATTCTATTGAACAACATCATATGCAATCAGAATGCTTGGACTATTCCCGAACCACCTCCTAAGCCAACTCCGAAGAAAAGAGGTATTCTATTCCTCAGTCCTGAAGATATGCAAGAAGCCAAGAAATCTATGCGAGAGAAAGGCATTAAATGTGAAGATGTCAAAAATCTACCACCTATCGAAGAGATCCATGGTCTCGATAACCGGATACAGGTAGTAGAAGTAAATTCTCTGCGTAGGTTTGATGAGAGTGATATTCCTTTTGATAAACCTGCTAGCTTATGCATGGATGAATTTGATAACTTTGTTGCCAAACAACAGAGTTTGAATGATTATGTTAGCAGACAATTGGAAAAGAATGCTCGTATGCTTAGTCATTTAAGTGCTTGTGTAGACAAAAATGTCAATGATCTTAAACTTCCGAGTAAACATGCCTCTATGGTTACTACTCAAGTAGAACAAGTACTTAAAGCTCAGAATGACTTGCTCAATGAGTTGAATGACAATTCTGTCAGAGTCGTCGAGGCGGTAGAATGACCGAGGAACCTTTGTATCGTGAGGATCATCCGAAGAGAATTGAACAAGATTCTCAAGGAGTTAGCACTGATGCACCTAGTCATCCTAGAAAGAAGAAGAAAGATGATAGGAACCTGCACGCTAGCAACCCTGTTGCTGCTACACCTGAGAGTCCAAATGACGCCTCTGTCTCTGATGCTGAAACACAATCTGGTGATGAACTTGAGCCTAATGATAATATCAATAGTGATGTTCATGAAGATGCTCAACCTAGCAATGAAAAGGATGTGGAGATTGAACCTAGTGTTGATCTTGACAACCCACATCCTAAAACTAGAAGATACGATAAGAATGACTTCACTGCTAGGAAGCACGGTAAAGAAAGGGAACCATGGGTTCAGAAACCTATGCCCTTTCCTCCCAAACCATCCAAGAAAAAAGATGATGAGGATTTTGAGCGATTCGTTGAAATGATCAGACCCGTCTTTCTGCAGATGCGTTTGACAGATATGCTCAAGATGTCTCCGTATGCTAAGTACATGAAAGATATTGTGACTAATAAGAGGAGGATACCTGATCTTGAGATCTCCGCCATGCTTGCCAATTACACTTTCAAGGGTGGGACTCCGAAGAAACTAGGTGATCCCGGTGTGCCCACTATACCTTGCTCCATTAAAGGCAACTACGTTAGAACTGCGTTATGCGACCTTGGAGCCGGTGTTAGTGTTATGCCTCTCTCTCTTTATCGTAGACTTGAACTGGATAAGTTGACACCCACTGAAATCTCTCTTCAAATGGCCGACAAATCAACTCCTTTCCCTATCGGCATTTGCAAGGATGTGCATGTTGTGGTTGCTAACACCACTATCTTAAGAGAATTTGTTATCTTGGATATTCCCGAGGACGGTGCCATGGCTTTCATCCTCGGAAGACCCTTTTTAAACACCGCAGTGGCTGTTATGGATTGCAACAAAGGCAATGTCACTTTCCATGTCAACGGTAATGAGCATACGATGCACTTTCTGAAGAAACAATATCGAGTACATTGCATCAATGCTATCGAAAAAACTTCATCGATTCTTATTGGGAGCTTTGAATGCCCTATTCCTCGTGTCAAGATGAAGTATGATTTGCTTGTTGGGGAGATTCACATCCCCATTGAGGTGACCTAGTGACTATTCAAAAATTCTCCATCTTCTTTTGTGATTCGAGAAAGTTTTTTTGAGGGGATTTGATCAACCTCATTGATGGATTTCTTTCGATGACCGTGAGACGGATGAATCAAGGAGTCACAAACCTCTGTTCCAAGCTTTCACTTTAGGTTGCTTAGAAGAAAAATGATAGATTCAGTTTAGTTTTCCCTGTTTTCTGTTTTAGCGTCCGGTAGAAAAGTACCCCGAAAATCAAAGTTCTCCGAACGCTGTGAAAATCAAGTGTGATTTTTTCTGGATTTTTTGAAAAATTCTCGGACAAAGAGTCTGCCTGGGGGCCACACCAGTGGGCCACAAGCCCTAGGGGCGCGGGCACCCCTTGGCCGCGCCACCCAGGCTTGTGGGGCCCACAGGAACCCCCTCCACTCATTCTTGCTCCCATCCAGTTCTCCTACATCCAGAAAAATTGTTTCGCAGCTCAAACCCATGTTCTTGCTCCTCTTGCTGGGATTTTCGATCTCTTTTCTCGAATCACCGTTCTCCGAACCGTTTTGGGGAAATTACTCCTTGGTAAGTGACTCCTCCATTGGTCCAAGTAGTTTTTGCTCTAGTGCCTTATACTCCGCGTATTTTTGCTGCCTTGGTGACCATGTTCTTGAGCTTTGCATGCTGATTCTAGCTGGTCCCAAGTAGTTTTGATGCGTAATATGGTCTCTAGGCACTTGTTGGAGTAGTTGCTACGAGTTTCGTCGAGCCTTATTCACTTTTCCTTAGAATCACTGAAAATTTCAGAAACTTTCCGAGATAGAACAGGGAAAAGATGAGGAGGTTCTTAAGAGGCTCTTCAAGCCGTGACCCCAAGGATGATGGGAGTGAGAAGAAGCCCAAGTATTTGGTTCCTCGAGTCGCAGAAGTGCGAGCGTGCGAGTGGCCAAGCGATGTGTTCTTACGCGCCGCTGGAATTTATGAGGACTTTTATCACTTGGTGGAGAACGCAGGCCTTACGGCCTTCGTTGAAGATAGGTGTCCGCAATACCTCCTCCTCACTAATATCTTCGTACAAAGCTTTAATTTCTATCCGAGGAAGAATCCTCCTATGGTTGAGTTCAAACTTTATGATATCGCCCAGCGCATGTCACTCCAGGATTTTTGCAATGTTTACAAATTACCTTACGTTGGCGATATTCATGAACCTCGTCCACAGGACTTGGAAGCTTTCATTGATACAATTGCTGTAGGAGAGGAGAGAGGAGTGTCTTGCGCTAGAGCTGCTAGCATTCATTTTCCCGTGCTTCGGTACTTCTCACTATTTGTGGGAAAATGTTTGATTGGCCGTGGGAAAGCTGGGTCACTTAGTTCCCCAGATCTTGTGGTCTTGCGCGAAGCCCTTTATAATGATAAAACTTATAGCTTGGGCGCTATAGTAGCTCAACGGTTGAACCTGAACCATTCTAAAGGTGTTGTCTATGGAGGTATCTATGCTACTCGTCTTGCTAGACACTTTGAGATACCTATTAGACTGGAGTAGGAAGAAGAGATTCTTCTTCCCGAGAGATATCTAGATTACGATAGCATGGTTCGCCATGATTTCCTTTATAGAGATATAAGTAGAAGGATGATTTATAACCTGGTGTTTAGTCAGGGTACTCGTGAGACTATTACTTTGCCTGCTCCTTCTTTGTTCAACCTTCATGCAGGCAGGTACACTATTATGCCCTCAGACATCTACGCATATTGGGGCTTGGCCCAACCACAGGTGCCCGTGCCCGAGCCGCCAGTCGAGTACCAGACGCCAGTTTATCAGTGGGAGCCAGAGGGGCTCACACAGGAGTGGCATCCTCAGTCCACTCCAGAGTACCCCGGAGCTGGTTATTTCCCTCCTTGGGAGTAGACCAACTTAGGCCAAAAGCCTAAGCTTGGGGGAGTATGTGTTTCTCACCAACTTTACATTCTTGCTTATGCTTTCACTTTGTTAGCCGGTGTTCACACTTTGCCACTGTATCATCCATGCTAGTTTATTTTATTTTTCTTGTTTTCTTTTCGTGTGTCTGTCTAGTTTGAGAAAACCCAAAAAGATTTTCTTTTCCTCTTTTGTTTGTTGGGAGTTTTTCCGTGTACATAGTTTTCTTTTTCTTTGGGTCAAGGTAGAAGATATTGGTTACAATGTTTAGTGGCTCTTGCATGCATACCTGTTTAGCTTTCATAGAGCCATATTACTTTGTCTTCTCCTTTGTGTTTGCCTGCAGATTCCAGCTTTAGTCCAATGCACGAGCATGCTTATTATTATTCACATCGTTCGGTCGTGCAAGTGAAAGGCAATAATGACGATATATGATGAAGTGATTGAGCCTGGAAAAGCTGGTATGAACTCGATCTATTTTGTTTTTGTAAATATGACTAGCTCTTCATGACTGATTCAGCTTTGTTGTGAGAGAAACATGTTTGCGATGACAACTTAGAGATCGTAGTTGCTTATGTCATGCTTACATAGCTAGGAGCTTATGATGGTTTGTCTTGGATGCCCACATTAATGTTGAGATAACTATGATGTGGTATGATAGGATGGTATCCTCCTTTGAATGATTCAAGTGGCTTGACTTGGCGCATGTTCACTCATGTAGTTGAAACAAAATCAACGTAGCCTCTATGATGTTCATGTTCATGGTGATTTATGTCCTACTCATGCTTGCACTCAATGTTAGTTAATCTCAATGCACTTTGATGACTGTTGTCGCTTCCCAGTCTTTTGCTAGCCTTCACTTGTACTAAGCGGGAATACTGCTTGTGAATCCACTCCCATGAACCCAAAGTTGTTCCATATGAGTCCACCATACCTACCTATGTGCGGTATCTACCTGCCGTTCCAAGTAAATTTACATGTGCCACTCTCTAAACCTTGAAGAAATAATCTATTTTGCATGCCCGAACCGCTCATGTGGTGACAGGGGGCTATTGGTATCTTCCATGCTAGGCGTGTTATCCTTGATATGTGTTTATTCACTATCATTCACGAGAAAGGGGCCGGAAATTGGAATTCCCAGTTCCATGCTCAAATCGAAAAGATAATTGCAAACAAAACTCCCCCAGGATTGATGTTGGTATGGACGGTACCCGAGGATTCGACTAGCCGTGGAGTGTGATTGATTGGTTGTGGGGGAGTCAAAACTTTACTTTTCTGTTTGGGAACCGCCTATAGCATGTGTAGCGTGGAAGATGTTGAGAACTCTTAGTCATTGCGTTGACAATGAAAGCATGCCACCCAAATTTTTTATCTCAGTTTTCAAAGCTTGAGCTCTGGCTCTCTGCAAATCAATGCTTCCCTCTGCGAAGGGCCTGTCTATTTATGTTCCTGTTGAGTCATCCTCCTCTTACAAAAGCACCAATTAGAGAGCACCTCTGTCATTTTTATGCTTTTCTTTTAACTGTGTTGAGTATGACTATGACTGGATCTTCATTGCCATGAATTACAATGTTTAGTCAGCCCTTGGTCTTTGAAGGTGCTCTGCATTTATGTTTTGCGGTCTCAGAAAGAGCTAGCAAGATACCATCTATTCGTACTACTTCATGTTGTTTTGATTGAAGTGTTGACACTTGAGGCTTATTATTATTTGCTCGCTAGTTGATTATGCCATTGATATGAGTTTACCATGAGACCTAGATGTCATTTGCTTATGTGGTTTGCTTGTGATGTTGCTGAAATTCTGGTTATGAGTTAGACATAGTTGCAACAACAAGATCAAACAGAGTTCGTCAAAGTTTTTCTTTTGTCTTTTTCAGTTTGTCAACTGAATTGCTTGAGGACAAACAAGGCTTTACGCTTGGGGGAGTTGATACGTCTCCAACGTATCTACTTTTCCGAACTCTTTTGCCCTTGTTTTGGACTCTAACTTGCATGATTTGAATGGAACTAACCCGGACTGACGCTGCTTCAGCAGAATTGCCATGGTGTTGTTTTTGTGCAGAAATAAAAGTTCTCGGAATGTCCTGAAAATTTACGGAGATTTTTTCTGGAATAAAAGAAAAATACCTGCGCAAATATCCACCGGAGGGGACGTGCCAGTGGGCCACAAGCACACAGGCCGCGGCCACCCCCTATGGTCGCGTTGTGCAGGATCGTGGGGCCCACGTGGCACCACCGCCCCCAAACTCAGCTCTATATCTTCCTTTTCGCCTGAAAAAAAAATCAGAGAGAAGGTTTCATCGCGTTTTGCGATACGGAGGCGCCGCCACATCCTGTTCTTCATGTGGAGGGCAGATCTGGAGTTCGTTCCGGGCTCCGGAGAGGGGAAATCGTCGCCATCGTCATCATCAACCTTTCTCCATCGACAATTCCATGATGCTCTTCATCGTTTGTGAGTAATCTCATCGTAGGCTTGCTGGTCGGTGATGAGTTGGATGAGATCTATCATGTAATCGAGTTAGTTCTTGACGGGGATTGATCCCTAGTATCCACTATGTTCTAGATTGATGTTGCTACTACTTGGCTATGCTTAATGCTTGTCACTAGGGCCCAAGTGCCATGATTTCAGATCTGAACCTATTATGTTGTCGCCAATATATGTGTGTTTTAGATCCTATCTTGCAAGTTGTAGTCACCTACTATGTGTTATGACCCGGCAACCCCGGAGTGACAATAGCCGGAACCACTCCGAGAGATGACCATAGTATGAGGAGTTCATGTATTCACCGTGTGTTAATGCGCTGGTCTGGTTCTTTATTAAAAGGAGAACCTTAATATCCCGTAGTTTCCATTAGGACCCCGCTGCCACGGGAGGGATGGACAATAGATGTCATGCAATTTCTTTTCCCTAAGCACGTATGACTACATATGGAATACATGCCTACATAGGATTGATGAATGGGAGCTAGTCACATATCTCTCCGTGTTATAGTTGTTACATGATGAATCACATCTGTCATACTCATCCATCACCGATCCACTGCCTACGAGTCTTTTACTACTGGTCCTCGCTACGTTAATTTGTCTAGGCTTGTCCCTTGCTACAAAAGGGATTCGGCCACTCTCTTGCTACTGTTGTTACTTTGCTGCTGCTGCTGCTGCTACTGCTGTTCCTTGCTACTTTGCTTCTACTTGTTGCAAGATTTTCTAAAGCCGTAGCCGGGGAAGCATTCTTCTTAAAAATAATCCCCCGTCCACGTGCTGGCGCCATTGATACAACAGTTAGGAATAGTCTGCCGTCAACAGATCGTTTATGGCACCGTTGCTATCATACTACTTTGCTACTGGTAATTTTCTTGCAGACACTAATCTTTCAGGCGTGGTTGAATCTGACACATTCAACTGCTAATACTTGAGAATATTCTTTCGCTTACCGTCGTGCGAACCAACAAATTTGGGTTGAATACTCTACCCTCGAAAACTGTTGCGATCCCATACGCTTGTGGGACATCAATGCCCATATTTATTCCCACATATTCTACAAAAATCTTTATCGGTCGAACCTCGATGTCAATGATTCATTTAATTCTGTATGTAGTTCCCTTTATTCATCGGTATGTTATTTCCCGAGATTCGATCGTTGGTATCTTCATACCTAGTTCAACCCCATTACCGTAAAGTCTCTTTTCCTGTTCCGTAATACAAGATCCCGTGTCTAACTCTTTAGTCACATTGCTTGCAAGCTCATTATGATGTTGTATTACCGAGTGGGCCCTGAAATACCGCTCCATCACACGGAGTAACTAATCCTAGTATTGATCCACGCCAACTCAACAGACATCCTCGGAGATACCTGTAGAGAGCCTTTATAGTCACCCAGTTATGTTGTGATGTTTGATACACACAAGGTACTTGTCGTGGGTATAAGCCTGACAGTAGATGTGTAGGGTACGAAAGGGATGGATAGAGCCTTAGCTACGACGAGGTTGTATGAGTTCAAGCCCCTCCGCGGTGGAGGTACTAGCCCTACGTCTCAGTGCTCAGGGAGCTTGTAGTCGAGTGGAATATGGAATACAGTGAATTGCTAACCCCTGTACCAGTGGGGGAGGGTGGCTTATATAGAGTGCGCTGCCCTCCACAACGGTTCGGTGCACAGGGGTGGAGTAGTGGTGGATAAATGCCTACGTTACAGGTAATGTACGTCTTAAATGCTAATAAAGGCACATGGAAACGTATGACCGTTTCCCTCCAGGGGGGTTACGATGCACAGAGTGGAATCCAGTCGGTTAGTTTGATAAACTCCGAATACTAATCTCCGACTGGACGGTCGAGGATCTGTTACCGACTGGATGGAGGGAACTCCTTAGTTCAGTCGTTACTGACTAAGGGTCTTATCCCTTATGAGGGGTAGTCCTTGGGTTGGACCTACAAGGCAGGCCTATGACCCTACCCTAGGACTATGACCCCATCATTAGTCCCCGAATGGATTGGGGTTGGAACGACGAAGCGATGCTTGAAGTTTGGATCCGACTGGAACGGATGTGACTTTGGCGTTGCTTGCCTCGATCCATTTTATCTTTTCTGACCAACGATCTGAGTGGAATTCTTTGTGGAATAAACTGTCGGAAACCGAGTGCTTCCAGGGTATCTCTTGACGCGACCAGTCAACTGACACCGGCGGATTTTCTGGGATCCTCAAATTTCGGTTACCATGCGCTCAGCGGGGATGACGCCATCGCGCTCGAGTAGCGCCTGACGCCTCGATTCTTGCGCCTTCATCTTCTCCACTGATATCGCCGCGATTGGTCGGGGGATAAGGTTTCGGGGCAACCTGCCAGTGACACAGTCGGAACCTTACTTAAACCCCAGCGGCGAGGGTTTTCTCGTTATGCTCGCCGGATCTCTTGCCTTTGCTTGCTCCGCTCCTCTCGCCCTCCCCTGCGCACCCAAGCTTCCTCCTTTTCCTTCTCCTTCGCGGACCCGCAGCTTCCGCCATGACCAAGGGACAGACCAGCAAGATGGAGGCGAAGAAGAAGAAGGGGAAGGCGGCGGCTCCTGCTCAGCGGCGGCAGCGAGCGTTGCCGGCGGGGTGGATCCAGGGGGACTTCCTCCCCTCCACGGTGACGAAGGGGGATCTGCTGCGGCTGGTGGAGCACGGGATGATCGTGCACAAGTCGTGGAGGCTGCCGACGGAGAATGAGATCGAGCCGGCGCCCCGGGAGGGGGAGCGCGTCCTGCTGCTCAGCCACGTATATCGAGGTTTCTTTCTGCCCCCGCATACTTTCTTCAAAGGCATTATGAACCACTTCGGGGCGCAGCTTCACCACTTTCCCCCAAATGCTATAGCTCATCTCTCTGCTTTCATAGTCATGTGCGAGTGGTTCATCGGCTGTCCTCCCCATTGGGGGCTGTTCAAACATATTTTCTCTGCTAGATCCCAAACTATCAAACGACTTCACCAGTCGGATGATAAGACACACCTTCTCCAGCTCTGCGGAGGCTTAGGTTTCCAGAAGAAGAGTAGGAGTAGTTATCCTGCCCTTCAGCTGAGTGAGTCGGTTAGGAACTGGCAGTCGACGTGGTTCTACTGCCAGGACGTTGCCTGCCCGAATGCCACGACAGGGCTGCCTCCCTTTAGCTTAGATCGACCCGCTCCGCCTAAGCAGCTTGCGCTCACGAAGGCGGAGAAGGTCGACATCCGGCCTCTGGTTGACGCACTCGTAGATGTCGTCATAAGGGGAGTCACCGGCATAGATTTGCTGGAGATTTTCCTCGCTCGGCGCATACAACCACTGCAGGCTCGCAACCACGCCATGTGGCACTACACGGGGCCCGAAGACTCCACTCGGACCAACGTCTTGGGCGTGACCGAGGAGAAGGTGGCGTCGTGGGTGCTCCAGATCGCAGGCGCCTGTGAGAACCCCAGAGGGTCTCGGCGAGTGAGGGCTTTCTGTGCGGACAATCCTCCTCCGAACCAGGTGAGTACCATTTGTCGAGTGCACGTATCTGTCTAAGTTTTATTGCTTTCTTGAATCTCTGCCTGGCGTCTGATGTCGCCGACTGTATTCTATGCAGAAGTGGACCAACTGGTTTTCTCCTGTCTCGAACGGGAACCCGGCCGAGGAGGAGGAGGAGGGCAGCGGGGAGGGCACTGTGGAGAGCGTCGAGTATGTATCCGACAGCGGGGAAACGGAGGAAGAGTCTAGTGAGGAGGAGGAGGAGGAAGACAAAGAGCAGGACTCACCGCCCCCGCTGCCGGAGCACCGAACCAAGCGCCGACATGAACCTGCAGTTCCCTCGGCCCCTCCAGCATCCTCGAGTGCTCCGCCCACTGCTCCCGTGGTCCCGAGTGCTCGGAGCACCAAGAGGACCAGGGACGTTGCTGCTGAGCCTGTGGGTCATCCTTCCAAGGTGGCTAAACCGAGCGGATCTAAACCTCGGAAGGCTTTGCCGCGGATGAGGGTCACTGTTCCCGTCACCTCAACGTAAGTGCATTGTTCTTCTTCTGATATTTGATTGAACTCCTGTTTGATGGTCGAATGAATTTCACTCGACAGGGTTGCCACCTCTGCCACCTCTCCGGCGCGCCAGGAGGATGATCCCATGGACGCGGACAACGTCGTCTCGTCCCAGCCATGTGCGTTGTAGCGATTCCGAAAGTTTTATATTATCGCATCACGAATTCTGTCTTTGATCTCGACCCTTTCTTTTTCTGAGATCTCGCGTCGTTCGGTCTGGCAGGGGTGATTTATGTGGATGAGGGTGACCAGGGGAGACCTGAGCAAGCTGCGAAGCCTGTCCTTGAGGTTGTCCCGCCAGTTACTGCTCTTGCCGCAGACGTGCTGCCGACTGAGGAGGCGCTGGTGGCTGCTGAACCGACTGGAGCGGGTCTTGGGATGCCCAAGGAGCTTCCAACGATGCTAGGCCCGTCAAATGTCGAGTTCTACGTCCAGCGCCTCCCGGAGGATCAGGTGGGAGCGGCCAAGGGGGCCATGGTGCAGGCGGAGCTGATAGCGGGAGAAGCCAAGAAGGCGTACGACTCCATCGCATCCTTGTACCAGCGGAGCTTGGAGCTGCGGGACGATATCCGAGTAAGTGGGCTAGTAAGTATTTACTTTTCTCTTGTAACCCACTGGGTGTGCTCGGATACCGTATGATGTTTGCAATGGGTTCACTCTGAGTGAACCCAGTGGGTGTAGTCCCCGAGACTTCTGTCGAGTGCTTGCACCGGCAGTTGTCTTTATGCATATTGTCTTTGACTTGGTCAGATCCGTAAATAATATGGTCGACTGCTAACAGTTGGGGCACTCGGAGTGCACCTACTGTAAGAGTCCCCGAGAGTAATTTTACTCAGGTCGGGTAGTATTAGCCTTGTAGGCGTAGGTGTTGTCATGTATCTCAATAGGGCGGACCTGTTTGAGTTTCATGCCAGTGGGGTCACTCTCAGTGAACCCACTGGGTGTAGTCCCCGAGAGTAATTTTACTCAGGTCGGGTAGTATTAGCCTTGTAGGCGTAGGTGTTGTCATGTATCTCAATAGGGCGGACCTGTTTGAGTTTCATGCCAGTGGGGTCACTCTCAGTGAACCCACTGGGTGTAGTCCCCGAGACCGCTGTCGACTGCTTGCGTCGGCAGGGGTCTGAAGAACTTAGACTTTTTATTGTTGGATTTGGCTGATCGTCTCTTGGCGCCGGCTGGCAGAAAACTTGCGAGATGGGGACGGCGTATGAGACTCTCACGGCTGAGAAGGTTCAGTTTGCTGGTGAGCTGGATGCGGCACTGGTTGCGATGGCTGGCATGAAGGATGTTCTGGTGAAACGAGAGAAGTCGTTGGAGCAGGCCCGTGAAGCGAACAAGGCACTGACTGCTGAAGTTGAGAAGATGAAGGCGCAAAGGTCTGATCTGATGGGGCAAATGAATGTGCTGAACAAACGGTGGTGTATAGCGCAGGAGAAATACGTCACTGACCGGGCTCGGCAGATGATGACGCGTCTGGGTGGTAAGTCCTGTTTTTCCGAGTGCTTGTGGTACGTGCGTTACACTCGGTGCTTATTGTTTGCTTGTCGTATGTTTGCAGATTTTTGCATGGACGCTGAAGCTGAAGCAGCTGACGTGGAGCGGTCGATTCGCGAGAACATTCCACTCGGCGAGGACGCCAATCGAGATCTGCTCGCAGCGCACATTCGCGTGGGCAAAGTTGGTCCTTTCATCGGTCGACTGAGAGAAGTCGTCGGCCGGATCGACAAGGAACTTTGGCCGGAAGATGAGTCACGACATGAGATGGAAAACTTGATGACTCGACTGGAGGAGGTCCCAAACCGGGTGCAGTCATGGAAGAAATCTGCGGCTCGCTGTGGTGCAGACGTTGCTCTGTCCCTGGTCCGAGTGCATTGCAAGGAGGTGCGTGAGGAGAAGCTGAATGTGTTGAAGGTCGCCAACACGAAGAAACTTAGATTTGAAGACTTCATGGAAACCTTCCTTGAGAGTGCCACCCGCATCGTCGACGGGATAGACCTGGACACATTCGTGGAGCCCTCCAGTCCTGGGGCCGATCCGGACGACGCGTAAGAAAACTTTTACCTCGGTATGACAAGTGTTGGTTGTAAGAAACCTTGGCCACTTCTGTTGGCCGTCACATTCTTGGTTCGGTGCGGGTAAGCTTGATCAACACCGAGTGAACCATCTTTGGGTGAAATTCGAATTTGAATCAAATCGTTTGCTCTTCTGTTGCAATTTTGGCTCGAGTTTTGTTTGGCGTTTCTTGGTGAAGCCAATGGCAAACAAGCGGAGCATGTAAGTGTCAGTTGTCTTGACATCTGCATGAGCCTCTGTGAGGGTCTTGCGGGGTCTCCGAGTGTATCTGTAGGATACACTCGAGGGTAATAGAGTACTTAGGCGATTCTTGATCGCAGCTAAGTCCCCAAGTGCGACGGACATGCTGCACTCGGAGCGAGTTGTTACTCTTGTAATTGTCAGTTGTCTTGACATCGCAGCTAAGTCCCCGAGTGCAACGGACATGCTGCACTCGGATCGAGTTGTTACTCATGTAATTGTCAGTTGTCTTGACATCCACATGAGCCTCAATGAGGGTCTGCTACTCATGTAATTGTCAGTTGTCTTGACATCCACATGAGCCTCAATGAGGGTCTGCTGAGTCCCCGAGTGGATCTGTAGGATACACTCGAAGGTAATAGAGTACTTAGGCGATTCTTGGTCGCAACTAAGTCTTCAAGTGCGACGTTTAGTGCACACTCGGAGAAAGTGAGTACTTAGGCGATTCTTGATCGCAGCTAAGTCCCCGAGTGCGATGTTTAGTGTACACTCGGAGAAGATGAGTACTTAGGCGATTCTTGATCGCAGCTAAGTCCCCGAGTGCGACGTGTAGTGCACACTCGGAGAAAGTTAGTACTTAGGCGATTCTGGATCGCAGCTAAGTCCCCGAGTGCGATGTTTAGTGCACACTCGGAGAAAGTTAGTACTTAGGCGATTCTGGATCGCAGCTAAGTCCCCGAGTGTGACGTTAATGCACACTCGGAGAAAGTTAGAACTTAGGCGATTCTGGATCGCAACTAAGTTTTTTTTTTTGAGACCGGAGTCTGTGACCGCGGAAGAATTCTGAATCTGCAAAAGCTCAATCTGCTTTATATTATTTCATCAATACTTGTTCTTTACATCGCTTCAGTCGACGGTCACGTGTAGAAGCGCTTCAGGAGATCTCCGTTCCATGCTCGCGGCTCGTCTGTCTCCCTGTCGATGTTGTAGAGTTTGTATGCTCCGTTGTTCAACACCTTGGAGATGATGAAGGGTCCTTCCCAGGCAGGAGCCAACTTGTGAGGTCTTTGCTGATCCACTCGGAGCACCAGGTCACCTGCTTGGAAGGTGCGACTCCTGACGTGGCGTGCGTGAAAGTGCCGCAGATCTTGTTGATAAATGGTTGAGCGAGTCACTGCCATCTTGCGCTCCTCCTCCAGAAGGTCCACTCCATCTTGCCTTGCTTGTTCTGCTTCAGCTTCAGAGAAGAGTTCGACTCGTGGAGCATTGTGAAGCAAGTCACTCGGAAGGATTACTTCTGCTCCGTAAACGAGGAAGAACGGTGATCGCCCTGTAGATCTGTTGGGGGTTGTGCGGAGACCCCAAAGCACTGAAGGTAGTTCGGTGACCCATGCGCCAGCGGCATGTCCCACCTCTCGCAGGAGTCGGGGCTTCAAACCTTGCAGAATAAGTCTATTCGCCCGCTGTGCTTGCCCATTGGATTGAGGATGCGCCACGGAAGCAAAATCCACTCGGATACCTTGGCTTGCACAGAAACCTTTGAATCTGTCCGAGTCAAAGTTTGTCCCGTTGTCCGTGATTATGCTGTGAGGTACACCAAATCTGGAGATGATGTCCCTGACAAACTTGATGGCTGTTAGGGCGTCGAGCTTCTTGATGGGCTTGGGTTCAATCCATTTTGTGAACTTGTCGACTGCCACCAACAAATGTGTGTATCCTCCTTGGCCTGTCCTGAATGGACCGACTGTATCTAATCCCCATACTGCAAACGGCCACACAAGAGGGATTGTCTTCAACGCAGATGTTGGCTTGTAGGACTTGTTGGAGTAGAACTGACAGCCTTCACATCGGTCGACCATATCTTTAGCCATTTCGTTTGCCTGCAACCAGAAGAACCAGCTCTGAATGCTTTGGCGACGATCGCTCTCGAAGAGGCGTGATGACCGCAGGTTCCCGAGTGAATATCTTCCAGGATTAACTGTCCCTCCTCTAGGGAGATGCATCGTTGAAGAACGCCTGAAACGCTTTCCTTGTACAACTGGCCAACAATGACAGTGAACGACTTCGACCTGCGGACTATCTGCCTGGCCTGGACTTCGTCTTCTGGTAATTCCTGCCTCAGGATATATGCAATGATCGGCACAGTCCAATCGGGGATGACAGCAAGAATCTCCATGATCAGATCAACCACAGCAGGTACGTCGACTTCAGTCGGATCCGTCGAGCTCTTTGGTTGTACACGTTCTTCCGTGAAAGGATCTTCTTTGACTGAGGGAAGGTGGAGGTGCTCGAGGCAGACGTCACTCGGGACTGGTTTTCGAGTGGATCCGAGTTTTGCCAACTCATCAGCTGCTTGGTTCTTCAGTCGCGGAACATGGTGGAGTTCTAGACCTTCAAATTTTTTCTCGAGCTTCCTCACCGCATTGCGGTATGTAGTCATGGTGGGGTTCCTGACGTCCCACTCCTTCATCACTTGATTGACCACCAAATCCGAATCCCCGTAGACCATCAGGCGACGGACGCCGAGTGAGATGGCCATGCGCAATCCATAGAGGAGAGCTTCATACTCTGCCTCGTTGTTGGAGGAATCAAAGTGTATCTACAGCACATACTTGAGTTTGTCGCCCTTTGGCGATATGATCATAACGCCAACGCCGGAGCCATTCAACATCTTGGACCCATTGAAGAACATTGTCCAATGAGCCGAGTAGATGTGGGTTGGTTGCTGTTGTTCTACCCATTCTGCTATGAAGTCAGCCAGAGCTTGAGACTTAATAGCTTTCTTGGCCTCGTACTTGATATCGCAGTACAACATCTCCATTGCCCACTTCGCCACTCGGCCTGATGCGTCCCGATTGTGGAGGATTTCCGACAACGGAGCATCAGAAACGACAGACACCGAGTGGTCTTGGAAATAATGGGCCACCTTCTTCGCAGTCATGTAAATCCCATAAATAAATTTTTGATAGTGGGGATACCTCTGCTTGGAAGGACTCAGGACTTCGGAGACGTAATACACTGGCCGCTGAACTTTGTATGCTTTGCCTTCTTCTTCTCGTTCGACTGTAAGAACAGTGCTGACGACTTGATTTGTAGCCGCGATATACAGAAGAAGGGGCTCTTTACTGAGCGGAGCAGTAAGAACCGGCTGGGTGGAAAGTAGGACTTTGAGGTCGTCGAATGCGACTTGGGCTTCATCTGTCCACTCGAAAGTATCTGATTTCTTCATGAGTCGGTACAGAGGAAGTGCTTTCTCGCCGAGTCGACTGATAAACCTGCTCAAAGCCGCTAGGCAACCAGTGAGCCGTTGAACATCGTGTATTCTGACCGGCCTCTCCATTCGGACGATGGTCCCGATCTTTTTGGGGTTGACATCGATCCCTCGTTCGGAAACGAAGAAACCGAGTAACTTTCCGCTGGGAACGCCGAATGAACACTTGGCGGGGTTGAGCTTGATATCGTACCTACGAAGGTTGACGAATGTTTATGCCAAGTCAGTCAGCAGGTCGGAACCCTTGCGTGACTTGACTACGATATCATCCATATACGCCTCCACATTCCGACCGATCTGGTCGAGGAGGCATTTTTGGATCATGCGCATGAAGGTAGCTCCTGCATTCTTCAAACCGAATGGCATGGTGATGTAGCAGAAGCACCCGAATGGGGTGATGAAGGCTGTTTTTAATTCATCGGGGCCATACAGACGGATCTGATGATAGCCCGAGTAGGCATCAACAAATGACAGACGCTCGCAACCCGCAGTAGAATCGAGAATTTGATTGATGCGGGGGAGCGGAAAATGGTCTTTCGGGCAGACCTTATTGTGGTGCTTGAAGTCGATGCACATTCAGAGCGACTTGTCCTTCTTGGGCACCATGACAACATTGGCAAGCCACTCGGAGTGGTGAACCTCGCGAATGAAGTTGGCTGCCAACAGCTTGGCCACCTCTTCTCCGATTGCCTTCCTCTTATGCGCGGCGGACCGACGCAGGCGTTCTCGGACAGGCCGAGCGGTGGGATCCACATGCAGTCGGTGCTCAGCCAACTCCCTGGGTACACCTGGCATGTCAGAGGGTTTCCATGCGAAGATGTCCTAGTTCTCACAGAGGAATTGGGTGAGCTTGGCTTCCTATTTAGGATCGAGGGTGGTGAAGATGTTCGTCACGACAGCAGTGGCGTCCGTCGGGTGAATGTTGACCTTCTTCGTCTCTCCCGTCGACTGGAATGCAAATTCTGAAGCTGGCTTCTTCGAACGCATCAAGTCAGCGGGGTCGACTGTTTTCTTGTACTCGCCAAGCTCGAGGACGGCCATCTGCTGGTCGGCGATTCTTGATCCCTGCTGCAGACACTCTTCGGCCCGCTGTCGATTGCCCGTGATGGTGATCACACCTTTCGGGCCTGGCATCTTCAGCTTCAAGTATACGTAACACGGACGGGCCATGAAACGCGCATACGCTAGGTGGCCCAGAATTGCGTGGTAAGCGCTCTGGAAGTCCACCACTTCGAACGTTAGCTTTTCCTTGCGGAAGTTCTTGTCGGAGCCGAAAACGACGTCCAACGCGATCTGGCCGAGTGACTTGTCCTTTCGTCCAGGTACGACTCCATGGAACTGCATGCTGTTCTCGCTGAGTTTGGACATCGGAGTGCCCATCCCCTTGAGAGTATCGGCGTACATGATGTTCAAGCCACTGCCGCCGTCCATGAGGACTTTGCGCAGTCGGACTCCCTCCACCACCGGATCGACGACCAGAGCCTGTCTCCCTGGGGTGGGTACGTGTGCTGGATGATCCGACTGGTCAAAGGTGATCGCAGTCTGAGACCATTTGAGGAACTTGGGGTTGGTAGGGGTGGCCATGTTCACCTCCCTGTTCACCACCTTCAGTCGACTCTTTCTCTCAACGTCAGCAAAAATCATCAGGGCGCTTGCACGTCCCTTCGAAGGTCCTGATGAACACTCGGGCCAGATCTGCCCAGCTGTAGATGCTTGAGGGGGCCAACTGGTTCAGCACGCTCGCGCCGAGCCATCGAGCATCAGAGGGAGGTGCTTCATGGTGACATGGTCGTCTCCTCCTCCGATCTGGACTGCCACTCGGTAATCATCCAGCCACGTTTCTGGCTTGGACTCTCCTGTAAACTTGCTAATTCCCGTCGCCAATCGGAAGTTGGGAGGGATGTAAGCCGAACGGATGGCTCGACTGAAACACTTGGGACCTGAAACGATGGTCCTGCTTCCACTCGGACGGTCAATATCGTAACCATCGCGGTGGGCTCAGCCCCTGTCGACCCTCCGCTGGGCGATATGGCCTCTCGCGTCGGGCCTTGGGTCGTAAGTGCTACCAACTGAACGCCGATCATCATGATGTCGGGGCCCGTAGGGCCCACCCCGCGGAGGGGTGCGTGAACGGCGACGATCTTCGGGATTTATGGAACAGCTGCCTCCTCTGTGTCGCTGATGAGAACCAGGGCTATGAACTGACCGATGCGTATTCGCATGAACATAACTATTGTAGATTCTGTTGTGTGACTCGGAGACTGCCGAATTTTGTTGCTGTGTCGTGTGCAACAGGGCGCGGATTTGCTCGATCCCCCTGCGAGCCTCTGAATCAGTCGGCTGAAGCGAATCGGCTATCCTGGCAGCCGCAACCAAGTTGAGGAGGGGGTGTGCGGAACAACTCCACGTTGCTCCGCCGAGTGTGCCGACTGGCAGAACGGCGAGGCAGACGACGCGCACCGGACGTTTCGCCGATCTAGTGCTCGTTCCGGCCGGCTTGACGGGGATCTTCGTGGGAGTTGGCCATGTGTACTTGTGCTGCAGGCCCGCGACCCGCGTACTCAGAAGGAAACTCAGTCGGAACCGAGCCCGAGCGCTGGGACGGCGGGGCAACCACAACTGACTCTAGAACCGCCACTTGTGAAGACGCGTTCTGGCGCGCCTGGGCGTGTTGCACCCAACGCTGGAGCCGCGGACGGCGGGACCGCTTGTTGCGGCGCATGACGGCGGTGTAGGTCGACACCGGAGCCAACTGCTGGAGAAGAAGAATGCCGCGGGCGCCGGCACGGAAGTGCGTAGCCCCGCGGCGGGGAAGCGCCTCGACGTCTAGAGGGGCGTCCCGAAGCCATGCCGAATCGTCGACGATGAAGGAGAGAGCGCCGAAGAGGATCTCGTGACCCATGCTCGAATCTCCACCGGACGACATGACAAAGTGATGTAGTCGCAAACTCGCCGAAAGTCGCTTAGACGCCTGCCCCACGGTGGGCGCCAACTGTCGTGGGTATAAGCCTGACAGTAGATGTGTAGGGTACAAAAGGGATGGGCAGAGCCTTAGCTACGGCGAGGTTGTATGAGTTTAGGCCCCTCTGCGGTAGAGGTAATAGCCCTACGTCTCAGTGCTCAGGGAGCTTGTAGTCGAGTGGAATATGGAATACAGTGAATTGCTAACCCCTGCACCAGTGGGGGAGGGTGGCTTATATAGAGTGCGCTGCCCTCCACAATGGTTTGATGCACAGGGGTGGAGTAGTGGCGGATAAATGCCTACGTTACAGGTAACGTACGTCTTAAAAGCTAATAAAGGCACATGGAAACGTATGACCGTTTCCCTCCAAGGGGGTTACGATGCACAGAGTGGAATCCAGTCGGTTAGTTTGATAAACTCCGAATGCTAATCTCCGACTGGACGGTCGAGGATCTGTTACCAACTGGATGGAGGGAACTCCTTAGTTCAGTCGGAACTGACTAAGGGTCTTATCCCTTATGAGGGGTAGTCCTTGGGTTGGACCTACAAGGCAGACCTATGACCCTACCCTAGGACTATGACCCCATCAGTACTCCTCCCGTGTGAGTGAATTGCATGATCTCCTGGTCATAGGAACATATACTTGACATGCAAAAAACAATAGCAATAAACTGACATGATTATATGCTACCTTCATAGTTTGGGTCTTGTCCATCACATCATTCTTCTATTGACGTGATCCCGTTATCAAATGACAACTCATATCTATGGCCAGGAAACCTTGACAATCTTTGATCAACGAGCTAGTCCATTAGAGGCTCACTAGGGACACAATGTTGTCTTTGTACCCATACATGTATTTGAGTTTCCAATCAATACAATTATAGCATGGATAATAAACGATTATTATGAACAAGGAAAGATAACTACTTTATTATTGCCTCTAGGGCATATTTCCAACAGTCTCCCACTTGCACTAGAGTCAATAATCAAGCTCATATCACAATGAGATGTACATTGTAATGTATCTAACACTCGTACATTTCTGTTGTTGATCATGTTTTGCTCGTGGAAGGGGGTTTCTCAACGGGTCTGCGACATTCAGATCCATGTGCAGTTTGCAAATATTTATGTCCTCCTCCTTGATGTAATCGCGGATGGAATTGTAGCGTCACTTTATGATTCTGGTCCACTTGTGAAACCTTGGTTCCTTGGCTAGAGCAATGACACCAATATTGTCACGGAATAGAGTCATGGGATCTAGTGCACTTGGCAGTTGGCACAACTCCAAGATCTGTCATAAACTCCTTCATCCATACACCTTCTTTAGCCACCTCCGAAGCAGCTATGTACTCCGCTTTGCATGTAGAATCAGCTACCACACTTTGCTTGGAACTACACCAGCTTACCGCTCACCCATTGAAAATAAATACGTATTCGGTTTGAGACTTAGAGTCATCCGGATCAATGCCAAAGCTTGCATCGACGTAACCCTATACGACGAGCTCTTGATCACCTCCATAAACGAGAAACATTTCCTTAGTCCTTTTCAAGTACTTCGAGATATTCTTGACCGTTGTCCAGTGTTCCATTCTTGGATCACTTTAAAATCTTACTGCCATACTTATGGCAAGGCTGACATCAGGTCTTGTGCACAACATTGCATACATGATAGAGCCTATGGAAGAAGCATAGGGGATGACACTCATCTTTTCTCTATCTTCTATAGTCACTAGGCATTGAGTCTTAGTCAACTTCACACCTTGCAATACAGGCAAGAACTCTTTCTTGGACTGATCCATTTTGAACTTCTTCGAAACTTTGTCAAGGTATGTGCTTTATGAAAGTCCCATTAAGCGTCTCGATCTATCTCTATAGATCTTGATACCTAATATGAAAGCACCTTCTCCTAGGTCCTTCATTGAATTTTTTTATTCAAATATTCTTTTACTCTTCCCTAAAATTATGTGTTGTTTCCAATCAGTAATATGTCATCCACATATAATATTAGAAAAGCTATAGAGCTCCCACTCACTTTCTTGTAAATACAAGCTTCTCCATAAACTTGAATAAACCCAAATGCCTTGATCACCTCATCAAAGAGTTGATTCCAACTCCGAGATGCTTGCATTAGTCCATAAATGGATCACTGGAGCTTGCATACTTTGTCAGCATTCTCTAGAACTACAAAACCTTCCGGTTGCATCATATACAACTCTTCCTTAAGGAAACTATTAAGGAACACTATTTTGACATCGAGCTGCCAAATTTCATAATCAAAAAATGCAACTATTGCTAACATGATTCTGACGGACTTAAGCATCACTACGGGTGAGAAAGTCTCATCGTAGAAAACTGCTTGAACTTGTGAAAACCTTTTGCCACAAGTAGAGCTTTATAGACAATGACATTACCATCCGCATCTGTCTTCTTCTCAAAGATCCATTTATTATGAATGGCCTTTCACCCTTAAAGTAATACTTCCAAAACCATACTTTGTTTTCATACATGGATCCTATCTCGGATTTCATGGCCTCTAACCATTTGTTGGAATTCGGGCCCACCATCGCTTCTTCATAGCTCGTAGGTTCATTGTTGTCCAACAACATGGCTGTTAAGACACGGTTACCATACCACTCATAATTAGTGCGTGCACTTATCGACCTACGAGGTTCGATAGCAACTTGATTTGAAGCTCCACGATCATCATCATTAGCTTCCTCTTCAATTGATGTAGGCTCCACAAAAACATCTTTCTACGTCGCGCCGCTCTCTCGTTGGAGTAAAGGTTCAACAACCTCATCAACTTCTATCTTCCTCCCACTCAATTCTTTCGAGAGAAAGTCCTTCTCAATAAATGTTCCGTTCTTAGCGAAAAATACTTGGCCTTCGTATCTTAGATATAGGGTATACCCAACTATCTCTTTTGGGTATCTTATGAAGATGCATTTCTTTGCTTTGGGTTCCACCTTTTCTGGCTGAAGCTTTTTGACATAAGCATCGCATCCCCAAACTTTAAGAAACGACAACTTTGGTTTCTTGCCAAACCACAGTTCATACGACGTCGTCTCAATGGATTTAGATGGTGCCCTCTTTAAAGTGAATGCAGCTGTCTCTAATGCTTAACCCCAGAATGATAACGGCAAATCAGCAAGAGACATCATAGAACACACCATATCCAATAAGGTACGATTACGACATTCGAACACACCATTATGTTGTGGTGTTCCAAGTGGTGTCAACTGTGAAACAATTCCATATTGTGTTAGGTGAGTGCCAAACTCATAACTCACATATTCTCCTCCTCGATCAGATCATAGGAATTTAATCTTCTTATTACGATGATTCTCAACTTCACTCTGAAATTGCTTGAACTTTTTGAATGTTCCAGACTTGTGTTTCATTAAGTAAATATACCCATATCTACTTAAGTAATCAGTGAAGGTGAGAAAATAATGATATCCAACTTGCGCCTCAATGCTCATCGGACCGCACACATCAGTATGTATGATTTCCAACAAGTCACTTTCCCACTCCATTATTTTGGAGAACGGGGTCTTAGTCATCTTGCCCATGAGGCATGGTTCACATGTGTCAAGTGATTCAAAATCAAGTGACTCCAAAAGTCCATCAACATGGAGCTTCTTCATGCGTTTTACACCAATATGACCTAAGCGGCAGTGCCACAAGAAAGTGGTACTATCATTATTAACTTTACATCTTTTGTCATCAATGTTATGAACATGTGTGTTATCACTATCGAGATTCAATAAGAATAAACCCCTCACATTGGGTGCATGACCATAAAATATATTACTCATATAAATAGAACAACCATTATTCTCTGATTTAAATGAGTAACCGTCTCACATTAAACAAGATCCAGATATAATGTTCATGCTCAATGCACGCACTAAATAACAATTATTCAGGTTCATCACTAATCTTGTTGGTAATCGAAGAGCGAGCGTGCCAATGACGATCACATCAACCTTGGAACCATTTCCCACACACATCATGACTTCGTCCTTTGCCAACCTCCACCTCTTCCGTAATCCTTCTTTGAGTTGCAAATGTGAGCAATCAAACCGGTATCAAATACCCAAGCACTACAACGAGAGTTGGTAAGGTACACATCAATAACATGTATATCGTATATTCCTTGGTTGGTGTTGGCCGCCTTCTTGTCAGCCAGATACTTGGGGTAGTTCTGCTTCCAGTGGCGAGTCCCCTTGCAATGAAAGCACTCAGTTTCTGGCTTGGGTCCAGCCTTGGGCACATACACGGAGTCCGCTGGTTCCTTGTGCGTGGGGCACTACCGTGTGCGGTCGAGGAGTCTGTCGGCTCTTGCACACGAAGAGCTGCCGTGCACGGACGCGGAGTCCGGAGGCTCTAGCGCGCGAATCACTGCCGTGCGTGGACGCGGAGTCCACTGGTTCTTGTGTGCGATGCACTGCGATGTGCGTACTCGGATTCCGGTGGATCTTTCACGCGAAGCGGTGCCATGCGTGGACGTGGATTCCACTAGCTCTTGTGCGTGGGGCACTGTCGTGCCTGGACACAGAGTCCACTAGCTCTTGTGCGCGGGGCACTACCATGCGAGGACGTGGGGTCTGGTGGCACTTGCGCGTGAAGCGCTACCGTTGTCGTGCCCGAGATTGCTGTTGGTGGCCGACTGCAGGCTGCAGCTTGCATCGACTTTCTTCTACCGGGGGCGCGCCAACGTACCCACTGGGTGTAGCCTCCGAGATTTGGTCTGGCTGCATGGATGAGTGGCAACCGGGCCAAATCTTTGTCCTCTGATTTTTTTCTTGTGCCCTCTTCTCAGGCTAATGTGGCCGACATATCTTTCTTCCAGTGGGGGCGCGCCAGCGCACCCACTAGGTGTAGCCTCCGAGCCTCCGGGCGACTCGAAGAGTCGTGCGGAGGCTTCTTGTTATTGATGTAGTAGAAAGGTTGCCGATGGTGGCCGGCTGCGAGCTGTAGCCGATATAGCTTTGTTCCAATGGTGGCGCGCCAGCGCACCCACTTGGTGTAGCCTCCGAGCCTCCGGGCGACTCAAAGAGTCGTGCAGAGGCTTCTTGCTATTGATGTAGCAAAAAGGTTGCCGATGGCGGCCCGCTGCGAGCTGCAGCCGGTGTAGCTTTCTTCCAGTGGGGACGCGCTAGCCGGACAGAATCCAGCTGGACAAGTCTCCAGCCGGCAGCCGGACAGGCTCTAGTTGGCAGCCGGCAGCCGAGAAGACCTCCAATCGGCATGTTCTAGCTGGCACAGACGGGTTCCAACAGACAGCCGGCATGTGATGGGGGTTCGCCACGAAGATGATCGTGCAAGAGATAAAGTTAGTTAGTGAAAATTTATTGAATATTTAACTGGCCGCGCAAGTTTTATGCACGTGGAATGTCGACTCGGACGATGTTCATGAGGTGACCTCCAGCTTTTGCTCTTGCTTTCCTCACAACCGCGACACAGTTTGTAGCTGATACGAAGAGTGGGCTTTTGGTTCCATAGACGTTACTAGCTCCATCTACGGGGAGGAACAAATCGGGCCAAACGGCCAGCACCCGAGCCGGGACTAGCTCGCACTGGGTGAGCAACAAAGTAGCTGAAAATGAATGTGGTGATTGGCCCCCGAGTGTCGCTCGGGGTCTTTTCTTTTGCTCGTGGTGCAAGGATGCACGGACGGGAGCTGACATAGCTTTCGTGTAGATGAGGAGGTTGTTGTCGATGACAGCTGGCGTGGCTTTTTGCGAGCGGAGCGCGCTGGCGCGCCCACTGGGTGTGGCCACCGAGCCTTCGGCGGTCGATGGCTCTGTGAGTCGGCCGGGCCCGACGGCCGAACGTTAGAGCGGACAGGCGGCTTGGTCGGCCCTGTGTCGAAGTAGGCGGGCGGACTGGGCAGGTAGTAACCCGGGCGGGCCAACCGACCGAGCGGCGACGTAGGCGGGCGGGCGCAAGTGACCCCTCTTTTTCTTTTTCGTGTTCAGCACTCTATGATCTTCTCTTGTCCAATTTTGTTTGCCATCTTTGACTTTTCTCACCAGGTTTTTGTACCCAACCGGCAGTGGAGCATGCGGGGCTCAGTTATCGCGTGCGCGATGGGAGGGGAGGAGGTCGGCGAAGGCCGGGGCGTGAGGGCCAGCCACAGAGCGGCAGGCGGAGCTGGACGTGGGCAGAGACAGGAGCGGGCAAGCCGGCGCCTTGGCGGGTGATACGTATCTATAATTTTTTATTGTTCCATGCTATTATATTTATCAGTTTTAGATGTTTTATATGCATTTATATGATGTTGTATATTATTTTTGGGACTAACCTATTAATCCAGAGCCTAGTGGCAGTTTCTGTTTTTCCACGTTTTTGAATATTGCAGATAAGGAATATTAAACGGAGTCCAAATGGAATAAAATCTCCGGAAACATTTTTCTTGGACGAGAAGACACGCAATAGGCTTGGAGTAGGGGGCAAGGAAGTTGTCGGGAGGCCACAAGCCTACAGAGCGCGCCTTGGGGGTGGTCGCGCCCCCTGGCTTGCGGGCCCACTATAGGTCTCCTAACCCTAATTGTTGGCCTATAAATTCCCAACTATTCCTGTATCGCTAAAAAGAGCCACGGAAATTACTTTTACGCCACCGGAGCCTGTGTTCCCGAGAAATCTAATCTCGGAGCCTTTTCCGGTAATCTGTGGGAGAGGGAATTGATCGCGGAGGGCATCTACATCAACTCCATTGCCCCTCCGATGATATGTGATTAGTTCACCATAGACCTACGGGTCCATAGCTAGTAGCTAGATGACTTCTTCTCTCTCTTTGATCTTCAATACTCCCTCCCTTCCTCTTTTCTCTGCGTATAAAATTTTTCAGTTTTTTCCTATGTAGTCTGTGCATCCCTTCTTACTTGCGCTATTTTCCGTTAGTGCCCCGCATGTGCGTGAGTAATTAACAGACGCATGCGGAGCTGCAGCAGGTTTCCAACCAATCCAGCATGACATGCAAATGGGTCGAGGCCATGCGCGTGGGGAAAAGGAAAGAGGACCAACGGAGTCTCCCAATCAGTTGCATGCAGCTATTGACCGGTTGCATACAACAATTAAACTACCGCATCTTTGCAATGCATCTATAAGGGCAATATGGTCTAAAAAGATGCATGCAGTCTCTCCTTGGTATTCGTGCTTCTCCTTAGATACAGAGAAAAAAGGACAGGAGGGAGTACCATGTTCTTCAATACCATACTCTTTTGTTGTGTGTTTGTCGAGATCCGATGAATTGTGAGTTTATGTTCAGGTTATCCATGAATATTATTTGAGTTTCTTCTGAATTCTTATATGCATGATTTCATATCTTTACAAGTATCTTTGAATTATTTGTATGGTCTGTCCAACTAGATCGGTAATTCTTGCAATGGGAGAAGTGCTTAGTTTTGGATTCAATCTTGCGGTGTCCTCACCCAGTTACATAGTAGGGTTAGCGAGGCAAATATTGTATTGTTGCCATCAAGGATAAAAAGATTGGGTTTTCATCATATTGCTTGAGTTTATCCCTCTACATCATGTCATCTTACTTAATGTGTTACTCTATTCTTCATGAACTTAATACTCTAGATGAAGGCAGGAGTCGATCGATGTATGGAGTAATAGTAGTAGACGCATAATCGTTTTGATCTGTTTGATACGGACGTGATGCCTATATGCATAATCATTTCCTTGGATATCTTCATAATTATTCGCTTTTGTATCAATTGCTCGATAGTAAGTTTTTCACCCACCATATTATTTTCCTTTATGAGAGAAGCCTCTAGTGAAACCTATGGCCCCGGGTATATTTTCCATAATATATTTTCAGATCTATAAACCAAAAATACCAAAAATACCTTGCTGCAATTTATTTACTTTTGTTTTACTTTCAGATCTATCACTATTTTACACCTATCTATATTAGATCTCATCCTTGCAAATAACTCTGAAGGGATTGACAACCCCTTTATAGCGTTGGGTGCAAGTGTTTGATTATTTGTGTAGGTACTACTATTGGAGCCTTGCTAGTTCCTCCTACTGGATTGATACCTTGGTTCTCAACAAACTGAGGGAAATACTTATCTACTTCGCTGCATCACCCTTTCCTCTTCAAGGGAAAACCAACGCAAGCTCAAGAGGTAGCAGGAAGGATTTCTGGCGCCGTTGCCGGGGAGGATACGTAGCAAGATCACACTTACCAAGTACCCATGACAAACTCATCTCTTGCATTTACTTTATTTTCCATTTGCCTCTCGTTTTCCTATCCCCCACTTCTAAAACGATTTTCAAAAAATACCAAAAAGATTTTCCTTTTTATTCACCCTTTTTTTCCGTTCGGCTTTTTGTTTGCTTGCTTGAGTGCTAGATCTATTCATGGCCACCATGTCTGAATCTCGGGAGGTTTACGTTGAAAAGGATAGTAATAATCTTGAAGATAATAATGATTTCATAGAGAACCTACTATCATTCATACAAAAAAAAACTCCGCATAGGTAGTGGCAATATCATTGGAAAAGGCGTTATTCAAGATTTCTTTACTTGTGCTAGTACGCTACCTAATTTATGAGGGTCTATCCTCACTAAAACTAATAGTCTTGCGGACGCCATAACACTACTAATATTTGAACTTGAGAGACAATTTGTGCATATGCATCCTTGCATACAAAGGATTTTCCTTGAGTTCTCTAATATTCAGCTTGCTTCCGTTAAGTGTGCTGCCACTATATTTCTAGCCCACGGGTTTAGATTCATTATGAAAGAGGCTAGTGAAATTTTTTCTCATCATAAAATTAATGGTGGATGTCCCCCCATTGAGGAGATTCTTTTATCAATAAGAAATAATGAGATTGTCGTCCCCGGATTATGTGGCTTATAATGAAAATTTGAGAAAAAGGGTTCCTATTGAGGTTTTGGTTGACAGGATTTCTGAACTCAATGATGATTTTGCTATACAAAATAATGGATTATAGTTCATACTAAGAGATGAACTTATGACCTTTCGCCAAAGGAAAGCCTACAATGATGAATTAATCATACACTATAGAGGGCCGAAGGAGGAACCTATTCCTCCCGCATTTGATCTTAATGATCCTTATCCTATAAAATTTAGCCCTTTTGATTACTTTTGTTTGCCACAAAGGAAGCTTGCTGCTGAAATAGGGGAGTATGAGAATAGCATTGATAATCTCCCTTACTATTATGATAACACCTAGATCTATTGCATTATGCCTAGCTAGGGGCGTTAAACAATAGCGCTTGTTGGGAGGCAACCCAATTTTATTTGCTTTGCTTTTGTTTTTGTTTCTATTTTTGAGTGATGCACATATTATTACCTTTGTAATATTTTTGTTTTCTTGTTTTAATTAGTGTTTGAGCCAAGTAAAACCTTTGGGATAGTTTATGGTGTTTGTAAGTTGATTTTGCTGAAAAAGAGAAACTTTCTCTCTGAGTCCAGGAATTTTATAAATTCACTGGAAAGTGATTTTGATCTGAATTTTTTACACAAGATTGTTTTACAAATTTCCCATATTTTCCTAAGTTTTCAGAGTTTTTGGAGTTACAAAAGTATTTGAAGTAAGGGATTATTCCATCTGTGCCCCCAATTCCTTAGTTGTGCTCAGTTTTCCCCCACGCTTCAAACTTTTGCTCACTTTTCCCCTCTCCCTTAGCTGAAACTCTCACAAATCTTGATAACAGGCGTTTGCCGTCTTGGCCGTTAACTGACTTGTGGGGCCATGTTGAACTCTGTTGACTGTGGCTGTGGCTTCGCTGGTTGGGCCGTGTTTGTGTTCATAGGACGGGCCCGTTAGTTTGTTGGTAATAAATTAAAAAAGCCTACTATCGATGGATGCAACCTGCTATGCATGCCCGTCTTTGGCATCGATGTAGCCTGCTATGCATGCGAACACCGCCACGCACGCATCTAGTGACCTAGACCTAAACGCATGCTTGCACGCCGACACGCACGCATTGATCCGTGCCGCACGGTTGCCAGTGGATTCAGTCACTCCGCAACGTCGTTTCATGCGTCGCAGGCATACGTGCCGGTGGCAGAAGGGGCAGGCTGCATGCACGCTCGCACGCTCGCGTCCATATGTCGAGGCATCAGTTCACGCCGCACGGCTGCCGCTCGATTCAGTTGTGCCGGTGGCAGAAGGGGCATGCAGAAGGGGTAGCCGCCAACGCAGAGCACGTAGAAGGGGGAGGCACGCAGCCACCAACGCAGCAGGGGGAGGCAGCCGCCAACGTAGAGCACGCAGAGCCGCCAACACAGAGCACGCTCGCTTTGATTCACGTTCACACATTGATGATCGCATCGGTTCACACAGCAGCACTGAGTCACGATCTACGCCGTTTGCGCGTGTACCCACTTCGTCTCCCCGGGCTATTTAAACTGCCCTTCATTGCCTCTTCTTCTACAGATCCATCCGCGCCTCCCACTTCTCTTCTTCCCCCAAAAGCCAGAGCGGTTCCACTCAGCGAAGCGTTCAAGATGCAGTTCTACGGCCCAACGTTCCAAGGGCCTCCCACCGTGCCGGAACGGCGGTACCCCGCCAACGTCGTCGTCGAGGAATCGCTCCGCGTGTGGGCGTTCTCACGCTGGAGGGGTAGCACTGAGCTTGCACGGGGGTTCCTCCGTGCGGGCTTCCACCACCTCCCGGCGGGCTCGCCGCCCATGTTCAACCTCGTGGAGCAGCGTCCCCACACCAACGCTCCACCGGTAGGGCTCGTCGTCCACTTCACCAACAGGTTCGATGCCTACCACTTGCTCGGCAAGGTGTATTGGTGTGGGTGCAAGTTCATCGCATTCACCACCTATAACATCTTCACCGACTTCGAGAGCATCTTCCCCGCTCGCGACCGCATGCACAACCTCCCGTACCACCTCGGCGACAACGGCCTTGAGGAGGAGGAGTACTGAAGCTGGCGGCGAAGAAGACGGTGAAGCCGGCGGTTAAGGTGAAGACGACGGTGAAGACATGGCGGTGTTGCCCTAGCTACCCTTTCTAGTAGTATGTAGTATTAGTTTGGTGTGTGTGTTGCCCGACCTAGGTACTAATTATTATTATCTATGTAAGAAATTGGTGTCTATGTCCCAAGAACTTACATATGTTGCCCTAGCAACCCTATCTAAGTTATATTAACTTATGTTTGTTATATTAATGCTTTGTTATGTTTCTATTTTGTTTGTCCCAAGTTTAGACACGGCTAATTGGCGTGGGAAAAATTAACCGAACTAACTAAAAATGATGTGTTTATAGATGCCCTGTAAAAATAAGAACATATTGTACATTTGTACACGGCTTTGGTTTGATGAGCTCTGTATTTTGTAGGTATTCCAAGAATACTTTGGTTTTCAGAAATATTGAAGTATCAAATACTTTGAGATGTTTGGCTTTAGTCAAAAGTGTAGTTTTATATACTTTAATCCCTACTTTAATATGTAGAAAACTACACTATGTTTGAAGTATGGTTGGACCTCTTTTTCCAATCATGAAGTATAAATTACACTATGTAGAAAACTACACTTTGAGATGTTTGGCTTTAGTCAAAAGGATAAATGAAGGGACCCATAAAGGAAAGCCAAAAAAATTCCTCAATGAGATAGAAGAGATTGGGCAATCAAATTACTTAAAAAAGCAATCAAAAACAAAAAAGAACAAAGCAATCGTTCCTAAACAAAAAAAGAAACATCACTTGTTTCTGGGCCTCATTTATCCTTTGTGGGCCTATTGCAGCTTGATTCTCTTTGGGCCCGCAAACTAGGTTTTTTTTCTAGAAGAACTGACGAACTCGAGGACAAAATTTGGCAAGTGCGAGAGAGAAGAGATGAACTTGATGTATATCCCTCGTGCTGCTCAAGTACTGCTTACTGTCATCTGACGAGCTAGGGTATGACCCAACACTCGAGGTTATTAGCTAACAAAATAATCCTATCACTGAACTGGTAGTTGTCTTCTGTCGAAACTGAAAGTGTCGAAACTTAACAGTAAACTGCATACGTTCAGAAATCGACAATTGCACTAAACAGAGTTGCATTTGAGATAAACAGACGAGGATTCCTAAACAGTGGCAACAACAGTAGACAAACATCTCTAACGAGAGATGGCCATCAAGTAAAAAATTCCTAGAGCAAGTATTCCTAAAGCTATCACATTGGATTGCTTCTTCAACTCAATCAGCTGCTTGAAGTTCTTGTTCATCTTCTTCAATTCCGTCTTCAGTTCGACATCTACCACCGTCGGGTATTTTGGACGCGCTGCTGTTGCCGGAGCGGCACTGTCATGGGGCAGATTGAACTCGCGGATTGCATCCCCCCTCGAATCCAGCAAGCCCAACCCTTGAAGCCTCTCGATGTAATCATCCATCCACTCGAAATGGTGGAATTTCTTCACGATCTGAAAACAAAATCATGTAACCTAAATCCAAATCTGACAGAGATAAAGGAAGAGAGGAAAACTCAGATCTAACCTGCCCCTCCGGCTTGCTCTCGCATTTGACGACCTCGCGCCCAAAGTTCCCATTCTTCTCCTCCTTCGAAGTCAACCACTTCAGTGGCGCAATCCGTGGGCAGTGAGTGCATCGAGTCATCGGCACTGGACCATACACCAGCCACGTGGAACGGGGGGCTGACGAGGAGGTCGACATATCGCCCGAGAGGAAAAAACAGAGGAATTGGTCGAGAGGAAGAAGAACGAGAAGATGGGGAAAGAAACAGAGGAATTGCTCGATCTGCTCGATGCCTTTGTCTGTCACATGGAGAAGAGGAGAAGCGGAAGCTATATTGATGATTTGCCACATTGTATTTTGCAGTTTGAATATTTGAACCAACTCTTAACACTGACATGTGGTGGTCATGTGCGAAAAATACAGTTTCATATGTAAAGTGGGGCAGATCGTAAAAACCCGAGAAGGTCAGTGCAGTAGCCAATCAGGATGCATCACGCGGATCGCGCATTCCTGCCCACATCTGACGGGTGGTATTTGGCGCTAGGGTATGATCCGACGGCGGACGTTCGACGCTAGGGTTTGGAGCATTTCTGCGGGGTTATGAGCGAGTCAACGGGGTTATTAGGGTTTGACCAGATTTCAAATGGCCATAACTAAATTAGAAAAAATCGCAAAAATATAAAACAAACGTAGTTCGTGTGTTTATGAGACCTAGTTACCATAAAAAAATATAAACTCGGTATAGGGGCGTTTTTTTGAAAAGTCATTTTTTGAAGTGACCTGTCGAAATCAAGTTCAAATGTTTTCAAAAAATTCAAAAAAAATCAAAATGTTGTAATTCTTGCGCATATAGCCGTCATATGTGACAAGGTTATGAGAAAAAAAATATAAACTTGGTGTAGGTCATTTTCATGAAAAAAGCCTTCACAAAAATGAGCTATCACCTATGAACATTTTCAGTGTTCGTAGAACAGGGACAGAGGGTTTAGGGTTTGAAAAAAAATAATTCAAAAAAAATTAGAAAAATCTCCATAGCTTCATTTTGGAGTGAATAAGAAGGACCTGAACTTACTTTTTCATTTTCATATCTAAAACGTGTTATTTGACGGTTTTGAATTAAAAGCATATTTTTTCAAAAAAAAATGTAGTAATATGAATATTAATCAATAAATAGTGAGACTTCGTTTTTACCCTATATATATGGAACAAGTGTTAATAAAAATATATATGTCTCATTTAGGGAAGGTCAAAAAAAACTTGATTTCAAATAGGGCTGTTTACCCTAGCTTTCGAGCTCGTTTCTAGCACATTTCTCATTCGGAATGTTCACCTAAGAATATTGGACTTGAAATGCTCGATCAAATACACCGCACAGAGCAATGAACCTCCAATGTTCAACTTCAACTTTGGCTCGAATCCAAATTTTGGCCCAAATTCAAATATTGATTTAAATTCAAATTTTGATGGAAATTTGAATTTTGACTCAAATAAGGAACCAAAGTAGAAGCAACATTATTCCAACTCATGCAAACATTATTACAACTGATGCCAACATTATTATAGTAGCTCAAAGCTACCAAGTTTTAAGATGCCAACATCTTAATACAAATCTACCAAGTTTTAAGCGATCAACTCGCCCTCAAATTGACAACACAAACATTTTCCAACAACTTAATTCAAATTTTTGACTTGCTCCTTGTGTTTGCAGCTGGCTTCACAGTCTTGCTTCTAGTTTCCCTAGTTGAGATGCTCTTTTCTTTCAGACTCTTGTTCCTTTTGATCTTGGGCTTTACTTGGTGTTTTCCCCGTGGAGGTGCTGATGGAGTAGTTCCACTCGCCGAGCACTTGACGACCATTTAACGGTCATCTATGGGTTCAGTAATCTTTAAAGGCACAATTGGAACAATTACCCCCTCCTCTTCCTCTCTTATAGCTTCAAAACCATCAAAGGCCATGGTTTCAAAATCTTCTGCTTCATTTGCTGCTGCATTCTCCACTGCATCATCAATCTCCATTGCTGCTGCATTCTCCACTGCATCTTCAATCTCCATTGCTGTTGCATTCTCCTCAGCATTGGCTGATGTCCATCTTTCCTCCTCTACAAATGATGCATCCACTGCATTGGTACAAAGCCTAGCAATATGCCCCAGAACTCCACACTTTTTGCAAGCACGTTTCTTTGGTAGACGACCCTCCTCACCTACTCTAATCCTCTGGTTCCTTGGTCTTCCTGGTGGTCTAGTAATGACAGGAGCGTGGAGTTTGAACCCTGGATCTACTATGTTCCATTGATCTTTCCCCAATAGTGCAGGCACATTGTCAGCATAAGCAGCCATAAATTTGGCAACAGAGAAATACTCAGAGCAATATTGATCAACTTCACCATCTGCACCCCCGATAATGGTCATCAGATGTAGGGCACGTATGCATGGCTTCCCCCGGATCTGCCATTGCCTACAAGTTCATTCTCTAGTACTTAGGTTCACAGGATACCTCCATACCCTATTTTTAGTGTCTGTATAGGTAACCTCTGCCCCATATGTACCAGATCGAATACATTTCATCTTCAGGCCTCTTGCCTTCAAGTGCAATGCCTTAATCAGTGGTGGGAGCATTTGATGACCAACATATTGTGTTTCTGCAATTCTTCTGCGAAGAGCCATCTTTATCATGATCATTTGCCTCATCTTGTCAAATGCTTGCCACAACAAGAGCCCTTTCACTGACTTGAACTTTGAATTGAAGCACTCTGCAAGGTTACTGGTCACATAATCTACTTTGCAGATTTCGTTGAATTTGCTTCTTGACCACACCTTACCATGATGTGCATCCATGTACTCCTTCACAAGAGGATTTTGAGCATACGACACTCTCAAATGGTGTTCATCCTTCCTTTTGCTGCATGTGTATGATGCTGGCCATAAGTTCTCATCATAAACTTTACCTTTGAACTTCTTTTTGAAATTATGCGCTAGGTGTCGCATACATTCCCAATGCTCCACTCCAGGGAATACAATTTCCACTGCACTCTCTAAACCCTTGCAAGCATCTGTGTGTATAGCCAAACCTGGGGGTGTGCCTATAATGTTGCGCAACTGCTACATCCTCAGACTCTGCCTCCACCACAACAAATGCAACTGGGAATAGCCAGTTGTGTCCATCAACTGCAGAAGCTGCTACTAGCTGTCCTCTCCATCTTCCAGTCAAATGTGTAGCATCTACAACCAAATAGGGCCTGCAACCATCTAGAAACCCCTTCCAGCAAGCCTTGAAACAAACAAAAGCCCTTCTGAAGCACTCCTTCTGAAATGACTTCCCTTTTATTTTGAATTGAACTGTATGCTTGTCAATCTCTACAACACTCCCTGGACTTGCCATCTCCACTTCAGCTTTGAAAGTGTAAAGCAGCTGAAAACTGTCATTCCATTGACCATTAATTCTGTCAAGAGCCTTTTCCCTAGCATTGAAAATTCTCATGTAAGGAATTTCTATCTTGTACTTCTCAAAAAGCTTCCCATGGAGTGCTTTTGGACCAAGTCCAGGTTCTTCTCTCAGCCAATCCAATATAGCATCTGCCACCCACCTAGTTTTTGCTAGCTTGGTTTTGGACTTCCCCCCTCCCCCTCCGGGTGGACAGGTGTGCTTGTGTGGGTTTTTCTTTATCTGAAACAAAATAAAAGGGTAAAAAATAGTTAAGAAACCTTACTCAACAATCTGAAACTAAATTACTACCTGAACTTGGATTACCTGAATATATTTGCTCTTTCTCATACGAGATGCATGCAACTTCCACCTACACCTAGGATATGGACAAAAAACTGTGAACCTTGCTGGCTCACTCCTTTTAATCTTATAGGTGTTTTCAGATATAATGCACCATGTTGTCACTGCATTCTGACAGTCCACCATTGATTGGAAAATGGTACCTACACTAAGCTTAGGTTCTTCCCTGTTCCACTCAATTGTTGGCATGTCATCACCATCGTATTCATCCTCGATTAAGCTGTCCATGTTCTCCACCTTCTCTTCATCGTCAGTGTCATCAAACCTAGCTTGGCTGATGGGCTCCTCCATATATTCGTCATCCACTGCTTGCTGACTGGCTACATCGACCAGTTCAGGAAACATCATCTCGTCTTCATCATCATTTGTAGGCACTGCCTCGTCAGGTTCTGCATCCTCTTCTACACCAACTGCAGAAGGTACACGAGAAACAGCAGCTGAATCGGAACCACAATTGGCAGCAGCCATGTTGTGGCTCCATGAACCACTTGCTTTACTTGGTGTCGACCTACAAGGATTTCCGGGGTGCTGGCTATTAGCACAGGCAGATGATGTCTGAACTCCCTTCCCCTTCACCCGTTTTGCGCGTGGCTGAAGCACATCGATTTGGAGTTTACCGAATCGGCAGCCAGCAATCCCAGCAAAAAGCAACGGCATATGATTGTCGCAAGTTAGTGGGAGAAATCTTTGCTCGTCACTGCTGAAGTAATTCAGTTCAACAACATCGGCATCACTCCAGGGATATGTGTTTCTGAGCTCAGCTTGCATATCTTTGAAAGATATGCTGGTTTCTACCACTTTGGGATAGAAAAATGATGAAATCAAATGCGGTTTAGTACCATGCAGCACACTAGTTTCCATTCTAATCGCCAGCCGGAAAGCCAGCGCAGGATCAATCCTATTTTGTTGAAGGAAATAAAGGCTTCAGTTAGCCGGGTAAAATCGAGCACAAATTCGAACGATTCAAGCAAACAAAAGTCAAATACGGCCTACAATACGACTTAGAACGTCAAGTCAAGAGGAAACAATGCTTACCCAGGTTTAATCCATGAATTATCTTTCGCGGATTCGACCCAATCCTCTCCACGGGTGACTGCATTCCGGGCGTCCTCACTCAACATCGCCACGTAATCCTAGATGGGGAGGTGGGCTATATCTGGCGGAGACGCGACGTCGCCGACGAACGGAATAGGGGCATAGGGTGGAGGAAACAACTGCGATGGACGCGGCACGACGCCGACGGAGGAGGCGGGGCGGCGCGGTGCAGTGCGGCCTGTCTAGATATGTTTCAAATTCATACAAGCTGCCCAATACGTGTCTCCTTGTGGTCCCACCTGTCAGCAAGAAACAGTCAGCCGAAGACTCGGCCCCACTCGTCAGCAATTAACGGTCAATTGACGGTTAAGACAACAAACGGCCGCTATGAGCATTTGTGAGAGTTTCAGCTAACGAAGAGGGGAAAAGTGAGAAAAAGTTTGGAGCATGGGGAAAAGTGAGCACAACTAAGGAACCAGGGGCACTAATTTAAATATCCCTTGAAGTAAACAGATTGCTACAGGTTGTTCTGTTTTTGACAAATTCTGTTTTCTTTGTGTTGTTTGCTTATTTTGATGAATCTATGGGTTGTATCGGGGGCTATGAACCATGGAGTAGTTGGAATAAAATAAATATTATATAAATATAAATAAATAATGAGTTCACAACAGTACCTAAAGTGGTGATTTATTTTTCTTATACTAACAGATCTCATGAGTTTTCTGTTGAGTTTTGTGTTGTCAAGTTTTCAAGTTTTGGGTAAAGATTTGATGAACTATGGAATATAGAGTGGAAAAACCTAAGCTTAGGGATGCCCAAGGCACTCCAAGTCATATTCAAGGATACTAAAGAGCCTAAGCTTGGGGATGCCCCGGAAGGCATCCACTCTTTCGTCTTCAATCCATCGGTAAATTTACTTGAGGATATATTTTTATTCACCACATGATATGTGTTTTGCTTGGAGAGTCTTGTTGATATCAGTCTTTACTTTTTAGTTTTCCACAATCATCCTTGCTGCACACATATTTTGAGAAAGAGACACACACTGAATCGTGAATTTATTAGAATACTCTTTATGCTTCACTTATATCTTTCGAGCTAGGCAATGTTGCTCTAGTACTTCACTTATATCTTTTAGAGCACGGCGGTGTTGTGGAATTATTAAACTCCCGTACCCCACTTATATTATTTTGAGAGTTCTTTAAACATCATGGTAATTGGTTTAGGTTATTAATTTAGTCCTAATATGATAGGCATCCAAGAGGGATATAATAAAAACTTTCATATTAAGTGCATTGAATATGATGAGAAGTTTGATTCCTTGCATATAGTTTTGAGATGTGAAGATGGTAATATGAGAGTCATGCTAGTAAGTAATTGTCAATTAGAAAAAAAATACTTGTGTTGAAGCTTGTGATTCCCGTAGCATGCACGTATGGTGAACCATTATGTGATGAAGTCAGAGCATGACTTGTTTAATGATTGTCAACCTATGTGTGGAGGTCGGGATCGCACGATGGTTAACTCCTACCAACCATTCCCCTAGGAGCATGCGTCTAATACTTTGCTTCGATAACTAATAGGCTTTTGCAATAAGTATGTGAGTTATTTATAACTAATGTTGAGTTCATGGATTATACACACTCTCACCCTTCCACCTTTGCTAGCCTCTCTAGTACCGCGCAACTTTCTCTGGTACATTAAACCCACCTTACTCAAAACAGCCACAATATATTTTCCTCAAAACAGCCACCATATCTACGTATTATGGCATTTTCATGGCCATTCCGAGATATATTGCCATGCAACACCACCGTCCGTTTTTTATGACACACACCATGACTTCCATATTGCTTGTAGAGTCATACTTTGTTCTAGCTATCGAGTTGTAGTTAAATAAAAGGGTGATGATTTGCATTATTAGAGCATTGTCCCATGTGAGAAAAGGATGATGGAAGCTATGATTCCCTCACAAGTTGGGATGAGTATCCAGTTTACAAAAAAATAAAAGAGGCCAGCAAAGACCATAAAAAAATAAAAGACGTCATAGAAGCCCACCAAAAAATGAATAAAAAAGGGGAAAAAAGGAAAAAAAGAAAAAAAACAGAGAAGAGAGAAGGCACAATGCTACTATCTTTTTCCACACTTGTGCTTCAAAGTAGTGCCATGTTCTTCATAGGGAGTCTCCTATTTTGTCTCTTTTGTATGACTAGTGGAATTACATCTTTTGCATGACCACTTAGTTTTCTTTTTGAGCTTTCATACACTTATAGCTCTAGTGCATTTGTTGCCTGACAATCCCTACTCACTCACATTAATATCTATTGATGGGAATCTCCATAGCCCGTTGATATGCCTAGTTGATGTACAAACTATCTTCTCATCTTTCTTTTGCAACCTCCATCACATTCTATTTCACCTATAGTGCTATATCCATGGCTCACGCTCATGTATTGCGTGAGAGTTGAAAAGGTTTGAGAACATAAAACGTGTGAAACAATTGCTTGATTTTCATCGGGGTTGTGCATGATTTAGATACTTTGCGTGGTGAAGATACGGCATAGCCAGACCATATGATTTTGGAGGGATAGCTTTGTAAGACATGCTATTTTGAAAGGAAGCAATTACCTTATTAGTATGCTTGAAGTATTATTGTTTGTGTGTCAATATAGACTTTTGTTTTGAGTCTTATGGATCTGAATATTCATGCCACAATAGAGAATATTACATGGATAAATATGTTAGGTAGCATTCCACATAAAAAAAATCATGTTTTTATCATTTACCTACTCGAGGACGAGCATGAATTAAGCTTGGGGATGATGATACATCTCCAACGTATCTATAATTTTTTATTGTTCCATGCTATTATATTATCTGTTTTGGATGTTGTATATGCATTTATATGTTGTTTTATATTATTTGTGGGACTAACCTGTTAATCCACATCCTAGTGCGAGTTTTTGTTTCTTCTGTGTTTTTGAATGTTGCAGATAAGGAATATTAAACGAAGTCCAAACGGAATAAAATCTCCAGAAAGATTTTTCTTGGACCAGAAGACACGCAACAGGCTTGGAGTAGGGGGCAACAAAGTTGGGAGGCCACAAGCCTGTAGGGCGCGCCCTGGGGGATGGTCGTGCCCCTTGGCTTGTGCCCCCCCTGCAGGTCTCCTAACCCTAATTATAGGCCTATAAATTCCCAAATATTCCTGTGTCCCCGAAAAAGAGCCATGAAAAATACTTTTACGCCGCCGGGAGCCTCTGTTCCCGAGAGATCCAATCTGGGAGCCTTTTCCGGTAATCTGCCAGAGAGGGAATTGATCACGGGGTGCATTTACATCAAATCCATTGCCCCTCTGATGACGTGTGAGTAGTTCACCATAGATCTACGGGTCCATAGCTAGCAGCTAGATGGCTTCTTCTCTCTCTTTGATCTTCAATACCATGTTCTTCATGATCTTCATGTAGATCTATTCGATCTAATACTCTTTTGCGGTGTGTTTGTCGAGATTCGATGAATTGTCAGTTTATGTTCAGGTTATCCATGAATATTATTTGAGTTTCTTCTGAATTCTTATATGCATGATTTCATATCTTTGCAAGTCTCTTCGAATTATTTGTTTGGTTTGGCCAACTAGATTGGTAATTCTTGCAATGGGAGAAGGGCTTAGTTTTGGGTTCAATCTTGCGGTGTCCTCACCCAGTGACATAGTAGGGGTAGCGAGGTACATATTGTATTATTGCCATTAAGGATAAAAAGATGGGGTTTTCATCATATTCTTTGAGTTTATCACTCTACATCATGTCATCTTACTTAATGCGTTACTCTGTTCTTCATGAACTTAATACTCTAGATGCAGGGAGGAGCCGGTTGATGTGTGGAATAATAGTAGTAGATGTAGAATAGTTTTGGTCTACTTGATACGGATGTGATGCCTATATGTTGGAAATATGCCCTAGAGGCAATAATAATATGGTTATTATCATATTTCCTTGTTCATGATAATCGTCTATTGTTCATGCTATAATTGTATTAACAGGAAATAGTAATACAAGTGTGAATAAATAGATGACAATGTGTCCCTAGCAAGCCTCTAGTTGGCTAGCTCGTTAGTCAATAGATGATCATGGTTTCCTGATCATGGGCATTAGATGTCATTGATAACGGGATCACATCATTGGGAGAAAGATGTGATGGACGAGACCCAATCCTAAGCCTAGCACTAGATCGTATTGTTCGTATGCTAATGCTTTTCTAATGTCAAGTATCTTTTCCTTCGACCGTGAGATTGTGCAACTCCCGGATACCGTAGGAGTGCTTTGGGTGTATCAAACGTCACAACGTAACTGGGTGACTATAAAGGTGCACTACGGATACCTCCGAAAGTGTTTGTTGGGTTGGTACGAATCGAGATCGGGATTTGTCACTCCGTGTGACGGAGAGGTATCTCTGGGCCCACTCGGTAGAACATCATCATGAGCTCAATGTGACTAAGGAGTTAGTCACACGATGACGTGCTACGGAACGAGTAAAGAGACTTACCGGTAACGAGATTGAACAAGGTATAGGTATACCGACGAGCGAATCTCGGGCAAGTTCTATACCGACAGACAAAGGGAATCGTATACGGGATTGATTGAATCCTTGACATCGTGGTTCATCCGATGAGATCATCGTGGAGCAAGAGGGAGCCACCATGGGTATCCAGACCCTGCTGATGGTTATTGGCCAGAGAGTTGTCTCGGTCATGTCTGCCTGTGTGCCGAACCCGTAGGGTCTACACACTTAAGGTTCGATGACGCTAGGGTTATAGGGAATTATAATACGAGGTTACCGAAAGTTGTTCGGAGTCCCGGATGAGATCTCGGAGGCCACGAGGAGCTCCGGAATTGTCCGGAGGTAAAGATTGATATATAGGACAGATGGTTTTGGACACCGAAAGTGTTTCGGGCGTCACCGGTAATGTACCGGGACCACCGGAGGTGGCCCCGGGGGACCACCGAAGGGGGGCAACGACCCCGGGAGGTAAGGTGGGCCAAGTGGGGGTGGGAACCAGCTCCTAGGTGGGCTGGTGCGCCTCCCCACTCAGCCCAATGCGCAAGGGAGAGAAAAGGGGGGGCAAACCCTAAGCCAGGTGGGCCTAAGGCCCACCAGAATGTGCGCCACCCCCTCCTCCCGCTCTGGCCGCCGCACCTCCCATCTGGGGTGGGGGGGCTGCCGCACCCCCTAGGGTGGGAACCCTAGGGGTGGCACCCCCACTACCCTCCCCCTATATACAGTGGGCACTTTTGGCCACTGGGGACATAGACTTTTCCCTCTCCCTCGGCGCAGCCCTCCTCTTCTTTCTCCTCCTCTCTGCCGGTGCTTGGCGAAGCCCTGCCGGGAGACCTCGTCTCTCCATCGACACCACGCCGTCGTGCTGCTGGAGTTCTTCCCCAACCTCTCCCTCCTCCTTGCTGGATCAAGGTGTGGGAGACGTCACCGGGCTGCACGTGTGTTGAACGTGGAGGTGCCGTAGTTCGGCACTAGATCGGAATCGCTGCGAGTACGACTCCATCAACCGCGTTCTAGCAACGCTTCTGCTTAGCGATCTTCAAAGGTATGAAGATGCTCTTACCCCTCTCTTGTTGCTGGTCTCTCCATAGGAAGATCTGAATATGCGTAGGAAAATTTTGAATTTATGCTACGTTACCCTAAAGTGGCATCCGAGCCAGGTTTTCTATGCGTAGATTCTATGCACGAGTATGTTGGAATTATGCCCTAGAGGCAATAATAAATGTATAGTTATTATTATAATTCCTGTATCAAGATAATAGTTTATTATCCATGCTATAATTGTATTGAATGAAGACTCATTTACATGTGTGGATACATAGACAAAACACCGTCCCTAGCATGCCTCTAGTTGGCTAGCCAGTTGATCGATGATAGTCAGTGTCTTCTGATTATGAACAAGGTGTTGTTGCTTGATGACTGGATCACGTCATTGGGAGAATCACGTGATGGACTAGACCCAAACTAATAAGACGTAGCATGTTGATCGTGTCATTTTGTTGCTACTGTTTTCTGCGTGTCAAGTATTTGTTCCTATGACCATGAGATCATATAACTCACTGACACCGGAGGAATGCTTTGTGTGTATCAAACGTCGCAACGTAACTGGGTGACTATAAAGATGCTCTACAGGTATCTCCGAAGGTGTTAGTTGAGTTAGTATGGATCAAGACTGGGATTTGTCACTCCGTGTGACGGAGAGGTATCTCGGGGCCCACTCGGTAATACAACATCACATACAAGCCTTGCAAGCAATGTAACTTAGTGTAAGTTGCGGGATCTTGTATTATGGAACGAGTAAAGAGACTTGCCGGTAAACGAAATTGAAATAGGTATGCGGATACCGACGATCGAATCTCGGGCAAGTAACATACCGAAGGACAAAGGGAATGACATACGGGATTATACGAATCCTTGGCACTGAGGTTCAAACGATAAGATCTTCGTAGAATATGTAGGATCCAATATGGGCATCCAGGTCCCGCTATTGGATATTGACCGAGGAGTCTCTCGGGTCATGTCTACATAGTTCTCGAACCCGCAGGGTCTGCACACTTAAGGTTCGACGTTGTTTTATGCGTATTTGAGTTATATGGTTGGTTACCGAATGTTGTTCGGAGTCCCGGATGAGATCACGGACGTCACGAGGGTTTCCGGAATGGTCCGGAAACGAAGATTGATATATAGGATGACCTCATTTGATTACCGGAAGGTTTTCGGAGTTACCGGGAATGTACCGGGAATGACGAATGGGTTCCGGGAGTTCACCGGAGGGGGGCAACCCACTCCGGGGAAGCCCATAGGTATTTGTGGGGGTCACACCAGCCCTTAGTGGGCTGGTGGGACAGCCCACCAAATCCTATGCGCCAAGGAAGAAAAATCAAAGGAAGAAAAAAAAAGGGGAAGAAGTGGGAAGGGGGAAGGACTCCCTCCCACCAAACCAAGTAGGACTCGGTTTGGGGGGGGAGAGTCCTCCCCCCTGGCTCGGCCGACCCCTTGGGGTTCCCTTGGACCCCAAGGCAAGGTCCCCCTCCCTCCTCCTATATATATGGGGCTTTTAGGGCAGATTTGAGACGACTTTCTCACGGCTGCCCGACCACATACCTCCATAGTTTTTCCTCTAGATCGCGTTTCTGCGGAGCTCGGGCGGAGCCCTGCTGAGACGAGATCATCACCAACCTCCGGAGCGCCGTCACGCTGCCGGAGAACTCTTCTACCTCTCCGTCTCTCTTGCTGGATCAAGAAGGCCGAGATCATCGTCGAGCTGTACGTGTGCTGAACGCGGAGGTGCCGTCCGTTCGGTACTAGATCGTGGGACTGATCGCGGGATTGTTCGCGGGGCGGATCGAGGGACGTGAGGACGTTCCACTACATCAACCGTGATCTCTAATCGCTTCTGCTGTACGATCTACAAGGGTACGTAGATCACTCATCCCCTCTCGTAGATGGACATCACCATGATAGGTCTTCGTGCGCGTAGGAAAATTTTTGTTTCCCTTGCGACGTTCCCCAACAGTGGCATCATGAGCTAGGTTCATGCGTAGATGTCTTCTCGAGTAGAACACAAAAGGTTTTGTGGGCGGTGATGTGCGTTTTGCTGCCCTCCTTAGTCTTTTCTTGATTCCGCGGTATTGTTGGATTGAAGCGGCTTGGACCGACATTACTCGTACGCTTACGAGAGACTGGTTTCATCGTTACGAGTAACCCCCTTTGCTCAAAGATGACTGGCAAGTGACGGTTTCTCCAACTTTAGTTGAATCGGATTTGACCGAGGAGGTCCTTGGATGAGGTTAAATAGCAACTCATATATCTCCGTTGTGGTGTTTGCGTAAGTAAGATGCGATCCTACTAGATACCCTTGGTCACCACGTAAAACATGCAACAACAAAATTAGAGGACGTCTAACTTGTTTTTGCAGGGTATGATTGTGATGTGATATGGCCAAACGATGTGATGTGATATATTGGATGTATGAGATGATCATGTTGTAATAGAAATATCGACTTGCATGTCGATGGTACGACAACCGGCAGGAGCCATAGGGTTGTCTTTATACTAACATATGTGCTTGCAGATGCGTTTACTATTTTGCTAGGATGTAGCTTTAGTAGTGATAGCATAAGTAGCACGACAACCCCGATGGCGACACGTTGATGGAGATCATGATGATGGAGATCATGGTGTGGCGCCGGTGACAAGAAAAATCGTACCGGTGCTTTGGTGATGGAGATCAAGAAGCACGTGATGATGGCCATATCATGTCACTTATGAATTGCATGTGATGTTAATCCTTTAATGCACCTTATTTTGCTTAGAACGACGGTAGCATTATAAGGTGATCTCTCACTAAAATTTCAAGACGAAATTGTGTTCTCCCCGACTGTGCACCGTTGCTACAGTTCGTCGTTTCGAGACACCACGTGATGATCGGGTGTGATAGACTCAACGTTCACATACAACGGGTGCAAAACAGTTGCGCACGCGGAACACTCGGGTTAAGCTTGACGAGCCTAGCATGTGCAGACATGGCCTCAGAACACATGAGACCGAAAGGTCGATCATGAATCATATAGTTGATATGATTAGCATAGGGATGCTTACCACTGAAACTACTCTCGACTCACGTGATGATCGGACTTGGGATAGTGTAAGTGGATCATGAACCACTCAAATGACTAGAGAGATGTACTTTTTGAGTGGGAGTTTAGCATATAATTTGATTAAGTTGAACTCTAATTATCTTGAACATAGTCTAAGTCCACTTTGAATATATTTGTGTTGTAGATCATGGCTCACGCAAGTGTCATCCTCAATTTTAATACGTTCCTAGAGAAAGCTAAGTTGAAAGATGATGGAAGCAACTTTGTACACTGGGCTCGTAATCTTAAGCTAATCTTACAAGCTGGAAAGAAGGATTATGTCCTTAATGCTGCGCTAGGAGATGAACCACCCGCTACGGCTGATCAGGATGTTAAGAACGCTTGGTTAGCGCGTAAGGAGGACTACTCAATAGTTCAATGTGCAGTCTTGTATGGCTTAGAACCGGGACTTCAACGTCGCTTTGAGCGTCATGGAGCATTTGAGATGTTCCAGGAGTTGAAGTTTATCTTTCAGAAGAACGCCCGGATCGAGAGGTATGAGACCTCCGATAAATTCTATGCTTGCAAGATGGAGGAAAACTCGTCTGTTAGTGAACATGTGCTCAAAATGTCTGTGTACTCAAACCGTCTAGCTGAACTGGGGATTGAACTCCCGCAAGAAGCTATCACTGATAGAATCCTCCAATCACTGCCGCCAAGCTATAAAGGCTTTGTGTTGAACTACAACATGCAAGGGATGAACAAGTCTCCCGGCGAGTTGTTTGCGATGCTGAAAGTCGCAGAGTCTGAACTCCGTAAAGAGCATCAAGTGTTGATGGTGAGCAAGACCACTAGTTTCAAGAGAAACGGCAAAGGCAAGAAGGGCAATTCCAAGAAGAGCGGCAAGCCTGTTGCCAATCCACCGAAGAAGCCCAAGGCTGGACCTAAGCCTGAAACAGAGTGCTTCTATTGCAAGGGTATGGGTCACTGGAAGCGCAATTGCCCCAAGTATCTGGCAGATAAGAAGGCGGGCAAAGAAAAATCAGGTATATTTGATATACATGTTATTGATGTGTACTTAACCGGCTCTCGTAGTAGTGCCTGGGTATTCGATACCGGTTCTGTTGCTCACATTTGCAACTCGAAGCAGGAACTGCGGAATAGACGAAGGCTGGCGAAAGACGAAGTGACGATGCGCGTAGGAAACGGTTCCAAGGTTGATGCAATCGCCGTCGGCACAGTGTCACTTCAACTACCATCGGGATTAGTGATGAACTTAAATCATTGTTATTTAGTGCCTGCGTTGAGCATGAACATTATATCTGGATCTTGTTTATTGCGAGACGGTTACTCTTTTAAGTCTGAGAATAATGGTTGTTCTATTTCTATGAGTAACATCTTTTATGGTCATGCACCGAATGTGAGAGGATTGTTCATATTGAATCTTGATAGAGATACGCATATACATAACATTGAGACCAAAAGAGTTAGAGTAAACAATGATAGCGCCATATTTTTGTGGCACTGCCGCTTGGGTCATATTGGTGTAAAGCGCATGAAGAAACTCCATGCTGATGGACTTTTGGAGTCACTTGACTTTGATTCACTTGACACGTGCGAACCATGCCTCATGGGCAAGATGACTAAGACTCCGTTCTCCGGAACAATGGAGCGTGCAAGTGACTTGTTGGAAATCATACATACCGATGTGTGTGGTCCAATGAGCGTGGAGGCACGCGGCGGATATCGTTATTTTCTCACCTTCACTGACGATTTAAGTAGATATGGTTATGTCTACTTGATGAAGCACAAGTCTGAAACATTTGAAAAGTTCAAGCAATTTCAGAGTGAAGTGGAAAATCATCGTAACAAGAAGATCAAGTTCCTACGGTCTGATCGTGGGGGTGAATATCTGAGTTTCGAGTTTGGTACTCACTTAAGACAATGTGGAATTGTTTCGCAGTTAACACCGCCTGGAACACCACAGCGTAATGGTGTGTCCGAACGTCGTAATCGTACTTTGTTAGAAATGGTGCGATCTATGATGTCTCTTACTGATTTGCCGTTATCATTTTGGGGTTATGCATTAGAAACAACTGCATTCACTTTAAATAGGGCACCATCGAAATCCGTTGAGACGACACCATACGAACTGTGGTATGGCAAAAGGCCAAAGTTGTCGTTTCTTAAAGTTTGGGGATGTGATGCTTATGTCAAAAAGCTTCAGCCTGAAAAGCTGGAACCCAAAGCGGAAAAGTGCGTCTTCATAGGTTACCCAAAAGAGACAGTTGGGTACACCTTCTATCTCAAATCCGAGGCAAAGTGTTTGTTGCTAAGAACGGAACTTTTCTCGAGAAGGGGTTTCTCTCGAGAGAATTGAGTGGGAGGAAGATAGAACTTGACGAGGTTGTCGAACCTCTCATCCCTCTGGATGGTGGCGCAGGGCAAGGGGAAACCTCTGTCATTGCGACGCCGGTTGAGGAGGAAGTTAATGATGATGATCATGAAACTCCAGTTCAAGTTTCTGTTGAACCACGCAGGTCGACGAGATCACGTGCTGCTCCAGAGTGGTACGGTAATCCCGTCTTATCAATTATGTTGTTAGACAACAATGAACCTGCAAATTATGAAGAAGCAATGGTGGGCCCAGATTCCAACAAATGGCTAGAAGCCATGAAATCCGAGATAGGATCAATGTATGAGAACAAAGTGTGGACTTTGGAGATACTGCCTGAAGGCCGCAAGGCTATTCAGAACAAATGGATCTTTAAGAAGAAGACGGACGCTGACGGTAATGTGACCGTTTATAAAGCTCGACTTGTGGCAAAGGGTTTTTCACAAGTTCCAGGAATTGACTACGATGAGACTTTCTCTCCCGTAGCGATGCTTAAGTCCATCAGAATCATGTTAGCAATAGCTGCATTTTTCGATTATGAAATCTGGCAGATGGATGTCAAAACGGCGTTCCTTAACGGTTTCCTTAAGGAAGAGTTGTATATGATGCAACCCGAAGGTTTTGTCGATCCTAAAAATGCTGACAAGGTGTGCAAGCTCCAGCGATCCATTTATGGGCTGGTGCAAGCATCTCGGAGTTGGAACAAACGCTTTGATGAGGTGATCAAAGCATTTGGGTTTATACAAGTGGTTGGAGAATCTTGTATTTACAAGAAAGTGAGTGGGAGCTCTGTGGCGTTTCTAATATTATATGTGGATGACATATTACTGATTGGAAACAACGTAGAGTTTTTGGAGAGCATAAAAGGTTACTTGAATAAAAGTTTCTCTATGAAGGACCTAGGAGAAGCTGCTTACATTCTAGGCATTAAGATCTATAGGGATAGATCAAAACGCCTGATAGGACTTTCACAAAGCACATACCTTGATAAAGTTTTGAAGAGGTTCAAAATGGAACAGTCCAAGAAAGGGTTCTTGCCAGTGTTACAAGGTACGAGATTGAGTAAGACTCAGTGCCCAGCAACTGATGAAGATAGAGAGCATATGCGCTCCGTCCCCTATGCTTCAGCCATAGGCTCTATCATGTATGCAATGCTGTGCACTAGACCGGATGTTAGCCTGGCCATAAGTATGGAAGGTAGGTTCCAGAGTAATCCAGGAGTGGATCACTGGACGGCGGTCAAGAATATCCTGAAGTACCTGAAAAGGACTAAGGAGATGTTTCTCGTGTATGGAGGTGACGAAGAGCTCGCCGTAAAAGGTTACGTCGATGCAAGCTTTGACACAGATCCGGACGACTCTAAGTCTCAAACCGGATACGTATTTATTCTTAATGGGGGTGCAGTAAGCTGGTGCAGTTCCAAGCAAAGCGTCGTAGCAGATTCTACATGTGAAGCGGAGTACATGGCTGCCTCGGAGGCGGCTAAGGAGGGTGTCTGGATGAAGCAGTTCATGACGGATCTTGGAGTGGTGCCAAGTGCACTGGATCCAATAACCTTGTTCTGTGACAACACTGGTGCCATTGCCTTAGCAAAGGAACCAAGGTTTCACAAGAAGACCAGACACATCAAACGACGCTTCAACCTCATCCGCGACTACGTCGAGGAGGAGGACGTAAATATATGCAAAGTGCACACGGATCTGAATGTAGCAGACCCGCTGACTAAACCTCTTCCACGACCAAAACATGATCGACACCAGAACTGTATGGGTGTTAGATTTATTACAATGTAATTCACATGGTGATGTGAGGGCTAGATTATTGACTCTAGTGCAAGTGGGAGACTGTTGGAATTATGCCCTAGAGGCAATAATAAATGTATAGTTATTATTATAATTCCTGTATCAAGATAATAGTTTATTATCCATGCTATAATTGTATTGAATGAAGACTCATTTACATGTGTGGATACATAGACAAAAGAATGTCCCTAGCATGCCTCTAGTTGGCTAGCCAGTTGATCGATGATAGTCAGTGTCTTCTGATTATGAACAAGGTGTTGTTGCTTGATGACTGGATCACGTCATTGGGAGAATCACGTGATGGACTAGACCCAAACTAATAAGACGTAGCATGTTGATCGTGTCATTTTGTTGCTACTGTTTTCTGCGTGTCAAGTATTTGTTCCTATGACCATGAGATCATATAACTCACTGACACCGGAGGAATGCTTTGTGTGTATCAAACGTCGCAACGTAACTGGGTGACTATAAAGATGCTCTACAGGTATCTCCGAAGGTGTTAGTTGAGTTAGTATGGATCAAGACTGGGATTTGTCACTCCGTGTGACGGAGAGGTATCTCGGGGCCCACTCGGTAATACAACATCACATACAAGCCTTGCAAGCAATGTAACTTAGTGTAAGTTGCGGGATCTTGTATTACGGAACGAGTAAAGAGACTTGCCGGTAAACGAAATTGAAATAGGTATGCGGATACCGACGATCGAATCTCGGGCAAGTAACATACCGAAGGACAAAGGGAATGACATACGGGATTATACGAATCCTTGGCACTGAGGTTCAAACGATAAGATCTTCGTAGAATATGTAGGATCCAATATGGGCATCCAGGTCCCGCTATTGGATATTGACCGAGGAGTCTCTCGGGTCATGTCTACATAGTTCTCGAACCCGCAGGGTCTGCACACTTAAGGTTCGACGTTGTTTTATGCGTATTTGAGTTATATGGTTGGTTACCGAATGTTGTTCGGAGTCCCGGATGAGATCACGGACGTCACGAGGGTTTCCGGAATGGTCCGGAAACGAAGATTGATATATAGGATGACCTCATTTGATTACCGGAAGGTTTTCGGAGTTACCGGGAATGTACCGGGAATGACGAATGGGTTCCGGGAGTTCACCGGAGGGGGGCAACCCACTCCGGGGAAGCCCATAGGTATTTGTGGGGGTCACACCAGCCCTTAGTGGGCTGGTGGGACAGCCCACCAAATCCTATGCGCCAAGGAAGAAAAATCAAAGGAAGAAAAAAAAAGGGAAGAAGTGGGAAGGGGGAAGGACTCCCTCCCACCAAACCAAGTAGGACTCGGTTTGGGGGGGAGAGTCCTCCCCCCTGGCTCGGCCGACCCCTTGGGGTTCCCTTGGACCCCAAGGCAAGGTCCCCCTCCCTCCTCCTATATATATGGGGCTTTTAGGGCAGATTTGAGACGACTTTCTCACGGCTGCCCGACCACATACCTCCATAGTTTTTCCTCTAGATCGCGTTTCTGCGGAGCTCGGGCGGAGCCCTGCTGAGACGAGATCATCACCAACCTCCGGAGCGCCGTCACGCTGCCGGAGAACTCTTCTACCTCTCCGTCTCTCTTGCTGGATCAAGAAGGCCGAGATCATCGTCGAGCTGTACGTGTGCTGAACGCGGAGGTGCCGTCCGTTCGGTACTAGATCGTGGGACTGATCACGGGATTGTTCGCGGGGCGGATCGAGGGACGTGAGGACGTTCCACTACATCAACCGCGATCTCTAATCGCTTCTGCTGTACGATCTACAAGGGTACGTAGATCACTCATCCCCTCTCGTAGATGGACATCACCATGATAGGTCTTCGTGCGCGTAGGAAAATTTTTGTTTCCCTTGCGACGTTCCCCAACAGAGTAGAACACAAAAGTTGTGGGCGATGATTTGTCAATTTGGTTGCCGCTACTAGTCTTATTCTTTTCCGGCGGTATTGTGGGATGAAGCGGCCCGGACCGACTTTACACGTACACTTACGTGAGACTGGTTCCACCGACAGACATGCGCACCGTGCATAAAGGTGGCTAGCGGGTGTCTGTCTCTCCTGCTCTAGTCGGATTGGATTTGATGAAAAGGGTCCTTATGAAGGGTAAATAGCTTTGGCATATGATTGTTGTGGCTGTCACATAGGTAAGAAGGCGTTCTTGCTAGAAACCCAAATCAGCCACGTAAAACTTGCAACAACAATTAGAGGACATCTAACTTGTTTTTGCAGGGTTTGACATGTGATGTGATATGGCCAAAGTTGTGATGTTGCATGTATGATGTATGAGATGATCATGTTATTGTAATAGGTTTCACGACTTGCATGTCCATGAGTATGACAACCGGCAGGAGCCATAGGAGTTGTCTTAATTTATTGTATGAGATGCAACGCCATGTGCTTACTACTTTTACTTCATTGCTAACGGTTAGCTATAGTAGTAGTGATAGTAGTAGTTGGCGTTATGACTTCACGGAGACACGATGATGCAGATCACGGTGTCACGCCGGTGACGACGATGATCATGCGATGCCTGAAGATGGAGATCGAAAGAGCAAAGATGATAATGGCCATATCATGTCACTATATGATTGCATTGTGATGTTTATCATGTTTTACATCTTATTGCTTAGAATGACGGTAGCATAATAAGATGATCCCTCTTAAAATTTCGAGAACGTATTCGCCTAAGTGTGCACCGTTGCGAAGGTTCGTTGTCTCGAAGCACCACGTGATGATCGGGTGTGATAGATTCTAACGTTCGCATACAACGGGTGTAAGCCAGATTTACACACGCGAAACACCTAGGTTGACTCGACGAGCTTAGCATGTACAGACATGACCTCGAATACAAGAGACCGAAAGGTCGAACACGAGTCGTATGGTTGAATACGATGAGCATGCAGTTGCTCACCATGGTGACTAGTCCGTCTCACGTGATGATCGGACACGGGTTAGTCAACATGGATCATGTATCACTTAGATGACTAGAGGGATGTCGATTTAAGTGGGAGTTCATACTTAATTTGATTAAATGAACTTAATTGTCATGAACTTAGTCTAAAAATTGTCTTTATAAATATTGTAGATGGCCAACGTCAACCTCAATTTCAACGCATTCCTAGAGAAAAACAAGCTGAAAGATGATGCTAGCAACTATGCGGACTGGGTTCGCAACTTGAAGCTCATCCTTGAAGCAGCTAAAAAGGCTTATGTCCATGATGCGCCGCTAGGTGACCCTCCCGCTCCCGCAGCAGCCCAGGACATTCTGAACGTCTGGCAAACGCGGAGTGATGACTACTCTCTGGTTAGGTGTGGCATGTTATACAGTTTAGAAACGGGGCTCCAAAGGCGTTTTGAGCAACACGGGGCATATGAGATGTTCCAGGAGCTGAAGCTAGTTTTTCAAGTTCATGCCCGTGTCGAGAGATATGAAGTCTCCGACAAGTTCTTTAGATGTAAGATGGAGGAGAACAGTTCTGTCAGTGAGCACATACTCAAAATGTCTGGGTTACATGGTCGTCTGACTTCACTTGGAGTCGAACTTCCGGATGATGCTATAATTGACAGAATCCTCCAGTCTCTCCCACCAAGCTACAAAGGCTTTGTGCTTAACTACAACATGCAAGGGATGGAGAAGACCATTCCCGAGTTGTACTCGATGCTCAAATCTGCAGAAGTAGAAATCAAGAAAGAGCATCAAGTGTTGATGGTCAACAAGACCACTAGTTTCAGGAAAGGCAAGGGTAAGAAGAACTTCAAGAAAGACGGCAAGGCTGTTGCCGCGCCCGGTAAGCCAGATGCCGGGAAGAAGAAAAAGAATGGACCCAAGCCTGAGAGTGAGTGCTTCTATTGCAAGGGAAAAGGTCACTGGAAGCGGAACTGCCCCAAATACTTAGCGGACAAGAAGGCCGGCAACATTAAAGGTATATGTGATATACATGTTATTGATGTGTACCTTACCAGCGCTCGTAGTAGCTCCTGGGTATTTGATACCGGTGTTGTTGCTCACATTTGCAACTCAAAGCAGGAACTGCGGAATAAGCGGAGACTGGCCAAGGACGAGGTGACGGTGCGCGTCGGGAATGGTTCAAAGGTCGATGTGATCGCCGTCGGCACGCTACCTCTACATCTACCATCGGGATTAGTTTTAAACCTTAATAATTTTTATTTAGTACTAGCTTTAAGCATGAACATTGTATCAGGGTCTTGCTTAATGCGAGACGGCTACTCATTTAAGTCAGAGAATAATGGTTGTTCTATTTATATGAGTGATATGTTTTATGGCCATGCTCCGCTGGTGAATGGTTTATTCTTGATGAATCTCGATCGTGATGTTACATATATTCATAGTGTGAGTACCAAAAGATGTAAAGTTGATAATGATAGTCCCACATACTTGTGGCACTGCCGCCTTGGTCATATCGGCGTTAAGCGCATGAAGAAGCTCCATACTGATGGACTATTAGAGTCTCTTGACTTTGAATCATTTGACACATGCGAACCGTGCCTCATGGGCAAGATGACTAAGACTCCATTCTCAGGAATAATGGAGAGAGCAACCGACTTATTGGAAATAATACATACTGATATGTGTGGTCCAATGAACGTTGAAGCTCGCGGTGGTTATCGTTATGTTCTCACTCTCACCGATGATTTGAGTAGGTATGGGTATATCTACTTGATGAAGCACAAATCTGAGACGTTTGAAAAGTTCAAGGAATTTTAGAGTGAGGTTGAGAATCAACGTGACATAAAAATTAAATATCTACGATCTGATCGTGGAGGAGAATATTTGAGTCACGAGTTTGGCACACACCTAAGGAAGTGTGGAATCGTTTCACAACTGACGCCGCTTGGCACACCGCAACGCAACGGAGTGTCTGAACATCGTAGTCGCACTTTATTAGATATAGTACGATCTATGATGTCTCTTACCGACTTACCGCTATCATTTTGGGGATACGCATTAGAAACTGCAGCATTCACTTTAAATAGGGCACCGTCTAAATCCGTTGAGACGACACCGTATGAACTATGGTTTGGCAAGAACCCTAAGTTGTTGTTTCTTAAAGTTTGGGGTTGTGATGCTTATGTGAAGAAACTTCAACCAGAAAAGCTCGAACCCAAAGCGGAGAAATGCGTATTCATAGGATAACCTAAGGAAACTATTGGGTATACCTTCTATCTTAGATCCGAAGGTAAAACCTTTGTTGCCAAGAATGGATCCTTTCTAGAGAAAGAGTTTCTCTCGAAAGAAGTAAGTGGGAGGAAGGTAGAACTTGATGAGGTAATTACACCCCCTCTCGAACAGGATACCAGCACGGCGTAGGAAGTTGTTCCTGTGGCGCCTACACTGACTGAAGAGGAAGTTAATGATGATGATCATGAAGCTTCGGATCAAGTTACTACTGAACCGCGAAGGTCCACAAGGGCACGCTCCGCACCAGAGTGGTACGGCAACCCTGTGATGGAAATCATGTTGTTAGACAACGGTGAACCTTCGAACTATGAAGAAGCGATGGCGGGCCCGGATTCCAACAAATGGCTTGAGGCTATGAAATCCGAGATAGGATCCATGTATGAGAACAAAGTATGGACTTTGGTGGACTTGCCCGATGACCGGCGAGCCATAGAAAATAAATGGATCTTCAAGAAGAAGACTGATGCAAACGGTAATGTAACCGTTTACAAAGCTCGCCTTGTCGCAAAGGGTTTTCTACAAATTCAAGGAGTTGACTACGAAGAGACTTTCTCTCCCGTAGAGAAGCTGAAATCAGTCCGAATCATGTTAGCAATTGCCGCCTTTTATGATTGTGAAATTTGGCAAATGGACGTCAAAACAGCGTTCCTTAACGGGAACCTTAAGGAAGAGTTGTATATGATGCAACCAGAAGGTTTTGTCGACCCTAAGGGTGCTAACAAAGTATGCAAGCTCCAGCGCTCCATCTATGGGCTGGTGCAAGCATCTCGGAGTTGGAACATTCGCTTTAATGAGGTGATTAAAGCGTTTGGGTTCATACAGGTTTACGGAGAAGCCTGTCTGTACAAGAAAGTGAGTGGGAGCTCTGTAGCTTTCCTCATACTGTATGTGGATGACATATTATTGATGGGGAATAATATAGAGATGTTGGAGAGCATAAAGGCCTATTTGAACAAGAGTTTTTCAATGAAGGACCTTGGAGAAGCTGCATACATATTAGGCATCAAGATCTATAGAGATAGATCAAGACGCCTCATAGGTCTTTCACAAGGTACATACCTTGACAAGATATTGAAGAAGTTCAATATGGAAAACTCAAAGAAAGGGTTCTTGCCAGTTTTGCAAGGTATGAGATTGAGTAAGACTCAGTCGCCGACCACGGCAGCAGATAGAGAGAAGATGAGTTCTGTCCCCTACGCTTCAGCCGTGGGCTCTGTAATGTATGCCATGCTGTGTACCAGACCTGATATAAACCTTGCCATAAGTTTGGTAGGGAGGTACCAAAGTGATCCAGGTATGGAACACTGGACAGCGGTCAAGAATATCCTTAAGTACCTGAAAAGGACCAAGGAAATGTTTCTCGTTTATGGAGGTGACGAAGAGCTCGTCGTAAAGGGTTACGTCGACGCTAGCTTCGACACAGATCCGGATGACTCTAAGTCACAGACCGGATACGTATATGTGTTAAATGGTGGGGCAGTGAGCTGGTGCAGCAGCAAGCAAGAAGTCGTGGCAGCATCTACATGTGAAGCGGAGTACATAGCTGCTTCAGAAGAGGCTCATGAAGGAATTTGGATGAAGGAGCTCATCACCGACCTTGGAGTGGTTCCAAGCTCGTCGGGTCCTATGACACTCTTCTGTGATAACACTGGAGCCATTGCCATAGCCAAGGAGCCCAGGTTTCACCGGAAGACGAAGCACATCAAACGCCGCTACAACTCCATCCAGGACCATGTCCAGAGTGGAGTGATAGATATTTGTAAAGTACACACGGATCTGAATATTGCAGACCCGTTGACTAAACCTCTTCCACGAGCAAAACATGATCAACACCATAATGCTATGGGTGTTCGATACATCACAATGTAACTAGATTATTGACTCTAGTGCAAGTGGGAGACTGTTGGAAATATGCCCTAGAGGCAATAATAATATGGTTATTATCATATTTCCTTGTTCATGATAATCGTCTATTGTTCATGCTATAATTGTATTAACAGGAAACAGTAATACATGTGTGAATAAATAGATCACAATGTGTCCCTAGCAAGCCTCTAGTTGGCTAGCTCGTTAGTCAATAGATGATCATGGTTTCCTGATCATGGGCATTAGATGTCATTGATAACGGGATCACATCATTGGGAGAATGATGTGATGGACAAGACCCAATCCTAAGCCTAGCACTAGATCGTATTGTTCGTATGCTAATGCTTTTCTAATGTCAAGTATCTTTTGCTTCGACCGTGAGATTGTGCAACTCCCGGATACCGTAGGAGTGCTTTGGGTGTATCAAACGTCACAACATAACTGGGTGACAATAAAGGTGCACTACGGGTACCTCCGAAAGTGTTTGTTGGGTTGGTACGAATCGAGATCGGGATTTGTCACTCCGTGTGACGGAGAGGTATCTCTGGGCCCACTTGGTAGAACATCATCATGAGCTCAATGTGACTAAGGAGTTAGTCACACGATGACGTGCTACGGAACAAGTAAAGAGACTTACCGGTAACGAGATTGAACAAGGTATAGGTATACCGACGATCGAATCTCGGGCAAGTTCTATACCGACAGACAAAGGGAATCGTATACGGGATTGATTGAATCCTTGGCATCGTGGTTCATCTGATGAGATCGTCGTGGAGCAAGTGGGAGCCACCATGGGTATCCAGACCCCGCTGATGGTTATTGGCTAGAGAGGTGTCTCGGTCATGTCTGCGTGTCTCCCGAACTAAGGGTCTACACACTTAAGGTTCAATGACGCTAGGGTTATAGGGAATTATTATATGAGGTTACCGAAAGTTGTTCGGAGTCCCGGATGAGATCCCGGACTTCACGAGGAGCTCCGAAATGGTCCGGAGGTAATGATTGATATATGGGACGGATGGTTTTGGACACCGGAAGTGTTTCGGGCGTCACCGGTAATGTACCGGGACCACCGGGACCACCGGAGGTGGCCCCGGGGGACCACCGAAGGGGGGAAACGACCCGGGAGGTAAGGTGGGCCAAGTGGGGGTGGGAACCAGCCCCTAGGTGGGCTGGTGCGCCTCCCCACTCAGCCCAATGCGCAAGGGAGAGAAAAGGGGGGCAAACCCTAAGCCAGGTGGGCCTAAGGCCCACCAGATGGTGCGCCACCCCCTCCTCCCCCTCTGGCCGCCGCACCCCCTAGGGTGGGAACCCTAGGGGTGGCACCCCCTCTCCCCTCCCCCTATGTATAGTGGGCACTTTTGGCCATTGGGGACATAGACTTTTCCCTCTCCCTCGGCGCAGCCCTGCTCTTCTTTCTCCTCCTTTGTGCCAGTGCTTGGCGAAGCCCTGCCGGGAGACCTCGTCTCTCCATCAACACCACACCATTGTGCTGCTGGAGTTCTTCCCCAACCTCTCCCTCCTCCTTGCTGGATCAAGGTGTGGGAGACGTCACCGGGCTGCACGTGTGTTGAACGCGGAGGTGTCGTAGTTCGGCACTAGATCGGAATTGCTGCGAGTACGACTCCATCAACCGCGTTCTAGCAACGCTTCCGCTTAGCGATCTTCAAAGGTATGAAGATGCTCTTACCCCTCTCTCGTTGCTGGTCTCTCCATAGGAAGGTCTGAATATGCGTAGGAAAATTTTGAAATTATGCTACTTTACCCTACACTATATGCATAATCACTTCCTTGGATATCTTCATAATTATTCACTTTTCTATCAATTGCTCGACAGTAGTTTGTTCACCCAACGTATTATTTTCCTTTATGAGAGAAGCCTCTAGTGAAACCTATGGCCGCCAGGTCTATTTTCCATAATATATTTTCAGATCTATAAACCAAAAATACCAAAAATAGCTTGCTGCAATTTATTTACTTTTCTTTTACTTTCAGATCTATCACTATTTATATCTATCTCTATCAGATCTCATCCTTGCAAATAAGTCTGAAGGGATTGACAATCCGTTTATAGCGTTGGGGTGCAAGTGTTTGATTGTCTGGGTAGGTACTACTATTGGAGACTTGCTAGTTCCTCCTACTGGATCGATACCTTGGTTCTCAACAAACTAATGGAAATACTTATCTACTTCGCTGCATCACCATTCCCTCTTCAAGGGAAAACCAATGCAAGTTCAAGAGGTAGCATGCGGCAAGGCACACGAGAGGCCCGAGGCGGCCGCGGAGCGGCGCACAGAGGCGGGGGCCGGCTGGAGCGGAGCATGACCGCACGCGGCCGGGGGCGCAGCTGGAGGTGGGCGCGAGTCGGGGAGGCAAAGTGTGCGGAGGTGTAGGGGTCGGGGATGAGCTCCTACACAGGAGCAGGGTAGCGCCGGCGCATGCATGGACGAGCAGCACAGATGCGCAGGGCGGGAGCCGGCCGCGGGAGCGCACGACGGTGCGAGGTAGGCGTCCACATGCGATGTAGAGGTGGAGCAGCTTGAGGCCCGGTGAATAGGGCCAGCTGGTGAGTGCGGTTGCACGACGCGAGCACGGCAACCGGATGTGCTAGCCGCAGACACGGAAGCTGGCTGGCACGTGTTGGGGAACGTTGCATGGGAAACAAAATTTTTCCTACGCACACGAAGACCTATCATGGTGAGGTTCATCTACGAGAGGATATTAGATCCACATACCCTTGTAGATCGCTAAGCGGGAAGCGTTAAGAAACGCGGTTGATGTAGTGATACAGCTTCGTGATTCAAATCACCGTTGTCCCACGATCCGTTCCGATCTAGCACCGAACGAACGGCACCTCCACGTTCAGCACACGTACAACACGATGAAGATCTCGGCCTTCTTGATCCAGCAAGAGAGACGGAGAAGTGGATGAGTTCTCCGGCAGTGTGACGGCGCGCCAGTAGTGGTGATGATCTACTCCTGCAGGGCTCCGCCCGAGCTCCGCAGAAATCCGATCTAGAGGAAGAACTACGTGGTATAGGTTCGAGTTGCACGTGGCAAAGTTGTGTCTCAAAAGCCCTAAAACCACCAGTATATATAGGAGGAGGGGAGGGGCTAGCCTTGAGGCTCAAGGGAGCCCCAAGGGTGCCGGACGATTGGGAGGAAGTGGACTCCCACCCCAATTCGGTTTGGGGGAAGGAGTCCACTCCTTCCTTCCCATCTCCCTCTTTCCCTTTTTTTATTTCCTTTGGTATTTTCCCCTTGTGGCGCCATAGCCCTATTGGGCTGGCCTCACTAGCCCAATAAGGGCTGGTGCGCCACCCTAGGGTCACTGGGCTCACTCCCGGGTGGGTGGGCCCCTCCCGGTGAATACCCGGAACCCATTCGTCACTCCCGGTACACTTCCTGTAATGCCCGTAAACTTTTCGGTGACCAAATGAAACCATCCTATATATCAATCTTCGTTTCCGGACCATTAAGGAAACCCTCGTGACGTTCATGATCTCATCCAGGACTCCAAACAACCTTCGGTCACCAACACATATAACTCAACTATACTAAAACATCATCGAACCTTAAGTGTGCAGACCCTGCGGGTTCGAGAACTATGTATACATGACCCGAGATACTCCTCGGTCAATATCCAATAGCTGGACCTGGATGTCCATATTGGATCCTACATATTCTATGAAGATCTTATCGGTTGAACCTCTGTACCAAGGATTCATATAATCCCGTATATCATTCCCTTTGTCCTTCGGTATGTTACTTGCCCGAGATTTGATCGTCGGTATCCGTATACCTATTTTAATCTCGTCACCGACAAGTGTCTTTACTCGTTCCGTAATACAAGATCCCGTGACTCACACTTGAGTCACATTGCTTTCAAGGATTGTATGTGATGTTTTATTACCGAGTGGGCTCTGAGATACCTCTCTGTCACACGGAGTGACAAATCCGAGTCTTGATCCATGCTAACTCAATGGACACCTTCGGAGATACGTGTAGAGCACCTTTACAGTCACCCACTTATCTTGCGACGTTTGATACACACAAGGTATTCCTCCGGTGTGAGTGAGTTACATGATCTCATGGTCATAGGAATGAATACTTGACACGCAGAAAACAAGTAGTCGCGGATGAGGTTGAAGCATCATTTGATGTGTCTGGACTTCTTGTGAAACCTTGGTTCCTTTGCTAAAGCAATGGCACCAGTGTTGTCACAGAACAGAGTTATTGGATTTAGTGCGCTCGGCACAACTCCAAGATCCGTCATAAACTGCTTCATCCAGACACCCTCCTTAGCTGCCTCCGAGGCAGCCATGTACTCCGCTTCACATGTAGAACTTGCTACGACGCTTTGCTTGGAACTGCACCAGCTTACTGCACCCCCATTAAGAATAAATACGTATCCGGTTTGATACATAGAGTCATCTGCATCAGTGTCAAAGCTTGCGTCGACGTAACCCTTTACGACGAGCTCTTCGTCACCTCCATAAACGAGAAACATTTCCTTAGTCCTTTTCAGGTACTTCAGAATATTCTTGACCGTCGTCTAGTGATCCAATCCTGGATTACTTTGAAACCTGTCTGCCATACTTATGGCCAGGCTAACATCTGGTCTAGTGCACAACATTGCATACATGATAGACCCTATGCCTGAAGCATAGGGGACGGTACACATCTTTTCTCCATCTTCGCAGTTACTGGACACTAAGTTTTACTCAACTTTATACCTTGTAACACTGGCAAGAACCCCTTCTTGGACTGTTCCATTTTGAACTTCTTCAAAACTTTATCAAGGTATGTACTTTGTGAAAGTCCTATCAGGTGTCTCGATCTATCCCTATAGATCTTAATGCTTAGAATATAAGCAACTTCTCCTAGATCCTTCATAGAGAAACACTTGTTTAAGTAATCTTTTACGCTCTCTAAAAACTCCAGATTGTTTCCAATCAGCAATATGTCATCCACATATAATATTAGAAACACCACAGAGCTCCCACTCTCTTTCTTGTAAATACAAGATTCTCCAACAACTTTTATAAACCCAAACGCTTTGATCACTTCATCAAAGCGCTTGTTCCAATTCCGAGATGATTACACCAGTCCATAAATGGATCGCTGGAGCTTGCATACTTGTTAGCATTTTTTGGATCGGCAAAACCTTTGGGTTGCATAGTATACATCTCTTCCTTCAGAAAACTATTAAGGAACGCCGTTTTGACATCCATCTGCCAGATTTCATAATCGACAAATGCAGCTATTGCTAACATGATTCGGACGGACTTAAGCATCGCTACTGGTGAGAACGTCTCATCGTAGTCAACTCCTTGAACTTGTGATAAACCCTTTTCCACAAGTCGAGCTTTATAAACTGTCACATTACCGTCCACGTCTGTCTTCTACTTAAAGATCCATTTGTCCCGAATAGCCTTACGGCCTTCAGGTAATACTTCCAAATTCCACACTTTGTTTTCATACATAGATCCTATCTCGGACTTCATGGCCTCCAGCCATTTGTTGGAATCCGGGCCCGCCATTGCTTCTTCATAATTCGCAGGTTCATTGTTGTCTAACAACATGATTGATAAGACAAGATTACCGTACCATTCAGGAGCAGTACGTGATCTTGTTGACCTGAGAGGTCCGATAGGAACTTGATCCGAAGTTTCATGATCATCGTCACTAACTTCCTCCTCAACCGGCGTCGCTTCGACAGAGGTTTCCCCTTGCCCTGCGCCACCATCTAGAGGGAGTAGAGGTTCTACAACCTCATCAAGTTATATCTTCCTCCCACTCAACTCTTTCGAGAGAAACTCCTTCTCAAGAAAAACTCCGTTCTTAGCAACAAACACTTTGCCCTCGGATTTGAGATAGAAGGTGTACCCAACAGTCTCCTTCGAGTAACCTATGAAGACGCACTTTTCCGCTTTGGGTTCCAGCTTTTCAGGTTGAAGCTTTTTGACATAAGCATCACATCCCCAAACTTTAAGAAATGACAACTTTGGCCTCTTGCCATACCACAGCTCGTATGTTGTCGTCCCAATGGATTTTGATGGTGCCCTATTTAAAGTGAATGCAGCTGTCTCTAATGCATAACCCCAAAACGATAACGGCAAATCGGTTAGAGACATCATAGATCGCACCATTTCTAACAAAGTACGATTACAACGTTCGGACACACCATTACGCTGTGGTGTTCCAGGCGGTGTTTACTGTGAAATGATTCCACATTGTCTCAAGTGAGCACCAAACTCGAAACTCAGATATTCACCCCCACGATTAGAACATAGGAACTTGATCTTCTTGTTACGATGATTTTCAACTTCACTCTGAAATTGCTTGAACTTCTCAAACGTTTCAGACGTGTGCTTCATCAAGTAGATATAACCATACCTACTCAAATCGTCAGTGAAGGTGAGAAAATAACGATATCCGTCACGCGCCTCCAGACTCTTGCACGCTCCATTATTTCGGAGAACGGAGTCTTAGTCATCTTGCCCATGAGGCATGGTTCGCAAGTGTCAAGTGATTCAAAATCAAGTGACTCCAAAAGCCCATCGGAATGGAGTTTCTTCATGCACTTTACACCAATATGACTTAAGCGGCAGTGCCACAAAAACATGGCGCTATCACTGTTAACTCTACATATTTTGGTCTCAATGTTATGTATATGTGTGTCATCACAATCAAGAATCAATATTAACAATCCTCTCACATTGGGTGCATGACCATAAAAGATATTACTCATAGAAATAGAACAACCATTATTCTCTGACTTAAACGAGTAACCGTCTTAGAATAAACAAGATCCAGATATAATGTTCATGCTTAATGCAGGCACTAACAATTATTTAAGTTCATAACTAATCCTGATGGTAAGTGAAGTGAGACTGTGCCGACGACGATTTCATCAACCTTGGAACCATTTCCCACGCGCATCATCACTTCATCCTTCGCCAGCCTTCGTTTATTCCGTAGTTCGTCCTTCGAGTTGCAAATATGAGCAACAGAACCGGTATCAAATACCCACGCACTACTACGAGAGTTGGTTAAGTACACATCAATAACATGTATATCACATATACCTGATTTTTCTTTGGCCGCCTTCTTATCAGCCAAATACTTGGGGCAGTTGCACTTCAAGTGACCCATCCCCTTGCAATAATAACACTCTGTTCCCTGCTTAGGTCCAGCCTTGGGTTGCTTCATCGGATTGGCAACAGTCTTGCCGCTCTTCTTGGAGTTACCCTTCTTGCCTTTGCCGTTTTTCTTGAAACCAGTGTTCTTATTGACCATCAACAAATTTTAGTGAGGATCACCTTATAATGCTACCGTCGATCTAAGAAAAATAAGGTGCATAAAAGGATTAACATCACATGCAATTCATAGGTGACATGATATGGCCATGATCTTGTGCATCTTGATCTACATCACCAAAGCACCGGCATGATCTTCTTGTCACTGGCGACACACCATGATCTCCATCATCGTGCCGCCATCGAGGTTGTCGTGCTATCTATGCTATTACTACTAAAGCTACAACCTAGCAATATAGTAAACGCATCTGCAAACACAAACGTTAGTTTAAAGACAACCCTATGGCTCCTGCCAGTTGCCGTAGCATCGACGTGCAAGTCGATATTAACTATTACAACATGATCATCTCATACATCCAATATATCACATGATGTCTTTGGCCATATCACATCACAAGCATAACCTGCAAAAACAAGTTAGACGTCCTCTAATTTGTTGTTGCGTGTTTTACGTGGTTGTTATGGTCATCTAGTATGATCGCATCTTACTTACGCAAAAACCACAACGGAGATGTGCAAATTGCTATTTAACCTCTCTCCAAGGAGCGCCTCGATCAAAACCAATTCAACTAAAGTTGAAGAAACCGACACTCGCCAATCATCTTTATGCAACAAGTTGCATGTCAGTCGATGAAACCAGTCTCTCGTAAGCGTACGAGTAATGTCGGTCTGGGCTGCTTCAATCCAACATACCGCCGAATCGAGGAAAGACTAAGGAGGGCAGCAAATCAAACATCAACACCCACAAAACCTTCTGTGTTCTACTCGAGATAACATCTACGCATGAACCTAGCTCATGATGCCACTGTTGGGGAACGTTGCATGGGAAACAAAAAATTTCCTACGCACTCGAAGACCTATCATGGTGATGTTCATCTACGAGAGGAGATTAGATCCACATACACTTGTAGATCGCTAAGCGGGAAGCGTTAAGAAATGCGGTTGATGTAGTGGTACAGATTCGTGATTCAAATCACCATCGTCCCACGATCCGTTCCAATCTAGCATCGAACGGACGACACCTCCGCGTTCAACACACGTACAGCTTGATGACGATCTCGGCCTTCCTTATCCAGCAAGAGAGACAAAGAAGTAGATGAGTTCTTTGGCAGCGTGACGGCGCGCTGGTGGTGGTGATGATCTACTCGTGTAGGGCTCTGATACGTCTCCAACGTATCTATAATTTTTTCTGGTTTCATGCTATTATCTTGTCAAACTTTGGATGTTTTGCATGCCTTTTATATATTTTTTGGGACTAACTTATTAACTCAGTGCCAAGTGCCGGTTCCTATTTTTTCCATGTTTTTGACCCCTTTCAGAGGAGGATTTTGAACAGAGTCCAAACGGAATGAAACTGCCAAAAAGATTTTTTCCAAAACAAAAAAAGATCGGGAAGCCGAAGAATCAGGGCAGGGGCCCTGCAGGGACCCCACAAGCCCTCATGGCGCGGCCAGGGGGACCCGCGCCTCCCTAGCTTGTGGGCTCCCTGGGCCACCTCTGCCCAAGGTTTTGCGCCTATATATTCCCTAAAATCCCAGAAAAAAACTAGGAGATCATCGAAAGTACTTTTCCGTCGCCGCAAGCTTCTGTCTCCGCAATATCCCATCTGGGGCACGTTCTGGTGCCCTGTCGGAGGGGGATTCGGACAAGGAGGGCTTCTTTATCAACACCATGACCTCTCCGATGATGCGTGAGTAGTTCACCATAGACCTACGGGTCCACAGCTAGTAGCTAGATGGCTTCTTCTCTCTCTTGGATCTTCAATACAAACTTCTCCATGATCTTCATGGAGATCTATCTGATGTAATCTTATTTTGCGGTGTGTTTGTCGAGATCCGATGAATTGTGGATTTATGATCAGATTATCTATGAATCTTATTTGAGTTTCTTCTGATCTCTCTTATGCATGATTTGATATACTTGTAATTCTCTTCGAGTTGTGGGTTTTGTTTGGCCAACTAGATCTATGATTCTTGCAATGGGAGAAGTGTTTGGTTTTGGGTTCATACCGTGCGGTGACCTCACCCGGTGACGGAAGGGGTAGCAAGGCACGCATCATGTTGTTGCCATCAAGGGTAAAAAGATGGGGTTTTCATAATTGGTTTGAGATTATCCCTCTACATCATATCATCTTGCTTAAAGCGTTACTCTGTTCGTCATGAACTCAATACACTAGATGCATGCTGGATAGCGGTCGATGTGTGGAGTATTAGTAGTAGATGCTGAAAGGATTTGTTTACTTGTCTCGGACGTGATGCCTATATGTATGATCATTGCCTTAGATATCGTCATGACTTTGCGCGGTTCTATCAATTGCTCGACAGTAATTTGTTCACCCACCATAATATTTGCTATCTTGAGAGAAGCCTCTAGTGAACACTATGTCCCCCGGGTCTACTGCACACCATATTTTCAGCCTTACACTTTTTCTTCGTTGCACTTTCCGCCTTCAGATCTCACTTTGCAATCAATCTTGAAGGGATTGACAACCCCTTTATAGCGTTGGGTGCAAGGTCTTTGTGTTTGTGCAGGTACTCTGGACTTGAAGAGATTCTCCTACTGGATTGATACCTTCGTTCTCAAACTGAGGGAAATACTTACTGCTCCTCTGCTGCATCACCCTTTCCTCTTCAAGGGAAAAGCAACGCAAGCTCAAGAGACGACAGAAGGATCTCTCGCACCATTGCCAGGGAAGGACTTTTGTTGTCGTAGCAGAAGGATTTCTCGCGCCGTTGCCGGGGAGAATCAAGTCAAGAACTCATCCAAGTAGGTTTCGCAAACTCATCTCTTGCATTTACTTTGTTTGCCAGTTGCCTCTCGTTTTCCTCTCCCCCACTTCACAATTTGCCTTTTTCGTTTGCCTTTTCTGTTTGCCTTTTCGTTCGCCCTTTTTCTCTCTTAATCTTTGTTCGCTTGTGTGCTTGCTTGCTTGGTGAAGTTACCATGAATGAAAACACCAAACTTTGTGACTTCTCGAATACTAATAATAATGATTTTATTAGTACTCCGATTTCTCCCGCCACTAGTGCGGAGTCATACGAAATCAATGTCGCTTTGCTGAATCTTATTATGAAAGAGCAATTCTCTGGCCTTCCTAGTGAAGATGCCACATCCCATCTCAATACCTTCATTGAGCTTTGCGATATGAAAAAGAAGAAAGATGTGGATAATGATGTGATTAAATTGAAGTCTTTTCCTTTCTCGTTGCGAGATCGCGCAAAAACTTGGTTTTCGTCTTTCCCAAAAATAGTATCGATTCTTGGGATAAGTGCAAAGATGCTTATATATCCAAGTATTTTCCGCTGGCTAAGATTATCTCTCTCCGTAATGATATCATGAATTTCAAGCAACTTGATCATGAACACATTGCACAATCTTGGGAGAGAATCAAATTGATGATTAGAAATTGTCCCGCTCATGGCTTGAGTCTTTGGATGATTATACAAATCTTTTACGCTGGCTTGAATTTCGCTTCTAGAAATATCTTAGACTCTGACTCAGGTGGAACGTTCATGGAAATCATGTTAGGGGAAGCCACAAAGCTCCTAGACAATATCATGATGAATTAATCTCAGTGGCACACTGAAAGGTCACCTACTAGTAAGAAGGTACACGCTATAGAAGAAATTAACTCGCTGAGTGCTAAGATGGACGAGGTAATGAATTTGGTTGCTAGTAGAAGTGCTCCTTTAGATCCTAATGATATGCCCTTGTCTTCCTTGATTGAGAGTAGCAACGCTAGCTTGGACGTTAATTTTGTTGGTAGGAAAATTTTGGCAACAACAATGCTTTTAGAGGAACTATGTTGCTAGGCCTTTTCCTAGTAACTCCTCTAATAACTTTGGCAACTCCTACAACAATACTCATGGAAATTACAATAGGTTACCCTCTGATCTAGAGAGTAATATAAAAGAGTTTGTCAACTCGCAAAAAAAATTCAATGCGTCCATAGAGGAAAAACTACTCAAAATTGACGATTTGGCTAAGAGCGTTGATCGAATGTCTAGTGATGTTGATGCTTCGAAAGTTAGATGTACTCCTCCCAAGATCAATATGGATGAAACTTTGAAAGCTATGCGTGTTTCCATGATTGAGAGCAAAGAAAGAACCGCCCAAATTCGTGCTAGACATGAATGGCTTAAAAAGGCGTGTTCTCGTGATAAGAATCACGAAGATCTTAAAGTGCTTGGTGTGACTCCAATTGAATCTTTGTTTTCTTGTGACAAACCTAATGATTATGGGCCTGGATATGAATACACTTTGGTTGAAAAGTGCCCCAATGATTCGGAGTCCAATTATCTTGATGCTAAAAACATTGAAAGTGGAGTAGAAGATATTAAAACTTTGAGTAGCAATGAAATTACTACCTTGGATTTCAAGGAATTCAATTATGATAGTTGTTCCTTGATTGAATGCATTTCCTTGATGCAATCCATGTTAAACTTTCCACACGCTTATAGCCAAAACAAGGCCTTTACCAATCATATCGTCGAAGCTATGATAAAATCTCTTGAAGAGAAACTTGAATTGGAAGTCTCTATCCCTAGAAAGCTTCATAATGAGTGGGAACCTACTATCAAAATAAAAATCAAAAACTATGAATGCAATGCTTTGTGTGATTTGGGTGCTAGTGTTTTCGCGATTCCAAAGTCTTTATGTGATGTTCTGGGTTCTAATGAGATTGAAGAGTGTTCTCTTAATTTACATCTTGCGGATTCTATTGTCAAGAAACCCATGGGAAGGATTAATGATGTTCTTATTCTTGCAAATAGGAACTATGTACCCGTGGATTTCATTGTGCTTGACATTGATTGCAATCCTACATGCCCTATTATTCTTGGTAGACCTTTCCTAAGGACTATCGGTGCTATCATCGATATGAAGGAAGGGAATATTAGATTTCAATTTCCTTTAAAGAAGGGTGCTACTTCAACAAAATACCTTCCAACGGCGCCAGAAATAGGTCTGTTGCCGGCACCAGGAATCCTTCTCCTAGGGCTACGCCTTAAGGGACTTCCTAGGAAAATATGCAAAGGATTTCCCCCGTGGCCTTGGAGCCTTGCGTTGGTGTTCCTTCGAAGCGGAAAGGGTGATGTAGTGCAGCGGTGGTAAGTATTTCCCTCAGTTTGAGAACCAAGGTATCGATCCAGTGAAGGAGTATCACAAGAGCCTGCACAAACACAAAAAGCTTGCTCCCAACGCTATGATGGGGTTGTTAATCCCTTATAGATTGTTCGCCAAGTGAGAACTGAAATAAACAAAGTAACAAAGCAAAGTAAAAGCAAAAGTGGAAACGATAGGTGTGAATAGACCCGGGGGCCATAGTGTTTACTAGTGGCTTCTCTCATGAAAGCAAGTAGACGCTGGGTGAACAAATTACGGTCGAGCAATTGATAGAACCGCGCAAAGTCGTGACGTCATCTATGGCAATGATTATATCTATAGGCATCACATCCAAAACAAGTAAACCGATACTTTCTGCATCTACTATTATTACTCCACACGTCGAGCGCTATCCAGCATGCATCTAGTGTATTAAGTCCAAAAGAACAGAGTAACGCCTTAAGCAAGATGACATGATGTAGATGGACAATCTCATATCTACGACAGAGCCCACCTTGTTACCCTTGATGGCAACTACATGATGTGTGCCTTGCTGCCCCTACTGTCACTCAGAAAGGTAACCACACGGTAAGAACCCAAAACCAAGCGCTTCTCCCATTGCAAGAATCATATATCTAGTTGGCCAAACAAAACCCAAGACTCGGAGAGACTTACAAGGATATCAAATCATGCATATAAGAAATCAGCAAAGACTCAAATATATATCATAGATAATCTGATCACAAATCCACAATTCATCGGATCTCGACAAACACACCGCCAAAGAAGATTACATCGGATAGATCTCCATGAAGATCATGGATAACTTTGTATTGAAGATCCAAGAGAGAGAAGAAGCCATCTAGCTACTAACTACGGACACGTAGGTCTGAAGTGAACTACTCACGAGTCATTGGAGGGGCGAGGATGATGATGAAGAAGCCCTCCAACTCCAAAGTCCCCTCCGGGAGGGCACCGGGAAGGGTCTCCAAATGAGATCTCGTGGAAACGGAAGCTTGCGGCGGTGGAAAAGTATTTTCGTGGATCCCTTGATTTTTTTCCCTATATTTTAGGGAATATATAGGCGAAGGATCTAGGTCAGGGGGGCGCCAGGGAGGCCACAAGCCTGCCCACCGCCGCCCCTGGTGGCGGAGAGGGGCTTGTGGGCTCCCTGTAGCCCTCGTGGCTTGGCCCACAAGCCCCCTGATCTTCTTCCGTTCGGGACAAAATCATTTCGGGGATTTTATTCTGTTTGGACTCTGTTCCAAAATCAGATATGAAAAGAGCCAAAAACACAGAAAAAAACAGGAACTGGCACTTGGCACTGAATTAATAAGTTAGTCCCAAAAAAGATATAGAAGATACATAAAACATCCAAAGATGACAAGATAACAACGTGAAACCATCAAAAATTATAGATACGTTTGAGACGTATCAAGCATCCCCAAGCTTAAGTCCTGCTCGTCCTCGAGTAGGGAAGTGATAAAGAATGAATTTTTGATGCTTTCATGCTACGTAGCATAGGTATCCTTTGTAATTCCTCTTATGTGACGTGAATGTTCAGATCTATTAGATTCAAAACAATAGTTTGCTATTGACGTGGAAACAATAATAATTCAAGCAAACTAGCAAGGTAATCATGAACTTTCAAAATAACAAGGCCAAAAGAAAGTTATCCCTACAAAAGCATATAGTCTGGCTATGCTCTATCATCATTGCACAACGAATTTAAATCATGCACAACCCCGGTATTGGCCAAGTAATTGTTTCACACCTTTACTTTCTCAAACCTTTTCAACTCTCACGCAATACATGAGCGTGAGTCATGGTTTTAGCACTATAGATGGTGTGGAGTGTGGTGGAGGTTGCAAGACAAAACAAGGAGAAGATGGTCACATTAGCTAGGCATATCAATGAGCTGTGGAGATGCTCATCAATAGATATCAATGTGAATGAGTAGGGATTGCCATACAAATGATGCACTAGAGCTAAGAGTATGTGAAAGCTCTTAAAGAAAACTAGTGGGTGTGCATCCAACTTGCTTGCTCACGAAGACCTAAGGCAATTTTTAGGAAGACTATCATTGGAATATACAAGCCAAGTTATATAATGAAAAATTCCCACTAGCTATATGGTGGTGACAAAACGAGAGACTCTCAATCATGAAGATCATGGTGCTTAATATGCACAAGTGTGGAAAAGTGGTAACATTGTCCCTTCTCTCTTTTTCTCTCATTTTTTTTGGTGGGCTCTTTGGCCTCTTTTTTTGGTGGGCTTATTTGGTATCTTTTATTTCCTCACATGGGACAATGCTCCATCAATGATGATCATCACACTTTCAACTCAAAACTCAGAGCAACGATGACTCTATATGGAATGCCTTCGGTAGTGTACCATGACAATGATCTAGCATGGCATAGACATTAATGGAAACATCATGCTAGCTATCTTATGATCATGCAATAGCAATGTTGACGTGATGGCACATGTCATGGTGGTAGTTGCATGGAAATATATCTCGGAATCACTTTGAAAAAGCCATAGTAGGTAGGTATGGTGGCTGTTTTGAGGGAGGCTAATGGTGGGTTTTGTGCACCGGCGAAAGTTGCACGGCACTAAGAAGATAGTGATGGTGGAAGGTGAAAGTGCATCTAAACCATGGACTCAAAATTAGTCATTAAGAACTCATATACTTGTTGCAAAAGTTTTATTAGTAATCAAAACAAAGCATTCAACGCATACTCCTAGGGGAAGGGTTGGTAGGTATAAACCATCGCGCGATCCCGACCGCCACACAAAGGATGACAATCAAAAGACTAATCATGCTCAGACTTCATCACATAGCGGTTCACCATACGTGCATGCTACCACTAGTAGAAAAAGGGCCTTTTGTCTCGGTTCGTAAGGGCCTTCTATCCCGGTTTTGGAACCGAGACAAAAAGGTCGTTACTAATGCCCTCGGCCTTTAGTCCCGGTTCTTACACCAACCGGGACAGATGGGCCTCCACGTGGCCGCTACGGCCAGGCCAGGCAGGGGGGGCCTTTAGTCCCGGCTGGTGACACCAACCGGGACCAAAAGGCATCCATGAGTCAGCACCTGGCTGAAGCTGAGTTTTTTTGAAAGGGGCTGGTTTAGGGGTTAATTTAGGTTGTTATATACACCAACCAAGGAGCATCCATGAGCAAGCAAAAAAAGAAATAATTTTATCTTTCATCAATGAGTATCCATGAGCATGCACAAAATTTCATCAGGCACACCACCATCATACTTAAAAGTGCAGTAGCAGTTGAACACTATCGTACTTAAAAGGTTTACACTATAAAGATTAAAGCTCCATCAGGTTCTTAAGATTTTCACTCCTGCTTCTTCACCTTCTCCTTCATCATCCTGATGCGCTTAGAGCGGCGAAGCCCCAGGCCAGGTTGTGGGATGTACTCCTCTACCAGAATTGGCATGGCCCTGTCGCCCAGCTGTGGGATCACCATCGCGAGGCCATCGTCGCTGCTACTTTTCCTGTAGCCAGAGTCGCTGCTACCTTTCTATAGCCAGAGTCGCTGCTGCCGTAGACATAGCACCTGTCGTAGTACTCGCTGCTCCTGCTCCCATTGCCTTGCCAAATGCAAAGAAGTTTTTTTTAAAATGGGTGTGAGACATAGCCTAATGGATAGGAAGAAGAGACAGAGCGTACTGGCATCGTCGTCGTCCTGGTAGCGCCTCCGACACATAGTCGTGTCGAACACCTTCACGGCGAACGTGGTGTTGTCGTCGTACCTGAAGACAAGGAAGTACCCATGCCGCAAGTCGTAGGCACGGACGAACTACTTCCATCCACGATCTAGGTACATGCTTCCATCGGTGTCGAACACCACCTCCACGTCCCACTGCTTGCGAAGCCCGTTGTCGGCCTATCTCAGCTTCATGTTCTGTGGCCAATGACCGTCCAACATCTTCACAAAATTGCCCGGCAGCACCTGCCTGCTGGAGGATTTCTCAAGTATAATCGTGAAGAACTCCATCTCTGAAAAGCACCAGAAGAGACCAATTACTACCCTTTACAACATTGTCAGTACTCGCTGCTCCTGCTCCCATTGCCTTGCCAAATGCAAAAAAGTTTTTTTTAAAACGGGTGTGAGACATAGCCTAATGGAGAGGAAGAAGAGACAGAGCATACTGGCATCGTCGTCGTCCTGGTAGCGCCTCCGACACATAGTCGTGTCGAACACCTTCACGGCGAACGTGGTGTTGCCGTCGTACCTGAAGACAAGGAAGTACCCCTGCCGCAGGTCGTAGGCACGGACGAACTGCTTCCAACCACGATCTAGGTACATGCTTCCATCGGTGTCGAACACCACCTCCACGTCCCACAGCTTGCGAAGCCCGTTGCCGGCCTGCCTCAGCTTCATGTTCTGTGGCCGATGGCCGTCCAACATCTTCACAAAATTGTCCAGCAGCACCTGCCTGTTGGAGGATTGCTCAAGTATAATCGTGAAGAACTCCATCTCTAAAAAGCACCTGAAGAGACCAATTACTACCCTTTACAACATTGTCATACAACATTTACAGCAATATGATCATCACTATTAGGTAGGACTTTTCTGCATAGTGCTCTCCACTTTTAGCATCCAAAGTAGGAGTACTTTTCCAATTTGAGCATTCAATAAGCAAAACTGAATCGTAAAATAAAGTAGTATTCAATTTAGCATGCATTCAATTATAAGCAAAACTACATCATCTCTTGTCATACATATAGCATCATTAATACAGCTAGAACCATAGCGCCCGACCGGTATCGTCGCGGGCGGTGGACACCCAAAGAGAAGGAACTATCACAGGATCATAGCTCCAGTGAGATCCCTGAAGAACCTGCCAGGTATTGTCGAACCTGCCCTCCAACGCAACCATGTAGCGACGGACGTGCTCGTCCTCCTCTCTGACATGGTGACGTACCACCTCCGCGGTGTCCGGAAGCCTCGGCACCGTCACTGGCCCACGCGACCGCCACCAAACAAGGATCGGGTCAACAACGGGCTGGCTCCTCACCAACCTACGCCCCCCGAAAGGTAGCACCTCCCAATACCAGCCGGGCGGAGCCCAGTCCCGAACACGGCCCCTCTGATCAAGCAGGTGTCGTCCTCCGCCGAGTCGACGACAAGGATGCGGGATAGGCATCGTAAAATGAACTAAAAAATAAACTAGTTCTATTAATTTTCTTGCTAAAAATAAACTACTTCTAATATCAGTGTGCTTCTAAAAATAAATAACAAATTACCACATCACCACATCACAGTATTTAGAAAGAGTGCTTGTTGACTATATGAGACAATTATGGTCCTATAGGCCATGGATTTTTCATGCTCTTTGCAAGTCAAGGATAAGACAATGATCTTGGTTATAGAAACAATAAAGTATAGGTATTGGTGAAGCTTCTAAAAATTGGACCATGGTCCTATAGGCCATGGATTTTTCATGCTCTTTGCAAGTCAAGGATAAGACAATGATCTTGGTTATAAAAACAATAAAGTATAGGTATTGGTGAAGCTTCTAAAAACTGGACCGTAAACATGCATTTAGAATTTGTGCTCATAGCCACAGGCTTTGCTTTATCTAGAGGAATGTACAGTCTATAGTTGCACAATTTTCCTATACATACACAATATGAACATATACATAAATTGACAAAGAAAATACTATGAACAAAAAAATCATTAAAATTCTATGAACAAAATTACAACAGAAAAAAAATCATAAAAATTCTATGAACAGAAAAAATCATAAAAAATTGACATATTCGATCTTTGCATATATATGAACATACAAACATGCATATTCAACAATAATATCACCAAAAAATCTTTCAACAGAAAAAAAATCTTTGCTCACGGCGACGGCGACGGCGACGGCGAGGTGCGGCGCGGGGCGGGGCGGCGCGACAACGGTCGACGGTGAGGTGCGGCGCGGGCCGGGGCGGGGCGGCGACGTGCACGGGCCGGCGGCGTCGCGGGGCACGGGGCATGGGGCGGGGGGCCGCGACAGCGTCGGGGCGGCGCGGGACGGCGTCGGGGCGGCGCGGGGCAACTACGACGACGACGAGGCGAAGAAGGACGGGCAGCCTGGCGGCGTCGGGCGGCGGGGAAGTACGAACTGAACCAAATTTTCATGAGTGCTGCTTATATAGGCAGAGCATTGGTCCCGGTTCATGGCACCAACCGGGACCAAAGGCCTCTTTTCAGCAACCCAAAGGGCGGGAAACAAAGACCTTTGGTCCCGGTTGGTGGCACCAACCGGGACCAAAGGTCTCTGTTTCCCGCCCTTTGGGCTGCTGAAAAGAGGCCTTTGGTCACGGTTGGTGGCACCAACCGGTACCAATGCAACCAACCGGGACCAAAGGGCGTGTGCTGGCACGGTGCGGTGCTATGTTTAGTCCCACCTCGCTAGCCGAGAGGGGCTCGGAGTGGTTTATAAGCCCTGTCGAACCAACCACTTTGAGCTCCTCTCTACTGTAGGCTTACGGGCCTAAAATCACTCTCTCTGCTTGTGGGCCTATTGGGCCTACTGCGGGCCTGCATCCTGGCCCTAGTAATGGGTTTCTAGTCGTATGCACGCCATGGTGGCCTTGTAGGTGGCACTTTTTTTAATTTTTTTCCTGTTTTTTTCTTTCTTTTTTGTTTCTAATTACTTATTTATTTTCTTTTATGATAATTCTTTTTGCTATTAAAGTTTGTAACAAAATTCTAATTACTTATTTATTTTCTTTTATGATAATTCTTTTTTGCTTTTAATTTTTTGAACAAAATTCTAATTACTTATTTATTTTATTTTATGATAATTATTTTTGCTATTAAAGTTTCTAACAAAATTCTATATAATTTTAGTTTCAATAATACTAGAGGTTTATAAAAGCTTTTTAGTTGATTCCTTTAGTACCAGTTCTAAGGCTGTTACAAAGGCATTTTATTTGGTACAGGTTTTAAGGCTCGGGCCCCATGAGCACCTTTTAGTACCGGTTCGTGGCATGAACCGGTAAAAGAGGTTTTTAGTTGATTCTTTCTGCAGCTGTTTTTTAGTCCCACCTCGCCAAGTGAGAGGCACTCGTAGCGGTTTATAAGCCCTGAGTGTAGAGACGATGAAGGGAGAAGCGCAGTGCTCACTTGCACGTTGGCCTGAAGCTAAGCAACGTGCAGGTGAGCATTGCGCCTCTCTTTTATTTTGGCATGGTATCATCATTTCATCCACATAGCATATGCAAGAAAGTTGAGAGGGTTACGGCAAAAACTGGATGCACTTCGTGTACAAAACGGACAATCTCTTTCGAAGTATCAGGATTTCATATGGAAACTTGTCTGTTACAACATGCATTTCAAATGAACTACAAAAAGGTTGAAAGTTGGCATGGTATCATCATAATAGTTGTGGAGAAAGTCTTCACTTTTTCTTCGCTTGTGTCCTTTCCTTATTGCGCCGTAACCATGGATAATCTTCATCATTTATCAGGATGCTTGGGTCAGCCTTGACTTTGAAGGGAGGAGTTTCATGAAACTTCTCATAATCTTCGGACATGTCTGTCTTGCCATCCACTCCCACGATGTCCCTTTTTCCTGATAGAACTATGTGGCGCTTTGGCTCATCGTATGACGTATTCGCTTCCTTATTTTTTCTTTTTCTCGGTTTTGTAGACATGTCCTTCACATAGATAACCTCTGCCACATCATTGGCTAGGACGAACGGTTCGTCAATGTACCCAAGATTGTTCAGATCCACTGTTGTCATTTCGTACTGTGGGTCTACCTGTACCCCGCCTCCTGACAGATTGACCCATTTGCACTTAAACAAAGGGACCTTAAAATCTACTCCATAGTCAAGTTCCCATATGTCCACTACGTAACCATAATATGTGTCATTTCTCCTCTCGGTGGCTACATCAAAGCGGACACCGCTGTTTTGGTTGGTTCTCTTTTGATCTTGGGCGATCGTGTAAAATGTATTCCCATTTATCTCGTATCCTTTCCAAATCGTAACAGTCGAAGATGGTCCCCTGGACAACGAGTACAGCTCATCACAAATAGTGTTTTCATCTCTGAGACGTGTTTCCAACCAACTGCTGAAAGTCCTGATGTGTTCACATGTAATCCAGTCGTCGCACTGCTCCGGGTGTTTGGAGCACATAATGTTCTTGTGTTCATCGACATAAGGGGTCACCAAGGTAGAGTTCTATAGAACTGTGCAGTGTGCTTGAGACCAAGAATATCCGTCCCTCCATATTATTGTCTCCCCTTCAAGCGTGCCTTTTCCAGTCAGTCTCCCCTCATACTGCGATTTAGGGAGACCTATCTTCTTAAGGTCAGGAATGAAGTCAACACAAAACCCAATGACATCCTCTGTTTGATGGCCCATGGAGATGCTTCCTTCTGGCCTAGCACGGTTACTGACATATTTCTTTAGGACTCCCATGAACCTCTCAAAGGGGTACATATTGTGTAGAAATACGGGACCCAGAATGACAATCTCGTCAACTAGATGAACTAGGGCGTGCGTCATGATATTGAAGAAGGATGGTGGGAACATCAGCTCGAAACTGACAAGACATTGCACCACATCACTCCTTAGCCTTGGTATGATTTCTGGATCAATCACCTTCTGAGAGATTCCATTGAGGAATGCACATAGCTTCACAATGGCTAATCGGACGTTTTCCGGTAGAAGCCCCCTCAATGCAACCGGAAGGAGTTGCGTCATAATCACATGGCAGTCATGAGACTTTAGGTTCTGAAACTTTTTCTCTGCCATATTTATTATTCCCTTTATATTCGACGAGAAGCCAGTCGGGACCTTCATACTAAGCAGGCATTCAAAGAAGATTTCCTTCTCTTCTTTGGTAAGAGCGTAGCTGGCAGGACCTTCATACTGCTTTGGAGTCATGCCGTCTTTTTCGTGCAAACGTTGCAAGTCCTCCCGTTCCTCAACTGTATCTTTTGTCTTCCCATACACGCCCAAGAAGCCTAGCAGGTTGACGCAAAGGTTATTTGCCATGTGCATCACGTCTATCGAAGAGCGGACCTCTAGGTCTTTCCAGTAGGGTAGGTCCCAAAATATAGATTTCTTCTTCCACATGGGTGTGTGTCCCCCAGCGTCACTCGGAACAGCTAGTCCGCCGGGACCCTTTCCAAAGATTACGTGTAAATCATTGACCATAGCAAGTATGTGATCACCGGTACGCATGGCGGGCTTCTTCCGGTGATCTGCCTCGCCTTTGAAATGCTTGCCTTTCTTTTGACATTGATTTCTGGTCGGAAGAAATCGACGATGGCCGAGGTACACATTCTTCCCGCAGCTTCCGAGGTATATAATTTCAATGTCAGCTAAGCAGTGCGTGCATGCGTGGTATCCCTTGTTTGTCTGTCCTGAAAGGTTACTGAAAGCGGGCCAATCATTGATGGTTACAAACAGCAACGTGTGCTGGTTAAATTCCTCCTGTTTGTGCTCATCCCACACACGTACACCGTTTCCATTCCACAGCTATAAAAGTTCTTCAACTAATGGCCTTAGGTACACATAAATGTCGTTGTCGGGTTGCTTAGGGCCTTGGATGAGAACTGACATCATAATGAACTTCCGCTTCATGCACATCCAAGGAGGAAGGTTATACATACATAGAGTCACGGGCCAGGTGTTGTGATTGCTGCTCTGCTCCCCGAAAGGATTAATGCCATCCATGCTTAAACCAAACCATACATTCCTTGGGTCACGTGCAAACTCAGCCGAGTACTCGCTCTCGATTTTTCTCCACTGCGACCCGTCAGCGGGTGCTCTCAACTTCCCATCTTTCTTACGGTCCTCACTGTGCCATCGCATCAACTTGGCATGCTCTTTGTTTCTGAACAGTCGTTTCAACCGTGGTATTATAGGAGCATACCACATCACCTTCGCAGGAACTCTCTTCCTGCGGGGCTCGCTGTCAACATCACCAGGGTCATCTCGTCTGATCTTATACCGCAATGCACCGCATACCAGGCATGCGTTCAAATCCTCGTACGCACCGCGATAGAGGATGCAGTCATTAGGGCATGCATGTATCTTCTGCACCTCCAATCCTAGAGAGCATACGAACTTCTTTGTTGCGTACGTACTGTCAGGCAATTCATTATCCTTTGGAAGCTTCTTCTTCAATATTTTCAGTAGCTTCTCAAATCCTTTGTCAAGCACAGCATTCTCTGCCTTCCACTACAGCAATTCCAGTACGGTACCCAGCTTTGTGTTGCCATCTTCACAATTGGGGTACAACTTTTTTTTGTGATCCTCTAACATGCGATCGAACTTCAGCTTCTCCTTTTGACTTTCGCATTGCGTCCTTGCATCGACAATGACCCGGCGGAGATCATCATCGGGCACATCGTCTGGTTTCTCTTGATCTTCAGCAGCTTCCCCCGTTGCAGCATCATCGGGCACATCGTCTGGTTCCTCTTGATCTTCAGCGGCTCCCCCCGTTGCAGCATCACCGTATTCAGGGGGCACATAGTTGTCATCGCCCTCTTCTTCTTTGCCGTCTTCCATCATAACCCCTATTTCTCCGTGCCTCGTCCAAACATTATAGTGTGGCATGAAACCCTTGTAAAGCAGGTGGGTGTGAAGGATTTTCCGGTCAGGGTAAGAGTTTGTATTCCCACATTTACTGCATGGACAACACATAAAACCATTCTGCTTGTTTGCCTCAGCCACTTCGAGAAAAATATGCACGCCCTTAATGTACTCGGAGGTGTGTCTGTCACCATACATCCATTGCCGGTTCATCTGCGTGGATTACATATAATTATGTGTGTCAAAATTAAGAAAATCAAACAAATATCTATCTAAAGTAAGAAAATTAGACAAGTATCATAAAGAAGATAAGAACAAGAGGCTCACCACGGTGGTGCCCACGACGAGATCGGCGCGGGCGATCAACGGCGGTGAAAACGGGGACGGGGCGTGATGGACCCCTAAATCTAGACAAATCTCGAAAAAAATGGAGCTCCTAGGTCGAGCTTCGAGAGGAGAAAGCTTAACTAGTGTGGCTCGGGCATTTCATCGAACACCTCATGTGCATAGGAGGTGAACACCTCATGTGCATAGGAGGTGAACTAGAAACCTCGCCGGATTGAAAAAATAGAGCACTATGGAGTGCTCTGCCGCGGCGGTGGGTATATATAGGCAAGTTATTTGTCCCGATTCATGGCATCAACCGGGACCAATGGTTGTGGGCCAGCAGCGAGGACCATTGGTCCCGGTTCATGGCTCGAACCGGGACAAATGGTTCTACACGAACTGGGACCAATGCCCACGAGGCCCCGGCCGCCCCCCTGGGCTCACGAACCGGGTCTAATACCCCCCATTGGTCCCGGTTCTTGAAGAACCGGGACTAATGGGCTGGCCAGGGCCAAACGATAGCCCTGTTTTCTACTAGTGTACGGGAATCACTAACTTCAACACAAGTATTTCTAGATCCATAACACATTACTAGCATGACTTCAATATTACCATAACCACAACTCAAAACTAATTGAGATAAATCAAACTTCTCTAACTATTCAATGCACATGAAGGTGGAAGTTTTCGTATCCCTTTGGATAACTACCCCTTTTGAGACTACTTTCAAAGCATAGATCAACTACCAAGCCACGCACCGCTGCGCTCTACTTGATACGTCTCTTCTTTGGTTGTTTTATGTACCTTTTATATCTTTTTTGGGACTAACTTATTAATTCAGTGCCAAGTGTCTGTTCCTGTTTTTTCCGTGTTTTTGACTCTTTTCATATCTGATTTTGGAACGGAGTCCAAACGGAAGAAAAACCCCAAAATGATTTTTTTTCCCGGATGGAAGAAGACCAGGGGGCTTTTGGGCCAAGCCAGGTGGGCTCCAGGGAGCCCAAAAGCCCCCACTCCGCCACCAGGGGGAGGCGGCGGTGGGCAGGCTTGTGGCCTCCCTGGCCGCCCCCTGACCTAGGTCTTTGGCCTATAAATTCCCAAATATTCCACAAAAAATCAGGGGAGCCTCGAAAATACTTTTGCGCTGCCCCAAGCTTCCGTTTCCGCGAGATCTCATCTGGAGACCCTTCCCGGCGCCCTGCCGGAGGGGACTTTGGAGTTGGAGGGCTTCTTCATCATCATCATCGCCCGTCCAATGACTCGTGAGTAGTTCACTTCAGACCTACGGGTCCGTAGTTAGTAGCTAGATGGCTTCTTCTTTCTCTTGGATTTTCAATACAAAGTTCTCCATGATCTTGATGGAGATCTACCCGATGTAATCTTCTTTGGCCGTGTCTTTGTCGAGATCCGATGAATTGTGGATTTGTGATCAGATTATCTATGATATATATTTGAGTCTTGGCTGATTTCTTATATGCATGATTTGATATCCTTGTAAGTCTCTCCGAGTCTTGGGTTTTGTTTGGCCAACTAGATCTATGATTCTTGCAATGGGAGAAGTGCTTGGTTTTGGGTTCTACCATGTGGTGACCTTTCCCAGTGACAGAAGGGGCAGCAAGGCACACATCAAATAGTTGCCATCAAGGGTAAAAAGATGGGGGTTTTATAATTGGTTTAAGATTATCCCTCTACATCATGTCATCTTGCTTAAGGCGTTACTCTGTTCTTATGGACTTAATACACTAGATGCCTGTTGGATAGCGGTCGACGTGTGGAGTAATAGTAGTAGATGCAGAAAGTATCGGTCTACTTGTTTTGGACGTGATGCCTATAGATATAATCATTGCATAGATATCGTCACGACTTTACGCGGTTCTATCAATTGCTCGACAGTAATTTGTTCACCCGTCGTCTACTTGCTTTCATGAGAGAAGCCACTAGTAAACACTACGGCCCCCGGGTCTATTCACATCCATCGTTTACACCTCCGCTTTTACTTTGCTTTGTTACTTTGTTTCTTTCAGTTCTCACTTGGCAAACAATCTATAAGGGATTGACAACCCCTTCATAGCGTTGGGAGCAAGCTTTTGTGTTTGTGCAAGATCTTGAGATAGTCCTCCGCCGGATTGATACCTTGGTTCTCAAACTGAGGGAAATACTTACCACCACTGTGCTAAATCACCCTTTCCGCTTTGAGGGAACACCAACGCAAGGTTCCAAGGCCACGGGGGAAATCCTTTGCATACTTGCCTAGGAAGTCCCTTAAGGCGTAGCCACAGCTGAAGGATTCCTGGTGCCGTCGACGCGACTATTTCTGGCGCCGTTGCAAGGGATAGACAGCAGACATCAGTACTCGAGAAGTCGCAAAGTTTGCTGTTTTCAGCCATGATGACTTCAACAAACAAACAAGCAGACAAGCAAGCAAGAAAACCGGCAAAGGAAAACGGCAAAGGCAAAAGAAAACGGCAAAGGAAAAAATGCAAATGAAAACGGCAAATGTGAAGTGGGGGAGAGGAAAACGAGAGGCAACTGGCAAAAAAGTAAATGCAAGAGATGAGTTTGTGAGACCTACTTGGATAGATCTCTCCTTCCCCGGCAACGGCGCCAGAAATGCTTCTGCTACTCCAACAAAAGACCTTCCAACGGCGCCAGAAATAGGTGTGTTGTCGGCACCAGGAATCCTTCTGCTACGGCTACGCCTTAAGGGACTTCCTAGGAAAATATGCAAAGGATTTCCCCCATGGCCTTGGGGCCTTGCGTTGGTGTTCCCTCAAAGCGCAAAGGGTGATGTAGCGCAGCGGTGGTAAGTATTTCCCTCAGTTTGAGAACCAAGGTAGCGATCTAGTGAAGGAGTATCACAAGAGCCTGCACAAACACAAAAACCTTGCTCCCAACGCTACCAAGGGGTTGTCAATCCCTTATAGATTGTTCGCCAAGTGAGAACTGAAAGCAACAAAGTAACAAAGCAAAGTAAAAGGGAAAGTGGAAACGATAGGTGTGAATAGACCCGGGGGCCATAGTGTTTACTAGTGGCTTCTCTCATGAAAGCAAGTAGACGGTGGGTGAAAAAATTACTATCGAGCAATTGATAGAACCGCGCAAAGTCGTGATGTCATCTATGGCAATAATTATATCTATAGGCATCATGTCCAAAACAAGTAGACTGATACTTTCTACATCAACTACTATTACTCCACACGTCGACCGCTATCGAGCATCCATCTAGTGTATTAAGTCCAAAAGAACAGAGTAACACCTTAAGCAAGATGACATGATGTAGATGGACAATCTCATATCGACGACAGAGCAAACCTTGTTACCCTTGATGGAAACTACACGATGTGTGCCTTGCTGCCCCTACTGTCACTGGGAAAGGTCACCACGCGGTAAGAACCCAAAACCAAGCACTTCTCCCATTGCAAGAATCATAGATCTAGTTGGCCAAACAAAACCAAAGACTCGGAGAGACTTACAAGGATATGAAATCATGCATATAAGAAATCAGTAAAGACTCAAATATATATCATAGATAATCTGATCACAAATCCACAATTCATCGGATCTCGACAAACACACTGCCAAAGAAGATTACATCGGATAGATCTCCATGAAGATCATGGAGAACTTTGTATTGAAGATCCAAGAGAGAGAAGAAGCCATCTAGATACTAACTACGGACCCGTAGGTCTGAAGTGAACTACTCACGAGTCATTGCAGGGCGATGATGTTGATGTAGAAGCCCTCCAACTCCAAAGTCCCCTCCGGCAGGGCACCGGGAAGGGTATCCAGATGAGATCTCGCAGAAACGGAAGCTTGCGGCGGCGGAAAAGTATTTTCGTGGATCCCTTGATTTTTTCTGTATTTTAGGGAATATATAGGCGAAGGATCTAGGTCAGGGGGGTGCCAGGGAGGCCACAAGCCTCCCCACCACCGCCCCCTGGTGGCGGAGAGGGGGCTTGTGGTCTCCCTGTAGCCCTCCTGGCTTGGCCCACAAGCCCCCTGATCTTCTTCCGTTCGGGAAAAAATCATTTCGGGGATTTTATTCTGTTTGGACTCCACTCCAAAATCAGATCTGAAAAGAGCCAAAAACACAGAAAAAACAGGAACTGGCACTTGGCACCGAATTAATAAGTTAGTCCCAAAAAAGATATAAAAGGTACATAAAACATCCAAAGATGACAAGATAACAGCATGAAACCATCAAAAATTATAGATACGTCTGAGACGTATCAAAGGGCATGGAGCACTTTCCTAGAAATAAAATAAGATTGCCTTATGAATCCATGATGAGCGCCACTTATGGTTTGAGCACCAAAGATGACAATACGTGATTCTATCGCTTTTATGCCTAGCTAAGGGCGTTAAACAATAGCGCTTGTTGGGAGGAAACCCAATGAACTTATATTTTTCTTTCTTTTTTGTAGCGTACACACCATCATAATTCTGTTGTGATTGTATTTTTTGTGTTTATTTTTGTGTTTGAGCCAAGCAAAACCGTTATGACTAGTCTTGGTAATGGTTGTTTGATCCTGCTGGAAAAAGACAGAAACTTTTCGCTCACGAGATGATTTTTCATTTTTATTCAGAAAGAGTTTTTGAGTTGATTCTTTTTGCTGCTGGTTGATATGCCTTTTTCCCAGGCATTCGTAATTTTTGCACAATTCTTTAGGTACCAGAAGTATAGAAAGTATACAGATTGCTACAGACTGGTCTGTTTTTGACAGATTCTGTTTTTGTTGAGTTGGTTGCTTGTTTTGATGAAACTATGGATAGTATCGGGGGGTACTAGCCATGGAAAATGGAGAATATAGTAGCCCAACACCAATACAAATAGAAATCAAGATTGCTACAGTACCAAAGAGGTGGTAGTTTGTTTTCTTGTGCTAATGATATCATGAGTTTCTGTTTAAGTTTTGTGTTGTGAAGTTTTCAAGTTTTGGGTGATGTTCTCATGGACAAAGAGATAAGGAGTGGAAAGAGATCAAACTTGGGGATGCCCAAGGCATCCCAAGCCAAATTCAAGGACACCAAAAAGCCTAAGCTTGGGGATGCCCCGGGAAGGCATCCCCTCTTGCGTCTTCAATCCATCGGTAACATTACTTCGAGCTATATTTTAGTTCACCACATGATATGTGTTTTGCTTAGAGCGTCTTGTATCGTAGGAGTCTTTTCTTTTTGTTGTGTCACAATCATCCTTGCTGCACACCTTTTTGAGAGAGAGAGAGAGAGAGAGAGATATGCACTCATCGTGATTTTGCTAGAATGCTCATAGTGCTTCACTTATATCTTTTGAGCTAGAGAATTTTGCTCTATGTGCTTCACTTATATCTTTTAGAGCACGGCGGTGCGTGACTTGGTAGTTGGATTATGCTATGAAAGTAGTCCCAAAGGTGATAGGTACCCAAAGAGGATACAAAAACCTCCATCTTGATGTGCATTGAGTAGAAAGAGAAGTTTTGATTCCTCTCAATTAGTTTTGAGACGTGGATTTGGTAATACTAAAAGTTATGTTAGTAGGGTGTTGTGAATCTAGAAATACTTGTGTTGAAGTTAGTGATTCCCGTAGCATGCACGTATGGTGAACCGCTATGTTAGGAAGTCGGAGCATAATTGATCTATTGATTGTCATCCTTTGTGTTGAGGTCGGGATTGCGCGACGGTTAACACCTACCAACCCTTCCCCTAGGAGTATGCGTTTAGCACTTTGTTTTGATTACTAATAAAAACTTTCACAACAAGTATGTGAGTTCTTCATGACTAATATGAGTCCATGGTATATATGCACTTTCACCTTCCACCATTACTAGCATCTCTAGTGCCGTGCAATTCTCGCCGGTACACAAACCCACCATATGCCTTCCTCAAAACAGCCACCATACCTACCTACTATGGCATTTTCATAGCCATTCCGAGATATGTTGCCATACAACACCCACCGTTCCGTCTCATGACTTGTGTCGTCACTCTCATATTGCCATTGCATGATCGGAAGATAGCTAGCAAGATGTTTCCACGTCATACGCCAAGCTAGATCGTTGCACATCCCGGTACACTGTCGGAGGCATTTCCTATAGAGTCATTTATAAGCTTTGAGCTGTGAGTAAATAAAAGTGTGATGATCATCATTATTAGAGCATTGTCCCATGTGAGGAAAAAAAAGAGAGGCCAAAGTGCCCAAATAAAAAAAAGAAGGGAGAAAAGAAAAATAAACAGGCCAAGAGCCCAAAAAAAGAGAGAGAGAAAAAAAAGAGAAGGGACAATGCTACTATCTTTTTCCACACTTGTGCTTCATAATAGCACCATGTTCTTCATGATTGAGAGCTTCTTGCTATGTCACTACCATATGCTAGTGGGAATCTTTATTATATAACTTGGCTTGTATATTCCAATGATGGGCTTCCTCAAAATTGCCCTAGGTCTTCGTGAGCAAGCAAGTTGGATGCACACCCACTAGTTCTCCTTTTGAGCTTTCACATACTTATAGCTCTAGTGCATCCCTTGTATGGAAATCCCTACTCCTTCACATTGATATCTATTAATGGGCATCTCCATAGCCCTTTGATACGCCGAGTCAATGTGACCATCTCCTTCTTTTTTGTCTCACAACCACCACCACACTCTATTCCACCTATAGTGATATATCCATGGCTCACGCTCATCTATTGCGTGATAGTTATAAAAAGTTTGAGGAAGTAAGAGTGCGAAAACAATTACTTGGCCAATACCGGGGTTGTGCATGATTTACATTAGTTGTGTGAGGATGACGGAGCATAGCCATACTATATGATTTTGTAGGGATAACTTTCTTTGGCCTTGTTATTTTGAAAGTTCATGATTACCTTGCTAGTTTGCTTGAAGTATTATTGTTTTCATGTCAATAGAAAACTACTATTTTGAATCTTACGGATCTGAACATTCATGTCACGTGAAAGAAGTTGCAAAGGACAACTATGCTAGGTGGCATTCCACATCAAAAATTCATTCTTTATCACTTACCTACTCGAGGACGAGCAGGAGTTAAGCTTGGGGATGCTTGACACGTCTCCAACGTATCTATAATTTTGGATGGTTTCATGCTATTATCTTGTCAAACTATGGATGTTTTGCATGCCTTTTATATTTTTTTTGGGACTAACTTAGTAACTCAGTGCCAAGTGCGAGTTCCTGTTTTTTCCATGTTTTTGACCCCTTTCAGAGGAGGATTTTGAACGGAGTTCAAACGGAATGAAACTGTCAAAAATATTTTTTCCAAAACAGAAAAAGATTGGGAAGCTGGAGAATCAGGGTAGGGGGCCTGCAGGGACCCCACAAGCCCTCATGGCGTAGCCAGGGGGGCCCGCACCTCCCTGGTTTGTGGGCTCCCTGGGCCACCTCTGCCCTAGGTTTTGCGCCTATATATTCCCTAAAATCCCAAAAAAAACCAGGAGATCATCGAAAGTACTTTTCCGCCACCGCAAGCTTCTGTCTCCGCAAGATCCCATCTGGGGCACGTTCTGGTACCATGTCGGAGGGAGGATTCGGACACGGAGGGCTTCTTCATCAACACCATGACCTCTCCGATGATGCGTGAGTAGTTCACCATAGACCTACGGGTCCATAGCTAGTAGCTAGATGGCTTCTTCTCTCTCTTGGATCTTCAATACAAAGTTCTCCATGATCTTCATGGAGATCTATCTGATGTAATCTTCTTTTGCGGTGTGTTTGTCGAGATCCGATGAATTGTGGATTTATGATCAGATTATCTATGAATCTTATTTGAGTTTCTTCTGATCTCTCTTATGCATGATTTGATATCCTTGTAATTCTCTTCGAGTTGTGGGTTTCGTTTGGCCAACTAGATCTATGATTCTTGCAATGGGAGAAGTGCTTGGTTTTGGGTTCATACCGTGCGGTGACCTCACCTAGTGACAGAAGGGGTAGCGAGGCACGCATCATGTTGTTGCCATCAAGGGTAAAAAGATGGGGTTTCATCATTTGTTTGAGATTATCCCTCTACATCATGTCATCTTGCTTAAAGCGTTACTCTGTTCGTCATGAACTCAATACACTAGATGCATGCTGGATAGCAGTCGATGTGTGGAGTAATAGTAGTAGATGCAGAAAGTATCGGTCTACTTGTCTTGGACGTGATGTCTATATGTATGATCATTGCCTTATATATCATCATGACTTTGCGCGGTTCTATCAATTGCTCGACAGTAATTTGTTCACCCACCGTATTGTTTGCTATCTTGAGAGAAGCCTCTAGTGAACACTATGGCCCCCGGGTCTACTCCACACCATATTTTCAGCCTTACACTTTTTCTTCGTTGCACTTTCCGCCTTCAGACCTCACTTTGCAATCAATCTTGAAGGGATTGAAAACCCCTTTATAGCGTTAGGTGCAAGCTCTTTGTGTTTGTGCAGGTACTCTGGACTTGACGAGATTCTCCTACTGGATTGATACCTTGGTTCTCAAACTGAGGGAAATACTTACTGCTCCTGTGCTGCATCACCCTTTCCTCTTCAAGGGAAGAACCAACGCAAGCTCAAGAGACGACAGAAGGATCTCTGGCACCGTTGCCAGGGAAGGACTTTTGTTGCCGTAGAAGGCTCCGCTCGAGCTCCGCGGAAATCTGATCTACAAGAAGAACTATGTGGTATAGGTTTGAGTTGCACATGGCAAAGTTGTGTCTCAAAAGCCCTAAAACCACCAGTATATATAGGAGGAGGGGAGGGGATAGCCTTGGGGCTCAAGGGAGCCCCAAGGGCACCGGCCGATTGGGAGGAGGTGGACTCCCACCCCAATTCGGTTTGGGAGAAGGAGTCCACTCCTTCCTTCCCACCTCCCTCTTTCCCTTTTTTCCTTTGGTATTTTCCCCTTGTGGCGCCATAGCCCTATGTGGCTGGCCTCACCAGCCCACTAAGGGCTGGTGCGCCACCCTAGGGTCACTCGGCTCATTCCCGGGTGGGTGGGCCCCTCCCGGTGAATACCCGGAACCCATTCGTCACTCCCGGTACACTACCGGTAATGCGCGTTAACTTTCTGGTGACCAAATGAAACCATACTATATATCAATCTTCGTTTCCGGACCATTCCGGAAACCCTCGTGACGTCCATGATCTCATCTGGGACTCCGAACAACCTTCGGTCACCAACACATATAACTCAACTATACTAAAACATCATCGAACCTTAAGTGTGCAGACCCTGTGGGTTCGAGAACTATGTAGACATGACTCGAGATACTCCTCGGTCAATATCCAATAGCGGGACCCAGATGTCCATATTGGATCCTACATATTCTACGAAGATCTTATCGGTTGAACCTCTATGCCAAGGATTCATATAATCTCGTATATCATTCCCTTTGTCCTTCGGTATGTGACTTGCCCGAGATTTGATTGTGGGTATCCGTATACCTATTTTAATCTCTTCACCGGCAAGTCTCTTTACTCGTTTTTTACAAGATCCTGTGACTCACACTTGAGTTACATTGCTTGCAAGGCTTTTATGTGATGTTGTATTACCGAGTGGGCCCCGAGATACCTCTCCGTCACACGGAGTGACAAATCCCAGTCTTGATCCATGCTAACTCAACAGACACCTTCGGAGATACCTGTAGTGCACCTTTATAGTCACCCAGTTACGTTGTGACGTTTGATACACACAAGGTATTCCTCCGATGTCAGTGAGTTACATGATCTCATGGTCATAGGAATGAATACTTGACATGCAGAAAACAATAACAACAAAATGACACGATCACATGCTACGTTTATAGTTTGGGTCTAGTCCATCACATGATTCTCCTAATGATGTGATCCAGTTACCAAGTGACAACACTTACATATGGTCAGAAAACCTTAACCATCCTTGATCAACTGGCTAGCCAACTAGAGGCTTGCTAGGGACATTGTTTTGTCTATATATCCACACATGTATCTATGCTTTCATTCAATACAATTATAGCCTGGATAATAGATTATCTTGAAACAAGAAATATAATAATAACTTATTTTATCATTGCCTCTAGGGCATATTTCCAACAGCACACGCGGCAGCCGGGCGTGGGGAGCCGGCCAGCAGGCAGGGCCGGACAGGCGGTGCTGCGAGCGGAGAGGCGGTCGGCATGGAGGTGCGGCCTCCTGGGAGCAAGGGCGGCTGGGGCAAGAGCCGGTCGGACGGAGGTGGTAGACGGAGCGTAGCTATGGGGATGCTCGCGCGGGGGCTAAGGCGGCCGGTAGCGAGCTCGCGGGAGGGAGCCGGTCGCGCGGTGCACGCTCCGATGCGCAGCAGGCAGGTGGCGAGGCGCAGCCGGCGGGATTTGGCGAGGCACGACACTGGCATGTGGCTGGAGCGGAGAGGCCCTGGGAGCACAGCCGGGGCGCATCACAGTGGGCAGGGCTGGTGCAGGCGAGAGCCAGGCTGGTGCGGGGCTGGTGGAGGTGGCGAACACGGGCGGAGCTCGAGTGGGAGGCGACGCGTGGGTCGACGATGTGGTCGAGCCAGACCGCAGGGTGCCACCGGCTGTGCGGACGCACGGACGGAGCGTCACCGGCGTGGGAGACGCGCGGTCACGAAGGAGACAAGCTAGCTAGCTAAGCTTGCACGTATGTAGCCGAATCCATTAGCCTTTCTAGCTAGCTAGCTTGGCACGGGTGTAGCTGAATCCATCTGCCTTGCTAGCTAGCTTGGCACTCGTGGGAGCGTGCAGCCGCTACGTAGGCTGGCGGGCGCCGGAAGCGGTGCATTGGGCGATGCAGCAGCGGGAGAAATCCGCGCGATTTGGAGGGGAGCAGCTTGAAAAGCCCCAAATGAACGGACGGCCAGCCGTGCCGGACGTATCGCGCTGGGAGACTTAGGTAGAGGAGCGGCCGGTGCTCGAAGGTGTGCGGACGCACAGGTGCGTGGGTGCATGGAGAGGACGAAATAGACGAGGAACCGAGGTCGGAGCCGGGCGCGGTCAGGGGTGTGCTGATGTTGAGCGCCCGAGCAAAGCGTGGAGAGATGGTGGCGACGTCGTGGCGGTGGTGAAGAAGAGGGTCCCACCCAGAGCGCGGTTCCAGCAGCAGCATGCCCCACGGTGGGCACCAACTTTCGTGGTATTTTCGGGACAGATGCCAGGGGTGGCTTAGAGCGGTGAGAGAAAGGCCTTCGTGGAGATCCAGAACGGGTTGGGCAACAACACACAGTGATTTACCCAGGTTCGGGGCCCTCGTGTGGAGGTAACACCCCTACTCCTGCATATGTGGTGTATGTGAAGTATATGGTTGTACATGGTGCTCCTTGAGTTGTCTGGAGGAGGAAGAAGGAGGCTCAAAGCTCTCCTCATCTCCTGGAGAGTGGGGAATGAGAGAATGGGGGAACGAGGGAGAATCCTCCCCGTGTGCGTGTGTGTTTCTCTGCATGCCTCCTTCCCGTGGGCTGGCTCCCTGGGTCACCTTATAAAGGGGTGCCCAGAGGACAAAGGGTGGCCCACAGGGGCTAACTTTTACTGTTGGACATGATGGGTGAGGTGGGCCGCATGGCCTATCTTCACTGTTGGAGGTGACCGGTGCGTAGTGATACAGACTGGACTGCCGGGGCTCTGTGATGTAGGGTGCTACATCCTCCCATCGTGTCTGATGGGACGCTGCAACTATCCTCGCTGGGATCCACCCGGACAGGTTTCCAGTCGGGCAGTCTCCACCCGGACGGGTTCCAGTCGGACAGGTCTCCAACCGGACAGGCTCTAGTCGGACGGGTTCTAGTCGAACGGGTTCCATCCGGACAAGTTCCAGTCGGTAGGCTATAGTCGGAAGCCAGTAGGCTGCAGTCGGCAGCCAACAGCGAGTAGGCTCCAATAGGCAGGCTACAGCCGCCAGACGGGTCCCAGCCGAACGGGTTCCAGCCGGATGGGTTCCTGTCAGACTGGTTCCACCCGACAGGCTATAGTCGGTAGCCAGCAGCCGACAGGCTCCAGTCGGTAGCGAGCAGCTGACAGCAAACAGCCGGCAGCCAGTCGGATGGGTTCCAGCCGGACGGTCTTCTGTCTTTACTCCTTCGATTGTCTTTGTTGATTCGCGGGATATGACATATGAGGGCAATTCCCCCGATGTTTTTTGAAACGTTGAATCGTCTCCTTTAGCCTGCCTGGGGTTACCCCCCCGACACCATGTAAATCCCGTTATCCACACTACGAGAACATAACTTATATAGTTTTTATGGCATCTCGCAAGCTCCAACACTACTTTCAAGAGTGTTCGGTCAAGGTAGCATCCGAAGTACCACTAAATGATATAATCCACAACAAGGATTCCACGGGCTGCATAGCCGAATGGTCCATTATTCTCCTAGCTATTGAAATCGTGTACAAGCCACGTCGAGCTATTAAATTTTAGGTGTTGGCTGATTTTCTCGCCAAATGGACGAAGGCCGAACTCCCGAAAGAGTACAGTACATATTCCCGTTGGATTATGTTCTATGACGACCCTAAGACGCTTGTCGGACTAGGGGTTGGCGTCATTCTTACATCTGCCGCTGGTGAAAACATCTGATATGTGCTACATATTATGTACACTGATTCCAATAATGTGACCGGATACAAGGCTCTGTTGCATGGACTATGGATGACAACTTTGATGGGCGTACAAAAGCTAGAGGTACAGGGAGACTCTACCTCGCTATCTCCCAAATCAACGGCGAAATTGACGCCAAAAACCCGAAAATGGCGGATTATAGGAACGATGTCTTTAAGATATCAGCGCGGTTCAAAGACCTTGAATTCCACCATGTCTCAAGAGACAACAATCAGGATGGTGATGTTCTTGCTCGTATGGGCGCCAAACGTGAACATGTCCCTAAAAATACCTTTCTGGAATGGCAATTCAAGCCCTCCGTGGTATGGTAAGATGAACACAATGACACTGGAGTCAACGGAAAGGAACATGTCACCCTTCCTATAATCGAGCCAGATGAACAAATCATTGTCGGCTCAGTACTAGAGGAACCGCTTTCAGCTCACGAAATCAAGGCAGTATCGCGCCATGGACTGAGCCCTTTCCCGCCAATCTTCTTCGCCAAGAGCTCCCGCATGACCAAATAAAGGCAAGACGGATGGTTTGGCGATCCAAGGCCTACAAGGTTCACGAGGGGGGGCTATATAAGAAAAGTACTACCAGAGTCCTCTAGCGGTGCATATCCGAAGAAGAGGGTCAACAACTTTTGGTTGAAATACATGCACGCATGGGCGGTCACCATGCACAACTCGGACCCTCGTAAGCAAGGCTTTCCGGGCTAGCTTCTTTTGGCCGATGGCTGGCGCACACGATCACACACTTGTTCAACATTGTGTTGGGTATCAGTTTTTTGCAAATCAAACCACATGTCCGCAATGGCTCCTCGGACTATACCAATCACTTGGCCTTTTGCGGTCTAGGGGTTGGACATGGTCGGACCACTTAAAGGGGGTCCAAGAAAAAGAAATATTTACTCGTTATGGTCGATAAATTCACTAAGTGGACTGAAGCGAAGCCGATGACTTCTGCCTAGTCCAGACCGATTATTGATTTTATATCCAATGTTGTTCATCGGTATGGTGTCCCCCATAGTATAATAACAAACAATGGATCCAATTTCACGGCTCATGAAGTGAAGGATCGGTGCGCTAATTTGGGTATCAAGCTCAATTATGCCTCTGTGTACCACCCACAAACCAGTGGACGGGTTGAACGAGCCAATTGCCTCATCATGAGTGGAATCAAACCATGCTTGGTACAATCTTTCACCGAACCTGATTGCCATTGAGCAGAGGAGCTTGACTCCATATTGTGGGGCTTGCGCACTACCCAAAACCGATCAACGGGATACACACCTTTTTTATGGTATATGGGGCGGAAGCGGTCCTCCCCTACGATATCATCATGATGCACAGAGAGTGTGCATGTACGAGGGAAAAGAAGCCGAGCTAGATCGGCAGGACGACTTGGACGCACTAGAAGAAGAACGCGATATAGCTCTGGCACGTTCCACCTTTTATAATAGCAGGCTTGGTGCTACGAGAGCAGGGAAGTTCGGGCGAAAGCATATAATGTGGGTAAGCTTGTGGTATGCCTCCCAGAGAAGAAGAAGAATAAACTTGCAATTAAATGGGAGGGCCCTTTCATAATTGACAAAGTACTTGCACGAGGAGCGTATCATCCCCGCAACTCGTGAGATAATCATCTTGAACCAAATCCATGGAACGCAACTCGTCTTCAGCATTTCTATAGCTTGACTCGTGTCGTCACACTCAACTGGTTTTTCTTTTCACTTTCCAGTTTCTTATGTATATTCTTTTTTCTTAAGATTGGGCTATGTTCATCTAGACCGAACTATGTCCACGAAAATGTATTTTCCGGTAACACCTAGGGCTTCTTAGTAAAAGCTGATCAAAGTGCACTTGTGCATCTATTTTCGGCCTTTATGATGTATGTGTCCTTCCTATATTGTTTTAGAGCCATTATGTGCATGGATTTGACTTAAGATTTGCCCAAGATGGGTTGGCTTGCTCATGTGCTTATCCTCTACGTTCCCGATTGTTCGACTATAGGATAAAGGGAGCACCTCAACGATTGTTATGACCGGGTTATCCAGATACGTACCTCAGATGGGTCAAGCCAAAAGCTAGGGTTCTTAAGGAAATAATTGATCAGGCACCAAGGAAGTAAAAATAATTAGGTGATAATCATGTGGGGTTAAATTTGATCATCTACAAACCATGGATATTCGGTTATCATATATACTCTAGCGTAGCAAGCCAAAGAAAGGAACCCATAGAGGAACTATTTCCCTGGGAAGATGTTTCTTACGTTATAAAAGTAATATAACATATCTCCACAATCACGATCTCTCTGTTAGCACCATATTGCCAGATTGCCTGGTTCTCCAAACTATTTCCCTGTTATCACATGCTACATACTACGGAACACTCCTCGATTATTATCAAGGGAGGTAGAATCTGATGGCCAGTTAAGGCATCATTTACAAATCGGGTGGGGGACAATGTGATTTAGAGTACATGGTTACGTAAAATCACGCACTTGGGTGTTGATCTAGATTATCAATTATCGTGTCTACACGGTAGTCTTGTTGTGAGAGACGGTGACACGCATCACTTGATGGTAAACCAAGTGGAGAGGCACCTCGTGACCATGTGGCCCTATCGGCCCAAATTGAGCCAATTTCTCTAAGTCAAGTTTCGTGAACATGCTTTTCACCATTGCCCATGCCTCATGGGCACCTTCTTGGGAGGATGATGTTTTCCATAATTCAAGCCAGCGTTGATCCCCTTTAAAACGATTTGCCAGTCCGGCTATTGCTACCTCTTGAGCTTGCGTTGGCTTTTCCCTTGAAGAGGAAAGGGTGGTGCAACATAGTATCAGTAAGTATTTCCCTTAGTTCGAGAACCAAGGTATCAATCGAGTAGGAGTATCAAGGCAAGTCTCCAAAGTACCTGCGCAAAAACAACAAACTTGCACCCAACGCTACAAAGAGGTTGTCAATCCCTTCACGATTGATTGCAAGGTGAGATCTGAAGGTGGAAAGTGCAACAAAGTAAAAGTGTAGATCTGAAAATATGATGTGAAGTAGACCCCGGGGCCATAGTGTTCACTAGAGGATTCTCTCATGATAGCAGATATTACGGTGGGTGAACGAATTATTGTCGAGCAATTGATAGAACCACGCAAAGTCATGACGATATCTAAGGCAATGATCATACATATAGGCATCACGTCCGAGACAAGTAGACCGATACTTTCTGCACCTACTACTATTACTCCACACATCGACCGCTATCCAGCATGCATCTAGTGTATTGAGTTCATAACAAAAAGAGTAACGCCTTAAGCAAGATGACATGATGTAGATGGATAAATTCATGCAATAGATATAAACCCCATCTATTTACCCTTGATGGTAACAACATGATGCGTGCCTCTCTACCCCTTCTGTCATTGGGTGAGGTCACCGCACGGTATGAACCCAAAACCAAGCACTTCTCCCATTGCAAGAATTATAGATCAAGTTGGCCAAACCAAACCCACAACTCGAAGAGAATTACAAGGATACGAAATCATACATATAAGAGATCAGAGGAGACTCAAATAACGTTCCTAGATAATTTGATCATAAATCCACAATTCATCAGATCTTGACAAACACACCGCAAAAGAGGATTACATCGGATAGATTTCCATGAAGATCATGGAGAACTTTGTATTGAAGATCCAAGAGAGAGAAGAAGCCATCTAGCTACTAGCTATGGACCCGAAGGTCTGTGGTGAACTACCCACGCATCATCGGAGAGGCAATGGTGTTGATGAATAAGCCCTCCGTGTCCAAATCCCCCCTTCGACAGGGCACCAGAACGGTCCCCAGATGGGATCTTGCGGAGATAGATGCTTGCGGCGGCGGAAAAGTATTTTCGTGGCTCTCTCCCGTGGTTTCAGATGTTTAGGGAATTTATAGGCATAAAAGGTAGGGCAAAGGAGCCACGGGGGGGCCACAAGCCTGCTAGGCGCCCCCAGGCCGTGGCTAGGGGGCTTGTGGCCTCCCCCGAGACCCTTTGCCTTGGTTCTTGATACGTCTCAAACGTATCTATAAATTTTGATGGTTTCACGTTGTTATCTTGTCATCTTTGGATGTTTTATGTACCTTTTATATATTTTTTGGGACTAACTTATTAATTCAGTGCCAAGTGTCAGTTCCTGTTTTTTGTGTGTTTTTGACTCTTTTTCGATCTGATTTTGGAACGGAGTACAAACAGAATAAAAACCACGAAATGATTTTTCCCCGAACGGAAGAAGATGAGGGGGCCTCTGGGCCAAGCCAGGTGGGCTCCAAGGAGCCCACAAGCTCCCACTCCGCCACCACGGGGGAGGCGGCGGTATCAGGGCTTGTGGCCTCCCTGGCCGCCCCCTCACCTAGATCCTTGGCCTATATATTCCCAAAAATTCAGCAAAAAATCAGGGGAGCCTCGAAAATACTTTTCTGCCGCCGCAAGCTTCCGTTTCCGCGAGATCTCATCTGGAGACCCTTCCCGGCACCCTGGCGGAGGGGACTTTGGAGTTGGAGGGCTTATTCATCATCATCATCGCCCCTCCAATGACTCGTGAGTAGTTCACTTCAGACCTACGGGTCCGTAGTTAGTATTTAGATGGCTTCTTCTCTCTCTTGGATTTTCAATACAAAGTTCTCCATGATCTTCATGGAGATCTATCCGATGTAATCTTCTTTGGCGGTGTGTTTGTCGAGATCCGATGAATTGTGGATTTGTGATCAGATTATCTATGATATATATTTGAGTCTTTGCTGATTTCTTATATGCATGATTTGATATCCTTGTAAGTCTCTCCGAGTCTTGGGTTTTGTTTGTCCAACTAGATCTATGATTCTTGCAATGGGAGAAGTGCTTGGCTTTGGGTTCTACCATGTGGTGACCTTTCCCAGTGACAGTAGGGGCAGCAAGGCACACATTAAGTGGTTCCCATCAAGGGTAAAAAGATGGGGTTTTCATCATTGGTTTGAGATTATACCTCTACATCATGTCATCTTGCTTAAGGCGTTACTCTATTCTTATGGACTTAATACACTAGATGCATGCTGGATAGCGGTCGACGTGTGGAGTAATAGTAGTAGATGTAGAAAGTATCGGTCTACTTGTTTTGGACGTGATGCCTATAGATATAATCATTACCATAGATATCGTCATGACTTTGCGCGGTTCTATCAATTGCTCGACAGTAATTTGTTCACCCACCGTCTACTTGCTTTCATGAGAGAAGCCACTAGTAAACACTACGGCCCCCGGGTCTATTCACATCCATCGTTTACACCTCCGCTTTTACTTTGCTTTGTTACTTTGTTGCTTTCAGTTCTCACTTGGCAAACAATCTATAAGGGATTGACAACCCCTTCATAGCGTTGGGAGCAAGCTTTTTGTGTTTGTGCAGGCTCTTGTGATACTCCTCCACTGGATCGATACCTTGGTTCTCAAACTGAGGGAAATACTTACCACCGCTACGCTACATCACCTTTTCCGCTTCGAGGGAACACCAACGCAAGGCTCCAAGGCCACGGGGGAAATCCTTTGCATACTTGCCTAGGAAGTCCCTTAAGGTGTAGCCGCAACAGAAGGATCAAGTCAAGTATTCTCTCGTCAACGTGCCTATTTCTGGCGCCATTGGAAGGTCTTTTGTTGCAGTAGCGGTTCTCAAGCTCCCTGCGTATCTTCTGTTCCGGAAAAATCTTTCCGGATGTTTTATTCCGTTTGGACTCCGTTTGATATTCTCCTTTGAAAAATGTCAAAAACACCGAAAAACAGGAACTCGCACTTGGCACTGAGTTAATAGGTTAGTTCCAAAAAAAGATATAAAATGCATACAAAACATCCAAAGTTGACAAGATAATAGCATGGAACCAACAAAAATTATAGATACGTTGGAGACGTATCAGCCCTCCCTTCTCGGGGCTTCTCGGTCGGCCATAGTGCCTTGATCATGTTATTCGATGCCTTTCACCCTTGCTCATGCATGATGGATAATTTCTTGAGAAGGTTACCACCAAATGAGTTGGCTTCCTTTTTAGGACACCCAGTTAGGAGATCTATAAACAAAGGTGGTATATTAGTTAGTTCAGGATTGTATATACAGAACTATAAGTTTGGAGTTTTCCTTACCGAACATGCCACCTTTCCATATTTGGTTCTCTTCGGTGGCATGTGCGAGTTGAGTCCTTAAACTCTCAATTTTACTGGCGTGTTGTTGGTTTTCTGCCTCAAGTCTTTTCTTTTCGTCAATACTCTAGAATAATAACCGACAACTCACCTCGTGCTTCGATTCGACATATCCTTGAGATTATTTGGCCCCTTCCAGATCTTTTTGCAATTGGCCTATGGACTCGGCTGCTATAAAGTAAACTTTCATTAACAAATGTCAAAGTGCAAATGTGAACTTTTATAAATAACTCCTCGCCATGTGCTTTCCATCTGAACTTTTTCACTTCCTCTAGATCGGCCTTTGCAGTCTCGAGCTGTGTTCGCTGCATTTCAAGGTATTCAGACAACTTTTTGTTTTCATCCTTAGCGGCGTGCAAAACACGTCAACAGGGTTGTTTAGACCCTTAATTCGATCGTCCTCATTAATTAAGGATCAGGGGCTACTCGGTTGGGATTTGTATACGGTTGTCAAAATCTAACACATACCTTAAGACTTGTTGACATGTGGTTTGCGACTCCCTCAAGTCCTGCTCGGGTAGCGCCGAGGTGCACATCCAGTAAAATCAAAGCATTAAACTCGGGTTCGGAAAACTCGGGGTGGTGTAGTGACTATTTCCGATGATGATGATTCATCACACTTTCAATCTCGGAATTAGTAACTGAAACCTCCTCAGGATCCTTTGGAAGTTGGTTTGCAGTAGGAACCTCCGCACTACCTCCTACTATCATGGGATGTGTTGGTTGGGGATCACTACGCTGAACCCTCTTGGCATCTTCGGACATAAGTGATCGTGTTCGGTTCCTATAGAATTTGGCAACAAATGTGAGTACCCACTAGTGGTTATAAACAATAGCTCAATCATGAATGTAAATTTGTTACCTCTTAGTAGTGGGTGCATTCGGAGTAGTCCCTACGGACGCTCCATGTTTAGAGACCCTTCCATTATTTGCCACAGGTTCGACAGGCACTGCACTAGCAGGTGTTCGGTGCGTGGAACGACGACCTTTGGGGTGGGAGTTCGTGCTCGAGGGGACGTGCGCCCTTTTCGGGGAGAATCCTTCTTTCTACCCCTACTCGAGGAAGGAGGTATCCTAGGGTAGTCGGTTATAAGAGAAACCTCACAGTCGTCAATGCTCACTCGGAAAAAGAACCCGTGCTAATGATCGACGTATCGGGATCATCATGAAATCCAAGATCGTCGTCGCGGCCATAATTCTCCGGTTTGGGAGGAGGGCAGTTAACTTTCTCTATCCAGCGTCTCCATTCCAATTTAAAAAGTTTCAAGGGTTCAATCTGCCAAAATCACTATAAAAGGAAATCTGAATTAGGAAAATAGGGTTATACTCACCCTTTCTATGGGATTATGATTTGAGTAGCCTTCCTTGGTGCTCGTACTGATGAAGTCTTCCTTTTCTCCTTTGATGAGGCTAGCTAATATAGGAGTCGTCACTACCTGGTTGGCTGGACCTCCCCGTTTGTACCGTGTGGCATCACTTGAGCCTTTATATTGCCATAGAGGATGAGTTCTTTGTTGAAGAGGTTGTACACATCGGATTATGGCCGCGGGCATCACATCGATAATGGTCAGCTTGAAGTGTGCCAATAGTCTCACCTTGGCAACCAATTGTCTCACTTCCAAACTGTCCTCCTCGAAAGGACTCTTCGGGCGCCAGTTTAACCGCTTCTTTACGTGAGTAGTTGAGAATTCGGGTAGACCCCTCCGAACATAATCGAATAGAGGAACATCCTCGATATAGAACCATTCTGAGGACCACTCTTCGGAGCCTTCCTTCGGGGTGCCTATCGGATATCTAGTCCCTGCTATGCGCCATACTTTGGGTACGCCTACTTCGTGAATTATTCCTCCTTGAGTTCAGGGAATGAGGCAGAAATACTTCCTCCACAAATCAAAATGGGCTTCACAACCGAGAAGCATCTCGCAAAGGGCAACAAAACCCAAGATGTGAAAAATGGATCCAGTGGAGAGGTGGTGGAGTTGAACCCCATAAAGTTCAAATAAACCCCTCTCGTTGAAGCCCAAACCTCATAAGAGGAAGGGAATGAAACACACCCTCTCCTCCTTGCGGGGAGTAGAGAAATTTCTCTATGAAAGATTCACCATTTGCGAAAGTTAATCCATAACGGGAATGCACCAGATCTAAGCAAGGGAGGTACCCCTGCACCTCTAGTTCACGCAGACAAAGATGGGAGACAGAACATCTTGCCGTGTCGCCTGGGAGAGGGCCATGAGGGCGCGAGGAGCCTCGAGCACTCACCATGTCTCCGGTTTTCTAGTGTTCTTCTCGATTGTTGGGGGGGGGGGGGGGGGGGTAGGATGTGTTGCTGGAAGCACGCATGGCTTATATAATAAGTAGGCTTCCCCATTTCGCATGAAAGAGTTTTTTGCGAAAATATTATTGGAACCACCTATCTCTTATTGGTTCACGAGAGTCAAGGGGTATGATTAACCCTGTAGAAGAAACTTTAATTTTGCAGGCCATGCGATGTTTCCACATTCAAGAATGCGGCGCAAGCCATACTGGAGTCACGCGAACATAGGGGGTGAGAGGAACTCGTCCCGCAAGTCGAAGACTTTGAAATTGTGAAGATGGTAGATCAAGACTATGGCATCTGAGGCTAGTTCGAGGGCTACCGAGGGAGTCCGGGACTAAGGGGTCCTCGGGGCGCTTACCTATTTCGATGGGCCGGACTCGTGGGCCCTATTATTATTATTATTATTATTATTATTATTATTGGAATCCGTACATATAAGGTGATGTCGTATACAAGACGGACTCTTCCGAAGAATTGGCGTGCACCACACGACCACGTGATAATCGACATGTTTTCTCCTTGGTGTAACCGAGATTGTGTAACTCTAGCGCCCCTGGTATCTATATAAATCGGAGGGCTTTAGTTCGTAGGACAAGTTAAGATCATTATTCCTAGGGGTTTAGACTACAACATACGGTCTCGAGGTAGATCAACTCTATACTCGACATTCCTCCATCGATATAAACAAGAGAAGGACGTAGGGTTTTACCTCCATCAAGACGGACCGAACCTAGGTAAACATCGTCTCCTTTATCTCGTGTTACCCATCGATCCAAGGTACACAGTTCGAGACCCCCTACCACAGATCTCCCGATTTCGACACCGACAGTCATCATGAAATCCGGGATCATCGTCACGGGAATAATTCAGTTACGGAGGAGGGCAATCGACCGTCTCAATCCAGCGCCTCCAGTCCTGTTCGAAGAATTTAAAGATTCGATTAGCAAAAACAAATATAACGTCTGAATTGTGAAAATAATACTAGACTTACCCATTCGATGGGATTATGACTCGAGTAACCGTCCCTAGAACTTAGGCGGGCAAACTCTTCCTTTTCTCGTTTAAAGAGGTCGGCTAGTATGACAACCATTGTTGCCTGGTTGGCAATACATTCCCGTTTGTAGCGGGTCACGTCATTTAAGCCATTATAACACCATAACGGATGCGTCCTTTGTTGAAGAGGTTGGATACTTCGACTAATAACAGTGGCCATCACGTTGATGATGGTTAACTTACTATGAGCTAACAGCCTCACCTTGGTGACCAGCTGTTTCACTTCGGCACTATCCTCGTGAGAAGGGCTCTTTGGACGCTAGTTGAACCGTTTCTTTAAAGGAACGGTTGAGAATTCGGACAGACCCCTCTGAGCTGGATCAAATAGGGGTGTTCTCAATATAAAACTATTCGGAGGACCACTCTTCGAAATCTTTCCTTGGGGTCCCAACACGGTACCCTGTCCCGGCTATACGCCATACTTTGGCTCCGCAAACTTCAAAAATCGTCCCTCCTTGGGTGAGGGGATGAGGCGGAAAAACTTCCTCCACAGTTCAAAATGGGCTTCGCAACCCAGAAACATCTCGCAAAGGGCAACAAAACCCGAGATATGGAGGATGGATCCAGGGGTGACATGGTGGAGGTGAATCCCGTAAAATTCGGATAAACCTCTTAGGAAAGGGTGAATGGCAAACCCCAAGCCTCGTAAAAGGAAAGGAACAAAGCATACCCTCTCTTCCTTGCGTGGAGTTGGGAATTCTTCGCAAAGGCCTCACCGGTTGCAGAAGTTAATCCGGAGTGGGAGGGCGCTAGATCGGAGGCAGGAAGATATCCTTGCGCCTCTAGGTCGCATAGAAGGAGACAAGAAACTCAAGAGCTTTCTGGGTCGCTTCGGAGGGGGCCATGATGGCGTGAGAAGGAGCTTCGAACGCTCGCCATGTCTCCAGGCTCGTCCATGTTCTTCTCGACTGTTGGGGAACGGGATGTGTTGCTTGAAGCACGCCTCGCTTATTTAATAGGTGGTTTTCCTCCAACCCGTGAAGGTCATTTTGGTAAATGGGCTATTGGTACTGCACAAAATTTGAGGGGAATCATCGACCTTGAAGTGGGAAAGTGAATATTGTGGGCCATGTGATGCTTCGACAATCGGGAACACGTCGTTAACTGGATTGGAGTGAGACAAACATTAGAAAAAGAGGGAAACTCGCCCCGTAAGCCGAAGACTTGGACGCATGAAGATCCTAGGATTAAGACTACGACATTGGAGGCTAGTTCGGGGGCTGTTGTGGGAGTCTGGGACTAAGGGGTCCTCGGGCCGCCAGCCTAACTTTGTAGGCTGGACAAATTGGCCGCTCCATGACCATTATTGAAGGACCGAAGAACATGATGACGCTGTGACCAAGATGGGAACCCTCGAAGCCGTGGCGTGTACTCCAAGTCAAGATTATGGATTCGGCACATTTACTCTGTGATGTAACCGACCATAGGCAACCCTAGGTACCCCCGGTGTCTTTATAAACCAGAGGTTTTAGCTCGCATGAGAGATTAAGATCATTACTCCTAGTGTTTTAGACCACATCATACGATCTTGAAGTAGATCAACTATATACTTCATACCTCATCATCAATAAGAACAAAGCACGACGTATGATATTACCTCCATCAAGAGGACCCGAACCTGTGTAAACACCATCTCTTCTGTCTTCTGTTACCCATCGATACAAGATCTACAGTTCGGAATAACCTACCCCACATTTGCCGGTTTTGGCACCGACCGTCGCCGCATTGGATCGATTGTTGTGTTAGTTTTGACCTAAACAGACAACCTTACGAGAATCTCTCTCACGCAAGGTCAATGCACACTTCGCATGAGAATGCCTCCTTTGGTTGATAGGATAGAATCATTATAGTAATAGAAAACTTATAAGAAATAACATGACATGTATCTCAAATTCAATGAACAGGGTTAAAAAATGTCATTTCTTCACATCATAGGACTTTTTATTGAGTCTAGGCTCATGTTTGGTTTCCTTTGAAGTATAAAGGATAGGAATCAATTCTCTGTAGAAATAGGAATCCGTTCTTATAAACGAAAGGGCTCTAAGAAAATCCTATCATATTCTACTCCTTCTATAAACTAATATCTATAAACTAATATAAAGACGCTTAGATTATTAAAGTAGTGATTTAAATAATCTTTTATTAGTTTATGAAGGGAGTATATAATAACAATGAAATTCATCCAAACCAAAGGAGTCCGAAATTCCGGTAACAACCCCAGTCCCCTGGTCTCGCGACGCGCGACACGATCAAAAGCCGGAGGAAACCAGCAGGGAGCGGAGGCGGCAGCGGCACTCCATTTCATTAACTGTGCCCGAGGGCCGAGGCTAGGAGAGCAGCGGCGCTGCGGGGCCGCAGTGCTTCACGCCTGCGGCAGCGCGCGTGAATCGCCAACCCTGAATCGTCAACGCCAGCTGAGACGTGATTCTAACCGGCGAGGAACAGGGGATTGATTGGCGATGGCGCGCTGCCAGCCAGCCTGACCGACGGGCGCACGGCGCTCCAGTAGATGCGGTGGCCGCCTGCATGCGCCGCCCGACGGCGCAGAGCCCCGCGCGGCTTTAAAATTTACAGCTGGGGCGCGCGCGGAGGGGACAACGAGACGCGCGCAGGGTGAGGATGGAGGAGAGGAATAAATGGCGAGCGCATCCATCAATCGAAAGCCGGACGAACGGACTGCGCGGCGTCAGCGCGAGAACCCAGGCGGCAGGCCGGGCTGAATTCTGGGGGACGCTGGTCCTCCCCTCTCGTACGGACTACGGACGGAGTGGGGCCCGCGTGGACACGTTACGTTTTTTTCAGATCAAGAACCAACACCCAAAGAAAACCAATAATTTGCCCAGCCCTCGACCTGTGCATAGTGGTACTACTACAAACAAAATGCTTAGAGTATGATAAGTACTCCTTTCCTTCAAAAATACTTATCGACGGCAAATACTTGTCATATAAATAGATCTATGTACAATTAAAATGAATCTAGAAAATTCATTTTATCTATTTGAACAACAACTATTTTCAAACGAGGGGAGTATTTTAAAGTGTCGGTCTTAAGAGCAACTTCAAACCGGATGACCCAAACATCAAATGGACGTGTGGTTTCTTCCTTTTTTATCTTTTAAGTCGGCATATTCATCCATCTTTTGTTTGAGTCGGTTGTGCGTCTAACGCTTTGATCCAATTTTCATTCGTGCGGCCCGCTTGCGGCCATATTTTTGTTAGTATTGCCATATGTGTATAAAGTTTGGCGCTAGATTAATATAGTTTAATCAAAATACAAATATCACATAGTTCTAGAACCACATAAATATCTCACGGTTTATAAATACAATAAATATTAAATCATCTTAGAGCTGAATGTGAGTTTCTCAATCACGCATATGATGGTGAAACTCGGTAAACCGGGCAAAAGTTGTCGCTTCTCCATGCTCACGCACAATATTGTCATTGTGAAACTGAAACCTTGGTTGTAAAGACGTTCTGGACGTTCATCCTCTATGATCATGTTGTGCATGATCACACAAATAGTCATCACCTCTCAAACCTTCTGGATGCTCCAAGTTCTTGGAGGATACTGAATAATGCTTCATCGAGATTGCAGAACACCAAAGGTACGCTCCATATCCTTCCTAGCACTCTCTTGCTCTTGGGCGAATCTCTTTCTCTTCTCTCCTACATGGTTGGAGATTGTCTTGACAAAGAGTAGTTCATTGTGGATAGATACTCTCAGCTAGATATTATCCTTTCTTGTAGTGGTGGCCATTGATCTCAACATTGACCTCCGGGCAATTGCCTTTTGTCATCCTAGCAAACACCGAAGAGCGCTCGAGCATATTGATATCATTGTGAGATCCGGCCATGACGAAGAAATAGTGTCAAATCCACAGATCTTGTGAAGCAACGGTGTCGAGTATGAGTGACAGTGCAAGCTCAGACATGGCCCTTAGGGCGCGCTTGGAATGCGTGTAAGATTTTACGTCCGGATTTCATTTACATTTGTATAATACCGACCATAGTGTAACTTTCGCCTGGAAGAAAAACGATGCCTGGAGGTGTGTATCATTTTACAAGTGTATTCAACGTCCAAACGATAATCCAAACGGAGCCTTATACTGCGCCTGCCAAGTAGAAGGGCAGTTTTTCCACTTCGACTGCACACAATCTATGCGACCAAGCATCTCGGGGAACCCCCTGCCGGCATTCTTCGCCATCAATCGTGCTATATCAGCAACAATTGGTTCTTTGAAGTACTCCGACCCAAACACAGCCATGACAGCCTTGCGGAACCTTACATGGACTCAAGGCAGGTGGACTCACTCATCAATGAGATTACCGGTAACTCCGTATGCAAGCATCCAAATGGTAGCAACGCATTTCTAATAAGAGTAGTGAAAGCAAAATTGCTCCTTACGGTGGTTTTGATAATTAATTACAACATATGCATCATTGGACTAATATGTTTATCCAAGTATATTTCTGAAAAGTTCAAAAAATGCTTTGACTAAAGGCTTATGTGGAGATGCCACTTGGTGCAAGAAAGGAATAAGATTGGCTCAAGCTTCAAGCTAGAAGACTCTTCATTTTATATTTGTGAGAAATCACTTTTGAGTCTATCGAAAAGCCAATAATATTAAAAGGGGGTGAGGTATTAAAATGAACTGGTTGCTCAAGTGCTCAAAGTTAGCCACCAAAATACTCAATCATTTTTCCCACATAACCATTCTGTCCAATACCACACATTCAAAATCGATGCCACCAACTTTCCCATTTCGGCATCAACGAGTTTGATCTCACACAGAACCCTAACCATTCCCACCAAATCTGTGCAACCGAAACCATGTCGGTGCTACCGAGTTTGGGTGACGAAATTTCTGTTACCCCGGTACACAAAATCAGAATTTTTGAGTTTGAGTATCGGTGTCACCGAGTTGTGTCATCTCACCATTAGCCACCTTTTCGGTGCCACCGAGTTTCTTATATCGGTTCCATCGAGATTCAAAAGTTGCTGCCTTTAGTGAAAGTCGGTACCACCGAGTTTATGACTTTGGTGTCACTGAGTTTGCCACTTTAGGTGTAATGATTGGATTTTGTGTGCTGCCTATATATATATATCCCTTCACCCACCTTTCATTCGTGGGAGAAGCACTCAGAACTCATGTGTTGACACCAAGATATTCCATTCAAATCATTTGAAACTTGATCTCTAGCCTCCCCAAGTTGCTTTCCACCAAATCAATCTCTCCTACCATGCCTATTCTGTGAGAGAGTGATTTTGTGTTGAGGAGACTATCTTTAGAAGCACAAGAGCAAGGAGTTCATCATTCTACCGCATCTATTACCTTCTGGAGGGTGGTGCCTCCTAGATTGGTTAGGTGTCGCTTGGGAGCCTCCTACTTCGTGTTGTGGAGTTGAACCAAGATGTTTATAAGGGCAAGGAGATCGCGTACTTCATGAAGATCTACCGTGAGTGAGGCTAGTCATGTGTGGACGGAATCCGTCGTGGAATAGACAAGGTCGCTTCTTCATGGACCCTTGTGGGTGGAGTCCTCTGTGGACTCTCGCAGTTGTTACCCTCCGTGGGTTGAAGTCTACACTAACATCGACATACGATAGCGCCACCTATCGGAACCATGCCAAAAATTGTTGTGTCAACCTCATGCGTTTGATCTGCCTACCTTACTCCTTTACTTTACACTTGCATGTTTTACATTCCGCTGCTACACTCTTAGAACTGCATTTGTAGGGTGTATACATGAAACGTGCTTAGAATTATGTGTATTTTCACAATATTCAACTCTCACACATGTTTAAAATGATTAACTTGGTGTTTTTATTTAATTTGCATTAAATGCCATGTTAGAAATGGTTTATCTCATAGCTAATTAACCGTAGCTCCTATTAAAATGTTTCATATATGTAAATTGGCTAGAAAAATGTGTAGAACAACATGGTGGCATTTAGTTTGATGTTTAACAACTTTAAAATTGTGTTTAGGAAGATCTGTAGCAAATGAAAAATTACATGTGGGGACTTTCCGGAATTGATATTTGTTGTTCCGGCCTCATTTAAACTTGCTTAGAATATCATATAGCCTCATAATATCTTGTTGCATCCATGATTAAGATGTTATGGCTATCATTTGCATGCATTTTGCATTCATGCTTAGTATCTTGTGTTGCTTGTATCTTTTATACTGTAGCTCTGTTTCAAATGATCTATATATGTAAATCGACTAGAATGACGTGTAGAATCACATGCTCCATTTAATTTTTCTTTTTAACAAATATAAAATGCGTTTAATTCAGATCCGTACATTTTCGAAATTAACATGTGGGGTCATTTCGGAGATGCTATAAGTTGTTTCCGACCTCATTTAAAATGCCTAGATAGTGTAGTTTATTTATGCTTCACATCTTGGCATGTTTAACAACATTTAATATTGTCGTGTATCTAAACGGGATTGAACTAAATAATTCAAATGTAGAGTTTCATCAATATGCAACTCATTGCGTATTGAGCTTCACTTAATGTGTAGTGTTTGATTGTTCTGAATTGCCATGTTGTTCCTTGCATAATTAAACCGAACACGTGTCATATTTTATTGTGCATATTGTCATGAATATGTGTGGAGTTATCGTGCGTTGATTGTTGTTACAGATTGTTTTTCTTGATAGAGTTTCGAACCGCTTCAGAGTGTGAGGATCCGTTCGACTACGTTGGTTCGTCTGCTTCACAAATTCGTTCTTCTCCCAAGCAGGATCACAAGCAAGATGACCATTTACCTAGATACCATTACTATCAATGCCATGCTAGTTGTCTCGTTTCTTTCGCTATGTGTCGCTGGCTACCACTTAAATGTCAGCCTCCCAACATTGCCATGAAAAGCCTCTAACCTTGCCACAACCTAGCAAACCAATGTTTGGCTATGTTACCTCTTGCTCAACCTTTTGATAGCATTGGTAGTTGCAGGTGCAGTTGCTTCCATGTGAAAACATGTGTTCCTTGTTATATCACCATATTATTGCTAATTAATTTAATGCACCTATATACTTGGTAAATGGTGGAAGGCTTGGCCTTCTAGCCCGGTGTTTTGTTCCATCTTTGTCGCCCTAGTTACTTGTGAACCGGTGTTATGTTCCATAAATGAGCGCTCCTAACATGCTTGGGGTTGTTACGGGGACCCCCTTGACTTTCGTTTTGGGATAAAACTCGTGTGGCAAGGCCCAACATTGGTACTATGTTTGCCCAACATAATAATACTGATAACTAATTGCCACATAGGGAGTTAGCGCTACCCGAGGAATAATTCAACATAATACAGGGAGGGCCAGTGTTGATGGTGCTGGTCCTAAACAAAGTCGTGTGCGGGGCTAACCCGGGGCAACTCGGGTGATTTTTATCAGGCCACTGTACATGCGCTCATTTGATTGTGTCCTGAGAACGAGATACGCGGCTCCTATCGGGACTGTCAACACGTTGGGCGGCCTTGCTGGACTTGTTTTACCTTTCTCGAGCGTCTTGTGTGAGGGATTCCGAGGATACTTTGGGCTATCTCGAGGTTGAGGTTTTCCACCAGGAGATCACGGGTTTTGCGCGGTCGAGGTTTCCGATGCAGCGTGTGGTAGTTTGTGATGGTCTAGTTGGAGCACCCCTGCAGGGTTAAATGTTTCAAAAAGCCGTGACCACAGTTATGTGGCAAACTTGGAAACTTTGTTTAACATCCGGTTCTATATAACTTGAAGTAAACTTAACTAAAAACTGCCAACTATGTGCGTAACCGTGATTGTCTCTTCTCGTGAGTTCTGTATCCGGAAGAGGACACGACGGGGTTATGTTTGACGTAAGTAGGTGTTCCGGATCACCTCTTGATCATTCTAGTTCTCGTCAGTTTATGCGTAGATCATCCCCCTCCTATTTCTTATATTCACAGGTGAGCCAATAAAATAAATGCTTAGTCGCTTGTTGCAGCCTCACCACTTAACCATTCCTCACCCATTAAGCTTTGCTAGTCTTGATAGCTTTGGAAATGAGATTGCTGAGTCCGAGTGGCTCACGGATTACTACAACAACAGTTGCAGGTACAGGTAAAGCAATACTTTGACGTGAGCGCGATGATTGTTCTATTTGGAGTTCCTTCTTCTTCTTCTTCTTCTTCTTCTTCATCGATCTAGGATGGGTTCCAGGCCGACAGCCCGAGATAACAATGATGGACGCTGTTCTTTTATCATTTATTTCGTCCATAGTCGGACCCTGCTCTTCAACATGGTGGTTGAATATATTATTGTATTGTGTTGTACATGTTGTAGCTTGTGACGAGTGTAAGCCAATCCCATATACCCATCTATTCTGTACATGTACTTGTAACGATATCCATTCTTGCAAAATGACGAGATGCGCTTCTATCCATATTGAGGCCGTCGAGCAGAAATAAGGATAGGATCGCATCTTGGACGTGACAAACTTGCACGACCCATCGAGCATAGCCTCGAAGTTGTATTTGGCCTGCCAGGGTTGCTTGTCCTCGTTGGTGTGCCGACGTCGGCTGGATCCCAAGACGTCATCCATCCTGCTATCCTTGGCGGCGGCGACATGCCGGTTGCCCTAAAGGGCGCCCGACTGGTCCATTTTGCACTTGCCTTGATCCATGTGGGATTGGCCGGCTCCCAGGGCGGCCGTCGGTTTGTCCACGGTTGGCTTGCCGGCTGCATCGACGAGCACAGGGACCTTCATAGAAGACTCGGCCACGGTATACTCATCGATGACGGCCATCAGCTGACCAGCGTCACAAGTTCCCCACTCATGAGCTTGTGCTTGACGAGGGTGCCATCTCGGCAGCCGTCAATGAAGTATTGGATCGCCAACACTTCATGTACGCCCTTGAAGGAGTTGCGGAGCTTAGTCCACCGCTTGAGGTAGTTGCGGAGGAGCTTGGTCGGACCCTGTACGCACAAGGTGAGCTGGCGGGGCTGACCAGGGCGCTTGTAAGTGCCGGTGAAGTTGCACACAAATGCCTCTTGGAAGTCCAGCCAGCCATTGATGATGCCAGCCAGCAGGCTGTTATGACAGGTCCGTGCCGAGCCGAGCAACATGACGTGCACGTAGCGTACCACCACACGCTTGTTGCCGCCGGCGATGCTGACGACAATGGTATAGTCAGTCAAACAATCCTCTGGCTTGGTCGAGCCGTTGTACTTGGGGGTGTCGTGCACCAAGGTGAAGCCCCTGGGGAATGGTTCCTCCAGGATGCGCGACCCGAAGCAGGGCGGGCCGGCGGTGCTCTAGTCCTCGGTGTCCTGAGATTCGGCGAGGCGCTCCAGATGGAAGCGGGCGTCCTCGTCGTCCAGCTGACGCGGGCCGACGCACTTCGACACCGGGCGGCGAGGCGGTGGAATCTCGGCCACCCGGTCACGATCTCCATGATGTCTACTTTGTCCCAGATGGCGGTTGCCCCGGCTAGCCGGTTCTTTTGCACGACTGTTGACAACCGACGGGCTACGGGCTTGCTGACCGCGGGTGCACGTGTGCCGGTTGTCGAGGCAATAGTTTGCATCGACATGCCAAGATGCCTGTTGTGTGTCTCACCATCTGGTCGCGGGCTAGCGAGGTTTGACGGGGTCGTCATTTGTCCTGGAGCAAGAACTAGCCGGGTCGCGGAACGACTAGGCCAGTCGCTCCTGCTACGCATTGGTAGCCTCCACGAGAACGAGGATGCGCTCCTGCTATGCCTCGTGGGCCGGTCCCTCGACCCCTCCTAGCTCGCTGAGGGCGGCTTACGCAGCTCGCATGTTCTTGACGGGGGTGTCGTAGACGGGGCGGTTGCCGGCCAACTCCTGGACGATAGCGCCGCTGTGGCACCACACTTTCCCTAGCCAGCTAGGCCCCGGGGCAGCCGGTGTGAGGCCGTGGGACGTATTGAACTCGCGCCGAGTGGCCCCGAACTCGCACTAGGTAGCCTCGAGCGGTTCCACCTCCATGAGCAGGTGCTGAAGGTCGCCGTCCAGCTCCGCGCTTGCAGCCACAACCGGGATGGCGCATGCAATATGTCCACTGCGGCGTGAAGCGGGGTTCGATACGCTGATGCACCGCCCAACGAGATGGCGGTCATTACCTCTACGCGGGTGAAGAGGTTGCCAAGGTTTGTGGAAAGGTCAGCATCGTCAGACGGTGACAGTTCATCGCAGCTGAGCACCTCGGCGGGGTACTCGTCGGGAACGACCACAACATAGACGTGGTGCAAGCCGAAGGGGACGATGGAACCGCCAATGGGTAAGTCCATGTCCTCGAGACGGCGGGCGTTGTCGTTGACGCAGTCGAGCGCGCCGTAGCGCACGACCAAGCCATGCGCCACACGCTCGCCAGAAGGGGTGAAGGGTCCCACCCAGAACGTTGCACCGGAAGGTGTTGTTGCCGGCCCCATGGTGGGCACCAACTGTCGTGGTATTTCTGTGGCACATGCCAAGGGGTGGCTTAGATCGTGGTTTGGGGCCGACGGGCGCCGACGTCGTCTGTCGGCACCAAACCACGATCTAAGCCACCCCCTCGCATCTGCCGCAGAAATACCACGACAATCTTGGGGGTGCCTTGGGAATCCCCAATCTTAGGTTCTTGCTGCTGCTTATTCACCCCTTATCGGTATGACACCCAAAACTTGAAAACTTCAATCACACAAAACTTAACAAAACTTCGTGAGATGGGTTAGTGTAATAAAGATAGGTCATTCATTTAGTACTGTCATGACATGATTCATAACTGTTATCACATGATACCTATTATATTATATCATTTCCATAATTTATATCACCAAATATAAGCTATGGAAGCATTTTAATAAGGAAACTATCCATGCAAAACAGAATGTATCAAAAACAGAATAGTCTCTGAAGATCTGAATGGACACCATACTTCCCTGACTCTAAAAATTCTGAAAAGTTAGGAAAACACATAGAATTTGCATGGAAATTTTATTTACAAATTTCAGATTTTTTCTTCTCTCCAGCAAAATCACATAATTCACATACTAGACGCAAAAGTTTTTCTGTTTTTGCACATAATCAAACAAACAAGTGTCCACACTATCCCAAAGGCTTTACTTGGCACTTTATTGAAATAATAGCTATAAAACATGACTACCACAATAGCTTAATTATGTTAACACAAGCGTTGTTCTTTAATGTGTTTTAGCTCGGCATGATGATTTCAATGATGCTCACAAAAGAATAGTATTTGAAACATGCAAGGGAGCATCATGAATCATATGGCAAGCACATTTAAGTCTAACCCATTTCCTATGCATAGAGATTTTGTGAGCAAACAATTTATGGGAGCAATAATCGACTATCATAGGAAGGCAAAACAAGCATAACTTCAAAACTTGAACACATAGGGAGGAAACTTGATATTATTGCAATTCCTACAAGCATATGTTCCTCCCTCATAATAATTTTCAATATCATCATGAAGGAATTCAACAATATAACTATCACATAAAGCATTCTTTCCATGATGCAGAAGCATAGAAAATCTATTACTCTCCCCATAGTCAAATTTCTTCTCATTCATAATACTGGGAGCAAACTCAACAAAATAACTATCATGTGATACTTGAGTGGCATAATATAACTGAAAATTAAAATCATGATGACAAGTTTCACAACTATCCTTATTAATTATGGCATAAATTTCATCACAATAATCATCATAGATCATAGGCATGATTTCATCATAATAAATTTGCTCATCAAAACTTGGGAGACTAAAAATAGCATCTTCATCAAACATAGCACCCCAGCTCGTGGCATTGCAAATCATTAGCATCATGGATATTCATAGAATTCATATCAACAATATTTATATCATGCTTATCATTCAAGGATTTCACATTAAGCATTTTCATAAATTCTTCCTCTAGCAATTGAGCACAACTTCCCGAACCATCATCTTCAAAAAAGACATTATCGAGATGAAGCAAATGAGGCAACCTAATCTCCTTTTTTTGTAGTTTTCTTTAAAAAAAACAAACTAGTGAAAAACAAGAAACTAAAAGATTCAATTGCAAGATCTAAAGATATATCTTCAAGCGCTCACCTCCCTGGCAACGACGCTAGAAAAGATCTTGATGTCTACTACACAACTTTATTCTTGTAGACTATGTTGAGCCTCTAAACGTAGAGTTTTATAGGATAGTACAAATTTTCCCTCAAGTGGATGACCTAGGGTTTATCAATCCATGGGAGGTGTATGATTAAGATGGTCTCTCTCAAATAATCCTGCAATCAAATACAAAAAAGTGTCTTGTGTCCCCAACACACCCAATACAATGTTAAATTGTATATGTGGACTAGTTCGGCGAAGAGATGGTGATACAAGTGTAGTATGTATAGTAGATATAGGTTTTTGTAATATGAAAATATAAAAACAGCAAGGTAGCAAGTGTAAACAGCGAGAAAAATGTTGTTTAAATGCTTGGTAATAAGGCCTAGGGTTCATACTTGCACTAGTGCAATCTCTCAACAATGTTAGCATAATAGAATCATATCATCATCCCTCAATGTGCAACAAAGAATCACTCCAAAGTTCCTATATAGCAGAGAACAATAAGATTAAATTGGTGTAGGTAGTAGAACCACCTCAAAGTTATTCTTTTTGATCAATCTTTTGAGCTATTCCTATAAGTGTCACAAACATCCCTAGAGTTCGTACTAGAATAACACCCATGATACATATCAATCAACCCTAATGTCACCTAGATACTCCAATGTCACCTCAAGTATCAATGGTGAAATTATGCAACATGCATCAAACCATTTCAGATCTATCATATTCAATCCAACAAAGAATTTCAAGGAGCACCCCAAGATTTCTATCGAAGAACATAGTATGAAAACGTGCAATCAACCCCTATTCATAGATCCCCATAGGTGGATCCCCTCCGATGGTTCTTTGCTCCAATATTGCTTATTTCCTCCAGAAAAAATTATAAAAGGTTTTGGGCAATTCTGAGAACTTCCATTTTCTACACAAAACAATACCATGGTAATTCTGCTGAAAACAACGTCAGTTCGGGTTAGTTCTAAATAAGTCATATAAAGTTAATCAAAACCATATAAAAGTATTGTAAACATAGGAAAACATGGCATGAATACTCCATAATTTATCAATACATTCAAGACGTATCTGTTGCCTGAGCCTATCAGGGCAATGCTACTTTTCTAGATGCGTTGTGATTTTCCCAGAAGAGAACGGGATGATGTAGTAAATTAGCAACAAGTGTTCCCTCAGTTAATAACCAAGGTTTATTGAACGAATAGGAAAATAATGCACTAAACCGTCGACGGTACCTACACACAATGCAGGCAAGAGGGTTGTCAATCCCCATGTACTCGTTAATTGCAAGGATCAAATGTGATAGTGGTTGATAGATAACTTTCAAAGTAAACTAAAAGTAAATAAATTACAACAAGGTGGATTGGGTTCTAGTAAATATGTGGTGTAGACCCGAGGCCATAGTTTTCATTAGAGGCATATTTCTCAAGAACAGAACACATGGTGGGTAAAATAATTACTGTTGGGTAATTGATAGAGAAGCACATAGTTATGATGTTATTCATTGTATGACCATGTATATAGGAATTACGTCCGTGACAAGTAGACCGACTCATGCCCACATCTGCTACTATTACTCCACTTCGAGAGCACTTCTATGATTGCCTCTCTAGATATTAAGTTCTTAACAAATAGAGTAATACATAAAGTATGATGAGATAATGTAGGAACAATAGAATCGAGCAATATGATTAATCCCCATCGTTTTATCCTTAGTTTTAACAATACAAATATGTGCCTTGGTACATCTCCAACGTATCAATAATTTTTCTTCTTCCATGCTATTATATTATCAATTTTGCATACTGTATATGCAGTAATATGCTATTTTATAAATTTTTGGGAACTAAACTATTAACCCAGTGCCAAGTGACAGTTCCTCTTTTTGCGTTTTTGACTTTTGGAGAAAATCAATAAACAGAGTCCAAACACGATGAAATTTTTGGTGTTTTTATGGAAGAATTTGGACCCACGAAGCTTTGGGAGGCCGCCAACCGCCACAGGAGGTGGCAACAAGCCTGCAGGGCGCACCCTACATGTTCGCGGGCCCCTTGTACACTAGTAGAAAAAGGCCCATTTGTCCCGGTTCCAGAGGCTCATTAGCCCCGATTCCGGAACCAGGACTAAAGTTTTGGTACTAAAACCCAAAACCTTCAGTCCCGGTTTGCTTATGAACCGGGACCAAAGGGTCTGCATGTGGCCGCTGTGGGGAGCCCGGGCAGGAGGGCCTTTAGTCCTGGTTGGTCACACCAGCCGGGACAACATGGCATCCACGCGTCAGCATCTGGCCAGAGCTGAGATTTTTGCTTTTTTTTTGAACCGGGGGGGGGGGGGGGTTGGAGGGTTAATTTAGTGGTTTAATATTGTGATAGCTAGCTAATAGAGAGAAGTGTCGTCTCTTTGTTCGTGCTTGGTCGACGCTAGCTACTATACATATGGAGAGAACATGACGCTAGCTAATAAGAAAATGAAGTAAACTATTTACAATCCTTAACATCTTTTACAATATAACATCTTTTAGAATGCTTGACATCATCTACCTAAGATCCAATCACAAATAGCTCACATGGTATTCTCCGTGTTTAGGTATGACGTGGTCAAGAAAGAATCTTGCCAATTCCTCTTGAATTGCTCGTATGCCATCATCTGATAGGGGTTCATCCCGCTTCTTCCAGATCTAATTTAAAGAAGGGGGTCAATACATGCATATATATGAATAAAACTCAACACAATTGATGGTTATATATAAAATAAAATTGTGAATATTATTTACGTATTTCAAATTGTTTGTGAGAGATGCCCCGCCCAGAGGTCGAGAGGCGAATGAACTCACATACGTAGTATGCACATTTTTCAGTCCCAGCTACCTGGTACAAGCACTTTACGAGAATAGAGTTCAATAAAACTGATAAGCAAACATGATAATGATATATTGATGAAAATTTGAATCAATTAGAGATGCACGGAACTAGCTAGTACTACTTACCGGGGGGGGGGGGTGTGCGTAAATTGCAACTCTTTGTTTAGACCGGGAGACCTTGAGGTGAACTTCTTCCAAACCCTGCGAGGCAAAGAAAATGATTACTTGATATCAGGAAATTAACGAAAGTTGCATGCCAGTATGGTCCCGGTATTGACTGAACTTTCTTCTTGAGCATTGCAATCATGTCCGCATAATCCTCGGGATCTTTACGTCTCGAGTCTAAGACAATTACTTTTGCCCCGTCAAGCTTAATGGATAGCAAAATAAAGTGGTAACTGCGCATGCATATATAACTCATCAATTACATTTACTTAACCTCGAGTAAGTGAAACCGAGTATACAGAGAAGACAACAACACTCACTTGAAGTTGTAAGGAAAGAGTTTTCCCTTTTGTTTTGATTTGCAAGCAACGAGTTTAGCAAGCTAACCTCGATCTCTTTGGTTTCATTTTGTACCGACAATACATTTACGACTTCTGGGCTAATGAACCCAACATCGAAGATTCCTGCTTTTTTTAATTCGACGATCTTCAATCTGCATAATATATATAGTGAGGATAATTATATATACATGCGATGAACGAGCTGAGCTAGAGACTTAACTATAAAAGTAATACTTACAAATAGTAGGAAGTCAGGAGTTGTTTGTCGAGGGCCAGTTGATTGTATAACTGAAATAACTCCTCAAATTGAACAAGCAACACTGAAGTTCCAATGAAATCGTGATCTTTTTTCACTCTCATATAGATAGCGTCTTTCCTATTGTCCCTGAAGATGTTCATGTACCACTCATGCAATTCGTGCATCCTCGGTGTTAGAGGGGGATGACCAGGTTTGACGAGAGGCTTCCCGAGCACGTATTCATATGTTTCTTTATCTGATACCTCAGCTATCTCAAAAATTACTAAATGCTTCATGTAATCACCAGGATTGGTACCGGGCAGCAACCTCGAATCATTAGCGACGAATATATCGCTAGACAGCTTGAGCGGGGGGCATGATTGCTTCTTATGTTGGCCGAGCTGGGGAATTGATTTCCCACTTCTTCATTTTGCTAACATTGCATCACTGCTAGCCGCCAGAGCTGCGACGGAGTCTGTCTTTCGCTTGAGAGAAGGAGGAGGAGGCGACATCTTTCTTACTTGTGTAATTTTCAGTGCAGCGGCAACGACGTCTGTCTTCCGCCGCTGTGGAGGAGGCGGACTGCTCCGATGCGCCTGAGGAGGAGCCGAAGGAGGAGGACTGCTCGGACGCGCGTGAGGAGGAGCTGAAGGAGGAGAACTGCTATGACACGCCTGAGGAGGAGCCGAAGGAGGAGGACTGCTTCGACGCGTTGGAGGATGAGCCGAAGAAGGAGGCGGAGTGCTCCGATGCGCCGGAGGAGGAGCCGAAGAAGGAGGCAGAATGCTCCGACGCGTCGAAGGAGGAGTCGAAGAAGGAGGTCGAGTGCCCTCACGCGCCGGAGGAGGAGCCGAAGAAGGAGGCGGAGTGCCCTCACGCATCGGAGGATCCGAAGTGCCCTGCTCACTCGCTGGAGGAGGATGAGGAGTGCCCTGATCACTCGCTAGAGGAGGATGAGGAGGGCCCTGATCACTCGCCGGAGGAGGAGGAGGAGGCGTCCAGTTTGGAAGCTTGATGTACTCCTTCGGCCATAGACATGCACTCCTCACATCATGAACCATCTTATTCTCCCCTTCACCTGCAGGGTGTTCAAGCTCGAGCTGCTCAAATCCATTCTTTACTTCATCCACCATCACAATAGCAAAGCCACATGGAATCAGAAGGCAGTGAAATGTTCCGTTGGGTTCAGGAGGTGCAGCAAAGCTGATAGCAGTCTTGAAAGTGAGGTTCCGACATTTCGTCAAAAGATCGCAAGGTTGAGACTCCGTGATAGTATCCACGGGGTAGATAGGAGCCGTGAAGTTAGGCTGAACGAGCTCTGTGGAAACCATGCTGCTTATCCGCTGAGATGGCGGGGTAACTTCTAGGGTAGTTTCGTGCTGCTCAGATGGTTGGTCGGCAGCTCGCTGGCTCTCAAGTTCCTCTAGAATTCGTAGTCTTGCATTGATCTTCTGTATGTCGCTCAGCTCCGCTTTCCTCTTTCACTCTCGGCTTCTATAACCGGCTGCATCGGGAAACCCAACCTTCCACGAGACAGAGCCTGGTGTGCCTCGTGTTCGTCCAGGGTGGTCAGCATTCCCTAGGGCCTCAGTCAACTCGTCCTTCTCTCTATCGGGAACGAACGTCCCTTCCTGCACTGCGGTGATACACTTCTAAAGCTTGTTGATGGGTGTTGCAAGTTGCTCGTCCATCCAACGACACTTCCCTGTTTCAGGGTCCAAAGTACCCCCAACCCCGAAGACCAAATCCTTGAACTATCGGGCCAGTTCAATGTCTATGGTTGGACCCCTTTAGCAATCAGGTCATTCTCAGCTTTGTCCCACAACGGACGGCTTTTGAGGTAGCTGATGACCCACAAGTATAGGGGATCAATCATAGTCCTTTCGATAAGTAAGAGTGTCAAACCCAACGAGGAGCAGAAGGCTCTGATAAATGGATTTCAGCAAGGTAATAACTGCAAGCACTGAAAGTAGCGGTAACAAGTGATTGTGTAGCGAGGTGAAACGTAGCGAGCAAAGAGTAACAAGTAACAACTGGTAGCAACGGTGCAGCAAGTGGCCCAATCCCTTTTCTAGCAAGGGACAAGCCTGAACAAAGTCTTATAGGAGGAAAAACGCTCCCGAGGACACACGGGAATTTCTGTCATGCTAGTTTCATCATGTTCATATGATTCGCGTTCGTTACTTTGATAGTTTGATATGTGGGTGGACCGGCGCTTGGGTACTGCCCTTACTTGAACAACCGTCCCACTTATGATTAACCTCTCTCGCAAGCATCCGCAACTACAAAAGAAGAATTAAGACAAAGTCTAACCATAGCATTAAACTAGTGGATCCAAATCAGCCCCTCACGAAGCAACGCATAGACTGGGGTTTAAGCTTCTGTCACTCCAGCAACCCATCATCTACTTACTACTTCCCAATGCCTTCCTCTAGGCCCAAGTATGGTGAAGTGTTATGTAGTCGACGTTCACATAACACCACTAGAGGAAAAGACAACATACATCATATCATAATACCGAACGAGTATCAAATTCACATGACTATTATTAACATGACTTATCCCATGTCCTCAGGAACAAAAGTAACTACTCACAAGACATAATCATAATCATGACCAGAGGTGTAATGAATAGCATCAAGGATCTGAACATAAACTCGACCACCAAGTAATCCAACTAGCATCAACTACAAAGAGTAATCAACACTACTAGCAACCTTACAAGTACCAATCGGAGTTGCGAGACGAAGATTGGTTACAAGAGATGAACTAGGGATTGGAGAGGAGATGATGCTGATGAAGATGTTGATGAAGATGCCTCCCCTCCGACGAGAGGAGTGTTGGTGATGACGATGGCGACGATTTCCCCCTCCGGGAGGGAAGTTTCCCTGGCAGGATCGTCCTGTCGAAGCTCTAGATTGGATCTGCTCAAGTTCCGCCTCGTGGCGGCGACGAAACCACGGAATAGCTCCCTCTTGATTTTTTCTGGACGAGGACGCTTCATATAGCAAAAGAGGGGGGCTAGTGGGCCTTCAGGCAGCCCACAAGCTTGCCCACCGCCACCAGGGGGTGGTGGCGGAGTGGGGGCTTGTGGGGCCCTGGTGCCCCCCTCCGGTAGTTCTTTTGCCCATTATTTTTAATATAATCCAGAAAAAATCCACGTAAATTTTCAGGGCATTTGGAGATGTGCAGAATAGTGGACTAGGATTTGCTCCTTTTCCAGTCCAGAATTACAGTTGCCTGAATTCTCCCTCTTCAAATAAACCTTGCAAAATAAGAGAGAAAAGGCATAAATATGGTACCACAAGTAATATAACAGCCCAAAAAGCAATAAATATCAACATGAAAGCATGATGCAAAATGGACGTATCAACTCCCCCAAGCTTAGACCTCGCTTGTCCTCAAGCGAAAACCAAGTTCCATAAACATGTCCACATGTTGAGGGACGAAGGTGTCGATAAAACATAATACGGACATGAGGGCATCATGATCACACATAGAACAACAATACATCATAAAGATTCTGATGGGAAAGTAACAATTCCTTCACAAAGCAAAGCATGAAGCAAAAACCTTATCGAGAAGTAACCAACAATAGTCCATAGTCATTGAAGCAATTGCAATTTATCACAACATCACAAAGAGTCAAATAAGAGCTTGTAAGGAAAACCCACATACTCAATCATCTCTTTTGTTTTCCACAATTGTTACAACTCACGTGGTACTCATGGTGTCAAAGTTTCAGCTGGACACAGAGGAAGATAGGGGCTTATAGTTTTGCCTCCCAACGATTTAACTCAAGGGTAAAGTCAACAACAATAAAGCATGAGTACTCAACTCCAAGTTGATATATGAATATAGATCTTTCCCGAGCATGTGACGGTAGCCAAGACAAAGGCAAAAAAGGGAATTGGTGATGATCACCATGACTCTACAAGGGTAAAAAGTAAAGGTACAAGATAGGCCCTTCGTAGAGGGAAGCAGAGGTTGTCATGTGCTTTTGAGGTTTGAATGTGTGTCCTCTTAGTGCGGAGGAACGTCACTTTATATTGCCTCCTGTGACAAAGAACTTTATTATGCAGTCTGTCGCTTTTATGTCTTCCTCATCACAGGTTCGTACAAAGCTTATTTTCCACACACTAATAGATCATACATATTAGAGAGCAATTTTTATTGCTTGCACCGATGACAACTTACTTGAAGGATCTTATTCAATCCATAGGTAGGTATGGTGGAATCTCATGGCAAAACTGGGTTGGAGGTTTATGGATTCACACGTAGTATCTCTACTTGGTGCGGGAATTTTGGCTAATATGAGGTGGAAGCAATCGTCACATGCTAAGGGATCTCTAATCATATAACATTGTTTGGAACCAAGCAAACACAATTCATTATGTTGTCTTCCTTGTCCAACATCTACTCCTAGGCATGTAATAGTTTGGTGAGTGCTCACAATTGTAAAAAGTGTCTAAGATAATATATTTATATGTGAACCTCTCTTTCCTTATTACTTCTTATTAATTGCAACAATGACCGAGGTATATGTTGATTTATTCTCAACAAGTTTCAATCATCATACGTGTCATAAGTGAAGTTATCACTTTCCATAAGATCGTCTCATGATCTTTCATGCTATCGCTCTTTTCATACTATTGATCAAGGCACAAAGCAAAGCCCTTGACTAAGACACTCTTTATTATATAGCTCGTAAGCTCGAATACAACGGGGGAGAGACAAAAGCAAAAGACTCAAACTAAAAACTAAAGACTTATTCCTCTAAAAGAAGAAATAAAAACGGAAAAGGAAAGAACTAAAACAAAGGTAAAAGCGAAAGATATAAAGGTGATACGATACCAGGGCAACTCCCCCAAGCTTGCTAGAAACCAAGGGGATTGCCCACACCAATGTTTAGTTGTCTTCGTTTGGTGGTGATGGTGGTGTTGTTGGAGTAGTCTGATCCTCCGTCTTCCAAGGCATAGGTGCTCCATCATGGCAGGATGAACGAGTCGCCGGAATCCTCAAATCTACAGCCAACCTTATTGATTTAAATCTGTACTCATACTCACAGTTTTGATTCTGCAGGTTATAGATCTGGCCCTGAAGTTGGTCAACCCTATCATAGAGCCTGGAGAGGTGTTTCCCAATATCAATGGCATCCATCTTGTGATTGCTAGTGAACTCCGTGATCATTGTGTGGTTGGCGTTGAGTCCACGCTCTACCATCCCCTGGCACTTGAAGACTTGTTGCTCCATTGCTTGGAGCCTCGTCTCCACGCTTCCGGTCTTCTTAGGCCCCTCAACATCATGGATGTGCAACATCCCCTCGCTCATCTTGATAGATTGAGGGTGTTTCAGCACTTCCGTGAGGTAGGGATTGATGACCTTCTCGAAGATCTTGTCCTTAGGAGCGTTTGGGGAAGTCATGATGATCTAGATCTGCGGCACAAACAAGCTCGAAACGAAAACAGAGGAAAACTGCGCGATACGGAGATCAAAACCTTCGGGCGACTATATATTGGTTTTTTCAGGGCCAGAAGGAGTCCTCCTCAAGAAAACGGAGTCCGGGAGGCACACGAGGTGCCCACAAGCTTGCCCACCGCCACCAGAGGGGTGGTGGCGGAGTGGGCCCTTGTGGCTGCCTCGTTTGCTCTCCGGACTGCTTTTTATTTTTCTAATTTTCCAAAAATTCTAAAACTGAGGAAATTTCCTATTGGAAAAGTATCGGAGTCCAATTTCTTGCCGAAACAGATACATCTTCGTTTTCAAGGTCTCAAACAGTCTGATAAACATCCCTTATGTACTCCTCTGGAGTTATGACATTGATGATATTGATCTCAACATTTATGGAAGTACCAGAGATGTAATGCTTGATTCTTTGCCCATTTACTACTCTAGGAAAATTTCCTTCCGTGTTATTGATTTTGATGGCACCGGAACGATATACTTCCTCGACAACATAGGGACCTTCCCATTTAGAGAGAAGCTTGCCTGCAAAGAATCTCAAACGATAAATGTATAGCAAGACATAATCACCTACATTGAACTCTCGTTTCTGTATTCGTTTGTCGTGCCATCTCTTAACCTTTTCCTTGAACAACCTGGCATTCTCATATGCCCGGGCTCTCCATTCATCTAACGAGCTGATATCAAACAACCGCTTCTCACCGGCAAGTTTGAAATCAAAGTTGAGCTCTTTGATTGCCCAATAAGCTTTGTGTTCCAGCTCAAGAGGTAAATGACAGGCCTTACCGTAAACCATTTTATACGGTGACATGCCCATGGGATTCTTATAAGCAGTCCTATAAGCCCATAGTGCATCGTCAAGTTTGCTAGACCAATTCTTTCGAGATCTATTGACGGTCTTTTGTAAGATCAACTTGATCTCCCTATTACTCAACTCAATTTGACCACTAGACTAAGGATGGTAAGGAGATGCAACTCTATGTTGACATCATACTTAGCTAGCATCTTGTGGAAAACACCATGAATGAAGTGTGAACCGCCATCAGTCATGAAGTATCTAGGGACTCCAAATCTTGGGAATATGACTTCTTTAAGCATCTTAATAGAGGTGTGGTGATCAGCATTTTTAGTGGGGATAGCTTCTACCCACCTAGTAACGTAATCCACAGCAACTAAGATGTGAGTGTACCCATTGGAACTCGGGAAGGGTCCCATATAATCAAAGCCCCAGACATCAAACGGTTCAATGACAAGTGAATAGTTCATAGGCATCTCTTGACGCTTACTGATGTTCCCTATCCTTTGGCATTCGTCACAAGACAAGACAAACTTACGGGCTTCCTTGAAGAGAGTGGGCCAATAGAAACCTGATTGCAATACCTTATGGGCAGTTCTATCTCCAGCATGGTGTCCTCCGTAGGCTTCGGAATGACACTTCTGCAGGATCTGTCCCTGTTCATGTTCAGACACACAACATCTAATAACACCATCTACTCCTTCCTTATAAAGGTGAGGATCATCCCAAAAGTAGTGTCTCAAATCAAAGAAGAATTTCTTCTTTTGTTGATAGGTGAAACTGGGTGGTATGTATTTGGCTACGATATAGTTTGCATAATCGGCATACCACGGTGCACTATGTGAAGTGCGGATGACATTTAATTGCTCATCAGGAAAGCTGTCATCAATAGGTAGTGGGTCATCAAGGACATTCTCTAGCCTAGACAAGTTATCTGCTACAGGGTTGTGAGCACCCTTTCGGTCAACGACGTGCAAATCAAATTCCTGTAGCAGGAGAACCCATCTGATCAGCCTAGGCTTAGCGTCCTTCTTCTGCATAAGGTACTTAATAGCAGCATGATCAGAGTGAATAGTGACTTTGGAGTCAACTATGTAAGATCTGAACTTTTCACATGCAAACACGACTGCTAAAAATTCCTTCTCCGTAGTGGCATAGTTTCTTTGGGCACTGTCTAGAGTTTTACTAGCGTAGTGAATGACATTCAACTTCTTGTCAACTCTTTGTCCTAGAACAACACGAACAGCATAATCACTAGCGTCGCACATGATTTCAAAGGGCAAGTTCCAGTCAGGTGGTTGAACAATAGGTGCGGTTATCAAAGCCTTCTTAAGTATTTCAAAGGCTTCCTCACAATCCTCATCAAAAACAAAAGGAACATCCTTCTACAAGAAGTTGGTAAGAGGCCTAGAAATCTTAGAGAAGTCTTTAATGAACCATCTATAGAAACCAGCATGACCTAGGAAACTTCGTATACCTCTGATATCTGTGGGGCAAGGCATTTTCTCAATTGCATCAACCTTAGCCTTATCAAATTCAATGCCTCTTTCAGAGATTTTGTGTCCTAAGACGATACCTTCATTAACCATAAAGTGGCACTTCTCCCAATTCAAGATGAGGCTGGTTTCTTCGCATCTCTGTAAGACTCGATCAAGGTTGTTGAGGCAATCATCAAAGGAAGGCCCGTAAATGGAGAAGTCATCCATGAAAACCTCAACAATCTTTTCACAAAAGTCAAAGAATATAGCCATCATACATATTTGGAAGGTGGCACGTGCATTACATAAGCCAAAAGGCATACGTCTATAGGAAAAGGTACCGAAAGGGCAGGTCAAAGTGGTTTTATCTTGATCATATTTTGACATCAATGGGTTCTAACTCAGCAGGTGCAATCTCATCTTTAATTTTATCATATAGAGAACGGAGTATTGCACTAACACTAGCTCCCATATCACATAAACCATGATAACAGTGATCTCCTATCTTAACAGAAAGAACGGGCAGGCCAACTACAGGTCCGTGCTTGTCTTTCACGTGAGGTTTAGCAATTCTAGCGGAGTCCTCACAGAATTTGATAACATGCCGATCTATGTCTTCGGCTAAGAGATCTTTGATAATAGCAACACTAGGTTCAGCTCTAATCTCCTCAAGGGGTGCAAGTGGTCTAATGTAACCCCTACGTATCACAGTTGGAGCTTTAGAATAATCCTTTATCCTAGCACGGTATGGTGGTTTCTCAGTGTAAGCACAAGGAACAACAGGATCACTAAAAGCTATGATTTTCTCCTCAACTAGATTGGTTTTGGCTATGTTGCTTTCTACAGGAGGATGATATTTAAACCACTTATCTTTGGGAAGATCAACATGAGCAGCAAAAGATTCACATAGAGAAGCTACTATCTCAGAGTCAAGCCCATACTTAGCGCTAAAAATCTCTAGAAGTGTTTGTCTCAACAAAAGACTTAACGCAATCAAACTGGAAATTCATACCTGACTCCTTACCTTCCTCCAGCTCCCAATCTTTAGAGTTGTGTTTGATTCTCTCCAATAAATTCCACTTGTGATCAATATCCTTCTTCATATAAGAACCGACACAAGAAGTGTCAAGCATGGTACGATCTTCATGAGAAAGCCGAGCATAAAAGTTTTTGAATGATGATTTCTCTTGAGGGCTCATGATTGGGGCATGAATATAGCATTGATTTAAGCCTCCCCAAAGCTTGAGCTATGCTTTCCCTGTCACGAGGCCAAAAGTTATAAATAAAGTTCTGATCACGATGTACTAAATGCATAGGATAGAACTTTTGATGAAATTCCAATTTCAACCGATTGTAGCCCCATGATCCAGCATCATCACATAGCCTATACCATGTCAACGCCTTATCCTTCAAAGATAAAGGAAAGAATTTCTTCTTTACCTCGTCCTCAGGAAAACCTGCAAGCTTCAATAAACCACAAACTTCATCTACATAGATTAGATGAAAGTCTGGATGTGAAGATCCATCTCCTGTAAAAGGATTAGCCAGCAGTTTCTCAAGCATACTCAAAGGAATTTCATAAAAGATATTTTCAGTAGGTACCTCAGGTTGAGGAGCAACTCCTCGTGCTTCCGTTCATGGTGAAGATACCCCGAACAAACTCCTCAAAGGAAGAGTTTCCATAGTGACAAGTGACAATAAATTTCAGCACGGTATATAGATGTTTCCTTACCAATTTTCACTTACCAAAGGCGCTTCACTCCCCGGCAACGGCGCCAGAAAAGAGTCTTGATGACCCACAAGTATAGGGGATCAATCGTAGTCCTTTCAATAAGTAAGAGTGTCGAACCCAACTAGGAGCGGAAGGCTCTGATAAATGGATTTCAGCAAGGTAATAACTGCAAGCACTGAAAGTAGCGGTAACAAGCGATTGTGTAGCGAGGTGAAACGTAGCGAGCAAAGAGTAACAAGTAACAAGTGGTAGCAACAGTGCAGCAAGTGCCCCAATCCCTTTTCTAGCAAGGGACAAGCATGAACAAAGTCTTATAGGAGGAAAAACGCTCCCGAGGACACACGGGAATTTCTGTCATGCTAGTTTCATCATGTTCATATGATTCGCGTTCGTTACTTTGATAGTTTGATATATGCGTGGACCGGCGCTTGGGTTCTTCCCTTACTTGGACAATCATCCCACTTATGATTAACCTCTCTTGCAAGCATCTGCAACTACAAAAGAAGAATTAAGACAAAGTCTAACCATAGCATTAAACTAGTGGATCCAAATCAGCCCCTCACGAAGCAACGCATAGATTGGGGTTTAAGCTTGTGTCACTCCAGCAACCCATCATCTACTTACTACTTCCCAATGCCTTCCTCTAGGCCCAAGTATGGTGAAGTGTTATGTAGTCGACGTTCACATAACACCACTAGAGGAAAAGACAACATACAGCATATCAAAATACCGAACGAATATCAAATTCACATGACTATTATTAACATGACTTATCCCATGTCCTCAGGAACAAAAGTAACTACTCACAAGACATAATCATAATCATGACTAGAGGTGTAATGAATAGCATCAAGGATCTGAACATAAACTCTTCCACCAAGTAATCCAAATAGCACCAACTACAAAGAGTAATCAACACTACTAGCAACCTTACAAGTACCAATCGGAGTTGCGAGACGAAGATTAGTTACAAGAGATGAACTAGGGATTGGAGAGGAGATGGTGCTGATGAAGATGTTGATGAAGATGCCTCCCCTCCGATGAGAGGAGTGTTGGTGATGACGATGGCGACGATTTCCCCCTCCGGGAGGGAAGTTTCCCCGGCAGGATCGTCCTGCCGGAACTCTAGATTGGATCTGCTCAAGTTCCGCCTCGTGGCAGCGGCGAAACCACGAAAAAGCTCCCTCCTGATTTTTTCTGGACCAGGATGCTTCATATAGCAAAAGAGGGGGGCTAGTGGGCCTTCAGGCAGCCCACAAGCTTGCCCACCGCCACCAGGGGGTGGCGGCGGAGTGGGGGCCTATGGGGCCCTGGTGGCCCCCCTCCGTTAGTCTTTCGCCCAACATTTTTAATATAATCCAAAAAAAATCCACGCAAATTTTCAGGGCTTTTGGAGATGTGCAGAATAGTGGACTAGGATTTGCTCCTTTTCTTGTCCAGAATTCCAGCTGCCTGAATTCTCCCTCTTCAAATAAACCTTGCAAAATAAGAGACAAAAGGCATAAATATGGTACCACAAGTAATATAACAGCCCAAAAAGCAATAAATATCAACATGAAAGTATGATGCAAAATGGACGTATCAGTAGCCACCTGACCCCGTGTGATGGTGATACCGCTTCTTTGCAGCATTGTTCTTGTTTCTCTCTGACATTTTCTTACTCTTGTCTGATGTCTTGTAGGCCACAAATGCGGGCCAGGGATCTCTCATCTTCTCAAATCGGCCGACGAATTCTGGAGTCTTCCCTTTGTCGACAAACTTTGATTTCAACTCGTTCTTCCACCTCCTGAATAAATCTGCCATCTTCTTAAGAGCACACGCCTTGACCAGTGGCTCTATAACTTGCTTATTCGGATCCTCCTGTGGCGGTAGAGTGAAATTTTCCTTCAGCACGATCCAAAGATCATCTTTCTGCTTGGTGACATAATCACCTTCAGGGACGTCGTCGCCCTTAGGCTTATTCCACTACTTGATGCTGATGGGGATGTTGTCCGTGACAATAGCTCCGCACTAAGCAGAAAATGCGTCCTTGGTCCACTTGGGTTCAATCGGTAGGCCATCGTCTGCGAGTGCTACGATCGTTAACTTTTGATCCTTGCCCAACCTTCTCTTTTGGCCTCATCTCGTTACCAAAGTTTGGCTTGATCCGCACTTTTCAATAACTCCCTCCTCCGTTCGGTCACCGGAGCTGTCATCATGGTCTCCTTCCTCTCGGATTCGGTAGTCACCGAAGCCATCATTATAATGTCCTTCCTCCTCCATTGTTCGATCACCGGAGCCGTAATCCTCTCCTTCGAGACCATCGACGATGTCGTTGAGAAAAAAATCGACATTACCATCGCCGTGGATTATATCCCCCAGAATTTCATCTTGGTCCATGTCTCTTGGAATATCCATTATTTGTGCAAATATTACAAAGTGGGGGAAGCCCTTTTTCGGTAAAATACTTTTTATTAAAACTAAAATAAAAATAAGGTAAAAACTAACTTTTATACATAATCCCAAATATTAACATAAAAACTTAATTTGTAACTTAATCTAATCTAAATATTTTTATAATTTTTATAACTTCATTTGCTATTGTAACTTAATCTAATCTAAATATTTTTATAACTTTATAACTCGTGTCACCGGTGGATTCGCAAATAGGGAGATGGAGATGGACGTGCTACCGGTGCATCGACGGGCGACGACGGAGGGCTTCGGAACAACGACGGGCGACGGGCGACGACGACGACGATGGGCTCGGGGGCTGCGGCGACGGGCGACAACGACGAAGGCGATGGACTCAGGGGCGACGGCGACGACGACGACGATGGGCTCGGGGGACGGTGCGCGATGGGCTTGGGGCGATGGGCTCGGAGACGACGACACATGATGGGCTCGGGGACAACGGCGGGAGATGGGCTCGGGGTGACGATGGGCTCATGGAGGAGGTGCGGGCCGGCGGCGACGGGCTTGGGTGCGATGGTGACGATGAAGAGAGAACGGGCGGAAAAGGAAGTTGGTGCAAATTTCGATAACTCCCGCAATATATGAATACCTTTGTTTCTGGTTGGTGGCTCAAACGGAACCAAAGCAACACTTTAGTCCCGGTTTCATACACCAACCGGGACTAAAGGTCAATTTCGTCGGCCCAAAAGGGCGGGAAGAAGAGACCTTTAGTACCGATTGGTGACTCCAAACGGGACGAAATGTCAGTATTAGTGCCGGTTGGAGCCACCAACCGGGACGAGAGGTCCATATTGGTGCCGGTTGGAGCCGCCAACCGAGACCAAAGTGTGGTGCTGCCCGGGGCCAAAACTTTAGTCCCACATCGCTAGCCGAGAGAGTAGCGAGTGGTTTATAAGCATTGTTGCGCACAACCCCTCAAGCTCCTCTCAATTGCAGGCTTCCGGGCCTAATCTGTCACTGCATGTGGGTCTGTTGGGCCTACTCCGGGCCTGAATCCTCGTCCAATAGGTTGGTTGGGTTTCTAGTCGTATTGAGACCGTGGTCACCCAGTAGGCGGCATTTTTTATAAAAAATCTATTTTTTTTGTTCACTTTATTTAATTTATTTTGTTCCTGCTTCGTGTTTTTCAGTAATTCTTTTTTGCTTTTAGGTCACAAAATTCAACTATTTCTCACTTCATTTGGTATTTTTCATGCATTCACTGATTTTTTGAGCTAAATGACCCTTAAATTGAAAAGCACTACAAATGAACTCTGAAAATGTTGAAAGTTGACATGGTATCATCATTTCACCCACATAGCATGTGCTAAAAAGTTTAGAGGGTTACGGCAAAAACTGGATGCACTTCGTGTACAAAACGGACAATCTCTTTCGAAATATGAGGGTTTCATACAAAAACTCATCTATTACAAAGAGATTTCATTTTTTGAACTTATTTGAACTCCGGAATTTTTGTGTGTTCAAAATGCACCATTCAAAGCCACATCATCAATTTTCAACTATTTCTAACTTCATTTGGTATTTTTCATGCATTTAGTGATTTTTTTTGAGCTAAATGACCCTTAAGTTGAAAAGCACTACAAATGAACTCTGAAAATGTTGAAAGTTGGCATGGTATCATCATTTCACCCACATATCATGTGCTAAAAAGTTGAGACGGTTGAGGCAAAAACTAGATGCACTTCGTGTACAAAATGGACAATCTCTTTCGAAGTATTAGGGTTTCATACGAAAACTCATGTGTTACAAAAGGGATTTCCTTTTTTGAACTTATTTGAACTCAAGACTTTTTGTGTGTTCAAAATGCACCATTCAAAGCCACATCATCAATTTTCAACTATTTCTGACTTCATTTGGTATTTTTCATGCATTTACTAATTTTTGTGCTAAATGAACCTTAAATTGAAAAGCACTACAAATGAACTATGAAAATGTTGAAAGTTGGCATGGTATCATCATTTCACCCACATAACATGTGCTAAAAAGTTGAGAGGGTTACGACAAAAACGGGATGCACTTCGTGTAGAAAACGGACAATCTATTTCGAAGTATGAGGGTTTCATACGAAAACTCATCTATTACAAAGGAATTCCATTTTTTGAACTTATTTGAACTCAAGACTTTTGGTGTGTTCAAAATGCACCATTCAAAGTCACATCATCAATTTTCAAATATTTGTGACTTCATTTAGTATTTTTCATGCATTTAATAATTTTTTGAGCTAAATGACCCTTAAATTGAAAAGCACTACAAATGAACTCTGAAAATGTTGAAGGTTGGCATGGTATCGTCATTTCACCCACATAGCAAGTGCTAACAAGTTGAGAGGGTTGCGGCAAAAACTGGATGCACTTCGTGTACAAAACGGACAATCTCTTTTGAAGTATCAGGGTTTCATACGAAAACTCGTCTGTTACAAAGGGATTTCATTTTTTGAACTTATTTGAACTCGAGACTTTTTGTGTGTTCAAAATGCACCATTCAAAGCCACATCGTTAATTTTCAATTATTTCTGACTTCATTTGGTATTTTTCATGCATTTACTGATTGTTTTGAGCTAAATGACCCTTAAATTGAAAAGCACTACAAACGAACTCTGAAAATGTTGAAAGTTGGCATGGTATCATCATTTCACCCACATAGCATATGCTAAAAAGTTGACAGGGTTGCGACAAAAACTGGATGCACTTCGTGTACTAAACGGACAATCTCTTTCGAAGTATCAGGGTTTCATACGAAAACTCATCTGTTACAAAGGGATTTCATTTCTTCAATTTTTCTTTGCTTGTGTTATTTGCTTATTTTTCCGTAGCCATGGATAATATTCATCGGTTAATAGGGTGCTTGGGTCAGCCTTGACTTTGAAGGGAGGAATTTCATGAAACTTTTTATAATCTTCACACATGTATGTCTTGCCCTCCAATCCCACGATGTCTCTTTTTCCTAAAAGAACCATGTGGCGCTTTGGCTCATCGTATGATGTATTCTCTTCCTTATATTTTCCTTTTTCTCGGTTTGGTAGACATTTCCTTCACATAGAAAATGTCCGCCACATCATTGGCTAGGACGAATGGTTCCTCTGCGTGCGCAAGATTGTTCAGATCCACTGTTGTCATTCCGTACTGTGGGTCTATCTGTACCCCACCTCCTGACAGATTGACCCATTTGCACTGAAACAAAGGGACCTTCGTCCATATTCAAGTTCTGATATGTCCACTATGTAACCATAATATCTGTCCTTTCCCCTCTTGGTTGCTGCATCAAAGCGGACACCGCTGTTTTTGTTGGTGCTCTTTTGATCTTGGGTGATCGTGTAAAATGTATTCCCATTTATCTCGCACCCTTGGTAAGTCAATACAGTCGAAGATGGTCCCCTGGCCAACGAGTACAACTCATTAGAAACAGTGTTGTCACACATGAGACGTTTTTGCAACCAACTCGGAAAGTCCTTATGTGTTCAAATGTAATCCAGTCGTCACACTGCTCCGGGTGTTTGGAGCTCAGAATATTCTTGTGTTCATCGACATACGGGGTCACCAAGGTAGAATTCTGTAGAACTGTGTAGTGTGCTTGAGACCAATAATGCCCGTCCGGACATATTATTGAGTCCGCTCCTAGCGTGCCTTTTCCAGTCAGTCTCCCCTCATACCGCGATTGAGGGAGACCAATCTTCTTAAGGTCAGGAATGAAGTCAACACAAAACCCAATGACATCCTGTGTTTGATGGCCCATGGAGATGCTTCCTTCTGGCCTAGCGCAGTTACGAACATATTACTTTAAGACTCCCATGAACCTCTCAAAGGGGAACGTATTGTGTAGAAATACAGGGCCCAGAACGAATATCTCGTCGACTAGATGAACTAGGACGCATGTCATGATATTGAAGAAGGATGGTGGGAACACTATCTCGAAACTAACAAGATATTGCACCAAATCACTCCTTAACCTTGGCAGGATTACTCGATCGATCACCTTCTCAGAGATTACATTGAGAAATGCACATAGCTTCACAATGGCTAATCGAATGTTTTCCGATAGAAGCCACCTCAATGCAATCGGAAGCAGTTGCGTCATAATCACGTGGCAGTCATGATACTTTAGGTTCTAGAACTTTTTCTATCCCATAATTATTATTCACTTTATACTCGACGAGAAGCGAGACGAGACCTTCATACTGAGCAGGTATTCAAAGAAGATTTCCTTCTCTTCTTTGGTAAGAGCATAGCTCGCAGGACCTTCATACTGTTTGGGATGCATGCCTCTTTTTCATGCACAGGTTGATGTTCCTCCCATGTCTCTGGTGTATCTTTTGTCTTCCCATACACTCCCAAGAAGCCTAGCAGGTTCACGCAAAGATTCTTCGTCACGTGCATCACATCGATTGCAGAGCGGACCTCTAGGTCTTTCCAATAGGGTAGGTCCCAAAATATAGATTTCTTCTTCCACATGGGTGCGTGTCCCGCATCGTCATTCAGAACAGACAGTCTGCTAGGACCCTTTCCAAAGATTACTTGTAAATCATTGACCATATCAAGTATGTGATCACCAGTACGGAGGGCGGGCTTCTTCCGGTGATCTCCCTCACCATTGAAATGTTTTCCTTTCTTTCGACATTGATGGTCGGTCGGAAGAAATCGACGATGCCCCAGGTACACATTCTTCCTGCATTTCTCCAAATATATACTATTGGTGTCATCTAAACAGTTTGTGCATGCGTTGTATCCCTTATTTGTCTGTCCTAAAAGGTTACTGAGAGCAGGCCAATCGTTGATGGTTACAAACAACAACGCATGTAGGTCAAATTCCTCCTGTTCAATCTCATCCCACACACGTACACCATTTCCATTCCATAGCTGTAAAAGTTTATCAACTAATGGCCTTAGGTACACATCAATGTCATTGCCAGGTTCCATAGGGCCTTGGATGAGAACTCGCATCATAATGAACTTCCGCTTCATGCACAACCAAGGAGGAAGGTGATACATACATAGAGTCACATGCCATGTGCTATGCTTGTTGCTCTGCTCCCCCAAAGGATTAACGCCATCTGCACTTAAACCAAACCATACATTCCTTGGGCCACGTGTAAAGTCGCTCCACTTTCTCTCGATCTTTCTCCACTGCGACCCGTCAGCGGGTGCTCTCACCTTCCCATCTTTTTTACGGTCTTTTATGTGCCATTGCATCAACTCGGCATGCTTTTTGTTTCTGAACAAACGTTTCAACTGTGGTATTATAGGAGTATACCACATCACCTTGGCAGGAACCATCTTCCCGGTGCGCTAGCCCTCAACATCACCAGGGTCATCTCTTCCGACCTTATACTGCAATGCGCCGCATACCGGGCATGCGTTCAAATCCTCGTACGCATCGCGATAGAGGATGTAGTCATTAGGGTATGCATGTATCTTCTGCACCTCCAATCCTAGAGGGCATAGAACTTTCTTTGCTTCATATGTACCGTCGGGAAATTTGTTATCCTTTGGAAGCTTCTTCTTCATTAATTTCTGTAGCAACCAAAATCCCTTGTCAGATACACCATTGTGTGCCTTTTATCCATTGTAGCAATTCCAGTGTGGTACCGAGCTTTGTGTTGTCATCTTCGCAATTTGTGTAGAACCCTTTTTTGTGATCCTCTAACATGTGATCGAACTTCAACTTCTCCCTTTCACTTCATTCTCTATGTGCATCAACAATGACCCGACGAAGATCATCATCGGGCACATCGTCTGGTTTCTCTTGATCTTCGGCTCCCCGCATTGCAACATCACTGTATTCAGGGGGCGGGTAGTTGTCATCATCCTCTTCTTCTACGTTGTCTTCCGTCATAACCCCTCTTTCTCCGTGCTTGGTCCAAACATTATAGTGTGGCATAAAACCCTTCTGAAGCAGGTGGAAGTGAAGATTTTTATAGTCGGAGAATTCCTTCGTATTCCCACAGACAGTACATGGACAATACATAAATCCATTGTGCTTGTTTGCATCACTCGCTTCAAGAAAGTTATGCAGACCCTTAATATACTCGGAGGTGCTTCGGTTACCGTACATCCATTGCCGGTTCATCTGCGTGCGTTATATAATAAAGTGTATTAAAAACCATTACAACATATCATGAATAGAGAAGTGACCAAATTAATAGAACTTCATCATCACATTAAAGCCAAAGTATAGTAGTGACCAAAATAAATACATAACGTTCTTACATTGTTCTCATTATTGAACAACATATAGCTCTCTAGAGCATCTAATTAGAACATGCATTGAAACTATTAAATTTAGATGCAACAACAAATGCGATCATAACCGCAACTAAGGTACAAATTGATCCAACGACATAATGATACCAAGCCTCAGTATGAATGGCATATTTTCTAATGTTTCTAATCTTCAAGCGCATTGCATTCATTTTGATCTTGTGATCGTCACGCACATCGGCAACATCCAACGCCAATATCATCTTCTCCTCTTCAACTCTTTGTATTTTTCTTTCAAGTAATTGTTTTCTTTTTCAACCAAATTTAACTTCTCGGCAAGAATTTGTATGTCGGTTCGAATTTCCGGTTCACACACCTCCTAGATTAAAAAATCTATGTCATGTTGGTCGGCATAATTGTCATAAACACTAAATAAAACAAATAGTTATAAAATATAATATATACCACATCCGAATCATAGATATGACGAGGGCCGACGGAGGCAGATACCAAAACCATCACACTATATAATAACAAAAAATAATAGAAGTAAGAAAATTACACAAGTATCTATCTAAATCATACAAGTAAGAACTTTTTTCTTTTAGAAAGGAGATAAGAAGAAGAGACTAATTAACCATGGCGGCGTCGACGCCGAGATTGGCACGGCGATCGACGGCGATGAGGACAGGGATGGGACATGGACGGACCGCCAAAGCTGCACAAAACTAGAGGAAAATGGAGCTTGGACAAGGAGCTTCGAGAGGAGAAAGCTTAAGTGTGGCTTGGGCATTTCATCGAACACCTCATGTGCATAGGAGGTGAGCTACAGCACCACAAAGCTCTCGCACGGCCGGCCAAAAAAAAAGAGCAGTGCAGTGCTCTGCTCGCGGGCGGGTGGTATATATAGGCCAACCATTGGTTCCGGTTTGCGGCTGGAACCAGGACTGAAGGACAACATTTGGTCCCGGTTCCAGCCACAAACCGGGACCAATTGTTGTCGGCCAGGAGCGAGGCACATTGGTCCTGGTTCGTGTCTAGAACCGGGACCAAAGGGGCTAGACGAACTGGGACCAATGGCCCACGAGGCCCGGCCGGCGCCCTGGCCTCACGAATCGGGACCGATGCCCCCATGGGTCCCAGTTTGTAAGTGAACCGGGACTAATAAGATTTCATCAAGTGGAACAAAGCCCTCTTTATACTAGTGGTAGGTCCCCTAGACCTAATTACACTTCTATAAATTCTGAAATATTTCGAAAACATCATAGAGCCACCCGAAACACTTTTTATGCCGCCAAAAATCTCTGTTCCACCGTGATCCCATCTGGAGACCTTCCCCGGTGCCTTGCGGGAGGGGGAATCCATCATGTAGGCCATATATATCAACCTTGTTTCCTCCACGATGATGTGTGAGTAGTCCACCATAGACCTACAGGTCCATACATAATACCTAGATGGCTTCTTCTCTCTCTATGATCTTCAATACAATGTTTGTCGCGATTCTCGCGATGATCTATTTGATGTAATCCTACTTTATGGTGTGTTTGTTAGGCTCTTATGAATTTTGGGTTTATGATCAGACTATTCATTGGAAGTTATTGAATTTCCTCCAAATTCTATTATGCATGATTATTATATCTTTGTATCTCTTTCTGATCTATCCATTTGGTTTGGCCAACTAGATTGAGTTTCCTTCAATGGGAGTGGTGCGTTGTAGTGGGTTCAATTTTGCGGTGCAATATATCCAAGTGACATAAATGAACAAGGCACTTATTTTTAGTGTTCCCAATAAGGATAAATAACGGGGTATGTACATATTGTCTGTCTTACTTTGTCTACATCATGTCATCTTGCTGTAATAATTACTCTATTTTTCATGAACTTGATACGTAGAGAGACAAGCATAGAAGCACTCTAGATGTGGTGTAATAGTAGTAGATGCAGGCAGGAGTAGGTCTACTTGTTTATGTACATGATGCCTATATATAAATAATCATGTCCATGAATAACACTTCATAACTATGCGCTATTATGTCAATTGCCCACCAGTAATTTGTTTACCGACCATGTGCTATGTTCTAGAGAGAAGCCTCTAGTGAAAACTATGACCCCGGGTCTACTTAATACTAAAAACCAAAATTACCTTGCTGCACTTTTACTAATATTTACTCACTTTTATTATTTATATTACATATCTATCACAATTAATCCTTGCAAGTAACGAGTTCAAGGGGCTTGACAACCCTCTTTCCTGTGTTGGGTGTTGATACGTCTCCAACGTATCAATTTTTTTTATTGTTCCAAGCTATTATATTATCAATCCTGGATGCTTTATATGCAATTAAATGCTATTTTATATCATTTTTGGGAACTAACTATTAACCCAGAGCAAAGTGCGAGTTGCTGTTTCCCGCATGTTTTTTGCTTTTGACGAAACCAGTACCAAACGGAGTCCAAACACTATGAAACTTTTTGATGACTTTTTCTACACAAATAGAAGACCTGGAAGCTTCAGAGAGAGACCAAACAACACACGAGGAGACGACAAGGAAATAGGGTGCGCCTAGGGGGTAGGTGTGCTCTAATGCCTTGTGGGCCCCATGTGGCTCCGTTTAACATTATTCCACCTCCATTAATTCTCTAACGTGAAACCAATAGATAGCCACCCGAAACACTTTTTCCGCTGCTGCAAGTTGGTGTTCGGATGGCAGGCCATCTGGAGACCTTTTCTGGTTCCCTACAAAAGGGGGATCGGTCACGGAGGCCATCTACATCAACCTTGATTCCTTCATGATGATGTGTGAGTACTCCATCACACAACTATGAGTCCGTAGCTAGTACCTAGATGGCTTAATCTCTCTCTTTGATCTTCAATAAAAAAGTTCACTACGATTCCTCTGGTTATCTATCTGATGTAATCCTCTTTTGCGTTGTGTTTGTTGGGATCTGGTGAATTGTGGGTTTATGATCAGATTATTCATGAATATTAACTGAGCCTTCTCTAGATTATTTTATGCATGATTGTTATAGCTTCATAATTTTCTCTCATCTATCGGTTTGGTTTGCCACCTAGACCGATTTATCTTCAGTGGGAGTGGGCATTGTGATGGGTTCAGTCTTGTGTTGCTCAATCCCAGTGACAGAAAGTGACATGACACGTGTTGTATTGCTTCCATTTGGGATAAAATGAAGGGGTCTAAATGTATTGCTTGTCTTACTTTGTCTATATCATGTCATCTTGGTCCAAGCATTACTCTTTTTCATACTTAATACTCTAGATGCATGTTGGATAGCGGTCGATGAGTGGAATAATAGTAGTAGATGCAGGTAGGAGTCAGTCTACTTTTTTATGGATGTGATACCTATATACATGATCATTAACTTAAATAAGATGTCATAACTATGTGCTATTATGTCAATTGCCCAACAATAATGTGTTTACCCACCGTATGCTATGTTCAAGAAAGAAGCCTCTAGCAAAAACTATGCCCCCCGGGTCTACTTAAACAAAATAACAAAAACTGCAAAAATACTTTGCTGCAATTTATTTACTGTTATTTACTTTCATTAATTTCTATTATCTATTATCTATCTACCAGTATTTAATCCTTGCAAGTAACAACTTCAAGGGGCTTCACAAGCCTCTTGTCCGCATTGGGTGCAAATGTTTGGTTCTATGTGTGTAGGTGTTGTCGAAGGGGGTTTGCTTGATTCTCCCATTGGTTCGATAACCTTGGTTCTCACTGAGGGAAATACTAATCTCCACTGTGCTGCATCTCCCCTCCTCTTCGGGAAAATCCCAACATAGTTTACCAGTAGCACGTGCAAGTGTTTGGTTATGTGTGTGTAGGTGATCGTGACAAGAGTTTATGGTTCTCACTGAGTGAAATACTTATCTCTACTATATTGCTTCAACCCTCCTATTCAGGGAAAGCCCCAACGCAATTTACAAGTATCATGCCTCGCTACCGTTACTATCACCGGGTGAGGACACCACAAGATTGAACCTACTACTATGCACCACTCCCTTTGATGATCTACTCACCTACTTCGCCAAAGAAGACTCATGGATCGGAGAGCGTAGATATCTATATAATCATACATAATAAAGTCATAATATAATTCATAAAAGACTCAATTACTTTCAATGAATAATCTGATCATAAGTCCACAATTCATGGGATCCCGACAAACACACCGCAAAAGAGGCTTATATCGAGTTGATCTCCGAAGAGAACATGGTATTGAAGATCATAGAAAGAGAGAGAGCCATGTAGCTAATCACTATTCACCCTTAGGTTTTGTGATGCACTACTCATTTGTCGTCATGAAGGCAACAAGGTTAATAAAGCTCGCTTCAATGATCGATTCCCCCTCGGGAAAAGTATCGTGGGAGGCCTCCAGATGTGATCACGGTGGAACACAGACTTGCGGCAACACAAAAATTATTCCGGGGCTCCTTTATGTGCTTCTGGAATGTATGTGAATTTATAGGATGAAGAGGCGGTGCACGAGAGCGACAAGGGCCCACAAGCTCACACGACGCGCCCCCTAGGGAGCGCTGCCTGAGCTCGTGGCTTCCTCATGGAGAGTGTGATATCCTCTCGATGTTCACATGGTTATTTGTGGTCCAGAATAAATCAACATAAAGTTTCGTTCCGTTTGGACTTTGTCTAGTATTGTTTCATGTGAAACAAGAAAATAGAAAAAATAGGAACTGACACTCAACACTAGGCTAATAGGTTAGTTCAAAAAAATGATATAAAATTCCCTCTAATGTATATAAGATTGATAAAATAATGGCATCAAACAATCAAAAAATATAGATAGTTTGGAGACATGTCAGCATCCCCAAGCTTAATTCCTACTTGTTCCCGAGTAGGTAAATGATAAAATAGAATTTTTGATGTTGAATGCTACCTAGCATGTTTATCATGTAATCTTGTTAAGAAATAAATGTTGAGAAATGATGACTTAGTAAATATTGAAACAATAATAAAGATGAATACTAGCAAATGAATATTGCTTTTGAGGATAACAACACTACAGAACGTTATCCCCAAATTCATTTACATCAAGTATAAATCGTGATCACCCCACTGCCTAACCAAGCACTTGACTCGTAATTTTTAACGTGCTTCATGTTTTTCAACTTCACTCAATGGCTGATCATGAGCCATGGAATTTCAGAATTTGAAGTGGAATTGATTGATGATAAGGGTAATAAGGTAAGACAAAAGTTTGTTTGGTCTCACATCAACTAAGTGGATCATTAGGCTATGGAGATGCCTTCCAATTGATATCACCGTGAGGAGTAGGGATTGCCATGCAACTTTTGATGCACTAGAAGTGTAGGTTTATGAAAGCTCTCTATTGAAACTAAGTGTGATGTGCATCTACCTAACTGTATCATGAAGAAGTCAAGCAATTAACGAACCCATACATAGAATATGCAAGCTAAGACCTATATGGATTCCCACTAGTATATGCAAATGACAAAACATGGAGACTCCCTATATGAAGGACATGGTGCTACATTGAAGCACAAATGTAACAAAGGATAGTGGCATGCCCCTTATTTATTTTTATTTTTCTTTTCCTTTATTCTTTATTTTATTTATTTCCACCTTTTTTTTTAAGTTCGAAACCTCATACTCATTCTTTGGAGGAATCATTAGCCTACATCATCTCTCTCAAAGCAAAGCACCCATCGTATTCCCCCAGGGGAGGCTGGGAGGAGTTAACACTGCGCGCCCCGGCCAGACAACACACAAGGTTTTCAATCAAGGATTCGAAACACTCCAACTTCCTTGTCTTCTCACGACCAACAGTTTAATGAATTATTGATTACAAACCTTAATATCATTATTACTACTAAACAATTTCTACAAGTTAGTAAGCCCCGATATTATAACCTCAATACCATTGATCATACATTTATCATTTAGTGATCTACATGCAAGTTTTTATTATATCCCTTTTGTATACCTATCATTTTCTCACTAAACATATAACCCCTGCAAGTTACCACTTCCTGTTTCACTCACTATCAAAAATATTTAATTGAAGCATGAGAGTGGCAGGTATTTCTACAAAATATAAGATTTGCCATGCTCTAAAGATATAACTGAAGCATTTGAGCATAATTGCCTTAACTCAAAAGATATAAGCGAAGCATAATGAGCATTGTAATAAATTATGATAAGTTTGTCTCTTTATCAAAAGGTATGTCGAGCAAGCAATAATAGTGGCAATCTAAAAAGTAAACAAACTACAATACACGACACTCCAAGCAAAACTCATATCATGTGATGAATAAAACTATAGCTCCAAGTAACACACCAGTGCATACCCAGCTTAGATGCTTGGCTCTTCCTTGAGTATTACCTTGGAGTGTCTTGGGAATCTCCAAGCTTAGTGTATTGCCGCTCCTTATTCCTTCATCCATCATGTTCTCACCCAAAACTTGAAAACTTCATCACGCAACCCATGGAAACCTCGTGAGATCCATTAGTATAATCAGCAAACTATAAAATTACGTACTGTTATAAAGACGACCATAATTATTATTGCATCATACATACTATACTCTAACTCTCCCATGACTTATACCCCCTCATATAATCCATAGAATCATTAAAACAAGCACACTATGCAAGTAAACAAATAAAATTTGTATAAAACAGAATAGTATGTATTGGTCTATACTAAATCCATACTCGTATAACTTAATTTTTTTGGAAAATTAGGATGACCTAATTTCATAAATTTATCACGTTCCACTAAAAAATGTGAATTCAAATATTGGGCGTAGAAGTTTCTGTTTTTGCATAGAATCAATCCAACTATCATCCAAATCATCCCAAAGGATTTACTTGTCACAAACACTAACTAAATATAAAAAAACATTACAATAGGAATAATCAAGAAATCACATAAGAACGGAAAATAGGTAACTATTGGGTTATCTCCCAACAAGCTCTTTCTTTGTAGCCTTTAAGATAGGCTTGAGATTTCAATGATGCTCACAAAAAATATAATAATTGAAACACAAAGACAACATCATGTAATATGTAATTAACACATTTAAGTCTAACCCACTTCCTATGCATATACATTTTATAAGAAAACAAATTATCAAGATAAACAATATCTAGCACATGCAAATAGGAAGAATGAAGAATTAATAGTTTCAACACAAAGAGAGGTAACACAGCGACATGAAGATTTTTATAACCATATTTGCCTCTCTCAAAATATTTACATGTAGGATCATAATCAAACTCAACAATACAACTACCATGTAAAATATTCTCTTTATGATCCATATGAATGCAAATCTTATAATCTTCCAAGATAACGGGATTAATATCAACTAAAGTCACGACTTCTCTAAACCCACTTTTTAAAAAATCTATGAAGTTAATAATTCTCGAAAGTAGTGTGATAAATATTACCTAAAGTTGATGCTATTACAAAACCACTTTTAATAGCATTGCAAATATCATTATAAATAACAGATTCATCATGAAGGTCAAATAATTTTTCAAGATCACACGAAGCATCATAATTATCACCCCAATCATGATCATTAGCACAATTGATATTCATAGAATTTATACTAAACACTTCGAAATCATGATTTTCATTCAATAAGTATATACCAATAGCAATTTTATTTATCACTTATTCATTATTAGCTATTGGCTTACAAAATGCAGCAATTTTGAAAAGTTTAGCAAGAGGATGAGGATCATTTATCTTAGATTTTTGTTTTTACTTTATGTTCTTGTGTGTCAAAGATATGGATAGGATAGTAGAACAAGTAATGATGGTTTGTGTATGTACTATGAGTTGTTTCACGATCTCTCCCTCGCAACGGGTCAAGAAACCCTGTTGATACTTTGTAGGCGCATTATGTTCTTCCCTGAAGAGGAACTGATGAAGTAGTAAAATAGCAACAAGTATTTACCTCAGTTAAGAACCAAGGTTCATCAAACCAAATAGGAGAATAATGCAATCAACTATTTATATTACCTATACACACAAGAGAAAATACTTGCACCCAACACAGGCAAGAGAGTTGATAGAGAAATTGGTTGATAGTGGTTGACAGAGAAATTACATAGTAAATTTAAATTAAATAAATTACAACAAGGTAAATAGGGCTTTAGTAAATTTGTGGATTAATACCGGGGTCCGTAGTTTTCACTAGAGGCATCTCTCTCAAGAACAAAGCACTATTGGGCAATTGATAGAAAAACATATAGTTATGATGTTATTCATGGTATGAACATGTATATAGTCATTACGTGCGTGACAAGTAGACCAACTCCTGCCTGCTTCTACTACTATTACTCCAATTCAAGAGTGCTTCTATGCCTGCCTCTCTAGGTACTAAGTTCATAACAAACATAATACTATATGCAGTATGATGACATGATGTAGGCCCAGTAGAATCAAGCAATATGATTAAACCCCATTATTTTATACCTAGTATTAACAATATACAAAAATACGTGTCTCGCTACCCTTACTGTTACCAGGTGAGGACACCACAAGATTGAACCTACTACTATGCACCACTCCCTCTGATGATCTACTCATCTACTTGGCCAAAGAAGACTCATAGATTGGAAAGCATACCTAGCTATAACAATCATACATAATAAATTCATAATAAAATTAAGAATATAATTAATTAATTTAAATGGATAATCTGATCATAAACCCACAATTCATCGTATCCCAATACACACACCGCAAAAGAGGATGTACATCGGATTGACTTCCGAAGAGAACATGGTATTGAAGATCATAGAGAGAGAGTGAGGGAGAGATATCCATCTAGATAATTAATATGGACACATAGGTGTATGGTGTACTACTCATGCATCACTATGGAGGCATCAAGGTTGATGAAGATGTCCTCCGTGATCTATCCCCTCTTATATAGAGTACCAATGGAGGCCTCCAGATGTGGTCACGGTGGAACACACACTTGCGGCGACAGAAATTGATTTGAGACTCCTTTTTAGGTTTTTGGAATATATGTGAATTCGTAGGACGAATAGATGGTGCGGGAGAGCCATGAGGGCCCCACAAGCTCACACGACACCCCCCTAGGGGTGCGCCGCTTGAGCTTGTGGCTCCCTCGTGCAGCTTCCGGTCTCCTCGTGATGCTCCCAGGGTTCGCTCTAGTTAAAAAAAGTCATCGTAAAGTTTCATTAGTTTGGACTTTGTTTGGTATTGATTTCCTGCAAAAAAAGAAAATAGACAAACACTTGAATTGGCACCACACACAAGGTTAATACATTAGTTCCAAGAAATGATATAAAATGTCCTCTAAAGTATATAATATTGATAAAATCATAGCATGAAACAATAAAAAATTGTAGATACGTTGGATATGTATCAGGAAGTAACATGTTGGCTCTGGAATTGAGGTAAGCGCAGACATGTTGAGAAAACACCTCGTAGTCTTTGTCGAAGGCACTGGCGATGCTCTTGAGAAAACACCATGAATTATCGTTCAAAGCAGCCAACAATGTAGAGTCATCCAAGCATCATGCGTCGATGGTGGCCTGGATGATGCGGTGCTCCTACAAGATCTAGGTGTTGGCACGCATGGCAGCCATCATGGACTCATCCGCGAGTCCGACCATGATTTTCTTCTCAGCTGCCAAATGCTCCTTGAGTTGTAGGCTATACTATGTGCACCATGGCTTTCAGCGGTGTGTATTAGGATGATGGGCTAGTGATTTGGGTGGATGGTGTCACGCCGGCAGTCGGGGCATGTTGGATGGAGGAGGAACATGTTGGAGAGAGGGGTGTTAGGGGGTGTGGATTAGCTGGCTAGATTGACGACACTGATTAATAGGAAGGAGCGTCACCGACAAGGAGGCGGTGCTACAAGCAAGCAATAAAGGTTTGAACTTGGGAATGAAGGAGGAAACCTAGTAAATATGGCTTTTGGTTGGTATGAGGGGTGGGAGAGGTAGATATTCCTATTGTAACCCCAAATTTTTGTTCGGTTTAGAAAAAATTGGCGCACAAAGTGTTATCGGACACAACCGTGTATGCAGACGTGTGTGCGATATCGAAACATCTAAAATGATTCATATAGCTTACCCCATGTGTGATGAGTTTGAACGTCCAAATTTTGGTCTCGAAGCTTCCGGCTTAAGATATTGGATACTAATTGCTCATGATTTGTGCAAACAAATTGTGTGTGATGTACTTGAATTTCATTTTGATTTGGAAGACTAAATGGGGATACAACAACATTTTTTTTTCAAATTTCCCTCATTACAGTGGTCATCCACGTTATTGCATAAGTTAGCATCAGTTGCTAATGTCGTAACTACATAAAAGAGCCTATGGCATAGCCTGCACTTACGTAATCAAGAAATTACAACAATTAAACATACTTGGTTGACCTAAACATTACTCTAACAAAAGACCAACACTCTAAATAAAGACTAATTTTCTACCTCGCACTCATTGATCTGTGCCTCCTCCCGCATGTCCATTTCACGCTGGACGACCTCTAGGGGTAAGGTCTCTATGGCATCCATAAACACATATTCGACAAGCATCTCATAGTCCGCATACACCATCTAATTGGAAAAGGACACCATGAGCCTAGCATGGGAGGCCGCTATCCGGGCATGGACGACCTCCATCACAGCTAGGGATGCAACTGATGAAGGGACGACTGCTCGAGCACTCTCGGTGATTGTAAACTTTTGTACGTGGGTTGCTGCTACTTGTGAGCTGCGTTGGGTTTTCCCCGAGGAGGAAGGGTGAAGCGATATAATAGCTGATAAGTATTTCCCTTAGTGAGAACCAAGTTTATTGAACCAATAGGAGAAACAAGAAAAATCCCGTCTTCAGCAACTACACACAAAAAAGCAAGCACTTGCACCCAACACGGGCAAGAGGGTTGTCAATCCCTTTGAACTCGTAACTTGCAAGGTTTATTTATGATAGTGATAGATGTATAAAAGAAAAGTACAAATGAAGTAATAAAATTGCAGCAAGGTATTTAGGTTTGTAGTGATTTTTTTAAGTAGACCCGGGGGCCGTAGTATTCACTAGAGGCTTCTCTCTCGAACACATAACATACAGTGATAGACCAATTACTATTGGGCAATTGGCAGAAAAGCGCATAGTTATGATGTTATTCATGACAATGATCATGTATATAGGCATCATGTCCATAAACAAGTAGACCAAAACGATTGTGCATCTACTACCATTACTCCACTTCGAGAGCGCTTCTATGCTTGCCTATATAGGTATTGAGTTCACGACAAACAGAGTAATGGTTGAGGCAAGATGACATGATTTAGAAGAAGTAAACCAAATCAATATGAATAAACCCCGTCATTTTATCCATAATGGCAAAAATACAAATATGTGTCTTGTCCCCATCTATCACTGGGATATAGAGCACCGGATGATTGAACCCATTGCGACACAAAACTCCTAGTGAAGATGAATCAATCTAGTCAGTGAAACAAAATTTATATATTGGAGAGAAATACGAAGCTATAACAATCATGCATAATAAAGTTCAAAAAATACTCAGTAACTTTCAATGAATAAATTGATCATAAACCAAAACTTCATCCATATGAAAAACACACCACAAAAGAAGATTACATCGAATAGAACTCCAAGGATATAGAGGAGGACATGGTATTGAAGATCAAAGAGAGAGAATAAATTGCCTATCTACTAACTATGGACCCGTAGGTCTATGGTGAACTATTCACACATCATCCTGGAGGCAGCTAGGTTGATGTAGACGACCTCCATGAATGATTGATTCCCCTCGAGTAGATTATTGGAAAAAGGCCTCCAGATGGTACCACAGTGGAACATAGGCTTGCAGCGGCGGGAAATGTATTTCAGGTGTCTCTTTGTTGGTTTTGGGGCATATAGGAATATACAAAAGTGGACTTAGGTTAGGAGGGCTCATGATGGAGTCACCAGCCTGCAAGCCATGCCCTACTCCCCAGGGCATGGCATTCGAGCTTGTCACTCCCTCGTGGATCATATAGTCACCTTTCGAAGCTTTTAGGGTCTATTTATGTCCAAGAATAACCCCGTAAATTTTTATCATGTTTGGACTTTGTTTGGTACTGTTTGTTTGGACAGACCAAGAACAGGCTAAAACAGGAACATACACTAGGCACTTGGTCAATATGTTAGTCCCATAAAATGATATAAAATAGTGTTTAATTGCATATGCATTATCCAAGATTGATAATATAATATCATGAAACAATAAAAATGATAGATACATTGGAGACGTATCAAGAATCCCCAAGTTTAATTCTTGTTCGTTCTCGAGTAGGTAAATGATAAAAACAAAAAATTGATGTTGAATGTTACCCAACATGTAGTCTTAATCACGGTATAATTATTGAGAATTAGGAAGTAATTGATATCAATATAATAATATTGAGAAATATAAGAATATGATCATTACTTATTGAAAATATACAATCACTAAAGATGTTTATCCCCACTCATTCAATCATATTAGCATGGCATGACTTTGTATTCACCGCACAAATATAAATCATGAGCATCCTGATAAGCACAATTATAGGGGATCAATTGTAGTCCTTTCAATAAGTAAGAGTTCTGAACCGAACGAGGAGCAGAAGGAAATGAGAAGTAGTTTTCAGCAAGGTATTCTGTGGAAGTGTTGTAAGTAACAGTGATAGATAGTTTTGAAGCAAGGTAATTCGTAACAAGTGACAAGTAACAATACTAACAAAGGTGAAGCAAGGTAGCCCAATCCTTTTTACAGCAAAGGACATGCCTGGAAGTTCTCTTATGTAAAGCAAGCGCTCCCAAGGACACATAGAAATTTCTATCTAGTCATGTTTATCATATTAACTTGATTCACGTTTGCTACTTTGATGATTTGATTCATGGGTGGACCCGCGCTAAGGTCCCTCTCTTACATGAACTAACAACTCACTTATGATTAACCCCTCTCGCAAGCATCCACCGCTACGAAATAAGAATTAAGATAAATCTAACCATAGTATGAAACATGTGGATCCAAACGAGCCCCTTATGAAGCAACACATAAACTGGGGTTAAGCTTCTATCACTCTCGCAACCCATCATATACTTGTTACTCCACAATGATTTACTTTAGGCCCATAACATGGTGAAGTGTCATGTAATCGACATTCACATGACACCACTAAAGGGGGTAACAACATACATATCATCAAAATATCGAACGAATGCCAACTTTTTATCATTACTTATAACCAGACTTCTCCCATGTCCTCAGGAATAATAGTAACTACTCACACCTCATCTACATATTCAACATCAGCGGTGTAACAAATATGATTAAGGATCTGAACATTATGTCTTCCACCAAGTAATCCAACTAGCATCAACTACAAGATGTAATTAACACAACTAGCAACCCACCGGTACCAATCTGAGGTTTTGAGACAAAAATTGGATACACGAGATGAACTAGGGTTGGAGATGAGATGGTTCTGGAAAATATGTTGATGAATATTGGACCTCCCACGATGGAGGAAGCATTGGTTATGACGACAACTTCCATTTCTTCCTCTCAGAGAGGAATTCCTCCGGCAGAATCGCTCTGCCGGAGAGCAAAATGGCATCTGCCCAGAGGACCAACAAGGGCCACATAAGCCATCAGGGCACAGCCTGGGGGGATGGGTGATGCCTTGTGCCTAGGTGGCTGCCCCTTTTCCATGTATTTTTGGCCCAATAATTCTTATATTTTCCGGGAAAATTATGTGTGAAGTTTCACGTCATGTGGGGCAACTTAATTTTTCTTCCTTTTTCTCGGTTTCTTGGTCCAGAATTCCAGTTTCCACATACTTTACTCGTCATAATGGAACTTGCATATTCAAAAAGAAAAGACATAATAATTATATAATAACATGGAATGATGGACAACAATAAGGCACATATCAATAAAGATTCCTGATGCAAAATGGACGTATCAACTCCCCCAAGCTTAGACCTCGCTTGTCCTCAAGCGAAAGCCAAGCTCGAGAATAATGGCCACATGATTTGAGAGGGAGAAGTCGATAAAAATAAAATACAGACATGAGAGCATCATGAATATTAGCATAGAATAAATATTTTTTCATATATGTTCTCATAAACAAGTAGTGATCCATTTACAAATATTGGGGTATGAAGCATAGATTTTGTTGACAACCAACAAACTATGTTCTCATTCATTGGGACAATCATATTTAAACATATGTCAGAGGAGAGTCTATGTAAGAGCTTTCATATTGGCAAGTTCTCATACTCAACTATCATTTATTCTTCTATGTTTGCTCATATTCAAGTCATATTTTTAGAGCTCAAGTTTTCATAGGACACATAGGAAGATACAGGCTTAAATGATTTGCTAGCCAATTCATTTAGCTCAAGGATAATGTCGACAATAATAAATCATGATAATCTACATTCACTTGGATATATGAATCTGAATCTTTCCTCAACACATGATGCTTGACACTATAGGATTAATAGGTAGAAGGAAGAATTAATTTAGTGACTCATGCATAAGAGTGAACTTCAAAGATAAAAGATAGGCCCTTCGCAGAGGGAAGCAGAGGTTGTCATGCACTTTTATGTTTTTGAATGTGCAAACTCTTAGTGCAAAGGAATGCCACTTTATATTGTCCCTTGTGATATCAAACTTTATTATGCAGTGTGTCGCTTTTATTTCTTTGTCATCATAAGATCATACAAAGTTTATTTTCCCATGCAATAAAAGATCATACATATTTAGAAGCATATTTGTATTGCTTGGGGTACTGATGACAACTTACTTGAAGGATCTTACTCAATCCATGGGTAGGTATGGTGGACTCTCATGGCAAGAAACTTGGTTTCATGGTTATGGATGCACAAGTAGTATCTCTACTTAGTGCGAAGTTTTTTGGGCTAGCAAAAGATCTAAAGCAAGCATCACATGTTAAAGGATCCACAACCATATAATGTCTATATTAATGTGAAATACCATCACCATTATGTTGTCTTCCATGTGCTACATCAACATTTGATCATTATCCAATATTTGATGAGGGCTCACAGTCACAAAAGATGTCCAAGACAGTATATTTATATGAGAATCTCCTCTCTTCCTTCATAGTCTTGCTTAGATTTCAACTATGACTGATACTATGTTTGTTTGTTTTCAATAATCTTCATCACTTATACTCTTTACTATGTGAAGTCATTACTCCTCATGGGATAACCATATGATTTATATCCTTTTTATGGACATGCTATGATGATGGGTGCCCACGAGTAAACCACTAGAACTCAACTAATCTTTATTATATATCTCACATACTTGATTACAAGGGTAGACGAGACTCAAAGCAAAAAATACTAAGCAAAGAAAACGTGAAATTTATTTCTCTAAATCATGAAACAACTAAGTATCAAACTAAAATAGATAGTAATGATACTGGGAGTGATGGTGATACGATACCGGGGCACCTCCCCCAAGCTTGGAACAAGCCAATGGTGGTGCCCATACCCAGCTACTCAGGCATCCTTCTCACATGATGGTGGTGGTGTAGTTGGGGTGTCCTTTTCCTTCCAAGGTGTAGATTACCCATCATAAAAAGAGAATGTTGTCTTGGGAGTCCTCAAATTGGCGGGAAAGCTCATCCCGTGAAACCTAGATTCATACTCACAATTTTGGCTTTGGACTTCATAGACTTGATCTTGGAGGTGATCGAGCCGCTCCTGATGTTACAAAAGAACCTCCCCTACTTTCTGTGTGTCCAGTTTGTTCACTCGGATGAAGTCCATGATCATGTAGTGGTTAGCATCAAGCCACGTTCAACCATCCCTTGGCACTTGAAGATCTCCTATTCCACCGCACCGAACCTCACCTTCTCTCTTCCCTCCTTCTTGGGACCTTGAACATAGTGGATGTGCAACACCCCCTCATGCATCTCAATATCTTGAGGGTGCCTCATCACCTCTGGCAGGTAGGGATTGATGTCCTTCTCGAAGAACTTCTCCTTGGAAGGGCTTGGTGAAGTCATGTCGATCTAGATCTGTCAGGAAAACAGCCTAAAACAAGAACAGAGGAAAATATCGCGATGCGATAGTCAAAACCACCGGGAGTATATATAATGATTTTTGTAGACCACAATACGTGCTCGGGAAGAAGTCAGAGCTAAGGAGGCACACAATGGCCCCACAAGCTATTAGACCGCGACATGTTAGCTTGCGCCTCCCTCGTTGGTCCCATGGACTCCTTTTCATTTTTCTATTTTTTTTGTAAAATACCAAAACCTACAAAATTTTTGGAGTTGGTTTACTTACCGTACCATGTACCTACCCCTTTTCAGGTTTCTGAAGTGTTCCATAAGACTTCCTTTATGTGCTCCTCCGGTGTTATGACCTGGATGATATTGGCCGCCTCATTAACGGGTGCACCTCGAATATAATGTTTGATTCTTTGACCATTCACTACTCTTAGGTTGTTACCTTCGAAGTTATTTATCTTTATGGTATCGGAGCGATAAACCTCCTCGACAACATAGGGTCCTTCCCATCTGGAGAGGAGTTTGCGTCCAAAAAATCTAAAACGAGAATTGTACAAAAGCACTAGGTATCCTACATTAAATTCTCGTTTTGGAATTCCCTTGTCATGCCATATTTTAACTTTCTCATTAAATAACTAAGCATTTTCATAAGCTTGCATCCTCCATTCATCTAATGAGCTAATATCAAACAATCTTTTTTTACCAGCAAGTTTGTAATCATTATTAAGTTCTTTAATTTCCCAATAGGCTTTATGTTCTAGCTCGAGAGGTAAATTAGAAGCTTTTCCATAGGCCACTTTTTATGGGGACATCCCCATGGGATTCTTATAAGTGGTCCTATAAGCCCACAAAGCATCATCAAGTTTCATAGACCAATTCTTTCTAGACCTATTGACAGTCTTTTGCAAGATTAATTTTATTTCACAATTTCTCAGTTAAACTTCTCCGCTAGACTGAGGATGATAATGTGATGCAATTCTATTGTTAACATCATATTTAGCTAGCAGTTTACGGAAAGAACCATGAATAAAATGGGAACCACCATCAGTCATTAAGTACCTAGGGACACCAAACCTCGGGAAGATAATGTCTTTAAGCATTTTAATAGAAGTGTTATGATGAGCACTACTAGTTGGAATAGCTTCTACCTATTTAGTAACTTAATCAACAACAACTAGAATATGAGTATATCCATTGTAAGAAGGAAAAGGTCACATAAAGTCAAAACCCCATACATCAAATGGTTCAATAACTAGTGAATAATTCATAGGCATTTCCTAACATTTACCAATATTACCAACTCTCTGGCACATATCACTAGAAAGGGAAAACTTATGAGCATCTTTAAAAAGAGTACGCCAATAAAAACTGGATTGTAATACCTTGTTCGACATTCTTTCACCAGCGTGATGTCCTCCATAAGCTTCAGAATGGCATTTCCTTAGGATCTGTTCCTGTTCATGCTCAGACATATAACATCTAATAACACCATCTACTCCTTCTTTATAAAGATGTGTGTCATCCCAAAAGCAGTGTCCTAAATCATAGATTTGTTTTTTTTGTTGATAGGTGAAACTAGGCAGAATATATTTAGCAACAATGTAATTAGCATAATCCGCATACCAAGGAGTACTATGTGAAGTGTTTATAACAACAAATTTCTCATCACAGAAATTATCATCAATCGGTAGTGGGTCATCAAGAACATTTTCAATCACAGACAAGTTGTCTGCTACAGGGTTACCAGCTCCTTTTCTATCAACGATATGCAAGTCAAACTCTTGGAGTAGTAACACCCATGTAATAAGTCTAGGTTTAGCATCCTTTTTTCCATAAGGTACTTAACAACAACATGATCAGTGTGATTAGTTACTTTAGAATGAACAATGTAAGGTCTAAACTTATCACATGCAAGCACAACTGCTAAAAATTCCTTCTGAGAAGTAGGATAATTCCTTTGAGCGGTGTCTAGGGTCTTACTAGCATAATGAATAACATTCAATTTCTTGTCTACTCTTTGTCCTAAAACAATCCCAACATCATAATCAGTAGCATCACTAGGTTCCAATCAGGTGGTTGAACAATAGGTACAGAAATTAAGGCTTTCTTAAGTATTTCAAAGGCTTCTACACAATGATCATAAAAAATAAAAGGAATATCTTAGTTAGAGAAATATTTGATAAATTTTAATTAAGCGCCTATAGAAACCAACATGACCAAGGTAACATCTTAGATGTTTGATATCTTTTGGGTGAGGCATTTTCTCTATTGCATCAACTTTGGCTTTTGTCCACCTCAATACCTCGTTCGGAGATTTTATGCCCAAGCACTATACCTTCATTCACCATAAAGTGTCACTTCTCCCAATTCAAAACAAGATTAGTTTCTTCACATCTCTGCAAAGCTCGATCAAGGTTGTTCAAGCAATCATCAAAGGAAGTCCCACAAACCAAAAAAATCATCAATGAAGACCTCAAGAATCTTTTCACAAAAGTTAGAGAATATAGCAGTCATACATCTTTGGAAGGTAGGGGGTGAATTACATAGACCAAAAGGCATACGCCGCTAAGCATAAGTTCCAAAAGGGCATGTAAAGGTAGTTTTCTCTTGGTCCTCTTTTGACAGAGGTATTTAAGAAAATCCATAGTAACCATCAAGAAAGCAAAAGTGTGTGTGCTTAGATAATATTTCTATCATTTGATCAATAGAAGGAAAAGGGTAGTGATATTTCCTAGTAGCTTTATTCAATTTCCTAAAATCAATCACCATCCTATAACCAATTACTATCCTTTGTGGAATGAGTTCATTTGTATGGTTGGGAACAACAGTTATACCACCTTTCTTAGGAACACAATGAACATGACTTACTCTTATGCTATCAACAATAGGATAAATTATACGTGCCTCCAGAAGTTTTAGTATTTCAATTCTTACCACCTCCTTCATTTTAGGATTGAGGCGGCCGATACGTCTCCAACATATCTATTAATTTTGATTGTTTCATGCTATTATATTGTCTGTTTTGGATGTTTCATATGCATCTATATGCTGTTTTATTTTATTTTTGGGACTAACCTATTAATCTAGAGCCTAGTGCCATTTTTATGTTTTTCCACATTTCTAAGTATTGCAAATATGGAATATTAAACGGAGTCTAAACAGAATAAAATCTTCGAATTGATTTTTCTTGGACCAGAAGAAACGCAACACACTTGGAGTAGGGGGCATGAGACCTGCCGGGAGGCCACAAACTTGCAGGGCGCGCCCGAGGGAGGTGGCCACACCCCTGGCTTGTGGGGCCCCTGCAAGTCTCCTAGCCCTATTCTTTGGCCTACAATTTCCCAAATATTCCCGTATCGCCAAAGGGAGCCACGGAAATACTTTTAGGCCACCGGGAGTGTCACATCCCTAGTTTCATTTTGCTTTGTGCCTAGCTAGTGTGTGCATCATATTTACTTTTTGTAAAGTTGAGATGGGGATTAAGTAAACCCTGGCACCTCATCCTAAATAAAATAATTCAAATGGTGTGATTTTCAATGAACCCAAAATGGCCTTAAAACTGTTCATCTTTTCTCATAAATGTTGGCAACAACATTACACGTACGAACTTTATTTTACAACCACTTTTGGCATTTTAAGTAATCCACAAAAGCCACTGAAATTGTCAAAATAATAACTATAAATATTCTAGTTAATTCAAAAATGCTGAAATAATTTGTGGAGTTTGGAAATAATTCAAATATGCTCCACATTTAATTCCACGGTTTTTGATTTAGGTTATGAGCCGAAATAAAATTAAAACAAATGTCACTAATAGGAAACAGGACAAAAAAAAGGAAAGAAGTAACTTACCTGGCCCCTGGCCCAGCCCATCTGCCCTCCCTGTTGTCTTCTACCTCTGCTGGTAGGCCGAGGAGGAGCTGGCCGCTCACTGCCTTGCTCATGGCATGCAGCTGCGTGTGTGCCTGGCTCCCTCATCGCATTGGCGACGTGATAGACTCTAGGATACGCCAGATCCGTTTCCCCCCTCTTCATTCGCTCTCTCCTCTCTTCTCCCCTCTCTCCCGCCATGGCCGCAGCTTCATCTCACTGTTGCTAGGTCGACCCCGCCGTTCCCTCTCATCCACGAGGTGCTCAAAAGCTTCGCCTCGACGCCTTGCAGATCCACGCGAGAAGAATCAAAGCCGAACGCCTCCAACCACCGTCGCACCATCATCTTCATCCTCCGGCCACCGAAGCCACCATCATAAAATTCACCATCAACAGGACATCTCTGAGCCCGCTCTCGACGCCACTGCAACCCTTGTGAGCCATAGTATCCATTTTCCCCCTTTCCCCCTTCGTTCGCGAGCCATAGCCGTTGTTTCCACCGATGCCCGAAGAGCTCCACCGCGGGAGCTCATTGCGAGTGAGATTCCGGTGGTCCTCGAGCCCAACCGAGGCCACCAATGGCTTCGTGATGACGCGTAGGTGTTGTAGGTGCTTAGCTTAGATTCAGTTGCGCTCTGTTTTGTCGATCTCGACGAAGGCCGAGCTCCGGTGACCGCCTTGGTCATCGTCGATGGCATCTACGACCACCCCAGCCCGTGTGGCTTGCTCCATCCGATGCGCGGGTGAGAGGCCATTCTGTAGGTGGTCTCCGCCGGCCAAATGGTCGCTGGAGGTGGGTTTCCAACCCCCTCCACCATCCCTGGTGCCATCGGCGGCTCAACACCAGTGAGCTGACCCGGTTTGACCCCCTGGGTCACTCGCAGGTGGGACCAGCCTCTGGTTAATTAGGGTTTAAACTAAACAAAATAAATTACTTTTTGTAACCTAAACACCCACTCACGAGTGGGCCCAGCCCTAATAATTATGATTAGAGTTTAAATATAACTCTGTTAGTGCTTGTGTCACTGACCAGTGGACGCCACTCGTCAGGTTTTACCTGCAACGGTCAGTTTGACCTACTGATGTCATGCTGATGCAGTAATTCTAATTCTGGTTTAAATAAATCCCAAAAATAGATATAAACTTTGAAAAATCATAAAAATTAATTTGTAACTCAGATTAAAATAATTTATATATGAAAATTTATCAGAAAAATTCAAGGAATCCATTGGTGCTATTTTCATGCATGATAGAGCAAGCTATACCTGAGCATCAGTTCAATACAATTAAAGGTAATTTAAAAATACCTTATTTGATGTGGAATTTGAATCTTTGATTCAAACGAGCTTCAACCAATTCAATATTAGATGCATTAGCTCATCCATCATATCCATGTCATGCCATGATCAAGAATCATATTGTTGCACTTGTTTTGTATTGCTTGTGATTGTTTGTTTCGGTAGGCTCCGCTCCACAGGATACTTAGGAGTATCCAACTGAAGGAGTGTGTCCCTTCGCTTATTCACAAGGCAAGCACCCCTTTTGATCATTCTGATAAAATCCCATGTTATCGCTCATGCTCTCATTTATTGCATTAGGACACATCGTGATAAATGCCTTTGCCTCGGTAGTTGAACCCATTCCTCTGCATGAAGTGTCATTGTCATAGTAAATAGCTAAACCTTGCAACCTAGCATACATGGTAGATGCTTGAGCCATGATTTGCTTTAACCTGCTATGCTTGCTATGCTTAGAGTTGTGTCTGGCCTGTTTCAACTGGGTGATGAACTGGAGTGAATAAATGTGTTCTGGTGACAAAGGTTAAGTGTTGAACCTGATTTGGTAAAGGTACCGATGAGAGGCTGTGTAGGAGTACATGGCAGGTTGTCTCATTGGAACCGTTCTTAGGAATCGAGTTCCGTGTATGTGATCCAAGAATAGGTACTACCACATGTTGGGCCCTGAAATAGGACCCCCTCGGCTTATTAACCGCCTTGTACTCGGTCCAGGAGTTGCAAGTAGTTTCTGGTGTTTGTTGTTATGCTGGAGGCCGTGCATAGTGCTGACCTTAGAGGTGGGCTGTGACGCGGTAGGCAGTGGCACGATGTACCAAGTAGCACCCGGATGGTGGGCTTGGGAACCCTGTGCACATCGTTTGAGGCCATAGCGGAAACTTCGATCGGGCTTTCGTCCGGGTTTAGTCTCAAATAGGCGATAAACATGGACTAGGTATTAGCATGGTTAACGATCATGGCGGACTCCCTCGTCGGGTTTCCGCTTGAAGGTTGCCAAGGTGCGTGAAGTGCACATGGCTATAAGTGGCGAGAGCGTGTGTGAAGAAGTACACCCCTACAGGATTATGATCTATTCAAATAGCCACGTCCGCGGATATGGACTGCTTGGGAACATATGTTGTTCATAGATAACTTTAATGGCCACTCATAAAAGTATCAAGATAAGTGTGAGTATCATGAATGGCATTCTCATAGGGAGATTGGAAAGAATCCATGGTAGTGTATTGTTGTGGAGATAGTGGACTCATGTACGACTTATCAAAACTTGTTTAAAATAATTGTAGTCGTAGTATAGATTAGCCAAGAGTTAAAGCTGGCTTGCTCCATGAAACCCCACAACCCCCTTGTTGATACTTGTGCATGAGTAGATAGATCTAATTTAAGGTCTTCTTGAGTACTTTTTTTGCTTAATAACTATTACAGAAGATACCCATGAACCATCTAGTGGGTTCTACCTAGACATTGATGATGACGAGTAGTTGGTGTCCCTTTGGAAGGGATCTGTAGATAGTCAGGCTTTATGCATTTTCCTTCCATCTGTCTGTACTCAGACAACTTTATTGCTTCCGCATGGCTTGTATGACTTTGTGTGTATGACATGAGTGTCGGGTCATGTGACCCCTACCTGTATGAACTTATTATGCAAGGCGCTTCTTAGCCTTGTAAATAAATGTTGTGATGTTGTATGGTTATGTTGTGATGCCATTGTTGTATCTATGCATATTGAGTATGTCATGCGTACGTCTGATGTGTTGTGCTATGTATGGGGTTCGACACCTAGTTGTGCGCCTTTAGTAGTACTATTTACGGAGAAATGCCCCTTTGTGATTCCACTGAGCCCGAGTAGCTTGTTACTGCTCCGGACACATTGGTTGACCGTCATGTATCCTTCTCAGCTGCTCTGTCTGTCCCTTCGAGGAAATTTCTCGCGATGTAATGGAGTCCTTGTAGCTTGCTACGACTCGTCTAGACACGCTGATGACTGACACCTGCTTTGCTGGGTTATGTATGCATGTCTGTGTCAGGATGTGCCACTTGGGTTTATAACTAGTTATGTCAACCCGGGTTCTTTGACATTGGAATGCTAGGGACACATTTGCATACGTGAGTCAAAAGACGCAAACGGTCCCGGCCAAGGTAAGGTGAAAGTTGTGGGGTTATCCGTGCGTGAGACCGCAAAGTGATGTTGTGTGTTACAAGCTGGATTCCTATGGCTTAGGATCGGGGTCCCGACAGTGTTGGTATCAGAGCCTGACTGACTGTAGGGTTACCAAGCAAAACCGTTCGAAGTTGAGTCTGGAAATGCTTTAATTATACATAATAGGATTGATTATGGAAGGGAACGTAAGGCTCTTTTTTCTTCTCTTCTCAAGTCATTCTATTCTGGTCACTCTCATCTGTTCTACGGGGATTAAGAACTAGGCTACTTATCTATCTCTCTGGATCACGTTTGCTACCCCATGGACTTATAGGGAAATGGTTTGAGAGTCAATCCGAGTTTTAGAGTTTCCTTTTGAGCAAAATTGTTGACCATGGAACCTTGAATTTGAGAGTTGACTGGTTATGCTATCCAATCTTTTGAAGGATGTATCAAAATTGTATTTGAGCAGTTTCAGCCGTTATGTTGTCTGATTTTTGCTAGAGCTCTAATGCCTCTGCATTATTCTCTATTTCAGATGCCTCCTCGTCCTTCTCGTTAGGTGGTATGTTTGACTAGGTGCATTGATGTACCGGGTCACACGGCCATGTTGGTCAGGATGATGTCAATAGACGGTTACCGCTGGTACCTAGAGTATACAATGGAGGAGCAGTACCGGGACTTTAACCAGAGCTAGTATATGTGTACTATTACGATCTATCCAGATTACCCTGGAGCTGAGGAGCCAATCCGTTGGTCTTATGGGTTGGGGGTTACCCTTGACAAGGCGGTCCAGGATGACGCCTATTCAATGTTAACTATCATGAGAGCAAATCATGCACTGTTGCAGAATTCAGAGTTTTGCTATATCCCACCTTCTCAGCCAGGAGAAGAAGGCTACCTCAGTGGAGTTTACTATGATTCTTCCTTGGAGGAACCACTGTTGTAGGTTACCACCCAGATGTTAGAGAATAGAGACCAAGATGCTTGTGCTCTTCGCATGGAGCTTTATGCTACCCATGCCCAACTATGGACAACTTTGACGCAGTTGGCACCTGTCGTTCAGACAGGCTATGGAGACATGGAGATGTTGAACCCAGTATAGACTCATTTGCAAGCTCCCGTAGATTGGCCTGCTATTGGAGGTGTCACCCCTCTTCGTGGCCCTCTATTGCCGCCAGTCAGGGGACCGAGGCTACATCCGTGTCATTATGGTTTCTAGGGATCTCACGCTAGGGTGTTTCCTGACCCTCAGGTTCAGTTCCCAGGTCACGAGGAAACCTGTATGTGATGTTCTACGCGGATGCTTGAGTTCGTTAGTGGTGTAGTAGTACTGTAGCAGTTGTATTTCCACAGTCTTGCGTGTCTTGTGGAATATAAGTGAGATGTGAGTTGAGTTCCTGAGGCTTAGATAAATAAAGTATAGGAAGCTTGAAAATCCTGTGACGAGTAGTTTCATCTTTTCAGTAGTTTGCTCTTCGATTTGTGTTTGTACTGAACCATGTTATGGTGTGTATGGACCATGGTGTATATATGGCAGTTTGCTTATTACCATGATGTTCGGATGTTCAATTCCGCATTCCATACTGCTCAGTGTACTCTTTAACTCCTTTGCTAGAGTTGATTTCAATCTACTCTAAGTTGTGAGTTTGTTTGACAGGATCGTGTTCACCAGGCTCAATCGTGCTCCTGCCCATGACCAGGGAGAAGGTAGCCAAGCAGCTCAGGAAAACCTGCCTCACCCGCCCACTCAGGCGGAGGTCATGCTGGAGGCACAAAGAAACAAGAGAGAAACCAATCATTTGTTAGAGCGTATTGAGCACAATACGGCTCGTCAGTAGAGAAATGACTCAGTGACCCTAAATGACTTCGTGAAGCTCAATCCACCCAAGTTCCATCATTTCGTCGACCCCTCGACGCTGATGATTGGCTGCGTAGCATTTCATGCAAGATACGTTCTGCCAACGTCGCTGAGTTGATAAGGTGACATTTGCTGCTTACTTTTTGGAAGGCCCCGCCAATCTGTGGTGGAAAAATTATGAAGCTATGCATCCTGCTAGACCAGCAGCCACCTGGGATGATTTTAGCGCAGCTTTCCATCTACATCACATTCCAGAAGGATTAATGGACCGGAAAAGAGAGGAGTTATGTGCATTTACTCAAGGGAAGCTGACTGTGGATGCATATAGCCCTGAGTTTGGAAAACTCGCCCGCTATGCAACTGAAGAGGTGTCAACTGACGCCAAGAAGCAAGCAAGGTTCCGCAAGGGACAAAGCCCCGAACTTCGTCGCGATCTACGCCTTCATGAATGTGCGAGCTTCCAAGCTCTTGTCAATAAGGTGATCAGTGCTGAAACTGGACATACTGATTATGAAGCAACAAGGAAGTACTTCCGTGATTCTGGCTCCTCATTCAGCTCATCATTTTAGAAGCGCCGGGTGTGGGTCCCGAATAGTTCTCTGCCGCCAAGATACACCGCGAGGCCATCCTATGTGGCGCCTCGTGCAAATCAGACCAACCCTCTAGCTAAGACTTATGGTGTTCCAGTTGCCAATGCTGCACCACATGCTAATCAAGTGGTCTTCTATAAGTGTGGAGAACCAGGTCACTATTCACATGAGTGTCCTAATAACGCCAGAAATTAACCTGGAAAGTCTGTTGGACGTGGCAAGCCACGCAAAGCATTCTATGTGAAGCCAACCCCTACGCGTGGACGTGTGAACTATGTTTCAGCGGAAGAAGATGCAGAGGATCCCGATGTCATTTTGGGTACGCTCCTTGTCAATCATCACCCATCATCTATTTATTTTGATGCTGGGTCATCTCATTCTTTCATTTCCAAAAGTTATGGACAGTTGCATAACATGTCTTTTTGTGATATGCCCATTCCATTAGTGGTTCACACTCCTCATAGTAAATGGCATACCTCTAGGGTAATCCATGACAATGAAATTCTTGTGGACATGCTAGTCTTCCTAGCATCCTGGATAGCTCTTAATTCTTCAAATATCAATATCATCTTGGGTATGGACTGTATGTCAGCTCATTACGCCAAGATTGATACTCATACTAGGAATGTTCAGCTTACACATCCATCGGGTGAGATAGTTAATGTCTCAACTCGAGTTGCCAAATGCCAACTCTATTCCCTCAATGCTAGCCCTCTTTGAGAGCTAGAAGATGATCCGGTAGTCCATGATTTTCCGGATGTCTTCCCAGAAGAACTGCCAGGCATTCCACCTCACAGGGATATAGAGTTTGTGATAGATCTTGTCCTAGGAACTGTCCCAATAGCCAGAAGACCCTATAAGATGGCACCGTTAGAGATAGCCGAACTTAAGAAACAACAAGATGAGACCTTGAATAAAGGTTTCATTCTCCAACTCTTATCCTTGGGCTTGTCATGTCGTCTTCGTTAAGAAGAAGGATGGAACAGATCCAATGTTTGTAGATTATCGGCCAGTTAATCTGGTTACCATAAAGAACAAGTATTCGCTCCCCAGGATCAACGACCTGTATGATCAGCTCGCTAGATCTCTGTCTTCTCCAAGATGGATTTGAGGTTGGGCTACCATCAAATCAAGATCAAGAACGGGGACATTCCAAAAACGGCCTTTGTCACTCGTTATGGCCAATACGAGTACACCGTCATGTCCTTCGGTTTAACCAATGCTCTAGCCACCTTCTCTCTCTTGATGAATTCGATCTTCATGGAGTACTTGGATAAATTCGTCGTGGTTTACCTCGATGGTATACTCATCTATTCGAAGAACGAACAAGAACATGTCGAGCATCTAAGGCTGGTATTGATGAAACTTTGAGATCATAGCCTTTATGCCAAGTTCTCTAAATGTGAATTCTGGTTGCCAGAAGTGACCTACTTAGTCCATGTAATTTCTGGTAAAGGTATTGCTGTCAATCCCAAGAGAGTTCAAGTTGTCCTTGATTGGACTCAACCTGAATCAGTTAAGCAAGTTAGGAGTTTTCCTGGTCTAGCGAGCTATTGTCGCCGGTTTGTAGAGAACATCTCCAAGGTTGCAAAGCCACTAACCGAACTCCTCAACAAAGATAAAAAGTTTGAGTGGACCCCACAATGTGAGCATATTTTTGAGGAACTGAAAAGACGCATGACTTCAGCACCCGTGTTGTACCACAAGATTTTTCCAAGGACTTTATTATCTATTGCGACGCCTCGCGACAAGGATTAGGTTGCATTCTCATGCAGGATCGTCATGTGATTGCATACGCATCTCGACATTTGCATCCACATGAGTATAATTATCCCACACATGATCTTGAGCTTGCAGCTGTAGTCCATGCACTAAAAACCTGGCAATATTACCTTCTGGGTAATCGTTGCAAAATTTACACTAATCACCAAAGTCTGAAATACATCTTCACCCAGCCGGATTTGAATCTCAGGCAAAGACGATGGGTCGAGTTAATCACATACTATGACTTAGGGATAACATACACCCCGGGGAAAGCCAATGTCATGGCTGATGCACTAAGTCGTAAGTCTTATTGTAACAATCTCATGTTACAACAAGGTCAACCACTTCTCCATGAGGAATTTCGGAAGTTAAACCTCCACATTGTTCCTCAAGGATTTCTTTCTAGCTTGGTGGTGAAACCTACTCTTAGGGATCAAATCATAGCTGGCCAAAAGCGTGATAAGGGTATATCCTAGATCAGGGAGATTATTGCTAGCGGAAATGCTAAAGATTTCTCTATGAATGATCAAGGTGTTGTGTTCTTTCAGAACCGTTTGGTGGTTCCTAAGAGACAATATCTGCGGTAGTTGATCCTTAAGGAGGCTCATGAATCTCCTCTCACGATTCATCCTGGTAGTACCAAGATGTATCAGGACCTACGCCAGAGGTTCTGGTGGACTAGGATCAAGAGAGAAAGTGCTCAGTTTGTTGCAAATTGCGATGTTTTTTGTCGAGTTAAAGCAGAACATCAAAGAACTACTAGCACCCTTCAACCTTTAGCTATTCCTGAGTGGAAATGGGATAAAGGCGGTATGGATTTCATCACCAGATTTCCTAGGACCAAGAGAGGGAATAATGTTATCTTTGTGTTCATTGACCGTCTTTCCAAAGCGGCTCATTTTCTTCTTGTTCGAGAAAGTATAACAGCTAGTCAGCTAGCGGAGTTATATATTTCCCGAATAGTGTCTCTTCATGGTGTTCCTTTGGAGATTAACTCAGATCGTGGAAGTATTTTTACTTCTCATTTCTGGGAAAGCTTTCAAAATGCCATGGGGACTCATCTCTCCTTTAGCACTACTTTCCATCCTCAGTCAAGTGGTTAAGTAGAACGAGTGAACCAAATCCTGGAAGACATGCTTAGAGCTTTTGTTATATCTTTCGGCATGAATTGGGAGAAATGTCTTATGTTCGCCGAATTTCCTTATAACAATAGTTATCAATCAAGCTTGGGCAAAGATCCTTTTGAAGTTCTTTATGGACGAAGGTGTCCAATACCTTTTAACTGGTCATAAACCGGAGATAGGCAACTCTTTGGTGTGGATATGATCGAGGAGGCAGTAGAGCAAGTTCGCATTATTTGTGAAAAGTTGGAAACAACTCAATCTTGTCAAAAGAGCCAATATGATCGCCATCATAAGGTTGTGACTTTTGAAGTTGACGAGAAGGCTTACCTTCGGGTTACACCTCTGAAGGGTACCCATCGATTCAGTATCAAAGGAAAATTGGCTCCTCATTACATTGGCCCCTTTCTCGTTCTTGCCAAACGAGGAGAGGTTGCCTACCAATTGGAACTTCCTCCTCATCTTCCCAAGGTCCATGATGTTTTCCACGTCTCGCAACTTAGGCGTTGTTTCTCGGATCCCCTCCGTGAAGTGGACCACACACCGCTTGATCTCCAGGATAACCTTTCATATCGATAATACCCTATTCGTATTCTTAACCAAGATGAGCGTACCACTCGATGTCGAAACCTCAAGTTTCTCAAGGTTCAGTGGTCAAATCATTCTGAAAAAGAATCAACCTAGGAAAGGGAGGTCCATCTCCGCTTAGAGTACCCCGGGCTCTTCCCGACGACTCCTCAATCTCGGGACGAAATTCTTTGTGTGGGGGTGAGTTGTCACATCCCTCGTTTCATTTTTCTTTGTGCCTAGTGATACGTCCATTTTGCATCATGCTTTTATGTTGATATTTATCGCTTCATGAGCTGTTATTACACTTCACGGTACAATACTTATGCCTTTTCTCTCTTATTTTGCAAGGTTTACATGAAGAGGGAGAATGCCGGCAGCTGGAATTCTGGCCTGAAAAAGGAGCAAGTTTGAGATACCTATTCTGCGCAACTCCAAAAGCCGTGAAAATAAATGAGGAATTATTTTGGAGTTTATAACAAATACTGGGCGGAAGAAGTACCAGAGGGGAGCCACCAGGAGGCCACAAGCCTGCTAGGCGCGACCTACCCCCTGGCCGCGTCTAGGGGGCTTGTGGGCTCCCTGTTGGCCCTTTGGCTCCCCTCTTTTGCTATAAGGAGGGTTTCGATCCAGAAAAATCAAGAGGAGGCTTTCGGTAGGAATCGCAGCCGCCACGAGGCGGAACTTGAGCAGAACCAATCTAGAGCTCCGACAGGGTCATCCTGCCGGGGAAACTTCCCTCCCGGAGGGGGAAATCATCGCCATCGTCATCACCAACACTCCTCTCATCGGAGGGGACTCATCACCATCAACATATTCATCAGCACCATCTCATCTCCAAACCCTAGTTCATCTCTTGTAACCAATCTCCATCTCGCGACTTCGATTGGTACTTGTAAGGTTGCTAGTAGTGTTAATTACTCTTTGTAGTTGATGCTAGTTGGATTACTCGGTGGAAGATTATATGTTCAGATCCTTGATGCTATTCAATACCTCTCTGGTCATGAATATGATTATGCTTTGTGAGTAGTCATTTTTGTTCCTGAGGACAAGGGATAAGTCATGCTATAAGTAGTCATGTGAATTTGGTATTCGTTCGATATTTTGATGCGTTGTATGTTGTTTTTCCTCTAGTAGTGTTATGTGAACGTAGACTACATAACACTTCACCATTATTTGGGCCTAGTGGAAGGCATTGGGAAGTAGTAAGTAGATGATGGGTTGCTAGAGTGACAGAAGCTTAAACCCTAGTTTATGTGTTGCTTCGTAAGGGGCTGATTTGGATCCCTAGTTTAATGTTATGGTTAGACTTTGTCTTAATTCTTGTTTCGTAGTTGCGGATTCTTGCGAGAGGGGTTAATCATAAGTGGGAGGTTTGTCCAAGTAAGGGAAGCACCCAAGCACCGGTCCACCCACATATCAAACTATCAAAGTAGCGAACGCGAATCATATGAACATGATGAAAACTAGCTTGACAGAAATTCTTGTGTGTCCTCGGGAGCGCTTTACCTCCTATAAGAGCTTGTCCAGGCTTGTCCCTTGCTATAAAAGGGATTGCGACACTTTGCTGCACCTTTGTTACTTGCTACTTGCCACGAATCATCTTATCACACAACTATCTATTACCGATAATTTTAGTGCTTGCACATAATACCTTGCTGAAAACCACTTGTCAGATCCTTCTGCTCCTTGTTGGGTTCGACACTCTTACTTATCGAAAGGACTACGATAGATCCCCTACACTTGTGGGTCATCAAGACTCTTTTCTGGCTCCATTGCCGGGGAGTGAAGCGCCTTTGGTAAGTGGAATTTGGTAAGGAAACATTTATATAGTATGCTGATATTTATTGTCACTTGTTACTATGGAAACTCATCCTTTGAGGAGCTTGTTCGGGGTATCTTCACCTCGAACGGAAGCACAAGGAGTTGCTCCTCAACCTGATGCACATGCTGAAAATATTTGCTATGAATTTCCTTCGGGTATACTTGAGAATGGAACATCACACCCCGACTTGCATCTAATCTATGTAGATGAAGTTTGTGGTTTATATAAGCTTGCAGGTTTGCCCGAGGATGAGGTCAAGAAGAAGGTCTTTCCCATATCTTTTAGGGATAAAGAATTTACATGGTATAGACTATGTGATGATACTAGATCATGGAACTACAACCGATTGTAATTGGAATTTCATCAAAGGTTTTATCCTATGCATTTGGTACATCGTGATCGGAATTATATTTATAATTTTTGGCCTCGTGACAGAGAAAGTATAGCTCAAGCTTGGGGGAGGCTTAAATAAATTTTATATTCATGCCCCAACCATGAGCTCTCGAGAGAAATTATCATTCAGAAATTCTATGCTCGGCTTTCTCATGATAATCGCACCATGCTTGACACTTCTTGTACCGGTTCTTTTATGAAGAGAGATATTGACTTAAAATGGAATTTATTGGAAAGAATTAAATGCAACTCTGAAGATTGGGAGTTTGATGAATGTAAGGAGTCAGGTATGAATTTCAAGTTTGATTGCTTTAAATCCTTTGTTGAAACAAATACTTTTTGTGATTTTAGCGCTAAATATGGACTTGACTCTGAGATAGTAGCTTCATTGTGTGAATCATTTGCTACTCATATTGATCTCCCTAAAGATAAGTGGTTTAAATATCATCCTCCCTTAGAAGTCAATGTAGTTAAACACAATCTAGTTGAAAAGAAAGTCATTTCTTATAATGATCCTATTGTTCCTAGTGCTTACATTGAGAAACCACCTTTCCCTGTTAGGATAAAGGATCATTCTAAAGCTTCAACTGTGATACGTAGGGGCTACATTAGAACAGCTACACCCCCTGAGAAAATTAGAGTTGAACCTAGCATTGCTATTATCAAAGATCTCCTGTACGACAATGTTGATGGCCATAATATTCACTTTTGTGAAGATGCTGCTAGAATTGCTAAACCACATGCTAGAGACAAACATAGGCTTGTTGTTGGCACACCTGTTGTTTCTGTTAAGATAGGAGATCATTGTTATCATGGTTTATGTGATGTGTGTGCTAGTGTTAGTGCAATACCTCAATCTTTATATGATGAAATTAAAGACGAGATTGCACCTGTTGTGATGGAACCTATTGATGTCACTATTCAGCTTGCCAATAGAGATACTATCTGCCCTTTGGGAATTGTTAGAGATGTTGAAGTCTTGTGTGGTAAAACGAAGTATCCTGCTGATTTTCTCGTTCTTGCTACCACACAAGATAGCTTTTGTCCCATCATATTTGGCAGACCTTTCCTCAATACAGTCAATGCTCATATTGACTATGAGAAGCAAACTGTCACTGTTGGCTTTGAAGGTGTGTCACTTGAGTTCAATTTCTCCAAGTTTGGTAGACAACCTCATAAAAAAGAGTTGCCTAGTAAGGATGAAATTATTGCCCTAGCTTCTATTGCTGTGCCTCCTACTGATCCTTTAGAGAAATACTTGCTTGAGCATGAAAATGATATGTATATGGATGAGAGGAATGTGATAGATATAGTTATCTGTGAACAACATCCTATCCTTAAGAATAATTTTCCTCTTGAACTGCTTGGAGGTCCACCCCACCAAAGGGTGATCCTGTGTTTGAACTTAAGCAGTTACCTGATACTCTTAAGTATGCTTATCTCGATGAAAAAGAGATATATCCTGTTATAATTAGTGCTAGCCTCTCAGAGCTTGAAGAAAAGAAGTTACTAAAAACTTCGAGGAAGCGTCGTGCTGCTATTGGATATACTCTTGATGATCTTAAGGGAATTAGTCCCACTCTATGCCAGCACAAAATTAAAACTGATCCTGATTCCAACCAGTTGCCGATCATCAACGGAGATTCCTAAGATGAAAGAGGTAGTAATAAAAGAAATACTAAAGCTCCTTGAAGCGGGTATTATCTATCCTGTTGCTCATAGTGATTGCGTGAATCCGGTGCATTGCGTCCCTAAGAAGGGAGGTATTACCGTTATCCCTAATGATAAGGATGAATTGATCCCTCAGAGGATTATTACTGGCTATAGGATGGTGATTGATTTTAGGAAATTGAATAAAGCCATTAGGAAAGATCATTACCCTTTGCCTTTTATCGACCAAATGCTAGAAAGACTGTCTAAACACACACACTTCTGCTTTCTAGATGGTTATTCTAGTTTCTCCCAAATACCAGTTGCACAGTCTGATTAGGAGAAAACTACTTTCACCTGCCCTTTCGGTACCTTGACTTACAGATGTATGCCTTCTGGCTTATGTAATGCACCTGCTACCTTTCAAAGATGTATGATGGCTATATTCTCTGACTTTTGTGAAAAGATTGTTGAGGTTTTCATGATGACTTCTCCATTTACGGGTCTTCTTTTGATGATTGCCTCAACAACCTTGATCGAGTCTTGCAGAGATGTGAAGACACCGATCTTCTCTTGAATTGGGAGAAGTGCCACTTTATGGTTAATGAAGGCATCATCTTAGGACATAAACTTTTTGAAAGAGGTATTCAAGTCGATAAGGCTAAGGTTGATGCGATCGAGAAAATGCCATGCCCTACAGATATCAAAGGTATAAGAAGTTTCCTTGGTCATGCTGGTTTCTATAGAAGGTTCATTAAGGACTTTTCTAAGATTTCTAGGCCTCTTACAAATCTCTTGCAAAAGGATATTCCTTTTATTTTTGACGATGATTGTCAGGAAGCCTTCGAAATACTTAAAAAGTTCTTGATAACTGCACCTATTCTTCAACCACCTGATTGGAACTTACCTTTTGAAATTATGTGTGATGCTAGTGATTATGCTGTTGGTGTTGTTCTAGGACAAAGAGTTGAAGAGAAATTGAATGCTATTCATTATGCTAGTAAAACTCTAGACAGTGCCCAAAGAAACTATGCTACTACGGAAAAGGAATTTTTAGCAGTCGTGTTTGCATGTGAACAGATCTTACATAGTTGATTCCAAAGACACTATTCACACCGATCACACTTCTATTAAGTATCTCATGGAAAATAAAGATGCTAAAATTAGACTTGTCAGATGGATTCTCTTGCTACAAGAATTTGATTTGCATGTTGTTGATAGGAAGGGTGCTGAGAACCCCGTAGCAGATAACTTGTCTAGGTTGGAGAATGTTCTTGATGATCCACAACCTATTGATGATAGCTTTCCTGGTGAGCAATTGAATGTCATCAATGCTTCATGTAGTACACCGTGGTATGCTGATTATACAAATTATATCATTGCCAAATACATACCACCTAGTTTCATATACCAGCAAAAGAAGAAATTCTTCTTTGATTTGATACATTACTTTTGGGATGATCCTCACCTTTATAAGAAAGTAGTAGATGGTGTTATTAGACGTTGTGTACCTGAACATGAACAGGGACAGATCCTACAGAAGTGTCACTCCGAGGCTTACGGAGGACACCATACGGGAGATAGAACTGCACACAAGGTATTGCAATCAGGTTTCTATTGGCCCACTCTCTTCAACGATGCCCGTAAGTTTGTCTTGTCTTCTAACGAATGTCAAAGAATAGGTAATATCACTAAACGTCCGGAAATGCCTATGAATTATTCACTTGTCATTGAACCATTTGATGTTCGGGGTTTTGATTATATGGGACCTTTTCCAAAATCGAACGGGTATACTCATATCCTAGTTGCTGTTTATTACGTTACTAAGTGGGTAGAAGCTATCCCAACTAGTAGTGCTGATCACAACACTTCTATTAGGATGCTTAAAGAAGTCATTTCCCCTAGATTTGGAGTCCCTAGATTTCTAATGACCGATGGTGGTTCACATTTTATTCATGGTGCTTTCCGTAAAACGCTTGCTAAGTATGATGTCAACCATAGAGTTGCATCTCCCTATCATCCTCAGTCCTGTGGTCAAGTAGAGCTAAGTAATAGAGAGATTAAACTAATTCTGCAAAAGACTGTCAATAGGTCTAGAAAGAATTGGTCTAAGAAGCTCGATGATGCACTGTGGTCTTATAGAACTGCTTATAAGAATCCCATGGGCATGTCTACGTACAAAATGGTTTACGGTGAAGCATGTGATTTACCTCTTGAGCTAGAGCATAAGGCTTATTGGGCAATCAAAGAGCTCAACTTTGATTTCAAACTTGTTGGTGAGAAGAGGTTATTTGATATTAGCTTGCTTGATGAATGGAGAGCTCAGGCATATGAAAATGCCAAGTTGTTTAAAGAAAAGGTTAAGAGGTGGCATGATAAAAGGATACAAAAACATGAGTTCAATGTAGGTGATTATGTCTTGCTATATAATTCTCGTTTAAGGTTTTTTGCACGCAAGCTTCTCTCTAAATGGGAAGGTCCTTACATTGTTGAGGAAGTATATCGTTCCGGTGCCATAAAGATCAACAACACGGAAGGTAATTTTCCGAGAGTGGTAAATGGGCAAAGAATCAAGCATTATATCTCAGGTACTCCCATAAATGTTGAAAGCAATATTATCAATACCATAACTCCGGAGGAGTACATAAGGGATATTTATCAGCCTGTTTCAGACCCCGAAAACAAAGAGGTATGTGATTCGGTAAGTAAACCGACTCCAAAACTTTTCCAGTAGGAACTTTTAGAAAAAACGAAAAAATTAAAGTAGTCCGGAAAGCGCACGAGGAGGCGACAAGCCTGCCAGGCGCGGGCCACCCCCTGGCAGCGCCTGGGGGGCTTGTGACCACCTGGTGTGCCTCCCGGACTCCGTTTTCTTGCGGAGAACTCCTTCTGGTCGGAATAAAATCATTATATATTCTCCCGAAAGGTGTGACCCTCGTATCACGCAATTTTCCTCTATTTTCGTTTCGAGCTGTTGTGCACACACATCTAGATCGCTATGGCGTCCCCAAAAGCTCCGAAGGACAAGCTCTTCGAGAAGGTCATCAATCCCTACCTCGCGGGAGTGCTGCAACACCCTCAATCTATCGATATGCGTGAGGGGGTGCTGCACATCCGTGATGTTGAGGGGCCCAAGAAGACTGGAAGCATGGAGGCAAGGCTCGAAGCAATGGAGCAGCAAGTCTTCAAGTACCATGGGATGGTGGATCGCAGACTCAATGCCAACCACATGATGATCATGGAGTTCACCAACAAGCACAAGATCGATGCCAATGACATCGGGAAGCACCTCTCCAGGCTCTATGACAGAATTGATCACCTCCAAGCCCAGATCTATGACCTACAGAACCTAAACTGTGAGTATGAGTATAGATTTAAATCAATATGGTTGGCTGCAGATTTAAGGATTCCGAAGACTCGATCATCTTTCCATGATTGAGCACCTATGCCTTGGAAGACGGAGGATCAAACCCAGGTTGCAACAACTCCACCACCATCACCTCCGAAGGAAGACAACTAAGCATGGGTATGGGCAATCCCCTTAGCTTGTGCCAAGCTTGGGGGACTTGCCCCGGTATCGTATCATCATCACATCTTTTGCCTTTACCTTTTCTTAGTTTGATCCTTTTTGGTTTTATATTTCTCTAGTAGAATAAAGTTCTTAGTGTTTTAGGCTTGAGTTTTGCTTTGTGTCACCCCCGATGTATTCGAGTTCGTGAGTCATATAATAAAGAGTGTTTTAGTTAAGGGCCTTGCTTCGTGCCATGATCTAAGGAAAAGAATGATAAAAGAACAAAAGCATGAAAGATCATGTAGTGATCTTATGGGAAGTGAAGGCTGCACATATAAAAAGAATGTTGATTGAAACTTGTTGTGGGTGGACAAATGTAGACCTTGGTCATTGTTGCAATTAATAGGAAGTGATAAAGAAGGAGAGGTTCACATATAAATATATCATCTTGGACACCATCTATGATTGTGAACACTCATTAAACTATTGCATGCTTAGAAGTAGATGTTGGACAAGGAAGACAACATAATGAATTATGTTTGCTTGGTTCCGAACAATGTTATATGACTAGAGATCCCTTGGCATGTGATGCTTTCTTCCACCTCATATCAGCCAAAACTTCCGCACCAAGTAGAGATACTACTTGTGCATCCATAAACCTTCAACCCAGTTTTGCCATGAGAGTCCACCATACCTACCTATGGATTGAATAAGATCCCTCAAGTAAGTTGTCATCGTTGCAAGCAATAAAAATTGCTCCCTAAATATGTATGATCTATTAGTGTGTGGAAAATAAGCTTTGTACGAACCTGTGATGAGGAAGATATAAAAGCGACAGACTGCATAATAAAGTTATTTATCATAGGAGGCAATATAAAGTGATGTTCCTTCACACTAAGAGGACACACATTCAAACCTCAAAAGCGCATGACAACCTCTGCTTCCCTCTGCGAAGGGCCTATCTTGTACCTTTACTTTTTGTCCTTAAAAGTGTCCTGGTGATCAACACTGATTCCTTATTACGCCTTTATCTTGGCTAACGTCATATACTAGGGAAAGATTTATATTCATATGCCAACCTGGAAGTAAGTATTCATGAATTATTATTGTTGACATTACCCTTGAGGTAAATGGTTGGGAGGCGAAACTATAAGTCCCTATCTTTCTCTGTGTCCGACTGAAAGTTTGATCTCATGAGTACCACGTGAGTTGTAGCAATTGTAGAAGACAAAAGTATGATTGAGTATGTGGATTTGCTTTACAAGCTCTTATTTGACTCTTTCCGACGTTATGATAAATTGCAATTGCTTCAATGACTAAAGGCTATTGGTTGTTAATTCTCAATAAGGTTCTTGATCCATACTTTACTTTGTGAAGGAATTGTCACTTTAGCATGAGAGATTATACGATGATATTGCTGTTCTGATTATGATCATGTTTTGTCGACACCCTGCAAGTCCATATCTTGTTTTGTCGACACCTCTCTCTCTAAACATGTGGGCATATTTATTGATCTCGGTTTGCGCTTGAGGACAAGCGAAGTCTAAGCTTGGGGGAGTTGATACATCCATTTTGCGTCATGATTTTATGTTGATATTTATCGCTTTATGGGCTGTTATTACACTTCACGGTACAATACTTATGCCTTTTCTCTCTTATTTTGCAAGGTTTACATGAAGAGGGAGAATGCCGGCAGCTGGAATTCTGGCCTGAAAAAGGAGCAAGTTTGAGATATCTATTCTACGCAACTCCAAAAGCCATGAAAATCAACGAGGAATTATTTTGGAATTTATAAAAAATACTGGGCGGAAGAAGTACCAGAGGGTAGCCACCAGGAGGCCACAAGCCTGCTAGGCGCGACCTACCCCCCTAGCCGTGCCACGGGGCTTGTGGGCTCCCTGTTGGCCCTCTGGCTCCCCTCTTTTGCTATAAGGAGGGTTTCGTTCCAAAAAAATCAAGAGGAGTCTTTCGGGAGGAATCACCACCGCCACGAGGCGGAACTTGAGCCGAACCAATCTAGAGCTCCGGCAGGGTCGTAGTGACGGGGAAACTTCCCTCCCGGAGGGGGAAATCGTCGCCATCGTCATCACCAACACTCCTCTCATCGAAGGGGTCTCATCACCATGAACATCTTCATCAGCACCATCTCATCTCCAAACCCTAGTTCATCTCTTGTAATCAATCTCCGTCTCGCGACTCCGATTGGTACTTGTAAGGTTGCTAGTAGTGTTAATTACTCTTTGTAGTTGATGCTAGTTGGATTACTCGGTGGAAGATTATATGTTCAGATCCTTGAAGCTATTCAATACCTCTGTGGTCATGAATATGATTACGCTTTGTGAGTTGTCACTTTTGTTCCTCGGGACATGGGATAAGTCATGCTATAAGTAGTCATGTGAATTTGGTATTCGTTCGATATTTTGATGCGTTGTATGTTGTTTTTCCTCTAGTGGTGTTATGTGAACGTCCACTACATAACACTTCACCATTATTTGGGCCTAGAGGAAGGCATTGGGAAGTAGTAAGTAGATGATGGGTTGCTAGAGTGACAGAAGCTTAAACCCTAGTTTATGCGTTGCTTCGTAAGGGGCTGATTTGGATCCACTAGTTTAATGCTATGGTTAGACTTTGTCTTATTTCTTCTTTCGTAGTTGCGGATGCTTGCGAGAGGGGTTAATCATAAGTGGGAGGTTTGTCCAAGTAAGGGCAGCACCCAAGCACCGGTCCACCCACATGTCAAACTATCAAAGTAGCGAACGCGAATCATATGAACATGGTGAAACCTAGCTTGACAGAAATTCCCGTGTGTCCTCGGGAGCGCTTTACCTCCTATAAGAGTTTGTCCAGGCTTGTCCCTTGCTATAAAAGGGATTGAGACACTTTGCTGCACCTTTGTTACTTGGTACTTGCCACGAATCATCTTATCACACAACTATCTGTTACCTATAATTTCAGTGCTTGCAGAGAATACCTTGCTGAAAACCACTAATCAGATCCTTCTGCTCCTCGTTGGGTTCGACAGTCTTACTTATCGAAAGGACTATGATAGACCCCATACACTTGTGGGTCATCACCTAGCTAGTGCATGCATCATATTTACTTTTTGAAAAGTTGAAATGGGGATTAAGAAAACCCTAGCACCTCACCCTAAATAAAATAATTCAAATGGTGTGATTTTTAATGAACCCAAAATGGCCTTCAAAGATATTCATCTTTTCAGTTAAATGTTGGCAACAAAATTATAGGGATGAACTTTATATTACAACCACTTTTGGAATTTTACATAATCCATAGAAGCTACTGAAATTGTCAAAATAATAACTATAAGTATTCTAGTTAATTCAAAAATGTTGTAATAATTTGTGGAGTTTGGAAATAATTTAAATATGATTCACATTTAATTCCAGGGTTTTTGATTTAGGTTTTGAGCCCAATTTTTTTTTAAACAAATGCCTGTAATAGGAAACAGAAGAGAATAAAAGAAGGAAAGAAGTAACTTACCTGGCCCCTCGCCAAGCCCATGTGGCCTGCGTGTCGTCTTCTACCTCTGCTAGTAGGCAGAGGAGGAGCTGGCCGCCGACTGCCATGTGAGACGTCCCAAACGTATCAACTTTTCCAAACACTTTTGCTATTGTTTTGGCCTCATTCTTGCATGATTTGAATGAAACTAACCAGGACTGACGCTGTTTTCAGCACAGGTGCGTGTATGGTTTTCTTGTGTGTAGGAAAATGGATATTTAGACGTCTCGGAAAATTCCCATAACAAATAGAGAAAATCCACACACCGGGAGGAACCTTGGGCCAGAAGATGGACGAGAGGGGCGCCACCAGGGCTCCAGGCGACCTGTGGGTGCGGCTGGCCCCCTGGCCGCACCGGGAGGCCGCCTGGATGGGGTCTACCTCCTCCGGTGCCCTACCTTGGCCCTATTTTTACCCGTGACGGAGAAATTCTAGAACAGAAGTCGTTTTGCAAGTTCTCGATGCGGAGTCGCCACCACCCTTGGTTCTTCTTCGGGAGAGCTAATTTGGAGGCTGCTTTGGCCTTCGGAGAGGGAAAATCATCACCATCACCACTCCATCATCCTTCCATGGCTTCCCCCATCATGTGTGAGTAATTCCATGTTGTAGGTGAAGGGCATGGGAGAGATTGGATGAGTTAGATCATGTAATAGTTTGTCGGATTGTTGGGGGCATGTTGCCTATCATCTACTATTGTGTTTATCATCTTTGCTACTACTTGTTACTCTTAATGCTTGTCACTTTGGGCCTGAGTGCCATGATTTCAGATGTGAATTCATTATGTTTTCATGAATACATTTGTGTTCTAGATCCTATCTATGAGTAGTATACACCTATTATAGTCCGGTACAGGCGATCCCAATGGTGACAGCTTGGGATAGACTGTAGTTTGAGGATTCCATGTATCCATTGATTGTTAATGCTTTGTTCCAGTGCTCCTTGACAGGAGCAACTTAATGTCCATAAGTTCCTTTTGGCCCGTTGATAGCGGGATGGTAGGACAAAAGATGTTGTGCAAGTTCTTATTGCAAGCACGCACGACTACCTTGGGATACATGCCTAATGTTTGATATATGCCTAGATGATCATTACTTATCTATGTGCCTTGCCCCAAGTGAAATACATGATATCTCTTATCCGTGACCAACCATCCATCTCGCTAGCCTACAATGTTTTAATACTGCTAGTTACGAGTTGCTTTACTTTCACCGTTTTACTTTCGTTGCTTTGCCACTATTATTTCCATTGCCACCATCACTTCCATATCACCGTTGCTACTAATATTTCGTTGCCAAGCAAATACATTTCAGGTGTAGTTGAATTGACAACTCAACTGTTAAAGCTTATAAATATTCTTTGGCTCCACTTATGTTGAATCAATAAATTGGGTTAACTTACCCGCGAAGATTCTTGCGATCCCGTACACTTGTGGGTCATCAAGACTATTTTCTGGCGCCATTGCCGGGGAGCGTAGCTTTATTTACAAGTCTACTTGGAGTGATTTTGCTTGCTGCGATTTATGCACTATGGGTAAGAAAGGAGACCCGAAGGTTCCAATTTTACCATCCACTACGATAAAAGGTATTGTTCTTAGCACTAGTGCTACGCTTGATTCACCTTCCGTTATGAGTAAGTTTGCTTCACCACCGCCACATGATGCTTCTACCGAGTCCGTCACTATGCCTGATACTTTTGATGATGCTTCTACTACTAATGATGAGACTGGTTTACTTGATTATTTTATTGAGTCTCAGATTGCTAAGGCTGCTAAGCAGTCTGGAATTGAACTTCCTGTTACACGCTACCCCATTGGTAGATCTTTTGGTTACCCAGACTTGAGTTGTCTCAAGGAAAGAATTCTTGATGATGATTATATTGAACTTTATGATGATTTATGCAGGGAGCTTACATAGTGTGCTAACTTTGACCCTGCTTCTATTAGGAAGCTGCTTGAAAAACATTCTATGAAGAACAAATTTACTCCTGATCCTAAATTTGCTTAATCTCGTGTTTGCATTGAGGATGCTGATTTTGATTTCTCTGTCGATTTTTCACTTATATCCACAGTTGAAGCTGACCCCTTTTATGGCAGAGAAAATGACGATGCTATTCCACACCTTACCAAACTCACTGAGTTGGGTGGCTTATTCACTACAGAGGACAAGAAGAGAAATTATTATGTTACTAAGCTACTTCCTTTCTCTTTGAAGGAAGATGCTAAAGCATGGTATGATGCACGACCATGTGGTTCCATTAAGAGTCCTCAAGATTTAGCTCAATCTTTTGTTGCTAAATATTTTCCTGCTCATAAGCAACATGCTGCTTTACAAAGAATTTATAACTTTAAACAATTGCAGGATGAGCACCTCCCTAAAGCTTGGGGGAGGTATTGCACTTTACTTAAGGCTAGACCAGTACATGGAATCCCTAAGAATGAATTGCTTGATATATTTTATGTTGGTCTAACCGATGAATCTCGAACCTATCTGGATAGTTGTGCTGGTTGTGTTTTCAGGGAAAGAACACCGGACGATGCTGAAGAATTAATGGGCAAGATAGCTAAGAATCATGATGATTGGTCCGTTCCTGAACCACCTCCATCACCAAAGAAGAGAGGTATGCTTTTCTTGAGCTTAGATGTTATTCAAGAAGCCAAGAAGTCTATGAAAGAGAGAGGTATTAAAGCTGAATATATGAAGAATCTACCTCCTATTGAGAAATTATGTGAGCCTACCACTCACCCACCTATGGTAGAGGTACACTCTCTTTTAGAATTCAATGCAAGTGACATCCCTCATGGTAAGCCCCCTAATCAATGTTTAGATGAGCTTGGTAATTTTATAGTCAAGAAAAATCACTTTAATGAGAGGATTCAAATCCAATAGCAAGATAATTCCCTTGCTATCGAAAGTTTGCTTGATGTTTTAAGTAGAACTGTTAATGGTGCTAAAGGTCTTGTTAAGCATTTTCATATGGTTCAAAGTCAGCTTGAACAAATTTCTAATGTGCAAAAAGATTTGCTTGCTAACAATGCCAAACAAGTTGATACACATGCATATGGTATAAAGACCCAAGGTGGTACACACACCCAAGACCCGCTCTATCCGGAGGGGCATCCAAAAAGGATCGAGCAAGATTCTCAATTGCAAGAAGAAGACGTTGTCTGCTCCCTGAAGAAGAAGAAGACATACAAGGAAGTTGGCAACTCCAATGATCCCATAATTGATGAAGAAACTATTGTTGATCCTAATAGTATATCTATTTCCGATGCTGAGACTGAAGATGGTGTTGAACCTGATAAAGATAATGAGAAGAATTATCCGCCTAAAGTACAAGAAAAAGAAGCACCCGACAAGCGTAAGAGGTATACTAGAGAATACATTGTTGCAAGAAAACATGGGAAGGAAAGAGAACCATGGGTACAGAAATCAATGCCCTTCTCACGTAAGTCTCTCAAAACCAAAGAAGAAGAGCATTACAATATTTTGTGAATGGATGAAACTTCTTTTTCTTCCAATTCCTTTGACCGATGCTATTAAGTTGCCTTCGTACTCGAGGTATATTAAAGATATTGTTACTAATAAAATAAAAGTTCCTAATGAGGCAATATCTACTATGCTTGCTAATTACTCTTGCAGTGGCAAGATTCCTGAGAAGCTTGGTGATCCAGGTATACCCACCATTCCTTGCTCCATAAAAATAATTATGTCAGAACTACTTTATGTGATCTTGGTGCAGGAGTGAGTGTTATGCCTTTCTCTCTTTACAAAAGGCTATGTCTAGATAAACTAATCCCTACAGGTATCTCTCTTCAAATGGCTGATAAGTCAATGACTGTTCCTGTTGGTATTTGTGAGGATGTTCCTGTTGAAGTTGCTAATTGCTTGATCCTTACTCACTTTGTCGTGCTTGATATGCCTGAGGATGGTAGCATCTCTATTATTCTTGGTAGACCTTTTCTTAACACCGCAAGTGCTATTATTGATTGCAATAAACGAAAGGTGACTTTCAACATTAATGAGAAGGAGCACACGATATATTTTCTGAAGAAGATTGATAAAAGTCATGCCTTAATTCTATTGAGAATATTGATACCGTGAAGGTTGGAGAGTGGGATTGTCCTCTACATGTGCACTACAAATACACAACCATTATGGTGGGGACAATATCCATTAAAATAAATGTACCATGATTACTTTATAAGAAGTGAAACTTTTTGCTCAACGTAACACATGTTTGGTAGTAAGACTTGATCAACCTTGCTAACAAATATGTTCTACATGAGTAAAAAGAGAAGCTTGTCATGTTTTCATTTCTTTTATCTTTCATCCTCCTAGCTGTACCAAAGTTTTATGTTTTTGAAGCTTCATGTGTTTAACCATTGTTTTGAGCTTTCCGGAAGTTTTGCAGCTTTTGGTATTTCGAATTTTTTTCAAAAGTGAAGTTGTGAGAAAAATTCCAGAAAAATTATAATAAAAATTTCCATCAAATAAGAGATGCAGGGGAACCTGGAGCCAGCCAGGGGGAGCCCTTGGTCCAGGTGGCCAGCTGGCGCGGGGCCGCGCCCACAGGTCGCCTGGGCCCACCTGGTCTCCTTTCGAGGTACTTCTTCCTCCCTTCTGTCTCTGTCACTCAAAAAATCCTGATTTTTCTCATGGATCTCGAGTTCTTACTGTTCTTGGTGGCAAATTTCGATCTCTCTCTACAACCCATCATTTGCATTGAGAATTTGAGCATTTCTCCTTGGTATGTGACTCCTCCACTCCTCTAATTAAAATTTTGATTGGTGGTCTTATTTGTGAGTATTTAGGAGTTCTTGGTGTTGTTCATATGAGCTTGCATACATGTGCAGAAATTTATTTATGAAGTTTTGATGCAAGTTTATGCATTAGGTAAGTGAGTAGAAGAGTTTGCTCCAACTCATTTTGCTTAAACCTCCATTTTTGTGATCAACCAAAAATTTCGGAATTGAGTTTGTTTGGAAAAGCAAAAGGATGGCTTGGGAAGAAGAGACCCGAGCCTACCGATAGACTAACTAGAGCTGCAGCTTCATCCTCTACTATGAGGACAAGTTACAATGATGATATCGTGCCACCGGAGTTTTCCATGAGACGGACATGGCACGTGCCATGGCATACCCGTGTTCAGATTTCCTTACGGCGGCAGGTATTAAGGATGATTTTGATAACCTCTGTGCAGCTGCAGGTTTGACACGTCTCGTAACACGACGTGTGCAACAATATCCAAAACTCACCTATTATTTTGTTAACTGGTTTAGATATAATGATACAACTTTCATGATTGAATTCAGATTATATGAGGATGTCTTCACCATGTCTTTGGCAGAATTTTGTGATGTTATAAGTGTGCGGAATGTCGAGAAGACGACCAAAAGGAAAGTTCAGACCTGCGAGCTGAAATCCCTATTCGCTTCCCTTTACAGTAAGGACCCGCAAGACATTCACTGGGGGAAGATCTCCAGCATCTTGTTTCCCCACATCAGGTATTTCGCATACTATATTACTCAAGGGGTGCTAGCTCGTGACAACACGAGAAACATCTCGGCTCCGGATCTCGCTATATTGGCAGCCACCCTCTTAGGATATAACATGTATAATATTGGTGGTTTGATTGCTCGTCACCTCGTCGCTAATAGCGGCAAAGGGCCTCACTTTGGTGGCATTTATGCCACACTTATCCTCGAGCACCTCAGACGCACTGTACGCACGGAAGATACGCCTTTTCCATACATAAACTTTGATCTTATCAATATGAAGAGGCATGAGTTTGTTACTAGAACTCTTGAGTGTGGTAACCTTGTTTATATCATGAGGCTTGGCGAGCTTACTACTCGCGAGATCCGTCTACTTGCACCACTTTCGTTTGATTACACTAGCAGGAACGGATGGTCCTTCACCGCGATTGAGCTGGACGAGTTCATGATCCAGCATCAGTTCTACAACCCTATGGAGGTGGTTGTTCCCGAGGAAGAAGAGCCTTCTTCTTGGGAGGACGGTCGGGAATCAGTTTATGCGCCCGAGGCCTCGTATGATTCTTCGAGCCACCCGTATCACTCCGGAGTCGGAGGGAGCTCCTGGAGCCCGCAGTAACCGATCTCAACTTAGGCCAAAAGCCGAAGCTTGGGGGAGTACGTACCCTTCTCCCCTTTCATTTTATCATCTGTGGTTTCCTTTTTAATCTTCTCAGAGTTTTTTCCCGTTCTTCTTTGCTCTTTCTTTGCAAAAACAACAAAAATATTTCTCTTTTCTTTTGCTTTCGTTTAACCTTTGGAAAACCCAAAAATATTTCTTTTCTTTCTTTAGTTTGCTTTGTTTGCAGAGTTCAGCTCATGTCCATGGTTGCAATTGCACTTGATTATGTCTTTCTACGTTCAATCAAGCAAGTGACGATGCAATAATGACGAAGATCGACGAAAGGGATGCAACAAGGAGAGCCGGTATGAACTCTATCGTTTTCTACTTATGTACATATGCGTGTACTTATGATCTAGAGACCATCTTGTAGCGACATAGTGTTATATTTACAATGCTTTCCCAGTAGTTCATGCTTTCTTTGTGACTTCTCTCAAATAGCTCGAGTGCATAATGTGTTATTCAAATGATTTGCATGCATTGCATTGTTCATAGTTTGGCATATCGGAGTGGTATTTCCCTCAGAGATTTTTTTGGATTGACTTGGCACATGCTTACACATGTTTATGACTAGAAGTCTATCAAGCCTTGATGATCTTTTTATTTCAGAATAGTTATATTGCTTTCATGCCCGATTCAATGTTGCTTTGTCGTTGTGCATGATTATGACCGTTATTGCTCTCTAGTTGGTAGCTTCCCCGTCCTTTGCTAGCCTTCACCTGTACTAAGCGGACTGACTGCTTGTGCATCCAAAATTCTTGAAACCAGTCGCGCCATATGAGTCCACCATATCTACCTATATGCAGTATTTATGTGTCGTCCAAAGTAAATTTGCATGTGCCGCATTCTTAATTTTCAAATAAATATTTTGTTTTATATGCCCGAATTGCTCATGTAGCGACTAGGGGCTATCAGTATCTTCCATGCTAAGTGGGTTATTCTCAAGATATGTGTTGATTCACTATCATTCACGAGAAAGTGGCTCGCAAGCGGGATTCCCAGTTCCATGCTCAAAAGACAAATCAAATTTAATGAAACAAACTCCGTGGGATTGTTGTTTGTATGGATGGTACCCATGGATTAGGCCCTCCGTGGAGTGTGATCGATTGGTGGAGGGGGAGTGAAAACTTTACTATTCTGTTTGGGAACCGCCTATATGTATTCAACATGGAAGATATTGAGATCTCTTAGTTGTTATGCTGACAATGAAAGCATACCACCCAAAATTTTGGTTCATGTCTATTTTAAAACTCAAGCTCTGGACCCACTTCAAATCAATGCTTCCCTCTGTGAAGGGCCTACCTATTTTACTTTACTGTTGAGTCATCCTCTTCTTATAAAAAGCACCAACTATAGAGAGCATAATTGTCATTCTGAGTGTAATGTGCATTGTCCCAAAGCACCACATTGTCTTCTGTATGATTGTGATATTACTTATTCTGAATTATTTATTTCTAGTCTTCTTTAAGACTCTGAAGGAGCGTCTGCATTTATGTTTTGCTTCACTCACAGGGGCTAGTGAGATACCACTCTAGTATGTCCAAGTCATGTGCATTGTGATCTCGTTATCATTTTCGGTTACATATTATTCATTCTTAGTTGTTTGAAACTCTTCACATGATTGTAGGAATGCTTCGTGCATTGTCTTTGTAGCATTGCTTCAATACTTGTTAGACTTGTTCGTAGTACATGCTTATATACATCTGATGAAGCAAAAGAGTTTGTCAAGTTTTCTCTTTCGCATCTAGTTCATTGAAATGAATTGCTTGAGGACACACAATATGCTAAGCTTGGGGGAGTTGATACGTCCCAAACGTATTGAATTTTCCAAACACTTTTGCTATTGTTTTGGCCTCATTCTTTCATGATTTGAATGAAACTAACTCGGACTGACCCTGTTTTCAGCAGAACTCCTTGTATGGTTTTCTTGTGTGCAGGAAAACGGATATTTAGACATCCCGGAAAATTCCAATAAAAATAGAGAAAAGCCACGCACCGGGAGGAACCTTGGGCCAGAAGATGGGCCAAAGGGGGGCCACCAGGGCTCCAGGCAACCTGTGGACGCGGCCTGCCCGCTGGCAGCGCCGGGAGGCCGCCTGGGTGGGGTCCACCTCCTCTGGTGCCCTACCTTGGCCCCTATTTTTACCCGTGACAGAGAAATCCCAGAACAGAAGTCGTTTTGCAAGTTCTCGACGCGCCGCCGCCGCCATCCTCGGTTTTTCTTCGGGAGAGCTAACCTGGAGGCTGTTTTGGCCTCCGGAGAGGGGGAATCGTCGCCATCGTCATCAGCATCACCACTCCATCACCCTTCCATGGCTTCCCCCATCATGTGTGAGTAATTCCCTATTGTAGGTGAAGGGGATGGGAGAGATTGGATGAGTTAGATCATGTAATAGTTCGTCGGACTGTTGGGGGCATGTTGCGTATCATCTACTATGGTGTTTATCATCTTTGCTACTACTTGTTACTCTTAATGCTTGTCACTTTGGACTCGAGTGCCATGATTTTAGATCTGAATTCATTATGTTTTCATGAATATATTTGTGTTCTAGATCCTATATATGAGTAGTATACACCTATTATAGTCCGGAACCGGGTGATGCAGTAATTCCAATTATGGTTTAAGTAAAATCCGAGAAATATTTATAAACTTCTAAAAATCATAGAAATTAATATGTAACTCAGATTAAAATAAATTATATATAAAAATTTAAGAGAAAAATTCAAGGAATTCATTGGTGCTATTTTCATGGATGATATAACAACCTATACTTGAGCATTAGGACAAATCAATTAAAGGTAACTTAAAAATACCTTATTTGAAGTGGCATTTGAATCTTTGGTTCAAACCAGCTTCAACAAATTTAATATTAGATGCATTAGCTCATCCATCATATCCGTTTCATGCCATGATCATGCATCATATTGTTGCACTTGCCATGTATTAATTGTGATTGTTTGTTTCGGTAGGCTTCCCTCCACAGGATACTCGGGAGTATCCAACTGAAGGAGTGTATCCCTCCGCTGATCCACAAGGCACGCACCCCTTTTGAGCATTCTGATAAAATACCATGTTCTCGCTCCTGTTCTCATTTATTGCATTAGGACACATCATGATAATTGCGTTTGCCTCGGTAGTTGAACCCATTCCTCTGCATGACCTGTCATTGTCACACTAAATAGCTAAACCTTGAAACCTAGCATACCTTGTAGATGCTTGAGCCATGATGTGCTTTAACTTGCTATGCTTAGAGTTGTGTCAGGCCTGTTTCATCTGGGGGATGAAATGGAGTGAATAAATGTGTTCTGGTGACAAAGGTTAAGTGTTGAACCTGATTTGGTAAAGGTACCGATGAGAGGCTGCGTAGGAGTACATGGTCGGTTGTCTCATTGGAACCGTTCTTAGGAACTAAGTTCCGTGTATGTGATCCAAGAATAGATACTACCACATGTTGGGACCTGAAATATGACCCCGCTTGGCTTATTAATCGCCTAATACTCGGTCCAGGAGTTGCAAGTAGTTTCTGGTGTTTGTAGTTATGCTGGAGGTCGTGGATAGTGCTGCCTTAGAGGTGGGATGTGACACAGTAGGTGATACGTCTCAAACGTATCTTTAATTTTTGATGGTTTCATGTTGTTATCTTGTCAACTTTGGATGTTTTATCTACCTTTTATATCTTTTTTTGGGACTAACTTATTAATTCAGTGCCAAGTGCCAGTTCCTGTTTTTTCCGTGTTTTTGACTCTTTTCAGATCTGATTTTGGAACGGAGTCCAAACGAAATAAAATCGCCGAAATGAATTTTTCCAGAACAGAAGAAGATCGGGGGACTTGAGGGCCAAGGCAGGAGGCCCACAGGGAGCCCACAAGCCCTGTAGCCGCTTCTAGGGGGGCCCACGGCTACCAGGCTTGTGGCCTCCCTCGCGCTCCCCTGCGCTAGCTCTTTGTCCTATATATTTCCTAAAATCCCAGAAAAAATAAGGGCATCCACGAAACCACTTTTCCGCCGCCTCAAGCTTCCGTTTCCGTGAGATCTCATCTGGAGACCCTTCCCGGTGCCTTGCCGGAGGGGACTTTGGAGCTGGAGGGCTTCTACATCAACATCATTGCGTCTCCAATGACTCGTGAGTAGTCCACTTCAGACCTACGGGTCCGTAGTTAGTAGCTAGATGGCTTCTTCTCTCTCTTGGATCTTCAATACAAAGTTCTCCATGATCTTCATGGAGATCTATCCCATGTAATCCTCTTTGGCGGTGTGTTTGTCGAGATCCAATGAATTATGGATTTGTGATCAGATTATCTATGACGTATATTTGAGTCTAAGCTGATTTCTTATATGCATGATTTGATATCCTTGTAAGTCTCTCCGAGTCTTGGGTTTTGTTTGACCAACTAGATCTATGATTCTTGCAATGGGAGGAGTGCTTGGTTTTGGGTTCATACCGTGCGGTGACCTTTCCCAGTGACAGAAGGGGCAGCACGGCACGCATCGTGTTGTTGCCATCAAGGGTAACAAGATGGGCTTTCATCATAGATTTGAGATTGTCCATCTACATCATGTCATCTTGCTTAAGGCATTACTCTGTTCTTATGAACTTAATACACTAGATGCATGCTGGATAGCGGTCGACATGTGGAGTAATAGTAGTAGATGAAGAAAGTATCGGTCTACTTGTTTTGGACGTGATGCCTATATGTATGATCATTGCCATAGATAACGTCATGACTTTGCCTTGCTAGTTTTCTTGAAGTATTTTTGTCGCCACGTCAATAGCAAACTATTGTTTTGAATCTAACGGATCTGAACATTCACGTCACATAAGAGGAGTTACAAAGGACATCTATGCTAGGTAGCATGAAAGCAACAAAAAATCATTCTTTATCACTTCCCTACTCGAGGACGAGCAGGAGTTAAGCTTGGGGATGCTTGATACGTCTCAAACGTATCTATAATTTCTGATGGTTTCATGTTGTTATCTTGTCAACTTTGGATGTTTTATATACCTTTTATATCTTTTTTGGAACTAACTTATTAATTCAGTGCCAAGTGCCAGTTCCTGTTTTTTTCTGTGTTTTTGACTCTTTTCAGATCTGATTTTGGAACGGAGTCCAAACGGAATAAAATCCCCGAAGTGAATTTTCCAGAACAGAAGAAGATCGGGGGACTTGAGGGCCAAGGCAGGAGGCCCACAGGGAGCCCACAAGCCCTGTAGCCGTGGCCAGGGGGGCCTACGGCTACCAGGCTTGTGGCCTCCCTGGCGCTCCCTGCCCTAGCTCTTTGGCCATATATTCCCTAAAATCCCAGAAAAAATAAGGGCGTCCACGAAACCACTTTTCCGCCGCCGCAAGCTTCTGTTTCCGCGAGATCTCATCTGGAGACCCTTCCCGGTGCCCTGCCGGAGGGGACTTTGGAGCTGGAGGGCTTCTACATCAACATCATTACCTCTCCAATGACTGGTGAGTAGTCCACTTCAGACTTGTGGGTCCGTAGTTAGTAGCTATATGGCTTCTTCTCTCTCTTGGATCTTCAATACAAAGTTCTCCATGATCTTCATGGAGATCTATCCGATGTAATCCTCTTTGGCGGTGTGTTTGTCGAGATCTGATGAATTGTGGATTTGTGATGAGATTATCTATGAATTATATTTGAGTCTTTGCTGATTTCTTATATGCATGATTTGATATCCTTGTAAGTCTCTCCGAGTCTTGGGTTTTGTTTGGCCAACTAGATCTATGATTCTTGCAATGGGAGAAGTGCTTGGTTTTGGGTTCATACCGTGCAGTGACCTTTCCCAGTGACAGAAGGGGCAGCAAGGCACGCATCGTGTTGTTGCTATCAAGGGTAACAAGGTGGGATTTCATCATAGATTTGAGATTGTCCATCTACATCATGTCATCTTGCTTAAGGCGTTACTCTGTTCTTATGAACTCAATACACTAGATGCATGGTGGATAGCGGTCGACGTGTGGAGTAATAGTAGTAGATGCAGAAAGTATCGGTCTACTTGTTTTGGACGTGATGCCTATATGTATGATCATTGCCATAGATAAGGTCAAGACTTTGCGCGGTTCTATCAATTGCTCGAAAGTTATTCGTTCAACCACCGTCTACTTGCTTTCATGAGAAAAGCCACTAGTGAACACTACGGCCCCGGGGTCTACTCACAATTATCATCTCCGCTTTTACTTCTACTTTGCCTTGTTTAACTTTTGCTTTCAGTTCTCACTTTGCAAACAATCTATAAGGGATTGACAACCCCTTCATAGCGTTGGGTGCAAGCTCTTTGTGTTTGTGCAGGTACTTGTGACTTGACGCGATCCTCCTACTGGATTGATACCTTGGTTCTCAAACTGAGGGAAATACTTACCGCCGTTGTGCTACATCACCCTTTCCTCTTCAAGGGAACACCAACGCAAGGCTCCAAGGCCGCGGGGGAATCCTATGCATATCTGCCAAGGAAATCCCTATAGGCGGTGCCAGCAGCAGTAGGCAGTGGCACGGTGTACCAAGTAGCGCCCGGATGGTGGGCTTGAGAACAGTGTGGACATCATTTGAGGCCGTAGCGGAAACTTCGACCGGACTTCCGTGCGGGTCCAGTCTCAAATAGGCGATAAACCTGGACTACGTATTAGCGTGGTTAACGGTCATGGCCGACTCCCTCGCTGGGTTCCGCTTGAAGGTTGCCGAGGTGTGTGAAGTGCACATGGCGATAAGTGGCGAGAGCGTGTGTGAAGAAGTACACCTCTACAGGGTTATGATCTATTCGAATAGCCACGTCCGCGGATATGGACCGCTTGGGAACATTTGTTGTTCATAGATAACTTTAATGGCTACTCATAAAAGTATCAAGATAAGTGTGAGTATCATGAATGGCATTCTCGTAGGGAGACATGATAGAATCCATGTTAGTGTATTGTTGTGGAGGTAGTGGACTCGTGTAGGACTTATCAAAACTTGTTTAAAATAATTGTAGTCGTAGTACAGATTAGCCAAGAGTCAAAGCTGGCTTGCTGCATGAAACCCCACAACCCCCTTGTTGATACTTGTGCATGAGTAGGTAGATCTGATTTAAAGCCTTGCTGAGTACTTTTACACTCATGGTTGCTTAATAACTGTTGCGGAAGATACACACAAACCATATGGTGGGTTCTACCTAGACGTCGATGATGACGAGTAGCTGGTGTCCCAACTACGACCTGGCCACTTCGGAAGTTATATCTAGATAGTCAGGCTTTATGCCTTTTCCTTTCATCTGTCTGTACTCAGACAGCTTTAATGCTTCCGCATGACTTGTATGACTTTGTGTGTATGACTCGAGTGTCGGGTCATGTGATCCCTACTATATGAACTTATTATGCAAGGCTCTTCTGAGCCTTCTAAATAAACATTATCATGTTGTATGGTTATGTTGTGATGCCATTGTTGTATCTATGCATATTGAGTATGTCATGCGTACGTGTGATGTGTTGTGATATGTATGGGGTTCGACACCTAGTTGTGCGCCTTTAATAGTACTCTTTACAAAGAAATGCCCCTTCGTGTTTCGACTGAGCCCTGGTAAGTTGCTACTGTTCCGGACACATTGGCTGACCGACATGTATCCTTCTTTGCTGTTGTGTCTATCCCTTCGGGGAAATGTCTCGTGGTGTAATGGAGTCCTTGTAGCTTGCTACGACTCGTCTACACACGCTGATGACTGACACCTACTTTGCTGGGTTATGTATGTCTGTCTCTGTACGGATGTGCCACTTGGGTTTATAACTAGTTATGTCTACCCGGGTTCTTTAACATTGGAATGCTAGCGACACATTTGCATACGTGAGTCAAAATACGCAAACGGTCCCGGCCAAGGTAAGGTGGCAGCCGTGAGACTACAGAGTGATGTTGTGTGTTACAGGTTGGATTCCTCTGGCTTAGGATTGGGGTCCCGACAGGGAGCCTCTGTTCCCATGAGATCCAATCTGGGAGCCTTTTCCGGTAATCTACCGGAGAAGGAATTGATCACGTAGGCATCTACATCAACTCCATTGCCCCTCCGATGATGTGTGAGTAGTTCACCACAGACCTACGGGTCCATAACTAGTAGCTAGATGGCTTCTTCTCTCTCTTTGATCTTCAATACCATGTTCTTCATGATCTTCATGGAGATCTATCCGATGTAATACTCTTTTGCAGTGTGTTTGTCGAGATCCGATGAATTGTGAATTTATCTTCAGATTATCCATGAATATTATTGGAATCTCTTCTAAATGCTTATATGCATGATTTCATATCTTTGCAAGTCTCTTCGAGTTATTGGTTTGGTTTGGCCAACTAGATTCTTAATTCTTGCAATGGGAGAAGTGCTTAGTTTTGGGTTCAATCTTGCGGTGTCCTCATCCAGTGACATAGTAGGGGTAGCAAGGCACGCATCGTATTTGTTACCATCGAGGATAACAATATGGGGTTTTCATCATATTGCTTGAGTTTATCCCTCTACATCTTCTCATCTTACATAATGCGTTACTCTGTTCTTCACGAACTTAATACTCTAGATGCAGGTAGGAGTCGGTCGATGTGTGGAGTAATAGTAGTAGATGCAGAATTGTTTCGGTCTACTTGACACGGGCGTGATGCCTATATGCATAATCATTGCCGTGGATATCTTCATAATTATTCGCTTTTCTATCAATTGCTCGGCAGTAATTTGTTCACCCACCGTATTATTTTCCTTTATAAGAGAAGCCTCCAGTGAAACCTATGGCCCCCGGGGTCTATTTTCCATATTATATTTTCAGATCTATAAACCAAAAATACCAAAAATACTTTGCTGCAATTTATTAGTTTTGTTTCCGGAATCTTTTATATCTATCTCTATCAGATCTTATCCTTGCGAATAATACTGAAGGGATTCCAACCCCTTTTTAGCGTTGGGTGCAAGTGTTTGATTGTTTGTGTAGGGGCTACTATTGGGGCCTTGCTTGTTCCTCCTACTGGATTGATAGCTTGGTTCTCAACAAACTGAGGGAAATACTTATCAACTTTGCTTCATCACCCTTTCCTCTTCAAGGGAAAACCAACGCAAGCTCAAGAGGTAGCAGGGGCGTTGATGATCAATGGCTGGTTTGGCATCGAGTTCCATATTAATATTATGCCTTTAAGATCATCAGGACTAAAGACAATAGCAGCTATGTGCTTCTTTAATGCTTTGAGTAATCTCCTTTCTTGATGCTCTTAAAGGTTAGCACTAATAATAACAAGATATATCTTCTTGTCATCAAGATAAGCATATTTAAGAGTATCACGTAAAGCTTTGAGCTCAAACACTGGGTCTCCTTTGTGTGGAGGAGGACCACCTAAAATTTCGACTCATAAATTGTGCTTAAAAATAGGTTGCTGATCAAGAAGTATCCTATCTAATTCATTTCTTCCATTCAAGTGCATATCATTCTCATGGTCTAACAGGTACTGTGCTAACGGGTCCATAGAAGGTACACCAATAGAAGAAAGACCAATTATTTCATCTCTATTATGGAATTTCCTTTTCATGCGATTGTGTACCAAACTGCAATTTTTTTAACTCATGTGATATATTACCGAAGGTAACTTTAACCTTCTCAGTAGCACAATACTTGTTATGAACCAAGTACTAAGAAATTAGTGGGATATTTGACTTTTCCACACAATACTTCAACATCTCTAACAATCCCAAGTGGCGATATAGTATCTCGGTTTACAAGTTTAATAGTAACATCTATGTCTTCAATCGAAACGAGTGCTATATCATGCATAATTTCATTATATAATGTGAAAGGTATAGCATCAATGGTGGCGCCTAGATCACCGAGGCCATGATAACAATGTTCTCCAATCTTAACTAATATAACACGTGTGCCTACCACTGGTTTGTTTTTGTCAAGTTCGTCGTGTTTATTTCTAATAGGCTTTGCAATTATAACACCTTCATCCCAGAGGTAAATAACTTGCCATCAATGTTATTTGCTAAGAGAACTTTAACCATGGAAACCTTAGGCTCAACTTTTATTTGCCCAGAAGGTTTAGGTATCCTAACATGACTTTTATTAACCACTGTCCCAGCCCTGCATGCTCTCTAATGTTAACAGGAAAATGGGGTTTCTCAATGTAAGAAGTAGGAACAATGAGGTCTACATGGTTAACAATTATTTCTTCCTTCTTTATTTCAACAAGTTTATCTTGTAATTTTTTAGTAGGAGGATGCAATTTAAACCACTTATCCCGAGGGAGATCAACATAAGTGGGAAAAGTTTCACAAAAGGTAGCTACTATCTCTGGATCAAGGCCATATTTTTTGCTAAACTCGTGAAAAGGAGAAGTCTCCATGAAAGATTTAACGCAACCAAAGTTAAATTTTATACATGATGCCTTACCTCTATCGAGTTCCAAATCTTCAAAAGTGTGTTTAATCTTTTCTAGAAGATTCCATCTGAATTCAATAGTCTCTTTCATATAAGATCCAACCGCACAAGCGTCGAGCAATGTTTGATCATCATAAGAAAGCCGAGCATAAATTTTTTGTATGATAAATTCCCTAGAGAGCTCATGATGGGGGCAAGTGTGCATCATAGATTTATGCCTCCCCAAGCTTGAGCAATGCTTTCTCCTTCGCGAGGCTAACAATTATAAATAAAATTCTGATCATAATGAATCAAATGCATAGGATAATATTTCTCATGAAATTCCAATCTCAAGAAAATCAAATCCCACGATCCAATATCATCCAATAGCCTGTACCAAAATAATGCTTTTCCCTCCAAATATAAAGGGAAAAATTTCTAATTAACTTTGTCTCCGGGTATACCTCAAAGCTTAAACAATCCACAAATCTCATCGACATATATTAAATGATAATCAGGATGAGTTGAACCGATATAAGGATTAGCCAAAAGTTTCTCTACCATACCCGAAGGAATCTCATAATAAATATTTTCAGATGGTTCAGCGGGTTGATGGATGATTTTCTCAACTTCCGTTCGAGGCGAAGATGCCACGAACAAGCCACTCAAAGGGTGACCATTCATAGTTACAAGCAATAGTAAATTTTAGCACGTATCGAAAATGTTTCCTTACCAATTTCTACTTACCAAAGGCGCTTTTCCTCCCAGACAAAGACACCAGAAAATACTCTCGATGACCCACAAGTATAAAGGAACGATCATAGTCCTTTTAATAAGTAAGTGTCGAACCCAACGAGGAGCAGAAGGAAATGATAAGCAGTTTTCAGCAAGGTATTTTATGCAAGTGTTGTAAGTAGCAGCGATAGATAGTTTTGTAATTCGTAATAAGTGACAAGTAACAATAGTAGGAAGGGTGCATCAAGGTAGAATAATCCATTTTTATAGCAAAGTACATGCCTGAAAGTTCTCTTATGTAAAGCAAGCGCTTCCGTGGACACATGGGAAATTCTGTCTAGTCGTGTTCATCATATTAAGTTTATTCGAGTTCGTTACTTTGATAATTTGATATGTGGGTGGACCGACACTAAGGTGTTATTCTTACTTGAACTAACAACCTACTTATGCTTGACCCCTCTCTCAAGCATCCACAACTACAAAAGAAGAATTAGGATAAATCTAAACATAGCATGAAACATGTGGATCCAAATCAACCCCTTATGAAGCAACAGATAAACTAGGGTTTAAGCTTTTTCACTCTCGCAATCCATCATCTACTTCTTATTCCACAATGACTTCCTTTAGTCCCATAACATGGTGAACTGTCATGTAGTCGACGTTGACATGACACCACTAAAGGAGGTAACAACATACGTATCATCAAAATATCAAACAAATGCCAACTTTATATGATTACTTATAATCAGACGTCTCCTATGTCCTCAGGAACAATAGTAACTACTCAAACCTCATCAACATATCCAACATAATAGGCGTAAAAATATGATTAAGGATCTGAGAATTATGTCTTCCACCAAGTAATCCAACTAGCATTAACTACAAGATGTAATTAACACAACTAGCAACCTATAGGTACCAATCTGAGGTTTTGAGACAAAGATTGAAGACACGAGATGAACTAGGGTTAGAGATGAGATGGTGTTGGTGAAGATGTTGATGAAGATTGGTCCTTCCATGAAGGAGGAGGCATTGGTGAAAACGATGGCTTCGATTTCCTCCTCGCGGAGAGGAATTCCTCCTACAGAATCGCTCTGCTGGAGAGAAAAAGGGCATCTGCCCAGGTTTGTGCCTCGAGACGGCGGCGCTTCATCCCAAAAGTTATGTCATGATTTTATCTAGGGTAAAACACACCATATAGGAGCATAGGGGCGTCAGGGCGCAACCTATGGTGGGGTTATATGGCTTGTGCCCAGGTGGCTGCCATTTTTGGGCCAATAATTCTTATGTATTCCCGAAAAATTCTCTATAAAGTTTCACGTCATTTGGAGCAACTTTATGTTTTTGCCTTTTTCTCGGTTTCTCGGTCCAGAATTCCAGTTTCCAAATACTATCCTCTTCATAATGTACCTTGCATATTCAGAGAGAAGATGTAATAATTACATAATAACAGGGAATAATGGACAATAATATACAAATATCAATAAATATTCATGATGCAAAATGGACTTATCACATCCCGATGTAAAAAGAAGATGAAAAATATAATACACGACGCACCAAGAAAAACTCTTATCGTCTGATGAATAAAAATAGATTGGTGACGAAAGAGGGGATGCCATATGGGGCATACCCAAGCTTAGATTTTTGGATCTTCCTTGAATATTACCTTCGGGTTCATTCCCCAACTTAGGGTCTTTCCTCTCCTTATTCCTTCATCCACCAATGTTTCACACCAAAACTTGAAAACTTCTGCACACAAATCTCAACAAAAACCTCATGAGATATGTTAGTATAATAAACATATCATAACCTTTAGGTACAGTTATAAATCCATTAATATTTATTATTGCATAATATATATTGTATTCTAAATTATCCATGGCTTATACGCCCCGATATGATCCACACCATCATCAAAATAAGCAAACTATGCAAGCAAAAAAACAGAATCAATCTAAAACAGAACATTCTCTAATGATATGTAATAAAACCATACTTCTAAAAATCAAAAACTTATGACAATGTAGAATAACTTGGGAAATTTGTATAAATACACTGTGTAAAAAGTGAGATCCAAGAAACGTTCGAGTAAAATCAGAGAAAATAAATACTAGGCGCAAAAGTTTCTGTTTTTGCACATGATCAATTCTACTATCATCTAAATCATTCCAAAGGCTTTACTTGACACAAAAACTAATTGAAACATAAAAACACAATCATTACAGCATAAATAATCATGTTACCAAACCAAAATAGAAAGTTAAAGTGAAAATTTAAGATAACTATCGTGTTGCCTCCCAATAAGCGTTATTGTTTTATTCCCCTAGCTATGCATAATGCATAGTTGAAAGTACTGTCATCCTTCATATTCATCCCATAGGCGGCCCACATAAAATATTCATAAGGTGGTTTAATTATATGTGTAGGGAAGTGTTCCGTCCCTTTCTTTAATGGGGTTGGAATCTTATGTTTCCTTCCTTCGTATCAATAATACCACCTATCGCTCATAGGAAAGGCCTACCAAGTATTGTAGGGAAAGACGGATTACATTCAATATCAAGCATAATAAAATACACGGTCACATAATTCCTATTAGCAAGTATAAGCACATCATTCATTCCACCCAATGGTTTCTCAATAGTGGAATCCGCTAGATGCAAGTTAAGGGAACATTCAGGCACATCGGTGAGACCTAGCACATCACATAAAAGATTTTGATATAGTAGAGATGCTAGCACCAAGATCACACAAAGGCATTACATCCATAATCCTTAATTATAGTTTGATAAGTAGGTTCCCAGTCATCATCAATTTCCTAGGTATTGACACGTCCAAATCAAGCTTTTCTTCATGAGCTTTTGTTATAGGTTCCACAATATGTTTAGTAAAAGCTTTATTTTCTCCATAAGCATTAGGTGAATTTATCATGGGTTACAACAAGGAAACACATTAAATCAAATAACAACGATCATAATTATAGTCCTTGTAGTCCAAAGTAGTGGGCACATCGCTATTTAAAGTTTTGACCTCTCCAAACCACATTTATCATTTTTATCATTAAGATCATCACCCTCCAAACAATATGGAATCATTCTAGCTAAAGTTGACTCATCTACAGTCCTCTTTTCATCAAATTTTATATTAATAAACAATTATTCAATGGGTAATACACCAAATATTTTAATATCTTCATCATGATTACGGTAAAAACTAGGTTAAATGGCCTTTTCTAGGAATTCTCGCTTAGCTCTCAACCTAGTGGTTCTCTTCTTGATTCATTAATGGATACTTGAATATATTTAACAAACTCATTGATATCATCATTAGGTGGCAACATTTTAGTTTTAAAAGTTTCCACATCATGAGAAATCATATACATGTTTCTAGCCATATAATCAACTTTATCTAGTTTTTCCTCTACCATAGTATTGAAAGTTGAGAACTAATAAATTATTTAATTTGGTTCTCAAGATAAGAGAATATCCTATTATTATAATTATTGTATGAATCTCCATAAGAATTATCATAATTATTAGAGGGATTAACACGATACGGTCTTGGATTGAACTTCCCTCTATAAGCATTGTTGTTGAAATTATTTCTAGAGATACAATTCATGTCTATAGCATCATTATTTTGCTCAATAATGTATAGTGGCACACCATTAGGATCAACATGATAATTTTTACTTGCAAACATATTCATAAGAGCATCCATCTTATCACTCAAAGTAGAAATTTCTTCGAGAGAGTTTACCTTCTTACCTGTTGGAGCTTTACCACTGTACTATTGGGAATAATTTGTTATTATATTAGCAAGACTCTTTGTAGGTTCTCTCAATGTATTTCCCGTAGAAGTACCACCTGCAGCAGTGTCTATAAGATTTCTCGAAACAAAGTTTAGTCCCGCATATTTTTTTGTATTATCATCCATAAGCTTAAACCATGAGTGGGGCAATTTCTAATCACTAGTTCCATTCTCTACCAAGATTGGGAAACATGTTCTTTCTCAAGTTGCTTAAAGTTCAAAATTTGATTCTTAACAGAAATAACCTTAGCTTGAGGAAAATACTTGGCAGAAAAGTGTCCTTACACTTAACCCATGAATCAAAACTATTGCGAGGCGAGGATGAAAATTAACTTTTAGCATGATCTCTGAGCGAGAAAGGAAATAATTTGAGTTTGGCAATATCATTATCAACATATTTTTTCTTTGGCATATCACATAGTTCAACCAATGTATTAAGGTGGGAAGCAGCATTGTCCGTAGGATCTCGAGAACATTGTTCTTTCATAACAAGATTTAGTAGTGCGACAATAAAATCATAAAACTCCGTGCTAGTGGCGAGTGGTATTGGAGTACAAATAAAATAATTGTTATTAGTATTCTAGAAGTCACACAATTTGGTATTTTCTTGAGACATAGTGCATAGCAAGTAAACTAGCAAATAAAAATTAGTTTTGTGCTTTTGTTTTTTAAAGAAGTGGAGGGAGTTGATAAAGAGAGGCCAATAGAAAGGCAAAAAAGTAGAAAAAATGGGTTGTAGCTTGTATGTAGGTACCTGATGAGAATTTTGTCATATCTCCCCGACAATGGCGGGATCAATTCTTTCTGCCACTTATGAGATGTGTTGCTTCCCCACCGAAGAGTAAGGGCGAAACAATATAGTAGATGATAAGTATTTCCCTTAGAGAGGACCAATGTTATCGAACCAATAAGAGACACACATATTTCCGTCTTCAGCAACTACACACATAGAAGCAAATACTTGAACGCAATGTGAGCAAGAGGATTGTCAATCCCCTTGTACTAGTTACATGGAAGGATTAATTACTTATAGTCATAGATGTATAAAATAAAAGTAAAAACAAAGTAATAGATTTGTAGTAAGGTATTATATTTTTAGCAATATGATTAAGTAGACCGGAGGGCGAGAGTTTTCACTAGAAGCTTCTCTCTCAAACACAGAGCATATAGTGGGTAGAAAATTTACTATTGTGCAACTCAAAGAAAAGCGCATAGTTATGATGTTATTCACGACAATGATCATGTATATAGGCATCACATCCATAAACAAGTAGACCTATACGATTTTGCCTCTACTAATATTATTCCACTTTGAGAGCGCTTCTATGCTTGCCTCTATAAGTATTAAGTTCATGACAAAGAGAGTAATGCTTGAGGCAAGATGACATGATGTAAACAAAGTAAACCCAATCAATATGAATAAACATCATCTATTTATCCTTAATGGCAACAATACGTGTCTTTTCCCCTTCTAACACTGGGAGATAGAGCATCACAAGATTGTAACCATTAAAATGCACCACTCCCAGTGAATTTAAATAATTCTAGTTGGCCAAACCAAACAGATAGATCGAAAAGAAATATGAAGCTATAACAATCATACATGATAAAGTTCAAAAAAGGCTCAATTACTTACAATGAATAATCTGATCATAGGACCACATTTCATCGGATCGCAACAAACACAGCACAAAACAAAAACTACGTCAGATATAACTCCAAGCAGATCGAGGAGAACATGATATTGAAGATCAAAGAGAGAGAAGCATCCATCTAGATACTAACCATGGACCCGTAGATCTATGGTGAACTACTCACACGTCATTATGGAGGCATCAAGGTTGATGCAGATGGCCTCCATGATCAATTCCTGCTCTAGTAGGTTACCGGATCACCATGGAACAAAGGCCTGCGGCGGCAGAAAAGGTATTTTTGGTGCCTCTCTATTGGTTTTGGATCATATGGGGATATATAGAAGTGGAATTATGTCACGAGGGCTCGTGAGGGAGTCACGAGCCTGCAAGGCGCGCCCTACCCCTAGGGCATGCCATGCAATCTCGTCGCTCCCTCATGGCTCGTCTCGTCACCTCCTGATGCTTCTAGTGTCTCTTTATGTCTAGAAAGACACACAAAACAAGATCTGGCACTAGGCAGTGGGTTGATAGGTTAGTCCCAGAAAATGATATAAAATTGCATATAATTGCATACAAAGTATCCAAGATAGATAATATAATCTATACCACTATTAAACAATCAAACATATTCATTGCTACGTGCACCCAGCCTACTATACACATAACAACACAAAATAATTACACCCTTCCGATTAGATCACTTTATTTGATCTAACAGTCAATATTACACTAACCCACGTTCAAATTGCGTTTAGCATTTTTCCGGGCGGACGAAAACTCTGCCGTGCGGCCTCCCCACTCCCCCACATCGCGTTCACGGCTATAATTACAGGTCTGCTCCCCACCTCCTCCCGAAAAAAAGGAAGTACTACGCGCCCGTCGCCCACACCTCTCGCGGACACCGCCGCCGCCGTCCCGCCCGACCCATGCCATCCACACTGCCCTGCCGCTCCTCCTACACAACATCGCCACACACCTCTAGCCGCCGGCCGTGTATCGCGGGACATCATCTGCCGCTCCTCTACGGTCTGACCTGATAGCTCTGCCTGTTAGACATGGGGCGGACGGAGGAGACATCGATACAAGTCGCGAACGAGCTCATGGAGTAGTTAGCTGGCTAGGCGGTGTCTACCTAGCCCCAGGAACAAGTCGGCCTACAGGGGCATGGGAGGCTTGATATAATCGTCTTCGTCTGCCATGGAGACAAACAGAGTCGGAGCTTGCTGGGCGGCGGCTACAACCTACAGGTCAAGAATGAGGACTAAGAGAGAGGGGAAAGGAGGGAGGGATAACCACGAGGAGGTTCATGTTGTCGGCAGGACCGGAGAAGGCAGGAGCATGATGAATCGATGACGGCGTCTTACGGATGGTGTCGGAGAAGATGACGTTCGTGTGCTCTGTGCACGGCGTCACAACTCGATCCGTTCGGTGTGGAGGATCAAGAGGGTGTGGCGGTTCTCTCGTATGCGATTGCTTGTCGGGACATACGGATACCGCTGATCATGGTTCACGGCAAAGAGGGAGTTCGAGGATGAGCAGAGGGCGCACCAGATCGAGGCAGGTCACAAATGCATTGACTCCTCCTAACGCATCGGCAGCGACATTTAGCGCATGTGGCAGCCAGTGCATCGACGGGTGGCTGTAGGATGCATGCGACAGCCTGGGCATTCGCGCTATGGTGGCGACGCATCGCCTAGCTCGCGGCAGTGAGTGCGTCAACTACCGGCTAGAAGAGGTGTGCGGTACACTAGGCATTCACATTGTGGTTGTAGCGCAGTGTCGTGCGCCGGTGACAATTAGGGTGCTAAACAGCGGGGACAACCAGGGCATGCAGGCCGGAGCTAGGCATACTGCATGCGTGATGCTGTCGGCGTGTTGTGCATTAGTCTTGTCCGGCAGAGGCGTGTGCAGCTGGCCAGCATGTATGAGGCGCGTGCGTGCGGCTGCCGACAGGTTGTGTGTGCGGCTTGCTTTGTTCGGGTACTGTCAAATTCAGGAGAGGAAGAGAGCTTGGGTTGTGCTGTCAATTTCTGCATGCACTGTTGGTGACTATTTGTGATTCAGATTCAGCATGGATAGTGTTGTTTAGGACTGAAAGTTTATCGTGGTTGAATAAATAGGCATGCATGGTTGATTTTAGTTGCTAGAAGGAAGACCAGTGGTACAAAATTTAGAAGTAGGATGTCGTTTTGCACAGTTCTATCATGTTATTTGCATTGTACAGTCATAATTCTAAGCTTAATCTTGTTATCTATGTAGCATTGCAGATCAGGCTCTTTTTTCCTAGCAGATCAATACATTTGGTCAGAATTAGCTAGTTGATAGTGAACATAGAATACATGGTGTGAATATAACAAATAATTATGTGGTGGTGACCTATCTAAACTATTAATATGAATTTTCTAGTTTTAGCTTTTACAATTTTTATTCTTCCCTTCGGATCCACGGTTTGCTCTTCTAACTCATAATACTAGATATGCACATGCAGCCCCTTTCAGTTGAGCTAGATCCTGGGTATCCTTGAGAACATTTTTTATGGAATCCAGGTAAGTTTAGCATGATAATCATTCCATTTCGTTGAATTACTCTTTATCTGTGTTGCTTGTCATGACTTCGTTCTTGTTCAATTTGCAACGCTCCCTAAAAACCATTGCTATTATATCTGAAGACGATGCACTCTGCAAATTTAAGCCAAAAAAGCTGGATAATGCATTCGGCATATTTTAATTGTGAACGAGGGACATCCTGTTAATCTTTGTAAGGCCCTCCAAAACATCTCCTTTAATTATTTGCTCCAACTGTTGGAGATGTTCTCACCAGCAGAGACCTATATGTTGTAAGTTCTTATGATGTTGAATTTTATTTTATGGATATTTCTGTATAAAATGATAGCAGCTTTGGGACCGTTCCCACATGCTAATGTTCGCTGACTCTATGACATATTGTCTTTGAGAACAATTTGATAAACCACAATGTATATAGTGAATAAGTTGTTAAGTCAGTTTTTATCTCTCATCTCTAATACTATTTGATACAAACAAATGTTCGTATGGATGCAATATGTTCTGAAAACACACTTGGCCATTACTCATTAGGTGTTGTCTCCATTGCTATTTTACTGTATGATGAAATAATTATGGATGTTTCTTGCAAATACTTGGTCATTAGGTGTCGTAGTTGTTAATTTAGTGTTTGGAAGTTACCATGGATAGAAAAATTATCATTAGGTGTTGTTTCCATTCTTTATTGATCATATGAGGAAATCCACCCACCTTTTCTTATTACTTAAAGTTTATGATGTTTTGGGCATACCGAGCTTAAAGAAGATATTTCGCAAGTAAGTTTGTATACTCTAGATACATATTGATATATATATGATCTATTCACTGCTTTTAGGATGGCACTGTGGACTTGGGATTTTTGTATAGAAAAAAGCCAAACCAAGATCATGTATTCTTATGGATGTATGAGTCATCTCACTGTAGGCGGGGTTTGTTTCTCTTGCGCAGAACTTACTTTATTTTATGCTTTGTCAGTGTAATCTCCAATTTCATTCGCATGTATATCATTACTCTTTTCCTGGTCTTGCACATGCAAAATGTCTAGCTTTTCAGCCTTGCAAATTAGAGGTTTTGATTGATACATGAATATTATTGGAATATTTGGTGCATTGAAAAGACTATAGGTGGAATTAACAAACTGAATGAATGTATGCAAGAAATCAAGGATTCTCTGTCGGCTTCTCTTGGAGCTTCTACTAATTTCAACAAGGTAATATTTAAGATTTATTACAATAATGTATTTATTTTTTATCCTAATCACTTATCCTCTATACTATTGCACACAAAAAAACTTGCATGATTAAATGGGGGAGGAACTTAAACAATTGGAGGGAGCAATGTGTGTCTGTTAGATTGATTTGTAAATCTTAATGTCTACTTTCTCATTTCATAGGACTAATTCACTGATGCACGTTGAATACTCTAACATATACAAGTGGATTTTCACATATGATTGTAATATTAGTCAAGACGTGCGTTGCACGTGCACGCTTACTAGTAGCATGAAACAATCAAAAATTATAAATATGTTGGAGACATATGAGTTGCCGATCGGTGTCGGAGAAGGTCACTACCATTTGTGTAGTGGCCGACACGAGCAAAGCGTGGGCGACATCTACATGGGCGTGTGAGGCCACCATGAGGGCTATGATGGTCGACAAGCAACATACAACTATTGTTCCGTTATTACCATTTTTATCGCGTCTGCAACCTCCGTGAGGGCGGCCGCAAACTCCGTGAGTGCGGTCGTGATATCCGATGGGGCAACTCGTGCAGCTGAGATGGTGTTAGCAACATCTACGACTGCGCTCGGTACGGGGTGGGCCACCAAAGTTGCCCTCATGATGCAGGTCCACGTCCCCATCTTTCACCGGCGACGATTGAACAATAAAATGGGCATGGGGAGCAAGTGTGGGTTATGCGCTGGCTAAGGACTGTAGCCGATGAATCTTGTGGTGTAAGCCATATATGGTGATTGGTCCAAGATATTATATACTCCATCACACACGATTTGTGATCATACGTTGTTTGTGATGTACTTGATTTCCATTTTGTTTTAAAAGGAAAAGGGGATACATTGGCAAAGGACGGTGTTCGGATTGCGATAACATTTATGTGAAGTGGACATTCAACTATAGGAATGTTGTTTTAAAATATGGAATTATTCAGGGTTCATTTGACCTTTTTATACATTAATTGAGTTTTTTAGACATTTAATGTGAATAGTTCAAATTTGAACTGCAAGCACATGCCCCGGTGCGCTAAAATGGGTTGAAAAATCATATATGTGTTCTTGGGTACATGTTTAGGTCCGAAGCAAGAACTGAGAATGAATTTCAAACATCTAGGCTTCATGGCTCGGCCATAGACATTCAGAATCTTGGATTTTAAATTCCCGTAAATCCAAAACTGGTGAGAAATTCATGAAACTTGGTGTGGTGTCATTGCATGGTGTAACACCCTCTGTTTTGACTTTCCTAACTAAACTATCTTATCTAAAAAATTAGACCAATTAAAAAAAATTATGAGTGCTTGTGATGCTTGAAGTGATTGTTGCTTGCTTGCTTGTATACCTGTGTTTGACTCTCAATATTCCTGCTACTCTCCAAATTCACCTCCTTGACCCAAATCCTTGCCTAATGATCATGCCATGTGTATATGAACAAAACCTATTTTACCAAATATTATTTTCACCAAAAAGCATTTCCTTGATTTAGGCTTTAAAAAACATGAGTTGGGATTCGTACTACAAGTCCTCAAATTAGGGAAGTCATTTTTCACCAAATATTTTATTTAAATCCCATTATCAAAACTACTTCGCAAAACCAGAGTATGATTATTTTAGAAGTTATTTTACTATTTTATTTAAATACGTTTCTCCGAGGCCAGAAATGGTCCCTTATGAATGAAAGTTATTTTTATTGCTTTCAAATTATTTGAGAAAATTTAGGGAAACTAAGTGGTCATATATATTCATATATGGGAGTTCCAACACATGGCCATGTTCAAAATATTAGGCAGAACCCTTCAAAACCCTTCCTGCCAATTTCAAGCTTTTAGAATATTTCAATATGAAATATTCTCAATGAATTCCTGTAAAATGCTAGAATGTCACATATGATATGTGTGATGATCTTGCCAAGTTTGATTTCAATCAAAGTTGATTTGATTCACTTAATTATTCTAAAACCCTATGTGTCCAGATCCAAATTTGAGCAACTCTACATTGCCAAGTCTCTCCAATTGTGCTCAAATTTGGTGGACATGTTGTGACACTCCAATAATGCATTCACACCAAGTGGTGCATCAAGGAGAATAGAAGAACTTGTCCCAAACCCCTCAAAACCTTCTTTGTTGATTTCTAGCTTTGGGAAACTTTACATTATAAAGTTTCTCCAATTGATCCCAAACTTTTTGGGCAAGCTTTAATGCTCAAATAATCCCCCACACCAAGTTGTGGATTTGTGGGAATTTATTTGCATGGATTGTAGGCACAAAGTCATTCTGCCCATTTCATGGGTTTTTCAAGTCTACATTGGAAACTGTTCCACCAAATCCGAAATTTGGTGTCCAAGCTTATTTTTACCTACTATGTGATCCTGTTAAATTTCATATCTATTAGAATCCATCTGGTAGCCCTAACACCCATCAAACACCTTGTGTACATATACCAAAATTGCTACTTTGGCCCCTTCCACTTATCTCCTTGGGCTTAGGTTTTTACCACAGCCTTCCCTACTTACCTTTTACCTTCAGTAACATTGCCAACGCCACTGGTCAATTATTGGAGGGTGACTCATGGAGCTACCTCTCATTTTCACCTTGGCGGCACCATTTTTACCCCTCTTGCTATACCTCTGCTTAAGCTAACCCGCCCCCTCACAACCTTCCACAAGAAGTCTAGTATGCCACTTCATCATTTGAAATCAAAATATGGCATGCTCATGTGGGAAATATGAGCAGCCCATGTGAAACTTGATTTCTGGCTGAAATATAGCTTTGAACTACAACTGCTATCTAGACACCTCCTCTTGATCTGAAACTTTGCAGAACCGTAGTCCTTCCATGCCTAAGACTACTAGACATGGTTTCACCCATTATCTCTCCATTAAGCACCCTCATTTCTAGCCCTAAGTCTGCTGTTGCAAACTAAACTGCAGCCAAAACCTATTAAAATCAGCCCCATATGCAACCAAACTCCATAGTCATCTTTCTGCATGCATGCCCTGCACGAAGGACATGTTTGACTAGTCAAAAATTCACTCTAGGTATGGGTGGCCATGGTGACCACGCTTGTAGCATGCAATAACTGCGCTGTGTGCCTTTTCTTCTTCATGCAGCTCGGGTTAGGCCGCAACCGCGTGTCCCAGCTCGTCGGGGAGTTCCTCCTGGCCTCCCACATTGCTCCGCAACGTTGGATAGCCTCCAAACGCCCCAGGGACGCATGTATCCTCCATACCACAAAGCACCCAAGAGCTCCCGAGCTCTCCCTGTCACCCCCTCGCTTATCTCCTCGCCCCTAGTCCTCTGATGCCTCCTACCTCTCACCCTCTCTCTCTCGCAAACTTCTGGAGCTCCCCAATTTAGCCTCCCGTTCTCTCCTTTGTTCCCCATGGATGAGGCCTTGCCGATGGCCTTTGATAAAATTTGAGCTCCCTGAGCCATCTCCGTCCATCGGGCATCACCGGGGCACTTCCCTCGTCGCCTCCAAGCCTCCCTCGACCCGTATCTCCCCCGGGGCATGGCGCGCTAGGGGCCACGGCGACCCGATAGGGCGTCCCTATGGCCACCCCAAGCCACGGCGACCACAACTTCCCCTGCAGAAGCAGGCATCGGGCTGGGCGCGGCGCAACCCCCCAAACCGCCGGTAGCCAGAGCTCCGTCCGGTGGTGCTGGAGCTGCAGAACGAGGTGCTGGCGCCAGCTCCTCCAACCCTCTACTTCCTCTCGCATGCGCGGGAGGTAGGGGACACACCTGCACGCGGGGCCCCCCACGTGAGCGACCCGGCTGGTCGGGCCGAGCCATTAGTGGAGGCGGGTGCCCCTCGTGTCTCTCTCCCCACTTGGAAGACGTAAAGGCAAAAGGCGCCTCCTGCATCACCGCTCCACTCCTATCCAGGGCAAGCTGGGCCGGCCCAACTACTCATCCCGTGCACTGAGCAACCTTTTGCTGGTGGTATGGACTTCTCCTTTTTCTTTTGGTTGGTAGATTCAAAAATCCAGAATAAATTCATATGGACTCCAATTTGATTAATTCAAATTTCTATAGTTCCAAAAATGAAGATCTATCCAAGGAGGTGCCTTGCACATTTTGCCAAATAACTTTTATATAGTATTAATATTCAAATGCAGATTTGAATATTTCTAGCCCCACCTTGTGAAATTCCTAGAAAGCCCAAATCAACTCCAAATGGAGTGATTCCAATTTCGAGAGACATATTAAATAATTCCCTAATTTCCTAGCCTAGGTGAACATTTTTCTCTGCCTTCTTTCTGTTGCACTAAATAACTAGTGCATATTCTTATTTATTCCATATTGTAAAATCCCTAGAATATTCATACCAACTCCACATCCAGTGAAACAACTTCCTAAACGTTTCTAAAATCATGCTTTGTTAAATGATTGCCTCGACTCATTTTTAGCACAATGTTTTCTATAGGTTTCTTAAAGTATCACCTATTCCTCCTTTCATCCAATCAAAATACCTGATGGTCCAAATCCCCTAGAGCAAGCTTTAGGTATTTCTCTTATGACCAAAGAGGTCCAAGAAAAATAAAACTCCTATTTATGTAGCACTTTTGTTTATGCTTGCTGTGTGGCTTAGTGTCATCATTTCCGATGATAGTTGATAGAGTAGACAGACTACTCGGAGTTGGACCGGAATACCTCAAAGACCCGAGGACTTATGTGAGAAAAGGCAAGCAGTCCTTTGAAATCAAAGGTTTTACGAAAACCCCGTCGGGTGCCACTAATGCCCGAGGGTGATGGTGTTGAGCTGGATGACCACTTGAGAAAGAAGTGGTGTACCGGAATGGTTTTGTGTGAGTGGTTTTGGAAATGGGATTAGATTTATGAGGTGTCGACCATCCCAACGTTACATGTGTGATCATGATACCCCTTTATGGGATGTTGCATTGTTGACTACTTTGGTCGGTCCTAGCAAAGAGGCCGCATTACTAGTGGTGGGAGTGATATGGTTACTCTCATGACGGGGTCGTACCAGGTAGGTCGACTATGCCGTTTTTATGTGTTCCGGGCACACCGTTGGTCCCCACATGGATGATACGGTCTAGAGTTGGTGCTCCTAAGACGTACATTGGGCTGGGTACAATTGAGTGGACTCTTTGTCTAGTGTCATCGAGGGAAAGGCAATGATCGGGTACTTACCTCGGGTATGTTATATACCGCGAGTCTTGGATGACACAGAATTTTCCCGGATCTCATGGATACGGTGTACAACCTGTTTAGAGTGTCAAACTATTCGAATAGCCATGTCCACGGTCAAGGACAGTTGGGTAATCCTGCTTAAACTACGTCGAGTCATTTCCGCATAAACCATGTGTGCGTGTGTTTAAAGGTGTTATCTGAATAAGATGATATGACAAGTCTGGAGACTTGGCACAAAGGGTGAACCTGAGGTGGTCAACCCTCAGCAGATATATTGATATCTATAACATGTTCTTATGAATACCATCTAGCTTATGATGCATATCCATACAAGTAATTGACCATGCACATGTTTCAATTAAAACCATCTTTCCGCAAAGACTGCATATTACTTTATTATCGTACCAACTGCATTATCCGTATCATGGGCTTTTTGCAAGTACATTCAAAGTACTCATTGGCTTGCCACTAGTTATTTTATTGACTAGGTATGAGAGAACAGGAAATGGTGAAGAGTAACTTGGTGACGTCCCTGCGAGCTAGGACGCTTCCCAGTCAGAATGCTTGTAGGTTAAGGCTAATTGTATGGGTTCACGCTTTCGACCAATATTTCCGCTATTGGTCCAGTTTGGTGTGCTCGCCTTCAAGGCCCTATATATGTAAGTATTGACCACAGTGGTCATTTATTGTATCAAACGGTATGTATGGATGTGAGACTCTTGTTATTCAGCTTCTGTGTGTTCAGTGAGCATTGATCTCTAGGATCACTGAGCATGTTCATTCGGCGATCTCGACTCGTAAGTCGGGGTCCCCATAGAGCTGGTATCAGAGCCATCCTGACTGTAGGAAGTCCTTAGTTAGCACAGACGTTAGTTAGGACAAACTGATTTCCAGACCCTTCAAAAGTACTTGCAAAACCTGTATATTTCTCACCTCTCCTAAATCTTAAAAGAAAGGGAAGGTGCTACCTTAGCACTTCCACCCTTATTCTCTTGACACTCCTCGTCTACTTTTTAAAACTTGCAAATGGTCGCTAGCACCCTTATGCCCTTTGATCACGGGATTACTAAAAATCCTCGTGGGTAGCTTGGGAGGAAGCAACCTTTCCAAGCGACCACCCATGTACTTGGAGGACAAGGATGACAACGCTACGACCACATGACACCAACAGAAGTACCTCCATGAGGGACAAGGACATCGAGACCCAGAAGACGGCGACACCCTCGACACTATTCCGGAGTGATGCCACCTTCACCTACGATAATGAGGACGCAATGTGTGTAAGACCATGATCTGCATCGCTAATAGATCAACCCAGTCAATATCTAGGTTGTGTCGACCACCACCGGTGGATGAGAACGTTGCCATTTGGTCTGCCTCACGTTAGTGAGCAGGAAAATGGTTCTCTTCATCCCCCGCTCTAGGTGTCGATATTGTGATCAATGTGACTGACATGTCAAAACTCTATCATGCCTTGCTGATGTCGTTGCATAAAGGTTGTCCACTTGGAATCCTTGGAAGACAAGAAGACAATGACAAGATTGCAAAGATAACAGAAGACCCTGTCAACGACAACCATGAAGAACCACCCTCGTCGGCAGCTCACCAGGCGAGAAGTCGTCAAGAATTCTTTTCAGCTCAACCCTAGTCATTTCGGCAAACAACAACGAGAGACATGGCAACACCATGAGGAGGTCGTGACGATTGAGCGGACTCCTCTCCGAAGCACGAAGAAAGCACGACCGTCGAGTCTGAGAACCCCTAGGTTAGGATGAGTCGTGAATACCCTATACGAAGTCGAGTCCGTTTAATAGTTCGGATGGAACCATGTTGTGAGTTGCTTGTTTTGTTTGTTTGTCCTTTGATATAAGTCTCTCTTTCGCTTCAGGCAACGAGCACGCAGTTATATCACCTGCCTTGTCTTGATGATTGAGTTGACTTTTCAACACTTGTTTGATTGCACTTGCACTATACCACCTTAGGCACTTCCTTCTGTGCTGCTATCCTCTCTCTCTCCTTTTTCGACAACTGGAGACCAGCAAAACACGATGCACCAAGGGTCCACTTCGACAAGCGGGTCATACTGAAGACATTTACTATGACGTGCTCAACCAGGCGCAACCTATAGAAGTTATGCCTTCCTCAAGATTGGGAACCCCTCTCTAGACCAGACTAACCCTCACAAGCTTCCCAGCTCAAATTTCTGGTCACGTGTCTAATACAGGGATTTGCCAGAGCGCCTGTTGAGCACCAGTAACCCCTTCTTAGCACTGGGTTCTTTATGGAACAAGTGATTACAGTGAACAAGTATCTTTCATTCTTAAAGCTAGCACCAAAACCTCGATGTCATAGGAAGGACTGTTCCTAGATATATCATTTGTAGGCAATGCATGTTGTGATGATGATATGTATCGTTAGGATATAGCTAGACTACCTTGGTGGATCGTAAGATCCTTATAAAGGTAGGTGAACTTGGTGGAACAAGCTGATAAATAGCATAACCTACATGTTCCTGGAGTAAGTTTGGATGCAGTAGGATGATTATGATCACGAGCAATAATTCTTGGTGGTATAATTGAATTTATCAAGTAGTTGACATGGTTTGACCATAAAGACTTGGAGTAACGAGTAAAAGTTCTTATAGGACTTGAGTTTTAGGTTTAAATAGGTAACCTTAATTGAATATCAATGATGTATGAGGTCACATGATTCGAAACAAATTGGATTTAGCCCGACGATCTCGATCACGATGCCATGTTTCTCGGTGGATAACGAGTAGAAGTAATTGGAGATGTCAGATTGATTTACGAACCTATATAAGCCGGATTCAGAGATTAGTTGGTCATGATATTGAAAGTTGGTGGATACACTATGACGTAGTCCTAGCGATAATATGTGGAACATGAGGACTCTAAGTGATCATGTGGAACCCCATCGGTATTGGGGTTGTAGGAGTGATGGGTCGAGTGATGAACGACCAGATTCATGGACCACTTGGTCGGATTCGTAGAAAGGAAACAAGATCTTGGATTGGTATACTATGGGTTTCCTTAATATAGAAATGCAGTACCCCGTCCATTGGATGATCTAGCCGGACATTTGGATTTGTGGTGTCTTAATTCACGCTTAGGAGCTTGTATGCCTCCCTCTGGTTCTTGCATAGAAATGCATGTGCAATGTATCTCTGTCATACTTATGGTGTTTGGGTTTAGTCCTTCCCTCAACACTGGTGTTGACTAGCATAAGTGGTGTGGAGTTGACATATGTGGGTTGGTATCGTTGATGAAATAAGGTTATTTTTTTTCCAAAGTGATAGGTCAGACTATTGGCATCTAAGGAATGTGCTTAGGATAAGATGATAGATGTTCACTCACGTCCTATGTTCCTTAAACCTCAAAGCTTCGTCGATCTATAAGGTGATCAGATTATGAGCATAGCAAACGGCTTTAAGTGGTTGAAATATGGCTAGTACTCCGCCCGACCACCACCCATCATGTCTACGACGAACATGGGCATGAAGAACTAGATCGTGTTGGACAACAAACCCTCGGCCAGGGAATGCCCATAGCAAGTTCCCGCTCTCCCCACCTGTCTCATGAGCATTGTGCTTATGTGATGCTGGGAGAAGTATGTTGTTATCCTCATGGATGACATACTTAATTACCCAATAGGAGGAAGAGCACCTTAGTCCTGTTTGGACGAGCCCCGGAACACCGATCCCTATGCCCCCCGAGAATAAGGTCTTACCTCGAGAGGGTGGGCTTCTCGAAGCAATCTCCAAGCAGCAGAAGCCAACCCTTCCCAACACAAGGCGAAGAACTGCAATGGTTGGGAAATCACGAAGAAGAAGAGGAAGAAGTAGAAGTCAACCACCGCTCGTGCGCCGATTATATCAACAAAGTCAAGAATCCTTGACGATTCAAGCCGATAAAGCCCTTGGACAACGAGAGAAATCAGAAAACTTCTTCTTGTCCGAACTAAGGATGAGAGTCATAATTGGATCATGGTGAAAACCTGCTAAAGGTGATTTGCCCGCTTGGTGAGCCACAGACCTTGGGAGTGGGTGACTGGTCTATACTCTTGGGTAGTGAGCTCATCTAGAACCTCTCACGAGCCATCCCAGATGGTAGAACCCGTTCTGAACACTAAGTCTTCGAGCTTAGACTCATGGGCGAGACCCAACCCAGACCCTTCCACGAGAAGCCTTTGAAGATGCATCGCAACACCCTCGAGGACAAAGACCACATGCGACCATATCTAGCTTGCCTTTAGGGAGTTAGGGACTTCCCCGTCAGTAGGGAGCTAGGCGAAGACTTTGACCCTTATGTTCTTACACGATACATCTAGATGTCACTAACCGGCATGAGCAGCCCCAACACCAGCACCCAGACACGTTACCTTGCCACGTATTACGACCTTGGGATACATATGCAAGTCACACACTTCCGAGAACTTAGTGCACCAAGCCCGTGACCCTTAGACAACCTAACTTATTGTCAGAACCCTGCTCACAACCAGGCAAGGATGAGCAGAGCATTCAAAGTTGTATCATCAAGCACCTCAAGACCCACATCAGCAACATGGGGACATGAAGACTACCTGCATCTTGAAATTCTATATCTCTCCAACGCCTAGCCCACAAATCTCGAGGACGATATTTTATTAAGGGGGTAAGGTCTGTAACACCCTGTGTTTTGACTTTCCTGACTAAACTATCTTATCTTAGAAATTAGGATCAATTAAAATTTTAATGAGTGCTTGTGATGCTTGAAGTGATTGTCGCTTGCTTGCTTACTTACTTGTATGCGTGTGTTTGACTCTCAATAGTCATGCTACTCTCCAGACTCACCTCCTTGACCCAAATCCTTGCCTAATAATCATGCCATGTGTTTATGACCAGAACCTATTTTACCAAATATTATTTTCACCAAAAAGCATTTCCTTGATTTAGGCTTTCAAAAAACCCTGAGTTGGGATTTGTACTACAAGTCCTCAAATTAGGGAAGTTATTTTGCACCAAATATTTTATTTAAATCCCATTATCAAAATTACTTCCCAAAACCACAGTATGATTATTTTAAAAGTTATTTTACTATTTTATTTAAATACCTTTCTCTAAGGCCAGAAATGGTCCCTTATGAAGGAAAGTTATTTTTATTGCTTTCAAATTATTTGAGAAAATTTAGGTAAACTAAGTGGTCATATATATTCCACATATGGGAGTTCCAACACATGGTCATGTTCAAAATATTAGGCAGAACCCTTCAAAACCCTTCGTGCCAATTTCAACCTTTTGGAATATTTCTATAAGAAATATTCTCAATAAATTCCTGTAAAATGCTAGAATGTCACATATGATATATGTGATGATATTGCCAAGTTTCATTTCAATCCAAGTTTATTTGATTCACTTAATTATTCTAAAACCCTATCTTTCCAGATCCAAATTTGAGCAACTCTATATTGTCAAGTGTCTCCAATTGTGCTCAAATTTGGTGTACATGTTCTGACACTCCAATAATGCATCCAGACCAAGTGGTGCATCAAGGAGAATAGAAGAAATTGTCCCAAACCCCTCAAAACCTTCTTTGTTGATTTCTAGCTTTGGAAACTTTACATTATAAAGTTTCTCCAATTGATCCTAAACTTTTTGGGCATGCTTTAATGCTCAAATAATGCCCCCACACCAAGATGTGGATTTGTTGGAATTTATTTTCATGGTTTTGTAGGCAGAAAGTCATTTCTACCCATTTCATGGGATTTTCAAGTCTACATTGGAAACCTTCTCCACCAAATCCGAAATTTGGTTTCCAAGCTTATTTTCACCTACTATGGGATCCTGTTAAGTTTCATTTCAATTGGAATACATCTGCTAGCCCTAACATCCATCAAATACCTAGTGTGCATATACCAAAATTGCTACTTTGGCCCCTTCCACTTATCTCGTTGGGCTTAGGTTTTTACCACAACCTTCCCTAGTTACCTTTTACCTTCAGTAACATTGCTAAGGCCACTAGTAAATTATTGGAGGGTGACTCCATGTAGCTACCTATCTTTTTTACCTTGGCAACACCATTTTTACCCCTCTTGCTATACCTCTGCTTAAGCTAATGCCCCCACACCCTTCCAGAGCAACTCTCGTATGCCACTGCATCATTTCAAATCAAAAACATGGCATGCTCATGTGGGAAATATGAGCAGCCCATCTCAAACATGATTTCTGGGTGAAATATAGCTTTGAACTACAACTGCTAGTCATGGTTTCACCCATTATTCTTGGTCTGAAACTTTGCAGAACTGTAGTCTTTCCATGCCTAAGACTACTAGACATGGTGTCACCCATTATTCTCCATTAAGTACCCTCATTTCTAGCCCTAAGTTTGGTGCTGCAATCTAAACTGCACTCAAAACCTATTCAAATCAGCCGCATATGCAACCAAAATCCAGAGTCATCTTTCTGCATGCATGCCCTGCATGAAGGACATCTTTGATTGGTCAAAAAGTCAGTCTAGGCAGGGGTGGCCGTCGTGACCATGCTGGCAGCATGCAATAACGGTGCTCTGCACCTTGTCTTCTTCCTGCAGCTCGGGTCAGGTCGCAGTCGCATGTCCCAGCTCGCCAGGGAGTTCCTCCGGGCCTCCCACGTCGCTCCTTAACGCTGGCTAGCCTCGAAACGCCCCAGGGACGCGTGTATCCCCCATGCTAGAGAGCACCCGAGAGCTCCCGAGCTCTCCCTGTCACACCCCTCACTTATCTCCTCGCTCTCGAGTCCTCTGATGCCTCCTAGCTCTCACTCTCCCTCTCGCAAACCTCTGGAGCTCCCGAATTTAGCCTCCCATGATCTCCTCCGGTCCCCATGATCGAGGCCTTCCCGATGGCCTCTGACAAAATTTGAGCTCCCCGAGCCATCTCCCTCCATCGGGCATCACCGGGGCACTTCCCCCATCGCCTCCAAGCCTCCCCTGGCCTCATTTCTCCCCGGGGCATGGCATGCTCGGGTCCACAGCGACTCGACAGGTTGTCCTAATACGTCTCAAACGTATCTATAATTTTTGATGTTTTCACGTTGTTATCTTGCCTTCTTTGTATGTTCTATGTACCCTTTTTATATCTTTTTGGGACTAACTTATTAATTCAGTGCCAAGTGCCAGTTCCTGTTTTTTCCGTGTTTTTGACTGTTTTCAGATCTGATTTTGGAACGGAGTCCAAACAGAAGAAAAACCCCGAAATGATTTTTTCCCGAATAGAAGAAGTCCAGGGGGCTTTTGGGCCAAGCCAGGTGGGCTCCATGGAGCCCACAAGCCCCCACTCCGCCACCAGGGGGAGGCGGCGGTGGGCAGCTTGTGGCCTCCCTGGCCGCCCCCTGACCTAGGTCTTTGGCCTATAAATTCCCGAATATTCCGCAAAAAATCAGGGGAGCCTCGAAAATACTTTTCCGCCGCCGCAAGCTTCCGTTTCCGTGAGATCTCATCTGGAGACCCTTCCCGGCGCCCTGCCGAAGGGGACTTTGTAGTTGGAGGGCTTCTTCATCATCATCATCGCCCCTCCAATGACTCGTGAGTAGTTCACTTCAGACCTACGGGTCCGTAGTTAGTAGCTAGATGGCTTCTTCTATCTCTTGGATCTTAAATACAAAGTTCTTCATGATCTTCATGGAGATCTATCTGATGTAATCTTCTTTGGTGGTGTGTTTGTCGAGATCCGATGAGTTGTAGACTTGTGATCAGATTATCTATGATATATATTTGAGTCTTTGCTGATTTCTTATATGCATGATTTGATATCCTTGTAAGTCTCTCCGAGTCTTGGGTTTTGTTTCGCCAACTAGATCTATGATTCTTGCAATGGGAGCAGTGCTTGGTTTTGGGTTCTGCCATGTGGTGACCTTTCCCAGTTACAGTAGGGGCAGCAAGGCACACATCAAGAAGTTGCCATCAAGGGTAAAAAGATGGGGTTTTTATCCTTGGTTTGAGATTATCCCTCTACATCATGTCATCTTGCTTAAGGCGTTACTCTGTTCTTATGGACTTAATACACTAGATGCATGCTGGATAGCGGTCGACGTGTGGAGTAATAGTAGTAGATGCAGAAAGTATCGGTCTACTTGTTTCGGACGTGATGCCTGTAGAAATAATCATTGCATAGATATCGTCACGGCTCTGCACAGTTCTATCAATTGCTCGACAATAATTTGTTCACCCACCGTCTACTTGCTTTCATGAGAGAAGCCACTAGTAAACACTACGGCCCCCGGGTCTATTCACATCCATCGTTTGCATCTCCGCTTTTACTTTGCTTTGTTACTTTGTTGCTTTCAGTTCTCACTTGGCAACCAATCTATAAGGGATTGACAACCCCTTCATAGTGTTGGGTGCAAGCTTTTGTGTTTGTGCAGGATCTTGAGATACTCTTCCACCGGATTGATACCTTGGTTCTCAAACAGAGGGAAATACTTACCGTTCCTGTGCTACATCACCCTTTCTGCTTCGAGGGAACACCAACGCAAGGCTCCAAGGCCACTGGGGAAATCCTTTGCATACTTGCCTAGGAAGTCCCTTAAGGCGTAGCCGTAGCTGAAGGATTCCTGGTGCCGTCGACACAACTATTTCTGGCGCCTTTGCAAGGGATACACAACAAACATCACGTCCCTGCGGCCACCCCAAGCCATGGCGGCAACAACTTCCCCTGCGGGAGCACGCATTGGGCTGGGCACGGCGCAGCCCCCCAAACCGCAGGTAGCCAGAGCTCCGTCCGGTGCTGCTGGAGACGCCGGAACGAGGCGTCGACGCGAGCTCCTCCACTCCCATTGCTTCCTCTCGCATGCACGGGAGGTAGGGGACATACCTGCATGCGGGGCCCCCATGTCAGCGACCCGGCTGGTCGGGCCCAGCCATAAGTGGAGGCGGGTGCCCCTCCTGACCGTCTCGCCACTTGGAAGACGTAAAGCGAGAAGGCGCCTCCTACATCACCGCTCCACTGCTAGCCAGGGCAAGCTGGACCGGCCCAACTGCCCATCCTGCACACTGAGCGCCCTTTTGCTGGTGGTATGGACTTCTCCTTTTTATTTTGTTGGGCAGATTAAAAAATCCACAATAAATTCATATGGACTCCAATTTGATCAATTCAAAATTTGTAGGTTCCAAATATCAAGATCTATCCAAGGAGGCGCCTTGCACATTTTTCTAAATAAGTTCTATACAATATTAATATTCAAATGCATATTTGAATATTTCTAGCCCCACCTTGTGAAATCCCTAGAAAGCCCAAATCAACTCCAAATGGAGTGATTCCAATTTCCAAAGACATGTTAAATCATTCCCTAATTTGCTAGTGTAGGTGAACATTTTTCTCTGCCTTGTTTCTGTTGCACTAAATAAATAATGCATATTCCTATTTATTCCATATTGTAAAATTTCTAGAATATTCATAGCAACTCCAAATCGAGTGAAACAACTTCCTAAATGTTTCTAAAATCATGCTCTCTCAAATGAGTGCCTCCACTCATTTTTAGCAGAATGTTTTTGCAGGTTTATTAAAGGATCGCATATTCCTCCTTTCATCCATTCAAAATCCATGATAGTCCAAATCTCCTAGAGCAAGCTTCAGGTATTTCTCTTGTGACCAAAGAGGTCCAAGAAAAATAAAAACTCCTATTTATGTTGCACTTTTATTTCTGCTTGCTGTGTGGCTTACTGTGATTAATTATGATGATAGTTGACGGAGTACTTGTCGGGACCCCGATCCTAAGCCATAGGAATCCAGCTTGTAACACATCGCATCCCTTTGCGGTCTCACACACGGTTAACCCGACGGCTGCAGCCTTACCTTAGCCGGGACCGTTTGCGCCTTTGGCTCACGTATGCAATTGTGTCGCTAGTATTCCAATGACAAAGAACCCGGATCGACATGTCTAGTCATAAACCAAAGTGGCAGTACCGCACAAGGACATGCATACATGACCCAGCAAAGCAGGTGTCGGTCACCAGCGAATGTAGACGAGTCACAGCAAGCTACAAGGACTCCATTACATCGCGCGACATTTCCCCAAAGGGGACAGACATAGCAGCTAAGAAGGACACACGCCGGTCAACCAATGTGTCCGGAGCAGTAGCGAGCTACCATGGCTCCTTGGATCACAAAGGGGCATTTCCCTGTAAGGAGTGCTAGTAAAGTTTACGGCTAGGTAATCGAACCCCATACATATCAAGTACGGCACACGTACGCATGGCATATCGATATGTATCGATACATCGATGGCATCACAACATAACCAAAAACATACAAGCTTTATTTAAGAGTCTCGAAAGAGCCACACACATAATATTACACAGTAAAGGTCTCATGACCGATCATAGCAGTCATTTAGTTACAAGCCAGCGGAAGTGTTTAAAACTGTCTGAGTACAGACAGGTGAAACTAGAAGGCACAAGGCCTGACTATACTACAGACCCAACCTAGGGCCAGATCGTAGCTGGGACACCAGCTACTCGTCGTCGTCGATGTCTATGAAGAACCCTCCATTAGGGTCATTAGCAACCTCTGCAACATTTATTAAGCAAACATGAGTACGGAGGTACTCAGCAAGACTTTAGGATAACTATCTACTCATGCAATGTATCAATAAGGTATTGTGGGGTTTCATGCGGAAAGCCAGCATTTGACTCGTGGCTAGACAACTTGCATTTTTAAATAATTTTGACAACTTGATTTCTCGCACACGAGTCCACTAACACCACAACAATACTCCATCGTGGAATCATTCCGTCTCCACACGGAAATGCCGTCCACGACACTCACGCTTATCTTGACAATTTTATGAGTAGCCATTGAAGTTATCTATGAACAACATATGTCTCCAAGTAGTCCATATCCGCGGACGCGGCTATTCGAATAGATCATAACCCTGCAGGGGTGTACTTTGTCACACACGCTCTCGCCACTTATCGTCATGTGCACGTCATGCACCTCGGCAACCTTCAAGCGGAAGCCCAGCGAGGGAGTCGGCCACGACCGTTAACCACATTAGTACCTAGTCCAGGTCTATCGCCTATCTGAGGGTAACCCGCACGGAAGTCCGGCCGAGGTTTCCGCCAAGGCCCCAAACGATGTGCGCAGGGTTCCCAAGCCCACCATCCGGGTGCCACTTGGTACACCGTGCCACTGTCTACCGCATCACAACCCACCTCTCAGGTCAGCACCATGCACGGCCTCCAGCATGACTATAAACACCAGAAACTACTTGCAACTCCTGGACCGAGTACTAAGCAATTAATAAGTCGAGCGTGGTCATATTTCAGGGCCCATCATGTGGTAGTATCTCGTCTTGGATTATATACACGGAACTCAGTTCCTAAGGACGGTTCCAATGAAACAACCCGCCATGTAGTCGTACACAGACTTTCACCGGTACCTTTACCAAATCAGGTTTAACACACAACCTTTGCTTACCGAACGCATTCTCACAATTATGTTCATCACCCAGATGACAGACCATACACAACTCTAAGAATAGCATGCATAGCAGGATAAGGCACATCATGGCTCAAGCAACTACCAGGTATGCTAGGTTGCAAGGTTCAGCTATTTACTGTGACAAGGATAGGTCATGCAAAGCAAGTGGGTTCAACTAACATGGCAAAAGCATTTGAAGCATTTGATCCTAATGCAATAAGTAAGTGCAGGAGCGAGAACATGGGATTTATCGGGATGATCAAAATGGTTGCTTGCCTTGTTGTTGAGAGGAGGGACAATATCCGTCACACAGATATTCGGTGGAATCCGGGGGAGTGGAACCTACCGAAAAGAGTGCCAACAATCAATAACAAGCATATGCAACAAGATGATGCATGAGCATGGCATGAGGATGCAGAGTGGTATACTATTATAGCTAACAACTATTAGGTTTGAAGTTGATTTGAATCAAATTCAAATATCACTTCAAACAAAGTATTCTCGAATGCCATTTTAATTGATTCGACCTCATGCTCAGATCAACTTGCTTTTAACATGCATGGAATGACATGTTAGGTTGCTGGTTTGTGATTTGGACAGTGTTTGATCATATCATTTGTAGTGAAATTTAAATATTTTCCAAATTCCATCTCCAAAGTATTTATAAGAATTAACTTATTCCTTAATCTACATGTTTGGGTTCAGTAACATGTTTGAAAATGACATATTCAGATTCCTTGAATTTTTCTGATACTTTTTCATATATAAATTATTTTCATTGGACTTACAGATTATTTTCTATGATTTTTAGAAGTTTTAGGCATTTTCTGGATTTATTTAAAATCCAGAAATGCATTTACTGTATCAGCCATACGTCAGCATGACCTTAGCAGGTCAAAGGCGCCAGCCCAGGTCAAACCTGGCGGCTGAGCCCCACATGTAAGTGACTCTGGGTTACTGATTTTGTTTCAGATTTAAAACTTACTAATTAAACGCGTGGGGCCTCATGTCACTGCCTCATTAGGCTAGTTAGACAGGGAGGTTAGCGCTAATGACGGCCACGTCATCCTGCCGAAGAGCTGCCGGCGACGATCACATCCGACGGCAGCATCTCGCCGGAATCGGCAAACGGCGACGGTTGGACGCGCGGAGACCACCAGGAGGTAGCCCGCGTTGGGCCGCATCCATTCCCGTGGGTTTGAGGGCGAGGGGGTCATCGGAGACGACAGGAGCAACGACGGACCGGCGGCCCGTGCGTGACAAGATGGGGTTGAGGCCAGGGATGCGGGGGGGGGGAGAATTGGGGGTGGCTACGGGTTCCTATGAGCTCCCTGACCACGCTGATGTGCTCAACAGCGACACTCGGGGGGGGGGGGCGCTAGCCACGGGGGCGCCATGGCCGGCGGCAGGAGCTCGGGCTCCATGGCGGGAGGAGGCTAGAGGAAGGGGGGCTCGATGGGAAGAGGGGGAAAAAAGAAGAAGATCTCACGGCGGATCCAGGGAGCTAGGCGGCTGGCTCGAGGACGACCTGTGGCCGGCGGATCGACGTCGACTTCCAGCGGCCTTCGGTGGTCTTGGCATGGGGAGACAGACGTGAGAGAAAGATCCGGGGAAGGAATGAGGAGGAGAGGATTGGGACGGCTGTCCCGAGCCTATCCTAGCCCCATGTCGGCGGGGAGGCCAGGCAGGCAGGAGGCATGGCGCCCCTGGCCATGCGCTGTGGCGAGCTTCTCCTGTGCCTTCTGACTGGAGGAAGAAGACTCCTGAGCCCGTGGTGGGCTGGGCCATGCGACAGATAGAGGTATGCTATTCTTTTCTATTATTTCTTTTCTGTTTTGTTTCTGTTTTGCTAACTATTTGAATTGCTATTTATTTCAGCTCCAAAATAGTTTGTAAAAAGTATTTTGAACACACCAAAATATTTGTTGGAATATATCCAACCATTTATGGAGTTTTCAACATTTTTGAAAACTTAAAGTCTTTGAATTCAAATTTTAAACTTGAAACCAGTAGCTTTTTGCATTTATTTAAAATGCCAAAAGCATAAAAGAAATGGTTTCCTTCATTGCTTATTTGTTTCCAAGAATTATCAAAAAAGTTGAACTTTTCTTGAGGCCATTTTGGGTTCATTGATTTGAATAAATTTATAATTCCTTTGAAATAAGAAGTGGCTAGGGTTTTGGAGTTTTCCTTCACCACTTACTTTGATCTTGCTGCCATTTTCTTGGATGCAATGCAAAGAAAATATGAGCACAATGCTAAACCTTGGTTAGGTTCCAGGGATGTGACAACTCACCCCCACTCAAAAGAATCTCGTCCCGAGATTTAGAAGTCGTCGGGAATAACGCAGGATACTCAAGTCGGAGACGATCCTCTCTTTCCCAAGTTGCCTCCTTCTCAGAATGATTTGACCATTGAACTTGAAGAAACTTGAGGTTTCGACGTCGAGTGGTACGCTCAGCTTGATCAAGAATACGCACGGGGTATTCTCGGTACGAAAGGTTATCTTGGAGATCAAGCGTCTCGTGGTCCACTTCAGGGATAGGATCCGAAAAGCAACGCCTGAATTGCGAGACGTGGAAGACATCATGAACCTTGGAAAGATGCGGAGGAAGTTCCAACTGGTGGGCAACTTCTCCTCGTTTGGCAAGAATGCGAAAAGGACCAATGTAACGAGGAGCCAACTTGCCCTTGATACCGAATTGATGGGTACCCTTCAAAGGTGTAACCCGAAGGTAAGCCTTCTCGTCAACTTCAAAGGTCACAACCTTATGATGACGATCATATTGGATCTTTTGACGAGATTGGGCTGTTTTCAACTTTTCACGAATAATGCGAACCTGCTCTTCTGCATCCTGGATCATGTCCGGGCCAAAGAGTTGCCTCTCTCCGGTTTCTAACCAATTAAGAGGTGTTCGACATCTTCGTCCATAGAGAACTTCAAAAGGAGCTTTGCCCAAGCTTGATTGATAACTATTGTTATAAGCGAATTCGGAGAATGGAAGGCACTTCTCCCAATTCATACCGAACGATATAACACAAGCTCAGAGCATATTTTCTCGGATTTGATTCACTCTTTCTACTTGACCACTTGATTGAGGATGGAAAGCAGTGCTAAAAGATAAGTGAGTCCGCATGGCATTCTGAAAACTTTCCCAGAAGCGAGAAGTAAAGATACTCCCACGGTCCGAGTTAATCTCCAGGGGAACACCATGAAGAGACACTATTCGAGAGATATATAACTCCGCTAGCTGGCTAGCTGTTATACTCTCACGAACGGGAAGAAAATGAGCTACTTTGGAGAGACGGTCAATGACCACAAAGATAGCATTATTTCCTTTCTTGGTCTTGGGAAATCCGGTAATGAAATCCATACTAATTTTATCCCATTTCCATTCAGGAATAGCTAAAGGTTGAAGGGTGCTAGCAGGCCTTTGATGTTCTGCCTTAACTCGACGACAAACGTCGCAGTTAGCAACGAACTCAACAATTTCTCTCTTCATCCTAGTCCACCAGAACCTCTGGCGTAGGTCCTGATACATCTTAGTACTACCGGGATGAATGGTGAGAGGAGAATCATGGGCCTCCTTAAGAATTAACTGCCTTAGATGTGGGTTCTTAGGAACCACTAGACGATTCTGGAAGAACACAACACCTTGATCATTCATGGAAAATTCTTTAGAGTTTCCGCTAAAAATATTCTCCTTGATCCGTGATATACCCTTGTCACGCTTCTGGCCAGCTATAATCTGATCCTTAAGGGTAGGCTTCGCCACCAGGGTAGAAAGGAATCCTTGAGGAACAATATGAAGATTCAACTTCCGAAAGTCCTCATAGAGATGTGGTTGACCTTGTTGTAGCATCAAATTGTTACAATAAGATTTATGACTTAGTGCATCGGCCATAACATTGGCCTTCCCTGGGGTGTAAGTTATCCCTAAGTCGTAATCCGAGATCAACTCAACCCACCGTCTTCGCCTGAGATTCAAATCCGGCTGGGTGAAGATATATTTCAGACTTTGGTGATCACTGAATATTTCGCAACGATTACCCAGAAGGTAATGTCGCCAGGTTTTTAGTGCATGGACCACAGCTGCAAGCTCAAGGTCATGTATGGGATAATTATCCTCATGTGGACGCAACTGTCGAGATGCGTATGCGATCACATGACGATCTTGCATGAGAATGCAACCTAATGCTTGTCGCGAGGCATCGAAATAGATAACAAAGTCCTTAGAAAAATCTGGTGGTAGCAACACAGGTGCGGAAGTCAGGCGTCTTTTCAGTTCCTGAAAACTATGCTCACACTGTGGTGTCCACTTGAACATTTTATCCTTCTTGAGGAGTTCAGTTAGAGGCTTTGCAACCTTGGAGAAATTCTCGACAAAGCGACGACAATAGCTCGCTTGACCAACAAAACTCCTAACTTGCTTAACCGATTCAGGTTGAGTCCAATCCAGGACAGCTTGAACTCTCTCGGAATTGACAACAATACCCTTACCAGAGATTACGTGACCTAGATAGGTCACTTCTGGTAACCAAAATTCACATTTTGAAAACTTGGCATAAAAGAGATGCTCTCGAAGTTTCATCAATACCAGCCTTAGATGCTCGGCATGTTCTTGTTTGTTCTTCGAGTAGATGAGAATATCATCATGGTATACCATGACGAATTTATCCAAATACTCCATGAAGATTGAATTCATCAGATGAAAGAAGGTGGCTGGGGCATTGGTTAAACCGAAAGACATGACGGTGTACTCGTATTGGCCATAACAAGTAACAAAGGTCGTTTTTGGAATGTCCCCATTCTTGATCTTGATTTGATGGTATCCATCCTCAAATCCATTTTGGAGAAGACTGAGGATCCAATGAGCTGATCGTACAGATCGTTGATCCTGGGGAGCCGATACTTGTTCTTTATGGTGACCAGATTAACTGGTCGGTAATCTACAACCATCTGATCCGTTCGGTCTTTCTTCTTGACGAATAGGACGGGGCAAGCCCAAGGAGAAGAGCTAGGACGAATCAAACCTTTATTCAAGGCCTCATCTAGTTGCTTCTTAAGTTCGGCTAGCTCCAGGGGTGCCATCTTATATGGTCTTCTGGCTATTGGAACAGTTCTCGGAACAAGATCTATCATGAACTCTACATCTCTGTCAGGTGGAATTCCTGGCAGTTCCTCTGGAAAAACATCCGGAAAGTCACGGACTACCGGAATGTCTTCAAGTTCCGGAAGAGGGTTGACATTTAGGGAATAGAGTTGGCATTTGGCAACCCGAGTAGAGACATTGACTATCTCACCTGAGGGATGGGTAGGCTGAACATTTCTAGAATGAGAATCAATCTTGGCATAGTGAGCTGACATCCAGTCCATACCCAAGATGATATTGATATCCGAAGATTTCAAGGCTATCAATGAGGCTAGAAAAACTAGCCTGTCTACTAGAATTTCATTGTCATAGGTTATCCTAGAGGTTTGCCATTTACTACCAGGAGTTTGGACAACCAATGGAATTGGCATATCACAAAAAGACATGTTATGCAACTGTGCATAACTTTCTGAAATGAAGGAATGAGAAGACCCAGTGTCAAAGAGAACAGACGCTGGGTGATGATTAACAAGAAGCGTACCCAGTATGACGTCGGGATCCTCTGCAGCTTCTTCTGCTGAGACATAGTTCACACGGCCACGTGCAGGAGTTGGCTTCACATAGTAAGCTTTGCCCGACTTGCCTTGCCCGACGGACTTTCCGGGTTGCTTGGCACCCACATTTTGAGGACACTCACGGGAATAGTGCCCTGGTTCTCCACACTTGTAACATATCACTTGGTTGGCACGTGGTGCAGCATTGCTAGCTGGACCACCATAAGTTTTCGCTGGAGGGTTGGTCTGATTCGTCTGAGGCGCCATGTAGGATGGCCTCGGAGTGTATCTTGGCGGCAGAGAACTGTTCGGAACCCACAACCTGCGTTTTGGAAATGCGGAACCAGATGACGAGCCAAAGTCACATGAGTGCTTCCTTGTGGCTTCAAAGTCTATATGACCAGTCTCAGCACTGATCGCCTTGTTGACCAGGGCTTGGAAACTTGCACACTCGTGGAGGCGCAGATCACGATGAAGCTCAGGGCTCACACCCTTACAGAATCTTGCTTACTTCTTGGCGTCAGTAGACACCTCTTCTGTTGCATAGCGGGTGAGGTTACCGAACTCGCGGCTATAGGCATCCACGGTCAACTTGCCCTGGGTGAAAGCACAGAACTCCTCTCTCTTTCTGTCCATCAGGCCCTCTGGAATATGGTGCAGACGAAAGGCTGCACTGAAGTCTGCCCATGTGGCTGCTGGTTCAGTGGGACGCATAGCTTCAAAGTTCTCCCACCACAGATTGGCGGGTCCTTCCAGGAAATACGCCGCAAAGGTCACCTTGTCGGCCTCAGAAACATTCGCAGAGCGAATCTTGCGTGAGATGCTGCACAGCCAGTCATCAGCGTCGAGGGGATCGACGGAGTGATGAAACTTTGGAGGATTCAGCTTCACAAAGTCGTTGAGGGACACTGCAGCATTCCTAGGCTGACGAGCCGTATTGTGCTCAATACGCTCTAACAGTCGGTTGGTCTCCCTTTTGTTCCTTTCTGCCTCAAGCATAACTTCCGCCAGAGAGGGCGGGTGAGGCAGGTCTTCCTGCGACGCTTGACTACCCTCGCCTTGCTCATGAGCAGGGGCACGGTTCAACCTGGTGAACACCATCCTGACAAACAAACTCACAGCTTAGACCAATATCATATCAATACTAGCTATGGATTAAGAATGTACTGAACACACGGAATGCGGAAATGAATATCCGAACAACATGGTAACAAGCAACTGCTATATATACACCATGGTTCATACACACCCTTACATAGTTCAGTACAACCTTAACCGAAGAGCAAACTACTGAAATTATGAAACTACTCATCGGAGGCTTGCAAGCATCCTATACATTATTTATCTAGGCCTCCGGAATTCATTTCACATCACAGGCATACTTCACAAGTCACGCAGGACAGTGAACGTACGGCTACTACCATACTATCCTTCCGCTCACAGCTCAGGCATCCTTATAGAACATCTCATAGAGATTACCTCCATGGCGTGGAAGCTCAACCTGTGGATCAGGAAACACTCTGGCCTGAGATCCGTGGGATCCATAAGGACACGGATGTGTCCTTGGTCCCCTGACTGGTGGTAATAGGGGTCCCCGAAGAGGGGTGACTCCTCCTATAGCTGGCCAGTCAACGTGGGCCGGAAGATGGGTCCTAACAGGGTTCAGCATCTCCATATCTCCGTACCCTGTCTGGACTACCGGTGCCAGCTGCGTCAAAGCCGTCCAGAGACGGGCACGTGTAGCATAAAGCTCCATGTGGAGAGCACGAGCATCCCTGTCTCTGTTCTCTAGCATCTCAACAGTGGACTGCAGTAGTGGATCCTCCATAGAAGAATCAAAATAGACTCCGCTGAGGTATCCCTCTTCACCAGGCTGAGAGGCAGGAACATAGCAGAACTCTGAATTCTGCTGTAGTGCATGTCTCGCCCTCATAATGGTCAGCATTGAATAGGCAGCATACTGTCATGTCAACAGTGACTCCCAACCCATAGGACCAATGGATTGGCTCGTCAGCTCCACGGTAGTCTGGAAATACCCTAACAGTGCAGATATACTGGCTCTGGTTGAAGTCTCGGTACTGTTCCTCCACTGTGTACTCGGGGTACCAGCGATAACCGCACACCGACATCACCCTGACCAGCATGGCCGTATGACCCGACACATCAATGCACCTGGTCAGACGTACTACCTGACAAGAAGGACGTCCAGACATCTGAAAATAGAGAGTAATGCAAAAGCATTAGAGCTCTGAAGGCAAAATTGGGCAGCATAACGGCTGTAAATGCTCAAAAACAAATTTTGAGACAACCCAAAATGGAATAGCGTAACCACTCAACTATCAAGTTCAATTCTCTGATCATCAAACTTACTTCCTTTTTCCTAGGAATAAAGGAAACCCAATATAACTCTCGACCCGTAGTCTTATAATCTATCGATCAGAAACACGAGCCTAGAAGAAGATGAGTAACCTAGTCCTTAATTCCCGCAGAAAAGACGAGGATGACCAGAATAGAATAACTTGAGCAGAGAACAAGAGTCTTATGTTCCCATCCACAAACAATTCCCTTATATATAACTAAAGCAATTCTAGACTCAACTTCGACCAGTTTGGCTTAGTAATCCTACAGTCAGTCAGGCTCTGATACCAACACTGTCGGGACCCCGATCCAAAGCCATAGGAATCCAGCCTGTAACACATCGCATCCCTTTGCGGTCTCAGGCACGGTTAACCCCACGACTACAGCCTTACCTTAGCCGGGACCGTTTGCGCCTTTTGACTCACGTATGCAATTGTGTCGCTATTATTCCAATGACAAAGAACCCGGATCGACATGTCTAGTCATAAACCAAAGTGGCAGTACCGCACAAGGACATGCATACATGACCCAGCAAAGCTGGTGTCGGTCACCAGCGAATGTATATGAGTTATAGCAAGCTACAAGGACTCCATTACATCGCGTGACATTTCCCCAAAGGGGACATACACGACAGCTAAGAAGGACAAACGCCGGTCAACCAATGTGTCCGGAGCATTAGCGAGCTACCATGGCTCGTTGGATCACAAAGGGGCATTTCCCTGTAAGGAGTGCTACTAAAGTTTACGGCTAGGTAATCCAACCCCATACATATCAAGTACGTCACACGTACGCATGGCATACCGATATGTATAGATACATCGATGGCATCACAACATAACCATAAACATACAAGCTTTATTTAAGTGGCTCGGAAGAGCCACACACATAATATTACACAGTAAAGGTCTCACGACCCATCATAGCAGTCATTTAGTTACAAGTCAGCGGAAGTGTTTAAAACTGTCTGAGTAGAGACAGGTGAAACTAGAAGGCACAAGGCCTGACTATACTACATACCCAACCTAGGGCCAGATCGTAGCTGGGACACCAGCTACTCGTCGTCGTCGATGTCCATGAAGAACCCTCCATTAGGGTCATTAGCAACCTCTGCAACATTTATTAAGCAAACATGAGTACGGAGGTACTCAGCAAGACTTTAGGATAACTATCTACTCATGCAATGTATCAATAAGGTATTGTGGGGTTTCATGCGGAAAGCCAGCATTTGACTCGTGGCTAGACAACTTGCATTTTTAAATAATTTTGACAACTTTATTTCTTGCACATGAGTCCAGTGACACCACAACAATACTCCGTCGTGGAATCATTCCGTATCCACACGGAAATGCCGTCCACGACACTCACGCTTATCTTGACAATTTTATGAGTAGCCATTGAAGTTATGTATGAACAACATATGTCTCCAAGTAGTCCATATTCGCGGACGCGGCTATTCGAATAGATCATAACCCTGCAGGGGTGTACTTCGTCACACACGCTCTCGCAACTTATCGCCATGTGCACGTCATGCACCTCGGCAACCTTCAAGCGGAAGCCCAGCGAGTGAGTCGGCCACGACCGTTAACCACATTAGTACCTAGTCTAGGTCTATCGCCTATCTGAGGGTAACCCGCACGGATGTCCGGCCGAGGTTTCCGCCACGGCCCCAAATGATGTGCGCAGGGTTCCCAAGCCCACCATACGTGTGCCACTTGGTACACCGTGCCACGGCCTACCACATCACAGCCCACCTCTCAGGTCAGCACCATGCACGGCCTCCAGGATGACTATAAACACCAGAAACTACTTGCAACTCCTGGACCGAGTACTAAGCAATTAATAAGTCGAGCGGGGTCATATTTGAGGCCCCAGCATGTGGTAGTATCTCGTCTTGGATTACATACACGGAACTCAGTTCCTAAGGACGGTTCCAATGAAACAACCCGCCATGTGTAGGAAAATAAGATACGCACTCAAAACAAATCCTTTCACGAAGCCACCAAAAACTGAAAAAGGAAATGCAACGATGGACGTGAAAGAAAAGAGGATATCAATTAGAGATGTAACTTCTCTCATGTGTAAAAGATTCTAAGTAGAAGACAATCATGATGATATATATCCACAAAGAAGGATGTACACACGAAATGGTTAGAAGAAGGAACAAACTAGATATCCAAAAGGAAGTCATAAATATATATCAATGAGATCTTTTGCTTGGAAGCATAACACATGGCCTAATATTTTCTTATTGTACAATATGAACTTCCAACATACGAACATCAAAGACATCCCAACTAGTAGTAAGACATCATCGTTCGGATGCTTTAAGAAAGCAAACAAGTACTACAAGAACAAATCAAGAGATTCATGCCATGATGCAACCTGGAAAAGAAAAGACAGGTTGGGTCCTTTGCAAGAAAAGTATGCATGAAGTGGATACTTGTTACCGAGACAACATTGGATTGATGTAGTAGATAGTTGTTCTTTGATCATCCTAACTTGGCTCCAATAATCACATGGTCTTAACATCTTCCTTATAGGTGAGCCGAGCATCCAATGCATCTCTAGTTGTTCCTGGAACAACAAAACAAACAAAATGGTGCCCAAACTCATTGGGACCAAAGAGTTAGAAAACCAGCAATACAAAGGACAAACTCCACATACATATGTGCATATAGATATGAATTTGAATTTCATGCACACCTTAGCCAATTTATGACAAGGTGGAATTTGCCCTACATATTGGGTCAAAGAAGGAAAGCAAGCAAAAGAAGTTGTATATAGTAGTAAGGTTCCGCATGCTCAAGACCCTTAAGAATCAACTCAACACAAAGTTGATAAGTCACCAAAAGACAAGGTATCAAGTGATAATAAGATCCTAAAACAAAAAGAACTATCACTTGAAGGATATCAATTAAAGGATACCTCAAGGAATGAGATATCCATTGACACATGCCAAATAGAAGGCAACAAGAAACCAATTGAAGGAAAACAAACACAAGGTATCTAGTTTCCAAGAGAGAGCTAGGTTACAACAAACAAAGCCCTCTACAAATTTTCATGATGGCACAAAGCATCATAAAGAGCAAGACTTTCCTCCCATCAACACACACTTGATGGGGATCAAATGATTTTATGATGGGTGAATAAAGAGAGTGTTTTAAAGAGAATAGGATAGCTCCCCCAAGGGACGTGCATTATATAGAATTTGCATTTGAATACAAAACGCACACGATGGGATCATCACTTTCTCTATATCTATAAAAACACTAGACATGTTAAAAATAGATTCATAAGAGGCAAGGAAGACAAACGAAACACAAAATCCAATGTAAAGATGATTAGCAATTCCAATCACATGATGGGAATACCAATTGTCAAGGACAAGAAGTATTTTTGAAATGATACTCATTGGTAGATCACAAATATATCCAAGATCATCTTTACCCATAATACGCAAGCAAATGACACTTGTAGAGCTAACATGCCACCTAGGAACAAGATAATTTACAATATCAACCCTAAGTGGCAATACGTCAAATGTACACATTTTCTAGGTTTGTAATATGCACATAGCATATTACTCCCCCATAATGTGATAAAACAATAACATTAACAAGTGGCAAATTAAAACCAACAAGAGATACTTAATGGACCATATAGAATTTGAATTTCTCATGAGTAAGACATACCACATAGACACTAGATAATCTTGAAGCATCAAAACTAAGTGGTATTCCCCATGTATACACATTTATAGGATTGTGAGGTGTGCAAAGCACATCACTCCCCCACAATGGGATAATCCATTAATCTCTCACAAGAGCCAACAAAAATACAAACAAGATGCAAATAGGCTCAATACAGGACTCACATGTACATGATGTGCGAACCAACATACACATACTCGATTACTCAAGATAAGCAAGTTGGAAGCACAACGTATACAAACGCATGCAAGGTACAAAACCACAACATGCAAAGGGGCAAGCACCTAACAATGTAAACAGTTTAAGTATAAGTTACCGTAAGGAGGCACATTGGATATAAGATAGAAACTCGATAATCCAAATGACTTGGCTTGAGATAATATGACTGATGAAGACCCCTTAATTCTTCATTATGTATCCAAGTCTCTAATGTCCTCCATAGTCACCTATTGATCAAGTTTGAGCTTGTTGGTCCCCAACTACGTTGGGTCCTAAGAGGTTAATCACAATAGGCTTGGCAACCCAAATGGTTCTTTTCTTGACACCATTTTGAGTACCAACAAACTTGGCAAACACATTGCCAACCTTATCCTTCCCAAGGGAATAGATATCATCAATAGTGATTGGGTTGGTTAAGTTACCTCTTGTGCAAGACGAAGCGACGTGACCCTTCTCACGACATAAGTAGCAACATCTACCATTTGCTTTCTTCCCAGTTGATTTCTCACCTCGGGGAGTGTTGGCTTGGGTCTTATTGGGAAGAGGCCTTCCTTCAACTTGTAGTTGAATATGTGATTGACTTTGTGGCCGCTTCCCTTGTTGCTTGTGACTTTGAGACTTCGTCTTCAGAGGGCAAGATCTAAAATGGTGCCCTTTAACTTTGCACTTGAAGCAAATGATTTTGGCCAAATTCTTGACTTGTTCTAGGCCCCTCTTGTTATTGTTTGAGTTTACTCCAACATCATTTTTGTCATTCGGAGATGTTTGCTCACACAGGACGTTGTTGAGTGTGGACATCCCTTCATGACACTGTTCCAAGTCTTTCTTCAAAGAAGTGACTTGGGCCTTGAGCTCTTCGATTTCCTCTGCACGGTTAGTATCAATGCAAGTACTAGAGGAAGTGTAAGCTTTAATGTTAGAGCAAGAAGGCAAGGAAAGTAATTCATCACACGAGGTAGAAACATTATGAGTAGACGAATTATGAGGACTAGCACATGGAAATGTAGTACTTTGACTAGAAGTAGTGCCATTGTCCACATGAGGCTCACTTGATGATACCTTGGTGATGATAGCCTCATGAGCTAATTTTTGCACATTATGGGATGTTAGAAGATCGGCATGAGAGCTTGTGAGCATTACATGGTTTTCTTCCAACTTCCCATAATTGCTAGTTAGTAAATCAAGTTGAGCACGTAGCTCAACATTCTCCTTCAATGTTGATACTTCAAAAGAGATAGGGTTAGATGTACAAGTATCATTAACAATATGAGAGGAGTAAGTAGCGATTAGAGACTTCTCATGAGTAGATTGAAGCTCCTCAAATATCTTAGAGGTTTTGACGAGCTCTCCCTTGACATTCTTGCTTTCAAGGAGAAGGACCTCAAAATCCCTTTTAAGTTTATCATGAGCAGCTTCAATCTCTCCTTTTGAAGATCTTAAGTCTCTACATCTTGATGCACTCTTTGGCCGTGAAGATTATTTTTCCTCATGCTTGTCTTGATGAGGGTTTTGCCATTTCAATTAGTATCCGTCCTCTTGATAAGGTCCTTACTTCCTATCTTCACAATGGGTTGCCACAAGCGTTGGTTCTTATTTTGTTTATTAGTAAGCTTGTGAACCCATTTTCTCGTATGTGTGTGTGGGAATGATATGTCTTGCACTTTGTATCTCATTTCATCAAGACTATGTTGATGAGTAATGCTCATCCTTATCTTAGTCTTCTCAAGTGCTTTGCCATGACTCACACACATTACTTTGATTGAGCCTGTTCTTAAGTTGCTTCTTTTACATGTTGCTCAACCATTTGTTTTGTGCAATCGATATGCTTATTGTCTCATCTATCTTCTTGCACTCGTTGTGTGTTTTTATTAATTTTGGGGGAGCAACGATCCTATTTTGTGCACCTGTATCAAATACAAAAATCTCGTATTAGTGCACAAATCATGGGGAGCTTCTCTAGTTTTTGATAAAACACTATGTTGCCTTTATCATAATATCTTCTATTCATGTGGTTCGAAGGACCATATGATTGTTTGTTCCATCTGGAATTTTTTGATTGCTTGCCTCTATCTTTGTATGTCTTTGTGGCATACGATCCTTTTATTTGCACTCTTTGGGTCCTCAATATAGTTTGTTTTCCTCCAACTACTTATCATTGTATTTGTGTATTTTTCTGCACTCATTTGCTGAGAAGTACACACTTTTTGGAGGACCACCTACTATATTGGCTTTCTAAACTTTTCGTCCATTTTGGCAATCGATGCCAATGGGGGAGAAGTTTAGAGAGTTTACTTTGGATACTTTGTATATGTTTAGAGGGTTTTGCTTTTATTGCGTAAGCATTTACATCTTGCACGCATGCATTATTACCTTGTATGTGTGTGCTTGGTTATGCTTATTCCCTTATATAAACTCTCTTGAAGTGGCTGTCTTCAATTACCAAAATGGGGGAGATTGTTAGAGCATATATCTCCATATGTGGTTTTGGTAATTGATGACAATTCCTATGGACTAATGGTTGCCTTAAGTTATTTTATAGGATTTGTCCATAGGCACTTCTTGAAGTCCATCTGTTGGATTCAAGGAGTTTATATGATGACCAAGATGGTATTCAAGGTATTATCCAAAGAATGGTCATAGATACACTAGGTTGATCAAGATCTTAGACAAAGAGTAAATCAAGATGATCAACACACAAAGCGTATAAGATGTACTGAGAGGAATCAAGTGATCCCATGGTATGGTAAGCATTGTCCATTACGTGTTTGTGTACTAACCCATGGTCTTTGTGAGAGTCCTATGTGGGGGTTAGGTGTGCTTCCATGGGCTTGCGTCAAAAGGAAGATCTCATACAACCCATGAAGGATGACGTCAAGTGGGGATTGTCATCAAGATTGTGGTGTGCAAGTTCAAGTGGATCAGCACGAATATATCATTGAAACTATTGTTAATGATCATGTGTTGGTAAGGACAAGCTCATGTGCTAACAAGGACAAGATCAAGATAAGCATTCCTGAGCACTACATGCTTGATTCTTGTGGATGTTCACATGCTGGACAAATGAAGATGAATACATAAGCTAGGCTTTCCGCATTGTGTATGGGAGAGCTACTTGAAGACTTCATCATGTCTTGCTTTCAACTTGAGCCAAGAAGGAACAACAACATCAAGCTCAAGTGAAAGGGCTAACTCAAAGGTATCAGTTCCTTTGACGTTAGTGGTGTCGGAGTGATGATCAGCGAATAAAAGTATACACTCAAGTATGGATCATCAGTACCCCTTTTATGATTCTTGAGTCTTTAGGGATCCCGCACTATTAAGAGGGGATCACAGGTTTTGCGATGAACTTGCTCAAACTACATCTCCACTGTTCTGCTCAGACCACATCTCCACTGCTCTGATATTATCAGAAAACAGGATCAGTGCCTCGGACATCCGGCCTCCTCCGGACGTCCGAGGCCCGGACATCCGGCCTCCTCCGGACGTCCGAGGCCCAGACGTCCGACCAGCTTCGGAAATCCGGGACTATGCACCAGAGAAACTTGAGTTCTATAACTCGGATTTCCGGCTCCCTCCGGACATCCGAGCGCCAGACGTCCGACCAGCTTCGGAAATCTGGAGCCCTGCACCAGAAGAACATTAGCTCTATAACTCGGATTTCCGGCTCCCCCCGGACGTCCGAGGCCCGGACGTCCGTTCCCCTTCAGAAATCCGGAGTCACCCACCAGTAGCAGTTGAGTCGAATAACCCGGAATTCCGGTCCTCTCCGGACGTCCGGTCACTGTTCAATACACAGTATTTTCAGTCATATCTGTAGGCCTCGGACGACCGACCCCTGTCGGACGTCCGACCCCTCACGGACGCCCGGACGTCCGGCAACTGTCGGACGTCCGGACCCTGTGTGACTTAAAGTGCCCCCAACGGTTGGATTTCACTCCCCACTATATATACTCTTCTCCCACCTCGTGAAAGACAGCCCAACACAGCCTTACCCTCATAAGAACACACTTCTACCTCACACACACTTGCTCACACCAAATCTTAGATCCCAAGAGCATTTGTGAGCCCCTTTGAGAGTTGTTCCAATCAAAAGATAGATCGTCTCCCTCTCCTCCTCTTAACCCAAGCTATTTGAGATTTGAGCAAGTTTTGAGCATTTCCCGTGATCTTGTTACTCTTGGAGGTTGGAGACTCCTAGGCGGTAGGAGTTCTTCGGAGAGGAATCAATCCGTGTGATTACCCCCCGGAAAAGTTTGTGAGGGTTTGGAAGCCACCTCAAAGGCTTACCACTAGTGGTTGAGAAACGCCTTCGTGGTGTTATCTCAAAGGGAGAATAGGGTGAGCCTTCGTGGCGTTGGTGTGCCTTCGTGGTAACATGCAGCTCTCTAACGGTGACTAGCTTCCCTCCAAGGAAGTGAACATCGGGGTACATCTTCGTCTCAGTGACCTTGGTTATCCTTAACCCTAACTCCTTACTTGTGGTTTACTTGTGTTACTTGAGCATACATACACTGCATATTGTTTGTGCTCATTATATTGTGTTGGCTATTTCTTGTACAAGATTAATCATTCAAGCATACCCTCTATATCCACACGTTCATACTTGCAGCCTTTGATATATCGTGTGATATAGTGTGATCTAGTATCTTGTGTTGTTCACCTACTTGTCGTGTGATATAGCTCAAGTAAGTTTGTGTAACTTACTTGTGCTTGTTAGTAACTGTATTGTGTCCATCTTGGTAGATCGTGTTGTTGATACACGTTGCAGTGCCTAGTGCATTTATGATTTGTGCTTGACAAGTACCCTCTTAGTTTATTTCCGCATTAGTTTCAAGCCAAATCTGAAGAAGTTTTTAAATAGCCTATTCACCCCCCCTCTAGGCGTCATCGAGGTCTTTTCACCATGTACTCCTACACAGCCTTTCACCGGTACCTTTACCAAATCAGGTTTAACACACAACCTTTGCTTACCGAACGCATTCTCACAATTCTGTTCATCTCCCAGATGACAGACCATACACAACTCTAAGCATAGCATGCATAGCAGGATAAGGCACATCATGGCTCAAGCAACTACCAGGTATGCTAGGTTGCAAGGTTCAGCTGTTTACTGTGACAAGGATAGGTCATGCAAAGGAAGTGGGTTCAACTAACGTGGCAAAAGCATTTGAAGCATTTGATCCTAATGCAATAAGTAAGTGAAGGAGCGAGAACATGGAATTTATCGGGATGATCAAAATGGTTGCTTGCCCTGTTGCTCAGAGGAGGGACAATATCCGTCACACGGATATTCAGTGGCATCCGGGGGAGTGGAACCTACCGAAAAGAGTGCCAGCAATCAATAACAAGCATATGCAACAAGATGATGCATGAGCATGGTATGAGGATGCAGAGTGGTATACTATTATAGCTAACAACTATTAGGTTTGAAGTTGATTTGAATCAAATTCAAATATCACTTCAAACAAAGTATTATCGAATACCATTTTAATTGATTCGACCTCATGCTCAAATCAACTTGCTTTTAACATGCATGGAATGACATGTTAGGTTGCTGGTTTGTGATTTGGACAGTGTTTGATCATATCATTTGTAGTGAAATTTAAATATTTTCCAAATTCCATCTCCAAAGTATTTATAAGAATTAACTTATTCCTTAATCTACATGTTTGGGTTCAGTAACATTTTCAAACATGTTTGAAAATGACATATTCAGATTCCTTGAAATTTTCTGATACTTTTTCATATATAAACTATTTTCATTGGACTTACAGATTATTTTCTATGATTTTTAGAAGTTTTAGGCATTTTCTGGAATTATTTAAAATCCAGAAATGCATTTACTGCATCAGCCATACGTCAGCATGACCTCAGCAGGTCAAAGGCGCCAGCCCAGGTCAAACCTGGCGGCTGAGCCCCACATGTAAGTGACTCTGGGTTACTGATTTTGTTTCAGATTTAAAACTTACTAATTAAACGCATGGGGCCTCATGTCAGTGCCTCATTAGGCTAGTTAGACAGGGAGGTTAGCGCTAATGACGGCCACGCCATCCTGCCGGAGAGCTGCCGGCGACGATCACATCCGACGGCAGCATCTCGCCGGAATCGGCAAACGGCGACGGTTGGACGCGCGGAGACCACCAGGAGGTAGCCCGCGTTGGGCCGCATCCATTCCCTTGAGTTTGAGGGCGAGGGGGTCGCCGGAGACGACAGGAGCAGCGACGGAGCGGCGACCCGTGCTCGGCAAGATGGGGTCGAGGCCAAGGATGCGGGGGGGGGGGGGAATTGGGGGTGGCTACGGGTTCCTGTGAGCTCCCTGAGCATGCTGATGTGCTCAGCAGCGACACTCGGGGGGGGGGGGGCGCTAGCCACAGGGGTGCCATGGCCGGCGGCAGGAGCTCGGGCTCCATGGCGGGAGGAGGCTAGAGGAAGGGGGGCTCGAGGGAAAGAGGGGGGAAAAGAAGAAGAGCTCACGGCGGATCCAGGGAGCCAGGCGGCTGGCTCGAGGACGACCTCTGGCCGGCGGATCGACGTCGACTTCCGGCGGCCTTCGATGGTCTTGGCATGGGGAGACAGACGTGAGAGAAAGATCCGGGGAAGGAATGAGGAGGAGAGGATTGGGACGGCTCTCCCGAGCCTATCCTAGCCACCAGGTCGGCGGGGAGGCCAGGCAGGCAGGAGACGTGGCGCCCCTGGCCATGCGTTGTGGCGAGCTTCTCCTCTGCCTTCTGGCAGGAGGAAGAAGACGCCTGAGCCCCTGGTGGGCTGGGCCAGGCGACAGATAGAGGTATGCTATTCTTTTGTCTTATTTCTTTTCTGTTTTGTTTCTGTTTTGCTAACTATTTGAATTGCTATTTATTTCAGCTCCAAAATAGTTTGTAAAAAGTATTTTGAACACACCAAAATATTTGTTGGAATATATCCAACCATTTCTGGAGTTTTCAACATTTTTGAAAACTTAAAGTTTTTGAATTCAAATTTTAAACTTGAAACCAGTAGCTTTTTGCATTTATTTAAAATGCCAAAAGTATAAAAGAAATGGTTTCCTTCATTGCTTATTTGTTTCCAAGAATTATCAGAAAAGTTGAACTTTTCTTGAGGCCATTTTGGGTTCATTGATTTGAATAAATTTATAATTCCTTTGAAATAAGAAGTGGCTAGGGTTTTGGAGTTTTCCTTCACCACTTACTTTCATCTTGTTGCCATTTTCTTGGATGGAATGCAAAGAAAATATGAGCACAATGCTAAACCTTGGTTAGGGTTCGAGGGATGTGACAACTCAACCCGCTCAAAAGAATCTCGTCCCGAGATTTAGAAGTCGTCGGGAATAACGCAGGATACTCAAGTCGGAGACGATCCTCTCTTTCCCAAGTTACCTCCTTCTCAGAATGATTTGACCATTGAACTTTAAGAAACTTGAGGTTTCTACGTCGAGTGGTACGCTTAGCTTGATCAAGAATACACACGGGGTATTCTCGGTACGAAAGGTTATCTTGGAGATCAAGCGTCTCGTGGTCCACTTCACGGATAGGATCCGAAAAGCAACGCCTGAGTTGCGAGACGTGGAAGACATCATGAACCTTGGAAAGATGCGGAGGAAGTTCCAACTGGTGGGCAACTTCTCCTCGTTTGGCAAGAATGCGAAAAGGACCAATGTAGCGAGGAGCCAACTTGCCCTTGATACCGAATCGATGGGTACCCTTCAAAGGTGTAACCCGAAGGTAAGCCTTCTCGTCAACTTCAAAGGTCTCGCCAGCTTTCCCTCGGGTGCCACTGCTGCCCGAGGGTGATGGTGTTTAGCTGGATGACCAATTGAGAAAGAAGTGGTGTACCGGAAAGGTTTTGTGTGAGTGGTTTCGGAAATGGGATTAGATTTATGATGTGTCGACCGTCCCAACCTTACATGTGCAACCACGATACCCCTTTATGGGACGGGGCATTGTTGATTACTTTGGTTGGTGCTAGCAAAGAGGCCGCATTACTAGTGGCGTTAGTGATATGGTCACTGTCGTGACGGGGTCGTACCAGGTAGGTTGACTATGTCGTTTTTACGTGTTCCAGGCACACCATTGGTCCCCGCATGGATGATACGGTCGAGAGTTGGTGCCCGTAAGACGTACATCATGTGGGTTGGGTACCAATCGAGTGGACTCTATTCCTAGTGTCGTCTGGGGAAATGCAATGATCGGGTACTTACCTCGGGTTTGTTATATACCGCGAGTCGTGGATGACACGAAAGTTTCCCGGATCTCATGGGTACAACTTACAACATGTGCACAATGTCAAATTATTCGAATAGCCGTGTCCACGGTCAAGGACAGTTGGGTAATCCTACTTAAACTGTGTCGAGTCCTTTCCGCATAAACCATGTGTGCGTGTGTTTAAAGGTCTTATCTGAATAAGATGATATGACAAGTCTGGATCCTTGGCACAATGGGTGAACTTGAAGTGTTCAGCCCTCAGCAGATATATTGATATCTGTAACCTGTTCTTATAAATACCATCTAGCTTATGATGCATATCTAAAGAAGTAATTGGCCATGCACATGTTTCAACTAAAACTTGCTTTCCGCAAAGACTGCATATTACTTTATTATCGTACCAAGTGCATTATCCATATCATGGGCTGTTTGCGAGTACATTCAAAGTACTCATTGACTTGCCACTGGTTATTTCATTGACCAGGTATGAGAGAACAAGTAATGGTGAAGAGTAACTTGGTGGCGTCCCTGCGAGCTAGGACACTTCCTAGTCAGAATGCCTATATGTTAAGGTTGATGGCATGGGTTCACACTTTCAATAAATATTTCCACTATTGGTCGAGTTTGGTGTGATGGCCTTCAAGGCCCCATATATGTAAGACTTGACCGCAATGGTAATTTACTGTATCAAACAGTACGTATGGCTGTGAGTCTCTTGTTATTCAGTTTCTCTGTGTTCAGTGAGCATTGATCTCTAGGATTACTCAGCACGTTCATTAGGCGATCTCGACTTGTAAGTCGGGGTCCCCACACATGGCACATATATGTAGGGGGAAAATGTTTCTAGTTTGGGACAAGTTTGGGACAAGGCTCTTACAAACCAGAGCTTCTCACAACTAGCCTCATGGTTCCGATAGCAAACATGTGTCAACTTTGTTTAGGCGATACGACATCGATGCCTCTTCTTGCCTTGTGTTTTTTCTAGAGGTAACATAGACCAATAGGAGTGTCATGCTAAAATATGGAACTATTCCATGTTCGTTTGGCCATTTTTATACATTAATTGAGTTTTCTAGGCATTTAATGTGCATTGTTCAAATTTGAACTACATACACATGCTCTAGTGCACCAAAATGGGTTGAAAATCATATATGTGTCCTTGGGTGTATGTTTAGGTCCCATGGCAGAAATAGAAATGAATTTCAAATGTCTCTGCGTCGTGGTTTGACTGCAAACATTGATAATCTTTGTTTTTGAATTCTAGTAATCCACATCTCACTTGGAATTCATGAAACTTGACATGGTGTCATGGCATGGCACATATATATGCACGGGTAAAAAATATGTCTAGTTTGATATAAGTTCTGGGACAAGGCTCTTACAAACTGGAGCTTCTCCCTAGTAGCCTCGTGGTCCCAACATGGAATATGTGTCACCTTTGTGTGGGAGATAAGATATTGATGCCTCTCCTTTCCTTGAGTTTTATTTGTAGAGGGAACATATACCAATAGGAGCGTAGTGTTAAAATTTGAACTTATTCAGGGTTGAATTGGCCTTTTTACACATTAAATTAGATTCCTAGACATTTAATGTGCATAATTCTAATTTGAACTACAAGCACAACGCCCACTACTTACAAAAGTGGTTTGAAAATCATATATGTGTTCTTGGGTGCATGTTTAGGTCCCATACAAAAAAGTGATTGAATTTCAAACATCTCGATATCGTGGTTGGGCCATAGACATTGAGAATCTTGGTTTTTAAATTCCCATAAATCTAAAAATCATCATAAATTCATGAAACTTCGAATGGTGTCATTGCATGACACATATATGCAGGGGTAAAAATTTACCTTGTTTGTGACAAGTTTTTGGACAAGGCTCTTACAAACCGGAGCTTCTCACAAGTAGCCTTGTGGTTTCGATAGGGAACATGTGTCACCTTTTTGTGGGCGAGACGACATGAGTGACTTTTCTTGCCTTGAGTTCTTTTGTAGAGGCAATATAGACCAATAGGAGTGTAGTATTAAAAATTGGAATTATTCGAGGTTTGGTTGGCCTTTTTATACTTGAGTTAAGTTATTTAGGCTTTTAGTGTGTGTAATTCAAATTTGGACTACATGCACATGCTCAATTGCACCAAAATGGGTTTAAAAAAAATCATATATGTGTCCATGTGTGCATGTTTAGGTTCCATGCTCGGAATAGGAATGAGGTTCAAGCATCTAAGCGTCGTGGCTTGGCCATAGACATTGTAAATCTTGGTTTTTAAATTCCCATAAATCCAAAACTCGTAAGAAATTCATGAAACTTGGCATGATGCATGGCATGACATATATATGTAGTGGTATAAACTTATTCTAGTTGGGACAAGTTTAGGGACAAGGATATTGCAAAGTAAAACTTCTAACAACAAGCATTGTGGTTCGGTAGGGAATATTGGTCTCCTCTGTGGGCGATATGACATCGATGCCTCTTCTCTCCTTGAGTTTTTTCTAGAGACAACATAGACCAATTCGAGACAAATAAAGGCAAGTAGGATTTTGTTCAACTTGAGACACATTTTAGATTTTATTATTATAGAGCCAATATTGAGAATATTGTCTTAAATTGTAGTAACTCCAAAACTAACACAAATTTCATGAAATTGGGCAAGGCGTCATGATATAGCACAAATGTGTTTTTGTATTTTTCTTGTCCATTTTGCGAGAAGGCCAAGAAAGGCATTTTGTAACAAAAAGCTATCATATTCCCATCAAAAATAGTTGTACTATTTATAAAAGCATGGGCTTTCTGCAAACCATTTACGTCCTGCCATGCATATCACTCATTATTGGCTATGAGGTGTCTTGTGGACAACTGGTTGAGTAGACGGGAGGCGAGTGAGCACTACTCTGCCGTGCAGTCTGGGCGGGAGGCATGCAACCTGTCCTCCATTCGGCATGCTCACCGGGAGGCATGTGAGAAGTATGCTGCGCAGGCTCCATTTGACCTTCATCGCCGCCCATCAATTATTTTTCTCTGAACAAAACACTCATCGCAAACACTTTACATTGAATAACCATATGAAGATCAAGAACTATGGTTCCTTCGCCACAATGCCAACTGAAAATTTGGCACACATGTCTTGTGCATTGCATCATCCCAAATGTTTGTTTATGATGACCCATATACTTATTGCAGACTATTTGGTTAGATTTGCATTTGTCATATTAGGTATATTGCCATCTGTCAAATTGTAAACCTTGGCATTTGTCAATATAGTAACATTGCTATTTGCCAACATTATAAAACTGACATTTGTCATTTCATTCATATATTAAGCAACCGTTCAACTATATATAGTCCTAGTTTATTGCCAAATTCAAAAAATGTCCTAGTTTATTGCCAACCACATACTAAAATATCTAGTTCAATTATATATACTAGCTATTTAAAGTACATGGTACATTTCATACATATATATAGTTAGATGAACTGAATAGAATAGCCCATAAATACTGCTATAGAGGGGCTTTGTTCTACTTCCAGCAGCCTCTCCTTTGTCGAGCATGTTTAGTTAGAGCTAGAGGAGGAGGAGCCTACGCATATATCACCAATATGTCTATAATTTTTTATTGTTCCGTGCAATTGTATTTTCAATCTTGGATGTTTTATATGCATTTATATGATTTTTGAGCACTAACCTATTAACCTAGTGCGAGTGGCGGTTGTTGTTTATTTCGTGTTTTTGGCTTTTTAGGAAAACCATGCATAACGAAGTCCAAACGCAACAAAACTTTTTGATGATTTTTTCTAGACAACTATAAGATCTCGAAGCTTCATAAAAATACTTTTTCCACCGCCGCAAGTCTCTATTCCGTCGTGATCCCATATCCAACCCTGTTCTAGTGCCTTGTCAAAGGGGCGATCCATCAGGAGTGCCTCTACAACAACCTTCCTACTCCCATGGTGATGTGTGAGCTATTTACCAGAGACCTACATGTCCATAGTTAATACTTAGACGGCTATTTCTATCTCTATGTTCTTCAATGCAGGGATTGATGCTCCTCGCTGATCCGTTGGTTTCCCTCCAAGTTTAAAGGGTGATGTAGCACAACGACGACGAGTATTTCCATCAGTTACGAAACCAAGGTATGAATCAAGTAGGAAGATACACAAGGCTATGTAAGCAACACGTGCACACAAACGGAAAATCCTCGCGACCCAATGCATGGAGGGGTTGTCAATCCCTCGTGGCTAAGGTAAGGATAGATCGATAGATGCAAATAAGAGTGGTAGAAAATAGAACGCAACAAGGGATTTTTCAGTTTTTTTATAATATATATCTGAAGACAAAAGTGCAAGTAAAGTAGAAACGCAAATAACAGAGTAGAGATTGCAAATAGATGATGTGAAGTAGATCCGGAGGCCGTAGGTTTCACTATTGGCTTCTCTCAAGAAATACAAAACGGTGGATAGAAAAATTACCATTAGGAAATTGATAGAAGAGCAAATAATTATGATGATATTCAAGACAATGATCATGTATATAGGTATCACGTCCAAGACAAGTAGACCGACTTCTGCCTACATCTACTTATATTACTCCACACATCGACTGCTATCCAGCATGCATCTAGTGTATTGAGTTCATGGAGAAATGGAGTAATGCCTTAAAACAATGAAATCATGTAGACAAGATCTATTCATGTAGGAATAGACCCCATCATTTTATCCTTGATTGCAAGAATCAATGCATGTCATGTCTCTTTCTGTAACTGAGATTGAGCACCACAAGATCGAACCCATCACAATGCACCTCTTCCCATTGCAAGATAAAAGATCAAGTTGGCCAAACAAAAACCAAATATCAGAGAAGAAATACGAGGATATAATAATCAAGCGTGAATATGCTTCCATATATCTGATCATAAACTCACAATTCATCGGATCCAGAAAACACACCACAAAAGAAAGAGTTACATCATAGGGATCTCCAAGAGGCCATTGTATTGAGAAACAAAACGTGATAGAAAGCCATCTAGCTACTGCCTACGGACCCGTAGGTCTGATACGGACTACTCACATATCATTGGAGGAGCACCAATGAGGATGGTGAATCCCTCCATGATCGTTTTCTTCTCTAGAACGAGCTCTAGATTGCATTTTGTGTCTCTGGAACTTGCGTCGGCTGAAACGATTTTTCATAGACTCCTCTAGGGTTTTCTGAATATTAGGGGGTATTTATAGAGCTATGAGGCGGTGGAGGAGGCACCCAAGTGCCCCACTAGTCACCAAGCCGTGCCAAGGGCCTCTCGCGTGCCCTGATGTCTATTGGGCCGCCTGGGCCTCTTTGTTGCTCATTCTTGGTTCCCAAGTCTCCTTCTGGTCCAACAAAATCTCCATAAAGTTTTGTGGCAATTGGACTTCATCTGATATGGATTTTATGCGATGGAAAGAAAGAGCAGAAAACAACAACTAGCACTAGGCACTATGTCAATAGGTTAGTCCCAAAAATTGATATAAACTTGCAATCAAATGATCATAAAACATCCAAGAATAATAATATAACAGCATGGAACAATCAAAAATTATAGATACATTGGAGACATATGAGCATCCCCAAGCTTAATTCTTGTTCGTCCTCCAGTAGGTGCATTACTTGGATACTTTTCCTTAATTTTACCTTGATCCCCTTTAACGGTATGGTGTTCCTATGACTCAAAAGAAAGGAAACAAAACTACGAAAACAAAAGTCTTCACGCTTCAAAGTCCTCACAACAATTTCTTCAAGGACACACCAATTTCCTCGCTTTCAAAGTCTTCAAGGAATTATCAAAATATTTAGCTGCCGACATTCATTTTTAGGGTTCTATATTCTTTGAATAACACAAACTCCTCAATGACTTATAGATCCTGTGTAGACTCACAAACAAATTAGTCTCTTAACCTATAAGTCTTCACTACACCAAAATCACTAAGGGGCACTATATGCACTTACGGAACCTGTAAGAATTTTATTGCTGCTGCAATGATCCAGTTTGAAGGCCTTTTTGGCACTCTACCATAAGGGGAATCCATCATTGGAGGTGGCCTCTTCATCAACCTTGTTGTTCTGATGACGATATGTGAGTAGTTCATCCTGAGGATTGACGGTATATACTAGTAGTCATATTTTCAATCTCTCTCTCTCGCATCTTCTTGATGGGTTCGATCTTGATTAGATCTTGTGCTTAATAAAGTTGAATCTTATGATGTTCATCTCCCTTTGTTCTTTTTGTGGTGAATTTATTCTTACTCTTTGAAGTTACATTATGTTGGATTGAATATTTTGGATTTGAGATTACGTGATGCATGTCTAGTAATAAAATTGTGGATACACGAGGTGACATTGTGGTACTCTAAGCATGAAGGTTGAATGATAGTATCATATGGTGTTAGCGTAGTACGATCTCCAGGACCATTTGTGCTACTTTGATGGTAGTTCAATATATTGATTGGTAATATAACTTTGAGGTGGTTAGATACCTATGCGAATTCATCCTACATTCTCCGATAGAAATAAAAACTTTGGAGTGATTCTTTGCTGCATTCTGAGGGATTATCATGATGTTCAATTATGTTAATGTTGTTTAGAATTGGCACTAGTGAAAGTATGAACCCTAGGCTTTGTTTTCAACTATTGCAATACCGGTTTACTCACTTTTGTTACTTGTTACCTTTCTATTTTTATTTATTTGGATTACAAAATACTATTTTTACCATCCATATTACAGTTGTGTCACCCTCTCTTCGTCGAATTAGTGCATGTACAATTGACAACTATATTGGGTGTGTTGCGGATACAAGAGATTTATTATATTTCATTGCAGGGTTCCTTTAGAGAGAACCATATTCATCCTACATCTTCCATGGATTGCAAAACCTTAGGTCATCCACTTGTGGGAAATTTTCTACTATTCTACAAAACTATGCACTTGGAGGCCCAATAAAGTCGACAAGAAGAAAGTTATGTAGTAGACGTCACTGCCACTTGTTGCGTCTCTTATACATCCATGATCGCCACCACCTGCTCCAGCTCATGTGGTCTTCAGACCTCATACCTGCAATGAGAGTGGTATCATCTGTCTAAAATAACATGTTGATGGCACGGTAGCGTGGCTTGCAACTATTATGACTCATGCAGTTATGGATTTGACTCTTGAACCCCATGATTATCAATATGCTATGTGTATTACACACTCGAGGGCTGCTATAGAACAAGATTATCATGCTATCATGAACAATAGAACATTGTGTTTGGTTCCTCCTCCTCTCGGTGTTAATATCATTGACTCCAAATGGGTGTTTGATACATCTCAAGTGTATCTATAATTTCTTATTGTACCATTCTACTTTATTATTACATTTTATGTTTTAAACCAATTTATATTATTCTTCTATAGTAACCTATTAATTTAGTGCCCAAAGTCAGCTCATGTTTTTTGCATGTTTTCGATTTTGCAGGAAATGAATATCCATGGAAGTCAAAATCACTTGCTGATTTAATAATATATTTTTGGGGTAATGAAGGACCCACAAAGCGTTGGGAGAGATTAAGAGGAGCTAGAGGGGAGCACATTGCCACTTGGCCTGTACTATGGGTAGGGTCATGTGGGGCTCACTTGCACCTCCTTACGTCCATTCCACCACCATAAATTCCTAAACTACAGAAACCCCCTCACATATTTTCAAAAGAATTACTTTGCCGCCGTAAGTTCATGTTTCTCGAATATCCAATCTAGAGATCTATTTTAGAGTTCTACCAGAGGGGGGATCCTTTACCGCAGGCTTCTTCATGATCCTTCACTAATGTAGGAAGGTCCAAAGACGACACATCAATAAAATACCCTTCGGCTAAACTATGTGTGATCGAGCCATCGCTAACGGTATAGTTATAGCTTTGTTGACAATAGAGAGAAAAAATGTGTGCAATGACTGGTCCATCAGGAACGTTTGAGATTAGACTAGCATGTGTGATGTAGGGCATACAGTTGGCTCTTATGAACTATTTGTGATTAGACAAGATAACACAAACGGTTCACAAAATACATATGTGTGCGAAGTATGACACACAGTTCGCTCGGACAAAATGTTTGTGTTGATACAGCTAGAACACAAAGAGTTTCAATAACAAGGTGTGTGTGATACCCAGAAAATAATTCACTCATCAGAATTGTGTGGGAAGACCAATATTAAACCAAAAAAATCGTAATGATAAGTTGTGTGTGTTGTGGGCAAAAGGTTCCTGCTAACAATTGTCAAAGATGGATGAAATCATTACCAACGCTATGTTGGGAAGTGTCGTTTTTCATTATTAATATCGTAGGTGTTTTATTATTAGGACCCGTGTACCTTCGCATCACCCCATCCTCCTCTCTCACGTCTTGTCACCGCGTTGCCGCCCGAGGATTCCAGTGCATGCTTCAGCCCACTTTTGGCCATACGTTGGCTCGATGAGCCCGTTCTTGCGCACAACCGCGTAGGTTCCCACGCACAAAACCATCCTACGGATATAGCTTCTCTCCCGACTAGGTAAAATCCCCAAATACCCTATGCTTGTCGGCTTTCTATATAAACCCCCAAGGCTGGTAACTCCACATTGCCTTCATCCCCTCCCTCCTAGTAGCTTGTCTAATTTGCTTCTCCCCAAATCGCCAATGGCACCGGTGATACGTCTCTAACATATCTATAATGTTTGGATGTTCCATGTTGTTATATGTTCATCTTAAGATACTTTTTGGGTCATAATGCACAAATTTATATTAATTTTTTATCACTAACCAATTAACCCAGTGTCAAGTGCCAGTTGCTATTTTCTGTGTGTTTTTGGTTTTCGGTACCAAACGAAGTCCAATTGGCACGAAACATTTTGGTGATTTTTTATGGACCAAAAGAAGACTTGGAAGCATCGCAGGAGACATGGAGTTGCACGAGGAGCCCACAAGGCAACAGGGCGCGCCGAGGGGGGTCGGCGTGCCCTGATGCCTTGTCGGCTCCCTGTGGCCCCTATTGCCCCATTCTCAGGCCTATAAATTTTATAATATTCCAAAAAACCTAGGGTCATCTACGAAACACTTTTTACGCTGCTGCAAGTCTCTGTTCCACGACGATCCCATCCGGAGCTCTGTTCCGGCATTCTCTGAATTATGTTCCGGCATCCGATGAATTGTGGATTTATGTTCAGATTATTCATTAAAATTATTTGAGTCTTCACTGAATTATTATTGCTCTTATTTGCATGGTCATCATAGCTTCATAAATCTATTTGATCTATTGAATTCCTTTGGTCAAGTAGTTTGATCTTTCTTCAGTGGTAGATGTGGGTTGTAGTGGGTTCAACCTAACGAGTTTCTATATCCCAGTGACACAAGGGGACAAGTTGCATCTTTGTGCTGCTACTAATAAGGATAAAACAACGGGGTTTATTCATATCAATTGAGTTTACTTTGTCTAAATCATGTCGTCAATCTCCAAGCATTACTTTGTTTGTCATGAACTTAATACATAGAGAGGCAAGCATAGAAGCGCTCTTGAAGTGAAGTAATAGTAGTAGGTGTAGGCAGGAGTCGACCTATTTCCTTATGGATGTGATGCCTATATACACATGATCACTGCCGTGAAAATCGCATAACTATCCATTGTTCCATCAATTGCCCAACAGTAATTTTTTACCCACCATACGTTGCTTTCATGAGAGATGGTACTAGTGAACACTATGGCCCCAGGGTCTGTTCACTTATATATTCAGAAAACTTATATTTTCCTTGCTTCCTCATTTTATATTTTATTTTAGTTACTATTCTCAACAATTATCTACACAACTCACTTGCTTGCAAATAACAAGAACAAGGGCATTGACAACCCTCTTGCCCGCATTGGGTGCAAGTTGTTTGCTTTTTTTGTGCAGCCACTGAAGACGGTTGAGGATTAATTAATATTCCTATTGGTTTGATAAACCTTGGTTTCTTAATCGAGGGAAATACATACCCGCATTGCACTGTGATAACTCGTTCCTCTTCACGGAAAACCCAACGCAGATCACAATCATCAGGAAGTATTTCTAGTGCCGTTGTCGGGGAATATTATCACCAATTATCAAGTAACTTCACACAAACTATCATTCACTTGTTCTCCTTTTTATTTGTTGTTATATCTTTCTTGTTTCAAAAAAAACAAAAATATTTACATTTGCTTGCTTAGCTTGTCGCTATTTTGCATCTTTGCTCTCTAGTTTACTTGTCCTCCTAGTTACATTGCTTCCTCGGTCACCGTATCTCAAGATTCTACTAAGTTTTGTGAATTCTAAAATACTAATAATAATTATATTATTAGTACTCCAATACCGCCAGCCACTAGTACGGATGCCTTTGATATTAATGTTGCATTGTTCAATATTGTTAAGAAGTAACAATTTTTGGGAAGTCCTAATGAGGATCCCGCTCCTCATCTTAATACCTTTTTTGAACTTTGTGATATGGAAAATAAAAAGGACATGGATAATGATATTGTGAAATTAAATTATTTCGTTTTTCACTAAGAGATAAATCTAAGTCTTGGTTTTCATATTTACCACGAAATAGTATTGGAACATGGGATAAGTACAAATATGCTTTTATTGCCAAATATTTTCCTCCTACTAAGATCATCTCCCTTAGAAATTAAATAATGAATTTTAAACAGCAAGATCATGAACATGTTTCACAAGCTTGGGAGACCATGAAATTAATGCTTAGAAATTGCCCTACTCATGGTTTAAACTTGTGGATGATTATCCAAAATTATCTATGCGGGGCTACACTTTGTATCCAGAAATCTTCTAGATTCTGCCGCTGGTGGTGTCGAGGGGATGAACATGACAATAGTACCACGGCTATGAACAAAAAGGGTGGAGCCTAGTTACAATGTAGTGGTAACACTCGTATGTACAAGTCCAAGTCCCACTCGGGAGTGGTAAAGACCCTACGTCTCGAGCCCGGAGGCTTACGGTTGATTATGAGGTGTGTGAATACATAGAATGCTTAACCCCTGTCTGGGAGCTCAAGTCAGGCTTATATAGAGTGCACCTGGACCTGAGGCTTCCAGTTGAAGGGCATTAAATGATAATAACTATGGGAGTTACCTAAATACTACAATGTTACTGGTAACATAAGGCTTCATATCACTTTTTGTGAGAGATTAGATCCTTGCCCGTTGCAGTCTCTTCATTGTCCATGCCTTGTCTTAGTCCGAACGATGGTGAACATCCGACAGGCTGGAGGTTGTCCAAGTGACTCTTTATGTCCGAGTGAGACTTCGATTGCATCGGCATCCCTAGGACTTTAGTGACTGTTTGAGGCCCTAGGTGGCCCCTAGATAGCAGGTTCATGGCCATACCCTTAGAAGGCAACCCCATCAGTAGCCTCCGAATCGGTTGATGTTTGACTCGATGAGTGAAAAACAATTTTTAGTGTCCCCGGTATCTCGGTGACACTGGGAAAGCAGCTCAGGACCGTTCCACTCAGGTTCACAATAAGCCACCACGGATTTAGGAGTAGGATATTCTGAATAATCGGACTGGTCCGCGTGCCTCCATTCGGTAATGTTTCCTTACATCTCGGGGAGATGAATTGATGGCTTGGGTGCGCATGAGCCCGGAGCTCTGAATAACCAGGGGAAAGTTAGGAGGGATCCTATTCATGCCCAATGGCGACGACCTAGTCATATTTGAACATATCCGAGTGACTCGAGCCCCGCGGAGGTCAAATCGTTCGGCGTGCCAACCCATTTGGTTCTAATTAAAAGGATCCAGGATCCATTTGGGACGAAATGCGACACAATTTCCATGGTTTTCAAATCGGGGGAGAAAGTGGCATCGTGGGGAGTGGGGAAAGTGGTGCGGCGCCTCGATTCCCATGCGTGGAATTTCTCCATGTGCAGCAAGCTCGATGTCCCATGGATCTTGCAGATCCACCTCTTGAAGGATGATTGATAGTGAGAGATCCTCTTTCTAGTGTATAAAAGGGGGTGCAGGGGAGGAGAGAGACATACTCTCAGATTTGGTGCTTTCTTCCTCCTCTCCAACTCCACCGCCCCATTAGTGAGCTCTGCCACACCCCCCTAGCCACCGCCCACCTCGGTCGCCTTGCTGAACAACATGACGAAAAGCACGACGCTGAAGGCCGAGCGAGCCAACAAGAGCTTGCGCGGGTCCTTGTTGAGTGCCGGAGCACTGCCGCCGGTCTAGATCCAGGGGATAGTGCCTGCCTGAGAAGGGCGAGTAGGATCCCATGCAGCGAGGAGATGAGCGGGTGCTCCTCATAACCCATATGGAGCGAGGTTTCTCCATGCCCATGCATCCCTTTTTCCATGTGTTTCTGGACTTTTACGGTGCGCAGCTTGATCATCTTCCCCCCAATGATATTTCATAATAAGCCGCTTTTGTGTCCTTGTGTGAAAATTTCTTGGCTGCCACCCCCATTTGGGTTTTTTCAAGCACCTATTCACCTGCCGAGTGATCATGGTGAAAAAATCTTCTCGTTTGGGTGGGGGGGGGGCAGATGAACTTAGTGCAGCTTTGCAGAGGTCTAGGTTTTCAACTCAAAGGGAAGAGTAGCTTCCCTCAAATGTATTTTCCTCATTCTATCAAGGGTTGGTAGAACGCTTGGTTCTACTACGAGGACGTCTCAGTGGCTGAGGGACAGTCGGGTCTCCCGCCTTACTCGTGTGAGCGAGTGTAACACCCTGGATTTTGTCTATTTCTTTTTCTTTTAATTTTCTTTAAGATTTTATGTGAAATTGCTTTTTTGTGGATGTGTGGTCTGGAAACTTGGGAAGATCATCTCTTCCTAGTCTCCCAAGTGGCTTTTCATTCTCAAATCCTTTCCCAAGACCATGCTACTTCCATCTTATACCTATCCTAATATTCTTTTTGGTGGGAATGTTCCTTTTTCTATTATAGGAACAACCCTTTTTTCTCTAGATTGTGAAGCAACCTATATTTCTATCTCTCCGAAAATTCCCAAATAATTCTCATAAATTGTTTGGGTCATATCTTCCCCAAATATGTGAAAATTCTTCCTTGTCTAGTTCAAAAATAATTCAAGGATATTCCTTTTCCTATTCTTCCCTAAATGGCACTTTGTGAAGGAAGTGGCATTTCCGTATTCTTGGTTGCCCTTAAATTTTTTTTGTACTCTTTCCTATACATATTAGGGCATCATGCCAAAATTCAACATCATTTGCCTAGTAAATTTTCCTTGGTTAATTTCCAAAGTTTCTATCGAGAAAGGAACTTTGTGAAGGAGGTAGCTAGGATGATCCAAATGATTTGAATTTTTTCATGACCTCCACATGCTCAAATACTAGCTCTCCTCCAGATTTGAGCATCACTCCATCATCCATGTGAGTCCAACATCAAATCTTAGTCCTTGGTTAGATTTTCAGTTTGTGAAGCAACTATAGTTTATATTGCTTCATTGTCACTCCATAATCCATGCGAGTTCCTGCCACCTAGCCATGTCTAGGAGCATCACCTCGTCGTCGCCTTCACGCTGGACCCCATTTCCCCACCGGATTTTTCCTCGATGTGTCGTCCCCGTCCAGTAACAGAGAGCACCCATGACCCCGTCGTCTTCCCATGCCTTGGATTGTTACCCAAGTTGCCTAGAGCTCTCCTCGGTGCTATAAATAGCTCCCCCGTGCTCCTCCACTCCTCATCAGCCCCTCAGCTCCTCCCGCAAGCTCCTCAAGCCTCCACGGCCCGCCAATGGCTGAGTTGGCTGCCGTCGATCCCCACAGCTGACTACTCCAAAAGGCCCTCCCTCTCCCTACTTCTTCGGGTGAGGCGACCCCGTGGAGCCCGCCTAGCCGCCACCACCCTCCATTCTACCGGGGAGGCCTAGCTGATGTCGCTCCCCTCGAAGTACACCACACATTGTGTCCGTCTTGTGGTGACGTTGTTGTAGCCCATGCCACACAGTCCCGCAGCCACCAGAACGTGCGACGAGAGGTGGCTGGAGTCCTGTGCCCGCCGGCTGGCCCTCTCGAATGATGATGCAACGGGAAGGACCGCAACTAGCCCGCCCCCAAGCCTCCGATAAGGAGCTAGGAGACGACATGGAGAGGACGCGATGGGTCTGGCACGCGAGCACGTAGGGCTTTGATGTGGCCGGTCGGCTGACTAGGATAAGTGAAAGCACATTCGTGAAATATGTTTTCGTTCGTCAAAAATATATTCAGTTGCGGCCTTGAGCAGAAGTGTGCCTTCTCTATGCTAAACTGTATTTTTGTATTACCCTTTCATCCTAGCCGCCGGACCAATAGGTTATATTGCACGCGTTCAGGTGTTAAGGGCAGAAACGGAAATATTTTAGTCTGCACTTTTGCCTTACGAACGAATGTCTGTATCGCTACGCTTGTAACTGCGATTCGGGTGATTCCAAAGCCCTCCTTTTCATCTCATCGATCCCATTATGTTGGTACCATTTTCATTATGTTGTCACATACTGAAAATGACCATTTTGCCCTTGCCCTTGTTTAGCCCCCTTCAGAGAGAAGTGTTTCCAATGAATCTTTCCATGAGCTTTTCGCACTTCCTCCCAGTGAATCCTTCATCCCCACGCAAGCCACAACAGCCACTTGCATGATGGCCTTGGAGTAGCTCTGGTTTCCACTTGAATGTTTAACAATTGTTTTCTTGGTTACTACTATTATTCCTATTTTAGTTATGCTTGTAGATCCATGCTTATCATCATGCTATGCTCTTATGCACCTTGTTAGTTATGTGACTACTTGCTAGTATTATTCTCATATGTCATGCTTGTTAAAATTACAGGCTCGTGATGGTATTGTTCATGTGATGCATGTGATGCATGATCATCGCTATGCCATGTTCATCTGCATCTAGTAGACTAAGTGATTTATAAATATTGATGCCAATGCTTCATATGTTAAATGGTTATACTTCATATCCATGTCTATACTGATATCATACTCATACGCATTATCATTTCATCATGTTATTTTATCATGACTCAGCTCATTACTTTTCAAGTTTAACCGGATATTAATTGAATTTGAACAGTTGTTGGCTGAGTCATAGTGCCATTCAGTCAAGCTGACTAGTGCAGCCACATTTTCGTGTATGGGAAGGCCTTAATGTGGTCTATTGTCATGCCTCTCGCTGGTTCCTCCAACTAGGGAAGGTTATGTTTGTGCGTTACACTGATCAGGTAGGCAGCCATAAGCCTTGTGTTCCCATGTTGGTATTGATCTCATGTCCCCGTTTGGGGTCGTATTTGTTTTGCCACGACGGTGGTCCTTGGATGTCTAGAGTAGCATTGGGGCCACCCATGACTTAATCCAAGGGGCAGTTTTTTGGAGTGGCTGGGAAAGTGTAATGCAATAGATTGGTTTTGTCGGAACGTCGTTGGTCCATCTGAATGGGAGCATGAGGCCTTGGGTGTCACATCCCTGGATTCCCTCTTAGGGTTTAACAACTTGTGCTCATGTCTTCCTTCTTTGCATTCAAGAATTGGTAATGAACACAAAGGAAGTGGTGAAATCCAAAGAAAAACCCAAGCCACTTCTTATTCAAAAGAAATCCAACTATTGTCGAAATCAATGAATCCAAAAAGGCCATTAGAAAAGTTCATCTTTTCTGATAAATGTTGAAAACAAAATATCAGAGATGATACTTATTTTCAAACTACTTTTGGTATTTTAAATATAAATTAAAAGCTACTGAAATCAATTATATATTTGATTTCAAATAATTCAAAGTTTCCAAAAATGTTGAAAACTTTAGGAGTGGTTGGAAATATTCCAACTAACACTCTGGTATTTTTCAAATTATTTTTAGGAATAGCTTGGAGCCAAAAATAAATGAAACAATATTAGAAAGAATAAAACAGAAATAGAAAAGAAAAGAAATGCAAAAAAGCTTACGTGACGCTCACCTGAAGCCCACCCACCTAGCGCCTGTCCTCTTCCTCCTTGCCAGCAAGCAGCAGGAGGTGGCCGCCGCTCGATCCGACGCGGCCACGCACCTGTGCGTCTGCCTGGCCGCCGCGTCGCGCTGGCACGAAAGGAGTTAAGCTCCCCGAGACCTCCCCGTGCTCATCCCCTCCTCATTCACCCCTGTTCTCTCTCTCTCTCTCTCGGCCGCCATGACCGAAGGTTGAGCTTGAGCTCGAGCTCGCCGTCGCTCCTGCCCCTCTCCCTCTCACGTGAGCCGCGCAACAGCTTCGCTGTGATTCCCTGAAGCTCTCCTGCCAGCCGCGCGAGTCCAAGAACCCCTGGAACGCCATGACGCCATCGTCTTCCTCTTCGGGTCACCGGAGCTCGCCGTCGTCGTTCTCCCTCCTCAGGCCAACCCCGAGCCCACTCTCGACGCCTCTGCACTCCCCGTGAGCTCAGGGTCCTTTCCCCTAAGTTTTCCCCCTCGATTCCTTCCTCTAGGCCCTGATTCCATCGAAGCCCGACGAGATCCGCCGCGGGACCTCGTCGCCGGTAGCCCTCCGGTGATCGGCTGGTCATTCTGAGTCCACCAATGGCTTCAGTGCATCACGTAGGTGCTCTAGGAGCTAAGCCCCGCTCGTTTTGCCTTCGGTTTCGTCGATCCCAACATAGCCCGAGCTTCGGCCGCCGCCAAGCTCGTCGCCGACGTCATCTCCGGCCATCTTAGCCTCGGGTCTTTGCAGAAATGGAGCTGCGGCTGTGTGCTGTTTCGTTTGGTGCCCTCCACCGTGCATTTGGTCGTTGGAGATGCATTCCCGAGCCCCTCCGTCGTTCTGGTGGTCGCCGGAGGCTCACCGCCGGCGAGATCGACCTCGCCGCCGATGGAACTGACTCCCCTGAGCCTATGACAGGTGGGTCGAGCCCGTGGCTAATTAAGTTTAGTAAAAATAAAAATAAGTTATGAAACAACATCAGGTGGGTCCTACTCTGTTAATTAACTAATTAAGTTAAATCTAAATTAAAACTGGCCAGAGACACTGACCAGTGGGTCCCACTGGTCAGGTTTGACTTTCAACGGGCAGTTGGACTTGCTCATGTCATGCTGATGCAATAAAGACTTTTCTGTTTAAAAATAAATCCAGAATAATTTCAAAACTTTGGAAATTCATAGAAAATTGAATATAACTCCAAATTTGACAAATAATATATGTAAATGGATCAGAAAAATTCAAGGAATCCAATGGTGCTATTTTCATGCATGAAAAGCAAAGTTATGAAACAACATCAGGTCAAATCAATTAAAAGAATTTGATAAATTATAATTCAAATGATATTTGAATTATGATTTCAAATCAAGATCACCCCAAAGGGTTCTGCTAGTCATCTCAAACCATGCTACATTGCATTTCATGCATCATTGTGTTGCATATGTTTGATATTGATTGATTGTTGTTATTCCGGTAGGCTCCGCCCCACTGGATACGTCTGATTATCTGACTGACGGATATCACCCCTCTTCTGAGCAACAAGGCAAGCAACCATTTTGATCACCCCGATAAATCCCATGTTCTCGCTCCTGCTCTTACTTATTGCATTAGGTCAAAATGCTTTCACTGCTTTTATCACGTTAGTTGAACCCACTTCCTTTGCATGACCTGTCCTTGTCACAGTAAATAGCTGAACCTTGCAACCTAGCATACCTGGTAGATGCTTGAGCCATGATGTGCCTTATCATGCTATGCATGCTATGCTTAGAGTTGTGTATGGTTTGTCATCTGGGTGATGAACAGAATTGTGAGAATGTGTTCAGTGAGTAAAGGTGGTGTGTTGAACCTGATTTGGTAAAGGTACCAGTGAAAGGCTATGTAGGAGTACATGACGGGTTGTTTCAGTGGAACCGTCCTTAGGAACTGAGTTCCGTGTATGTAATCCAAGACGAGATACTACCACATGCTGGGCCCTAAAATATGACCCCGCTTGACTTATTAATCACTTAGTACTCGGTCCAGGAGTTGCAAGTAGTTTCTGGTGTTTGTAGTCATGCTGGAGGCCGTGCGTAGCGCTGACCTTAGAGGTGGGCTATGATGCGGCAGGCAGTGGCACGGTGTACCAAGTGGCACCTGGATGGTGGGCTTGGGAACCCTGCACACATCGTTTGGGGCCGTGGCGGAAACCTCGGCCGGACTTCCGTGCGGGTTACCCTCAGATAGGCGATAGACCTGGACTAAGTATTAGCGTGGTTAACGGTCGTGGCCGACTCCCTCGCTGGGCTTCCGCTTGAAGGTTGCCGAGGTGCATGACGTGCACATGGCGATAAGTGGAGAGAGCGTGTGTGAAGAAGTACACCCCTGCAGGGTTATGATCTATTCAAATAGCCGCGAACGCGGATGTGACTACTTGGAAACATATGTTGTTCATAGATAACTATAATGGCTACTCATAAAATTGTTAAGATAAGCATGAGTGTCGTGGACGGCATTTTCGTAGGGAGACGGAATCATTCCACGATGGAGTATTGTTGTGGTGTTAGTGAACTCGTATGCGAGAAACATAGTTGTCAAAACTATTTAAAAATGCAAGTTGTCTAGCTAAGAGTCAAATGCCGGCTCTGCACATGAAACCCCACAACTCCTTGTTGATACATTGCATGAGTAGATAGTTTATCCTAAAGTCTTGTTGAGTACTTTTCTACTCACGTTTGCTTAATAAATTGTTGCAGAGGTCGTTAATGACCCTAATGGAGGGTTCTTCCTAGACATCGACGATGACGAGTAGCTAGTATCCCAGCTACGATCTGGCCCTAGGTTGGGTCTGTAGATAGTCAGACCATGTGCCTTTATCTTTCCATCTGTCTGTACTCGGATAGTTTTACTCTTCCGCTGGCTTGTAAGACTTGTGTGTATGAATTATGATGATGGGTCGTGAGTCCCCTATCTGTGTAATAGTATGTGTGAGGCTCTTTCGAGCCTTCTAAATAAAGTTTGTATGTTTATGGTTATGTTGTGATGCCATCGATGTATCTATACATATCGGTATGCCATGCCTACGTGTGTTGTACTTGATATGTATGGGGTTCGAATACCTAGTCGTATGCCTTAGTAGCACTCCTTACGGGGAAATGCCCCTTTGTGATTCCATCGAGCCATGGTAGTTCGCTACTGCTCCAGACACATTGGTTGACTGGCATGTGTCCTTCTTAGCTGTTGTGTCTGTCCCTTTGGGAAATGTCACGCGTATGTAATGGAGTCCTTGTAGCTTGCTATGACTCGTCTACATTCATTGATGACCGACACCTGCTTTGCTGGGTCATGTATGCATGTCCCTCTACGGAACTGCCACTTTAGTTTATGACTAGACATGTCGATGCGGGTTCTTTGACATTGGATTGCTAGTGACACAATCGCATACGCGAGTCAAACGGCGCAAACGGTCCCGGCTAAGGTAAGGTTGCAGCCGTGGGGATAACCGTGCGTGAGACCGCAAAGAGATGCGATGTGTTACACGCTGGATTCCTATGGCTTATGATCGGGGTCCCGACATTGGGTTATGTAGTGTGTGTACAGTGTACTAACCTGTGCATAGTGTGTATAATCTACCGATAGCAGCGCGCGCGGATATGAACCTAGATTGTAGTAGGTCACACTATGAGTCAACCGTAATAACAACCTGATTAATAAACAACCTTGGTTCTATGAGGAAAGAAGTATATTGATCTTTATGTGATCATTAGATGATCGAAATGGTATCATGGATATCTAGGTTGGTTAATATTTTGGTGCCATGTTGTAATCCTCGGTAAATATCAAGCTCCTTGTGGTCATGTGATGATTACTATGGTATTGTGAATACCAAGCTTGATTTGATCCCGTGTTTATCGTGTGATGTCCATAATGGTAAGTTGGTACACGTGGTGGTTACGAGATAACCCCGACCAGAGTAAGTTGAGATATGATAGTTTAAACATGATGCATTCTAGTAGCATCATGTTCATATGTTCATGCCATGCCCATCTCGTATTGTTCTAGCGATATCATGTTCATCATTAATCTACAACCTGCAAATGTCATGATGTTGTTTGTCTTGATTGGTTTGGTTGTTGTGTGCTTGCGAGTACATTCAAAGTACTCACCTGCCATGTCATGCCAGTTAGCTGGTCATGCCATGATTGATTGATTGATGAGTCGACGAGCTAGGACAAGTGTTCCGGCCAGAGTCCCTATAGAGTGGAGTCCATCACTATCATTGTTGTTCTGCTGCTAGACGTTATTCCGCTGCTTCGATTTGTTCTGCTGCTAGCATCGAGCTACCTGAGCAGGCAAAGTATCATCGTGTCAATGTAATTCGTGGTGATATAGGAACCACCGTATCCATATCATTTGTACTAAAGAGTTGATTTGTTCTATGCCAAGTAGTGTCGTATTCGAGAAGACTTTATCACTAGGATGGAAAGCGGGGTGTTCTGGCCTCTCTAAACCGGGGTGCGAGAGCGTTGGTATCAGAGCAGGTCTGGTTGTAGGACGCCGTAGCCCGCGCGAGCGTTAAAAACATGTAGTATAGAGTCTAGTCAGTTTTGCTGTACTTGATTGCTGCATGTGTTTGCTGCATAGCATGCATATAGATTTTATCTTATCACTAACGATTGATCTCGTGAGTGTAGGTGGCATAGGTTTTCGATCCACTACGTCCACCCCCTGTTTTCATACCTTCTTTTCGGTGTTTGGCGTCATCTCTGTCCCAGCGGAGTGATGACGAGGTACCTAGTGTTCCAGACACCATCTGCAGGATTGATGCTCACGTATCGCATAGATATCTTTTTAACAGCCCCACCATTGTTTCGGTGACACGCATGTTTCTATCTCGAATCGTGCGATCCAATCTCCCGCATTGCCAACCCTTATTTATCTTTGCTATCAAAAAAGGGCAATACCGGCAAGCCTTGTTCTAAACTGCCACAACATATCAGATTGTAGAACCGGAACTCTTGCGAGGTTTGTGTGCTTAGGAATGCATGCATATTGTTGTGAATAGCAGTAAAAGGTGATGTTGCTTTAATATGATATTATTTGTATGCCTTGTCTGCTTTTATTTCATTCGTTTCTTTTGCTTATTTCTTTGGGACCTCGGTGTTACCTTATTTCCCCTTATAAAAGTTACTCATAAACCGACACCGGACTCGAAGAATCAGTGAGGATTTCATATATTTAGAAGCTCAGTTAAACCTTAAGAAATTCTCATCCGACTGCATTATATTGGGAATACATGGTATAAAAACAAATGATACTCTGGCTTGATTATCAGCACCAACTCTACATCGGTGTACAATTTTCACAGCAGTAATGATGAAATCAGTAGGAAGACAAATTGTGTACAAGACAAATCATATATTTCGACTCAAAGGTATGATTCATATACAAGGTTTGATTCTACAGTGAGTATGATTTGAAACATGCTATATCCCAAAAGAAAGCCAGAATGTGATATGAATTCAGTACTCAACAAGAAGGATATTGGAACAACCTTTTTCATACAAGTATCCGGCAGCAGGAATATTAAGGGTATAGATGGCATTGGGTCAACATATCACACACAGAAGTTTCTGGTATGGGGAACCCTAGTCTTCCTCTGAAAGCTAACACAGAAGCTTATGATGCAAGATTCCTCCGTCTCCTTTCGTATGATATGTGGATGACTTCACGTGCAAGATACTCAGGCATCTTCAGTAAGCTACCGCAAAAGCTTCAAGCATATGGTATCGAATCCTCCCCATCAAGTATTTAAGGGGGGGGGGAGGTTCTGAAGTACGTACCCAATCTTCTTCAACGAGCTGCGTGATGAAAGCTTTGAGCACAAGATATTCAGTCTTCCTGAGCATGATATTCTTGATAGCTTCCAACACAAGCTCTCCAACCTTCCTCAGTATGATACGGGTGCAAGATATTGAGATGGCAGTATATGGCAGTGCATCCCAAGAATCCGATCCGCAATGGTTTGGTCAGAAGTAAGAATTTGTCAAAACACAAGTCCACCTCAGGAATAAGATACTTCCGTATAAAATGTGAGAATGCTGCCAAATTCATGCAAGTCACTCGTATGATGATGAAATCATGGTAAGAATCTAACAACCGCGCGACTTATGCAAGAGGAAGAAAGTCAATTATACAAGAGTGACACAAGGATTGACAAGCTTTGTAAGTACAACAAGGACTGACAAGATTTGTTCCTCCAACTAGGGAAGGATATGTGTGTGCGTTACATAGATCAGGTAGGCAGCCATAAGCCTTGTGTTCCTGTTTTGGTATTGAGCTCATGTCGTCATTCGTGACTGTATTTGTTTTGCCACGACGGTGTCCGTTGGATGTCTAGAGTAGCATTGGGGCCACCCATGACTTAACCCAAAGGGGAGTTTGTTGGAGTGGATGGGAGAGTGTCATGCAATAGATTGATTTTGTTGAAACGTTGTTTGTCGTGGTTTTATCACGGCATATGTCCTCGTGAAAGGACTTAGTGAAGCCATCGCAACCATGTGGCGACTCAAAGGGGTTGATCGGGAACAAGAGACGAGTTTACCCAGGTTCGGCCCCTCCGATGGACGTAAAAGTCTGCATCCTGCTTTGCATGTATTGATGATGAAATCGATTACAAGGGTGCGTATTCGCCTGACCTAGCTCTCGGTTGATTGTAACTTAAGTCTACCAGCCCTAGAGACTCGCCTTTATATACAGGTCGACACTCCAGGTTTACAAGAGTCCGGGTCACATTATGATCTGTGACGTGTTATGTCTCTAACTCGCCTTGCTCTTTAAGCAAGGAAACTTCAAGCGACCTTCGCCCTTGTGGGCCATGGGTCTCCATCTTCGTGTCTTGGGTCGCCGCCGGCTCTCGTTGGTAAACTGCCTTGCGCCTCCTGCTTCATAGGTTAAGGCCCATCTTGAGTATGAATGCTAAGCCGCCACCATCTTGACCCGACTCTTAGGGCGGGTCTTATGGCAGGATAATGTCCCCAACATTAGGCCCGGATTGAATTGAATTTATTCATGTCAATAGACTTTACTTTAATCTTGGCGGCTCATATGCAACCCAAGTTTTGCCTTCCAAGGTAGAAACGCCGGCTTCAAATGTCGTGTTAAGCTCCTGCTCTTTTATCAATGTCGTCACCCGCCCCAGGATTTTAGTGGTTTTAATGACTTGATCCCAACGGCTCTTTTGGCTTACCCCTTTAGCCCGAAAATCAAGGAGCCATCAAATCAAAAATTTATTGTGCCTCCTAGACTCCCGTGCGTTTCGTTTTCATTTTAGCTTCCTGCTCGAGCCCAGACCTTCATCGCGCCGCCGCCGCGTGACCCCCATCATCATGCAATCTGATCTAGGAGCTCCTCGCCGCGCGACTTCACCTCTGAATCGCGGGTCTTCTCCGCCACCATCAGTACTGTCAGGTAAGTTCTCTTCTTTCCGAGATCCACTTGTTAATCCACCATAGTTTAGTAGGGTTCGCCGGAGTTCATCGCCATTGCAGAACTGCTAAGTTCTTCGATGAAGCTTTCCCCACTGTTTTTATTGCAGTAGATGTAGGGATCCATTTTTCTATAACTCTTCTGAAATGCCTTGCGGAACCTTTGTTCAAATAATGAACTGTCGTTGCTCCATATTATACTGTTATCCACGCATCACTGAATTTTTCCTTTTTATTGAACCATTGGTAGATCCATATTTTTATGCCCTTTGGTATAAATCTATTTGTCCCACACTTATTAGAATCTAAAGTCACTATTCTCCCTTAAGCCGCCTTTATATTCACACAGCTTGCTTGATAGAATTGTAACTCGCCATCTTGGTAAACCGTCTTTACGTTAGGGCGACTTCAACATTGTAGGCTACCTTCTTTCTTGAGTCCCTTGTTTTTTCAAAACAAATCCATTTATCCAAGTAACCCGCCAAACATATTTCTGTAGCTCTTCTCCTTCCTGAACGTGTCATTATGTCAAAGCCTTCCAAATGCGACTGGCTACCGTCGGAAATTTCTAACGTCTCCCTTCAGCAATGCGTGACCTTAGGGGTCTTCTCACCTAAGGAGGAAATCGGATGGCGAGCCGCTGCTGGAGAAGTGCGTCCGCAACCCGCCGAAGGAGAAGTTGTGGCCTTCACTGATCACCTTGAACAAGGATTTCCACCCCGTGGATCAAAATTATTTCGAGGCGCCCTTCACTTCTACGACCTTCACCCTCAAGATCTGGGCCCCAACTCAATCAGCAATTTATGCCAAGTTCAAGTTTTCTATGAAGCAAACTTGGAAATAGAGCCCACTGTTCCCTTGTTTAGGGAATTGTTCTACCTGAACCGCTATACGGAAAGTGCCGATGGTCCCAGCTTAGAACTTGGTGGGGTCACAATTCAAAGGCGACGGGAATGTCGCTTTCCTACTGTTATCCTGGCCAGTAACCCCAAGGGCTCAGGAAAAACTTAGTTTTATTGCAAAAATACTGCACCCGCCAACGAGAATCCCCTGCGAGGGTTTAGAGAGGAGCGCCTTCCGATGGGTTTTAAACTTCCTCGCTCACTAACTACCAAAGAACAAGCCAACCTTGCTTTTGTATGGCCAAAGCTTAGATCCTTGACTGCCAATGGTTTAACAGGGATTGAATTGATCTGTTGCTGGGAGGAGTGGCGGATTATGCCCTTGAGCCGCCGGGGTGGCTTGATGTGCACATATGACGACGATTTGAGCAATGCACAACGGTTCACCAATGTGATGCTTGACTCTCATGAAGTTAATAACATTGTGAAGAGGCTATCCGGCGAGCCCAAAGAAGTCTGTTCAAAATCTGGGTTGAAGCCATTCTGTATCCAAACTCGGCACATGAGGTAGATATCTTTAACCATTACTCGCCTTGCTTATTCTTGCCTTTAGGCCTTTGAAACTAGCTTTCTTATCGATATTACTTCAGAAAAAATCGCCCTTCTGGAAGCGAAAACCAGGGGAAACGACTGTCAAGAAGGTCAAAGCTGCCCTGAGGAAGAAATGAAGAACAAAGCAGCTATTGAGGTAAACGTTTCATCTATCCCTTTATTTTGACGTGTGTTGTACTAAATATTTTATTTTAATCTTAGGAGGATGACGCTGAAAGTGATGCTAAAGATGTCGAGGTAATTTCAATTTCTTCCGACTCGGATATTTCCTTCGCAAGGCCTGCAAGGCGGGTTTGTAGGAAAGTTCCTATGACTCATCTGGATGCTTATTTGGATCTCGACTTCCTTTTGAAGAAGAATATTTACACTCCAAAGTGCCACACCCGTAGTTCCTCCGACGATCTTATAGCGGGTTTTTCCCTGAGAAAACAGCCAGTTGTAAACGCCAAAATGAGGTACCTTTCATCCTAACTCTTCCCACCTTATCAGGAAATTCTATTTGTTGATTACTCAAACTTTCTGGATTTCACCTTCATAGGTATCACCACCTTCATCGGGCGACTCGACGGCTTCAAAATTTCCACTCTAGTTCCTCTCCCAGGGTAAGCCCACATTTGTATATCTAACACTTGCCTCAACACTTATACTTCATCATATATGTCTCAACCTTTATCCTTCAGGGCTCAGGCCAAGAAAAGGAAAACTGGCGGGTCATCTCTCAATCCTGAAGCGCGTGAAGAGGAGGAAATATGTGAAGCTCAGGTTGAACCGGGTGTCTCTCGTGCCAAGATTCTTGAAACTTATATAGATGTTATTGATGATATCCCTGATGTCCAATATGACCCGGCAAAGGTTGACAATACGGCCATGGAGGCGAGTCAGAAAAACGATCTTAATCCGTCGAGTCCCCTGGAGACAACCAAAGATGATGTGTGTGATGAAGGTAGAGTTGTCATTACTAAGACGGGTTACACAACGCCCATCTTCACCGTGCTAGCTATATAAGCATACTTCCAAGGGTGAGACAACCGAAGTGGAGAAAGGGAAAGCTAAACTTGAGCTTCCGAATATTGAGAAACTTGACTTTGAAGAACTGCATGTTGGATATCTGAGCCACCTCTCCATGAGCCGGGATATTGAAGCCATTCTAGTTAATGTGATGAAGAATAGATATGAGGTATGATTTTCCTTAATAACTCATTCCATATATCCTCATATAGCCCCCAAGGGCCGGGTCATCTTCTTGAAGATAGGCTGGGTCTCGTTGATATTTGTGTGAAACTTCAACCTGTAGCCCCCAAGGGTCGGGTCATCTTCTTAAAGATGAGCCTGGTCTTTGTCAAAATTTACATGAAACTTCAACTTGTAGCCCCCAAGGGTTGGGTTATCTTCTTGAAGATGAGTTGGGTCTGGTCAAAATTAATGTGAAACTTCAACCTGTAGCCCCCAAGGGCCGAGTCATCTTCTTGAAGATGAGCCGGGTCTTGTCAAAATTAATGTAAAACTTCAACCTGTAGCCCCCAAGGGCCGGGTCATCTTCTTGAAGATGAGCCGGGTCTTGTCAAAATTAACATGAAAGAAAACTAACATGCATTAGCCCCCAAGTGTCAAGTATATTGCATGCAATCTGCTTGAGACTTGATTCCAATCTTCTATGCAAGTAGAAAAGCCTCTTATAGTCCATATTGGTGGCTCACCTTGGAGCTAATTACCCATCTTGTTTTGATTGTATAGGAATCTTTGGGCCAAACTGACTCATACTTGAATAGTATGAAGAAAAATGTGGCACTGCAAGGAGATGTGAGAGCTGTAGCTGAGGAAAAGGTTTGTATTTCCTTGGAAGAAATGGAAAAAATCAGGACTGAGCAAACTTCGTATAAAGAGACGGCTGAAGGTGAAAAAGTCGCCCTGTTGAAACATGTTGAAGACGCCGAGGGTCGGCTGAAACTGTGTACTGAAGAGTTGACTAGTGTGAAACGACATATCTCCAAAATGACCAGTGTTGTGTTCGGTAAGTACTTTGTATGTCAGGTTGTTAATTGCAACCATTGTATAGAATAGAAAAACGCCAGGTGACTCACATTCCATATTTTTTTTTGCCGTCCCTCGTTCGACCAATCTTGAAGAAGACCGTGTGCTGAAACTGAAAGATTTGTATACCTTGACAGAGGTACTTTATGCTGGTGGCTTATTCGCCATCAAAGGTGTTTGGGGTGACAAAGAGCCGGTGAAGTTAATCCGTGACATGCCGAGGTGCCTCTGGACCATGCCTGAGAAGATCAAAGAAATGAAGAAATCAGTTGCACACAAAGGACTAATTACTGCTCTGAGTCGGTCATTGGTTTATGCACTGGAACTCAAGCCGGAGGAGATAGAGGCGGCTTTTCTGAATACAAGGACGATGGATCAGAATTCACTCAAGAGGACTATGCCCATTGCATGAGGACGGCTCGTCCATCAGTGAGTCAGCTTGCTGGAGGTCTTGGTTTAACTATGTATCACACAACCTATGATGAGAGCAACAAATGTGTGCCACCTCCCACACTTACACCGTAAGCACCTTTTTGACCGTGATACTGATTCATCGACCATCTTCACAGAAGAAGCTGAATTCCATGCTTTAATCAATTGCAACTAGGATATGGGCAACCTCCATATCCAAGACCACGAAGGCTCGGCATAGGATAACCCAGAGGCGGCTTAACCAAGACGTCTCCCCAAGATTAACCCGGAGAATACTAACCCAAAGGAACTGGCCATCGGGTTGATGTAGCAAAGAAAAACTTTGGCCTTCTTGAGCCATGTAATATTTTGTATGTGTAAAAACTGCTATGATTGCACGATACCTTTATGGATGCTGAAGCTTTTGCCATCACCATTTAATATTAGCCGCCCTTCTGAGCTTTATTGCCTTGCAATTTTGATTTTGACTTTATGAGAAAAATAACTTCATAGTCACCATGCTTTGCATGAGCCGGTAAGAATATTGAATCCTTCCTTGAAAAAGATAACACTGTATAGGGTATTGATTTGTTGTAAATAAGCCAACTCAATAAGTCAAGGCGGGTAGATGGGCTTGCAAGGCTCTAGTCGTACCCTAAGAGGTTTGTGCAATAACCTTTAGAATTTAGACTAGCGGATCAGCCTCAAGTCAGGCTTCAAGGAAGCAGGTTCAATGAACCCATGGTTTATCTACTCTCCATATGCTGGCTCTCGCTCGACACCTCAATGTTTTAACATTGGCAAGTGAGGGTCCAAAATGTATTGACTCGCCAAGAGTACATGGGGCCAATAAGGCGACTCGCAAAGACATACAGTCTAGTATAACCATTGTATAGCATTATTTTTTCGCAATCCAAGAGGGTAAGAAAGATGAACTCAATGAGTTGGAAGCCCCCAAGTGACCTATGATCAGGGAAAAGCCGAGCATAGGGTTGCAAAAGCCAATGCCATTACTACTAAAACACCTGGGGACTAATAGCCCCCACGTAAGCCGGCTTGATTCTCAAGATCATAAATTGGCGCATATATTTGAACCATGCGTCATGGCAACTGGTCCTCTTTGGCTTATCAACATCCATGTTTGAATGATCGCAACATGGCGGCTCATCCTCATTGATACTAATAGCACCCATGTTTGAATGACCTCCTTGGCGGCGGCTCATTCTCTTGGGCTGCTTATAGAAACAATAAAGACTCATGCTCAATATATAGGCTGAAATGGTAGAGACCCAGAATTTCGTGGGCATCGGCTTTATTGTCTAGATAAAGATAGTACAAAATACTAAACTATGTACATGGATAAGGAGCCGATGGCTCTAAGTGTAGTAAGGCCGAAGGTGAGTGATGTTCCATGGGCGGGTCGTCTCCTCCTCCGAGGTTGGCTTATCTGGACGAAGGTCGATTAGATAATAGGAGCCATTATGAAGACTTTTGCTCATGACGAAAGCTCCTTCCCACGGAGGTGATAGCTTGTGCATGCCCGTGTGATCTTGAATCAATCGAAGCACCAAGTCGCCTTCTTGGAAAATCCGGCTCTTAACTCGTCGAATGTGATAGCGACGAAGGTCTTGTTGATATATAGCTGACAGTGCTGCACCCAAATCACGCTCTTCCTCTAAAGCATCCAACGAATCCTGATGTGCCTGCTCATTATCTGCTTCCACATAAGCGACGACTCGGGGAGAATCATGCCTTATAACGCTTGGAAGAACCGCCTCGTCCCCAAAAATGAGGAAAACGGCGTGTAACCAGTGGATCTACTAGGCATAGTTCTGATGCTCCAAAGCACCAAGGGGAGCTCCTCGACCCAACAACCCAGAGTATGTTGCAAAGGAACCATAAACCGTGCCTTGATCCATGCAAGATCTCCTGGTTAGCTCGCTCAGCTTGACCATTGGAATGTGGATGTGCTACCGCAGACACGTCAAGTCGGATGTGCTCCCGCTCGCAGAACTCCTTCATGGCGCCTTTGGATAGGTTGGTACCATTATCAGTGATGATACTTTGAGGGTAACCAAAATGAAAAATCAGCTTTTTGATAAACTTGACTGCTATCCATGTCTCACAATTGCTGACCGGCTCTACTTCTACCCACTTAGTAAACTTGTCAACTGCCACCAATAGATGAGTCTTTTTTGCAGGAAGACATCTTGAACGGGCCGACCATATCAAGACCCCAGACCACAAAAGGCCATGTGATTGGGATCATGCACAATTCATGAGCAGACACGTGTACTTGACAGCCAAACTTCTGACACCCATTACACTTGTGCACTATATCCTCTGCGTCAGCATGAGCCGTCAATCAGTAGAACACATGTCAAAAAGCTTTTGACACCAAGGATCGTGACCCCGCGTGATGCCCACAGTCGCCAGCATTTATCTCATTGTGAATTTCTCGTCCTTCCTCGGAGGAAACACATCGTTGAAAGACCCCACAGGTGCTCGTTTGTGTAACTCGCCCTTATGGATAACCATAGACTTGCACCGTCGTATTATCTGTTGAGCGGAGATTTCATCAGCTCGCAACTCGCCTCGGGCCAGATAAGCCATATAATGAACTGTCCAGTCAGGAATCGCCCAGAGAGCCGCCACCAGTTGTGACTCCGGGTCAGGAACTGCTATGTCCTCTTCAGATAGAAAATTCACAGAAGGGTTATGCAAGACATACAAGAACATATTGGGGGGGGGGCAGGCTTGCGTTGAGATCCGAGTTGTGATAAAGCATCAGCCACCTCGTTGTGTCGACGATCAATATGATCAACCTGGTAGCCGTGAAAATGACCCGCCACCTCGGTAACTACACGCTTGTAAGTCGCCATCAGCGGATCTTTGGAATCCCAAGTTCCAGAGACTTGTTGAGCCACTAAATCTGAGTCGCCCAAGAATGTGATCCGGCTAAGGTTCATGTCCTTAGCCATTCTGAGCCCGTGGAGCTGAGCCTCATACTCAGTCGCATTGTTGGTGCAAGGAAACTTGAGGCACAAGACAGAGCAAAACTTGTCACCTCTGGGGAAGATAACACCACGCGAGCTCCCGAGCCTTCCAACTGCCTAGAACCTTCAAAGTGAATAGTCCAGTATGTGTTATCGGGCCTATCTTCTGGAATCTGCAACTTGGTCCAATCGTTGATGAAATCCACCAAAGCCTCAGACTTGATGGCCGTGCGAGGCATATACTTCACATGGTCGGGATCAAGCTCAATTGCCCACTTAGCAATCCACCCAATACATTTGCGGTTCTGTATAATGTCCCCAATTGGAGCCGAACTGATCGGGTGGTCCTGAAAGTAATGCTTCAACTTCAGGCTTGCCATAAAAATCCCAAAGACCAACTTCTGCCAATGCTGGTACCGTTGCTTAAACAAAGTCAACACCTCACTATGAAAATACACCGGCCGTTGAACCGGATATTATATGCCTCCTTCCTTGCGCTCAACAACCACCACCACACTTAATGCCTTTGAATTAGCAGCAATGTGAAGGAGCATAGGTTCCTTATCAGTCGGGGCGGCTAACACAGGTGGCTCAGTAAGTTGTTTCTTGAGGGCTTCAAAAGCTTCGTTAGCTGCATCCGTCCAAACAAAATGATCCGCTTTCTTGAGAAACTGGTAAAGGGAGATATCCTTCTCACCGGGGCAACTTATGAAACGGCTCAACCCCGCAATACGACCCGCCATGCGCTGGACCTGGTCAATGTTGGCCGGCTTACAAAGCGAGATCATCGCCTTAATCTTATGTGGGTTAGCTTCGATGCCTCGCTCTGACACCAGGAAAGCAAGTAACTTGCCTATAGGAACACCAAAAACACATTTGGCCGGGTTAAGCTTCATCTGGTACATGCAAAGGTTGTCGAACGTCTCCTTGAGATCATCTAAAAACGTCTCCTACTTCTCGGATTTCACCATGATATCATCAACGTAGGCATGAACACTGCGCCCAATCTGACTGTGCAAATAGTTCTGAATACAATGTTGATAAGTCGCCCCGTGCTCTTAAACCCAAAGGGCATAGAGACTTAACTCAAATCACCAAAGGGAGTTATGAAAGCTGTCTTCTCCTGATCCTCCTTGGCCATCTTGATCTGGTAGTAACCAGAGTACGCATCCAGAAATCACAAACGCTCGCAACCCATCATAGACTCAATGATTTGATCGATATGGGGGAGGGCAAAAGGATCCTTCGGGCAAGCTTTGTTGAAATCTGTATAATCGATGCACATGCAAAAATTGTCGTTCTTATTCACAACTAAGACTCGTTTAGCCAACCACTCAGGATGAAAAACTCCGATGGTGAACCCGACGGCCAAGAGCCGGGCGACTTATTCCCCAATTGCTTTACATCTCTCGTTAAAACGACGGAGGTACTGACGAACCGGCTTCATCTTGGGATGCACATTGAGGTGGTGCTCAGCTAATTCTCTCTGTACTCACAACATGTCAGAAAGCTTCCATGCAAAGATGTCCCGATTCTCACAGATTAATTCGATGAGCGTGCTTTCCTATTTGGGATCCAGGCCTGTCCCAATAGTAAATTGCTTAGAAGAGTCGCGTGGGGTGAAATCAACTTCCTTGGTGTCATCTACCTGCTTGAACTTGAGGGGCGGCTCAGAATCGATAGTTGGTTTTTGAGCGGACTCATGTCGGCTGGGTCCACATTGGCCTTGTGAAACTTCAACTCTTCAGTAGCGCACGCGGACTCAGCATAGGCGGTGTCTCCTTGTTCGCATTCCTGTGCTATCTTTCAGTCCCCATTGACTATGATGGTACCTTTAAGACCCGTCATCTTGAGCTTGAGGTATACACAACAGGGCTGGGCAATGAAGCGGGCGTAAGTCGGCTGCACGAACAGATCATGGTAATGGCTCTTGATTTTGACCACCTCAAACATCACAGCCTCGCTTCTATAATTGGATTCAACACCAAAAGCCACATTTCACTTGATCCGCCCAACTGGATACACCGACTTGTCAAGAACACTACCATGAAAAACTAAGGTCGAAGGCATCAAGTCGCTCTCGGAAAAAATTCACCCGCCGGAAGGTATCATAGTACAAGATGTTGATGCTGCTGCCTCCATCCATGAGGACCTTGGAGAGGGTATATCCCCCAACTTGTGGTGCCACCACCAATGCTAAGTCGTCGGGATTATCAACCTGGGGTGGGTGATCAGCTCTACTCCATGTGATGGGTTTTACAAAGCAATTGAGATACCTTGGAACCACCGGCTCAGCCATGTTGACCGCCCTCTATTTTATTTTCTTGTCCCTTTTAGAGGTGTTGGTGGTGAAAACCTGGTACTGACCACTGTTTAACTGCTTAGGGTTGCTCTGGCAGCTGCCCTGGTTGTTGTACTGCTCGTTACCCTGGCTAGAATGCTTTCAGCCGACATTATTCGAGCCGCCTTGCCCTTGTGGGCCGGAGCCAGGGAACCCGCCGAACGAGCCCCCTTGTGACCCGCCAGGACCAAACTGACCCAGATGTCCACAATCGTTCCCCCCTTGGTGTTCCAAGGACGCTTGAAGATGAAATTCGTGCATCACAAAGCAGTTTTCCCAAGAGTGGTTAGACGGGGTATCCGGGGAACTGTGCTTAGGACAGGGTCCCTTGAGCATCTCCTTGTAATTACGTGGTTTTCTCCCACTATAGCCCCGAGTTTGGCTAGTATTCGATGCTGGTTTCGTGGCCCGGTGCTGGTATTGGCAACAAAATCTGACACACCGTCTTGCTGCCTTCTCTTTCTTGACCTCCCGGTTGCCATTGCGTCCGCAAGTCTGGGGATGACTCTTGTTTCCATCTCCTTTCTTGACATCACTGGCTTATCATCATCTGAGCCAACGTCTTTCATGCCATCCTGTTGGAAATATGCCCTAGAGGCAATAATAAATTAGTTATTATTAGTTTTGAAACGTCACGGAACATAGGTGATGTTCTAAAGAGATGAAATTGTGATTTCATGCTCGTGCCCTAGTTAAGAGGTACGAGACCTCCGACAAGATTCTTTGTCCACAAAATAAAGGAGAAAAGCTCAATCGTTGAGCGTGTGCTCAGATTGTCTGAGTACGACAATCGCTTGAATCCAGTGGGGGTTAATCTTCCAGATGAGATAGTGATAGTTCTCCAATGTCACTGCCACCAAGCTGTGAGAGCTTCGTGATGAACTATAACATATCAAGGATAGATACAATGATCTTTGAGTGATTCGCGATGTTTGACACTGCGAAAGTAGAAATCAAGAAGGAGCGTCAATAGTTGATGGTTAGTAAAACCACTAAGTTTCGAGAAAGGCAAGGGCTAGAAGGGATACTTCGTGAAACGGCAAAACAGTTGCTGCACTAATGAAGAGACCCAAGATTAAACCCAAACCTGAGACTAAGTGCTTCTGTAATGAGGGGAACAGTCACTGAGGCGGAGCAACTCTAGATTCTTGGTAGATAAGTAGGTTGGCAAAAGTCGAAAGAAGTATATTTGATATACATGATGTGTACTTTATTAGTACTCCTAGTAGCATGAGGGTATTGGATACCGGTTCGGTTGCTAAGTGATTAGTAACACGAAATGATAGCTACGGCATAAATGGAGACTAGCTAAAGGCGAGGTGACGATACGTGTTGGAAGTGTTTCCAAGATTGATATGATCAAAACATCGCACGCTCCCTCTACCATCGGGATTGGTGTTAAACCTAAATAATTGTTATTTGGTGCTTGCGTTAAGCATGAACATGATTGGATCATGTTTATTGCAATATGATTATTCATTGAAAGAGAATAATGGTTACTCTATTTGCTTGAATAATCACCTTCAATGGTTTATTGAATCTCGATCGTAGTGTTACACATGTTCATGATATTGGTGCCAAAAGACATGAGGTAATGATGATAGTACCACTTACTTGTGGCACTGCCGCTTGAGTCATGTTGGTATAAATTAAATGAAGAGGCTCCATGCTGATGGATCTTTATACTCACTTGATTTTGAATCACTAGTGACATGCAAATCATACCACATGAGCAAGGCCTTGTTTTTCATTGAGATGAAACAAGATAGTAACTTGTTGGAAGTGATGCATTTTGATGTATGCAGTCCAATGGGTGTTGAGGCACGCAGTGGATATCATTATGTTCTTACTTCAATGAAGATTTGAGCACATACAAGAGTATTTGCTTAATGAATCACAAGTCTGAAATATTGAAAAGTTCAATTCTGTTTCAGAGTGAAGTTCGTCGTAACAAAAGGATAAACTGTCTACGATATGATCATAGAAATGAATATCTGAGTTACGAGTTTTGGTACGCAGTTAAGACAATGTGGAAATTGTTTCGCAGTTCATGCCACCTGGAACATCATAGTGTGATGATGTGTGTGAACGTCATAGCCACACACTATTTGGTATGGTGCATACTATGATGTCTCTTATCAAAATACCACTACCGTTTATGGGTTATGCATTAGAGACAACCGCATTCACTTTAAAATAGGGCACCGCGTATTTCCATTGAGATGACACAGTATAGAATGAGGTTTAGAGAAATCTAAACTGTCGTTTCTTGAAAGTTTGGGGCTTCGACACTTATGTGAAAAAGTTTCAGTCTGATAAGCTCGAACCCAAAGCGGATAAATGCATCTTCATAGGATATCCAAAACAGTTGGGTACATCTCCTATCTCAGATCCGAAAGCAAAGTGTTTGTTTCTAGAAATGGATCCTTTCTCGAGGAAAGGTTTCTCTCGAAAGAATTGAGTGGGAGGGTGGTAGAACTTGATGAGGTTATTGAACCGTCACTTTGACCAGTGTGTAGCAGGGCGCAGGAAGTTGTTCCTGTGGCACCTACACCAATTTAAGTGAAAGCCGATGAGGGTGATCATCGAGCATCGGATCAAGTTACTACAAACCTCGTAGGTTGACAAGGTCGCGTACTACTGCAGAGTGGTACGGTAACCCTGTCTTGGAGGTCATGTTGTTGAGCAACAGTAAACCTACGAGTTATGGAGAAGCAATGGTGGGCCCGGATTCCGACAAATGGCTTGAGGCCATGAAATCCGAGAGAGGATACATATATAAAACAAAGTGTAGACTTTGGAGGAACTACTTGATGGTAGTAAGACTATTGAGTAAAGATGGATCTTTGTAAGGAAGACAGACGACGATGGTGATAAGTCACTATTAAGAAAAGCTCGACTTGTCGCAAAGATGTTTCTGACAAGATCAAACAGTTGACTATGATGAGACTTTCTCACTCGTAACGATGCTAAAAGTCTGTTGGAATTATGTTAGTAGTTGCTGCATTATTTATGAAATATTGCACATAGGATGTCAAAACATTGTTTCCTCAACGGTTTCCTTGAGCAAACATTGTATGTGATACAACCAGAAGGTTTTGTCGATCCTAAAGATACTAACAAGTATGCAAGCTCTAGTGATCCTTCAATGGACTAGTGCTAGCATCTCGGAGTTGGAATATACACTTTGATGAGGTGATCAAAGATTTTGGGTTTGTACAAGGTTTATGAGAAACTTGTATTTCCAAAGAAGTGAGTGGGAGCACTATAGAATTTCTGATAAGTATATGTGGTTGACATATTGTGGATCAGAAGTAATGTAGAATTTCTTAAAGAATACAAGGTTGTTTGAAAGGAGTTTTCAAACGAATACCTAGATTGAGCTACTTGAACATTGAGCATCAAGATCTATGGAGATAGATCAAAACGCTTAATAGAAGTTTCAACAAAATGCATGCCTTGACAAGTTTTGAAGGAGTTCAAAATAGATCAGCAAAGAAGAAGTTCTTGGTTGCGTTGTGAGGTGTGAATTTGAGTAAGACTCAAAATCCGACCACGGCAGAATAAAGAGAATAGACGAAGGTCGTCTTCTTTGACTTAGCCGTAGACTCTAAAGTATGCCATGCTGAGTACCGCACCTGATGTGTGCCTTGCACTCTGTTGAGAGGTACAGAGAGTGATCCATGATTGAATCACTAGCAGCAGTCAAAATTTATCCTTAGTAACTGATAGACTAAGGAATTTTTCTCGATTATGGAGGTGGTTAAAGAGTTCATCGTAAAGGTTACGTCGATGCAAGCTTTGACACTAATCCGAATAACTATGCGTTTTGAAACAGATTCGTATAGTAGAGTAGATATTTGGAGTATTTCCGAATAGCACATAGTAGCAGCATCTATAAGATGACATAAAGATTTGTAAAGAACACACGGACCAGAAAGTTTCAGAACCGTTGACTAAAACCTCTCTCACGAGCAAGACGTGATCAGACCCCATAAATATATGGGTGTTGGATTCATTGGAATCACATGGTGATGTGAACTAGATTATTGACTCTAGTGCAAGTGGGAGACTGTTGTAAATATGCCCCAGAGGCAATAATAAATTAGTTATTATTATATTTCTTAGTTCATGATAATCGTTTTTTATCCATGCTATAATTGTATTGAATGAAGACTTATATACATGTGTGGATACATAGACAAAACACTGTCCCTAGCAAGCCTCTAGTTGGCTAGCCAGTTGATCAAAGATAGTCAGGGTCTTCTGATGATGAACAAGGTGTTGTTGCTTGATAACTGGATCACGTCATTAGGAGAATCACGTGATGGACTAGACCCAAACTAATAGACGTAGCATGTTGATCGTGTCATTTTGTTGCTACTTTTTTCTGCGTGTCAAGTATTTGTTCCTATGACCATGAGATCATATAACTCACTGACACCGGAGGAATGCTTTGTGTGTATCAAACGTCGCAACGTAACTGGGTGACTATAAAGATGCTCTACAGGTATCTCCGAAGGTGTTAGTTGAGTTAGTATGGATCGAGACTGGGATTTGTCACTCCGTGTGACGGAGAGGTATATCGGGGCCCACTCGATAATACAACATCACACACAAGCCTTGCAAGCAATGTGACTTAGTGCAAGTTGCGGGATCTTGTATTATGGAACGAGTAAAGAGACTTGCCGGTAAATGAGATTGAAATAGGTATGCGGATACTGACGATCGAATCTCGGGCGAGTAACATACCGAAGGACAAAGGGAATGACATACGGGATTATATGAATCCTTGGCACTGAGGTTCAAACGATAAGATCTTCGTAGAATATGTAGGATCCAATATGGGCATCCAGGTCCCGATATTGGATATTGACCGAGGAGTCACTCGGGCCATGTCTACATAGTTCTCGAACCCGCAGGGTCTGCACACTTAAGGTTCGACGTTGTTTTATGCGTACTTGAGTTATATGGTTGGTTACCGAATGTTGTTCGGAGTCCTGGATGAGATCACGGACGTCATGAGGGTTTCCGGAATGGTCCGGAAATGAAGATTGATATATAGGATGACCTCATTTGATTACCGGAAGGTTTTCGGAGTTACCGGGAATGTACCGGGAATGACAAATGGGTTCCGCGTGTTCACCGGGGGGGCAACCCACCCCGGGGAAGCCCATAGGCCTTGGGGGTGGCGCACCAGCCCTTAGTGGGCTGGTGGGACAGCCCAAGAAGGCCCTATGCGCCATAGGAAGAAAATCAAAGAGAAAAGAAAAAAAAGGAGGAGGTGGGAAAAGGGGGAAGGACTCCTCCTTCCAAACCTAGTTGGATTCGGTTTGGAAGGGGAAGACTCCCCCCCTTGGCTCGGCCGAACCCCTTGGGGGTCCTTGGACCCCAAGGCAAGGCTCCCCCTCTTCCCCCTATATATACGGAGGTTTTAGGGCTGATTTGAGACAACTTTGCCACGGCAGCCCGACCACATATCTCCACGGTTTTACCTCTAGATCGCGTTTCTGCGGAGCTCGGGCGGAGCCCTGCCGAGATAAGATCATCACCAACCTTCGGAGCGCCGTCACGCTGCCGGAGAACTCATCTACCTCTCCGTCTCTCTTGCTGGATCAAGAAGGCCGAGATCATCGTCGAGCTGTACGTGTGCTGAACGCGGAGGTGCCATCCGTTCGGCACTAGATCGTGGGACTGATCGCGGGACGGTTCGCGGGGCGGATCGAGGGACGTGAGGACGTTCCACTACATCAACCGCGTACACTAACGCTTCTGCTGTGCGGTCTACAAGGGTACGTAGATCGAATATCCCCTCTCGTAGATGGACATCACCATGATAGGTCTTCGTGCGCGTAGGAAAATTTTTGTTTCCCATGCGACGTTCCCCAACACATCCGACTCGGCATATCTAGTGAGGGTGTCCAGTAACTCGCCCATATCCTGCACCTTCCGCTTAAGACGACCAAGATTCAATACTAGAGGTTGAAAATGACAATTCTTCTCCAAGATGAGCACGACTTGAGCCGCCGTGATGCCATCCGATGAGTGAATAATCTCCGCAACCCGCCACGTCCAATGGTGGGCCGACTCATCGACACGTTGAATGCAATGTTGCAGATCTACGATCGTCATTGGGCGTTTGCAAGTTCCTCGGAAGTTCTTAATGAATTGCTCCATCAATACGGCCCACGTGTTGATGGAGTTGAGTGGTAAATTTTTCAACCACGTGCGGGTCGAACCTTCCAACATCATCGTGAAATATTTGGCGCATACTGCAGCGCTGGCATCAAGCATATCCATAGCAAGCTCGTAACTCTCAACCCACGCATCCGGCTCAAGATCGGGCGTGTAATTGGGCACCTTGCGAGGGCCTTTGAAATCTCTAGGCATGCGCTCGTTGCAAAGAGAAAACGACAAGCAGGGGATGCCTATGTTCCTTCCTCCTAACTAACTGTACGCAGGTGCCGGCTGGACGTTAGTCGGAACCACCTGACCCGCCATCGTCGTCGTCGCATGTGCCCCTGCTTGACGGGCAGATCGGGCCGCATTCGCAAGTGCTTGAGCATTTGACATTGGCGGTTTGAGTAGTTTGGCTTGAGGCTGCTATCGGCGGCCTCTACTAGATACCGTCAGGGGATCAACGTGGCGGCTCTTGGTGTGACTAGCGTGGGGTGAGGAGTGCAGCCGATCACAACTGTTAAGAAAATTGCGCATGTTGAACCACAGCCGTCTTCAGCATCGCGATGGCGTTCCTTTCTTCCACCTAGATTAGGGTGTTTCTACGAATAGGGAGAGACTCCAAGTTGCGGGTTGCAACCAGCATGTTTTCTATGGGGTTAGAGAAGTGCCATGTTGTGTTTGGAAACGCTGGGCCAACGGCTGGACCGGCCGAGGCTGAGCCAACTACTGGACTGGCTCAACTTGTTGGTTAGTCTGTCGAGGTTGGTTATACTCCTCACCAAGCGTGTGTGGGCTGTCAAATAAACGAGTGGGGCTAAGATTGGTCAGTAGATGACTCTGATGCCTCCTTTGGTGCACTGCATCGGAGAGGACTCACCAACGCTCAAGCCACCATGCATCGGCCTTCAAGCGTTCCATCTCTTCGTTAATTTGAACCTCCTCATCCGCCATCCGGGTGTTCTCAGCGTCAATCTCAAGCTGTATCTTGCCCATCTCTTCACGCAGTTTCGCCAGCTTGGCATTGATTTCCTCCTGATTGTCAGCAATAATGGCGATCACCACGAGTTTTGACATCTCGACCATCACATCCATCATGGCTTTGGCCGACGTTTTTCCAGACCCGCTGGCTCCATTGGAGGCTGCCGCTTCTGGCTGATTCTGAGCCGCCTCTATCCCTACCATGGAGATGGCGACCTGGCGAGGCGGCTCTTGCGGACCTTTAGAGATTTCCTCCTTAGGAAAGCCCCTAGCCTTCCCTAATATAAAGAGCAAATTGAGTCTGTGTCGCCCATGGATGACTCGCCGTCCGAGTTGACATGGGTGTCTCCATTACTTGCCGACTTATCCAAGAGGCTGACCCCCTGCGTAAAGCCAACAAAGACGTGACGCTACCTGATCTAATGCTTCGCGGGTTGGGCCAACCGAGACGGTTCGACGATGTCGGTGTAGATGTCTGGCTTGGGAACGGGTGCATCGATCTTGCCGATAAAGACGTGAATCTTGCTGAAGAAGACCTGGTCACCAGATTTGAGTGAACTGGCCTTGGGAACCTAGCTCGAATTGTCAATGTAGCACTTTCCACAGCGACTCTTGGTCATGAGACCAACAGTGTAGCTCCCGAATCCTGCAAGGGCTCCCTTTGAGAACTCAACTCCACCGTGCGCTGGCCCCATGGTGGGCGGCAACTGTCGTGGTTTTATCACGGCATATGTCCTCGTGAAAGGACTTAGTGGTGAAGCCATCGCAACCATGTGGCGACTCAAAGGGGTTGATCCGGAACGAGAGACGAGTTTAGCCAGGTTCGGCCCCTCCGATGGAGGCAAAAGCCTACGTCCTGCTTTGTGTGTATTGATGATGAGATCGATTACAAGGGTCCGTATTCGCCTGTCCTAGCTCTCGATCGATTGTAACTTAAGTCTACCAACCCTAGAGACTTTCCTTTATATACAGGTCGAGACCCTAGGCTTACAAGAGTCTGGGTCACATTATGATCCGTGATTTGTTATGTCTCTAACTCGCCTTGTTCTTTAAGCAAGGAAACTCCTAGCGATCTGCTCACTTGTGGGCCATGAGTCCCCATGTTCGTGTCTTGGGCCGCCCCCGGCTCTCATTGGTAAACCGCCTTGCGCCTCCTGCTTCGTAGGTTATGGCCCATCTTGTGCATGAACGTTGAGCCGCCACCATCTTGACCTGGCCTCTTAGGGCGGGTCATATGGCGGGATAATATCCCCAACACCGTTGGTCCACCTGAATAAGAGCACGAGGCCTTGGGTTTCATAGTGTGGTTACAATGTAGTAACCTCTATAGAGTGTGTATAATCTACCAATAGCCGTGCACGCGGATTTGGGCCCACTTCATAGTAGGTTACACTATGAGTCAACAGTAATAATAACCTTATTAATAAATAACCCTACTTTAATGAGGAAAGAAGTTGTTTGATCTTTATGTGATCATGAGAGGATCAAAATGGTATCATGGATACCAAGGTCGGTTAATATTTTGGTGCCATGTGGTAATCCCGGGTACAGATCAAGCTCCTTGTGGTCATGTGATGATTACTATGGTATTGTGAATACCAAGCTTGATTTGATCCTGAGTTTATCATGTGATGTCCACAATGGTAAGTTGGTACATGTGGTGGTTACGATATAACCCCGATGAGAGTAAGTTGAAATATGATAGTTTAAACATGTTGCATGCTAGTATCATCATGTTCATATGTTCATGCCATGCTCATCTCGTTTTGTTCTAGCGATATCATGTTCATCATTAATCTGCACCATGTAAATGTCATGTTGTTGGTTGTCTTGATTGCTTGGTTGATGTGTGCTTGCAAGTACATATAAAGTACTAACCTGGCATGTCATGCCAGTTTGCAGGTCATGCCATGATTGATTGCTTGATGAGTCGGTGAGCTGGGATAAGCGTTCCATCCAGAGTCCCTGCGGAGTTGAGCCCATCACTATCATCGTTGTTCCGATGCTAGAAGTTATTCGCAACTTCGATTTGTTCTGTTGCTAGCATAGAGCAACCTAAGCAGGTGAAGTGTTTTTGTGTCGATATAATTCATTGTGATATCGGAACCATTGTATCCGTATCATTTATAATAAATAGTTGATTTGTGTTGGTGAACGTTTCATGGGAAACAAAAAAAATCGTACGCGCATACAAGATCTATCCACGGTGATGAGCATCTATGAGAGGAGAGACCGGATCCACATACCCTTGTAAATCGCTAAGCGAAAAAGCGTTAAGAAATGCGGATGATGTAGTCGAACGTCTTCGCGATCCAAATCGCAAACCGTCCCACGAACTCCATCCCGATCTAGCGCCGAACGGACGACACCTCCGTGTTCAACACACGTGCATCTCGATGACGATCTCCACCTTCTTGATCCAGCAAGAGAGAGAAAGAGGTATCTGAATTCTCTGGCAGCACGACGGCGTGATGGCGATGGTGGTGGAGCTACTTAGACATGGCTTCGTCATACCGTACCGAATTATCTACGGGGTGTCACGAAGTGGTGGAGGGAAAGAGGGTTGCACTTTGTCTTGAGGTGTAAAAATCCTTTCTACCCTCCACTACATATAGGAGGAAGGGAGCATGGCACCCTAGGGAAATCCCTAGGGACTTGGTCGGGGCAACAAGGAGGAGAGGAGGAGTCCTACTCCAATACAAATTGGAGGAGGAGTCCCCTTCCTCAATTCGGATTGGCCCCACCTCTCTTTCCTACTTCCCTTGGCCAAATAGGCCCACTAGGGTTGGACACCAGTACGCCAAGGGCTGGTGCTCCACCCTTGGGCCTGCTTAGTCCCCTCCCGGGTGGGTGGCCCCTCCCAGTGGAACTCTGAAACCATTCGTCACTCCCGGTACTTTACGGGTAATGCCCAAAATTCTTCTGGAAGCAAAATGGATACTTCCTATATATCAATCTTCTTCTCCGAACCATTCTGGAAAACCTGGTGATGTTCGGAATCTCATCCGGGACTCCGAACAATATCCGGCTACCAACATCAATAATTCAACTATACCAAAACGTCACCGAACCTTAAGTGTGCAGACCCTACGGGTTCGAAAACTATGCAGACATGACTGAGACATACTCCGGTCAATATCCAATAGCGGGAACTAGATGTCCATGTTGGATCCTACATATTATACGAATATCTTTATCGGTTGAACCTCTATGTCAAGGATTCAGTTAATCTCGTATAACATTCCCTTTGTCCTTCGGTATGTTACTTGCCCGAGATTTTTTCGTCGGTATCTCTATACCTATTTCAATCTCATTACCAGCAAGTCTCTTTACTCATTCTGTAATACAAAATCCCGTGACTAATTCTTTAGTCACATTGCTTGCAAGGCTTGTTATGATGTTGTATTACCGAGAGGGCCCCGAGATACCTCCCCGTCATACGGAATGACAAATCCCAGTCTTGATCCATGCTAACTCAACGGACACCTTCGGAGATACCTGTAGAGCACCTTTATAGTCACCCAGTTACGTTGCGACATTTGATACACACATGGCATTCCTACGTTGGGATTGAGTTACATGATCTCGTGATCATAGGAATATATACTTGACATGTAGAGAACAGTAGTAATAAAATAACACGATCACATGCTAGTTCATAGTTTGGGTGTTGTCCATGACATCATTATCCTAATGATGTGATCCCGTTATCAAGTGACAACACTTTTCTATGGCTAGGAAACCTCAACCATCTTTGATCAACGAGCTAGTCAACTAGAGTCTTACTAGGGACAGTGTTTTGTCTATGTATCCCCACATGTATCTGAGTTTCCAATCAATACAATTATAACATGGATAATAAACGATTATCATGAACAAGGAAATATAATAATAACCAATTTATTATTGCCTCTAGGGCATATTTCCAATAGTCTCCCACTTGCACTAGAGTCAATAATCTAGTTCACATCACTATGTGATAGTAATGAATCTGACACCCATACAGTTCTAGGGTTTGATCATGTCTTGCTTGTGAGAGAGGTTTTTAGTCAACAGGTTCAAAACATTTAGATCCGTGTGTACTTCACAAATCTCCATGCCGTACTGTAGAACCTTCTACCACACTTGACTTGGAATAATTCCAAACGACTGCTCCACTATATGAATCTGATTTACTATTCAGAGTTATTCGGAATAGGGGCAAAGCTTGCATCGACGTAACCCTTTACGACGAACTCTATTATCACCACCATAATCGAGAAAAAAAATTCCTTAGTCCACTAGTGACTAAGGATAACTTTGACCGCTGTCTAGTGATCCATTCATGGATCACTCTTGTACCCCTTGACTGACTCATGGCAAAGTACACATCAGGTGTGATACACAGCATAGCATAATATAGAGCCTACTGCTAATGCAAAGGGGACGACCTTCGTCCTTTCTCTTTGTTCTGCCGTGGTCGGGATTTGAGTCTTACTCAATATTCACACCTTACAACACAACCAAGAACTCCTTCTTTGACTGATCTATTTTGAACTCCTTCAAACCCTTGTCATGGTATGGATTCATTTGAAAGTTCTATTAAGCGTTTTGATCTATCTCTATAGATCTTGATGCTCAATGTTCAAGCATCTCAATCCAGGTTTTCCTTTGAAAAACACTTTTCAAACAACCCTATATGCTTACTAGAAATTCTACATCATTTCTGATCAACAATATGTCAACCACATATACTCTTCATAAATTCTATAGTGCTCCCACTCACTTTCTTGGAAATACAGGTTTCTCATAAAGCTTGTACAAACCCAAAAGCTTTGATCATCTCATCAAAGCATATATTCAACCTCCAAGAAGCTTGCTCTAGTCCATAGAAGGATAGCTGGAGCTTGCATACTTGTTAGCATCCTTAGGATTGACAGAACTTTCTGGTTTTATCACATACAACCTTTCCTCAAGAAACCGTCGAGGAAACAATGTTTTGACATCCTATCTGCAAGATTTCATAAATAATGCAGCAACTGCTAACATAATTCCAACAAACTTTTAGCATTGGTATGAGTGAGAAAGTATCATTATAGTCAACAATTTGAAGTTGTCGTAAACATCTTTGTGACAAATCGAGCTTTCTTAATGGTGAAATTTACCATCATCGTTTGTCTTCCTTTTAATGATCCATCTCTACCTAACAGCCTTACTACCATCAAGTGGTTCTTCCACAGTCTATACTTTGTTTTCATACATGGATCCTACTTCGGATTCCATAGTGGCCAGCCATTCGTCGGAATCCAGGCCCACCATCGCTTCTCCAAAGCTCACAGGTTCATTGATGTCCAGCAACATGACCTCCAAGATAGGATTACCATACCACTCTGGAGCAGTACGTTTCCTTGTCGACCTACGAGGTTTGGTAGTAACTTGATCCTAAGCTTCATGATCACCATCATCAGCTTTCCACTTCAACTAGTGTGGGCGCCACAGGAACATCTTCGTGCGCCTTGCTACTCATTGGTTGAAGTGACGGTTCAATAATGTGATCAAGTTTCCACCATCCTCCCACTCAATTCTTTCGAGAGAAACTTTTTCTCAAGAAAGGACCCGTTTCTAAAAACAAACATTTTGCTTCCGGATCTGAGATAGGAGGTATATCCAACTGTTTTCAGTGTCCTATGAAGATGCATTTATCCTCTTTGGGTTCGAGCTTATCAGGCTAAAACTTTTCACATAAGCGTCGCAACCCCAAATATTTAAGAAACGACACCTTAGGTTTCTCCAAACCATAGTTCATACGGTGTCATCTCAACGGAATTACATGGTGCCCTATTTAAAGTGAGTGTGGTTGTCTCTAATGCCTAACCCAAAAATAGTAGTGGTAATTTGATAAGAGATATCATAATATGCACCATATCCAATAGGGTGTGGCTACGACATTCGGACACACCATCACACTATGGTGTTCCAAGTGGCATGAGTTGTGAAACATTTTTCACATTGTCTTAAATGTATACCAAACTCGCAACTCACATATATATTTACCTCCACGATCACAACATAGACATATTATCCTCTTATCACGATGATCTTCAACTTCACTCCAAAATTGTTTGAACCTTTTTCAACATTTCACACTTGTGATTCATCAAACAAATACACCTCTATCTACTTAAATCATGAGTGAAGTAAGAACATAACGATATCCACTGCATGCCTCAGCACTCATTGGACTACATATATCAAAATGTATTATTTCCAACAAGTCACTTGCTTGTTCCATCTTATTGAAAAAACGAGGCCTTCAGTCATCTTGCCCGTGTGGCATGATTTACATGTCTCAACTGATCCAAAATCAAGTGAGTCCAAACGGCCCATCTACATGGAGTTTATTCATGCGCTAACACCAATTGGCATGGTTCACATGTCTCAAACGATTCAAAAACGAGTGAGCTCAAAGATCCATCAGTATGGAGCTTCTTCATGCATTTTATACCAATATGACTCAAGCGGCAGTGCCACAAGTAAGTGGTACCATCATTACTACTTTGTATCTTTTGGCATTAATATTATGAACATGTGTATTACTACGGTCAAGATTCAATAAACCATTCATATTAGATGCATGACCATTGAAGGTTTTATCCAAGTAAACAGAGTAACCATTATTCTCCATAAATGAATAACCGTATTGCAATAATCATGATCCAATCATGTTCAAGATCAATGCAAACACCAATCAATATTTAGGTTTAACACTAATCCCGAAGGTAGAGGGAGCGTGTGATGTTGATCACCTCAACCTTGGAACTACTTCCAACACACATCGTCACCTCACCCTTGCTAGTATCCGTTTATTCGATAGCTATAATTTCAAATTAATAACATTTAGCAACCGAACCGGTATCTAATACCCTGGTACTACTAGGAGTACTAGTAAGGTACACATCAATATCATGTATATCCAATATACTTTTGTCGACTTTGCGAGCCTTCTCGTCTACCAAGTATCTAGGGTAGTGCTGCTTCAGTGACCGTTCCCCTCATTTTAGAAGCACTTAGTCTCGGGTTCGTGTTCAACCTTGGGTTTCTTTACTAGAGCGGCAACTGTTTTGCCAGTCATGAAGTATCCCTTCTTTCCCTTTCCCTTCTTGAAATTAGTGATTTTACTAACCATCAACAATTGATGCTCCTACTTGATTTCTACTTTTGCGGTGTCAAACATCGTGAATAACTTAGGGATCATCTTATGCATCCCTGATATGCTATAGTTCATCACGAAGCTCCAGTTTCTTGGTGGCAGTGAATTTGGAGAACTATGTCAATCACTGTCTTATCTGGAAGATCAACTCCCACTTGATTCAAGCGATTGTAGTACCCACACAATCTGAGCTCTAGCTCAACGATTGAGCTTTTCTCCCTTACTTTGTAGGCAAAGAATCGTGTCAGAGATCTCATACTTCTCAACATGGGCATGAGTCTGAAATCCTAATTTCATCTCTTAGAACATCTCATAAGTCCCATGCCATTCAAAACGTCTTCGGCGCCTCAATTCTAATCCGTTAAGCATTACGCACTCAACTATCACGTAGTCATCAAAAACGTGTATGTCAGATGTTCGCAACATCTACAAACGACACTCGAATATAATTTTGAAAAATGTAGAATATTGGCATGAAACAATCAAAAATTATAGATACGACGGAGACGTATCAGTATCCCCAAGCTTAATTCCTGCTCGTCCTCGAGTAGGTAAATGATAAAAATATAATTTTGATGTGGAATGCTACCTAGCATAATCTTTATCATATAATCTAATCATGGCATGAATATTAAGGCACGAGTTATTCGAAGCAATAGTCTAATATTTTACATTAAGACAATAATACTTCAAGTAAACTAATAAAGAAATCATGTCTTCTCAACAATATCATGGCTAAAAGAAAGTTGTCCCTACAAAATCATATATTCTAGCTATGTTGCATCTTCATCACACAAAGAATTAAATCATGCACAACCCCGGTTTTAGCCAAGCAATTGTTTCATACTTTAGTATTCTCAAACTTTTTCAACTTTCATGCAATACATGAGCGTGAGCCATGGGTATACCACTATAGGTGGAATCGAATATGGTGGAGGTTGTGGAGAAGACAAAAAGAAGGAGATAGTCTCACATCAACTAGGCGTATCAACGGGCTATGGAGATGCCCATCAATAGATATCAATGTGAGTGAGTAGGGATTGCCATGCAACAGATGCACTAGAGTTATAAGCGTATGAAAGCTCAAAAAGAAACTAAGTGGGTGTGCATCCCACTCGCTTGCTCACGAAGACCTGGGGCAATTTGAGGAATCCCATCATTGGAATATACAAGCCACGTTCTATAATGAAAAATTCCCACCAATATATGAAAGTGACAATATAGGAGACTCTCTATCATGAAGATCATGGTGCTACTTCGAAGCACAAGTGTGGAAAAGGAAATAGTAGCATTTCCCCTTCTCTCTTTTCTCTCATTTTTTATTTTTATTTTCTCCTCTTTTTTGGTGGGCTTCTTTGGCCTCTTTTTTATGGGCTTCTTTGGCCTCTTTTTTTTTCAAAAAGTCCGGAGACTCATCCCAACTTGTGAGGGAATCATAGCTTCCATCATCCTTTCCTGATATGGGACAATGCTCTAATAATGATGATCATGACACTTTTATTTATTTACAACTCAAGAATTAAAACCCGATATTGTAACGAAATATGACTCTATATGAATGCCTCTAACAGTGTACCAGGATGTGCAATGATCTAGCGTAGCAATGATATCAAAAAAGGGACAAGCCATGAAAACATCATGCTAGCTATCTTACGATCATGCAAAGCAGTATGACAATGATGGTGCGTATCATAATAAACGGAACAGTGGAAGTTGCATGGAAATATATCTCGGAATGGCTATGGAAATGCCATAATAGGTAGGTATGGTGGCTGTTTTGAGGAAGGTGGGTTTAATGCACCGGCGGAAGTTGCGCGGTACTAGAGAGGCTAGCAAATGTGGAAGAGTGAGAGTGCGTATAATCCATGGACTCAACATTATTCATAAAGAACTCACATACTTATTGCAAAAATTTATTAGTCATTGAAACAAGGTACTACGCGCATGCTCCTAGGGGAAGGGTTGGCAGGAGTTAACCATCGCGCGATCCCGACCTCCACACAAAGGATGACAATCAATAAATAAATCATGCTCCGACTTGTTCACATAACGGTCCACCATACGTGCATGATACGGGAATCATAAACTTTAACAAAAATATTTCTACCAATCCACAATTATTCGCTAGCATGACTCTAATATCACCATATTTATATCGCAAAACTATTGCAAGGAATCAAACATATCATATTTAGTGAGCTACAAGTTTTATGTAGGATTTTATGACTAACCATGTGAATGACCAACTCCTATTAACTCTCTAAATAGATATAAGTGAAGCATGAGACTTTAATTATTTCAACAAAATATATGCCCACGCTCTAACAAATATAAGTGAATAAAAAGAGCATTCTACAAATGGCGGTTTTCTACGTGTAGAGAAACACGCATCCAAACTTCAAATGATATAAGTGAAGCACATGAAGCATTCTATAAAGCCATACCCAAAAGATATAAGTGAGGTGCAAAGAGTCTTCTATAAATCAACCAAGGACTTTCTCATACCAGCATGGTGCATTATTAAAATAAATATAAAAAGCACACGACGCTCCAAGATTTACACATATCATGTGACGAATAAAAATATAGCTCTAAGTGAAATTACCGATGGTTGTTAGAAGAAAGAGGGGATGCCTTCTGAGGCACCCCTAACTTAGTTTCTTGGGAGTCCTTGAATATTACCTTGGGGTGCCATAGTGTCGGTACACAAACGATTGGGGTCCCTAGTGCCCCAGACTTGTGCACGGGCGCAAAGAGCCCCTGACGGCAGGGTATGGCAGAGTCCAGACAAGATGCACCCCCAAGATTACGAAGGCCCCGGCAAGCCTGCCTTTCCGGGAAGATATCTAAGGACACACCCGTTTAGCGGGCATAATGAACTCACCAGGCACGAGGCCTCGGCAACCCTCCTTTGCCGGGAGAACAACCGAAGCTCCCGGCAAGCTTCCTTGCCGGGACGAAGACCCAAGGCCCCGGCAACCGCCCTTGCCGGGATGACGTGGCTAGGCACTGGAGGGCAACCGCCCTTGCCACAGTGCCACCGCCCCCCGAGTTCCAGCGCATTCCGCATGTGCCAGCGGGGCGTCCAGGTGTACAAACACCTGGACACATGTCTTCAGCAGCACTTAGCTGACAAGGACAAGACGTGCATTTAGTGCACCTGACAACGATAGATGGATAAGCATCGCTCTAGGTTCACTGTAACATTTCGTGAACCTACCACCGAGCCCTGAAGGTGACCCCTTTGCCTATAAAAGGAGGCCCTTAGCTCATTCACAAGGGGTTAGACTTTTTGGATATTGGCCAAGAAGACGGTTATCATCACTGTAACGAACAACAAAAGTGCTTAATACAGTCAGACGAGCAGGACGTAGGGTTTTACGCGTAAGCGGCCGGAACCTGGGTAAAAAGGCTTGTCGGGTGTTGATCGTTAGATCTGCTCTTGACGTTGTCTTTCCCCGCCCTACAATCACAAGGACATCACATTGATCCCCATAGGTATCGACCTAGCATCGCTGACATCTTTGGCACGCTAGGTAGGGGCGAGGGAGAGATGCGTGAATTGGAGCAAACTCAACACCGGCTCCATCGAAGTTTGGGCGCTATACCGCGTTCCCGGAAATGGGGTACCGCGGCGGGCGCCCTGTTCTACTACGGCTTCCCAAGGCCTGCGTGAGCGCGTTGCTACACATGCGCGCGGGGCGGGGAGGTGGAGGATCCAAGAGCAGCATCGTCAGGCCGATGCGTCACTCGGGGGCCAACGCGCAGCTGTCGAGGGTGCGCCTGAGCGCTTCACAGAGGCCCCGGCGCATACTCTGGCGGACGCACCTCTGCGGAGCGATGCATAGTCATTGAGGACGCGCTACACGGTCCCGAAGTCCCGGTGCGCACTCCAGTGCGAGTGTTGCGGCCCTGAGAGCGTTGCATCGTCGCCCAAAGACGCGCTCGGGGCCTCCGCAAACACAGCCTACAAGAGAGAAGCAAAGGGGTTACGCCCTGGCTGGCTCTTTATCCAAGCGATGGTCACGGACCGTCGGCAAGAAGTCCCTGCCGGAGAAAAGACCGCCAGGAGCGGTGATCTCCTGCTTGCCGAGGGCTCCGATGCCCCAGCAAAAGGTTCAAGCGCCTCGCAACCACAGTGCAGACAGATAAGATCCTTTGTTTTTTCACTTCGAAAGTTTCAAATCTTTGTGTGAGGAGAATGCGTGTACTAGGACCTTCCCAAAGTTTGGTGCACCTTGTCTTTGTTTCGAACTCGCTCAAACGACGTGAATGGCCACAAAGCGCGTTCAAACAGTTGCCAACCTGATCAACAGAACAAGCGGCTACGTAGCACTCGATTTTGTCTCAAGCTGCGCCGGGCGATTTCCATGGTTGCGCCGAACGCGGCAAGCAGCCTTGCCGGTAGTTGATACGTCTCCATCGTATCTACTTTTCCAAAATCTTTTGCCCTTGTTTTGGACACTAATTTGCATGATTTAAATGGAACTAACCCGGACTGACGCTGTTTTCAGTAGAATTGCCATGGTGTTGTTTTTGTGCAGAAATGAAAGTTGTCGGAACATCCTGAAAATTTACGGAGAATTTTTCTGGAAAATATGAAAAATACCTGCGCAAAATCCACCAGAGGGGATGGGCCAGTGGGCCACAAGCCCTGTTGCCGCGGCCACCCCCTGGGCGCGGCAACCAAGCTTGTGGGGCCCACGTGGCTCTGTCGCCCCCAAACTCAGCTCTATAAGTTCACTTTCGCCTAGAAAAAAATCAGAAGAGAAGATTTCATCGCGTTTGCGATACGGAGGCGCCGCCACATCCTGTTCTTCATCTGGAGGACAGATCTAGAGTCCGTTTTGGGCTCCAGAGAGGGGAAATCGTCACCATCGTCATCATCAACCTTCTTCCCTCTCCAATTCCATGAAGCTCTTCATCGTTCGTGAGTAATCTATTCGTAGGCTCGCTGGGCAGTGATGAGTAGGATGAGATCTATCATGTAATCGAGTTAGTTTTGACGGGGATTGATCCCTAGTATCCACTATGTTCTAAGATTGATGTTGCTACTACTTTGCCATGCTTAATGCTTGTCACTAGGGCCCGAGTGCCATGATTTCAGATCTGAAATTATTATGTTGTGACCAATATATGTGTGTTTTAGATCCGATCTTGCAAGTTGTAGTTACCTACTATGTGTTATGACCCGGCAACCCCGGAGTGACAATAACCGGAACCACTCTCGGTGATGACCATAGTTTGAGGAGTTCATGTGTTCACCAAGTGCTGATGCATTGTTCCGGTTCTTTATTAAAAGGAGAACCTTAATATCCCGTAGTATCCTTTTGGACCCCGCTGCCACGGGAGGGATGGACAATAGATGTCATGCAAGTTTTTTTCCCTAAGCACGTATGATTACACACGAAATGCATGCCTACATCACATTGACGAACGGGAGCTAGCCACATATCTCTCTATGTTATAACTGTTGCATGATGAATGTCATCCAAATGAATCACCAACCCATTGCCTACGAGTTTGTCCCACTGCTGCTGTTACTTGTTTTGCTCTGCTGTTGTTACTTGTTTTGCTCGGCTCCTGTTACTACTGTTGCTACTTGCTACTGCTGTTACTATTGTCGCTTGCTACTGCTGCTACTTGCTACTATTGCTACTTGCTACTGCTATCACTACTGCTGTTCCTTGCCACTGATGTTACTCGTTACACTGCTGCTACCTGCTACAATACTGGTTCGCTCGGCGTTGACGGGAAAATACAATTTCCGTCAATGGGCAACTTCTCGTGCCATTGATACGACAGTTAGGAATAGTCTGCCGTCAACAAATTGTTTCTGACACCATTGTTATCATCCTACTTTGCTGCTGATACTTTGCTTGCAGATACTAATCTTTCAGGTGTGGTTGAATCTGACACATTCAGCTGCTAATACTCGAGAGTATTATCTCACCTCCTGACTGTCGTACCAACAAATTTGGGTCAAATACTCTACCCTCGAAAACTGTCGCGAACCCACGCGCTGGTGGGCCATTGCAAGACAATTGCTGATTGTTGAGCAACTGGGAGCAGTTCTGGCTCTGTTGGCGCGAAGGCATCAAGTCAGGGACTCCTCAACAACATTCTTCTAGTGTCGTTGCCGGGGACTGCCAGCAGTAGTCGCCGGCAAGCTCCCAGATTATGCAAAAACGAATCACACAAAGAACGGAATCGAAAAAGAGAAAACCAGTCTTTTTAATTCATATGAATGGATACATTTGGCTCCACCTACATAGCGTCATTATCATAACCTAAAGACTCTGTCATTTGACGAGGATTAACCTGCACGGAGGAATTGGAGTTCATGAAGACAGGACGCGGCAAGGCCCGCGGTATATCCACGCTGGCTGCCCCAGCGTTGTACCGACGGAAGCGCATTCGGCCTCGTCAAGCCGCGAGAAGGGGGCGACGAATCCGGTTAATATCCCCCCTCCTAGGCAAGGGAGGGGCGTAGCTGGGCCGCGTTAGTGCAGGAAGCACTCAGTCCGAGCTGGGGGAATCCAGCCGATTCAATTCCCCCAGGCTTGTGACTAGGCCCGGCACCCTCACCATCGTCGTCCCTCTCATCACTGTCGCTCGAAGCGGAGCTCCCAATGCCGCTCGAGCAACCTTCGCAACAGTCGAGAAGCACATGTCGGGTCCCCTAAAGCAACATGGAGGGCCGCCACACGAGAAAGACCCAGCATAGGATGGAGGTATTGGAGTAGCGCTCCGCCTCCCCTCGCCTCAACCTCCACGGCGACCTCGGCCCCTCGCCCTTCCTCCATGACGGGCGTTCGGGCCGTCTTCCGCCACGGCACCCTAGAAGCTATGGCATGATCAGAACGGCTCGCTGCCTTCACGGCCGACACTGGCGGACCCCGTCCCCTAACCATGGTTAGGGGTAAGTGCCGCGAGCAGACCGAAGAAGATTTTGAAGGCCAAGATCGAGGAGTTGGTGGATCTAGGAGGAGTTGGGTGAGCAAAGCCCCTCGCAAACCCTCCCGATTTATAGGAAGGGGCGCAGAGGCTAGCCTCCCTCACTCTAGAAGCCACCACCCTCTACGACCAATCGATCGAGCTCACACGCGAACAGAGAACCGCCCTTATGCGCCAATGCATGCACGGGCGAGCCCAACCACTACTGCGCCTTTCAAGGCATCATCTGCCACCTGTCCATCCATGACTGCACATGCCACGCGTGTGGCAGAGGCGTTTTAGGAGACGAAGAGGCCACTCGACGCATGACCTCCCACTTCGCGCATCCGACGCGCGGTGTGGGGAAACGCAACCGCCAATAGATCCAGCCGTGAAGGCCCATGCACCTCTTTGGGCCTGGCCCAACAACGTTCCACACGCGGGTGTGGCCCAGACCCCGGGGCTCGTGTCGGTGCACTAAAGACTGGGGTCCCTAGTGCCCCAGACTTGTGCACGGGCACAAAGAGCCCCTGACGGTAGGGTGTGGCTGAGTCCAGACAAGATTCACCCCCAATATTACCAAGGCTCCGGCAAGCCTACCTTGCTGGGAAGATATCCAAGCCCACACCTGTTTAGTGGGTGTGATGAACTCACCAGGCACGAGGCCTCGTCAAACCTCCTTTGCCGGGACGACAACCGAATCCCACGGCAAGCTTCCTTGCCGGGACGAAGACCCAAGGCCCCGGCAACCGCCCTTGCCAAGATGACGTGGCTAGGCACTGGAGGGCGACCGCCGTTGCCACAGTGCCAGCACCCCTCGAGTTCCAGCGCATTCCGCATGCGCCATCAGGGCGTCCAGGTGTCGAAACACCTGGACACATGTCTTCACCAGCACCTAGCTGACAAGGACAAGACGTGCATTTAATGCACCTGACAACGGTAGATGGATAAGCACCGCTCTAGGTTCACTCTAACATTTCGTGAACCTACCATCGAGCACTGTAGGTGGCCCCTTTGCCTATAAAAGGAGGCCCTTAGCTCATTCACAAGTGGTTAGACTTTTTGGAGATTGGCCAAGAAGACGGTTATCATCACTATAAGAAATAATAGAAACGCTTAATACGATGAGACGAGCAGGACGTAGGGTTTTACGCGTAAGCGGCCCGAACCTGGGTAAAAAGGCTTACCGGGTGTTGATCATTAGATCTGCTCTTGACGCTGTCTTTCCCCGCCCTACGATCACAAGGGCATCACGTTGATCCCCATAGGTGTCGACCAAGCATCGCCAACACATAGGAATCCCTAATCTTAGTCTCTTTCCACTCCTTATTCCTTCATCCATCGTGATCTCGCCCAAAACTTGAAAACTTGAATCACACAAAACTTAACAAAACCCTCGTGAGATCCGTTAGTAATAATAAGGGAAATTACAACTTTAAGTACTGTTTCCAACCAATTCATATTTTATTTTTGCATTGTATAAACTGTAAGATAACTTTTCCATGGCTTATACCACCGATACAATCGATAGTTTCATCAAAATGAGAAAAATAATGCATCAAAAACAGAATCTTTCAAAATTACGACAGTCTGTAGTAATCTGTACATTCACCATACTTCTGTAAATCTAAAAATTCTTAAAAATTAGGAACAGATAAAAAATTTGCATAGCAGTACATTGTAAAAAATTCAGAAACTTTTAACATTCCAGTAAAAAAGGTAAATTCAAGCACTACAGCCAAAGTTTTTGTTTTTGCACTGCACACACCAAACAAGCGATCTAATCATCCTAAAGGCAAATCTTGGCACATTATTTTTGTAATACAATGGATTTATACAAGGGGATAATGATTACTTTCACAGGTATTTGAAAAGTTTTAGGTTCCCCTCTTTATTATTTTTGGTTTTTAAACTAAATAAAAGCACACAACAGAATAAAATGACTCTCTAAAACTTCCGGGTTGTCTCCGTGGCATCTCTTTCTTTAAAGCCATTAAGGTAGGCATAAAGTGCTCATGTAATTAATCCACCCGGATCCCAAGGTATATCAAAACCAATTTTAATTAACAATTATTTGTAATTTAGTAGTGAGCACAAAGTAATATACATCACCCAACAACGAAGTCTAACTCTCTTCCTATGCATCGGCATGTCATAAATGAACAATTCATGCACACAAAGTAAAGGCCAATGCATAGTATAAACAATTTCTTGCAATTTTATCTTATTGGAAACATAGAGAGGCGGAGATGTAGTTCCTCACTCGTAATAATTGTAAGTAGGAGCAGCAAGCACATGCATATTATATCTATCAAAATCATCATGTGTAATAGTAAAAGGCAACCCATCTATATAATCCATAATAAGTGCAAACTTCTCCAATATAGTTTAATTGGGAGAATTGAAAAACATAATAGGACTATCATGTGTGGGTGCAGTAGCAACAATTTCATTCTTATCATAAGGAACTATAGCAAGTTCATCTCGATAATCATCATTCATATTGGTATCATGGCCACAAGCATAGCAAGCATCAAGTTCATCTAGAAGGGATATTTGAAACGAATCCAAGGGATCATAGCAATTATCATAGAATTCATCCTTCGGTAAGCACGAAGGGAAATTAAAAATGTATGAGTTGAAGAGTTACTCTCATTAGAAGGTGGGCACGGGGAGCTAATCCGCGCTTCCTCCTTTTGTTCTTCATTCTCCTCCTCATCTTTTTCATCCAATGAGCTCATAGTCTCATCAATTTCTTCTTCCATAGATTCCTGCAAAATAGTAGTCTCCTCTTGGACATTGGAGGATTTCTCAATATATGGCTTAACCTAAGCATTAGAAGCATAGTTTTCATAGCAATATTTAAGTATGGGAAAACTTTCAGATTTGTAAAGCGTAGCATCATACTTTATAATCAAAGAAGCAATTTCACACGCACCCCTAGAAGCAACAAATTCTTCAGTTTTCTCAATATCATAGTAATTATAAACAACCTTGGCATAAGAAGATACGATTACATTATCCTTAAACTCACATTGACAGGGAAGGTGTTTTTTAGGGTCTTCAGAACAACAAGTAAAACCATGAATTTCGCATAAATTCCAAGCATAGCATTGCAAAGTATTAATATGATGTCATAAAAATTTCCCTTTTTGAGATAAGCGGTGTCACACATAATAAGCATGCTCATTTAATGATTTGCCATCAACTAAGCTAGTAGGGGTTTCAGCACGAGCACAAATGGATCGAAGATGACCCAAGTAATATTCTTCGGTGGTACGGATCACTAGTGGTTCCACAACTTTTGGAGCAGCAAGTACATCTAATTTTTTTTGTATTTTGCGTTTCCTACCCATATCTAAAGATAGAAAACAAGCTAGAAAACAAATAAAATCTACTTAGTGATAAATCAAACAAGCAGACACGAGAATATTCACCCCACGCTATTGCTTCCCGGCAATGGCGCCAGAAAAAGGTCTTGATAACCCACAAGTATAGGGGATCATTTGTAGCCTTAACAAATATTCCCTCAAATTCTATCGACCACTGATACAACTCTACGCACGCTTAACGTTCGCTTTACCTAGAACAAGTATGAAACTAGAAGTACTTTGTAGACGTGATAGGATAGATTTGCAAGAAAATAAAGAACACGTAAATAAAACTAGGGGCTGCTAAGATAAAGAGATAACTAAGTTGTTCTTAGTAAAGATCTTTTTGTCACAAGAAGGTTATTTGTCCATAGGAAATCGATAACTAGACCGGTAATCATTATTGCAATTTTATATGAGGGAGAGGCATAAGCTAACATACTTTCTCTACTTGGATCATATGCACTTATGATTGGAACTCTAGCAAGCATCCGCAACTACTATAGATCATTAAGGTAAAATCCAAACATAGCATTATAAGGTATCAAGTCCTCTTTACTTCCATATGCAACAACCCACCTACTCAGGTTTATGCTTCCGCCACTCAAGCAACGCACCATAGGAAAATCATGAACACATTGCAACACCCTACAGCGGGGATCCCTCGCACTTGCGCGACACGGAGAGCACCATAGGAGAGCACCAATAATAAAACATGTAACTCAAACCAATCATGATCATCAATCAACCCATAGGACAAAACGTATCTACTCAAACATCATAGGATAGCCATACATCATTGGGAAATAATACATAGCGTTGAGCACTATGTTTAAGAAGAGATTACAGCGGTGAGAAGAGGTGTTGAACCACTGCCTAGAGGGGGAGATCGTTGGTGATGACGGTGGCGAAGTTGTTGGTGTAGATCGTTGTCACGATGATGGCCCTGGCGGTGTTTCGGTGCCACAGGGAGAGAGGGGGAGAGAGCCTATCTCCTTCTTCTTCTTTCTTGCCCCCCTAGATGGGAGGAGGGTTTCCCCTCTGGTGTTTGGACTCCATGGTGGCGGAGGGGCGAGAGCATCTCCGAGGTTGGATCTCTCTCTGTTTCCTTCTGTTTCTGCGCTTTTCTACGTTCTAGATCCTGGTTTTTCACCGTTTCTTCTATACCCGGAGATCCGTCACTCCGATAGGGCTGAAATTTTAAAACAATTTTTATCAGGATATTAGCTTTCTTTCGGCGAAAGAAGGGCACCAACCTCCTTACGGGGTGGCCACAAGACAGCCTGGCGTGCCCTACCCCACAGGTCGCGCCCCTGAGGCTTGTGGGCCCCTCGGGAACCGGCTTCTCTTAATTCCACTTCCCAAAATTCACATATATTCCAAAAACAATCTGTGTAAGTTTTTATCCCATTTGGACTTCGTTTGATAAGGATTTTCTGCTAAACAAAAAACATTCAACAACCAGGAACTCGCACTGGGCAATAGATCAATATGTTAGTCCCAAAAAATAGTATAAAAACTTGCCAAAAGTATATAAAAGTTGTAGAATATTGGCATGAAACAATAAAAAATATAGATACGAAGGAGACGTATCACAACTCGATGACGATCTCCGCCTTCTTGATCTAGCAAGAGAGACGAAGAGGTAGTTGAATTCTCCGGCAGCACAACGGCGTGACGGCTATGTCGGTGGAGCAACTCCGGCAAGGCTTCGCCATACCGTACTGAACTAGCTACGGGGTGTCACGAAGTGGTGGAGGGAGAGAGGGTTGCACCTTGGCTTGAGGTGCAAAAAGCCAGTCTACCCCCACTATATATAGGAGGAAGGGAAGGTAGCGCCCTAGGGAAAACCCTAGGGACTTGGTCGGCACAACAAGGAGGAGGGGGGGTCCTACTCCAATACAAATTGGAGGAGGAGTCCCCTTCCTCAATTCGGTTTGGCCCCCACCTCTCTTTCCTTCTTCCATTGGCTGAATAGGCCCACCTGGGCTGGCCACCTACCCACCACGGGCTGGTGCAACACCCTTGGGCCTGTTTGGTCCCCTCCCGGGTGGGTGGCCCCTCCCCGTGGAACTCCGGAACCATTCGTCACTCTCGATACTTTATCGGTGTCATTGTTTACTCACAACATAAGCCATGGGTAGGCTAAAGATGGTGGGAACCGAAGTGGCACCGGAGGGCGCTGGGAACGAGGATGGTACAAGCATGGAACGCACGATGTACCCAAGTTTATGGCTCTTCGTAGAGATAAAACTCCTAATCCTGCCGAAGTATATGATGTATCAACGGGACTACAAACTGCTCGTGGAGCTGTATTGCGGAGGAGGAGGAAGGAGCTACCGGCTCGCGTTTGCCTCTCCTATGTGCTGGGTGTGTGTGCTGAGTTGACCGATCCTCTGCATGGAGGGGGCCGGGGGGGTTATAGACGAACCCACAGACCTACAATATGGATAAAATGTACAAGAGTGGTACCCGGCTGGCAGCCTTGCTGGCTGGCCAGGGGAGCCATGGGGCCTTGTCTTGTCACTCATGGGGCCCACTGGCTGCGAGGTCCCGTCTGGCTGTGGGACCCACCGGCTAGCCAATAAGGCTCTCACGTAAGGTTGACGCAGGACACGTGTGGTACGTCCGGCATCGTCCAGCGAGGATCGTCATGGGCAGGCAGTACGGCCATCTCCGTTGTTCCCACGCCGAGTGCAGTAATGGAGTGGGAGTTTGACGGGCCGACACTGTGCAAGGTGCTGGATCGGAGCCGGAGGAGGTCAGCGGCGTGGCCGCCGACGCTTGTACCTACCGTGTGCCCCGATCCAGTACCTTTGTTGACGCGTAGCCACCTTTAACCGTAGGGTCTCGTCATGACGTACGGTTTGATGTGACTGGTGCTCCCTAGCCGGCTAGTCGCTCTACTAGCCGGCCTGGGCATGACCGCCTCGCCCCTAGCTGGATCGCTTGGCCTAGACGGCCAGGGGGAGGTATCTGCCTCGCCTCTAACCGACAGGTGCTTCCTGGCCGGCCAGAGAGTTGGCCGTCTCGCCCCCAGACGGCGGGTACTTCCTAGCCGGCCAAGGGGACTTGGTCTTTTCAGAATGGTTCTTGCTGCTCCTTCTTGGTTGAAGGCAAAGGAGTAGGCTCAATGAGTCTACCCCGAGGTTATCCCCCCGACAGTAGTCCCCAAAGCTGAGGAGGCCTGGCGCTTTGGAGCGGGCGGCCTCGCCGGTTAAGTTGTTTGTTCTTGAACTCCTGCCGCCGCCTGCGGTAAGGAATGCCAGCTCGGAAGCCGGCTGGCTTCCAAGCGACACCTCGGCTTCGTCATAGGTCACGCAAATCTCGCCGCGTGCGGGCCCAGCCTGACATGATGATGGTTTGTTATGTTTGACGGGACGGGGCCTGCGCCCTAGGTACTGCCACCACGCACCCTCGGCCCCCGTGTGGAGGATCCTCTGTGGATTTACTCCACGACGGTTGGGTTTCGGGAGTCGTAAAAGCCTCCTAATAATCAGAGGTAATGGGACCGGTGCGCACTGGATCCCCTCCCCACGATCCTTCGTGGGGTTTAAATGGGGTGCGGGGGTACCGAGGAGGCTATTCGCCCCCTTCTCGCTCCACACTTGCGATTCCTCCCTCCCTGAGCCCAGAGAGAGAGACTCGTCTTCTTCTTCGTCTTCGCCTTCACGCAGACCGCCGCCGTCCCTTCGAGTTCTCGCCGCTCGCCGCCATGTCGACAGCTCTTACAAGAAGGGGCAGCAAAATGGTGCCTGGCTCGGCAGCGACATCTGCGTCGAGCACATCGACGCGCTCCGCCATCGCCGAATGCTGCCTCCAGCCTCCCTTGTGACCGTGCGGATCCCCGGAGCCGAGAACGCTCTGAAGCCGCAGGAGGGAGAGGTAGTCGTGTTCGATGAACACTTGTACCAAGGCTTCGGGCTCCCGGCGAGCACCTTCTTCAACAACTTCCTCACCTTCTCCGGCTTACAGCCGCACCATCGGGCGCCGAACGCCATCCTTCAGCTCGCCTCGTTCGTCGTCTTGTGCGAGGGGTTCCTGGGAATTGAGCGCCGCCTCGACCTCTGGCAGAGCTTGTTCTTTATCAAGCATAAGTCCAAGAAGATGGACAAGGCCGAGGTGGAGAAGCTCGATGGCCCTCCTCCGATGACCCCGTGCGGCGCGGCTTTGGTGCATCACCGGATGAAGTGCGGCTTCCCTCAGCTGCCGCTCCAAGACTCCATCAAGCAGTGGCAGAGGGGCTTCTTCTACATGAAGAGTGCCAGCCCCACCCGCGACACCATCAACATGCCCCCCCTTCGCCATCGAGCCTCCGATGGCGAAGAAGAACTGGCAGGCCAAGTACCCTTTGTCGGTTCTTAAGGAAGCGCAGATTGGCGTCTACCTCGACAGCCTGAAGGCTCGCGGGCTCGTAGGCTGCGACCTGCTTACCACCATGATGGCACGCAAGATCCTGCCGTTGCAGAGGCGGTCTCATCTGATATGTCAGATGAGCGGCCGGTACGATACTTGCCGGCTCACCACCAAGAATTTCGACCCTAGAGCGGTGGCGAAGAACATGAACCAGATCTCCTCCGCCAACATGGATGAAGGAGGAGACTGGGAATGGGGGTTGGTCCCTTACGGTAGGAACCATCCTCCCCCAATGGTAAGTGTCCTCATGGATCTAGTATTTGCTTTGTGTTTTGAAACTACTGTTTCTTCTTGTTAAGCCGACTACCAAATGTTGTTGCATCAGCTGTTTGGGAAGCTGCAAGAGCTCACCCCGCCGGCTCCAGACGAGGAGGCGTCAGACCCCTCGGATATTCAAGACGAGGGGATGATCGATCCATGAGACGCCATCTCGGAGGAGGCGCTGGAGTCTGAAGGCTCCGAGCCGTCTGGTGAGCACACACGGCCTCCCCTTGTTGACTAGACGGATGATGATGAGACGCCACCATCTTCATATGATGCAGCCTTCGGGGAGGATGCCGAAGGGGTGGAGGAAGTCACCAGCCCTCCAATGACTAGAGGCCGCCGCCATGCTGGTGAGACGGCCGCGTCTGGTGAGGTGGCCAAGAACCAGGGCAAGGGTTCCACCACCTCCAAGCCGACCTCCGAACGCGCCGCGCCTGGACCTCCAGCCGGAGGGCGAGCAGGCAGCGCGAGGAAGCGTTGAGCCGACACCATCAGGAAGCAGGGGCTCGTCGTGGCGGGGTAAGAATCATTCGTTGTTCTCATTTAGTTTTGTCGAGTGAGGATGGGTTCCTCAAATCATGCCTTGTAGGGAGGCAAAAGACGTGGAGGAAGAAACTACCTCCACCGCCGAACGGGCCGGCTAGGCAGTAGCTGAAGCTGCCGAGAAGGCTCTTCACGATCAATCCGCCCTTCACTGGGAAGTGGCAGCAAAGACGATGGCCGTGGGCCAATCTCAGCCCAGCCGGGCTAAGAAGCCCAGGGAGAAGCGTACGAAGGCTAGACATTACCCCTCCAGGCGTGCTCGCGTGGAGGAGCCAGCTAGCGAGGCGGCCGCGAGGCGCACCTAGAGGGCCGAGGCGGCCAAGCCATCCGAGCCGAATGCCTCCGTGCCTGTGGACCTCGAGGTGATCCCCGACACGCCAGAAGCTGAGGCGGCCGATGCGCCAAAGCAAAACCTGGAGGCGTCGGAGATGGCCATGGACGCGCCGGCTGCGGCCGATCCTCCCCTGCTGCCGAGTCAACGTTGGCTGGGCGTCGGTGGAGCCGGTCGCCAGCCAGCCACCTGAAGTCGGCGCCATCATTGTGACCCACCGTGGCCCAGCTACTCCAGGAGCCGGCTTCAGCCTTGGGAGCCGACCCATGAAGACTTGGCGCGTGGATAACGCCAAGCGCCTGACGTTGACACCAGGCGCCGAGCTCAGCAGTGTCCCGGAGCTATTGGCAATGTTTGCCAGCAGCCGGGACAAGGTGAAGCAAGCGGCCGGGGTGGCCCACAGCAATTTGGAGCGCCTAGAGGAACACACCAGGGTGGGAGCTTCATCCTTTGTGTATTCCTCGTCTTGGTTTTGATTTTCTCTTCTCTAGAATCACTGGGGGTGCGCCAGCGCACCCACTGGGTGTAGCCCCCGGGAATCGGGCCGGCCAAGCATTGGTCGGGCCAAATCTCTTCGTGCCTTGTCTTTGCTTTTTTAGTGGGGGCGCAGTAGTGCACCCACTGGGTTTAGCCCCAGATAGTCGGGTCGGCAATGAATTAGCCGAGCCGAATCATATTTCCTTTGTTTTATTTTGCTTTTGCCCGTAGGATCTTCATGACGCCCAAGTGCAGGCGTACAACGCGTTGCGTGCTCAGACCCACGCGTCTGATGGCCAGGTTGCCGATCTTCAAGGCCGGCTGTGCGTGGTCGTCTCGGAGCGAGACGTCTTGCGCGAGGCGGGCAAGCGGCTCCAGCAGCAGCTGACTCTTCTCCAGACGGAGAAGAAGGATCGCGAGGCGGCCCTTCAGGCCGAACTGGACCAGTTGCGCGCCAATCTCGAGGAGATGAAGCTCAAGGACACTGCCCTGAAGGAGAAGGAGGAGGCCCTGATCCAGAAGCAGGCACAGCTGGCCAAGGCGATGGAGACAGCCGTGACCCTCCAGGAAAAGCTCTCTCGTGCAGCCCACGCAAGCATGGTAGGGGGCGCGAGGCCCTGGAGGATGCCCACAAGACCGATACCCATTTCGACCGTAAGCCCTTCTTTCATTTTGTCTTGAATTTCTATTCTTTGTTGCTCCCTCCTCTTATTCTTCTTCACACCCCTCCCCCTCCCCAGGACTCTTCCCTGAGACATGGGAAACGGCTGAAATGGCTGTTGAGGTCAGCCATGAGGAGCGTCGCGCCGCTGGTCAGGAGGTGGATGCCACTGCCGGCTTGAGTGTGGAGGAGCTTGGCGTGGGCCTTAGAGCCCACCTGTGTGTCTTGGCCGAATCCCACGAGCGGCTCTAGAGCGCTGGTACATCGATAATAAAGGCTTTGTGGCCCGAAGCCGTTGAGCCGGCGTTGGTGACCCGACTCTCCCGCTGGCTTGCAGCTGGTGGCGATCGCCTTGATGCCTGGCGTGCCTCAGCCGCGTGTGCTGGTGCCTACATGGTGTTGTGCTTGGCCAAGTCCTGGTATCGGAACCTAAACTTGGGCAAGCTCGTTGCCCAGTGCGACGACTCGGAGGAGGAGCTATAGGCCGTGGAGGACGACTCGTGGATGAGGGCCAGCGACATTGCCTCATATGCCGCCTGGGACGAGCTCAACTTGGAGCGGGATGAAGACAACAACGTGGTCCCTAAGGACTTGCACCGTCTTCAGCCGTATGTTGCCGATGGCAGCTCCGACGAGGTGGCCCTTGAGAAGGAAGACGCCGACTCCAGCAGCGAAGTTTAGGCCGACTCCGTCATGGACGGAGCCGAAAGCCCTTGCGGAGGAGACGAGGCTGCCGCCCCTTAGCTGGCCCTGTTTTTTGTTTTTCGTTGTCTGCAATATATTGTCAGTCCAACAGTTCCTTCCACTAGGGGTGTAATGAACTTCGGCCGTGGGCCAAATGCTTTTGAATGTATGAATTTTTCATTAAATTTGTAGCGCCATCCGTGTCACCTTGTATTTTCATATTTTTATTCCTACTTGACTTCTTTTTCTCCAACCCTTTTACTCCCTCTAGCATCCACCCCGCCAGCCCGACAGCCGGGAGCCGGTCTGTGACTGGGTCGAGGCTTCTGCCTTTGAGAATATTGGACTTAGATTTTTCGAAGCCATCAAGACTTAAAGACTCAAACAGAAGCCAGCAGAGGCCAGATAGAATAAGATCGCAAAAAAGGATGAAACCAACCCGAGTCGGCAACCCTTTTTGTAGTTGAACTTTTGACCAGCCAACCTTACCTTGCGCCGCCTCGCTAGTCGGACAGCCGGTAGCTGGTCTATAGCTGTTACGAGACGGCCAGGGTTTGACCCGACATACATTATATGTTCTTCTACCACTAAGGTAATCGTTCAGGCCTGCTAGCAAGCCCTCGAGCCCGTTAGAGCCGGACCGGGGGACTCACAAAATGAGTGAAGACTCTAGTTATGCATCCAAAAGAGGCATGCCTCAAGCCTTGGCTTGAAACACCCATTGCATTCATCGGAAATCCCGAAGAGGGAGAAAGATACATATGTGCATGCTCTTTCCATTTTTCTTACTTGCCTTCTAGCAATAGAACGGGCGAAGCAACGCCGCGTTCCATGGACGCTCCGTCTCCTGGCTGGAGTCGTCTCTCTTGCGCTTCCTTGGCTTCTGGGCATCGATCCGGTCGTATGCGCTGTTGTGCAATGCCCTGCTGACGATGAAGGGTCCCTCCCATGGGGATGAGAGCTTGTGCTGGCCGGCTGTTCGCTGGATTCTTCTGAGCACCAAGTCCTCCTCTCTGAAAGAGAGAGGCTTGATCTTCTTGTTGCGGTAGTATCTCAGCTTCTGTTGATAAATGGCGGTCCGGCTCAAGGCTAGATCCCGTGCCTCCTCGAGTAGATCGGCGTCGTCTTCTCTTGCCTCCTTTGCTTCTGTTTCTGTGTATAGGGTGACCCGAGGCGAGTCGAACTAGACATCCGTAGGGATGATAGCCTCGGACCCATATACGAGAAAGAATGGGGTGAAGCCGGTTGACCGGTTGGGCGTGGTGCGGAGGCTCCACAACACTGCCGACAGCTCTTCAATCCAGTAGCTAGCTGACCTGACGAGTGGTGCTACCAGTCTTGGCTTGATGCCGGCTAGGATCAGGCCGTTAGCCCTCTCTATCTGTCCGTTGGACTGGGGGTGTGCCACCGACGCCAAGTCAAGCTGGATGCCTTCCTTAGAGCAGTAGAGTGCCAAAGCACCCTTGGCGAAGTTGGTGCTGTTGTCGGTGATGATGCTGTGGGGGACGCTGTATCAGACAGCGATGTCCTTGATGAACCTGACGGCCATGGGCCCGTCAAGCTTCTTGATGGGCCTAGCCTCGATCCACTTGGTAAATTTATCGATGGCTACCAAGAGATGAGTCATGCTGCCTCGAGCGGTCTTGAATGGTCCCACCATGTCCAACCCCCAGACGGCGAATGGCCGTGACAAGGGGATGGTTTTGAGAGCCGAAGGTGGCATGTGGCTCTGCGCGCCAAAGCGTTGGCAGCCCTCGCATTTGTTGACCATGTCCACGGCCTCCTCGAGGGCCGTGGGCCAATAGAATCCATGGCGAAACGCCTTGGCCACCAGGGTTCTACAGGCAGCATGATACCCGCACTCCCCCTGGTGAATGTCTCTGAGGATCTCCTACCCCTTTTCTGATTCGACGTAGCGCAGGAACACGCCAGTCACGCTACGCCGAACCAGCTCGCGATTGATGATGGTGTAGGCTGCTGATCTGCGCTGAATCTGCCTAGCCTCCGCCTCATCTTGAGTAAGCTCACCGCGAAGAAGGAAGGCCAAGATGGGTTGAGCCGACGATGGAGCCGACACAAGGGCTGGCTCCGTCTCGCCCTGAGTGTCAGGGGCTTCTATAGCCCCCACGCTTGATGAAGCAGTCGCAGGCTCGAGACTCTCTGTCTCCGATACAGTCGTGGCAGCCGGCTTGCCGTCTACCTCCATGACGTCCACCCACTGAGTGTCGAGACAACAGGATTCGAGGCTTGGCGGAGCCAGATTTGTTGTTGTAGCCGGTGAAGTAGTCGTAGTCGGCGAAGTAGTTGTACCCGGTGCAGCAATTATAGTCGGCAGAGCCAGTGTAGCCGGCAGATGAGTTGTAGCCGGCCCAGCTAGCGTAGCTGACGGTGCTTGTACCGAGGGATCAGCCGGCACAAAAATTGACGCCGACTCTAGAGACGGCTGGATGGACGGCTTGTACAGTTGTTTGAGGGAGACGTCGGCAAGAATTCCTTGTCTTGTAGAGCCAATCTTGTAAAATATATCAGCCGCCTCGGTGTCTACACTGGGAACGTGGTGAAACTCGCAACCCTCGAAGGGGCCGCAAAGCTATTGGATGAGGAAGTGATAGCTCGCCATGTTGACATCCCTGGCGTCCCATTCGCCACAGACTTGCTACACCACAAGATCCAAGTCGCCGAAGCAAAGGAGCCGCCGGATGCCAATCTCCGTGGCAAGCCGGAGGCCATGAGCGAGCCCTTCGTACTCGACGATGTGGTTGGTGGCGGCAAAGTGAATCTGGAGAGCATACTTGAGCTGGTCTCCTTTCGAAGACGTCAATACAATGCCGGCTCCCAGACCAGTTCGCATCTTCGAGCCGTCGAAGTGCATCCGCCAAGGAGTGGACTCTGGAGGCGGCGGATGAGACAAGGAAGTCGGCCACCACGTGAGACTTGATGGCAGTTGATACGTCCATTTTGCATCATGCTTTCATGTTGATATTTATTGCTTTTTGGGCTGTTATATTACTTGTGGTACCATATTTATGCCGTTTCTCTCTTATTTTGCAAGGTTTATTTGAAGAGGGAGAATTCAGGCAGCTGGAATTCTAGACTGGAAAAGGAGCAAATCCTAGTCCACTATTCTGCACATCTCAAAATGCCCTGAAAATTTACGTGGATTTTTTCTAGAATATATTAAAAATACTGGCCGAAAGAATTATCGGAGGGGGGCCACCAGGGCCCCACAAGCTTGCCCACCGCCACCACCCCCCTGGTGGCATAGGGCAGGCTTGTGGGCTGCCTGAAGGCCCACTAGCCCCCCTCTTTTGTTATATGAAGCGTCCTGGTCTGGAAAAAATAACAAGGTAGCTTTTTCGTGGTTTCGCCGCCGCCACGAGGCGGAACTTGAGCAGATCCAATCTAGAGCTCCGGTAGGACGATCCTGCCGGGGAAACTTCCCTCCCGGAGGGGGAATCATCGCCATCGTCATCACCAACACTCCTCTCGTCAGAGGCGAGGCATCTTCATCAACATCTTCATCAGCACCATCTCCTCTCCAATCCCTAGTTCATCTCTTGTAACCAATCTTCGTCTTGCGACTCCGATTGGTACTTGTAAGGTTGCTAGTAGTGTTGATTACTCTTTGTAGTTGATGCTAGTTGGATTATTTGGTGGAAGAGTTTATGTTCAGATCCTTGATGCTATTCATTACACCTCTGGTCATGATTATGATTATGTCTTGTGAGTAGTTACTTTTGTTCCTGAGGACATGGGATAAATCATGCTGATAATAGTCATGTGAATTTGATATTCGTTTGGTATTTTGATATGTTGTATGTTGTTTTTCCTCTAGTGGTGTTATGTGAACGTCGACTACGTAACACTTCACCATATTTGGGCCTAGAGGGAGACATTGGGAAGTAGTAAGTAGATGATGGGTTGCTGGAGTGACAGAAGCTTAAACCCCAGTCTATGTGTTGCTTCGTGAGGGGCTGATTTGGATCCACTAGTTTAATGCTATGGTTAGACTTTGTCTTAATTTTTATTTTGTAGTTGCGGATGCTTGCGAGAGAGGTTAATAATAAGTGGGATTCTTGTCCAAATAAGGGCAGTACCCAAGCACCGGTCCACCCACATATCAAACTATCAAAGTAACGAACGTGAATCATATGAACATGATGAAACTAGCATGACAGAAATTCCCGTGTGTCCTCGGGAGAGTTATTCCTCCTATAAGACTTTGTTCAGGCTTGTCCCTTGCTACAAAAGGGATTGGGCCACTTGCTGCTCCGTTGCTACTACTTGTTACTTGTTACTCTTTGCTTGCTATGTTTCACCTCGCTACATAATCACTTGTTACCGCTACTTTCACTGCTTGCAGTTATTACCTTGCTGAAATCCGTCTATCAGAGCCTTCTGCTCCTCGTTGGGTTCGACACTCTTACTTATCGAAAGGACTATGATTGATCCCCTATACTTGTGGGTCATCGAGACTCCTTTCTGTTGCCATTGTCGGGGAGTGAAGCGCCTTTGGTAAGTGGAAATTGGTAAGGAAACATTTTTATACTGTGCTGAAATTTATTGTCACTTGACACTATGGAAACTCTTCCTTTGAGGAGTTTGTTCGGGGTATCTTCACCACGAACAGAAGCACGAGGAGTTTCTCCTCAACCTGAGGTACCTACTGAAAATATCTTTTATGATATTCCTTTGGGTATGCTTGAGAAACTGCTGGCTAATCCTTTTACAGGAGATGGATCTTCACATCCAGACTTTCATCTAATCTATGTAGATGAAGTTTGTGGTTTATTTAAGCTTGCAGGTTTGCCCAAGGATGAGGTAAAGAAGAAAGTCTTTCCTTTATCTTTGAAGGATAAGTCGTTGACATGGTACAGGCTATGTGATGATACTGGATCATGGGGCTACAATCGGTTGAAATTGGAATTTCATCAAAAGTTCTATCCTATGCATTTAGTACATCGTGATCGGAAATTTATTTATAACTTTTGGCCTCGTGACAGGGAAAGCATAGCTCAAGCTTGGAGGAGGCTTAAATCAATGCTATATTCATGCCCCAATCATGAGCTCTTGAGAGAAATCATCACTCAAAACTTTTATGCTCGGCTTTCTCATGAAGATCGTACCATGCTTGACACTTCTTGTGCCGGTTCTTTTATGAAGAAGGATATTGATCACAAGTGGAATTTATTGGAGAGAATCAAATGCAACTCTGAAGATTGGGAGATGGAGGAAGGTAAGGAGTCAGGTATGAATTTCCATTTTGATTGCGTTAAATGTTTTGTTGAGACAAACACTTCTAGAGATTTTAGCGCTAAGTATGGACTTGACTCTGATATAGTAGCTTCTCTATGTGAATCTTTTGCTGCTCATGTTGATCTTCCCAAAGAGAAGTGGTTTAAATATCATCCTCCTCTAGAAAGCAACATAGCCAAAACCAATCTAGTTGAGGAGAAAATCATAGCTTTTAGTGATCCTGTTGTTCCTTGTGCTTACACTGAGAAACCACCATACCCTCCTAGGATAAAGGATTATTCTAAAGCTCCAACTGTGATACGTAGGGGTTACATTAGACCACTTGCACCCCCTGAGGAGATTAGAGTTGAACCTAGTGTTGCAATTATCAAAGATCTCTTAGCCGAAGACATAGATGGGCCTATTATCAAATTCTGTGAGGACTCCGCTAGAATTGCTAGACCTCACGCGAAAGACAAACACGGACCTGTAGTTGGCCTGCCCGTTGTTTCTGTTAAGATAGGAGATCACTGTTACCATGGTTTATGTGATATGGGAGCTAGTGTTAGTGCAATACCCCATTCTCTATATGATGAAATCAAAGATGAGATTGCACCTGCTGAGTTAGAACCCATTGATGTCACTATTACGCTAGCTAATAGAGACACTATCTGCCCTCTAGGAATTGTGAGAGACGTAGAAGTCCTGTGTGGTAAGACGAAGTATCCTACTGACTTCCTCGTCCTTGGTACTGCACAAGATAGCTTTTGTCTCATCATATTCGGTAGACCCTTTCTCAACACTGTCAATGCTCACATTGATTGCACTAAGCAGAATGTCATAGTTAGTTTCGAGGGTGTGTCTCATGAATTTAACTTCTCCAAGTTTGGAAGACAACCCCATGAAAGAGAGTCGTCTGGTAGGGATGGAATCATTGCTCTTGCCTCTATTTTCGTATCTCCTACGGATCCTTAGAGCAATATCTGCTTGAGCATGAAAATTATATGCATATGGAGGAGAGAGATGAGATAGATAAAATTGTCTTAGAACAATATCCTATTCTCAAGAATAATCTACCTGTTGAACTGCTTGGGGATCCTCCCCCACCAAAGGGTGATCCTGTGTCGAGCTTAAACAGTTGCCTGATACTCTTAAGTATGCCTATCTTGATGAGAAGGAGATATATCCTGTCATTATTAGTGCTCTCCTCTGAGAGCGCGAAGTGAAGAAGTTACTAAAAACTCTGAGGAAGCACCGCGCTGCTATTGGATATACTCTTGATGATCTTAATGGTATTAGTCATACTCTATGTCAGCACAAGATTAAAACCGATCCTGACTTTAAACCAGTTGCTGATCATCAAAGAAGTCGTTAGAAAAGAAATATTAAAGCTTCTTGAAGCAGGAATCATTTATCCTGTGGCTCATAGTGATTGGGTAAGCCCGGTACATTGCATACCTAAGAAGGGAGGTATCACCGTCGTTCCTAATGATAAGGATGAACTAATCCCACAAAGGATTATTACTAGCTATAGAATGGTGATAGACTTCCGGAAACTGAACAAGGCAACTAGGAAAGATCATTATCCTTTGCGGTTCATCGACCAAATGCTAGAAAGGTTATCAAAACACACACACTTATGCTTTCTAGAGGGTTATTCAGGTTTCTCGCAAATACCTGATGCACAATCTGATCAAGAGAAAACCACTTTCACCTGCCCTTTCGGTACCTTTGCCTATAGACGTATGCCTTTTGGCTTATGTAATGCACCTGCCACCTTCCAAAGATGTATGATGGCTATATTCTCTGACTTTTGTGAAAAGATTGTCGAGGTTTTCATGGATGACTTCTCCGTTTACGGGTCTTCCTTTGATGATTGCCTCAGCAACCTTGATCGAGTCTTACAGAGATGCGAAGAAACCAACCTCGTCTTGAATTGGGAGAAGTGCCACTTTATGGTTAATGAAGGTATTGTCTTAGGACACAAAATCTCTGAAAGCGGCATTGAAGTTGATAAGGCTAAGGTTGATGCAATTGAGAAAATTCCTTGCCCCACAGATATCAGAGGTATACAAAGTTTCTTAGGTCATGCTGGTTTCTATAGAAGGTTCATTAAAGACTTCCCTAAGATTTCTAGGCCTCTTACCAACCTCTTGCAGAAGGATGTTCCTTTTATTTTTGATGAGGATTGTGAGGAAGCCTTTTAAATACTTAAGAAGGCTTTGATAACCGCACCTATTGTTCAACCACCTGACTGGAACTTGCCCTTTGAAATCATGTGCGACGCTAGTGATTATGCTGTTGGTGCTGTTCTAGGACAAAGAGTTGACAAGAAGTTGAATGTCATTCACTATGCTAGTAAAACTCTAGACAATGCCCAAAGAAACTATGCCACTACGGAGAAGGAATTTTTAGCAGTCGTGTTTGCATGTGAAAAGTTCAGATCTTACATAGTTGACTCCAAAGTCACTATTCACTCTGATCATGCTGCTATTAAGTACCTCATGGAGAAGAAGGACGCTAAGCCTAGGCTGATCTGATGGGTTCTCCTGCTACAGGAATTTGATTTGCACGTCGTTGACCGAAAGGGTGCTGATAACCCTATAGCAGATAACTTTTCTAGGCTAGAGAATGTCCTTGATGACCCACTACCTATTGATGATAGCTTTCCTGATGAGCAATTAAATGTCATCCGCACTTCACTTAGTGCATCGTGGTATGCCGATTATGCAAACTATATCGTAGCCAAATACATACCACCCAGTTTCACCTATCAACAAAAGAAGAAATTCGTCTTTGATTTGAGACACTAATTTTGGGATGATCCTCACCTTTATTAGGAAGGAGTAGATGGTGTTATTAGACGTTGTGTGTCTGAACATGAACAGGGACAGATCCTGCAGAAGTGTCATTTCGAAGCCTACGGAGGACACCATGTTGGAGATAGAACTGCCCATAAGGTATTGCAATTAGGTTTCTATTGGCCCACTCTCTTCAAGGATGCCCGTAAGTTTGTCTTTTCTTGTGACGAATGTCAAAGGATAGGGAACATCAGTAAGCGTCAAGAGATGCCTATGAACTATTCACTTGTCATTGAACCATTTGATGTCTGGGGCTTTGATTATATGGGACCCTTCCCGAGTTCCAATGGGTACACTCACATCTTAGTTGCTGTGGATTACGTTACTAAGTGGGTAGAAGCTATCCCCACTAAAAATGCTGATCACCACACCTCTATTAAGATGCTTAAAGAAGTCATATTCCCATGATTTGGAGTCCCCAGATACCTGATGACTGATCGCGGTTCACACTTCATTCATGGTGTTTTCCGCAAGATGCTAGCTAAGTATGATGTCACCATAGAGTTGCATCTCCTTATCATCCTCAGTCTAGTGGTCAAGTGGAGTTGAGTAATAGGGAGATCAAGTTGATCCTACAAAAGCCCGTCAATAGATCTCGAAATAACTGGTCTAGCAAACTTGACGATGCACTATGGGCTTATAGGACTGCTTATAAGAACCCCATGGGCATGTCACCGTATAAAATGGTTTACGGTAATGCCTCCATTTACCTCTTGAGCTGGAACACAAAGCTTATTGGGCAATCAAAGAGCTCAACTTTGATTTCAAACTTGCCGGTGAGAAGCGGTTGTTTGATATCAGCTCGTTAGATGAATGGAGAGCCCAGGCATACGAGAATGCCAGGTTGTTCAAGGAAAAGGTTAAGAGATGGCACGACAAACGAATACAGAAGCGAGAGTTCAATTTAGGTGATTATGTCTTGCTATACAATTCTCGTTTGAGATTCTTTGCAGGCAAGCTTCTCTCTAAATGGGAAGGTCCCTATGTTGTCGAGAAAGTATATCGTTCCGGTGCCATCAAAATCAATAACATGAAAGGAAATTTCCTAGAGTGGTAAATGGGCAAAGAATCAAGCATTACATCTCTGGTACTCCCATAAATGTGAAGACCAATATGATCAATGTCATAACTCCAGAGGAGTACATAAGGGATGTTTATCAGCCTGTTTTAGACCTTGAAAACGAAGATGTATCTGTTTCGGCAAGAAATTGGACTCCGATAGTTTTCCAATAGGAAATTTCCTCAGTTTTGGAATTTTTGGGAAATTAGAAAAATAAAAAGCAGTCCGTAGAGCAAACGAGGCAGCCAGAACGGCCCACTCCGCCACCACCCCCCTGGTGGCAGTGGGCAAGCTTGTGGGCACCTCGTGTGCCTCCCGGACTCTGTTTTCTTGCGGAGGACTCCTTCTAGCCTAGAAAAATCAATATATAGTCGCCCAAAGGTTTTGATCTCCGTATCGCGCAGTTTTCCTCTGTTTTCGTTTCGAGCTTGTTGTCTGCCGCAGATTTAGAGCAAAGATGTCTCGGGAATCTGTTGGGGAGAATGATCTTCACCAAGTTCATGAGGAAGTAGATGCTGATCTGAAAAGAGTTGAAGTCAAGGAAGCCAGGGACCAAGCTAAGGAGAAAACCCAAGCTAGGGAGGAAGTTCAACCTATGTTCAACATTGAGGACGTTGAAGGAGTAGATTTTCTCCAACCCTTCCTCCACGTGATGTCTCAATCCTTGATTGAACTCTTGAGGTTTTGTGAAACAACTCGTGCTCGCAATATTTCTCTTTCTCGTGAAGTTGTTTTGCTGGAAAACCATGTCACAGATCTCAAAGGTATAAATCAAAGATTGATAGCTCTCTTGGAATCAAAGGCGACAACAACACCACCATCACCACCAAGGGACGACAACTAAGCATTGGTATGGGAAATCCCTTTGGCTTATGCCAAGCTTGGGGGAGTTGCCATGGTATCGTATCACCTTTATGTCTTTTGCTTTTACCTTTGTTTTAGTTCTTTCCTTTTCAGTTTTTATTTCTTCTTTTAGAGCAATAAGTCTTTAGTTTTTAGTTTGAGTCTTTTTCTTTTGTCTCTCCCCCGATGTATTCGAACTTACGATCTATATAATAAATAGTGTCTTAGTCAAGGGTTTGCTTTGTGCCATGATCAAAAATTATGAAAAGAACGATAGCATGAAAGATCATGAGATGATCTTATGGAAAGTGATAACTTCACTTATGACACGTATGATGATTGAAACTTGTTGAGAATAAATCAACATAGGCCTCAGTCATTGTTGCAATTAATAAGAAGTAATAAGGAAAGAGAGGTTCACATATAAATATATCATCTTAGACACTTTTTTACAATTGTGAGCACTCACCAAACTATTACATGCCTAGGAGTAGATGTTGGACAAGGAAGAAAACATAATGAATTGTGTTTGCTTGGTTCCAAACAATGTTATATGATTATAGATCCCTTAGCATGTGACGATTGCTTCCACCTCATATTAGCCAAAACTCCCGCACCAAGTAGAGATACTACTTGTGCATCCATAAACCTCCAACCAGTTTTTCCATGAGAGTCCACCATACCTACCTATGGATTGAATAAGATCCTTCAAGTAAGTTGTCATCGGTGCAAGCAATAAAAATTGCTCTCTAATATGTATGATCTATTAGTGTGTGGAAAATAAGCTTTGTATGAACCTCTGATGAGGAAGACATAAAAGCCACAGACTTCATAATAAAGTTCTTTATCACAGGAGGCAATAAAAAGTGATGTTCCTCCGCACTAAGAGGACACACATTCAAACCTCAAAAGCGCATGACAACCTCTGCTTCCCTCTGCGAAGGGCCTATCTTGTACCTTTACTTTTTACCCTTGTAAGAGTCATGGTGATCTTCACCAATTCCCTTTTTGCCTTCGTCTTGGCTACCGTCACATGTTTGGGAAAGATCTATATTCATATATCAACTTGGAGTTGAGTACTTATGCTTTGTTGTTGTTGACTTTACCCTTGAGGTAAACCGTTGGGAGGCAAAACTATAAGCCCCTATCTTCCTCTGTGTCCAGCTGAAACTTTGACACCATGAGTACCACGTGAGTTATAACAATTGTGGAAAACAAAAGAGACGATTGAGTATGTGGGTTTGTCTTACAAGCTCTTATTTGACTTTTTCTGATGTTGTGATAAATTGCAATTGCTTCAATGACTATGGACGATTGTGGTTACTTCTCGGTAAGGTTTTTGCTTCATGCTTTGCTTTGTCAAGGAATTGTTACTTTCCCATAAGAATCTTTACTATGTATTGTTGTTCTATGTGTGATCATGATGCCCTCATGTCTGTATTATGTTTTATCGACACCTTCGTACCTCAACATGTGGACATGTTTATGGAACTTCGTTTTCGCTTGAGGACAAGCGAGGTCTAAGCTTGGGGGAGTTGATACGTCCATTTTGCATCATGCTTTCATGTTGATATTTATTGCTTTTTGGGCTGTTATATTACTTGTGGTACCATATTTATGCCTTTTCTCTCTTATTTTGCAAGGTTTATTTGAGGAGGGAGAATTCAGGCAACTGGAATTCTGGACAGGAAAAGGAGCAAATCCTAGTCCACCATTCTGCACACATCTCTGAATGCCCTGAAAATTTACGTGGATTTTTTCTAGAATATATTAAAAATAATGGGCGAAAGAATTACCGGAGGGGGGCCACCAGGGCCCCACAAGCTTGCCCGCCGCCACCACCCCCCTGGTGGCGCAGGGCAGGCTTATGGGCTGCCTGAAGGCCCACTAGCCCCCCTCTTTTGCTATATGAAGTGTCCTGGTCTGGAAAAAATAAAAAGGGAGCTTTTTCGTGGTTTCACCGCCGCCACGAGGCGGAACTTGAGCAGATCCAATCTAGAGCTCTGGCAGGACGATCCTGCCGGGGAAACTTCCCTCCCGGAGGGGGAAATCGTCGCCATCGTCATCACCAACACTCCTCTCGTCAGAGGGGAGGCATCTTCATCAACATCTTCATCAGCACCATCTCCTCTCCAATCCCTAGTTCATCTCTTGTAACCAATCTTTGTCTCGCGACTCCGATTGGTACTTGTAAGGTTGCTAGTAGTGTTGATTACTCTTTGTAGTTGATGCTAGTTGGATTATTTGGTGGAAGAGTTTATGTTCAGATCCTTGATGCTATTCATTACACCTCTGGTCATGATTATGATTATGTCTTGTGAGTAGTTACTTTTTTTCCTGAGGACATGGGATAAGTCATGCTGATAATAGTCATGTGAATTTGATATTCGTTCGGTATTTTGATATGTTGTATGTTGTTTTCCTCAAGTGGTGTTATGTGAACTCGACTACATAACACTTCACCATATTTGGGCCTAGAGGAGGGCATTGGGAAGTATTAAGTAGATGATGGGTTGCTGGAGTGACAGAAGCTTAAACCCTAGTCTATGCGTGCCTTCGTGAGGGGCTGATTTGGATCCACTAGTTTAATGCTATGGTTAGACTTTGTCTTAATTCTTCTTTTGTAGTTGCGGATGCTTGCGAGAGAGGTTAATCATAAGTGGGATGCTTGTCCAAGTAAGGGCAGTACCCAAGCGCCGGTCCACCCACATATCAAACTATCAAAGTAACGAACGCGAATCATATGAACATGATGAAACTAGCATGACAGAAATTCCAGTGTGTCCTCGGGAGCGTTTTTCCTCCTATAAGACTTTGTTCAAGCTTGTCCCTTGCTACAAAAGGGATTGGGCCACTTGCTGCACCGTTGCTACTACTTGTTACTTGTTACTCTTAGCTTGCTACGTTTCACCTCGCTACACAATCACTTGTTACCGCTACTTTCAGTGCCTGCAGTTATTACCTTGCTGAAATTCGTTTATCACAGCCTTGTGCTCCTCGTTGGGTTCAACACTCTTACTTATCGAAAGGACTACGATTGATCCCCTATACTTGTGCGTCATCAGCAGTGTGTGGCTCGTTGCGGATGTCGTGGTCGGCCATGGAGATAGACCACTTGGCAATCCGGCCAGTCGCATCATGGTTGCCCATGATTTCTGAAAGTGGAGCAGTGCTCACCATAGTGATGGCATGCTCTTGTAAGTATTGCTTCAACTTCTTTGCGGCAAGGTAAACACCATAACACATTTTCTGGTAGTGGGGGTAGTTTTGCTTGGAGGCGGACAAGACCTCGCTGAGGTACTAGATAGGGCGTTGCACTAACAGTACCTTTCCCTCCTCCTTGCGCTCAACTACCAGAACTACACTAACCACGCGAGTGGTCGCTGCAATGTATATGAGAATGGGTTCCCTTTCCATCGGTGCTGCCAAGATTGGCAGGCTTGAGATGACCCGCTTGAGGTCGCGGAAGGCTTCGTCCGCCTGGTCGTTCCACTCAAACTTGGTTGTTTTCTTCATGAGCTAGTAGAGGGGAAGCGCCTTCTCGCCGAGCCGGCTGACAAACCGGCTAAGGGACGCCAGGCAGCCGGCGAACTTCTGGACGTCGAGGATTCGAGACGGCTTCACCATCCGCTCGATGGTGCGAATTTTCTTAGGGTTCGCTTCGATGCCACGAGCGGACACGAAGAACCCCAAGATCTTGCCGCCTGGAACCCCGAAGACGCACTTCTCCGGATTGAGCCGGATCTTGTATTCACGCAAGTTGGCGAACGTCTCCCGCAAGTCGTTGAGGAGGCTGACGTGCTGCTTGGTCTTGACAATGATATCATCCACATAGACGTGGATGTTTCTGCCAATCTGTGGCAGTAGGCACTGTTGCATGCAGCGTTGGAATGTCGCACCGGCGTTCTTCAGACCGAATGTCATGGTGGTGTAGTAGTAGGCCCCGAACAGCGTGATGAAGGAGGTCTTCATGCGATCAGCTGGATCCAACTTGATTTGCTGGTAGCCTGAATAAGCATCCAGAAATGACAGCAGTTCGCAGCCGGCTGTGGAGTCGATCACTTGATCTATCCAGGGCAAGGCGAAAGGGTCATTCGGGCATGCCTTATTCAGGCTCGTGTAATTGATACACATGCGTCGGGTGTTGTTCTTCTTCAGCACCAGGACTGGATTGGCTAACCAGTTCGGGTGGAAAACCTCCATGATGAAGACGGCTCCAAGGAGTCGGGGAATCTCTTCTCCGATTGTGCGCCGCTTCCCCTCGGTGAAGCGGTACAAAGGTTGTTTCACCGGCTTTGCATCCGGTCGCACGTGAAGTTTGTGATCGGCGTACTTCCGCGGAACACCGGGCATGTCTTTGGGAGACCATGCGAAGATGTCCCGATTCTCACGGAGGAAGTCGATGAGCTCGCCTTCCTATTTGGGGCTAAGGTTAGCCCCGATGGTGACGCACCGCTTGGGGTTCGCAGGGTCGAGTGGCACCTTCTTGGTTTCTTTGGCCGTCTTGAAGGAGCCTTTGCGAGCTGACTGAGATGGAGGAGTAGGGATCACCGACTGCTCGGTAGCCTGATCCTAGAGCCGGTCAATATGCATTTTCTCCTCAGCAATCACCATGGTGTCGGCGAGGCGGCTGCTGTCATGTGCACACTCGAGCGACTTCTTGTAGTGGCCAGCAATGGTGATGATGCCCTTCGGACCCGACATCTTCATCTTAAGGTAGGTGTAGTGGGGAATAGCCATAAATTTGGCCACAGCCGACCTGCCCAGCAGTGCAGGATACGGGATGCTAAGATCCACCACCTCGAACCATATGGGCTCATGGCGGAAGTGAGCCTTGTCACCGAAAAGGACGTCTAGCAGGATTTTGTCGATCGGCGAGAAGGAATGTCCCAACACGATGCCGTGGAAGACAGTGTTGGTCAGCAGGACGTCCTTCTCCTTGAGCCCAAGCTTGAGGAGGGTTTCGAGGTAGAGGATGTTGATGCTGCTGCCGCCGTCGACCAACACCCGGGAGAACCGGCAGGTGAGCCCCTGGGAGGCGAAAGTGGGGTCGAGGACGAGCGCGTATGAGCTAGGGTTTGGCATCACCGCAGAATGGTCAACCCAGCTCCATGTGATGGGCTTTTCAAACCAATGCATGTATTGGGGAACCGGGCGGACCGTGGCATTCACCTCGCGACAACGTTGGCGCTGGTTGTGCTTGTCGTCGCCTTCACTGGTGAAGACCACGAATGCTCCGTCTTGATGGGGGTAGTCATCGTGGAGACAACCGTCGTCGCGAGGCGGCGGCGGCGAAGCCGGAACTGGACTAGGAGCCAAAGCATAAGGTGCTGCAGCTGCACCTAGGGCGGCCGGCAGACCCTCCCCTTGTGACAGTCGTCGTGCAAAGCTGCACTGTCAAAGGGTATGGGTAGAGGGCTTCACCCCAGAGTGCATCTTGCAGGGCGCGTCTAGCATGTGCTCGAAGCTGAGCTTGGGCTGCCAATCGTTCTTGTTGGTCCGCCTCTGTTGAGAGCCGGCCTGAGTTGTCGGTGCCTCTCCCTCCACATTGGCTACCAGCTTGTTGTTGGAGCGCGAATCAAGTTGATCCGCCTTGCGCTTGTTGTTGTTCTGGCCACCTCGATTGTCGCCAGCCGGCTTGGGAGTAGTCGGCGTGGGGACAGCTTTGTCCGAGGCGGTCACCTTGACCCACATCACAGAGTCGGCCGTGGCGTACTTGTCCGCCTTGGCCATGAGCACCGCCAGAGATGTGGGCTCGGACCACATGAGCTTGTGCTTGAGGAGAGTGCCGTCTCGGCAACCGTCGATGAAGTACTGGATTGCCTGCACCTCATGCACTCCCTCGCAGGAGTTGCGAAGCTCCGTCCAATGCGTGACGTAGTCGCGAAGGGGTTCGTCGGGCCTCTGGACGCACATGGCCATCTCGCGAGGCCGGCTAGGGCGCTTGTAGGTGCTAGTGAAGTTGCGGACGAACGCCTCCTCGAAGATGATCCACGAGTTGATGCTGCCGGCTGGAAGGCTATTAAGCCATGTCCGAGCCGAGCCGACCAGCATGAGTGGCACGTAGCGGACGGCTACGCGCTTGTTGCCCCTGGAGATGCCAACGGCAGTGGTGTAGTCGATCAGCCAGTCTTTTAGCTTGGCTGTGCCGTAGTACTTGGGGGTGTCCCGAGGAAGGGTGAAGCCTCGGGGAAACGGCTCCCATCGGATCCAGGGGCCGAAGCATGCCAGCCCGATGGGACCGTCTTCCTCCAGAAGAGCTGACTGCGCCAAGGCGTTGAGACGCCTACGAGTGTAGCTGTCGCCTTGTAGGACTTCAGCGCCGATTCGAGCCGTGATCGGAAGGGTGCCTTGTGAGCCGACAACATAGGTCCTCCCCGAACGAGGAACCTCATACACCGAATCACTCTCATCATCCGCGCGATGCCGGCTCGAACTTGGCTCGCTCTGGCGCTGAGAACGCCTGTCGTGGCTTCCCTCGCCCTTCCGGCCAGAAGTGCGATGCGAGGAAGACCCCTTGCTTGATGATGACCGCTAGGGTTACGACGCACTCCGGGATTGGGTTCCGGAGACTCCAACTGAGCTTGACTGGGGTCAAGCCGTGTCTGTTCCTCGTTGGCGGCGTCAAGGAGATCCTTGACCCGCTTCTCTTGAAGGACACGCTCCTCGCCCTCCAAGCATGGCATTCCTGCCATGGCCGCCTGGGCGGCCCATAAGTTGGCCGCAGGAGTCTCGTAGAAGGGTGCTTTCTGCCTAGGATCTCGGCAATGACACGGCCGCGGCCGCGGAGCACGCCAAGCCGGCTAGGGCCCTCGGAAACCGGAGTGAGGTGGTAGGCGGATTTATACTCGTGCTGCGTGGCCTCCATCCGGCACTTAGCCGTGGCGATGGCGATGCCCTCCTCCAAGATCTGCCTGTGAGCCTCCTCCACCCAGGCCCACGCGTCGGTGGGGTTCGTGGAGGGGGCATGGGTTTATTCAAGCCGGTGAGAGTGGAGCAGTGGGCTCACCGGCATCTGCTGATGCCTTGCCATGAGCCTTGCTGGTGCCGGCACCGATAACCATCAGCTCCACAACACTGGAGATAGTGGCGACGTGATATGGGGTAAAGAGCCCAACAGATGACGGAGGACCGTCGAAGACGAGTACGTTGTTAGGGTACACATTGAATGTAGGCGTCTCAGCGATAGAGAGCCTACTAAAGCTGGCGCATAATGCCTCGACATCGAAGTCCTCGCCAGGGTAGCGAGGACCGCTGCCGAGACGCACGTCGCTAAAGAGAACGCTAAGGTTCTCCATAGCAGCGACGATGACGCTGGGGAGTGACTCATCGTCAGACTCCTCGTCCGAGCCCGCATGACGGACTGGGACGTCGATCATCATCGGTGAAGCCTCATCGAAAGCAGGCTCCACGGGCATGCACATCGGTCTGGACGCGATGCATCCAGCGGTGTAAGAGTAGGGCCCCGCCCACTGCGTGAAGCCAGCCGATGCCGCGGACGGCCCCACGGTGGGCCCCAAATGTTGGTGTTTACTCACAACATAAGCCATGGGTAGGCTAAAGATGGTGGGAACCAAAGTGGCACCGGAGGGCACTGGGAACAAGGATGGTACAAGCATGGAACGCACGATGTACCCAGGTTCAGGGCTCTCCGTAGAGATAACACCCCTAATCCTGCCAGAGTGTATGATGTATCAGCGGGACTACAAAGTGCTCCTGGAGCTATATTGCGGAGGAGGAAGGAGTTGCCGGTTCGCGTGTGCCTCTCCTATGTGGTGGGTGTGTGTGCTGAGTTGACCGACCCTCTGCATGGAGGGGGCCGGTGGTTTTATAGACGAACCCACCGACCTACAATATGGACAAAAGGTACAAGAGTGGGACCCGGCTGGCAGCCTCGCCGGCTGGCCAGGGGGGCCATGGAGTCTTGTCTTGTTGCTGATGGGGCCCGCGGGCTTCGAGGCCCTCTCTGGCTGTGGGAATCGCCGGCTAGCCAATAAGGACACGTGTGGTACGTCCGGCGTGGTCCAGCGAGGAACGTCATGGGCAGGCAGTACGGCCGTCTCCACTCTTCCCACGCTGAGTGCAGTAATGGAGTGGGAGTTCGACGGGCCGACACTGTGCAGGGTGATGGATCGGAGCCGGAGGAGGTCACAGGCGTGGTCGTCGACGCTTGTACCTACCGTGCGCCCCAATCCAGTACCTTTGCTCACGCGTAGCCACCTTTAACCGTAGGGTCTCGTCATGACCTACGATTTGATGTGACTCATGCTCCCTAGCTAGCTAGTCGCTTGACTCCGGCCTAGGCACGGTCGCCTCGCCCCTAGCCTGCTGGCTTGGCCTAGACGACCAGGGGAGGTATCCGGCTCGCCTCTAGCCCGTAGGTGCTTCCTGGCCGGCCAGAGAGTTGGTCGTCTCACCCCCAGCTGGCAAGTACTTCCTAGCCGACCTGGGGGACGTGGTCTTTTCAGAATGGTTCTTGCAACTCCTTCTTGGTTGAAGGCAAAGGAGCAGGCTCGATGAGCCTACCCCGGGGTTATCCCCCCGACAATCGGTAATGCCCGAAATCCTTCCGGAAGCCAAATGGATACTTCCTATATATGAATCTTCGTCTCCGAACCATTCCAGAAACCCTCGTGACGTCTAGGATCTCATGTGGGACTTTGAACAACATTTGGTTACCAACATCAATAATTCAACTATACCAAAACGTCATCGAACCTTAAGTGTGCAGACCCTGCGGGTTGAAGAACTATGCAGACATGACTGAGACACTCTCCGGTCAATATCGAATAGCGGGACCTGGATGTCCATATTGGATCCTACATATTCTATGAAGATCTTTAACAGTTGAACCTCTATGTCAAGGATTCAGTTAATCCTGTATAACATTCCCTATGTCCTTCGGTATGTTACTTGCCCGAGATTCGATCATCGGTATCTCTATACCTATTTCAATCTCGTTACCGGAAAGTCTCTTTACTCGTTCCGTAATACAAAATCCCGTGGCTAAATCTTTAGTCACATTGCTTGCAAGGCTTGTTATGATGTTGCACTACCTCTCTGTCATACGGAGTGACAAATCCCAATCTTGATCCATGCTAACTCAACGGATACCTTCGAAGATACCTGTAGAGCACCTTTATAGTCACCCACTTACGTTGTGATTTTTTATACACACAAGGCATTCCTTCGAGGTTAGTGAGTTATAGGATCTCATGGTCGTAGGAATATATAATTGACATGCAGAAAACAGTAACAATAAGATAACACGATCACATGCTACATTCATACTTTGGGTCTTCTCCATCACATCATTCTCGTAATGATAGGATCTCGTTATCAAGTGACAACGCTTGTCTATGGCTAGGAAACCTCAACCATCTTTGATCAACGAGCTAGTCAACTAGAGGCTTACTAGGGACAGTGTTTTGTCTATGTATCCACACATATATCTGAGTTTCCAATCAATACAATTATAGCATGGATAATAAACAATTATAATGAACAAGGAAATATAATAATAACCAATTTATTATTGCCTCTAGGGCATATTTCCAACAATTTGTTCTATGCCAAGCAGTGCCATATTCCAGAGGACTTTATCTTTGGGCTGGAATACGAGGTGTTCGAGTCTCTCTGAGTCGGGGTGCCACCGCGAGTTCAGTCGGCCCCTTCCTAGACCGTGTCGAAGAAGGAGAAGGTAGATGTAGACATCCTCGTGATCTCTCTAGTCGCACTAGTGCATACGGGTGTCAATGGGATGAATCTGGTAGAGGTCTTCTTCCAGCGTAGGATCCAACCCCTCCATGTGGATGTATGAAGGGCTAAATGACCCAATCTGTGTTCACCGAGAGGAGCTTGGGGTGGGGAGCTACAGAACTAGCTTAAAGCCATCACCCAGTGTGTGACAACCCTAGGGGCACTAGGCTGGTGCCCCCTTTTTTAGAGACGAACCGGTCGAATGAGGTAACTTGTCGTTTATTTTGTCCGAGTGACCTTTATTGTTGTAGTCCTCTGTTGTTGGACGTGAACTTGTTTTCTTCACTCAACAAGACTTTACAGTGTTGATTAGCTTGCTGCCAGTTGTCGACCGTGCGCCAATTAATGTGGCGAGTCACACCGAGCATCCCAAATTTCAGGAGGTGATGACGACAACGACGATGAGGAGGAGTCCGAGGAGACTGACGACGCTGACGAGCATGGGGACGAGGCGGAGTCCTCCCCGTCTAACGAAGTTTTGGTTGAGGATCGTTCCAAGGTGCGCGAGGACCCTGTAGTCCGTGTTGGCAGCACCAAGATTCCAACTGTCACTCAGCCGACCGTGTCGGTTGTGTCGACCCGCGGTTCCAAACGTGGATGGAGCGAGCCCGCGGTATCGCTGGAGAAGGCTGCCAAACAGTCCAAGACGACTTTTTCAAAACCTCGGAAGGCTGTCATCCCGCGCATCAAGGTGGATGTCCTTGTGGACTCGGCATAAGTATTTTCACGAATGACATAATTTTCCGAACTATGTTTTACGATTGACGGCCAAGTAACTTATTTACCAAATGTCTTCATTGTAGAGCTCATACCTCAACCACCTCGCTCGATCCCAAGGCCTCAGAGAAGGGTCGGGCTGATTCCAATCTTGCGTCCTCCAAAGTTAGCACTTGAACTCGCTCGTACTTCATTCGGGACTCGTGATTTCGATTAATAGTTAATCGTCGAGTGGTTTTTGACGGTTGGAGGGCCGCGTAACGTGATCGAGCTTGATCCGCTTAACCCTTCAATTGTGGAGGATGTGTTGATGCGGGACATCACTCATAGCCGAGTGACCAGGTCTTCTGCTATCAAGGTTTCGACTTGTGCGCGGGGCACCACTCCGGGGACTGGAGCATCACTCGGAACTGGTCCGACTTCCACGCCACCAACTCCTCTAATGGCCAACATCTTCTAGCTACACCATGTCCTGGAGGACCAAGAGGGTGCACGTAACGAGGCCTTGGCCGAGCTGGAGATAATGACTGAACGACTGAAGGAGGCGTATAACATCAGCGATGCCTTGGAGAGGAACATTAAGGTAAGTACCCTTGTGAATCCTGACTTAGTTGGGAGTTTTCCCTTCACATGTTTTTTGTTCCCAGGAGGGTTCGCACGGAGCACAACAACTGGGTGTTCCATTAAAGTGGGGGCATGCTGAGTGCACCCGCTGGGTGTAGCGCCCGAGACTGCCATCGACTGAAGCAGTCGGCGGTAGTCTTAGTTTCTATTTTGACTTGACATAGATCGATAGGGTCCATGACCCTATTCTATCTCTTCATCTCTCCAGTGGGGGGTGCTGAGCACACAGATACTTGGGATTTGTGTTGGGTTTTTTGTGAAGAGGAACGAGTTATTGCAACACAATGTGGGTAAGTATTTCCCTCGGTTATGAAACCAAGGTTTATCCAACCAATAGTAATATCAACCACAACCGTCTTCAGCGGCTGCACACAAAAGAACAAAGAACTTGCACCCAACGCAGGCAAGAGGGTTGTCAATCCCCTTGTACTTGTTATTTGCAAGTGAATGAGGTATGTAGATAATTGTAGATAGAAAGACAAAATAAAAACAAGTAAATAGTAGCAAGGTAATGAAGTTTTTGTTAATATGTTGTGAATAGACCTGGGGGCCATAGTTTTCCCTAATGGCATCTCTCATAAAAATTAGCAGATAGTGGGTAAACAAATTACCGTTGGGCAATTGACAGAAAAGCGGGTAGTTATGCGATATTCACGGCTATGATCACGTGTATATAGGCATCATGTCCATAAACAAATAAGCTAACTCCTGCTTGCACCTATTACTATTACTCCACTCATCGACCGCTATCGAGCACAAAGTAATGCATGGAGAACAATGACATGATATAGACAAAGTAAACTCAATCAATACGAATAAAACCCATTGTTTTATCCTTAGTAGCAGCAACACAAAGGCACCTCTTGTCCCCTTGTGTCACTTGGGTATAGAAAACTCACCAGGTTGAACCTACTACAACGCACCTCTCTCACCGAAGAAATATCAATCTAGTTAGCCAAATTATTTCAATAGATCGAAGAGAATTACATAAGAATCATATAAGTATTTAGAGAAGATTCAAATAATTATCATGAATAATGTGAAAATAAACCCACAATTCATCGGATCCCAACAAATGCACCGCACAAAAGGAAATACATCATGTGGATCAAAGCGAAGATGTGATGATCATTGTATTGAAGATCAAGAGAGAGGGATAGAGATTGCCATCTAGGTACTGGCTACAGACCCGTAGGTATGTGGTGAACTACTCACACATCATCGCGAGGGCAACAAGGTTGATGAAGAGGCCCTCCATGATCGATCCCCCCTACTGCAGGGTGCCGAAATGGAGCTCGAGATGGCCTCCCATCGGAACAGAGAGTTGCAGCGGTCCAAAAAAGTGTTTCGGGACTCCTTCTGGGGTTTCTAGGGTATCTCAGAATTCATAGGCCAAAGAACGGAGTCGGGAGGGCCTCGATGGACCCACAAGCCAATATGGCACCCCAGGCTGCGTCGGGTTGGCTTGTGGGGCCCTCGTGTGGACCCTGGCCTTCCTCCGATGCTTGTTGGTCTTCTTTTCGTCCAGGCCATTACCGTTCCTAGCTAGTGGATGAATCTTGGAAAACTTTTAGTGTTTATCTAATAAATAGCTATTTTTGTAACTAAAAATGATTTTAAGAATGAGCAAATTATCAAGTACGTGTAGTTCAAATTTGACCCGCTTCCTACTAAATCGGTGGAAATTTGTCTTTTTCACGAGAGGTGGATCGACAGGTTTTGACACACAAATATTTGGTCAATTATACATAAAATGTGGTATAATATTTTCTAAAAATGGTGTGCTACAATTTAGCAAAAAATATACGGTAGGTTATTCACAAAAAAATCATTTTAGGCACTCAAAAAATAGAAAATGGCTCTTTGTGCAATGAAAATGAAACCCCCAAATCAACATTGTTTGTCATCCCAAGATACACACATGTGCACAATATTGATTCATTTTAACAAAGTATAAGCTGTTAATATTTTGAATGTTTGCCCTGAATAAGAGGATAAAAACTATAAGAAAAAATACATAACCTTAGTTCTGATTGGTGGAATCACTTATGGCATGGATCGATGACATGGCGAACATCCATCCATCCATACATTGATCCACCCATCCATCCAACTCACTGCACCCCTCAATCTCTCATGTGTGCTCCTCTCCCCGATCCAGATCCAACCCTAGCTCTCCACTTCTCTCACCGATCCAAATCCAACCATAGAGCCCGCCCACCTCTCCCCTCGCCGTCGCCCCCATGTCCGACCCCTCCCCCTCCCAGCCTCCCATTCATTAATCCACAAGCCACATCACAAGCCCAAGTTCTCCTCCAAATCCATCAGCACCCCATTGATACGTCCATTTTGCATCATGCTTTCATGTTGATATTTATCGCTTTTTGGGCTGTTATTTCACTTCACGGTACAATACTTATGCCTTTTCTCTCTTATTTTGCAAGGTTGACATGAAGAGGGAGAATGTCGGCAACTGGAATTCTGGCCTGAAAAAGGAGCAAGTTTGAGATGCCTATTCTGCGCAACTCCAAAAGCCATGAAAATCAACGTGGATTTTTTTGGGAATATATAAAAAATACTAGGCGAAAGAAGTACCAGAGGGGCGCCATCTGGAGGCCACAAGCCTGCCAGGCTCGGCCTACCCCCTGGATGGCTTGTGGGCCCCCTGTTGCCCCTCCGGCGCTCACCTTTTGCTATATGAAGGGTTTCATCCGGAAAAAAATCAGAAGGGGGCTTTTCGGAGGTTTCGCCGCCGCCACGAGGCGAAACTTGAGCAGAACCAATCTAGAGCTCCGGCAGGACGATCCTGCCGGGGAAACTTCCCTCCCGGAGGGGGAAATCATCGCCATCGTCATCACCAACACTCCTCTCGTCAAAGGGGACTCGTCGCCATCAACATCTACATCAGCACCATCTCATCTCCAAACCCTAGTTCATCACTTGTAACCAATCTCCGTCTCATGACTCCGATTGGTACTTGTAAGGTTGCTAGTAGTGTTAATTACTCCTTGTAGTTGATGTTAGTTGGATTATTTGGTGGAAGAGTTTATGTCCAGATCCTTGATGCTACTCATTACCTCTCTGGTCATGAACATGATTATGCTTTGTGAGTAGTTACTTTTGTTCCTGAGGACATGGGATAAGTCATGCTAATAGTAGTCATGTGAATTTGGTATTTGTTTTTCCTCTAGTGGTGTTATGTGAACGTCGACTACATAACACTTCACCATATTTGCGCCTAAAGGAAGGCATTGGGAAGTAGTAAGTAGATGATGAGTTGCTAGAGTGACAGAAGCTTAAACCCCAGTCTATGCGTTGCTTCGTGAGGGGCTGATTTGGATCCACTAGTTTAATGCTATGGTTAGAATTTGTCTTAATTCTTCTTTTGTAGTTGCGGATGCTTGCAAGACAGGTTAATCATAAGTGGGATGCTTGTCCAAGTAAAGGCAGTACCCAAGCGCCGGTCCACCCACATATCAAACTATCAAAGTAACGAACGTGAATCATATGAACATGATGAAAACTAGCATGACAGTAATTCCCGTGTGTCCTCGGGAGCGTTTTCCCTCTGATAAGACTTTGTCCACGCTTGTCCCTTGCTACAAAAGGGATTGGGCCACTTTGTTGCACCGTTGCTACTTTTGTTACTTGTTGCTTGCTACGAATCATCTCACCACACAATCACTTGTTACCGATAATTTCAGTGCTTGCAGATATTTCCTTGCTGAAAACCACTTGTCAGATCCTTCTGCTCCTCGTTGGGTTCGACACTCATACTTATCGAAAGGACTACGATTGATCCCCTGTACTTGTTGGTCATCACCCATCCACCCATGGCCCTACGCATAATGGACAACACGCTGGATGCCGCCGTGGCGGACCAGCACCCCAAGAAGGGCGCCAAGCTGCTCTCCATGGCCCATCATCGCTGTCGCCCACTCCCTCATCGGGAGAGGATCCGACCATGGAGTACGTTCGGTCCGAGAACCTGCTGCCCGTCCCCGGCCTCAAAGCCCATGATGCTAGCCTCGTTGTCGGGCTCGACTCCAGGGATTGGTTCATGGTCTGTGAGGCCCTCAACAACGTGTGCCGCCTCTCCATCCACCACCCCGCCATGCTCGCCCTCATCATGTAAGTTCTTGGATCCCCTCTGTCGTCAGTGCTCTTGGCTTCCGCTTTGGCGAATTCCCTTATGGCTGTGACCCGAGATCCATTCGTCTGTCCGCGGGTGCAGATTGGCAGGGAGAAGGTGGTGTTGGGGATTGTGAAGGTGATGAAGAACCCGCGTTGGACGGCCTCGGCAGCAGAGGCGCACGTGGGATCCTTGGGTTGAACAATCCACGGGGCGCCAAATCTTGCCTCGGGGTCGCCTGATCTAGCCTTACTGTTGCCAGATCGCCTCCCCCTCTTTCTCTCTGTGTGGTTTTCTGTCAGTAGCTAGTAGCATAAGTTGGAGCTGGCCGTACCTGGAACTTAATCTACATTTATTCAACTAGATCAAGTACAAGTACATTAGTTCATAATCTCTTATTAATACATTGTCCAAGTCATAAATTTCCTGAAGTAGTACATGTATATATTTAGGTGCTAGTTTGTTAGAAAATGGATGTGATTAGAAAATGTGTTCATCAGGTCTTGTGTCAACACAAAATTTGTGATTCCTATTCTTTTAGCTAAATGCCTGATAAGTAAATTTGCAGAATACACACTTTTGAGCTAAACACCTAGTAAGTAAATTTGGGATACGTATTCTAGGCATAGTCCAGTTGTTCTCTTTCATTTGTATGAAATTTAAGTCCCGGTTTTTGCTCGTAAATATCTTGCTATTTATTTGATATGACCTGGTTATTTTTTGGACGACATGGTCAAGGTTATTAACAATCATCTGTGCTGCCATTTCGAACATGCACATGAGTTTTAGGATATCGCAACCTCTTGCAAATAATTTGATTAATGAGTTGCAATGATATACAACTATAGAATCTTACACCATGTGGTGCACTTAAGTATCTTAGTGACTTCATTTGATGTGTATGTATTTCTGTTAATTTCAAGCTTCCCTTGTTGTGAGCAATGTTTAAGAAATCGGTAACCGGTAACTGCTCAGTCGGCTTGGGAGTAGAGATTAATCGGCGAATCGGCATATTAACGGGATTAATCGGTAGATTAAATAGAAACTTGCCAACTTATATATTGATTTTTAATGTATTATACCATAATTCCACCTATGTAATATGCCAAAATATTCTATCGTAGGCATATAAAAATACACAAGAGGTAAAATTAATAATCGTTATACATCCAAATATATAAAATCTCAAAATTCAAAGTTATCAATTAAACATTTAAACTTATCCATATACTTGCTAACATACTTTACACGATACACTCCAGATAACAACCAAAACCAACAGTTCCATCCACCCATCTACAAAATTGTAATTCATAATCTACTAATATATGAATGTGGATTCTCCACTAAGATAGGGGGAAGATGGTAGTGCCTTGCCTACTGGTGACGCCATTCAGCAAGAGATTGGGGAGCATCCAATGGGAGGGGATGGGGAGTGGACAAGTGGGGTGGGGTCCAGGCAGGCGTCCAGAATGGCGGAGCAACTAGATCTTGCAGATGTAGTGTGGTGACTGGCACTAGTGAGGACACGACTAGCCACCAGCCAGGTTAGGAGGGGATGAAAGGAGAATGACGAAGCGGGAGGAGGGCCAAACCCTAGGTATTTAGTAGCAAGAGGGGGTGGCAGGGGTTACGTGCCGAAATTTTGGGATTCGTTTGCCCACCAGTTAATGGGCGAGTAGTGATTAATCGGTCTGGCAACTAATTAATCGGCATGACAACTGATTAATCGGTCTAACTGTGCAATTAATCGGCATGGCAAGTTAACACGATGAATAGGTGTTAGTCGATTCGGTCACCCTAAGAGTAGCGATTAACTCGCAAGTTAACTGGTTAATCGGACAAATTCTTGAACAATGGCTGTGAGAATGTACCTCACTAACAATTTGTCTATTTATTGTGGACTTCTTGTATGGGTGGGGATTGCGGTAGTTCTGTCACAACATTTTGTTAGCTAAAATGAAATCAAACTATGATCTTTGTTTGTTCTTGTACTCTGTGTATGTGCCTTTCATTCTTTTTTAATTTGATGGCAATGAGCCAATATAAGTAGTTACTAGTAGCTAGTGTGCATTGCCAAGTACAATTGTTCTACTTTGTATGGAGTCATCTATAAATATTATTTATTGAAGTGTTGCTGGCTATATTAAAATTATACTCTGAGGCACTATAGCATTAGTATGTTATTTTGCTTTTGGTCTTTCTATCTATGCTTATAAGTCAGGTTGTTTTTGTGGCATCCAGGGGCACAATGCTGGAGCTGGTATGCAAGCTAGCACCCATGGATTCGTGAACTAGCTTGGATGTGTACTTGGTCGCCTGGGTTGGATGAGGACGATGGCAACGAGGTGAGACCATCGTGATCCACCTTCCACTTCCTTCTTGTGATTCCCTAATTGCTCAACATGTTGATCTATTCTGAACATCTGAAACTTGTTGTGTGCAGGGTACAAAATACAATGAGCCAAGAATCTCAAGGGTGAGTACACAAAGAAGATCGATGACTAGAACAACCCAGGTAATCCCCATCTTCACATACTCGTCCTGTCCAAACACAACCATCAGAACTGTCTCGAGCAAACATTGTGGTGCTCAACCGTGTTGTTTTTGTGTTATTCTTCGTTTCAGGCATGACAGGTGTCTGGTGACTCTGTAATCTGTTGCGCAAGTCAATGCACGTCGGATCTGTGGGTAAGAGAAGTCGTCTCCGCTGTACATGCAGGTATTCGATGATAGTAGAACAAACTAAATTTTAACAATTCTATCTTCTGTAATTAAAGCAAATCCACGACAGAGTTCAGCAAACGGATGTTACCAGTTACCAGTTCTATCTTCTTTGATCAAAAAACCCACAATAGTTTTCCAATGAAACTAGTAGAGAACTAATTTTTATCAATTATATCTTATGCGAAGTTTAGGCGCAATGTGTTGTAGTGAAGTATTTTGCATGACCTGTGCTTGTGCAATGAATTTTCATATTGTGTCTCTGTTTCTTGTATGAATGATGAGTATCTCATTTTAACTAGCTAGAGAACGAAAAGCATGGTGCTAGGTGAATTTGTGTCGTCATTCTAAATAACTTCCCTTTTTGAAAGGTCTACTCATAGTATATTGGCTCCAGTTTTTATGATCCTTTTCTATTGATTCATGTAACAGAGTGATCGTGGAAGGCATATCACCGTTCTGTTATCCCAACCCTGACTATGGTCGTCGAGTGAAGCTGTCGAAGGAGCTCCATGCTGAAGAACATAACACTTGTAGAGCTTGTAAAGTATTGTATCTCGTTATTAAACTTGTGGAGCTTGTAACTGTTACTGTCATACTATTATTACACTTGTAGAGCTTGCAAAGTGTATTTTAGAGCTTATTACGTGTTATTTGTACATCAAGAGCTTCATATTGAAACTGGCTGATAATATTTGAAGAGTTATGAATTGTTTTCTATGGTGACTCTGCCATACTGCGTATTTATATACGTTAAATTCTAAAATGAAGAATATGACCCACACAGCTAGGACCTAGATACCAAAACCTGACAATGGGACCTGCCTCACTAGTGGACCCATTTTATTAAAAAATGAAATTGTTGAGAGAAAAAGGCCACAACCCCAAAATAAAAAGGCTAAAATGTTTGGCCTGGACCATGTAGCTGACCAAAATTAATAGGAAAAATATAAAAAGGCTGAATTGTTGGGATCATGTAAAATACCAAATTGGACTGGGATGATTCTTATGAATGACCAATTCAATTGGCCGCAATTTTGCCAGGTCAGCTTGCGACATTGGATCCGACATAGCCTGGGCAGAGAACCAGTGACTAGAACAATTGGTCGTAGGACCAACGACCTTTTATTTTGGTTGTAACCTTCTATTACCATATCACAAAGAATGTCATCAAGTTTCATTAAATTCGATCAACTTTTGACCAACTGTTTTTGGTCACAAAATGGTCGCAAATGAAAAACAATGAGCATTCAGTGACGAATATTGATGGTCGCAAGTTCGCATATTTCCTGTAGTGAGCACCCACAGTATAATCTTGAAGTCTTCCTTCAGAGTATGAATGATGGGCGGGCAACCATCCAGAGGCACTGGCATAAAGTTGCAAGGACCTTCGACATCATTGAAGGCTCGATATTTTCCTTCTGCTTCAACAGTTTTCTAGACGAGAATCATTTGTCTATTTACAGTATATGATGCTACTTTCCAAAGGTTTTAGATGTTGCATGTGAACTTGGTCCTCTCGTGTAATTGGGTAGCTAGGTAGTATGTGCCTATATGATGTCGTACTCTGATGTATTTCAAAATTATGAAATCCTGGTTGTTGTAATACGAATGAAATATATTGTGTGCTTGATATGAAGTGTTAATTGAATTACTAGCTAGATTATAAATACTGGATCAATTATGCTGATTATTGGGGTTTCCTATTGCACACGGTTTGTTATAGAACACCGTGAGCGATGACCTCAACAAACCCACACGGTTTTTGGAAAGTTGGCATGTTGTATCAATGAAAAATAACACACGGATTCTAGCCGACAATTGTGTGCGTTAGAACACCCATTCACAAACATTTTCACATAAAATGTGTGTGTGATAGACAGCCATATGCCAAACAAGTTCTTCTAGGCACCGTACATGATGGCCTCCCCTAACATAGACGATGTTACGCATAAAATTGTTTGTGATGTACAATATGAATGCAAACGTACATTTGGGATTCACTGTGTGGGATGCTAAGCACATATCACGTGACTTCCCCAATATATATTCTTGTGATGGCCCTTCCAATCGCACACGATATATTTTTGGCCATCGCGTGTGAACAGGTGCACGCATTACCGACAGGTTTTCCATGTCGTGTGGGATAGCCCCCCTTATCGCCCACACATGCAAGGTGACGGTTTGAGACTATGTCATGAAAAGGGTTTAAAAACCGTTTGTATAGCAGGTGTGTGCACTAGTGCTTGCTACCTCCATGACCATGTGTGATTAGTTCCATTAGGATCTTAGGGTGCACAGTAGTAGTTAGATAGTTGTCTCTCTCTCTATTTATCTCTCTCCTCTCTCTATCTATTTATATGTCTATCTATCTATCTCTCTCTCTCTCTTTCTTTCTTTCTTTTGGACCTTCAATACAATGTTCCTGTGAGATGCCTCACATGATTAGGATCAATTCAATGTAATCAGTGGCATTTGGTGTGTTTGTTCGGTATGATGAAATTTTACTTTATGATTAGGTTGTTCATTGAGATCAATTAACTTTTTGTGGCTTTCTTGATGTTTTATTTAATATCTTTGCATGCTCCCCCATCTATATATCTTCTTTGGCCAAGTTTTTAATGCTCCGATCCAGTGACAATAAGGGCAAAGAAACATATTGTATTGCATTGTACCGTTGCCACTAAGGATCAAATGATGGGGTCTAGTCATATCTATTGATGTTTTATGTATACATTATGTCATCTTGCTTATTGCGGTGCTCTATTTCTTGCAAATTTAATACCTCGGGATGCATGTCACATAGTGGTTTCAGGGTGGAGCATTAGTTGTACATGCATTTGGATTAACAGTCTACTTAACATGGATATAATGCATATATGAGATTATACCATGAATGATCATAGTCATAAATATTGCAATTTTATCGGTGTCCAACTATAGTTTGTTTACCCTGTTATTTGCTTGTTTTCCAGAGAGGTGACATTAGTTAAACTAATCCCCCTAGGTTTATTTTCCATTATTGTATTCTTCATCACAATTGGTACTCATATTGAGTCCTATTACATTGCTATCAAGTATCTCTATCACTTGCAGAGTAATCTTGTAACAAGCAAGACAAGGGACTTGATAACCCTTTTGTCGTGTTAGGGTTTAGTGTGTTTTGTGATTTGTGTGCAGGCGTTGTTCACTTTCTTAGCTTGGGAGACTCATAATGGATTGATAACCCTAGTTATCTAACCGAGGGAAATATCGGCTACCGTTATACTTTATCCTTACACTTGGGTAAATCCCAACAGTGGTACATTTAACTCCTATACAAATGGTTTTTACCAATTTCCGTGACATACTTTTAAACTGCCACATTGCCTGTGTGGCTGATAAGAGGGGGTCCCATCACACAAGACACAGAAAAATCATATGTGATAGGTCAAGCTCTTGTTGAAAATTTTGTGAAGTGATCGAATGCAAAGTCGTGGACTGCACCACACGTTACAACTCGAAGTTCCGTTTGTGATACACCATGCATCTGAAACGATTATCCAAAGATACTCATGTGGAAAAGATGGATATCACAAAAAAATTATATACCGACTAATTTATGATAGGTACAATATCACACACGACTAAGAACTTCAAAATGTATGTGGTGCATCTACTATCGCCAGCATGTCTATTTTATAAGTGTGTGTGATAGGTATTCATATCACACATGTTTTACATGTGGACTGTGTTCTTTTCGTGTGATATCACACACGCAAAATGTATGTGGTATTGATGAAAATTCCACATGCACATGAGATGGAAACGTGTGTCATACCGCTAACAATCACACACGTTATCCGTCAAGGAATCGTGTGTTCTATATTTTTCCATCGCACACACGTTATTTTCGTTCTTACCACGTGTGCCGTAATTTATTCCCTTATATTTATTATTTATTTTATGATAATTTATTCATTGAACTGACAATTTCAAATTTTGAATTATGAAGTGTGGCATTCAAATATTTCACAACCATCATACATACATACCATATTTACACTGGTTCAACAGCAAATGCCTAAATGAAAATATCAGTACAATAAGTTCAGTAGTTACATAATTCAGCATTGGATTAACTATGATGAACCACAATATATTGTAGTAGAGGCGGTATGGTGAAGAGAGAATTGTAAATCCTTTTGGTTGCTAATTTTGTTCAAGAAACGGAATGCCCATAATGTGCCCTCCTCGATGTCAATGGCGCGCACAACTTTTTTCCAATCCCTTGTGATCACCACCCGCCCATCCTTCACCACCTCCAAGAAGACTTCTAGACCATTATGGTAGTATGAATTATATACTTTAACATTTCTTGCATCCACTCTGGTCATGCAGGTTGCAAGATAGTCATGAGTCAACTACTTTCAAAACCACAAAAAAGAGAAAACTTTGAGATATTCATGTCTAATATTGTAACTCGTTGTGGAAAGAAAAAGACAACAAATGACTTATCATCCTAAAATTCACCGTTGTCTTGGGTAAACTCTAAATAAAGAGTTTAATTCCAATCACCCATCTTTTTCACGTAACAATCTTTCTTAGTTTCCTTGCTTGACGCTGGTTCATGAATATCTCATTGCCCCATACGTAAAAGGGGTCGAAGCATGGATCAATACCATTGACATATGTACCTACACATAACATGTAAATGTTAGAAGATAAACTGCAATTGCACAAATGATGTAAAATACTATAAGACATGGGATGCAACTAACCTCAATGTCAAACAAAAACATTGGCCATCATGGCCCCACATAAGTACATGGAAAGGCATGTTAACTACAACAGGATTAACATCCACCAATATAGAAAATGTTCATTGTGGAAAGTAGCACGATAGCAAAGGGACAAAGTAAAAAATGGATATAATTGTTTACTACAAGAGGCTTAACAACAACCTAACATATGCATTGTAAGTTTGTAACTATATTGTTGAAATTGATGTGGATAGGTGAACATTATAGTCTACATTACTAAAATAAACAAGGAACATGTTAGCTATAAACAACCCAATATAGCCATTAAAACTATTACTGATGAAATTGTAATTAACAGAGTTAAACATCGCAAGGAAAGTGTTGCTAGAGCAGAGAATGTACTGGTTGTCTAGAAAAGGAAGCGGAAATAGCTACGATGGGTTAGGCATGTTTACTATAACAAGCTTAATACATCAACCATACAAAACATAGCCATTGCATGTGGTATTGATAAAAATTGTACTGGACAATTCATAGTTGGTAAATCCCGAGGGGTAGTTGTTAGGGCACTTCATCTGGTCTATAGCACGCCGTGAGGTCGACGGAGTCGACACGAGGTATTCCTCCGGGTTGATATGCACAGTAGCCATCATGCCATCGATCGACATTAGGCACTGATAGACCTCTATTTGGCCATAACCTCTTCGACCTCCCCATGATATGTGCTTGGGCTAATGTGGCGATGCTTGGGAGTAGGGGTGCGGATTTGGAGGCATGAGGGTATTTCATAGGTGACATCTAAGCAATCAGGTCAGGGTAGTAATGGATATTGATGGGTTGCATGAATAGATCAATGAGGCTCGGTCAGAATGCATATTGTGTTGAATCTGTGGTGGTGGTTTGAGCTGCCCATAGAGGGTAGGGGGAGATAATGCTGAAATGGGATGGGAGGGGTGGGGTGGGAGGGGTAACTTCTGAAATTGTGCGCCTATTGAAAATTTTGCTGCGAAACTCGAAACTTACGAGCGGGAAACACACATGCACACGAAGCACATAAAATACTCGTGTGCGAGAAAATAGAAAATTGGTGGCTCCCATTTCCAAAATATTGTGCATCTATATGATTTCGCAGACGTCCGTAATAAGGATCAATAATGCACACGGTATGCCATAACAACCGTATGTGTTGTGATGTAATAAATTTAAAACTTCAATGAACACATGCTAAGAAGCACTCAAAGCCATATAAAGATGTCGCTTATCGACATTGTATGATAATTATAGTTACCAGCTTAAGTTCTTATGTACTAATTTGCTTTAAAAAACTAATAAGTAGTACTGGTAGATGATCATAATTAATTAAACAAATGTACAAGCAATACACATGTTAACTACTTCTCCCATGTTGGCCAGATGTCATCATTCTCTTTCTCGATCTTGTTGATAGCAGCCCACCATGCTTGGTTCTCTGCCTAGCTCTTAGCAGCAACGTGTGCAGCGCTTCTTTCTTGCGGTGTCCGAACTCTCTTTTCTTGAGTATTTTTTGCTTTGCCGCTCCTCGTGTGCGGCTTTCGCCTCATCTTCCTCCTTCGCCCATTCGGCCTTCGCAACTTCCAAGTCCACCCACATAGGTGTGCGGTCGTGCGTGATGAACTCAGCGCAACAGATATCATCGATTCCTTATATGTTAGTGTGTCTCACGGCGACATGAACGATGCCTGCACAGAGCTCTCAGACGAACTGGATGGACAACCATTTAGTATGGTAGTTTTTAGAGCACTCGAGATTGATATATACGATGTCGTGCAGTGCATGCCGTGGCTACGCTTTCCTGTTGCCACGACGACTCTCGTTGTGCTTGCATGCATGTTGTAGAGACCGACCTGAAACGGCCAAGTCTTTGGTGTTTTTGTACCATCCCAAGATCATGCTGGTACACACACAGTACATTAATGTATATATCAAGAGTTCAATCACACAGCTTTATTAATCGAATCTCATATCGAGTACTTTATTACAATAAAGAGGTTGAAGGCCAACTCATGGGATAAACTAAACGAAGACTAGCGGAAGCTTCAAAAGTAGTAGAGTCCATCTGACTCCAGGGCATATTACTGAGCGTAGATCGTGACCTCGCTCCTGGTTGGAAAAGTACTCTACAACATGACATGTTGCAGCCGTGTAGGTCAGCGTATTGAATATGCCGGCAAGTCACAAAAGAGTGGGTGAAAAAGTATCAACTACGCTATATGCATATATGGCAGGTGGGGCTGTAAGTTTTTAGCGGAAAGCAAAATTTTCTCGTACAACAAGAGAGGGCCTAAAAGCAAAAAATTAGTACATTGTTGGTTGTTAATGAGATGGTTCCACCAACCATATCTCATACCCAAGTTATCAATAATACCCACATTATTAATATTATTTGTGTTGAGAATTCCAGATAATTTCAGTTCCTTCGGCTCAAGTTGTCCATAACTGTGGACACGGCTAATCGATTAGGTTTCACTACTCTGCAGAGTTTTGCAGACGTTCCCCACAAGATTTGATCGCCTCCGTTGGAGTCCTCGCACTTTAGGGTGTTTGAGAACCCGATGATCAAAACATGGTCTTCCAACGGGTTCCTCTAAGCCACTGTCGGTGCCCATCCAATCCTACCGTTCTTCTACATCTCGTAGGACCGCCCGTCCAGAGTCGCCAAGTTGTCCAACCAAGCCAGAGCCCATAATGACTTGTGGCTGTGCAGGGTAAGCCTTGGGTCTTGAAGCATCCATCCATCTCTTCATGCCTGGGTGAAGCTTTCCGCAAGATGTCATGGAACTTCCCCATGCATCCCGAGTCGTCCACTGGTTTCCCAGGGAGCCCATCTAAACCATCCTTCACCCAGAGGTGTGTTGCATGACGAGGCCTTGAAAAGTCTTGGAATCTTCCAGTCTTGATTATTAAATTCTCACAACACTCGTGATAAACACTCAACCAAAACCCCGTCTACTAAAAGGATAGCAAAATAAAATTACCGTCACGGGCCATGTAACAAGGGTGATGGGTTCCTACCACATGATACTACATCAAGATCCAAATTTCCAAGTACCTACTTTGCATGCAATGGGTGTAGAAGGTTGAACTACAATGCATATAAAACCATAGGTAAAACATGATCAACTTGACTTGCCTTGTTGACGACTGCCAAACTCGAATGCTTCTAGATAACAAGCCTCGCACTCCGTATTATCTAACAAAACAATAATGTCACACAATAAGCATCACAACAGCAAGTAAAAAAAATAAAGCCACAAACAAAAAGTAGCTAGAACAAAAGAGAACAAAATTGTCCTACAAGAACTAAAATAGATTCTATTTTGTTGAAAACCCCAATATAAGATATCCTAAAAATTCTTAAATTAAACATACAGATAAATAATATCACTAGTGATCAGTAGCAAAAAGAATCAACTCAAAAGCTATTTTTAAACTCGTGCACAAAACAAGATTTGAATCAAATCTGTTTAAATTCAAAATTTACAAATTCAAACAGGGCCAAACATTATATCTACAGAAACTACATAAAATTTGTGATCCAACGCAAAAAGAATCAGCTAATTTGGAGTTAAAATCTAAAAGTTATAAAGATTCTAAGTTTAGGATCAAATCTGTTTTCAGAATCGAATACAGAAAAGAAAAAAAGACTAGGCTACGTGGCAGTTTTCTATTGGGTAGAAAGTGTGCGCTGAGAAGGTTAACTAACGAATGGCCATAAGTTAAAAGAAAACCTTTTAGTTAAAAATAGTACTAACAGAAAACCACGATTTTCTTTAACTGAACCAAAGGGGTAACTAACTCCTAATCTAGAGCGTAGATCGAAGATCCTACGGTTGAGGGAAAAAAATTGGGCTCAACGTTGGCTACAGAGGTCTCCGGCAAGACCTGGCTCCGGTCGAGGGTGGTGGGGGCGGCGGGAGTACTCCGGTGGCCGGCAGTGGTGGCGGAGGGGTCCGGGAGGCGGCGGAAGGGCTCCGGCGGGTCGAGGCCGCGTCGGCGGGGTGACGTGGCCGACAGAAGGAGCTCTGGGAGCTCGGTGTGGCGAACTCCGGCGAGGGCAGGGCGGCGATTCAACGATGGATTCAAGTGGCTCTCGTGTGGAATGGAGAGAGGGGGAGTTGGGCAGTTTATATAGGGCTCGGGAGGGGCTGGGATGGAAAGAGTAAAGAGATCGGCTCGGATCCCGCTTCTCCGGCGAAGAAGCGTCGTGTACGCGCAGGGAAGGAAAACATCATGAACTCCAGACAATCCTTCCGGCAATTCCAGCTTGTATGCAAATTCCCCTCTATGTTCAAGAATTTTGTAGGGACCAATGAATCTGGGTGTGAACTTTCCTTCTACACCAAATCTCTTGATTCCTGGAAGTGGGGATACACGAAGGTATGCTCGGTCTCCCACTTCGTATGTTACTTCCTTGCATTTGCTATTAGCATAACTTTTTTGTCTGGATTGAGCTATCTTGAGTCGGTCATGGATCAACTTGACCTTCTCTTCAGAATCTCGGATAAGATCGGGACCAAAGAATTTCCGGTCTCCAACACCGTCCCACATCAATGGTGTTTTGCACCTCCTTCCGTATAAAGCTTCGAAAGGGGCCATCTTCAGACTGGTCTGATAGCTGTTGTTGTACGAGAACTCTGCGTAAGGCAAATCCTTGTCATAGTTTAGTGTGCAAGCTCTAAGCATGTCCTCCAGAATCTGGTTGACTCTCTCGGTCTGTCCATCGGTCTGTGGGTGAAAAGTTGTACTGAACTCCAATCTCGTTCCCAAGGTTTCGTGTAGTTGATGCCAAAACTTTGACGTGAATTGGGTTCCTCTATCTCACACGATACTCTTCGGAACTCCATGCAGACATACAATCCTGGTCATATATATCTTGGCCAGCTTAGCACTCGTGTAGGTAGTCTTCACGGGAAACAACTGAGCTACCTTGGTCAAACATTCGACCACTACCCAGATAGAATCATAACCTGAACGGGTCCTAGGTAATCCTGTGATGAAGTCCACACCAAGCTTCTCCCATTTCCACGCGGGTATCGGCAAAGGTTGAAGTAATCCTGCTGGCTTCTGATGTTCGGCCTTTACTCGCTGACAAACATCGCATATTGCTAAAAACACGGCAATATCCTTCTTCATTCTTGTCCACCAGAAACTTTCCTTTAAGTCCAGATACATATTGGTGTCGCCCGGGTGTATCGAGTACGGTGGATCATCGGCTTCCTGGAGTATCAACTTCCTGAGTTCAGGATCATTGGGCACATAGATACGGTCATCAAACCATATAGTTGTGTGTTCATCCTCACGAAAACCTTTAGCCTTCCCGTCATTCATTCATTGCTTTATCTCAACTATTTCCTTGTCTGACTTCTCGGCTTCACAGATTTTTCCGGTCAAGGTAGTCTGAATCTCCAGCGTGGCTACATATCCTCTTGGAACTATCTCCAACTTGAGCTCTCTAAGATCGTCGGCTAACTCCTTGGGTAATCCTCCCGCTATGAGTGTGGTCACATAACTCTTACGGCTCAAGGCATCTGCTACAACATTTGCCTTCCCTGGGTGATAATGCAATCTCATGTCATAGTCCTTGATCAACTCTAGCCATCTCCTCTGTCTGAGGTTCAAATCCTTCTGCATGAAAATATATTTCAGGCTATTGTGATCAGTGTAAATATCACAACTATTTTCGATAAGGAAATGTCTCCAGGTCTTGAGTACGTGCACTACGGCTGCTAACTCCAAATCATGTGTGGCATAGTTCAACTCATGAGTTCAGAGCTGCCTGGATGCATAGGCTACAACTTTTCCTTATTGCATGAGTACTCCTCCAAGTCCTTGACTTGATGCGTCACAATACACTTGGAAGTCTTTCCGAATGTTCGGCAATATCAGCACTGGGGCGGTAACCAAACGTTTCTTCAACTCTTGGAAACTGGCTTCACATTCCTCGGTCCAATTATACTATGACTCCTTATTCAACAACTCTGTCATGGGCTTGGCAATCTTTGAGAAGTTCTCGATAAACCTCCAGTAATATTCGGCAAGTCTGAGAAAACTGCTGCAACCTTGGCGGGATCCTTAACTGAGGTGGGTGCTATCCATTCAGTGACTGCTGCAACCTTGGCGGGATCCATTGCTATTCTGTCTCCCAAAATAATGTGTCCGAAGAATCTGACTTCCTTCAACCAAAATTCACATTTGCTGAACTTGCGTATAACTAATGCTCTCGCAGCTTCTCCAAAAGTAAACGCAAGTGTTCCTTGTTTTCTTCCTCTTTCTTGGAGAATATCTGTATGTCATCGATGAACACCACAACAAACTTGTCCAGATATTCCATAAGTACCTTGTTCATCATACTCATAACATATGCAGGAGCATTAGTCAAACCAAATGACATGACGGTGTACTCATATAGACCATACCTTGTGGTGAAGGTTGTCTTGGGTATATCATGTTGACGAATTTCCAACTAATGATACCCTGATCGAAGATCGATCTTGGAGAACACTCGGGCTCCAACTAACTGGTCAAACAAATCGTTGATCATCAGTAAGGGATACTTGTTCTTCATGGTCGCCTCGTTCAATGCACGATAGTCGACTACCATACTCAAGGATATATCCTTCTTCTCTACCAAGAGAACTGGGGCTCCCCAAGGTGACGAACTTGGGTGAATATACCCTTTGTCTAGTAACTCCTTGATCTGCTTCTTGATTTCTTCTAAATCATTTGCGGGCATCCGATACGGTCTCTTGGATATTGTGGCTGTCCCTCGTAATAATTCGATCAGAAATTCAATCTCTCTATCCGGTGGCATGCCTGGCACTTCCTCCGGGAATACATCTGGAAAGTCTTGTATGATCAACACTTCCTCCTGAACAACTACCTTGAGAGAATTTACCCGTTTACTCTGTGGTGGGCGTTGGGAAACGTACTTAATCCGATTTCGCTTTGGGGTGGTGAGCGAAATAGACTTAAGGGCACAATCAATGTTCCCTTCATACTTGGTCAACCAATGCATGCCTAGGGTTACATTCAATCCCTGTGACTCCAATACGATGAGGTCGGTGGGAAATTTATTGTTTCCGATGTCGAGGTTTAGTGCATGGCATCCTATCCTGGCTGTCATCATGCCCCCTGAGGAACTGGCCTTAATGGGTTGACTGAGGGTTCTACTTGGTAAACTATACTTTTCCACAACTACCCTCGATATGAATGAATGTGTTGCACCAGAATCAAAAATTACCAGTACTGGACGTGAATTTAGTAAAAACTTACCAACCACCTTATCGGGGTGATCATAGACCTCTTCAACACCAATGTGGTTCACCTCAGCTCGGGGAAAATGATTGGGCTTCTTTGCTGCTGAGTTGCCACTGTCGTTTCCATTTCCCAGCTTGTTTTGGGACATTCATTGGCATAGTGTCCCATCTTCTGGCACTTGAAGCAGGTGATATGGTTCAGATCCTTCTGAGCTGGAGCTGGGTGGTGCTGAGTGCCATTACCTCCATTCCCATTCTTGAAGTTCATGTCGTTGCGGTTGTTCCCATTTCCTCCATGGTTGTGGCCTCCATGGTTATTGTCGTGGTTTTGTCATGGCAGATGTCCTCGTAAAAGGACTTAGTGTTGGAGCCATCGCACCTTGGTGGCGACTCAAAGGGGTTGAACGGGAGCGAGACAGAGATTTACGCAGGTTCGGCCCCTCGTGAAGAGGTAAAAGCCTACGTCCTGCTTTGTGTTGTATTGATGGAGTTTCGATTACAAGGAGGGCGTAACTCGCCTGACCTAGCACTCGATGATTTCTAACCTGCCCTCTTCTTCACTGGGACTCGTTTTTATATACAGGTCGAGTCCTTAGGGTTTACAAGGGTCCTTTCCTTTACACAAATTGTGACTCTTGCAATCTTTAAGTCGCCCTCTTTCCAAGGCTTGGAGACCTTCTCTACTATGGACTCCTTCCGAAAGTCGAAAACCGCCATACAACTTTCGGCCTTACCAGGCCAAGGCCCGAACCACATTTTAGATGAGTCGCCAGCTTTGGTGACCCGGCCCAACTAGGACGGGTTATCAACAGATAATATCCCCAACATTACGCCAGATTGAATTGAATTTCCTTCATGCCAATATCCTTACTCAATTAGGGGTGATTCATCTTCACTCCTCTTATGCACGATGCACTTAAACCGCCATCTGCTGCGGAAAAACTTGAGTCGCCAAACCATTTCTTGTTGGCACCTCCTTATCCCTTGAATCCCGGAAAGGATAATGACGTAATCCCCAACAGATCCTTCGATATCGTTATCCCAAAAATTTCGGGGCGCCATCATGGCGAATCTTTATCTTTTGGCAGTTCCCGCTCATGGCGCCTCGATCCTAGCGCCCGACCTGATAAATAGGCGGGAGGAAGGGACTAGGCGCATTCCACCTACTTGTCTTGTCGTCCTTCTCTTCCTCACTGTCGCAGCGAAAATCTTATCGCCACCCGAGAGCTCCGCCGCCACCCGAAGACCTCGTCGTCATCCGAAAGCTTCGGCGCTGCATGAAGACTTTGTCGCCGCCGGACACCTCGTCGTGGCCGAGAAGTTCGTCACCATCGAACGCCTCGCCGCCGTCGAGCACCTTGTCGCCGTCGAACATCTCGTCGCCGCTCAAGGTTTTCGCGTTCGTCCGAGACCTTCGTCGCCGTCCGTGCAACGCTCGCGGCGAACCCTTCTTCGTACGTCTCCAGCCGTATCCACCAGGTCAGCTTTCCGCCATTTAAAAGCAGATCCAAGTTTTTCGAGGTTCATACCTACTGTGTTCTTGGTACCTCCCGAATGGCTTCGTAATTCCTGATTAGTTGGCGGTGATGATAGCGAGCACAACAATGTTTTTCATACCTTTATTTGTTCGGCCTTGACTTGCATACTTAGAAAACTACTTCACCAAATCAACAGTACTGTCCCCACCTTAGTCGCAGGTCGTTCTATCCAGACATTTCTCGCATTCATTTCTGTCTGCCCGGTAGATCCATAATCTATCGCTTGTCAAGTGAAATATGTTTATAGTCTCATACTTCACCATCTTGACAAATACTACTGATGCTCTGAAACACCTCTCCTTTAAGTAGCAAGAGTTTCATAAGTCGCCGTGGCAACCTGACCCGGACCTTCGTTGGCGGGTCAAAAAAACTCCCTCAACCATCAGGCAAATTGTTTGGCGAGTCAAATGAACTTGTTCCACCATTTTCAGTAGATGCTTGGCATGTCAATTCACCCGTAATTTTATCCCTTTGTAGCATGGGCGCTGTTTTCAAAAGTGACTGGCTCCCAACCAAGGTTAATGATGCTATACTTAATGACTATGTGAAAACGGGTAATCTGGACCCTCAAGAGGTTATTGGTTGGCGCACCGGGTTAGGAGAAGAAGTCCCCAATCCCAAGGAAGGGGAGATAGTTCTTTTTGTTGAACACCTTGAGCGGGGCTTTAAGCCGCCCGGATCAAAATTCCTCAGAGACGCCATGACATTTATGAATGTCCGCCTCCAAGATTTAGGGCGCAACTTGATAAGCAATCTATGCCAGTTCCAGGTGTTTTGTGAGGCTTACTTGCGGATGGAACCCACAGTTCCCTTATTCTGGTACTTCTTCCACTTGAATCGCCAAATAGAATTTCACAATGGCCCCAGCCTGGAGCTTGGTGGTGTCAATGTTCAGCGCCGTAGGGATAGCTCATTCCCGTCACTAGCCATGCCAAGCCATCCCAAAGGCTGGGGCGAGTCTTGGTTTTACTGCCGGGAGACTTCGCCTGAGGGCGAGAACAAGCTTCTGGGTTATAGTGAAGATCGCCTTCCAACAAATTTTAAACTCCGAGACAAGCTCATCGAAGAGGAGGAGTCAGACTTTTTCCCAGTATTGTCCGAGTTAAGATCTTTGAAAAACAACGGCCTTACGGGGTTGACTTGATCCGCTGCTAGGTCAAATGGTGTATCCTCCCTTTAAGTCACCGGGACGGGTTAATGTGTGAATTCGACGGCACCCTAGACCATCCTCAGTGCTACTTCCACACGGCTCTGACGGAAAATGATATTGTAACCATCATCAAGAAGTTGACCGGCGAACCCGCGGCAAAATGCGGCCAAATAGGTCTTAAACCTTTCTGCAAGATTAACCCGACACCAAAGGTAAATAACTTAACCCGCCTTTTGTTTTTTATTCCTTACGTATTACTTGAACTATGACCTCTTATAAAATATGCCATTTCAGAAAGGTGATAAATTTTGGTCCAAGAGGCCAAAAAAGTCAGCCATGAAGCAAGCTAGGCCGCCTCCAAAGAAGAAATCCAAGGGCAAGGGAAAAGCTGCCATTACTGAGCCATCTGAAGCCGATGAATCCCAAGTCGGCGACGTACTTTCTGAGGTAAAAAATCCATCCTCTTTTAACTCGCCATTCATTACTGATAATTTTTTGTTTACACCTCTGTATCTCTTGTGTAGAATGAAGACAATGAAAGCCAGGAGGATTCTATAGAGGTAATTTATGTTTCCTCCGACTCACCTTCTCCTCCACCTAAGCCGGCCAGTCGAATTTGCGGGAAAGTTCCCTTCTCACACCCAAATGCTTGTTTGGATCCAAATTTCCTTTTGAAGAAAACACACCATGCTTCAAATCAGAAAACTCGAAGTCATTCTGGAGACTTGGTGTCCGGGTTACCAACAAGAACCAAGAAAAGGAAAAATGAGGTATCTTTTAATAACACTTCTTTATGTCCTTTTGGATCGCATTTTGTAACCTGCTCATATCTTTGAAGTATTTATTTTTGCAGAGTCCTCCTCCCACATCCGGCTACTCGGTGATGTCGACACTTCCACCGATGATCCGTGTCCCTTGGTAAGTCTTTGATAACGTTTACCTTTAGTGTGATGGTGATAATATCCATTCTTTTAAACGCACCCCCTTCTCCTCTCAGGGCATAGGCGAAGAAAAGGAAAACTGGCGGGTCAACTCCCATTACAACTTCGTAGCCTATCGAAAAATCGGCGCCGATCCAGGATAACCCGGACCAAGACAAACCTGAAGATCAAGTGGATCTCCCCAGCTCGCCCAAGGAAGCCATGGAAGCGCCTAACCCGCCAAGTCCATTGACAACAGCAGAAGACCCGAACGCTGTAGTTATCACCGATACTCGCTTCTCTAAACCGGCCACAGCGGTTTTATCGAAGCATGTATCATCATCAGCTCAACCTGTTTTTGAGCATGAACTTTCCAAGGCTAAGCTCTCCCAGTATGAGAATCTCGAATTCAAAGAACTTTCTCTGGCTTTGCAAGTTGCCTGGAGGCGAGTTATGAGATGGAGAAGAGTCTGCTTCGATTGCTGAAAAACAAACATGAGGTACGTTTTATTGTACACTGTATTATCCTCATTAACCCCCAAGGGCCGGGTCATCAGTAAAAAGATGAGCCGGGTCTTGATAATTGAAGAAAAAACTTTCGACCTGTAACCCCCAAGGGCCGGGTCATCAGTAAAAAGATGTGTCGGGTCTTGATAACTGAAGAAAAAACTTTCGACCTGTAACCCCCAAGGGTCGGGTCATGAGTAAAAAGATGAGCCGGGTCTTGATACTGTATAATTTTGTCTAAAAAAATATACATTAGCCCCCAAGTGTCAGGGATGTTGCTTGCAATAATTCTGAGACTTGCCCCTTAACTATATATTTCAACAGGAATCACTTATCCAAATTGAATCAGCACTTGGCGACTTGAAGAAAAGTTTAACCGATCAGCAGGATGCCCGGGCAAAATCAGAAGAAAAGTATCAACTGATCTTATCTGAGATGGAGAAGCTAAAAGCCGACTTAAAAAGGGCTCAAGCTGATCAAGATGCCTTAATAAAGCAAGCAGAAAAAGCTGAAGCCAAGTTGGATACAGTGCAACAAGAGTTGTCCGGCTTAAAGCGACATATCTCCCACATGGCGCAAGCTGTCTTTGGTAAAAACCAACCCTTGACCTTTGTAAACAAATAGCTTCGTATAAATCGCTGACTATCATTACCTCTTATACAGGTCCGAGAGCCGCCAACCTTCAGGATGATTGCGTCCTGATGCTGAAGGCGATTTAAACGTTAACGGAGCAGTTGTATACCGGAAATGTGCTGACCGTGAAAGCAGTGATGGGTGCCAAGGAACCTATAACATCAATAAAGAAGATGCTTGGCTGCTTATCTACTCTTCCTCCTCAAATTGGCGAGCTAACTCGGTCAGCCGCCCGGAAAGGAGCACTGACTACACTGAGTCGGTGCTTAGCATATGCTCCAGAAATAAACCCAGAAGAAGTAGCGGCGGGCTTTCCTCAGCTCAAGGATGACGGGTTAGAATTTGCTGAAGAGGACTACCAGCGTGTTGTTAAAGACTCCCGTTTGGCAGCGACTCAGCTTGCTGCAAGCTTGGATTTCTCAAAATACCAAGCCGCCTATGACAACAAAAACAAAAAGGTTAACCCGCCAACCTTTGTGACGACCAGCTTAACTCCGCGTCGACCCAAGAATCCTTTTGACTTGGAGGCGGATCTCTCATCAGTGATGAATGATGAAGATGAGTTCGCCGCGTTATCCAAGTGTAACTGGGTACTGGGCGACTTGCAAATTGAAGTCGGCCAAAGCTCGCAGCAGGCTGATCCAAGGGCATGAGCAGAATAAAACTTCATAGATTTGGACATGAGAGCCATGTAATAAGTCTTTTTAGGAATCAAACTGCTTCTGTGATATCTCGAAAAATCCTTATGTCGCCCTTAAGGCGTTTTGAAATACTTGATCCGCCGTTTGAGGCGTTATTACGATGCTTGACCCGCCATTGAGGCGTTTTCATGATGTTTGATCCGCCATGGCTAGAGTGATTTTGATCATCAACCTGTTTTAAGCTTGAAAACATATATCAAACCATCTCAGTGAGTAATGGGTGATAATAAATAGCAATCGCCCCAAGATATGTTGAGGCGAGTCAGAAAAAAGTCTCAAAAACCTTGTGGCAGTGCAAGGAAGGTAAAAAAAATAGCAATTTTGTCAGCTCATCGGGTCGCGACAGGATAGGGCGAGTTGAACAAACCCAAGCGCCACCCAAGGGAGACTTTTGTATCAAAAGCTCAAGTATTTAGACCGTCTGATCAGGCACGAGTCAAGCTTCAGTGAAGCGGGTTCAATGAACCAATGGTTTCTCTATTTTCCATTTGAGGCGCTTGACGGTACCAAACATGTTTTAACCAAGGCGAGTTCAGGGTCCATGAACGGAATAACTCGCCAAGAGTTCACGGGTCCATATGGCGATTCGGCCAACACACAGTCCAGTATAACCATTTGTAATGCGGATATTTTTTGCAGGGCAAATGGGTAGTAAGGCTGATCTCAGTGAGAGGAAGCCCCCAAGTGACCTATGATTAAGGGAAAAAAACCATCATAGGATTGTAGAAGCGTATACGCTATTACCACAAAATGACTTGGGAACACATTGTCCTCAAGTAAGCCGGTCTAATCCACAGAATCACGTAAGGTGCCTATGTTTGAATCGCACGCTTGTGGCGACTTCGATCCTCTTTGGCTTATCGATACCCATTTTTGTAATAAGCGCATCATGGCGACTTAAGCTCTTTGGTATGGATAGCGTCCACGTTTGGGCGACTTGTTGACGAAAGAATAAAGATCCATACCTTTCAATAAGATGAATTAGCAGGAAAGCCCCCAAGTCGGGAGGCGTTTAATTTTATTGCTTTATAAGAAATGAAAAACCTACAAAACGTAGAGCTTAATAGCTCAAGTGTAATAAGGCCGCAAGTGGGCAATGTTCCAGGGGCGAGTCGACTCAGCCTCCGTGGTTGGCCGATCAGGCCGTAGATCCACCAGATAGTAAGACCCGTTGCGAAGGTTTTTGCTGACGACGAACGGTCCTTCCCATGGTGGTGATAACTTACGCATGCCAGTACGATCTTGTATCAGCCGAAGCACTAAGTCGCCTTCCTGAAAGGTCGGCTCTTGACCCGGCGGATGTGATAACGCCATAAGTCCTGCTGATAAATGGCCGAGCGGGCTGCAGCCAAATCACGCGCTTCCTCTAAGGCGTCCAAAGAGTCTTGACGCGCCAATTCGTTGTCCTGTTCCACATAAGCGGCGACTCTAGGCGAGTCATGCCTTATGTCGGTGGGAAGAACGGCTTCTGCTCCATAGACCAGAAAGAAAGGGGTAAAACCCGTAGACCGGTTCGGGGTGGTCCGGATGCTCCATAGTACCGAAGGCAAATCCTCAACCCAACACCCCGGGGTTCGTTCCAAGGGAACCATGAGTCGGGATTTGATTCGCCGCAAAACTTCCTGGTTCGCCCGCTCTGCCTGTCCATTAGATTGTGGGTGAGCAACTGCAGAAACATCAAGCCGGATGTGCTCATGACGGCAAAACTCCTACATCGCCCCTTGAGACAGATTAGTGCCATTATTAGTAATGATACTGTGCGGATATCCGAACCGGAAGATCAATTTTTTCAAGAATTTGACCGATGTCTCCACATCGCAAGCTCCAACAGGCTCTGCTTCAACCCACTTGGTGAACTTATCTACCACCACCAGCAAATGGGTTTTCTTGTTGGATGACATCTTAAAGGGGCCAACCATGTCTAACCCCCAGACCGCGAAAGGCCAAGTGATGGGTATCATCCTTAGTTCTTGAGCCGGCACATGGGCCTGTCGCCCATAATGCTGGCATCCATCACATCGACGAACTATCTCCTCTGCATCTGCATGGGCCGTCAACCAAAAGAAAACATGACGGAACGCCTTTGAAACTAAGGAGCGTGACCCGGCGTGATGCCCACAATCTCCGGAATGAATGTCATTTAGAATTATGCACCCTTCTTCGGAGGAAACACATCTTTGAAAAACCCCGGAAGTGCTCCGTTTATATAGTTCGCCATTGATGATCACCATGGACTTGCTTCGCCGAACGATTTGGCGAGCCAACACTTCATCCGTAGGTAACTCGCCTCGGGCGAGATAAGCCAGATACGGAAGAACCCAATCCGGTGTAACATGAAGAGCCGCCACGAACTGGGACTCAGGATCTGGTATTGCCAACTCCTCCTTTGAAGGCAACCTTACGGAAGGTTTATGCAGAGTATCCAGAAAAACATTGGGGGGAACCGGCTTACGCTGGGAACCGAGACGTGAAAGGGCATCAGCTGCTTCGTTAAGGCAGTGGTCAATGTGATCGACCTGATAGCCATGGAAATGACCCGCCACATCGAACACAGCCCTCCTGTAAGCCGCCATCAAGGGTCCCGAGAATCCCAAGTGCCTGAAACTTGCTGAGCCACGAGATCAGAGTCGCCGAAACATCTGACCCGCGAAAGGTTCATCTCCTTGGCGAGTCGTAAGCCGTGAAGCAAAGCTTCATATTCCGCAGCGTTGTTGGTACATGGAAACATGAGTCGGAGGACGTAACAAAATTTGTCCCCTTGAGGCGATATCAGCACCACACGAGCCCCCGAGCCTTCCAACTGTCTAGATCCATCAAAATAAATAGCCCAATATGTAAGGTCAGGCCTGTCTTCTGGGATCTGTAACTCGGTCCAATCATTGACGAAATCAACCAAGGCCTGGGACTTGATAGCCGTGCGGGGGGTGTATCGCACGTGGTGTGGCCCAAGTTCGATCGTCCACTTGGCAATTCGCCCTGTCGCCTCCCGATTCTGGATGATGTCCCCGAGGGGAGCGGAGCTAACCACCGTGATGGGATGCTCTTGAAAATAATGTTTAAGCTTCCGGCTTGCCATAAAGACCCCATAAACTAATTTTTGCCAATGTGGGTATCGCTGCTTGGAAAGAGTTAGCACCTCGCTGATAAAATACACTGGGCGCTGCACAGGATATTCCTTCCCTTCCTCCTTCCTCTCGACGACCACCGCCACAGTCACCGCTTTGGAGTTTGCCGCAATATATAAAAGCATGGGCTCTTTCTCAGTCGGGGCGGCCAAGACCGGCTTCGTCTGTCCAAACAAAATGGTCAGATTTCCTAACTAATTGATACAGGGGAATAACTTTCTCTCTGAGACGGCTTATGAAACGACTTAAGGCCGCAATACGACCCGCCATCCGTTGGACTTGATTAATATTCGCTGGTTTCCCCAGGGAGGTAACCGCTTCGATCTTGTCCGGGTTAGCTTCGATGCCGCGCTCAGACACCAGGAAGCCCAACAACTTTCCTGCAGGAACACCAAAGACACACTTGGTGGGATTAAGCTTCATCTGATATACCCGCAGATTATCAAAAGTTTCCTTGAGATCTTCCAATAGCGTTTCCTTCCTGTGGGTTTTAACCACAATGTCATCAACATAGGCATGGACGTTGCGTCCGATTTGGCCACGGAGGCAATTTTGAATGCAGCGCTGATAAGTCGCCCCTGCACTTTTGAGTCCGAATGGCATGGACACATAGCAAAAAGCCCCAAAGGGGGTTATAAAAGCTGTTTTCTCTTGATCTTCCACGGCCATCTTGATTTGGTGATATCCAGAATAAGCGTCCAGGAAGCACAAACATTCGCATCTCGCCACTGAATCAATAATTTGGTCGATGCGGGGAAGAGCGAAAGGATCCTTCGGACAAGCTCTGTTAAGGTCTGTGTAATCAATGCACATACGGAAGGTACCATTCTGCTTGAGTACCAAGACTGGGTTAGCCAACCATTTGGGGTGGAAGACCTCTACGATGAATCCGGCGGCCAAGAGCCGGGCAACTTCCTCCCCGATTGCCTTGCGTCGTTCCTCATTGAACCTACGAAGATATTGTTGAATAGGTTTTGCCTTTGGGTCAACATTAAGGTGGTGCTCAGCGAATTCTCTAAGAACACCAGGCATGTCAGAAGGTTTCCATGCGAAGATGTCCCGATTCTCGCGGATGAATTCGATGAGCGCTCTTTCCTATTTGGGATCCAGACCCGTCCCAATAGTGAACTGCTTGGTTGAGTCGCTAGGGACGAAATCCACCGTTTTAGTGTCATCAGTTGGCTTGAATTTGAGGGGCGGCTCAGCGTCTGTTGTTCGCTTTTTTAGGGGTGACATATCAGCCGGATCAACATTGGCCTGGTGATATTTGAGCTCCTCGGCAGCACAGGCGACTTCTGCGTAAGCCGCATCCCCTTCTTCACATTCTCTTGCAATCCTTCTATCACCATCAACCGTGATGGGTCCTTTAGGAACAAGCATCTTGAGTTTAAGGTAAACATAGCATGGGCGAGCCATGAACCGGGCGTAAGCCGGCCGCCCAAACAGTGCATGATAAGGGGTTTTTAACTTGACCACCTCAAACATCAACGACTCACTCCTGTAATTAGATAATGTTCCAAATGCAACTGTGAGCCTGACTCGGCCTATGGGGTACGCCGATTTGCATGGGATGATTCCGTGGAATACCTTGGTTGAAGGCATCAAATCTTTCTCCAACAGGTTCATCCTTTGGAAAGTGTCGAAGTACAAAATGTTGATGCTGCTGCCACCATCCATCAGTACCTTCGACAAGGTATGTCCCCCAACTTGGGGAGCCACGACCAGCACTAAATCGCCGGGATTGTCAACTCTTGGCGGGTGATCCTCCCTACTCCATGATATGGTCTGCTCGGACCAGTGGAGGTACCTAGGGAGTGCCGGCTCAGACACACTGTATGCTCGGTGACTCACCTTTTTATCATGCATGCAAGCATTGGTGGTGAAAACGTGGTACTTCCCATTGCTTAACTGCTTGGGATTGTTGCGGAAGCCGCCATTATCGTCCTGCCCCTGCGAAGCCCCCTGTGGGGGTGGTTGCTGAAAAACTCCGGGCAGGTTATACCATCGTTGGTGATGCACCGGATACTGGCCGCTGCTTGGCTGCGAGCCGCCCTGAGCCCCAGGTTCGGGGAAACCGCCGAAGGGGTTCTGGCGTTGATTGGGTGCGCCGAACTATTCCTGCCGTTAGTCCGGGTCACCACTTTGCCCTTTTTGATCGCCTCCGCCCGAAACTCCCGCATCACGTAACAGTCCTCCCAGGAATGAGTCGCCGGTCCGTCTGCCATGGCGTGGTGCGGGCAGGGGCCCTTGAGTAACTCATTATAGTTGCGCGGCTTTTTGCACCAAAGGCTCGTAGTGGCAATTCTGCTCGAGGATCAGCACAGCCCGAGCCGCCGTAATACCGTGTGACGAGTGAATGACTTTCGCGACCCGCCGCGACCAGTGGTGGGCCGACTCATCCAGGCGTTGAATGCAGTGCTGCAGATCGACTATTGTCATCGGACGCTTGCAGGTTCCTCGGAAGTTTTTGACGAAACGCTCTTTCAATTCAGCCCAAGTCTGGATGGAGTTGGGGGGCAAGTTCTTTAACCAAGTACGCGCCGTCCCTTCGAGCATCATTGTGAAGTATCTGGCGCAAACTGCTTCGCTTACATCGAGCATGTCCATGGTGATTTCATAACTCTCGACCCACGACGCCGGCTCAAGGTCCGGAGTGTAGTTAGGCACCTTTCTTGGCCCTTTAAAATCCTTGGGCATTCGCTCGTTGCAAAGGGCGGGGGCCAAGCACGGCACCCCCACTTGTCTGCCGCTCCCAACAAGAGGCGCTGGGGCGACTTGGATGTCCCGGCGATCCCGACCTGGTGGGTCTCGATGATCAGGTGAGTTGTCCTGGGGGAAGGGCCGCGGTCCGCTGGTTATAGCGGGCTGGTCCTCTGGCCGACTACTGGTGCGGCTTGCCTGGGGAGTGGAATGCAGCCTATCTAGGCTGTGTGAGAACTGGGCGTTTTGAACCACCGCCGTCTTCGACATCTCAATGGCGTTCCTTGCCTCTATCTTGGCAGGAGTGTTGCCGTGAATCGAAAGGGATTCCAAATGGCGAGTTGCGGCAAGGACGTTGTCCACCGGGTTGGAAAAGTGACCTTGAGGTGTCTGGAATCGGGGAACGCGATCCACACCTGGCTGAAACGGCGGGTTCGGTGGCTGGCCCGGCCCTCCCCCCGGGGCGGCTCCCACCCGGGAGTTCGTGGAGTGTCAAACAGGCGGGTCGGGTTCAGATCATGGGGCAGGCGAACCTGGTGCCTCCGCTGATGGATGGTGTCAGACGCGCGCTGGTGCCTTTCGAGCCGCCAGTTATCGGTATTCAAGCGAGCTATCTCAGCGGTAATTTGAGCTTGCCGGGTCTCGATCCTGGCGGACTCCACCTCGGCATCCCGCTCAGCCTTTGCCACCCCTTCTCTTAGCTTCGTCAATTCCATGTTTACCGCCTCCTGGTTTTCAAGTGTGATGGGGGTCGCCATGAGCCTTGTTATTTCCACTGCTAACTCCACCAAAATCGCGGCCGGGCTTCTAGACGTCTCGCCAGTTCCATCTCCGCGTGCCGGGTTTGGCGAGGGTTGAGTCGCCCCTGCCATGTAAACGACAATCTGACGGCAAGTCCGGTCAAGAACTTCGGGGTCCATGGCCAGTGACAAGCCCCCAAGGCAGCCCCCGTGTAGAGACTGGATTGAATCTGAATCGCCCATGGACGATTCGTCATCAGTGTTGACCGGCGTGGTTTCCTGGGTCGCTGAGTGTTTTGGTTCCTCAGATCCCTGCGTGAATCCAACAAAGCCCGGGCGGGTTAGGTTTGGCGTCACGACCGGGCGGACGTACCTGGCTGGCTCGACGATGTCGGAGGAGGTGTCCGGCTCAGGCACGGGCGATCCAATCATGCCAATGAAAACGCTGATCTTGCCGAAGGGGACCCTGTAACCAGATTCGATCTAATCCGCCTCGGGCACCCATAGCAAGTTGTTGATGTAGTACTTCCCACGGCGGCTCCGGGTCATGAGCCCCGTCGCATAGCTCCCAAACCCTGCTAGGCCTCCCTTTGAGAACTCAGCTCCACCGTGCGCAGGCCCCACGGTGGGCGCCAACTGTCGTGGTTTTGTCACGGCAGATGTCCTCGTGAAAGGACTTAGTGTTGGAGCCATCGCACCTTGGTGGTGACTCAAAGGGGTTGAACGGGAGCGAGACAGAGATTTACCCAGGTTCGGCCCCTCATGAGGAGGTTAAAGCCTACGTCCTGCTTTGTGTTGTATTGATGGAGTTTCGATTACAAGGAGGGCGTAACTCGCCTGACCTAGCACTCGATGATTTCTAACCTGCCCTCTTCTTCCCTGGGACTAGCCTTTATATACAGGTCGAGTCCTTAGGGTTTACAAGGGTCCTTTCCTTTACACAAATCGTGACTCTTGCGATCTCTAAGTTTCCCTCTTTCCAAGGCTTGGAGACCTTCTCTACTATGGACTCCTTCTGAAAGTCGTAAACCGCCATACAACTTTCGGCCTTACTAGGCCAAGGCCCAAACCACATTTTAGATGAGTCGCCAGCTTTGGTGACCCGACCGAACTAGGGCGGGTTATCAACAGATAATATCCCCAGCAGTTATGCACTGGGTGGTTATGGTGGGTGTGTCCTCCAAACTAACCGGATCTTGTTCCGGTATTCCCTGAATAGGGGGTGTAACGGGGCTTCTGCCAAGTTCTAGAGTTGAACTTCCCGTTTCCATACTTCCTTTTGCGGTTCTCAATTTGCTGTTGTTTCCCCTCCAAGATGAGGGCCTTATCTACCAGCTCCTGGTAGTTGTTGAAGTTGGCCACAGTCAGCTGAATTCTCAACTCATCGTTGAGTCCTTCCATGAACTTCTCCTGCTTGGCCGCATCATCGGCCCCATCTCCAGGTGCATATCGGGCGAGCATCCTGAATTTATCAACATGCTGAGCTACAGGTCGATTTCCCTGGCATAAGTTGCGAAACTCACGCTTCTTCAGACTCATGGATCCAGCTGACACATGAGCGGTGCAGAAGGCTTGCTTGAACTGCTCCCAAGTCACACGAGCAATGGGGTATGTGGTGGTGTAGTTCTCCCACCAAGAAGCTGCGGGGCCTTCAAGTTGATGTGCGGCAAAGCACACCTTCTCAGCTTCAGTACATCCAGCAGTGATTAGTTCCCTCTCCATCTTGTGGAGCCAATCATCTGCCACAATGGGCTCAACGCTGCTGGAGAAAGTCGGAGGATTCAACCTCAGAAAACGAGTGAGATTGTCGGCCTAGGGTGGATGATGGTTGCTGTTATTGTTCTGGTTCTGAATGATCAACTGCATCAGGGTATTCTGTTGTTGGATCAGCTGAGTGAGTTTCGGCGGGAAGTTCGAGGCAGGGTCACGTCTTGGAGGCATCTGGTGTTTTTAGGGGGATGGGATTATCATAGAACAAGGGTCTAAAGAGAAAATACACTACCCATATGAAATGCAACAAACAATTATCGCACCACACATTTCTTCATTAATCATCTCAAAAGGTTCAAACACGGGGATACAAGTTTCAGATAACCTAAACATCTGCCTAAACGTATAACGATAAGATAAATTGGTAGAGCTTTCTTCGTAGTCCTCCTCTTTGCTGATCAAGGGGGCTACGTCTCCTTTAGGGTGAAGATTTTCGCCCATGTCCAATTCTTCCTCCAAATATGTGATGTGAGCCTTCAACTTCTCGATCCTCTCCAGGAAGTCCTTCACCTCTACCTCGTGCTCGTAGTGGGCTTCTTGGGCTTCTTCTTCAAGGTCGAGTTCGCGGATCATCAGTTGCTTGATCTTCTTTGTGTCCTAGATTACATGAAGCTCCAGAGTTCTGATGTGTGTCTCCAAGGTCTGGGCATAGGACAGGAGAGCGTCTTCAGTCTTGATCTTGATGATTTCTCCATCTGCTTCTCTCCGGGAGACCGTGAATAAGTCCGGTGAAATGGGACAGCCTCTGTACACCTCCTTCATACGTCCGAGTGCACAGTGAACCGCCATATCCCTTCCGAGAATCCAGCTAGGTGCGATGAACTTGAAGTCCATAGGTTATGTGCGCGGCTCGAAAGTTCTTCCGGGGATGTGCACCTCAATCCTTAGCGTGCATCTGTCGGGTAAGATATGATAGGTTTCCAGGTGATAGTTGGTAGAGCAATCCTTAGGTCCTTGGTGATCTGCATCAGCTCCTTTCCGAAGGGCATTGTTGCCTTGGGCTGGCAAAACTCCATGACCTTAACTGGGATGAAGGTGGCCATCTAGAAAATAATGGAAGGTCGGAGAGAAGTCAGAAATGAGCAGAAGAGAAATTATAAGAAAATAGTTTTCTTCCTAAGGCTTTTCCAATCCTAGAGCTTACGTCCTATGGTCAGCATGTGCTCTGATACCATATCTGTAGCGACCCGACCTGAAACGGCCAAGTCTCTGGTGTTTCCGTACCATCCCAAGATCATGCTGGCACACACACAGTACATCATGTATATATCGAGATTTCAATCACACAACTTTATTAATCGGATCTCATATCGAGTACTTTATTACACTAAATATTAGAATAAAGAGGCTGAAGGCCAACTCATGAGATAAACTAAATGAAGACTAGCGGAAGCCTCAAAAGTAGTAGAGTCCATCTGACTCCAGGGCATATCACCGAGCGTAGATCGTGTCCTCACTCCTGGTCGGAAAAGTACTCTACAACATGACACGTTGCAGCCGTGTAGGTCAGCATATTGAATATGCCGGCAAGTGACAAAAGAGTGGGGTGAAAAAGTATCAACTATGCTATATGCATATATGGCAGGTGGGATTGTAAGTTTTTAGTGGAAAGCAAAATTTTCTCATACAACAAGAGAGGGACTAAAAGCAAAATTTTACTACATTGTTGGTTGTTAATGAGATGGTTCCACCAACCATATCTCATACCCAAGTTATCAATAATACCCACATCATTAATATTATTTGTGTTGAGAAATCCAGATAGTTTTAGTTCCTTCGGCTCAAGTTGTCCATAACCGTGGACACTGCTAATCGATTAGGTTTGACTACTCTGGAGAGTTTTGGACATGTTCCTCACAACATTTGATCGCCTCCGTTGGAGTCTGCGCACTTCAGGGTGTTTGAGAACCGGATGATCAAAACATGGTCTTCCAACGGGTTCCTATGAGCCACTGTCGGTGCCCATCCAATCCTACCATTCTTCTACATATCGTAGCACCGCCCGTACAGAGTCACGATGTTGTCCAACCAAGCCAGAGCCCATAATGACTTGTGGCTATGCAGGTAAGCCTTGGGTCTTGAAGCATCCATCCATCTCTTCGTGCCTGGGTGAAGCTTTTCGCAAGATGTCATGGCACTTCCGCATGCATCTAGGGTCGTCCACTGGTGTCGTGGTTTTATCACGACAGATGTCCTTGTGAAAGGACTTAAAGATGGAGCCATCGCACCTTGGTGGCGACTCAAAGGGGGTGAGCGAAAGCGAGACTCAGATTTACCCAGGTTCGGCCCCTCATGAGGAGGTAAAAGCCTACGTCCTGCTTTGTGTGGATTAATGGTGGTTTCGATTACAAGGAGGGCGTAACTCGCCTGACCTAGCTCTCGATTATCTCTAACTCGCCTGACCTTCCCCTGGGAGTCGCCTTTATATACAGGTCGAGGCCCTAGGGTTTACAAAGTCCTGCCATCCTACTCTTGGTAGCTTTGCTTATCTCTAAGTAGACGTGTTCCCCACGATAAGGAGCTTCCTTGATGTTCCATCATCTACATGGTCTGTTTGAACCGCCTTACAACTCTCGGGCCACCGGGCGCATAATCAAGGTGAGTCGCCCCTTTGGTGACCCAGCCCATTAAGGGCGGGTTACCCATAGGTAATATCCCCAACATTAGGCCCCAGATTGTCGTGAATTCATTCGTGTGAGTAAACTCCCATCAATCTTGGGGTGACTCTCCTCATTTTCAGCCTTTGGCAAACGTTGAGCCGCCATTCATGGTTTTCAACCTGAGTCTCCATACAGTATTAAAGGGTGTCGCTTCATCCCCTTGGTTCCAGTCCCCAAACATTGTAGCCGTCAGCGAATCTTTCGCCCATAATTGCTTATCCCGAAAATCTAGGCGCTATCATTGCGTTTACTAACTTGTCGCCTCGATCTCCACCTTGACAGCCTCGTTTCCCGTTCTTGCCCTTTAAATAGTAAGAGAAATGGGGGGAGAGAAACCTCGTCACCAACCCCCATCTCATCTTCGTCTTCGTCTTCGTTGTGCTCTTCGTCTTCGCGCACCGACATCCCGACACCGTCTCCGAGCTCCAGCGCCCCGGTGTCGTCCCCGGCTCCTCGAGTTCTTCTCCATCAACTACGACTCTTCGGGCGCCAAGGAACACGAAGCTCCAAGCCTTCGTTCCCGGCGGCGATCTCCTGTTTGACAGGTACACACCTTCCCCCTCTTAGGTCTAGATTGAGAGCGCCATGACCGTAACTTCCTTGGAGCTAGCTCCATTACAGGATGAACGCCTCAAACTGTTTCAGATATGTTCCCTGCTCCAACGATTGGCTTTAGATAGCAACAGGCGTTGGCCATTTTAATCACGTCCTTCTGCCAATTCAAACCCATGTACTGTTTGACCAACACTGTAGTTGTACTATATGCGTAGTTCATCACCATTACTTAAGGCGATATCTTCCTGTTTTAATCCGTCCGTAGATCCATAATTTATCGCCTGTTTGTAGAAACTTGTTTATTCACCCGTTGAGAATATCTCTAAGGAAAAGAACGCTTCTGAGAGTCGCCATTTAACTTCAGCCTTCATGGCGACTTAGTTTCATTACTATAGCCAGGATGCCCTTTCTTCCAGTCTGGAGGGCAAGTTAGAACAAGCCGTGTAGATATACTCGTAGATCGCCCAAATAACGGGCTACGATGCACGTCAACTGTTTGGCGAGTTAACAAACCCTTTGCGAACACCATAGGCCCGTACCAGCGGGTTAGAATATTTTGGCGGGTTAGCAAAACCTTTGTGAACACCATAGACCCGTACCATCGGGTTAGAATATACTCTAGTCTTTTGCTGAGTCGCCATGTACTCCATTTTTTGTAATCATGGCAATTACGAGGTGTGATTGGTTGCCAACCAAAGTCTATGATGCCACGCTCGAGAAATACGTTCAGGCGGGTCTCCTGGATAGTAAGAAACTATTGGTTGGAGAACCGCCGTGGGCGAGCTGACCCCCAACCCCGCTCTAGGAGAAGTAGTGATCTTCACCGATTACCTTGAGCGTGGATTCAAGCCGCCAAGGTCAAAGTTTTTCCAGGACGTCCTGCATTTCCTCAACCTCCATCCTCAAGACCTAGGACCCAATTCCATCAGAAATTTATGCCAGTTCCAGGTCTTCTGTGAAGTGTATTTGCAGAAAGAACCCATGATCCCTTTGTTTTGGAACTTCTTCCACCTAAATCATCAGACCGAGTTCCCCAACGGTCCCAACCATGAGCTTGGAGGAGTTAGCGTCCAGAGACGCCGTGAGTGTGGATTCCCGACCGTTCTTTTGCCCAGCCATCCCAAAGGTTGGGCCGGGTCATGGTTCTAGTGCCGTGGTACCTCTCCACCAGGCGAGAACCCTCTCCCAGGCTTCAGAGCAGCACGCCTGCCCATGGATTTCAAATTCCCTGACAAGCTCACCGAAGAAGAAGAGTCGGAGTTCATCCCACTCTTTTCATATCTGAAATTCCTGAACAACAACGGGCTCATCGGGATTGACCTGTTCCGCTGCTGGATAGAATGGAATATCTTTCCCTTGAGTCGCCGCGAGGGGCTGATGTACGATTACGATGGCACTTTAGACCATCCACAGCGCGCCAGTCGCCGCCAACTCTCAGAGAGCGAAATTATCAGAGTCATTAAGAAGCTGACCGGCGAGTCTCTGGAAGAATGCGCCAAGATCAGCCTTAAAGGCTTCTGCCGTGCCAACCCGGTGCCACCAGTAAGAATCTAAGCCGCCGCTTGTCTTGTTTATACTTAACAACCTTTGTGGTTAAAGGCATGCCTCTGTCTTATCAGAAAACCGATGTGTTTTGGCGGAGGGGCCCCAAAACTTTCGCCCTGAAGTCCACCAAGGTGCCAATCAAAAAGAAGAAAACGGTGAGCAAGAAGAAAACCGTCACAAAAGATTCATCTTTTGTCGGCGACTCTCATGCAGACGAGGCACATTCATAGGTAAGGCTTTTTCCTTGTCCCTTATCTATGTGTTTCGACTTGAGTTTATACCATGTATCCTTACATGTAGGGCGACGATGATGAGAGCAAGAATGATGCAGTCGAGGTAATTTCCATTTCTTCCCACTCACCTTCTTCTTCCCCTAGACCAGCCAGGCGGATCTGTGGAAAAGTGCCCATGTCTCACCCTCATGCTTATATGGACCCTCATTTCCTTTTGAAGAAAGCAAGATTCACTCCCTCTCGCAAGACCGGTAGTCGCTCTGGCGACTTGATCACTGGACTGCCCGAGAAGACAACCGGTCGGAAACGCACCAGTGACGTACATCTTTGCTTTGTTATATCTTTTGCCGTGTGAAATATGACTCGCCATTTTTGTGAACTTCAAGTCTTTGTTCTGTCAGACTTCTCCTCCCACATCCGACGACTCGACCATCTCTGCTCTCCCGCCGATGATTCGTGTACAAGGGTAAGTCTTCGTTTGTTAACCCAATTTTTCTAATCAATCACATGTGCTTTTAACCTTGGTGCTTTTCGTCGCAGGGCACAAGCGAAGAGGAGAAAGACCGGCGACTCTCCTTCTACACACCGAACATCTGATGCCTTAGGCACGGGCACCTCTGTTCCCGAGGCTGAAGAGGAGCAAAAGGCGGCTTGTGACATTCCTGTAGGCGATATTCCCGACGCCCGAGATGACTCACCCGTCATTTTGAAGGAGACCGCTGGCCAGAGTAACCCGCCAAGCCCTCTCAAGGCGAATGTCGTGGTTTTGTCACGGCAGATGTCCTCGTGAAAGGACTTAGTACTGGAGCCATCGCACCTTGGTGGCAACTCAAAGGGGTTAAGCGGGAGAGACACGGCGATTTACCCAGGTTCGGCCCCTCGTGAGGAGGTAAAGGCCTACGTCCTGCTTTGGTTTGTATTGATGTGGTTTCGATTACAAGGAAGGCGTAACTCGCCGGACCTAGCACTAGATGATTTCTAACCAGCCTCTCCTCCCCTGGGACACGCCTTTATATACAGGTCGAACCCCTAGGGTTTACAAGGGTGCTTTCTTTCCTACAAATCGTGACCCCTGTGGTGTCTAAATCGCCGTCTTCCAAAGCATGGAGACCTTCCAAAAATCACAAACCGTTATACGACCTTGATCCGGCCAGGACAAGGCGCAAATAATAGTTTGGGTGAATCGCCTGATTGGTAACCCGGCCCAACTAGGGCGGGTCATTAACAGGTAATATCCCCAACATTAGGCCCCAGATTGACTTGAACTTCTTTTTCACGCCAATACTTCCGCTTAGTTGAAGGCGATTCATTCCTCATTTTTCCTCATACGTCAGAAATTGTAACCCGCCATCTGGCACCGAAAACTCTTTAAGTCGCCAAACCATTTCTTGTTGGCCTCTTCTTATCCCTCGATTTTTGGGAAGACTGACATAACCCCAACGGATCTTAGTGCATCGTTATCCCAAAATCTTCGGAAGGCATTTATAGCGAATCTTTTTATTCCCCGGCGGTTCCCGCTCGCGGCGCCTCGATTCCATGGCCCGCCCTGATAAATAGACGGGGGGGACAGGACTGACGCTTCCCACCTACCAGTCTCGTCAATCTCCTCCCCATTATCACAGCGAGAAACTCTCATCGCCTCCCGAGGGCTCCGCCGCCGACCGTTCTTTCCGCCTTCGCCCGAGAAGCTTCGGCGCCGCCCATAGGCCTTCGCACCGCGGCCGATCCGTCCGCCGCCATTGACCACTGCACCGTCGTCGACCATCTCGCCGTTCGCCACGAGCTCCACCACCGTCGAAGATCTCTTCGCTCGACGGGACCTCCGTGCTTCTCCAACGACCTTCGTCGCCGTCGGCCTTCTCTGACCGAGAGCATCAGGTTAGGCCACCGCCCATTTAAGAATAGATCCAATCCTCGTTTGAAACTCCAGCGCCGCCATGTTCTTGATATTCTTCGCGAGCATATGTTGCCTGAACTGATTAGCACAAATGCCGACAAGATAACCAAATGCTTCGAATATCTTCATTTATCCGCTCTTACTTGCGAACCTATTATAACGTTTCATCAAGCGAAGGGCGTCACCTCGTCCCGGTGATAAATTTGTTGCGCCGAGCCATTTTTCTCATGTTTTTCCATCTATCCAGTAGATCCATAATTTACCTACTGTTTTGCAAAAAGTTGTTTGTAGTCTTTACACTTAAGTCTCCATCATCCTTAGAACGTAGCTCCCGAGAATAACCAGACTTCGTAAGTCGCCATAGCAACCCAACTCGGCTCTTGATATGGCGGGTCAAGTTTCTCTCTCCGTCCGTGAACAAATTACTTGGCGTGTTAGATGAACTTATTTCACCCCTTACAGTAGATGTTCAAGGCGTATAAATCCATACTTTACTTCTTTATAGCATGGGCGCTGTTTTCAAAAGTGACTGGCTTCCTACCAAGGTCGATGACACGATACTAGCAGACTATGTGAAAACGGGCAACTTGGACCCTCAGAATGTTATCGGCTGGCGTACCAGGTTCGGAGAAGATCTCCCTAATCCCAAAGAAGGGGAAATAGTCGTTTTTGTTGAACACCTGGCGTGAGGTTTTAAGCCGCCCGGATCGAAGTTTCTTAGAGACGCCACGGCTTTCATGAACGTCCGCCTCCAGGATTTGGGACCCAATTCCATAAGTAACTTATGCCAATTCCAAGTGTTCTGCGAGGCTTATCTGCGGATTGAGCCCTCTGTTCCTTTATTCTGGCACTTTTTCCATCTGAATCGCCAAACGAAATTCCACAACGGCCCCAGCCTGGAACTCGGCGGCGTCAATGTCCAGCGCCGCATGGATAGCCCATTTCCCTCACTCGCCATGCCCAGCCATCCCAAAGGTTGGGGCGAGTCTTGGTTCTACTATCAAGAGACTTCTCCTGCAGGCGAAAACAAGCTTCTGGGCTAGAGGAAAAATCGCCTTCCAACGAACTTCAAGCTTCCAGACAAGCTTACCGAGGAGGAGGAATCAGAATCCATCCCAGTACTGTACGTGTTAAGATCCTTGACAAACAACGGCCTTACTGGGGTTGACCTAATCCGCTGCTGGGTCGAATGGCGTATTCTCCCTCTGAGTCGCATGGACGGTCTGATGTGTGAATTTGATGGCACCCTAGATCATCCTCAATGTTATTTCCATACGGCTTTAAAAGAAAAGGACATCGTCACCATTATCAAGAAGCTGACTAGCCAGCCTGCGGGAAAATGCGGCCAAATCGGCCTCAAGCCTTTGTGCAAAATTAACCCGGCGCCCAAGGTGAACAAATCTAACCCGCCTTTGGTCTTTACTTATTATGCTTCATTTGTATCGTGGTTTTTGTAACATATGTTATTTCAGAAAGGCGATAAGTTTTGTTCCAGGAAGCCCAAAAGGCCAGCCATGAAAAATGTTAAGCTGCCTTCAAAGAAAACCAAGGGTAAGGGCAAAGCTGTTATGGCTGAGCCATCCGAAGTCGATGAATCTCAAGTCGGCGATGCACTTTCGGAGGTAAAAGTTCATCCTCTTTTTACTTGCCATTCACTACTATTAATCTTTGTATTTATATCTCTGTCTCTCTTGAAATAGAATGAAGACAACGAAAGCCAGGAGGACTCTGTTGAGGTAATTTCTGTTTCCTCTGATTCATCTCCTTCTCCACCTAAGCCGGCCAGGCGAGTTTGTGGAAAGTTCCCTTCTCACACCCAAATGCTTGTTTGGACCCAAATTTCCTACTGAAGAAAGCACAACATACTTCAAATCGGAAGACCCGAAGTCATTCTGGTGATCTGGTGTCCGGCTTACCAGCAACGAACAAAAGGAAACCAGATGAGGTACTTATGAATAACAATTCTTCATGTTTCTTTGGATCACATCTGTAATCCGCCTATATCTTTGACGTATAATTCTTGTAGAACTCTCCTCCTACATCTGGCGACTCAGTGATGTCGACACTTCCACCAATGATTCGAGTTCCTGGGTAAGTCTTTTGATAATCTTACTTTGAATTCTGAGGGTAATAGACTTCCAGTTCCTTAATGCGCTTCTCCCTTCTTTTAGGGCACAGGCCAAGAAAAGGAAAACCAGCGGATCAACTCTTGTCACAACTTCAGAGCCCATCAAAGAATCAATGCCGACTCGGGACAACCCGGACCAAGGCGAGCCTGAAAATCAAATGGATCTTCCAGACTCGCCCAAGGAAGCAATGGATGCCCCTAAGTCGCCAAGCCCATTGATGACAACAGAAGACCCGGATGCTGTAGTTATTACTGGTACTGGCTTTTCTAAGCCGGCGGCAACGATTTTGTCAAGGCATGTGGCATCCTCCTCTCAAACCATTCCCGAATCTGGACTCTCCAAGGCGAAGCTTTCTGAATATGAAAATCTGGAGTTCAAGGAACTCTGCTCTAGTTTTTCAAGTCGCCTGGAGGCGAGCTACGAGATGGAGAAAAGCCTGCTGCGGATGTTAAATAACAAACATGAGGTAAGTTTTGTTATATTGTATTACTCCCATTAACCCCCAAGGGCCGGGTCATCAGTAAAAAGATGAGCCGGGTCTTGATAAAAATTTAGGAAAAACTTTGCGACTAGTAACCACCAAGGGCCGGGTCATCAGTAAAAAGATGAGCCGGGTCTTGAAAAATTTAGGAAAAACTTTGCGACCAGTAACCCCCAAGGGCCGGGTCATCAGTAAAAAGATGAGCCGGGTCTTGAAAAATTTAGGAAAAACTTTGCGACTAGTAACCCCCAAGGGCCGGATCATCAGTAAAAAGATGAGTCGGGTCTTGATATCGTATAATTTCATCTGAAAAGAAAAAAATTATACATTAGCCCCCAAGTGTCAGGGATATTTGCTTGCAATAGTTCTGAGACTTGCCCCTTTTTTGTACTTTCAACAGGAAACTCTTGCTCAGACTGAATCGGCGCTTGGCGATTTAAAGAAAAACTTATCTGGTCAGCAAGATGCCCGAGCTAAGTCGGAGGAGAAATATCAATTGGCCTTGGCTGAGCTAGAAAAACTAAAATTCGATCTGAAAAGAGCTCAGGCTGACCAAGATGCTGCCATAAAAAGAGCAGAAAAGGCTGAAACCAGGCTGGCCAATGTGCAACAAGAATTGTCCGGCTTAAAGCGTCATATCTCAAACATGACGCAAGCCATCTTTGCTAAGCTTACTCAAACTTTTGGTCTTTTCTGTATCCTTTTTCCTTTTTTAGTAAGTCGCTGATTATCATGACCCCTTAATCAGGTCCGAGAGCCGCCAACCTTCAGGAAGATTGTGTGCTGATGCTAAAGGCGATTTACACGTTGACAGAACAACTGTACACCTGCAGTGTATTAACTGTTAAGGCTCTGATGGGTGCCAAAGAGCCAATAACTTCCATAAAGAAGGTGCTTGGCTGCCTATCCACACTTCCCCCTCAGATTGGCGAGTTAACTCGGTCAGCCGCCCGAAGAGGTGTTCTAACTGCCTTGAGTCGCTGCTTGGCGTATGCTCCAGAGATCAACCCGGAAGAGGTAGCGGCAGGCTTTCCGCAACTCAAAGATGAAGGGTCAGAATTCTTTGAAGAGGACAATCAACGTGTTGTCAAGGACTCCCGACTGGCAGCAACCCAACTCGCAGCAAGTCTTGATTTATCAAAGTATCAGGCGGCTTATGACAGCAAAAACAAGAAGGTCAGCCCGCCTGCCTTTGTGACGACCAATTTAACTCCTCGGCGACCCAAGAACCCTTTTGACTTGGAAGCAGAACTGGCATCCATCCTGACTGATGAAGATGACTTCGCAGCTCTGGCTAAGTGCAACTGGGTATTGGGCGACTTGCAAATTCAGGTCGGCCAAAGCTCGCAGCCAAATGATCCTAAGGCGCCAACAGAATAAACCTCATTGATTTGGCCTGAGAGCCATGTAATAGGTCTTTTTCATATTTCGATACTGTTTTTGTGATACTCTTCGAAAAAATCTTTATATCGCCCTTAAGGCGATTTGAAATATTTGACCTGCCAGTTGAGAATCCTTTATGATGCTTAATCCGTCATGGACGAAGTAATTCTGATCATCATCCTCACTTAAGCTTTGAAAACAACATATGTGACACCTAAATAAATGATAACAAATATTTTCAAGAGGAATAAGAAAGAAAGGTTAAAAACCCTCATGGCTATGCCAAAAAAAGATAAAAACCGCAATTTCGTCGGCTCATAAGGTCGCGACAGGACGGGGCGAGTCAGAAAGCTCGAGCACACACCCAAAACGATGGTTTCGTCGGCTCATAAGGTCGCGACGGGATGGGGCGAGTCAGAAAGCTCGAGCACACACCCTAGAATGAAGGTTTCGTCGGCTCATAAGGTCGCGACAGGATGAGGAGAGTCAGAAAGCTCGAGCACACACCCTATAATGCAGGTTTCGTCGACTCATAAGGTCGCGACAGGATGAGGCGAGTCAGAAAGCTCGAGCACATACCCTATAATGCAGGTTTCGTCGGCTCATAAGGTCACGACAGGAGGAGGCGAGTCAGAAAGCTCGAGCACACACCCTATAATGCAGGTTTCGTCGGCTCATAAGGTCGCGACAGGAGGAGGCGAGTCAGAAAGCTCGAGCACACACCCTATAATGCAGGTTTCGTCGGCTCATAAGGTCGCGACAGGAGGAGGCGAGTCATAAAGCTCGAGCACACACCCTATAATGCAGGTTTCGTCGGCTCATAAGGTCGCGACGGGAGGAGGCGAGTCAGAAAGCTCGAGCACACACCCTATAATGCAGATGATTTCGTCGGCTCATAAGGTCGCGAGAGGATGAGGCGAGTCAGAAAGCTCAAGCGCCACCCTAAAATGCAGGTTTCGTCGGCTCATAAGGTCGCGACAGGATGAGGCGAGTCAGAAAGCTCGAGCACACACCCTATAATGCAGATGATTTCGTCGGCTCATAAGGTCGCGACAGGATGGGGCGAGTCAGAAAGCTCAAGCGCCACCCTAAAATGCTGATTCTGTCGGCTCATAAGGTCGCAACAGGATGACAAAAATTGTTCTTTTAATGAAGAAGCCCCCAAGTCAGGGAGTATAGTCAACTTTATTGCTTTATAATGAAACTGAAAAACTTACAAAATGTAGAGCTTAAGAGCTCAAGTGTAATAAGGCCGCAGGTGGGCAATATTCCAGGGGCGAATTGACTCAGCCTCCGTGGTTGGCCGGTTAGGCCGGAGATCCACCAAATAATAAGAGCCATTGCGGAGATTTTTACTGATGACGAACGGTCCTTCCCAAGGTGGTGACAACTTATGCATGCCTGCACGATCTTGTATCAACCGAAGAACCAAGTCGCCTTCCTGAAAGGTCCGACTTTTAACCCGGCGGTTGTGATAACACCGTAGATCCTGTTGATAGATAGCTGAACGGGCCGCAGCCAGGTCACGTGCCTCTTCTAAGGCGTCCAAAGAATCTTGACGCGCCAGCTTATTGTCTTGTTCCACATATGCGGCGACTCTAGGTGAATCATGCCTTATATCAGTAGGAAGGACAGCCTCCGCTCCGTAGACCAGGAAGAAAGGGGTGAAACCCGTGGACCTGTTCGGGGTAGTCCGGATACTCCACAATACTAAAGGCAATTCTTCAACCCAACACCCTGGGGTTTTTTCCAGGGGAACCATGAGTCGGGGCTTAATCCCTCGCAAAACTTCCTGATTCGCCCGTTCTGCCTGCCTGTTAGATTGCGGGTGAGTGACTTCAGAAACATCAAGCCGGATATGTTCTCGACGACAAAACTCCTGCATCGCCCCTTGGGACAGGTTAGTACCATTATCAGTAATGATACTGTGCGGGTATCCAAACCGGAAAATCAACTTTTTCAAGAATTTGACCGCTGTCTCCGCATCACAAGCTCCAATAGGTTCCGCCTCAACCCACTTGATGAACTTATCAACCGCCACCAGCAGATGGGTCTTCTTGTTAGAGGACATTTTAAAAGGCCAACCATGTCCAGCCCCCGGACTGCAAAAGGCCAAGTGATGGGGGTCATCCTTAATTCCTGAGCCGACACATGAGCCTGCCGCCCATAACGTTGGCATCCTTCGCACCGACGAACTATATCTTCTGCATCTTCATGAGCCATCAGCCAAAAGAAACCATGACGGAAAGCCTTTGACACCAAAGAGCGTGACCCGGCATGATGCCCACAATCTCCGGAATGAATGTCATTTACGATTATGCATCCTTCTTCGGAAGAAACGCATCGCTGAAAAACTCCAGAGGCGCTCCGCTTATATAACTCGCCATTGATGATGACCATGGATTTGCTGCGCCGAACGATTTGGCGAGCCAAAACTTCTTCTGCTGGTAACTCGCCCCGAGCGAGATAAGCCAGATAAGGGAGAACCCAATCCGGAGTGACGTGGAGAGCCGCCACGAGCTGGGACTCAGGATCTGGTATTGCCAATTCCTCCTCTGATGGTAGAATCACAGATGGTTTATGCAAGATATCCAGAAAAACATTAGGAGGAACCGGCTTTCTCTGGGAGCCAAGTCGTGAGAGGGCGTCAGCTGCCTCGTTGAGGCGCCGATCAATATGGTCCACCTGATAACCATGAAAATGACCAGCCACTTCAGACACAGCTCGTCTGTAAGCTGCCATCATGGGGTCCCGAGAATCCCAGGTACCTGAAACTTGCTGTGCCACCAAATCAAAGTCGCCAAAGCATCTGACTCGTGTTAGCTTCATCTCCTTGGCGAGTCGCGAGCCGTGAAGCAAAGCTTCGTATTCCGCCGCATTGTTAGTGCACGGAAACATGAGTCGGAGAATGTAACAGAATTTATCTCCTTGAGGGGATACCAACACCACACTAGCCCCCGAGCCTTCCAGCTGCCTAGATCCATCAAAATAAATAGTCCTGTAAGTGAGATCAGGCCGGTCTTCCGGAGCCTGTAACTCCGTCCAGTCGTTGACGAAATCAACTAAGGCCTGGGACTTGATGGCTGTGCGGGGGGTATACTCTATGTGATGGGGCCCAAGTTCTATTGCCCACTTGGCGATCCACCCTGTTGCCTCCCGATTCTGGATGATGTCCCCAAGGGGGGCAGAGCTAACCACTGTGATAGGGTGTTCTTGGAAATAATGCTTAAGTTTTCGACTCGCCATAAACACCCAATATACCAACTTCTGCCAGTGTGGGTACCGCTGTTTGGAAAGAGTTAGCACCTCGCTGATAAAATATACCGGGCGTTGCGCTGGGTATTCCTTCCCTTCCTCCTTTCTCTCAACGACCACTGCCACACTTACTGCTTTGGAATTTGCCGCGATATACAGAAGCATGGGCTCTTTTTCAGTCAGGGCGGCCAGGACCGGCGGGTTAACCAATTGGCGTTTCAGGGCTTCGAGCGCCTCGTCTGCCTCATTCGTCCAAACAAACCGATCGTATTTCCTCAATAACTGATAAAGAGGGATCGCCTTCTCCCCCAGGCGACTCACAAAACGACTTAGGGCCGCAATGCGACCCGCCATTCGTTGAACTTGATTAACGTTTGCCGACTTTCCAAGGGATGTAACTGCTTCGATCTTGTCCGGGTTAGCTTCAATGCCGCGCTCCGATACCAGAAAACCCAACCATTTCCCTGCAGGCACACCAAAAACACACTTGGTGGGATTTAGCTTCATCTGATATACCTGTAGGTTATCAAACGTTTCCTTGAGGTCCTCTAGTAGCGTCTCCCCCTGGCGGGTTTTGATAACAATATCGTCGACATAGGCATGAACGTTGCGACCGATTTGGTTGCGGAGGAAATTCTGGATGCAGCGTTGATAAGTCGCCCCCGCACTCTTGAGTCCAAAGGGCATGGACACATAACAAAAAGACCCGAAGGGGGTTATGAAGGCTGTTTTCTCTTGATCCTCCACGGCCATCTTGATTTGGTGATATCCTGAGTAGGCGTCCAAAAAACACAATCGTTCGCATCCTGCCACCGAGTCAATGATCTGGTCGATGCGGGGAAGAGCGAAGGGATCTTTTGGACAGGCTCTGTTGAGGTATGTGTAGTCGATGCACATACGAAAAGTGCCATTCTTCTTGAGTACCAAAACCGGGTTAGCCAGCCATTTGGGGTGAAAAACTTCCACGATGAAACCGGCGGCTAAAAGACGGGCAACCTCTTCCCCAATCGCCCTGCGTCGCTCCTCGTTAAATCTGCGAAGGTACTGTTGGATGGGTTTGCACTTTGGGTCAACATTAAGATGGTGCTCAGCGAATTCTCTTGGCACACCAGGCATGTCAGAAGGTTTCCATGCGAAGATGTCCCAATTCTCACGGACGAATTCGATGAGCGCGCTTTCCTATTTGGGGTCCAGACCCATCCCGATGGTGAATTGCTTGGATGAATCGCCAGGCACGAAATCGATCGTCTTAGTGTCGTCCGTTGGCTTGAACTTGAGGGGCGACTCAGTAGTCGGCTTTTTTAGGGGTGACATGTCCGCCGGGTCAACATTGGCCCGATGGTGTTTGACCTCTTCCGCAGCACAGGCGACTTCCGCATAAGCCGCGTCCCCTTCTTCACATTCCTTTGCAATCCTTCTATCTCCATCAACCGTGATGGGTCCTTTGGGACCAGGCATTTTGAGCTTGAGGTAGACATAGCACGGGCGAGCCATGAAGCGGGCGTAAGCCGGCCGCCCAAACAGCGCATGGTAGGGGCTTTTCAATTTGACCACCTCGAAGATCGGTGACTCCGACCTATAATTCTGCGCAGTTCCAAATGCCACTGTGAGCCTGACTCGGCCTATGGGATAGGCCGACTTGCCTGGGACGATTCCGTGGAAAACCGTAGTTGAAGGCATCAGGTCTTTTTCCAGTAAGTTCATCCTTTGGAAAGTGTCAAAGTATAGGATATTGATGCTGCTGGCACCATCCATTAGAACTTTTGATAGGGTGTAACCCCCAACTTGGGGAGCCACGACCAACGCTAGATCGCCGGGGTTATCAACTCTCGGTGGGTGATCCTCCCTGCTCCACGTTATGGTTTGCTCAGACCAATGGAGGTATCTGGGAAGCGCCGGTTCAGACACACTGTACGCCCGGTGACTCACCTTCTTATGACGCTTGCAAGCATTAGTGGTGAAAACATGATACTGCCCATTACTTAACTGTTTGGGGTTGCTACGGAAACCCCCATTATCGTCCTGACCCTGCGGAGCCCCCTGTGGGGGTGGCTGCTGAAAGGCTCCTGGCGGGTTATACCGTCGCTGGTGGTGCACTGGGTATTGGCCGCCACCTGGATATGGGCCTCCGTGAGCCCCCTGTTCGGGAAACCCGCCAAAGGGGTTCTGTCTTTGGTTGGGTGCAGCGAATTGCTCCTGGCGCTGGTCCGGGTCATCGTTTTGACTCTTCTTGATCGTCTCCGCCCGAAACTCTCGCATCACGAAGTAGTTTTCCCAAGAGTGAGTCGCTGGACCGTCTGCCGTGGCGTGGTGCGGGCAAGGGCCTTTGAGTAGCTCTTCGTAGTTACGCGGCCTCTTCCCGCTAAACCCCCTGTTTTTCTTCTTGCCGTTGTTGGCGTTGGTATTGGCGACTAAATCCGAGGGCTCTTCTTGCGGCCTTCGCTTGCTGTTGGTCCCTTGATTGTGGCGGTTACGTCCCTGGAACCGGGTATGATTCTTGGATGACTCGCCCTTCTTGGGTGAATTAGCCTTACCGTCTTCACGAGGATCTTTGATGTCATCAGCCTCAGCATACCTAGTGAGGGTGTCCATCAGTTCTCCCATGTCTTGGACCTTTCGCTTGAGTCGCCCTAATTTTTGCACCAAGGGTTCGTAATAGCAATTTTTCTCGAGGATTAGCACAGCCTGAGCCGCCGTAATGCCATCTGACGAATGGATAATTTCTGCGACCCGCCGTGACCAATGGTGAGCCGACTCATCCGGGCGCTGGACACAGTGCTGTAGATCGACGATCGTCATCGGGCGTTTGCAAGTTCCTCGGAAGTTTTTGATGAAACGCTCTTTTAACTCGGCCCAGGTCTGGATGGAGTTGGGAGGTAAGTTTTTCAACCAAGTACATGCTGACCCCTCGAGCATCATCGTGAAGTATCTGGCGCAAACCGCCTCGTTTACATCGAGCATGTCCATGGCGATTTCATAACTCTCGATCCACGACGCCGGCTCAAGGTCTGGGGTGTAATTAGGCACCTTTCTTGGACCCTTGAAGTCTTTGGGCATCCTTTCGTTACGAAGGGCGAGGGCCAAGCATGGTACTCCTACTCGCCCTCCGCCCCCGACGAGGGGGGCCGGGGTGTTTGCGAGATCCCGGCCCGGCGGGTTCGGTTCAGGCGGGTTGTCCTGTGGGACGTGTCGTGGTCTGCTGTTTACTGCGGGCTGGTCCTCTGGCCGACTCCTGGTGTAACTTGCTTGGGGGGTGGAATGCAACCTCTTGAGGCTATGTGAGAACTGGGCGTTTTGAACCACCGCTGTCTTCAACATCTCGATGACGTTCCTTGCTTCTATCTCAGCAGGGGTGTTGCCGTGAATCGGAAGAGACTCCAGATGGCGAGTTGCAGCCAACACGTTATCCACCGGGTTGGAAAAGTGGCCTTGAGGCGTCCGGAATCGGGGAATGTGACCCTCAACTGGCTGAGAAGGCGGGTTAGGCGGGCGGCCCGGTCCTCCCCCTGAGGCGGCTCCCGCCCCAGGGGTTCGTGGAGTGTCGAACAGGCGGGTCGGGTTGAGATCATGGGGCCGGCGAACCTGGTGTCTCCGCTGATGGACGGCGTCGGATGCGCGCTGCTGTCTCTCGAGCCGCCAGTTGTCAGTGCTTAAACGCATCCTTTCGGCCGTAATTTGAGCTTGCCGAGTCTCGATCCTGGCGGACTCTATCTCGGCATCCCGATGAGCCTTTGCCACTGCCTCTCTGAGTTTCGCCAGTTCCGTGTTTATCTCCTCCTGGTTTTCTGGTGTGAGGGGAGTCGCCATTAGCCTTGTGATCTCCGCCGCTAAATCCACCAGGACTGCGGCCGGGCTCCTGGACGTCTCGCCGGTTCCATCACCTCCAGTAGGGTTTTGTGTGGGTTGAGTCGCCCCTGCCATGTAGATGGCGATCTGGCGGCGGGTTCGGTCAAGGACTTCAGGGTCCATGACCAGCGACAAGCCTCCAAGACAATCCCCATGCAGAGACCGGATTGAATCTGAGTCGCCCATGGACGATTCGTCATCAGAGTTGACCGGCGTAGTTTCCTGAGTCGCCAACCACTCTGGCTCCTCCGATCCCTGCGTAAACCCCACAAAGACCGGGCGAGTCAGATTTGGTGTTATCACGGGGTGGACGTACTTGGCCGGCTCGACGATGTCGGTGGAGATGTCCGGCTCAGGTGCAGATGATCCAATCATGCCGATGAAGATGTTGATCTTGCCGAAGGGGACCCTGTAACCAGATTCAATCGAATCCGCTTCAGGTCCCCATCGCTGGTTGTCGATGTAGGTTACCCCGCGGCGGCTCCGAGTCATGAGCCCCGTCGCGTAACTCCCAAACCCTGGTAGGGCTCCCTTTGAGAACTCAACTCCACCGTGCGTAGGCCCCACGGTGGGGGCCAACTATCGTGGTTTTGTCACGGCAGATGTCCTCGTGAAAGGACTTAGTACTGGAGCCATCGCACCTTGGTGGCGACTCAAAGGGGTTAAGCGGGAGAGACACGGCGATTTACCCAGGTTCGGCCCCTCGTGAGGACGTAAAGGCCTACGTCCTGCTTTGGTTTGTATTGATGTGGTTTCGATTACAAGGAGGGCGTAACTCGCCGGACCTAGCACTCGATGATTTCTAACCTGCCTCTCCTCCCCTGGGACACGCCTTTATATACAGGTCCAACCCCTAGGGTTTACAAGGGTGCGTTCCTTCCTACAAATCGTGACCCCTGTGGTCTCTAAATCACCGTCTTCCAAAGCTTGGAGACCTTCCAGAAATCACAAACCGTTATACGACCTTGATCCGGCCAGGACAAGGCCCAAATAATAGTTTGGGTGAATCGCCTGATTGGTAACCCGGCCCAACTAGGGCGGGTCATCAACAGGTAATATCCCCAACAGCGACCGACGATCCAGACGTCGTGGTTACCGGCGTTGGCTACTCTACTCCCCCAACCGCCGTGCTTTCCAAACATACTTCGAAGGCAAGTCGCCTTTCCCCTGATGGCGATGCAGAACCCCTCAAGCTCCCTAAATACGAGAAGCTGGAATTCGACCAGCTTTGCTCCGGCTTCACAAGACACCTGGAGTGGGATTTTGAGCTGAACAAAAGCCTGCTCCGCCTTATGAGGACAAAACACGAGGTATGTTGGTGCATTTTCCTGGACTCATTAGCCTTCCAAGGACCGTCTCATCTTTCGGAAGATGAGCCGGGTCTTGCCTTAGAAAAACTTCAACCTGTAGCCCCCAAGGGCCGGGTCATCTTTTTAGAAGATGAGCCGGGTCTTGTATTAGAAAATTTCAACCTGTAGCCCCAAGGGCCGGGTCATTTTTTCAGAAGATGAGTCGGGTCTTGTATTAGAAAACTTCAACCTGTAGCCCCCAAGGTCCGAGTCATCCTTTCAGAAGATGATCCAGGTCTTGTATTAGAAAACTTCAACCTGTAGCCCCCAAGGGCCGGGTCATCTTTTGAGAAGATGAGTCGGGTCTTGTAATAGAAAACTTCAACCTGTAGCCCCCAAGGGTCGGGTCATCTTTTCAGAAGATGAGCCGGGTCTTTCATGTGGTATGGCTTTTGATAAAAAATCATACATTAGCCCCCAAGTGTCAGGAGTATTGCTTGCAAAAATGCTGAGACTTGTCTCCCAAAATAATATGTGCAGGAGTCTATGGCCCAGAGTGAGTCGGCGGTAACCGACTTAAAGAAAAACTTGACAGGTCAACAGGATGCTTACTCCGAGTTGGAGGCATAATTACGCTTGCTGCAAGCCGATTTAGAAAAAATGAGGCCGACCAGAAAAAATTTGAGAAGAAAGCCAAGGCCGATCAAGCTGCCATCTTGAAGCGTGCTGAGCAGGCAGAAGAAAAACTGGAATCCGCCCAACACGAGCTGACCGTCTTAAAAAAGCATGTGTCCAATATGACAGTGCCATGTTTGGTAAGTGATACGTCCATTTTGCATCATCCTTTCATGTTGATATTTATTGCTTTTTGGGCTGTTATATTACTTGTGGTACCATATTTATGCCTTTTCTCTCTTATTTTGCAAGGATTATTTGAAGAGGGAGAATTCAGGCAGCTGGAATTCTGGACTGGAAAAGGAGCAAATCCTAGTCCACTATTCTGCACATCTCCAAATGCCCTGAAAATTTACGTGGATTTTTTCTGGATTATATTAAAAATTCTGGGCGAAAGAACTACCGGAGGGGGGCCACCAGGGCCCCACAAGCCCCCACTCCGCCACCACCCCCCTGGTGGCTGTGGGCAAGCTTGTGGGCTACCTTACGGCCCACTAGCCCCCCTCTTTTGCTATATGAAGCGTGCTGGTCTGGAAAAAATCAGGAGGGAGCTTTTTCGTGGTTTCGCCGCCGCCACGAGGCAGAACTTGAGCAGATCCAATCTAGAGCTCCGGCAGGACGATCCTGTCGGGGAAATTTCCCTCCCGGAGGGGGGAATCGTCGCCATCGTCATCACCAACACTCCTCTCGTCGGAGGGGAGGCATCTTCATCAACATCTTCATCAGCACCATCTCCTCTCCAATCCCTAGTTCAACTCTTGTAACCAATCTTCGTCTCGCAACTCCGATTGGTACTTGTAAGGTTGCTAGTAGTGTTGATTACTCTTTGTAGTTGATGCTAGTTGGATTACTTGGTGGAAGAGTTTATGTTCAGATCCTTGATTCTCTTCATTACACCTCTGGTCATGATTATGATTATGTCTTGTGAGTAGTTACTTTTGTTCCCGAGGACAAGTGATAAGTCATGTTAATAATAGTCATGTGAATTTGATATTCGTTCGGCATTTTGATATGATGTATGTTGTCTTTCCTCTAGTGGTGTTATGTGAACGTCGACTACATAACACTTCACCATATTTGCGCCTAAAGGAAGGCATTGGGAAGTAGTAAGTAGATGATGAGTTGCTAGAGTGACAGAAGCTTAAACCCCAGTCTATGCGTTGCTTCGTGAGGGGCTGATTTGGATCCACTAGTTTAATGCTATGGTTAGAATTTGTCTTAATTCTTCTTTTGTAGTTGCGGATGCTTGCGAGACAGGTTAATCATAAGTGGGATGCTTGTCCAAGTAAGGGCAGTACCCAAGCGCCGGTCCACCCACATATCAAACTATCAAAGTAACGAACGCGAATCATATGAACATGATGAAACTAGCATGACAAAAATTCCCGTGTGTCCTCGGGAGCGTTTTTCCTCCTATAAGGCTTTGTTCAGGCTTGTCCCTTGCTACAAAAGGGATTGGGCCACTTGCTGCACCGTTGCTACTACTCGTTACTTGTTACTCTTTGCTTGCTACGTTTCACCTCGCTACACAATCACTTGTTACCGCTACTTTCAGTGCTTGCAGTTATTACCTTGCTGAAACCCGTTTATCAGAGCCTTCTGCTCCTCGTTGGGTTCGACACTCTTACTTATCGAAAGGACTACAATTGATCCCCTATACTTGTGGGTCATCAAGACTCTTTTCTGGCGCCGTTGCCGGGGAGTGAAGCGCCTTTGGTAAGTGGAAATTGGTAAGGAAACATTTATATACTGTGCTGAAATTTATTGTCACTTGTCACTATGGAAACTCTTCCTTTGAGGAGTTTGTTCGGGGTATCTTCACCATGAACGGAAGCACGAGGAGTTGTTCCTCAACCTGAGGTACCTACTGAAAATATCTTTTATGAAATTACTTTGGGTATGCTTGAGAAACTGCTGGCTAATCCTTTTACAAGAGATGGATCTTCACATCCAGACTTTCATCTAATCTATGTAGATGAAGTTTGTGGTTTATTTAAGCTTGCGGGTTTGCCCGAGGATGAGGTAAAGAAGAAAGTCTTTCCTTTATCTTTGAAGGATAAGGCGTTGACATGGTATAGGCTATGTGATGATGTTGTGATCATGGGGCTACAATCGGTTGAAATTGGAATTTCATCAAAAGTTCTATCCTATGCATTTAGTACATCATGATCGGAACTTTGTTTATAACTTTTGGCCTCGTGACAGGGAAAGCATAGCTCAAGCTTGGGGGAGGCTTAAATCAATGCTATATTGATGCCCCAATCATGAGCTCTCGAGTAAATCATCACTCAAAACTTTTATGCTCGGCTTTCTCATGAAGATCGTACCATGCTTGACACTTCTTCTGCCGGTTCTTTTATGAAGAAGGATATTGATCACAAGTGGAATTTATTGGAGAGAATCAAACGCAACTCTGAAAATTGGGAGCTGGAGGAAGGTAAGGAGTCAGGTATGAATTTCCAGTTTGATTGCGTTAAATCTTTTGTTGAGACAAACACTTCTAGAGATTTTAGCGCTAAGTATGGACTTGACTCTGAGATAGTAGCTTCTCTATGTGAATCTTTTGCTGCTCATGTTGACCTTGCCAAAGAGAAGTTGTTTAAATATCATCCTCCTGTAGGAAGCAACATAACCAAAACCAATCTAGTTGAGGAGAAAATCATAGCTTTTAGTGATCCTATTGTTCCTTCTGCTTACACTGAGAAACCACCATACCCTGCTAGGATAAAGGATTACTCTAAAGATCCAACTCTGATACGTAGGGGTTACATTAGACCACTTGCACCCCGTGAAGATATTAGAGTTGAACCTAGTGTTGCTATTATCAAATATCTCTTAGCCGAAGACATAGATGGGCTTGTTATCAAATTATGTGAGGACTCCGCTAGAATTGATAAACCTCACGCGAAAGACAAGCACGGACCTGTAGTTGGCTTCCTGTTGTTTCTGTTAAGATAGGAGATCACTGTTACCATGGTTTATGTGATATGGGAGCTAGTGTTAGTGCAATACCCCGTTCTCTATATGATGAAATCAAAGATGAGATTGCACCTGCTGAGTTAGAACCCATTGATGTCACTATCACGCTAGCTAATAGAGACACTATCTGCCCTCTGGGAATTGTGAGAGACGTAGAAGTCCTGTGTGGTAAGACGAAGTATCCTACTGATTTCCTCGTCCTTGGTACTGCACAAGATAGCTTTTGTCTCATCATATTTGGTAGACCCTTTCTCAACACTGTCAATGCTCACATTGATTGCATTAAGCAGACTGTCACAGTAAGTTTCGAGGGTGTGTCTCATGAATTTAACTCCTCCAAGTTTGGAAGACAAACCCATAAAATAGAGTCGTCTGGTAGAGATGAAATCATTGTTGTTGCCTCTGTTGTCGTACCTCCTACGGATCCTTTAGAGCAATATCTGCTTGAGCATGAAAATGATATGCATATGGAGGAGAGAGATGAGATAGATAAAATTGTCTTAGAACAATGTCCTATTCTCAAGAATAATCTGCCTGTTGAACTGCTTGGGGATCCTCCCCCACCAAAGGGTGATCCTGTGTTCGAGCTTAAACAGTTGCCTCATACTCTTAAGTATGCCTATCTTGATGAGAAGGAGATATATCCTGTCATTATTAGTGCTCTCCACTCAAAGCGCGAAGAGAAGAAGTTACTAAAAACTCTGAGGAAGCACCGCGCTGCTATTGGATATACTCTTGATGATCTTAAGGGTATTAGTCCTACTCTATGTCAGCACAAGATTAAAACTGATCCTGACTTTAAACCAATTGCTGATCATCAAAGGAGATTGAATCCTAAGATGAAGTAGGTCGTTAGAAAAGAAATATTAAAGCTTCTCGAAGCAGGAATCATTTATCATGTTGCTCATAGTGATTGGGTAAGTCCAGTGCATTGCGTACCTAAGAAGGGAGGTATCACCGTCGTTCCTAATGATAAGGATGAACTAATCCCACAAAGGGTTATTACCGGCAATAGAATGGTGATAGACTTCCGAAAACTGAACAAGGCAACCAGGAAATATCATTATCCTTTGTCGTTCATCAACCAAATGCTAGAAAGGCTATCAAAGTACAGACACTTCTGCTTTCTAGACGGTTATTCAGGTTTGTCGAAAATACCTGTTGCACAATCTGATCAAGAGAAAACCACTTTCACCTGCCCTTTTGGTACATTTGCCTATAGACGTATGCCTTTTGGCTTATGTAATGCACCTGCCACCTTCCAAAGATGTATGATGGCTATATTCTCTGACTTCTGTGAAAAGATTGTCGAGGTTTTCATGGATGACTTCTCCATTTACGGGTCTTCCTTTGATGATTGCCTCAACAACCTTGATCAAGTCTTACAGAGATGCGAAGAAACCAACCTCGTCTTGAATTTGGAGAAGTGCCACTTTATGATTAATGAAGGTATCGTCTTAGGACACAAAATCTCTGAAAGAGGCATTGAAGTTGATAAGGCTAAGGTTGATGCAATTGACAAAATGCCTTGCCCCACAAATATCAGAGGTATACGAAGTTTCCTAGGTCATGCTGGTTTCTATAGAAGGTTCATTAAAGACTTCTCTAAGATTTCTAGGCCTCTTACCAACCTCTTGCAGAAGGATGTTCCTTTTGTTTTTGATGAGGATTGTGAGGAAGCCTTTGAAATACTTAAGAAGGCTTTGATAACCGCACCTATTGTTCAACCACCTGACTGGAACTTGCCCTTTGAAATCATGTGTGACGCTAGTGATTATGCTGTTGGTGCTGTTCTAGGGCAAAGAGTTGACAAGAAGTTGAATGTCATTCACTACGCTAGTAAAACTCTAGACAGTGCCCAAAGAAACTATGCCACTACAGAGAAGGAATTTTTAGTAGTCGTGTTTGCATGTGAAAAGTTCAGACATTACATAGTTGACTCCAAAGTCACTATTCACTCTGATCATGTTGCTATTAAGTACCTTATGGAGAAGAAGGACGCTAAGCCTAGGCTGATCAGATGGGTTCTCCTGCTACAGGAATTTGATTTGCACGTCGTTGACCGAAAGGGTGCTGATAACCCTCTAGCAGATAACTTGTCTAGGCTAGAGAATGTCCTTGATGACCCACTACCTATTGATGACAGCTTTCCTGATGAGCAATTAAATGTCATCCGCACTTCACATAGTGCACCGTGGTATGCCGATTCTGCAAACTATATCGTAGCCAAATACATACCACCCAGTTTCACCGATCAGCAAAAGAAGAAATTCTTCTTTGACTTGAGACACTACTTTTGGGATGATCCTCACCTTTATAAGGAAGGAGTAGATGGTTTTATTAGACATTGTGTGCCTGAACATGAACAGGGACAGATCCTGCAGAAGTGTCATTCCGAAGCCTACGGAGGACACCATGCTGGAGATAGAACTGCCCATAAGGTATTGCAATCAGGTTTCTATGGGCCCACTCTCTTCAAGGATGCCCGTAAGTTTGTCTTGTCTTGTAACGAATGCCAAAGGATAGGGAACATCAGTAAGCGTCAGGAAATGCCTATGAACTATTCACTTGTCATTGAACCATTTGATGTCTGGGCTTTGATTATATGGGACCCTTCCCGAGTTCCAATGGGTACACTCACATCTTAGTTATTGTGGATTACGTTACTAAGTGGGTAGAAGCTATCCCCACTAAAAATGTTGATCACCACACCTCTATTAAGATGCTTAAAGTAGTCATATTCCCAAGATTTGGAGTCCCTAGATACTTGATGACTGATAGCGGTTCACACTTCATTCATGGTGTTTTCCGCAAGATGCTAGCTAAGTATGATGTCAACCATAGAGTTGCATCTCCTTATCATCCTCAGCCTAGTGGTCAAGTGGAGTTGAGTAATAGGGAGATCAAGTTGATCCTACAAAAGACCGTCAATAGATCTCGAAAGAACTGGTCTAGCAAACTTGACGATCCACTATGGGCTTATAGGACTACATATAAGAATCCCATGGGCATGTCACCGTATAAAATGGTTTACGGTAAGGCCTGCCATTTACCTCTAGAGCTGGAACACAAAGCTTATTGGGCAATCAAATAGGTCAACTTTGATTTCAAACTTGCTTGTGAGAAGCGGTTGTTTGATATCAGCTCGTTAGATGAATGGAGATCCCAGGCATATGAGAATGCTAGGTTGTTCAAGGAAAAGGTTAAGAGATGGCACGACAAACGAATACAGAAACGAGAGTTCAATGTAGGTGATTATGTCTTGCTATACAATTCTCGTTTGAGATTCTTTGCAGGCAAGCTTCTCTCTAAATGGGAAGGTCCCTATGTTGTCGAGGAAGTATATCATTCTGGTGCCATCAAAATCAATAACACGGAAGGAAATTTTCCTAGAGTGGTAAATGGGCAAAGAATCAAGCATTACATCTCTGGTACTCCCATAAATGTTGAGACCAATATCATCAATGTCATAACTCCAGAGGAGTACATAAGGGATGTTTATCAGCCTGTTTCAGACCTTGAAAACGAAGATGTATCTGTTTCGGCAAGAAATTGGACTCCGATACTTTTCCAATAGGAAATTTCCTCAGTTTTGGAATTTTTGGAAAATTAGAAAAATAAAAAGCAGTCCGGAGAGCAAACGAGGCAGCCACAAGGTCCCACTCCGCCACCACCCCCCCTGGTGGCGTTGGGCAAGCTTGTGGGCACCTCGTGTGCCTCCCGGACTCCGTTTTCTTGCGGAGGACTCCTTCTGGCCGAGAAAAAAGTCAATATATAGTCGCCCGAAGGTTTTGATCTTCGTATCGCGCAGTTTTCCTCCGGTTTCGTTTCGAGCTTGTTGTCTGCCGCAGATTTAGGTCAAGATGTCTTCTCAAGATTCAGAAGAAGAGATCTATGTGGCCGATGATCGTGCTAACTCTAGGATTAATGGGGAGTTGGAACCATATGGCTGGACCACTGATGAGGAAGAGGACTATGAGCCCAAGGGGAAGGAAGAAACGAGTTCTGATGAAGAGGAGGCTCCTCTACCTCAACCTGCAAACACCCATGTGGAGTTCAAAAAGTCAAACCTCCCCAACTCGAGGAAGAAGCCTAAGACCATATTTATACCCTCTCGTTTCTTGCAGAGAGTAAGCACGAGCTTTTCCATAGAGTGTTGAAACTTGAGGAGGAAAATAGCGATCTAAGGGAGCACAACTTTTTGCTCAAGTGGAAATTAGACAAGCTCAAGACTGCTCCAACAACACCACCATCACCACCAAAGGAAGACAACTAAGCATTGGTATGGGCAATCCCCTTGGCTTATGCCAAGCTTGGGGGAGTTGCCCTGGTATCATATCACCTTTATATCTTTTGCTTTTACCTTTGTTTTAGTTCTCTCCTTTTCAGTTTTTATTTCTTATTTTAGAGGAATAAGTCTTTAGTTTTTAGTTTGAGTCTTTTGCTTTTGTCTCTTCCCCGTTGTATTCGAGCTTACGAGCTATATAATAAAGAGTGTCTTAGTCAAGGGATTTGCTTTGTGCCATGATCAAAAAGTATGAAAAGAACGATAGCATGAAAGATCATGAGACGATCTTATGGAAAGTGATAACTTCACTTATGACACGTGTGATGATTGAAACTTGTTGAGAATAAATCAAGATAGACCTCAGTCATTGTTGTAATTAATAAGAAGTAATAAGGAAAGAGAGGTTCACATATAAATATATCATCTTAAACACTTTTTACAATTGTGAGCACTCACCAAACTATTACATGCCTAGGAGTAGACGTTGGACAAGGAAGACAACATAATGAATTGTGTTTGCTTGGTTCCAAACAATGTTATATGATTAGAGATCCCTTAGCATGTGAAGATTGCTTCCACCTCATATTAGCCAAAACTCCCGCACCAAGTAGAGATACTACTTCTGCATCCATAAATCTCCAACCCAGTTTTGCCATGAGAGTCCACCATACCTACCTATGGATTGAATAAGATCCTTCAAGTAAGTTGTCATCGATGCAAGCAATAAAAATTGCTCTCTAATATGTATGATCTATTAGTGTGTGGAAAATAAGCTTTGTACGAACCTGTGATGAGGAAGACATAAAAGCGACAGACTGCATAATAAAGTTCTTTGTCACACGAGGCAATATAAAGTGGTGTTCCTCTGCACTAAGAGGAAACGCATTCAAACCTAAAAAGCGGATGACAACCTCTGCTTCCCTCTGCGAAGGGCCTATCTTGTACCTTTACTTTTTACCCGTGTAAGAGTCATGGTGATCATCACCAATTCCCTTTTTTCCTTTCTCTTGGCTACCGTCATGTGCTTGGGAAAGATCTATATTCATATATCAACTTGGAGTTGAGTACTCATGCTTTATTATTGTTGACTTTACCCTTGAGGTAAATGGTTGGGAGGCAAAACTATAAGCCCCTATCTTCCTAAGTGTCCAACTGAAACTTTGACACCATGAGTACCACGTGAGTTGTAACAATTTTGGAAAACAAAAGAGATGATTGAGTATGTGGGTTTGCCTTACAAGCTCTTATTTGACTCTTTCTGGTGTTGTGATAAATTGCAATTGCTTCAATGACTATGGACTATTGTTGGTTACTTCCCGGTAAGGTTTTTGCTTCATGTTTTGCTTTGTGAAGGAATTGTTACTTTACCATAAGAATCTTTATGATGTATTGTTGTTCTATGTGTGATCATGATGCCCTCATGTCCGTATTATGTTTTATCGACACCTTCGTCCCTCAACATGTGGACATGTTTACGGAACTTGGTTTTCGCTTGAGGACAAGCGAGGTCTAAGCTTGGGGGAGTTGATACGTCCATTTTGCATCATGCTTTCATGTTGATATTTATTGCTTTTTGGGATGTTATATTACTTGTGGTACCATATTTATGCCTTTTCTCTCTTATTTTGCAAGGATTATTTGAAGAGGGAGAATTCAGGCAGCTAGAATTCTGGACTGGAAAAGGAGCAAATCCTAGTCCACTATTCTGCCCATCTCCAAATGCCCTGAAAATTTACGTGGATTTTTTCTGGATTATATTAAAAATACTGGGCGAAAGAACTACCGGAGGGGGGCCACCACGGCCCCACAAGCCCCCACTCCGCCACCACCCCCCTGGTGGCGGTGGGCAAGCTTGTGGGCTGCCTGACGGCCCACTAGCCCCCCTCTTTTGCTATATGAAGCATCCTGGTCTGGAAAAAATCAGGAGGGAGCTTTTTCGTGGTTTCGCCGCCGCCAGGAGTCGGAACTTGAGCAGATCCAATCTAGAGCTCCGGCAGGACGATCCTGCTGCGGAAATTTCCCTCCTAGAGGGGGGAATCGTCGCCATCGTCATCACCAACACTCCTCTCATCGGAGGGGAGGCATCTTCATCAACATCGTCATCAGCACCATCTCCTCTCCAATCCCTAGTTCATCTCTTGTAACCAATCTTCGTCTCGCAACTCCGATTGGTACTTGTAAGGTTGCTAGTAGTGTTGATTACTCTTTGTAGTTGATGCTAGTTGGATTACTTGGTGGAAGAGTTTATGTTCAGATCCTTGATGCTATTCATTACACCTCTGGTCATGATTATGATTATGTCTTGTGAGTAGTTACTTTTGTTCCTGAGGACATGGGATAAGTCATGTTAATAATAGTCATGTGAATTTGATATTCGTTCGGTATTTTGATATGATGTATGTTGTTTTTCCTCTAGTGGTGTTATGTGAACGTCGACTACATAACACTTCACCATATTTGGGCCTAGAGGAAGAAGTAGTAAGTAGATGATGGGTTGCTGGAGTGACAGAAGCTTAAACCCCAGTCATTCGTTGCTTCGTGAGGGGCTGATTTTGATCCACTAGTTTAACGCTATGGTTAGACTTTGTCTTAATTTTTCTTTTGTGGTTGCGGATGCTTGCGAGAGAGGTTAATCATAAGTGGGATGCTTGTCCAACTAAGGGCAGTACCCAAGCGCCGGTCCACCCACATATCAAACTATCAAAGTAACGAACGCGAATCATATGAACATGATGAAACTAGCATCATAGAAATTCCCGTGTGTCCTTGGGAGCGTTTTTCCTCCTATAAGACTTTGTTCAGGCTTGTCCCTTGCTACAAAAGGGATTGGGCGACTTGCTGCACCGTTGCTACTACTCGTTACTTGTTACTCTTTGCTTGCTACGTTTCACCTCGCTACACAATCACTTGTTACCGCTAATTTCAGTGCTTGCAGTTATTACCTTGCTGAAATCCGTTTATCAGAGCCTTCTGCTCCTCGTTGGGTTCGACACTCTTACTTATCGAAAGGACTACGATTGATCCCCTATACTTGTGGGTCATCCGTAAGCTTGATCTTTGAACTCTTTTGACTAACCAGTTTAGGATCAAAAAATTATCAAACACTTATGTCCCTTTTGCAGGCGCTCGTGCTGTCTACCTGCCAGACGACTGTCTACTTAAATTGAGAGCCATATATACCTTTGCTGAGCAGGTGTACACCGGAGGCGTGTTATCAATCAAAGCAGTGATGGGCAGCAAGGGACCCATAATGACCATCAAGCAAATGCTTGGCTTCTTCTCCACTCTGCCTCCTCAAATAGAAGAATTAAAGAGATCGGTCGCCCGAACGGGAGTGTTGAACACCCTGAGTCGGTGCCTAGCGTACGCCCCGGAGCTCAAAACCGAGGAAATAGTCGCCGGCTACCCCGAGCTGAAAGACGCTGGGTCAGAATTCACCGAGATGGACTATCACCGGACCATCATAGACTCTCGCTATGAGGCGACTCAACTAGCGGTCAGTTTGGATCTACAAAAGTATCAAGCCGTCTACGATGAACACAAAAAGAAGGTGACGCCTCCTTCATATGAAATTGCTAGCCTGGTTCCTAGCCGTCCCAAGAATCCTTTTGATCTTGACTTGGACTTGTCTCTCTTCCTGGTTGAGGAAGATGAGTTCATCGCCTTCTCCGATTGTAACTAGAAACTGGGCGACTTACGGATTGAAGGCGGAGAAAGCTCAAGGCAAGGCGACTCAGCGGCGGCCTGACTCGCCCATGGATCCTTCCTTTGCTGGGGAATGATACCCATTCTGGCCATGCGAGCCATGTAATTATCTTGCTAGTGTGTGTGTAACACCAAACATGTCGTATTGTCTTTTGGATAGAACCATTTGTAGTCCTTAAATCCTATGCATGACTCGCCTGCAACATTTTCATAAACCAAGAAATGGCTCCAAATTTGTCCTGGTATGTTAGGAAAATGGTAGCTAATTCGGCAAGTGCATATCCAGGATTACACCAGCCCCCTGGATCAGGGCAAGTGATAACTTTAGCCCCAAGGATATGGCGAGAGAGAAATCAGCCCCCAGGTTATGGGAAAAAATATGAACCGGGGCGAGTTATCATCAAAACCAGTTCAAAGAAAATTTTATCGACTCAATGAGTTCGATAGGATAAGACGAGTTTGCAAAACTCTAGTGTTATCCTTAGGAAACTTTTGCCAAAAAGCCTCGTTGTTTTAGACCGGCTGATGAGGCGCGAGTCAAGCTTCTGTGAAGCAGGTTCAATGAACCAATGGTTTCTCTATTTTCCATGTGTGACTCTGGCCGGTACCTTTTATGTTTTAACCAAGGCGAGTTCAGGGTCCAAATAACAGATTGACTCGCCTTGAGTACATAGGTCCATGTGGAGACTTGTTCAACACATAGTCCATTATAACCATTTGTAATGCGTTAATTTTTCGCTAGCCAAAAGGGTATTCAGGCTGAACTCAATGAGTGGAAGCCCCCAAGTGACCTATGGTTTAGGAAGAAACCAGGCATAGGATTACAGAAGCGTATACGCTCTTACTGCAAAACGACATGGGGACCAGTAGCTCCCAAGTAAGCCGGTTTACTTCTCAAAAACCATATAAGGCGCCTATGTTTGAACCGTGCGACTTGGCAACGTTCGTCCTCTTTGGCGGTTTATCAAAGCCCAGTTTTGAAGCAAGTGAAACGTGGCGACTTACGCTCTTTGACCATGATAGCGTCCATGTTTGGGCAACTTATAGAACAATAAAGACTCATGCTTTCAAAAGCTGAAACGGCAAAGTACCCCGAAATTCGTGGGCGTCGGCTTTATTGCTTTCATAATTCATGGATTACAAAAACTTGATAAAAGAAAGAGAAGGAGCTCATGGCTCTAAGTATAGTAAGGCCGTAGATGGGCTATGTTCCAGGGGCGAGTTGTCTCAACCTCCATAGTAGGCTGATCAGGGCAAAGATCCATCAAATAATATGAGCCGTTCCGAAGATTCTTGCTGACGACAAACGGTCCCTCCCATAAAGGTGACAGGTTGTGCATACCGGTATGATCTTGAATCAAACGGAGCACTAAGTCGCCTTCTTGGAAAGTTATGCTCTTGACCCGACGGCTATGATAACGGCGTAAGTCCTGTTGGTAAATCGCCGACGTGACACGGCCAAGTCACGTTCCTCCTCCAAGGCGTCCAGCGAGTCTTTTTGTGTTGCCTCGTTGTCCTGCTCCACCTAAGCGGCGACTCGCGGGGAATCATGTTTGATGTCACTTGGTAACACTGCCTCCGCCCCGTAGACCAGAAAGAAAGGAGTAAAACCCATGGAATGGTTTGGAGTCGTCCTGATACTCCACAGAACTAATGGCAACTCCTCGACCCAACATCTTCGCGTGCGTTCCAAAGGTACCATGAGCCAAGGCTTAATCCCTCGTAATATTTCCTGATTCGCCCTCTCTACCTGTCCATTAGACTGGGGATGCGCAACCGCGGAAACATCAAGTCGGATATGCTCTCGTGAGCAGAACTCTTGCATTGCACCTTTGGATAGGTTAGTACCATTGTCTGTAATGATACTATGTGGATATCCGAACCGGAAAATTAGTTTCTTCAAGAACTTGACGGACGTATCAGCGTCACAACTGCTAACAGGTTCTGCTTCCACCCATTTGGTAAATTTGTCAACCGCCACCAACAGATGAGTCTTTTTATTAGAGGACATTTTGAAAGGGCCGACCATATCGAGCCCCCAGACTGCAAACGGCCAAGTGATTGGTATCATCCGCAATTCCTGAGCCGGTACATGCATCTGACGTCCAAACATTTGGCAGCCATCATATCGGCGGACGATCTCCTCCACGTCTGCGTGAGCCGTCAGCCAATAAAACCCGTGTCTGAAGGCTTTAGAAACCAAGGATCGGGATCCAGCATGATGACCACAGTCGCCCGCATGAATCTCATTGAGGATCATACATCCTTCCTCAAAAGAAACGCATCTTTGAAATACCCCTGAGGTGCTTCGTTTGTGTAACTCGTTGTTGTGTATGACCATAGATTTGCACCGGCGGACAACTTGGCGAGCTAGCAGCTCGTCGGCAGGTAACTCGCCTCTGGTGACATACGCCATGTAGGGAATCGCCCAGTCCGGAGTAGCGTGAAGAGCCGCCACGCGTTGAGAGTCGGGGTCTGGTACCACCAGATCTTCCTCCGAAGGCAATTTTACTGAAGGGTTATATAATATATCCAAAAAGACATTGGGAGGAACCGGCTTACGCTGTGAACCAAGGCGGGAAAGAGCGTCTTCTACTTCATTAAGCCATCGATCGATGTGATCCACTTGATAGCCATTGAAATGACCCGCCACATCTGACACAGCCTGTCTGTAAGCCGCTGTCAGAGGGTCTCGTGAATCCCAGGTGCCAGAAACCTACTGAGCCACCAGATCAGAATCGCCCAAGCATCTCACCCTCGTGAGGTTCATCTCCTTGGCGAGTCGCAAACCATGGAGCAGAGCTTCGTATTCTGTTGCATTGTTAGTACATGGGAACATGAGTCGGAGGACATAGCAAAACTTGTCACCGTGAGGCAAAGTTATCACCACACCAGCCCCTGAGCCTTCCAACTGTCTGGACCCATCAAAATAGATGGTCCAATATGTAAGATCTGGTCTTTCCTCAGGGATTTGTAACTCGGTCCAATCATTGATAAAGTCCACGAGTGCTTGAGACTTGATAGCTGTCCGAGGCGTATACCGCACCTGATGGGGACCAAGCTCGATGGCCCATTTGGCAATCCGTCTAGTGGCCTCTCGGTTCTGTATGATGTCGCCAAGGCGGGCGGAGATGACGACCATGATCGGGTGTTCCTGAAAGTAATGTTTCAACTTTCGACTCGCCATGAATACCCCAAAACCCAATTTTTGCCAATGTGGGTAACGTTGCTTGGACACGGTAAGGACCTCGCTGATGAAGTACATCGGTCTTTGGACGGGGTATTCCTTCCCTTCCTCCTTTCGCTCGAAAACTACTGCCACATTGACTGCTTTAGAATTGGCCGCAATGTACAGGAGCATAGGCTCTTTGTCTGTCGGAGACGCCAGCACCGGCGGGTTAGCTAATTGCCACTTTAAGGCTTCGAAGGCGTCGTTGGCCTCATCTGTCCATACGAAACAATCGGTTTTCTTGAGCAGCTGGTAGAGAGGGATGGCCTTCTCCCCAGGGCAACTTATGAAACGGCTCAAGGCTGTGATTCGACCTACCATGCGTTGTACTTGGTTAACGTTGGCTGGTTTCCCAAGCGAAGTAATTGCTTCAATCTTCTCCGTGTTGGCCTTGATTCCTCATTCTGACACCAAGAAAACCAATAGCTTCCCCACGGGGACACAAAATACGCACTTGGTGGGGTTAAGCCTCATCTGGTAAACACACAGGTTGTCGAATGTTTCTTTGAGATCCTCCAAAAGCAACTCCTTGCGGTGAGATCTGACCATGATGTCATCCACGTAAGCATGGACGTTACGGCCTATCTGGCTGTGTAAGCAGTTTTGGATGCAACGCTGGTAAATCGGCCCCGAGCTCTTAAGCCCAAATGGCATGGACACGTAACACAAAGCTCCGAACGGGGTTATGAAGGATGTCTTCTCCTGATCTGCCACCGCCATTTTTATCTGGTGGTATCCTGAATAAGCGTCCAAGAAACACAGACGTTCGCAACCTGCCGTTGAATCTATAATCTTATCAATGCGGGGAAGTGCGAATGGATCCTTCGGACAGGCTCTATTAAGGTCCATGTAGTCAATGCACATGCGGAAAGTGCCATTCTTCCTGAGTACCAGGACCGGGTTAGCCAGCCATTCTGGGTGAAAAACCTCGATGATGAACCCAGCGGCAAGGAGCCGGGCTACTTCTTCTCCAATCGCCTTACGGCGCTCTTCGTTAAACCTGCGGAGGTACTGCCGTACCGGCTTAACTTTGGGGTCAGTATTGAGATGGTGCTCAGCGAATTCTCTCGGCACACCCGGCATGTCAGAAGGTTTCCACGCAAAGATGTCCCGATTCTCATGGATGAATTCGATGAGCGCGCTTTCCTATTTGGGGTCAAGACCCGCCCCAATAGTGAACTGCTTGGTGGAGTCGCCCGGCGTAAAATCAATGACCTTAGTGTCGTCCGCTGGTTTGAACTTGAGGGGCGGCTCAAAATCGATAGTTGGCCTTTTGAGCGGCGTCATGTGTGCCGGGTCGACGTGGGATTGGTGAAACTTAAGCTCCTCGGCCACGCAAGCTGACTCGGCATAAGTTGCATCTCCTTCTTCGCACTCTTGGGATATTTTCTTGTCGCCATGAACGGTGATGGGACCCTTGGGTCTAGGCATCTTGAGCTTGAGATAACCATAGCATGGGTGGGCCATGAACTTGGCATAAGCTGGTCGTCTATACAGTGCGTGGTAGGGGCTCTTGATCTTGACTACCTCGAACAAGAGAGACTCGCTCCTGTAGTTCGATTCCGTGCCAAAATCCACATTAAGCTTGACCCGCCCAATGGGGTACGCCGACTTACGAGGCACAGTACCGTGAAAAACCGTGGATGATGGCATCAGGTCCTTCTCGAGGAGATACATTCGCCGGAAAGTGTTGAAATATCGGATGTTTATGCTGTTGCCCCCGTCCATAAGGACTTTGGAGAGGGTGTAACCTCCGACTTGGGGAGCCACGACTAGGGCTAAGGCGCTAGGGTTGTCGACTCGAGGCGGATGATCTTCCCGGCTCCATGTTATGGTTTTTTCTGACCAGTGAAGGTACCGAGGGAGCGCTGGCACAGCTACGAAAGTTTTGTGGTTTACCTTGTGGTCCCGTTTACAAGTGTTGGTGGTGAATGCGTGGTACTGCCCGCTGTTCAACTTTTTGGGGTTATTTTGGAACCAGCCCCGGTCCTCCTGCCGCTGGGGGTCTCCTTGCGGGGGGGGGGGGGGGGTTGTTCGAATATTCCCGGTGGGTGGTACTGCTGGTTATGAACTTGGTATTGACCGACATTGTGTTGTGACCCGCCCTGTGGTCCTTGGTTGGGGAAACCCCCGAATGTGGCATGTCGTGACTCGGATGCGCCGGGCTGCTCCTGCCGCTGGCCCTGCTCACCGCCTTGACTTCTTTTGAGCGCCTCGGCCCGGAACTCTTGCATCACATAGCAATCCTCCCATGAGTGAGTCACCGGTCCATCAGCCGTGGCGTGCTGCGGGCACGGGCCTTTAAGCATTTCATGGTAGTTGTGCGGTTTCTTCCCACTGAAGCCCCGCTTCTTCTGATGCGGGTTTGCGTTGCCAGTATTAATATTAGCAACAAATTCCGTAGGACCTTCCTGTTGCCGCTTCTTGCCATGCCCGCCATGGTGGTTATTGCCCCGGTCCTGAAACTGGGATTGGCCTTTTTGTAACTCGCCCTTGCGGGTAACTCCAATCTTGTCATCGCCCTCTCCAGAATCCTTGGTATCATCCGATTCAGCGTATCTGGTAAGGGCATCCATCAGCTCGCCCATGTCCTGTACCTTTCGCTTAAGTCTCCCTAGTTTCAGCACCAGAGGCTCGTAATGGCAATTTTTCTCAAGGATCAACACTGCCTGAGCTGCCGAAATACCTTCCGATGAATGAATGACTTCCGCAACTCACTGGGTCCAGTGGTGGGCCGACTCATCCGGCCGCTGAACGCAGTGCTGTAAGTCGACGATAGTCATCGGGCGCTTGCAGGTCCCTCTGAAGTTCTTGATGAAGCGCACCTTCAGTTCCGCCCAAGTGTTGATGGAGTTGGGCGGCAGGTTTTTCAACCAAGTGTGTGCCGTCCCTTCAAGCATCATGGTGAAGTACTTCGCGCAGACCGCCTCGCTAACGTCAAGAATATCCATCACAAGTTCATAGCTTTCGATCCATTACCCGGGCTCGAGATCCGGCGAGTAGTTGGGAACCTTCCTGGGCCCTTTGAAGTCCATCGGCATGCGTTCGTTGTGCAAAGCCGGCGCGAGACATGATACTCCAATGTGTTTGCCCCCACCGTCCAGGGGCGCGGGCGACGACGGTATGTAGGCCGGGTAGGCCTGACCGTCCACGGCCGTTGGCTCCATGTGTCACGCGGCCCGCGCTGCGTCCACAATATCCTGGGCTCGTGTGCCGGGCATCCCAAGCAGATCATGTTGGGAGAGCCGCCGCGGCCCGCTAGTTACTGCGAGGAAATCCTCGTGGTGACTTCTGGTGTGACTCGCGTGAGGCGTAGAGTTGAGTCGATCAAGGCTATGGGAATACTACGCGTGCTGAACCACGGCCATTTTCAACATCTCGATGGCGTTTCTAGCTTCTATCTCGGTCGGGGTGTTTCCGTAAATCGGAAGAGACTCCAGGTGGTGGGTCGCCGCCAACACGTTGTCAACGGGGTTTGAGAAGTGACCCCGCGGTGTCTGGAATCGAGTCGCATGGGCATCCATGGGCTGAACCGGCGGAGGATTGGGTGGTGGAGCCGTTCCTCCCCTCGGGGCGGTTTGCAAAGGCGGGTCCGGACCCACCCCGGGGGTGCGCGGAGTGTCAAGGAGGCGAGTTGGGTGTAAATTGGTCGGGACGCGCCCATCGTGTCTCCTTTGATGGACGGCGTCAGACGCGCGCTGCTGTATCCCGAGCCACCAGCCTTCGGTGTTCAACCGATTGGTCTCTGCAGCGACCGCAGCTCGTTGCGTCTCGATCCTGGCGGCTTCTGCTTCCATGTCGCACTGTGCCTTGGCCACTGCCTCCCGCAGTTTGGTTAGCTCGACATTGACCGACTCCTGATTTTCGGATGTAACCGGGGTTGCCACAAGGTTGGCTATCTCCGCAGCTAGCTCTATCATGGTTTGTGCTGGGGGATTGGACGTTCCTTCGGTCTCGTTGTTGCTAGTCGGATTCTGAGGAGGCTGGGCTGACCCCGCCATGTAGATGGCGATTTCCGGCGAGATCTCTCGAGGACTTCGGGATCCATTGCCAGCGACAGCCCCCCGAGCTATCCTTCCTCAAGAGGGTGGATCGACTCCGTCTCGCCCATGGATGACTCGCCATCAGAATTGACAGGGGTGATCGCCTAGCCTGCCTCTTCGTCTTGTGCGTCGCCTCCCTGCGTAAAGCCAACAAAAACCTGGCGGCTCTTGCTCTGCCGTGTAACGGGGAGGACGTACCTGGCTGGCTCGACGATGTCGGTGGAGGTGTCCGGCTCAGGAACAGGCGTCCCGATCATGTCGATGAAGATGTTCATCTTGCCGAAGGGGACTCGGTAGCCAGATTCGACAGAGTCGGCCTCCGATTCCCACAGCGAGTTGTCGATGTAGTACTTCCCGCGGCGGCTCTTAGTCATGATGCCGAACGCATAGCTTTCTAACCCTGATAGGGCTCCCTTTGAGAACTCAACTCCACAGTGCGCAAGCCCCACGGTGGGCGCCAACTGTCGTGGTTTTATCATGACAAATTTCCTTGTGAAAGGACTTAAGGATGGAGCCATCGCACCTTGGTGGCGACTCAAAGGGGGTGAGCGAAAGCGAGACTCGGATTTACCAAGGTTCGGCCCCTTGTGAGGAGGTAAAATCCTAAGTCCTGCTTTGTGTGGATTAATGGTGGTTTCGATTACAAGGAGGGCGTAACTCGCGTGACCTAGCTCTCATTATCTCTAACTCGCCTGACCTTCCCCTGGGACTCGCCTTTATATACAGGTCGAGGCCCTAGGGTTTACAAACTCCTACCATCCTACTCTTGGTAGCTTTCCTTATCTCTAAGTCGTCGTGTTCCCCACGATCAGGAGCTTCCTTGATGTTCCATCATCCACATGGTCTGTTTGAACCGCCTTACAACTCCCGGGCCACCGGGTGCATAATCAAGGTGAATTGCCCCTTTGGTGACCCGGCCCATTAAGGGCGGGTTACCCATAGGTAATATCCCCAACAACTGGTTTCCCCGCGGAGCCCATCTAAACCATCCTTCACCCAGAGGTGTGTTGCATGACGAGGCCTTGAAAAGTCTTGAAATCTTCCGGTCTTGATTATTAAATTCTCACAACACTCGTGATAAACACTCATCCAAAACCCTGTCTACTAAAAGCATAGCAAAATAAAAGTATCGTCCCGGGCCAAGTAACAAGGGTGATGGGTGCCTACCACATGATACTACATCAAGATCCAAATTTCCAATTACCTACTTTGCATGCAATCGGTGGAGAAGGTAGAACTACAATGCATATAAAACCATAGGTAAATCATGATCAACGTGACTTGCCTTGTTGACGACTGTCGAACTCGAACACTTCTAGATAACAAGCCTCGCACTCCGGATGATCTAACGAAACAATAATTTCACACAATAAGCATCACAACAGCAAGTAAACAAAATAAAGCAACAAACAAGAAGTAGCTAGAACAAAAGAGAACAAAATTGTCCTACAAGAACTAAAACAGATTCTGTTTTGTTGAAAACCCCAAGATAAAATATCCTAAAAATTCTGAAATTAAACCTGTCGGGCGGATAACCCCGGGGTAGGCTCATCGAGCCTGTTCCTTCATTTCCGGCCCAATGGACATGAACATATGCAGATCCCCCAGCCCAAGCATTCTGGCCGGCTAGGCAGCACCTACCGGCTAGAGGACGAGGCGGCCATCCTTCTGGCCGGACAGGCAACCCCTGCCGGCTAGAGTCAAGGCGGCCTCCTCTTTTGAGCCGGCCTGGTCCCGCCAGCCGGACTGGGGAGGAGGCGGCCACACTTAAGCCGGCTAGCCAAGCAGGCTAGCCGGCCGAAGATCACAGCTCACATCAGATCGTAGGTCAGGATAAGACCTCACGATTAAAGGTAGCTACGCGTCAGCAAAGGTACTGGATCGGGGCACCCGGCAGGTACGAACGTCGGCGGCCACGCCGCTAACCTACCCCGGCTCTAATCCATCACCTAGCATAGTGTCGGACCATCACACTCCCACTCCATTACTACACTCGGCGTGGGGAACAGTGGAGGCGGCCGTACTACCTGCCCATGAAGAATCTCGCGGGGCGTCGCTTGACGTACAGCGCGTGCTCGGCGTCAACCTTACGCGAGAGCCTCATTGGCCAGCCGGTGGGTCCCACGGGCAATCGAGACCATGCAGCTGGCGGGCCCCCCAAGCGAGAAGACAAGACTCTTGTGGGCCGCTGGCCAGCCGGCGAGGCTGCCAGCCGGGTCCCACACTCGTACCCTTTATCCATATTGTAGGCCGACAGGTTCCTCTATAAAACCCCCCCAGTCGCCCTCCATGTAGGGGGGATCGATCATTCACCAGTCCTACAACACAACACATTCACCAACCACAGAGAGAGAGAGAGAGGCAGAGACGAGCCGGCTGCTCCCCTCTTCCTCCTCCCAACACAGCTCCAGGAGCAACATTGTACTCTGTTCATACACATCAAACACTCTGGCAGGATTAAGGGTATTATCTCTACGGAGAGCCGTGAACCTGGGTACATCGTGTGTCCCATGTGTGTACCAACCTCGTTCCCAGCGTCCACATTTTTCCCTTCGGTTCTCACCGACTTTAGCCTACCTATGGCATATGTTGTGAGTATTCACCGACATTTGGCGCCCACCTTGGGGCCGATCGCGGCATCGGCTCGCTTTACGCGGTGGGTGGGGCCCCGCACCTACACCACCGGATGCATCGTGTCCGGATCAATCTGCATGCCCCTGGAACCCGCTTTCGACGAGGCAACACCCATGATGATCGACGTCCCCGTCCGCCATGCGGATTCGGACGAAGATTCTGATGACGAGGCGCTCCCTAGCGTCGTCGTCGCTGCTATGGAGAACCTCAGCGTTCCCTTCAGCGACCTTCATCTCAATGACGACCCGCGCTACTTCGGCGAGGACTTCGACGTTGAGGCGCTCTGCGCCAGCTTCAGCAGGCTCTCTATCGCTGAGATGCCTACCCACGACGTATATCCCAGCAACGTCCTCGTCTTCGACGGCCCTCCACCGTCGGTGGGGTTTTTCACCCCATACCACGTTGCTCCCGTCTCCAACACCGTGGAGGTGATGGTTATCGGCGCCGGCGCCAGCACGGCTCCTGGCAAGGCCTCCGCAGGTGCTGGCGAGCCCGCTGCTGCCACCTTCGATACTCTACGGGATGCCATCGCCTGCCTGAAGACACCTGTCACCGCTTCCGCAAACCCTGCCGATGCTCGGGCCTCGCTGGAGGAGGCTCGCAAGCGTATCTTGGAGAAGGGCATCGCCGTAGCTTTAGCAAAACGTGGGTTGGAGGCTATGCAGCGCGAGTATAACTCCGCATACGGCCTCACTCCGATTTCCGAGGCCCCTAGCCGGCTTGGATCGGTCCGCAGCCGTGACTGATTCATCTCCGTGGTTCTAGGCGGCGATCTGCCCACCTACGAGACTCCTGCGGCCAACATGCGAGCGGCGCAGGCAGCCATGGAGGAGATGGAAAGCCTGGAAGGCGAGGAGCGCGCTTTCCAGGAGAAGCGGGTCAAGGACCTCCTTGATGCCGCCAACCAGCAACACGCTCGGCTTGACCCCAGTCAGGCTCAATCGAAGTCCCCAGGACCCAACTCAGGGGCACGCCGCAACCCTAGCGGTCAGCACCATGCAGAAGGATCTTCCTCGCATCGCCCTTCCGGCCGGAGGGGCGAGGGAAGCCAAGATCGGCGCTCTCAGCGCCAGAGCGAGCACACTTCGGGCTTGCATCGCACAGGCGACGAGGGCGATTCGGAGTGTGAGATTCTTTCCCAGCGAAGAACTCACGTCTCTGGCTCACGAGGCGCCTCCCCTCTCGCCACCAGGGGTGGCGCTCACGCCACCCAGGATGAGCGAGACGCCCACCGGCGTCTCATCGTCCTGGCCCAGTCTGCCCTCCTAGAGGAAGACGGACCCATCAGTTTGGCGTGCTTCGGCCCCTGGATCCGAGGGGAGCCATTCCCCCGAGGTTTCACCCTACCTCGGGACACGCCAAAATACAATGGCACGGCCAAGCCAGAGGACTGGCTGATTGACTACACCACGGCCGTCGGCATTACCAGGGGCAACAAGCAAGTAGCGGTCCGCTACGTGCCACTCATGTTGACCGGATCGGCCCGGACTTGGCTTAACAGCCTCCCAGCCGGCAGTGTCAACTCCTGGGTGGACTTCGAAGAGGCGTTCGTCCGCAACTTCACCGGCACCTACAAGCGCCATGGCCGGCCCCGCGAGCTGGCTATGTGCGTCCAGAAGGCCGACGAACCCCTCCGCGACTACGTCACCCGGTGTACTGAGCTCTGTAATTCCTGCGAGGGGGTGCATGAGGTGCAAGCCATCCAGTACTTCATCGACGGTTGCCGAGACGGCACCCTCCTCAAGCACAAGCTCATGTGCACTGAGCCCACCTCTCTGGCGGTGCTCATGGCCAAGGCGGACAAATACGCCACGGCCGAATCGGCGATGCGCGTCAAGGTGACCTCCACGGACAAGGTTGTGCCTACGCCGGCTACTCCCAAGCCGGCTGGGGACAACCGAAGCGGCCAAAACAACTACAAGCGCAAGCCGGATCAGATGGATCCCCCCTCCAACAACAAGTTGGTGGCCAGCATGGAGGGAAAAGCATCGGCTCCTCAAGCCGGCCCTCCACGAAAGCGTCCCAACCGGAGCAACACCAACTGGGTGCCCAAGCAGTCCTTCGAGTAGCTGCTCAACGCCCCCTACAAGATACATTCTCGGGCGCAGCCGTCTACCCACACCCTTCGACAGTGCAGCTTTGGCGCTGGCTGTCGCAAGGAGATGGCTTGCCGGCTCCTCCCGGTGTGCAGGCGGCCCCTCGTGCACCGGCTCCCAACCACGCTCCGGCTCCACCGCCGCCGCCTCGCAACGACGGTCGCCACCAAGACGACTACCCTCACCAAGACGGAGTGTTAGTCGTCTTCACCAGCGAAGGCGACGACAAGCACAGCCTGCGCCAGAGGCGGCACGAGGTAAACGCCACAGTCCCCCCGGTTCCCCAGTACATGCATTGGTCCGACGAACCAATCATATGGAGCTGGGTGGACCATCCTGCGGTGATGCCCAACCCGGGATCATACGCACTCGTCCTCGACCCCACCTTCGCCTCCAAAAGGCTCACCTGTCGATTCTCCCGGGTGCTGGTCGACGGCGGCAGCAGCATCAACATCCTCTACCTCGACACTCTCCTCAAGCTCGGGCTCAAGGAGACGGACGTCCTACCAACCAGTACTGTCTTCCATGGCATCGTGCCTGGGCAGTCCTGCTCGCCCATCGGCAAGATCTAGCTGGACGTCCTCTTCGGCGACAAAGCCCACTTCCGCCGAGAGTCAATATGGTTCGAGGTAGTGGATCTCAGTAGCCCGTATCACACGCTGCTGGGAAGACCGGCTCTGGCCAAGTTTATGGCTATTCCGCATTACGCCTACCTAAAGATGAAGATGCCAGGTCCCAAGGGCATCATCACTGTTGTTGGCGACTACAAGAAGTCGCTCGAGTGTGCCCAAGATAGCAGCCGCCTCGCCGACGCCTTGGTGATTGCTGAGGAGAAGCGGCAGATCGACCGGCTCGTGGCCCAGGCTACCGAGCAGCGGGCGATTCCTTCTCCTCCGTCCCAATCGGCCGGCGAGGGCTCTTTCAAGCTGGCTAAAGAGACCAAGCAGGTCCCACTCGACCCTGCCAACCCGAAGCAGTGTGTGACCATCGGGGCTGGCCTCAGCGCCAAATAGGAAGGCGAGCTCGTCGACTTCCTCCGTGAGAATCGGGACATCTTCGCATGGTCCCCCAAGGACATGCCGGGTGTTCCGAGGAAGTACGTAGAGCACAAACTTCATGTGCGACCGGATGAGAAGCCGATGAAACAACCCTTGCGCCGCTTCGCCGAGGGGAAGCGGCGCACGATCGGAGAAGAAATCACCCGGCTCCTTGCAACGGCTTCATCATGGAGGTTTTCCACCCGGACTGGCTGGCTAACCCAGTCCTGGTGCTGAAAAAGAATAACACGTGGCGAATGTGTATCGACTACACTAGCCTGAATAAGGCCTGTCCGAAAGACCCTTTCGCGTTGCCTAGGATAGATCAAGTGATCGATTCCACTGCAGGCTGCGAACTGTTGTTGTTTCTGGATGCTTATTCAGGCTACCATCAAATCAAGTTGGATCTAGCTGATCGCCTGAAGACCTCCTTTATCACGCCCTTCGGGGCCTACTGCTACACCACCATGACGTTCGGTCTGAAGAACGCAGGTGCAACATTCCAACGCTGCATGCAGCAGTGCCTACTGCCACAGATTGGCAGAAACATCCACGTCTATGTGGATGACATCGTCGTCAAGACGAAGCAGCACTTCAGCCTCCTCGACGACTTGCGGGAGACGTTCGCCAATCTGCGCGAGTACAAGATCCGGCTCAACCCTGAGAAGTGCGTCTTCGGGGTTCCAGGCGGCAAACTCTTAGGGTTCTTCGTATCTGCCCGCGGCATCGAAGCGAACACTGAGAAGATCGGCACCATCGAGTGGATGGTGCGGCCGCCTCGGATCCTCGACGTCCAAAAGTTCACCGGCTGCTTGGCGTCCCTCAGCCGGTTCGTCAGCCGGCTTGGCGAGAAGGCCCTCCCACTCTACCAGCTCATGAAGAAGACAACAAAGTTCGAGTGGAACGACCAGGCGGACAAAGCCTTCCGCGACCTCAAGCGGGTAATCTCGAGCATGTCGATCTTGGCAGCCCCGTCTGAAAGGGAACCCATACACATATACATCGCGGCGACCACTCGCGTGGTTAGCGTAGTGTTGGTAGTTCAGCGTAAAGAGGAAGGCAAGGCCCTGCCAGTGCAGCGCCCTGTCTAATACCTTAGCGAGGTCTTGTCCGCCTTTAAGCAGAACTATTCACATTATCAAAAAATGTGTTATGGTGTTTATCTTGCTGCAAAGAAATTGAAGAAATACTTCCAAGAGCATGCCATCACTGTGGTGAGCACTGCTCCGCTTTCAGAGATCATGGGCAACCGTGATGCCACGGGCAGAATTGCCAAATGGTCCATCGCCATGGCGGATCATGATATTCGGTACGAGCCTCGCGCCGCCATCAAATCGCAGGTGGTGGCCGACTTCTTAGTCGACTGGGCCGAGACCCAGTTTGAGCCACCGCCTCTAGACTCTACGCATTGGCGAATGCACTTCGACGGCTTGAAGATGAGGACAGGACTGGGAGCTGGCATAGTCGTGATGTCTCCAAAAGGGGACCAGCTCAAGTACGCTCTCCAGATCCATTTCGCCGCCTCCAACAACATCGTCGAGTACGAAACGCCGGCTCATGGCCTCCGGCTTGCCAAGGAGATCGGCATCCGGCGGCTCATATGCTTCGGCGATTCAGACTTAGTGGTGCAGCAGGTCTCTAGCGAATGGGACGCCAGGGACTCCAACATGGCAAGCTATCGCTTCCTCATCCAACAGCCCAGCGGTCCTTTCGAGGGCTGTGAGTTTCACCACGTTCCCAGGGCGAAAAATGAGGCGGCCGATACACTCGCGAAGATCGGCTCCACGAGACAAGCCATTCCAGCCGGCGTCTCCCTCGAGTAACTCCATAAGCCGTCTATCAAGCCGTCTCCCGAGTCGGCGTCAATCTTCGTGCCGGCCGACTCTACGATGCAAGCGTCGTCGGCTCCATCAATTACACCAGCTGCGGACTCTACGCCGGTTGCGTTGACGGCGCCGACTCCAAAAGCGGCACCGACTGAATCCACGGTGCAAGCGCCATCGGCTCCACCAACTATGCCGGCTACGGTTCCTATGCCGACTCCATTGGTCCCACCGACTCCAATGGCGGCACCAGCTACGACAACAACCCCGGCTCTGCCGAGCTCGAATCCTCCTAGTGGGTGGACGTCATGGAGGTAGACGGTGAGCCAGCTGCCGTGGCAGCACCAGAGACACCATCAAGCTCGGGGGCTGCAGAAGCCCCCAACAGTCAAGACGAAGCGGAGGCGACCCTTGTGTCGGCTCCATCATGGGCTCAAACTATTCTGGCCTTCCTTCTTCGTGGTGAACTTCCTCAGAACGAGACGGAGGCGAGACAGATCCAGCGCAGGTCCGCCGCCTACGCCATCATCAATCGCGAATTGGTACGACGCAGCACGACCAGCGTGTTCCAACGCTGCGTCGAATCAGAAAAAGGGCAGGAGATCCTCAGAGACATCCACCAGGGGGAGTGAGGACATCACGCCGCCTCCAGAAACCTGGTGGCCAAAGCATTCCGCCATGGATTCTACTGGCCCACGACCCTCGAGGAGGCCGTGGATCTGGTTGACAAGTGCGAAGGTTGCCAGCGCTTTAGCGCGCGGAGCCACATGCCGCCTTCAGCCCTCAAAACCATTCCCCTGTCATGGCCATTCGTTGTCTGGGGCTGGACATGGTAGGGCCCTTTAAAACGGCTCGCGGAGGGATGACACATCTTTTGGTGGTCGTCGACAAATTCACCAAGTGGATCGAAGCCAGACATATCAAAAAACATTGACGGCCCCACGGCTGTCAGGTTCATCACAGACATCTCTGTCTGATATGGCGTTCCCCACAGCATCATCACCGACAATGGCACCAACTTCGCCAAGGGCGCCCTAGCGCTCTACTGTTCCAAGGTAGGCATCCGGCTCGACTTGGCTTCAGTGGCACACCCTCAGTCGAACGGCCAAGCACAGAGGGCCAACGGCCTGATTCTAGACGGCATCAAGCCAAGGCTGGTGGAACCACTGGTCAGGTCAGCCGGCTGCTGGATTGAAGAACTGTCGGCTGTGCTATGGAGCCTCCGCACCATGCCCAACCAGTCGACCGGCTTCACTCCATTCTTTATGGTATATGGGTCTGAGGCTATTATTCCCACGGATATCGAGTTCGACTCGCCTCGGGTCACCCTATACACAGAAACGGAGGTGAAGGAGGCCAGAGAAGACGGTGTGGATCTCCTTGAAGAATCGAGGGACTTGGCCTTGAGCCGGACGGCCATCTATCAACAGAAGCTGAGATACTACCACAGAAAAAAGATCAAGCCTCTCTCTTTCAGGGAGGGAGACTTGGTCCTCAGAAGAATCCAGCGCACTGCCAGCCAGCACAAGCTCTCATCCACATGGGAGGGACCCTTCATCATCAGTAGGGCGTTGCACAACAATGCCTACTACCTGATTGACGCCCAAAAGCCAAGGAAGCACAAGAGGGACGACTCCGGCCAAGAAACGGAATGTCCATGGAACGTGACGTTGCTTCGCCCGTTCTATTGCTAAAAGGCAAAAGTCAAGCAAAGGAAAGAGCATGCACATGTATCTTTCTCCCTCTTCGGGGAACAAAAAATGCAATAAAAAGAGCATGCTTCATGTTTCTTTTTATTGAGAGTTTTCACTCAGTGCACGCCCTCTGACTCGCTTCAATAAGCTCGGGGGCTACACCGCGTACACCTCTTGCTGGCTTAATCAAGCTCGGAGGCTACGCAGCGCATGCCCCTTGCTGGCTTTAACAAGCTCGGGGGCTCGCTAGCCACTCGGACGCCTTCCCTATTGTAAATGAACACATAGTGTAACCTGCTGATCCCTGGTCACCTCGTGCGAGCCTGCGGGCTGGCTCCGGCCGCCTGGTTTGCGAGGTGACGCCAGGTCAGGTCGGATACATGCAAAGTTCGGTTACAAAGGGTCGCCGGCTCGGGCTGGCTCGATCATATATACGATCTCATTCAAGTCAGCCTGTGATTGGCTTATGTCTTGTTCTTTAAGTCTTGATGGCTTCGAAAAAAGAAGTCAACCAGGAATCAAAAGACAAGGTCATAAGACAACACGCTTGGCATACGAATATAATGCTGAATATATACATTCACAAAAGCATTGGCCCACGGCCCACGTTCATTACATCCCTCCGGGGTAGAAGAAAACACAAAAGGACACCGGCTACGGGGCTACAGCCTCATCGGTCGACCCGGCCGCTGCTCCTGATGTGGTAGCATCACCATCTCCGGCTGCTCCCGAGGCGGTTGCGCCGTCTTCCTCGCGAGGGCTCCCGGCTCCGTCCACACCGGAGTCGGCATAAGCCGCACCGCTGGAGGCGGCAGCAGATTCCATAGCCCGGGCCGCCTCGTCGGAGCTGCTGTCGGCGTCATAGGGCTGAAGGCCGTGCAGATCTTCAGCGATCACACTGCCATCTTCACCCCGCTCCAAAACAAAGTCGTCCCAAGCTGCGTACTCGGCGACGGCGCTCGCCCTCACATGAAGCTCCTCCTCCATGCCTTGCAGCTCCGCCCCCGAGCCGTGACGTTGGGTGGCCAGCTTGCCCAAGTTCAGGTTCCGATACCAGGACTTGGCCAAGCGTAGGGCCATGTAAGCCCCAGCCCGCGAAGCAGAGGCACGCTAGGCATCCACGCACTCTCCACCCGCTGCAAGCCAGCGGGCGAGCCGGCTCATGGACGCCGGCTCCACGCCCTCCGGCCACAAGGTCGCCACCATCGACGAGCCTGCGACCTGGAGCTGAGCCACAGACTCGCCCAGGGTGCACAGGTGGGCCCGAAGGCCCACCCCGATCTCCTCCACACTCCAACTGGAGGTAGTGTCTACCTCCTGCCCGACCGCGCGGCGTTCCTCACGGCACACCTCGACGGCGGTGTCGACCGCGATCTGGGTCTCGGGGAAGAGACCTGGAATGACGGCAGCCAGGACATAAGAACACAACAAAAAGAGGAGACGGCCAAAAAGACCAAACACAAGACAAGGAAGAGAGACCCACGATGGAAGGCGCCGTCGGTCTCATGGGAGACCTTGAGGACCTCGCGCTCCCGCACCTTACTCGCATGAGTAAGCTGGGCAACTTCCTCCTGGAGAGTCGCCACAGACTCCAAAGCCTTGGCCAGCTGCGTCTGCTTCTGGACAAGGGCCTCCTCCTTCTCCCTCAAGGCGGCGTCCTTGAGGTCCATCTCCTTGAGGTGAAGCGACGCGAGGCGATCCACGTCGGTAGAGTAGGAGGCCTCCTTCTCCTGCAATGTGGCATGCAGCCGCTCCATCTCGACCCGGCCGGCCGCCTCGAGCTCCTTCTTCTCCACCTGAAGAAGGTCCAGCTGCCCCTGGAGCCGGCTGCCGGCGTTACGCAGAGCGTCCCGCTCCGTGGCAGCCTCGTCCAGCCGGGCTTCAAGCTCGGCGATCCGGCTATCGGCCCCCAGGTGCTGGGTCCGTAGCTCGTTGTAGGCCTGTGCCTGAGCATCATAAAGCGCCTGCCAAAAGAGCGAAAAAGGGAACAGGATTAAGATTCGACCTGGTTAAGACCTAACCAGCCTGATTCTCGGGGGCTACACCCAGTGGGTGCGCTAGCGCGCCCCCACTGAAGAAAACTATGCACGGAAAAGGGCCTTCAAGAGATTCGGATCGGTCGACAATCGACCCGCCCGATTCTCGGGGGCTACACCCAGTGGGTGCACTGTCGCGCCCCCACTAACGCCAAATGAAGAGAAAAAAATACAACAAGCCAAAAAGGCAACACCTACCTGGGTGCGGGCCTCCAGGCGCTGCATGTCGCTACATACCACGCGGGTCGACTGCTCCACCTTGGATCGGCTGCTGGAAAACATCGTCACCAGCTCCGGTACGCCGGAAAGCACAGTGCCGGCGGGCAGTCGCAGGCGGGCCAGGTTCACCGCTTGCCATGTCCTCATGGGCCAGCTCCCAGCACGGCCCTCGGCTCCTGGTGCAACAGGGCCGTGCTGGGGAACGACGATGGCACCTGCTCCTGGTGCCGGCTCGGGCGCCATCCCGGCCGGCGCTACCTCCTCCGCGGGAGGCGGATGGGCCGCGTCCGGCGCATCCATGGTCGCCCCTCGGGCGTCAGGGGTCCTGTCCGGTGCAGCCAAGTCCAGCTCCGACGCGTCGGGTGCCGCCTCGGACCTGGGAGAGTCAGGGACCGTCTCCACGTCCACCTGCGCCGAGGCTTCCGGCTCTGATAGTTGGGCCCCCTCAGCCCTTGGGGTTAGCCGGGAGGCGGCCTCGCTAGCTGGCTCCTCCGCACGAGCATGTGCGGAGGGGTCATGTCTAGCCTTCGCACGCTTCTCCACTGGCCTCTCGACCCGGCTGGGACGAGGCTGGCCCACGGTGTCCTTCCCCGCAGCCGTGTCCCACCGGCGCTTGGACTCCGTCTCAAGCTCCCTCTGGGCAGCATCAGCTGCTGCACAGCCAGCCCGCTCGGCTGCGGAGGCGGTGTCTTCATCCGCATCCTCCGCCTCCCTCAAGCAAAACTCCTAAGGAACAAAGCTCATCACAAGATGGACAAAGGAAAAGAGGAGGAAATCTTACCCCGCCACCACACGAACCTGCCTCCGGCCAGCACCGCGGCATCTCTTGACGCCGTCTGCTCGCTGTCCGGCTGGAGGACCCGGCGTCGGCCGCTTAGAAGCCGGCCGGGAAGCTGTGGCACCCTTGCCCTTCTTCCCGGCTGCCTCGTCAGCAGCGGTCGCTCTGCCCCTTTGACGCCGGCCGCGCGTCAGTGGCGGGCTGGTGACCTCCTCCACCTCATCAGAGTCCTCCTCGAAGGCTGCACCAGAACGGAATGAGGCTATCTCGTCGTCGTCCCTCCAGTCTGCAATGGCGGGCCGTGCATACTCACCAGACGGCTCTGTCCCTTCTGACTCCAGGGGATCCTCCGAGCCGGCGGAGGAGTCTGAGCGGGATTCCATCACACCCTCGTCCTCAATCTCCGAGGCGTCGGACACCTCCACATCGGGAGCGGGCGGACGGAGGGACCCCTGCAGGGTCTCGAACAGATACGGAAAAGAATTCAACCAAAGGCTCAGCAACGCAACCGGCTTCAAGACAAACAACGGAGAAGAAAGAGGCCACCTACCATCGGAGGCGGATGAGCCCTGTTGAACGGGGACATCCCCCACGTCCATTCCCCGCTCTCATCCATGCCGGCGATGGAGATCGGGTTCACCCTTCGCGCTACAGCGCCGGGGGTGAACCTCTTGGTGGATAGCCGGCATGGATCATGCCGGCCACCCATCTGGCAGACCAGATGCAGCCGCCTCTGCAGGGGCAGAATCCGGCGGACCACCATGGTGGTGAGAAGGTCGCGGCCGAGGAGGCCGCTCTTCTCCAAAATGTCGAGGTGGGCACAGATAAGTGCCACCTCAGGAATCGGCTTGGGAGTCTTCACATCCCAGTTCCGCCGCGTCGGCGGGGCGATGTCGAACGGGGGCATGTTGAGGGCGTCCTGGGCTGGGTCGGCGCTCTTCACGTAGAAGAAACCCTTCAGCCAATGCTTGATGGATTCTTGCAGAGGCATCTGGGGGAAGCCGGACTTTGAGCGGTGATGCACCAACGCGGCCCCGCACGGTGTCATTGGGCGCGGCCCCGTGAGCTTCTCCACCTCAGATTTCTCCATGGCGATGGATTGCTGTTTGAAGAAGAACAGGTTGTGCCATAGATCGACGTGAGGCTCGATCCCCACGAAGCTCTTGCACAGGACCACGAAGGCGGCCAGCTGCAGTATGGCGTTCGGCGCCAGATGGTGCGGCTGCAGGCCAAATAAATGGGGCCATTCGGTAAAAAAAGAGCTAGCCGGGAGCCCGAAGCCTCGGCAGAAGTGCTCGACGAAGACCACAACCTCTCCCGCGGCGGGTGCGGGTGCGGTCTCGGCGCCAGGGAGGCGCACCAATACTTGGGAAGCCGGGGGCAGCAATCGATGGTGACGAAGCGCCTTGATGTGTCCCTCGTCGACGTCGCAGCCCAACCAGGCTCCCTGCAAGGACACCTTCTGCGTCGAGGACTTCTTCGAGGAAGAACCGTCGACCATGGCTGCGGGTGACGAGAGCCCGAAGTGGTCGGCGATGTCGCGAGGAAGAATACGAAGAAGACGAAGGGCGTGAGCTCTTCTTCTCAGAGCACGGGGAGGAAGAGAGTGCGGATGCGGGGCAAGAAGGGGGGCGAATAGCCTCCTCGAAACCCTCGCATCCCATTTAAACCCCGACGAAGCATCGTGGGGAGGGGATCCGGTGCGCACCGGGCCTCATTAACCCCGTGTATTACGGGAGGTAACACTTCCCTAAGCCCAACCGTCGCGGAGTAAATCCGCAGAGGATCTCCCGCGCGGAGGCCGAGGGGGCGTCGTGGAGGGTCCCGGGGCCCAGGCCCGGTACCGTCAGCAGTAATCGCCATCATTACGCCAGGCGGGGCCTGGCACGTTGCGTTCTCCGAGCAAGTTACGACTAGACCGAAGCGTCGCTTCGAAGCCACCCGGTGTCGAAGCGAGCATCCTTCGTCGTGAATAGCGGCCAAAATATCAAGACAAATCAACAAGCCGGTGAGGCCGCCCGCCCACGGGCGGCAGGCCTCGCCAGCTTCGGGGACTACTGTTGGGGGGATAACCCCGGGGTAGGCTCATCGAGCCTGTTCCTTCATTTCCGGCCCAAAGGACATGAACATATGTAGATCCCCAAGGCCCAAGTCTTGTGGCCGGCTAGGCAGCACCTACCGCCTAGAGGACGAGGCGGCCATCCTTCTGGCCGGACAGGCAACCCCTGCCGGCTAGAGTCAAGGCGGCCTCCTCTTTTGAGCCGGCCTGGTCCTGCCAGTCGGACTAGGGAGGAGGCGGCCGCACTTAAGCCGGCTAGCCAAGCAGGCTAGCCGGTCGAAGATCCCAAGTCACATCAGATCGTAGGTCAGGATAAGACCTCACGATTAAAGGTAGCTACGCGTCAGCAAAGGTACTGGATCGGGGCGCCCGGCACGTACGAGCGTCGGCGGCCACGCCGCTGACCTACCCCGACTCTGATCCATCACCTAGCATAGTGTCGGACCGCCACACTCCAACTCCATTACTGCACTCGGCGTGGGGAACAGTGGAGGCGGCCGTACTACCTACCCATGAAGAATCTCGCGGGGCGTCGCTTGATGTTCCATCATCCACATGGTCTGTTTGAACCGCCTTACAACTCCCGGGCCACCGGGTGCATAATCAAGGTGAATTGCCCCTTTGGTGACCCGGCCCATTAAGGGCGGGTTACCCATAGGTAATATCCCCAACAACTGGTTTCCCCGGGGAGCCCATCTAAACCATCCTTCACCCAGAGGTGTGTTGCATGACGAGGCCTTGAAAAGTCTTGAAATCTTCCGGTCTTGATTATTAAATTCTCACAACACTCGTGATAAACACTCATCCAAAACCCTGTCTACTAAAAGCATAGCAAAATAAAATTATCGTCCCGGGCCAAGTAACAAGGGTGATGGGTGCCTACCACATGATACTACATCAAGATCCAAATTTCGAATTACCTACTTTGCATGCAATCGGTGGAGAAGGTAGAACTACAATGCATATAAAACCATAGGTAAATCATGATCAACGTGACTTGCCTTGTTGACGACTGTCGAACTCGAACACTTCTAGATAACAAGCCTCGCACTCCGGATGATCTAACGAAACAATAATTTCACACAATAAGCATTACAACAGCAAGTAAACAAAATAAAGCAACAAACAAGAAGTAGCTAGAACAAAAGAGAACAAAATTGTCCTACAAGAACTAAAACAGATTCTGTTTTGTTGAAAACCCCAAGATAAAATATCCTAAAAATTCTGAAATTAAACCTGTCGGGCGGATAACCCCGGGGTAGGCTCGTCAAGCCTGTTCCTTCATTTCCGGCCCAATGGACATGAAAATATGCAGATCCCCTAGCCCAAGTATTCTGGCCGGCTAGGCAGCACCTACCGGCTAGAGGACGAGGCGGCCATCCTTCTGGCCGGATAGGCAACCCCTGCCGGCTAGAGTCAAGGCGGCCTCCTCTTTTGAGTCGGCCTGGTCCCGCCAGCCGGACTGGGGAGGAGGCGGCCACACTTAAGCCGGCTAGCCAAGCAGGCTAACCGGCCGAAGATCACAGCTCACATCAGATCGTAGGTCAGGATAAGACCTCATGATTAAAGGTAGCTACGCGTGAGCAAAGGTACTGGATCGGGGCGCCCGGCAGGTACGAGCGTCGGCGGCCACGCCGCTAACCTACCCCGGCTCTAATCCATCACCTAGCATAGTGTCGGACCATCACACTCCCACTCCATTACTGCACTCGGTGTGGGGAACAGTGGAGGCGGCCGTACTACCTGCCCATGAAGAATCTCGCGGGGCGTCGCTTGACGTACAACGCGTGCTCGGCGTCAACCTTACGCGAGAGCGTCATTGGCCAGCCGGCGGGTCCCACGGGCAATCGAGACCATGCAGCCGGCGGACCCCCCAAGCGACAATACAAGACTCTTGTGGGCCCCTGGCCAGCCGGCGAGGCTGCCAGCCGGGTCCCACAGTCGTACCCTTTATCCATATTGTAGGTCGGCGGGTTCGTCTATAAACCCCCCCCCCCCGGACGCCCTTCATGCAGGGGGGGCGATCATTCACCAGTCCTACACCACAACACATTTACCAACCACAGAGAGAGAGGCAGAGACGAGCCGGCTGCTCCCCTTTTCCTCCTCCCAACACAACTCCAGGAGCAACATTGTACTCTGCTCATACACATCAAACACTCCGGCAGGATTAGGGGTATTATCTCTACGGAGATCCATGAACCTGGATACATCGTGCGTCCCATGCGTGTACCAACCTCGTTCCCAGCGTCCACCTTTGTCCCTTCGGTTCTCACTGACTTTAGCCTACCTATGGCATATGTTGTGAGTATTCACCGAAAAAACGTACTGATAAATAAGATCACTAGTGATCGGTAGCAAAAAGAATAAACTCAAAAGCTATTTTTAAACTCCCGGTATTCACAAAACAAGATTTGAATCAAATCTGTTTAAATTCAAAATTTACAAATTCAAACAGGGTAAAGAATTATATCTACAGAAACTACATAAAACAATTTATCCAACACAAAAAGAATCACCTAATTTGGAGTTAAAATCAAAAAGTTATAAAGATTCTAAGTTCAGGATCAAATATGTTTTTAGAAACAAAAACAGAAAAAAATAAAAGGAGTAGGCTACGTAGCAGTTTTCTATTGGGTAGAAAGTGTGCGCTGAGAAGGTTAACTAACGAATGTCCGTAAGTTAAAACAAAACCTTCCGGTTAAAAATACTACTAACAAAAAATCGCGGTTTTCTTTAACTGAACCGAAGGGGTAACTAACTCCTAATCTAGAGCGTAGATCATAGATCCTACGGTTGAGGGGGGGAAATTGGGCTCACCGTTGGCTGCAGAGGTCTCCGGCGAGACGTGGCTCCGGCCGAGGGTAGTGGGGGTGGCGGGAGTGCTCCGGTGGCCGGCAACGATGGTGGAGGGGTCCAGGAGTCGGCGGAAGGGCTCCGGCGGGTAGAGGTTGCATCGGCGGGGTGTGGGGCGGCGGGGTGAGTTGGCCGGCAGCAAGAGCTCCTGGAGCTCGGTGGGGCGAACTCCGGGGAGGGCAGGGCGGAGATTCGGCGATGGATTCGGGCGACTCTCGTGGGGAACGGAGAGAAGGGGACGAGGGCAGTTTATATAGGGGCTCGGGAGGGGCTCGGATGGGAAGAGCAAAGAGACCGGCTCGTATCCTGCTTCTCCGGCGAAGAAGCTTCCTGTACGCGCTGGGAAGGAAAGGAGCGTTTCGTGAGGAAGAAGAAGAAGGTAAGGGCCGGATCTCCTATGGGCCCATGAGCTGGTTTTCCTATTAAAACGCTATGTTTGCTTTTATTAAAAACGGGAAAGAAAAACTATGACAAGGAATTAATTCCTAGTCCTAAAATATAAGTATAATATACCAAAATGATCAGAAAAAAATTCCCACGACGTGCACATTTTTTTGCACCATTTTTTTAAAATAATTATTTTTTAAAACCAATAAAAACCATTTTTTTTTCTAAATTTTTTTGGCACAAATTTTTTCTTCTCACTTTTTGGGGTGTCATGTTACCTCTTCTCTTTCTTGCTTGGCAAGATAATTGTCAGGCATTTTGTGAGTGAAAAATCTTGTGCCAAAAATAAATGCAAATCAAATACTGAAAGAACAATTCAAATGCCACCATCATTCAGATATAATGCATAGATGCTTAGCTACAATTGTAAAACATTCCGAATTGAAAATTTGGGATGTTACACATGTTGTCACAAAGCTTGCACTATCATCGAGAACATGCATCGTCGTCACGTGATGTCGGTCGCATAGTATCATCGATAAACGAGGCGTGGTCGACATTACAAGCGGATCCATAGCATTATTAACACCCGACCTCTGCATAACTAGGATGCATACAAGCATCCTTCTCTCCCGCGCCATGAAACGTTTAACAAACAATTTCTTGTGAAAAAATCATTTGCGATAAAAACTGTATTTTTGAAAAGTGATCTCGAATAGTACATGATACTTTGCATAGTGTTCAAATATTTACTATGATATGCTAGAATCAAATATCATCACACCATGCCAAGTATCATTTTATACATAATTTTCATTTTCTAGAGTTAAAAACTAATGAGCGACACTTTTGTGGTTAATTATTCCCACATATATTGTTAAAAAAATCTTCATTTCTTGTAAAAGGCATGAAAATTTTACTCAACAACACAATTATATTTTTTGAAACCATTTTATGCACTTTTTCATGTACTGATGTTTTAAATTTGAATTATATGTAGGAAATGCCTAGGAAATGCACATAAAACGTAAATATAGTAAATGAGTCCGGAAAAGTGCAAAATTTGAATACGGTGCATTGTAGGGGGTATATTAATCATAAAAAATCAAGGACAACCGATGAAGGAAGTGTGGGTTCCTCTTCAAACTTGATGATTTCCCTCTCCAAACTACAAAACGTCCTCGGTGTTGGTTCTGTTTATGAAGAGTGTGTATAATGATATTACCGAAACGTTCTCAATTTTTTACCACATCATGCTGAAGTCATATCATGACACCATGCAGGGTATCATATTTTTCTGACATATTTTTCATTTCCTAAAATTAAAAACCAATAAACGACACGTTTGTGGTTGTCTCTTGCCACACAAACACTTGATTTTTTTTCTTCATTTCTTGTAAATGGCATGAAAATTTACTCAATACCAGAACTATGATTTTCAAATCACTTTGAGCCCTTTTTCATTTACTGATTGTTCTAATTTGAAATATATGCAGTAAATGCCTAGAAAATGCACACAATAGGCTAAATATAGTAAATGAGCCGAGAAAAGTGTCATATTTGAACACGGTGCATTGTAGGGGGTATGTTGATCGTAGGAAAAACATTATATGGAAAGCCACCAGGTTTTGTCAATACTAATTATCCTCAACATCTTTTTGCTTGGACAATTATATGGTCTGAAGCAGGCCCCATGTGCTTGGCATGCTCGTCTCGCAAGTGATCTACATCTTCATGGTTTTGTTCCCTCTATGATAGATACATCACTGTATCTCTTCCAATGTCCACATGTCACCATGCAACTTCTGATTTATATTGATGACATCATTCTTGTGAGTTTATTGATGCATGTTGCAATTGTCTTCTATCATCATTTTGATTTGATTTTGCTATTAAGGACCTTGGCAAGATTCACTATTTTGGGTGGTTGGAGCTGGCTCACACTTCTGATTGATTCTATCTTACTCAGAAGAAGTATTTTTTGGATCTCCTATGTCGTGCTGGTAAGCTCAAATGCAACCCCTCCTATACACCCATGTGTGCTACTGACAAAGCCTACTGCTGGTGATGGTGATCTCTATCTCCTAATGATATTATTGAGTATCGTAGTCGTTTTGGTGGTCTCTAATATCTTACTATCACCTGCCCGGATATTTCCTTCGTTGTCAATCGTGTTTGCCAGTACATCCATGCACATTGGGGTTCACATCACTCGTATGTCAACTGCATTCTTCGTTATGCATGCTTGGCAACCTCTTCTCGATTACATCTACGACATGTTGCTTCTAGTGTCCTTTTAGCCTTTTCAGATGCATATTGGGCAGACAATCCCGATGATATATGAATCACGAGGAATATGTAATCTTCTTTGGACCGAACCGATCCCCTGGAGTGCTCGCAAGCAATTCACAGTGTCTTGTTGTAGTACAAAGGTTGAGTACAATGGTGTACCTAATGTGACTGCATAACTTATTTGGTCGCGGACTTTGCTTTGTGAGTCACACATACCTCAATGACATCCATCGTTCTTTGGTTTGTTAAATTGGTGCTACTTACCTTTCTTCTAGTCCGACATTTCATGCACGAACAGAACACATCGAAGTTGACTATCATTTTGTCACAAAACATGTTGCACACAAGCTACTTCGAATCAAGTTCATCTCCTCCAAAAATCAACTTGCGGATATCTTCACCAAGCCATTGATGTTGTCTTTGTCTAAGCATTATCGACGTACTCTCGACTTACGAAACACGATTGAGATCGAGGAAGGGTATTAGACTTGTAGCTCACGCATTATGCATTGTATTTGTACAATGTAAACTCCCTTATATAAACATAAACTATAACATACATCCATGTACGTGTGTGATTGATCCAAACACCCGTCCAAACTTCAAAATATTTTTTCTGACTTAAAAGAGGGAGAAGAGAAGGTAGAAAAAAAGCGGCCTTAAGATTTACAATCTGCTATAACACACATTCAAAGAAGACTTATGAAAGTGAAAGTGGATCATATGATAAGAAATTAGTACGTTCATGTAGCTAGCATTATACTTCATCGTTTCCAAAATTAGTGACTAAATTTATACTAATTTTAACTAAACTTTACATTATTTTTTGTATAAGTTAGTATAAAATTGAGCAGTGCGGCATTTTGGAGCTCAGGCTCCATGGAGCCCTATTTTTGAAAAATCCAAAATTCATCAAAATTTGTATTTTTACATTTCAAAAAAAATCTAAAAATAAATATGGGTATGCATGGAGGCATAACACACATGGGTGTAAATTTTTAGAACAAAATACGTTGAAACGAGGTGTGTGCAAAAAGACAAATTTGTGGCATTTTAACACACGATAGTATTCATCCCAAAAGTTCATGAAATTGTTGTTTTTGCACACATTACATCTTAAGTTATTTCATCATGAATTTTTGTACCCATATACATTTCATCCTTATGTACTTGCATATCTTTTCCTGATTTTTTTTAACAGGAACTTTGAATTTTGAATTTTTTTAAAAGAAAGGGTGCCATGGAGCCCGAGCTCCAAAAGGCATTTTCAAAAATTGAGACACTAACTTTAAAACGGAGGAAGTACACATCTAGCGTGGTATATGTATCACGGGAAAAAGTCCAAAATAAAGCCCGAACTCGTAGACACAAGTTAAATCGAACCCCCAACTCACAATCCCCGAAATTCACACTCTCAACTCACTAATCCTGGTCTAAGTCGAACCCTGAGAGACCTTCCCAAACAAGGATTGCTGACGTGGCTAATGGCAGCCGGGATTGCTCTTTTTTTTGGTGGAAACACAAGGAGATGGCCGGTTCGGTGCGTAGAAAGGTGGCCCGGCCAACTGCGAGAGCCCATCCAACAATGAATCACACAAGAAGGCGACCCATGTAGTCTTCTGTGCTCTTGCAGCAGCAATGGCGGCACGCGGGTGATCGATGGCAGCGACGACAATCTAGTCGCCACATGACGGCGAGCGACTGGCTAAGGCATGTGCGCGGAGTGCTCCTCCTCTGGGCACCGTTTTTTGGACCTTTGCGCACAATATTACGATTAGGGTTTTAGGCGCAGGATTTGCAGTATTTTGTAGAGGGAAAGTAAGGATTTTTATGTGAGTAGGGTTTGTTTTTGCATTCGAATTGTTCGTAGTAGTGCGGGCAAGTGATATAGTTTGGTTTATTTCAGTTTCATCATGGATCCGATGGAGATACTCAACGTGAGATTCCATTTTGGTGGTGAGATCATTAGAATTGGTCCAAATTTGCAATATGTTGGGGGGATGATGAGATGTGAGAGATTGAGAGGGGTTAGTTGTCACTGCAGGAGGTCAAAGGGTTTCTGAAAGATCACGTGCAGTTCAAGGAATCAATGAAATTTTATTGTCAGATACCTGGGAAATCAATGGCACAGGGCTTGATGTTTCTGAATGATGACAGTAAATCTGTCCAGATGGGACAGTACAGTGGTGTGGGAGGAGTAGTTGACATATATGTTGAGTACCATGGAGAAGAGGACAGTGAGCACAACAACAGTGGGAGTGATTTAGAAAATGATGTGATAAAGCATGTAACTGAAGATGATGATGAACCTGACATTGTCATCAGTGCAGAGCCAGCTAAAGATTCAAATGATGAGGTGGAACTTGTTATGGTTCCTGATGATAGTGGTGTGATCACTCGAGTATTTTGCAGTCCAGTTAAGCAAGTTCATGGAATAAGAAAGCAAGGGAAAGCAGAGCAAGTGGAAGCAGAGGAAGTGCAAGCAGAGCAAGTGTGTAACAGCCCGAGACCGACGCTCTAGAAGATTCCCCTTTTATTCCATTGTCGATCTGTTATTTATTTTGTTTGCTACATTCATCATCGCATAATGTGCATCATTCGCATTGCATCGGCACTCCGTTGCCGCCAGTTTTCAAACCACCATCCGTTATTAGTTGTCGGTTTCTCTGTTTCCGTCGTTGACCATTTTGAGACCAACGACACACGACGCACCCGCGGCATCATTTAAAATATTGCTTTTAAAACTGTGTATAAAATATTCATGGATTGGGTTGAAACTTGGCGTGCGGTCTTATTTTAATGTTGGTAGGCTGCTTGCCAAATTTCATTGCAATCGGAGTCCGTTTGATATCCGAACGGTCGACCGTAGCGGCACCATCAGCGGTTATCGTCGGACGTTTTTCGGTGTTTAAAATCTTGTGCCGGGCCACAAACCCCTCTCTTCTCTCGGCCCATCATGGTCACACAGCCCACCTAGGCCTTCAACACTATCCCCATGCTCGGAGCCGACTGATCGAGATCATACGGCTCGAAAGCGGCCTAATTCCCCTAAACCTAACCCCCATTTCCTATAAACACACACCTAGACTCGAAACCATAACCCCTCCTCGAAATTCGCGCAACCATCTCCCACCCACAACCGCGAGCAGCCTCCACCTCCCACACCAACCGCTGGCCCGCCGAGCCCATCCGGGGCCTGCCCAGGCCCGGTTTACCGCCGTCGCTCCAAGGAGATGGAGCTTCCCAGCGCTCGCAGTAGAACGGGGGGGAGGGCCTCGATCCTATCGCCTCAGCTGCCCAAAACATACGTCTACTCCGACCACCGGACCCGGCCAGCTTGCCGGTGACCGCCGGAGCGCCTCCCGAGCTCCCCCGGGCCGGACCCCGCCCCCTCCGTCGACCGCACCAACCCATGGTTGCTCGCCACGAGCTTCTCGCCGCTCGCTACCCCACGGCACGCCGCCGCCAGATCCGGGGAACTCCCCGCCGGCATGGTTTGTTCCGGCCGGATCCGTGCTCTTGTGCTGTCACACCCTGTTTTTCACCCCAAGTTTTCTGTGTTGCAAAAATCAGAGCTTGTTAAAACTTTTTCAAATAATGTTGTGAGTGCAATGTCAGCCCTTGTTTGAGTGTATGCTTGCTTGTTTGATGACTCAAACCCATGAAAAACTTATTATTTTTCTCTCATCAAAAACCCTTTTTCCTTTACATCAAGATCACCTTCATCATGTTGGGATACACTACTAGCTCATGAAGCCAAGTGGCACTTCCAACCAAAGTTGGTGATCTGATCCTAATATCATTTTCTTGAAATAAAAACATTATTTGGTGATTTAAAATATTATTTTCCTATTTTATATATGTGTCTATTTCTAAGGCCAGTAATGATATTTCCATAAGGGAAATTACTTTCCTGCCTTAGAAAATTCTGAGTAAATTCATGGAAGCTCAGAAGGACATATATTTTCCATACATAAGATTTGCAAACCTATTTTATATTAATATTATTTGAGTAAAACCCTGAAAACCATTTCTTTCTGTTTTAGCTTTTTGAGATGTTTCCAAACGAAATTACCTCAGTAAATTCCCATAAAATTACAGGAGCCCTCCCAAACCATATGAGGTGCTCACTTAAAATCTCACCTTGATCCAAGGTGGGGAAGTGCACTTAAAGAGCCCAAAACCCTCTGTGTCCAGAGTAGAGTTGGAACAACTCTACATTGCAAAGTTTCTCCAATGGAGCTGAAACTTTGCAGAGGTGTTTAACACCCCAAATGAGGACTCCACACCAAAAATGGGATTTGTGAGACTCTGTTTGGCCACACTTCCTTTGTAAAGGACAGTACTGGTCACTTTGAGACATTTTCAAGTTTGCAAAGCCAAACTTGTTCAATGGAGCTCAGATTTGGTGGAACCCCATGTTTTTACCCCAAGACCAAACGTGTTAAGTTTCATTTACAGTGGTGGAGTGGAAGCACCCCAAGTCGATGTCGAACACCTACTGACAGGAAGGTAAAAACCTTCCTAGCCACTGTTTTACCCAATGTCAAGGCCCCAAACTTGGTGGGTTAGAGCACCAGAACACCCTGAACACCCAGTCAACCAGCCCCTCCCCAACACCAAGCACAAGTGACAAGAACTCCAATTTGAGATGCGGGACAGTACTGGCAACACTAGTGTTCCTTGCTCCCTTGACCAGCTCGAGCTCCCACTAAACCACAATGGCTAGGCACACCCCCAGCAACACTCAGGACATGGAGGACACGTACCAAGTGCCCCAGAGCGAGCCAGCATGCCATGGCATGACAAAACTATGCTCTAGGCGCGCTGCAGAGAGCCACCCGCAAGGGGCCGACGCTCCGGCCGGTCCCAGCCTCCCCAGTTATGTCCAAGCGCTCCCCCGACAACCATTCAGTGCAAAGCTACCCCAGGGACCCTCTCCCCCTCGCGCAAGAGCTCACGCGATGCGTGCCCGTGCGCGCCCGACACGGCCGAGCATGCACGGTCGCTGCAACTCGTCCCCACTCGCTTTCCCTCTGCGGCCATTGCACCAGGAGGTCCTAAACCACGTCCCGAACCCGTGGTTTCGCGGCCAGCCCCTCACTGTGCTTGCACGCGTGCCACGGTGAGTCGCCGGCGTGTCCGAGTTGGGTCACCGTCGTTGGCCTATAAATAGACCCTCCCCCCCCGAGCACTCCAGCACCCTCCAAGCAGCTTGAGCACAACCAGTAGACACTCCCTAGCCGCCCAATCGAGCTCGCAGAGCCCCGGTGCTCGAGATCGACCGAGGCCCCTCCGCCTCGGAGCTCCGGTCGATCTCCGGCTACACGTCGGCTCCTGCGCTGCCCGACCTCTCATTACACTCCCCTCGACACCAGGAACGTTTCCCCTAACTCTCCCGAGCGAATCCATACCCCTAGCCCCTAGTTCATCACGAACCTGAAACCCTTCCGCCACGAGCACCTGATCGCCGGCAACCCAGACCACCTCCGGTGACGTCCCGACCACGAGAAGGTAGGCGGAGGCACGAGGAACCCGTTCCTGTTCCTAGCTAGGCCAACAGCAGCCTCGCCGGCGTCCATCTGCACCTCTCTGGCCGGAGGTAGGAGAAGGACCCGACAGGTGGAGCCCACCTGTCGGTGTCCTGGGGCAGCCAGCGCACTCAGCCGCTGACGCTGACCCCACGGGCCCGCAGGTCAGGTTTGAACCTGGCCCGCGCACGCCTGGTGGCCAGGCCTGCTGGCTGGGCCGGCTGGATCTGTTTCCCCTGGCCTTTTTCTTTTGTTTTAATCCAGCAAACTAAATGATTTTTATAAAAAGATTTAGCCAGTAGGAAAATATAATTCTTCCACTAGTATTTTTCTAAAGATGAGTAGTATTTGATTCTGTAATAGTTGACATTTATCAAAAACAGAAACTATGTTGGTATAATAAAATGATATTAAAAAGCACTTGTTTGCTTCTGTTTGCTTTTAAATAAATATGCTTAGCTAATAAAACAATAGGAAACATTTTTCAAAATAATATCCTGAATTTATTCGAGCCTTGCAACATTTTTAAAAGCACTTTGTGATCTGTTTTAGTGAGAGATAGTATTTATTTATTCCTTTCTCGACGGTAGAGTTACCGAGTGACGGAGGATCCGGAGCGGAAGACCTCGAAGACCCCGGATACCTAGCTGACCAAGGCAAGCAGCCCTTTGACCATGACTTAAGCATATGAAATGATGCATGCTAGTATAGCAAGTACTTTCCGTTGCATGTGATCACAGTGCCGTTTCATCATTGATGTGATGGTACCGAAGGCTTTTTCAAAGCACTTGCATTGATAGTAATGATATTCACATGGCTCCTCAGAGCACAAACATGATGAGCTGACCCTACTGTCCATGAGGATCATGCTACTGTCATGTTGATTAGTAAAGTTATAATATCATTGAATTGATCTTGACCCTACCCCTTGAGGGTCATGTTATCACCATGTTGACAAGTAAAGATAGAGCATATTATCACAAGCATGTTGATGAGTTAAATAAAGAGTTTATGAAAACCCCGTCGGGTGCCACTAATGCCCGAGGGTGATGATGAGTTGGTGATCACTTTTGATGAGGTGATGCACCGGTGATTTTGGTGTGAGTATGGTTTGGAAATGGATTAGATTTATGATGTGTCGACCGTCCGAACCTTACCACTACGACCACGATACCCCTTTATGAGACGGGGCTTTGTTGATTACTCTGGTCGGTGCTAGCAAAGAGCCACATTACTAGTGGCGGGAGTGATCAGTGTCACTCTCGTGATGGGGTCGTGCTAGGTAGGACGACTATGCCATTATTATGAGTTCCAGGCACACCGTTGGTCCCTGCATGGTTGATACAGTCCAGAGTCGGTGCTCGTAAGACGTACAACATGTGGCCTGGGTAACAATCGAGTGGACCTCTTTGTCTAGTATCGTCAGAGGAAAGATGATGGTCGGGTACTTACCTCGGGTATATGTGATATACCGCGAGTCGTGGATGACACGGAAGTTTCCCGTTTCTCGTGGGTCCAGCATACTACCTCTACAGAGTGTAAACTATTCGAATAGCCGTGTCCACGGTCAAGGACAGTTGGGTGGTGCTGCTTAAACTACGTCCTGAGTTTCCGCATAAACCAAGTGTGTGTGCGTGGTGTTAAAAAGGTGTTGTTATAATCGTGATGATCACAATAATATGATCAAGTTCGGTGACTTGACATATAGGGTAAACCCGGATGGTTTAGCCCTCATTAATATCTTGAGGATATGACAAGTCCGATGACTTGGCATATAGGGTGAACCCGGTGTGTTCAACGCTTGACAGATATGTCAATATCTGTAACCTGTTATTCGCAAGTAGTTCTTTAACTTGTTGCACATACTTGATCATACCACCACATCGCATTCCACTCGAGATATCTGTTACTGTTATTCATTACCATATATATGTCATGGGCTGTTTGCGAGTACATTCAAAGTACTCATTGGCTTGCCATTGGTTATGTTATTGACCAGACATGGAAGGACCGGAGTTTGGCGATGAGTACGCCGTCGGAGACAGACCTGCGATCTAGGACGCTTCCGAGTCAGAATGCCTGTCGGTGTAGGCTTGATGGCATGGGCGCCGCTTAGCCCTTACGAGTTTCCGCTACTCGATGTATCCGTTTTATTTGGCTTTAGGCCTTGCTCTTGAACCTGACCTTCTGGTCATTTGATGTAATAATTTGGTACTTGGATGTAAGACTCTATTATTCAGTATCTATGTTCAGTGAACATTGATCATTGGGGTCACTGGGCACGGCGAACTCGACTTGCTAGTCGGGGTCCCCACAGAACTGGTATCAGAGCCATCTTGACTATAGGAAGCCTTAGATAGCATGGACGTTAACCAAGAACGTTAGGACGCCAGCCTTGCACAAGACTCTTGCACATACAACCTCCTGACTTCTCTCCTATGCCTTGTAGATGGCTGCTGTACCTAAGACGCTTCTGGAGACCGGCTTTCCACTACTTCTGGTGGATTGTCTCGAGAAGTGCCACGTACGACGCACGCCCATATTCCTCTACCACGAGCACTGGGTCAACGCCGACACCAAGGAATATCACGTGGACGTGATAGTGAAGGCTAATGACTCCCCGTCTAGTTGGTTCTTTGAAGGACCACAGATGGGAGAGCTGATGTTGGCAGTGGAGATGGCTGGACGAGAGGCGCTTGTGCAACTCCGCAGGATCCTCCCTGAGATGGCTAATGAGCCTATCACTCGTCATCTACCTTTCATTAAGGAAGGAGTGGATGGGAGCTGGACACTCACCCCAGCCACGGAGGATGGGATGCCACTGAGGTTTCAGACCTACTTCACTCTCTCGTCACACACCCTGACACACTTCCTGGTTAAGGAATCAGTCAAGCTTCGCCAAGAGCTGCACCTAGTCAAAGGCCTGCTCCACACTGAGAAGATGCAGAACCGCAAAGTAAAGAAGGCAGGCGCACCTGAAGGGAGGGCAGTTGTTGCCACTAGGGGTGGTGTGTTACCCATCCAGGCAGTCCCTCTTTGGAGTCGCCGCCTGACAGCGGAAGAGTACACTGAGATCTTCGCCGCCTCGCCCAAGAGACGCCGAGACGTGCGGATTCTTTCTTCCACTCCTATAAAGGAAGAGGATGTTGATGAAGATGAGGATCCTGTTGAGTCCGCCTTTGAGACCGAGCAGTCCGCCGCGTAGGTTTTAGCGTAGGCAATTCAGAGTACCCGAGTATAGGGTATCCTTGTATCCATTTTTAATTTGCGTATGTGTGCTTGATGTAAGTCACCTATTGCCTTGGGTAGCCTGTAAGTGACTACGTCACCTAGTTTTCATGAATGCAATTTCTAGTTTGTCAAAAAACTTTGGTTTTCAAAACTTGGCACATGCACGTATTGGACCCCCTCTTACTAGGAGCAAATCCTTGTACTCCCGAGCAAGGTGGCATTTTGACCTGTCTGTTTCTATGACAGGATGGTGAACTCAACCCGCAACAGCACCTTCGGCAACCCCGACGCCGGCTCCTCAGGGACGCCGCAGGGAACCGAAGGAGAAGCTCACGCTGGAGGTCACCACGAGCAGCCTAGAGACCTTTCGCCACCACCTCCTCCTGATAACTTGACGATGACTCAGTTCCTTCAAGCTCTTTGAGAGGAGCGTCAAGCCAGCAATGCCGCTACCCAGTAGCTGACCCAAGTCCTGGTGGACAACCCGCCGCAGAATGAGTATGGCGGTGGTCGCTCTACTCTTTCTGAGTTCATGCGGACTACGCCCCCCATATTCACGGAGTCGACTGAACCCCTGGACGCCGATGACTGGATTCGCACCATTGAAGACCTCCTTGCGCTGGTCAAGTGCACCGATGATCATGAGAAGGTCCTTTATGCTTCTCACTGTCTCGGAGGCACCGCCAGGGCATGGTGGGATGGATTCCAGATCATGCGGGCAGGGCAAGTCATCACGTGGGAGATGTTCAAGGAAGGATTTCGTGCGGCTCACATTCCGCCTGGACTGATGACCATTAAGAAGCGAGAATTCCAAGCCTTGAGGCAGGGCAGTGGAACTGTTAAGGAGTATCTACAAAAGTTTAATCTCTTGTCAAGGTACGCACCTGAAGATCTTAACACTGAGGCCGCTAAGGTGGAACGCTTCATGGAAGGGTTACAGCAGTCCCTGCAATACCGGCTGGTGGTTTGCGACTGCCAGACTTTCAGCGAGTTGGTTAACAAAGCGCTTATGCTGGAAGACAAGCATCGTGCAATGGACGACACCCGCAAGCGCAAGCTGATAGGCAGTGGAGGACCCGGTAACGCAAGACCAAGACCGTGGCAGTCAGCACCTGCAAGACCCAACTTTCAGCAGCAACAGTACAAGTACCCGGTGTTCCGCCAGAATTATCAGCCTCAGCAGCAAGTCAAACCAGTAGTCAAACTGCCGAACAACGGTGGAGTCAAGACCAACCCTCCGGGGCAAGTCACCTGCTTTGGGTGTGGTCAGACTGGGCACTATTCCAGGAAGTGCCCCAACAAGAAGCCCGACGCACCGCGTCCCAATGCACCCAACCCCGGTCAAGGTGCACCAGAGAGGAACCAGGCCCCCCGCAACCAACAGTTCAATGGTAGGGGCCGGATCAATCACATCACTGCAGAAGAAGCACAGGAAGACCCGGACTGCATTCTGGGTACGTTCCTCGTCAACTCAACTCCAGCATCAGTGTTGTTTGATTGTGGTGCCTCGCATTCTTTTGTTACTCAAGGGTTTGTGGAAAAATGCGGTCTAAAACCCACTTTACTCCGCGGGCAGATGGCAATCCAAACCCCGGGAGCAGTATTAAGGACCAACCTAGGGTGTAGAAGGGTTGAGATAGTTATCAATGGGTCGAGTTTCTTGGGAGACCTCATTGTGCTTAAATCACAAGGTGTGGAAGTAATCCTCGGTATGGATTGGTTGGCCAAGCACCAGAGTCTTTTGGACTGTGCCAACAGAGCCATCACCATGATAAGCAACCAAGGGGTCAAGGTCAAGTTCGTCTCCGAGCCAGTATCGGCTCACGCACCTCGAGTCAACAGTCTCTCCGAGGTAGAGCTTGATCGAGCGCCTATAGTCTGTGAATACCCGGACATCTTTCCTGACGAGCTACCCGGAATGCCTCTTGACCGAGACATTGAGTTCATCATTGAGCTTATGCCCGGATCGAGGCCTATTTATAAAAAGCCTTACAGGATGGGTTTCGAGGAGTTGGCAAAGCTGAAGAAGCAGCTGGATGAGCAACTCAGGAAAGGGTTCATTCGTCCGAGTGCGTCACCTTGGGGATAACCTGTTCTGTTTGTTTCAAAGAAGGATAGTACCATTCGACTCTGCATCGACTACCGTTCCCTTAATGAAGTCACAATAAAGAACAAGTACCCGCTCCCCAAGATCGAAGACCTGTTTGACCAGTTAAACGGGGCCAGGGTATTTTCCAAGATCGATCTCCGATCGGGATACTACCAGTTGAAGATCCGACCAGAAGATATACCCAAGAGTGCATTCATGACCCGGTACGGTCTATATGAACGTACGGTCATGCCCTTCGGTTTGACAAATGCCCCAGCCTACTTCATGTACCTCATGAACAAGGTCTTCATGGAATATTTGGACAAGTTTGTCGTCGTGTTCATCGATGACATACTAATCTTTTCCAAGTCCGAAGAAGAGCATGAGCAACACCTGAGGCTAGTTCTGGGAAAGCTTCGAGAGCACCAACTTTATGCCAAATTCAGCAAGTGTCAGTTCTGGCTGAACGAAGTTGGATTTCTGGGTCATACCCTGACGGCACGCGGTTTAGCCGTGGATCAGTCCAAGATTTCTATAGTGACCAACTGGGAATCACCCAAGGACGTGAAGGATGTCAGGAGTTTCCTCGGGCTCGCGAGATACTACCGCAAGTTTGTCGAGGGATTCTCCAGCATCGCTCGACCTATGACTCAGCTCTTGAAGAAAGGCCGGAAGTTTGAGTGGACACCGGCGTGTGAAGCAAGCTTCCAGGAGTTGAAGAAGAGGCTAACTACCGCCGGTATTGGCTACTCCGGACATCAACAAGGAATTCGTGATATATTGTGATGCCTCAGGAACCGGGCTCGGTGGAGTCCTGATGCAAGATGGCAGGGTCGTGGCGTACTTGTCACGGCAATTGCGACTGCATGAGGAGAACTACGCCACCCATGATCTCGAGCTAGCAGCTGTAGTGCATGCTCTGAAGACGTGGCGACATTACCTTCTGGGAAAGCGATGCGAGATATATACAGACCACAAAAGTCTGAAGTATATCTTCACCCAGAGGGAGCTGAATATGAGACAGCGGAGATGGCTTGAGTTAATCAAGGATTACGACCTCAGCATTCAGTACCATCCCGGCAAGGCGAACGTGGTAGCCGATGCCCTGAGCCGGAAGGCAGGCTCCTTGAAAATCGCGCTCAAGAAAAGGTTACCCGCCTTGTATGAAGAGATGGAGGGCCTAGGACTTGAGATAGTCGAACCAGGGTACCTGGCCAACCTCGAAGTCAAGCCTACTCTGGCAGACGACATCAAGGAAGCCCAGAAGGGGCACAAGAGTATCGAAGGCCTCAAGAGGAAGGTGCGAGAAGGCAAAGCCCCAGGATTCCCAATTGATGAGCAAGGAGTATTGTGGTACGGGAAGCGCTTATGCGTACCCAACAAGGCCGAACTTAAGGACTTGATCCTGCAAGAGGCACATGACACACCGTACTCTATCCATCCAGGTGGTACCAAGATGTACCAAGACATCCGAGAACGATTCTGGTGGCATGGCATGAAGAGGGAAATTGGCTCCTATGTCGCTAAATGCGATGTATGTCTGCGAGTCAAGGCTGAACACCAGCGACCCGCTGGATTGCTACAACCTCTTCAAGTGCCAGAATGGAAGTGGGATATAGTTGGCATGGACTTCATCACCGGGTTGCCCCGGTCGAATAAGGTTCATAACTCCATTTGGGTCATAGTTGATCATTTGACCAAGGTAGCTCATTTCATCCCCGTTAACACCACTTACGATGGCAGCCAGCTGGCCAGTCTGTACATTCATCGAGTGGTGAGTCTCCATGGAGTTCCCAAAGAGATTGTGTCCGACCGCGGCACGCAGTTCACCTCAAGATTCTGGAAGAAATTTCAAGAAGCTCTCGGAACCAAACTCTCCTTCAGTACGGCTTTCCACCTGCAGACGGGCGGACAGACCGAGAGGGTAAACCAGATACTTGAGGACATGCTCCGCGCTTGTGTTTTGGCCCATGGTGCCAAGTGGGAAGACTGCCTACCATTTGTTGAGTTCTCTTACAACAACAGCTACCAGACCAGTCTTCAAATGGCCCCATTCGAAGCATTATATGGGCGGAAATGCCGCACCCCGCTCAATTGGTCCGAAACCGGTGAAGGGCTAGTTTTCGGACCAGAACCACTGCAGGAAGCAGCGGACAAGGTTCAGCTTGTCCGAGAGAACTTGGAGGCAGCTAAGTCAAGGCAGAAGAGCTATGCGAACCCTCGCCGCAGAAACATGGAGTTTGTTTCCGGAGACCAAGTGTACTTGCGAGTCACGCCTCTCAAGGGGACCAAGTGTATCCACGTGAAGGGGAAGCTAGGTCCAAGGTTCATTGGACCCTTCAAGATCACGGCAAGGCGCGGGGAAGTAGCTTATCAGTTAGAGCTACCTCCTGAACTTTCAGGTGTGCACAACGTGTTCCACGTGTCACAGCTCAGGAAGTGTTTGCAAGTGTCGAACCGTCCCGATCTTTACAAGGACATTGATCATCAAGCTACTGACCTTCAACCGGACCTTACCTACCGCGAGAGACCGATCCGCATTTTGGACGAAGCAGAGCTTTGCACCAGAAGCCGCACCATCAAGTTTTTCAAGGTTCAGTGGAGCAACCATACCGCAGAAGAAGCCACATGGGAACGTGAAGACTATCTCCGATCAGACTTTCCCGAGCTGTTTAACGCTTAGCTTAGGAATCTCGGGGACGAGATTCTTGTAAGGGGGATAGGTGTGTCACACCCTGTTTTTCACCCCAAGTTTTCTGTGTTGCAAAAATCAGAGCTTGTTAAAACTTTTTCAAATAATGTTGTGAGTGCAATGTCAGCCCTTGTTTGAGTGTATGCTTGCTTGTTTGATGACTCAAACCCATGAAAAACTTATTATTTTGCTCTCATCAAAAACCCTTTTTCCTTTACATCAAGATCACCTTCATCATGTTGGGATACACTACTAGCTCATGAAGCCAAGTAGCACTTCCAACCAAAGTTGGTGATCTGATCCTAATATCATTTTCATTCATTAAAAACATTATTTGGTGATTTAAAATATTATTTTCCTATTTTACATATGTGTCTATTTCTAAGGCCAGTAATGATATTTCCACAAGGAAAATTACTTTCCTGCCTTAGAAAATTCTGAGTAAATTCATGGAAGCTCACAAGGACATATATTTTCCATACATAAGATTTTCAACCCTATTTTATATTAATATTATTTGAGTAAAACCCTGAAAACCATTTCTGTCTATTTTAGCTTTTTGAGATGTTTCCAAAGGAAATTATCTCAGTAAATTCCCATAAAATTACAGGAGCCCTCCAAAACCATATTAGGTGCTCACTTAAAATCTCACCTTGATCCAAGGTGGGGAAGTGCACTTAAAGAGCCCAAAACCCTCTCTGTTCAGAGTAGAGTTGGAACAACTCTACATTGCAAAGTTTCTCCACTGGAGCTGAAACTTTGCAGAGGTGTTTAACACCCCAAATGAGGACTCCACACCAAAAATGGGATTTGTGAGACTCTGTTTGGCCACACTTCCTTTGTAAAGGACAGTACTGGTCACTTTGAGACATTTTCAAGTTTGCAAAGCCAAACTTGTTCAATGGAGCTCAGATTTGGTGGAACCCCATGTTTTTACCCCATGACCAAACCTGTTAAGTTTCATTTACAGTGGTGGAGTGGAAGCACCCCAAGTCACTGTCGAACACCTACTGACAGGAAGGTAAAAACCTTCCTAGCCACTGTTTTACCCAATGTCAAGGCCCCAAACTTGGTGGGTTAGAGCACCAGAACACCCTGAACACCCAGTCAACCAGCCCCTCCCCAACTCCAAGCACAAGTGACAAGAACTCCAATTTGAGCTGCAGGACAGTACTGGCAACACTAGTGTTCCTTGCTCCCTTGACCAGCTCGAGCTCCCACTAAACCACAACGGCTAGGCACACCCCCAGCAACACTCAGGACATGGAGGACACGTCCCAAGTGCCCCAGAGCAAGCCAGCATGCTGTGGCATGCCAAAACTGCGCTCTCGGCGCGCTGCAGAGAGCCACCCGCAAGGGGCCGACGCTCCGGCTGGTCCCAGCCTCCCCAGTTATGTCCAAGCGCTCCCCCGACAACCATTCAGTGCAAAGCTACCCCAGGGACCCTCTCCCCCTCGCGCAAGAGCTCAGGCGACGCGTGCCCGTGCGCGCCCGACGCGGCCGAGCATGCACGGTCGCTGCAGCTCGTCCTCACTCGCTTTCCCTCGACGGCCGTTGCACCAGGAGGTCCTAAACCACGTCCCGAACCCGTGGTTTCGCGGCCAGCACCTCACTGTGCTTGCACGCGTGCCACGGTGAGTCACCGGCGTGCCCGAGTCGGGTCACCGTCGTTGGCCTATAAATAACCCCCCCCGGCACTCCAGCACCCTCCAAGCAGCTTCAGCACAACCAGTAGACACTCCCTAGCCGCCCAGTCGAGCTCGCAGAGCCCCGGTGCTCGAGATCGACCGAGGCCCCTCCGCCTCGGAGCTCCGGTCGATCTCCGGCTACACGTCGGCTCCTGCGCTGCCCGACCTCTCATTACACTCCCCTCGACACCAGGAATGTTTCCCCTAACTCTCTCGAGCGAATCCATACCCCTAGCCCCTAGTTCATCACGAACCCGAAACCCTTCCGCCACGAGCACCTCGTCGCCGGCAACCCAGACCACCTCCGATGACGTCCCCACCATGAGCCGGTAGGCGGAGGCACAAGGAACCCGTTCCCGTTCCTAGCTAGGCCTGAGGACAACGGCAGCCTCGCCGGCGTCCATCTCCACCTCTCTGGCCGGAGGTAGGAGAAGCACCCGACAGGTGGAGCCCACCTGTCGGTGTCCTCGGGCAGCCAATGTGCGCAGCCGCTGACGCTGACCCCACGGGGCCGCGGGTCAGGTTTGAACCTGGCCTGCACGCGCCTGGTGGCCAGGCCTGCTGGCTGGGCCGGCTGGATCTGTTTCCCCTGGCCTTTTTATTATGTTTTAATCCAGCAAACTAAATGATTTTTATAAAAAGATTTGGCCAGTAGGAAAATATAATTCTTCCACCAGTATTTTTCTAAAAATGAGTAGTATTTGATTCTGTAATAGTTGACATTTATCAAAAACAGAAACTATGTTGGTATAATAAAATGATATTAAAAAGCACTTGTTTGCTTCTGTTTGCTTTTAAATAAATATGCTTAGCTAATAAAACCATAGGAAACATTTTTCAAAATAATATCCTGAATTTATTCAAGCCTTGCAACATTTTTAAAAGCACTTTGTGATCTGTTTTAGTGAGAGCTAGTATTTATTTATTCCTTTCTCGACGGTAGAGTTACCGAGTGACGGAGGATCCGGAGCGGAAGACCTCGAAGACCTCGAAGACCCCGGATACCTAGCTGACCAAGGCAAGCAACCCTTTGACCATGACTTAAGCATATGAAATGATGCATGCTAGTATAGCAAGTACTTTCTGTTGCATGTGATCACAGTGCCGGTTCATCATTGATGTGATGGTACCGAAGGCTTCTTCGAAGCACTTGCATTGATAGTAATGATATTCACATGGCTCCTCGGAGCACAAACGTGATGAGCTGACCCTACTGTCCATGAGGATCATGCTACTGTCATGTTGATTAGTAAAGTTATAATATCATTGCATTGAGCTTGACCCTACCCCTTGAGGGTCATGTTATCACCATGTTGACAAGTAAAGATAGAGCATATTATCACAAGCATGTTGATGAGTTAAATAAAGAGTTTATGAAAACCCTGTCGGGTGCCACTAATGCCCGAGGGTGATGATGAGTTGGTGATCACTTTTGATGAAGTGATGCACCGGTGATTTTGGTGTGAGTATGGTTTCGGAAATGGATTAGATTTATGATGTGTCGACCGTCCCAACCTTACGAGTACGACCACGATACCCCTTTATGGGACGGGGCTTTGTTGATTACTCTAGTCAGTGCTAGCAAAGAGCCACATTACTAGTGGCGGGAGTGATCGGTGTCACTCTCGTGATGGGATCGTGCCAGGTAGGACGACTATGCCATTATTATGAGTTCCAGGCACACCGTTGGTCCCTGCATGGTTGATACAGTCTAGAGTCGGTGCTCGTAAGACGTACAACATGTGGGCTGGGTACCAATCGAGTGGACCTCTTTGTCTAGTATCGTCAGGGGAAAGATGATGATCGGGTACTTACCTCGGGTATATGTGATATACCGCGAGTCGTGGATGACACGGAAGTTTCCCGTTTCTCGTGGGTCCAGCGTACTACCTCTGCAGAGTGTAAACTATTCGAATAGGCGTGTCCACAGTCAAGGACAGTTGGGTGGTGCTGCTTAAACTACGTCCTGAGTTTCCGCATAAACCAAGTGTGTGTGCGTGGTGTTAAAAAGGTGTTGTTATAATCATGATGATCACAATAATATGATCAAGTTCGGTGACTTGACATATAGGGTAAACCCGGATGGTTTAGCCCTCATTAATATCTTGAGGATATGACAAGTCCGATGACTTGGCATATAGGGTGAACCCGGTGTGTTCAACCCTTGACAGATATGTCAATATCTGTAACCTGTTATTCGCAAGTAGTTCTTTAACTTGTTGAACACACTTGATCATACCACCACATCGCATTCCACTCGAGATATCTGTTACTGTTATTCATTACCATATATATGTCATGGGCTGTTTGCGAGTACATTCAAAGTACTCATTGGCTTGCCACTGGTTATGTTATTGACCAGACATGGAAGGACCGGAGTTTGGCGATGAGTACGCCGTCGGAGACGGACCTGCGATCTAGGACGCTTCCGAGTCAGAATGCCTGTCGGTGTAGGCTTGATGGCATGGGCGCCGCTTAGCCCTTACGAGTTTCCGCTACTCGATGTATCCGTTTTATTTGGCTTTAGGCCTTGCTCTTGAACCTGACCTTCTGGTCATTTGATGTAATAATTTGGTACTTGGATGTAAGACTCTATTATTCAGTATCTGTTTTCATTGAACATTGATCCTTGGGGTCACTGGGCACGGCGAACTCGACTTGCTGGTCGGGGTCCCCACACGTGCTGCATCCCCGACCTCTGCTGCTCGAGTGCATGCCGAAATTTGAGCATCCCGTGCCTGCCTGGTCGCAACCATGGGAGTGAGGAGGACGAAGTCCTCCCGCTCGCCCGTTCGCCCGTGTGGGCCATGTGGTGTCGGCCTACCTCACCTCAACCGTCGGCCCAAGCCAACCGCCCGTGCGCTTTTGGCCGATCTGAACCCGAGGTGAGCTCCGCCCTGCACCATGTTTATTTTTGGTCGAAGCCGCATTATGCCAGAAACCACCTCCTAGCCCGACTAGTAGCGAGCGAGATGCTTAACCAGGGGGTTCGGGTTCAAATCTCGGTGCCCCTATTTTTTTTTGCACCCTCTTTTGCATTGTAGTGTTGTTTAGATTAGCTCGCGGGTTTGTGTCATATTCGCGCGTAACTTTTAAACTGTGCTTCGAAACGCAACAAGTGATATATTTAAATCATATAGAATTTTGCGTAGATTAATATTTTCCAACTTACATGCATATTTAAATCTATTTGACCTGTTGTTTGCATAGATTTGTATGCTATTACGTTAGGTGATTAATTCCGTAGCTATTTATGCGTGCATCCGGATAGCTCAATCCTAGTATGTAAAATCTTCATGTTGTTTGCATCACATTTCCATGCATGGTAAAAATAGTTGTCTTGTTGTTTTCATGTAGGTGGCATAAATAGTTTGCTATGTCGGGTTTATGTCATATTCTCGCATATATGTGGTGGCATTGGTTTTATTTAGAACCCCACATATTATATATGTTTTCGGGATAGAAAAATCCATAGAATTTAACCGTGCATTTATTTTTATCTTTTAAGCAAGTTAGTGTGCATGATATTTTTGCCATGTTGCCCTCTTGTTTATTTCGTGTGAATTACTCCGTGCATGATATGAATTAGTTTTGAACTTGAGATATGCCCTTGGATATGTATGATAGCTCCTGGTAATTTTGGTTGCTATAGAAATCCATATTTATGTGTTGTTTGCTTGTCGCCAACATGCTAGAAAATAGTGCTCATTTGAGATGCTGAAATATTTCCAAGTCTGGAATTTGTAATATTTTGTTGTTGTTTTGCCATGAGATTTGCTGGTGATCTACAGCTCCTCTTGTTGGGGAATGGTGCATGGGAAACAAAAAAATTCCTACGCACACGCAATACCTATCCATGGTGATGATCATCTATGAGAGGGGAGAGTGAATCTACATACCCTTGTAGATCGCTAAGCGGAAGCATATATAAAGCAATTGATGTAGTGGAACATCTTCGCGATCCAAATCGCAGCCCGTCCCGCGATCTCATCATGATCCGTCCCATGATCCCATCACGATCCATCCCGATCTAGTGCCGAACGGATGGCACCTCCGCATTCAACACATGTACAGCTCGATGACGATCCCCGCCTTCTTGATCCAGCAAGAGGGACGGAGAGGTATATGAGTTCTCCATTACGGCGGCGTGGTGGTGGTGGTGGTGAATTAATCCAGCAGGGCTTCTCCTAAGCACCGCCGAACTAGACTAGAGGAGAAACAAATCGAGAGATAAGTAGAGGGAGCACGTGGCAATTAGGGTTAGCCCTCACCTTTAAAACCTCTATTATATATAGGAGGGAGAGGAGGGGAGGCTGCCTTGGCCCCTCCTCCAAGGACAGGTTCGATCGAGCCAACAAGGGAGGAATCCACCTCCCACAAGGGAGGTGGAATCCTATTAGGACTCCTTCCTAATTTAGAAACCCTTTCGACCTTTTGGCTTTTTGCCTTATTCCTCCACTCCAGCCGCATGGGAACTTAGGGGAGGCTTTTTCCAGCCCACTAGGGGCTTGTCTACCTCCTCTCACAGACCATGAAGCCTTTGGGTCGTCACACCCCTCCCAGTGGTCCCCTGGTACCTTCCGGGCACTCCCGGTACACTATCGATGAGCCCGAAACCTTTCGAGTGACCAAAACAGGACTTCCTATATATCAATCTTTATCTCCAGACCATTCCAGAGCTCCTCGTGACGTCTAGGATCACATCCGAGACTCCGAACAACCTTCGGTCACCAACACCTATAACTCAACTATACCAAAACATTACCGAACCTTAAGTGTGCAGACCCTGCGGGTTCGAGAACTATGCACACATGACCTGAGACGCTCCTCGGTAAATAACCAATAGCGGGGCCTGGATGTCCATAGTGGATCCTACATATTCTACGAAGATCTCTATCGGTTGAACCTCCATGTCAAGGATTCAGTTAATCCCGTATGTTGTTCCCTTTGTCCTTCGGTATCTTACTTGCCCGAGATTCAATCGTTCGTATCTCCATACCTAGTTCAATCTTGTTATCGTCAAGTCTCTTTACTCGTTCAGTAACACAAGATCCCGTGACTAACTCTTTAGTCACATTGCTTCCAACGCTTATTGTGATGTTGTATTGTCATGAATAAGGAAATATAATAATAACCAATTTATTATTGCCTCTAGGGCATATTTCCAACAGTCTCCCACTTGCACTAGAGTCAATAATCCAGTTCACACCACTTTGTGATTGTAATGAATCTAACACCCATACAGTTCTGGGGTTCGATCATGTCTTGCTTGTGTGAGAGGTTTTCAGTCAATGGGTCTGAACCTTTCAGATTCGTGTGTGCTTTACAAATCTCTATGTCATCCTATAGATGCTGCTACCACGCACCGTTTTGGAACTATTCCAAATGACTGCTCCACTATACGAATCCGGTTTACTACTCAGAGTTATTCAGATTAGTGACAAAGCTTGCATTGACGTAACTCTTTACGACAAACTCTTTAATCACCTCCATAATCGAGAAATATCCCTTAGTCCACTAGTTACTAAGGATAACTTTGACCGCTGTTTAGCGAATCAATCTTGGATCACTCTTTGTACCCCTTGACAGGCTCATGGCAAGGCATACATCAGGTGTGGTACACAGCATGCCATACATTAGAGCCTACAGCTAAAGCATAGAGGATGACCTTCATCCTTTCTCTTTCTTCTGCCTTGGTTGGGCTTTGAGTCTTACTCAAATTCACACCTTACAACACAGCCAAGAACTCCTTCTTTGCCGGTCTATTTTGAGCTCCTTCAAAAACTTGTCAAGGCATGCATTTCGTTGAAAGTTCTATTAAGTGCTTTGATCTATCTCCTTAGATCTTGATGCTCAATGTTCAAGTAGCTTAATCCAGGTTTTCCTTTGAAAAACTCCTTTCAAACAACCCTTTATGCTTTCCAGAAATTCTACATTATTTCCGATCAACAATATGTCAACCACATATACTCATCAGAAATTCTATAGTGCTCCCACTCCTTTGGAAATACAAGTTTCTCACAAACCTTGTATAAACCCAAAAACTTTAATCATCTCATCAAAGTGTATATTCGAACTCCGAGATTGTTGCTCCAGTCCATAGAAGGATCGCTGGAGCTTGCATACTTGTTAGCATCCTTAGGATTAACAAAACCTTCTGGTTGTATCACATAAAACCTTTTCCTCAAGGAAACCGTCGAGGAAACAATGTTTTGACATCCTATGTGCAAGATTTCATAAATAATGCATCAACTGCTAATATAATTCTAACAAACTTTTAGCATCGCTACGAGTGAGAAAGTCTCATCATAGTCAACTCCTTGAACTTGTGAGAAACATCTTTGTGACAAGTCGAGCTTATTTTATCATCATGTGTCTTCATTTTAAAGATCCATCTGTACTTAACAGTCTTATGACCATCAAGTAGTTCTTCCAAAGTCTACACTTTGTTTTCATACATGGATCCTCTCTCGGATTTCATGGCCTCCACCCATTTGTTGGAATCCGGGCCCACCATCGCATCTCTATAGCTCGTAGGTTCATTGTTGTCCAACAACATGACCTCCAAGACAGGGTTACCGTACCACTTGTAGTAGTACGTGACCTTGTCGACCTACGAGGTTTGTAGTAACTTGATTCGAAGTTTCATGATCACTATCATTAGCTCCCACTTAAATTGGTGTAGGCGCCACATGAACAACTTCCTGCGCCCTGCTACACACTGGTTGAAGTGACGGTTCAATAACCTCATCAAGTTTCCACCATCCTCCCACTCAATTCTTTTGAGAGAAACTTTTCCTCAAGAGAGGACACGTTTCTAGAAACAAACGCTTTGCTTCTGGATCAGAGATAGGAGGTATACCCAACTATTTTGGGTGTCCTATGAAGATGCATTTATCCACTTTGGTTTCGAGCTTATCAGGCTGAAATGTTTTCACATAAGCATCGCATCCCCAAACTTTTAAGAAACGACAGCTTAGGTTTCTCCAAACCATAGTTCATACGGTGTCATCTCAACGGAATTACGTGGTGCCCTATTTAAAGTGAATGTGGTTGTTTCTAATACCTAACCCAAAAACGATAGTGATAATTCGATAAGAGACACCATAGTATGCACCATATCCAATAGGGCGCGGCTATGACGTTCGGACACACCATCACACCATGGTGTTCCAGGTGGCATCAGCTGTGAAACAATTTCCATATTATCTTAACTGTGTACCAAACTTGCAACTCGGATATTCATCTCTATGATCATATCGTAGACATTTTATCATCTTGTCACGACGATCTTCACTCTGAAATAGCTTGAACTTTTCAATATTTTAGGCTTGTGATTCCTCAAGCAAATACTCCTGTATCTACTCAAATCGTCAATGAAGTAAGAACATAACAATATCCACTACATGCCTCAACACTCATTGGACTGCACACATCAAAATGTATTACTCCCAACAAGTTACTTTCTTGTTCCATCTCACTGGAAAATTAGGCCTTCAGCCATCTTGCCCATTTGCATGTCTCAAGTGATTCAAAATCAAGTGAGTCCAAACGATCCATCTACATGGAGTTTCTTCATGCGTTTATACCAATAGACATGGTTCCCATGTCTCAAACTTTTAAAAAATGAGTGAGTCCAAAGATCCATCAACATGGAGATTCTTCATGTGTTTTATACCAATATGACTCAAGTGGCAGTGCCACAAGTAAGTGGTACTATCATTACTACTTTATATCTTTTGGTATCAATATTATGAACATGTGTATTACTACGATAGAGATTTAGTAAACCATTCATTTTAGGTGCAAGACCATTGAAGGTATTATTCAAATAAAGAGAGTAACCATTATTCTCTTTAAATGAATAATCGTATTGCGATAAACACAATCTAATCATGTCTATGCTCAATGCAAACACCAAATAACAATTATTTAGGTTTAACACTAATCCCGATGGTAGAGGGAGCGTGCAATTTTTGATCACATCAACCTTGGAAACACTTCCAACACATATCATCACCTTGCCTTTAGCTAGTCTCCGTTTATTCCGTAGCTTTTATTTCGAGTTACTAACACTTTGCACCCGAACTGGTATCTGATACCCTGGTGCTGCTAGGAGTACTAGTAAAGTAGACATCAATAACATGTATATCTAATATTCTTTTGTCGACTTTGCCAGCCTTCTCGTATACCAAGTATCTAGGGTAGTTCCGCTTCAGTGACCGTTCCCCTCATTACAGAAGCACTTAGTCTTGGGTTTGGGTTCAACCTTGGGTTTCTTCACTAGAGCAGGAACTTGTTTGTTGTTTCATGAAGTATCCCTTCTTGCCCTTGCCCTTCTTTAAACTAGTGCTTTTACTAACCATCAACAATTGATGCTCCTACTTGATTTCTACTTTCGCGGTGTCAAACATCGGGAATAGCTCAAGGATCATCATATCTATCCCTGATATCTTATAGTTCATCACGAAGCTCTAGTAGCTTGGTGGCAGTGACTTTGGAGAACCATCACTATCTTATCTGGAATATTAACTCCCACTTGATTCAAGCGATTGTAGCACTCAGACAATCTGAGCACATGCTAAACGATTGAGATTTTCTCCCTTACTTTGTAGACAAACAATCTTGTCGGAGGTCTCATACCTCTCAACAAGGACACGTGCCTGAAATCCCAATTTCATCCCTTGGAACACCTCGTATGTCCCGCGATTTTCGAAACGTCTTCAACGCCTCAATTCTAAGCCGTTTAAGCATTATGCACTGAACTATCATGTAGTCATCAAAAACGTGTATGTCAGATGTTCGCAACATCTACAGACGACTCTCGGGGTTTAGCACACCGAGCGGTGCATTAAGGACATAAGCCTTCTGTGCAGCAATGAGGACAATCCTCAGTTTACGGACCTAGTCCGCATAATTGCTACTATCATCTTTCAACTAAATTTTCTCTAGGAACATATTAAGAATAGTAGAGCTACAGCACAAGCTACAACATAATTTGCAAAGACCTTTTGACTATGTTCATGATAATGAACTCAATTAATCATATTACTTAAGAACTCCCTCTCAAATTGACATCCCTCTAGTCATTCGAGTGTCGCATGATCCAAATTCACTAACTCAAGTACGATCATCACGTGAGTTCAATTTAGCTTCAATGGTGAACATCTCCATGTTGATCATATCAACTATATGATTCATGCTCGACATTTCGGTCTCTTGTGTTCCGAGGCCATGTCTGTACATGCTAGGCTCGTCAAGTTTAACCCGAGTGTTCTGCGTGTGCAACTGTTTTGCACCTGTTGTATGTGTACATTGAGTCTATCACACCCGATCATCACGTGGTGTCTCGAAACGACGAACTTTCGCAACGGTGCACAATCGGGGAGAACACAATTTTATCTTGAAATTTTAGTGAGGGATGACCTTATAATGCTACCGTCGTCCTAAGCAAAACAAGGTGCATAAAAGGATTAACATCACATGCAAATCATAAGTGACATGATATGGCCATGAACTTGTGCTTCTTGATCTCCATCATCAATGCACCGGCATGATCTCCATCGTCACCGGCGCCACACCATGATCTCCATCATTGTGCTGCCATCGAGGTTGTCGCGCTAACTATGTTGTTACTACTAAAGCTACTACTAGCGATAAAGCAAAGCATCTCCAAGTGCAAAAACAATTAAAGACAACCCTATGGCTCCTGCTGGTTGCCGTAGCATCGACATGCAAATTCAAATTAACTGTTACAACATGATCATCTCATACATCCAATATATCATATCATGTCTTTGGCCATATCACATCACATGCATACCCTGCAAAAACAAGTTAGACATCCTCTAATTTGTTGTTGCATGTTTTACGTTGCTGCTATGGGTATCTAGTATGATCGCATCTTACTTACGCAAACCACAACGGTGATATGCAAGTTGCTATTTAACCTCCTAAAAGGACCGCCTCGGACAAATCCGATTCAACTAAAGTTGAAGAAACAGGCACCCGCCAGTCATCTTTATGCAACAAGTTGCATGCTAGTCGATGAAACCGGTCTCTCGTAAGCATACGATTAATGTTGGTCCGGGCCGCATCAATCCAACAATATCGTTGAATCAAGAAAAAACTAAGGAGGGTAGAAAATTGAACATCAACGCCCACAAACTCTTTTGTGTTCTACTCGAGATAGCATCTACGCATGAACCTAGGTCATGATTCCAATGTTGGGGAACCTTGCATGGGAAACAAAAAATTTCCTACGCACACGCAATACTTATCCATGGTGATGATCATCTACGAGAGGGGAGAGTGATTCTACATACCCTTGTAGATCACTAAGCGGAAGCGTATATAATCCGGCTGATGTAGTAGAACATCTTCGCGATCCAAATCGCAGCCCATCTCGTGATCTCATCACGATCCGTCCCTTGATTCCATCACGATCCATCCCGATCTAGTGTTGAACGGACGGCACCTCCGCGTTCAGCACACGTACAGCTCGATGACGATCACCGCTTTCTTGATCCAGCAAGAGGGGTGGAGAGGTAGATGAGTTCTCCAGCACGGTGGTGTGGTGGTGGTGGTAGTGAATTCATCCAGCAGGGCTTCGCCTAAGAACCGCCGAACTAGGCTAGAGGAGAAACAGATCTAGAGAGAAGTAGAGGGAGCACGTGGCAATTACGGTTAGCGCTCACCTTTAAAACCTCTATTATATATAGGAGGGAGAGGAGGGGAGGCTGCCTTGGCCCCTCCTCCAAGGACAGGTTCGATCGAGCCAACAAGGGAGGAATCCACCTCCCACAAGGGAGGTGGAATCCTATTAGGACTCCTTCCTAATTTAGAAACCCTTTCGACCTTTTGGCTTTTTGCCTTATTCCTCCACTCCAGCCGCATGGGAACTTAGGGGAGGCTTTTTCCAGCCCACTAGGGGCTTGTCTACCTCCTCTCACAGACCATGAAGCCTTTGGGTCGTCACACCCCTCCCAGTGGTCCCCTGGTACCTTCCGGGCACTCCCGGTACACTATCGATGAGCCCGAAACCTTTCGAGTGACCAAAACAGGACTTCCTATATATCAATCTTTATCTCCAGACCATTCCAGAGCTCCTCGTGACGTCTAGGATCACATCCGAGACTCCGAACAACCTTCGGTCACCAACACCTATAACTCAACTATACCAAAACATTACCGAACCTTAAGTGTGCAGACCCTGCGGGTTCGAGAACTATGCACACATGACCTGAGACGCTCCTCGGTAAATAACCAATAGCGGGGCCTGGATGTCCATAGTGGATCCTACATATTCTACGAAGATCTCTATCGGTTGAACCTCCATGTCAAGGATTCAGTTAATCCCGTATGTTGTTCCCTTTGTCCTTCGGTATCTTACTTGCCCGAGATTCGATCGTTCGTATCTCCATACCTAGTTCAATCTTGTTATCGTCAAGTCTCTTTACTCGTTCAGTAACACAAGATCCCGTGACTAACTCTTTAGTCACATTGCTTCCAACGCTTATTGTGATGTTGTATTGTCATGAATAAGGAAATATAATAATAACCAATTTATTATTGCCTCTAGGGCATATTTCCAACAGTCTCCCACTTGCACTAGAGTCAATAATCCAGTTCACACCACTTTGTGATTGTAATGAATCTAACACCCATACAGTTCTGGGGTTCGATCATGTCTTGCTTGTGTGAGAGGTTTTCAGTCAATGGGTCTGAACCTTTCAGATTCGTGTGTGCTTTACAAATCTCTATGTCATCCTATAGATGCTGCTACCACGCACCGTTTTGGAACTATTCCAAATGACTGCTCCACTATACGAATCCGGTTTACTACTCAGAGTTATTCAGATTAGTGACAAAGCTTGCATTGACGTAACTCTTTACGACAAACTCTTTAATCACCTCCATAATCGAGAAATATCCCTTAGTCCACTAGTTACTAAGGATAACTTTGACCGCTGTTTAGCGAATCAATCTTGGATCACTCTTTGTACCCCTTGACAGGCTCATGGCAAGGCATACATCAGGTGTGGTACACAGCATGCCATACATTAGAGCCTACAGCTAAAGCATAGAGGATGACCTTCATCCTTTCTCTTTCTTCTGCCTTGGTTGGGCTTTGAGTCTTACTCAAATTCACACCTTACAACACAGCCAAGAACTCCTTCTTTGCCGGTCTATTTTGAGCTCCTTCAAAAACTTGTCAAGGCATGCATTTCGTTGAAAGTTCTATTAAGTGCTTTGATCTATCTCCTTAGATCTTGATGCTCAATGTTCAAGTAGCTTAATCCAGGTTTTCCTTTGAAAAACTCCTTTCAAACAACCCTTTATGCTTTCCAGAAATTCTACATTATTTCCGATCAACAATATGTCAACCACATATACTCATCAGAAATTCTATAGTGCTCCCACTCCTTTGGAAATACAAGTTTCTCACAAACCTTGTATAAACCCAAAAACTTTAATCATCTCATCAAAGTGTATATTCGAACTCCGAGATTGTTGCTCCAGTCCATAGAAGGATCGCTGGAGCTTGCATACTTGTTAGCATCCTTAGGATTAACAAAACCTTCTGGTTGTATCACATAAAACCTTTTCCTCAAGGAAACCGTCGAGGAAACAATGTTTTGACATCCTATGTGCAAGATTTCATAAATAATGCATCAACTGCTAATATAATTCTAACAAACTTTTAGCATCGCTACGAGTGAGAAAGTCTCATCATAGTCAACTCCTTGAACTTGTGAGAAACATCTTTGTGACAAGTCGAGCTTATTTTATCATCATGTGTCTTCATTTTAAAGATCCATCTGTACTTAACAGTCTTATGACCATCAAGTAGTTCTTCCAAAGTCTACACTTTGTTTTCATACATGGATCCTCTCTCGGATTTCATGGCCTCCACCCATTTGTTGGAATCCGGGCCCACCATCGCATCTCTATAGCTCGTAGGTTCATTGTTGTCCAACAACATGACCTCCAAGACAGGGTTACCGTACCACTTGTAGTAGTACGTGACCTTGTCGACCTACGAGGTTTGTAGTAACTTGATTCGAAGTTTCATGATCACTATCATTAGCTCCCACTTAAATTGGTGTAGGCGCCACATGAACAACTTCCTGCGCCCTGCTACACACTGGTTGAAGTGACGGTTCAATAACCTCATCAAGTTTCCACCATCCTCCCACTCAATTCTTTTGAGAGAAACTTTTCCTCAAGAGAGGACACGTTTCTAGAAACAAACGCTTTGCTTCTGGATCAGAGATAGGAGGTATACCCAACTATTTTGGGTGTCCTATGAAGATGCATTTATCCACTTTGGTTTCGAGCTTATCAGGCTGAAATGTTTTCACATAAGCATCGCATCCCCAAACTTTTAAGAAACGACAGCTTAGGTTTCTCCAAACCATAGTTCATACGGTGTCATCTCAACGGAATTACGTGGTGCCCTATTTAAAGTGAATGTGGTTGTTTCTAATACCTAACCCAAAAACGATAGTGATAATTCGATAAGAGACACCATAGTATGCACCATATCCAATAGGGCGCGGCTATGACGTTCGGACACACCATCACACCATGGTGTTCCAGGTGGCATCAGCTGTGAAACAATTTCCATATTATCTTAACTGTGTACCAAACTTGCAACTCGGATATTCATCTCTATGATCATATCGTAGACATTTTATCATCTTGTCACGACGATCTTCACTCTGAAATAGCTTGAACTTTTCAATATTTTAGGCTTGTGATTCCTCAAGCAAATACTCCTGTATCTACTCAAATCGTCAATGAAGTAAGAACATAACAATATCCACTACATGCCTCAACACTCATTGGACTGCACACATCAAAATGTATTACTCCCAACAAGTTACTTTCTTGTTCCATCTCACTGGAAAATTAGGCCTTCAGCCATCTTGCCCATTTGCATGTCTCAAGTGATTCAAAATCAAGTGAGTCCAAACGATCCATCTACATGGAGTTTCTTCATGCGTTTATACCAATAGACATGGTTCCCATGTCTCAAACTTTTAAAAAATGAGTGAGTCCAAAGATCCATCAACATGGAGATTCTTCATGTGTTTTATACCAATATGACTCAAGTGGCAGTGCCACAAGTAAGTGGTACTATCATTACTACTTTATATCTTTTGGTATCAATATTATGAACATGTGTATTACTACGATAGAGATTCAGTAAACCATTCATTTTAGGTGCAAGACCATTGAAGGTATTATTCAAATAAAGAGAGTAACCATTATTCTCTTTAAATGAATAATCGTATTGCGATAAACACAATCTAATCATGTCTATGCTCAATGCAAACACCAAATAACAATTATTTAGGTTTAACACTAATCCCGATGGTAGAGGGAGCGTGCAATTTTTGATCACATCAACCTTGGAAACACTTCCAACACATATCATCACCTTGCCTTTAGCTAGTCTCCGTTTATTCCGTAGCTTTTATTTCGAGTTACTAACACTTTGCACCCGAACTGGTATCTGATACCCTGGTGCTGCTAGGAGTACTAGTAAAGTAGACATCAATAACATGTATATCTAATATTCTTTTGTCGACTTTGCCAGCCTTCTCGTATACCAAGTATCTAGGGTAGTTCCGCTTCAGTGACCGCTCCCCTCATTACAGAAGCACTTAGTCTTGGGTTTGGGTTCAACCTTGGGTTTCTTCACTAGAGCAGGAACTTGTTTGTTGTTTCATGAAGTATCCCTTCTTGCCCTTGCCCTTCTTTAAACTAGTGCTTTTACTAACCATCAACAATTGATGCTCCTACTTGATTTCTACTTTCGCGGTGTCAAACATCGGGAATAGCTCAAGGATCATCATATCTATCCCTGATATCTTATAGTTCATCACGAAGCTCTAGTAGCTTGGTGGCAGTGACTTTGGAGAACCATCACTATCTTATCTGGAATATTAACTCCCACTTGATTCAAGCGATTGTAGCACTCAGACAATCTGAGCACATGCTAAACGATTGAGATTTTCTCCCTTACTTTGTAGACAAACAATCTTGTCGGAGGTCTCATACCTCTCAACAAGGACACGTGCCTGAAATCCCAATTTCATCCCTTGGAACACCTCGTATGTCCCGCGATTTTCGAAACGTCTTCAACGCCTCAATTCTAAGCCGTTTAAGCATTATGCACTGAACTATCATGTAGTCATCAAAAACGTGTATGTCAGATGTTCGCAACATCTACAGACGACTCTCGGGGTTTAGCACACCGAGCGGTGCATTAAGGACATAAGCCTTCTGTGCAGCAATGAGGACAATCCTCAGTTTACGGACCTAGTCCGCATAATTGCTACTATCATCTTTCAACTAAATTTTCTCTAGGAACATATTAAGAATAGTAGAGCTACAGCACAAGCTACAACATAATTTGCAAAGACCTTTTGACTATGTTCATGATAATGAACTCAATTAATCATATTACTTAAGAACTCCCTCTCAAATTGACATCCCTCTAGTCATTCGAGTGTCGCATGATCCAAATTCACTAACTCAAGTACGATCATCACGTGAGTTCAATTTAGCTTCAATGGTGAACATCTCCATGTTGATCATATCAACTATATGATTCATGCTCGACATTTCGGTCTCTTGTGTTCCGAGGCCATGTCTGTACATGCTAGGCTCGTCAAGTTTAACCCGAGTGTTCTGCGTGTGCAACTGTTTTGCACCTGTTGTATGTGTACATTGAGTCTATCACACCCGATCATCACGTGGTGTCTCGAAACGACGAACTTTCGCAACGGTGCACAATCGGGGAGAACACAATTTTATCTTGAAATTTTAGTGAGGGATGACCTTATAATGCTACCGTCGTCCTAAGCAAAACAAGGTGCATAAAAGGATTAACATCACATGCAAATCATAAGTGACATGATATGGCCATGAACTTGTGCTTCTTGATCTCCATCATCAATGCACCGGCATGATCTCCATCGTCACCGGCGCCACACCATGATCTCCATCATTGTGCTGCCATCGAGGTTGTCGCGCTAACTATGTTGTTACTACTAAAGCTACTACTAGCGATAAAGCAAAGCATCTCCAAGTGCAAAAACAATTAAAGACAACCCTATGGCTCCTGCTGGTTGCCGTAGCATCGACATGCAAATTCAAATTAACTGTTACAACATGATCATCTCATACATCCAATATATCATATCATGTCTTTGGCCATATCACATCACATGCATACCCTGCAAAAACAAGTTAGACATCCTCTAATTTGTTGTTGCATGTTTTACGTTGCTGCTATGGGTATCTAGTATGATCGCATCTTACTTACGCAAACCACAACGGTGATATGCAAGTTGCTATTTAACCTCCTAAAAGGACCGCCTCGGACAAATCCGATTCAACTAAAGTTGAAGAAACAGGCACCCGCCAGTCATCTTTATGCAACAAGTTGCATGCTAGTCGATGAAACCGGTCTCTCGTAAGCATACGATTAATGTTGGTCCGGGCCGCATCAATCCAACAATATCGTTGAATCAAGAAAAAACTAAGGAGGGTAGAAAATTGAACATCAACGCCCACAAACTCTTTTGTGTTCTACTCGAGATAGCATCTACGCATGAACCTAGGTCATGATTCCAATGTTGGGGAACCTTGCATGGGAAACAAAAAATTTCCTACGCACACGCAATACTTATCCATGGTGATGATCATCTACGAGAGGGGAGAGTGATTCTACATACCCTTGTAGATCACTAAGCGGAAGCGTATATAATCCGGCTGATGTAGTAGAACATCTTCGCGATCCAAATCGCAGCCCATCTCGTGATCTCATCACGATCCGTCCCTTGATTCCATCACGATCCATCCCGATCTAGTGTTGAACGGACGGCACCTCCGCGTTCAGCACACGTACAGCTCGATGACGATCACCGCTTTCTTGATCCAGCAAGAGGGGTGGAGAGGTAGATGAGTTCTCCAGCACGGTGGTGTGGTGGTGGTGGTAGTGAATTCATCCAGCAGGGCTTCGCCTAAGAACCGCCGAACTAGGCTAGAGGAGAAACAGATCTAGAGAGAAGTAGAGGGAGCACGTGGCAATTACGGTTAGCGCTCACCTTTAAAACCTCTATTATATATAGGAGGGAGAGGAGGGGAGGCTGCCTTGGCCCCTCCTCCAAGGACAGGTTCGATCGAGCCAACAAGGGAGGAATCCACCTCCCACAAGGGAGGTGGAATCCTATTAGGACTCCTTCCTAATTTAGAAACCCTTTCGACCTTTTGGCTTTTTGCCTTATTCCTCCACTCCAGCCGCATGGGAACTTAGGGGAGGCTTTTTCCAGCCCACTAGGGGCTTGTCTACCTCCTCTCACAGACCATGAAGCCTTTGGGTCGTCACACCCCTCCCAGTGGTCCCCTGGTACCTTCCGGGCACTCCCGGTACACTATCGATGAGCCCGAAACCTTTCGAGTGACCAAAACAGGACTTCCTATATATCAATCTTTATCTCCGGACCATTCCAGAGCTCCTCGTGACGTCTAGGATCACATCCGAGACTCCGAACAACCTTCGGTCACCAACACCTATAACTCAACTATACCAAAACATTACCGAACCTTAAGTGTGCAGACCCTGCGGGTTCGAGAACTATGCACACATGACCTGAGACGCTCCTCGGTAAATAACCAATAGCGGGGCCTGGATGTCCATAGTGGATCCTACATATTCTACGAAGATCTCTATCGGTTGAACCTCCATGTCAAGGATTCAGTTAATCCCGTATGTTGTTCCCTTTGTCCTTCGGTATCTTACTTGCCCGAGATTCGATCGTTCGTATCTCCATACCTAGTTCAATCTTGTTATCGTCAAGTCTCTTTACTCGTTCAGTAACACAAGATCCCGTGACTAACTCTTTAGTCACATTGCTTCCAACGCTTATTGTGATGTTGTATTGTCATGAATAAGGAAATATAATAATAACCAATTTATTATTGCCTCTAGGGCATATTTCCAACAGTCTCCCACTTGCACTAGAGTCAATAATCCAGTTCACACCACTTTGTGATTGTAATGAATCTAACACCCATACAGTTCTGGGGTTCGATCATGTCTTGCTTGTGTGAGAGGTTTTCAGTCAATGGGTCTGAACCTTTCAGATTCGTGTGTGCTTTACAAATCTCTATGTCATCCTATAGATGCTGCTACCACGCACCGTTTTGGAACTATTCCAAATGACTGCTCCACTATACGAATCCGGTTTACTACTCAGAGTTATTCAGATTAGTGACAAAGCTTGCATTGACGTAACTCTTTACGACAAACTCTTTAATCACCTCCATAATCGAGAAATATCCCTTAGTCCACTAGTTACTAAGGATAACTTTGACCGCTGTTTAGCGAATCAATCTTGGATCACTCTTTGTACCCCTTGACAGGCTCATGGCAAGGCATACATCAGGTGTGGTACACAGCATGCCATACATTAGAGCCTACAGCTAAAGCATAGAGGATGACCTTCATCCTTTCTCTTTCTTCTGCCTTGGTTGGGCTTTGAGTCTTACTCAAATTCACACCTTACAACACAGCCAAGAACTCCTTCTTTGCCGGTCTATTTTGAGCTCCTTCAAAAACTTGTCAAGGCATGCATTTCGTTGAAAGTTCTATTAAGTGCTTTGATCTATCTCCTTAGATCTTGATGCTCAATGTTCAAGTAGCTTAATCCAGGTTTTCCTTTGAAAAACTCCTTTCAAACAACCCTTTATGCTTTCCAGAAATTCTACATTATTTCCGATCAACAATATGTCAACCACATATACTCATCAGAAATTCTATAGTGCTCCCACTCCTTTGGAAATACAAGTTTCTCACAAACCTTGTATAAACCCAAAAACTTTAATCATCTCATCAAAGTGTATATTCGAACTCCGAGATTGTTGCTCCAGTCCATAGAAGGATCGCTGGAGCTTGCATACTTGTTAGCATCCTTAGGATTAACAAAACCTTCTGGTTGTATCACATAAAACCTTTTCCTCAAGGAAACCGTCGAGGAAACAATGTTTTGACATCCTATGTGCAAGATTTCATAAATAATGCATCAACTGCTAATATAATTCTAACAAACTTTTAGCATCGCTACGAGTGAGAAAGTCTCATCATAGTCAACTCCTTGAACTTGTGAGAAACATCTTTGTGACAAGTCGAGCTTATTTTATCATCATGTGTCTTCATTTTAAAGATCCATCTGTACTTAACAGTCTTATGACCATCAAGTAGTTCTTCCAAAGTCTACACTTTGTTTTCATACATGGATCCTCTCTCGGATTTCATGGCCTCCACCCATTTGTTGGAATCCGGGCCCACCATCGCATCTCTATAGCTCGTAGGTTCATTGTTGTCCAACAACATGACCTCCAAGACAGGGTTACCGTACCACTTGTAGTAGTACGTGACCTTGTCGACCTACGAGGTTTGTAGTAACTTGATTCGAAGTTTCATGATCACTATCATTAGCTCCCACTTAAATTGGTGTAGGCGCCACATGAACAACTTCCTGCGCCCTGCTACACACTGGTTGAAGTGACGGTTCAATAACCTCATCAAGTTTCCACCATCCTCCCACTCAATTCTTTTGAGAGAAACTTTTCCTCAAGAGAGGACACGTTTCTAGAAACAAACGCTTTGCTTCTGGATCAGAGATAGGAGGTATACCCAACTATTTTGGGTGTCCTATGAAGATGCATTTATCCACTTTGGTTTCGAGCTTATCAGGCTGAAATGTTTTCACATAAGCATCGCATCCCCAAACTTTTAAGAAACGACAGCTTAGGTTTCTCCAAACCATAGTTCATACGGTGTCATCTCAACGGAATTACGTGGTGCCCTATTTAAAGTGAATGTGGTTGTTTCTAATACCTAACCCAAAAACGATAGTGATAATTCGATAAGAGACACCATAGTATGCACCATATCCAATAGGGCGCGGCTATGACGTTCGGACACACCATCACACCATGGTGTTCCAGGTGGCATCAGCTGTGAAACAATTTCCATATTATCTTAACTGTGTACCAAACTTGCAACTCGGATATTCATCTCTATGATCATATCGTAGACATTTTATCATCTTGTCACGACGATCTTCACTCTGAAATAGCTTGAACTTTTCAATATTTTAGGCTTGTGATTCCTCAAGCAAATACTCCTGTATCTACTCAAATCGTCAATGAAGTAAGAACATAACAATATCCACTACATGCCTCAACACTCATTGGACTGCACACATCAAAATGTATTACTCCCAACAAGTTACTTTCTTGTTCCATCTCACTGGAAAATTAGGCCTTCAGCCATCTTGCCCATTTGCATGTCTCAAGTGATTCAAAATCAAGTGAGTCCAAACGATCCATCTACATGGAGTTTCTTCATGCGTTTATACCAATAGACATGGTTCCCATGTCTCAAACTTTTAAAAAATGAGTGAGTCCAAAGATCCATCAACATGGAGATTCTTCATGTGTTTTATACCAATATGACTCAAGTGGCAGTGCCACAAGTAAGTGGTACTATCATTACTACTTTATATCTTTTGGTATCAATATTATGAACATGTGTATTACTACGATAGAGATTCAGTAAACCATTCATTTTAGGTGCAAGACCATTGAAGGTATTATTCAAATAAAGAGAGTAACCATTATTCTCTTTAAATGAATAATCGTATTGCGATAAACACAATCTAATCATGTCTATGCTCAATGCAAACACCAAATAACAATTATTTAGGTTTAACACTAATCCCGATGGTAGAGGGAGCGTGCAATTTTTGATCACATCAACCTTGGAAACACTTCCAACACATATCATCACCTTGCCTTTAGCTAGTCTCCGTTTATTCCGTAGCTTTTATTTCGAGTTACTAACACTTTGCACCCGAACTGGTATCTGATACCCTGGTGCTGCTAGGAGTACTAGTAAAGTAGACATCAATAACATGTATATCTAATATTCTTTTGTCGACTTTGCCAGCCTTCTCGTATACCAAGTATCTAGGGTAGTTCCGCTTCAGTGACCGTTCCCCTCATTACAGAAGCACTTAGTCTTGGGTTTGGGTTCAACCTTGGGTTTCTTCACTAGAGCAGGAACTTGTTTGTTGTTTCATGAAGTATCCCTTCTTGCCCTTGCCCTTCTTTAAACTAGTGCTTTTACTAACCATCAACAATTGATGCTCCTACTTGATTTCTACTTTCGCGGTGTCAAACATCGGGAATAGCTCAAGGATCATCATATCTATCCCTGATATCTTATAGTTCATCACGAAGCTCTAGTAGCTTGGTGGCAGTGACTTTGGAGAACCATCACTATCTTATCTGGAATATTAACTCCCACTTGATTCAAGCGATTGTAGCACTCAGACAATCTGAGCACATGCTAAACGATTGAGATTTTCTCCCTTACTTTGTAGACAAACAATCTTGTCGGAGGTCTCATACCTCTCAACAAGGACACGTGCCTGAAATCCCAATTTCATCCCTTGGAACACCTCGTATGTCCCGCGATTTTCGAAACGTCTTCAACGCCTCAATTCTAAGCCGTTTAAGCATTATGCACTGAACTATCATGTAGTCATCAAAAACGTGTATGTCAGATGTTCGCAACATCTACAGACGACTCTCGGGGTTTAGCACACCGAGCGGTGCATTAAGGACATAAGCCTTCTGTGCAGCAATGAGGACAATCCTCAGTTTACGGACCTAGTCCGCATAATTGCTACTATCATCTTTCAACTAAATTTTCTCTAGGAACATATTAAGAATAGTAGAGCTACAGCACAAGCTACAACATAATTTGCAAAGACCTTTTGACTATGTTCATGATAATGAACTCAATTAATCATATTACTTAAGAACTCCCTCTCAAATTGACATCCCTCTAGTCATTCGAGTGTCGCATGATCCAAATTCACTAACTCAAGTACGATCATCACGTGAGTTCAATTTAGCTTCAATGGTGAACATCTCCATGTTGATCATATCAACTATATGATTCATGCTCGACATTTCGGTCTCTTGTGTTCCGAGGCCATGTCTGTACATGCTAGGCTCGTCAAGTTTAACCCGAGTGTTCTGCGTGTGCAACTGTTTTGCACCTGTTGTATGTGTACATTGAGTCTATCACACCCGATCATCACGTGGTGTCTCGAAACGACGAACTTTCGCAACGGTGCACAGTCGGGGAGAACACAATTTTATCTTGAAATTTTAGTGAGGGATGACCTTATAATGCTACCGTCGTCCTAAGCAAAACAAGGTGCATAAAAGGATTAACATCACATGCAAATCATAAGTGACATGATATGGCCATGAACTTGTGCTTCTTGATCTCCATCATCAATGCACCGGCATGATCTCCATCGTCACCGGCGCCACACCATGATCTCCATCATTGTGCTGCCATCGAGGTTGTCGCGCTAACTATGTTGTTACTACTAAAGCTACTACTAGCGATAAAGCAAAGCATCTCCAAGTGCAAAAACAATTAAAGACAACCCTATGGCTCCTGCTGGTTGCCGTAGCATCGACATGCAAATTCAAATTAACTGTTACAACATGATCATCTCATACATCCAATATATCATATCATGTCTTTGGCCATATCACATCACATGCATACCCTGCAAAAACAAGTTAGACATCCTCTAATTTGTTGTTGCATGTTTTACGTTGCTGCTATGGGTATCTAGTATGATCGCATCTTACTTACGCAAACCACAACGGTGATATGCAAGTTGCTATTTAACCTCCTAAAAGGACCGCCTCGGACAAATCCGATTCAACTAAAGTTGAAGAAACAGGCACCCGCCAGTCATCTTTATGCAACAAGTTGCATGCTAGTCAATGAAACCGGTCTCTCGTAAGCATACGATTAATGTTGGTCCGGGCCGCATCAATCCAACAATATCGTTGAATCAAGAAAAAACTAAGGAGGGTAGAAAATTGAACATCAACGCCCACAAACTCTTTTGTGTTCTACTCGAGATAGCATCTACGCATGAACCTAGGTCATGATTCCAATGTTGGGGAAACTTGCATGGGAAACAAAAAATTTCCTACGCACACGCAATACTTATCCATGGTGATGATCATCTACGAGAGGGGAGAGTGATTCTACATACCCTTGTAGATCACTAAGCGGAAGCGTATATAATCCGGCTGATGTAGTAGAACATCTTCGCGATCCAAATCGCAGCCCATCTCGTGATCTCATCACGATCCGTCCCTTGATTCCATCACGATCCATCCCGATCTAGTGTTGAACGGACGGCACCTCCGCGTTCAGCACACGTACAGCTCGATGACGATCACCGCTTTCTTGATCCAGCAAGAGGGGTGGAGAGGTAGATGAGTTCTCCAGCACGGTGGTGTGGTGGTGGTGGTAGTGAATTCATCCAGCAGGGCTTCGCCTAAGAACCGCCGAACTAGGCTAGAGGAGAAACAGATCTAGAGAGAAGTAGAGGGAGCACGTGGCAATTACGGTTAGCGCTCACCTTTAAAACCTCTATTATATATAGGAGGGAGAGGAGGGGAGGCTGCCTTGGCCCCTCCTCCAAGGACAGGTTCGATCGAGCCAACAAGGGAGGAATCCACCTCCCACAAGGGAGGTGGAATCCTATTAGGACTCCTTCCTAATTTAGAAACCCTTTCGACCTTTTGGCTTTTTGCCTTATTCCTCCACTCCAGCCGCATGGGAACTTAGGGGAGGCTTTTTCCAGCCCACTAGGGGCTTGTCTACCTCCTCTCACAGACCATGAAGCCTTTGGGTCGTCACACCCCTCCCAGTGGTCCCCTGGTACCTTCCGGGCACTCCCGGTACACTATCGATGAGCCCGAAACCTTTCGAGTGACCAAAACAGGACTTCCTATATATCAATCTTTATCTCCGGACCATTCCAGAGCTCCTCGTGACGTCTAGGATCACATCCGAGACTCCGAACAACCTTCGGTCACCAACACCTATAACTCAACTATACCAAAACATTACCGAACCTTAAGTGTGCAGACCCTGCGGGTTCGAGAACTATGCACACATGACCTGAGACGCTCCTCGGTAAATAACCAATAGCGGGGCCTGGATGTCCATAGTGGATCCTACATATTCTACGAAGATCTCTATCGGTTGAACCTCCATGTCAAGGATTCAGTTAATCCCGTATGTTGTTCCCTTTGTCCTTCGGTATCTTACTTGCCCGAGATTCGATCGTTCGTATCTCCATACCTAGTTCAATCTTGTTATCGTCAAGTCTCTTTACTCGTTCAGTAACACAAGATCCCGTGACTAACTCTTTAGTCACATTGCTTCCAACGCTTATTGTGATGTTGTATTACCGAGTGGGCCCCGAGATACCTCTCCGTCACACGGAGTGACCAATCCCAGTCTTGATCCATAACAACCCAATATACACCTTCAGAGATACCTGTAGAGCACCATTATAATCAACCATTTATGTTGCGACGTTTGATACACACAAGGTATTCCTCTGGTGTGCGGGAGTTGCATGATCTCATGGTCATAGGAACAGATACATTGACATGCAGAAAACAATAGCAATAAACTGACACGATCATATGCTACGTTTATAGTTTGGGTCTTGTCCATCACATCATTCTCCTAATAATGTGATCCCGTTATCAAGTTACAACACTTGTCTATGGCTAGGAAACCTTGACCATCTTTGATAAACGAGCTAGTCAACTAGAGGCTCACTAGAGACAGTGTGTTGTCTATCTATCCACACATGTATTTGAGTTTCCAATCAATATAATTATAGCATGGATAATAAACGATTATCATGAATAAGGAAATATAATAATAACCAAATTATTATTGCCTCTAGGGCATATTTCCAATACCTCTAGGGTTGGTGCAATGGAGTTATTTGTAGTGCTTACGATTCTCTAGCATGCTGTAAATTTTCATGCCATTCTATGTCGTGTTGCATATAGTTTTACTCCTGCCAATATGCCTTGTGGTTGAAAACTGCACTATTAGAAACTGTATTTTCACTAAGTCTCAAAGTGTGTGCAACTTGCCATTTTGTGAGCTCAGTTACTATTGATCCATGCTTCCATGCTATTTTTATTTAGTAGATTGTTGTTGTGCCTCTTTATTACTACTGCCTCATGCCTTGTGTGAGCATTTTAGAATTATCTAGCTTGTTGTTTTGGGGTGTAGAAAATGTCATGTTGCTGTTTTTGGCACATTGTAGCTATTTCTTGTTTTGCTTGTAATTGTTGAACCGATGCTACATTTGGAACGTGTCATATATGAAACTTGCTTAGAATCTTGTGTAGTTTCATAATATGGTGCTGCCTTCTTGGTTTGGAATGCTTGTGGCTGTCATTTGCATACATATTGCATTCATGTCATGATATTTGGCGGTGATCATATCTTTTGAACCGTAGCTCCGTTTGCAATGATCTCTATATGTAAATGGACTAGAACAACATATAGAATCATGTGAGCCACTTTATTCTGCTGGTTAACAAATATTAAAACATGATAGTTTAGAACTGGACAGATTTGAAATTAACATATGGGGTCATTTTGGAGAAGCTATAAGTTGTCTCTGACCTCATTTAATATGCCTGGACAGGTACTTTAATTATGCTTCACCTCCTACCACATTTAAAAACATTTAATATTGATGTGTACCTAAATGGGAGTGAACTAAGTAATTCAAATGCGGAGTTTCGTCAATATGCAACTCGTTGCATATTGAGCTTCACTTAATGTGTAGTGTTTGATTGTGCTGAATTGCATGCCATGCCTTGCATAATTAAACCGTTCATGCATCATATGTGTTGTGCATCATTTCGTGCATGTGCTATGGTGTTATCGTGTGTTGATTGTTGTTCCGGTTGCTTCTTCTCGATAGAGTTCCGATCCGCTTCGGAGTGTGAGGATCCGTTCGACTACGTCGGTTTGTCTCCTTCACGGAGTCGTTCTTCTTCCAAGCGGGATCTCAGGCAAGATGATCATATCCCTAGATACCATTACTATCATTGCCATGCTAGTTGTCTCGTTTCTTTCGTTGTGTCTCCCTTCCTACCTCCTGTTAAATAAGCCTCCCAACATTGCCATGGAAATCTCTAACCTTTACCACGTCCGAGCAAACCACTGTTTGGCTATTTTACCGCTTGCTCGGCCTTTTGTTAGCATTGCTAGTTGCAGGTGCAGTTTCTTCCATGTGAAAACATGGGTTCCTTGTTATATCACCATATTATTGCTAATTAATTTAATGCACCTATATGGTGAAAGGTGGAAGGCTTGGCCTTCTAGCCTGGTGTTTTGTTCCACCTTTGCCGCCTTAGTTTCGGCTACCGGTGTTATGTTGCATAAATGAGCGCTCCTAACATGCTTGGGGTTGTTATGGGGACCCCCTTGACTTTCATTATGGGATAAAACTCGTCTGGCAAGGCCCAACATTGGTACTATATTTGTCCAACATAATAATTTTGTTAATACTGAAAACATAGGGCGTCATGAACCCGAGGAGTAATTCAACATAATATAGGGGGGCCAGTGCTGTTGGTGCTGGTCCAAAACAGAGCCACTTGCGGGGCTACCCGGGGCAACTCGGGGGATGTCTATCAGGCCACCGTACGTATTGCTCATCCGTCGTGTCGTGAGAACGAGATACGCGGATCCTATCGGGATGTCGACACGCTGGGCGGCCTTACTGGACTTGTTTTACCTTTCTCGAGCGTCTCGTGCGTGGGATTCCCAGGATACTTTGGGCTATCTTCAGGTTGAGGTTTTCCAATAGGAAGCCGAGGAGATCACGGGTTTTCCCTGATCGAGGTCATTCCGGCGCAGCGTGTGGTAGTTTGTGATGGACTAGTTGGAGCACCCCTCCAGGGTTAAATATTTCGTTATGTGCCAACTTGGAAACTTTTTTTAACATCCGGTTATAGATAACTTGACGTAAACTTAATAAAAACTTACCAACTGAGTGTGTAACCGTGACTGTCTCTTTTGTGAGCTCCTTCTCCGATTGAGGACACGGTGGGGTTATGTCTGACATAAGTAGTTGTTCAGGATCATTCATTTGATCACCATTAGTTTACGCCCGATTATGCGTAGATCATTCCCCTCTTTTTATTATTGTACTCGTAAGTTAGCCACCTCAAATAAATGCATAGTCTCTTGCTGCAGCCTCACCACTTAACTATACCTCACCATTAAGCTTTGCTAGTCTTGATACCTTTGGAAATGAGATTGCCGAGTGCCCTGTGGCTCACAGATTACTACAACAACAGTTGCAGGTACAGGTAAAGGGTTACTTTGACATGAGCGCGATGATTGTTCTATTTGGAGTTTCTTATTCTTCTTCTTCTTCGATCTAGGATGGGTTCCAGGCCGACAACTTGGGATAGCAAGGATGGACGTCGTTCTTTTATCATTTGATTTCGTCCGTAGTCGGACCCTGCTCTTCTTCATGTTGATTGCTTATGTTCTTGTATTGATGTGAACTTGATGTAGCTTGTGGCGGGTGTAAGCCAATTCCATATACTCATCTCTTCAGTACATGTACTTGTAACAATATCCATTCTTGCAAAACGACGAGATGTGCTTCTATCCCTGTCGAGGCCCTCGTGCCAAAATAAGGATAGGATCGCATCTTGGAAGTTACAAAGTGGTAGCAGGCTCCCAACTTCCAATTTCCCAGGTGTTTAATCCAAGTCAAGCACCACCTGCTGCAATAGGAAATGGTTCAAGTGAAGCACCAGATGCAGATTCAATTAGTGAGTCTGATTCAGACCCTGAATATGAGCCACACAGTGATGACGGTGGGGAAAATTCATAAGTTGTGGAGCTAAGAAGGCATGCTAGAAAATTTAGGAGAAGATGAGAGACACCAAGAGTTGGATTCAAAGAGATTCCACAACTCCAGTTCCAGTTGAGCTCATTGCAAATATGGAGGAACAGTTAGAAGCAGAGGAGAAAGATTGGTGCTATGATTTAATTGATGAGGATTACTCATATGATGAAGATTATGATGGACAAGTGGTGAGGAGGAAGAGCCAGTTTCCTAGATACAGTAATGACACAGAGATTCCACACTTCAGCTTGACAATGGTGTTCAGAAGCAAGAACCAGTTGGTGAAGGCACTAAAGAGATATGGCATTGTCACCAAAAGAAGCATTCAATTTCGTAAGTCAAAATGACAGAATTATTAAGCTTGATTTTCTTTACAGTACATACTAACTTCACTTGCCAAACTAACATTCACTTGCCAAACTGACATTCACTACACTAGCATTTTCCCAACAACTACACCTACCACAAAGACAATGAAAACCATCACCACATTCATATATTTCCCGTTCATTACTTCAAGTTCTGCATTCCTTTCCTTTAACCGAAGCTGAAGAGCCATAACCATTGATGCTTCATGTCCAGGTATAGGCACATTTAGACACTCATCTTCAGTACGAGCCACAAATCTTTGACCCTTTGGCCTCCACACCTCGTCTCTCAAATCTCCAATCAGGTCACCATAATACTTGGGCAAAGGATCATCATGCCATTCCACATTACCACATCCACCATGCTATTCAACAAAAATGAGGCAAGAGCAAGAAATCAATTTCAGACAAGACCAAACAAATGAGGAGAAGAAAAAGGATATGAGCACTCAAATTGGAACTCACCATTGCATCTACGCAGGAGTAGTACCTCCTGCCGAGATTTTGACGGCTCCACGAGATCCATCTCGGTGCCTTCCGCGGCTGTCTGCAGTGACACACCTTCAACGGCTCGTACGTCATTGGGTTCTTCCTGTAAGCGACAGGAGACCTTGAATCCGTGCCCCTCCTTCCACTCGCGCGATGGAAACCGGGGGCGGAAGAAGCCCCGGAAGGCCACGACATCGCGCCATCGCCGCCGTGCTTTGCGCCCCGTCTCCCTGCCTCCGCCGTACTCTGTGCCCCGTCGCCCCTTCCGTCGCTAACCTTAGTTTCTCTGCGCCCAAAATCTCCAATCATTCAAACGAACACGAACACACTAGTTAAGTCAAGGATAAACCACTCGCTGGCCCACAAGTCAGGTCAATCCCGGTTGACTACTCTCATGTCAGCTTTTTTTCACTAAAAGGTTTTGAGAGTTTGTCTTAGACCAGGATTAGTAAGTTGAGAGTGCCAATTTGAAGGACTACACGTTCAGGTTTATTTTAGACTTTGTGTCTACGAGTTCAGGATTCCTGTATCACGTGATCGCGCCAGATCCGCATTATGCTGACCTTGTGCCCTTGTGTGCTCGCTCGTACACAACGCAGGCTTGCTACGAGCAGCGGAGTAATTAGGCTAGATGCTAGCGCCATCGATGGAGGCCTAGCCCTAGGCCCTGGCCGCAGCAGCAGGAAAGGAAAGAAAAAGACCCAGCGTATCATATCGCACCGCCCGCAGGTGCAGGGAAAAGCCATCGATCGCGTCGCCCCCATAAGAAGAAGCAATCAAACCCTGCGCCGCGGATCCATGGATCCAGCCCCCCAGCCAGCCAGCCAGCAGCCATGGTAGACTGCGGCGTAGGCTGTGGCTGCCTGCTTTTAACGCGGGAGCAGAGCTGCAAACGACGGCAGCGGCAGAGCAGGAGGGAGAAGAAGGAAGGAGGGAGCCGGGCGGGCGCGTCAGTGAAAGCTGCCAGCCTGCGTGCCCGGTGTGGTGCCCCCACAAGAAGTCTCGATCCCCCAATGGGCGCAGCGAGCGATCGAAAGATGAGATCCCGTGGTCGACCGCGCAGAGGAATTTTTCAGCCACAGACCCCACCCGCAGCCACTTCACTTCTTCAGGCTTCACCACAAGCTCAGGCTGGCCGAGCATGCAGCACTCGGCCGGCCCCTCCCCCCTTCTCTGGTTCTCTCTTATCTTCACGAGGACACGGCATACATACGCGCGCCCTCTCTCCCTCTGTCCTGTGGAAAGTATTACTAGAGGGATAGCTCCTGTATCCTGTAGGCCGTAGGCGTACACACACGGATAGTCCAAAAGGACGAAGAGAGAGAGAGAGTAGGAGGCTAAGACCTAGCAAGCTATGCTAACCTAGGGCCTATCTATAGCTCGAGGCTCTAGAGAGAGAAAGCTAGGGTAGCTAGGGTACTAGAGTAGAGTATATTGTGTTTTCTTTTCTTTACTCTTGGATGCTCCTTCCTTCGTCGAGAAGAGAGATTCTTCTTTAAAGCGGAGAGGGGAAAGGAGGGGTTTCCGTCCGTAGGCTCACTCAGCTTCTAGCCGCTACGCTACCTCACTCCTCACTCCTCAGAGCAGCATCTTCGCCTGCTCTTGCGCCTTTTCCGCTCGCTCGCTCGCTCCCTGCCTTTGGAGGTAAGCTAAGCCTAGGTGGTAGGCGTAGTGGCGGCTAGCGGGCTACGGAGGGAGGGGGAGCCACTGCCCCAGCGAGCAAGCGTGGCGTCGTCGGGGAGGCGCTACCCATCGGTCTCCGCGGCCTACGCGGACTGGATCGCGTCGGCCGGCGGCGACGACCTCTCGCTCGGCTTCAATGCCGCTGGCGCGTCCGCTGCCGGGCTCTGGGGCCACGCGTCGCGCCAGTCCCAAGCGCTCAACTACGGGATAGCGTCTGCCGGTGATGTCGGCATGGTCGTGCTCACACCCACGGCATCCTTCCACCACCAGAGGGCTGCTTCTGCGGCGGCGGCCGCGGACGGCGCCGACCCCGGGTTCGCGCTCCTCTCCGCGGAGCAGTGCGGGCTCGCCGGCCCTGGCGCTCCCAAGTCCGGCAGCGCCATCCAGTTCTGGCAGTCGCACTCGCAACCCACCACGCCGCCGCCGGCTGCCCAAGCTGACAAGAAGCAACTCGCCTCCGCGGTGGACTACGGCGGCGGCGTCTCCTCCGGCTCCGGCGGCTCCACCACGTGCAACGATTGCGGCAACCAGGCGAAGAAAGACTGCCCCCACCAGCGATGCCGGACGTGCTGCAAGAGCCGCGGCTTCGACTGCACGACGCACGTCAGGAGCACCTGGATCCCGGCCGCCAGGCGCCGCGAGAAGCAGCCGCTCGGCGGCGACCTGTCCCCTCCCGCCGCTCCTGCCACTGCAACCACCAAGAAACCCCGGCTCCACTCCTCCCAGACCACCACCACCACAACCACCTCCCGCACCTCCACCTCCAACGGCACCTCCTCGAGCCAACAAGGTGATCGATCTACCAGCGCAAACGCACGCACGCACATCTCAATTCTTATACCACACATAATTCAAGAAACCTCTCCTGGACAGTAATCACATCTTCTATCCCATCCTCTGCAGACGCGCCGTTCAAGGACAGCCTGCCACGGCACGTGCGCGCGCCGGCGGTGTTCCGGTGCGTGCGGGTGACCTCCGTAGACGACGGCGCGGACGAGTTCGCGTACCAGGCGGCGGTGAGCATCAACGGCCACATGTTCAGGGGGTTTCTGTACGACCAGGGCGCCCACGACGGCCGCGCCAGCAACGACGAGCCCAGCCACGCACACGCAGCCGCGGTGCGCAGCATCTCCGACCTCCACCTCGGCAACGCGAACGCCTCCGCGGTGCCGCCGGACATGTACAACACCGTCAGCGGGGCGCTCATTCTCGGCGGGTTGGGTTATGGTAACAACATGAACTGAAAACTATTTTACTTCGCAGTGCTAGCTAGTAAGCCTGGTGCAATAATGGTAGCCATCTTGTTACTACATGTCACCTCATTTCTTTCGTCTCATCACCAGTAGTGAGTGGTACTACCCTGTCTTCCATTTTGCTGCTGCAGCCTGCATGCTGTGTGCCAGTGCCACAGCTAACTTCCAAGTCTTTTGATAGTGGTAGAAGTTGGAAAGGAAATGAAAGGAAAACCAGTCAGTATTTCCATGGTAAACTTGATGTACACCATGCTACTACTAACTGGCTTTTCTATGTGGGTGATGCTGTTGTGTTACCATTTTTTTACTGAACATGTTTGCAAATGTGGGGAACTGCAATCATATACAGTACTAGTTAATCACCAAGTTCTGTAGGTCCTTCTTTGGAGTTTTTTTTTCTAGACAAAACCTTATTTGTAGTAGTAATCACTGGACGCCATGGAGAGGTTGATGCTAGTACTATTGTTAATTTGACAGCTGAAAAGTTTGACCCTTCGATGCTCTCCCCAGTCCCCACGCCATCGGCTACTTCGCTTCATCCTCTTGCGTGCTATGGCTTCTGAAGGGCCAATCTTGCTATGGCTACCACGTAGTCTATTCTCTTTCCCAAATTTACGGGGTTGGTAGGAATAGCAAGACCATGGGTTGGATTCTTACTCGCTTTGTATGTGCTGTTAAGCATCTTATCCCTGCATTGGAACTTGTAGCGGGAAAAAGAGAGCCAATGTGCAATGCATGTGGTGATAAGAATTCTCTTGCCATCTTAAAATAATACGCAGCTTATTGTAAATTATACTTGAGTCACAATCATGGAAGCCAATAATGGTACAGTGCCCCTGGTTGACAGTAGCTGCTTGTTAACAATTTGATGAAGGGACATCTTCTCCTAAACTTTTGTTGCGAGCCCCCATATTTATTCCCCCTGATGCCGGATCCCAAATCCAGAATTAGAACATGTACATAGCTGATTCAACTTAGAGGTAAATATCTGTCAGCAACACTGAAAGAGCTATATGTCCAATCAAGATTTTTCGTCCATTCCATACTTGTACGATTCACAAAATTAGGTCTGATTGTTGTTAGCGGCGACAAATAATGAGTTCATATTTTTTATGACTTTGTTAGTTTCAGTCAGACTTATTTTGCCATTCCTAAGCAGGCCAAGTTAACACACAATAAAGACATCTTGTTCTGTGCATCTGTTGACTGTGAACATACAGAAGTTTTCTCCAACTTCAATTTTAGGAGTGCAAATTGCACATTGTTTCAGAAATACGCTAATTTTCTTTGGATGAGAATCCTGCGATGTTTACAATATTTGGGTAGTTGCACATTTGTAGATTTAAAGTACTTCTAGAATGTCTATTATGAAATGAAAAATGTATCAGTCCATCTAAGATTGGCAGGTCATTGGATCAAAGGAAATAAAAAGGTAAAAGAACCACAAGATTAATTGGTGGCTATTTCGGTCGACCGAAACTAGCAATGCAGAAGTTACACATTGTTTCGACCTTGATGTGTTATGTCAAATGTGAGTTTGGTCGATTTGCTTGAGCCACCGCAGCTTGAGGTCGATGGGGTTGGGTAAGCCATCTTGTCATCAGCAAAGCCGCTGTTATCTCATGTGTTGTTTCTATGGGGGTCTTTAGGCCCATGCTGCCGTGCCTAACTTTCGGAAGCACGGCTACTGTGCAGGGCGCTTCTTTTATTCGATGCGGTAGAGCTGGTGTACTATCGTCTCCATGCAGGGCCTGACATTTAGAAATTTATGGCTTGACCTTGACTTACTGCGCTATTGCTTTAACTTGTTCGATCTTTGCCGGTGCCTGGTGATTAACTAGTCTGATTCTTTTCTTTGAATTGTGTTTAAGAATGACGTACTAGTATATGGTCGATGTCACAGGCTGATTGCGCTCCTGTAATCCTGCGTACTAGTAATTTGGTTCTTGCTACTGTTTTATTTCCACCATTTTGTTTGGCCAACGTTTTATTTCCACCTTGACATAAGTTTCTTGGAGACGACTTGACCAAATGGTGAATTTCAACAGGGAAGCACTTTACATCGGTATACTGATAGAAGGATTTTCTCAGACACATGCAGGACCGTTGACCTACCACTCCCATCAAACGGCATGCACTTCCCCTATATATCTCAGCCGCATCTCTCCATCCACGATCATTAAGACCTAATATTCACCTGGTGTCTCCACCGGCAACTCTCCACACGCCGATCCAATCTCGTTAAGGAAACTCGGCTAGGATGATGTTGTCTCATACACATCCTCCGGCGGCATGGAGAAAGAGCTTTGCAGGTAGCAGCTGGAGCGACGAACCTTGCGTCGGAGGATGTCTAACTTGCAAAGTCTTCATTCCCCTGCTCCGCCACCACTCTCCATCTCCTCGACTCGCTGCCCAGCCGACGAGCCCATCTAGTTCCTGCCACCGTGCATGCTCATGCCGTCGTGCTAACCACCTCATTTTTAAACTAGCACCGAAGCGTCAAATGATAAGCAACGAAGCTTTACTAATTTATGTATGAAGCAACTATATTTGACACATCCATACCAAGGTAGCGGATGCTAAACAATGAAGCTTTATTAATTTTGTATGAAGCTCTAATGACGTGGGATGTGTTTCCACCATTGTGAAGAAGGTTCATTAACACTGAAAAATGTCTGTATTACAAAACATAACTTGTATCCATTGATCCAAGAAAAATATGTTTGCATCAACGAGCACCAATGCTTCCATGGCATGTGACCAATGCCGCGTAAGTCTATGTAGATTGTTTTCCTCTAATGAGAAAAATGCTTCCATTCCATACTTTGTTGGTGGAATAGAAACAATCAGCAGTATTTTGAATATTTATGGAAGCATCATTTACGGAATTTATTCCCTAGAATTTAGTTGATTTGTTTTCTAAAAGACACACATTTGGTTCTCACAAATAATGCTTCCATTGCATGGCTGCATGCATCTGGTAAGCCGGCGTGATTTAAGGAAGCACCCAAACAAGGAAGCAACGTGAGGGAGGTGGAAACGGATGGAGATGGAGCTGGTAACCCGAGCGAGGGTTGCGGGAGCAGTTACCACGCACCTAAACTAGCAGATGGAGCTGGTAACCCGAGCGAGGATTGCGGGAGCAGTTACCACACACCTAAACTAGCAGATCGGGCGTACGTAATGCTTTTGATTCGACGGTCAAAGACTAGTCTGATAGCATGTAAATTATCTGTAGTCTGATGCCTAGTGGTGCCCATTTCAATATCCTTATCTGCTTCAAAGTTGTTATTCTTTGTAGTACCATTTTTTGTGTGGATCGATTATCAATGATTACACACATTGTTTATTACAAAATTTTGTTGTACTAAAATCTCCCAAAACTAAAGTTTTTTACTTACGGTGTTGATGAATATTCCAGTCCAAGAGCTTAAGAGAAATGAATAATATGTATGGTGTTACTCAGTTATAGTATCTCAAAACTGAACATTATTACTTCCTCTCCCTTCTCCGCATCCACATTCCTCCCCTCCGTACTCCTCGAGTTCTCCTTGCGCCAGGACAGGCCATCACTGCCGCTCCCCGTCTTCTCCTGAGATCGGCTACTACCAAAGGGTCGTGAGACTCCTGAACCTCGCCCTCTACCCCTCAAGCTGCCAGACTCTTCCCCGTGCACCTTCCTGCGACCCATGTCTGCCCGGAGCCAACCTCCGAATTGCACCCGTCTATTCTTGTCCAGTTGCATGTCGCACGCCCTTTCGCTATGTCCCACCATTCCACACACATAACAAAATCCAGGCAAAAACTCATATTCAAATCGACACCACGCCCCCTCTTCCTCCTCTCTTCCTCCATCGATATTCATCATCTTCTTCTGTTTCTGCCTTCCACCATCCTCCGCATCATCCAGCATAAAGCCCCTCATGATTGGTTTGTCTATGTTCATTCTGATCTTAACTCTCAGAAATTTCCCCATGGCTACTCCATCAGCTCCAACACCCGCTTACAAAAAACTACCAACGAGGTTCCCAATCTCCTTTGCCGTTACTTCATTCATCATCCCCAACGGGAGACTGAATACCCTCATCCAGATGGGGATCTCATTGAACTCATAGTCCTCCGGCCGCTTCCCCGGATCATAGTCCTCCACCACTACCAGATTCTTCTCAAACATCCACGGGCCATCCTTCAACGCCCTTCGTTTCCCCGATTCCTGGTGGAACGTGAACACAAACAAGTTCTCCCCCACCTCCTTGCATTCGATACCTTTGATCGGACACCACACACGCCCCAACGACAGTCGGATTGCGTCAGGGTGAGCCAGCTTCTCCGACAAGACTTTCCCTACCGCCTGCGCCATCGGGATCTTCCCCCTCGCCTTCCCCGACACCCTGATCTTGACTCTACGTCGTTCTTCCTCCGTCAACCGCAGCCCCCGCATCAGCCCATCAACCGCCTCCATCTCCCTTCGCACTCCTGGTCTGACCCGATTTAGGGTTTAAGGTGGTGTACGACCGTGCGACCCCGGGCACACGGAAGGCTGTGAGGTGGTGATGGGATCTACTCTCGCCGGGACGTGGGTGGCAGGCACTGCGCCGCAGATCAGAGACCCCGCAGAATGCCCCTTCTGCTAGCGAGAGAGGCCAACCTAAGAAACTGCAGCTGGTCGAGCAAGGGGGAGGAGACCCGGGTAACAGGCAACAAACAGGGGGGAAGGCCCTCGCATCTGAGCGGTTGATCAGTAACCCTGCCGCTAAGGACATGGAGAATGATGCCATCTCGCCTCTTGGCAGCTCCGGGGATGAAGGACTGCACCACACAATATTGCAGGAGGAGTGCCCGATCACAGCAGAGGTAGCAGGAGGGAAACCAAGAGAGGCTGGACAGCGGAAATTCAAAAGGCTTAGGCGGGAGAGTAGGGTGGGTGATGGAGGAGACCTACAACCCAGTAGGCTGATAGGAGCCAAGCGGTCAAAGGAAGGGGCTCTGGAGGAAGTAGAGGCAAAATGAGGGCGGATGGAGTTGTGTGAGGAGGTAGACGGGGTGAAGGAGGGGGAGACTGAGGCAACACCACAATTGAATTTATCGGCCGGGCTGTTGGAACAGCCCTGCCGAACGCAATGAAACTCATTGGATGGAACTGCCGGGGGCTCGGGAATGGCCCGACAGTTCAAAGTCTCCTCGAGTTGGGGAGAATGGAGGATCTCGACATCCTTTTCCTGTCGGAAACCAAGCTTACCGAGAAGGAATTGGAGAAGTTCAAGTGGCGCTTGGGGCTAGGTAACATGGTTGCATGGAGTGCGGTAGGAAGGAGTAGAGGGGTTGCTCTACTTTGGAAGAAGGAGGTACATGTGACACTTCGGTCGTATGGTCGACGGCACATTGATGTGGATGTCATGGAAGAATTCGGTGCTATATGGAGGCTAACGGGGATATATGGCAAGTCGGAAGCGGAGCGTAAAACAGAAAAATGGCGTACACTGCGATTGCTAGGGCAACAACACCAACAAGGGAGACCATGGATGTGTTTTGGGGATTTCAATGAGATCCTACTGGATGGAGAGAAGGTGGGAGGGAGCCGTAGACCTCATGCGTGCATGGATAGGTTTCGTGAGACGCTGGAGAATGCCGGGTTGTGTGATATTGGCTACACCAGAGACAAATTCACGTGGAGGAACCATAGCAAAGAGGCGCGTTCATATATATGCGAACGGCTCCCGAGCAACAGCAAATACCGAATGGTGTGAGATGTTTCCAGGCTTCACCGTGGTGCATGGGCGGCCGCGCCACTCGGATCATTGACCGTTAATCGTTAACACGGAGGGTGTGGTTGGCCGGCAGTGTCAAGGAGGCGATAGGGGGTTTTGATTTGAAGCATGGTGGCTACAGGAGGAGGGGTGTGCCGCAGCTATCAAGGAGGCATGGGACGAAGGAAGGGCGGAAGGTGGCAACATTGCTCAGAATCTGAGGAAAGTGGCAACCAAGATGCGAGTATGGCATAAGGAGGAGGTAGGGGAGATAGAGGAAGACTGAAGAAGGCACAGGCAGAGCTGGAGAGATGTATGTGCGCACCAGTGTCTGAGTCGAAGGTCCGAGAAGAGAGGAGGCTACGGGGTGTAGTGCATGACTTGGAGGAGAAGAAACACATCAAAGCAAAACAACGGTCCCATGTCGCTTGGCTCAAGGACGGGAATAGGAACACGAAGTATTTCATGGCGGTGGCTTCAGCTAGGGGGAAGAAGAATAAAATTAAGGGGCTCAGGAGGGAGGATGGATCGGTAGTGCAGGAGGGGGAAGAGCTAACCACTTATGTGTGCTCCTTTTTTCAGGACTTATTCACTTCAAACTTGGGGGCCATATGGAGGACCTCCTGCGCAAGGTACAACCTGGAGTAACACACGCGATGAACACCCTCATGTCGGCTACGTTCACTAGGGAGGAGATCAAAGCTACCCTTGATCATATAGGAGATCTGAAGGCACCTGGCCCGGATGGTATGCCCTCCGTTGTGTACAAGAGGAACTAGCATCTCATGGGGGATCAAGTAGTGGAGGAAGTATTAACAGTGCTCAATGGAGGCGCGATTCCAGAAGGGTGGAATGACACTCTCATTGTTCTTATTCCCAAAGTTAAATCACCGAGTAGGATCAAGGATTTGCGCCCCATCAGCTTGTGCAATGTGGTCTATAAGTTGGTGTCCAAGGTAATCGTGAACAGGATGAAACTGATCCTGCCAGAGATCATCTCAGACAACCAGAGTGCTTTTGTACCTGGCCGACTTATCACCGACAATATGCTGATCTCATATGAGATTTCAGACTATCTCCTCCACAAGACCAAGGGGAAAGAAGGGTTTGCGGCGATCAAGGTGGACATGAGCAAGGCGTATGACCGGGTCGAGTGGAGATTCCTGGAAGCAATGCTATGCAGGTTGGGCTTCGGCTCCGAGGTTGTACAGCTCATCATGCGATGCGTTACCACCGTGAGATATCAAATTAAGGTTAATGGTGATCTCAAGAAGCAGTTCTGTCCGACAAGGGGCCTCCGCCAAGGGGACCCTCTGTCGCTGTACTTGTTTGTCATCTGCGCGGAAGGCCTGTCGGCATTACTCCAAGAGGCGGAGGGCGTAGGGCGGATAAGTGGGTGAAAATATGCAGCACGGCACCCACGGTGTCACATCTATTCTTCCCTGATGATTCCGTCCTGCTTATGAAAGCTGAACCGAGGGAGGCGTTAGTGTTAAAGGAAATTCTGGATCTGTATGAGAGTTGCTCCGGCCAATGCATCAATACAGAGAAATCAGCTGTAATGTTCAGCCCCAATACCGCGGAAGGCACATGCATGGTTGTGAAGAACATTCTGGGGATCCAGAGCGAGACATGGAACGAGAAATACTTGGGTTTGCCGGTTCATGTGGGCCGATCTAGGAGGAAATCGTTCACTTACATCAAGGGGGCGGTCGCAGGGAAGGTTTATGGTTGGAAGGAAAAGCTTATTGCGAAGCCAGGCAAGGAAACCCTAGTCAAAGTCGTGGCACAAGCAATCCCTACCTATGCTATGTTCTACTTCTATCTTACAAAGTCTTTCTGTGAGGAGCTTAGTTCGATGCTGGGGAAATACTGGTGGAGCCAGCAAGAGAAGGAAAACACCATTCATTGGATCAGCTGGGAGAAGCTCACAAAACCGAAAGATCAGGGAGGCTTGGGCTTCAGGGATATGGACTGTTTCAATATAGCTATGTTATCCAGGCAGATTTGGAGGCTAATTCAATGTCCAGAATCACTGTGTGCTAGGGTACTGAAGGCACGGTACTTCCCCAACACTCATGTTCTTGATGCTACCCCACGTCCTGGCACCTCGTACTCCTGGAGAAGCCTGTTGCATGGACTGGAGCTCATCAAGGACGGGTACATATGGCGCATTGGAGATGGGATGAACGTTAACATATGGAAAGATCCTTGGATACCGAAACCGTGGTCGCGAAGAGTGATCACTCCCCGGAGGGGCATCCTGTTTGAGCGCGTCAGTGAGCTCATTGATCCAACTACTGGCTCTTGGGATGAAAGGCTTGTTCGCGAGACCTTTTGGGAGGACGATGCCCGATATATTATGCAGATCCCATTGAGGGAAGGGGTGTCGTACTTTGTGGCCTGGCAGTATGATAGCAAAGGATCTCATTCCGTTAAGAGCGCCTATAAGCTACAGGTTCAGCTACATAAACACTTGACACGGGGAGATGTGGGGTCCAGTGTGGCAGCGGCTCCTATCAACCCACGCTCTGCTGATTCATGGCGCCGGTTGTGGAAGCTCAGAGGGCCGAGGAACATCCAGATGATCGCATGGAGGTTAAAGCACGAATCTGTTAGAGGGGCATCCCAGTGGAGAACACAAAATGCCTCTTCTATGGTAAATCTGAAGAGGATGGGGGACACCTGTTTATCAAGTGCAAAAACGCCAAGGCGGTTTGGCGAGAGCTTGCGCTGGAGCCAGAACGGCGTGAACTGCAGGAAATTCCATCGGTGCACCACGCGTTGGATTACATCTGGAGCCTCAGTGAGCACAAACGGATGCTTATCATTACCTTCTGGTGGCTTTGGTGGTCTAACCGGAATAAGCTTAGGGAAGGGGAGCTACCGGAATCCGCAGAGGTAGTCGCTCGAAGGACACGGGCTAATGTTATCCAATATGAGCAAATATATTGCGTGCCGAAGGCTGGGCTGTCTCCCCAACGGTGGCGGCCGCCCCCTGATGACATGATCAAGATCAATGTGGATGGCTCTTTCAATCCGGGACAGGAGGGCTCGGGGTGGGGTGTTATCGACCGTGATGCAGAAGGAGCGGTGATTGCGGCAAGGGCAGGCAGGCAGGATCATGTCTATGACGCCTTTGCGGCAGAGGTTTATGCCCTTGCACATGCGATATCATGTGCTGCTGAGCTTGGCCTGGTGCGAGTCCTTTTCGAGACAGATTGCACACTGCTCCATGAGGCCATGGACTTTGCTCGGGTGGATGCTTCAGCATATGCAGCGGTGATCGAGGACCTCAAGTTTCAGCTCAAGATGTGGTTCTCCAAACATAAGATCACGGTGTGCCATAGAGAGGCTAACACGACAGCGCATAACCTAGCTAGCATAGGTCGGTCGTATGCTTCTAACCACTTTGAGGAGTGGGAATACCTTGTACCTGCCCCAGTGGCAGCTTGTGTCGAGGGCGTTTTACCCTCACACCGTTTAAGTTAATGAGTATGGTGTTTACCCTAAAAAAACTAAACATTATTGTTTTGTGCTTCTTGTACGTGGTTTATGCTGAATAATCCATGTCCTAGTCAATCGTTTTTTGGCAAGAGTCTTGGTTCCAAATAGAAGTACTTCAATATAACATTATGATTTCCCGGGTTAATTGTCTAAACTGTTATGAATATATATTTGGTGCTACAGTAATGTTATGAATATCATCATGTCATGTGTTGTCGGGGTGATTCGACGATTTATGGAACCAACAAGGTCCCTTTGCCACGGTTCTGCAGGGACTACAGACGCACAAAGAGCATCACTGACACATGCGTGCACGAGAGTTTTAGACAGGTTCGGGCCGCTCGGTAGCGTGAAACCCTACGTCATGTGTTTTTGTGGATTATGTCGATGATCACAATACAGACGTGCTCGCCCGACAAGGATGCTCGAGGGAAGCATCTACGCGTGTGGAATCAACAGTGCCCAACTTTCTAAAGGTAGCCATGGAGCTTCTTTTATAGTCCAAGGGGTTACCATAGTGTCTAAATTAGTCTTTTTGCCGGAGCATAGTCCATAAGCTAACTGCCAAAATTACTGACAGGAGCAAAAGTGAGAAATACCTAACTCTAACAATAGAGACGCATAAAATGCGTCGTGAGGTGGTGCGCAAATGACGTTGCCTGACAAGAATTGCCTATTCTTCTCTGTTGTTCTCCCAACTACCTTCTATTTGCTTGCCACGCCACAGGACGGGTGTCGCTAAAGTGACTGCATGCCTCTAACTAGACCTACCTAACCGCCTGCCCGCTCGACACCTCAGTGACGCTGACAGTTAGCTTGGTGAGGTGGCCCGGCGAAGATCTGGAGGGGTCTTGTCGGGCGTGGACGATGTCTGGTTTTCCTCCTCCCGGCAAGGTGGCTTGTTGGGGCCTTCTTTCTGGTCTTCGCTCGTTGTTGTGCGAAGGTTTGCGTTGGCGGGCAGGGTCTTGTCGGTCCGGGGGCCGCGACTTCCTGTGTACAAGTCTGGGTACTGAAGCCTCCATATTTTAGTACACGGACAGTAGCCCCCGGGCGTGAGTCACACATGTGTGCGTGACGTTTGTTGGGCTAGGCCCAAAAATAGTGCACAAGCGCACGCGGCCGTAATTTCCCGTGGTTATGATGACTCTTACCGCTTTCCCACGACGCGCATATACTGCGGGTCGTGGGAGGGGTGGAGCGAGGCGGTGCGTGCAAGGCGTTATTGGGAAGACGCGGGCTCGTCGAACAAGGAGGCGTGGCCTCCGCCAGCAAACCGTCTCGTCTGCCACTATTTCCTTTATGACGTGTGTCATGTGCGAGGCGTGGTATAGGAAAAGTAGGGCTGTCTCGCAGCGACGCGTGACTCTCTCTTAGGGCGATGAAGAGTCAGCCTCCCTCGTCTTCCCCCTATAAGAAGAGCTCGAGGGAAGCGCTACTCATTCATCTCTCTTTCAGTTGCCGCCATTCTTCTTCCCCATCCTTTTCCTTCGGCTCCCAGGAGCAACCGTCACAATGGCGAGGGGCATAGGACACGATCGAGCCCGAACTTCAGCGATTGGCTCGTGGGCCTCCTCCCAGTCGCGCACTTAGGTGACAACAGTAGGGGATAGTGTCGGTTCCCGAGGTAGGGGCACAGCTATGGATCATGGGGAACAGAATGCTCTGCCCGCAGTGCCATGGTGGTGTCCCTCCCCCGCCGACCCGAGCGGATCCTCCTGCATAGGATGGGGTGCTCGAGATCGTGGTCTCGCTGCACCGGCGCCCCCGCAGCTGGTTACTTCTTCCCAACCCCGTCGCCGGGGCTATGGAGGGCAGGAGGCCAGCAAGCTTGTGGCTCCGAGCGGATGGATGCTGCAACGGGCCTGCATGGGTGGCATCTCCTCGCGGCGCCATCTTCGTGATGCGGGGGTGGAAGTCGTTCGCGCGGTCCCGCGTCTTAGGTTCGGAGCATCTTGTTCACTTCAGATTTGAAGGGGAGACCATGTTGTGTGCAGATTCTTTGGGAGCTCCGGCTGCCGGTTGGATTGTTGTGCAAAAAGCTCTAGCGATAGTGGGCTCGACGCCTCCAACGATGATGAGGATGACGATAGCCTCCCCGATGCAAAGTTTGAGGGCGACGACTCCAAGTAGGCGCGACAGCGCCGTGGCGGGATTCGGAAAGCGCTGCTGCGTCTTGGCTTGGCTGGTCAAACTTGGCACTCCATCCATGAGGCCTCGTTTTCGGACGAGTCACCACATCGTACTGGTAGATGTCATTCCGTGCCTAAGTAGCACCCTATGTAATCCAACGAGAAAACATGCAAAGAAGATCATAGGGTACTGCCCCGTCAAATGTTTTAAACTTCTTGTCGTGTCTTGACGAAAGTGTGATCTTTCTTTCTCTTTCTCCTTTCCTGTCACGAACCCGCACTCGTGCACGTGTATTCGTTGCATTTTCCGGGAACGCTTGCCGACATGTTGCCGGTAGGATCGCTCTGTCGTCCTTGCCGCAACTGCTTGGGGTATTTAGCCAAGACACCCTAGCGTGCAACAATTTTAACAAGGTCCCTACGCGTTGCTTGCCGGCGTGCGCATTTACGGTGGGTGGGATCGAGTCCTTGGTATCAAAGCGGCGACACCGTCGCTGGCAAGACCTCTTCGTTGTCCTTGTCGCGACTTCTTAGTGTTTTGAGTAAGCTCGAAAACACTCAAGAGCGCAACAATTTTGACAAAGGCCCTCCGCGTTTAGGTCTTTTCACACGAGTGCTAAATGTGTTGCGGAAAACTGTTGAGATTTTTTTTACTTAGCTTAGCTTTCTCTTTCGCCTCTCCCTTACCGCAAGGTGATTGTCGCAGCGTCCGTAGGTGGCCTTGCCGTCACCTTCCCCCGGTAGGCTTGTATACGGGGGGGGGGGGCTTCTCTTCCTTTTGAGAAAAAAGAAAGAAGAGAACATAGAGGAGGCTAGGAACCTTGACGGTCTTGTATCCACCTTGGATAGGTGATGAGAAAGCACAACAATTTATGCAAGAATACATAACATAAATATCTACTTTGACATAAAGTTGGGGGGACACTTAGCTTTAGTTACTACGCACACGGTCATCACCTCGCCTTGTACAAAGGATTACACGCTATGACGGGAAACTTGTACAATAAATGGTTGCCATGAGGACCAACAACCGTGCCTCACGGGTAGAACTTGCAAAGATGCTTGATATTCCATGAGTTCAGCATCGGGGTACCATCTTCGGTGTCCAGGCGGACAACGTCGGGCGTGGTGACTTGTACTACCCGGTAGGGCCTTCCCACTTCAGCGTCAACTTGTTGGATCCCTTCGCGGATTAAATCCGTAGAAGAACAAGGTCGGCTTCCTCAACGTTCCTGGTGCGCAATTTGCGGCTATGATAGCGATGGAGGGCATACTGATATGGAGCGGCACGCAGAGCGGCCTAGAGACTATCTTCCTTGAGGAGCGTGTCATCGTCTTGCGGTAGCCACTCTTGCTGGTCCACGTCAAAGGCCTGCACTCGAGGTGACCCTCATGTGAGTTTCGTGGGAACCATAGCTTCTGCCTTGTAGACGAGGGAGAAGGGTGTCTCTCCGGTAGCTCTATCTAGTGTCGTTCTGATTGCCCAAAGATTTGTCGGAGGTCGTCAACCCAGTGCCTTCCATGCTTATGCAACTTGTCGGAAGTTCTCGTCTTGAGGCCCCACAACACTTCAACGTTTGCCCTCTCTGCTTGGTCGTTTCTCCTTGGGTGAGCAACTGACGCAATACAGAGCTTGGCACCAACGTCTCGGCAATGTTGCATGTTGGTGTTGCTAGTGAATTGCATGCTGTTGTGAGTGATGACCTTGTTGGGCACACATAAATGCTAGACTATTCCTGTGATAAACTTGACTGCTGCTAGCGTCATTACCTTTCTCACTGGCTCCACCTCAGTCCACTTCTTGAAGTTGTCGATTGCGATGAACAAGAACTCAAAGCCCCCGGTAGCACATGGGAAGTGCTCTACTATGTTGAGCCCCCAGGCTGAGAATGGTCAGGAGAGCGTATTGTTTGAAGGGCTTGTGTGGGCTGGTGTGTTTGCTTGGCGTGGTATTGGCATGCTTCACATGTTGTTACCACAGCTGAGGCGTCTTGGATGGCGGTCGACAAATAGAAAGCTTGTCGGAACGCCTTTACGACAAGGGCCCGTGAACCAATGTGGAAGCCACATACCCCTCCATATGTCTCTCCAACAACTGTTGCCCTTCCTCCCGGTAGATGCATCTCAATTTCACCCCATTTGGTCTCCTTCTGTACAGAACGTTGTCCATGAACTAGTACATACTCGACTGTCGGGCTACTCCTTCGTCTTGTTCTTGATCTGTGGGGAGGTCGCCAGTTTGGAGGAATCAGACGATCTGTTGCACCCACGTCGGAGCCATACTAAAGGTGTTTCTTCTACCGTGGGAGCACAAACTTCTATGACAAGGGCTGCTCAGCCCGCAGGAGCCAGTTGCTCACTGGCAGGTGTTTCGTTGCCCACAAAAACTTTCTTGGTGGCCACTGGTAGCTCTGCCGGGAAATAGTCACCGGAGTTGACCTTCCTTTTCTTGGTCTATCGATCTCATGTTGCGAAGGATGACTGAGTAAGTCGGAGTACAAAAGTGCATGGTTCCACACGCGACTTCTGGGCTGTTCGTTTTGACAGTTCATTGGCAATGTCATTCTATGTACGCGGGCGTGCTTAATGACCCACAAGTATAGGGTATCAATCGTAGTCCTTTTGATAAGTAAGAGTGTCAAACCCAATGAGGAGCAGATGGAAATGACAAGCGGTTTTCAGCAAGGTATTATGTGCAAGTGTTGTAGGTAACAGTAGTAGATAGTTTTATAGCAAAATAATTCGTAACATGTAACAAGTGGAAATAGTAATAAAGGTGCAGCAAGGTAGCCCAATCCTTTTATAGAAAAGGACGGTCCGGAAAGTACTCTTATATTAAGCAAGCACTCCCGAGGACACATGAGAATTTCTGTCTAGTCATGTTCATCATGTTGAGTTGATTTGCGTTCGCTACTTTGATAATATGATATGTGGATGGACCGGTGCTAAGATGTTGTTCTTACGTGAACTAACAACCTACTTATGTTTACGCCCTCTCGCAAGCATCCGCAACAACGAAAGAAGAATTAAGATAAATCTAACCATAGCATGAAACACGTGCATCCAAATCAACCCCTTATGAAGCAACACATTAAATGGGGTTTAAGCTTCTGTCACTCTAGCAACCCATCATCTACTTGTTACTCCACTATGACTTCACTTAGTCCCATAACATGGTGAAGTGTCATGTAATCGACGTTCACATGACACCACTAGAGGAAGTAACAACATGCATAACATGAAAATATCGAACTAACACAAACTTCACAAGATTACTTATAACAAGACTCCTCCCATGTCCTCAGGAACAATAGTAACTACTCACACTTCATCAACATGTTCAAGATCAGAAGTGTAATAATAATGTTAAGGATCTGAACATAATATCTTCCACCAAGTAATCCAATAAGAATGAACTACAAGATGTAATCAACACAACTAGTAACCCGCAGGAACCAATTTGAGGTTTTGGAACAAAGATTGAATACAAGAGATGAACTAGGTTGGAGATGAGATGGTGCTGGTGAAGATTGGTCCTCCCACAAAGTAGGAAACGTTGATGATGACAATGGCTTCGATCTCCCCCTCTCGAAGAGGAATTCCCCTTAGCGGAATCTGATTGTCGGAGGATAAAAGGGCCTCTGCATAGGTTTCCGCCTTGAGAGGGCAGTGCTTCTTCCCGAAAGATTGCTTATGATTTTTCCTAGGGTAAAACCATAGTTTAAAAAACCGAACCGGAAATTGAACCGGAAAGGTTTTCGGTTCAGATTTTACCGGTCCAACCGCTGGTTCACCCGTTCTATTGTCGATTTTTTAAGGAAAAAAATGTTGAGTAATATATATTCTAATATAGTGTGAAACAATGGTCAAATAAAATTATTTTCATTTAGTGGACAACAAAGTAGCATAGTAGAGTTGGTTATAGGGTCGTGGGAAGCCTTGCGTATTGCTCACACGACCTGGCTTCGAATCCCACTTCTCCCAATTTCTATTAAAATATTTTTCTGGTCTTTCCGAGTTTAATGACCCAGTTTTCACTGGTTTTCCTGTTTTCTCTGGTCCGATTGCAGAACGGTCTTATTAGCTTAAAAACCAATGAGGTTGTCGGTTCCGGTTTTTTCCGGTCCGACTGTCGGTCTTGTCCGGTTTTTTCAACTAGGGGTAAAACACATCATATAGGAGAAGAGAGGGGTCGGGAGACCTGCAGGGACCCCACAAGCCTTCAGGGTGCGGCCGAGGGAGGGGGGGGCGCCCTGTTGGCTTGTGGCCAGCAGGTAGCCCCCTCTTGTACAATTTTGGTCTATAAATTCTTATATATTCCATAAAAATTCTTCGTGGAGTTTCAGGTCATTTGGAGTCTCGTGATTTTTCTGCCTTTTCTTGGTTTTCAGATCCAGAATTCCAGTTTTCAGATATTTCCCTCTTCGTGGTGTACCATGCATATTCGGTGAGAAAGAGCATAAGAATCATACGATAGTGGGGAATAATGGACAAGAATAACATCAATATCAATAAGAAATCATGATGGGGAATAATGGACAAGAATAACATCAATATCAGTAAGAAAGCATGATGCAAAATGGATGTGTCAACTCCCCCAAGCTTAGATCTTGCTTGTCCTCAAGCGAAGGCCGAGCTCGAGAATAATGACCAAACGATTTGAGAAAGAGGAGTCGATAAAAAAATAAAATATGGACATGCAAGTATCATGTATTTTATCATAGAAGCAAGTTTTTCATCATATAGCTTCTCATAAATAAGTAACAATATATTCACAAATGAAGGAGTATGAAGCATAAACTTTATTGAGAACCTACAAACAATGTCATTAGTCATTGGGATAATCATACCTATCATAGTCGAGAGAAGAATCTAAGTAAGAGCTTGTATTTCTAGCAAGTTCACACACTCAACTATAATGTAGCCTTCTATAATTGTTGACACACACATTGCATATTTTTGGAACTAGTGATTTCGCGCGACACATAGAAAGATGGGGGCTCTATTATTCTTGCCACCCAACTTATTTACCTCAAGGATAATGTCAATAGTAATGAATCATGATCACTCACATTCAACTGGATATATTTCTCTCGATCTTTCCTTAACACATAATGCTTGCCACCAGAAATTTGATAGGTAGGAACAAGGGAACGTATTATTGGCTCTTGCACGAAAATAAAATTTTGTAAGAATGTAAAATATAGGTCGTTTGCAGAGGGAAGCAGAGGTTGTTATGATCTTTTATTTGTTTGATATGTGCAATATCTTAATGTAAAGGAACATCACTTTATAGTTCCCGTTGTGATAGTGAACTTTATTATGCACTCCGTCGCTTTTATGTCTTCACTATCACAAGATCGTACAAAGCTTAATTTCCCTTACAATAAAAGATCTTATATGTTTAAGGGAAATATTTATTGCCTTTTGCACTAATGAAAAATTACTTGAAGGATCTTATTCAATCCATAGGTAGGTATGGTGGACTCTCATGGCAAGAAACCGGGTTTAAGCATTATGGATGCACAAGTAGTATGTCTACTTAGTGCAAATTTTTGGGCTAGCAAAAGATCCTGAGCAAGCATATATAAATGTAAACAATCATGATCATTATGTTGTCTTCCATGTCCAACATTGACACTTGATCATTATATACTATTTGATGGTAGCTCACAATCATAGAAGTTGTTCAAGATAGTATATTTCTATGTAAACATCCTCTTCTCTATCGTACTTTTGCATAGATTATACCAATCACTAATGCTATGTTTTTTAGCTTCCAACACTTTTTATTACTTATACCTTTTTTCTATGTGAAGTCATTACTTCTCATGGGATGAGCATATGATCTTTTCTATTCTTTTTATTACCATGCTAGATGATGAGTGCATGAGATCAAAGCACACAGACTCGACTAATCTTTACTGTATAACTCTCATACTCGGTTACAAGGATAGATAGATCTCAAAGCAAAACAATAAGGAAAGCAAATATGAAATTCTAATTCTCTAATTCATGAAAAACAAAAGATCAAACTAAGATGGACAATGGTGGTAAAAGTGATGGTGATACAATACCGGGGCACCTCCCCCAAGCTTGTGACAAGCCAAGGGTGGTGCCCATACCCATGTAGTCAAGCGTTGTCCTTAGGTGATGGTGGTGGTGATGTAGTAGGGATGTCCTCCATCCTCCAGGGCGTAGACTCGCCATCATAGAAAGAAAATTTTGTCTCGGGAATCCTGAAATTGGGAGCGAGGCTCATCATCTAAAACATAGATTCATACTCACAATTTTGGCCTTGAAGTTCATAGTTTTGATCTTGGTGGTGATCAATCCGTTCTTGGAGCTTAGAAAGAATCTCTCCCACGTTCCTTGTGTCTAGCTTGTTTTTCCGGATGAAATATGTGATCATAGAGTGGATGTCACTCAAACCATGCTCAACCATCCCTTGGCACTTGATGGTCTCCTGCTCCATCGCTACAAGCGTGGCCTTCTCGCTTCCCTCCTTATTGGGACCTTGAACATCCCGGATTTGGAGCACCCTCTCATGCATCTCCATGGCTTGAGGATGCTTCATCACTTCCGACAGCTAGGGGTTGATGACGTTCTCGAAGAACTTGTCTTTGGATGGGCTTGGCGAAGTCATGACGATCTAAATTTGTCAAAAAACAGCTCAAAAAATGAACATAGGATAAACTCACAATGCGGTGGTCAAAACACACGGGAGTATATATAATTATTTTTTCTAGGTCAGAATACGTGCTCAGGAAGAATTCGGAGTTCGGGAGGCACACGAGGGCCCCACAAGCCATCACGACGCGGCCTAGGGGAGGGGGGTTGTTGGCTTGTGCCTCCCTCATGGGTTCCCTTAACTCCGTTTTATGTTTATATTTTTTCTAAAATACCAAAACCACCAGAAATTATTATTTTTTTGGAATTTTTGGAGTCAGTTTACTTACTGTACCACGTACCTACCTCTTTTTCAGGTTTTTGGAGTGTTCCGGAAGACTTTCTTTACGTGTTCCTCCGATGTTATGACTTGGATGATATTAGTTCCCTCCTTAATGGGTGTACCTCAAATATAATGCTTTCTTTGCCCATTCACCACTCTTGGGGTTTTACCTTCTAAGTTATTAATTTTTATAGCACCGGAGTGATAGACCTCCTCGAGAACATATGGTCCTTCCCATTTGGAGAGAAGTTTTCCTCTAAAAATTTAAAATGAGAATTGTACAAAAGCACTAGGTCTCCTACATTGAATTCTCGTTTTTGAATTCTCTTGCCACGCCATCTTTTAACCTTTTCTTTAAATAACTTAGCATTTTCATAAGGTTGTGTCCTCCATTCATCTTGTAAGCTAATATCACATAACCTATTTTCATCGGCAAGTTTAAAATCATAATTAATTTCTTTAATTGTCCAATAAGCTTTATGTTGTAACTCAAGAGGAGAATGACAAGCTTTTCCATAGACCATTTTATACGAGGACATACCCATGGGATTCTTATAAGCAGTTCTATAAGCCCAAAGATCATCATCTAGTTTCTTAGACCAATTCTTCTTGGATCTATTGACAGTCTTCTGCAAGATTAATTTTATTTCATGATTTCTCAATTCAACTTGACCACTAGATTGAGGATGATAAGGTGATGCAATTCTATGGTTAACATCATATTTAGCTAAAAGTTTACGGAAAGCACCATGAATAAAATGTGAACCACCATGAGTCATTAAATATCTAGGGACTCCAAACCTTGGAATGATGGTGTCCTTAAGAATTTTAATAGAATTGTTATGATCAGCAATACTAGTTGGAATAGCTTCTACCCACTTAGTAACTAATCAATAGAAACTAAAATATGAGTATACCCATTAGAGGAAGCAAAAGGTCTCATAAAGTAAAAAGAAATCAAATGGTTCAATAGCAAGTGAATAGTTCATAGGCATTTCCCGAAAATTACTAACGTTACCAACTCTTTGGCATTCATCACATGCGAGGAAGTACTTTCCAGCATCTTTAAAAAGAGTGGGCCAATAGAATCCAGATTGTAATACTTAGAGCATCTCCAACAACGACGCTAAAAAGCGTGCGCAAGCGGTAAACTGAGTTTTTAGCGCGTGCGGGACGGAAACGCTCGCTCTAGCGGACGCGTGAAATTAGCGCGCTCGGCAAATGATTGCGCGCGCCCGGGAGAAAGCAGGCGACCACGCGCTAGATTTGGCGCACCGCTTCGGGCGCGCCTATAAATTGCGGCGCTCGCCACATGGCTACCCATCGCTCTCCTCGCCACTCCCTCTGCCACTCGTGCTCTGCCGCTTCCTCGCCGCTCCCTCTGTCGCGCCGTCACTGAAGCACCCCCACCAAGCCACCATCCGCCGCGCCGCCATGGATCTTCGGGCTACACATGCGTCCGTGCGCGCCCCTATGGCGTCTACTACACCGAGATCCGGTCCGACAACGTCCGCCACGGCCTCAACACGTTCGAGACCGCGCACGAGGCCGCCCGCGTGTAATACGTGGCGGCGCGGCACCTAGGGAGGCCTCGTGCGCAGATGAACTTCCACGACGTCTACACGCGCGAGCAGGTGCAGGCCGTCGCCCCTTCGCCTTGTCTGATAACAGACCAGGACCGTGAGGACCACCGTCGGAGGCAGCGCCGCCTCCTCATCGCTGAGGAGGACGAGCGATCCATGGCGGAGTGGCGTCGGCACCACCCGAAGGACGTCACTGCTGAGAACGCCTTCTGGGAATAGAGGACAACAAGACGCGGTGAGGAGCGGGATGACAGGCGTTGGGGGAAGGCACTGGCCATATCGCAATCCGAGGTCGTCAACAACGGTGGGAAGTCATTCTTCGGGAGTGACGGCGAACGTTGGGATGATATTTGGATCGATACCTTAGACACCGAGGATGATGATGATGAGGAGGAGGACGACTCCGAGTAGGTTCTAGTAGTTGCACCATACTTTGTATCTAGTAGGTTCTAGTAGTTTTTATCGTTTTATCTATGTATTGACAAATATCTATGTATCGTTTTATCTATCTATCTCTGAAATATCTATGTAATTTTTATCCAGCTGTTGCATTTTAGCGCGCCTGCTGGAGCTAAGCGCGCACGCTGCATTTTACAGCGGCCGCTGGAGCCAACGCTGGCCGTCACGCCAAAACAGGCGAACGACGCGCTACAAACTCATTTTTAGCGCTCCGCGCGTTGGGCGGTTGTTGGAGATGCTCTTGTGTGCAGTTCTATCACCGGCATGGTGTCCTCCGTAGGCCTCGGAATGACACTTCCTTAGAGTTTGTTCTTGTTCATGCTCAGGTATACAATGTCTAATAACACCATCTACTCCTTTATAAAGATGCGGGTCATCCCAAAAGTAATGTCGTAAATCATAAATGGTTTTTTTCTTTTGTGGATAGGTGAAGCTAGGTGAAATATATTTAGCAACAATAAAATTAGTATAATAATCATACCAAGGAGAACTACGTGAAGCATTAATAGCAGCAAGTTCCTCATCAGGGAAATTATCATCAATAAGTAGTGGGTCATCAAAAACATTTTCCATCCTAGACAAGTTATCTGCTACATGATTGTTAGCTCCCTTTCTATCAAAGGTGTGCAAATCAAACTCTTGAAGTAAAAGTACCCACCTAATAAGTCTAGGTTTAGCATCTTTCTTTTCTATAAGGTATTTAATAGCAACATGATCCGCGTGAATAGTTACTTTGGAATCAACAATATAAGGTCTAAACTTATCACTTGCGAAAACAACTGCTAAAAATCATTTTGAGTAGTAGCATAATGTCTTTGAGCAGTGTCTAGGGTCTTACTAGCATAATGAATAACATTCAATTTCTTGTCTACTCTTTGCCCTAGAACAACACCAACGGCATAATCACTAGCATCACAAATAATTTCAAATGGTAGGTTCCAATCAGATGGTTGAACAATAGGTGCAGAAATCAAGGCTTTCTTAAGTACTTCAAAAGCTTCCACACAATCATCATCACAAACAAAAGGAGTATCTATTTTGAAGAAGATTAGTTAACAGCCTAGAAATCTTTGAGAAATATTTAATGAAACGCTTATAAAAACCAGCATGCCCAAGGAAACTTTTTATACCTTTGATATCTCTCGGGCATGGCATTTTCTCTATTGCATCAACTTTATCTTTGTCCACCTCAATGCCTTGCTCAGAAATTTTATGTCCAAGCACTATACCTTCATTCACCATAAAGTAACACTTCTCCCAATTAAAAACAAGATTAGTTTCTTCACATCTCTGCAAAACTTGATCAAGGGTTCTCAAGCAATCATCAAAAGAAGTTCAATAAACAGAAAAATCATCCATGAATACCTCAACAATCTTTTCACAAAAGTCAGAGGATATAGCAGTCATACATCGTTGAAAGGTAGCACGTGCATTTCATAAACCAAAAGGCATCCGCCTATCAGCATAAGTTCCAAAAGGACAAGTAAAGGTAGCTTTCTCTTGATCTTCTTTTGACATAGGTATTTCAGAAAACCCTGAATATCCATTGAGGAAATAGAAGTGTGCATGCTTAGATAATATTTCTAACATTTGATCGATAAAAGGCAAATGGTAATGATCTTTCCTAGTAGCTTTAGTTTCCTGAAATCTATTACCATCCTATAGCCTATTACGATTCTTTATGGAATAAGCTCATTTTTATCATTAGGGACGACAGTTATACCAACTTCCTTAGGAACACAATGAACCGGGCTTACCCGTCTACTATCAGCAATAGGATAATTTATACGTGCTTCCAGAAGTTTTAGTATCTCAATTCTTACCACCTCCTTCATCTTAGGATTAAGGTGGTGTTGGTGATCAACAACAGGTTTTGCATCTGGTTCCATATTAATCTTGTGCTGACATAGAGCGGGACTTATGCTCTTAAGATCATCAAGATTAGATCCAATAGTATTCGTGTGCTTCTTTAAAGTTTTAAGTAATCTATTTTCTTCATGCTCTCAAAGGTTAGCACTAATAATAACAAGATATATCTTCTTTTCATGAGGATAAGCATATTTTAAAGTATCAGGCAATGTCTTTAGCTCAAACACGTGATCTCCCTTGGGTGGAGGGGGATCCCCTAATATATCAACTCGTAAGTTGTGCTCAAGAATAGGAGTTTGTCTAAGGAATATATGATCAATTTCATTTCTTGCATTCATATGCATATCATTTTCATGGTCTAGCAAATATTTTTCTAACAGATCAGTATGAGGTATGAAAATAGAAGCAAGGCCAATTATCTCATATTTACTCGGTAATTCTTTTTCACGCAGTTGTCTACTAAACTTTGAAAAATTAAACTCATGAGTCATATTACCATAGCTTGTTTTGACCTTCTGAGAACACAATTAATTTCAGCATTAACAGAATTCAAGAAAGGTCTACCAAATATAATGGGACAAAAAAATTTCTTGTTCTGAACGAGGTACTGGAAAATTAGTGGGGTACTTGACTTTTCCACACAATACTTCAACATCTCTAACAATCCCAAGTGGTGAAATAATGACATCAATGTCTTCAATTTCATAGGGTGCTATGTCATGCATAATTTCTTGATATAATGTGAAAGGAATAACACTAACACTAGATCCCGTATCACACAAGCCATGGTAACAATGATCTCCAATTTTAACTAAGACAATAGGCATGCCTACAACAGTTTGTTTTTATCGAGCTCATCTCGCTCGTTTCTAATAGGTTTTGCTATTCTAGCAACTTTATCACAAAGTAAATAACCTGACCATCAATGTTATTAAATAGAAGATCTTTAACCATCGCAACTTCTAGTTCAACATTTATTTGTTCAGAAGTCTTGGGTGTCCTAACATGACTTTTATTAAGCACAGTTGTAGCCTTGGAATGTTCCTTAATTATAACAGGGAAAGGAGGTTTTTCAATGTAAGCAGCAGGAACAATTGGATCAACATGGTTCACAACTACTTCTTCCTTATTAACCTTAATAGGCTCATCTAATGATTTTTTTCATTGGGGGATAATATTTAAACCACTTCTGTTTGGGAAGGTCGACATGAGCAGCAAATAATTCACAAGATTTAGCTACCATCTCAGAATCAAGACCACATTTATGACTAAACTCATGGGAAGCAGGTGTTGCCATGAAAGATTTGACACAATCAAATCTAGACTTTATACCTGACACTTTACCTTCATCGATTTCCCAGTCTTCAGAGTTATGTTTAATTCTTTCTAGAAGATCCCATTTGAATTCAATAGCCTCTTTCATATAAGAACGAGTAGCACAAGAATCGAGTAATACTTGGTCATCATGAGAAAGTCGAGCATAATTTTTTTGGATAATAATTTCTCATGAAAGGTCATGGTTGGGGCAAGTGCGCATCATAGATTTAATCCTCCCCAAGCTTGAGTGATACTTTCTCCTTCACGAGGCCAACAATTATAAATAAAGTTCTCATCACGATGAACTAGATGCATGGAATAAAACTTCTGATGAAATTCCAGCTTTAGTCTATTCCAGTGCCATGATCCAATATTATCTAGTAGCGTATACCACATTAATGATTTTACATCCAAAGATAAAGGGAAAAATTTATTCTTAACTTTGTCTCTAGACAAACCTGCAAGCTGAAATAGTCCGCAAACCTCATCGACAAATATCAAATGGTAATCACGTTGAGTCTTACCATCATATGGATTAGATAACAGTTTTTCAAGCGTACACAAAGGAATTTCATAATAAATATTTTTCGTAGGTTCAATAGGTTGAGGAACAACTTCCTCTTCTTCAGTTCGAGGCGAAGATGCCCCTAACAAACCACTCAAAGGGTGACCGTTCATAGTGACAAGCATCAGTAAATTTCAGCACATATAGAAAATGTTTCCTTAGCAATTCCCACTTACCAGAGGCACTTCATTCCTCGGCAACGGCGCCAGAAAAGAGTCCTGATGACCCACAAGTATACGGTATCAATCGTAGTTCTTTCGATAAGTAAGAGTGTCGAACCCAACGAGGAGCGGAAGGAAATGACAAGCGGTTTTCAGCAAGGTATTCTCTACAAGTGTTGTAAGTAACAATAGTAGATATTTTTGTAGCAAGATAATTCATAACAAGTAACAAGTGGCAATAGTAAAAAAGGTGCAGAAAGATAGCCCAATCATTTCAAAGCAAAGAACATATCAGAAAGTACTCTTATATTAAGCAAGGGCTCCCGTGGACACATGAGAATTTCTATCTTGTCATGTTCATCATGTTGAGTTAATTCACGTTTGCTAGTTTGATAATTTGACATGTTGGTGGACCGGTGCTAAGATGTTGTGCTTACTAGAACTAAGAACCTACTTATGATTACCCACTCTCGCAAGCATCCGCAACTATGAAAGAATAATTAAGATAAATCTAACCATAGCATGAAACATCTGGATCCAAATCAACCCCTTATGAAGCAACACATAAACTGGGGTTTAAGATTCTGTCACTCTAGCAACACATAATCTACTTGTTACTCCACAGTGAATTTCCTTTGGCCCATAGCATGGGGAAGTGTCATGTAGTCGTCGTTCACATGACACCACTAAAGTAAGTAACAACATACATATCATCAAAATATTGAACGAAGATCAACTTCACAAGATTACTTATAACAAGACTCCTACCATGTGATGTCTACACACGCTTCCATTCTTGTAGACTATGTTGGGCCTCCAAGCGCAGAGGTTTGTAGGACAGCAGCAATTTCCTTCAAGTGGATGACCTAAGGTTTATCAAACTCAGCGAAGTAGAGGTTGAAGATGGTCTCTCTCAGGCAACCATGCAATTAAGATACAAGAAGTCTCTTGTGTCCCCAACACACCTAATACAATTGTCAGTTGTATAGGTGCACTAGTTCGGCGAAGAGATGGTAAAATATGGGTGATAGGTGTGGCAAAGCAAGGTAATATAAATCTGAAATAAAAATGGCAGCAAGGTAGAAATTGACAAAAGTGAGCATAAACGGTTTAACAATGGTGAGAAACAGGGCCTAGGCTTCATACTTTCACTAGTGGCAACTCCCAACAACATTAACATAGTCTAATCACATGATATTTCCACTAAAACATGCAATGGAGACGTACTCGGAGGTCATTCCTTTGTGATCAAGAGAGGATGAGAATTATATAGAGCATGCTGTCAAAACAATTCAGATAACAAATTTGATCTGGTGATTTTTGGCGAATTTGTTCCGTCAAGAAGACAAAATCTGTTTCTGGACAACATGTTACAACTTTTGAACTTTCTTGCAATCGGAGGCTATAACTTGGCACAAAGCTTAAAAATAAAGATACAATGATGTTGCTACAGTAGTAAAAAGCATCAAGACCACTAAAACTGAAAGTAAAGATAACAAGGGTTGTCTCCCTAGACCTCTTTCTTTATAGCCATAAAGATAGGCTTAAGATTTTAATGACGCTCTCGTAGGAATAAGAGTTGTAGAACATAAGACAGCATTAAGAAGCAAATACCAAACTCATTTAAGTCTAACATGCTTCCTATGCATAGGAATATTGCAATATAATAATTCATTGAAGCACAAAGCAATAAGCATAGGAAGGCAAAACAAGTGCAGCTTCAAAACCTTCAACATAAAGAGAGGGAACTTGATATTATTGAAATATCTATAAGCATATGTTCCCTTATCATAATAATTTTCAGTGGGATCATGAATAAATTCAAGAATATAAGTATCACATAAAGCATTGTTACCATGATCAACATGCAAAAAGGTACTCTTACTCTCCACATAAGCATAATCTTTTTCATTAGTAATAGTGGGAGTAGACTATCATAAACAACCTGAAGGCTATAGATTAATTGTGTATTGGGGAGATGGTGTTTAGCAAGGGAGTAATTCCCTCCATGATTATGAAAAGTTTCATATGGATAATTTCTCCTTATGTCATAGGTATCTTTACAATCACTATAGATAGGAGTTATAACATCATCATGGTAGAGAAGAGCATTATTATTGCTAGCAACTATATTTGTAAACATGTTGTCTTTATTCTTGCTAGCAAAAGAATTATCAATTATCACATCACTAATGGGTAAAGGACTTGCAATCCTATCATTCCCAAGCTTAGAGCTTTCCATATCATCATTTTCAAAGTTGGTACCAAAAATATTATCAAGATCATAAGTAGCATTATCATCATCTTCCCAATCACAATAACTAACATGCATATCATAATCAAAATCATCTTCAATAGTACCTACGGACTTATCATCAAGATAATAACAATCAAGCTCACCATTTTCCATAAATTTATGTCTATTAGGATAAAAGTTGATCCGAGAAATATGCTCAGGCCAGGTTGATACCCATTCTTCTTCCTTCTTGTTCCTCTTCCTCCTCTTCTTTTTCTTGTTCTTCACCTTGGGAGGGAGTGGTTGGAGAGGAAGCTTCTCCAAATATTATGGTTTATCATTAGAAACAATAGGGAAAACTTGGGAGAAACTCTCCTTTTATTAGTGGAAACACAAGAGACATTTTTATGCTTTGGTAAAATTCCCTCCTTTCTAATCTTACTTATGTAATCATTTTCATGGCAATTAACAACACAATAGAGATGGCATTTTTTTCAAAGTGTTGTTTATTTCTAAGGCATTATCATCTAGCCGAGAAGTTTTTTCTCATCACTCTTCACACATAAAAAATAACATGAGTTCATCATAAAGATCAGAAGTGATCATGTTATCACACAACTGGTTAACAGTTATGTTTTGAAAGTTCATGCATTGAAAATTAAAGTGACCCTCTATACCACAAAGTTCACAAGTAAAAGGATAAAGGTCGCACAATTCTCTAGCAATTTCATTTAAATATCTAACCCAAGTGATTGTTCTTTCATGCTTATGTTGCTTACAATACTTCCATTCTTCAATCATAGGCCTTTCACAAGGTCTAGCCACTCCACAAAAATTAACATGCTTATATAAAACTTCATTTTAAGGAATTGGGTCATGCATGTTGCAATTATCATTAACAATTTCATTTTTTTGCAAATCTCTTTAAAAGGTTCATGATGCTTGATCCAATTCTCCTTAGGCATATTAAGATGTGAAGCAATAGATTTGAGGAAATCAACAAGGAGGTGAGAATCAAGCCCAAACTTAGCACTAAACTTATTAAAACTTGCAGTTTCAACAAAGGTCTTAATGCAATCATACTCATAATTTATACCTGACTCTTTACCTTTGTCGATCTCCCAATCTTCAGTACTGTGTTGAATTCTTTCAAGGAGTTCCCATTTAGCATCAATCCTTTCGTTTGTGAAAGAACCCATAGAGGAAGCATCGAGCCACTCTTTATCCTGTCGAGAGATGCTCGCATAGAAATTAGTAATAAGCATACCTTTGGGGAGCCCATGGTTAGGACATTTTAGCATTAAAGTTTTCAGTCTCCCCCAAGCTTGAGCTATGCTCTCTCCGACATGAGGATATAAATTATAAACATAATTCCTCTTCTCATGGACTTCATGAAGAGGATAAAACTTGGAGTAAAAGAGAGACATAATCTCTTCCCAATCCCGTAGGTGAGAATCATCTAGTAGCCTATACCATTCCAATGCCTTTCCTTTCAGTGACAAGGAAAATAATTTCCTCATGACTCCATCTCTTGTCAAACCTGAAATCTTAAACAACTCACAAAGTTATGTAAGTTTCAACAAATGATCACTAGGACTAACTGTTCCGTCTCCTGCATAACAATCCTTCCTAATTATTTCAATTATCCCAAGTGGTATTTTAAATGGGATACATTCAGTAGGTGGAGGAGACTTCTCTACCACTGGTGTGGTAAAGCGTCCTTCCCCAAGCAGTGAACTAAGAGTGCAGTTTTCCATAAGTGTAACTAGTGAAAATAAAAACAAGAAATGAAAAGATTTAATTACAAGATCTAAAGATATACCTTCAAGCACTCACTTCCCCGGCAACGACGCCATAAATAGCTTGATGTCTATGCACTCTTCTATTCTTGTAGACTATGTTGGGCCTCCAAGCGCAGAGGTTTGTAGGACAGCAACAATTTCCCTCAAGTGGATGACCTAAGGTTTATCGAACTGAGGGAAGTAGAGGTTGAAGATGGTCTCTCTCAAGCAACCCCGCAATTAAGATACAAGAAGTCTCTTGTGTCCCCAACACACCTAATACAATTGTCAGTTGTATAGGTGCACTAGTTCGGCGAAGAGATGGTAAAATATGGGTGATAGGTGTGGCAAAGCAAGGTAATATAAATCTGAAATAAAAATGGCAGCAAGGTAGAAATTGACAAAAGTGAGCATAAACGGTTTAACAATGGTGAGAAACAGGGCCTAGGCTTCATACTTTCACTAGTGGCAACTCCCAACAACATTAACATAGTCTAATCACATGATATTTCCACTAAAACATGCAATGGAGACGTACTCGGAGGTCATTCCTTTGTGATCAAGAGAGGATGAGAATTATATAGGGCTACAAAAGCACACCTTAGAGTTCGTAGTTCTCATCTATGGATTTCCCAATGTCACCGCGACCATCCAAAGAAAGTACCACAATCACCACAACGTATCTCAAGAATAGTCAAAGACAAGCACCAAGAGACTCTCAATCTTCAATCAATTCACAAAAGAGGAAATCACTCATGAAAATATTCTTCTAATCCATGTCCAATGGACCGTTGTCACCATGGTCTCGAGGATTATACTAGATAAGATCAAGTGAGTACATCAATCCAATACATAGAAGAAGGGGAAACATCATGGGATCACCCTAGATTAACATAGCCCATGATCACAATCAAGATCACATCATGAGAGAGAGAATTAACCACATAGCTACTGTAGAAGACCTCAGCCCCGAGGAGGAACTACTCCCGCTTCATGGAGGGAGGAAGCAACGTCGATGGAGATGAATCCGGGGGCACTTCCCCGTCCCGGCACGGTGCTAGCACCGGAATCATGGTCCCCCGAAACTTGTTGGCGATGGCAGCGGAGATCAGAATTGCTTTTGGACAAGAGGGTTCAAGAATCTGGATTTCCTGTCCGAGGGGTAAATATAGGCCAAAGGAGGGCATCGGAGGAGGTGGGGCCAACCCAGGCGGCCTCCTGGCGCGGCCAGGGGGTAGGCGGCGCCAGCAGGTCGCCTGGACGGCCCCTGGCCCCCCTCTGGCCCATCTTCGGTGATCTGGAAGCTTCCGTTATACTGATTTTTTATATATTTTTCCTGGAACTTTTTGGGCTTCGGAAAATTGGGTAAAAGCCCGTGTAAAATAGACATCAGCACACAGAAACTTGCATTGGGTGCACTAAGTTAGTAGGTTAGTCCAAATATGTGTAAAATGATATAAAAGTGTAGCAAAACATATAACATTATCACCCAAAAGATCATGGAACAAACAGAAATTATAGATACGTTTGGGACGTATTTGCAAGAAATGGGAGATGGGTTGAGAGTATAAAAATATATTTTTTAATTGAGAACTCAATCTACTAAACTTCACACTTGGTCTCCTTCGGAATCTTATTTTGACTCATCCCCACACAACTAGTCGGGCACAAGTCAAAATGATCCTCTCCCTTTCGACTTTGAACACTCATGCAATGGATGAGTGCAAGCAAGATATGTTGGCACTTAGGATGGCAAAGAGAATAATGATGGGGAAAGAAGACAAAAAGGTGTGAAATGCTCACATCAATGAGGACAACCATAGGCGAGAGAAAGCCAAATGATAGATATGAGTGAGGAGTAGGGATTGCCATGCAACAGATGCACATATGAGCTAAAGTAAGCTCTCCAATGGAACTAGTGGGGGTGCATCCAACTTTCTTGCTCATGAAGACCTAGAGCTCTTTTGAGTAGGCTCATCATTGGAATATACAAGCCAAGTTCTATAGTGTAAGGGTTCCAACATGACTATGAAGATTGGGGCACCGACATGGAGGAGTGATTGATGAGGGCAATGTGTGTTTATAATTAGCACTACTGGCTTTCTATGAACTAGCTGTCGTGGATATAAGCCTTATGTATAGATGTTAAATTGCAAGGAATAAAGACCACATATGGTTATACTTGCATGCATGCAATATTAACAATTCATGATAACAGTATGATGGAAGTTTTGCATGCAGCAATTACGAAATTGATGCAATCATACCTCACCTTATGAGCCATTTAATGAGGACATTACGAGGCATTGAACGGCCATGTCGTTCCGTTACCATTTTTCCTGCATGCGGTTAATTACTCAAGTAAAAGACCCACGTAATGCATGCACTAACGAGGCATTGAACAACCACATGTTATAGGTCAAGGCTGATTTGTAGGTTGTCATCACAGCGCGTCTCGACTGAGGAGACCCTTGCCGACGACCAGTGAAGGAGGAAGGAGTGCTGCGTGCCTGCGCTGCGTCGTCCCTGAGCCTCAACCGTGAAGGTCGCCGCCGAGCAGCCGATAACACGACGCCAAAGTCGACGACGAGACAAACGGCATTGACGGCCGTGTGTGTGCTCAACAACAACGAAGTTGGAGAAGACTATGAGGCGGACGGTGCCAAAGGCCGCGCGTGGAAATGACAAGGCGGGCGGTGCCAGAGCCGCGCGTGGCGATGATGAAGCGGGCGGTGCTAGAGCCGCGCGTGGTGACGATGAAGCGGCCGACACTGGAGGCCGCGTGTGGAGACGATGAAGAGGCCGACGCGGGAGGCCGTGCGTGGCGACGACAAAGCGGGCGGTGCCAAAGTCCCGTGTGGCGACGATGAAGCGGCCGGCACCGAAGGCCGCGCATGGCGACAATGAAACGGACGCCGCCGGCGGCCAGAAATCAATCTACCGCTGGTGGTTGAAGAAATAACCATATGCATCATGGCTCAATAGACGCTATGCCCCAAGGTGAGCGCCAACTATCGTGGATATAAGCCTAACAGTAGATGTGTAGGGTACGAAAAGTAGAGGGCAGAGTCCTACCTACGGCAAGTTTGTATGAGTTCAGGCCCATCTACGATGGAGGTAACAGCCCTATGATGTCAGCTGTGCTTCCCTCGCAACGGCGCCAGGAATAGTCGTGTCGACGGCACCAGGAATCCTTCTGCTGCGTCTATGCCTTAAGGGACTTCCTAGGCAAATATGCAAAAGATATCCCCCGTGGCCTTGGAGCCTTGCTTTGGTGTTCCCTCAAACCGGAAAGGGTGATGTAGCACAGCGGTGGTAAGTATTTCCCTCAGTTTGAGAACCAAGGTATCGATCCTGTGGAGGAGTATCACAAGATTCTGCACAAACACAAAAAGCTTGATCCCAACGCTATGAAGGGGTTGTCAATCCCTTATAGATTGTTCACCAAGTGAGAACTGAAAGCAACAAAGTAACAAAGCAAAGTAAAAGCGAAAGTGGAAACGATAGATGTGAATAGACCCGGGGGCCGTAGTGTTTACTAGTGGCTTCTCTCATGAAAGCAAGTAGACGGTGGGTGAACAAATTACTGTCGAGCAATTGATAGAACCGCACAAAGTCATGACGTCATCTATGGCAATGATTATATCTATAGGCATCACGTCCAAAACAAGTAGACCGATACTGTCTGCATCTACTACTATTACTCCACACGTCGACCGCTATCCAGCATGCATCTAGTGTATTAAGTCCAAAAGAACAGAGTAACGCCTTAAGCAAGATGACATGATGTAGATGGACAATCTCATATCAACGACATAGCCCATCTTATTACCCTTGATGGCAACTACTTAATGTGTGCCTTGCTGCCCCTACTGTCACTGGGAAAGGTCACCACATGGTAAGAACCCAAAACCAAGCACTTCTCCCATTGCAAGAATCATAGATCTAGTTGGCCAAACAAAACCCAAGACTCGGAGAGACTTACAAGGATATCAAATCATGCATATAAGAAATCAGCAAAGACTCAAATATATATCATAGATAATCTGATCACAAATCCACAATTCATCGGATCTTGACAAACACACTGCCAAAGAAGATTACATCGGATAGATCTCCATGAACATCATGGAGAACTTTGTATTGAAGATCCAAGAGAGAGAAGAAGCCATCTAGCTACTAACTACAGACTCGTAGGTCTGAAGTGAACTACTCACGAGTCATTGGAGGGGTGATGATGATGATGAAGAAGCCCTCCAACTCCAAAGTCCCCTCCGGCAGGGCGCCGGGAAGGGTCACCAGATGAGATCTCGCGGAAACGGAAGCTTGCGGCAGCGGAAAAGTATTTTCGTGGATCCCCTGATTTTTTGTTGTATTTTAGGGAATATATAGGCCAAAGATCTAGGTCAGGGGGCGCTCAGGGAGGCCACAAGCCCTGCCACCGCCACCTCCCCCTGGTGGCGGAGTGGGGGCTTGTAGGCTCCTTGGAGCCCTCCTGGCTTGGCCCATAGGCCCCCTGATCTTCTTCCGTTCGGGAAAAATCATTTCGGGGATTTTATTCCGTTTGGACTCCGTTCCAAAATCAGATCTGAAAAGAGCCAAAACACAGAAAAAACAGGAACTCGCACTTGGCACTGAATTAATAAGTTAGTCCCCAAAAAGATATAAAAGGTACATAAAACATCCAAAGATGACAAGATAACAGCATGAAACCATCAAAAATTATAGATACGTTTGAGACGTATCAAGCATCCCCAAGCTTAACTCCTGCTCGTCCTCGAGTAGGGCGGTGATAAAGAATGAATTTTTGATGCTTTCATGCTACCTAGCATAGATGTCCTTTGTAACTCCCTTATGTGACGTGAATGTTCAGATCCATTAGATTCAAAACAATAGTTTGCTATTGACGTCGAAACAATAATAATTCAAGCAAACTAGCAAGGTAATCATGAACTTTCAAAATAACAAGGCCAAAAGAAAGTTATCCCTACAAAAGCATATAGTCTGGCTATGCTCTATCATCATTGCACAACGAATTTAAATCATGCACAACCCCGGTATTCGCCAAGTAATTGTTTCACACCTTTACTTTCTTAAACCTTTTCAACTCTCACGCAATAAATGAGCGTGAGCCATGGTTATAGCACTATAGATGGTGTGGAGTGTGGTGGAGGTTGCAAGACAAAAAAGGAGAAGATAGTCACATTAACTAGGCATATCAATGAGTTGTGGAGATGCGCATCAATAGATATCAATGTGAATGAGTAGGGATTGCCATACAAATGATGCACTAGAGCTATGAGTATGTGAAAGCTCTTAAAGAAAACTAGTGGGTGTGCATCCAACTTGCTTGCTCACGAAGACCGACGGCAATTTTGAGGAAGCCTATCATTGGAATATACAAGCCAAGTTATATAGTGAAAAATTCCCACTAGCTATATGGTGGTGACAAAACAAGAGACTCTCAATCATGAAGATCATGGTGCTTAATATGCACAAGTGTGGAAAAAGTGGTAGCATTTTCCCTTCTCTCTTTTTCTCTATTTTTTTGGTGGGCTCTTTGGCCTCTTTTTTTTGTGGGCTTCTTTGGCCTCTTTTATTTCCTCACATGGGACAATGCTCCATTAATGATGATCATCACACTTTCAACTCAAAACTTAGAGCAACTACGACTCTATATGGAATGCCTTCGGTAGTGTACCGTGGCAATGATCTAGCATGGCATAGACATCATGCTAGCTATCTTACGATCATGCAATGGCAATTTAGACGTGGTGGCACATGTCATGGTGGTAGTTGCATGGCAATATATCTCGGAATGACTTTGAAAAACCCATAGTAGGTAGGTATGGTGGCTGTTTTGAGGGAGGCTAATGGTGGGTTTTGTGCACCGGCGAAAGTTGCACGTCACTAAGAAGATAGTGATGGTCGAAGGTGAAAGTGCATCTAAACCATGGACTCAACATTAGTCATGAAGAACTCATATACTTGTTGCAGAAGTTTTATTAGTAATCGAAACAAAGCATTCAACGCAAACTCCTAGGGGAAGGGTTGGTAGGTATAAACCATCGCGAGATCCCGACCGCCACGCAAAGGATGACAATCAATAGACTAATCATGCTCAGATTTCATCACATAGAGGTTAACCATACGTGCATGCTATGGGAATCACTAACTTCAACACAAGTATTTCTAGATCCACAACACCTTACTAGCATGACTTCAATATTACCATAACCACAACTCAAAACTAATTGAGATGAATCAAACTTCTCTAACTATTCAATGCACATGAAGGTGGAAGTTTTCGTATCCCTTTGGATAACTACCCCTTTTGAGACTAATTTCAAAGCATAGATCAACTACGAAGCCACGCACCGCTGCGCTCTAAAAGATATAAGTGAAGCACACAGAGCAAAAGTATCTAGCTCAAAATATATAAGTGAAGCACATGTGAGCTGAATTGTCTACCAAAAGATATAAGTGAAGCTCGACAAAATCACGGTGAGTTCATGTCTCTCTCTCTAGGTGTGAAGCAAGGATGATTGTGACACAACAAAAATAAAATACTCCTACGATACAAGACGCTCCAAGCAAAAACACATAACATGTGGTGAATAAAAATATAGCCCCAAGTAACGTTACCGTGGATTGAAGACGAGAGAGGGGATGCCTTCCCGGGGCATCCCCAAGCTTAGGCTTTTACGGCATCCTTGAATCTCTTGGGGTGCCTTGGGAATCCCCAAACTTGAGCTCTTGCCACTCTTTATCTCTTTGTCCATAAGAACTTCACGCAAAACTTGAAAACTTCACAACACGAAACTTAAACAGAAACTCGTGATAACATTAGTATGAGAAAGCAAACCACCACTTCCTTAGGTACTGTAGAAAACTTAAATTCTACTTATGCTGATGTTGGGTTACTGTATTTTCAATCTTCCATGGCTAATACCCCCCGATACTATCCATAGTTTCATCAAAATAAGCAACCAACACAACAAAAACAGAATCTGTTAACAGCAGACAAGTCTGTAGCAATCTGTATATTTAGTATACCTCTGGTACTTCAAAAATTCTAAGAAATTACGTAAATCTGAAGCATTTGAAGGGAAATCCGCAGCAAAAAGAATCAACTCAAAATCTCTAACAGAAAAAAAATTAAAATTCTTTTCGTGAGCAGAAAGTTTTTGTCTTTTCCAGCATGACCAAACGATCATCCCCAAGACTAATCACAACGGATTTGCTTGGCACAAACGCAAAAAGAAACTCAAAAAACACAATCATAACAGAATTATGAAAGTGTGGAAAACACAAAACAGAAAGAAAAAGGATAGATTCGTTGGGTTGCCTCCCAACAAGCGCTTTTGTTTAACGCCCTTAGCTAGGCAAAAAGTGATGGAATCACGTATAGTCATCTTTGGTGCTCAAACCATAAGTAGCCCTCATTATAGATTCATAAGGCAATCTTATTTTCTTTCTAGGAAAGTGCTCCATGCCCTTCTTCAAAGGAAATTGAAATCTAATATTCCCTTCCTTCATATCGATGATAGCACCAATAGTCCTTAGGAAAGGTCTACCAAGAATAATGGGACATGAAGGATTGCAATCTATGTCAAGTACAATGAAATCCACGGGTACATAGTTCTTATTTGCAACAATAAGAACATCATCGATACTTCCCATGGGTTTCTTGACAGTAGAATCTGCAAGATGCAAATTAAGAGAACACTCTTCAATCTCAAGAAAACCAAGAATATCACAAAAGACTTTGGAATCGCGGAAACACTAGCACCCAAATCACACAAAGCATTGCACTCATAGTTTTTTATCTTGATTTTGATAGTAGAATCTACGATATGCGCGGTAAAGGCTTTACTTTGGCTATAAGCATGTGGAGAGTTTGCAATAGATTGCATCAAAGAAATGCATTCGAATAAGGAGCAATTATCATAGTTGAATTCCTTGAAATCCAAAGTGGGAGTTTCATTACTACCCAAAATTTTGATTTCTTCTACTCCACTCTCCACACCTTTATCATCAAGATGGGTGGACTCCAAATCATTGGGGCGTTTTTCAACCAAAGTGGAATCATATCCAGCCCCTCCATAAATAGGTTTGACACGCGAAAACAAAGATTCAAGAGGAGACACACCAAACACTTTAAGATCTTCGTGATTTGCATCACTAGAATGCACCCTTTTAAACCATTCATGCCTAGCGCGAATTTGGGCGGTTCTTTCTTTGCTCTCATTCATGGAGACACGCATAGCTTTCAAAGTTTCATCCAAGTTCCAAAGCATCAATATCACAAGACATCCTACGAACGCTCTTAGCCAAATCGTCAATTTTGAGTAGTTTTTCCTCTATGGACACATTGAAAATCTTTTGAGAGTTGATGAACTCTTTGATATTAATCTCTAAATCAGAGGGTAATTTGTTGTGATTTCCATAAGTATTTTTGTAGGAATTTCCATAATTGTTAGAGGAGTTACTAGGAAAAGGCCTAGGAACATACTTTCCTCTAAAAGCATTGTTGTTGCCAAAATTGTTCCTACCAACAAAATTCGCGTCCAAACTAGCGTTGCTACTCTCAATCAAAGAAGATAGTGGCATGTCATTAGGATCTACAGTAGCGTTTCTACTAGCAACCAAATTCATCAACTCATCCATCTTAGCACTAAGCAAGTTAATTTCTTCTATAGCGTGCACCTTTTTGCTAGCAGGCGACCTTTCAGAGTGCCACTGAGAGTAGTTGGTCATGATATTGTCTAGGAGTATTGTAGCGTCTCCTAACGTGATTTCCATGAACGTTCCACCTGAGGCGGAGTCCAAGATATTGCGAGAAGCGAAATTCAAGCCAGCATAAAGGATTGGTATAATCATCCACAAACTCAAGCCATGAGCGGGACAATTTCTAATCATAAGCTTCATCCTCTCCCAAGATTGTGCAACGTGTTCATGATCAAGTTGCTTGAAATTCATGATATCGTTACGTAAGGAGATGATCTTAGTCGGCGGAAACTACTTGGATATGTAAGCATCTTTGCACTTATCCCAAGAATCGATACTATTTTTAGGCAAAGAAGAAAACCAAGTTTTTGCACGATCTCGCAACGAGAAAGGAAAAAGTTTCAACTTAATCACATCATTGTCCACATCTCTTTTCTTTTGCATATCACAAAGCTCAATGAAGGTATTGAGATGGGATGCGGCATCTTCACTAGGAAGGCCAGAGAATTGCTCTTTCATAACAAGATTCACCAAAGCTGCGTTGATTTCATACGATTCCGCACTAGTGGCGGGAGCAATCGGAGTACTAATAAAATCATTATTATTAGTGCTCGAGAAGTCGCAAAGTTTGGTGTTTTCAACCATGATGACTTTAAAAAACAAACAAGCACACAAGCAAGCAAGAAAAACGGCAAAGGGAAACGGCGAATGAGAAAGGCAAATGAAAACGGCAAATGTGAAGTGGGGGAGAGGAAAACGAGAGGCAACTGGCAAGAAAAGTAAATGCAAGAGATGAGTTTGTGAGACCTACTTGGATAGATCTTGATCTCTCCTCCCCGGCAATGGCGCCAGAAATACTTCTGATGTCAGTTGTGCTTCCCTGGCAATGGCGCCAGGAATAGTAGTGTCGACGGCACCAGGAATCCTTCTACCGCGGCTACGTTCTAAGGGACTTCCTAGGCAAATATGCAAAGGATTCCCCCGTGGCCTTGGAGCCTTGCGTTGGTGGTCCCTCGAAGCGGAAAGGGTGATGTAGCACAACGGTGTAAGTATTTCCCTCAGTTTGAGAACCAAGGTATCGATCCAGTGGAGGTGTATCACAAGATCTTGCACAAACACAAAAAGCTTGCTCCCAACGCTATGAAGGGGTTGTCAATCCCTTATAGATTGTTTGCCAAGAGAGAAGAAGCCATCTAGCTACTAACTACAGACTCGTAGGTCTGAAGTGAACTACTCATGAGTCATTGAAGGGGTGATGATGATGATGAAGAAGCCCTCCAACTCCAAAGTCCCCTCCGGCAGGGCGCCGGGAAGGGTCTCCAGATGAGATCTCGCGGAAACGGAAGCTTGCGGCGGCGGTAAAGTATTTTCGTGGATCCCCTGATTTTTTGCTGTATTTTAGGGAATATATAGGCCAAAGATCTAGGTCAGGGGGCTGTCAGGGAGGCCACAAGTCCTGCCACCGCCGCCTCCCCCTGGTGGCGGAGTGGGGGCTTCTGGGATCCCTGGAGCCCTACTGGCTTGGCCCACAGGCCCCCTGATCTTCTTCCGTTCGGGAAAAAATCATTTCGGGGATTTTATTCCGTTTGGACTCCGTTCCAAAATCAGATCTGAAAAGAGCCAAAAACACAGAAAAAACAGGAACTAGCACTTGGCACTGAATTAATAAGTTAGTCCCAAAAAAGATATAAAAGGTACATAAAACATCCAAAGATGACAAGATAACAGCATGAAACCATCAAAAATTATAGATACGTTTGAGACGTATCACCCTACATCTCAGTGCTCTTGGAGCTTTAGTGTCGAGTGGAATATGAATGTTACAGAATGCGAACCCTTGTGCCAGAGGGGAAGGGTGGCTTATATAGAGTGCGCTGCCCCTCATAAGTGTCCAGCCTTCAAGGTTGTAATAAGTGGGATTGAATGCATACGTTACAGGTAACGTATGTCATACAGGACATTAACTACAGTAGTCTAACATCTGACCGTTAGCCTCACTGGAGTGGCTTCTGGTCTTCTATGTCGACTGGCTTATGGTATTTACCGAGTGGAATCCAGTCGTCGAGTATTAGGTATCTTTCTGAGTGGTTCTTTACCGAGTGGATCAGAGGTTGTCTTAATCCAGTCGGTAAGTATCTTGTGATCCTTAAGCTAATAATGAGGTGCCCTTGGATAAGACTTATAGGTCAGGCATGTGACCCTACCCTAGGGCTATGACCCCATCATTAGCCCCCGCATGGATCGAGGTTAGAGTGGTGAAGGTGCAACTGCAAATCTTGGAATAGCACACTTACTTTGGATGTTCTTCAAAGTTCCGCCGAATTGGATGTTGATTGCAATCTTCATCATTTGCCTTGATCAATTCTTCTTGGCATAAACGAAACGGCGCGTCTAACAGGATCTTTTGATGTGATCAATCGCCCTATCTGTTCCGGATTTTCTGGGATTTGAAAATTTCGGTTGCCGCTCGTTACGCGGTGGTGACGCCATCGCTATCAAGTGGATCATGTCTCCTCAATTCTTGCGCCTCAATCTCCGCCATGTATCTTGTGGTGGCTCGTGAAGGGATAGGTCAAGGGTCCACCTGCCAGAGACTTAGTCAAAGGGTTATAAAAGCTATCGGCACTAGGGTTTGGTACGACACCATCTCCTTTCTCTCCTCTGCTCTTCCTCCTCTTTAGCCACCAGCGCACACAGAAGTGAACAATCTCGCCGTTGTCACCATGACTAAAGGGAAGACGGGAAAGCTTGAGAAAGCAAAGAAGAAGGGCGTCGCCAAATCGAAGAAACAAGCTCTGTCGTCGAGCTGGATCCAGGGGGATTTCCTCCCTTCCACTATGCGAAAGGGGGACCTCCTCGAGCTCGTCGAGCACGGCATGCTGATGGACAAATCTGGGCGTCTTCCTGGTGATGAGGCTGAGCCACAGCCGCGAGAGGGGGAGCGGGTCCTCCTCCTGACTCATGTAGAAAGAGGTTTCTCTGTGCCACCCCATCCTTTTATTCGGGATTTTCTGAACTTTTTTGGGGCACAGTTGCATCATTTTCCGCCGAATGCTATTGCACACCTCTCTTGTTTTATCACCTTGTGTGAATGCTTCCTGGGGTGTCCTCCTCACTTGGGGCTCTTCAAATCCATCTTCACCGTGCGACCTCAGTCGGTGAAGAAAGTTAACCCGACTGATGACAAGACCAATGTCATCCAGTTGTGTGGTGGCTTAGGGCTCTAGAAAAAAGCCAAGAGTAGTTACCCTGTCATGACCTTTCCCGAATCGGTTCGCAATTGGCAGTCTACTTGGTTCTATTGCAGCGATGTAGCTTGCCCGAACATGTCGAGTGCACTCCCTCCCTTTACTCTAGAGTGACCGAGTGCTCCGAGGACGTTGGCGATGACGAAGGAGGATACGAATCTGGTTGATCCCTTGTTCAAAGCACTAATTGTCTTGGTCCGCAAGGGAGTGACAGGAATGGATCTATTAGAGACCTTTCTGGGCAGACGCATCCAGCCTCTCCAGGCTCGAGATCACACCATGTGGCATTACACCGGTCCCGAAGACTCCACTCGGTCTCATCCCGAGGAAGTGAGTGAGGACACAGTTGGCAAGTGGATCCGCGGAATAATGTGTCCTTGTGACAATCCGATGGGGGAAAAAAGGGTCCTGCCCTTCTCAGCTAACAATCCACCGACGGAAAAGGTTAGTTCCACTCTGTTGAACATTGTTGCATTTGAACCGAGTGCTTGTCATTTCCTTGTCGACTGAGTTTGTGGATTGTATCTTGCAGGAGTGGACGAACCTTCATTCCCCGGTCCCGAATGGCAACACACTCGATCTTGACGAGGGGAGCATGGAGGATAGTGCAGAGAGTGAGGACTACATCGACGACAGCGAAGAGACAGAGGAGGAGAGTGAGGAGGAAGATTCGTTTCCTTCTCGCCCTGAGCCCCGGACCAAGCAGCGTCACGACCCCGCAGACACTCCAAGAAAATCTTTGGCGCCGAGTGGAAAAATTGCTAAGCATGTTAGGGGATTGTCTGGAGAACCAGTAGAACAGCCCGCCAAAGTGTCCAAGCCCAGCGGACCCAAGCCTCGGAAGGCCTTGCCTAGGATGAGGATTACCATTACAGTCGCCTTTGCGTAAGTGCTTGACCTTATGCTCTTATCCGAGTGAATCATTTTGGTTGTTGACGAATGACTGAGTCTGTCTTGACAGAGTTGCTACCTCTGTCACATCGCTTCCATGAGGAGACGAGGATCTCATGGAAGTCGACACCGAGAATGCTGCCACCTCACAACTAGGTATGAAGTTAACTCCTCGTTCTGTGTCACCCTTTCACATGTATATTTTCTTGAATGTAACTTCTGATGTTTTTTCTATCAGCCGTGCCTGCTGCGAGAGAAGTCATCCAGCTGGATAACCACCAACAAGGGCCACAAGCTGTTGCGGCGGAACCTGTTGTGTCTGAGGTGTCCGTGGCGACAATTGTTGTGGTGAGTGCTCCACATGCTAGTTCAGTCGTTGTCACTACGACTCCGACTGGATTGCAGTCGAGCGTTCCAGTTGCTTCTACTGTGGCTTCAGGATTGATGTCTCCCGCGACCTTGTACACCATGCTTCGTGTCCCTGAGGATCAGATTGCTGCTGCCAAGGATGCTATGATCCAGGCAGGACTGATGAAGCAACAGGCAAAAGGAGCCTATGACGCCATCGTCTTTGTGTACAACAAAAGCATGGTGCTCGAAGAAAACGTTCGAGTAAGTTCTACCGTAAGTTTGAATTCTGACTCGCACCCACTCGGGGTTGCTTTTTTGTAGAATTGCCTTTGTTTCATTCATGTTCCAGTGGGGTCACTCTGAGTGAACCTACTGGGTGTAGTCCCTGAGACCGCTGTCGAGTGCTTGCAGTGGCATTGGTCTTAATTGTCTGAAGTACTTGAGTGTATACTTGATACGTCTCCAAGGTATCTATAATTTTTGATGGTTCCATGCTATTATCTTGTCAACTTTGCATGTTTTATATGCATGAATATGCTATTTTATATCTTTTTTGGGACTAACCTATTAACTCAGTGCCTAGTGCCAGTTTCTGTTTTTTCCGAGTTTTTGACCTTTTTCAGAACGGTGTCCAAATGGAATAAAACTTTTGCGATGATTTTTTTTGGACTAAAAGAGACTCTCGAAGCTTTGGAAGAAGGCCAGAAGAGCCACGAGGGAGTCACAATCCCAGGAGGCCCGGCCCCCCTAGGTCGGGCCTAGCAGGCTTGTGGCCTCCTCATGGGCCCAACCGACGTAATTCCACCGCCATAAATTCCTATAAATACAGAAACCCCCAAAAAGAAACCTAGATCAGGAGTTCTGCTGCCGCAAGCCTCTATAGCCACCAAAAACCAATCGGGAGCCCGTTCTGGCACCCTCCGGAGGAGGAATCCATCTTCGGTGGCCATCTTCATCATCCCGGCGATCTCCTTGACGAGAAGGGAGTAGTTCTCCCTCTGGGCTGAGGGTATGTACCAATAGCTATGTGTTTAATCTCTCTCTCTCTCGTGTTCTTGAGATGTCATGATCTCGATGTACCGCGGGCTTTTCTACTATAGTTGGATCTTATGATGTTCTTCCCCCTCTCCCTTCTTGTAATGAATTGAGTTTCCCCTTTGAAGTTATCTTATCGGATTGAGTCTTTAAGAACACTTGATGTATGTATTGCACGTGTCTATCTGTGGTGACAATGGGATATTCATGTGAGTACTTGATGTATGTTTTGGTGATCAACTTGCGGGTTTCGTTGACATCGGGAACCTATGCATATGGGTTGGCACATGTTTTGACTCTTCGGTAGGAACTTTGGGGCACTCTTTGAAGTTCTATGTGTTGGTTGAATAGATGATTCTGAGATTGTGTGATGCATATCGTATAATCATGCCCACGGATACTTAAGGTGACAATGGAGTATCTAGGTGACATTAGGGTCTTGGTTGATACGTGTCTTAAGGTGTTATTCTAGTATGAAATCTATGATGGATCGAAGGGAAAGAATAGCTTCGTGTTATTTTACTACGCACTCTTGAATAGATCGATCAGAAAGAATAACTTTGTGGTGGTTTCGTACCCGACAACAATCTCTTCGTTTGTTCTCCGCTATTATTGACTTTGGAGTGACTCTTTGTTGCACGTTGAGGGCTAGTTATATGATCCAATTATGTTATCATTGTTGAGAGAACTTCACTAGTGAAAGCATGAACCCTAGGCCTTGTTTCCACGCATTGCAATACTGTTCGTGCTCACTTTTACTACTAGTTACCTTGCTGTTTTTGTAATTTCAGATTACAAAAACCTATATCTACCATCCATATTGCACTTGTATCACCATCTCTTCGCCGAATTAGTGCATCTATACAATTTACCATTGTATTGGGTGTGTTGGGGACACAAGAGACTCTTTGTTATTTGGTTGCAGGGTTGCTTGAGAGAGACCATCTTCATCCTACGCCCCCCACGGATTGATAAACCTTAGGTCACCCACTTGAGGGAAAATTGCTACTGTCCTACAAACCTCTGCACTTGGAGGCCCAACAACGTCTACAAGGAGAAGGTTCCGTAGTATACATCAAGCTCTTTTTATGGGGCCGTTGCCGGGGAGGTTAGCGCTTGAAGGTATATCTTTAAATCTTGCAATCAAATCTTTTAGTTTCTTGTTTTAGCACTAGTTTAGTCTATAAAACAAAACTACAAAAAAAGGAATTGAGGATGCCTCATATGCTTCATCTTTTCAATGTCTTTCATGAAAATGATGGAAATGAAAATTGTGCTCAAGTGCTAAAAGAAGAATTGCATAGAATGCTTGGCATAAAATATGTGAATGATGAGCATGATTGCAATGTTGCTAGCATGAATTCTTTGAATACCCATGATGCTAATGATATGCAAAGCCACAAGCTTGGGGATGCTATGTTTGATGAAGATGATCTTTTTAGTTCCCCCACTTTGAATGATCAAAATTATTATGATGAAAGCATGCCCCCTATCTATGATGATTATTGTGATGATACTTATGCTATAAACAAGAGGGGTGATAAAACTTGTCATACTCTTGAGTACCCTCTTACTGAACATTACTCTTTTAATGTGGAAACAATTCGTAGTGTTCAAGTCTTTTACGATACTCCCACTACTATTGATGAGAATAAATTTCCTAATGTGGAGAGTAGTAAAATTTCTATGCTTGTAGATCATGAAAATAATGCTTTAGGTTCTGGTTATATTGTTGAATTCATTCATGATGCTACTGAAAATTATTATGAGAGAGGATCATATGCTTCTACATATTGCAATAATATCAAGTTTCCTCTCTATGTGTTGAAACTTTTGAAGTCATGCTTGTTTTATCTTCCTATGCTAGTTGATTCTTGCTCCAATAAATTGTTTGATCACAAAATCCCTATGCATAGGAAGTGGGGTAGATTTAAATGTGCTAGTCATATGCTCCATGATGCTTGCATTATGTTTCAACCTTATCTTTTATGTGAGCATCATTGAAATCATCATGCCTAGCTTGAAAGGCATTAAAGAAAAGTGCTTGTTGGGAGACAACCCAATATGTATACTTACTGTTTTTGTGAATTCACATGATTAAGCTACTTTATTAATCATTTCTAGTTTCAATAAAGTGCCAAGTAAAGCCTTTATGATTAGTTTGGGTGTAGCGACCCGACTCAAAACGAGTCAAGCCTCTGTGTATCTGTGCCATCCCTGGATCAGTATGCTGGCACACACAGTACATCAATGTATATATCAAAGTGCAATCACATGGAAATAGCGTAAAACCTGATATATACCTTAAATATCTCAGCGGAAGCAGCCAAGGGAGTGGAGTCCCAATAAACACCAACGACAAGTTGAGTGTAGACCGTAACCCTGAATCGTACTCTTACTCGTCGAAGAAAAATATCTACAACATAAGACGTTGCAGCCGTGTAGGTCAGCATATTGAATATGCCGGCAAGTCACATATGAGAGGGGGTAAAATATCATCTATACTATATGCATATATGGCAGGTGGTGTTGTAAGTTTTAGCGTAACGCAAATTTTCTCCTACAACAAGAGGGGCTAAAAGCAAAGTATTACTACGCTATTGGTTGTTAATGAGATGGTTCCGCCAACCAGTTTTCATACCCATGTTATCAATATTACCCACATCAAATATATATAAATGGTGTTGAGAATTCCAGATAACTTCACTTCCTTTGGCTCAAGTTGTCCATGACCGTGGACACGGCTAATCGATTAGGTTTGAGTACTCTGCAGAGTTTTGCACACGTTCCCCACAAGATTTGATCACCTCCGTGTATGTCCTCGCACTTCAGGGTGTTTGAAGACCGGATGATCAAAACATGGTCTTTCAAGGGGTCCCTCTGAATCCCTGTCGGTGCCCATCCAATCCTACCATTCTTCTACATCTGCTGGCACCGCCTGTCCAGAGTTGCCGCGTTGTCCAACCAACCCAGAGCCCATAATGACTTGTGGCTGTGCAGGTAAGCCTTGGGTCTTGAAAATATCCGTCCGTCTCTTTGAGCCTCGCTGAAGCTTTCCGCAAGATGTCATGGCACGTCTCTAGCATCCCGGGTCATCCACTGGTTTCTCCAGGGAGCCGATAAACCGTCCTTCACCCAGAGTTGCATTGCATCACGAGGTCTTGAAAAGTCTTGACTTAACCGGTCTTGGTTATTAAATTATTTTCGCATCACTCGTGATAAACTCTCAACCAGAATCCCGTCTACTCAAGCATAGCAATATGAAATTTGTCGTCCCGGGCCAAGTAACGGGATTGTTGGGTGCCTACCACATGATACTACAATATGTAACCATAATTTCCAAGTACCTACTCAGCATGCAATGGGGCATAGGATGGTAGAACTACGATGCATAAAACATAGGTGATACATGATCAAATGACTTGCCTGGTGATGTTGACGAAGAAGAATTTTCGTTCTCGAGGAATAACTTGATAGACTACTCATCACTCTCCGATGAAATATATATAACAACCATATCATTCACGTAAGCGCTCATACTAGCAATCATTCTAGCAATCAAAACAAAGGAGAGAGCGAATAAGAATCCGAAAGAAACTTCAACTAAAACTAGGAGTCTTCTACTACATCAAACACTAAATAGTTTTTTTTGTTCTAACTAGAAATAAAACATTAAATAACAGAGAACTAAGATATAAATTTAACCAAGATAAAATAAAGTATTTTACATAAAACTATTTTGAAAGTATTTTCAAATGGGAGTTGAAACAGTAGAGAAATCAATTGCAAGTTATTAGAGAACTAGAATTGATTTCATCATAACAAATAAAATAAAAATAAAAACTTGTTGAGAACCTACTGTTTAACTAACAGAAACTAAACATAAACTTTCTGAAATATAAAAGAAAATAATTTAAAAACAATTATAGAAAAAGAAATAGCCATAATCCTAAAAGAACTAAAACAGAATCTGTTTTGGTAAAAAACCCAAGGTAAAAATATTGAAAAAAAATTGAAACTTAAACTACTGAAATATATGATCACTAGGAAACAGCAGCAAAAAGAATTAAATTAAAACCTATTTTTAAAATCCCAGAATAAGCAAAACAAGATTTAAACCAAATCTGATCTAATTCAAATTTTATAATTACAAACATAGACAAATTATATATTTTCGGAAACTACAAGAAATTTGTGATCTAACGCAAAACGAATCACCTAATTTGGAGTTACACACTAATAGATATAAATTATAAGTTTGCTCTTTTTCTGGAAAAAAACTATGACGGGATTTCTTTGAAGCTCACCATGGATGGAAGGTTGGCCGTGGGTGGGAGGTTGGCCGGCGAGGTGGGGCTTGCTCCGGCGAGGGGAGGTCGCCGGCGGGGAGGGGGAACGGTGGAGGGGTTCCGGCGGGGTAGGGAGGCGCTAGGAGCGACGAGTGGAGTGGCAGGGCTCCTGGTCGTTCGTTCCTAGCCAAACTCCATCGATGGGGCGTGGTGGTGTCAGGCGAGGAAACAGAGTGCTCTTTAGGGGAACAGAACGAGGAGACCGAAGGGGGTCTTATAGGGGCGGTGGGAGGTGCAGGGAGGGAAAGGATCTCGCGAATCCCGGGGAGGAACCTTCCTGTGAGGTGCCTGCCATGGCCAGAGAAAGGAAAGCGCTCGAGGTAGAAGAAAGGAAATAATGGGCCAGATTCGGATTTCTTAATGGGCCCAGATAACTTTCCAAATCAAGTGATTTGTTTCCTTTTATACAAAAACCAGAAAGGAAACTAAATAAAAGAAAATCTATAATAATTTTATATAGACATATTACATATCAAAATTTGCAGAAAAAGATATCCTACGAGATGAACATATTTTCGAGACCAAATAAAATTCTCACAAAATCAGAAAATTCAAACATTGTTGCTGGTTTAAGAAAAATGCAAAGAAAACATTTTGAAAATACAAAAATGGATTCAAATTAATTCCTCTCCATTTTTATATTGAAGGGAATCATTTTACCCTATTTTCCATGTATTTTATTTTTGGAGAAAAATAAATTTGAAAACCACTTAAAATATTGTTTTTGAAACATAATATAAAACATTTTCAAAATAGTCTTGTGAGTTTCATAAGTTCAAATATAATTTCAAATGGCCCGTGGTTTGGAGTGTCATATTGCTCCTCTCAAGATTTGAATTTGGGCAAGGGGATTTGAATTCATTTAAACTTTAAAATAGGACCAAAATAAGAAATAGATTGCAAAAGGAATTATTTTCACAAACCACTTTTTTTCATGTCCTTTATTTTGAAGAAGTCATGTTATCTTCTCTCAGTGATTTGTATCGAATGAAATTGGAATTCAAAAGAAAATGGGAAAGTCATTTTATTCCCTCTCATTCAAAAGTTTTAAAAAGTTTCAAATTTCACTAAACTTCAATCACTCAAACAAACAAACGATCATTCTACTAATTATATTAACATTCCGAAATTTGGGATGTTACAAACCTACCACACTTAAAATGAATCTCGTCCTCGAGATTCGAAGAGGCTAGAATGAAAGGTTAGGGTCTTGGAGGTCTTCAAAAAAATCCAATCTCATGTAAAGTGGGATGCTACCACACTTAAAATGAGAGTTACTGGTCCCTCAAAATTTTAGAAATCCTCTCGGGTTTTGGCATCTCACTCCTCACATTCTTCATACTAACTGCTTTGGTGATGCTCTTCCGTTATATTCATAACATTTTCCATCCAAATCGATTCCTTTTTTGTTGATATAAGCTTCTTCCATCACTGAGTCTTCTTTACTAACAGTCCCGTGGTCAATTCTAAATAACCTATCGACGATTCTCATGGTGGTCTAACATTTGTAGTTATCCTGCAGAGAGAGGGGTCTTGTCTTCATCCTCACCGTAAAATTTCCTACGCGTGACAACAAATGCCATGTACATGGGGCTTTCATCATACCATTCTAAGGCTTAAACAAAAATTTCAAAGAACATCATCTCTCTCTGTGGGTAAGTCTCTCATATTTACCTTTCCGAATAGCAAGAGAATGATAAGAGTAAGTCGTCATGGTGGCCAAACCATGTCGCACTGAAATCATTACCTTGTATAAGGTTTAGTGAATCTCGTATTCTAACACTTGGGCATCCTCACAAGCGTTGCAGAGTTTCTCTTGTCCACGAACGAAGTTCGGATAAACCATTGGTTCTGCAAGCTGAACAAAACATCTATCGTTTCTTCACCACTCTCGGGTTTTCGTATGCTCCTAAGAAATCGTTTGCTGATCCATCATAGCTTCTTCCAAGTTTCCTTCTCCAAATAGGTAGTACTTGATCCTTATTAGTCTCGAGGTCTGTGGGTTGCAGGCTTACTTGGAATCACTACGCCTTAAATCCTATAGTGTTTCCTCCATCATACTCTTGGGGTAACCATCATATAATAAAAATCCTCAGACTTATTTTTGGTTCACACGCCACTTTGTGGGATACCATAAGAAGGTATTGCTTCATCGATAAATCATATTTATTTCATACTCAATCCTTTATTACATCCTTAATCCTCCTCAAAACTCCAAATTCAAAAAAAATAACTTTATTACAAATGCTGCCATCCACATTGTTCGGTATGGTCAAGCATTTCTGTCAACTTTATTCATTTGTCTCTCTTGGAGGTACTTTAGTTCCACTCGAACTTTCCGAGGTGCTCCTCGAAATCATCCATCTTTTGCTTCATCATGGTGTCCATGAGCTTGATCTCCATCATCTCCGCATGCACTTCACTCAGGTATTCCTGGGTATGACGGAGTCTTGCTTCAAGTATTTCTCCAATCTGATGTATGGCTTCCATGGCAGCTTCACGAACAGCATCAAAGAAGGTTGCTCGTGGTGCACGTGAAATGAAAAAGGTATTGCCCCATAGTCTTTGGACAAACTCCTTTCACCTGGTGGAGGTGTACTTCCACATACCAAAGTTCCACTCCATTTTCCATGAACGGGTAGCCTTTGTAGACTGCATCTCCTTCAAGATGAATGTGCTTCATCATGTCCTTCAGGATTTTTGGGTAATCATGATCACTGGTCAGGGTCATGATCGTTTTTGGGCCCTTGAGGAATGACTCATAGAGAAAACAACGCATATAGTTTCAACATAGGAGATCATGACACAACAATTTTATTGATTCATGAGTTATTGCAATCTCAGAGACTTCTGTTACAAAAATTCAACTCCATGGTCTCATGAAAAACAAGAGTGCTTCAGATTACACTAATTGCCACCGCCAAAACTTAACTACTCCATTTTAGCTTTGTTCCTACGTGTACAATCATTAGCAAAATGTCCTGCTTCCTTGCAACGAAAGCAAATGAGTTCTGACAAGTCTCGAGGCGTCTTAGTGTTTGCTTTTGCTCCTTGGGTTTCCGTCTTCCTTCCTGAGCACATGTATTTGTGGTGGCCAAATTCCATACACTTGTAACATCTGACATGACTCAGGTCTTTATCTGCAGAGATTTGGCTCTTCCAAGGGTACTTTTTCTTCTTTCCGGACTCCTTCATTTTGGCCAGTTCTTCTATTTCAAGTGGATCAAACTCCACTTTTTCCATCGGGAAGTTTCCCAGATACTCTTGGCTTCCCTTCGTGCAATCGTGTGAATAATGTCCTTCTTCTCCACATAAGTAGCATGCATTGGAGAAAAATCTAGTCAGACCTTGTCCATCAGGGTCTTCAATATTTTCGTTCATCACCGGCTCTTCTAGAATCTTCTTCTTGAGTGTTTCCTTCATTGCTTCTTTCTGCTGCTGGACAACTTGTTGTACCTTGGGGTAAATGTGACACTGGGTTGGATAGTGGTTGATTCCTTCACAAAGGAAACAAGTCACCTGACTACTTGGGCACTCCTCAGCTGGGTGATTTTCTTCACAATGAGTGCATCCATCCTTGTGTTCTTCCTGGGTGTGTCCTATTTCTCCATAGATCTTGCATGCACAAGTCTTCTCCTTCGGATTATCATAGCACTTCCGAATGAGACAGGATCCTAACAGAGTCTTCTTGAATTCATCCCAAGTTTCTGCTCCACTAAATCCTTGTATGGCATGGTGCATTTTCCACCAGATAGCAGCACTTTGGGTAAAGTACTGGAGAGCGTGTTCCACTTCATACTTCCTTGAGATCAAGTTGCTCCCGAAGTGGTTCTCCATGTTTTGAATCCATATATCAGCCTCCAGCTGGGTCATTGGTCCAGTGACTACAAGTCCAGCTTCATACTCCATTTGTTAGGGTTGAGGTTTTGGGGATGAGACAGGTAAGAGAGAGGGACATACACACAATACAAAAAAAAATTGAGAATAGGTTTTATTTGTGGCTGTCGGAAAACACACAGCAATGACGGCTCACGAATCACCGTAACTAACGTGGGTATATAATTGGGGTTTGTACTTCTAATGGTCATATAAACATTGGAACGCTTCGGGGTCTTCGAGTTCTTCTGGTCTTGAGAGTCTTCTGTTGGTGTAGCTTCAATTCTTCAAACGCGTGGTGAAATCCTATTTACTTTGAAGTAGAACTCCGTTGATTCTTCATGAGGTCAAAGGGGTAAGGGGATTGTATAACTATTTGAGGTGAGAGAGAACATTTGATGAAATCAGAAGAGATGAGAAGTGAAAGGTGTTCTCGAAAATAAGATTTTTGAGAGATCCTATCCTAAGAAATTTCCAGTTTCTAGGGTCACGTCCTACACTCAACATGTGCTCTGATACCATTTCTGTAGCGACCCGACTCAAAACGAGTCAAGCCTCTGTGTATCTGTGCCCTCCCTGGATCAGTATGCTGGCACACACAGTACATCAATGTATATATCAAAGTGCAATCACATGGAAATAGCGTAAAACCTGATATATACCTTAAATATCTCAGCGGAAGCAGTCAAGGGAGTGGAGTCCCAATAAACACCAACGACAAGTTGAGTGTAGACCGTAACCCTGAATCGTAGTCTTACTCGTCGAAGAAAAATATCTGCAACATAAGACGTTGCAGCCGTGTAGGTCAGCATATTGAATATGCCGGCAGTCACATATGAGAGGGGGTAAAATATCATCTATACTATATGCATATATGGCAGGTGGTGTTGTAAGTTTTAGCGTAAAACAAATTTTCTCCTACAACAAGAGGGGCTAAAAGAAAAATATTACTACGCTATTGGTTGTTAATGAGATGGTTCCGCCAACCAGTTCTCATACCCATGTTATCAATATTACCCACATCAAATATATATAAATGGTGTTGAGAATTCCAGATAACTTCACTTCCTTTGGCTCAAGTTGTCCATGACCGTGGACACGGCTAATCGATTAGGTTTGAGTACTCTGCAGAGTTTTGCACACGTTCCCCACAAGATTTGATCACCTCCGTGTATGTCCTCGCACTTCAGGGTGTTTGAAGACCGGATGATCAAAACATGGTCTTTCAACGGGTCCCTCTGAATCCCTGTCGGTGCCCATCCAATCCTACGTTCTTCTACATCTGCTGGCATCGCCTGTCCAGAGTTGCCGCGTTGTCCAACCAAGCCAGAGCCCATAATGACTTGTGGCTGTGCAGGTAAGCCTTGGGTCTTCAAAATATCCGTCCGTCTCTTTGAGCCTCGGTGAAGCTTTCCGCAAGATGTCATGGCACGTCTCCAGCATCCCGGGTCATCCACTGATTTCTCCAGGGAGCCGATCTACTGTCCTTCACCCAGAGTTGCATTGCATCACGAGGTCTTGAAAAGTCTCGAATTAACCGGTCTTGGTTATTAAATTATTTTCGCATCACTCGTGATAAACTCTCAACCAGAATCCTGTCTACTCAAGCATAGCAATATGAAATTTGTCGTCCTGGGCCAAGTAACGGGATTGTTGGGTGCCTACCACATGATACTACAATATGTAACCATAATTTCCAAGTACCTACTCAGCATGCAATTGGGCATAGGATGGTAGAACTACGATGCATAAAACATAGGTGATAGATGATCAAATGACTTGCCTGGTGATGTTGACGAAGAAGAATTTTCGTTCTCGAGGAATAACTTGATAGACTACTCGTCACTCTCTGATGAAATCTATATAATAACCATATCATTCACGTAAGCACTCATACTAGCAATCATTCTAGCAATCAAAACAAAGGAGAGAGCGAATAAGAATCCGAAAGAAACTTCAACTAAAACTAGGAGTCTTCTACTACATCAGACACTAAATAGTTTTTTTTGTTCTAACTGAAAATAAAACATTAAATAACAGAGAACTAATATATAAATTTAACCAAGATAAAATAAAGTATTTTACATAAAACTATTTTGAAAGTATTTTCAAATGGGAGTTGAAACAGTAGAGAAATCAATTGCAAGTTATTAGAGAACAAGAATTGATTTCATGATAACAAATAAAATAAAAATAGAACTTGTTGAGAACCTACTGTTTAACTAACAGAAACTAAACATAAACTTTCTGAAATATAAAATAAAATAATTTAAAAATAATTATAGAAAAAAGAAATAGCCATAATCCTAAAAGAACTAAAACAGAATTTGTTTTGGTAAAAAACCCAAGTAAAAAATATTTAAAAAAATTTAAACTTAAACTACTGAAGTATATGATCACTAGGAAACAGCAGCAAAAAGAATTAAATTAAAAGCTATTTTTAAGCTCCCAGAATAAACAAACAAGATTTAAACCAAATCTGATCTAATTCAAATTTTATAATTCCAAACATAGACAAATTATATATTTTCGGAAACTACAAGAAATTTGTGATCTAACGCAAAACGAATCACCTAATTTGGAGTTACACACTAATAGATATAAATTTTATAAGTTTGCTCTTTTTCTGAAGAAAAAAAACTGTGACGGGATTTCTTTGAAGCTCACCATGGATGGAAGGTTGGCCGTGGCTGGGAGGTTGGCCGGCGAGGTGGGGCTTGCTCCGGCGAGGGGAGGTCACTGGCGGGGAGGGGGAACGGTGGAGGGGTTCCGGCGGGGTAGGGAGGCGCTAGGAGCGACGAGTGGAGCGGCCGGGCTCCTAGTCGTTCGTTCCTGGCCGAACTCCAGCGATGGGGCGTGGTGACGTCAGGCGAGGAAACAGAGTGCTCTTTAGGGGAACAGAACGAGGAGACCGAGGGGGGTCTTATAGGGGCGGTGGGAGGTGCGGGGAGGGAAAGGTTCTCGCGAATCCCGAGGAGGAACCTTCCTGTGAGGTGCCTGCCATGGCCAGAGAAAGGAAAGCGCTCGAGGTAGAAGAAAGGAAATAATGGGCCAGATTCGGATTTCTTAATGCGCCCAGATAACTTTCCAAATCAAGTGATTTGTTTCCTTTTATACAAAAACCAGAAAGGAAACTAAATAAAAGAAAATCTATACTGATTTTATATAGACATATTATATATCAAAATTTGCAGAAAAAGATATCCTACGAGATGAACATATTTTCGAGACCAAATAAAATTCTCACAAAAACAGAAAATTCAAACATTGTTGCTGGTTTAAGAAAAATGGAAAGAAAACATTTTGAAAATACAAAAATGGATTCAAATTAATTCCTCTCCATTTTTATATTGAAGGGAATCATTTTACCCTATTTTCCATGTATTTTATTTTTGGAGAAAAATAAATTTGAAAACCACTTAAAATATTGTTTTTGAAACATAATATAAAACATTTTCAAAATAGTCTTGTGAGTTTCATAAGTTCAAATATAATTTCAAATGGCCCGTGGTTTGGAGTGTCATATTGCTCCTCTCAAGATTTGAATTTGGGCAAGGGGATTTGAATTCATTTAAACTTTAAAATAGGACCAAAATAAGAAATAGATTGCAAAAGGAATTATTTTCACAAACCACTTTTTTTTCATGTCCTTTATTTTGAAAAAGTCATGTTATCTTCTCTCAGTGATTTGTATCGAATGAAATTGGAATTCAAAAGAAAATGGGAAAGTCATTTTATTCCCTCTCATTCAAAAGTTTTGAAAAGTTTTAAAAAGTTTCAAATTTCTCTCAAGTTTTAATCACTCAAACAAACAAACGATCATTCTACTAATTATATTAACATTTCAAAATTTGGGATGTTACATTGGGTGATAGTTGTTTGATCATGCTGAAAAAGACAGAAACTTTGCGCTCGCGAAATCATTTCTAATTTTTATCCAGAGAGTGCTTTCACGTTGATTATTTTTTTCTGATGATTGATATAAAAATTTCCTTAATTTTCATAATTGTTTTAGAATTTTTGGAGGTGCATAAGTATGGTTAGCATTCAGATCATTACAGACTGTTCTGTTTTTGACAGATTCTGTTTTCAATGCATAGTTTGCTTGTTTTGGTGTTTCCATAGATTAAATTGAGTAATATAAATTGTGGAAATAATAAGATACAGTAGGCATTGTGTGAAAATAATTATGAGTCTTGTTTTGACAGTACACAAGTGATTTATTTGCTCCTTATCATACTAATCCATCTCACGAAGTTCAGTTAAGTTTTGTGTTGTGAAGTTTTCAAGTTTTAGGTAGAGTTTCGATGGACTATGGAACAAGGAGTGGAGAGAGCGTAAGCTTGGGGATTCCCAAGGCACCCCAAAGCCATATTCAAGGACACCAAAGAGCCCAAGCTTGGGGATGCCCCGGGAAGGCATCCCCTCTTTCGTCTTCAATCCATCGGTAACTTTACTTGGGGCTATATTTTTATTCTCCACATGATATGTGTTTTGCTTGGAGCGTCATTTTATTTTGTTTGAATAAGGTACTTAGGATCTGAAATTCTTAGATGGGAGAGTATTAACATAGCCAAATAATTATTCAACTACTCATTGAGCTTCACTTATATCTTTTGGAGTAGTTTGCCTTTTGCTCTAGTACTTCACTTATATCTTTTTAGAGCACGGCGGTGTCATATTTTGTAGAAATAAAAACTCTCGATCTTCACTTATATCTTTTTGAGAGTGCTTTGTTTAAGTAACTTGGTAATTGGCGTGTGCTATGCAATTAGTCCTAAAAATGATAGGCATCCAAAGAGGATACAATAAAAACTTCCATATTCATGTGCATTGATCAGTAAGAGAAGTTCGATTCCTCACAATTAGTTTTGAGATATGGATATGGTAATATTAGAGTCATGTTAGTAGGTGTTGTGAATCTAGAAATACTTGTGTTGAGGTTAGTTATTCTCGTAGCATGCACGTATGGTGAACCGCTATGTTAGGAAGTCGGAGCCTAATTGATTTATTGATTGTCATCCTTTGTGTGGCGGTCGGGATCGCGCGATGGTTAACACCTACCAACCCTTCCCCTAGGAGTATGCGTTTAGCACTTTGTTTCGATTTCTAATAAAAACTTTCGCAATAAGTATATGAGTTCTTCATGACTAATGTGAGTCCATGGTATAGATGCACTTTTACCTTCCACCATTGCTAGCCTCTCTAGTACCGCGCAACTTTCGCCGGTGCACAAACCCACCATATACCTTCCTCAAAACAGCCACCATACCTACCTATTATGGCATTTTCATAGCCATTCCGAGATATATTGCCATGCAACTCCCACCGTTCCGTCTCATGACATGTGCCGTCACTTTCATATTGCCATTCCATGATCGTAAGATAGCTAGCGAGATGTTTCAACGTCATATGCTAAGCTAGATCGTTGCACATCCCGGTACACTGCCGGAGGCATTTCATATAGAGTCATCATTGTTCTAATTATTGAGTTGTAAGTAAATAAAAGTGTGATTATCATCATTATTAGAGCATTGTCCCATGTGAGAAAACAAAAAAAGGCCAAAGATGCCCACCAAAAAAATGAAATGAGGCCAAAGAGCCGAAACAAAAAAAAGGAGAGAGAAAGAGAGAAGGGACAATGCTACTATCTTTTTCCACACTTGTGCTTCAAAATAGCACTATGTTCTTCATGATAAAGAGTCTCTTGTTTTGACACTTCCATATACTAGTGGGAATTTTCATTATATAACTTGGCTTGTATATTCCAATGATGGGCTTCCTCAAAATTGCCCTAGGTCTTCGTGAGCAAGCAAGTTGGGTGCACACCCACTAGTTTTCCTTTTGAGATTTCACACACTTATAGCTCTCGTGCATCCATTGCATGGCAATCCCTACTCATTCATATTGATACCTATTGATGGGCATCTCCATAGCCCATTGATACGCCGAGTCAATGTGACCATCTCCTCCTTTTTGCCTCACAACCTCCACCATATTCTATTCCACCTATAGTGCTTATCCATGGCTCACGCTCATGTATTGCGTGAGAGTTGAAAAAGTTTGAGAAAGTAAGAGTGAAAAAATAATTACTTGGCCAATACCGGGGTTGTGCATGATTTAAATTCGTTGTGTGGGGATGATGGAGCATAGCCAAACTATATGGTTTTGTAGGGATAACATTCTTTGGCCTTGTTATTTCAAAAGTTCATGATTACTTTGCTAGTATGCTTGAAGTATTATTGTTTTCATTTCAATAGTAAACTATTGTTTTGAATCTTACGGATTTGAACATTCATGCCACAAGAAAGAAGTTACAAAGGACAAATATGTTAGGTAGCATTCCACATCAAAAATTCGGTCTTTATCACTTCCCTACTCGAGGACGAGCAGGAGTTAAGCTTGGGGATGCTTGATACGTCTCCAACGTATCTATAATTTTTGATGGTTCCATGTTATTATCTTGTCAACTTTGGATGTTATATATGCATGAATATGCTATTTTATATCTTTTTTGGGACTAACCTATTAACTCAGTGCCTAGTGCCAGTTTCTGTTTTTTCTGAGTTTTTGACCTTTTCAGAACGGAGTCCAAATGGAATAAAACTTTCGCGATGATCTTTTTTGCACCAAAAGAGACTCTCAAAGATTTAGAAGAAGGCCAGAAGAGCCACGAGGGAGTCACAAGCCTGGGAGGCCAGCCCCCTAGGCCGGGCCTAGCAGGCTTGTGACCTCCTCATGGGCCCAACCGACGTAATTCCACCGCCATAAATTCCTATAAATACAGAAACCCCCCAAAAGAAACCTAGATCGGGAGTTCTCCTTGACGAGAAGGGAGTAGTTCTCCCTCTGGGCTGAGGGTATGTACCAATAGCTATGTGTTTGATCTCTCTCTCTCGTGTTCTTGAGATGTCATGATCTCGATGTACCGCAGGCTTTGCTACTATAGTTGGATCTTATGATGTTCTTCCCCCTCTCCCATCTTGTAATGAATTGAGTTTTCCCTTTGAAGTTATCTTATCGGATTGAGTCTTTAAGAACACTTGATGTATGTCTTGCACGTGTCTATCTGTGGTGACAATGGGATATTCATGTGAGTACTTGATGTATGTTTTGGTGATCAACTTGCGGGTTTCGTGACATCGGGAACCTATGCATATGGGTTGGCACACGTTTTACTCTCCGGCAGAAACTTTGGGGCACTCTTTGAAGTTCCATGTGTTAGTTGAATAGATGATTCTGAGATTGTGTGATGCATATCGTATAATCATGCCCACGGATACTTGAGGTGACAATGGAGTATCTAGGTGACATTAGGGTCTTGGTTGATACGTGTCTTAAGGTGTTATTCTAGTACGAACTCTATGATGGATCAAACAGAAAGAATAGCTTCGTGTTATTTACTACGGACTCTTGAATAGATCGATCAGAAAGAATAACTTTGTGGTGGTTTCGTATGCGGGGCGGCCAAGTAATGTATGTCGAGGAGGCGTCCAACCCACTGACGGCACACGGGGCGGCCGTGTCCACTACGTCGTCGAAGGGGCTTCCGAACACGTAAAAATGCACGAATGATCGTTGCGGCGACTGATCCTGAGTAGCAACAAGGATGGCGCACGGATGCGTCGAGTGATTCCATAACCTGTGTACGAAAAATAGCACAAGCTAGCATAAAAATTTATCAAAGTAATTTGACCTTTTCTGAAATAGTTTGTGTAAATAACAACCATAGACACCTAGTGGATGTGCCAGGTACTTGTACTTGTGCAGGATCTGACTGTACTTACGCAAATGAAGGATCCAAGTGAACTCATTTGAGTATTGGACCCAAACGAAGCGGAAGTGAAGTGTTCCCACATAAAAATAAACAACCAAGCGCAGAGGTACACTCGGAGGCGTGGCCTCCGAGTGAACGTCATGTGCGACTTCCTCGACACTCGATGATGCGGAAACAACCATTTAATTGAATGTAGCGTATGAAGAATGACTTAGTTGTCTGATGGCGCAGGAGTGGCCAAGTGACGAAGGAGCGTCCAACTAAGTAACGATGCACGGAGCGGCCGAGTGACGAAGGAGCGTCCAGTTGAGTGACGGCGCGCGGAGCGATCGAGTGACAAAGGAGAGTCCGGTCGAGTGACGGCGTGAGGGCGATCGAGTGTCGAAGGAGCATCTGGTCGAGTGACAGCGTGCGGGGCGACCGACTGTCAAAGGAGCGTCCAGTCGAGCGACGGCGCGGAGCTGCCGACTGACGAAGGGGCGTCCAGTTGAGTGACGGCACGCGGGGCGACTGAGTGACGAAGGAGCGTCTCGCCGAGTGACGGCGCGAAGGAGCGTCTCGCCGAGTGATGGTGCGCGGAGCGGCCAAGTAACGGCACGCGGGGCAACTGAGTCGAAAATGTTGTCGTGGAGGCGCCCGACCAAGTGACGGCACGCGGAACGATCGAGTCTAGCATGTCATAAAGAATGACGCACAGAGGCGTCCACGTAACCTGTGTATGAAATATAACACAAGTTACCATAAAAATTCTTGAAGTAATCTAATGTTTGTTGAAATGATTCGTGTAAATTACACCCATAGACGCCCACTTGGTGTCATAGACACCCGCTGGGTGTACCAGGTGCTTGTTGGTCAAAACCAGCAAGAATCTAAAGGGTGAAGGATCCGACTGAACTTGTGAAAGTGAAGGACCCGACATGAAGATAAAGAACCAAGCGTAGAAGTACATTCGGTGGCGTGGCCTCCGAGTGAACATCATATGCGACTTACTTGACACTCGGTAATTGATAAATAATTATTTAACTGAATGCAGTGTGCGAAGAATGACTTAGCTGGCTAACGACGCGTCGGGCGGTCGAGTGGCGAAGGTGCGTCCAGTTGAGCGACGACGCGCGGAGCGATCGAGTGACGATGGGGTGTCTCGTGGAGTGGTGATGCACGGAGTTGCCGAGTGATGATGACGCGTCCAGCAGAGTGGATGGGGCGGCCAAGTAACGATGGAGCGCCCGACTGAATGGCGATGCGCGGGGCGGCCAAGTGACGAAGACGTGCCTCGCCGAGTGGTGATGCGCGGAGCTGCCGAGTGATGACGACGCTTACAGTAGAGTGACGGCACGCGGGGCAGTCGGGTGATGATGGAGCGCCCGGCTGAGTGGCGATGCACAGAGCTGCCAAGTGACGAAGACGTGTCCCACCGAGTGGCAATGCGTGGAGCTGTCGAGTGATGACGACGCGTCCAGTAGAGTGACGGCGCGCGGGGCGGCCGGGTGATGATGGAGCGTCCGGCCGAGTGACGATGCATGGTGATGCTGAGTGATCTGCATGTTGATCGTGTGAACACAAATTTTATGTGCATGTCATCGTGTTTGTAGCTTGAATGGAATATCCGTTCGAGTAATTGTTATTCGGAAATGACGAGAGACGAGAGACCCTGCAAGTTAGTGGCAAGCATAGCTATGAATATTTTTTGGTGGATTAAGTGTTATGTACAGATGTTAAATTGCAAGGAATAAAGACCACATATGGTTATACTTGGATGCATGCAATATTAACAATTCATGAGAACAGTATGATGGAAGTTTTGCATGCAGCAATTACGAAATTGATGCGATCATACCTCACCTTATGAGCCATTTAATGAGGTCATTATGAGGCATTGAACGGCCACGTCGTTCCGTTACCATTTTTCCTGCATGCGGTTAATTACTCAAGTAAAAGACCCACGTAATGCATGCACTTATGAGGCATTGAACGGCCACATGTTACAGGTCAAGGCTGATTCAGAGGTTGTCAACACAGCGCATCTCGACTGAGGAGACCCTTGTCGACGACCAGTGACGGAGGAAGGAGCGCTGCGTGCGTGCGCCGCGTCGTCCCTGAGCCTCAACCGCGAAGGTCGCCGCCGAGCAGCCGATAACACGAGGCCGGAGTCGACGACGAGACAAACGGCATTGACGGCCGTGTGTGTGCTCAACAACAACAAAGTTGGAGAAGACTATGAGGCAGACGGCGCCGAAGGCCGCGCGTGGTAACGACGAGGCGGGCGGTGCCAGATCCGCACGTGGCGACGAAGAAGTGGCCGGCGCCGGAGGCCGTGCGTGGCGACGACGAAGTGGGCGGTGCTAGAGCCGCACGTGGCGATGATGAAGCGGCTGACACCGGAGGCCGCGCGTGGCGACGATGAAGCGGCCGGCGCCGGAGGCCGTGCGTGGCGACGACAAAGCGGGCGGTGCCAAAGCCGCGTGTGGCGACGATGAAGCGGCCGGCGCCGAAGGCCGCGCGTGGCGACGATGAAACGGACACCACCGGCGGCCATAAATCAATCTGCCGCTGGTGGTTGAAGAAATAACCATATGCATCATGGCTCAATAGACGCTATGCCCCAAGGTGGGCGCCAACTTTGTGGATATAAGCCTGACAGTAGATGTGTAGGATACAAAAAGTAGAGGGCAGAGTCTTAGCTACCCTTGTGCCAGAGGGGATGGGTGGCTTATATAGAGTGCGCTGCCCCTCATAAGTGTCCAGCCTTCAAGGGTGTAATAAGTGGGATTGAATGCATACGTTACAGGTAACGTATGACATACAGGACATTAACTACAGTAGTCTAACGTCTGACCGTTAGCCTCACTCGAGTGGCTTCCGGTTTTCTATGTTGAATGGCTTCTGGTATTTACCGAGTGGAATCATGTCGTCGAGTATTAGGTATCTTTCCGAGTGGTTCTTTACCGAGTGGATCAGAGGTTGTCTTAATCCAATCGGTAAGTATCTTGTGATCCTTAAGCTAATAATGAGGTGCCCTTGGGTAGGACTTATAGGTCAGGCATGTGACCCTACCCTAGGGCTATGAACCCATCATTCAGTCGTGCTAATGATTCCGACAATAGAAAGGGGGTAGGATAATGGAGCATGATCTATCGAGATGCACTTGGGTTACACGGTGGTTTTAGCGAGTTCGGGCCTCTCATAGTGGAGATAACAACCCTACGTCTCGTGCTCCAAAGAGGCTTTGTTTTATCTGTCATGGACATGAGTTAGATGGTATAGAGAGAGAGAGCCAGAGCTCTAGAGAAAGAATGAGCCCTCATGGGGAGAAGAAGTTGCTCCCTAGCTATGTGGAGGGGGTGGCTTATATAGAGTGCGTCACCGCTCACCTCTTATGTTACAAGATGGGGCATTGACGCCACAATGTCAGCGCACTATAGAACCTCCTCTATGCTTCGACTGCCTTGCCGACTCTTGGTATTTGCATACTCGAGTGAGTCATACGATCGAGTGTTTGATTGTCATCCGAGTGGATGGAATGTACTTGTTCGAGTGGATCCGTACCGAGTGGATTAGAAGTTGCCGTGATCTAGTCGGATTTTCCCTTGTAGTCCTTAAACTAATAATGAGGTGCCCTTGGGTAGGACGTATAGGTCAGGCCTATGACCCTACCCTAAGGCTATATCCCCGTCACTAGCGTATACATCGCTCTAGTTAATTAGTTTGTGTATGAGGAACTTCGTTATTTACGTTTACTATAGGTTGCTTGTATTTTGCTAACTATGCCTCTTTGTGTTTCTCAAGTACGTTATTTTGCATATTATCGTTCAATTCATCAACTTACGATGCAGGTACATAGATCGGAGATGGTGAAGGACTGCTACGTCGTATTCATTGGGAGGGTTCCACAAGTGTACGACCAATGGCCATACGCTCAATATCAGGTGGACAGGTACCCGGCTGCTAGCCACAGAGGGTTCGACAACAGAGCGGAAGCAGAAAATAGTTACTTGAGGTGGATGCTACGACAAGAGAGGGAGCGAAACGAGTGCCTCAAGAAGTACTACATAGTCGCGCTCTTGCTCATGTTGATCACTCTTCTCTTATACATCATGGTTTAGATAGGGATGATGAAACTTGTGGGTGTGCCATTACTTGTGTATCGGTATTTTCGAGATGTGATGATATTTGTGTTGGATAATGATGATGATTATAATGATGGTATGACGAGACTATTGTATGTGTATGATATGATGAGAATAATGTATGTTTACTATGATGTGATGAAACTGCTGTATAGAGCATGCACAAATACAACACAAATACGTAGAGGAGGAATAAATATGTCAAAGGAGCAAATCTTAGTAGTAGCGCTGGTTGGCGTCTAGCAACATCGTTGGGTTATCAGCAGCGCTTGTTATAGCACAACGCTACAGATAGTTAGTAGTAGTGTTGTCCCGTAAAGCGCTACTACTAACTATACTTACCAGTAGCGCTGAATGGAAAAGAGCTACTACTACAAACTTAGTTGTAGCGCCTTAGCAGTAGTGCTGCCACTAGCGCTACTGGTATGGCTAAATCAAGCGCTACTACTAGGCTTTCTCCTAGTAGTGAGAGGCTTTGTGAATGCTTAGAATGAAAAAATCACCACTTTCCAGACTTGTTCAGATCTTCAGGAGCAGGGGGCTACTAGAAAATAGCATCCACACTGGTGTGGAAGAGCAAGTGGCCATGTTCCTTCATGTTGTTCGCCATAACCAGATATTCAGGGTTATCCACAACGCATTCAAGAGATCAGTAGAGTCCATCTCAAGGTACATCAAGCAAGTGTTGTATGTTGTTGGGGAGCTAAGAGGAGAGATGATCAAGTCACCAACTTGCCAGACTCCTACCAAGACCGCACTAGCCCAAGATGGTATCTATACTTTAAGGTGAGCAATGCAATATGTAGTTCATTGATTCATATGCTAGGGTTGTTCAAGGTGAGCACTAACACGGTCTTGTATTTCATTTGAGGATTGCATTGGGGTAATATATGGTATTCATGTCACTTCCAGAGTGTCGAGGTCACAAGCTGCAACATTTAGGGGGAGGAAGCACTACATAAGCCAGACTGCGCTTGCTGCTATTGACTTTGATTTGATGTTCATATATGTGTTGGTTGGCTGGGAAGGGTCAGCACATGATGCTAACATACTCAGTGACATCATGGGTCATCTTGATGGCACCAACATCCTTGATGGCAAGTTCTACCTAGGAGATGCTGGCTATGCATGCCACCCAGGTGTTCTTCCACCCTTTAGGAATATCAGGTACCATCTTAAAGAGTTCTCTCATAGGAATTGCGTACCCTTGGACTCCACATGACTTGTTCAATCACAGACACTATAGCCTTAGAGAACCATTGAGAGGGCATTTGGAGCTCTGAAGTTCAAGATCCTGGATCAAAAGACATTCCACCCTTACCCCACCCAGGTTAAGCTTGTTCTTGCATGTTGCATTCTGCATAACTAGATCCTCTAGTGGGGTTTTGATGAACTCATGCCTGAGGAGGAAGATGACATGCCTGATGTGCTTGACCTCAGTGTATATGGTTTGAAGGCATTTGACAATGAAACCTAGAAGAAGAAGAAGAAAAAGAAGAAGAAGAAGAAGAAGAAGAAGAAGAAGAAGAAGAAGAAGAAGAAGAAAAGAAAGAAGAAGAGGAAGAGAGGAAGAGGAAGAGGATGAGGAACATGAACATGAACAGGAAGAAAAGGAAGAGGAACATGAAGAGGAAGATGAAGAGGATGAGGAAGAGGAAGAGAATGAGGAACATGAACAGGAACAGAGACTTCCTCTTCCTCCTCCTCCTCTTCCTCTTCTTCTTCGTCTTCTTCTTCCTCTTCTTCCTCTTCCTATTCATCAGGAGGAGGAGGAGGAGGAGGGGGAGAAGAAGAAGAAGAAGAAGCATAGACGCCTAGCCACGGCAACAGAACCACCACACACACTCACACACATGGACATGGTCCAAGAACAACAAAAGACTGGACAATGTAAGATGCCTAAAAGAGTGAAGCCGCACAGTACGAAGCCATGACGAGCACATGCTTTGATCCAACGGAGCGAGCGGCAAAGGTTTACTAGCCAATAAACTGTAGCGACCCGACTCAAAACGAGCCAAGCCTCTGTGTATTTGTGCCATCCCTGGATCAGTATGCTGGCACACACAGTACATCAATGTATATATATAAGTGCAATCACATGTAAATAACGTAAAAGTGATATATACCTCAGAATCTCCGCGGAAACAGTCAAGGGGGGTGGAGTCCCAATAAACACCAATGGCAGGTTGAGTGCAAACCGTAACCCTGAATCGTACTCTTACTCGTAGTAGAAAGTATCTACAACATAAGACGTTGCAACCATGTAGGTCAGCATATTGAATATGCCGGCAAGTCACAAAAAAGAGGGATGAAAATATCATCTATACTATATGCATATATGGTAGGTGAGGCTGTAGTTTAAGTTTTGCGTAAAGCAAATTTTCCTACAACAAGAGAGAGGTAAAAGCAAAATTTCTACATTGTTGGTTGTTAATGAGAAGGTTCCACCAACCATTTCTCATACCCCAGTTATCAATATTACCCACATCAATAAGTTATTGGTGTTGAGAATTCCTGATAGCTTCAGTTCCTTTGGCTCAAGTTGTCCATGACCGTGGACACGGCTAATCGATTAGGTTTGAGTACTCTGCAGAGTTTTGCACACATTCCCCAACATATTTGATCGCCTCCGTTGAAGTCCTCGCACTTCAGGGTGTTTGAGAACCGGATGATCAAAACATGGTCTTCCAAAGGGTTCCTCTGAGACACTGTCGGTGCCAATCCAATCCTGTCGTTCTTCTACATCTTGTAGCACCACCCGTCTAGAGTCACCACAATGTCCAACCAAGCCAAAGCCCATAATGACTTGTGGTTGTGCAGGTAAGCCTCGGGTCTTGAAGAATCCATCCATCTCTTTGTGCGTGGGTGAAGCTTTCCACAAGATGTCATGGCGCTTCCCCATGCATCCCGGGTCATCCACTGGCTTCCCCAGGGTGCCCATCTGAACCGTCCTTCACCCAGAGGTATATTGCATCGTGAGGTCTTGAAGGTCTTGAAGTCTTTAGGTCTTGATTATTAAGTTCTCACAACACTCATGATAAACACTCGACCAAATCCCGTCAACTAGACGCATAGCAAAATAACGTCCCGGGCAAAGTAACAAGGGTTTAAGGGTGCCTATCACAATATACTACAACAAGAACCAATTTTCCAAGTACCTACTTTACATGCACTGGGTGGAGGAGGTTGAAACTAATGCAATAAAAACATAGGTAAAAATATGATCAATGTGAACTTGCCTGGAGAGTTTGATGAAGATAAAGTATCGCTCACAGAAAATAACTTGATAGAACTATCTGTCACTCTCTGATGAAATTTGTATAATCAAACATAGTATTCACATAAGCAATTATATTAGCAATCATTCTAACAAACAACAATTATAATAAAATCAATAAGTAAGATCAATTAAGAATCCAAAAGAAACTTCAAAGAAAACTATGGAACCTTCTATTACAACAATCACAAAAATAGTTTCTGTTCTAATTAAACTTAACAGCAAATAAAACACTAAATTAGTAAAATAACATAAAAGAAAATATAAAATAACTAAGATAACAGAAAGTATTTTTCATGAAAAAATTTATTAGCAAAAATAAGTAATTGAAAAGTTTTTGTTAACCTCTACTTAGGATCAAAACAATGTTAACCTTGAATTAAATCAAAACAATTTTAACTTCAATAAAATTGTTGCTAATTTAAACAAAAGTTAACAGAGAATAAAACTCATAAAACAAAATATATAAAGTATTTTCAAATAAGAATTTTAATTTGGCAATGAAATAAATTTGCAAGTTATTATTGAACTAGAATTGATTCCATGCAATCAAATAAAAATAAATAAAATAAAATTTTGTTGTTGTTGTTGAAAATTTACTTGTAAATAACAGAAAACAAAATATAACTTGTCACAATTGCAAAAGAAAACAAAATAAGAACAATTAATACAAAAGAAATAGCAAGAAAGCTAAAAAGAGCCACAACTGAATCTGTTTTGCTTAAAACCCTAATTTAAATTATTCAACAAAATCTTAAATTATACCTACTGATAAACAAGACCACTAGTGACCAGTAGCAAAAACAATGAACTCAAAACCTATTTTTAAGCACCAGATATTCACAAAACAAGGTTTGAATCAAATATGTTTAAATTCAAATTAAAATATTCAAACATGGTCAAATTATATATCTACATAAACTACATAAATTTTTTGACCCAATGCAAAAATAATCACCCAAAAACATTAAAAATTATAAAAGTTATAGCCAAACTAAAAACAGAATCAAATCTGTTTTTAAAACAAAAAACAGAAAAAGAAAACCTAAACTAACGAACAGGGGGTATACGTGGCGTGTTGTAGTTGGTTGTGGGGTGTGCGTGCGTTAGCTATAAGAGTGGTCGGCCACAATTTAAAGAAAAACGGTTCAGGATTTATTTGTTCTAATCTGGATCATAGGATCTAGATCAGACGGCTATGGGAGGAGGAGGAGGAGGTGCTGACAAGGGGTTGCCGGTGATGGCGCTCTCCGACGAGGGCTCGACAGCGGCGGCGGCTCGGGCATGGACGTGGGCGACGTTCTAGTGGGTCTCCGGCGATGGCGATGGCACCGATCGATGCGGGCGAGGACGGCGAGCACGCAGGTGGCGCCAAGGGAGGTCGGGGATGACGATGGAGACGACAGCGAGCTCCGGGGCGGCGAGGCGTTCGGGTGCTTGTCGGGGAGGCGTCTCCAGTGGCTCTAGGGTTCGGGCGAAGGCACAAAGGGGTGCGGGCGAGAGAGGCGAGGCCAGTGGCGGTGGCAACGGAGGCTGGGGAGGTCAGGAGCGAGCGGGGCGTCGGCAATAGCACGGTGGCCGTGGCGAACTCCGACAAGCGAGTGTGAGCAGCGTGGGGGCTCCGAGGCTCAGGTTTTGGCGAAAACGAGAGGCTATGGCCCTGGGTATTTATAGGAGCTTTGCCGTGGGGAAGGGGACGAGCTCAAACGGCAAGAAATCGTGAGGCGATGTGCTGCTGGCTTGGGTTGTGGTGAGGGAAAGGAAAGAGAAACAAGGAAGGATGGAGGAAATCCAGCGGTCGGTGGGTCCCATGAGTGAGAGAGAGGAGGAGAGAAAGGAAAGGGGCGGTGGCCGGTCGGGAGGGGATTCGGTCGTGCGCGTGGGGGGTCGGGCTGGCTGGCCATGGGCCTTGGGGCTAGTTGGGTTGGGGAAGAAAGCTTCGGCATATATATATATATATTTTTTTAAAACAAACAGAAAAGAAAGCTAAATAAAAGAAAAATTATAATATTATTATATAGACATATTATATATCAAAATTTACATAAAAAGAATTCCTACGAGATGAACTTATTTTCAAGTCCAAAGAAAATTCTCACAAATCTCCCCTAATAATAAAGCGTGCAGCGCTTCTGCCGTACGTCACCGGTGTTTTTGCAAAAACACCCCTCGCTTTTTCGGTATTCAACCCGTAGTCCGTTTTTAAGTCAAAAAATGAATCGTTGTTTGCATTTTGCAGAAAACCCCCTCATGTTTTAGGTAATCAACCCGCAGTTCAAATTTAAGTCAGAAAATGAATCGTTTTTTTGCATTTTTCCAAAAAAAAACTGATGTTTCAGGTAATCAACCCGCCCTCCGTATTTTAACAAAAAAACCCTAACTTTTCAGTTAATCAATCCACATTTTATCTAAAACAAAATTGTCCATATCTTTTAAACCGTAACTCCGATTTTAACATGTTATATATGAAATTTGATTAAAAAATGTGTCGAATCTAAATAGGATGTTACTTTTAGCTGTTGAATACTTCTTAAATATTATTTTTGGTGTAAACTTAATCTGTAGTGCACGGTCCTTTTTTCTCTTTCCGGCGACGATACGAATTGCAATAAACATCCATTAAATTAAAACCAAATTGAGAGGAAAGAAACATCGTTAACAACACATGCACACCTTTGGAAAACCTTGTGGAGAGAAACAATATATTTCTCATCTTATTTCGAGTGACTGTGTATTCAAACGCGTTTTCATTGTGTGAGCACTAAAGACATCGTCGACAACACAAATGTGATGTCATGTGAAAATATATCATATTTCTCATATTATTCCGAGTGACTGTATATTAAACGCGTTTTCATTGTGTGAGCACTAAAGCTATCGTCGGCAACACAAATGTGATGTCATGTGAAAATATATTGCGTTCAGAGTATGTGTTATTTTCTCTTCCGTTGCAACACACAGGCTCTTTTGCTAGTTCTAATAATTCAAACAGTGCTTCTATTTTAAATAAAATGCAAAGAAAACATTTTGAAGTACCAAAATGGATTCAAATTAATTTCTCTCCATTTTTATATTGAAGGGAATCATTTTACCCTATTTTCCATTTATTTTATTTCTGGAGAAAAATAAATTTGAAAACCGCTTCAAAAATTTCTTTTGAAACATAATATGAAATATTTTCAAAATAGTCTTGTGAGTTTCATAAGTTCAAATATAATTCAAATGGCCCCTGGTTTGGAGTGTCATATTTATCCTCTCAAGATTTTGAATTAGGGCAAGGGGATTTGAATTCATTTAAACTTTTAAATAGAATCAAAATGAAATAAATTCCAAAATGAAAAGTTTTCAGAAACCATATTTTTCAAGTCCTTTATTTTGAAGAAATCATGTTATCTTCTCTCAGTGATTTGGATTAGATGAAATTGGATCCGTAAGAAAATGGGAAAGTCTTATTATTCCCTCTCATTCAAAAGTTTTAAAAAGTTTCGAGTTTCACTCAAATTCAATCACTCAATCAAAAAATCAATCAATCAAGTAATTATTATAACATACCAAAATTTGGGATCTTACAAATCTACCACACTTCAAATGAATCTCGTCCTCAAGATTCGAAGAGGCTAGAAAGAAAAAGTTAGGGTTTGGGGTCTTCTATCAAATCCAATCTCCTGGAAGGTGGGGTGCTACCACACTTAAGATGAGGGTTACCGGTCCCTCAATTTTTTAACAATCCTCTGGGGTCTTGGCATCTCACACCTCACATTCTTCATACTAACTCCTTTGGTGATCCTCTTCCGTTATATCCATAACGTTTCCCTCAAAATCCGATGTCTTTACGTTGATATAAGCTCCTTCCATCACTGGGTCTTCTTAACTGACAAGTCTCATGATCATTCTAAATAACATAACGATGATCCTCATGGTGGTCTACCATTTGTGGTTATCCTGCAGGGAGAAGGGTCTTGGCTTCATCCTCACTGTAAGATTTCCTACGCATGACAACAATTGCCATGTACAAGGGCTTTCATTATACCGTTCTAAGGCTTAAACAAAAGCTTCAAAGAACGTCATCTCTTACTATGGGTAAGTCTCTCATATTTACCATTCTGAATAGAAGAGAATGATAAGAGTAAGTCGTCATGGGGATCAATCCATTGCACACCCAAATCATTACTCTATATAGGGTTTAGCGAATCTCGCATTCTAACACTTGGGCGTCCTCACAAGCATTGCAAAATTTCTCTTGTACACGAATGAAGTTTGGACAAATCCATTGGTTCTGCAAGCTGAACAAAACATCTATCGTATTCTTCACAACTCTTAGGTGTTCGTATGCTCCTAAGAAAACGTTTGCTGATCCATCATAGCTTTTTCCTTCATGCTCCTGGGGCAACCTTTATGAAATTTTTGAGATACATCCTTGGTACAGGTTGTATTCCTTGAATACATTTTTCCTTCCATTGGTCTGTTTACCAATAAGAGCGTTTGTTCCTCATATTAAATATCTCCTCAAATTTCCAATTCCAAGGTATATTATTCAACTATTGTCACCCCCATAGTTTGATATGGTCCAACATTTCCTTCAACAGTATTCAGTGGATTTGGCTCCTTGGTATGTAGGGTACATTCCATTTCCTTGGATTTTGTGGTTTTATCGATTACTATCACACTTAAAATAAAATATACTCATGCCTGTGTAGACCATATTTTCTCATATCCTCGAAAATGGTCAGAGATCTTTGTTCATAGAGAAACAACTTATACAATTCAACATCGGAAATCATGACACAATAAATTCCATTGATTCATGAAGTTATTACAATCTCTGAGTCTTACATTACAAAATTCAACTCCATAATCTCATGAAAAACAAGAGTGCTTCATGTTACACTTATTGCCATTGTCAAAACTTAACTACTCCATTTTAGCTTTTTTTCCCTGTGGACATTTAGTAGCATAATGTCCTACTTCCTTGCACCGAAAACAAATGACTTCCGACCTATCTCGAGGCTTCTTGGTGTTTATTTTTGCTCCTTGGGTTTCCTGCTTCCTTGCTAGACACATATTGGCATAGTGACCTAAGGTTTTGCATTTAAAACATGGGATATGACTCAGGTCCTTATCTGCAGAGATTTGGCTCGTCCGAGTGTACTTTCTCTTCTTTCCAGACTTCTTTGTTCTGGCCAGTTCTTCTATTTCATGAGGATCAAACTCTACTTTTTCTGTCGGGAAGTCTCCCAGACACTCTTGGCTTTCCTTCATGCACTCGTGTGAAAAATGTCCTTCTTCACCACATGAGTAGCACGCATTGGAGAAAAATCTGGTTATGCTTTGTCCATCAGGGTCTTCTATATTTTCCTCCATCATAGGTTCTTCTAGAATCTTCTTCTTGAAGGTTTCCTCCATTGACTATTTATGCTGCTTGACAACTTGTTGCACCTTGGGGTAAATATGACACTGAGCTGGGTAGTGGGTGGTTCCTTCACACAGGAAACAAGTCACCTGACTAGTTGGGCATTCCTCTGCTGGGTGATTTTCTTCACAATGAGGGCATGCATCCTTGTGTTCTTCCTGAGTGTGTCATATTTCTCCATAGATCTTGCATGCACAAGGCTTCTTCATCGAGTTATCATAGTACTTTTGAATGAGACGGGATCTTAACAAAGTCTTCTTGAATTCGTCCCAAGTTTCTGCTCCACTAAATCCTTGTATGGCATGATGCATTTTCCACTAGATAGCAACACTTTGGGTAAAGTACTGAAGAGTGCGTGCCACTTCATATTTCCTTGAAATCAAAGTGCTCCCGAAGTGGTTCTCCATGTTCTGGATCCATATTTCAGCTTCCAGCTTGGTCATTGGTCCGGAGATTACTAGTCCAACTTGATACACCATCTATTGGGTCAAGGTTTTGGGGATGAGATGGGTAAGAGAGACAGGGATACAAACAACTCAAACACACAAAAGTATCTAAACTCAAGTCCACACATTCATAAAGTTCAATCAATACTATAATATCGCCACCCACATAAGGTTGGTATGGTCGATCACACAATACGCATTGACGTACATCTTTATTTCTCTCATGGTGGGGCTACTACTACTAAGCTAGCTCATATCATGTCTTCATCATCAGTGGGCTTCTTTTGATCATGCTTGATCTTGTCAAGTTCTTCCGCCAGATATTCCATGTTGACGCGGAGTTTCCGATGTCGTCCTTGTAGTTCGAGGAGTTGGCTCTTGAGCTTCTGGATTTCAACATCACCAGCATGTGCCATGGCTTGACTATTCTTCAAGTCTAGACGAAGCTTCTAAATCTCGGGATCGTGTTTCTTCACATTGGCTACCTTCGGTTTCTCGGTCTTGAGACTCTCACGGAGTGCGTCATTCTCAAACAATTCTGAGAGAAGGTCCATTTGAAGCTTCTTGATATAATGTTCCAGTTCCTGATTATACACCACTACAGGTGAAAACTTCACCTTCTGCTCGTCTGTCAGCATGATGTGTGCTCCCTCAGGCTTCTGCCATCCAAGCCTTCCAAAGTAGTGAGTACCCAACTCAACACGATGACGATAGCCCAAACGTGCGATAGCAGCATGAACCGCAGTGTTCATGCCCATATCACAGTCATGGGTCAATGTGCCATAGTTGATGTCTTCGGTCTTGGGATCTTCTTTGCGTCCAAAAACTTTAGTTTTCACACCCCAAAATCTAGACTTGCTCTTGGTCACCTTGCTCTCAGGTATCGGCAGCTTCATCATATGTACCAGCTCCATGAGAAACGGGCCTCCGAGAACATCTTCGTAGTGCTCTCTTTCGTTCGTAGTGTAGCTCTCCATCTATAGTTTTGAAATAGGGAATGTTCAGTAAAAGATTTAAGAGGTATGAGAGTAGTGAATACAAAAGTTGTCCCTAAAAAGGTCTTCCTATTTCTAAGCCATTTCCTAGGGTCACGTCCTACAGTCAACATGTGCTCTGATACCATATCTATAGTTACCCGACTCAAAACGAGCCAAGCCTCTGTGTATCTGTGCCATCCCTGGATCAGTATGCTGGCACACACGGTACATCAATGTATATATCAAAGTGCAATCACATGTAAATAACGTAAAACTTATATATACCTTAGAATCTCAGAAGAAACAGTTAAAGGGAGTGGAGTCTCGATAAACACCAACGGCAGGTTGAGTGCAGACTGTAACCCTAAATTGTACTCTTACTCATCATAGAAAGTATCTGCAACATAAGACGTTGCAGCCGTGTAGGTCAGCATATTGAATATGCCGGCAAGTCACAAAAAAGAGGGGCAAAAATATCATCTATACTATATGCGTATATGGTAGGTGGGGTTGTAGTTTAAGTTTTGCGTAAACCAAATTTTTCCTACAACAAGAGAGAGGTAAAAGCAAAATTTCTACGTTGTTGGTTGTTAATGAGAAGGTTCCACCAACCATTTCACATACCCTAGTTATCAATATTACCCACATCAATAAGTTATTGGTGTTGAGAATTCCTGATAGCTTTACTTCCTTTTGCTCAAGTTGTCCATGACCGTGGACACGGCTAATCGATTAGGTTTGAGTACTCTGCAGAGTTTTGCACACATTCCCCACAAGATTTGATCGCCTCCGTCGAAGTCCTCGCACTTCAGGGTGTTTGAGAACCGGATGATCAAAACATGGTCTTCCAAAGGGTTCCTCTGAGACACTGTCGGTACCAATCCAATCCTGTCGTTCTTCTACATCTCGTAGCACCACCCGTCTAGAGTCACCACAATGTCCAACCAAGCCAGAGCCCATAATGACTTGTGGTTGTGCAGGTAAGCCTCGGGTCTTGAAGAATCCATCCATCTCTTTGTGCGTGGGTGAAGCTTTCCACAAGATGTCATGGCGCTTCCCCATGCATCCCGGGTCATCCACTGGCTTCCCTAGGGTGCCCATCTGAACCGTCCTTCACCCAGAGGTATATTGCATCGTGAGGTCTTGAAGGTCTTGAAGTCTTTAGGTCTTGATTATTAAGTTCTCACAACACTCATGATAAACACTCGACCAAATCCCGTCAACTAGACGCATAGCAAAATAACGTCCCGGGCAAAGTAACAAGGGTTTAAGGGCGCCTTTCACAATATACTACATGAAGAACAATTTTCCAAGTACCTACTTTGCACGCACTCGGTGGAGGAGGTTGAAACTAATGCAATAAAAACATAGGTAAAATATGATCAATGTGAACTTGCCTAGCGAGTTTGATGGAGATAAAATATCGCTCACAGAAAATAACTTGATAGAACTATTCGTCACTCTCCGATGAAATCTATATAATCAAACATAGTATTCACATAAGCAATTATACTAGCAATCATTCTAACAATCAATAGCAAACAACAATTGTAATAAAATCAATAAGAAAGACCAAATAAGAATCCAAAAGAAACTTCAAAGAAAACTATGGAGCCTTCTACTACAACAATCACAAAAATAGTTTTTGTTCTAATTAAACTTAACAGCAAATAAAACACTAAATTAGTAAAATAACAGAAAATAAAATATAAAATAACTAAGATAACAGAAAGTATTTTTCATAAAAGAATTATTAGCAAAAAGAAGTAATTGAAAAGTTTTTCTTAACCTCTACTTATGATCAAAACAATGTTAACCTTGAATTAAATCGAAACAATTTCAACTTCAATACAAATTGTTGTTGTTCTAAACAAAAGTTAACACAGAATAAAACTCATAAAACAAAATATATAGAGTATTTTCAAATAAGAATTTTAATTTGGCAATGAAATTAATTTGCAAGTTATTATTGAACTAGAATTGATTCCATGCAATCAAACAAAAATAAATAAAATAAAATTTTGTTCTTTTTGTTGAAAAGTTACTCATAAATAATAGAAAAAAATATAACTTGTCACAATTGCAATAGAAAACAAAATAAGAACAATTAATACAAAAGAAATAGCAAGAAAGCTAAAAAGAGCTACAATAGAATTTGTTTTGCTTAAAACCCTAATTTAAAAATATTCAAAAAATTCTGAAATTATACCTACTCATAAATAAGACCACTAGTGACCTGTAGAAAAAAGAGTCAACTCAAAACCTATTTTTAAACTCGAGATATTCACAAAACAAGGTTTGAATCAAATCTGTTTAAATTTAACAATAAAATATTCAAACATGGTCAAATTTCATATCTACAGAAACTACATAAAATTTGTGACCCAATGCAAAAGGAATCACTCAAAAACATTAAAATCCTATAAGTTATAGCCAAACTAAAAACAGAATCAAATCTGTTTTTAAAACTAAAAACAGAAAAAAGAAAACCGAAACTAACGGACAGGGGGAATACGTGGCGTGATGTGGTTGGTTGTGGGGTGTGCGCGCGTTAGCTAAACAAGCGGTCGGCCACAATTTAAAGAAAAACGGTTCGTGGTTTATTCGTTCTAATCTGGATCGTAGGATCCAGATCAGACGGATATGGGAGGAGGAGGAGGAGGAGGTGCTCACAGGGGGTTGCCTGCGATGGTGCTCTCCGACGAGGGCTCGACGGCGGCGGCGGCTCGAGCATGGACGTGGGCGCTGTTCCAGGGGGACTCTGGCGATGGCGATGGCACCGGTCGACGCGGGCGAGGACGGTGAGCACGCGGGTGGCGCCACGGGAGGTCAGGGATGACGGTGGAGACGACGGCGAGCTCCGGGGCTGCGAGTGATGACCCACAAGTGTAGGGGGTCTATCGTAGTCCTTTTGATAAGTAAGAGTGTCGAACCCAACGAGGAGCAGAAGGATCTGACAAGTGATTTTCAGCAAGGTATTCTCTACAAGCACTGAAATTATCGGTAACAGAAAGTTGTGTGATAAGATGATTCGTAGCAAGTAGCAAGTAACAACGGTAACAAAGGTGCAACAAAGTGGCCCAATCCCTTTTGTAGCAAGGGACAAGCCTGGACAAACTCTTATAGGAGGTGAAGCGCTCCCAAGGACACATGGAAATTTCTGTCAAACTAGTTTTCATCATGTTCATATGATTCGCGTTCGCTACTTTGATAGTTTGATATGTGGGTGGACTAGTGCTTGGGTGCTGCCCTTACTTGGACAAACCTCCCACTTATGATTAACCCCTCTCGCAAGCATCCGCAACTACGAAAGAAGAATTAAGACAAAGTCTAACCATAGCATTAAACTAGTGGATCCAAATCAGCCCCTTACGAAGCAACACATAAACTAGGGTTTAAGCTTCTGTCACTCTAGCAACCCATCATCTACTTACTACTTCCCAATGCCTTCCTCTAGGACCAAATAATGGTGAAGTGTTATGTAGTCGACGTTCACATAACACCACTAGAGCAAAAACAACATACAACGCATCAAAGTATCGAACGAATACCAAATTCACATGACTACTTATAGCATGACTTATCCCATGTCCTCAGGAACAAAAGTGACTACTCACAAAGCATAATTATATTCAAGACCAGAGAGGTATTGAATAGCATCAAGGATATGAACATATAATCTTCCATCGAGTAATCCAACTAGCATCAACTACAAAGAGTAATTAACACTACTAGCAACCTTACAAGTACCAATCGGAGTCGCGAGACGGAGATTGGTTACAAGAGATGAACTAGGATTTGGAGATGAGATGGTGCTGATGAAGATGTTGATGGTGATGAGTCCCCTCCAATGAGAGGAGTGTTGGTGATGACGATGGCGACGATTTCCCCCTCCGGGAGGGAAGTTTCCCCGACAAGACGACCCTGTCGGAGCTCTAGATTGGTTCTGCTCAAGTTCCGCCTCGTGGCGGTGGCGATTCCTCCCGAAAGCCTCCTCTTGATTTTTTCTGGAACGAAACCCTCCTCATAGCAAAACAGGGGGCCAGAGGGCCAATGGGGAGCCCACAAGCCCCCTAGGCGCGGCCACGGGGGTAGGTCGCGCCTAGCAGGCTTGTGGCCTCCTGGTGGCTCCCCTGTGGTACTTCTTCCGCCCAGTATTTTTTATAAATTCCAAAATAAATCCTCGTTGATTTTCACGGCTTTTGGAGTTGCGCAGAATAGGTATCTCAAACTTGCTCCTTTTTCAGGCCAGAATTCCAGCTGCCGGCATTCTCCCTCCTCATGTAAACCTTGCAAAATAAGAGAGAAAAGGCATAAGTATTGTACCGTGAAGTGTAATAACAGCCCATAAAGCGATAAATATCAACATGAAAGCATGATGCAAAATGGACGTATCAACTCCCCCAAGCATAGACTTCGCTTGTCCTCAAGCGAAAAGTGAGATCAATAAATATGCCCACATGTTTAGAGAGAGAGGTGTCGACAAAACAAAATACGACATGCAGGCATCATGATCATAATTAGAACAACAATATCATCATAAAATCTCTTGTGCTAAAGTGATAATTCCTTCACAAAGTAAAGTATGGATCAAGAACCTTATTGAGAATTAACAACCAATAGCCTTTAGTCATTGAAGCAATTGCAATTTATCATAACATCGGAAAGAGTCAAATAAGAGCTTGTAAAGCAAATCCACATACTCAATCATCATTTCGTCTTCTACAATTTCTACAACTCACGTGGTACTCATGAGATCAAAGTTTCAGTCGGACAGAGAGAAAGATAGGGGCTTATAGTTTCGCCTCACAACTATTTACCTCAAGGGTAATGTCAACAATAATGATTCATGAATACTTACCTCCAAGTTGACATATGAATATAGATTTTTCCCTAGCATACGACGTTAGCCACGATAAAGACGAAATAAGGAATTGGTGTAAATCACCATGACTCTTTCAAGGGCAAAAAGTAAAGGTACAAGATAGGCCCTTCGCAGAGGGAAGCAGAGGTTGTCATGCGCTTTTGAGGTTTGGATGTGTGTCCTCTTAGTGTGAAGGAACATCACTTTATATTGCCTCCTGTGATAAAGAACTTTATTATGCAGTTTGTCGCTTTTATGTCTTCCTCATCACAGGTTCGTACAAAGCTTATTTTCCACACACTAATAGATCATACATATTAAGGGAGCAATTTTTAGTGCTTGCACCGATGACAACTTACTAGAGGGATCTTATTCAATCCATAGGTAGGTATGGTGGACTCTCATGGAAAAACTGGGGTTGAAGGTTTGTGGATGCACAAGTAGTATCTCTACTTAGTGCAGACGTTTTGGCTGATATGAGGTGGAAGCAATCGTCACATGCTAAGGGATCTCTAGTCATATAATCATTGTTCGGAACCAAGCAAACATAATTCATTATGTTGTCTTCCTTGTCCAACATCTACTTCTAAGCATGTAATGGTTTAGTGAGTGTTCACAATCATACACGGTGTCCAAGATGATATATTTATATGTGAACCTCTCCTTCTTTATCACTTCCTATTAATTGCAACAATGACCAAGGTCTACGTTTATCCACCCACAACAAGTTTCAATCAACATTCTTTTTATATGTGGAGCCATCACTTCCCATAAGATCATTACATGATCTTTCATGCTTTTCTTCTTTCATTATTCTTTTCTTTAGATCATGGCATGAGGCAAGGCCCTTAACTAAGACACTCTTTATTATATGGCTCACGAGCTCAAATACATCGGGGGTGACACAAAGCAAAACTCAAGCCTAAAACACTAAGAACTTTATTCTACTAGAGAAAGATAAGACCAAAAAGGATCGAACTAATAAAAGGTAAAGGCAAAAGATGTGATGGTGATACGATACCGGGGCAACTCCCCCAAGCTTGGCACAAGCCAAGGGGATTGCCCATACTCGTGCTTAGTTGTCTTCCTTTGAAGGTGATGGTGGTGGAGTTGTTGCAACCTGGGTTTGATCCTCCATTTCCAAGGCATAGGTGCTCCATCATGGAAAGATGATCGAGTCTTCGGAATCCTCAAATCTGCAGCCAACCATATTGATTTCAATCTATACTCATACTCACAGTTTTGATTCTGCAGGTCATAGATCTGGGCTTGGAGGTGATCAATTCTATCATAGAGCCTCGAGAGGTGTTTCCCGATGTCATTGGCATTGATCTTGTGCTTTTTGGTGAACTCCGTGATCATCATGTGGTTGGCATTGAGTCCGCGTTCCACCATCCCTTGGCACTTCAAGACTTGCTGCTCCATTGCTTCGAGCCACACCTCCATGCTTCTGGTCTTCTTGGGGCCCTCAACATCACGGATGTGCAGCACCCCCTCACGCATCTCGATAGATTGAGGGTGTTGCGGCACTCCCGTGAGGTAGGGATTGATGACCTTCTCGAAGATCTTGTCCTTTGGAGCTTTTGGGGACACCATAGCGATCTAGATCTGTGTGCACAACAGCTCGAAACAAAAACAGAGGAAATTTGCGTGATACGGAGGGTCAGACCTTTCGGGAGAATATATAATGATTTTTTCCCGACCAGAAGGAGTACTCCGCAAGAAAACGGAGTCCGGGAGGCACACGAGGTGGTCATAAGCCCCCCAGGCGCGGCCAGGGGGTGGCCCACGCCTGGCAGGCTTGTCGCCTCCTCGTGCGCTTTTCGGACTGCTTTAAATTTTTTTAATTATCTAAAAATTCCAAAACGGAGAAAAAATTCCTACTGGAAAAGTTTTGGAGTCAATTTACTTACCGAATGACATACCTCTTCGTTTTCGGAGTCTAAAACAGGCTGATAAATATCCCTTATGTACTCCTCCGGAGTTATGGTATTGATAATATTGCTTTCAACATTTATGGGAGTACCTGAGATATAATGCTTGATTCTTTGCCCATTTACCACTCTCGGAAAATTACCTTCCGTGTTGTTGATCTTGATGGCACCGGAACGAGACACTTCCTCAACAATGTAAGGACCTTCCCATTTAGAGAGAAGCTTGCCTGCAAAAAATCTTAAACAAGAATTATATAGCAAGACATAATCACCTACATTGAACTCACGTTTTTGTATCCTTTTATCATGCCACCTCTTAACCTTTTCTTTGAACAACTTGGCATTTTCATATGCCTGAGCTCTCCATTCATCAAGCGAGCTAATATCAAATAACCTCTTCTCACTAGCAAGTTTGAAATCAAAGTTGAGCTCTTTGATTGCCCAATATGCCTTATGTTCTAGCTCAAGAGGTAAATGACATGCTTTACCGTAAACCATTTTGTACGGAGACATGCCCATGGGATTCTTATAAGCAGTTCTATAAGCCCACAGTGCATCATCGAGCTTCTTAGACCAATTCTTTATAGACCTATTGACAGTCTTTTGCAGAATTAGTTTAATCTCTCTATTACTTAGCTCTACTTGACCACTGGATTGAGTATGATAAGGAGATGCAACTCTATGGTTGACATCATACTTAGCAAACATTTTACGGAAAGCACCATGAATGAAATGTGAACCACCATCGGTCATTAGATATCTAGGGACTCCAAATCTGGGGAAAATAACTTCTTTAAGCATCCTGATAGAGGTGTTGTGATCAGCACTACTAGTTGGGATAACTTCTACCCACTTAGTAACGTAATCAACAGGAACTAGGATATGAGTATACCCGTTGGATTTTGGAAAAGGTCCCATATAATCAAAGCCCCAAACGTCAAATGGTTCAATGACAAGTGAATAATTCATAGGCATTTCCTGACGTTTACTGATACTACCTATTCTTTGACATTCGTCACAAGATAGGACAAACTTACGTGCATCCTTAAAGAGAGTGGGCCAATAGAAACCTGATTGCAATACCTTGTGTGCAGTTCTATCTCCCGCATGGTGTCCTCCGTAAGCCTCGGAGTGACACTTATGTAGGATCTGTCCCTGTTCATGTTTAGGTACACAATGTCTAATAACACCATCTACTCCTTCCTTATAAAGGTGAGGATCATCCCAAAAGTAATGTCTCAAATCAAAGAAGAATTTCTTCTTTTGCTGGTATGTGAAACTAGGTGGTATATATTTGGCAACGATATAATTTGCATAATCAACATACCATGGTGTACTACGTGAAGCATTGATGACATTCAATTGCTCATCAGGAAAGCTATCATCAATAGGTTGTGGGTCATCAAGAACATTCTCCAACCAAGACAAGTTATCTGCTACGGGGTTCTCAGCACCCTTCCTATCAACAACATGCAAATCAAATTCTTGTAGCAAGAGAACCCATCTGATAAGTCTAGGTTTAGCGTCTTTATTTTCCATAAGGTACTTAATAGCAGCGTGATCAGTGTGAATAGTGACTTTGGAATCAACTATGTAAGATCTGAACTTTTCACATGCAAACACGACTGCTAAAAATTCCTTTTCAGTAGTAGCATAGTTTCTTTGGGCATTCTCTAGATTTTTACTAGCATAGTGAATAACATTCAACTTCTTATCAACTCTTTGTCCTAGAACAGCGCCAACAGCATAATCACTAGCATCACACATGATTTCAAAAGGTAAGTTCCAATCAGGAGGTTGAACAATAGGTGCAGTTATCAAGGCCTTTTTAAGTATTTCGAAGGCTTCCTCACAATCATTGTCAAAAACAAAAGGAATATCCTTTTGCAAGAGATTGGTAAGAGGCCTAGAAATTTTAGAGAAGTCCTTAATTAACCTTCTATAGAAACTAGCATGACCAAGGAAACTTCTTATACCTTTGATATCTGTAGGGCATGGCATTTTCTCGATTTCATCAACCTTAGCCTTATCGACTTCAATACCTCTTTCAGAAATTTTATGTCCTAAGAGAATGCCTTCATTAACCATAAAGTGGCACTTCTCCCAATTCAAGACAAGGTTGGTATCTTTACATCAAGGTTGCTGAGGCAATCATCAAAAAAAGACTCGTAAACGGAGAATTCATCCATGAAAACCTCAACAATCTTTTCACAAAAGTCAGAGAATATAGCCATCATACATCTTTGAAAGGTAGCAGGTGCATTACATAAGCCAAAAGGCATACACCTGTAAGCAAAGGTAGAGAAAGGGCAGGTGAAAGTGGTTTTCTCCTGATCAGATTGTGCAACTGGTATTTGGGAGAAACCAGAATAACCATCTAGAAAGCAGAAGTGTGTGTGTTTAGACAGTATTTCTAGCATTTGGTCGATAAAACGCAAAGGGTAATGATCTTTCCTAGTGGCCTTATTCAATTTCCTAAAATCAATCACCATCCTATAGCCAGTAATAATCCTCTATGGGATCAATTCATCCTTATTATTAGGGACAACGGTAATACCTCCCTTCTTAGGGACGCAATGCACCGGACTCACCCAATCACTATGAGCAACAGGATAGATAATACATGCTTCCATGAGCTTTAGTGTTTCTTCTCTTACTACCTCTTTCATCTTAGGATTTAATCCCCATTGATGATCAGCAACTGGTTTGGAATCAGGATCGGTTTTAATTTTGTGCTGGCATAGAGTGGGACTAATGCCCTTAAGATCATCAAGAGTATATCCAATAGCAGCACGGTGCTTCCTCAGAGTTTTTAGTAACTTATTTTCTTCATGCTCTGAGAGGCTAGCACTAATAATAACGGGATATATCTCTTTTTCATCGAGATAAGCATACTTAAGAGTATCAGGCAACTATTTGAACTCGAACACAGGATCACCCTTTGGTGGGGGTGGATCTCCAAGCAGTTCAACACGCAAATTATTCTTAAGGATAGGATGTTGTTCAAAGATAACTCTATCTATCTCATTCCTTTCATCCATATGCATATCATTTTCATGCTCAAGCAAGTATTAATCTAAAGGATCAGTAGGAGGCACGACAATAGAAGCTAGGTCAATAATTTCATCCTTACTAGGCAACTCTTTTTCATGAGGTTGTCTACCAAACTTGGAGAAATTGAACTCATGTGACACACCTTCAAAGCCAACAGTGACAGTTTGCTTCTCACAGTCAATATGAGCAATGACAGTATTGAGGAAGGGTCTGCCAAATATGATGGGACAAAAGCTATCTTGTGTGGTAGCAAGAACGAGAAAATCAGCAGGTTACTTCGTTTTACCACACAAGACTTCAACATCTCTAACAATTCCCAAAGGGTAGATAGTATCTCTATTGGCAAGCTGGATAGTGACATCAGTAGGTTCCATCTCAACAGGTGCAATCTCATCTTTAATTTCATCATATAAGGATTGAGGTATTGCACTAACACTAGCACCCACATCACATAAACCATGATAACAATAGTCTCCTATCTGAACAGAAACAACAGGCGTGCCAACAACAGGCCTATGTTTGTCTCTAGCATGTGGTTTAGCAATTCTAGCAACATCTTCACAGAAGTGAATATCATGGCCATCAACATTATCGGACAGGAGATCTTTGATAATAGAAATGCTAGGTTCAACTCTAATTTGCTCACGGGGTGTAGGGGTTCTAATGTAACCCCTATGTATCACAGTTGAAAGTTTAGAACGATCCTTTATCCTAACATGGAAAGGTGGTTTCTCAATGTAAGCACTAGGAACAATAGGATCGTTATAAGAGATGACTTTCTCTTCAACTGGATTGGGTTTAACTACATTGACTTCTAAGGCAGGATGATATTTAAACCACTTCTCTTTAGGGAGATCAATATGAGCAGCAAATGATTCACACAATCAAGCTACTATCTCAGAGTCAAGTCCATATTTAGCGCTAAAATCACAAAAGGTATTTGTTTCAACAAAGGATTTAACGCAATCAAACTTGAGATTCATACCTGACTCCTTACCTTCATCAAACTCCCAATCTTCAGAGTTGCATTTAATTCTTTCCAATAAATTCCATTTGAAGTCAATATCTCTCTTCATAAAAGAACCGGTACAATAAGTGTCAAGCATGGTGCGATTATCATGAGAAAGCCGAGCATAGAAGTTCTGAATGATAATTTCTCTCGAGAGCTCATGGTTGGGGCATGAATATAACATTGATTTAAGCCTCCCCCAAGCTTGAGCGATGCTTTCTCTATCACGAGGCCAAAAATTATAAATATAATTCCGATCACGATGTTCCAAATGCATAGGACAAAACCTTTGATGAAATTCCAATTTCAATCGGTTGTAATTCCATGATCCAGTATCATCACATAGCCTATACCATGTCAATGCTCTATCCCTCAAAGATAAGGGAAAGACCTTCTTCTTGACCTCATCCTCGGGCAAACTTGCAAGCTTAAATAAACCACAAACTTCATCTACATAGATTAGATGCAAGTCGGGATGTGATGTTCCATCTCCTATAAAGGATTAGCCAGCAGTTACTCAAGCATACCCGCAGGAAATTCATAGCAAATATTTTCAGTAGGTGCAGAAGGTTGAGGAGCAACTCCTTGTGCTTCCGTTCGAGGTGAAGATACCCCGAACAAGCTCCTCAAAGGATTAGTTTCCATAGTAACAAGTGACAATAAATTTCAGCACGTTATATAAATGTTTCCTTACCAAATTCCACTTACCAAAGGCGCTTCACTCCCCGGCAACGGCGCTAGAAAAGAGTCTTGATGACCCATAAGTGTAGGGGATCTATCATAGTCCTTTCGATAAGTAAGAGTGTCGAACCCAACGAGGAGCAGAAGGATCTGACAAGTGATTTTAAGCAAGGTATTCTCTGCAAGCACTGAAATTATCGGCAACAGAAAGTTGTGTGATAAGATGATTCGTAGCAAGTAGCAAGTAAAAAACGGTAACAAAGGTGCAGCAAAGTGGCCTAATCCCTTTTGTAGCAAGGGACAAGCCTAGACAAACTCTTATAGGAGGTAAAACGCTCCCGAGGACACATGGGAATTTCTCTCAAGCTAGTTTTCATCATGTTCATATGATTCGCGTTCGCTACTTTTATAGTTTGATATGTGGGTGGACCGGTGCTTGGGTGCTGCCCTTAATTGGAAAAACCTCCCACTTATGATTAACCCCTCTCGCAAGCATCCGCAACTACGAAAGAATAATTAAGACAAAGTCTAACCATAGCATTAAACTAGTGGATCCAAATCAGCCCCTTACGAAACAACGCATAAACTAGGGTTTAAGCTTCTGTCACTCTAGCAACCCATCATCTACTTACTACTTCCCAATGCCTTCCTCTAGGCCCAAATAATGGTGAAGTGTTATGTAGTCGACGTTCACATAACACCACTAGAGGAAAAATAACATACAACGCATCAAAGTATCAAACGAATACCAAATTCACATGACTACTTATATCATGACTTATCCCATGTCCTCAGGAACAAAAGTGACTACTCACAAAGCATAATTATAATCATGACCAGAGAGGTATTGAATAGCATCAAGGATATGAACATATAATCTTCCACCGAGTAATCCAACTAGCATCAACTACAAAGAGTAATTAACACTACTAGCAACCTTACAAGTACCAATCGGAGTCGCGAGACGGAGATTGGTTACAAGAGATGAACTAGGGTTTGGAGATGAGATGGTGCTTATGAAGATGTTGATGGTGATGAGTCCCCTACGATGAGAGGAGTGTTGGTGATGACGATGGCGATGATTTCCCCCTCCGGGAGGGAAGTCTCCCCGACAGGACGACCCTGTCGGAGCTCTAGATTGGTTCTGCTCAAGTTCCGCCTTGTGACGGCAGCCTCCTCTTGATTTTTTCTGGAACGAAACCCTCCTTATAGCAAAAGAGGGGGCCAGAGGGCCAACTGGGAGCCCACAAGCCCCCTAGGCACGGCCAGGGGGGTAGGTCGCGCCTAGCAGGCTTGTGGCCTCCTGGTGGCTCCCCTATGGTACTTCTTCCGCCCAGTATTTTTTATAAATTCCAAAATAAATCCTCGTTGATTTTCACGGCTTTTGGAGTTGCGCAGAATAGGTATCTCAAACTTGCTCCTTTTTCAGGCCAGAATTCCAGCTGTCGGCATTCTCCCTCTTCATGTAAACCTTGCAAAATAAGAGAGAAAAGGCATAAGTATTGTACCGTAAAGTGTAATAACAGCCCATAAAGCGATAAATATCAACATGAAAGGATGATGCAAAATGGACGTATCAGCGAGGCGTTCGGGTGCTTGTCGGGGAGGCGTCTCCGGTGGCTCTCGGGCTTGGGCGAATGCACATAGGGGTGCGGGCGAGAGAGGCGAGGCCAGTGGCGACGGTGGCTGGGGAGGTCGGGAGCGAGCGGGGCGTCGGCAATGGCGCGGTGGCTGTGGCAAACTTTGGCGAGCGAGTGTGAGCAGCGTGGGGGCTCCGAGGCTCAGGTTTTGGCAAAAACGAGAGGCTCTAGCCCTAGGTAATGATAGGAGCTTTGCCATGGGGAAGGGGACGAGCTCAAACGGCAAGAAATCGCGAGGCGATGTGCTGCCGGCTTGGGTTCTGGTAAGGGAAAGGAAAGAGAAAGAAGAACGGAAGGAGGAGATCCAGCGGTCGGTGAGTCCCGTGAGTCAGAGAGAGGAGGAGAGAAAGGAAAGGGGCGGTGGCCGATCGGGAGGGGATTCGGTCGTGCGCGTGGGGGTGTCGGGCTGGCTGGCCATGGGCTTGGGGGCTAGTTGGGCTAGGGAAGAAAGCTTCGGCCTATATATATATATATATATATATAGCCTATATATATATATATATATATATATATATATATATATATATATATATATATATATATATTAAAACAAACAGAAAAGAAAGCTAAATAAAAGAAAAACTATAATACTTTTATATAGACATATTATATATCAAAATTTGGAGAAAAAGATTTCCTACGAGATGAACTTTTTTTCAAGGCCAAACAAAAATCTCACAAATTCTAATAATTCAAACAGTGCTCCCGTTTTAAATAAAATGCAAAGAAAACATTTTGAAAATACCGAAATGGATTCAAATTAATTTCCCTCCATTTTTATATTGAAGGGAATCAATTTATCCTATTTTCCATGTATTTTATTTTTGGAGAAAAATAAATTTGAAAACCACTTTAAAAATTTCTTTTGAAACATAATATGAAATATTTTCAAAATAGTCTTGTGAGTTTCATAAGTTCAAATATAATTCAAATGGCCCGTGGTTTGGAGTGTCATATTGCTCCTCTCAATATTTTGAATTAGGGCAAGGGGATTTAAATTCATTTAAACTTTTAAATAGAATTAAAATGAAATAAATTCCAAAAGGAAAAGTTTTCAGAAACCATTTTTTTCAAGTTCTTTATTTTGAAGAAGTCGTGTTATCTTCTCTGAGTGATTTGGATTGGATGAAATTGGATTCATAAGAAAATGGGAAAGTCATTTTATTCCCTCTCATTCAAAAGTTTAAAGCTTCACTCAAATTCAATCACTCAGTCAAACAATCAATCAATCAAGTAATTATTATAACATACCAAAATTTGAGATGTTACATGAACTCATCCGTCCTCACTCTAACCCAAGCCACTAGCACATGTTCCAAGAAGGGGGCTGCCGCCGGATAACAACTAGGTACATAAAGCATACAAACCGTCTAGCGACCAAAGAAGCACGAAACGAATACAAATCCATGTGAACACCGACACGATTCGACTAGTCATACAGAGCGAAAACAACTATGTGAACACCGGCCGAATAAGAGTGAGACCGGTAGAACACAACTTTGTCGCGCACTGGTGAGATAGAACCAGACCGGCAGATAGTTAGGAACAGAAGGGAAACAATAGGCATGGACTAAAGGAACGAACCCACCTTATGCGACCGGCAAGGCGCCGACTCCGCAACGTCTTCAAATGCGTTGGGCCGAAGAACCAACCGAGCATTGGGCGAGATAGCCGCGTGGGGTCCAAGGAAGACGTACGAGCCACCCGGCACGTGAACGCACGGCTGACCAGGCTCAAGCATGGCAGATGCCTCTACCCGGTGGCCCAAACATCAAACGCCCCACACGAGCGAACAAAACAGCACACACAGGTCGAGCGCAAGAGGCAACACACGGGGCGGCCCCATGCGCGCCACGAGACTACGCGTCACAGACCCCCGAGGCCCCGGCTTGGTGAGAAGCGCGAGACAGTCAAGGGCGTGAGGACCGTGTGGATCAAACGACGCAAAGGGCACCCGCAAGCTTTGTTGCGCAAGGAAGTGGGTACTTCAGCATCCTTTATAGGAGTAATGATTTACTCCCTCCGTCCCAAAATAAGTGGCGCTGCTTTAGTACTATATATGTACTAACTTAGTACTAAATTTGCGACACTTATTTTGTGACGGGGTATATGAGGATTGGCAATTGGAACCTTATGAAAAATTTATATGCCAATCATTTGATTCGTAGGGTTGAATCTGTTAGCCCATCGTCTTCTATTCTCTTCGGTCTTCGCGACGCTCCTATTGATCGCAACACTACCGACTACAAGGAGTGTTAAGAGTGTAGATTATGGTAGGCTAGGATTAGTTAAAATTGATTTTAATCTTTCCTATATGATTCCTACCTTATCTTCAGGATGTGTCTTGCATTACAAGTCTTGTACTCTATATATACTTGTCCTCGAGACTCAATAATACATGTGCCACATTACATCAATTATATCCTCCTCTAGTCCTCTTATATGGTATCAGCCTTATCATGATCATAAACCCTCGTCGTCACTGCTTTCGTGCCACACCACCCCGAGGAGGTCGATCTCTTCATGATCTCCACCATCGGCCACCCAACGTGTAGCTAGGGTTCGTCCGTCGATCATGTTGATCGACTGCCCTAGAGAGTCGTTTTCTCGATCTATTGATCGAGGGATTTTTCTCTTGCCTACTATTTGATCAATGTTTTTTTTGTTTTTTATCTATTGTTGTGGGTTCTACTCCGACTTAGACATTGACTACAACGGTCTCTTCTCCGATTCAGCGGCCTCGCGTGCCATATTGCTCGAAAAGTCTGAACTAATGGCAATAGACGGGCAATATATCTCAACACCTCCCCTCACGTCTAGCCTTATTTAGTCCTTTGACATGGGATTTATGTAGGTCGTAAAAACTTTTTTTAATACTGTGTCGGCAGGGTCTTGAACTCAAAGACCTTTTGGTTGTGATATCATATTGAATTCATGTACAACCAGTTGCTCTACAAGTTCGAACTGATGAATGAACTAGTTAGGTGCATACACTTGCAATCAAGAGGTTATGATTCAAAACTCTGTAAACGCAATAAATAATTAAGGCTTAGCCCACTTACATTGTCCACGTCATAAAATTCAAAGAAGCATAGACATGAGGAGGATATTGGAGTATAATGTTCGACTCTCTTCCATGGTTTGGACTTTTGGAGAAACTAGCTGTGCATGAATTTAATAGAATCATATATCAATCTTTCCTAACTAATTCTTTTACACTGCACGTCGTGGGAAATTTTGCATCTACGTGGACTTCTTGCAAAGAATCCCTTTACACTGCACTTCGTGGGAAATTTTGCATCTACCTGGACTTCTTGCAAAGAATCCTTCGTTTTTCTGTGATACAATCCAACAAACAAAATTACTGCTGGATTCGAATAGACATGACAAAACAATATTGTGTTCTTTCTACTCCATATTTGGAGAATCCTATGAATCAAATAGGCCCTAATATAACGCAACTGTTTGTCCAAATCGATTACGAGTGGCCCAATGCCTCTAGATTAGAAAGTGAGGTAAACATAAACACCAATATGATATCTGAATTCTGAAGTCCCTCGAAAAGAAAAGAAAAAGAAAACATGACGTTGGTGGATTTTTGCGGTTAACAGCTTATCATTCAGATCATTCAGCAGGATGTTCTGCAGCCACAAGAATTTGTTGCAGGCTCTAACATACTCTACTTTCCGTTGTAACTGGTAAGTATGAGAGTACTCGAGGATCCTTCATTTCTGCTTTATGGTACAACTGAATGGACCAGGAGACTGGGAAAAGAGCTGGAGCTTATGTTTCTGCTTTACAATGCAAAAAATGAGACAACTGGCTCGATCAAATGACTACGTATTCTCTTGTCAACAACTGATTCTAGGTTAATTTGTAGGAATTAGCCACCATCCTCCGCTCAAGAGAACATGAATTAAATGCTCTTGTATTATTGACCACTGAGATTCTTTGGTTCTACTCCAGCATCAGATGAATTAAGCTCCTTTCCGGCAAAATCATCATTCATATTTCATCGTCCCACCCCACAATGTTTGCAGTGGCCCCATTGACCATCTTCACAAGGGTGGCCTGAAAAATGCAACTCAGATCAGAAAACAACGATAGGAAGTGATTTTACATTTTATCAGCAAAAGCTAATTTTAATTTTAATTATTCAACTGTACTAAGTACTAGCGCATGTCAAACTGAGAGAAGAAGAAAGAACTGACAAGGAACAAAGTCATCCAACGTAAATTTCTGTAAGCTGGTCTTGCATTAACTTCTTGCCCATTGCGGAACGAATTTGCCATTTACAATAGCAGCAGATCCAGAAGAATTGCGAGCAATTGCAATAGCAAACACACTTTGGGCAGCCAGAAGCAAATGTTCAGAAGTTTTATGACACACATTGACATGTCCAATTCGAAAATTGCATATATTATATAGTAGTGCACATGAGATATCAATGGTACCACATGCCACATATAACATCTTTGCTGGAATCACATCCTACAGCGGAAATTTGCACAAGGGCACTACTGCAACAACTGATGCAAAATGCATCTAGCCAGGTTCACGTTGATGTATTGTAACACCTATGTACTAGCCTCCTAGGAGGTTGTCTTCCCCTCTTTTCAATACAATGAAACGCAAAGTCTTTTGCGTTTTCTCGAAAAAAAAGGTTCACGTTGATGTAAGTACATGGCAAAGCTTTGTCTTGAAAACAATAACATGAGACAGATATTCACAGACCTTTCATAGCACAATATAAGTGTATTTACTTATGCTTCATCGGAAGACACTAATGGAGAATCCAACCGATGAGTGGCTAAGAACTGAGAGCAGCTCAGTTGGCTAGAGGTTTCTCCCAGATTCCAAACATGCCACAGGTGCTAATGCCCCCGCTAATCAAGTTATTTTTTTAGGAATGAGTGGCTGAGAAGATGCAAAAACTAATATCGATACATCATTGGCAAGTTGGCTACGTGCATGTTCTGGCTCATGGAGTAGAACTTTGTATATTGGGTGACAAGCTAACATGATTATGGAATTCCGACTGAATCTTTGGAGATGATGATGTGTCCAGGCACATGGGATAAACTTATTTGTCGATAGTCTTCAATAGATTGACAACCAAATTATGGGACGTGCATGCATGCAACCATCTAAAGAGATGACATTCTGAATAACGGACTGGGCATCCTGCCTTAAGAACATCACCGAAACACTCACAAATCGCCTCAAAAATGTTATCATCTCCCTGGTCCATCGTAACAAATATGGCTTCATTACAGGCTCTACAATTCTAAACTGCCTGACTTGGAGCTTTGAATTTCTCCACCAGTGTCAGAAGTCTAAAAGGGAGATTGTTGTTCTTAAGCTTGACTATGAGAAAAGCGTTTGACACTTTGGAGCACTGAACGATCAACTTCATGCTTCACAACTATGGCTTTGACAACCGTTGAATCGGTTGGATAAATTCTCTTCTTGACTCTGGCTCTTCTGCCTCCCTTTTGTGTTAGCTGCTGGCCTTCTTTAGCTTTGCAACTCAATCTTCTTCATCTCCCGATTCCTGCTGCTGGTGATGATTACCCAATTGTTCAGTACACCAACGATACTCTTCTCATTATGAAAGCTTGCCTTCGTCAGCTCCTTTGCGTCAAAGGTCTTTTAGAGAGCTTTGGTCAAGGTCAATCCACTAGCGCCATCAGATTAACTTCAATAAATCCGGCATTCTCCCCGTCAACATGCTCGGGGACAAAATGACTAATTTAGCCAGTCTGTTTGGCTGCAAAATTGAGTTCAATCCTTTCACCTACCTTGGACTCTCTTGGTATCATTAGACACAAAATCAGGGATTATCGACAGAAGATTAGCTTCCTGTCTGTCCTTCATGTCTCTCTTAGTGGCCAAAGTGCCCTTCCAACCTTTTACGTGGGCACCCAATGTTAGGGCATAAGCCACGCCGGCTGTGCCGGGCGCGCACGTGTGAGCGGGAGCGGGGCGCGGCGGGTGCGTGGCAGGTGTACGCTTGAGCACAGGCGAGTCCGTGCGGCGTGCTGTGCGTGCATTAGACTAGGGTTTAGGTAGCGTGCTGGACCGGGTCTCAAGGGCACGACTTGACGCGGGCCTCGCGCGAGCCGGGCATGTACGTGCGTGCGGTGGCCGCGGCGAGAGCGGGCGGGCCAGATCGTGCGCGATGGAGGGGGGCGTGCGGGTCGTGCCCGACGCCGGCCCTGGGTATAAGACCTGAGTGGGGTGCATTGTAATCCCTGTGGTGAACGAGTCTGTTGCTCGTTGAAAAGGCCGTACCAGCGGCGGCAGCGTTCGTGCGCTGGGGAGAAAAAACCACCACTGTGTCCCTGTGTTCTCTTCTTCTTCCTCCTTCCTTCTCTAGCTATCGGTAGAGCAGCGAGGTGACAGGCAGTGCGAGAGGGAGAGAGAGGCACCAGGGTTCCAACACCCAAGACATCCCTTTCCAATTACGAGTACGAGAACTGAAAGACATGAAAATTCTCATGATGGTGCCAAAGACATTGTTGAGAGATCTAGAAGAATTTGTGTCTGCGGTAAATTTGGATTCTCCCAATAGACCTAAGGCTCCAGCAGCCTGGTCTAGTGTTTAACACCCCAAATGCAATGGGTTTCTTGGTATTATGAACCTCTCTGCTCAGAATGAAGCTCTGTTGATGAAACATCTCTTTAAATTATATAACAAGGCCGACATCCCCTGGGTCAATCATCTGGAATTACTACACCAATATCCCTCCTCATACATCGAGGCCCATGGGATCCTTCTGGTGCGTGACGTGTACAAAATTGATCACAAATACAGACAACAGGCTTCTTAATCTATTGCAAGGGAGATACTGCTCTCTTCTGGAGTGACAACTGGTCTGATCACCTTTTAAGGAGAAGATTTCCCAGGCTTCATTCCTTTGCCCTTGATAACCTTATCTCAGTCCATGACGTGCTTGCTGTCAAAAACCCTTTTAGATCTTTTTCATTTCCCTCCGTCCAGCCAGGCTTTTGATGAATTCCATGAGTTCAGGCAATTTCTGTCCAGCCTGCATCTTTCACTGATATTGCTGATTCTTGGTCGTTTGCATTGGGCTCAAAATTCTCCCCTTCTAAAATCTACAGAGCCTATTTTCAGCACATTCAGGTCCTTCCTTCTTCTTCTTCTTCTTCTTCTTCTTCTTCTTCTTCTTCTTCTTCTTCTTCTTGGCTCTAGAAATCCAGGTGCCCCAACGTCGCCAGTTCAACCCCCCTGGAGGCTCCAGTTGTGCTCTCTGCCGATCTGATGCTCCGGAAACATGTGAGTACCTCTTATGGCACTGTAGCTTTAGCTCTAACTGTTGGCATACTCTTGATATTCACTTTGATCTTCCCTGCCATCCATGAAGAAATGGTCTCCCGGGTGAAGTACAAGATCACCAAGCCTTTCTTCTCTGAAGCCCTGAACAGTTGCGGCATAGAATATTTGGAAGCAAAGAAACAACAAAAGGTTTGACAACATTACTCATAATAGGGCTTCTTGGTTGTTTAATTTCAAGAGAGATTCTGCCTTATTTCTTACAGATTGAAGGAGGAGCTTGCCACCTCTCTCAGGTCTTGGCTGGACCATCTAGAGGCTAATTCTGTGCCAAGCCTGTCTATGTGTTCTTCTGTATAGCCCCCTCCCCTCTATCCCTTTCCAGCCTTGTACATATCCTCTCTTGTATATATTATTCCTATTATAAAGTTTTACTATCGGGGCCTCCCCTAAGGTTTCTCCCTTTCTAAAGGTACACTACAATAATCTCCTTGCCATGACTCTCACTATCACCAGCCCTACACCCATTAAATACATATACAATCAGTTATACACAAGGATCAAGATCACACAACCAAACATCAATATTCACAGCAGGAAGAGTCAATAAGATTCCTTCATATTCAGTAGTTTTTGCTATATCTATTAACATAGAACTAACTTACCCACTACAAGTTCAATTTGCAGGAGATAAAGAAGTAGGCTAAGCAAAGATACACTAATTGCGAAAGCCAGAAAGATAAGATTTTACACTTTGACGTAAGGCAATTCAGAAATTTCAGAAATGTGAAGTCAACAGTTTTAGAAGGAAATGGCATTTAGTTTACTGGGAAAAAGAAGGCAAAATGGTATACACATACCACACTTTCAGGAACTCCTGGAGGGGGTAATGAAAGATTTCTTGGTGGTGGTGAGCGAAGATAAGATCTCTTATCAAAACGCCATTCCCCAATCTTACCATAAGTCAGCTCACCCTACGTTTGAACAAGATAATCACAAACAAGCTATCATGAGAAGCTTATAAAGTTGCAATTTTGTTGCAGTAATAAAGAAATAGATTTTACAGAACAATGGCAGGCATCTTCAAGATGATGACAGATGTTTAAGGTTAAACAGAAGTCACCTTTAATGAATAGTCACACCCGTAAGTATAATGGATGATGAAAGTGTTGTCTGATTTTGCGTCCCATGGAGGCTGCGACGAGAATTAATCACATATTTGATGATATGAGCTGCCATCAACAAACTACAGAATGATCTATCAAGTGGAAGAATTACTATGCACCTGAATCATGAAATCTTTTCGGAGGCTGTGGTGCACACCATGCAATGCACTTGCAACAGCATATGCATACCTATAAATATGAATAGAAAGAAGCTTCAAATAAGTCTCACACATGTTAAGTCAATAGGTAAACGTATATGGAACTGTACTGACATTTCCAAGACCCATCCAAAAGCTTTATCTGTCTCCGCATCCTCTTTCATTTGTAGCGAAACATTCATCCAGCTTGGAGCAATCTTCTCAAGCTGGGCCTTAGATATTTTGAGGACATCCAAAATAGGATAAAATCGTCATGACAGGTGAGTGTATTGAAATAGTACTTGCTAAAAGAACAAAGTTTTGGCACATTATGCCACCTTCGCATCTAGTATAGCTGAACCAGGCGTGGTAACAGAAGTAGGATCAATATTCCACTAATCTTCTCACAAGAGAAGAGCTCTACCTTCTGGATAATCACAGGCGAGTTGCCAATAGGATCAATATTTGAGACAGGGCCTTTTTCTTCTGGAAAGAACTTCCTTAGTATCTTCTCATTGTCAGTTGGTTTGATGTAGAAAAAGGGAAATGCGGCAGGTTCTTCACCATGAGCTAAATTTGGCAAAGGCTTCACAAAGATATGATCTGGCTCAGCCATAAGTATATAACTGCAAATCGTTTTATTAGGAAACCAGCGAACCTAAATAATCCAGTGAAGACAAACAAAGAACAAAAGGAAATATGCTTACTCCTCCTTGATGTTAGCCTTTCGCAACCATTGGACAAATGCCCAAGGTCTATTGAGGACAATGTAACCCTGAGCAAAACATCATATTAGCAAAAGTTCATTTCAACTCCAGAAATGGTAACAAAACGGAACCCTCACCCGATCAGCGCCTTCAGGGAGGGGGTCAACCACTAGGGTGGGTATCTCATCCATCAAACCATCCGGCTTTCCGGAGTGAAGGATCCGCGTGAAGCCGCCCATATCCGAGCCAGGCCTGCCTCTCATCTGTTTGTACCAGTAGTACATTATCCGCGACTGCCACTGGCTGTACAGCGCATCCGTCGCCGTAAGGGCGACGTGGAACCTCTTCGACGGGTCCGAACCAGACCCGGAGGAGACGGCACCGCCCTGATCGCCGCCGCCGAGCAATTTGCGCGGCCCGTCCCCGTTTCGGCTGTGGCCCACCATTGTCAGGAAGTTGTAGGTCGCGAAGAAGCAGCCGACCGAGATGAGGATGAGCAAGTACGGAGAGGCCTTGCCGGCATTCTTCCTCCCGGTGAGCATCATCGACGCTCCGATCCAACAAGGGGGCGGGTTGCGCCTGGGGTCCCGTGGGATCACGGCAAAAGGGGAGCTCACCCAGTAAAGGGGGAGTCAGAGGCCTGGTGGTTCGGCGGCGCCGACGACGATTGAGGGTTTAGGGGCTCCCGATTCGGCTCGATCGTGCCGGTGAATTGGATTCGGTGGATCTGAGATCGCGGTCAACCCGCGACACAGCAGAGAGCGCGGGGACTAGTAGGAGGTGACTACTCACTTCGATGACGAAGGGAGGGAATGAGGGAGTGACTGTTCGCCGGCCGCCTCCGGCCCGGTGGTTTCGGCGGCGGCCGCGAAGAGCGCTGACCTCTCTCCGGTAAGCACAAAGGAGTGGTGGTGTAGGCTTAGGGGGAGGAAGAAACGAGAGAACGGCGTTGCGGTAGTAAACGCTGTAACGGTAAGAGCACAAGCATCTCTACTATTATCAGCACGAGAGAGGACAGATCCAACTCACCATCTCAGTCATCTAATTACATCATCAACGATCAAGATATGCTGTTAACGAAACTAAACAATTTTTGTTAGTGCTAATCGTCCACCCCCACGTCGTCTCGCGGTTATCCCCCCGCTCGCCCGCCTCCTCCCTTTCCCCCTGCTCGCCCACCTCGCCCCGCTCTCAGCGCCTCCTCCCGGTCGCTTTGCTCGCCCGCCTCGCCCCGCCGCCCGCGCCGCCCCCTCGCCCCGCCCGCCCGCGCCGCCCGCTCGCCCTGTACCCCGTGCGCCCCGTCCATGCCGCCCCCTCGCCCCGCCCCCGCGCCCCTGCCCGCCCGCGCCGCCCGCTCGCCCTGCACCCCGTGCGCCCCACCCATGCCGTCCGCTCGCCTCGCTCGCCCCTACACCTCTCACGGCCGGTGGGCGCCTCCGCCTGCCCGAGCTGCGGCAGCCTGCGGCTCGTCCGCCCCCACCTCCGGACAGCCTCCACCGACGTCTCCTCCTCGCCCGGCCGCAGCGGCCCACCGCACCTTCGCGTTCCTCCTCCGACGGACCACCATCGACGCGCGAACACAAGGTTCATACCGCCACTGTTCAATGCAATGTATCAATTTTACCTCTGCTTTTCATGTACCTCTAATGTGTTGTTTGTCAGGGTTGGCAGCTCCACCTAGCTTTGGAGCCTTCCTTGTCCAGATTGCCACGCTCCTCACAACTGCCCTCAGGTGCCCTTCCCGAGTGGACATCTCCTGCCGCCGTCTCGAGGTTGCGAACACAGTTACAACGACGGCAATGGTCAATAAACTGGCAGCAAGAATACTGAATCCGGCAGCCTTGGTCGGAGACACCTTGTTGGCATGCCACCCAAGACCACCACCGTGAGTAGTGTCTTGTGGACTAACTGCGGGAATTACAGTAATGTGAGGATGCGCAGCTGGAGAAGGAGACGACGTCGCTGGAGTCGGAGAGGAACCGGGGATCGGAATGGTGAGATGGTTGTTGTTTTTTCTGCAGAAAATTCAGGCAAGAATATTGATTTGTTAGGCAGCCAGTAGTTACCCAAGCTCTTTTGGTTCTTGAATCTCGATAAGAGAGGATGGAGCTCTTAGAGAAATTTTGGGATGTTGAGCATCTTCTCTGGGATTGATCCTGCGAACTAATTGTTCTCCACATTCCTGTAAACATTCACAGAATCAAGATTCAGGAATAGGCATGCGAGAAATGCAGTCAGACCTTTGTTTCGTGGAAATGTTTTTTCTCTCTCAACAACACGCAGGATTTTGCACGTTATCTCGTCAAGGAGTAGTGTGACCATCATCATTCAACAGTATGAGCTAAGGAGGTATCTGTGTAAATTGGTAAAGCAATTACACGTCTTTTAGGGGAAGATCACGCAGCACATCGAGTGTCCCGGTTAGCCTGTTGTTCTGCACATGCCTGCATCACATTGCAAATTCAGAAAAGCAATGCATTTAACCACAAACTACCAGGAAGAGAATATCACTGCATACTATGATAACAGGCATTATAATCATATGTGCTGAAAATATATTCTAATCATGAAGCTTTGGAGCATGGAGATTGACTATGAGTTCATATAGAACTAGGACTTCAGGTACACACTACACAACAATATTTCCCTTTACCCATTTGCTCGTACAGGATTTTCTTTTGAACTTTTTAATGCAGACCTGATTTTCCTTTTGTTTGCGTGTAATCCCCTTCCTCATGGGGAACGGATATGTCTCATATCGTGTTGCTGGCGTAGATCCAAATTTTCTATGATGTTTCTGTTAGACAATATATGGATTTTTTGGGTTCTAAATCATAGTCCCAACTTTCTGAACAAACTGCTAATAAACTTGATTGGTGATTATTCTTAATGAATTAGTCCATTTTAATGTAAAAGCAACTGAATTGATTTTTTTGTTTGGCTTCTGATACTAAGTATCTTCTAAATCCCTCACAAAAAGTATTATCTGAATCAATGTGCGGTAAAAACTGAGTTGTTTTTGCAATAGAAATATTCTGCTAATCAACGAGAACTCATGCCCCTAGATTGGTTGCTGATCAAGTTTGAAAACCGATGAGAAGAAGAAGAAGAAGAAAGACCCATTCTGCACCCGTGATGACCTGAAGCTCACATTTTACAGCAGAGGAGGATACGAGGAGAAGGCCATGCAGGTTGAAGGATCACCATGACATTGAGACGGGGCGCCGCTCCATGGACACGGCGGCGACGAAGTCCTAAACAACAATGCTCAAGATCGGCTACAGAAATTTGGTACTTACGCAACATTCAGCAGACTGCTGGTATTTCTTGATCAAATTCCATTCTTTTTTATGCGCTAGAGAGATAGGGAGCTTACTCAACATGCAAACAAGGATGGAACAAATTGGTTTATTATTTTTGGCTATGATCGGGATTTCCATTCTTTGTGTATTTACTACTGCTGCTACATCGTTAGTTGGAGCTGATGTGATCCTATATGTAATTGTGATGGTCAAGGGAGACATATATACCCTATATAACTAGTTCTTGTTGCTACTAAGGAGTGTACTACTTCCACTACTGCTATATTTTGCATAAAAGAAGAAAGAAAATAGCTTACTCTGTTCACAAAATAGCAGCGGACACAAGCAAATAAATTGGTAGACGAAGCTGAGGAGGACTATTTGTGAAGTACTGAGATGTAGTAAGACATGCCTAATCTGAATTTAGACATATGGAGGGCATGATAGTTTGTATGTTCAATTTTTTATTGTATGTTGAATTCTTATCCTCTACATCTGCCTCCACCAACATCACACACTTTTCCTTGACCTCCCACCAGCTACGCCCCGAGGTCATTGACACAGGCGACCAAGTGATTCCAACAATGTTAAGGAGGTTGTGGGTGAGAGCTCTTGTTCTCCTGGGGAGAACCTGTTGGCGCGTTCAACGATTCCAAGAACAAGGGAGGAGGCACTCGTGCGGGCTGCTCGAGGAAATACACCATTGAGCGAGGAAGTGCACGTATATGAAAGAAGGTACTGCAACCCGGCGGCACATATGAAGACCAGACAGAGAAGCCCTAAAGGAAGATGAAGACCATCATCAAACTTTACCTATATGTGTTTGGACTTGAATAATAAATATGATAAAAGCCTTGAAAATACCATATTTGGCAGCACTTAACAGTGTGATGTTGTGTTAACTCCTTTTCAAGTCTTAATATTCTCTCCCCCATTTTCATTCTTTAATTAAGGGTGTGCCCAGAGTATTATTGTTGCTGAGAGGGTTGTGCTAAATTTCATGCAAAGAATGAGTGGAATCGCTACAATGACAAAGGTGATAGGTGCTATTGTTTTGTAGCATATGGTACCCCTCTCTATCATAATTTGCTTCTATGTTGCTCATATGAGAATTTCTTTGCTCCTATTTCCATTCAGGCCATGGCTGATGCTGCTCGTCCAGCATGCATATTGGAAACAAGAAAAACTGCTCCAGGTTTACGTCTGGTTGACAAGTGGGCAGTAAGCATACCTTTTTTGTGTGGCCATTTCATCACTTTTAGTTCTTTGCCCTTCATTTTGATGCAGTTTTGCTCATGCTTGATATACATGCAGGTACTAATTGGTGGTGGGAAGAATCACAGGCTTGGATTATTTGATATGGTTATCATAAAAGATAATCATGTTTCTGTTGCCGGGGTATTACAAATGCAATGACATCTGTTGATCAGTTCTTGGTGAAGGAAAACCTTGCAGTTCCTGTTGAGGTATTATGATTGTGGTTGCATATACCATCTAAAATAAGTTTTCCCTGTGATTTGCCGTGCATGTATTCACAATCCAGCAGTTCACCTGTCTGTTTCAGAGTGATCTGTTTGCTATACCTATCTTCCTATTTATTTTGTAAAAAACGTCATATCTTATAATAAAAATAGAGAGAAATCAAGGCATATCTTCATTTTTTTTATTCTATGAATCAGGTCGAGACAAGGACACTCGAGGAAGTTAGAGATTTATTGAAGTATACCGATGAGAACAAAACTTCATTAACTCGTATAATGTTGGATAATATGGTTGTCCCTCTTCCCAATGGGGATCTAGATGTATCAATGCTCAAAGATGAAGTTCAGTTGATAAATTCCGTTCATGTTTCCCTCCCCCTTTTTTTATTAAAGGCTATCTTTTCAACGTGACTATATCTTTGCTATTGCTTGTTGTCGCCTGCTACTATGCTTCCTTTTTTTAACTGCAGGCATCTGGAAATGTGACGATCGACACGGTGAAGAAAATCGGAGAGACTGGAGTTACATACATTTCAAGGCATGAACACACCTTTATCATCCCCTTAACTGACAGCCCCTTAAAATTCTCATTTTCGCTCTTCTGAATGTACCTTTCGAACAATTTGTCGATCCGTTGCAGTGGAGCGTTGACGCATTCCATGAAGGCGCTCGACATATCCCTCAAGATAGACACCGAGCTCGCTCTTCAAGTTGGAAGGCGTACAAATCGCGCCTGACACCGCAAGTTGAGTTCCGCCTGTGTAATAACTTGCCTCCCGTTCTCCTATACTTCTATAACCCAACCCTTTTGCGGTTGACAGGATGTCTCTCTGCTTGGCGTGCCTGGTCGGTTTGTCATTCCACAACTTGCTCGCTGTGATTTCTAACTAATATGTGGTTGGTCGAGCAGTTCGGACCAACAATACAGTTACTACAGTATACAATGGAACAACAACAATAATAGGTTGAATGGCCCAGCTTGGAAGCTGGATCTAGCAAATGGAGCTTTCAGTCGTTGCCAAACATTTAAGCCGTTGACTACGCAGGTGAGAATTACTGCTTTTTTAGGGGAGAAAATTGCTCCTAAATGGCGTGCAAGAAGTTATAAACAAAAGGTTTTGCCTTGCTTGTTGCCTTTACTCTTATTTTTTTGAAAAGGAAGTTAAACCTCCGGTCTCTGCATCAATTAATGCATGCAGTCATTTTTATTAATCATTTCATAAAGTTCTGATAAAAACATACATCAATTCATCTGAAGCCATCACGCACACCTACAAACTTGATAATGTGGAGTGCTCTCACTTCTTATATCTAAAACTGGTGTTGTCGTCAATCCATCCACAAAATCACCCTTTCGCAAAAATATATACCGGTAGTAAATAACATCAGGGCCATGTTTGTACTTTCTCATTTGTTAAGAGCATCTCCAACAAGGTGATGTATAATAGATTTCAAAAAAAACAAGGTGATGTATAATAGGGCACTTGATGTATTAACTGTTTTTTTTGCATCACCATGCCCAAAAAAGGAGCTCCAACACATGATGTATATATAAATTTGTGTCGTCCAGTTTTAGGGCTTGATGTAAAAACAGACGAAGGTGATGTAAATTTGCATCACCTGGCTGTGTGCTGAAACGCAAAAATGGCTGCAACCACGTGCAAGTGGAACTTCAGCTACTGCCCCCTACCCACATGCCCCCCCTCCCCCACCGTGCCTTACCCACCATAGGTTTGACCTTCCCCGCCTATATATTCATCCGCGTCGCCACTGTCGTCATCACTGAATCCGTCGCGGACCCAACATCCCTGCCTTCTCCCCCGGCTTCTCTCTACCATGTTTCGGCCGCCACCCGAGGAGCTACACCGGCTTCTGTAGTGTGTGTCGCGTCAAAACGGACGCTACTTGGTTGAGATCACGCAGGGGCGGCGTGCGCTACTGGCTCGAGATGTGGGACGAGTCGGACGTCGCCGCTTGCGCCTTCGCCAAAGCTTGGTGGTGGCTCGACCCACTCAAGAGGGATTTAAATTTCCTAGAGATCAACAACGTGGCCGATGCGGAGTTCGTTGGTACTGACATCAAGATGATGACCATCACTGAGAAGAACGAGACACAAATCATTGTTGACCAATGATCATGTTTGGACTTGAATAATAAATATGAATGGAGCTATTTTTTATTAAAGATTGTTTTCAGTTGGAATTATTGTTGTAAATAATATATTTATGTGTGTGCAGTTTGTTATTCTATATTCATGACATTTAGATAGATCTGATTTATTCCTTTATAGCATAAATGGAATTGAATTATAATGTAATTAATGAATAGGCACATTATACTTTAATTTGTTGAGATTTCAAATGAGGTTGCGGGAATCAGAATAAAACTCTCATGTGGTTGACATAGCTTTTATGTTTTATTTTTAGATGAAATTTCTATATTTACTTACCTTAAGATATATTTGATTTCATTTTTGTGTGTTGAGACAAGGAGCAAGCAAACTGTTGATTTTGCGAAGAACAATTGTCACTAAATTATTGATTTTGATCAAAAACAACATGTAGCCTGGAATCAAGAAATATATTCTATGCGTTAAATGATGCAGGAAAACATGATTCAGCCTGCAGATTAATGTCAAATATAAGAGACTGGAGGTGGTGTTTCGGGCAACATTGGCGATTGTCTTAGCAGCTAAATAGTGGCGAACAATAGTTGTCATAATATTGTGAAAATATATTCTGATTAATTCTACCTTGTACATGTGATTTGTAGATGCCTATGAATTACAATACATATTTTATTGGCTAAGAAAGGAAGAAATATTACGGATGTTCATTAAGATTCTTGATTTTTGAATGCTGGTGGCAGATTTGATATCAATATGCTTTAGGAAAGTTGAAATTTGAATGTTGGTGACGGATTTGATATCAATATGCTTTAGGAAAGTCAGTACATATCTCGTCAAGATTTAAATTTCGTAGAGTATGTGAAATGTTTGCTAAATCCTTGCTTGTGCAAGAGACCATATGTAAACTTAAAATGTAAGCTTCATATATTCAAATATTGTTTATTCATTAAATTACAATAAAACGTGTGTTACATGTGCAAGCTTAATACAACCTGATGAATGAAGAAATTCATTCGATTACACGTGCGTTGCACGTGCACTGTTACTAGTAACCATGAAACGGACAAAATTCACAAACACGTGTCTTACGGATTTATCTTTACTAGTACTAAATATAAGTCTTTTTACAGATTTTATTAAGATACTACATAGGGATGTATATAGATATACTTTAGAGTGAGATTCACTCATTTTGCTCCGTATGTAGTCCTCTAATGAAATTTCTAAAACTACTTATATTTAGAAACGGAGGGAGTAGCAAACATGTCAATACGTTTACAACGGAAGAAAAAAATGTTATGTCATTAGCCTAATAAACATGGGAGCTGCTACAAATCATCCTCTTGATAGCAGCCAAATATAAGCCACCGGATTAGCCGTTGATTCATGCAGGTATACTCTATTTTGAGCCACTCGATGTGTGAGGACAACGTTAAACGAAGCACCACATCGGGTCATCCTCAACCTGCCAATTTCTCTATGCAACGTCTTCAACCATCACGTGTCCTGCACACGCGTCGTCCCCCGACTCCACGTGCTGCACATGTATCTCCGACGAGAGCTGCACACTCGTTGCCGTTCTAAGCGCTCCATAGCAGCATTGAACACTACATCTAGCCGCCTTCGAGCACTGTGATTCAACACCGGAAGCGTCGGTGAGCGCTGCATCGGAGCACTTGGAGCCGTTGGCGAAGCTCCATTGTAGCACCAAGCGCTACATCACAGCTTCGAGGGCCGCTCGCGAGCGCTCCATAGTAACACCGAACGTTGCATCGAGCCGTCGGCGAGCGCTGCGATGCGGCACCTGGAACCGCCGGCGAGAGTGTTGCATCGGAGCATGGGGAGCCGCCCGCGAGCGCTCATTGCAGCTCCGTCGTCAGCAACTTGTAGCACCAGCAACACCGACGAGGTGCATGGCAACACCAGCACATCGACGAGATTGCATTGCAGCACGACTGCCTTGGATGAGATGTTGCATAGCAGCACTAGCGGTCGTGGTCGAGCACGGGTCGCGGTGTCGCATCGCGCGGCAGCACCGAGGAGCGGCGAAAAAGCCCAGTGGTGCTTCCATTGAAAGTTTCATCGCAACGCCAAAGATGTTGCACCAAGCTATTGTGATGGGGCATACGCAGCGGTGGTCGACGTCAATACCTCTCTCGATTCCACGACATCATGGGATGGTGGTCACCGCTGGGAGCGTCTCTCGCATGGCCGGCGTCATGAACAGAAAGAGGAAGAGGAATAAATGTGTGGACGAGAAAAGGACCGTAGAGAAGATAAGGCTCGAAAGAGATGTGTGGGCAGGCCCCGCATGAGGCATGTGTCTAGAGGAGGAGGTGATTTATCAGAGCGAGAGATCAACCGGTTGATTTGAAGACTTCTTCAATAAACATTCCTTAAGCCCTTTCATGGACATGAGGATTACATTACGAGCAAAGACCCGCCTAAGAGGAGTGTGGTTGTGCGTGAAAAAATGGTGAAGGCCGTACATAGCCCTAGCTGCCGGCCCAACCTCCCCGCTCACCTCCGTGTGGCTTTCGCCTTGCCACCGACGCCTCTTGGGTTCAATCCTCTTCTTCGATGTAACAGTTACACATGCCCACACCCGTCTTTTCTTTCTTCTTCTAGTAATTCTCACTTTATAGATAAAATTATGGCATCCGCCCCTATCCCCAAATCCACATGTTTCACTTTCCTTCACAATTTTGCAATGCATAGACATAGGATTTGCCCTAAAACAAAACAACGCAACAATTCAAATCAAACATGGGCGCATGTAAAATGATGATAATTTAAAACCTTAGAAAATGCATTTGAAAATGATAATGTTGAAGTTAATGCCCTTCAAAGCTTCTAAAAAGTATCAATGTAATTTAAAATAATTCTAGATGGACTACCTTGATTTCTTTGACAATAAAAGCAATTAAATTGCATATCAAAGATCTACTAAAATGAGACACTTTCACTTTATGAAACATAATAAGGCACTTTCACTTTATTGAACATCATATATTTTAGACTACTCTTATAAAATTATAAATGATTGTATTGTAAAATTTCAATATTTTTTTAGAAAATCAAATAATACATTTACATATACTTTAAACCTCCACTTGAATTTAAATCAAGTTTGTCTTTTCACTCCGGCTCCACTGCGGCTATGGTGGGTTGGCGCGGGGTGGAGTGGATTGAGGCTGGGAGAGCGGGCGGATTGTCGGGGTGGGTCTTATGTTACCGTGGTCGGTGGCTGACGGACGCGGGCAACTCGCGAAGGGATTGCTGGTTGATCGCTTCTGCCGATGACCGATGAGAGCGAGGTGGTGGCGATGGGATTGCTGGACCTCCCCTAGGAAAGTGATGGGATTAGTTTATTTTTATAGCATCTTGTGACACATTAGTTTCCTTATAATTGTGTATGATAACTTTCCTTGTCTGATATGAATAGACATGGACACGCGATGGGCGTACGAACTGCCAGCCAATGGTGAAAGCACATATGATCCCTTGGTGGTTTTGATAATTCATGACAACATACATTGTCTATTGGACTAACACTTTTACCTAGTATATTTTAGGTATAGTCCAGAGAGATCATTGGCCAAAATGATTGTGAGGAGAAGCCCCTTGATGTAGGAAAGGAATATGATTGGCTCAAGCTTCAAGAAAGAAGACTCTACATTTTACATTTGTGAGAAATCACTTTTGAGTCCATAGGAAAGCCAATACTATTAAAAGGGGGGTGAGGTATTATGATGAATTGGTTGCTCAAGTGCTTAGAGGTAGCCACAAAAATATTCACTCATTCTCCCACAAAATATCTCTGTCCAAAGTTATACCAGCAAAATCGGTGCCGCCAACTAATTCCACTCGGCCCTACCGATTGTCCACCAGACAGATCCTATGTCAAACCCTACCATCTCGGTACCAACAACTTTCACATCGGTACCATCGAGATTTAGTGACCAACTTTCTGTTGAGAAGATTTCAAGAATCGAAAATTTCCGAGTTTGAAATCGGTCTCGCCGAGATTTGGAAACTGGTCTAGGTCATCATATCGGTACCACCGAGATTTTTATATCGGTCTCACGGAGAATTCAAAAGTTGCCCCCATTTAGTGCAACTCGGTACCATCGAGATTCTTTTCGGTGTCACCGAGTTGGGCAATAATGTTGTAACAGTTGGATTTTGGGGGATGCCTATATATACCCCGACATCTCCTCTCATTCATAGAGGAAGCACTCAGAACATACTTACACTTGCGAGATCCATTTTTCTGAGAGAGAGCCACCTACTCAAGTGTTGATATCAACAGATTCACATCCAATCATTTGAAACTTGATCTCTAGCCTCCCCAAGTTGCTTTCCATAAGATCAATCTCTCCTACCCCATGCCAAATCTATGAGAGATTGATTGAGTGTTAAGGAGATTATCTTTTGAAGCACAAGAGCAAGGAGGTCACCTTTCTACTGCATCTATTACCTTTTGGAGGGTGGTGCCTCCTAGATTGGTTAGGTGTCGTTTGGGACCCTCCTACTTCGTGTTGTGGAGTTGAACAAGAAGTTTGTACGGGCAAGGAGATCACCTACTTCATGAAGATCTACCATGAGTGACGCTAGTCCTGTGTGGACGAAAGCCGTGGTGGAATAGATGATTGATTGTTTTGCTGTGTATCCCTTGCAACGGCGCCAGGAAGTAGTTGTGTCGATGGCACCAGGAATCCTTCAGCAACGACTACGCCTTAAGGGACTTCCTAGGCAAGTATGCAAAGGATTCCCCCCGTGGCCTTGGAGCCTTGCGTTGGTGTTCCCTCGAAGCGGAAAGGTTGATGTAGCACAGCGATGGTAAGTATTTCCCTCAGTTTGAGAACCAAGGTATAAATCCGGTGGAAGAGTATCTCAAGATCCTGCACAAACACAAAAAGCTTGCACCCAACGCTATGAAGGGGTTGTCAATCCCTTATAGATTGTTTGCCAAGTGAGAACTGAAAGCAACAAAGTAACAAAGCAAAGTAAAAGCGGAGATGTAAACGATGGATGTGAATAGACCCGGGGGCCGTAGTGTTTACTAGTGGCTTCTCTCATGAAAGCAAGTAGACGGCGGGTGAACAAATTACCGTCGAGCAATTGATAGAACTGTGCAGAGTCGTGACGATATCTATGCAATGATTATTTCTATAGGCATCATGTCTGAAACAAGTAGACCGATACTTTCTGCATCTACTACTATTACTCAACACGTCGACCGCTATCCAGCATGCATTTAGTGTATTAAGTCCATAAGAACAGAGTAACGCCTTAAGCAAGATGACATGATGTAGAGGGATAATCTCAAACCAATGATAAAAACCCCATCTTTTTACCCTTGATGGCAACTGCTTGATGTGTGCCTTGTTGCCCCTACTGTCACTGGGAAAGGTCACCACATGGCAGAACCCAAAACCAAGCACTTCTCCCATTGCAAGAATCATAGATCTAGTTGGCCAAACAAAACCAAAGACCGGGAGAGACTTACAAGGATATCAAATCATGCATATAAGAAATCAGAAAAGACACAAATATATATCATAGATATTCTGATCACAAGTCCACAATTCATCGGATCTCGACAAACACACCGCCAAAGAAGATTACATCGGATAGATCTCTATGAAGATCATGGAGAACTTTGTATTGAAGATCCAAGAAAGAGAAGAAGCCACCTAGCTACTAACTACGGACCCGTAGGTCTAAAGTGAACTACTCACGAGTCATTGGAGGGGCGATGATGATGATGAAGAAGCCCTCCACCTCCAAAGTCCCCTCCGGCAGGGCGCCGGGAAGGGTCTCCAAATGACATCTCACGGAAACGGAAGCTTGCGGCGGCGGAAAAGTATTTTCGAGGCTCCCCTGATTTTTTGCGGAATATTTGGGAATATATAGGCGCAAAACCTAGGCCAGGAGGTGGCTAGGGAAGCCACAAGCTTTCCCACCGCCGCCTCCCCCTGGTGGCGTGGTGCAAGCTTGTGGGCTCCCTGCGGCCCACCTGGCCTGGCCCAAAGGCTCCCTGGACTTCTTCCGTTCAGAAAAAAATCATTTCGGGGATTTTATTCCGTTTGGACTCCGTTCCAAAATCAGATCTGAAAAGAGTCAAAAACACGGAAAAACAGGAACTGACACTTGGCATTGAATCAATAAGTTAGTCCCCCCAAAAGATAAAAAGGTACATAAAACATACAAAGAAGACAAGATAACAACATGAAACCATCAAAAATTAGAGATACGTTTGAGACGTATCAAGCATCCCCAAGCTTAACTCCTGCTCGTCCTCGAGTAGGGAAGTGATAAGAATGAATTTTTGATGCTTTCATGCTACCTAGCATAGGTGTCCTTTGTAATTCCTCTTATGTGACGTGAATGTTCAGATCCATTAGATTCAAAACAATAGTTTGCTATTGACGTGGAAACAATAATAATTCGAGCAAACTAGCAAAGTAATCATGAACTTTCAAAATAACAAGGCCAAAAGAAAGTTATCCCTACAAAAGCATATAGTCTGGCTATGCTCTATCATCATTGCACGACGAATTTAAATCATGCACAACCCCAGTATTGGCCAAGTAATTGTTTCACACCTTTACTTTCTCAAACATTTTCAACTCTCACGCAATACATGAGCGTGAGCCATGGTTATAGCACTATAGATGGTGTGGAATGTGGTGGAGGTTGCAAGACAAAAAGGAGAAGATAGTTGAAAGGATCGATATGGTTGACTAGAGGGGGGGGTGAATAGGCAACGACCACTTTTTAAATAATCTTAGCAAGTTAGGGTAAACTACATACGGGTTCACAAATATGACAACAATGGGGTGACCCGTAATGAAGCTAGCAACGATAGCTACTAAGACAAGTAAGGGAAAGACAACAACATAAGCATACACAAAGTAAAGGTTAGAGATAACCACAAGTGGAACCAATGAAGACGAGGATGTGTTACCGAAGTTCCTTCCCTTTGACAGGAAGTACGTCTCCGTTGGAGCGGTGTGGAGGCACAATGCTCCCCAATAAGCCACTAAGGCCACCGTATTCTCCTCACGCCCTCGCACGATGCAAGGTACCGTGATTCCACTATAGGTGCCCTTGAAGGCGACAACCGAACCTTTACAAACAAGGTTGGGGCAAACTCCACACAAAGCTTGGAAGCTCCCAACAAGACCACAAAGCTTCACCACAATGGAATGTGTCTTCGAGGTGACCTCAACCGTCTAGGATGCACAAACACCCAAGAGTAACAAGATCCGCAAGGGATTGGTGGGGGGATCAACTTTTCTCTTGGTGGAAGTGTGGACCTAGGCCTTCTCAACCAATCCCTAAAGAATCAACAAGTTTGATTGGCTAGGGAGAGAGATCGGGCACTTTTGAGCTTAGGGAGCAACAATGGAGCTTGGGAGGGTAAGAGATAGGGTTCCACAGCTAGAAGAACCCTTTATATAGTGGGGGGGGGAATCCAACCGTTTTCCCACTCACAGCTCGAGCCTAGCGGTACTACCGCTGGCTGCAGCGGTACTACCGCTGGGCCCCTGGTAGTGCATAAGCACTACCACCGCCAAGAAAGTCTTCGCAAAAAGGTCCGTCCACGTACAACCGCTAGGAAGGCGGTACTAAGCTCCTGGAGCGGTACTACCGCTGACCAGGGGCGGTACTACCGCTAGCACTCCAGCGGTACTACCGCTAGGGCCAGCGGTACTACCGCTGGGGGACCCTTTGCAAAGATGAAGGAAACACTACGGCGGGAGCCACTCCAAAGTTGCCGGCAAGGGGGAAAATATGTGAAGTGTGCGCGTGCAAGATTGATTCCACCCAAACCTTTCCACTACGATTCCCCTCTTAATAGTACGTCTTTCCTATGACTCAAATAAAGAGAATCGTAGAGAACACCGTGCTTCTGTTCCACGAAAGAGGGGGCGAGTCGTCTTGTGCCATTGACGTGTGTTATCTGAAATCCTAATACACATGGTTAGTCCTTTGCGGTACTGTCATCAATCACCAAAATTACTTAGGCATAAACTATGCCCCAACAATCTCCCCCTTTTTGGTGGATTGATGACAATACCGGATTTGCACAGAGAATAATATGAGAACAAAAAGATAGAGATATATGAAAATAAAGAGCATATGACTCACAGCATATGATGGAAATAAATCTCACATAAGTTCATGTCTCACGAAAGATAGCAAAATAGAAGCAAACCAAGTTCAAAGCAAAACACGAAAGATAAGCAAAGCTAAGCAAAGTTCAACTCTCAAAGCAAATCCAGCTCCTAGACTCTCTCCCCCTTTGGCACAAGACACCAAAAAGGGGCACACCTAATGCCACAGGTGGTTACTCCTCATCCTCAGCATCGCCAGACTCGTCCGTACCCTCCGGATCGTCCTGCTCCTCTTCATTGTCCTCTTCCTCCTCAGCGCCAGACCACTGGTAACCTTGAGCCCGCATCCAAGCAGCCTCTGGAGTGATGTCGTCCTCTGATCCGCTGGAGATGTCCACATCAAGTGTCCTCAGGACACGCTTGTGCCTCTGGCGGTTCTCCTTTTGAGCCACGTGCGTCTGATACTGGCCCTTAGCCTGCATACAGAAGAGAGTCTTCATCTTATCCTGCACCTTCATGGCCCAAGATGGCATGGCAGAAGAGCGGGACTGAGAGGCGGTCCCTCTGTCAGCAGCAGTCTCTGTGTCAGTGTCCATGTGCTGAGATGAAGTTGATGGGTTAGCCCATTTGTCCTTGACGCGAAGCTTGACAGGATCGTGCACAATGTAGTCAGCCTGAATGTATAACTCCTCCTTCGGATAGGTGTCTTGCCACTTCTGACGGATATAAGCAAACAAGTAGGGCCCGTAGATGGGAACCTTGCGCATCATGATGCAGTTCCAGAGCTCAGTGAACATCACATCAGAAATATCAAGAGGGGCAGACTCCTTGGTCATAGCCTCCTCACAGAGCAGTAGCATCTCAGCCAGAGAGCCATGTACCTCGTCGAAGTTGCCAATGCGAGGAAAGAGGGTGTTGCGGAAGATCCGATGCATGATGTCCAGATGCCTGGGGAGCACACCCTTCTTCACATAGAGTAGTTGCAATCTGTCCTTGGCGGAGGCCCTATCAGTGGAAGCTGCAGCATGAGGACGTGACCCAAGTGGAGTGTCAGCTCCCTGGAAATCAACCTTGAGGAATGCCATGAATTCACGCCAGGAACCGGTCATCTTCTGAGTCCCAGTCATCCACACCATGGAGCGCTCGTCATCAGGAGAGAAGTGAACCGTGACATAGAACCGGGCAACAACATTGGGGTCAAAGTCTGTCTTGAAAGAGATGATCTCCTTGATGCCCAGTTTGTCAATCAGAAAGAGAGCATCACCAAAGTAGTCCATGTTCCGCTGAAGTTGAGCCAGGTCAATCCACTGAACGGGGACAAAGTTCTTCTTGAAATGGTTGATGATATCACGGTAGATCCTGCAGTGATCCCTTGTCCACACATGCTCGACATTCTTGATCACAGCCCGCTCTTGGAGATAGTGGTTTTGGGTGCGGAACCGTAGAAAATCCTTAGGGGGCATGGTGCGAACGTTGAGCCCCTTGTCCTTGTGAGCGGTCTTCTTGAAGGCCTGCTTTTTGGGTTGCAGACCTGAAGTGGCGGAGCCCTCTGGAGCCTCTGGGTTGCGATAATGCTTTGAATGCGTGTCCCGTGGGGGGTTCGAGCGGCGAGCACCACCTGTGACACAAAACACACACCGAAAAAGAGCGACAAAAGGAGTCAAGGCAATGAACAAGAGAAGGCAGAAAAGTAAACACACATTGCCAAGTACATGAAAAGAATACACAGAGAATCCTCCTGGCGGTAGTACCGCTACCCCTGGCGGTAGTACCGCGGGGGTCCTGGCGGTAGTACCGCTGGGGTCCTAGCGATAGTACCGCTACCCTGGCGGTAGTACCGCTGGGGTTTGATTTTTCAGATCTGAAATATGAATAGAACCTATAGAGATGGGTACATGGATTTGACGAGGACCATGGGCTGTGTATGAACACCAAGAACTCCACCATAGCCCTAATCACATGAGGATCACAAGTACCATCTAAATAAGCACATGCCTAGTCAAGAGAGAGCGAGTTTTAGATCTAATCCTAACATAGTCCAAGTGCTTGATCTAAAACATGTAAATCCTAGGGCATGGCAAAATAAAAGCACAGATTCATAGGACCTACACTCCCCTTGAACATCTCCTTCATGCCATCCAAGAACAAGGCACAATATCAAAGACATGGATCCAAACCACCAATGCTCCTAACCCTAGAACAAGAACAACAATCAAGAGAAGAAGGAGAGGAGCTTTACCGGGATTCATGGCACTTGGAGGAGGAAGGAGAAGTGGAGCAAACCCTCCAACTCAACGGAGAGAAGGGGCTCCACGAATAGAGATCTAAATCGGGGGAGTTCGAGGTTGGGGAGGGAGGAGCCGCGAGGAAGAAGAAAGAGACAGAAAAAACGGGCTCCCTCTCCTTTATATAGCCCAAGGGGTACGGGCCAGCGGTAGTACCGCTGTGGTCCTGGCGGTAGTACCGCTGGGGTCCTGGCGGTAGTACCGCTCCCCCTGAGACAGCCCTAAAAATGTCCTAGTTAGGTCATGGTAGATTGGGATCCTGGCTGTAGTACCGCTATCCCTAGCGGTAGTACAACCCTAAAAATGTCCTAGTTAGGTCGTGGTAGATTGGGATCCTGGCGGTAGTACCCCTATCCCTAGCGGTAGTACCATTGGGGTCCTGGCGGTAGTACCGCTACCCCTGGCGGTAGTACCGCTGGGGTCCTGGCGGTAGTACCGTTACCCCTGGCGGTAGTACCGCTGCAAATGTCACCACGGGGCCTAGGAAAAGAGAAGATCGTGGGCAAATGACAAGTAAGTGAAAAAGAAGATAGCACCAGCAAGATATACTGACTTGTCATTTTATATCCGTCCTTCTATATGAGAGAAAGGTGGGGGGGGGGGGCGGGGGCCGAGGCCACCTATGTTTGAGACAAAGGTATGACACCGCGAAGAATTATCCTTGGGTTCATGACCAATGCTCGTCTTTGAAGCACAAGTGCCATTTGACAATGGCTAAAGTGAAAGACTAGATCGATTTATGCATAATGGGGGAGGAAAAGTTCATTGAGAGAACAACACTCCCCCTATATCCATGCCTACATCTAGAGCAAGATAGAATGCATAGTGAGGTGCAACGTGCCTAGCTTCAATCCACATTACTTGAATCAATGATATTTAGCTCATGCCTTAACTCCCGGAACCTTGCTTCATCTAGGGGCTCAGTGAAAATATCTGCAAGTTGCTCTCCGGTGTGGATGAACTGAACCTCAATATCGCCTAGCTTGATATGTTCACGGATGAAGTGATGGCGAATATCAATATGCTTGGTTTTGCTATGTTGCACTGGGTTGAGGGAAATCTTGATAGCACTTTGATTGTCACATAGAAGAGGCACTTTGTCACAAGTGACACCGTAATCCTTTAAAGTTTGCCTCATCCATAGCAATTGTGCACAACAACTTGCAGCTGCCACATACTCAGCTTCGGTGGATGATAGAGAGACGCAATTCTGCTTCTTTGAAGACCAACTTACCAGTGAGCGACCAAGGAATTGGCATCCTCCAGAAGTTGACTTCCTCTCCACACAATCTCCTGCCCAATCTGAGTCAGAATAGACAACTAGATTGAAGTTTGCTCCTTTGGGATACCAAAGGCCAAAGTTTGGGGTATGAGCCAAATATCGAAAGATTCGCTTAACAACCATATAATGACTTTCTTTTGGTGCGGATTGAAACCGTGCACATATCCCTACACTCAACATAATATCCGGTCTAGATGCACAAAGGTAAAGGAGGGATCCAATCATGGAGCGATATACCTTTTGATCCACTGCTTTACCATTGGGATCACTGTCAAGCTTGCATCTTGTTGGCATGGGGAACTTGACCGGTTTGACACCTTCAAGCTCAAACCGTTTGAGCATGTCTTGAGTGTACTTGGCTTGTTTGATGAAGGTCCTTTCTAGGCCTTGTTTAATCTCGAACCCGAGGAAGAACTTCAACTCTCCCATCATGGACATCTCAAATTTCTCAGTCATTAGTGCAGCAAATTCTCCATTGAAGGAAATGTTAGGAGAGCCAAAGATAATATCATCCACATACAGTTGGCATATGAACAAATCCCCTTTAACCCTCTTAGTAAAAAGAGTGGGATCTATCTTCCCAATTTCAAACCCACGATCTTGTAACAACTCAATAAGATACTCATACCACGCACGTGGGGCTTGTTTAAGGCCATAGAGTGCCTTATTAAGTTTGTACACATGATTGGGGAGCTTGGGATGTTCGAATCCCGAGGGTTGTTTGACATAGGCCAACTAATTTAACGGACCATTAAGAAAGGCACTTTTCACATCCATTTGTTGTAATTTGAAGTTATGATGAGAAGCTGTCACATCCCAGTTTTGGCTTTCCCGACTAACTAACTTGTTTCAAAATTTAGGACCAATTAAAATTTTTGTGAAAGATTGTGATGCTTGGAGTGACTATTGTTTGCCTGTTTGCTTGAATGCATGTGATTGCTCCCCATTCATTCTTGCCATCCTCCTGATCACCTCCTCACTCCCTGATCTCATGCCTAATGATCATACCATGTGTTTAGGACAAATATCTATTTTTACCAATTATTATTTTTATCAAAAAGCTTTTCCTTGAATTAAACTTTCAAACCCCTGAAATGAGGTTTGTACTACAAGTCCTCAGATTAGGGAATTTCTTTTGCACCAATACTTTTATTTAAAACCTATTATCAAAATGACTTCCAAAAACCATCTTGTTATTATTTTAAAATATATTTTATTATTTTATTTAAAAGCCTTTTTGTGAGGCCAGAAATGGTTTCCTATGAAGGAAAGTTATTTTTAATACCTTCAAAATATTTAAGAAAATTTAGGGAAACTCAGTGGATATATTTATTTCATATTTATGAGTTTCAACACATGGTCATGTTCAAAATATTGGGCAAACCCCTCCAAAACCATTTCTGCCTATTTCAAGCTTTTAGAATATTTCTATAAGAAATATTCTCAATAAATTCCAGTAAAATTCTAGCATTGCCAAGTTTCATTTCAATCCAAGTTGATTTGACTCCCCTAATCACTCTAAAACCCTATCTGTCCAGAATCAAATTTGAGCAACTCTACATTGTGAAGTGTCTCCAATTGTGCTCAAATTTGGTGTACATGTTCCAGTACTCCAATGAGGCAACCACACCAAGTGGTACACCAAGGAGAATAGAGGAATTTGTCCTAAAACCCTCAAAATCCTCTCTGTTGATTTCTGACTTTGACAAAGTTTACATTATAAAGTTTGTCCAATTGACCTCAAACTTTTTTTGCATGTCTTAATTCTCAAATAATGCCCCTACACCAAATATTGGATTTGTGGGAATTTATTTGAATAGGGTTCTAAGCAGAAACCCATTTCTGCCCATATCTAGGGTTTTCCAAGCCTACATTGGAAAATTTATCTAGCAAATCCCAAATTTGGTGTGCAAGCCTATTTTCATCTATTATTTGATCCTGTTAAGTTTCATAGCCCTTGGAATCCATCTGGTAGCCTAACCACAGATCAAACACCTTGTGTGCACTCACTAAATTGGCTTCTATTGCCCCTTCTACTTTTACCCTTGAGCTCAACTTTCTACCACAGCCTCACATAGTTACATTTCACCTCCAGTAACTTTCCCATGGCCACCGGTCAATTATTGTAGAAGGACCCTTTGTAACTTTCTCTTATTTTCACCTTGGCAGCTGAAAGTGCGTTATATCTACTAGAGGGGGGTGAATAGGAGATTTTTAGAATTTCATCACTGAGGAAATTCCTTTTGAGGAAATTCCTCACTGATGACTAACTTACAGCGGAAACAGTAAAGGATCACACGTGCAAACGTTCACAGCAGCAGTATTTCACAGTGAAGAATGTGAAAACAGATTGCACAGTAAGCAGGCTCGCAGAATACAGATGATGATTAACTATCGTGAAGAATTTGAGGTTGAGGAAATTCAAAGAAAGTCTTCAGCAAATTCTTCAAACAGTCACAGTGAAAGTCATCAACACACAATACAAGGAAAGTAAAGAGTTGAGGAATTAGAACCCGTTTCTTAGTGAAGACAGTTGTTGATGACCCAGTTCCAACTGCTGTGACAGTTGTACATCTGGTTTGGAGCGGCTTGGTATTGAAACCAAAGGACACCCAGTCCCGGGACACACAGTCCCTACCGTATTCTCCTTGAGCTAAGGACACACAGTCCTCGCCCAACACTCGTGGTAAGTCTTCAGGGCAAACTTCCAAACCCTCACAAACTTGGTCACCCGGCGATCCACAATTGACTGCTGGATTGCTCTAGACCATGACGCCTAACCGTCTGGAGGATGCACAATCCTCAAAGGTAAAAGGCTTCAGTCCCACACAGGAACAACTTCTTGAGTGATGCTCAATTACTAGGTTTGGTTTGTGGTTTCGGTGTATGGGGTATTTCCTCACTGATGAACTACTCTCGAAAGCTCTCAGGAATTTGGGTTGCTCTTATGACAAGTGTCAGTTTCTAACGGAGCAGCCAACCAACTAGTGGTTGTGGGGGGTGGCTATTTATAGCCTGGGAGCATCCCGACATGATTTGACACTAAAGCCCTTAAATAATATGACCGTTGGAGTGGATAAGACCAATGACTTGGTGTGGTTATCAAAACGGTCGGAACCCTCAACTGTGAGAGTCCTCATGTCACTCATATTCCTCACTTGAGGCTTTTGATAGGATTAGGCTTGGGTTGAGCATCATGAGGAAATTCATTCCATAGTGTTACGTTGACCCCCTTTAACAGTACGGTGTTCCTATTCATCAAATGCGAAGAAAGTAAAACAGAAAACGTAAATCTTCACGCTTCAATTTCTTCAGAACGATTTTCTTCAGGAACCACCGGTCTTCTCAATATCAGTATCTTCATGAGGAATATCAATTTCATCGCAGATTCCTCGCGATTCATTTCTTCAGCTTCAGACCAATTTCTTCAACTGAAGACATATATTTTTAGGGGTCGATATTCTTCACATATCTCAAACTCCTCAATGACTTATAGATCCTGTGTACACTCACAAACACATTAGATACTTAACCTATAAGTCCTCAAACCACCAAAATCACAAAGGGGCACTAGATGCACTTACAATCTCCCCCTTTTTGGTGGTTGATGACAATTAGGTTAAGTCTTCAACAGGGATCAAAAATATGAAGTGTAAATACTCATTTGAGGAATTTGAAAACAAGATTCAGAGAGACTCCCCCTAAAGATGTGCACACCTTGAGGATTTTGCTTTTATAGCAAATGCACATTGATGATTTATATCATGGAGATCTCCCCCTGAGTCTTGTAAATCATGCATACATATCACATATTATATGATGAAAATGAAGATGCATGATGGCAAATGGTATCTGACGAATTCCAGCATGCGTGCATTAAAACTTGAGGAATAAGCATGCGAAGAAAAACGTTCGAAAGCGTCAAAATACCATCGGGCTTAAGTTACAACTCATTACATAAAAACTTCAGAAGAGCCAAGAGTTTGTAACTTAAATATAGTTTATAAGCCCCAAAAATATCCCGCTTGAAGACTAACTCTCGAGTTTCTCCCCCTTTGTCATCAAGTGACAAAAAGGGACAAACTGAGGACTAACGCCCTTGAAGACTTCATTTCTTGACGGTCGAGGAAGAGCCGTGATGCTTCTTGGGAGTAGTCTTCTTCCTGGGGCCGGTTGGAGTGTCGAGTTGTTCCTCATCAGATTCAGCGGTGTGGAATGAAGAAAAGGAGCTGTCTTCAAGGTCTGGCACTGGAATGGGCCTGAACTTCCTCTTGGGAGGCCACGACCAGTCAAAGTCCTGCTCAAAGTTCATTTCTTCAAGCTCAGTCTGAGTCTTCAGATGTGCAAGTGTAGCCCAGGTGCGATCAAAGACCTCATGCAGATAGTGATGATTAAGCTTCACACAGTTCTGAGTCTCAGTGAGGGTTTTCACAATGGCACCAAACTGGCGTTTGACCCATTTGTGGTTGTGATCCACCTTCTGGTGAAGATTGAGGAGGAGCTCTCTGGTGTTCAGCACGCGAGGAGGAACATGGCTTGCTGGACGAGTCTCAATATCGTCCCATGAAGAATATGCTTCTGGCTCTTTGAACTGGCCATCAAGGGGCCTGCTGCCTTCTTCAATCACAGATTTTCCTTTTCCTTCGATGGGCTCGAAAGTCTTCTTGTTGACCCGGATAGGAGGCATATAACCCATGTGGTTTTGGAAATCAGCGTGGAAGTTGATGCCTGTCCTTGTCCTGATGAATCTCATGATCCACGGGGCATAAATCTTGTGATCATATGGGCACATTGCATTGTCAGCCAAAGTCCTAAAGAAGAAATCATGGATATTAATAGGAATACCGTGAATGATGTTGAAGAGGATATTCTTCATGAGGCCTACAACATCTTCTTCATCGTCATGGCCTTTGATTGGCGCGAGCACACTGCAGAGGATTCTGTAGACAGAGCGGGGTGTGTACTTGAGCTCATGGACGAGGAATGTGGTTCTTGAGGGTTTTCCTGCAGCCAAAGGCTTCATGAGGACTTCCATCATTCCATTTGGTAGCTCACGCTCACCATAAAGCTTCACTGCCCCATCTGAGGGAATTGGTACGGGCAGTTCTCTGAGGAGTTCAGAAGCAGGAGCCTTGTAGTGAGTGTTTTGGGTCATCCAATCAAACACCCAAGTGTTGATGTCTTCAGGGTTGCCAGATATATGAAGAGTGGCATAGAACTGAAGAATAAGCTCACTGTTCCAGTCTGATATGTCGGAGCACATAGGAAGCAAACCTGCATCGTGGAGTACACTGAGGACTGGTTCCATGCAAGGTATTTCGTCAAGCCCAACATGAGGAATGTGCCTGTGCTGAAATATCTTGTTGCGTCCACAGAGCATAGAGGCATAGTAGTTCATATGAGTCCTTGTCCAAAACTTCAGATGCCTCATTTGAGGCTTGCCATAAGGGTTCTCTCCGATGAAATACACGTGTTCCTCAAAGAAATTTTCTTTCTGAAACTTTGGACGCTTGGAGAATGGTTGGCGCTGAATTGGCTTGAGATTTTGCCGAGGAATGGGGGAGGAGACAACCATGACAGTCTCTGGGTTGAGCACAATGAATTCATTGTCTTGGGCGGGTACATTTTCTTCAGCATTTTCCTCAAGTTGAGGAATTTCATCAGCTGGTACTTCTTGCTGGGGAGATGATGCTTGCTCTGGTTGAGCTTCAGGCTGAGGAATTTCTGCTTCTTTCTCATTTTGAGGAGTTGGGTCAGCCTGTTCCTCATCTTGAAGAGTCTGCTCAGAATGTACATTTTCCTCAGCATGTTTTTCTTCAGCTGGCTTTGTGGCAGAAGCAGTTTCATCAGCTGGTGCAGCTGATGCTTGAGCAATCTCTGTCTGAGGAATAAGAGGTTGAGGACTGTCATCAATCTGGATTTCCTCATCAGTGTGTTCCTCAGAGGCGACATCCTTCATTTCCTCATCTGCCCTTGTAGCTGGGTCATTAATGATGACCATTTCATATGAAGGTGCGACATTTAGAGGCACGGGGTCCAGAGGGGCAGATTCTTCAGTTTCTTTGTGGCGCTTTGCCTCTGTCTCTTCCACTTTGAGGAGGCTTTTCTCTTCTTTGCTTCCTTTTCGGCAGCCCTTGTTTTCTTCACGTCTGATGCAGACAGAGTTATCTTCTTCACCTTTGAAGCTTTTGGTGAAGGTGTTCTTTCTGCAGATTCTTCAGCTGGTAGTGAGGAGCCAGCTGGAACAGAGTCATCAGCCTGCTTTGATGAAGCAGCTGGATCAGGACCAGTCTCATCAGTGGTTGCAATTTCATCAGTTGCAGTTTCTGTGATGATTTCTTCAATGGCCGGTTCATCAACACGGCGCTCTTGGTGTTCTTCCTCAGCTTGAGGAGTTTCCTCCTCATCAAGAGATGCATCTGCTCGCTGCTCAACCAAGGGCTGAGGAGTTGGTGCTGGGGGTGCGGTTCTCTTGTTGTAGTCATCAACAACACTAGTGGCTAGCTTGATGAAATTGCTCTTGATGCTTTTGCGATCTGACAGCTTGGCGTACTTGTCAGTCAGTACTTGCAGCTCTGCCTGGGTTGACACCAGTGCATCAGGAGTCAGCTTGAGGAGATTCTGCCTGAGGAATTTCTCCTTTTTGGCCTTTGCAACTTTTGCCTGCCTGGCCTGCTGTTCTTTCCACTTGGCTTCATTTATGAAGGTGGCCACCATGTGGCTGATGCCAGGAGGAAGTTTCAAATAATCAATGGGAGTGTTTGGGTCCTCATACCATATATTGATGTAGTCGAGGAGGACCTTGGGGTCCATGGCCAGAGGAATAGCACTGCCTGATGCTTGTGCTACCGTTTCTTGCTTGTTTCTGATGATGGCTTGCAGGGTTTCATCATCATAATCATCACTTCCCTCTGATGCAGATGGGACTGCGATGATTTTGCTGGGGCTGGGCAGAGGTGCACGTTCAGTAGTTGCCAAAGTCTTCATAAGTGGTGTTGAAGACTTTGTCTCCTAGCTGGTTGCAGCTGGGAGTGAGGAGCTGGAGCTGGCGGTCGTAGGCTTCACGACATGCTTCGGTACTGGTTTCTCTTGAGGCTTTGGAGCTGGAGCTGAGGATTTTGGTACTGAGGAGATTGGTGCTGAGGGCTTTGACGCTGATGGTTTTGGTGTTGAAGGTTTTGGTAATGAGGGTTTTGGTGTTGAGGGTTTTGTGACAGAAGTCTGAGCAGACTTCTCTTGAGGCTTTGGAGCCTTTGACTTTGATGGCGCAGACTGCATTTGAGGAATCTCTGAGCCTGAGGTTTCTGCAGCTGAGGAATGAGTAGCACCGGAGGCAGCAGCTGAGGATTCATTGAATTTCTTCACTGCAGCTTCTGCTTGCCTCTTGAGCTTGGCCAGATGCTTTTCCTTTTCATCTGGATAGTCATCAATGGTTTTGAGGCTTGATGGATGTGCTACTTGATGATCCTCAAGTGGGGCCCTTCTGCCAGGAGGCTTCAAAGCGAATTTCTTCGCATATTTGGGAGTCACAAACCTGTACTCCTTCCATTCCTTCGCCCGTCGGCGTTCAATTTTCTGCAGCCGTATTTTTCTCTTGGCCATTGTCTCATGTTCATCAGGCGTACAATAGTCCAAGTATACGTCCTCAGGGATATCAGCAGCTGTGTTCTGCTCAAGCTTCTTTCCCCCCTTCTGTTTTCTGTCTTCCTCCATTGTCTTCAGTTGAGGATTTTGCTGATGATTTTGAACTCGTGAGGATTCTGATGAGCCTTGAAGAGTTTCTTCCAGAAATGCTGCAAATGAGTTAATGTGATGAGAACCGAGAGATTCATCAGCTGACATGTGTGTACCTGTGAACAGAGTATGGTTGCGAGAAATTTGGAGAGGTCATATGCGTTCTCAGATTTGAAGAAAAATGAAAAAGTTTGACAGTTTGAGGAATATAACCAGTGGTTGAGGAATTTGCCTAAGCATACTGTTCTTGGGTTCCAGAGTTGTACAGATCCGAAAATTCGCACAATTGAGGAATCTCGTGAAAATCTTAGATGCTTAGCTAGTTCATCAATGATTGTGGTGATAGGTAGTGTTTGAGGAATCATGTGCGCATCGTATCTTGAGGAAAAACAGATTTCACATAGAAGATGTAAAATTTCAGATCTAATCTGCTGTAAAATGGGATATATTTACCCTGGAAGGTGCGTACTAAGAACACAGAAAGTAGTGTTGGAGAGGCTCTTCGTTCGAGTGTCCAATGCACCCTAACTTGGCGGCAGAGGATGTCTACAGCGGCGGCGGACGAAGATGGTCCGACTCCGGCGTGATTCTGGCGACGAAAAGGTCGAGTAGTGAAGCTCTTCCTCACCGACGACAAGACTACCAGCGGTGATGCTAGGGTTCGGTGGAGTGTGCTGTGGCAGGAGAGCGATGAGGCGAAGAAGAGGATACCGAGGGGAATAAGGACATATTTATAACCCAAAAGTTACTGTTTGGCGCGAAAGTTTCGGACCGAATAGCCCCTACCTCTACGTCTCCGCAGGACACGTGTAGCTCCCATACGATGCTGTGGAGATAGTGGAGATCGTGGTTATCCGATCGTGGGAAGTGGGGGTTCAGTTACTGTGCCTTTAAAGAAAACAATTTTTGAAGATTTGAGGATTTTCGTTACAAAATCATCAGCTGACAAGGATGCAGTGAGGATTTTGAACAAAGTTTCAAATAGAACGCATATGAAGAATTGAATAGATTGGATAAGTATAGCATAGAGGGAAAGTAGGGTCCGATCACATTCACTTAGCAGAAACATCAACTTGAAGAAATAGCAATAAGTGAATGCTGTTGAGGACTAGAAATCTCAGTCTACCTAGTCAAATGAAAGTCATCAAGTGTTTTTGAAGGTTTTGTAATAGATCATCACAATGAAGAACAACTGTTTTGAAAAAGAATGCATTGTGAGGAAATTGATCATTTGAAGAAAATCAACTTGAGGAATTTCACATTTGGCGGTGGCGTTACCCACCATATAAGAATGTTGATTACAGACGCCGCGTACTATTGTCGTAGGGCCCTGAGAATCAATTTCTTCGTTAATTTCTTCACATTCAGAGTGACTTTCTTCATCAGTTGAAGAAAATCGTTTCATCATGTGTTGCACATCTAAGTCATCAACTTTGCATAAGTGTTAGGATGTGTGCATGTTTTTACAAAACATTTGAAGACTCTAAGATATTTAGCTCACACCGCAACTTGCAAAACCTTTTCTCATCCAAGGGCTTAGTGAAGATATCTGCCAGTTGATCATCAGTCTTCACATGGTCGATGAGGATATTGCCCTTGAGGACATGATCCCGAAGAAAATGATGACGAATCTGGATGTGCTTGGTCTTCGAGTGCTGTACTGGGTTGTATGCAATCTTGATAGCACTCTCATTGTCACAGTAGAGAGGTACATTCTTCATGTTGATGCCTTAGTCCTTGAGGGTTTGCTTCATCCTTAGCAATTGAGCACAACAAGAACCAGCAGCAATGTACTCAGCTTCGGCAGCGGAGAGTGATACACAGTTCTGCTTCTTTGAGGACCATCAAACTAGTGATCTTCCGAGGAAATGACATGTGCCAGAAGTTGACTTGCGATCCACACGGTCACCAGCATAGTCTGAATCAGAATACCCTACCAGATGAAGATTGGAGCCCTTGGGAGACCATAATCCTAGTGTTGGTGTGTGAGCTAAGTATCGAAGAATATGTTTCACAGCCTTATGGTGTGATTCCTTCAGTTTTGCTTGAAAACGTGCACACATGCAAACACTAAGCATTATATCTGGCCTAGATGCACATAAATACAATAAAGAGCCAATCATAGAACGGTATACCTGCTGATCGAAATCTTTACCATTTCCATCAGTTCCGAGGTGGCCGTTGGTAGGCATTGGAGTCTTGGCACCTTTGCATTCGTGCATGTCGAATTTCCTCAGAACGTCCTTGAGGTATTTCTCCTGTGATATGAAGATTCCATTGCTTTGATGACGAATTTGTAGACCTAAGAAGAATTTCAGCTCCCCCATCATGGATATCTGATATTCCTCACTCATCATGTAGGCAAATTCATCACTGTATCTTTTGTCAGTACAACCAAATATAATATCATCGACATATATTTGACACACGAATAACTCATTATCATAGGATTTAGTGAAAAGAGTTGGATCGAGTGAACCAGGTTTGAAGCCTTTCTTCATGAGGAATTCCTTCAATGTATCATACCATGCCCGAGGGGCTTGCTTGAGGCCATACAGAGCCTTTTTGAGTCTGAAGACTTTGTCTGGATTCTTTGAATCCTCAAAACCTGGGGGCTGAGCAACATATACTTCTTCCTCAAGCTTACCATTGAGAAATGCACTTTTCACATCCATTTGATATAAGGTGATGTTATGATGATTAGCATAAGCAAGTAATATTCGAATAGCTTCAAGTCTAGCAACAGGTGCAAAAGTTTCATCAAATCTATTCCTTCAACCTGGGTGTAGCCTTGGGCTACAAGTCGTGCCTTGTTCCTCACCACTTGACCGTCCTCATCTTGCTTGTTTTGGAAAATCCACTTGGTGCCGATGATGTTGTGCTTGCGAGGATCTGGTCGTTTGACGAGCTCCCATACGTCATTCAGCTTGAATTGAAGAAGTTCGTCTTGCATAGCTTGGATCCATTCCGGTTCCAGAAAAGCCTCAGCAACTTTTGAGGGTTCTGTGATGGATACAAAGGAAAAATGCCCACAAAAGTTAACCAAGTGTGAACCTTTTGAGCGAGTGAGAGGACCTAGCGCGTTGATGTCATTGAGGATTTTGTCAAGTTCTACTTCATTTGCAATCCTCGGATGAGCTGGTTGAGGATTTTGTCTAGGCTGAGGAAGTGGTGCTGTTGCAATTTCCTCAGGAGCATCTTCTTGGTTTTTATCAGCGATGGGGATCGTTTCTTCACCAATTTCCTCAGTTGGGACAATGTATTCAGTAGGCTTAAGCTTTATCGCCTCCTCAGGAGACATCTTATCTGGATCAGAAGGCAATTTCTCTCTTTGCGAGCCATTAGTTTCATCGAACCGCACATCTACAGTCTCAACAACTTTGTTGTGATAGTTGTTGAAGACTCTGTAAGTGTGCGAGTCCTTTCCATAACCGAGCATAAAACCTTCATGTGCCTTAGGTGCAAATTTTGAGCTGTGGTGAGGATCTCTAATCCAGCATTTTGCACCGAAGACTTTGAAATAACTTACATTGGGTTTCTTGTCAGTGAGGAGTTCATATGAGGTTTTCTTGAGGAGTTTGTGAAGATATACCCTGTTGATGATATGACATGCAGTGTTGATTGCTTCAGGCCAGAAGCGACGAGGAGTCTGATATTCTTCAAGCATAGTTCTTGCCATTTCAACCAGAGTCCTGTTCTTCCTTTCGACGACACCATTCTGCTGAGGAGTATAAGGAGCAGACAATTCGTGAGTAATACCAAGTTCATCATGATAATCATCAAGACCGGTGTTTTTGAACTCGGTTCCATTATCACTCCTGATGTGTTTGATCTTGATGCCAAAGTTCGTCGAGGCCCTTGAAGAAAATCGTTTGAAGATTTCCTGCACTTCAGTTTTATACACCATGATATGCACCCAAGTATATCTGGAATAATCATCAACTATGATGAAGCCATATAAAGATGTTGCATTGGTTAGTGTGGCATAGTGAGTAGGTCCAAATAAATCCATATGAAGCAATTCGAATGGACGTGTAGTGGTCATGATGGTTTTAGAGGGATGCTTGGATCTGGTCATTTTCCCAGATTCACAAGCATCGCAGAGATGATCCTTGAGGAATTTGACTGATTCAATGCCGATGACATGCTTCTTCTTTGCAAGCGTGTGCAAATTCCTCATGCCTGCATGACCTAGTCTTCGGTGCCACAGCCATCCTTCTGAGGTTTTTGCTAGTAAGCAAGTGGCTGGTTGAGGACCTGTAGAGAAATCAACAATGTACAAATCCCCTCTTCTTACACCTTCGAAGACTTTGGATCTGTCAGATTCCATGATGACTACACATCTATATCTACCAAAGATAACAACCATATCAAGATCACAAAGCATCGAGACTGACATGAGGTTAAAACCAAGGGATTCAACAAGCATCACTTTGTCCATATGCCTATCCTTGGAAATAGCTACTTTGCCAAGTCCCAATACCTTGCTTTTACCTTTGTCAGCATATGTGATTTACTTCAGAGGTGATGGAGTTAGTGGCATATTCATCAGTAAGCTTTTATCACCAGTCATGTGATGTGTGCAACCACTATCGAGAACCCACTCAGTATTTTTGGGTTTGTCATCCTGCAGATGAATTAGTACAGCTTACCATCTCATATGCTTCAAATTTGAAGAATATGATACTAATTTCATCATAACAGAAATGTAAGGACGTGTGAAATATTTCTATTTCATCAATTATTAGCTTGCGTCCTATCAAGTATTTCCTCAGGTCTCCAGCAAATTCTTCAAATGATGATTTTCATCTAGAGACCTGACCTGCAGAAGTGATTAGTTCGATTTCTTCACCACCCACATCTGAAGGGGTGGTAAAGCGTTCATCATCCTGCGAGCACCATAAGAGAAAGGTGGCATTGAAGCTAATGTACTTCTCTTAACAGTAGGGGGATTAAAGTAATCATATGAATATGCAGAGAACTGGTTTGAGGATTTATGAACATAATGATTTGAGGAGTAACGCTCATATTCATATTCCTTGTAGTTTCCCTGCATGTTAGACGCATAAGCATGGGTACGAGCATAGTTTTGACCAGTTGAGGACTTTGATCCTCTTGTAGACTTTGGTCCTCCTGAGGAATTTGATCTGGGGTTCAGATTCTTCAGTGGTGGTGTCATGAGGACATTCACCTGAAGATTTTCAAGACAACTTTTGGGAACCCAGATTTTCCTCAGAGGAGGGCCATTCCTGCAGTTAGTTCCAACATATCAAGCAAATACTTCACCAGATTGATTTTTGAACAGTTTATAGTTGGAATCAAATGATTCATCTGAGGAATAGGATAATTCACATGAGAAGCCAGTTAGATTAGATGGATCAAAAGGAGGCCCAGTAGCAGGAACCCATGTGGTTTTGGGATACTGCTCAGGTTTCCAATAAGATCCATCAGCATTTAATTTCCTCTCAAAGGCAATTCCTTCTTTCCTCGGGTTCCTGTTCAAGATCTGCTTTTTGAGTACATCACAAAGGGTTTGATGTCCTTTGAGGCTTTTGTACATGCCTGTCACATACAATTCCTTCAACCCTGCATTTTCATCAGTAACATTCGTGTTTTCCTCAAGTGAGGAAATAGACACAACAGGTGCAGTTGAAGAATTTGTAGCAATGGTAGCATTTGATGATTCTGGTGAGGAATTAGCAGTTTCGCGTTCAATGCATTTAAGACATGGAGGAATAAATTCAACTTGACTAGGCGCTGATCTGTTGAGCTAGCAATGAATCATTTTCCATACGAAGATCATCATGAGACATTCTCAGCTTCTCAAGATCAAGCTTCCTTTGAAGAAATTCGTAGGAAAGCTTCTCATGATCAGTGAGGAGTGTATCATAACGATCCTGAAGATTATCAAATCTAGACTGAAGACTTTTCATGTCATCAGTGAGGATTTGGTTCAGGTTCATTTCATCATTCAACAGATCATCACTTTTGTCTAGCAGTTTCTGAAGCTTTTCCAGAGCAGTTTGTTGTTTAGTGGCAATGATAGCAAGTTTACTGTAACTGGGTTTCTTATAATCATTATGGTCACAGTCACTTGAATCAGAGGAGGAGGCATTATTTGATACCTTTGAACCTTTTGCCATGAAGCAATAGGTTGGAGCGATGTCATCAGCATAGTCATCAGTATGGATGGTGCAATCATTTTCTTCAAGGTTGAAGATTGACTTGCTGACGAAAGTGGTTGCTAGTGCAAGACTAGCCTGCCCGGATTCTGAGTCTTCATCAGAACCCTCTTCTTCATCACATTCTTCTGATTCTGCCTCGGAGTCCATTTCCTTGCCAATAAGTGCCCGATCCTTTCTGAAACTAGTCTTCTTGTGCGATGAGGGCTTTGAAGATGAGGATTTTGAAGATTTCTTCTTCTTCTTCTTCAAGTCATCAGAACTGTCATCCTTGTATTTCTTCTTCTTTGATTCCTTTCCCCAGCGGGGACAATCATCAATGTAATGACCTGATTTCTTGCACTTGTGACAGGTTCGTTTCTTGTAGTCCTCACATGCAGATTCTGATTTCCTCATATCTCTTCTTGATGATTTACCGAACTGGCCTCGTCGTGTAAATCTTTGGAATTTCCTCACAAGCATTGCAAGCTCCTGTCCAAATTCTTCAGGGTCACAACTGTTGTGATCTGTGTCTTCTTCTTCAGATGAGGAAATTGCTCTAGCCTTCAGTGCACGTGGTCTGGAATAGCTTTGTCCATATAGATCTCTCTTTTCTTCCAGCTAGAATTCATGAGTATTTAGCCTTTCAAGGATATCAGCTGGATCCAGCATCTTGTAGTCTGGTCTTTCTTGAATCATCAGAATTAAAGTATCAAATGAAGAATCCAGAGATCTCAGCAGTTTCTTCACAACTTCGTGATCAGTGATGTCTCGAGCTCCCAGTGCTTGCAGTTCATTTGATATGTCAGTGAGGCGATCAAAGGTGTCTTGGCAGCTTTCATTGTCATGTCTCTTGAAGCGATTGAAGAGATTGCGAAGAATATCAACACGAGAGTCACGCTGGGTTGATACTCCTTCATTTACCTTGCACAGTCTCTCCCAGATCAGTGTTGCAGAGCCCAAAGCACTTACTCTTCCAAACTGGCCTGGGCTCAGATGACCACAAATGATGTTCTTCGCTTGAGAATCGAGTTTCTTGAATTTCTTCACATCAGCAGCAGTGACACTGGCAGAGATAATGGGGACACCATTTTCCACAATATACCATAGATCATTATCAATAGCTTGTAAATGCATTTGCATTTTGTTATTCCAGAAGGGAAAGTTCTTTCCTTCATAGGTAGGACATGTTGCAGTCACCTTAAACATGCCTGCAGTCGACATAACTAAAACTCCAGGTGGTTAAACCAAAATCACACAGAACAAGGGAGTACCTTGCTCTGATACCAATTGAAAGTGCGTTATATCGACTAGAGGGGGGTGAATAGGAGATTTTTAGAATTTCATCACTGAGGAAATTCCTTTTGAGGAAATTCCTCACTGATGACTAACTTACAGCGGAAACAGTAAAGGATCACACGTGCAAACGTTCACAGCAGCAGTATTTCACAGTGAAGAATGTGAAAACAGATTGCACAGTAAGCAGGCTCGCAGAATACAGATGATGATTAACTATCGTGAAGAATTTGAGGTTGAGGAAATTCAAAGAAAGTCTTCAGCAAATTCTTCAAACAGTCACAGTGAAAGTCATCAACACACAATACAAGGAAAGTAAAGAGTTGAGGAATTAGAACCCGTTTCTTAGTGAAGACAGTTGTTGTTGACCGAGTTCCAACTGCTGTGACAGTTGTACATCTGGTTTGGAGCGGCTTGGTATTGAAACCAAAGGACACCCAGTCCCGGGACACACAGTCCCTACCGTATTCTCCTTGAGCTAAGGACACACAGTCCTCGCCCAACACTCGTGGTAAGTCTTCAGGGCAAACTTCCAAACCCTCACAAACTTGGTCACCCGGCGATCCACAATTGACTGCTGGATTGCTCTAGACCATGACGCCTAACCGTCTGGAGGATGCACAATCCTCAAAGGTAAAAGGCTTCAGTCCCACACAGGAACAACTTCTTGAGTGATGCTCAATTACTAGGTTTGGTTTGTGGTTTCGGTGTATGGGGTATTTCCTCACTGATGAACTACTCTCGAAAGCTCTCAGGAATTTGGGTTGCTCTTATGACAAGTGTCAGTTTCTAACGGAGCAGCCAACCAACTAGTGGTTGTGGGGGGTGGCTATTTATAGCCTGGGAGCATCCCGACATGATTTGACACTAAAGCCCTTAAATAATATGACCGTTGGAGTGGATAAGACCAATGACTTGGTGTGGTTATCAAAACGGTCGGAACCCTCAACTGTGAGAGTCCTCATGTCACTCATATTCCTCACTTGAGGCTTTTGATAGGATTAGGCTTGGGTTGAGCATCATGAGGAAATTCATTCCATAGTGTTACGTTGACCCCCTTTAACAGTACGGTGTTCCTATTCATCAAATGCGAAGAAAGTAAAACAGAAAACGTAAATCTTCACGCTTCAATTTCTTCAGAACGATTTTCTTCAGGAACCACCGGTCTTCTCAATATCAGTATCTTCATGAGGAATATCAATTTCATCACAGATTCCTCGCGATTCATTTCTTCAGCTTCAGACCAATTTCTTCAACTGAAGACATATATTTTTAGGGGTCGATATTCTTCAAATATTTCAAACTCCTCAATGACTTATAGATCCTGTGTACACTCACAAACACATTAGATACTTAACCTATAAGTCCTCAAACCACCAAAATCACAAAGGGGCACTAGATGCACTTACAGCAGCACTGTTTTACCTCTTTTCCCATTCTTCTGCTTAAGCTATCACCCCAATTCTTTCCAGAGCCTCTCTAGTGTCTCAATGGATCATTTGAAATCAATTGATGGCATGCTCATGTAGGAAAAATGAGCAGCACCTCTTCAAGTTCATTTTTGGATGAAATGTGGCTTTGTACAGCAAGTGCTAGCTACACTTCTTTTCTTGGGCTCAATTTTTGCAGACGTGTAGTCCTTCCATACCAGATGCTCCAGGACATGGTTTCACCTCCCCTCTCTGCGTGTGAAAACCATTTGTAGGAGCCCCTAGTTTCCTGCTGAAAAGTTCACAACAGTCAAACTCCATTCAAATCTTCTGCACTTGGCTCCAAACTCCTCCAGTGCATCGTGGCAAGCATGCCTTGCAGGATTGACACCTTGGCCTGGCCAAGGGGTGCCCCAGGACACAGGTGACCGTGGTGACCACCACTCTAGCATGCCGTAATGGTGCTTTGCACCCTCTTCTCCTTCTGCAGCTCGGTCCCCTCCTTGGCACCATGTCTCGGAACACCAGAGCACCCCCTTTTGACCGTTCAAGCCATTCCCCTCCACCAGCAAGCTTCCAAAACCCCTCTGGCACGCTGTCTACCCCGTGCTCTCAGAGCTCCAGAGAGCTCTTGAGCTCTCTCCTCTTCCCTCTCTCCATATGGCTCCCTCCCGAGCGCGCCGAGCCTCCAGAACCTCTCCCCCTATCCCTTGGGCTCCTCCTGAGCTCCCCCGAGAGCCCCCTCTTCCCCTCAGCCCTCCTCTTCCTCCCTCCACGGCCATGGCGCCGCCTCGGCCTCCCCTACGTCCGAGGCAGCCGGCTCCTCTCCGGCCTCAAGTCTCCCCTTCTGCGAACCCCCACAGCTTCCCCATCCTGTTGGACACGTCATGGCTCCTCCCGGAGGTCAGCACCGTGCCCCTCCGCGATGGCCGGAGCCACCAGCCGCCCCTCTCGGCGGGCCTCTCGCCCGGGGCTTCCTCTCGGCCTCAAGGTCGCCTCCCAGGCTTGGTAGAGAGCAGGGCACCGCCCCCACCCGCGGCTTGATGGCTGGGCCAGCAGGTGGCTGGAGCCCCAGCTGCCGGCGCCCCCATCTCCCCTGTCATGAGGTTGAAGAAGACTGGGATAGAGAAAGGAGAGGCGTGGTGGGCCCCCGGGGTCAGCGACCCACAGGCTGGAGCCGCTGGTAAGTGGAGGCGCCCCAGCGCCTTACGCCTTCCCCGAGCGAAAGCGTATTCAAGGGAATACGCCTCCTGCGTGGCCGCGGTTAGCCAGGCCCAGGCAGTGGGCCGGCCCAAATCCCTCTCCTCCGCCTGAGCGTTAAATAAGCCGAAGCTAAGCTTTTCTCTTTTTCAGATTTGCTTGAACTTCAAAAATCCATTGCAAATTCATTCTAACTCCAAATCTTTTGATTCAAACTCCTGCAGGATCCTAAAATCAAGCTCTAACCGAATATGTGCCTTGCACATTTTTCCAAGACATTTTTCTGTGGTGTGATAATCAAAATCCACCTCTGGATATCATTAGCCCCACCTTTCAAAAATCCCATAGGCCTCATATCAACTCCAAATGGAGTGATTCAAATTTCCAGAACCTCCTTAAATCATTTCCTAATTTTAGAGCCTTGGTCAACATTTTTATCAAACTTCATTCTGTTGCTTATAATAAATAGCTTCCTATTGCTATTTATTCCACATTAGAAAATTCCTAGTATATTCATTTCAACTTCAAATCGAGTGAAACCACTTCCTAGATGTTTCTAAAATCCTTCTCTGTTAAATGGGTGACTCCACTCATTTTTAACAGAAAGATTTCTGTTGGCTTATTCAATGGCCACCTATTGCTCTTTCCATCCATTCAAAAATCATTGATGACCCAAATATCCTATATCAAGCCTCAGGTATTTTTCTTATGACCAGAAAGGTCCAAGAAAAATAAAACTTCTATTTATAGGACACTTTTATTCTGCTGGATATATGGCTTACTATGGTTGTTTCCGACGTTAGTTGACGGTACACGGAGTATTCGGGGACGGAGTGGAAGACCTCGAAGACCCCGGGGACTTACGTGGGCAAGGCAAGCATGCCCTTTTGCCATGACTTAAGTATATAAAATGATGCATGCTAGAATAGCAAGTACTTTCCGTTGCATGTGATCACGATGCCGGTTCCTCATTGATGTGATGGTATCGAAGGCTTCTTCGAAGCACTTGCATTTATAGTAGTAATATTCACATGGCTCCTCGGAGCACAAACATGATGAGCTGACCCTACCATCTACGAGGATCATGCTATTGTCATGTTGGCTAGTAAAATAGAATCACTGCATTGAACTTGACCCTACCCCGTGAGGGTCATGATATTACCATGTTGACAAGTAATAATAGATCATTTTATCATGAGCATAATGATGAGTTAAATAAAGAGTTTATGAAAACCCCGTCGGGTGCCACTAATGCCCGAGGGTGATGATGAGTTGGTGATCACTTTTGGTGAAGTGATGCACCGGTGATTTTGGTGTGAGTATGGTTTCGGAAATGGATTAGATTTATGATGTGTCGACCGTCCCAACCTTACCCAGTACGACCACGATACCCCTTTATGGGACGGGGCTTTGTTGATTACTCTGGTCGGTGCTAGCAAAGAGCCACATTACTAGTGGCGGGAGTGATCGGTGTCACTCTCGTGATGGGGTCGTGCCAGGTAGGGCGACTATGCCATTATTATGAGTTCCAGGCACACCATTGGTCCCTGCATGGTTGATACAGTCCAGAGTCGGTGCTCGTAAGACGTACAACATGTGGGTTGGGTACCAATCGAGTGGATCTCTTTGTCTAGTATCGTCAGGGGAAAGATGATGATCGGGTACTTACCTCGGGTATATGTGATATACCGCGAGTCGTGGATGACACGGAAGTATGCTATTTCTCGTGGGTCTAGCGTACTACCTCTGCAGAGTGTAAACTATTCGAATAGCCGTGTCCACGGTCAAGGACAGTTGGGTGCTGCTGCTTAAACTACGTCCTGAGTTTCCGCATAAACCAAGTGTGTGTGTGTGTGTGGTGTTAAAAAGGTGTTGTTATGATAATCACAATAATATGATCAAGTTCGGTGACTTGACATATAGGGTAAACCCGGATGGTTTAGCCCTCATTAATACATTGAGGTTATGACAAGTCCGAGGACTTGGTATATAGGGTGAACCCGGTGTGTTCAACCCTTGACAGATATGTCAATATCTGTAACCTGTTTTTCAAAAGTAATTCTTTAACCTGATGCATATACATGATCATTCCACCCAGTTGAGTTACACTAAAGATGCATGATACTGTTATCCTTCACTTTCATTGTTCGTATCATGGACTGTTTGCGAGTACATTCAAAGTACTCATTGGCTTGCCACTGGTTATTTCATTGACCAGGTGTGAAAGACAGGATACGGTGAAGATTAACTCGGTGACGTTCTTGCGAGCTAGGATGCTTCCCAGTCAGAATGCCTGTAGGTTAAGGCTGATGGCATGGGTTCACGCTTTCAACCAATAACTCCGCTATTGGTCTAGTTTGGTGCTTTGGCCTTTAAGGCCCTATGTATGTAAGACTCGACCGAAGAGGTCATTTATTGTATCAAACGGTATGTATGGATGTAAGACTCTATTATTCAGTATCTGTGTTCAGTGAGCATTGATCCTTGGGATCACTGGGCACAGCGATCTCGACTTACCAGTCGGGCTCCTCACAGAACTGGTATCAGAGCTATCCTAACTGTAGGAAGCCTTTAGTTAGCATGGACGTTAGTTAGGACAAAACTTCTTTCCAGATCTTTCAAAAATACTTACAAACTTATATATTTTCTCAACTCTCCTAAAACTTCAAAGAAATTGAAGGTTATGCTCTAGCCTTCCACTCTTATTTTCTTGACACTCCTCGTCTATTTTTTTTAACTTGCTAATGGTCGCTAGTACCCTATGCCCTCTGACCACGGGATAAAATTTAAATCCTCGTGGGCAGCCCGGAAGGAAGTAACCTTTTCACGCTAACACCTGTATTGAAGGACAGAGAAGACAACTCTACGACCAGACAACACCAACAGTAGTACCACTAAGAGGAACGAGAACATCGAGGCTTGGAAGATGGTGAAACCCTGGGCACTGCTCCAGAGTGATGCCGCTCTCGCCTACGATAATCTGGACATAATATATGCAAACCTTGATCTGCATCACTAATAGAGTGACCGTGTCAGTTATTAATAATTGTGTCGACCACCACCGGTGGATGAGAATCTTGCCATTTGGTCTGCCTCACATTAGTGAGCAGGAAAATGGTTCTCTTCATCCCCCGCTCTAGGTGTCGATATCGCAATTAGTATGATTGACAGATCAGAACTCTATCATGTCATGCAAATACCGGTGCATGAAGGTGTCCACCTGAGACTCTCGAAGCCTCAGAAGACAAGAAGACGCTGACAAGATCATGAAGACAACAGAAGACCCTGTCAGTGATAGCTATGAAGAACCACCTTCATCAGCAATTTCCCAGACGAGAAGACAACCAGAATTCCTTACAACTCAAGCGAATTACTTCAGCAAGCGACAACAAGAGGCGTGACAACACCCTGAGAAGGTCCAGAAGACTTAGCGGACTCCTCTCCGGAGCAAGAAGCAAGCACGACTGTCGAGTCCCAGAACCTAGGATAGGATGAGTCGTGAATCCCCTATGCGAAGTCGAGTCCGTGAAATGGTTCGGATGAACCATGTTGTGTGTTGCTCGTTTTTGTTGTTTGTGCTTTGATATAAGTCGCACTTTTGCTTAGGCCACAAACATGCGGTTATATATCTTGTCTTCAAAATAATTTTAGCACTTGTTTGAGTTGATTTTTCAACGCTTGATTAATTACGCTGAGACCCTTAGACACTCCCCTCTGTGCTCTCTCTCCCTCTTTCACCTCTCTCGACAACTGAAGACAGCAAGACAAGATGCGCCAAGGATCCGCTTCGAAGGATGGCTGAAGTTGAAGACACTGACTGTGCTACGCTTAACCACACGCAACCCATAGGAGTGTGTTTTCCCCTCGAGATTGGAAAACCACACTAGACGAGACTAACCTCCACAAGCCTTTCCGGCTCAAATTTTCTGGTCACGTGTCTAGTACACGTACTTGCCAGAACGCGTGTAGGTCCCCGTTAAACCCTGCTAAGCATTGGGTTCCTTATGGAACAAGTGATCACTGTGAACAAATATCCCTTCATCTTAAGTTAGCACTGTAACCTTGATGCCATGAGAGGACCGATCTCCGATATGAGAGCATTAGACTAAGATTGTTGTGATGATGATAGTTGTTTTGAGGATATAGCTAGACTATTTTGGTGGATCATGAGACGCTTATAAGGTAGGTGAACTTGGTGGAACGAGTTGATACAGTAGTATCACCTGCATAATCTGGAGTAAGATTGGATTTAGTAGGATGATTATGATCGTGAACTCTATTCTTGGTGGTATACATGACTTTCGCTAGTAGATGGCATGGTTTGGAGATAATTACCATGATGACTTGGAATATCAAGTAGACTTCTTATTGGATTGAGTCTTGGATTTAAATAGGTAATCTTAATAGAATATTGATGATGTCAAAGACCACATGGTTCGGAGTAAATTGGATTTAGCTCGTTAATCTCGATCATGATACCATGTCTCTCGGTGGATATAGAGTACGTATACTTGGAGTTGTCAAATAGATTTACAACCTATGTAGTTTGGCCTTGGAGATTAGATGGCCATAATTATTGAAGTTGGTGGATACTATGACGTAATTCTTACAGTAATATGTGAGCTAAGAGGACTCTAAGAGGCTATGTAGAACCTCGTCAATGTTGGATTTGTAGGAGTGGTGAGTCTAGTCATGGTTGGTCGGATTGATGGATTACTTGATCGGATTCATAGGAAGGAAACAAATATTGGATTGGTCTACTACGTGTTTCCTTAATATAGTAGTGTAGTACCCTATCCGTTGGATGACTTAGGTGGACAATTGGATTTGTTGTGCCTCAGATTCAATCGTGGTAGCTGTGTGTCTCCCCAAGGTCCTTGCATAGTAATGCATGTACAGTTGGGGGCTACGCCATACTTGTAAGTGTTGGGTTTAGCTCTTCCCTCAACCCGGAGTTGTCTAGCTTGAGCGGCGTGGAGTTGATCCACGTAGGATGATATCCTTGATGAGATGAGGTGATGTTGTCTTAAGTTAGCAGTCGAGCTATTGGCATCTAAGGAATGTGCTTAGAGATAAGATGATAACTGTTCGCCCACATCCTAAGTTCCTGAAGACCCTAAAGCTTCGCTGAGCCACAACATGGACAGACTACGACCATAGAAGACGACTCTAAGTCGTTGAAATGTGGCCAGTACCCGCCCATAGCAAGTCCCGTTCTCCTCACCCGACTTTTGAGCACTCTGCTTATGTCATGTTTGGGGAGGTATGATGTCATCCTCACTGATGACATACTTACTCACCCAGTAAGAGGAAGAACACCTTAGTAGTCCTGTTTGGACGAACCCCAGGAACGCCGATTGTTATACCTCTCGAGGGTACCGTGATATCTTGAGAAGGTGGACTTCTCAAAGAAATCCCAAGATGACGAAAGTCCACCCTACTCAAGTCAAGACGAAGAACCGCCGTGACGAGGAAGCACGACAATGACGATGAAACAACAGAAGTCAACCACCGACCACGCGCCTACTACATCAACGACGACAAGAAGCCTCGACGACGCAGAAGAACGACACATTTTATTGCAACTCCAGCATCGACTACGCCGACCACAACATGCTAGGCAGTAAGGACAGACCCACTGGGAACAACCTCTACCCGGACCACAACTGCACCTACGACCACTAGCACACTAACACCACGCGTGCGCCGAGCAGGCGCCTAGTCGTCATGAACCCTACCACCGCAGAGAGCCACCGTGCGGGCGGCAGCATCCTGGCGATCATCGTGGACAATCGCACAGTACAACACCGAGACCCCGATCAGCAGCGCCACCATTTCGGACAGGAAAATGATGAGCCATCCCGGAGTCTCGTCAGCCATTGGCATCCTCCCTCGAGCACCTGCAGTAGAAGAAGAAGAGGACCAGAGCAGCAGAAAGTGGTGAGGCTGGGTGGAGACGAGAAGGACTCCCTGGCCAATTTATAGCCAGGACCGGAGAGCCACTAGCCAGGCCACCAGCCTCGTTTGCCGCTCGACCGTCAGTGCTCGCTGGGAATCCCAAAGCAGTGCCGACATACCAGGCCCGCAAGGTGGGTGCTTGCTGCGCCGGCAGATGGCTCACCGCACGCCATCGTAGGGCGGCCCCGGACACCGTACGCCCTAGGCACCGCAAGTGGAGACAACACCCGGGGCTCACCCAAGAAAGAAGAACCAGAGGTAGAAGAAGAGGCTGACGACGCACCCTGGGCCCACTTGTCAGCCAGAGCAAGTGGCACGCAACAGGTATGGCTAGCAACCAAATATGACAACCTCCCCTTTCTCCAACATCCTCATAGAACACTGAGGCACCATTAAGTGGTATTCTTGAGGTGACCCATGAGACCGCATTTGGATTATCGCTGCTAGTAAGTCCTGCAGCATAGCAGGAGCAGACCCTTGTTTCCGTCTTGACAAATCTCGGGGACGAGATTTTCTTAAGAGGGTAAGGTCTATCACATCCTAGTTTTGGCTTTCCTGACTAACTAACTTGTTTCAAAATTTAGGACCAATTAAAAGTTTTGTGAAAGATTGTGATGCTTGGAGTGACTATTGTTTGCCTGTTTGCTTGAATGCATGTGATTGCTCCCCATTCATTCTTGCCATCCTCCTGATCACCTCCTCACTCCCTGATCTCCTGCCTAATGATCATACCATGTGTTTAGGACAAATATCTATTTTTACCAATTATTATTTTTATCAAAAAGCTTTTCCTTGAATTAAACTTTCAAACCCCTGAAATGAGGTTTGTACTACAAGTCCTCAGATTAGGGAATTTCTTTTGCACCAATACTTTTATTTAAAACCTATTATCAAAATGACTTCCAAAAACCATCTTGTTATTATTTTAAAAGCTATTTTGTTATTTTATTTAAAAGCCTTTTTGTGAGGCCAGAAATGGTTTCCTATGAAGGAAAGTTATTTTTAATACCTTCAAAATATTTAAGAAAATTTAGGGACACTCAGTGGATATATTTATTTCATATTTATGAGTTTCAACACATGGTCATGTTCAAAATATTGGGCAAACCCCTCCAAAACCATTTCTGCCTATTTCAAGCTTTTAGAATATTTCTATAAGAAATATTCTCAATAAATTCCAGTAAAATTCTAGCATGTCATCTATGATATTCTTGATGATCTTGCCAAGTTTCATTTCAATCCAAGTTGATTTGACTCCCCTAATCACTCTAAAACCCTATCTGTCCAGAATCAAATTTGAGCAACTCTACATTGTGAAGTGTCTCCAATTGTGCTCAAATTTGGTGGACATGTTCCAGTACTCCAATGAGGCAACCACACCAAGTGGTACACCAAGGAGAATAGAGGAACTTGTCCTAAAACCCTCAAAACCCTCTCTGTTGATTTCTGACTTTGACAAACTTTACATTATAAAGTTTGTCCAATTGACCTCAAACTTTTTGTGCGCGTCTTAATTCTCAAATAATGCCCCTACACCAAATATTGGATTTGTGGGAATTTATTTGAATAGGGTTCTAAGCAGAAACCCATTTCTACGCATATCTAGGGTTTTCCAAGCCTACATTGGAAAATTTATCTAGCAAATCCCAAATTTGGTGTGCAAGCCTATTTTCATCTATTATTTGATCCTGTTAAGTTTCATAGCCCTTGGAATCCATCTGGTAGCCTAACCACAGATCAAACACCTTGTGTGCACTCACTAAATTGGCTTCTATTGCCCCTTCTACTTTTACCCTTGAGCTCAACTTTCTACCACAACCTCACATAGTTACATTTCACCTCCAGTAACTTTCCCATGGCCACTGGTCAATTATTGTAGAAGGACCCTTTGTAACTTTCTCTTATTTTCACCTTGGCAGCAATGTTTTACCTCTTTTCCCATTCTTCTGCTTAAGCTATCACCCCCAATTCTTTCCAGAGCATCTCTAGTGTCTCAATGCATCATTTGAAATCAATTGATGGCATGATCATGTAGGAAAAATGAGCAGCACCTCTTCAAGTTCATTTTTGGCTGAAATGTGGCTTTGTACAGCAAGTGCTAGCTACACTTCTTTTCTTGGGCTCAAGTTTTGCAGACGTGTAGTCCTTCCATACCAGATGCTCGATGACATGGTTTCACCTCCCCTCTCTGCCTGTGAAAACCATTTGTAGCAGCCCCTAGTTTCGTGCTGAAAAGTTCACAGCAGTCAAACTCCATTCAAATCTTCTGCACTTGGCTCCAAACTCCTCCAGTGCATCGTGGCAAGCATGCCTTGCAAGATTGACACCTTGGCCTAGCCAAGGGGTGCCCCAGGACACAGGTGACCGTGGTGACCACCACTCTAGCATGCAGTAATGGTGCTTTGCACCCTCTTCTCCTTCTGCAGCTCGGTCCCCTCCTTGGCACCATGTCTCGGAACACCAGAGCACCCCCTTTTGACCGTTCAAGCCATTCCCCTCCACCAGCAAGCTTCCAAAACCCCTCTGGCACGCTGTCTACCCCGTGCTCTCAGAGCTCCAGAGAGCTCTTGAGCTCTCTCCTCTTCCCTCTCTCCATATGGCTCCCTCCCGAGCGCGCCGAGCCTCCAGAACCTCTCCCCCTATCCCTTGGGCTCCTCCTGAGCTCCCCCGAGAGCCCCCTCTTCCCCTCAGCCCTCCTCTTCCTCCCTCCACGGCCATGGCGCCGCCTCGGCCTCCCCTACGTCCGAGGCAGCCGGCTCCTCTCCGGCCTCAAGTCTCCCCTTCTGCGAACCCCCACAGCTTCCCCATCCTGTTGGACACGTCATGGCTCCTCCCGGAGGTCAGCACCGTGCCCCTCCGCGATGGCCGGAGCCACCAGCCGCCCCTCTCGGCGGGCCTCTCGCCCGGGGCTTCCTCTCGGCCTCAAGGTCGCCTCCCAGGCTTGGTAGAGAGCAGGGCACCGCCCCCACCCGCGGCTTGATGGCTGGGCCAGCAGGTGGCTGGAGCCCCAGCTGCCGGCGCCCCCATCTCCCCTGTCATGAGGTTGAAGAAGACTGGGATAGAGAAAGGAGAGGCGTGGTGGGCCCCCGGGGTCAGCGACCCACAGGCTGGAGCCGCTGGTAAGTGGAGGCGCCCCAGCGCCTTACGCCTTCCCCGAGCGAAAGCGTATTCAAGGGAATACGCCTCCTGCGTGGCCGCGGTTAGCCAGGCCCAGGCAGTGGGCCGGCCCAAATCCCTCTCCTCCGCCTGAGCGTTAAATAAGCCGAAGCTAAGCTTTTCTCTTTTTCAGATTTGCTTGAACTTCAAAAATCCATTGCAAATTCATTCTAACTCCAAATCTTTTGATTCAAACTCCTGCAGGATCCTAAAATCAAGCTCTAACCGAATATGTGCCTTGCACATTTTTCCAAGACATTTTTCTGTGGTGTGATAATCAAAATCCACCTCTGGATATCATTAGCCCCACCTTTCAAAAATCCCATAGGCCTCATATCAACTCCAAATGGAGTGATTCAAATTTCCAGAACCTCCTTAAATCATTTCCTAATTTTAGAGCCTTGGTCAACATTTTTATCAAACTTCATTCTGTTGCTTATAATAAATAGCTTCCTATTGCTATTTATTCCACATTAGAAAATTCCTAGTATATTCATTTCAACTTCAAATCGAGTGAAACCACTTCCTAGATGTTTCTAAAATCCTTCTCTGTTAAATGGGTGACTCCACTCATTTTTAACAGAAAGATTTCTGTTGGCTTATTCAATGGCCACCTATTGCTCTTTCCATCCATTCAAAAATCATTGATGACCCAAATATCCTATATCAAGCCTCAGGTATTTTTCTTATGACCAGAAAGGTCCAAGAAAAATAAAACTTCTATTTATAGGACACTTTTATTCTGCTGGATATATGGCTTACTATGGTTGTTTCCGACGTTAGTTGACGGTACACGGAGTATTCGGGGACGGAGTGGAAGACCTCGAAGACCCCGGGGACTTACGTGGGCAAGGCAAGCATGCCCTTTTGCCATGACTTAAGTATATAAAATGATGCATGCTAGAATAGCAAGTACTTTCCGTTGCATGTGATCACGATGCCGGTTCCTCATTGATGTGATGGTATCGAAGGCTTCTTCGAAGCACTTGCATTTATAGTAGTAATATTCACATGGCTCCTCGGAGCACAAACATGATGAGCTGACCCTACCATCTACGAGGATCATGCTATTGTCATGTTGGCTAGTAAAATAGAATCACTGCATTGAACTTGACCCTACCCCGTGAGGGTCATGATATTACCATGTTGACAAGTAATAATAGATCATTTTATCATGAGCATAATGATGAGTTAAATAAAGAGTTTATGAAAACCCCGTCGGGTGCCACTAATGCCCGAGGGTGATGATGAGTTGGTGATCACTTTTGGTGAAGTGATGCACCGGTGATTTTGGTGTGAGTATGGTTTCGGAAATGGATTAGATTTATGATGTGTCGACCGTCCCAACCTTACCCAGTACGACCACGATACCCCTTTATGGGACGGGGCTTTGTTGATTACTCTGGTCGGTGCTAGCAAAGAGCCACATTACTAGTGGCGGGAGTGATCGGTGTCACTCTCGTGATGGGGTCGTGCCAGGTAGGGCGACTATGCCATTATTATGAGTTCCAGGCACACCATTGGTCCCTGCATGGTTGATACAGTCCAGAGTCGGTGCTCGTAAGACGTACAACATGTGGGTTGGGTACCAATCGAGTGGATCTCTTTGTCTAGTATCGTCAGGGGAAAGATGATGATCGGGTACTTACCTCGGGTATATGTGATATACCGCGAGTCGTGGATGACACGGAAGTATGCCGTTTCTCGTGGGTCTAGCGTACTACCTCTGTAGAGTGTAAACTATTCGAATAGCCGTGTCCACGGTCAAGGACAGTTGGGTGCTGCTGCTTAAACTACGTTCTGAGTTTCCGCATAAACCAAGTGTGTGTGTGTGCGTGGTGTTAAAAAGGTGTTCTTATGATAATCACAACAATATGATCAAGTTCGGTGACTTGACATATAGGGTAAACCCGGATGGTTTAGCCCTCATTAATACATTGAGGTTATGACAAGTCCGAGGACTTGGCATATAGGGTGAACCCGGTGTGTTCAACCCTTGACAGATATGTCAATATCTGTAACCTGTTTTTCAAAAGTAATTCTTTAACCTGATGCATATACATGATCATTCCACCAAGTTGAGTTACACTAAAGATGCATGATACTGTTATCCTTCACTTTCATTGTTCGTATCATGGACTGTTTGCGAGTACATTCAAAGTACTCATTGGCTTGCCACTGGTTATTTCATTGACCAGGTGTGAAAGACAGGATACGGTGAAGATTAACTCGGTGACGTTCTTGCGAGCTAGGATGCTTCCCAGTCAGAATGCCTGTAGGTCAAGGCTGATGGCATGGGTTCACGCTTTCAACCAATAACTCCGCTATTGGTCTAGTTTGGTGCTTTGGCCTTTAAGGCCCTATGTATGTAAGACTCGACCGAAGAGGTCATTTATTGTATCAAACAGTATGTATGGATGTAAGACTCTATTATTCAGTATCTGTGTTCAGTGAGCATTGATCCTTGGGATCACTGGGCACAGCGATCTCGACTTACCAGTCGGGCTCCTCACAGAAGCAAATGCAAGCAACATGCGAATAGATTCTAGACGAGCAACATGGGCAAAGGTTTCACCGTAGTCGATACCCTCGACTTGGGAGTAGCCTTGAGCCACCAATCTTGCCTTGTTTCGAATCACAATCCCATTGGCATCTTGCTTGTTCTTGAATATCCATTTGGTCCCGATGACATTATGTTCCTCCGTTGGCCTTGGCACTAAATCCCACACTTGGTTGCGCTCGAAGTTGTTAAGTTCTTCATGCATGGCCATAAGCCAATCCTCATCATCGAGCGCTTCCTGTACCTATTGAGGTTCACAATACGAAACAAACGCGTGATGCTCACAATAATTCCAAATCTGTTGACGGGTGGATACTCCCCTTTTAAACTGCCAAGTACATTCTTCATAAGATGTGACTTGACTCTCAGCTTGTTCGCAATCTTGGCTACTCGACGCTCCAAGAGTTCTTCATTGGATAGCGGGGGAGCATCGACTTGTTTACTTTGCTTGCCCTTGCGTCTTGAGACTCCCTTGGCACCGACTGTTGGTGCTGCAGAAGGGAATTGTGAGACAGTATCCTGATCATCTTGACTTTCGACTTGAGCAGGTTCACTAGTTTGATCTTGTATTTGTGGTTGCTCTTGATCTTGATCTTGTGCTTCTACTTGGTCTGGATCTCGTGGTTGCACTTGATCTTGATCATGAGCCGATTCGGAGTCTTGGGTGAGTGCTTGAATATCATGAGACACATCATCGTTGTTGGGCAATTTATCTTGACCTTGAGCTTGTTCATTTTGTTGAGAGTCTTCTCTTTGTTCATCGGAAGCGTGTGGGGCTTGTGGAGGTGATGGCTCCACTTGAGTAGAGCATTAATGGGGAGTATTTGACCAATCCCCATTCTTCTTATAGCTTGGGGAGGAATTTCATCACCTATATCACAAAGACCACTTTGCTCCACTTGGGAGCCATTATTTTCATCAAACTCCACGTTACACGTCTCCTCAATGAGTCCAGTGGACTTGTTGAGGACACTGGAAGCATGAGAGTTTGTAGCATAACCAACAAAGATGCCCTCATGAGCTCTAGAATCAAATTTAGCTAAACGTGCACCTTTCTTGAGAATGAAACACTTACAACCGAATACCCGGAAGTAATTGAGATTGGGTTTGTTTCCAGTTAGAATCTCATAAGGAGTCTTGTTCAAGCCTTTGCGGATATAGAGCCGATTGGACGCATGACATGCTGTGTTGATGGCCTCTGCCCAAAAGTTATATGGAGATTTGAATTCCGCCATCATTGTTCTTGCAGCGTCTATCAAGGTCCGGTTCTTCCTTTCTGCCACGCCGTTTTGTTGAGGGGTATATGGTGCTGAATATTGATGTTTTATTCCCTCATCACCTAGAAACTCATCCAAGGTGTAGTTCTTGAACTCGGTGCCATTGTCACTTCTAATCATCAAGATCTTTGCTTCATGTTGACGTTGAGCTTCATTAGCAAAGTTGATGAAAGTTTCTTGAGTTTCACTCTTCCTTTTGAAGAAATATACCCATGTGTATCTTGAGTAGTCGTCAACAATCACCAAGCAGTACTTTCTGCCTCCAAGACTATCAAATGATGGAGGGCCAAACAGATCCATATGGAGGAGCTCCAATGGCCTCTTAGTGTAGATGAGAGTCGTTGGACGATGAGCAGTTTCATGAATCTTTTCTTCAATGCAGGCACTGCAAACACGATCTTTAGCAAAACTCACATTTGTTAGTCCACGAATATGGTCCCATGTTAGAAGAATTTGCAAATATCTCATATTGGCATGAGCTAAACGGCGATGCCAAAGCCAGCCCATATCAACTTTAGCCATTAAACACGTCGCGGTCTTAGTGGGTCGCTTTGAGAAGTTCACCACATAAAGACCATTTTCGACATATCCAACATAGGCTACTTTAAGAGTCTTGCTCCACAGGAGGACCACAGTATCAAGATTAAAGAATGTGGAAAAACCCATAATTGCAAGTTGACGAACCGAAAGTAAATTGTAGGCAAGTGACTCAACAAGCATGACCTTCTCAATAGACAAATCTTGAGAGACGGCCACCTTACCAAATCCCAATACCTTTGACGAGGATGCATCGGCGAATTGGACATGGGTGGGCATAGATGGAGAAGGATGCACATCCACCACTAAGTCCTTGCTTCCGGTCATATGATTTGTTGCTCCACTATCGAGCAACCATGACACCCCACCGGAAGCAAACTCCTGCAATAGATCAAGGCTTGGCTTTAGGTACCCATTTTTTAATGGGTCCTTTCATGTTAGAGACAAGGGTCTTAGGAACCCAGATAGCCCATTCAATGTACTCATCGTAGGAACCAACAAATCTCGCATAAACATGCCCATCACTAGCACGACATAAGACATAAGAAGAATTGAGTTTGTTGGCTGTGTTAGTAGGAATCGTGTTGCCCTTCTTGTGGTTTCCATAGTCCATCTTGTTCCTGTTCACCTTCTGAGTCCCCTCACCCTCTTTGAAAAATATGTCCATGAGGGTAGGAGATCGTTTGTTCCTGTTTCTCCTTTTACCTTTTGACTTGGAGGTAAGTCCAAGTCCCTCCTTCCCTACAACACCTTTTTGAGTGCTCAAGAGATCGTTCAGGCTCTTCTCACCTTGTATGCATGCCACAAGGCCCTTCTCAAGTTTCTCCTTTAACTTGGCATTTTCCTCCACAAGATGTACATGCTCACAACAGAGATTAGTTGCACAAGCATTATCAATTAACACAAAGGAAGGACAAAGTAGAGATCTCCTTGGTAAGCTTTGCTTGGAGTTGATCATGAGACTCTTTCATAGAGAAATGAACACCTTTCAAGACCTTGTGGGTCTTGTCAAGTGTGTCAAACTCCACTTTGAGTCTATCATGGCCAACCCCAAGAGCATGCTTTTCAGACTTAAGCATACGAGTAAGAATGACACCATGATCAAGTTTCTTTTGCATTTTAGCGCAGTCATCGTTATATGACTCCTCAAGAGCCAAACGAAGAGTGCGCTCCTTTTCTAGAGCAATAGATAATTTAGCAATTTCATCGGCATAGTCACGACTGTGTTCCTGAAGCTCAGAGATGGTCTCCTCATGAGACTCAACGAGGTCAGTGGCCTCACCCAGTTGTTCCAAGAGAGCAACAAAGTGCTTCTTGGATTCTCCCTTAATAGTGCACAGAAACTTGTCAAGATCATGCTCATTAAGTTCCCCAACATCACTATCATCAACACAATTTAACAACGAAGGAGCAGTAGTGATGTTGGTCTTAATGATGGGAGTTACCTGATTGATACCTTTTGCCATGAGGCACTTGGTGATGTGGTTCTCGTTGGGGGCGTTGAAGAGAGACACCTTCTGGGGAGAGGTAGTGGCAATAGCAACAATTGCCGTTGCCACTGCATCATCATCATCATCATCATCATCATCGGAAGGGTACTCTTCAAGGGCCACCATCCCTTTTGGGTGGGGTTTCTTCAGAAAGTTGTTCTTGATTGGAAATGATTTGGTTTTGTCTTTGCGAATGAGCTTGCCCCCGTTGTCTTCCCTTTTCTCATAGGGACATTCGGCCACGAAGTGGCTCACGTTACCACAGTTATAACATATCCTCACTCGTTGCTTGGGTTTGAAACCACTCGAGTTGTTCTTGGTGAAGGTGGGTCTTGAGTTCCTCTTGTTGCCCCAGAATTGCCTTGACGCAAGAGCCATGTGCTCATGATAGGCATACTTTGTGTCTTTAGGGCAGCTCTCCTCTTCCTCATCCTCTTCTTCTTCTTCAAACATTGCTTTTGCTTTTAGTGCAAGGTTTGGTGAAGTTGTCTTTGAGCGAACACGAGCAAGTGCATTGTCGGCTGTTTCGTTCATGATTGACATTGCAATGAATTCATCCAACACCTCACTGGAAGACAAGGAGTGGAAGTCTGGCCGCTGATGAATGACAGATGACATGTATTTGTTGAAAGGCATGATGGCTTTGAGAAACTTGTGCTTGACCCATGTGTCATCCACATCCTTGCTCCCATGATCCTTGAGTGCCACAGCAATAGCAGTCACCCTCCGATAGAGATCACGAGGGTCCTCGTCTTCCTTCATCACAAACTCATCGGCCTTATCCAGGATCACTTCATAGTTGGATCGTTGAATGCTTGAGCTTCCCCTGTACAACACCATAATATGCTCCCAAAAATCTTTGGCCAAAGTGAAGGGACACAAGTGAGGAAGATCTTTAGGTGGCACTGCAAACTGGAGAATAAACAAGGCGGAGTGATTGTATTGATTGTCTGCATCTTCTCTTGGAGTGAGGTTGCTTGGATCATGGGGATAATATCCTTGCTCGATGATTCTCCACAAGTTGGTTGAGCTGTGATTCAAATGAGACTTAATAGAAAATACCCAGTTAGCAAAGTCACCTTTCACAAGCTTAGGAGGAGGACCAACAGGATTAAGAGGCGGTGCGGGAACGGATCCTCCATAGACCATGGGGGTGGAACTGAGGCATATGTTCCAGTCCCATCCTTTTCGTGAGATGAGGAAGGTCGCATACCTTTAGCCGCTTCCTTCGAGGAATTGGCCTCCGAGTCGGTGTTGGTGGGTTTAACCACTAACGCCGGTTCAGGTGGACTTTGAAATCCCTCAATTAACTCTTTAAGCATGGTCTTGACTTCGTTCGTCAAGGACGTCTTGAGGGCGACCATAGCCATATTCAAGTCGTCCCTTGTGACCGAAGTCAAGTCCATGGCCTTGGGTTGCCCATGGTTAATTCCCTCTTCGCCTTCCATACTCTTCGGGTGGTGAAACCCTTAATAAAGACACGTGGCTCTGATACCAATTGAAAGGATCGATATGGTTGACTAGAGGGGGGGGGTGAATAGGCAACGACCACTTTTTAATTAATCTTAGCAAGTTAGGGTAAACTACATACGGGTTCACAAATATGACAACAATGGGGTGAACCGTAATGAAGCTAGCAACGATAGCTACTAAGTCAAGTAAGGGAAAGACAACAACATAAGCATACACAAAGTAAAGGTTAGAGATAACCACAAGTGGAACCGATGAAGACGAGGATGTGTTATCGAAGTTCCTTCCCTTTGACAGGAAGTACGTCTTCGTTGGAGCGGTGTGGAGGCACAATGCTCCCCAATAAGCCACTAAGGCCACCGTATTCTCCTCATGCCCTCGCACGATGCAAGGTACCGTGATTACACTATAGGTGCCCTTGAAGGCGGCAACCGAACCTTTACAAACAAGGTTGGGGCAAACTCCACACAAAGCTTGGAGGCTCCCAACAAGACCACGAAGCTTCACCACAATGGAATGTGGCTTTGAGGTGACCTCAACCGTCTAGGATGCTCAAACACCCAAGAGTAAACAGATCCGCAAGGGATTGGTGGGGGAATCAACTTTTCTCTTGGTGGAAGTGTGGATCTAGGCCTTCTCAACTAATCCCTAAAGAATCAACAAGTTTGATTGTCTAGGGAGAGAGATCGGGCACTTTTGAGCTTAGGGAGCAACAATGGAGCTTGGGAGGGTAAGAGATAGGGTTCCGCAGCTAGAAGAACCCTTTATATAGTGGGGGAAAAAGTCCAACCGTTTTCCCACTCACAGCCCGAGCCTAGCGGTACTACCGCTCGCTGCAGCGGTACTACCGCTGGCACTCCAGCGGTACTACCGCTCGTTGCAGCGGTACTACCGCTGGCACTCCAACGGTAGTACCGCTGGCTGCAGCGGTACTACCGCTGGGCCCCTGGTAGTGCATAAGCACTACCACCGCCAAGGAAGTCTTCGCAAAAAGGTCCGTCCACGTACAACCGCTAGTCAGGCGGTACTAAGCTCCTCGAGCGGTACTACCGCTGACCAGGGGCGGTACTACCGCCAGCTAGCGGTACTACCGCTAGCACTCCAGCGGTACTACCGCTAGGTCTAGCGGTACTACCGCTGGGGGACCCTTTGCAAAGATGAAGGAAACACTATGGCGGGAGCCACTCCAAAGTTGCCGGCAAGGGGGAAAATATGTGAAGTGTGCGCGTGCAAGATTGATTCCACCCAAACCTTTCCACTACGGTTCCCCTCTTAATAGTACGGCTTTCCTATGACTCAAATAAAGAGAATCGTGGAGAACACCGTGCTTCTGTTCCACGAAAGAGGGGGCGAGTCGTCTTGTGCCGTTGACGTGTGTTATCTGAAATCTTAATACACACGGTTAGTCCTTTGCGGTACTGTCATCAATCACCAAAATTACTTAGGCATAAACTATGCCCTAACTAGGCATATCAATGAGCCGTGTAGATGCTCATCAATATATATCAATGTGAATGAGTAGGGATTGCCATACAAATGATGCACTAGATCTACAAGTATGTGAAAGCTCTTAAAGAAGACTAGTGGGTGTGCATCCAACTTGCTTGCTCACGAAGACCTAAGGCAATTTTGAGGAAGCCTATCATTGGAATATACAAGCCAAGTTATATAATGAGAATTTCCCACTAGCTATATGGTGGTGATAAAATGAGAGACTCTCAATCATGAAGATCATGGTGCTCAAAATGCACAAGTGTGGAAAAAGTGGTAGCATTGTTCCTTCTCTCTTTTTCTCTCATTTTTTTGATTATTATTATTTTTGGTGGGCTATTTGGCCTATTTTTTATGGGCTTCTTTGGCCTCTTTTATTTCCTCACATGCGACAATGCTCCAATACTGATGATCATCACACTTCCAACTCAAAACTTAGAGCAACTATGACTCTATATGGAATGCCTTCGGTAGTGTACCGTGGCAATGATCTAGCATGGCATAGACATCAATGGAAACATCATGCTAGCTATCTTACGATCGTGCAAAGGCAATGTAGACGTGGTGGCACATATCATGGTAGTAGTTGCATGGCAATATATCTTGGAATGACTTTGAAAAAGCCAAAGTAGGTAGGTATGGTGGCTGTTTTGAGGAAGGCTAATGGTGTGTTTTGTGCACCGGCAAAAGTTGCACGACACTAAGAAGATAGTGATGGTGGAAGGTGAAAGTGCATCTAAACCATGGACTCAACATTAGTCATGAAGAACTCATATACTTGTTGCAAAAGTTTTATTAGTAATCAAAACAAAGCATTCAACGCATACTCCTAGGGGAAGGGTTGGTAGGTATAAAGCATCGCGCGATCCCGACCGCTACGCAAAGGATGACAATCAATAGACTAATCATGCTCAGATTTCATCACATAGCGGTTCACCATACGTGCATGCTAGGGGAATCACTAACTTCGACACAAGTATTTCTAGATCCACAACACCTTACTAGCATGACTTCAATATTACCATAACCACAACTCAAAACTAATTGAGATGAATCAAACTTCTCTAACTATTCAATGCACATGAAGGTGGAAGTTTTCGTATCCCTTTGGATAACTACCCCTTTTGAGACTACTTTCAAAGCATAGATCAACTACCAAGCCACGCACCGCTGCACTCTAAAAGATATAAGTGAAGCACATAGAGCAAAAGTATCTAGCTCAAAAGATATAAGTGAAGCACGTGTGAGCTGAATTGTCTACCAAACGATATAAGTGAAGCTCGACAAAATCACGGTGTGTGCGTGTCTCTCTCTCTAGGTGTGCAACAAGGATGATTGTGACACAACAAAAAAAGACTCCTACGATACAAGACGCTCCAAGCAAAAACACATAACATGTGGTGAATAAAAATATAGCCCCAAGTAACGTTACCGATGGATTGAAGACGAGAGAGGGGATGCCTTCCCGAGGCATCCCCAAGCTTAGGCTTTTACGGCATCCTTGAATATCTTGGGGTGCCTTGGGCATCCCCAAGCTTGAGCTCTTGCCACTCTTTATCTTTTTGTCCATAAGAACTTCACCCAAAACTTGAAAACTTCACAACACGAAACTTAAACAGAAACTCGTGATAACATTAGTACAAGAAAGCAAACCACCACTTCCTTAGGTACTGTAGAAAACTTAAATTCTACTTGTGCTGATGTTGGGTTACTGTACTTTCAATCTTCCATGGCTAATACCCCCCAATACTATCCATAGTTTCATCAAAATAAGCAACCAACACAAAAAAAAACAGAATCTGTTAACAGCAGACCAGTCTGTAGCAATCTGTATGTTTCGTATACCTATGGTACTTTAAAAATTCTGAAAACTTACGACAGTCTGAATAATTTGTGTAGAAATCAGCAGCAAAAATAATCAACTCAAAATCTCTTACAGAAAAAAAATTAAATTCTTTTCGTGAGCAGAAAGTTTCTGTCTTTCCCAGCATGACCAAACGATCATCCTCAAGACTAATCATAACGGTTTTGCTTGGCACAAACACAAAAAGAAACACAAAAAACACAATCATAACAGAATTATGAAAGTGTGAAAACACAAAACAGAAAGAAAAAGGATAGATTCGTTGGATTGCCTCCCAACAAGCGCCTTTGTTTAACGCCCTTAGCTAGGCAAAAGTGATGGAATCACGTATAGTCATCTTTGGTTCTCAAACCATAGGTAGCCCTCATCATAGATTCATAAGGCAATCTTATTTTCTTTATAGGAAAGTGCTCCATGCCCTTCTTTAAGGGAAACTGAAATCTAATATTCCCTTCCTTCATATCGATGATAGCACCAATAGTCCTTAGGAAAGGTCTACCAAGAATAATGGGACATGAAGGATTGCAATCTATGTCAAGTACAATGAAATCCACGGGTACATAGTTCTTATTTGCAACAATAAGAACATCATCAATCCTCCCCATGGGCTTCTTGATGGTAGAATCCGCAAGATGCAAATTAAGAGAACACTCTTCAATCTCATGAAAACCAAGAATATCACATAAAGACTTTGGAATCGCGGAAACACTAGCACCCAAATCACACAAAGCATTGCACTCATAGTTTTTGATCTTGATTTTGATAGTAGGTTCCCACTCATCATGAAGATTTCTAGGTATAGAGACTTCTAGTTCGAGCTTCTCTTCAAGAGATTTCATCATAGCATCTACGATATGCGCGATAAAGGCTTTACTTTGGCTATAAGCATGTGGAGAGTTTGCAATGGATTGCATCAAAGAAATGCATTCAAACAAGGAGCAATTATCATAATTGAATTCCTTGAAATCCAAAGTGGGAGTTTCATTACTACCCAAAATTTTGACTTCTTCTACTCCACTCTCCACACCTTTATCATCAAGATAGGTGGACTCCGAATCATTGGGGCGTTTTTCAACCAAAGTGGATTCATATCCAGCCCCTCCATAAGTAGGTTTGACACGCGAAAACAAAGATTCAAGAGGAGACACACCAAGCACTTTAAGATCTTCGTGATTTGCATCATTAGAACGCACCCTTTTAAACCATTCATGTCTAGCGCGAATTTGGGCGGTTCTTTCTTTGCTCTCATTCATGGAGATACACATAGCTTTCAAAGTTTCATCCAAGTTGATCTTGGGAGGAGCGCATCTAACTTTCGAAGCATCAATATCACAAGACATCCTATCAACGCTCTTAGCCAAATCGTCTATTTTGAGTAGTTTTTCCTCTATGGATGCATTGAAAATCTTTTGAGAGTTGATGAACTCCTTGATATTACTCTCTAGATCAGAGGGTAATTTGTTATGATTTCCATAAGTGTTAACGTAGGAATTGCCATAATTGTTAGAGGAGTTACTAGGAAAAGGCCTAGGAACATAGTTTCCTCTAAAAGCATTGTTGTTGCCAAAATTGTTCCTACCAACAAAATTCACGTCCAAACTAGCGTTGCTACTCTCAATCAAAGAAGATAGTGGCATGCCATTAGGATATACGGTAGCGTTTCTACTAGCAACTAAATTCATCAACTCGTCCATCTTAGCACTAAGCGAGTTAATCTCTTCTATAGCGTGCACCTTTTTGCTAGCAGACGACCGTTCAGTGTGCCACTGAGAGTAGTTGGTCATGATATTGTCTAGGAGTTTTGTAGCGTCTCCTAACGTGATTTCCATGAACATTCCACCTGAGGCGGAATCCAAGATATTGCGAGAAGCAAAATTCAAGCCAGCGTAAAAGATTTGTATAATCATCCACAAACTCAAGCCATGAGCAGGACAATTTCTAATCATAAGCTTCATCCTCTCCCAAGATTGTGCAACGTGTTCATGATCAAGTTGCTTGAAATTCATGATATCGTTACATAAGGAGATGATCTTAGCCGATGGAAAATACTTGGATACGTAAGCATCTTTGCACCTATCCCAAGAATCGATACTATTTTTAGGCAAAGAAGAAAACCAAGTTTTTGCGCGATCTCGCAACGAGAAAGGAAAAAGTTTCAACTTAATCACGTCATTACCCACATCTCTTTTCTTTTGCATATCACAAAGCTCAATGAAGGTATTGAGATGGGATGCAGCATCTTCACTAGGAAGGCTAGAGAATTGCTCTTTCATAACAAGATTCAACAAAGCTGCGTTGATTTCATACGATTCCGCACTAGTGGCGGGAGCAATCGGAGTACTAATAAAATCAGTATTATTAGTGCTCGAGAAGTCGCAAAGTTTGGTGTTTTCAGACATGATGTCTTCAACAAACAAACAAGCACACAAGCAAGCAAGAAACCGACAAGGGCAAAAGAAAACGGCGAAGGAGAAAGGCGAAAGGCGTATAAAAACGGCAAATGTGAAGTGGGGGACAGGAAAACGAGAGGCAACTAGCAACAAAAGTAAATGCAAGAGAAGAGTTTGTGAGACCTAGTTGGATAGATCTTGATTTCTCCTCCCCGGCAACAGCGCCAGAAATACTTCTGATTGTTTTGCTGTGTATCCCTTGCAACGGCGCCAGGAAGTAGTTGTGTCGACGGCACCAGGAATCCTTCAACAACGGCTACGCCTTAAGGGACTTCCTAGGCAAGTATGCAAAGGATTCCCCCCGTGGCCTTGGAGCCTTGCGTTGGTGTTCCCTCGAAGCGGAAAGGCTGATGTAGCACAGCGACGGTAAGTATTTCCCTTAGTTTGAGAACCAAGGTATCAATCCGGCGGAAGAGTATCTCAAGATCCTGCACAAACACAAAAAGATTGCACCCAACGCTATGAAGGGGTTGTCAATCCCTTATAGATTGTTTGCCAAGTGAGAACTGAAAGCAACAAAGTAACAAAGCAAAGTAAAAGCGGAGATGTAAACTATGGATGTGAGTAGACCCGAGGGCCGTAGTGTTTACTAGTGGCTTCTCTCATGAAAGCAAGTAGACAGTAGGTGAACAAATTATTGTCGAGCAATTGATAGAACTGTGCAAAGTCGTGACGATATCTATTCAGTGATTATTTCTATAGGCATCACGTCCAAAACAAGTAGACCGATACTGTCTGCATCTACTACTATTACTCCACACATCGACCGCTATCCAGCATGCATCTAGTGTATTAAGTCCATAAGAACAGAGTAACGCCTTAAGCAAGATGACATGATGTAGAGGGATAATCTCAAACCAATGATAAAAACCCCATCTTTTACCCTTGATGGCAACTACTTGATGTGTGCCTTGCTGCCCCTACTGTCACTGGGAAAGGTCACCACATGGCAGAACCCAAAACCAAGCACTTCTCCCATTGCAAGAATCATAGATCTAGTTGGCCAAACAAAAACCAAGACTCGGAGAGACTTACAAGGATATCAAATCATGCATATAAGAAATCAGCAAAGACTCAAATATATATGATAGATAATCTGATCACAAGTCCACAATTCATCGGATCTCGACAAACACACCGCCAAAGAAGATTACATTGGATAGATCTCCATGAAGATCATGGAGAACTTTGTATTGAAGATCCAAGAGAGAGAAGAAGCCATCTAGATACTAACTACGGACCTGTAGGTGTGAAGTGAACTACTCACGAGTCATTGGAGGGGTGATGATGATGATGAACAAGCCCTCCACCTCCAAAGTCCCCTCCGGCAGGGTGCCGGGAAGGGTCTCCAGATGAGATCTCGCGGAAACGGAAGTTTGCGGCGGCGGAAAAGTATTTTCGAGGCTCCCCTGATTTTTTGCGGAATATTTGGGAATATATAGGCGCAAGACCTAGGTCAGGGGGCGGCCAGGGAAGCCACAAGCTTGCCCACCGCCGCCTCCCCCTGGTCTCGTGGTGGGAGCTTGTGGGCTCCCTGGGGCCCACCTGGCTTGGACCAAAGGCTCCCTGGTCTTCTTTCGTTCAGGAAAAAATCATTTCGGGGTTTTTATTTCGTTTGGACTCCGTTCCAAAATCAGATCTGAAAAGAGTCAAAAACACGGAAAAACAGGAACTGGCACTTGGCACTGAATCAATAAGTTAGTCCCAAAAAAGATATAAAAAGGTACATAAAACATACAAAGAAGACAAGATAACAGTGTGAAACCATAAAAAATTATAGATACGATTGAGACGTATCAATGATACGTCTCCATCATATCTACTTTTCCAAACTCTTTTGCCCTTGTTTTGGACTCTAATTTGCATGATTTGAATGGAACTAACCTGGACTGACGCTGTTTTCAGCAGAATTGCCTTGGTGTTATTTTTGTGCAGAAATCAAAGTTCTCCAAACGTCCTGAAAATTTATGGGAGCAGTTTTGGAAAATAAGAAAAATATCTGCGCCAAGTTCCACCTCAGGGGGTGGGCTAGTGGGCCACAAGCCCTAGCTTCGCCACCCCGCTGGTGGCGGTGGGCAGGCTTGTGGGGCCCACACGGCTCTGCCGCCCCCAATCTCAGGTCTATAAGTCCCCTTTCGTCCTAGAAAAAAATAAAAAGAGAAGTTTTCGTCGCGTTTGCGATACGGAGGCGCCGCCACCACCTGTTCTTCATCTGGAGGGCAGATCTGGAGTTCGTCTTGGGCTCTGGAGAGGGGAAATCGTCGCCATCATCATCATCAACCTTCTTCCCTCTCCAATTCCATGAAGCTCTTCGTCCTTCGTGAGTAATCTATTCGTAGGCTCGCTGGGCGGTGATGACTAGGATGAGATCTATCATGTAATCGAGTTAGTTTCGATGGGGATTGATCCCTAGTATCCACTATGTTCTGAGATTGATGTTGCTACTACTTTGCCATGCTTAATGCTTGTCACTAGGGCCCGAGTGCCATGATTTTAGATCTGAATTTATTATGTTGTCACCAATATATGTGTGTTTTAGATCCGATCTTGCAAGTTGTAGTTACCTACTATGTGTTATCATCCGGCAACCCTGGAGTGACAATAACCGGAACCACTCCCGGTGATGACCATAGTTTGAGGAGTTCATGTGTTCACCAAGTGCTAATGCGTTGGTCCGGTTCTTTATTAAAAGGAGAAACTTAATATCCCGTAGTTTCCTTTTGGACCCCGCTGCCACGGAAGGGATGGACAATAGATGTCATGCAAGTTCTTTTCCCTAAGCACGTATGACGACACACAGAATGCATGCCTACATCACATTGACGAACGGGAGCTAGCCACATATCTCTTCGTGTTATAGCTGTTGCATGATGAATATCATCCAAACAAATCACCGACCCATTGCCTACGAGTTTGTCCTACTGCTGTTACTTGTTTTGCTCTGCTGCTGCTGCTACTACTGTTGCTACTGCTGTTACTTGTCTTGCTCTGCTGCTGCTACTACTGTTGCTACTGCTGTTACTTGTCTTGCTCTGCTGCTGCTACTACTGTTGCTACTGCTGTTACTTTTCTTGCTCTGCTACTGTTGCTACTAATGTCGCTTGCTACTGTTGCTACTTGCTACTGCTGTCACTACTGCTGTTCCTTGCCACTGCTATTGCTCGTTACACTGCTACTACCTGTTACAATTTTGGTTCACCGGACGTTGACGGGAACTGACAATTTCCGTCAACGCGTCAACTTGGCGCCATTGATACAATCGTTAGGAATAGTTTGTCATCAACAGATCGTTTCTGACACCGTTGTTATCATTCTACTTTGCTGTTACTACTGTGCTTGCAGATACTAATCTTTGAGGTGTGGTTGAATCTGACAAATTCAGCTGCTAATACTCGAGAGTATTCTCTCACCTCCTGCCTGGCTAACCAACAAATTTGGGTCGAATACTCTACCCTCAAAAACTGTTGCGAACCCACGCGCTAGTGGGCCATCAACAACATTCTTCTAGTTTCGTTGCCAGGGAGTGCTAGCAGCATTCTTCTGGTGCCGTTGCCGGGGAGGTATTGCTATATTCTTTGAGTCACTTGGGATTTATATCTGCTGATCACTATGAAGAATCTGAAGGATCCGAAGACCATAGTCTTGCCCTCAACTACGAGGGGAGGTAAGGAATTGCCATGTAGCTCTGCACTTGATTCACCTTCAGTTATGAGTAAGTTTGCGACATCACCTCCTGCTAGAAATCTTGATATGTCGCCTGTGCTTGATGATGCTTATGATGCTACTGCTAGAGATTCTATGCTTGATACTATGCCTGATACTGCTAGAGATGCTATTTTGCCTGATGATGCTATGCTTGATACTGCTAGAGATCCTCCTTTGCCTGATGTTCCACTAGGAGTGTTCCTTGATGCTCATATTGCTAGAGTTACTGCCAATGCTCGTGATGCTTCTGAAACTACCGATACTATTGAGATAGAACTTGCTTTTGCTTCTGCTAGATCTAGGTCTCCTAGATATGAATTGCCTGATATACCTGAGGGTTACGTTATGGAGCAAGAGATAGATGAGGATTTTCTTGCGTGTAAGGATGCCTATGACGCTGAGAAATTACTTCTCAAGTGGAAGGAAAAATCTCGGGAAGCTAGGATGAAAAGTGAGCCGAAGTTTGCCACTTCGCCTATCTTTGGCACCGATAAGGATTATGAATTCTCTGTTGACCCTGAGATAATATCTCTAGTCGAATCTGATCCATTTCACGGTTATGAGTCTGAGACGGTCATAGCCCATCTTGCCAAACTATCCGAAATAGCCAACCTTTTCACTAATGAGGAGAAGATCCGCCACTGCTATATCCTTAAGATGTTTCCTTTCTCTCTAAAGGATGACGCTAAAGTCTGGTTCACTTCTCTTGCTCCTGGATGTGTGCGTAGTCCCCAGGAAATGGTCTATTACTTCTGTGAGAAATATTTCCCTGCCCATAAGAAGCAAGCTGCCTTGCAGGAAATATACAACTTTGCTCAACTCCAAGAAGAGAGTCTTCCACAAGCTTGGGGGAGGCTCGTCCAACTACAGAATGCTTTGCCTGATCACCCTCTTAAGAAGAACGACATACTTGATATCCTCTATAACGGACTTACCGATGCCTCTAGAGACCACCTAGATAGTTGTGCCGGTTGTGTTTTTAGGGAATGAACTGTAGAAAAAGCTGATACCCTATTGAATAACCTCTTTATCAACGATAATGCTTGGACTATTCCCGAACCACATCCTAAGCCAACTCCGAAGAAAAGAGGTATTCTATTCCTCAGTCCCAAAGATATGCAAGAAGCCAAGAAATCTATGCAAGAGAAAGGCATTAGATCTGAAGATGTTAGAAATCTACCACCTATCGAAGAGATCCATGGTCTCGATAACCCGATACAGGTAGTAGAAGTGAATTCTCTGCATAGGTTTGATGAGAGTGGTATTCCTTTTGATGAACCTGCTAGCCTATGCTTTGATGAATTTGACAACTTAGTTGCCAAACAACAGAGTTTCAATGATTATGTTAGCAGACATTTGGAACAAAGTACTCGTATGCTTAGCCATTTAAGTGCTTGTGTAGACAGAAATGTCAATGATCTGAAGCTTCTAAGTAAACATGCCTCTATGATTACTACTCAGGTAGAACAAGTACTTAAAGCTCAGAATGACCCGCTCAATGAATTTAATGACAACTCTGTCAGAGTCATTACTAGAGGAGGCAAAATGACTCAGGAACCTTTGTATCCTGAAGGTCATCCTAAGAGAATTGATCAAGATTCTCAAGGAATCAATGCTGATACACCTAGTCATCCTAAGGAGAAGAAGAATGATGATAGGAGCCTACACGCCAGTTCACCAAATACTGTCACACCTGAAGAACCTAATGATATCTCTGTGTCTGATGCAGAAACACAATCAGGTGATGAACTTGAACCTGGTGACAATATGGACAGTGATGTTCATAATAATGCTCAACCTAGCCATGAAGAGGATGTGGAGATTGAACCGACGGTTAATCCTGATAATCCACAACCTAAGAGATACGACAAGAATGACTTCACTGCTAGGAAGCATGGTAAGGAAAGAGAGCCATGGGATCAGAGACCTATGCCCTTTCTTCCTAAGCCATCCAAGAAAAAGGATGGTGAGGATTTTGAACGCTTCTTTGAGATGATAAGACCCGTCTTTCCGCAGATGCGGTTAACTGATATGCTCAAGATGTCTCCGTATGCCAAGTACATGGAAGATATCGTGACTAATAAACGGAAGATACCAGATCTTGTGATCTCCACCATGCTTGCCAACTACACTTTCAAAGGTGGAACTCCTAAGAAACTTGGTGATCCCGGAGTGCCCACTATACCTTGCTCTATTAAAGGAAACTACGTAAGAACTGCCTTATGTGACCTTGGAGCCGGTGTTAGTGTTATGCCACTCTCTTTTTATTGTAGACTTGAGTTGGATAAGTTGACACCCACTGAAATTTCTCTGCAAATGGCCGACAAATCAACTGCTTTCCCTATCGGCGTTTGCGAGGATGTGCGTGTTGTGGTTGCTAATACCACTATCTTAACAGACTTTGTTATCTTGGATATTCCCGAGGACGCTGCCATGGCTATCATCCTCGGAAGACCCTTTTTAAACACTGCAGGGGCTGTTATAGATTGCAACAAAGGCAATGTCGCTTTCCATGTCAACGGTAATGAGCACAGAGACCATTTTCCGAAGAAACGATATCAAGTACATTGCATCAATGCTATCGAAAAGACTTCATCGATTCTCATTGGGAGCTTTGAATGCCCTATTCCTCGTGTCAAGATGAAGTATGATTTGCTTGTTGGGGAGATACGTATCCCCATTGAGGTGACTTAGTGGCTATTCGAAAATTCTTCGTTCTCTCTTGCGATTCGAGAAGGTTTTGTCATAAGGACTTGATCAATCCCATTGACGGATTTCTTTCGATGACCATGAAACGAATGAATCAAAGAGTCACATACCTCTGTTTTGAGTTTTCCTTTTCTATTGCTTAGAAGAAAAATGATAGAATTAGTTTAGTTTTTCCTGTTTTCTGTTTTAGCGTCCCGGAGAAAAATACCTCGAAAATAAAAGTTCTCCGATGGTCCTGAAAATTTAGTATGATTTTTTCTGGAATTTTTGAAAATTTCTAGGCCTGAGAGCTGGCCTGGGGGCCAGACCAGTGGGCCAAAAGCCCTGCCACCGCCACCTACCCCCTGGTGGCGAGGTGCAAGCTTGTGGGGCCCACAGGCACCCCCTCCACTCATTCCAGCTCCCAGCCTCTTCTTCCTCCTCTAGAAAAAAATGTTTCGCAGCTCAAACCTGTGTTCTTGCTCATTTGGCTGTGATTTTTGATCTCCTTGCTCAAAGCACCATTCTCCGAACTGTTTTGGGGAAATTGCTCCTTGGTAAGTGACTCCTCCATTGGTCCAATTAGTTTTTGCTCTAGTGCTTTATCCTTCGCGTATTCTTGCTACCTTGGTGACCCTGTTCTTGAGCTAGAAATGTTGATTTTAGTTGGTCCCAAGTAGTTTTAGCGCGTGATACGGTCTCTAGGAACTAGTAGGAGTAGTTGCTACAAGGTGTGGTGGGTCTTTATTCACTTTTCTCTTGAACTTCAAAAATTTCAGCAGAAGGAAATTATGTTCAGGAGGAAGTTTCATGGTGGTTCCTCAAGTAAGAAGGGTCCTCGTCTCTCCTTTCGGGAGCCCGAACCTTTTCAACTAAGGGACGCACCGGTACAACCATGTGAATGGCCTTCCGATGAGTTCATGATCGAAGCAGGTTTCAAGGATGAGTTTGATGCACTTGTCCGCAATGCCGGGTTAGAAGAATTCCTCTCAGATAAATGTGAACAATATGCTATGCTCACTGCCTCTTTCGTGCGTAGATTTAAATTTTTAGCTGGCCGTGACTCATCCATACTGTTTGATCTGTACGATAAATCCTATACCGTGGATCTGGAGGATTTCAATAGGATTTGCAAGATACCCGATTGGGGTAGTGTTAATGATCCTCCTAAGTCTTCGGTCAGAGACTTTGTCTCCAGTATAACTGTTGGAGAAACCAGGAATATCACGCAAGCCACCATAGGAAGCATCCATTTCCCTGCCTTGCACTACCTTGCCCTCTTCATAGGTAGGTGCATTAATGGCAAGGGTGCACATTGTCACCTATGCGCTTCCGACCTTAGTATCCTTAAGAGCACAGTAACAGGTGACAGGAGATTCAATATGGGAGCTATTATAGCAAGGAGGCTGAATAAAAATGCCAGTGAGGGGGATTTCTTTGGTGGAGTTTATGCTACACGCTTAGCAAATTTTCTTGGGGTATCCATCCGTCCAGAAGACCCTCCTCTCCGTACAGCCTACCTTGATCGTGTCGCTCTAACACGCTACCAGTTCCTTGAGAGAGATCATGGATCCCTCCTATACCGCTTGATATTTAACCGGCAACGTGTTTTCCATATTACCCTTCCTGCTCCTGCTTTCTTGGACTTTCAGGTAAAACGGAGATACTACATAACCATAGGAGAGGCAGAGGAGTATGAGAGGGAGGCGATTGCTGCTCGACTTTGTGAGACAGCTATTCAGGCAGTGGGTGCAGCACTCCCGTATAACACCCATTATGATTTTGGGTTTCGCCAAGACCATCCTTGGGAGTAGGCCAAGCTAGGCCAAAAGCCTAAGCTTGGGGGAATACGTGTTCTCACCGACTTTACATTCATGCTTATGCTTTCACTTTGTTAGCCGGTGTTTACACTTTGCCAGTGTATTATCCATGCTAGTTTATTTCCGTTTTCTTGTTTTCTTGTGTTGTGTCCTTTTGAGAAAATCCAAAAAGATTTTTCTTTCTTCTTTTGCTTATTGGGAGCTTTCCCGTGTAAATAGTTTTATTTTTCTTTGTGTCAAGGTAGAAGATATTGGTTACAATGTTTAGTGGTTCTTACATGCTTACCTGTTTAGCTTTCAAAGAGCCATATTATTTTTTATTCTCCTTTGTGTTTGCCTGCAGATTCAGCTTAATCCAATGCGCTTATTATTGTTTACATCGTTCGATCGTGCAAATGAAAGGCAACAATGATGATATATGATGAAGTGACTGAGACTGAAAAGCTGGTATGAACTCTATCTATTTTGTTTTTGTAAATATGACTAGCTTGTCGACCCAGATTTAGCTTTGTTATGAGAGAACCATGTTTGCAATAACAACTTAGAGATCATAGTTTCTGATGCCATGCTTATTTAGCTGAGAGCTTATAATGGTTTGTCTTCAATGCCAACATAGATTTTGAGATGACTATGATGTAGTATGATAGGATGGTATTCTCCTTTGAATGTTTCAAGTGGCTTGACTTGGCGCATGTTCATGCATGTAGTTGAAACAAAATCAACATAGCCACTATGATGTTTGTGTTCATGGTGATCTATATCCTGTTCATGCTTGCATTCAATGTTAGTCAAACTCATTGCATCTTGATGACTGTTGTCGCTCTCTAGTTGGTCGCTTCCCAGTCTTTTGCTAGCCTTCACTTGTACTAAGCGGAATACTGCTTGTGCATCCACTTCCATAAACCCAAAAGTTTTTCCATGAGAGTCCACCATACCTACCTATTTGCGGTATCTACCTGCCGTTCCAAGTAAATTTGCATGTGCCATTCTCTAAACCTTCAAGAAATAATCCGTTTTGCATGCCCGAACCGCTCATGTGGTGAGAAAGGGCTATTGGTATCTTCCATGCTAGGAGTGTTATCCTCGACATGTGTTTATTCACAGTCATTCACGAGAATGGGGCCGGTAAATGGAATGCCCAGTTCCACGCTTAAATCGAAAACATAACTGTAAAACAAGACTCCCCCCGGATTGATGTTAGTATGGACGGTATCCGAGGATTCGGCTAGCCGTGGAGTGTGATTGATTGGTGGTGGGGGAGTTAAAACTTTACTTTTCTGTTTGGGAACCGCCTATAGCATGAGTAGCATGGAAGATATTGAGAACTCTTGGTCATTGCGTTGACAATGAAAGCATGCCACCCAAAATTATTATCTCTGTTTTCAAAGCTTGAGCTCTGGCACCTCTGCCAATCAATGCTTCCCTCTGCGAAGGGCCTGTCTATTTATTTTCCTGTCGAGTCATCCTCCTCTTATATAAGCACCAATTAGAGAGCACCTCTGTCATTTTAATGCTTTGCTTTTGATTGATATTGAGTATGACTATGACTGGATCTTCGTTGCTATGAATTACAATGTTTAGTTAGCCCTTGATCTTTGAAAGTGCTCTGCATTTATGCTTTGCGGTCTCAGAAAGAGCTAGCGAGATACCACCTATTCATATTGCTTCATGCTTGTTTTGATTGAAGTGTTGGTATTTGAAACTCGTTATTATTTGCTCGTTAGCTGATTATGCCATTGATATTAGTTTACCGTGAGACCTTTGTGTCATTTGCTTATGTGTTTAACTTGTGATCTTGCTGAAATTCTGGTTATGAGTTAGACATAGTTGCAACAACAAGATCAAACAGAGTTTGTCAAAGTTTTTCTTTCTCTCTCAGTTTGTCAACTGAGTTGCTTGAGGACAAGCAAGCTTTTAAGCTTGGGGGAGTTGATACGTCTCCATCGTATCTACTTTTCCAAACTCTTTTGCCCTTGTTTTGGACTCTAATTTGCATGATTTTAATGGAACTAACCTGGACTGACGCTGTTTTCAGCAGAATTGCCTTGGTGTTATTTTTGTGCAAAAATCAAAGTTCTCCAAACGTCCTGAAAATTTACGGGGAGCAGTTTTGGAAAATAAGAAAAATATCTGCGCCAAGTTCCACCTCATGGGGTGGGCCAGTGGGTCACAAGCCCTAGCTCCGCCACCACCCCCCTGGTGGCGGTGGACAGGCTTGTGGGGCCAACACGGCTCTACCGCCCCCAATCTCAGGTCTGTAAGTCCCCTTTCGTCCCAGAAAAAAATAAAAAGAGAAGTTTTCGTCGCGTTTGCGATACGGAAGCGCCGCCACCACCCGTTCTTCATCTGGAGGGCAGATCTGGAGTCCGTCTTGGGCTCCGGAGAGGGGAAATCGTCGCCATCGTCATCATCAACCTTCTTCCCTCTCCAATTCCATGAAGCTCTTCGTCGTTCGTGAGTAATCTATTCGTAGGCTCGCTGGGCGGTGATGAGTAGGATGAGATCTATCATGTAATCGAGTTAGTTTTGATGGGGATTGATCCCTAGTATCCACTATGTTCTGAGATTGATGTTGCTACTACTTTGCCATGCTTAATGCTTGTCACTAGGGCCCGAGTGTCATGATTTCAGATCTGAATTTATTATGTTGTCACCAATATATGTGTGTTTTAGATCCGATCTTGCAAGTTGTAGTTACCTACTATGTGTTATGATCCAACAACCCCGGAGTGACAATAACCGGAACCACTCCCGGTGATGACCATAGTTTGAGGAGTTCATGTGTTCACCAAGTGCTAATGCGTTGGTCCGGTTCTTTATTAAAAGGAGAACCTTAATATCCCGTAGTTTCCTTTTGGACCCCGCTGCCACGGGAGGGATGGACAATAGATGTCATGCAAGTTCTTTTCCCTAAGCACGTATGACGACACACGAAATGCATGCCTACATCACATTGACGAACGGGAGCTAGCCACATATCTCTCCATGTTATAGCTATTGCATGATGAATATCATCCAAACAAATGACCAACCCATTGCCTACGAGTTTGTCCTACTTCTGTTACTTGTTTTTCTCTGCTGCTGCTGCTACTACTGTTGCTACTGCTGTTACTTGTCTTGCTCTGCTGCTGCTACTACTGTTGCTACTGCTGTTACTTGTCTTGCTCTGCTACTGTTGCTACTACTGTCGCTTGCTATTGTTGCTACTTGCTAGTGCTGTCACTACTATTGTTCCTTGCCACTGCTATTGCTCGTTACACTGCTACTACCTGTTACAATTTTGGTTCACTAGACGTTGACGGGAACTGACAATTTCCGTCAACGCGGCAACTTGGCGCCATTGATACAATCGTTAGGAATAGTCTGCCGTCAACATATCGTTTGTGACACCGTTGTTATCATACTACTTTGCTGTTACTACTGTGCTTGCGGATACTAATCTTTCAGGTGTTGTTGAATCTGACAAATTCAGCTGCTAATACTCGAGAGTATTCTCTCACCTCCTGCTTGGCTAACCAACAAATTTGGGTCGAATACTCTACCCTCGAAAAGTGCTGCGAACCCACGCGCTGGTGGGCCATCGACAACATTCTTCTAGTTTCGTTGCCGGGGAGTGCTAGCAGCATTCTTGTGGTGCCGTTGCACGGGAAGGTTTGTTGTCATCATGATTCGTCTAGCCATCGCCAGAGATTGCAATCAATAGACAAGGTCGCTTTTTTGTGGACCTCTTGTGGGTGGAGCCCTCCGTGTACTCTCACAGTCGTTACCCTCCGTGGGTTGAAGTCTCCACTAACATGGACGTACGATAGCACCACCTATCGGAACCATGCCAAAAATTGTCGTGTCAACTTCTTTGTGTTTGATCTTCTTAAATTCTACTCCTTACTACATGTGCAAAGTCTTTACTTTTCGCTGCCATATTTGTTGACTAGCATGTGTAGGGTGCACTAGACTTGTTAGAATCACTAAAATCTACCAACCGTTAAAATTGGGAAAAGGCTAGGATTTTAATTTATGCAAGTAGTCTATTCACCCCCCTAGACACATCTTCTATCGATCCAACAATTGGTATCATAGCAAGGTCTCCGTAACCTTGGTTTAAACACCATTGGAGGAAGATGGATGTGCCTAGTTTGCAGAATATTAGTTGTAGAGTGCCTATTCTCGATGGGGAGTTTTTTAGACAATGAAAAGATGAAATGCTTGATATATTTGATGAATTCCATTTGCGCAAGTATGTTGAATATCCCTTTGAGCCTCCCATGAATCCCTTGCATCCTTCTCATGATGAAGAACTTGATATGCTTGGTAATCTTAAAACTGTAAATCTAATCATTAGAGGACTGCCAAGAAATGTGCTTAATCAATTGCAAATTTTGGAGTGTGCTCATACTTTGTGGAAAAACTTAGAGAAAATATATCCCGACTATCCCTTGAAAAATCTTGATATCATTTTCCATAAATGCATTTCCTTTCATAAAATGAAGCCAAGTGATCCTAATTTTGATAAATGCCTTATTGAGCTTCGTGACCTCATGCGTGCTAAAGGAGATGTCATTACCATTAACAATGTCATTGTTGAAGCCATTCGCATGCATAAACATGAACATTGGCATAGTCAAAATTTTGAAGAAATTCTTGTTTCTTATGACGAGGTTATTTCGTCCGATGATGACAATGTGGAGCATGGCTACTATGATAAAGAGACAACATGGCCGGAGGAAAAGAGTGGATACTCGACAATGGATGCACCGATCACATGACCGGAGATAAAGACATGTTCCATGAGATCACACCAAACCGTGAACCTCGAAGGTATGTGACCTTTGGAGACAACTCCAAGGGTAAGGTACTTGGTCTTGGTAAGGTGGACATATCTCATGATAGTTCCATTCAAAATGTCATGCTTGTTGGATCCCTTGGATACAATCTTCTTTCCGTATCTAGACTAGCATACTTTTCTTTCAATGTGCTATTTACAAAAGTGGATTGCCAAGTGTTTCGTAGCGACAATCATAACATGGTATTTACTGGTTTTTGCAAAGGTGATCTATACATTGTCAATTTCACTAAAAAAATCCAAACCTCGTACATGTCTTATTGCAACATCTTCTAAAGGTTGGTTGTGGCATAGAAGGCTAGGACATTTTGGTATGCGTAACCTTGACATGCTTATCAAAGGTGATCATATTCTTGGTGTTAAAGATGGTATCTTTGACAAAGATAGACTTTGTAGTGCTTGTCAAGCAGGAAAGCAAGTCAGTGGAAGTCATCCCGTGAAGAACATCATGACTACTAGAAGGCCACTCGAGTTGCTTCACAAGGATCTTTTTGGTCCCAATGCTTACAAGAGCCCCGATGGAAATTCTTATGGTATAGTCATTGTTGATGATTTTTCCAGATTTACGTGGGTATTATTTCTTGATGATAAGTCGCATGTACAAAAGATCTTCAAGAACTTCACTCGGAAAGTCCAAAATCAGTTCGAAGTGAAGATCAAGAAAGTTCGGAGTGATAACGGAATGGAGTTCAAGAACACAAATCTGGATAATTTTCTTGACGAAGAAGGTATCTCACATGAGTTATCGGCAATGTACACACCTCAACAAAATGGAACTGTTAAGAGGAAGAACCGAACTCTCATAGAGATGGCCAGAACTATGCTTGACAAATATAAGACGCAATACACTTTTGGGCAGAAGCCGTGGAAACAGCTTGTCATGCCATAAACCGACTCTACTTACATAAGCTTCTTGGTAAAACGGCATACGAGCGATTCACTGGTAACAAACCCCAAGTTGGATACTTTCGAGTATTCGGCTCAAAGTGCTACATTCTTGATAAGCATCGTCACTCTAAATTTGCTCCTAAATCTCATGAAGGTTCCCTATTTGGTTACGGATCAAACTCTCACACTTCCGTGTCTACAACATCTTCACTCGAAATGTTGAAGAGACGGTAGATGTGAAGTTTGATGAATCTAATGGTTCGAAAGTCAAACAATTGCCAAATGATGTAGGAGATAAGGAACCTTCGGAAGACATCCAAGATCTACCTATCGACAAGATTCATCCCATGGAGGTCAAGGAAAGTACTTCATCAACTCAAGTGGAAGCACCTACTTCGCATCAAGACGAACCACAAAACAACATGGAGGCATCCACAAGCGGTACACGACATGATGAAATTGGAATAAGTACAACGTGATGATCCACCTCAAACTTGCTCACCACCACCTCAAGGAGATGACACCGTCAATGCCAACGAGCAAGAAGATGATGATGAATAAGATCCACCATCCAATAAGAAGAAGTTGTCACGAGTTTGAGCAAGAGTGGACAAAGATCATCCACTGAATCAAATGTTTGGTGACATACAAACCGGGAGAATCATTCGCTCTAAATCTCGTTTAGCTAACTTTTACGAGCATTGTTCATTTATCTCTAGCATTGAGCCTATGAAGGTAGAAGAAGCCCTTCAAGACCCGGATTAGGTAAATGCCATGCATGAAGAGCTACATACATTCGAGAGGAATCAAGTGTGGACAGTTGTTGAAAAGCCTGAGGATGAGCACTCATGAGGGCATCAATACCATTGTTACACCCACAGCCCCAGCTGCTATACATACTAGACCAGTTACTAGAGCTCGCGCATGCCAATTGAATTACCAGGTACTTTCGTTTCTTGGAAATCCTTTGAATGTTCATGACCATATGATGTTGCCTAAGTTAGATACTTTTGTTGTACTTATGAATGAAGAACCTAGCATGTACAAGAAGGATATCCGTTGGAGCGAGATCAAGCATGGAGAACAAGGTGCACGCGCGGGAAAGAAAATGGAGTTTCCACTGATGATTTTCGCACTTTGAAGCCACCATAAGGAGATCATGAAGGCTTCCACGAAATATTCAAGATGCCACTTAATAAATATCGACCATAGGCTATTATAGGTGTTGCGCCACCTTATTTTTGGGCTAGGCCCATGTAATTTTAAAATACCATATTAGCTATTTTTAGAGTTTGTATGTGTGGGGAAACTGAGTTAGAGTCGGTTTTGGACCCCTCCTCCAAGGGGTCATGAAATTCCTCCTCTATTCCTCCATATATACAACCCTTAGGGTGCCGTTTAGACTTGGGTTTTGTTTAGATTAAAAGTTCGCCAAAGCTGCAACTTCGCATTCTTCGTTTGTGTTCCACGACCAGATAAAGGCGTCAGAGAACCCCACTTTCACCAATAAAGCTTTCTTCTTGTATTCGCAATATCCAGATTGCAATCTTAGTTTCTTGCTTGTTCTTCGTTTGCGTGCAGGAAACAGGGCTTCGTGGTCATGTTGATCGTGCTCTGGTGTGGTCAATAACCTCTCGGAGTTGGTTTAGCGATTGCTAAGGTGCGATGTCCTCACTCTTTCGTAATTGGATCGCCAAAGTCTACTCCACCAAAAACGATAATCACCATCTCATCGAAAGACAGGGACAACTTCACCTCTATCAAGTGGTATCAGATTTCCAGGTTGCTCGGTGAGATTTTATCAGTTTTTCGTAGTTAGATCGCATCGGTTCTTCATACCTATAGTCCACGAAAAAGCCACAAAAATATTAGGGTTAGATCATCATATCCAAACCAATCAGAGCCTTTGCATAGTCTTTTCAGTATTTTGCTTTGTTGAATTCGCGGTTACATCGTCGTGTGGAGTTGCTAGTCTTAGTGTCTAGTCCTTTACAGTTTCGAGTTCTGTTCACAGGTTGTCACGCCGCCGCCACGCCATCTTTCATCGCTGCCATATACCAGCACCATGCTACCGTCATCGTTGCTGCCATATAGCACCATCATCCTTGCTGCCATATATCGCCACCATATATCCACCACCAATCCTAGTCCAAGTCCTTTATGTATTAGGTTAATTTCGAGATCCTCTTGTTTTCGGTTTCGCGTTTCCTTACTTGAGTCTGGCACGCTTTTCAGAGCACTTTTTAGGCCGAAATATCGGAGGGTGAATTTTTTCCTATTGTTTTGTTAGGCTTTTTAGAGAGTTTTGAGACACTCGCCATAATAGTGATTTTTGTCGCAGTTTTTGGTTGTCGTAGCCCCGAATTGCTCCAGAAAAAAATTGTCAACACAAAATTTCGTGTCTATCCTGTTTTCATTCCTTCGGAAGAGTTTTGAGACACTCGCCATTATAGTTATTTTCTGGAAAAAAGAGCACTCAAAAAATGCAATAAAAAAAAAATCAGAGTGGCTCTTCCCTTGATTACGTGTAGCGTCGTGATTTGTTGATGTTCTAGGCACGCGTCTCTAGTACGGTTTAGCCTAGGACCAGCACAGTAACGTTGTTGAGCGTCCTTTCAACTTTACATCTCTCAACTAATTATTGCTGACCCTTTCTGATACCATATTATAAGCCTTCCTAGCTCCATATACATCTACATCGTGTGTTTGACACCACCTGGCAATCGCTCTATCCAAGCTTTGAGAGTTTTGACTACACCGGTTGCCGATCACCACCTACTGCTGGGTAAGAACTGGTAAGAATTTGAGATTTGCTTGACGGACTTGTGACACAACACCACCACCACTTCCTAGTAGTCTGTAGGTTCATATTCTTCTCTGTTCCTATTGCTGCTAACCATGCTAGGATCACAAGACGACGAGATCGACAGCGAGAGCCTGACCAACTGGGAGCTCCATGATAAATTTCAAAAAATGATGGGTGACCAGGTACAAGACTTCATGACCATCCTTGGAGAGGCCATGGAGAAGCTAGACGGTTTGGAGAAGACATTCGAGACCAAGATGGATGCTAAGTTCAATGAGGTGCTTGACCTTCTACCACCACCAGCTGCAGCTTCCGTCCGTCTCCAACAACAAGGACAACAATGAGGCCCGGATTTTGTGGGACGAGCGCGACGTGTGCCTTCTGTCCAAGTTCAGAATTCTAGTGTTGTTGCTCCTGCAGCTACTACTGAGGTTTGTGTGGCTGAGCAGAATGAGGATTATGATGGTGATTACGATGATGAAGGAGAGGTTGCCCCAAATCAGAACCAGGGACAACAACCACCACCACAAGCCACAGGTCGTCCACATGGATACAATCGCAATGGTAGGGCTGCACCACCACCTCAGGTACGGGATCATGTGTTGGAAATATGCCCTAGAGTAAATAATAAAATGGTTATTATCATATCTCCTTGTTCATGATAATCGTCTATTGTTCATGCTATAATTGTATTAACAGGAAACGGTAATACATTTGTGAATAAATAGATCACAATGTGTCCCTAGCAAGCCTCTAGTTGGCTAGTTCGTTAGTCAATAGATGATCATGGTTTCCTGGTCATAGGCATTAGATGTCATTGATAACGGGATCACATCATTGGGAGAATGATGTGATGGACAAGACCAAATCCTAAGCATAGCACTAGATCGTATTGTTCGTATGCTAAAGCTTTTCTAATGTCAAGTGTATTTTCCTTCGACCGTGAGATTGTGCAACTCCCGGATACCGTAGGAGTGCTTTGGGTATATCAAACGTCACAACCTAACTGGGTGACTATAAAGGTGCATTACGGGTACCTCCGAAAGTGTCTGTTGGGTTGGTACGAATCGAGATCGGGATTTGTCACTCCGTGTGACGGAGAGGTATCTGTGGGCCCACTCGGTAGAACATCATCATGAGCTCAATGTGACTAAGGAGTTATTCACACGATGACGTGCTACGAAACGAGTAAAGAGACTTACCGGTAACGAGATTGAACAAGGTATAGGTATACCGACGATCGAATCTCGGGCAAGTTCTATACCGACAGACAAAGGGAATTGTATACGGGATTGATTGAATCCTTGACATCGTGGTTCATCCGATGAGATCATCGTGGAGCAAGTGGGAGCCACCATGGGTATCCATACCCTACTGATGGTTATTGGCCGGAGAGGTGTCTCGGTCATGTCTACCTGTCTCCCGAACCCATAGGGTCTACACACTTAAGGTTCGATGACGCTAGGGTTATAGGGAATTGTTATACGAGGTTACTGAAGGATGTTCGGAGTCCCGGATGAGATCTCGGATGTCACGAGGAGCTCTGGAATGGTCCGGAGGCAAAGATTGATATATAGGATGGATGGGTTTGGACGCCGAAAATGTTTCGGGCACCACCGGCAAAGTGCCGGGACCACCAGAAGGGTTCCGGAGGCCACCGGGAGGGGCCACAAGCCCCAGAGGGCTACATGAGCCAAGTGTGGGAGGGAACCATCCCCTAGGTGGGCTGGTGCGCCCCCGCACCCAGCCCATGCGCACCAGAGAGGGAGGGAGGGGAAACCCTAGCCGCAGGGGAGGCCCAAGGCCCACCTTGGGCACGCCCCCCCCTTTTCCCTGCCCTGGCTGTCGCCCCCTCCCATCTGGTGGCCGCCGGCCCCTAGGGAGGGAACCCTAGGGGTGGCGTAGCCCTCCCTCCTCCTCCTATAAATAGAGAGGGGTTTTGGCCATTGGGGGATACGCTTTGCCCTCTCCCTCAACGCAACCCTGCCCTTCTTTCTCCTCCTCTCTGCCGGTGCTTGGCGAAGCCCTGCCGGGAGACCTCGTCTCTCCATCGACACCACGACGTCGTGCTGCTGGAGTTCTTCCCCAACCTCTCCCTCCTCCTTGCTGGATCAAGGTGCGGGAAACGTCACCGGGCTGCACGTGTGTTGAACGCGGAGGTGCCGTAGTTCGACACTAGATCGGAATCACACCGTGATCTGAATCGCCGCGAGTACGACTCCATCAACCGCGTTCTAGTAACGCTTCCGCTTAGCAATCTTCAAAGGTATGAAGATGCACTCACCCTCTCTCGTTGCTGGTCTCTCCATAGGAAGATCTGAATATGCGTAGGAATTTTTTTGAATTTATGCTACGTTACCCAACAGTGGCATCCGAGCCAGGTTTTCTATGCGTAGATTCTATGCACGAGTAGAACACAAAAGGCTGTGGGCGATGATTTGTCAATTTCTTGCCGCTACTAGTCTTATTCTTTTCCGGCGGTATTGTGGGATGAAGTGGCCCGGACCGACATTACACGTACGCTTACGTGAGACTGGTTCCACCGATAGACATGCACACTATGCATAAAGGTGGCTAGCGGGTGTCTGTCTCTCCTACTCTAGTCGGATTGGATTTGAAGAAAAGGGTCCTTATGAAGGGTAAATAGCTTTGGCATATCATCATTGTGGCTTCCACGTAGGTAAGAAAGCGTTCTTGCTAGAAACCCACATCAGCCACGTAAAACTTGCAACAACAATTAGAGGACGTCTAACTTGTTTTTGCAGGGTTTGACATGTGACGTGATATGGCCAAAGTTGTGATGTTGCATGTATGATGTATGAGATGATCATGTTATTGTAATAGGTTTCACGACTTGCATGTCGATGAGTATGACAACCGGCACGAGCCATAGGAGTTGTCTTAATTTATTTTATGAGATGCAACGCCATGTGCTTACTACTTTTACTTCATTGCTAACGGTTAGCTATAGTAGTAGTGATAGTAGTAGTTGGCGTGACGACTTCATAGAGACACGTTGATGGAGATCATGATGATGGAGATCATGGTGTCACGCGGTGACGATGATGATCATGCGATGCCTGAAGATGGAGATCAAAAGAGCAAAGATGATAATGGCCATATCATGTCACTATATGATTGCATTGTGATGTTTATCATGTTTTTCATCATATTGCTTAGAACGACGGTAGCATAATAAGATGATCCCTCTTAAAATTTCGAGAACGTATTTTCCTAAGTGTGCACCGTTGCGAAGGATCGTTGTCTCGAAGAACCACGTGATGATCGGGTGTGATAGATTCTAACGTTCGCATACAACGGGTGTAAGCCAGATTTACACACGCGAAACACCTAGGTTGACTCGACGAGCTTAGCATGTACAGACATGACCTCGAATACAAGAGACCAAAAGGTCGAACATGAGTCGTATGGTTGAATACGATCAGCATGAAGTTGCTCACCATGGTGACTAGTCCGTCTCACGTGATGATCGGACACGGGTTAGTCAACATGGATCATGTATCACTTAGATGACTAGAGGGATGTCGATTTAAGTGGGAGTTCATACTTAATTTGATTAAATGAACTTAATTGTCATGAACTTAGTCTAAAAGTTGTCTTTATAAATATTGTAGATGGTCAACCTCAATTTCAACGCATTCCTAGAGAAAAACAAGCTGAAAGATGATGGTAGCAACTATGCAGACTGGGTTCGCAACTTGAAGCTCATCCTTGAAGCAGCTAAAAAGGCTTATGTCCTTGATGCGCCGCTAGGTGACCCTCCCGCTCCCGCAGCAGCCCAGGACATTCTGAACGTTTGGCAAACGCGGAGTGATGACTACTCTCTGGTTAGGTGTGGCATGTTATACAGTTTAGAAACGGGGCTCCAAAGGCGTTTTGAGCAGCACGGTGCATATGTGATGTTCCAAGAGCTGAAGCTAGTTTTTCAAGCTCATGCCCATGTCGAGAGATATGAAGTCTCCGACAAGTTATTTAGCTGTAAGATGGAGGAGAACAGTTCTGTCAGTGAGCACATACTCAAAATGTCTGGGTTACACGGTCGTCTGACTTCACTTGGAGTCGAACTTCCGGATGATGCTACAATTGACAGAATCCTCCAGTCTCTCCCACCAAGCTACAAAGGCTTTGTGCCTAATTACAACATGCAAGGGATGGAGAAGACCATTCCCGAGTTGTACTCGATGCTCAAGTCTGCAGAAGTAGAAATCAAGAAAGAGCATCAAGTGTTGATGGTCAACAAGACCACTAGTTTCAAGAAGGGCAAGGGTAAGAAGAACTTCAAGAAAGACGGCAAAGCCGTTGCCACGCCCGGTAAGCCAGATGCCGGGAAGAAGAAAACGAATGGACCCAAGCCTGAGACTGAGTGCTTCTATTGCAAGGGAAAGGGTCACTGGAAGCGGAACTGGCCCAAATACTTAGCGGACAAGAAGGCTGGCAACGTTAAAGGTATATGTGATATACATGTTATTGATGTGTACCTTACCAGCGCTCGTAGTAGCTCCTGGGTATTTGATACCGGTGCTGTTGCTCACATTTGCAACTCAAAGCACGAACTGTGGAATAAGAGGAGACTGGCAAAGGACGAGGTGACGATGCGCGTCGGGAATGGCTCCAAGGTCGATGTGATCGCCGTCGGCACGTTACCTCTACATCTACCGCCGGGACTAGTTTTAAACCTTAATAATTGTTATTTAGTACCAGCTTTAAGCATGAACATTGTATCAGGGTCTTGCTTAATGCGAGACGGCTACTCATTTAAGTCAGAGAATAATGGTTGTTCTATTTATATGAGTGATATGTTTTATGGTCATGCTCCGCTGGTGAATGGTTTATTCTTGATGAATCTCGATCGTGATGTTATGCATATTCATAGTGTGAGTACCAAAAGATGTAAAGTTGATAATGATAGTCCCACATACTTGTGGCACTGCCGCCTTGGTCATATCAGCGTTAAGCGCATGAAGAAGCTCCATAGTGATGGACTATTAGAGTCTCTTGACTTTGAATCATTTGACACATGCGAACCGTGCCTCATGGGAAAGATGACCAAGACTCCATTCTCAGGAATAATGGAGAGAGCAACCGACTTATTGGAAATAATACATACTGATGTGTGTGGTCCAATGAACGTTGAAGCTCGCGGTGGCTATCGTTATGTTCTCACTCTCACCGATGATTTGAGTAGGTATGGGTATATCTACTTGATGAAGCACAAATCTGAGACATTTGAAAAGTTCAAGGAATTTCAGAGTGAGGTCGAGAATCAACGTGATAGAAAAATTAAGTGTCTACGATCTGATCGTGGAGGATAATATTTGAGTCACGAGTTTGGCACACACCTAAGGAAGTGTGGAATCGTTTCACAACTGACGCCGCCTGGCACACCACAATGCAATGGAGTGTCTGAACGTCGTAATCGCAGTTTATTAGATATGGTATGATCTATGATGTCTCTTATCGACTTACCGCTATCATTTTGGGGATACGCATTAGAAACTGCAGCATTCACTTTAAATAGGGCACCGTCTAAATCCGTTGAGACGACACCGTATGAACTATGGTTTGGCAAGAAACCTAAGTTGTCGTTTCTTAAAGTTTGGGGCTGCGATGCTTATGTGAAGAAACTTCAACCGAAAAAGCTCGAACCCAAAGCTAAGAAATGCGTATTCATAGGGTACCCTAAGGAAACTATTGGGTATACCTTCTATCTTAGATCCGAAGGTAAAACCTTTGTTGCCAAGAAAGGATCCTTTCTAGAGAAAGAGTTTCTCTCGAAAGAAGTAAGTGGGAGGAAGGTAGAACTTGATGAGGTAATTACACCCCCTCTCGAACAGGATAGTAGCGCAGCGCGGGAAGTTGTTCCTGTGGCGCCTACACCAACTGAAGAGGAAGTTAATGATAATGATCATGAAGCTTCGGATCAAGTTACTACTGAACCGCGAAGGTCCACGAGGGCATGCTCCGCACCAGAGTGGTACGGCAACCCTGTGATGGAAATCATGTTAGACAACGGTGAACCTTCGAACTTTGAAGAAGCGATGGCGGGCCCGGATTCCAACAAGTGGCTTGAAGCTATGAAATCCGAGATAGGATCCATGTATGAGAACAAAGTATGGACTTTGGTGGACTTGCCCGATGACCGGCGAGCCATAGAAAATAAATGGACCTTCAAGAAGAAGACTGATGCAAACGGTAATGTAACCGTTTATAAAGCTCGACTTGTCGCGAAGGGTTTTCGACAAATTCAAGGAGTTGACTAGGAAGAGACTTTCTCTCCCGTAGCGAAGCTGAAATCAGTCTGAATCATGTTAGCAATTGCCGCCTTTTATGATTATGAAATTTGGCAAATGGACGTCAAAACAGCGTTCCTTAACGGGAACCTTAAGGAAGAGTTGTATATGATGCAACCAGAAGGTTTTGTCGACCCTAAGGGTGCTAACAAAGTGTGCAAGCTCCAGCGCTCCATCTATGGGCTGGTGCAAGCATCTCGGAGTTGGAACATTCACTTTAATGAGGTGATTAAAGCGTTTGGGTTCATACAGGTTTACGGAGAAGCCCGTCTGTACAAGAAAGTGAGTGGGAGCTCTCTAGATTTCCTCATACTGTATGTGGATGACATATTATTGATGGGGAATAATATAGAAATGTTGGAGAGCACAAAGGCCTATTTGAACAAGAGTTTTTCAATGAAGGACCTTGGAAAAACTGCATACATATTAGGCATCAAGATCTATAGAGATAGATCAAGACGCCTCATAGGTCTTTTGCAAAGTACATACCTTGACAAGATGTTGAAGAAGTTCAATATGGAAAACTCAAAGAAAGGGTTCTTGCCAGTTTTGCAAGGTATGAGATTGAGTAAGACTTAGTCGCCGACCATGGCAGCAGATAGAGAGAAGATGAGTTCTGTCCCCTACGCTTCAGCCGTAGGCTCTCTAATGTATGCCATGTTGTGTACCAGACCTGATATAAACCTTGCTATAAGTTTGGTAGGGAGGTACCAAAGTGATCCCGGTATGGAACACCGGACATCGGTCAAGAATATCCTTAAGTACCTGAAAAGGACTAAGGAAATGTTTCTCGTTTATGGAGGCGACGAAGAGCTCGTCGTAAAGGGTTATGTCGACGCTAGCTTCAACACAGATCCGGATGACTCCAAGTCACAGACCGGATACGTAATGTGTTGAATGGTGGGGCAGTGAGCTGGTGCAGCAGCAAGCAAGAAGTCGTGGTAGCATCTACATGTGAAGCGAAGTACATAGCTGCTTCAGAAGCGGCTCATGAAGGAATTTGGATGAAGGAGCTCATCACCGACCTTGGAGTGGTTCCAAGCGCGTCGGGTCCAATGACACTCTTCTGTGATAACACTGGGGCCATTGCCATAGCCAAGGAGCCCAGGTTTCACCGGAAGACGAAGCACATTAAACGCCACTACAACTCCATCCAGGACCATGTCCAGAGTGAAGTAATAGATATTTGTAAAGTACACACGGATCTGAATATTTCAGACCCATTGACTAAACCTCTTCCACGAGCAAAACATGATCAACACCATAATGCTATGGGTGTTCGATACATCACAATGTAACTAGATTATTGACTCTAGTGCAAGTGGGAGACTGTTGGAAATATGCCCTAGAGGCAATAATAAAATGGTTATTATCATATTTCCTTGTTCATGATAATCGTCTATTGTTCATGCTATAATTGTATTAACACGAAACAGTAATAGATGTGTGAATAAATAGATCACAATGTGTCCCTAGCAAGCCTCTAGTTGGCTAGCTCGTTAGTCAATAGATGATCATGGTTTCCTGGTCATGGGCATTATATGTCATTGATAATGGGATCGCATCATTGGGAGAATGATGTGATGGACAAGACCCAATCCTAAGCATAGCACTAGATCGTATTGTTCGTATGCTAAAGCTTTTCTAATGTCAAGTGTCTTTTCCTTCGACCATGAGATTGTGCAACTCCCAGATACCGTAGGAGTGCTTTGGGTGTATCAAACGTCACAACGTAACTGGGTGACTATAAAGGTGCATTACGGGTACCTCCGAAAGTGTCTGTTGGGTTGGTACGAATCGAGATCGGGATTTGTCACTCCGTGTGACGGAGAGGTATCTCTAGGCCCACTCGGTAGAACATCATCATGAGCTCAATGTTAATAAGGATTTAGTCACACGATGACATGCTATGGAACGAGTAAAGAGACTTACCGGTAACGAGATTGAACAAGGTATAGGTATACCGACGATCGAATCTCAGGCAAGTTCTATACCGATAGACAAAGGGAATTGTATACGGGATTGATTGAAACCTTGACATCGTGGTTCATCCGATGAGATCATCGTGGAGCAAGTGGGAGCCACCATGGGTAACCAGACCCCGCTGACGGTTATTGGCCGGAGAGGTGTCTCGGTCATGTCTGCCTGTCTCCCGAACCCGTAGGGTCTACACACTTAAGGTTCGATGACGCTAGGGTTATAGGGAATTGTTATACGAGGTTACCGAAGGATGTTAGGAGTCCCGGATGAGATCCCGGACGTCACGAGGATCTCCGGAATGGTCCGGAGGTAAAGATTGATATATAGGATGGATGGGTTTGGACGCCGGAAATGTTTCGAGCACCACCGGCAAAGTGCCGGGACCACCGTAAGGGTTCCGGAGGCCACCGGGAGGGGCCATAAGCCCCGGAGGGCTACATGGGCCAAGTGTGGGAGGGAACCAGCCCCTAGGTGGGCTGGTGCGCCCCCCACACCCAGCCCATGCGCACCAGAGAGGGAGGGAGGAGAGACCCAAGGCCCACCTAGGGCGCGCCCCCCTTTTCCCTGCCCTGGCTGCCGCCCCCCTCCCATCTGGTGGCCGCCGGCCCCTAGGGAGGGAACCCTAGGGGTGGCGCAGCCCTCCCCCTCCTCCTATAAATAGAGAGGGGTTGTGGCCATTGCGGGACACCTTTGCCCTCTCCCTCGGCGCAGCCCTGCCCTTCTTTCTCTTCCTCTCTGCCGCTGCTTGGCGAAGCCCTGCCGGGAGACCTCGTCTCTCCAGCGACACCACGCCATCATGTTGCTGGTGTTCTTACCCAACCTATCCCTCCTCCTTGCTGGATCAAGGTGCGGGAGATGTCACCGGGCTGCACGTGTGTTGAACGCGGAGGTGTCGTAGTTCGGCACTAGATTGGAATCACACCGCGATCTGAATTGCCGCGAGTACGACTCCATCAACCGCGTTCTAGTAACGCTTCCGCTTAGCGATCTTCAAAGGTATGAAGATGCACTCACCCCTCTCTCGTTGCTGGTCTCTCCATAGGAAGATCTGAATATGCATAGGAAATTTTTTGAATTTATGCTACGTTACCCAACATCATGACCATCTCCCTAAACTTAAATTGAATATTCCTACATTTGATGGCCGATATGTTCATGATATATATCTTACTTGGGAGTTAGAAACAGAGCAATGTTTTACATGCTTACAATTTCATGAGGATAGACGTGTTGGTGTTGTTGTTTGTTCATTCACTAGCTTTGCTTGTGTTTGGTGGTCTGAACATTGTCAAATACATCATGCTAATATTCCAACTACTTGGGCTTCTTTGAAAGCTGCTATGCGTGGTTGGTTGGTTTCCACCATATTATCAACGTGAATTACTTCAAAAATTGCAGTGTCTAAGACAAGGAATTTTTTTGTAGAAGAATATTATCAGAAATTACAAACTGGCATGATTAGATGTGGTATTGTTAAGGACAATGAAGCTATGCTTGCACGTTTTATGGTGGACTAAATAGAGATATTCAGACTATTCTAGAATATAAGGATTATAACACTATCACTCGTTTATTTCATCTTGCTTGCAATTCTGAACGTGAAGTGCAGGATCGACACGCATTGGCGAGAATTAACTTTTCTACAGGTCGCACTTGCTCATGGACTCCACGGACCTCATCTACTTCGACACGTCCTCCTGCATCAGCACCACCTACTTCAGCCACCAACTCCAACAGAGATACCAGGAAACAGGCCCCTGCCCCACCCTCCGCCAAGAGCATACCTTCCGGGCCAGCACATAGTTCTTCTTCATCCATGGCATCCACAAGGGAAACACACAAGGTTATCTGTCATCGTTGCAAGGGTGGAGGTCATTATGCGAGAGAGTGCCCATCCAAGCATGTGATGATTGTTACTGAGGATGGTGGATATGACTCCGCTAGTGATTATGACGAGGAGACTCTGGCTCTTATTGCAAGTGAAGAACGGGTGTACTGAACAAGAGACACAATACATGGCTGCTGATTACGCTAATAGGTATGAAAGCTTAGTTTCTCAACGTGTTTTAAGTGTGCACGGAACACAGGCTGAGCAAAATCAGAGGCACAACTTATTCCATACAAAGGGAGTTGTGAACGAACATTCTGTTCGCGTAATCATCGATGGGGGAGTTGCAACAACTTAGCTAGCAAGGAGATGGTGGAGAAGCTGTCTCTCACCACCAGACCACATCCTCATCCTCATTACATCTAGTGGTTCAACAACAGTGGCAAGGTTAAGGTAACATGTACTGTTCGTGTGCATTTTAGCATTGCTACATATTCTGATTTTGTTGATTGTGATGTGGTACCCATGCAAGCATGCTCCGTTTTACTTGGTAGACCATGGCAATTTGATAAAAATTCTGTGCACCATGGTAGGACAAATCAGTATACTCTGGTTCATAAGGATCAAAATATAACTTTGTTTCCTATGTCTCCTGAACATATTATGAAAGATGACATTGCTAGAGCTAGTGAAGCAAAACATGAACTATATAAGAGTGAAAATCAGACTGTAGCAAAGGAATTTGAGCAACACAATAAGCCTACTAAACCATCATCTAGTGTTGCATCTGAAATAAAAATTGAAGAGTGGTTGTTTACTTGCCACTAAATCCGATATTACTGATTTGGATGTTACTACATCTGTTTGCTATGCTTTCGTATGCAAAGAGGTATTATTTTCATTCGAGGACATGCCTCCCTCTTTGCCTCCTACTGACATTAACCTTTTGTAGAAGTTCACCGACGTCTTTCCACAAGACGTGCCACCGGGATTACCACCTATTAGAGGGATTGAGCATCAGATTGACTTAATTCCCAGTGCATTGCTACCCAACCGTGCATCATACCACACCAATCCAAAGGAGACGAAGTAGATTATGCGTCAAGTACAGGAGCTGCTCGACAAAGGTTATATACGTGAATCTCTTAGTCCTTGTGTTGTTCCTATTATTCTAGTGCCAAAAAAGAATGGTACATTGCTAATGTGTGCTGATTGTAGAGGCATTAATAATATTACTATCCGTTATCATCATCCTATTCCTAGGCTAGATGATATGCTTGATGAATTAAGTGGCTCTACAATTTTCTCCAAAGTTGATTTGCATAGTGGATACCATCAAATTTGCATGAAATTGTGAGATGAATGGAAAACAACATTTAAAACTAAGTTTGGATTATATGAGTGGTCAACCATACCTTTTGGGTTAACTAATGCACCTAGCACTTTCATGAGATTAATGAATGAGGTTTTATGTGCTTTCATTGGACGATTTGTGGTAGTCTACTTTGATGATATAATGATTTATAGTAGATCTTTGGAGGAACACTTGGATCATTTGCGTGTTGTTTTTATTGCTTTATGTGATGCACGTTTGTTCGGTAACCTTGGGAAGTGCACCCTTTGCACCGCCCGAGTATCTTTTCTTGGCTATGTTGTTACTCCACACGGAATTGAAGTTGATAAAGCCAAGATTGAAGCTATTGGGAGTTGGCCGTGGCCCAAAAAGGTCACACAAGTGAGGAGTTTTCTTGGACTCGTCGGGTTTTATAGGCGTTTTGTGAGAGATTTCAGCACCATTGCTGCACCTCTCAATGAACTTACAAAGAAGAATGTGCCTTATGCTTGCGGTACCGCACAAGAAGAAGCCTTCACGGTTTTGAAAGATAAGTTAAAACATGCTCCTTTACTCCAACTTCTTGATTTTAATAAGACTTTCGAGCTTGAATGATGCTAGTGTAATTGGATTAGGAGGTGTATTATTACAAGATGGTAAACATGTTGCATACTTTTCTGAAAAATTGAGTGGGCCTAGTCTAAATTATTCTCTTATGATAAGGAATTATATGCTCTTGTTCGGACTTGGACACATGGCAACATTATTTATGGCCCAAAGAACTTGTCATACATTCTGATCATGAAACATTGTAACATAGTAAAAGTCAAGAAAAACCGAACCGTAGGCCTGCTAAATGGGTTGAATTCATTGAGACTTTCCCGTACGTCATTAAACACAAGAAAGGTAAAGAAAATGTTATTGCCGATGCATTGTCTCGTTGTTATACTATGCTTTCACAACTTGACATTAAAATATTTGGTTTGGAGACCATCAAAGATCAATATGTGCATGATGCTGATTTCAAAGATGTGTTGGAGAATTGTAAAGAAGGGAGAACATGGAACAAGTTCATCATTAATGATGGATTTGTGTTCCGTGCTAACAAGCTATGCATTCCAGCTAGCTCCGTTCGTCTTTTGTTGTTACAGGAGGCGCATGGAGGAGGATTGATGGGACACTTTGGCATAAAGAAGACGGAGGATGTAATTTCTACACATTTCCTTTGGCCAAAGATGCGACGGGATGTTGAGCGTTTTGTTGCTCGCTGCACGACATGTCAAAAAGCCAAGTCACGACTCAATCCTCATGGTTTATAGATGCCTTTGCATGTATCTAGTGTTCCTTGGGAGGATATATCTATGGACTTTGTTTTAGGTTTACCTCGAACAAAGAAGGGGAGGGATAGCATATTTGTTATCGTGGACAGATTTTAAAAAATGGCACACTTTATACCATGTCATAAAAGTGATGATGCTATTAATGTGGCTGATTTGTTCTTTCATGAAACTATTCTCTTGCATGGTGTGCCAAATACGATTGTTTCAAATCCTGATGCTAAATTTCTTAGCCACTTTTGGAGATGTTTATGGGCTAAGTTGGGGACAAAACTGCTTTTTAGTACTACATGTAACCCCCAAGCTGATGGACAAACTGAAGTAGTCAATAGATCATTGTCTACTATGCTTAGGGCTGTTTTCAAGAAAAACCTAAAAATGTGGGAAGAATGCTTGCCTCATATTGAATTCTCTTATAATCGTTCGTTGCATTCTACAACTAAGATGTGCCCTTTTGAAGTTGTGTGTGGTTTCTTACCTCGTGCACCTAATTTTGTTACCTCTTCCATCTTCGGAGAAGGTTAATTTTGATGCTAAAGAACATGCTGATTTGATATGAAACATGCATGAGTTAACTAAGGAAAACATTGAGCGTATGAATGCTAAATATAAACTTGTTGGAGATAAGGGTAGAAAACATGTTGTCTTTGCACCTGGAGATCTTGTTTGGTTGCATTTGCGTAAGAATAGGTTTCCTGATTTGTGCAAGTCAAAGCTAATGCCACGTGCTGATGGTCCTTTCAAGTTGTTAGAGAAAATAAATGATAATGCATCTAGACTTGAGCTGCGTGCAGATTTTGGGGTTAGTCCCACTTTTAACATTGCAGATTTGAAGCCATATTTGGGTGAGGAAGATGAGTTTCCGTCGAGGACGACTTCAGTTCAAGAAGGGGAGGATGATGAGGACATCAATACCATTGTTACACCCACAACCCCAGCTGCTATACATACTGGACTAGTTACTAGAGCTCGCGCAGGCCAATTGAATTACCACGTACTTTCGTTTCTTGGAAATCCTTCGAATGTTCATGAACATACGATGCTGCCTAAGTTAGATACTTTTTTATACCTATGAATCAAGGACCCATGATGGACAAGAAGGATATCCGTTGGAGCGGGATCAAGCATGGAGAAGAAGGTGCACACGCGGGAAAGAAAAATGAAGCTTCCACTAGTGATTTTCGCACTTTGAAGCCACCATAAGGAGAGTATGAATGCTTCCACGAAATATTTAAGACACCACTTAATAAATTTCGTCCATAGGATATTATAGGTGTTGCGCCACCTTATTGTTGGGCTGGGCCCATGTAATTTCGAAAGACCATATTACAGGCTATTTTTAGAGTCCGTATGTGTGGGGAAATTGAGTTAGGGTCGGTTTCGGACCCCTCCTTCAAGGTGTCATGAAATCATTGTCTATTCCTCCATATATAAAGCCCTTAGGGCGCCGTTTAGACTTGGGTTTTGTTTAAATTACAAGTTCGCCATAGCTGCAACTTCGCGTTCTTCATTTGTGTTCCACGACCAGACAAAGGCATCATATAACCCCACTTTCATCAATACAACTTCCTATTGTATTCATAATATATAGATTGCGATCTTAGTTTCTTGCTTGTTCTTTGTTTGCGTGTAGGAAACAAACCTTCGTGGTCAGGTTGATAGTGCTCTGGCATGGTCAATAACCTATTGGAGTTGGTTTAGCGATTGCTAAGGCACGACGTCCTCACACGTTCGTAGTCGGATCGTCAAAGTCTACTCCACCAAAAGCGATAACCACCATCTCATCGAAAGACAGGGACAACTACACCTCTATCAAGCACAACATCATTGGTACCAAATGGATGTTTCGAAACAAGCAAGATGAATATGGTCAAATTGTACGCAACAAGGCGCGTCTCGTAGCCCAAGGATACACGCAAGTCGAAGGTATGGACTATGGTGAGACCTATGCCCCCATTGCTATACTTGAATCCATTCGCATTCTTCTCGCTTATGCCAATCACCATGACATTACTCTTTACCAAATGGATATCAAAAGTGCTTTTATAAATGGTGAAATTGAGGAGGAGGTTTATGTCAAACAACCTCCCGGCTTTGCGAACCCAAGAAACCTAATCATATTACAAACTTCGTAAAGCTTTATATGGTCTTAAACAAGCCCCTAGAGCTTGGTACAAATGCCTAGTGAAGTTTCTCATTGAAAAGGGTTTTGACATTGGTAAAATTGACGCAACCTTATTCACTAAAAGAGTTAATGGTGAACTTTTTGTGTGCCAAAAATTTGTGGATGATATTATCTTTGGTTCTACTAACCCACATTTTATTGAGAAATTTGGAAGGTTGATGTCACAGAAGTATGAGATGTCTATGATGTGTGGGATGAAATTGCAAATCAAACAATCGAGAGGAGGTACATTTATCTCTGAAACCAAGTACACCAAGAACCTAATCAAGAAGTTTAGCATGCAAGAGTGCAAAGGTATGAGAACCCCCATGACTACTAGTGGACATGTTGACTTCACTAAGGAGGACAAACCGGTTGATCAAAAGGTTTATCGATCAATGATTGGTTCATTGATATATCGATGTGCCTACCAGACCGATATCATGTTGAGTGTTTGCATATGTGCCCGATATCAAGAGGCACCCAAAGAGTGTCATCTATTGGCTGTGAAAAGAATCGTGAGATACCTGATACATACACCAAATTTTGGCATATGGTATCCCAAGGGATCTTCTTTTAATCTTGTTGGCTATTCTGACTCGGACTATGCCGGAGACAAGGTTGATAGAAAATCCACCTCGGGTACATGCCAATTTCTTGGGAGATCTCTTGTGTCTTGGTCATCCAAGAAACAAAACTTGGTATCTTTATTTATTGCCGAAGCGGAATACATTGCCGCCGGATCATGTTGTGCTCAATTACTATGGATGACTCAAACTCTTAAGGATTATGGCATTCATCTGAAACATGTTCCATTATTGTGTGAAAATAAAAGTTCTATTAAAATTGCCTATACTCATGTGCAACATTCTCGAACAAAACATATTCAAGTGCAACATCATTTCATTCGTGATCATGTTGGTAAAGGAGATATAGATCTCAAGCATGTTCGTACCGACAAACAATTAGTGATATCTTTACCAAGCCACTTGATGAGAAAGTGTTTTGTCATTTGAGGAGTCAGTTGAACATCATTGATGCTTCAAACTTGAGCTAGACTCACTCGGATGCATGCAAGGTCATGAGCTTGATTGTCTATTCCATGATGACATTGATATGACACTATCTTGTATCTTGGAAAACTATGCTCCCTTGTATCGTATCTAACCTTTTGTAGGCACTTAGAAGAACTACACTCCACAAGATTGCCATCAAATCACATCAAAAGAAATCTTGGCATGGCCAAGTATCAACAATCCCTTCTTCGGAGATGGAGGAAGAAGACAAAAAAATCATATCCTTGACAACTACTTGATGAATACAATCACTCATGTCATTTGGATATATTATGTTCTTCCTTGCATGACTAACCTGTGTAGGTGAAAAGTGAACCAAAACCACAAGGATAGCTCCCAACTCAAGATGATCATCATCAACTTTGAGCATCCACGACAAGTTCACCTACATGCCACGTCAACAACATCATTCAAAGGTACGTACTCATATCCTTGATAAAGCTTCACACCAAGTTATGAGGTAAAGCAACTGAAGTGATATGAAGACATTAAAAAGCTTAATCGAAAAATGGTAACCCCATTTTGTGCTTAACGATGAGTATGACCTATGATCAAGCATTCTTGTTTGACTCCCCAAGTCGATATACTCTAATATAGGTGACCTAGTCACCGCCCCACATTTAGATGGAGATTCTTGTATGGTTCACATTTTTCATTGCATGTTTTCTTGGAACCGTTCAACTCTCATCTATATGTATGTATATATTTTCAAAAAAAGTTTTCTCTTATTTCCTTTTAAATCTTTGGATATTTCCGTTTTCAGAGTTTGTGGATATTTTTTGTCTATTTTAAGTTAAGGACTTGATTCTCATTGCAACTCGGTCTCACCGATCTGGGGAACTCGGTCTAACCGATTTCTTCGAGAGGCCTACTATCATTCTCGGTTCTACCGAACCATATTGCCTCGGTGACTTTGAAATTTATCATTGCCTATTATTTTTTTGATATTTTCTCTATTTTTGGCTAAGGGGGAGAAAGATTGTCAATGATTTCAAGTTTTATTACATCCTAAGATTTTATTGAACATTTCCATTTTTTCCAAAGGGGATATAATCTTGTTTCCCAAATTTTTCGACGGGGAGAAATCATCAGTGGTCCCACAATATAAGAGGGAGAAACACCCAGGATCCCTAACATAGGGGTAGATACTTCAAGGAACTCTCTTCTATTATCAAGTGGAGAAAAGTCAAATTCAAGGAACCCTTATCAAGAGATAAGAATCAAGGACCCCTTTCTCTCAATGAGCCCTTTCCCTCTGACCTTTTTGGCAATTAATGCCAAAGGGGGAGAAATATCAAAGCTTCCAATAAGCCTCATTCAAAGAGGGAGATGTATATACCTAAGGGAGGTCTACCTAAGGGTAGATCTCCAAAGGGGGAGATATATCAAACCTTACATACTCAGGGGAGAAATACCATTAATGGGGAGAGAGATATAATTGTTTTATTGCTATCTTTGGATTGAACTCACCCTACCTACTCCCAATAGCTACACTCTATGATTCAGGGGAGAGGAAATTCTTACATATTCATCCTTAGGGGAGAAAGTTCTAAAATTCTCTTGGAGACATAGTTATCATCAAATCATATTTCACATATGTTCTCCATATCTTGGTACTTTTGAAAATCTTTGCATCTTTACAATAGAGTACTCTTGTGTTATCTAACATTTGTTTCCCCAAGTGTACTCCTACTGCTAAGACGCTTAAGAACCTCGACGTAAGTATATGCATCATATGCTTGTTCATGATGATCTCTTGTCTCTTGCACATATTGTTTGCAAGAGTGATTCTTAAACATGGAAGTTCTTCATTCACATATGTTTGATTCATATAGCCAAGATTTATATGACTTGTCTTGTCCTTCTACCAAGTGTGCGCCCATGTAGTCCAAAGGAACTATCCTCTAAAAAGGGATTACACACATTAGGGGGAGCTTGTACAAGTCATGTATCTTTCAAAGCTGTCATATTATAATGCCTATATTTATCTGAAGCTTTGATTGTATGTTGTCATTGATGACGAGTTGATGGATATACTTCTCGCCCCTTGTTGGATACCCCAAGTGGAAGGTGGAGATGTAGTCAGCAACAGATTTCCCTTACACTGAGACTGTAAGGTTTATCGAACCAGGAGGACTCCTAGGCTCAACAAGTAGGAGTCTTCCACCCTGGCGCTAGCAAAAGACGTCGATCTGCACACACAACAAATAACTTTGCTCCAAACGAGTACAGAGAGGTTGTCAATCTCTCCGGCCTTGTAGTTTGCAAAGTATCAAAACACAAGTAGGAAGGTAATAGTGATTGCAACAGAAAAGTAAATGAAAGCGGTAAATGATGGAGGTGTAAACAATGATGGTGATATGGACCGGAGTCACATGACGTTCACTAGTAATGTCTCTCTCCCAAAAGACGATAAACAACTATGCTTGGGAAAACAAATCACAGTTGGGTAATTGACCGAATTATGATCGCACCGCAATGCTAATTATGCTACTTGATAGTTAGAGGTTCAATAGTAATGGGCAGTATGCCTAGACAAGTAGACCGTTTATTCATTAGCATCTACTTACTAATCATCCACCTTGAGATATCTATCCAGAACATCTCTCCGGTATTAAGTTGCGAGCCCCACCCAAAGTGTAAACTCAAAGCAACGGACAACTGCATTAACGAACTATGCGTAAGGTAAACAATCCTTACAACCGTGGTTACAAGTACCATTGTTTTCTCCCTGGTGGCAACAAGCACATCCCCTAGTCTCATGTTTCTGTCACTCAAGCTAGACATCGAGGGGCATGAACCCACAATCATGCATAATGCTCCCTCTTGGAGTTACAATCTACTACTTGGCCAAAGCAATAAATAGCAACAGAGAACATGCATGAATCACTAAGGAACATAATATAAAAAGATAATCAAATATATAACTCATAACAATCTGAACATAATATCATAATCCATCGGATCCCAAGAAACCAAGCATAGCAATAGCAAGAGAATTACATAGATGCCTTGATTATGTAGGGCAGCTCACAAGGACTAATCATTGAAGCATAAGATTGGACAGAAGACATCACATATCTACTGGTCATGGACTCATGGTCCAAGGAGGACTACTCACGGCACGTCCGGGAAGCATCCATGGCGGTGGAGAAGCTCCCGGAGGTCAATCCTCCCTTCGGCACGATGCTGGGAAGAGGTCTCCTGACGCTCCCGATCCCGGAAGCGCTGTGGCGTCAGAGCGATGGAGAAATTCGCGATTCCAGAAAGTCTGCAAGGGTTCCCTCTCGGGACTCTAAATATAGGCCAAAGGAGGGCACCGGAGGAGGTGGGACCCACCCAGGCAACCTCGTGGCGTGGCCTAGGGCCTGGCCGCGCCATCAGGCCGCCTGGGAGGCCCGTGACCGCCCTCTGGCCCATCTTCGGTGATCCGGAAGCTTCTGTTTCGCTCATTTTATATATATTTTTTGTGAAATTTTTCGGGCTTCGGAAAATTGGGTAAAATCCCGTGCAAAATAGACATCAGCAGACAGAAACTGGCACTGGGTGCACTGAGTTAGTAGGTTAGTCCAAATATGTGTAAAATGATATAAAAGTGTAGCAAAACATATAACAATGTCAGCCAAAATCATGGAACAAGCAGAAATTATAGATACGTTTGGGACGTATTAGTCACCAATTACCAAAAAGGGGGAGATTGAAAGCACATATGCTCCCTTGGTGGTTTTGATAATTCATGTCATACATTGTCTCTTGGACTAACACTTTTACCTAGTGTATTTCAGGTATAGTCCACACAGAGCATTGCCCAAAGGATTGCGAGGAGAAACCCCTTGATGAAGGAAAGGAATAGGGTTCTCTCAAGCTTCATGCAAGAAGACTCTACGTTTTACATTTGTGAGAAATCACTTTTGAGTCCACATGAAAGCCAATACTATTAAAAAGGGGTGAGGTCTTATGATGAATTGGTTGCTCAAGTGCTTAGAGGTAGCCACCAAAAATATTCACTCATTCTCCCACAAAATAACTCTGTCCAAAGTTATACCAAAAAAATCGGTGCCACCAACTATTTCCACTCGGCCCTACCGATTTTTCACCAGACAGATGCTATGCCCCTTACCATCTTAGTACCACCAACTTTCACATCAGTGCCACCGAGATTCAGAGACCAACTTTCTGTTGAGAAAAATTCAAGAATCAGAATTTCTGAGTTTGAAATGAGTCTCACTAAGATTTTGAAACTGGTCTAGGTCATCGTATCGGTACCGCCGAGATTCTTACATCGGTTTCACCGAGAATTCGAAAGTTGCCACATTTAGTGCAACTCGGTACCATCGAGATTCTTTTCTGTGTCACCGAGTTGGGAAATAATGTTGTAACAGTTGGATTTTGGGGATGCCTATATTGTTGGAAATATGCCCTAGAGGCAATAATAAAGTAGTTATTATTATATTTCTTTGTTCAAGATAATCTTTATTTTCCATGCTAGAATTGTATTAAATGGAAACTCAAGTACATGTGTGGATACATAGACAACACACTGTCCCTAGTAAACCTCTATTGGACTAGCTCGTTGATCAAAGATGGTCAAGGTTTCCTGGCCATAGACAAGAGTTGTCACTTGATAACTAGAACACATCATTAGGAGAATGATGGGATGGACAAGACCCAAACTATGAACGTAGAATGTGATCGTATGGGTTTATTGCTATTGTTTTCTGCATGTCAAGTATGTGTTCCTATGACCATGAGATCATGTAACTCACTAACATCGGAGGAATACCTTGTGTGTATCAAACATCGCAACGTAACTGGGCGACTCTAAATGTACTCTACAGGTATCTCCCAAGGTGTCTGTTGAGGTGGCATGGGTCAAGACTCGGATTTGTTAGTCCATGTGATGGAGAGGTATCTCAGGGCCCACTCGGTAATACAACATCACAAAAAGCCTTGCAAGCAATGTGACTAAAGATTTAGTCACAGGATTTTGTATTATGGAACGAGTAAAGAGACTTGCCAGTAACGAGATTGAACTAGATAGAGAGATACCGATGATCGAATCTCGGGCAAGTAACATACCGATAGACAAAGGGAATATCATACGGGATTAACTGAATCCTTGACATAGAGGTTCAATTGATAAAGATATTTGTAGAATATGTAGGATCCAATATGGGCATCCAGGTCCCGCTATTTCTATTGACCGGAGAGTGCCTCGGTCATGTCTACATAGTTCTCGAACCCGTAGGGTCTACACACTTTAGGTTCGGTGACGTTTCGGTATAGTTGAGTTATGTATGTTGGTGACCGAATGTTGTTCAGAGTCCTGGATGAGATCTCGGACATCACGAGGAGTTACAGAATGGTCCAGAGACGAAGATTGATATATGGGAAAGATGTTTTCGGTTCCGGAAAGATTTTGGGCATTACCGGTAAAGTAGTGGGAGTGACGAATGTGTTCCGGGGGTTTACTGGGGGGCACCCATCCGGAGGAGAACCACATAGGCCTAGAGGTAGTGGACCAGCCCCTAGTGGGCTGGGCGGCCAGCCTCATGGGCCTATTCGGCCGAATAGGAGAGGTGGGGAGGAAACCCACTAGGAGGAGGACTCCTCCTCCACCAAACCGAATTGGAGTACTCCCTCCTTGGGCACCGCCGACCAACCCTAGGGATTTTCCCTAGGGCACCACCTGTACCTCCCACCTATATATAGTGGAGAGGAGAGAGGCTAGCCACACCACAATCCATGGTGCAGCCCCTCTCCCTCCACTAGTTCATCACACCTCGTAGTCTAATTCAAGAGCGCACGACGAAGCCCTACCGGATCAGCTCCTCCAACATCGCCGCCACACTGTTGTGTTGTCAGAGAATCTTCACCCCTCTTGCTGGATCAAGCAGGCGGAGATCGTTGATACGTCCCAAACATATCTATAATTTCTTCTTGCTCCATGATCTTTTGGGTGACATTGTTATATGTTTCGCTACACTTTTATATCTTTTTACACATATTTGGACTAACCTACTAACTCAACACACCCAGTGCGAGTTTCTGTCTGCTGATGTCTTTTCTGCAGGGGATTTTATCCAAATTTCCAGAGCCCCAAAAATCCCGAGAAAAATATATAAAAATCAGCGTGACAGAAGCTTTCAGATCACCGCAGATGAGCCAAAGGGGGCCTGGCCCCTAGCCGCGCCCACAAGCCGCATGGGTGGGCCCCACCTCCCGTGTCGCCCTCCTTTGGCCTATATTTACCCCTCCGATCGGAAACCCTTCCATCTAATCCAGAATCGCGAATTTCTCCATTGTTTCACCGTCGCAGTGCTTCCGAGATAAGGAGCGTTAGGAGACCTCTTCCCGGCACCCTGCCGGAGGGAGGATTGACCTCGGGGAGTTTCTCCACCGCCATGGATTCTTCCGGGACATGCCGTGTCTAGTCCTCCTTGGACCATGAGTCCATGACCAGTAGCTATGTGATGTCTTCTCTCCAATCTTGTGCTTCAATGATTAACCCTTTTGAGCTTCCCTACATGATCAAGGCACCTATGTAATTTTCATGCTATTGCTATGCTTGGTTTGTTGGGATCCTATGGATTATGAGATATGTTCAGATTGTTATGATTTATATATTTGATTATCCTTTTATATTATGTTCTTTAGTGATTCATTCATGTTCTCCGCTGCTCTTTATTGCTTTGTCCGAGTAGTAGATTGTAACTCCAAGAGGGAGCGTTATGTATGATTGTGCGTTCATGCCCCCTGATGTCTAGCCCGAGTGACAGAAACATGAGACTAGGGGATGTGCTGTTGCCACCATGGAGAAAACAACGATGCTTGTGACCACGGTTGCAAGGATTGTTTACCTTACACATAGTTCGTTAATGTAGTTGTTTGTTGCTTTGAGTTTACACTTTGGGTGGGGCTCGCAACTTAATACCAGCGAGATGTTCTGTATAGATATCTCAAGGTGGATGATTAGTAAGTAGATGCTGATGAATAAACGATCTACTTGTCTTGGCTTACTGCCCATTACTATTGACCCTCTAACTTTCAGATAGCATAATTACATTGCGATGCGTTTATAATTCTGTCAATTGCCCAGATATAACTTGTTTACCCAAGCAGAGTTGTTTATCATCTTTTGGGAGAGAGACATCACTAGTGAACATCATGTGACTCAGGTCCATAACACCATTGCTTACACCTCCATCATTTGCTGCTTTATTTACTTTTCTGTAGAAATCACTATCACTATTCCCACTTGTGTTTTCATCCTTTGCAAACTACAAGGCCGGAGAGATTGAAAACCTCTCTGTACTCGTTGGGAGCAAAGTTATTTGTTGTGTGTGCAGGTCCACGTCTTCTGCTAGCGCCAGGGCAGTGGGCACCTACTTGTTGATCCTCGGAGTCCTCCTGGTTCGATAAACCTTACAGTCTCCGTGTAAGGGAAACTTGCTACTGAGTACATCTCCACCCTCCACTTGGGGTAACCAACGAGGCGCGAGAAGTATATTCATCAACTTATCATCAAGCAAGTTTCTAGCGCCATTGCCGGGGACTCCAATCTTCAAGATAGGGGAGTTGCATGCTATCTTTTACCTTTTCTTTTTAGTCTTGTTAGTTTGCTTTCTAGTTTTTTATTTAGAGTTTTATACCAAAAACCATAAAAAATTCAGTTGCTTTGTTCTTGCTTGTTGCCGCTGCTATGGGTTCCACTAAAAACACCAAGTTGTGTGACTTCACTAGTCACAACAACAATGACTTTATCTGCACTCATATTGCTTCTCCCGCCACTGGGGCTACGTCCTATGAGATTAAACTTGCTTTACTGAACCTTGTTATGAAAGATCAATTCTCTGGTGCTGGAGATGATGCTTCCTTGCACTTGAACAATTTTGTTGAGCTTTGTGATATGCAAAAATATAAAGAAGTAGATGGTGATATTGTTAAACTTAAGATTTTTTCCTTTGTCCTTGAGAGGAGGAGCTAAAGTGTGGCTTCAAACTTTGCCTAGGAATAGCATAGATTCTTGGGATAAGTGCAAAGATGCTTTTATTGGAAAGTATTACCTGCCTGCTAAGATTATCCAGTTAAGAAGTAACATTATGAATTTTAGGCAACTGGAAAATGAACACGTTGCTCAAGCTTGGGAACGTATGAAATCTCTTGTTAAGAATTGCCCTACACATGGTTTGAATACTTGGATGGTTATCCAAACTTTCTATGGAGGATTGAACTTTACCTCGCGGAATCTGTTAGACTCGGCCGCGGGAGGAACCTTTATGTCAACTACACTTGGTGCTGCCACAAAGCTATTAGATGAGATGATGACAAATTATTCTCAACGGCACATCGAGAGAGCTCCAACATGTAGGAAGGTAAACTCTGTTGAGGAGATCTCCTCCCTTAATGATAAGGTTGACATGATCATGAATTTACTCACTAAGCAAGCTGCTATTGATCCTCATGATGTTCCTTTAAATTCTTTGGTTACTCAAGAAAGAGAGCAAGTTGATGTTAATTTTATCTCTAGGAACAACTTTAATAATAATGCTTATAGGAGTAATTTTGGTAGCAATCCTAGACCGTTCCCATCCAACAACTATGGTAACAACAACAATTATCCTAGCACAAAAAACTCCACTACTGAATTAGAGAGCATGCTTAAAGACTTTATCGCTTCTCAAAAAGCCTTCAACAAGAGTGTAGAACAGAAATTAGAAAAAATAGATAGTCTCTCTTTGAAGGTGGACAACATAGCTCATGATGTAGAGATGCTTAAAAGTAGAACTCCCCCTTTGAGGAAAGGAACACCACACCCATGAATGTTATCCAAGTCCAAATTAATGAGAACATAAGAATGCTAGCCAAACTTAAAGATAGATGGGCTAGAGAAAAAGAAGAGGAAGATAGGATTAAGAGCCTTCCTACACATACTACCATTGCTACTATACAACTTGTTGAGGATCTCAAAACTTTTAGCACCCATCACACCCTAGTCCCAATGGACCTATTAATGGTGATGCTAATACCTCAACTATAGGACAAGAAGGTCCTTTGAATTTAGAGACTACCAAAAGAATGAGCTTAGATGACATTACCACCACTTTAATTAATGGTAGTAATCTTGATTTTGAAAATTGTAGTCTTTCCGAAGTTATCACTTATTTTTACAAAGAATGGCTAAAGACCCCCACACTAGTACACTCAATATTGCCTTCACCGAGCATATTACCAATGCTCTTATCAAAGCTAGGGAGGAGAAGCTCAAGCTAGAGACTTCTATTCCTATAAAACTATAAGATGGTTGGGATCCTATGGTCAATATTAAATTGAATATTATCTCTTGCTTTGCTTTATGTGATGTTGGAGCTAGTGCCTCCGTTATGCCCAAAAGAAAGTATGATATGCTTGATTTGAAACCTTTTGATCAATGTTCTTTTGGTCTTCGTCTTGTTGATTCTTCCATAAAGAAACCTTTAGGGAGAATTGATGATGTTCTTATTGTTGTCAATGATAATTATGTGCCCGTTGATTTTCTTATTATGGACATTGAGTGGGATCCTTCATGTCCAATTATTTTGGGACATCCTTTTCTCCGCACCATTGGTGTTATCATTGACATTAAAGAAGGGACCATTAGATTCCAACCCCCCTTAAAAAGGGAATGGAACACTTGCCTCAAAAGAAGATTAAGTTACTTTATGAGTCCGTTATTCGGGCAAGTTATTCTTATGGAGTTGATAATACTTGATCTTTTTGCATCATGCCTAGCTCAAAGGCATAAAAGAAAGCGCTTGTTGGGAGCCAAACCAATTTGTTTTTACTTTCAGTTTTAGTGGTCATGATGCTTGTTACTACTGTAGCAACATCATTGTATCTTTATTTTCAAGCTTTGTGCCAAGTTTTAGCCTCCGATTTCAAGAAAGTTCAAAAGTTGTGACATGATGTCCAGAAACAGATTCTGTCTGCATGACAGAAAAATTCGCCAAATATCACCAGATTATCTTTTTGATCTGAATTTGTTTGACAGCATGCTCTATATAATTGTCTTTCTGGCATATGTTCTGAGCTTTTTTATTTGAGTTGCAGAAGTGCCCTGGAAAAATTATTTACTACCTGCTGTTTTGTTTTTCATAGATTCTGCCACATTTTGTGTTTTCATCATTTTGCAAATCTTAAGCTTGCTTTTCCTTTGAAAAACCTTTTGGAAATCATGAGAAACAATAGCTTTTCATGAAAATCTTTATTTCCAAGAGGCAATGAATTATTTTATCATGGGTACTAACTCTAATCAGCTTATGATGAGTTTTGTATGAAGGGAGTTTTCAAGTATGCGATGGAAGATGATGAAAGAAGATCTAGGAGTGTCAAACGCTCAAGCTTGGGGATGCCCCCATGCACCCCAAGAAATATTCAAGGAGACTCAAGCGTCTAAGCTTGGGGATGCCCCCGTGCATCCCCTTCTCTATCAACAATCATCAGTTCGTCCATCTCCATGCTATATTTTTATCACTTCATATGTTATGTGCTATGCTTGGAGCGTCCCGCTCTTTACTTTTTAGTTTGTTTTAGTTTTTTCTTGCGGTTCGTAACAAGTCGGAACCTAGCCTTTTTTGTTTGGGAGAGAAATACACTCCATTCCACTCTAGAACACAACATAGGTCTTCATGCTTATCTTTTTTGTGTGTTCTCTATCGTTACATAGTTGTTGTCATGGTTAGCTCTTAGTATTCATGCTATATATTTTTAATAGCTTTTATTTAGGTTGGTTTTGGAACTCTCTTGAGTTATCATGCTTATCTTGTTTAGAGAGTTGGCTTGTTGCACTGAGTTGTGTGTCTTGCATGAGTAGGTAACTGAGGTTGCTATTTAAGTATAGTAATAACTTGCAATAGTTTTGAGGTATTGATTTGAGTAATGTTTGGACTATTGGTGCCAATAGCTCGAGCCTATTAGTGATTGGTGTCGTATTTTGGGAAATTCGTGTGTTTTTCAAAAACTAAAAATTAGTTGAGAACTCTAGCTACTAGATTGATCGCTAACCTCTGGAGGGGTTGGAATATATAGAGTACCCTCACGTTACCATGGGTCGAGGATGCGCAAGGATAACCAAACCCCCAAACACTCCTCCTCGGGGTCCTTGTATCTTTGTGAATCTCCTAACTAGATAGTTACTGATAATAAGTGTATGAGTTCTTCAGACTAATGCGAGTATTCGATTGTTGGCACTTCCACCATCCATATTTTGCTAGCCTCTTCGGTATCGTGCATTGCCCTTTCTCATCTTGAGAGTTGGTGCAAACTTCGCTCGTGCATCCAAACCCTTGGCATGATACACTCTGTCATCATAAACCTCATTATATCTTTCCTCAAAACATCCACCATACCTACCTATTAAGGCATTTTCATAGCCTTTCTGTGATACATTGACATGCAACATCCACCATCTCATGACTTGATCTTCATGTCATACATGCTTTTGCTTGATCTAGGAGCTGCATGCTAGTTGGGCCTTGCCCTTATTATTGCTACATGACGTGCTAGTATCATTACATATCCTGCTACACTCGCAGAGGCATACATTTGCATACAACATGATAGTTTTCATTTATCTTTATGTTGAGAACTTCTTATAAAGTGTGACGATCTTCTTTTATTTTTGTAAACATAGAGTGTTGCCTTTAAGTGAGGAAAAGATCCCAAAGAGGACAAATGAAAAGATCCCAAAGAGGACAAATGAGATATAAATAGAAAGAGACAAAGAGGACACAAAAAAAGAGAAAAAAAGAAAAAGCAAAAAAAGAAATAAAAAGAGAGAAGGGGGCAACACTACTATTCCTTTTGAAAGATCCACACTCGTACTCCATTGCTATATTTGTACTCCATAGAGATTATCATTTATGCATAACTATGTGGGGACCCTTACACTATAGAACTTGGCTTGCATATTCCAATGATGAGCCTCCTCAAATGAGCTCTAGGTCTTCATGAGCAAGCAAGTTGGATGCACCCCCACTAGTTCCATTGGAGAGCTTACCTTAGCTCATATGTGGATCCGTTGCATGGCAATCCCTACTCCTCACATCATATCTATCATTTGGCTTTCTGTCGCCTATGGTTGTCCTCATTGATGTGAGCCTTTCATACCTTTTTGTCTTCCTTACCCATCATTATTATATTTACCATCCTAAGTGCCAACATATCTTGCTTGCGCTCATCCATTGCATGAGTGCTCAAAGTCGAAAGGGAGAGGATCATTTTGACTTGTACCTGATTAGTGGTATGGGGATGAGTCAAAATAAGATTTTGAAGGAGACCCGGTGTGAAGCTTAGTAGATTGAGTTCTCAATTAAAAATATATTTTATACTCTCAACCCATCTCCCACTTCTTGCACGCAAACACTATTTGGAGACATTCGAGTCACGGACAGCGAGAGCTCTTGCACCTTTATGTTCTTACTTTGCTAAACTCAATACTAAATATAGACTCTTGCTTGTTATTGTCTTGACTGGAATTGCATATCTTACTTGCTTTACTTTGAAGTTCTTATATGTGTGTTAGCATGTCACCACGGAAATTATTGTGTTATCATTTACGTACTCGAGGACGAGCAGGAATTAAGCTTGGGGATGTTGATACATCCCAAACGTACTTATAATTTCTGCTTGCTCCATGATCTTTTGGGTGACATTGTTATATGTTTTGCTACACTCTTATATCTTTTTACACATATTTGGACTAACCTACTAACTCAGTGCACCCAGTGCGAGTTTCTGTCTGCTGATGTCTTTTTTGCACGGGCTTTTATCCAAATTTCCGCAGCCCCAAAAATCTCAAGAAAAATATATAAAATTAGCGTGACGGAAGCTTATAGATCACCAAAGATGGGCCAGAAGGGAGCCACGGGCTTCCCAGGCGGCCACCGTGCGTGGCCTGGCCCCTGGCCGCGCCCACAGGCCGCCTGGGTGAGCCCCACCTCCTCCGACGCCCTCCTTTGGCCTATATTTACCCCTCCGATCGGAAACCCTTCCATCATATCCAGAATCATGAATTTCTCCATCGTTCCGCCGCCGCAGCGCTTCCGAGATCGGGAGCATTAGGAGACCTCTTCCCGACACCCTGCCGGAGGGAGGATTGACCTGCGGGAGCTTCTCCACCGCCATGGACGCTTCCCGGATTTGCCGTGAGTAGTCCTCCTTGGACCATGAGTCCATGACCAGTAGCTATGTGATGTCTTCTCTCCAATCTTATGCTTCAATGATTAGCCCTTGTGAGCTACCCTACATAATCAAGGCACCTATGTAATTTTCATGCTATTGCTATGCTTGGTTTGTTGGGATCTGATGGATTATGAGATTATGTTCAGATTGTTATGAGTTATATATTTTATTATCCTTTTATATTATGTTCTTTAGTGATTCATGCATGTTCTCCGTTGCTCTTTATTGATTTGGCCGAGTAGTACATTATAACTCCAAGAGGGAGCGTTATGTATGATTATGGGTTCATGCCCCCTAATGTCTAGCTTGAGTGACAGAAACATGAGACTAGGGGATGTGCTGTTGCCACCAGGGAGAAAACAACGATGCTTGTGACCACGGTTGCAAGGATTGTTTACCTTACACATAGTTCATTAATGGAATTGTCTGTTGCTTTGAGTTTACACTTCGGGTGGGGCTCGCAACTTAATACTAGCGAGATTTTCTGTATAGATACCTCAAGGTGGATGATTAGTAAGTAGATGCTGATGAATAAACAATCTAGTTGTCTTGGCTTACTGCCCATTACTATTGAGCCTCTAACTTTCAAGTAGCATAATTAGCATTGCGGTGCGTTTATAATTGTGTCAATTGCCCAGCTGTAATTTGTTTACCCATGCATAGTTGTTTATCGTCTTTTGGGAGAGAGACATCACTAGTGAACATCATGTGACTCAGGTCCATATGACCTCCATTGCTTACACCTCCATCATTTACCGCTTTACTTACTTTTCTGTTGCAATCACTATCACTATTCCTGCTTGTGTTTTGATCCTTTTGAAACTACAAAGCCGGAGAGATTTACAACCTCTCTATACTCGTTCGGAGCAAAGTTATTTGTTGTGTGTGTGCAGCTCCACGTCTTCTGCTAGCGCGAGGGCAACTGACACCTACTTGTTGATCCTTGGAGTCCTCCTGGTTCGATAAATCTTATAGTCTCCGTGTAAGGGAAACTTGCTGCTGACTACGTCTCCACCTTCCACTTGGGGTAACCAACGAGGGGTGAAAAGTATATTCATCAACTCGTCATCCATCGTCATCGGGTTGTACGTGTGCTGAACACAGAGTGTCGTCCGTTCGGCACTAGGTCATGATTGGATCGCGGGATGTCTTGCATTTGGATCGCAAAGACGTTCGACTACATCAACCGTGTTTCTTAATGTTTCCGCTTAGCGATCTACACGGGTATGTGGGTCCGATCTCTCCTCTCGTTGAAGGTCATCACCGTGGATAGATCTTGTGCGTGCGTAGGATTTTTTTTGTTTCTAATGCAACATTTCTCAAGAGTTCCATCATGACCTAGGTCTATGCGTAGATGACATCTTGAGTAGAACACAAAGGAGATTGTGGGTGTTGATATTCAAATTGCTTCCCTCCTTAGTATTTTCTTCATTCGTCGATATTGTTGGATGAATTGGCCCAGACCAACCTTACTCGTCCGCGTACGAGGACCGGTTTCGTCAAGTGACATGCAACTTGTTGCATAAAGATGGCTGGCGGGTGTCTGTTTCTCCTACTTTAGGTGAATCGGTTTTGATAGAGCTAGTCCTTGGAGAAGGCTAAATAGAAACCTGTGTATCACCGTTGTAGTTTTGCGTAGGTAAGAATCGTTCTTCCTTGATACCCACAGCAGCCATGTAAAACATGCAACAACAAATTAGATGACGTCTAACTTGTTTTTGCAGGGAATGATGTGATATGATATGGCCAAGAACATGATGTTATATATTTGATGTATGAGATGATCATGTTGTAATAGTTAAATATCGACTTGTATGTCGATGCTACGATAATCGTCACGAGCCATAGGGTTGTCTTTAATTTATTTTGGCACTTGGTGATGCTTTACTTTATTGCTAGATAAGTAGCTTTAGTAGTACAAGCATAGTTGGTGCGACAATCTCGATGGCAGCACAATGATGGAGATCATGGTGTTGTACCGGTGACGATGAAGATCATGCTGGGGCTTTAGAGATGAAGATCAAAAGCACAAGATCATGGCCATATCATGTCACTTATGATATGCATGTGATGTTAATCTTTTTATGCACCTTATTTTGCTTAGGACGTCAGTATCATTATAAGGTGATCCCTCACTCAAATTTCAAGATAAAATTGTGTTCTCCCCGAGTGTGCACCATTGCGAAAGTTTGTCGTTTCGAGACACCACGTGATGATCGGGTGTGATAGACTCTACATTCACATACAACGGGTGCAAGACCGTTTTTCACACGCGGAACAGTAGGGTTAAACTTGATGAGCCTAGCATGTACAGACACGGCCTCGGAAATCAAGAGACCGAAAGGTCGAACATGAGTCATATAGTAGATATGATCAACATGGAGATGTTTGCCATTGAAGCCAACTCATCCCACGCGATGATTGATACGTCTCCAACGTATCTAAATTTTTTAATTGTTCCATGCTATTATATTATTTTTTTGGATGTTTTATATGCATTTATATGTTGTTTTATATTATTTTCGGGACTAACCTATTAATCTAGAGCCTAGTGACAATTTTTTCCATGTTTTTGAATATTGCAAATAAGGAATATTAAACGGAGTCCAAATGGAATAAAATCTCTGGAAAGATTTTTCGTGGACCTGAAGACACATAATAGACTTGGATTAGGGGGAAGGCACTTGCCGGGAGGCCACAAGCCTGCAGGGCGCGCCCTAGGGGGGTGGTCGTGCCCCTGGCTTGTGGCCCCCCATGCAGGTATCCTAACCCTAATTCTTGGACTATAAATTCCCAAATATTCCTGTATTGCCAAAAAGATCCATGAAAATACTTTTACGCCACCGGGAGCCTCTGTTCGCAAGAGATTCAATCTGGGAGCCTTTTTCGGTAATCTGCCGCAGAGGGAATTGATCATGGAGAGCATCTACGTCAACTCCATTGCCCGTCTGATGATGTGTGAGTAGTTCACCATAGACCTACGGGTTCATAGCTAGTATCTAGATGGCTTCTTCTCTCTCTTTGATCTTCAATACCATGTTCTTCATGATCTTCATGGAGATCCATTCGATGTAACACTCTTTCGCGGTGTGTTTGTCAAGATCCGATGAATTGTGAGTTTATGTTCAGATTATCCATGAATATTAGTTGAGTCTCTTCTGAATTCTTATATGCATTATTTCATATCTTTGCAAGTCTCTTCGAATTATTTATTTGGCTTGGCCAACTATATTGGTAATTCTTGTAATTGGAGAAGTGCTTAGTTTTGGGTTCAATCTTGCGGTGTCCTCACCTAGGGACAGTAAGGGTAGCGAGGCATGTATTGTATTGTTGCCATCAAGGATAAAAAGATGGGGTTTTCATTATATTGCTTGAGTTTATCCCTCTACATCGTGTCATCTTACTTAATGTGTTATTCTGTTCTTCATGAACTTAATACTCTAGATGCAAGCAGGAGTCGGTCGATGTGTGGAGTAATAGTAGTAGATGCAGAATCGTTTCGGTATACTTGACACGTACATGATGCCTATATGCATAATCATTGCCTTGGATATCTTTATAATTATTCTCTTTTCTATCAATTGCTCGACAGTAATTTGTTCACCCACCATATTATTTTCCTTTATCAGAGAAGCCTCTAGTGAAACCTATGCCCCCCTGTCTATTTTCCATATTATATTTTCAGATCTATAAACCAAAAATACTTTGCTGCAATTTATTTACTTTTGTTTTACTTTCAGATCTATCAATATTCTATACCTATCTCTATGAGATCTCATCCTTGCAAATAACTCTAAAGGGATTGACAACCCCTTTATAGCGTTGGGTGCACGTGTTTGATTATTTGTGTAGGTACTACTATTGTATCCTTGCTTGTTCCTCCTACTGGATTGATACTTTGGTTCTCAACAAACTGAGGGAAATACTTATCTACTTCGCTGCATCATCGTTTCCTCTTCAAGGGAAAACCAACGCAAGCTCAAGAGGTAGCAAGAAGGATTTCTGGCGCCGTTGCCGGGGAGGATACACAGCAAGATCACGCTTACCAAGTACTTTTTTTTGCCATCTGCCTCTCGTTTTCCTCTCCCCCACTTCTAAAATGATTTTCAGAAAATACCAAAAAGATTTGCCTTTTTATTCGCCCTTTTTCCGTTCGTCTTTTTTGTTTGCTGGCTTGTGTGCTAGATTGCTTGCTTTGCCATGATGACTCAAGAGAATACCAAGTTATGTGATTTTTCCACTACTAATAATAATTATTTTATTAGTACTCCGATTGCTCCCAACACTAGTGCGAAACCTTGTGAAATTAATGCCGCTTTGCTCAATCTTGTTATCAAAGAACAATTTTCTGGCCTTTCTAGTGAAGATGGTGCATCCTATCTAAATACTTTCATTGAGTTGTTTGATATGCAAAAGAAGAAATATGTGGATAATGAAATTGTTAAATTAAAGCTAATTCCTTTCTCATTACGAGACCATGTCAAAACTTGGTTTTCATCTTTACCTAAAAATAGTATTGATTCATGGAATAAGTGTAAAGATGCTTTTATTTACAAGTACTTTCCACTTGCTAAGATTATCTCCCTTAGGAAAGATATAATGAATCTTAAACAACATGATCATGAGCATGTTCCACAATCTTGGGAGAGGATTAAACTAATGATTAGGAATTGCCCCGCGCATGGTTTGAGATTATGGATGATTATGCAAATTTTTTTATTTTGGATTGAAATTTCCTTCTAGAAATCTTTTAGATTCAGCCTTGGGTGGTACCTTTATGGAAAGCAATTTAGGAGAAGCTTATAAACTCCTAGATAATATTATGGAAAATTACTCTCAATGGCATATCGAAAGATCTCCTACTAGTAAAAAAGTGCATGCTATCAAAAAAATAAATACTTTGAGTAGAAAGATGGATGAATTAATGATTTTTTCCTAGTAAGAGTGCTCCTATTGATACCAATGATATGCCTTTGTCTTCTTTGATTGGAAATAATAATGAATCTATGGATGTGAATTTTATTGGTAGGAACAATTTTGGCAATAACGCGTATAGAGGTAATTTCAATCCTAGGCCATTTCCTAGTAATTCCTCTAATAACTATGGTAATTCCTAAAAAAATTCTTATGGAAATTATAATAAGATGCCCTCTGATTTTGAGAATAATATTAAAGAATTCATTAGCTCTCAAAAAGGTTTCAATGCTATGATTGACGAAAAATTGCTCAAGATTGATGATTGGGCCAAGAACGTTGATAGAATTTCTCTTGAGATTGATTCTTTGAAAATTAGATCTATTCCACCCAAGCATGATATTAATGAGTCTTTATAAGCTATGATAATTTCTATTGATGAGTGCAAGGAAAGAACCGCTAGAATATGTGCTAAGCGTGAATGGCTTGAAAAAGTGTTTTCTCGTGATAATATTGATGAAGATCTTAAAGTGATTGGTGTGACACCTATTGAATCTTTGTTTTATAGCATAATTGTTGAAAAATATGGGACTGGAGATGAGTCAACTTTAGCTAAAAGGTGTCCCAATGATTCGGAGTTCATAGATCTTAGTGATAAGATAGATAAAAGTGGGATGGAAGAGGTCAAAACTTTAAATAGCAATAAGCCCACTCATTCGGATTTCAAGGATTTCAATTATGATAATTGCTCTTTAATTGATTGGGTTTCCTTGTTGCAATCCATGTTGAATTCTCCGCATGCTTATAGACAAAATAAAGCCTTTACTAAACATATTGTGGATGCCATGATGAAATATTTTGAAGAGAAACGTGAGTTGGAAATTTCTATACCTAGAAAGCTTTATGATGAGTGGGAACCTACCATTAAGATTAAAATTCAATATTATGAGTGCCATGCTTTGTGTGATTTGTGTGCTAGCATTTCCACGATTCCAAAAACTTTATGTGATGTATTAGGATTTGGTGAATTTGATGATTGTTCTCTAAATTTGCATCTAGCGGATTCTACAATTAAGAAACCTGGGGGATGGATTAATGATGTTCTTATTGTTGCAAATAGGAATTATGTGCCCGTAGATTTCATTGTTCTTGATATAGAATGCAATCCTACATGTCCTATTATTCTTGGTAGACCCTTCCTTAGAACGATTGGTGCAATTATTGACATCAAAGAAGGTAATTTTAGATTCCAATCTCCATTAAGGAAAGGCATGGAGGACTTCCCTAGAAAGAAAATAAGATTACCTTATGAATCTATTATGATAGCTACCTATGGATTGCATACCAAAGATCATACTAACTTGATCTATTTCATTATGCCTAGCTAGGGGCATTAAACAATAGCGCTTGTTGGGAGGCAACCCAATTTTATTTGTTTTGTTTTTGTTTTTGTTTTTGTTTTTGAGTGGTGCACACATTATTACCTCTGTAATAATTGTGTTTTCTTGTTTTAATTAGTGTTTGATCCAAGTAAGACCTTTGGGATGGTCTATGGTGTTTGCAAGTTGATTTTGCTGAAAAACAGAAACTTTCGCTCTAAGTCCAGGAATTTTATAAATTCACTGGAAGGTTCTTTTGATCTGAATTTTTTTACAAAAGATTGGTTTACAAATTTACCAGATTTTCCTAAGTTTTCAGAATTTTTGGATTTACAGAAGTATCGGAAGTAAACAAATTGTTATGTTTTTGACAGATTTTGTTTTCTTTGTGTTGTTTGCTTATTTTGATGAATCTATGAGTTGTATCTGGGGGTATGAACCATGGAGAAGTCGGAATACTGTAAATATTACATCAATATAAATACATAATGATTTCACAACAGTACCTAAAGTGGTTATTTATTTTTCTTATACTAACGGATCTCATGATTTTTCTGTTGAGTTTGTGTTGTGAAGTTTTCAAGTTTTGGGTAAAGATTTGATGGACTACGAAATAGGGACTGGCAAGAGCTTAAGCTTAGGGATTCCCAAGGCACCCCAACCATATTCAAGGATACCAAAGAGCCTTAGCTTGGGGATTCCCAAGGCACCCCATTACATATTCAAGGATACCAAAGAGCCTAAGCTTGGGGATGCCCCGGAAGGCATCCCCTCTTTCGTCTTCAATCCATCGGTAAATTTACTTGAGGCTATATTTTTATTCACTAAATGATATGTGTTTTGCTTGGAGCATCTTGTATGATACGAGTCTTTACTTTTTAGTTTGCCACAATCATCCTTGCTGCACACATCTTTTGAGAGAGAAAGAGACACACACTGAATCGTGAATTTATTACAATACTCTTTGTGCTTCACTTATATCTTTTGAGCTAGCCAATATTGCTCTAGTACTTCATTCATATCTTTTAGAGAACGACGGTGTTGTGAATTTTTTTAACTCTTGTACTTCACTTATATTATTTTTAGAGTTCTTTAAACAACATGGTAATTGGTTTAGGTTATGAATTTAGTCCTAATATAATAGGCATCCAAGAGGGATATAATAAAAACTTTCATATCAAGTGCATTAAATATGATGAGAAGTTTGATTCCTTGCATATAGTTTTGAGATATGAAGATGGTGATATGAGAGTCATGCAAGTAAGTAATTGTGAATTAGAAAAAAATACTTGTGTTAAAGTTTGTGATTCCCGTAGGATGCACGTATGGTGAACCATTATGTGATGAAGTCGGAGCATGCCTTGTTTAATGATTGTTAACCTTTGTGTGGAGGTCGGGATCGTGCGTTGGTTAACTCCTACCAACCCTTCTCCTAGGAGCATGCGTTTAATACTTTTCTTCGGTAAATAATAGGCTTTTGCAATAAGTATGTGAGTTCTTTATGACTAATGTTGAGTTCATGGATTATACACACTCTTACCCTTCCACCTTTGCTAGCCTCTCTAGTACCGCGCAACTTTCGCCGGTACATTAAACCCACCTTCCTGAAAACAGTCACCATATATTTTCCTCAAAACAGCCACCATACCTACCTATTATGGAATTTTCATAGCCATTCCAAGATATATTGCCATGCAACACCACCGTCCCATTTTTATGACACGCACCATCACTTCCGTATTGCTTATAGAGTCATACTTTGTTCTAGCTATCGAGTTGCAAGTAAATAAAAGTGTGATGATTTGCATTATTAGAGCAATGTCGTGTGTGAGAAAAAGGATGATGGAAGCTATGATTTCCTCACAAGTTGGGATCAGTCTCTGGACTTTACAAAAAAATAAAAGAGGCCAGCGAAGCCCGTAAAAAATTAAAAGAGGCCATAGAAGCCCATCCAAAAAGAGAAAAAGGGAAAAAAAATCGAGAGAAAGAGAGAAGGGACAATGCTACTATCTTTTTCCACACTTGTGCTTCAAAGTAACACCATGTTCTTCATAGAGAGTCTCCTATTTTGTCACTTCATATAACTAGTGGTATTACATATTTTGCACAACCACTTAGTTTTCTTTTTTGAGATTTCATACACTTATAGATCTAGTGCAATTGATGATGGCAATCCCTAGTCACTCACATTAATATCTATTGATGGGCATCTCCATAGCCCGCTGATATGCCTAGTTGATGTGAGACTATCTTCTTCCTTTCTTTTTGCAACCTCCATCACACTCTATTCCACCTGTAGTGCTATATCCATGGCTCACGTTCATGTATTGCATGAGAGTTGAAAAGGTTTGAGAACATAAAAGGTGTGAAACAATTGCTTGATTTTCGCCAGGGTTGTGCATGATTTAGATACTTTGTCTGGTGAAGATGGAGCATAGCCAGACCATATGATTTTGTAGGGATAACTTTCTAAGACCATGTTATTTTGAAAGGAAGCAATTACCTTATTAATATGCTTGAAGTATTATTGTTTTTGTGTCAATATTAGACTTTTGTTTTGAGTCTTATGGATGTGAATATTCATGCCACATTAGAGAATATTACATGGATAAATATGTTAGGTAGCATTCCACATAAAAAATTCTGTTTTTATCATTTACCTACTTGCGGACGAGCAAGAAATAAGCTTGGGGATGCTTGATACGTCTCCAACATATTTATAATTTTTGATTGTTCCATGCTATTATATTATCTGTTTTGGATATTTTATATGCATTTATATGTTGTTTTATGTTATTTTTGGGACTAACCTATTAATCTAGAGCCTAGTGCCAGTTTATGTTTTTCCACGTTTTTGAATATTGCACATACGGAATATTAAACGTAGTCCAAACGGAATAAAATCTCCGAAAAAAAATTCTTGGACCGGAAGACACGCAACACACTTGGAGTAGGGGGCAAGGCACTTGTCGGGAGGCCACAAGCCTGCAGGGCACGCCCTAGGGGGGGTGGTCGCGCCCCTGGCTTGTGAGGCCCCAGCAGGTCTCCTAACCCTAATTCTTGGCCTATAAATTCCCAAATATTCTCGTATCACCAAAAAGAGCCACGAAAAATACTTTTACGCCGTTGGGAGCCTCTGTTCCCGAGAAATCCAATATGGGAGCCTTTCCGGTAATCTGCCGGAGAAGGAATTGATCATGAAGGGCATCTACATCAACTCCATTTCCCCTCCGATGATGTGTGAGTAGTTCACCACAGACCTACGGGTCCATAGCCTATAGCTAGATGGCTTCTCTCTCTTTGATCTTCAATACCATGTTCTTCATGATCTTCATGGAGATCTATCTGATGTAATACTCTTTTGCGGTGTGTTTGTCGAGATCCGATGAATTGTGAGTTTATGTTCAGATTATCCACGAATATTATTTGAGTATCTTCTGAATTCTTACATGCATGGTTTCATATCTTTGCAAGTCTCTTCAAATTATTTGTTTGGTTTGGCCAACTAGATTGGTAATTCTTGCAACGGGAGAAGTGCTTAGTTTTGGGTTCAATCTTGGAGTGTTCTCACCTAGTGACAGTAGGGGTAGCGAGGCATGTATTGTATTGTTGCCATCAAGGATAAAAAGATGAGGTTGTCATCATATTGCTTGAGTTTATCCCTCTACATCATGTCAGCTTACTTAATGCGTTACTCTGTTCTTCATGAACTTAATACTCTAGATGCAGGCATGAGTCGGTCAATGTGTGGAGTAATAGTAGTAGACGCATAATAATTTCGGTCTACTTGACACGTGCGTGATGCCTATATGCATAATCATTGCCTTGGATATCTTTATAATTATTCACTTTTCTATCAATTGCTCGACAATAATTTGTTCACCCACCGTATTATTTTCCTTTATGAGAGAAGCCTCTAGTGAAACCTTTGCCCCCAGGTCTATTGTAACATCCCAATTTTCCTAATTGGGAATGTTTTACACTGTAGCTAAGCATCTATGCATATTGCTTGAAATAAATTTAGCTCGTGATTTTCTTTCGTCTTTTCGATTTGCATTTTCATTTTTCCTCGCGCGAGAAATGCCCGGAGAAAACTCTCTTGCACGCAAGAGAGAGAGCGGAGGAAAATGACCCTCCAAAGTGCGGGCAAATTTCTGAATTATTTGAGCCAAGGAAACCCAAAGTTCTTTTGCAAAAATAATTGCAAAAAGAAATAAAGCAAATTTGGGAATTTCTGAAAAAAACATTTTTTTAAAGTTTTTATTTTTTCTTTGGAAAAATGTTATTCGGGTAGAGATTTTTTTCTGATTTTTTGGTATATAATACCATATATAAATATTTTGATTTATTTCCCTTTTATTAGCTTTTGTTTTCTGTTTTCGAAAAATGTTAGAAATTAGGAAGGTTCTGTTTTTTTTGAGCCGCCGCCCTGGGCGCTAGATAGGCTTGGGCCGAATCCCCCTTTCCCACGGATCGAATCCCTTTGTTATAGGGCGACCGCCCTGCCTTTCCCTGCCCCTTCTCTCTGACCTGCGGGCCCCCCAGCCCGAGCCAAGCTCCCCGCGGTCATCTTCTCCTACCTCTCGTTCCTTACACCAGTGCCCGAAACCGAGCCGCACCACCGCCGCGATTTCCTTCCCCACTGCCACCTCTCCCTTCCTTAGCACCCCTCTCCTAGCCTATATAAACCCAACCCCGTTCCCAACCTAAACACGTCGGACCGCCGCCGCCACGTCCCCTCGCCACTGCCGCCCGCCGGAGTAGCTGCTGCCACCTCCGTCTACCCCTGGGAGCGCCCTCCCGGAGCCCCCTCTCCGCCCCCCGAGCCTCACCCCGCGGAGGAGGAACCCCGCCGCCGCCTCCCCATCTCCCCCACCGCCCCGGAGCTCCCTCAACCTCGCCGGCAACCGCCCTCGCCGGAGTACTGCCCAGCACGGTAGCTATCCCTCCTCTCTCTCTGTTATTTCATGTTCTTTTTTGTTAGCCGTTAGATCTTAGCTGTAGGGCCTAGATTAGATCTCTAGTTACCCCTTCGGTTTAGTTCAGTAAACCAGCGGTTTTTATTCCCACTTAAGATTTAGCCAGTAGTTTTTGCTAGCCTTAGGCCGTTTGCTCCTAGCCATGAAACAAACACCCTCCGCATCCAATAGCAACTTGCCACGTGTACCCCAATAGCTAGCTAGTTGTTTTCAGTTTTTCTGTCAAAAATTACAAAAACAGAAACTTTCTGTTTTGTTTTGGCCACAACTTTTTATCCCGAAGTCCAATGACATTGATTATTTTTCTAGTAGCTCACAAATTTCCTGTAGTTTTTAAAAACATATAATTTGTCTATGTTTGAAATTTTCAAATATAAGTTAGAGCAGATTTAGTTTAAAACTTGTTTTGCCTATTCCAGGAGTTTAAAAAATGATTTTGAGTTGATTCTTTTTGCTACTGCTTCCTAGTGATTAAATCTTACTGTGGTAGAAGTTTCAAATTTTCTTAAAGTATTTTTACTGGTGTTTTCAACAGAAACAAGTTTCTGCCATACCGGCGCGTGATAAATTCTTTTGCTTAGGCTTTCGCGAATCATTACTTGTGATGTTATTTTTACTTGTGGCTTGATTGAAGTGCTTATGGTGTGCTTTGTGTTTGTATCGGTAGATCATCCGGAGTGCGAAGCGTGTTACTTAGAAGCGCTCGAGCAAGACAACTATCATCAAGGCAAGTCATTTTTGATCATGTTATTTTACCTATGTTTTCGATGCATGGTAGATCACCTTCTTTGCCCAAATTGCATGCTGCCTTGGTACTTGGAAACTTTAGCATAAGTTGTAGTATCATGTGGTAGGAACACAACACCCGATACTTGGCCCCGGGACGACAATTTCTTAATGCTATGCTTGAGTAGACGGGTTATCGGTTGAGTGTATACCACGAGTGATGCGAGGGTGATATAATAATCAAGACCGGACTAAGACAAGATTTTCAAGACCTCGGACGCAATGCAACTCTGGGTGCAGGACGGTTGATCGGCTCCCTGGAGAACCCAGTGGATGCCCGGGATGCTGGAGAGGCCATGTCATCCTGCGGAAAGCTTCACCCATGCTCGAAGAGACGGACGGAGACTTCAAGACTCAAGGCTTACCTGCACAGCCACAAGTCATTATGGGCTCTGGCTTGGTTGGACAACGCGGCGACTCTGGACAGGCGGTGCTAGCAGATGTAGACGAATGGTAGGAATGGATGGGCACCGACAGGGATTCAGAGGGACCCGTTGAAAGACCATGTTTTGATCATCCGGTCTTCAAACACCCTGAAGTGCGAGGACAAACCCGGAGGCGATCAAATCTTGTAGGGAGCGTGTGCAAAACTCTGCAGAGTGCCCAACCTAATCGATTAGCCGTGTCCACGGTCATGGACAACTTGAGCTGAAGGCATTGAATTTCCCCTGAACTCTCGACACAACTTAATAATGATGTGGGTGTTAACAACTATTTGGGTACGAGAATTGGTTGGCGGAACCATCTCGTTAACAACAAACATTGTAGTAATATTTTGCTTTCAACCCCTCTTGTTGTTGGATAAAACTGGCTTTATGCAAAACTTAGCTCCACCGGCCAAATATGCATGTAGAGATAGTTGATTATTATTTTACCCCTCTCTTTGATGACTTGCCGGCATATTCAATATGCTGACCTACACGGCTGCAACGTATCATGTTGCAGAGTACTTTTCCGACCAGGAGTGAGGCTACGTTCTACGCTCAGCGACATGCCCTTGGAGTCGGATGGACTCGTCTACCTGATGCTTCCGCTTAGTCTTCGTTAGATATCTCATGAGTTGGCCTTCAGCCACTTTATTGTAATAAAGTACTCTTTATGAGATTTCCATTAATAAAGCTGTGTGATTGAACTCTTGAATATATACATTATGTACTGTGTGTGTACCAGCATGATCTTGGGATGGTACGGAAACACCAGAGGTTTGACTCGTCTTGAGTCGGGTCGCTACAGAAATGGTATTCAGAGCACACGCTGACCTTAGGACGTAACCTCTAGGAATGGAGAAGCCTTAGGAAGAAAACTATTTTCTCTTATGTCTATAAATCTTCTATTTCCTCTTCTGATCATTTCTGACTTCCCTCCGATTTTCCAATGTTTAGATGGCCACCTTCGTCCGTGTTAGGTTCACGGAGTTTTGCCAGCCCGACACCACTATGCCGTTCGGAAAGGAGCTGGTGCAGATCACCAAGGACTTGAGGATTGCTCTGCCGACTATCACAGGGAAGCCAACTTCGACCTACCCGGAGGATTCACGCTACAGGATTGAGGTGCACATTCCCGGAAGGACATTCCAGCCGCACTGAGCCGATGGATTTCAAGTTCATCACACCCAACTGGATTCTCGGAAGGGACATGGCGATCCATTGTGCACTCGGACGTATCAAGGAAGAATACAAAGGCTGCCCTATTTCTCCAGACCTATCCGCCGTATCCCGGAGAAATGAAGACGGAGATATCATCTCAAGCAAGACCAAGGACGCTCTCTTGTCTTATGCCCAGACCTTGGAGAAGCACAGGGGGACTCTGGAGTATCACGTGATCAAGGACGCGAGGATGATCAAGCAACTGTCACTCCGCGAGCTTGAACTCGAAGATGCAGCCCGGGAAGCCCACTATGAGCATGAGCTGGAAGTGAAGGACTTTCTGGAGCGGATCGAGAAGCTGAAGACTCGAGTTGCATACCTGGAGGAGGAACTGGACATGGGCGAGAACCTTCATCCCGAAGGAGACGTAGCCCCCTTGATCAGCAACAACGAGGACTATGAAGAAAGCTCCACCGAAGGACCCGTCACCATGCTTTTCTGAGGAGGACACTTAGACTAGACCACCAAATTTACTTTATCGTTATACGTTTTAGGCCGATGTTTAGGATTATCGAATTTTGTATCCCCGTGTGAACCTTGTGATGATATTGAATAAAATGTGTGGTGTGATGCTTGTGTGTTGCATTCATATGGGTAGTGCAATTCCTCTTAGACCATTGTTCTATGCTAATCTCACCCCTCTACAAACATCAGATGCCTCCGAGACGCGCCCCTGAGTCCATCTTTCCGCCGGAACTCACCCAGTTGATCCAGCAACAAAACACCCTGATGCAGCTGATCATCCAGAACCAGAACAGTAACAACAACCGCCACCCACCCCAGGCCGACAATCTCACCCGTTTCCTGAGGTTGAGCCCTCCAACTTTCTCCAGCAGCATTGAGCCCATTGTGGCAGATGATTGGCTCCGCAAGATGGAGCGTGAACTTATCACTGCTGGTTGTTCTGAAGTTGAGAAGGTGCATTTTGCCGCGCATCAACTTGAAGGCCCTGCAGCTGCTTGGTGGGAGAACTTCACCACCACTTATCCCATTGCTGGAGTCACTTGGGAGCAATTCAAGCAAGCCTTCCGCACCGCGCATGTCTCAGCTGGTGCAATGAGTCTGAAGAAGCGTGAGTTTCGCAACTTACGCCAGGGGAATCGCTCTGTGGCCCAGTACGTCGATGAATTCAGCATGCTCGCCCGTTACGCACCTGGAGATGTGGCCGATGATGCGGCCAAGCAGGAAAAGTTCTTGGAAGGACTGAATGATGAGCTGAGCATTCAGTTGACGGTAGCCTCCTTCGACAACTACCAAGAGCTGGTTGATAAGGCCCTCATCTTGGAAGGGAAACACCAGCAGATGGATAACCGCAAGCGAAAGTATGGGGTTGGAAAGTTCAACTCCGGCACTCAGCAAAAGCCTCGCTACACCCCCTATCTAGGGAATACCGAAAATGGATCCGGTAAGTTTGGACGACACGTTCAGCATAACCACCCGGTGCACAACCATAGAGGAAATGGGAACCACCGCAACAACAACAACTTCAAGAATGGCGGTACTGGCACTCAGCAGCATTCAGCTCCAGCTCAGAAGGATCTGACTCACATCACTTGCTTCAAGTGTCAGAAGACGGGACACTATGCCACTGAATGTCCCGAGAACAAGCAAGGAAATGGAAACGGCAACGGCAACTCTGCAGCAAAGAAGCCCAATCCTTTTCCTCGAGCTCAGGTGAACCACATTGATGTTGAAGAGGTCTATGATCATCCCGATACTGTGGTTGGTAAGTTTTTGCTAAATTCACATCCAGTATTGGTACTTTTTGATTCTGGTGCAACACATTCATTCATATCAAGGGTAGTTGTGGAAAAGTATAGTTTGCCAACTAGAACCCTCAGCCAGCCTATTAAGGTCAGTTCCCCAGGAGGCATGATGACAGCCGGGATAGGATGCCATGCTTTGAGTCTCAACATCGGGAACCATAATTTTCCCACCGACCTCATCGTATTAGAGTCCCAGGGATTGGATGTAATCCTAGGCATGGATTGGTTGGCCAAGTATGAAGGGAATATTTATTGTGCCCTTAAGTCTATTTTGCTCACCACCCCCGAGCAAAAGCGGATTAAGTACGTGTCTCAGCGCCCGACACGGAGTAAGCGCGTAAACTCTCTCACGGGAGTAGTCCAGGAGGAAGTACCGATTGTACAGGAGTATCCAGATGTATTTCCGGAGGAATTGCCAGGCATGCCACCCGATAGAGAGATTGAGTTCTTGATTGAGCTATTACCCGGAACAACCCCGATATCCAAGAGACCTTATCGGATGCCCGCAAATGACTTGATAGAAATCAAGAAGCAAATTAAGGAGTTATTGGACAAAGGGTATATTCGCCCAAGTTCTTCACCTTGGGGAGCCCCAATGCTCTTGGTTGAAAAGAAGGACAAGTCCTTGAGGACGGTCGTCGATTATCGTGCATTGAACGATGTGACCATCAAGAACAAGTACCCCTTGCCGATGATCAATGATCTGTTCGCTCAGTTAGTCGGAGCTCGCGTATTCTCAAAGATCGATCTTCGATCCGGGTATCATCAATTGAAGATTCGTGAACGAGATATACCCAAGACAGCCTTCACCACTCGGTACGGCTTGTATGAGTACACGATCATGTCATTTGGACTGACTAATGCTCCGGCATATTTTATGAATCTGATGAACAAGGTATTTATGGAATACTTGGACAAGTTTGTCGTGGTGTTCATCGATGACATACTGATATTCTCCAAGAACGAAGAGGAACACAAGGAACATCTGCGTCTAGTTCTGGAGAAGCTTCGAGAGCATAAGCTATATGCAAAGTTCAGCAAATGTGAGTTTTGGTTGAAGGAAGTCGGATTCCTCGGACACGTCATCTCAGGAGAAGGAATAGCAGTGGACCCTGCCAAGGTCGCAGCAGTCACCGAATGGGTAGCACCCACTTCAGTCAAGGAGATCCGCAGTTTCCTCGGACTTGCCGGATATTACCGGAGGTTCATTGAGAATTTCTCAAAGATTGCCAAGCCCATGACAGAGTTATTGAAGAAGGAATCCAAGTATATTTGGACTGAGGAATGTGAAACCAGTTTTCAAGAGCTGAAGAAACGTCTTGTTACAGCCCCAGTGCTGATATTGCCGAACATTCGGAAGGATTTCCAGGTTTACTGTGACGCTTCTCGTCAAGGACTTGGAGGAGTGCTCATGAAAGAAGGCAAAGTTGTAGCCTATGCATCCAGACAGCTCAGACCACATGAGTTGAATTATGCCACACATGACTTGGAACTAGCAGCCGTAGTGCACGCTCTCAAGACCTGGAGACATTTCCTGATCGGAAATAGTTGTGATGTTTACACTGATCACAAGAGCCTGAAATATATCTTCACGCAGAAGGAGTTGAACCTCAGACAGAGGCGATGGCTAGAGTTGATCAAGGACTATGACATGATATTGCATTATCACCCTGGCAAGGCAAATGTTGTAGCCGATGCGTTGAGCCGCAAGAGTTATGTGAACACGCTCACAGCGGGAGGATTACCCCAAGAGTTAGTCGATGATCTCCAAGAGCTCAAATTGGAGATACTTCCAAGAGGATTTGTTGCCACTCTGGAAATTCAGTCTACTTTGACAGAAAAGATCCGCGAAGCACAGAAATCAGACAAGGAGATAGCTGAGATTAAGCAGAAAATGGAAGACGGGAAGGCTAAAGGTTTTCGTGAGGATGACCACGGAACTCTATGGTTTGAGGATCGCATCTATGTGCCCGATGATCCCGAACTCGGGAAGCTGATACTTTAGGAGGCCCATGATTCCCCGTACTCGATATACCCTGGCAACACCAAGATGTATCTGGATCTGAAAGAAAGTTTTTGGTGGACAGGATTGAAGAAAGACATTGCTGAGTTCGTAGCGATATGCGATGTTTGTCAGCGAGTAAAAGCCGAGCATCAGAAGCCAGCAGGTTTGCTCCAACCTCTGCCGATACCCGAATGGAAATGGGAAAAGCTTGGTATGGACTTCATCACAGGATTACCCAGGACCCGTTCTGGCTATGATTCTATTTGGGTTGTGGTCGATCGTTTGACCAAGGTAGCTCACTTCATTCCGGTGAAGACTACTTACACGAGTGCCAAGCTGGCCAAGATATATATGACGAGGATTGTATGTCTGCACGGAGTACCGAAGAGCATTGTGTCTGATAGAGGGACTCAGTTCACATCAAAAGTTTGGCACCAACTGCATGAAACTTTGGGAACGAGATTGGAGTTCAGTACAACTTTTCATCCGCAGACAGATGGACAGACCGAGAGAGTCAATCAAATTCTGGAAGACATGTTGAGAGCTTGCGCACTAGACTATGGGTCTAGTTGGGATGACAATTTACCGTATGCCGAGTTCTCATACAACAACATCTACCAGACCAGTCTGAAGATGGCCCCTTTCGAAGCTCTATACGGAAGGAGGTGCAGAACACCGTTGATGTGGGATGGAGTTGGAGACCGACAGCTTTTTGGTCCCGACCTTATCCGAGATTCTGAAGAGAAGGTCAAGCTAATTCGTGACCGACTCAAGATAGCTCAGTCCAGGCAGAAGAGTTATGCTGACAGCAAACGCAAGGAAGTAACGTACGAAGTGGGAGACCGAGCATATCTACGGGTGTCTCCACTTCGAGGAATCAAGAGATTCGGTGTGAAAGGAAAATTAGCACCTCGTTTCATTGGCCCCTACAAAATTCTTGAGCGTAGAGGCGAAGTTGCATACAAACTGGAACTACCGGAAGGATTGTCCGGAGTTCATGATGTCTTCCATGTTTCCCAGTTGAAGAAATGCCACGCTGAGATGGCCGACGTTCGGTTGAGAGATACAGTGCCCCTAGAGGCCATACAGCTTGACAGTGATCTGACGTATGAGGAGAAACCCGTCAGGATTCTCGAGATTGCCAACATAGTTACCCGCAGAAAGATCATCAAGTTCTGCAAGGTGTTGTGGAGCCACCACACCGAGGAAGAAGCCACCTGGGAATGAGAAGAGGATCTTTGTCGAGACCACCCGCACCTGTTTTCTAGCCAACCCGAATCTCGAGGGCGAGATTCATCTTAAGGTGGGTAGGTTTGTAACATCCCAATTTTCCTAATTGGGAATGTTTTACATTGTAGCTAAGCATCTATGCATATTGCTTGAAATAAATTTAGCTCGTGATTTTCTTTCGTCTTTTCGATTTGCATTTTCATTTTTCCTAGCGCGAGAAATGCCCGGAGAAAACTCTCTTGCACGCAAGAGAGAGAGCGGAGGAAAATGACCCTCCAAAGTGCGGGCAAATTTCTGAAATATTTGAGCCAAGGAAACCCAAAGTTCTTTTGCAAAAATAATTGCAAAAAGAAATAAAGCAAATTTGGGAATTTCTGAAAAAAACATTTTTTTAAAGTTTTTATTTTTGCTTTGGAAAAATGTTATTCGGGTATAGATTTTTTTTCTGATTTTTTTGGTATATAATACCATATATAAATATTTTGATTTATTTCCCCTTTATTAGCTTTTGTTTTCTGTTTCGGAAAAATGTTAGAAATTAGGAAGGTTCTGTTTTTTTTGAGCCGCCGCCCTGGGCGCTAGATAGGCTTGGGCCTAATCCCCCTTTCCCAGGGATCGAATCCCTTTGTTATAGGGCGACCGCCCCTGCCTTTCCCCGCCCCTTCTCTCTCTGACCTGTGGGCCCCCCAGCCCGAGCCAAGCTCCCCGCGGTCACCTTCTCCTACCTCTCCTTCCTTACACCAGTGCCCGAAACCGAGCCGCACCACCGCCGCGATTTCCTTCCCCACTGCCACCTCTCCCTTCCTTAGCACCCCTCCTAGCTTATATAAACCCAACCCCGAGACGACCCCGTTCCCAACCTAAACACGTCGGACCGCCGCCGCCCCGTCCCCTCGCCACTGCCGCCCGCCGGAGTAGCTGCTGCCACCTCCGTCTACCCCTGGGAGCACCCCCCCCGGAGCCCCCTCTCCGCCCCCCGAGCCTCACCCCGCGGAGGAGGAACCCCGCCGCCGCCTCCCCATCTCCCCCACCGCCCCAGAGCTCCCTCAACCTCGCCGGCAACCGCCCTCGCCGGAGTACTGCCCAGCACGGTAGCTGTCCCTCCTCTCTCTCTGTTATTTCATGTTCTTTTTTGTTAGCCGTTAGATCTTAGCTGTAGGGCCTAGATTAGATCTCTAGTTACCCCTTCGGTTTAGTTCAGTAAACCAGCGGTTTTTATTCCCACTTAAGATTTAGCCAGTAGTTTTTGCTAGCCTTAGGCCGTTTGCTCCTAGCCATGAAACAAACACCCTCCGCATCCAATAGCAACTTGCCACGTGTACCCCAATAGCTAGCTAGTTGTTTTCAGTTTTTCTGTCAAAAATTACAAAAACAGAAACTTTCTGTTTTGTTTTGGCCACAAATTTTTATCCCGAAGTCCAATGACATTGATTATTTTTCTAGTAGCTCACAAATTTCCTGTAGTTTTTAAAAACATATAATTTGTCTATGTTTGAAATTTTCAAATATAAGTTAGAGCAGATTTAGTTTAAAACTTGTTTTGCCTATTCCAGGAGTTTAAAAAATGATTTTGAGTTGATTCTTTTTGCTACTGCTTCCTAGTGATTAAATCTTACTGTGGTAGAAGTTTCAAATTTTTTTAAAGTATTTTTCTGGTGTTTTCAACAGAAACAAGTTTCTGCCATACCGGCGCGTGATAAATTCTTTTGCTTAGGCTTTCGCGAATCATTACTTGTGATGTTATTTTTACTTGTGGCTTGATTGAAGTGCTTATGGTGTGCTTTGTGTTTGTATCGGTAGATCATCCGGAGTGCGAAGCGTGTTACTTAGAAGCGCTCGAGCAAGACAACTATCATCAAGGCAAGTCATTTTTGATCATGTTATTTTACCTATGTTTTCGATGCATGGTAGATCACCTTCTTTGCCCAAATTGCATGCTGCCTAGGTACTTGGAAACTTTAGCATAAGTTGTAGTATCATGTGGTAGGAACACAACACCCGATACTTGGCCCCGGGACGACAATTTCTTAATGCTATGCTTGAGTAGACGGGTTATCGGTTGAGTGTATACCACGAGTGATGCGAGGGTGATATAATAATCAAGACCGGACTAAGACAAGATTTTCAAGACCTCGGACGCAATGCAACTCTGGGTGAAGGACGGTTGATCGGCTCCCTGGAGAACCCAGTGGATGCCCGGGATGCTGGAGAGGCCATGTCATCCTGCGGAAAGCTTCACCCATGCTCGAAGAGACGGACGGAGACTTCAAGACTCAAGGCTTACCTGCACAGCCACAAGTCATTATGGGCTCTGGCTTGGTTGGACAACGCGGCGACTCTGGACAGGCGGTGCTAGCAGATGTAGACGAATGGTAGGAATGGATGGGCACCGACAGGGATTCAGAGGGACCCGTTGAAAGACCATGTTTTGATCATCCGGTCTTCAAACACCCTGAAGTGCGAGGACAAACCCGGAGGCGATCAAATCTTGTGGGGAGCTTGTGCAAAACTCTGCAGAGTGCCCAACCTAATCGATTAGCCGTGTCCACGGTCATGGACAACTTGAGCCGAAGGCATTGAATTTCCCCTGAACTCTCGACACAACTTAATAATGATGTGGGTGTTAACAACTATTCGGGTACGAGAATTGGTTGGCGGAACCATCTCGTTAACAACAAACATTGTAGTAATATTTTGCTTTCAACCCCTCTTGTTGTAGGATAAAACTGGCTTTATGCAAAACTTATCTCCACCGGCCAAATATGCATGTAGAGATAGTTGATTATTATTTTACCCCTCTCTTTGATGACTTGCCGGCATATTCAATATGCTGACCTACACGGCTACAACGTATCATGTTGCAGAGTACTTTTCCGACCAGGAGTGAGGCTACGTTCTACGCTCAGCGACATGCCCTTGGAGTCGGATGGACTCGTCTACCTGATGCTTCCGCTTAGTCTTCGTTAGATATCTCATGAGTTGGCCTTCAGCCACTTTATTGTAATCCTTTATTGTAATAAAGTACTCTTTATGAGATTTCGATTAATAAAGTTGTGTGATTGAACTCTTGAATATATACATTATGTATTGTGTGTGTACCAGCATGATCTTGGGATGGTACGGAAACACCAGAGGCTTGACTCGTCTTGAGTCGGGTCGCTACATCTATTTTCCATATTATATTTTCAGATCTATAAACCAAAAATACCAAAAATACTTTGCTGCAATTTATTTACTTTTGTTTTACTTTCAGATCTATCAATATTTTGTACCTATTTCTATCAGATCTTATCCTTGCAAATTACTCTGAAGGGATTGACAACCCCTTTATAGCGTTGGGTGCAAGTGTTTGATTATTTGTGTAGGTACTACTATTGGAACATTTCTTATTCCTCCTACTAGATTGATACATTGGTTCTCAACAAACTGAGGGAAATACTTATCTACTTTGCTGCATCACCCTTTCCTCTTCAAGGGAAAACCAACGCAAGCTCAGGATGGTAGCAATGATCGGACTTGGGTTGGTGAATTTGGATCATGTGTCACTCGAATGACTAGAGGGATGTCAATTTGAGTGGCAGTTTTTTTAATATGATTAACTAAAATCTTTATCTTGAACAATAGTCTAAGTAATGTTTGCAAATTTATGCTGTAGATCAATGGCTCGCGCAGTAGCACTCTTGAATTTTAATGCGTTTATAGAGAAAGCCAAGTTGAAAGATGATCAAATTAACTTTGTAGACTAGGCCCAAAATCTAAGAATTGTTCTCACGGTTTCCCAAAAGGCTTATATCATTGATGCACTGCCAGGTGATACGCCACCCCAACCGGCGACCCAAGATGACATGAACATCTGGCAATCGCGTCTGGATGACTACTCAATAGTTCAATGTGCAATTTTTTATGGCTTAGAACCGGGACTTCAAAGACGTTTTGAACGTCATGGAGTATATAAGATGTTCTAGGAGTTGAAGTTTATCTTCAAAAAGAATGCCCTGTTACAAACCTCCGATAAGTTATATGCTTGCAAAATGGAGGAGAACGGGTTTGTCAGTGAACACATACTCAGAATGTCTGGGTACTCTAACCGTCTAGATGAATTGGGAATAGTTCTCCTGCCACAGGCAATCACTGACAGAGTTGTTCAATCACTGCCACCTAGCTATAAAGGCTTTGTGTTGAGCTATAACATGCAAGGGATAAATAAATCAGTCGTCGAGCTGTTTGCGATGCTGAAAGTCGCCGAGTCGGAAATCCAGAAAGAACATCAAGTGTTGATGGTCAGTAAAACCACTAGTTTCAAGAAATATGGCAAGGGAAAGAAGGGCAACTCCAAGAGAAGTGGAAAAGCAGTTGCCCCTCCCGCGAAGAAACCCAAGGCTGGACCCAAGCTAGAAACTGAGTGCTTTCATTGCAAGGGGACTGGTCACTTGAAGCGGAACTACCCCAAGTATCTGGCCGACAAGAAGGCGGCCAACACCAAGCAAGGTATATATGATATACATATTATTGATGTGTACCTCACCAACTCTCGTTGTAGTGCGTGGGTATTTGATACCGGTTCGGCTGCTCACATTTGCAACTCAAAGCAGGAACTACAGAATAGATGGAGGTTGGCGAAGGACGAAGTAACGATGCGCATGGGAAATGGTTCCAAGGTTGATGCGATCGCGGTCGGCACACTCTCACTTCAATTACCATCAGGATTAGTGATGAACCTGAATAATTGATATTTAGTGCATGCGTTAAGCATGAACATTATATCTGGATCTTGTTTATTGCGAGACGGTTACTCATTTAAATCATATAATACTGGTTGTTCTGTTTATATGAGTAATGTGTTTTATGGTCATGCACCCAATGTGAGGGGTTATTCTTATTGAATCTCGATAGTGATGACACACATGTTCATAACATTGATGCCAAAATATGTAGAGTTGATAATGATAGTACCACTTTCTTGTGGCACTGCCGCTTAGGTCATATTGGTATAAAACGCATGAAGAAACTCCATGCTGATGGACTTTTGGAGTCACTTGATTTTGAATCACTTGACACATGTGAACCATGCCTCATGGGCAAGATGAGTAAGACTCTGTTCTCCGGAACAATGGAGCGCGCAAGTGACTTATTGGAGATCATACATACTGATGTGTGCGGAGCGATGAGCATAGAGGCGCGCGGTGGATATCGTTATTTTATCACCTTCACATATGACTTAAGTAGATATGGATATATTTACTTAATGAAACACAAGTCTGAAATGTTTGAAAATTTCAAGCAATTTCAGAGTGAAGTTGAGAATCATCATGACAAGAAGATTAAATTCCTACGATCTCATCGAGGAGGAGAATATCTGAGTTATGAGTTTGGCACTCACTTAAGATAATGTGGAATTGTTTCAGAGTTGACACCACCTGGAACACCACGGCGTAATGGTGTGTCCGGACGTCGTAATCGTACTTTATTAGATATGGTGCATTCTATGATGTCTCTTGCCGATTTACCATTATCATTTCGGGGTTATGCATTAGAGAGAGCTGAATTCACTTTAAATAGGGCACCATAAAAATCCATTGAGATGACACCATATGAACCGTGGTTTGGCAAGAAACCAAACTTGTCATTTCTTAAAGTTTGGGGATGTGATGCTTATGTCAAAAAGCTTCAGCCTGAAATGCTGGAACCCAAAGCGGAGAAATGCGTCTTCATAGGATACCAAAAAGAAAAAGTTGGTTATACCTTCTATCTCAGATCCGAAGGCAAAGTGTTTGTCGCTAAAAACAAAACTTTTCTTGAGAAAGAGCTTCTCTCAAAAGATCTGAGTGGGAGGAAGATAGAACCTGATGAGGTTGTAGAACCTTTACTTCAACCACAGAGTAGCGCAACACAGAAAGATGTTTTTGTGGAGCGTATATCAGCTGAAGAGGAAGCTGATGATGATGATCATATAACTTCAGATCAAGTTGCTATCGAACCTCGTAGGTTGACAAGGGCACGTACTGCTCCTGAATGGTACGATAACCTTGCCTCATCAGTCATGTTATTAGACAACTATGAACATACGAGCTATGGAGAAGCGATAGTGGGCCTGGATTCCAACAAATGGTTGGAGGCCCTGAAATTCGAGATAGGATCCATGTATTAAAACAAAGTGTGGACTTTGGAAGTATTACGTGAAGGGCGAAAGGCCATTCAGAATAAATTGATCTTTAAGAAGAAGACATACACGAACGGTAATATTGTTGTCTATAAAGCTCGACTTGTGGCAAAGGAGTTTTCACAAGTTCAAGGAGTTGACTACAATGAGACTTTCTTACCTGTAGCGATGCTTAAGTCCGTCAGAATCATTTTAGCAATAGATGCATTTTTCAATTATGAAATTTGTCAGATGGATGTCAAAACAACGCTCCTTAACAGTTTCCTTAAGGAAGAGTTGTATATGATACAATCAGAAGGTTTTGTTGATCCAGAGAATGTTGACAAAGTATGCAAACTCCAGCGATCCATTTATGGACTGGTGCAGGCATCTCAGAGTTGGAAACGTCGCTTTGATGAAGTGATCAAAGTGTTTGGTTTTATACAAGTTTATCGAGAAGCTTGTATTTACAAGAAAGTGAGTGGGAGCTCTATAGCGTTTCTAATATATTGCTGATTGGAAACAATATAGAATTTTTGGGAAGCGTAAAGGATTATTGAATAAAAGTTTTTCAATGAAGGACCTATGAATAGATGCTTACATATTAGGCATCAAGGTCTATAGAGATAGATCAAGCCGCTTAATAGGACTTTCATAGAGCACATACCTTGACAAAGTTTTCAATAAGTTCAAAATGGAACAGTCCAAGAAAGGGTTCTTGCATGTATTGCAAGGCGTGAAGTTGTGTAAGACTCAATGCCGAGTGACTGCAAAAGATAGAGAAAAGATGAGTGCCGTCCCCTATGCTTCAGCCATAGGCTCTATCATGTATGCAATGTTGTGCATAAAACCTAATGTCAGCCTTGCCATAAGTAGGGCGGGAAGGTTTAAAAGTGATCCAGGAATGGAACACTGCATAGTGGTCAAGAATATTCTGAAGTACCTGAAAAGGACTAAAGAAATGTTTCTCATATATGGAGGTGATAAAGAGCTCGCCGTAAAGGGTTCGTCAAATGAAAGCTTTGACACTGATCCGGATGACTCTAAGTCACAAACCAGATACGTACTTATTCTGAATGGGGGTGCAGTAAGCTTGTGCAGTTCCAAGCAGAGCGTGGTAGCCGATTCTACATGTGAAGCGGAGTACATAGCTGCCTCGGAGGCAGCCAAAGAGGGTGTCTGGATGAAGGAGTTTATGGTAGATCTTGGAGTTGTGCCTAGTGCACTAAATCCAATGACTGTTGTGTGACAACACTGGTGCCATTGCTCTAGCCAAGGAACCAAGGATTCACAAGAGGACTAGACACATAAAGCAATGCTTCAATTCCATCCGTGATTACATCAAATAGGAGGACATAAGTATTTGCAAAGTGAACACGGATCTGAATGTTGCAGACCCGTTGACTAAGCCCCTTACACAAGCAAAGCATGATCAACACCAGAACTGTATGGGCGTTAGATTCATTACATTGTAAATCACATAATGATGTGAGCTAGATTATTGTCTCTATTGCAAGTGGGAGAATGTTGGAAACATGCCCTAGAGGCAATAATTAAATAGTCATTATTATATTTCCTTGTTCAAGATAATCGTTTATTATCCATTCTAGAATTGTATTGAATGGAAACTCAAATACATGTGTGGATACATAGACAACACACTGTCCCTAGTAAGCCTCTATTGGACTAGCTCGTTGATCAAAGATGGTCAAGGCTTCTTGGCCATAGACAAGAGTTTTCACTTGATAACGGGATCACATCTTTAGGAAAATGATGTGATGGACAAGACCCAAACTATGAACATAGCATGTGATCGTATCAGTTTATTGCTACTATTTTCTGCATGTCAAGTATATGTTCCTATGACCATGAGATCATTTAACTCACTAACACCGGATGAATACCTTGTGTGTATCAAACTTTGCAACATAACTGGGTCACTATAAAGGTACTCTACAGGTATCTCCGAAGGTGTGTGTTGAGTTGGCATGGATCAAGACTGGGATTTTTCACTCCATGTGACGGAGAGGTATCTCAAGGCCCACTCGGTAATACAACATCACAACAAGCCTTGCAAGCAATGTGACTAAATAGTTAGTCACGAGATTTTGTATTATGGAAGTAGTAAAGAGACTTGCGAGTAACGAGATTGAACTAGATAGAGAGATACCGATGATCGAATCTCGGGCAAGTAACATATCGATAGACAAAGGGAATATCATACGGGATTAACTGAATCCTTGACATAGAGGTTCAATTGACAAAGATCTTTCTAGAATATGTAGGATCCAATATGGGCATCCAGGTCCCGCTAGAGGTGGCGCACCAGCCCCTGGTGGGCTGGGCGGCCAGCCTCATGGGCCTATTCGGCCGAATATGAGAGGTGGGGAGGAAACCCACTAGGAGGAGGAGTCCTCCTCCACCAAACCAAATTGGAGGAGGACTCCTCCGCCTTGGGCATCGCCGGCCAACCCTAGGGATTTTCCCTAGGGCACCACCCCTCCCTCCCACCTATATATAGTGGAGAGGAGAGAGGCTAGCCGCACCACGGTGCATCCCCTCTCCCTCCACTAGTTCGTCACACCTCGTAGGCTAATTCGACAATGCACGACGAAGCCCTGCCAGATCAGCTCCCCCAACATCACCGCCACGTCGTCGTGCTATAGGAGAACTCATCTACCTCTTCGCCCCTCTTGCTGGATCAAGAAGGCGGAGATCGTCAACGAGATGTATGTGTGCTGAATGCGGAGGTTCCGTCTGTTTGGCACTTGATCATGAGTGGATTGCGGGACGGCTTGCGATTTGGATCGCGAAGACGTTCGACTACATCAACCGCATTTCTTAACGCTTCCCACTTAGCGATCTACAAGGATGTGTGGATCCCATATCTTCTCTCGTAGATGGTCATCACCATGGATAGATCTTGTGTGTGCGTAGGAATTTTTTTTGTTTCCCATGCAATGTTCCTCAACATATATATACCCCTCCACCTCCTCTCATTCGTAGAGGAAGCACTAAGAACATACTTGCACTTGCGAGATCCATTTTTCTGAGAGAAAGCCACTTACTCGTGTGTTGAGATCAAGAGATCCCATCCAACCATTGGAAACTTGATCCCTATCATCCCCAAGTTGCTTTCCACAAGGTCAATCTTTCCTACCCATGCCAAATTTGTGAGAGAGTGATTGAGTGTTGATGACACTATCTTTTGAAGCACAAGAGCAAGGAGTTCATCGTTCTACTGCGTCAATTACCTTTTGGAGGGTGGTGCCTCCTATATTGGTTAGGTGTCACTTGGGAGCCTCCTACATTGTGTTGTGGAGTTGAACCAAGAAGTTTGTACGGGAAAGGAGATCGCCTACTTCATGAAGATCAATTGTGAGTGAGGCTAGTCCTCTGTGGACGGAAGTCGTGGTGGAATAGACAAGGCTGCTTCTTCATGGACCCCATTGTGGGTGGAGCCCTCTGTGGACTCTCGCAGTCGTTACCCTTCATGAGTTGAAGTCTCCACTAACATGGACGTACTATAACACCACGAATCAGAACCATGCCAAAAATCGTCGTGTCAACTTCTTTGTGCTTGACCTTCTTAAACTCTACTCCTTACTACATGTGCAGAGTCTTTACTTTTCGCTGCCATATTTGTTCATTAGCATGTGTAGGGTGCACTAGACTTGTTAGGATCACTATAATCTGCCAACCATTAAAATTGGGAAAAGGCTAGGATTTTAATTTATGCAAGTAGTCTATTCACCCCCCTCTAGACACCTCTTCTATCGATCCTACAAACGGCCAATCAAAAACTTCCTTAGAGCATCTACTGTCGGACCACTCAAATGCCCCCACATACATCCGTGGACGCACCCTCTCAGTGACCGAACACGAGAGAGAAGGAAAACAAGTAACCGAATCGGACCCCTCATATCGTCCCTATATGCCCGGTCAGCCCGCCACACAAGACATGACCCTACCCCGGACCACCTTTTTATTTTCTTTATTCATTCTTTTCTTTGTCTCTCTTCCTCTCCACGAATCACGTGCAAGTGCCCGAAATATGAGGAAGAAAATGAGGAGCGTGGCTGCACGAACGGACAAATAGGGGATGATCGGGCGCGTCCACGGGCATTTGAGGGATCGAATTTGCAAGTCGTGGTTGTAGATCCTCTAGTTGTGCTTGCGGGCCCCGCACCACAGTGAGGGGCGTGCCCTCGAGGACGATGTGAATTGTGGTGACAGCGGTGGGGGTTGGTTCCAGTTCCCGCGGAAGAACAACGTCCAGGGGTAGAGGAAAGGCGGTTCCGACGAATTGCAATGGTCGAGGTGGCGCACGTGTGCCGCAACCCCACGTAGGGATTCATGCGGGGAAGAGGCGCACGAGTTTGTCGTGGTGCTCCCTCGTCGGCACCGAAGCTGGTTGCATCATCCTGACCCTTTCGTGCGGCGTGTGGAAAGCACTCGCCCTCGAGGACTGTGGCTCCAGGCGGACGACTGTTGCAACGGGCCGGTCTAGGTGGCCCTCGACCTAACCCATGGGATCTCTATGTTCCTGACGCGGGGTTGGATGTTATTCGCACACTCCTGGGGCCTCGGCTGCGCTCACCTCCACCGGTGCAAGTTTGATGGTCCACCACCCTCATCTGAAGTTCTTCGAGGCGTCCGTTGTTCGTCTGGAGTGCTGCTTGGAGTGCTCGAGTGGCAGCGACTATGACTCCTACAGCGATAGTGATGATGATGCAAGCGTCTTTTGCATCAAGCAGGAGGACTCTGACTAGGTGCACTTGGTGCCAAATCGAGGATCACAGATATGGGGTGATTGACGTGGGAGCGAAACTCCATCCATGAAATTTCGTTTCCCGATCAATCACTGCATCGTAGCGGTAGATGTACTTTTGCGCTTAGATTGTGCCTAGTGTAATCCCGCGAACAAAATATGCAAATAAAGCATTGGGTGTTTATCGTGTCAGGTGCCATAAATTTTTACCGTGTTTCGATGAAAACCTGCTCCTTCTTCTAATTCTCTCTTTTCCTATATTGAACCCAAACTCTTGTGTACTAATTTCTTACACTTGTTGGGAACGCTTGTCGACATGCCGCCGGTAGGATCGTCTCGCCGTCCTTGCTGTGACTGCTTGAGGTGTTTAGCCAAGACACCCAAGTGTGCAACAATTCCGATAGTGATCCTTTGCGTCGCTTGCCGGGGCGCCTATTCACTGTGGGCGGGATCGAGTCCTTATTATCCCAGCAGTGACGCTGCCGCCGACAAGACTTCTTCATCACTCTTACCGCGGCTGCTTTGCGTGTTGAGGAGGTCCTGAACACTTAAGCATGCAACAATTTTGACACAGGCCCTTTGCGTGCAGGTCTTTTTACACGAGTTTCAACTGGGTTGTGGGAATTTCTTGTGAAAAAAATTCGAACTTAGCTTTTTGTTTTGTCGTTTCCTTGTCGTGAGGTGGTTGTTGTCACGTCTGCAAGTGTCCTTGCCGTCACCCTCCCATGGTAGGCTTGTACGCAGGGGGGGCTTCTCTTCCTTTTAAGAAAAAGAAAGAAGAGAAATAGAGGAGGCAAGAAACCTTGTCGGGCCTGTATACACCTTGGATAGGTAATGAGCGAGCATAGCAGTTCATGCAAAAATACATAACATAAATATATACTTTGACAAAAAGTTGAGGAATACTTAGCTTTATTTACTATGCACGGGGTCATCACGTGGCTTTGCACAAAGGATTACACGCTTTGACGTGAGACTTGTACAAAAGTGGTTGCCGGAAGGACCAACAACTACACCTCATGGGTGGAACTTGTGAAGATGCTCGATATTCCACGAGTTCAGCACCGGCGTGCCATCTCTGGTCTCCAGGCAGACATCGCTAGGCCCGACGACTCATCCCACCTAGTAAGGGCCTTTCCACTTCAGGCTCAACTTGTTGGATACGTTCGCAGACTGAATCCATCGAAGAACAAGGTCACCTTTCTCAATGCTAGCGACGTGCACTTTGCGGCTATGATAGCAGTGCATGGTGTGCTTGTATCTAGCGGCACGCAGTGCGGCCTGGAGATGATCTTCCTCTAGGAGCGTGGCATCATCTTTCCGTAGCTACTCTTGTTGTTCCTCGCCAAAGGCCTACACTCGAGATGACCCATATGTGAGTTTCGTGGGGAGCATAGCTTTTGCCCCATAGACAAGGGAGAAGAGTGTCTTGCCGGTAGCTTGATTTGGTGTCGTTGTGATTAACCAAAGAACTACTGGGAGCTCGTCAACCCAATGCCTTCCATGCTTGTGCATCTTGTCAAAAGTCCTCGTCTTGAGGCCCCGCAACACTTCAGCGTTCGCCCTCTCTACTTGGTCATTGCTCCTTAGGTGAGAAACCGATGCAAAACAAAGCTTGGCGCCGACGTCTTGGCAATATTGCATGAAGGTGTTGCTCGTGAATTGTGTGTTGTTGTCGGTGATGACCATGTTGGGTACGTCAAAACAGCAGAATATTCCTGTGATAAACTTGAGTGTTGCTAGCGTCGTTACCTTTCTCATTGGTTCCACCTTAGTCCAATTTGTGAACATGTCGATTGTGACAAACAAGAACTCGAAGCCCTCAGTAGCGCGAGGGAAGGGCCCGACTATGTCGAGCCCCCAGACTGAGAACGGCCAGGAGAGGGGCATGGTTTGAAGGGCTTGTGCGGGTTGATGTGTTTGCTTGGCGTGGTATTGGCATGCTTCACATGTTGTCACCACCGCCAAGGCGTCTTGGAGGGCGGTCGGCCAATAGAAACCTTGCTGAAACTCCTTTCCGACAAGGGCCCGCGACCCAAAGTGGGAGCCACATATCCCTTCATGTATTTCTTCAAGTCTTGTAACACAGCCTCCGCCTCAGGAGTCCGTTTCATAGGACCTTCCTTTTTCAAGATCTTGAAAATCGCAGGGCGCGTTCTGCATACTCGGATATGAACCTGTTGAGGACAGCGATGCAGCCCACCAGTCGGCGTACGTCCTTAACGCGCTCCGGAGCTTCCAGCTGCTCAATGCCTTCAATCTTTGCAGGCATTGCTTCTATTCTGCGCTGAGGCACAAAGAAACCGAGGAGCTTACCGGATGGCACTCCAAACACACATTTCTCAGGGTTAAGCTTCAAGTCGATCTTGTGTAGATTAGCAAAGGTTTCTTCAAGGTCTTGAACCAGCGTGGCTTCGTCCTTGGTCTTGAACACAATGTCGTCCATGTAGGCTTCTATATTTTTGTGAAATTGTGGACAAAGACCGATCAGGACGGCCCTCACGAAGGTTAACCCCACACTCTTCAATCCAAATGGCATGCAAATAGTAAGTACCACAGGGAGTGATGAAGGATGTCTTCTCTTCATCTTCCTTGGCCATGAAAATCTGGCGGTAACCGGGGTAGGCATCAAGAAATGATAGATGGTCGTAGCCGGCGATCGCGTGCACTATCTAGTTGATACATGACAATAGGAAGGGGTCCTTCCGTCAAGCCTTGTTGGAATCAGTGAAGTCGATGCAAAGCCTCCACTTCCCATTCGCCTTACGCACTACCACATGGTTATGGAGGACGCCTTTGACCAAGCATGTTGCTTCCAGTTTGTTGATTTCCTCGGTAATGAACTCTTGCCTCTCTAATGCTTGCTTTTATACCTTCTACTTAACGGGGCTTGCATGGGGAAATACGGCAAGGTGGTGCTCGATCACCTCCCTGGGAGTACCGGAATGTTGGATGGTTGCAAGGCAAACACATCGACATTCGCCTGTAGGAAGGAGACAAGTGTGCTTTCCTATTTTTTGTTGAGGGTGAAACTTATGGTGAGAATGTCGCCCTCGGTGTCTTCTCGTGGAGCCACTTGCTTTGTCTCGGGAGTGGTCACTTTATTCTTCTTGCTCCTGGCGACGGAAGTCTCTGGCGATTCCTCGACGGGCATGCAACATCCTAGGGCACGCCTCCCAGAGTCCTTGTCAGAGTCGTTGCTAGATTTCTTACTCTTCCTATCCCCCCGGGAGTTTCACCGGCACGAGCGAGTGCTTTATCAGTAGACGCTCCTACTGCTTCCTGGTACAACTTGCCGATGCAGAGGACCGCGTCCTTGTTGTCAGCGTGTATGGTGATGATGCTCATTGGCCTTGCATCTTGAGGGGTTTCCTTGCTTCTGCCGCTGGTTCTTTTGCATTAACCTCATGAGCCCACTATTTGAGCTGCCTATGGGAGGAGGGCAAAGATGTGCCCCCGTCAATGCACATAGCATCCACAACCTTCTGGAATTGTTGGTCTTCAGATCCTTCTTCATCCTCATCGTCATCGTCAACTTCTTCATTGTCGGATCTATTGTCTCGGCCTCGAGCAGTTTTCTCCTTCTGCTGCTTAGCCTTGTCATGGCTGTTTCCATGGACCTTGCCGGATCCACCCGTACCATTCTGGCCCTTCTCCTTTTCACACCTCTCATGTTCGTGCTTCTGTTTCTCAGCAAGTTGGTTGATATGTCTCCAACATATCTATAATTTTTGTTTGTTCCATGTTGTTATATTATCATTCTTGGATGTTATATAATCATTTTATAGCAACTTTATATCATTTTTTGGGACTAACATATTGACATAGTGCCTAGTGCCAGTTGTTGTATTTTGCTTGTTTTTTCCTTCCAGAATATCAATATGAGATGAAGTCAAATGCCACGAAACTTTTTGGAGATTTTTTTTGGACCAAAAGGAAACTTGAGGACCATGGATACTCATCATGGAAGGCCCAGGCGGCCCACTAGGCACCAGGATGCGCCCTAGGCCCCTGTCTCGCCGTGGTGGTTAGTGGGGGCCTCGGGCACCTCCTCCACCGCCTTTGAGCTCTATAAATACCACAATATTCCACAAACCCTACAGGAGAAGACAAAAAATCATTTCAGCTGGCGCAAGCTCCAGAAGCCACAAAATCCAATATAGAGCCCTTTCCGGAGAGAACACGATCACGGAGGGGTTCATCATCCTCGTTGGTGCTCCTCTGATGTTGCATGAGTATTTCATATTAGACCTACGGGTCCTTGGGCAGTATGTAGATGGCTTTCTCTCTCGTTTTTCTTCTCAATACAATGGTCTCTTGGAGATCTATTTGATGTAACTCTATGTTTTCGGGTGTGTTTGTTGGGATCTGATGAATTGTGAGTTTATGATCAGAACTATGAAATTATATCCATTCTTGATTATTATAGCCTCATATTTTTCTTCTCTGATATTTGGGTTTTATCTGTCCAACTTGATCTTTTATCTTGTAATGGGAAGAGGTGCTTTGTGATGGGTTCGATCTTGCGGTGCTCAATCTCAGTGACAGAAAGAGACATGACACACATGTATCGTTGCTATTAAGGATAAAATGATGGGGTCTATTCCTACATGAATAGATCTTGTCTACATCATGTCATTGTTCTTAATGCATTACTTCGTTTCTCCATGAACTTAATACAGTAGATGCATGCTGGATAGCGGTCGATGTTTGGAGTAATAGAAGTAGATGCACGCAGAAGTCGGTCTACTTGTCTTGGATGTGATGCCTATATACATGATCTTTGTCTTGGATATCGTCACAATTATTCTCTCTTCTATCAATTGCCTAACTGTAATTTGTCTACCCACTATTTTCTATTTTCTTGAGAGAAGCCACTAGTGAAACATACACCCCTGGGTCTATTATAAATCATCTATTTGCAAGATCTATTTTGCTATTCGCGTTTCCATTTTATTGGCTCTTTTATTTTCAGATCTATATTATCAAAAAACCCAAAGATACCTTGATGCGTTTTATTTAACATCACTTTATTTGCATCTATCAATCTATCCTTTTACCATTTATTTTACCCATGAGGGATTAACAACCCCTACACGCGTTGAGTTGGGAGGATTTGTTATTTGTGTGTAGGTACCGCTTACATAGTCTTGTGGATCTTCCTACGAGATTGATATCTTGGTTCATAACTGAGGGAAATACTTGCCGCCGCTGTGCTACATCACCCTTTAAGCTTGGAGGGAAACCAACGCAATCAGCGAGGAGTCAAGATTTTTGGCGCTGTTGCCGGGAAAGATCAAGTCAAGATCTATCAGGTTTGTACACATAAACTCTCATCTCCTTGGAATTACAGTATTTGCCATTTGCCTCTCATTTTCCTCTCCCCCACTTCACAAAAAATTGCCTTTTTATTTGCCTTCTTTCCATTTGGCTTTTTCTTGCTTGCTTGGTTCTATTGCCTTCATGTCAACACTCGAAAACAGAAAAATAAACACGAAAAGTAAAGATATATGGATCCTCATCCACTTGCTAAACTTTTCAAAATATCTAATTATCTTGAACCAATTGCTAGTGAGTTCCATTCTCCTGGTTATTTTTCTGAAGTTTTGCTTGAAAATCGTGAATCTGAATACTGTGATGAAGTGTTAAAAGAAGAAATTTATAAAGTGATTCATGATATCTCTTTAAAATAAAAGCATGATTGCAATAATGTTATTATAAATTATATTAATGTCAATTGTGCTAATAATATTAAAAGCTACAAGATTGGGGATGGCAATTTTTTCATGTCCACTACTCATTGTAATGATCATTACTGTGGCGATGCTTCTTATTATCTTGAAAATTTAATTAATCCTCATGATGAATATGATATTGATAATAATGTTTGCAATAGTATTGAAAGTGGACTTGTAAGAGTGTCAACTTTAGTTAATAATGATCCCAATATTTTGCAGAGTCATCTTTCTCTTGAATTTTTTGATAAAAGTGGGTTTGGACAGGTCATAACTTTAGTTAATGTTAATCCAACTACCTTGGAAGATTATAAGACTTTTCTGCATGTGGATCATGAAGAGAATATTTTATGTGATATATATATATTGTTGAATTTGAATATGATCCTACATGTATTATTACGAGAGAGGGAAATATTGTTATAGGAATATTCATGTTACTAAATTATTTCTCTTCATGTTGAGATTGATATTGTTTCTTTCTTCTTCCATGCATATGTTAGATATTTCTTTTCTTTATAAGTTGTTTTCTTATGAAATGCCTATGCGTAGGAAGTATGTTAGACTAAAATATATTTGTATTATGCTACATGAGTCTCTCTTTGTGTTTCAACTACTATCTTTCATGTGAGCATCAATACAATCTCAATCCTATCTTAATGGCTATAAAGAAAGAGCTTGTTGGGAGGCAACCCAATGAATAAAATTTATTTTTTCACTTTTGCTTTATGTTCTTGAGTGTTTGCAAAATTATTCTGCTATTATGATTGTGTTTTTCATGTTTTAATTAGTGGTTGTGCCAAGAAAGCCTTTAGGATCATGTTGGGTGATAGTTGCTTTTATCTTATTGGAAAACATAAACTTTTGCATCAGGTAGAAGAAATTCTAAAAATAGCAGAAGCGTCAAAAGTGTCTGAATTTTTTACACAAGATTGATATACAAATTCCATACATTGTCCTAATTTTCAAAATTTGTGGAGTTACATAAGTATGAGTAAAATTCGAGTCGTTACACACTATTCTGTTTTTGACATATTCTATTTCCTTTGGGTTGTGTGCTTATTTTCATGACTCTATGGTTTGTATTGGGGGGTATAAGACATGGTAAAGATAGAATATAGTAATGAAATAAAAATTGGAATAGGTTTTCAACAGTACCTAAAGTAAATTTTGCTTTTCTTATACTAATGGATCTCACGGAGGTTTTGTTGAGTTTTGTGTGATTGAAGTTTTCAAGTTTTGGGTGAGATCACGATGGATGAAGGAATAAGGAGTGATAAAAGCCTAAGATTAGGGATGCCCCATGGCACCCAAGGTAATATCCAAAGAGTACCGAGCAAATAAGCTTGGGGATGCCCGGAAGGCATCACCTCTTTCTTCTAACAACCATCGGTAATTTTACATGGAGCTATATTTTTATTCGGCACATATCATGAATTTTGCTTGGAGCATCTTGTATTATATGAGTTTTTGCTTTCTTTGCTTCTTATTTTTTCATAATAAACCTTGCTGGACACACCTATTTGAGAGAGACAATTATTCTATGATTTGTTAGAATCGCTCTTTATGCTTCACTTAAATTTTTTAGAGCCATGGAATTGCTCTAGTGCTTCACTTATATCTCTTTGAGCACAGTGGTGCTGTTATTTTGAAGAAATCCTCTCTTGCTTCACTTATATTATTTTAAGGGTTCAGAATTTTAAAGAAACTTGTTCTCTCGTTCTTCACTTGTATTTGTTTGAGAGCTCGTTATTTTCAATGGCAATTTGCTTCAAATGAAATTAATCCCAAAGTGATAGATATCCAGGGGAGATATAATAAAAACTTTCATGAAGATCATTGGATGTTAAACTTGATTCTTTGCAATAGTTTTGTGATATGAATATAGTGATATGTGAGTTATGTCGATGAGTAATTATGCTTTAGTAAGAATATTGGTGTTAAGGTTTGTGATTCCCTATGCATGCACATGAAGTCAATAATTATGCTATGAATTTACATCCTACTTGTGTTGCATTATTCGGTGTTAATTATGTTTAATGTTCGCTTATGGTGGTTTTTGTTCCTTGGTTGGGCGCTTCTCAATCTATTTGCTAGCCTACACTTGTACTAAGCGAGAATACTGCTTGTGCATCCAAATCCTAAACCCAAAGCTGTGCCAAATGAGTCCACCATACCTACCTATTTGCGGTATTTCAATGTCGTTCTATGTAAATTTGCAAGTGCCAACTCTAATGTACAAAATTAATTTCTGTTTTGTGTGTCCGTACTGCTCATGAAGCGACAAGGGGTGGCCAATATCTTCCATGTTAAATAGGTTATTCTCAATATGAGTGTTTATTCACTTGTCATTGCATGAGAGTATGGCGGTAATAGGGATGCCCAATCCCGAAATGCAAAGAAAAATTATTTTATGTTGTCAAATTATAAATTCCATGGAAAGTGAAATACTGGAATAAACTTAATTTTTAGTTTGGGAACCACTGATGATTTGTTTGACATGGAAGATAATGGGAACTCTTAGTCGTTTTTTGTTGACAGGAAAAGCATACCATCCAAAATATTTCATCTCTAAAATTTTCACTTTGAGATCTCGCACCGCTACAAATCTCGGCTTCCCTCTGCGAAGGGTCTATCTATTTACTTGATGCAATTTTTTATTTTTGAATTTGAGGCTCCACCTTCTCTTATAAAGCACCAACCGAGGAACACTATTATCATACTTGAGCATTCGATGTAGCTAATATTTGGGTGAGTTGCATGAATGGATCAATGATGGATCACGATGGGCTAGGGATAGCATTCTTTAGCATTGATATTTTGAAAGACATGGTTGCTTGTTGATATGCTTCAGTATTGAAGTTTTCATGTCAAATTATAGACTATTGCTTTGAATCATCTATAAGTTCATATGTCCATGCTAAAAACAAAAGTATGTGATAAACATGTTAGGCAGCATTCAACAACAAAATAATCTATTTTTATCATTTACCTACTCGAGGACAAGGAGGAATTAAGCTTGGGGATACTAATACGTCTCCAACGTATCTATATTTTTGATTGTTCCATGCTGTTATATTATCATTCTTGAATGTTTTATAATCATTTTATAGAAACTTTTTATCATTTGTTGGGACTAACCTATTGACATAGTGCCCAGTGCGAGTTGTTGTTTTTTTCTTATTTTTTCCTTCACACAAAATCAATATCAGATGAAGTCCAAATACCATGGAACTTTTTGGAGATTTTTTTGGACCAAAGGGAAACTCGAGGACGAAGGATGCTCATGAGGGGAGGCCGAGGCGGCCCACTAGGCACCAGGGCGCGTCCTGGGCCCTTGGCGCAACCTAGTGGGTAGTGGGGGCCTCGGGCACCTCCTCCACCGCCTTTGAGCTTTATAAATACCACAATATTCCAGACACCCTAGAGGAGAATACGAATTATCGTTTCGCCCACCGCAAGTTCCAAAAGCTACAAAATCCAATCTAAAGCCCATTTCGGAGAGGAACACGGTTACGAAGGGGTTCATCATCCTCATTGGTGCTCCTCCGATGATGCATGAGTAGTTCATATCAGACGTACGGGTCCGTAGGCAGTAGCTAGTTCTCTCTCGTTTTTATTCTCAATATAATGGTCTCTTGGAGATCTATTTGACGTAGCTCTATCTTTTGCGGTGTGTTTATTGGGATCCGATGAATTGTGTGTTTATGATCAGATCTATGAAATTATATCCATTCTTCATAACTATAGCCTTGTACTTCTTCTCTGATATTTGGGTTTTGTTTGGCCAACTTATTCCTTTATCTTGCAATGGGAAGAGGTGTTTTGTGATGGGTTCGATCTTGGAGTGCTCAATCTTAGTGATAGAAAGGGACATGACACGCATGCATCATTTCTATTAAGTATAAAATGATGGGTTCTATTCCTACATGAATAGATCTTATCTACATCATGTCATCGTTCTTAAAGCAGTACTCCGTTTCTCCATTAACTTAATACACTAGATGCATGTTGGATAGCGGTCGATGTGTGGAGTAATAAAAGTAGATGGAGGCAAAAGTCGATCTACTTGTCTTGGACGTGATGCCTATATACATGATCATTGTGTTGGATATCGTCATAATTATTCGCTCTTATATCAATTGCCTAACAGTAATTTGTCTACCCACCGTTTGCTATTTTGTCGAGAGAAGCCACTAGTGAAACCTAAGGCCCCGGGTCTATACTACATCATCTATTTGCAAGATCTATTTTGCTATTCGTGTTTCCATTTTATTTGCTATTTTATTTTCAGATCTATATTATCAAAAAACCCAAAAATACCTTGCTGCCTTTTATTTACCATCACTTTATTTGCATCTATCAATATATCATTTTCCACTTTATTTACCCATGAGGGATTGGCAACCCCTACACGTGTTGGGTTGCAAGGATTTGTTATTTGTGTTCAGGTACCACTTACATAGTCTTGTGGATCTTCCTACTGGATTGATACCTTGGTTTCATAACTGAGGGAAATACTTGTCATCACTATGCTACATCACCCTTTAAGCTTGGAGGGAAACCAACACAATCAGCGAGGAGTCAGTGGTCCACTTGACGAAACTCTGTAATGCCGTGAACCTAGGTGAGGTGAATCTTGCAGTATGGTCTGTTGGTTTTCTCTGCTGCCCTGGCCTTGTCGACTCCGGAGCAGGCGACAATGTCCTTTCCTGGCTCCTTGGACTTTGCCTTCTTGCCGGTACTGGAGTTGTTGGCGCCTTCACCAGTCATAATTGCCTTACCCTTGCGCTTCTTGTTGCGCTTCTGGCCCTTTCCCTCGGAGGCGGATGCATTGTTTCTCTCGTCTGGGTCGACTTTTACACATGTGTACTCCCCCAGAAGTCTTCTTCCTTCTTCAATCCGCACACGCCTGTCGGCCAGAGCGTAAAGCTCGGCGACGTACCGTATCTTGTAGATTCTAATCTCCTCTTACATCCGGCGATTGCGTACATTCGTGTGGAATGCGACAATCACCTCGACATGATGGATGTGTGGGATGTTGTGGTGTACAGGGCTGAATCAATGGATGTACTTGCATAGGATCTCACCGTATCTCTGAGGAATCACATGCAAATCACTCGGCTCCCCAATAGTTTGTGACCCCCATGGTAGCACCAACGAACTGACTGCATAGATCCTCCCAGGAGGAAATAGATCCCTCCGGCAAGTTCATCAGCCAACTCCTCATGTTGGGCTTGAGCGCCAATGGGAAGTAGTTGGCAAGCACCTTTTATCCGCGTCCCCTGGCAGCCTACACCACTATGGCGTAGATGCCAAGGAACTCTGACCAGCTGATCTTGCCGTCGTACTTGTCTAGCAACTCTGGCTTGAAGGCTCTGCTAGAAGGCCGACGGACTTGCCGTAGCTCGCGGGCGAACGCCGAAGAACCAACCTCATAAGGTAGAGTGTCGGGTTCTCCCGGCGCTAGCTCATCGATGACTGGATCAGCGCAGCCATCCGATTGGCAACGTGTATCTCGTCGCCTCTCGTTGGTGGTGCGTGCATCCTCCTTGTGCTTGTCCTTCAAGACCTGGCGTTGATCCTTCTTCAACCGTGGGTCCGTCAAGGAGTGGGACAGCTCGTCCTGCAAGTAAGTCCCGCATGCTGATTGATGTCGTGGAGGCGACTGCACACAGGCGCTCCGCGGGCACCACAGGCGGTGGTAGGCCTCGTCGGGGCCGCCTGATGTGTGTGTGGGGTTTCTGTCGCGTCTGGCCTGTCGCGATTTGTGAAGCTGAGTAAACTCTGGATGGTCACCCTTCACTCTTGCATATTTTCTAGTGTGGGCGGGAAGTTGAGCAGCAGCTGGGCGTGTGCTAGGGCTTCCCCTGGTTTTGGGCATGGAGTGGTGCGAGGCGTGGGTGGTGCTCTGACTCCTGACTATTTTGGGGGAATAGTCCACCGGCTAACTGCCAAAACTACTGAAAAAGCAACAGTGGGAAATACCTAACTCTGACAGACAGAGACAAACTCATTAAATGCAGTGTGAGGTGGCACACTGGCGATGCTCCCCAGCAAGGATTGTCTCTCCTTTTGTGTCGTTCGCCCAACTACATTATATTCGCTTGACACTCCACGGGACAAGTGACCTTAAAGAGACAAATGCCGCTGATTAGGCCCACATCATAACCATTTTAATGCATGTTGACACATAAAATATAATCCACTCCTAGCTATTTAAGCATGGCATGAGAAACTATTGTTTCTAATTGTCATCATAAACCTATTTACTCATGATATACTAAATCAAGATCGAAATAGCCAAACATATTTACAAAAATGGAGAACAAGAAGACTTCATACCAGTTTCCTTTACCACGATCACTTCATCAAATATCATCATTATTGCCTTTCACTTGCACGACCAAATGATGTGATAATAGTAATACTGCAAGTGTGCAGTGGACTAAGCTGGAATATGCAAGGTAGTTGTATACAAAGGAGAAGACGAGGTAATATTGGCTCTTTTGTTAGATCAACATTCATGCATATGAGAGTCACTCAATGTTTTCATCGTGATCTTCTCGTTTCAATGACTCAACGAAAGGAAAAGAAATTCAGAGAAGCACACTGAAATATTCTTGGAGTTTTTGTTTTTTCAAAGAAAGCAAATAAACAAAGGAAGAACAAAAACGAGAAAAAAAAATATTTACATGGGAAAGCTCCCAACATGAAGAGGAAATATTTTTGGGGTTTCTTATAATACTACAACTAATTAAACAAGGAAACAAAAAACAAAAATAAATGAGAAATATTTTTTGATTTTTAAAGTTTTTCAAACATGCAAGAAGAAAGGAGAAAAATGAAAACTAACATGGATATACAGTGAAGGAGGATGAACACCAACTATTTATTTGAAGTGTGTGAACATGAATGTAATGTCGGTGAGAAATGCATACTCCCCCCAAGCTTAGGCATTTGCCTAGCTTGGTGATCACCACTGATAGCAGTCATCTCGTCGGGGAAATTATTGCCGCTGAGGCACCTCAGCATCCCATGCCTGAATAACAGCTTCCACCTCAGCCAGCTCGTTCCGATAAGCGATTATGACTCCTGGCATTATGGTATATCTGTTCTTGGCATGATAGTTAAACAAAGAGGGCAGATGCAACACAATAACATCATGAGTCTTCTCGTTCTATTCTAAGTTATGACGAATGTGCCGCGGGGTTTAGGTTCATCAATAAACTGGTGCTCTAACATGGACTGGTGATCAAGATAAACCTTAGGCAATAGGTAATGAGTTGGGCGTATGGAGACCTTAAAGCACTTTGTTAGGCAACTGGCATAAATACCACCATGGATCTTACCCTTGGTATGGTTAGTACGAAAGCGGCGTGCAACAATAGCACTGTAACGCCCTTGATTTAATCATACGCTAATCATACACGCAAATGCGTGCGATCAAACTCAAGGACTCACGGGAAGATATCATAACACAACTCTAGACACAAATAAAATAATACAAGCTTCATATTACAAGCCAGGGGCCTCAAGGGCTAGAATACAGAAGCTCGATAAACACACGAGTCAGTGGAAGCAACAATATCTGAGTACAGACATAAAACATGGGGTGCCTTAGAGAAGGCTAGCACAAAAGATACAACGATCGAACGAGGAGAGGCCTCCTTCCTGGAACCTCCTAACTACTCCTGGTCTTCAGCGGCCTCCACATAGTAGTAGGCACCGTCGGGGTAGCAGTCGTCGATCGGCGGGAACCTCCATCTCCTGGGCTCCATCATCTGGTCGCAGCAACAGATCAAGGGGGCAAAGGGGGAGCAAAGAAACGGTGAGTACTCATCCAAAGTACTCGCAAGACTTATATCTGAACTATTCTAAGTATGCATCAGTATCAAAGAAGGGGGGTGGTTATATGTGGACTGACTGCAGCAATGCGAGAAAAGAGAGAGAAGGCCTAGTCCTATCGAAGACTAGCACCTTCAGGGTCTTGCAGCAATAGACGAGAGTAGAATAGGTGTAACACAATTAATAGTCATATTGTTGCAGCAATATTAATGTGAGGTCAAACCCAGAGATCCTCCCTCGACTCCGTGTGAGGAAGAAATCCCACGGCAACTAATTCCAGTTAAGTAACAATTGTAGTTGTATAAGATCAGGGCACAACTCAAAGTCGTACTGTAACCGTGGACAAGGCTATCCGAATAGTTAATTTTCATCCCTGTAGGGGTGCACCACATTTCCCGTCATGCTCGATAGCACTCTGGCCGGACACACTTTCCTGGGTCATGCCCGACCCCAGAATATCGACACGTCGCAGCCCCACCTAATACTCAACAGAGAGGCCAGCCCGCCGGTCTAATTCCTAAGCACAAAGGGTTCATGGGCCCACTTCCCCTTCGTGCTCCTGCATGATGCGTGGGCGGACGACGTCAGTCCTATCATCCCTTAATCACAAGCGCGATGCATCTCGGGACCACTCGGGCGCGCGTCGCTACATTGCTAACATCTGAAAAGCTTCGGCTGATACCGCGACGTCGAGTACCCATAATTCTTCCCGCGTAGCCGGTTAGTGCGAAAAGATCTCCAACCAACCCAGATCAAATACCCAAATCCATTACCATTTTAATTAGGCCATCGACACAATCTCGCGGGAATCCACCCGCCTAACAACTAATCACCAATGATCCCAGTAACATGGTCGAGTAACTGTGTGGTTGTAACATCAGGGGGAATCCGAGGTATCACCATCGTTGGATTCTGAACGATGTACGTGTCAAGGTGGACTTAGAGGAATCACCCTCGGGGGTCCCACACTTGAGGGGTTGCACGACAGTGGCATCATCAGGAATGGTGAAAGTGGAATCACCCTCGATAACCACGACCGACTAGCTATACTTCACAGATATCATCAAGAGTACTTAGCGAGGTGTCACCCTCGGTACCCGATAGTATCTGTGTAGCGTCGTACAACTAAGGGGGGGTGTATGTGCTATGTCGGGTTTGGCTCGTCGATCAGGGATCGAGATTTGAAAGCAAAGCGGAGCAACTGGAGGGTCAGAAGGGATGACTGCTCCACCTATACTAAACAGATTAAAGATACAGTACTGAAAGTAGCAGTTCATCAAAAACAGGCTATGCATCAGATATAGGAGCTAACTACAACAGTAGCAAAAAAACTAATGCAACATTGAGGAAGAAAGAATATGCGATATAGGGATGATCAAGGGGGTTTGCTTGCCTTGCTGCTCTGCGGCAAAAGGCTGGTTGGCAGGGTCGTAGATGTACCTGGCAGCAGCGTCAGTCTCGGGGTCTACCGGTAAGAAGAGGGGGAAGAAACAATAAATAATAGCAACGGTGCAACACAATGCATGACATGGCAAGATGCGGTCTTGACATGAGCTAACACAGCAATATCCGTCATAGACGGGTCGGAAGAATATCTCATGATATTTTTCGGGTCTTTGGCTACTACCGGTCGGATGGAAAACGATGGAAAAGTTCCACGTTTGCTATGCTAGGGACGCGTGACAGACGAATGGATCCTGTATCCGGGTCCGTCTCGTTCTGCTGATCAACTTTCATGTTGAAAATATTTTGATGTGACTTTCGATTTAATTAATATTAACTGTTAAAGTTTTATTAATTATGTAGGAATTAAAAACAGATTTATATAATTTAATTAAATGCTATTATGACATCAACATGATGTCATGCTGACATCAGCAGTTGGCTGGTCAACTCACCAGTGGGTCCGATGCGTCATAGACTCAGTTTTTAATTAAGATTAAATAGTAATTAATGAGATTAATTTAGTGGGGGACCCACATGTCATACTCTAATTATTCTAATTACCTAATTAATTAATTAACTAATTAACTAAATAATATATATATATATATTTATATATTTAATAAAACAGAACTTTATTTTTATATTTTATTTTTTATATTTTTCTTAAAAGCGTGTGGGGCCTCCATGTAAGTGGGTGTGGAGGTATGGCCCACCGGTAAGTGGCAGTAGCCACATACACATATTCACCTACATATATTAAACATAATGTATTCCTCTCTATACATACATGATATTACATACATACATATATACATACAAAATACATACCTGCATCTCATACATACATACATACGGGCATCTAATACATACATACATACATCTTTTTATTTATATTTTTCTCACATCTCATCTCCAACCTTTGTGGCATGTGTGTGTTCATCTCTCTCATCTCAACACAGAGAGGGGGCTATCTACACCTACACCTACATGATCTCAACGACGTCGGAACGAAGCGCCGATTGCCGGAATGGAACCGGGAGAGGAAGGAGGAGAGAATGGTCGGGGCCTGGGGCTCACCGGCGTTGACGAGAGGGCCCGGTGTAGCCGGAGTTCTTGGGAGGTGCGGAGGAGACGGCGTGGAGGACGACGAGGTGGTGGAAGTGGCGCGGTTCCGGTGAGGTTGTTGACGAAGGGGCCGACCGGTTGGTGGAGCGGGCCGACGGGGACGACGCCTCGGTTGAGGCCGGCGGGAAGAGGGGGACCTCCCTGCTCGATCCCTCCTGGACCGAGCGGGAGGGAGGGAGCCCGATGGGGAGAGGCTCGGCCGCCGGGATCTTGTGAGATGGCCAACGCGAGGAGGTGCAGGTGAGGCGACGGGATCCCGGGGCAGCGTGGGGGAGGCCCTGGCGACGGGTGGGGTGGTGCAGGGCTCGATCTCCAGGGGGAGACGAGGTGGGGGTCGGGCTCTCGATGGGAAGGGAGTTGCGAGCGGGGGAGAGAGTTCTGGCGCGGTAGGTGGGGCGTGGGGTGCGTTGGGGCGGTAGGTGGGTGTGGGGGCTCTCGTGCGCTCGAGGGGAGAGCCTCATGCCACTGGCTAGCGAGCGGGGAAAGGGTGGTGGTGGCCAGGGGGAATGGGGAGTGCGTGGTCTAGGGTTAGGGTTGCCCCTGGTGGGGGGACTTTATACCCCCACCCATTAGGTGGGCCAAATGGGGGTGGCCGGCTAGGCCATTTGGCCCAGTTGGGCCAGGGGGGTTTTCTGTTTTTTTGTTTTTTTTTCATATTCTTTTATTATGATCTTTAATTACTTTCTTTCATTTATTCATTTATTTTTTTGTTTTGTAGCTTCTCTTTTAAATATATAGGGATTACCAATAATTTCAAAAGTGCCCGATTCACATTTATAATTCATTAGGTAATTTTTATAACTCCCCTGACATTTTTATTTTAACAACCGAAATCTTTTCTCGTTTGACTTTATCTTTAGGTTCTGAATTTTGATTCGGTTTCAACTAACATGAGATCATTGATATAATCCATGGTGACGTGGCATCATTAGCGCGGGATCACTGTCGCTTAATTACATGCATTACTGTAGCAAAAGCTGAGGATGTCACAATTCTCCCCTACCAACAAGAATTCTCATCCCGAGAATTAAGAGGTATAAGGAAAGAGCTCAGGGTATTCATCACGAAGATGATCCTCGCGTTCCCAAGTGGTTTCAGCTTCAGAATGATTTGACCACTGCACCTTAAGGAACTTGGTGACTTTGCGACGAGTCTTACGTTCAGCTTGGTCGAGAATGCGGACCTGATGCTCTTTATAAGAGAGGTCTTGTTGCAGCTCAAGCATACCATGATCCACTACTCGAATAGGATCCTTGAAGCAGCGGCGGAGCTGAGAAACATGGAAGACATCGTGAACCTGAGAAAAGTTCGCCGACAGTTCCAATTGATAAGCCACTCCTCCACGCCTTTCGATAACAGTGAAAGGACCAACATAGCGAGGAGCTAACTTGCCCTTGATTCCAAAACGATGTGCACCTCTTATTGGTGTGACACAAAGATAAGCCTTTTCGCTAGGTTGATAGACCATATCTTGACGACGACGGTCATACTGAATCTTCTAACGAGGCTGAGCAGCCTTCAGATTCTCATGAATAATGCGGACTTGATCTTCGGCATGTTGAATAATATCCAGACCGAAGAGTGATCGTTCCCCAGTTTCTGACCAATTCAGAGGAGTTCGACACCTTCATCCATACAATACTTCGAAAGGGGCAATCTTCAGACTAGCTTGATACCTATTGTTGTAGGAGAACTCGGCATACGGGAGAGATTCCTCCCATTTCTTACCAAAAGAAATGACACAAGCTCGAAGCATGTCCTCGAGAATTTGGTTGACTCGTTCAACTTGTCCCTGGGATTGAGGATGAAATGCAGTGCTGAAGGACAGATGAGTCCCCATAGCCTTCTGAAAACTTTCCCAGAATTTTGAAGTGAACAAGTGTGACAGCCCGAAGTCAACGTTCCAGAAGATTCCCCTTCTATTACATTTTCGTCGTGTCTCTATTTTGTTTTGTCGCATCATCATCGCATCATTCGCATCATCTGCATTGCTTCGGCATCCCGTTGCCGCCAGTTCTCAAAACTTGCATCCGTTGTTAGTTGACGGTTCTCGTCGTTGTCCGTTCTGAGCCCGACCAAACACGCACGCGCCCGCGATATCGTTGAAATCTTGTTTTAAAAGTGTGTTGAAAACTTTCTCTGATTGGGGTGAGATTTGACGTGCGGTGTTATTTTAATATAGGTAGGCCGCCTGTCAAGTTTCGTCGCAATCGGAGTCCGTCTGGTACCCGAACGGTCGACCGTAGCGGCACAATATACGGTCTACCGTCGGACGGTTATCGGTGATTCAAATCGCGTTGCCGCGCCGCCTGTTTTCCCTCTCATCTCCGATAAACTACCCTACACGGCACTTACCCGTTCCCGTGTTCGGACTTATCCAATTCCGACTGCGCGGTTGGATCCGGAACGAAATTCCGGTTAACCTAGCCCCCTTTTCTCTATAAATAGAGGCCCCTCCTAATTAATTTGGACAGCCAACCCCCTGTACCTCGAAAACCGTGCCTAACCCTAGCCTCTCCCACTCTCTCTCTACTCCCTCCCTCCACTGCGCAGCAGCCGGACCGCCCCAACCCGGATTGGGCCCTCCCGGGCCCATCTGGCCGTCCGCCGCCGTGGCCCGAGCTCCCTGCTCCCGAGCCTCCCTCTCCCGCAGCAGCAACGCCCGCAGCCCCGTGGCAAGCGGAAGAGCAGAGCTGCCCCGCCGGCCCCGCCTCCAGCCGCCGCTTGCCGGCGCCCCTTCCCTCGCCAGAGGTCCCCGCCGGCCGCGCCAGGTCGCCACCGTCCCTCGCAGCCCCTGCCGAGGCTTCCCCGCCGGCTGCCTCCCTGCAAACCGCGCGCTGCCCCGCTAAGCTCCCGTGCTCGCCGCCGGATCCGGCCTCCCTTGCGCTCGCCGTCGGGTTCGGTGGCTGCCGCCGCCGCTCCTCGATCTCCCTCGCCGGGATCCCCGCCGCCGCCACCCTGGTTCCCGCTCGGTAGGAGCCCGACGGGAACCACCTGCTTCCTCGCTGCGCCTGAGGCCAGCAAGCCGCCTCGCCCCGCCTGGGCCTGCCTTCGTAGCGGCCCAGCTGGCGAGCCCCAGCAGCAACCGCTCCGTGGCCCAGGAACCTCCCCAGCCGATCAGGCCGGTCCGATCCGGCCCAAGGTACCCTTGCCCCCTATTCCCTATTCCTCGCCCACGCATCCGATTGCTATTTTATGCCCACCTCTTCGGCCCATTAGTTGTTTAGGCTAATTTTTGGAATTATTATAAAATTCCAGAAATTAGATGAATATTAGATCGCCCGTAGATTATTATCCGTAAGTCGGATCGCGATGTGTAGCATATGGATTTCGTGTAGTTTCTCGTGAAGAATACGATTTCACAACTTGCATAATTGTTTGACATAGCTTGAGCTGCCATATGCCTAGGTTTACGTGTTGTCTCAATAGGATAGTGCCCGCATTTATTTTCCGCGCGTGTTCGAATAGCTCATATGCCGTAGTAGAAATGTCCATGTTCTAGGAACCACTTTTCCATGTATTTAAGAGTAGCCGTTGGTACTTTTGCGTGTAGGGATTTGCCGCTAGATTATTTTCCGTGTTTAGGACGTTATCTCGCATTTACGTGTGGTAATATTTTTGTGTTGCAACCCCACATGTTTTATATGTTTTTGGGGTATTTTGGATTTTTCTGTGTATTTAGTTTTAGCTTTTGAGCAAGTTAGTTCGCGCGATATTTTATCACGTTGCCGTCTTGTCTATTTCGTAGGATTTATTCCGTGCTTCGTTTGATTAAGTTGTCAACTAGAGAGTTGATCTTTGATGTTTAGTCTAGCCCCTGGTATATTGAGTTGCAATAGAAATCCATGTTTAGGTGTGCTTTGGTTGATCTTTACTTGCTAGGAAATAGTGAGGTTTTAGGGATGCTGAAATATTACTAAGTCTGAGATCTGTTATATTTTGTTGTTGTCTTGTCTTGCTTCTATCTTTTGTTCTGTAGCTCTTTTGAGGTTGGTGCAATGGAGTAAGTTGTAGACTTTAGGATTATTTAGCATGCTGTGAGTTTTCATGCCATTTGGAGTCATGTAGCTTATGGTTTTTCTGCTGTCAATATGCCTTCAGATCGAAAACTGCACTTTCATGAAGTGTTATTTTCACTAAGTCTGAAACTGTGTGTGAGGAGCCATTTTGTGACTTCTTTTCCTAGTGATCCATGCTTCCATGCTAGTTGTTGTTAGTTGTTTATGGTAGTGATTCTTGCCCTCTTTCGTGACATGCCTTGGTTGAGTATATTGGAGTTGAGTAGCTCGTAGTTGTGGGGCGTAGAAAATGCTATGTGGCTGATTTTGGCAGATTGTAGTGATTTCTTGTTTTGCTCGTAGTTGTTGATCCGTAGCTCCGTTTTGATCGTGTCCTACATGAAAATTTCTTAGAATCTCATGTAGTTTCATTTTCTCTTGTTGGTTGTATGTTTTGAAGTGCTCGTGACCGTCGTTGCACACATAATGCATTCATGCCATCATATCTTGCGGTGCTTGTATCTTTTGAACCGTAGCTCCGTTGGAGATGTTCTCTATGTGTAAACTGCTTGTAACGACGCATAGAATCACGTGAACCTATTTGTTTTGATGTTTAACAACTAATTAAATGTGTTAGTTCAGATCTGGACTGAATTGTAAATTAACATGTGTGGTCGTCTCGGAGGTGCTATATGTCATTTCCGACCTCATTTAAAATGCCTAGATAGGTAGTTTAATTACGCTTCACCTCTTTCCATGTTTAACCACATTTAATATTGCCGTGTACCTAATCGGGATAGAACTAAATAAATAAGCGTGGATTTTGTCAATATGCAACTCGTTGCATATTGAACTTCACTTAATGTGTAGTGTTTGTTTGTGTGATTTGCCATGCCGTGACTTGCATGTATTCAGCTGCTCATGCATCATTTGTGTTGTGCATCGTGTGTTGAATTCCGTGTGTTGATTTGTGTTTCCGGTTTGCTTAATCTCGATAGAGTTCCGCAGCGTGCCGGATTGTGAGGACCCGTTGGACTACGTCGGTTCGTCTGCTTCACGGAGTCATTTTTCTTCCAAGCGGGATCTCAGGCAAGATGACCATTTCCCCAGATACCATTACTATCATTGCCATGCTAGTTAAGTTGATGCTATCGATTATGTCTCGTTGCCTACCACATGTTAAATATCAGCTTATCAACAATGCCATGAAAACCTTCAACTTGTTCAACCTAGCAAACCACTGATTGGCTATGTTACCGCTTGCTTAACCTTGTGTTAGCGTTGCTAGTTGTAGGTGCAGTTGCTTCCATGTGTCAACATGGTCCCTTGTCATATCACCATATTAATGCTATTTAATTCAATGCACCTACATACTTGGTAAAAGGTGGAAGGCTCGGCCTTTCTAGCCTGGTGTTTTGTTCCACCTTTGCCCCCTTAGTTTTGGCTACCGGTGTTATGTTGCATAATTGAGCGCTCCTAACACGATCGGGGTTGTCATGGGGACCCCCTTGATAATTCGTTTTAGATTAAAGCTGGTCTGGCAAGGCCGAACATTGGTACTACATTTTCCCAACATAATTATTCTGTTAAATTGAAATGCATAGGGAGTTAGCGCTACCCGAGGAGTAATTCTACATAATACAGGGGGGCCAGTGCTGATGGTGCTGTTGCAAAACAGAGCACTCTGCGGGGCCAAACCAGGGAAACTTGGGTGATTTCTATCAGGCCTTCATACGCATAGCTTATCCGTCGTGTCCTGAGAACGAGATACACGCCTCCTATCAAGATCGTCGACACGCCGGGTGGCCTTGCTGAATTAGTTTTACCTTTGACGAGATATCTTGTGCATCGGGATTCCAGTGATGCTTTGGGTAATCTCAGGGTTGAGGTTTTCCACTAAGGAATCCGACAAGATCGCGAGTGTCGTGATCGAGGATTTCGATGCGGCTTGTGGTAATTTGTGATGGACTAGTTGGAGCACCCCTTCATGGTTAAATCTTTCGGAAAGCCGTGCCCGCGGTTATGTGGCAACGTGTAAACTTTTTTTAATACTGGTTCTAGAAAAATTGAAGTTAACTTAATCAAACTATGCCAACTGTGTGCGTAACCGTGACTGTCTCTTTCGTGAGTTCCTTCTCCGATCGAGGACACGGTGGGGTTATGTCTGACGTAGGTAGGTGTTTAGGATCATTCATTTGATCATCAGTAGTTCTCGTCCGTTGTGCGTAGTTCACCCCCCTCTTATTCTTGTACTCGTAAGTTTAGCCACCTCATATATGCTTAGCCGCTGCTGCAACCTCACCACTTAACCTTACATCACCTAATAAGCTTTGCTAGTCTTGATACCGTTGGAAATGAGATTGCTGAGTCCCCAGTGGCTCACAGATTACTACAACACCAGTTGCAGGTACATGTAAAGGTTACTTGACGCGAGCGCGTTGATTGTTCATTTGGAGTTGCTTCTTCTTCTTCTTCATCGATCTAGGATGGGTTCCAGGCCGGCAGCCTGGGATAGCAAGGATGGACGTCGTTCTTATTTTCTCGTTTGTTTTCGTCCATAGTTGGACCCTACTCTTCTTCATGATGATTATGTACTGTACTGCTGTGACTCTGATGTAGCTTGTGTCGAGTGTAAGCCAATTCTATATATATATATATATCTCTTCTTTTCAGTACATGTACTTGTAACGATATCCATTCTTGCGACACGACGAGATGCGCTTCTATCCCTGACGAGGCCTTCGTGCCAAATTGAGGATAGCGTCGCATCTTGGGCATGACAAGTTGGTATCAGAGCAGTACCGACCTAGGATCCCCCTTGATTGATCGAACTTGGCCGAGTCGAGTCTAGTGAAAAACTACATTGAGTCTAGTTATATATCGGAGAGTAGGATTCTTTTTTTCCCTCTTCTATGCTCTGGTGAGGAACCTTGACATAATAATTTAATCTACTCCTCTTATCACTCAATTTTTTTAGGATCACGCGGACATTTTTGGAATCTATATGATGCCGATGTGACGGAGTTCTGTCTTGGTGCCTCCTGTCTGACTTGATTTCTTCCGGGGAGTTGAGCTCCACGGGATTCTCGAGCACGTCGTTATCACTCAGATTTCTTAGTATCTCAGGATGAAGGATGTTCGTAATTGCTTCAATACTAGTAGTGGCGAGATAACCCCGATGTCCCCAGTACTGGTACAGATTGTTCGGGAGTACTGCCATACTTTGTATCGTTGTGATCACGAGGGTATGTAGTAGATGAAGGCCCGAGATTCTGGTCGTGTGTTGACGGATGTGATACAGATGACGGGTTAGTATAGGAGTTGTGTGAAATATTACTCCTTGTATCCGTGTACCAGATTGCATGACCAGATATTTCGGGAATTCTTAGGTGGGAATTCAAGTAGTTGCTTATAGGACAATCTTCCAACAAATGCATGATGTTAGGTTGGGCTTCGACATCTAGTGGATCCGTTTGTTGACGGTCGACTTACAGCGGTTCACGCTGTGTCTTAAAGAGTCCTTGTAGCTTGCTACGAATCAGGGATGCTTCGTATGTGGGGTGCACTGCCTTGCACTTGATGGCTACTATAAGGATCGAGCCCGTGCGATCCTGTCCACGAAAATATCGGACGAAATCTTTCTCATGAGTTTGTTCTCGCTTGTTTTGTAAGCCGCATCTTTTGTTTTGTTGGAATATGGTAATTCAAGTTGATTCGGTGTCAGGTGGTGATTTGAGATCTTTTCTAAGCGGTGTTCTCATATTCATATGAGAGTGCTTATCATTTTACCCAATCAATTGTCTTATCAATTTTCGTCAACCAGAGTCGCCTTATCAATTCTTTTTCAACTGGCGTGCTTCTCTTCAAGTAATGCAATCATCTCCAATTGTGCAAGATCAATCTTTCTATTTTATCCCGGAGTTCATCTCATCTGTCCCAAGTTGTCTTTGTTTTTCCCCGCCCTCCCTTAATTTTTCTTCAGTGATTGCATTTTCATCCAAGAGTTTTATTTTCATTGTTGCTTCCGCTATCTTTTCTTCCGTGTCGTATCCGGTGATTCGTTGTGAAGATTTTCACGAGCTTCGTGCTCATCTGTATTCAATCTTCTTATCTTTTCCGGTGAATTCAATTTAATTATCCGTGTTCATCATATCCTTTTCATCCTTGTAAATTCTTTCCCATGTTGGAAATTCTTTTCAGACTATCTTGTTATTAAATCCTCTCTCTTTCTATCCGGAGTGTGAAAGATATTTCAGAAGTTCTGGTTTTCAATCCTTCAATTATTTCGAGGTTCTAACCTCATCTAGTTTTCTTATACCGGTGCGATATCTCTCGTTCTAGCAATCTTTTCAACGGTGGTTTCTTCGAGTGGGCCTATAACCCACATGTTTTTTCGAGGATCTTTTAGCTCTTGTAATCTTCTTCGGAGATCTTTAATTCTTTTCAACTATGACGTAAGTATGAATTTCATCAATCATATCCCTTCTCCAAGATCTATTCAAATTAATTCCCATATTTGGTTCAACATTCCATTCTTATTTATTCCACAGTATCTCATTATCCTTGGTGCTATTTCTCGTCATCATGCTGAGCTTGCAAATTTGAAGGAGTGTTTCTCTCAAATCTTGGTCCATTCTCTTGGAGATTCATCATTTCAGCTTTGTGCCATCTTCTTAATTGTTGTCAATCATGAGTAATCCCTTTCTTGCTATCCGGTGCATTTCGGAGTTGTTTTTATTTCTCGTTCCTCCGAAGGCCATCATTTCAGAAGAATCTTCATTCTTAGCTTTCAGCTTTCATCCTCAATTCTTCTCAATTGTTGTCTCTTCGTTCGTCTCTCGATTATTCCGGTGCCTTGTTCTAGTTTCTCTCAGGTGGCTCATGATCTCTTCATTCACATGTATCTCCATTAATTCGTGGTGTTCCCATTCAAGTGTGAATTCTTACCGGTGCTTCCTTCAATTATGCTTCATGTGGTGCATACCTATCTCTCTCTTCAAGTTTGTTTTAAGAATAATAAGTTGTATGCTAAATCCGTTGCTTGTCATCAATTAAACTTGATGAAGGATAAGCATAACATAATTCTTATTCTTGTTCATAGTGATTTCAATTCTTCTTCCGGAGCGGCTCATGATATCAATCCATTCTCAAGTGTTCTTCAAGATTCTTGTTGGAGAACCTCAAGTATCCTTTCTCTTGCATTTATATGTGCAATTGTTCTTCCTTTATCCTTTGAGGTTGTATTATAGAATTCTTGTTAGTGTAGGAGTTTCGAAGAGATTTCCTTTCAAGAATGAGATAATTAAACCCACCAATTCTACGATCATGAGACATTTTTTCAACCCATGATTCTTCATTGAGCTATCTTGGTTTGGATTTCACCTAAAGCTTTTCCTATGGATTGTTGCTATCATGGTGCTTGTCATTAATCCAAGTTCTCAATGTATCCTCTGGGTGTAAAAAATTGTTCATATCTTGTTTCTCCCAATCAATCCTTGTTTCTGTTAGTGGCTGGTTGTCACTTCATTAATTTGAAAAGTTTCCTTAAGCCCACTACAAGCTTGTTCTTATTGTTGTTGTTTTTCCAACAACTATGTCAATTCTCTGTCTGGAGGCTCTTCAATTCTATTGTGATGATAGTTGCCATTCTTTTCTTCATTCTGTTCTTCCGCTTGAGCTAGTTCCTATTCTATTGTTCCGGAGGCATTGTGATGTTGCTCTTTTGGGTCAATCTTGTTGTTCTATCAAGATTGTGGTGTTCCCTTGTTCTATTTAGCTGTTTGTTATGAATATTGTCTATTTCTTCCATCTTATCGATTTTTTTGTCCCATTTTCCTACCGAAGTGCTGCCGAAATTTTCCGTGAATTCTTGCTTCTTTCTTATATCATTCCTCATCGCCTTGCAACTTTCAAGGATCATTGGTTTCACTCGTTTGTCAAAGAAGCAATTATGTTTTACCTCGTGCTTTCTCATCCTCTCCCCCTTTCATTCTTGGATCTCGGGGCGAGATCCTCTTGTAGTGTAGGAGAGTTGTGACAACCCGATGCCGACGTTCCAGAAGATTCCCCTTCTATTCCGTTTTCGTCGTGTGACTATTTTATTTTGTTGCATCATCATCGCATCATTCGCATCATCTGCATTGCATCGACATCCCGTTGCCGTCAGTTTTCAAAACTTGCATCCGTTGTTATTTGACGGCTCTCGTCGTTGTCCGTTCTGAGCCCGACCACACACGCACGCGCCCGCGGCATCGTTCAAATCTTGTTTTAAAAGTGTATTGAAAACTTTCTCTCATTGGGGTGAGATTTGACGTGCGGTGTTATTTTAATATAGGTAGGCCGCCTATCAAGTTTTGTCGCAACCGGAGTCCGCCTGGTACCCGAACGGTCGACCGTAGCGGCACCGTATTCGGTCTACCGTCGGACGGTTATCGGTGATTCAAATCGCATTGCTGCGCCGCCCGTTTTCCCTCTCGTCTTCGGTAAACCACCCTACGCGGCCACTTACCCGTCCCCGCGTTTGGAATTATCTGATTCCGACTGCGCGGTTGGATCCGGAACGAAATTCCGGTTAACCTAGCCCCCTTTTCTCTATAAATAGACCCGCCCCTCCTAATTATTTTGGACAACGAACCCCCTCCACCTCGAAAACCGTGCCTAACCCTAGCCTCTCCCACTCTCTCTCTCCTCCCTCCCTCCAGTGCGCAGCCGCCGGCCCGCCCCAGCCCGGATTGGCCCCTCCCGGGCCCATCTGGCCGGCCGCCGCCGTGGCCCGAGCTCCCTGCTCCCGAGGCTCCCTCTCCCGCAGCAGCAGCGCCCGCAGCCCCGTGCCAAGCGGAGGAGCCGAGCTGCCCCGTCGGCCCCGACTCCGGCCGCCGCTCGTCGGCGCCCCTCCCCTCGCCGGAGGTGCCCGCAGGCCACGCCAGGTCGTCGCCGTCCCTCCCAGCCCCTGCCGAGGCTTCCCCACCGGGCCGCCTCCTTGCAAACCACGCGCTGGCCCACCAAGCTCCCGTGCTCGCCGCCGGATCCGGCCTCCCTTGCGCTCGCCGTCAGGATCGGTGGCCGCCGCCGCCGCTCCTCGACCTCCCTCGCCGGGATCCCCGCCGCCGCCGCCCTAGTTCCCGCTCGGGAGGAGCCCGACGGGAACCGCCCGCTTCCTCGCAGCGCCTGAGGCCAGCAGGCCGCCTCGCCCTGCGTGGGCCGGCCTTCGCAGCGGCCTAGTTAGCGAGCCCCAACAGCAACCGCTCCCTGGCCCAGGAGCCTCCCCAGCCGACCAGGCCGGTCCGATCCGGCCCAAGGTAAGCCCCCCTTGCCCCCTGTTCCCTATTCCTCGCCCAGGCATCCGATTGCTATTTTGTGCCCACCTGTTCGGCCCATTAGTTGTTTAGGTTAATTTTCGGAATTATTATAAAATTCCAGAAATTAGATGAAGATTAGATCGGCCGTAGATTATTATCCGTAAGTCGGATCGCGACGTGTAGCATATGGATTTCGTGTAGTTTCTCGCGTAGAATACGATTTCATAACTTTCATAATTGTTTGACGTAGTTTGAGCCGCCATATGCCTAGGTTTATGTGCTGTCTCAATAGGATAGGGCCCACATTTATTTTCCGCGCGTGTTCGAATAGCTCGTATGCCGTAGTAGAAATGTCCATGTTTTAGGAACCACTGTTCCATGTATTTTAGAGTAGCCGTTGGTATTTTTGCGTGTAGGGATTTGCCGCTAGATTATTTTTCGTGTTTAGGACGTTATCTCGCATTTACGTGTGGTAATATTTTTGTGTTGCAACCCCACATGTTTTATATGTTTTCGGGGTAGAAAAATCCATAGGATTTTTTTGTGTATTTAGTTTTAGCTTTTGAGCAAGTTAGTTCACGCGATATTTTTCCATGTTGCCCTCTTGTCTATTTCGTAGGATTTATTCCGTGCTTCGTTTGATTAAGTTGTCAACTAGAGAGTTGATCTTTGATGTTTAGTCTAGCCCCTGGTATTTTTAGTTGCAATAGAAATCCATGTTTATGTGTGCTTTGGTTGGTCATTACTTGCTAGGAAATAGTGATGTTTTAGGGATGCTGAAATATTTCTAAGTCTGAGATCTGTTATATTTCGTTGTTGTCTTGTCTTGCTTCTATCTTTTGTTCTGTAGCTCTTTTGAGGTTGGTGCAATGGAGTAAGTTGTAGACTTTAGGATTCTTTAGCATGCTGTGAATTTTCATGCCATTTGGAGTACTGTAGCTTATGGTTTTTCTACTATCAGTATGCCTTCAGATCGAAAACTGCACTTTCATGAAGTGTTATTTTCACTAAGTCTGAACTGTGTGTGAGGAGCCATTTTGTGACTTCTTTTCCTAGTGATCCATGCTTCCATGCTAGTTATTGTTAGTTATTTGTGGTAGTTCTTCTTGCCCTCTTTCATGACATGCCTTGGTTGAGTATATTGGAGTTGAGTAGCTCATAGTTGTGGGGCGTAGAAAATGCTATGTGGCTGATTTTGGCAGATTGTAGTGATTTCTTGTTTTGCTCGTAGTTGTTGATCCGTAGCTCCGTTTTGATTGTGTCCTGCATGAAACGTGCTTAAAATCTCGTGTAGTTTCATTTTCTCTTGTTGGTTGTATGTTTTGAAGTGCTCGTGACCGTCGTTGCACACATAATGCATTCATGCCATCATATCTTGCGGTGCTTGTATCTTTTGAACCGTAGCTCCGCTGGTGATGTACTCTATGTGTAAATTGCTTGTAACAATGCGTATAATCATGTGAACCTATTTGTTTTGCTGTTTAACAACTAATTAAATGTGTTAGTTCAGATCTGGACAGTATTGTAAATTAACATGTGAGGTCGTCTCGGAGGTGTTATATGTCATTTTCGACCTCATTTAAAATGCCTAGATAGGTAGTTTAATTACGCTTCACCTCTTGCCATGTTTAACCACATTTAATATTTCCGTGTACCTAATCGGGATAGAACTAAATAAATAAGCGTGGAGTTTCCTCAATATGCAACTCGTTGCACATTGAACTTCACTTAATGTGTAGTGTTTGTTTGTGTGATTTGCCATGCCGTGACTTGCATGTATTCAGCTGCTCATGCATCATTTGTGTTGTGCATCGTGTGGTGAATTCCATGTGTTGATTTGTGTTTCCGGTTTGCTTCGTCTCGATAGAGTTCCACAGCGTGCCGGATTGTGAGGACCCGTTCGACTATGTCGGTTCGTCTGCTTCACGGAGTCATTTTTCTTCCAAGCGTGATCTCAGGCAAGATGACCATTTCCCCAGATACCATTACTATCATTGCCATGCTAGTTAATTCGATGCTATCGATTATGTCTCGTTGCCTACCACATGTTAAATGTGAGCCTCTCAACAATGCCATGAAAACCTTCAACCTGTTCAACCTAGCAAAGCACTGATTGGCTATGTTACCGCTTGCTTAACCCTGTGTTAGCGTTGCTAGTTGCAGGTGCAGTTGCTTCCATGTGTCAACATGGTCCCTTGTCATATCACCATATTAATGCTATTTAATTCAATCCACCTATATACTTGGTAAAAGGTGGAAGGCTCGGCCTTTGTAGCCTGGTGTTTTGTACCACCTTTGCCCCCTTAGTTTCGGCTACCGGAGTTATGTTCCATAATTGAGCGCTCCTAACACGATCGGGGTTGTTATGGGGACCCCCTTGATAATTCATTTTAGATTAAAGCTGATCTGGCAAGGCCCAACATTGGTACTACATTTGCCCAACATAATAATTCTGTATAAATGAAATGCATAGGGAGTTAGCGCTACCCGAGGAGTAATTCTACATAATACAGGGGGGCCAGTGCTGATGCTGCTGGTCCAAAACAGAGCACTGTGCGGGGCCAACCCAGGGAAACTTGGGTGATTTCTATTAGACCTCCGTACGCGTAGCTTATCCGTCGTGTCCTCAGAACGAGATACGCGGCTCCTATCGGGATCGTCGACACACCGGGCGGCCTTGCTGGATTAGTTTTACCTTTGATGGGATATCTTGTGCATCGGGATTACGGTGATGCTTTGGGTAATCTTAGAGTTGAGGTTTTCCACTAAGGAATCCTACGAGATCGCGAGTGTCGGGATCGAGGATTTCGATGCGGCTTGTGGTAATTTGTGATGGACTAGTTGGAGCACCCCTGCAGGGTTAAATCTTTCGGAAAGCCGTGCCCGCGGTTATGTGGCAACGTGGAAACTGTGTTTAACACTGGTTCTAGAAAACTTGAAGTTAACTTAATTAAACTATGCCAACTGTGTGCGTAACCGTGACTGTCTCTTTCGCGAGTTCCTTCTCCGATCGAGGACACGGTGGGGTTATGTCTGACGTAGGTAGGTGTTTAGGATCATTCATTTGATCATCAGTAGTTCTCGTCCGTTGTGCGTAGTTCAACCCCCTCTTATTCTTGTAGTCGTAAGTTTAGCCACCTCATATATGCTTAGCCGCTGCTGCAACCTCACCACTTAACCTTACCTCACCTAATAAGCTTTGCTAGTCTTGATACCTTTGGAAATGAGATTGCTGAGTCCCCTTTGGCTCACAGATTACTGCAACACCAGTTGCAGGTACAGGTAAAGGTTATTTGACGCGAGCGCATTGATTGTTCATTTGGAGTTGCTTTTTCTTCTTCTTCTTCTTCATCAATCTAGGATGGGTTCCAGGCCGGCAGCCTGGGATAGCTAGGATGGACGTCGTTCTTCTTTTCTCGTTTGTTTTCGTCCGTAGTCGGACCCTGCTCTTCTTCATGATGATTATGTACTGTACTGCTGTGACTCTGATGTAGCTTGTGGCGAGTGTAAGCCAATTATATATATATATATATATATATATATATATCTCTTCTTTTCAGTACATGTACTTGTAACGATATCCATTCTTGCGACACGACGAGATGCGCTTCTATCCCTGACGAGGCCTTCGTGCCAAATTGAGGATAGGGTCGCATCTTGGGCGTGACAACAAGCTGCCACGGTCCGAGCTGATTACCAATGGAATACCGTGAAGTGAAAAAACCTTGACATATAAAGATCTGCCAGCTGACTAGCATTAATTGTTTCTTTGAAAGCCAGGAAATGTGCAACTTTCGACAGTCAATCAATGATGACAAGAATAGCATCATTACCTTTCTGAGATTTGGGAAAACCAGTGACAAAGTCGATTTCAACATGGTCCCATTTCCACTCACGAATAGAGATAGGTTGCAGAGTTCCAGCAGGCTTATGATGTTCTGCTTTGGTCCTCCGGCAAATATCACATTCTGCCACATAGCGTTCAATGTCTTGTTTCATATTGGGCCACCAGAATCTTTGCCAGATGTCTTGGTACATATTGGTACTACCCGGGTGAATAGACAATGGTGTGTCGTGAGCTTCTTTCATCACCTCTCCGGTCATCCTGAGATTTTCCTTCTTATTTGGGACGAATAGGCGACCCTTGAAGTACAAGGCACCATCTTCAGCAACAGTGAAAAAGGAGGGTTTACCCTTCGCAATATAACTCTTAATCCTGTCGACATCATCGTCAAAGCCTTGCAGATTCTTTATGGTTCCCACAAGAGCTGGTTCAACAACTAGGTTACTGAGGGAACCTTGATTAACAACACGAAGGTTCATCTTTTGACACTTTTCAGGAGGGGGAACAAGGTAACCCCGAGGATCAATATGGAGGTTCAGCTTACAGAATTCCTCTTGCAGACGATCGTGAACCTTATGAACCTGGAGGTGGTTGCAGCATGACTTGCGACTCAAGGCATCAGCCATTACGTTAGCTTTGCCAGGGGTATATGATATACTACAGTCAAAATCTGCTATACGCTCCATCCATCTTTGTTGACGTAGATTCAGCTCAGGTTGAGTGAACAAGTACTTCAGACTTTGATGGTCGGTCTAGATTTCACACCGATTATTGACAAGGTATTGTCGCCATTCTTTTAGTGCATGAATAACTGCGACAAGCTCGAGATCATGAACTGGGTAGTTCTCTTCATAAGCATGCAGTTGACGTGAAGCATAAGAAATCACCTTGTGATCCTACATCAGGACACAACCTATTCCTTGACGAGAAGCGTCACAATATATGACGAAATCCCATTTCATATCCGGAGGAGCAAGTACTGGAGCAGATGTCAGTTTGTCCTTGAGCGCCTGGAAACTTTCCTGACATTTATCAATCCACTCATACTTAACACCTTTGTGAAGCAGGATGGTTAAGGGCTTCACAATCTTGGAGAAGTTCTCGATGAATTGACGGCAATAGCTGGCGAACATGAGAAAACTTCTGACTTGCTTGGCATTCTTCGGGAGAGTCCAGTCAAGAATAGCTTGAATTCGTTCGGGGTTGACTGCAATACCATCCTTGGAAATCACATGACCAAGGTAAGTCACTTCGTCTAGCTAGAATTCAAATTCGGAATACTTCGCATAGATGTTCAGCATGCTCTTCTTTATTCTTCGAAAATACCAGAATATCATCCAGATATATGCTACGGCAACAAAAGTCCTTCCTTAGCGCTTAGGAATTCTTCTTATTACTTCTCTGGTTTGCGTCGGTTTTTCCCTTGAAGAGGAAAGGGTGATGCAGCACAGGAGCAGTAAGTATTTCCCTCAGTTTGAGAACCAAGGTATCGATCCAGAAGGAGGGTCTCGTCAAGTCCAGAGTACCTGCGCAAACACAAACAAGCTTGAAACCAACGCTTCAAAGGGGTTGTCAATCCCTTCAAGATTGTTTGCAAAGTGAGATCTGAAGGCGGAAAGTGCAACAAAGTAAAAAAGTGTAAGGCTGAAAATATGGTGTGGAGTAGACCCTGGGGGCCATAGTGTTCACTAGAGGCTTCTCTCAAAATAGCAAGTATTACGGTGGGTGAACAAATTACTGTCGAGCAATTGATAGAACCGCGCAAAGTCATGACGATATCGAAGGCAATGATCATACATATAGGAATCACGTCCGAGACAAGTAGACCGATACTTTCTGCATCTACTACTATTACTCCACACATCGACCGCTATCCAGCATGCATCTAGTGTATTGAGTTCATGACGAATAGAGTAACGCCTTAAGCAAGATGACATGATGTAGAGGGATAATCTCAAACCAATGATGAGAACCCCATCTTTTTACCCTTGATGGAACAACACGACGTGTGCCTCGCTACCCCTTCTATCACTGGGTGATGTCACCGCGGTATGAATCCAAAACCAAGCACTTCTCCCATTGCAAGAATCATAGATCTAGTTGGCCAGACAAATCCCACAACTCGAAGAGAATTACAAGGATATGAAATCATGCATAAGAGAGATCAGAAGAAACTCAAATAAGATTCATAGATAATCTGATCATAAATCCACAATTCATCGGATCTCGACAAACACACCACAAAAGAAGATTACATCGGATAGATCTCCATGAAGATCATGGAGAACTTTGTATTGAAGAACCAAGAGAGAGAAGAAGCCATCTAGTTACAAGCTCTGGACCCGTAAGTCTATAGTGAACTACTCACGCATCATCGGAGAGGTCATGGTGTTGATGAAGAAGCCCTCCGTATCCGAATCTCCCCTCCGGAAGGGCACGAGAACGTGCCCCAGATGGGATCTTGCGGAGACAGAAGCTTGCGGCGGCGGAAAAGTACTTTCGATGATCTCCTAATTTTTTTGGGATTTTTAGGGAATATATAGGCGCAACCCCTAGGTCAGGGGGCGCTCAGGGGGGCCACAAGCCTGGATGGCGCGACCTCCCCCTGGCCGCGGGGTGAGGGCTTGTGGGGCCCCTGAGGCTGCCCTGCCTTGGCTCCCAAGCTTCCCGATCTTCTTTCGTTCCAGAAAAAATCTTTTCGGGGATTTTCTTCCGTTCGGACTCCGTTTCAAAATCTCCTCTGAAAGGGGTCAAAAACATGGAAAAACAGGAACTAGCACTTGACACTGAGTTAATAAGTCAGTCCCAAAAAAATATATAAAAGGCATACAAAACATCCAAAGTTTGACAAGATAATAGTATGAAACCATCAATAATTATAGATACGTTGGAGACGTATCAAGCATCCCCATTCCCCAAGCTTAACTCCTGCTCGTCCTCGAGTAGGGAAGTGATAAAGAATGAATTTTTGATGTGGAATGCTACCTAGCATAGTTGTCCTTTGTAACTGCTTTCACGTGACATGAATGTTCAGATCCGTAAGATTCGAAACAATAGTTTGCTATTGACATGAAAACAATAATACTTCAAGCAAACTAGCAAGGTAATCATGAACTCAAAATAACAAGGCCAATGAAAGTTATCCCTACAAAATCATATAGTTTGGCTATGCTCCATCATCCTCACACAACTAATGCAAATCATGCACAACCCCGGTATTGGCCAAGTAATTGTTTTCGCACTCTTACTTTCTCAAACTTTTTATAACTATCACGCAATACATGAGCGCGGGCCATGGATATAGCACTATAGGTGGAATAGAGTGTGGTGGTGGTTGTGAGACAAAAAGGAAGAGATGGTCACATTGACTCGGCGTATCAAAAGGCTATGGAGATGCCCATTAATAGATATCAATGTGAATGAGTAGGGATTGCCATACAAGAGATGCACTAGAGCTATAAGTATGTGAAAGCTCAAAAGTAGAACTAGTGGGTGTGCATCCAACTTGCTTGCTCACGAAGACCTAGGGCAATTTTGAGGAAGCCCATCATTGGAATATACAAGCCAAGTTATATAATGAAGATTCCCACTATCATGTGGTAGTGACAAAGCAAAAAGCTCTCAATCATGAAGAACATGGTGCTATCATGAAGCACAAGTGTGGAAAAAGATAGTAGCATTGTCCCTTCTCTCTTTTTCTCTTTTTTTATTTGGGCTCTTAGACCTGTTTTTTTTGGGGGGGGGGGGGTTCTTTGGCCTCTTTTTTTATTTCCTCACATGGGACAATGCTCTAATAATGATGTCATCACACTTTTATTTACTCACAACTCAAAATTATGATGGAGTATAGGAAATGCCTCCGATAGTGTACCGGGATGTGCAACGATCTAGCATGGCGTATGACGTTGAAAAATCTCGCTAGCTATCTTACGGTCATGCAATGGCAATATGAGAGTGACGGCACAAGTCATGAGATGGAACGGTGGGAGTTGCATGACAATATATCTCGGAATGGCTATGAAAATGCCATAGTAGGTAGGTATGGTGGATGTTTTGAGGAAGGCATATGGTGGGTTTGTGCACCGGCGAGAATTAAGCGGCACTAGATAGGCTAGCAAAGGTGGAAGGTGAAAGTGCATCTATACCATGGACTCACATTAGTCATGAAGAACTCACATACTTGTTGCGAAAGTTTTTATTAGTAATCGAAACAAAGTGCTAAACGCCTACTCCAAGGGGAAGGGTTGGTAGGTGTTAACCATCGCGCGATCCAGACCTCAACACAAAGGATGGCAATCAATAGATCAATTCTGCTCCGACTTCCTAACATAGTGGTTCACCATACGTGCATGCTACAAGAATCGCCAACTTCAACACAAGTATTTCTATATTCACAACACCCTACTAACCTAGCTCTTAAAATTACCGAATCCACGTCTCAAAACTAATTGAGAGGAATCAAAACTTATCTTTCTATTCAATGCACATGAAGATGGAGGTTTTTGTATCCTCTTTGGGTACCTATCACATTTGGGACTACTTTCATAGCATAAGCCAACTACCAAATCACGCACCACCGTGCTCTAAAGATATAAGTGAAGCACAAGAGCAAAAGTTCCTAGCTCAAAAGATATAAGTGAAGGACAAGAGCAAAAGTATCTAGCTCAAAAGATATAAGTGAAGCACTATGAGCATTCTAGCAAAATCACGATGAGTGCATGTCTCTCTCTCTCAAAAAGGTGTGCAGCAAGTATGATTGTGACACAACAAAAATAAAAGACTCCTAAGATACAAGACGCTCCAAGCAAAACACATATCATGTGGTGAATAAAAATATAGCTCCAAGTAATGTTACCGATGGATTGAAGACAAAAGAGGGGATGCCTTCTCGGGGCATCCCCAAGCTTAGGCTTTTTGGTGTGCTTGAATTTGGCTTGGGATGCCTTGGGCATCCCCAAGCTTGAGCTCTTTCCACTCCTTATCTTATCGTCCATGAGAACATCACCCAAAACTTGAAAACTTCACAACACAAAACTTAAACAGAAACTCGTGATATCATCAGCACAAGAAAACAAACTACCACTTCTTTTGATGCTGTAGAAAACTTGAATTCTACCTATATTGGTGTTGGGCTACTGTATTCTCACTTTTCCATGGCTAGTACCCCCTCCCCCGATACTAACCATAGTTTCATCAAAACAAGCAACCAACTCAACAAAACAGAATATGTCAAAAACAGACCAGTCTGTAGCAATCTGTATACTTGATATACTTATGGTACCTCAAAAAATCTGAAAAATTACGAAGGCCTGGGAAAAAAGCATATCAATCAGAAGAAAAAAGAATTAACTTAAAATCTCTTTCTGAATAAAAATGGAAAATCATCTCGTGAGCGAAAAGTTTCTGTCTTTTTCCAGCACGATCAAACAACCATTACCCAGACTAGTCATAAAGGCTTTGCTTGGCTCAAACACAAAAAGAAACAAAATCACAACAGAATTATGAAAGTGTGGACGCAACAAAACAGAAATAAAAAGATAAATTCAATGGGTTGCCTCCCAACAAGCGCTATTGTTTAACGCCCTTAGCTAGGCATAAAAGTGATAGAATCACGTATCGTCGTCTTTGGTGCTCAAACCATAAGTGGCCCTCATCATGGATTCATAAGGCAATCTTATTTTCTTTCTAGGAAAGTGTTCCATGCCCTTCCTTAAAGGAAATTGAAATATAATATTCCCTTCCTTCATATTGATGATTGCACCGATAGTCCTTAGAAAAGGTCTACCAAGAATAATAGGGCATGTAGGATTGCAATCAATGTCAAGCACAATGAAATCCATGGGTACATAGTTCCTATTTGCGATAATAAGAACATCATTGAACCTTCCCATGGGTTTCTTGATAGTAGAATCAGCAAGATGCAAATTAAGAGAACACTCTTCAATCTCATTAAAACCCAGAACATCACATAAAGACTTTGGAATCGCAGAAACACTAGCACCCAAATCACACAAAGCATTGCATTCATAGTTCTTGATTTTGATTTTGATGGTAGGTTCCAACTCATCATGAAGCTTTCTTGGGATAGAGACTTCCAATTCAAGTTTCTCTTCAAGAGATTTTATCATGTCTTCGACGATATGATCGGTAAAGGCTTTGTTTTGGCTATAAGCATGTGGAGAGTTTAACATGGATTGCATCAAAGAAATGCATTCAATCAAGGAGAAACTATCATAATTGAATACATTGAAATCCACGGTAGTAATTTCATTACTACCCAAAGTTTAACATCTTCTACTCCACTTTTAATGCCTTTAGCATCAAGATAGATGGACTCTAAATCATTGGGGCACTTTTCAACCAAAGTAGATTCATATCTTTAGGTTTGACACAAGAAACCAAAGATTCAATGGGAGTCACACCAAGCACTTTAAGATCTTCATGATTCTCATCACGAGTTTCGGGTTTAGCAGCCATTTTATTGACTAAAGTAGCTTGCTTATCAGAAATCTGGCCTACTAAATTTTCAAGACGAGCAAACTGAGAATTTAGCGCAAGGAATTCTTTGGCCATATCATCAACTTCTCCACTCATAAAAGCCAGCAAAGAATTTTGCTCTTTAAGCTCTCTACAGAAGTAACTATTATATTCCAACTGTGTAGACATGAAGCCTTTAACACTAGTTTCAATCTCTTCTAACTTCGCCAAGTGAGCATCCAAATCCCTTGGTGGGGCCATTCAGGCAAGCAAGCAGCAAGGAGCAAGCGAGAAGAAGGGTGAACGAAAAGGCAAACGAAAAGGCAAATTGGTGAAGTGGGGGAGAGGAAAACGAGAGGCAACTGGCAAACAAAGTAAATGCAAGAGATGAGTTTGCGACACCTACTTGGATGAGTTCTTGACTTGATATTCCTCCCTGACAACGACGCCAGAAATTCTTCTGCTACGGCAACAAAAGTCCTTCCTTGGCGCTTAGGAATTCCTCTTGTTACTTCTCTGGTTTGCGTCAGTTTTTCCTTGAAGAGGAAAGGGTGATGCAACACAGGAGCAGTAAGTATTTCCCTCAGTTTGAGAACCAAGGTATCGATCCAGAAGGAGGGTCTCGTCAAGTCCAGCGTACCTGCGCAAACACAAACAAGCTTGCACCCAACGCTTCAAAGGGGTTGTCAATCCCTTCAAGATTGTTTGCAAAGTGAGATCTGAAGGCGAAAAGTGCAACGAAGTAAAAAGTGTAAGGCTGAAAATATGGGGTGGAGTAGATCCCGGGGGCCATAGTGTTCACTCGAGGCTTCTCTCAAAATAGCAAGTATTACGGAGGGTGAAAAAATTACCGTCGAGCAATTGATAGAACCGCGCAAAGTCATGACGATATCTAAGGCAATGATCATACATATAGGGATCACGTCCGAGACAAGTAGACCGATACTTTCTGCATCTACTACTATTACTCCACACATCGACCGCTATCCAGCACACATCTAGTGTATTGAGTTCATGACGAACAGAGTAACACCTTAAGAAAGATGACATGATGTAGAGGGATAATCTCAAACCAATGATGAAAACCCCATCTTTTTACCCTTGATGGCAACAACATGGTGCGTGCCTCGCTACCCCTTCTGTCACTGGGTGAGGTCACCACATGGTCTGAACTCAAAACCAAGCACTTCTCCCATTGGAAGAATCATAGATCTAGTTGGCCAGACAAAACCCACAACTCGAAGAGAATTACAAGGATATGAAATCATGCATAAGAGAGATCAGAAGAAACTCAAATAAGATTCATAGATAATCTGATCAGAAATCCAAAATTCATCGAATCTCGACAAACACACCGCAAAAGAATATTATATCGGATAGATCTCCATGAAGATCATGGAGAACTTCGTATTGAAGATCCCAGAGAGAGAAGAAGCCATCTAGTTACTATCTATGGACCCGTAGGTCTATGGTGAACTACTCACGCATCATCGGAGAGGTCATGGTGTTGATGAAGAAGCCCTCCGTATCTGAATCTCCCCTCCGGCAGGGCACCAGAACGTGCCCCAGATGGGATCTTGCGGAGACAGAAGCTTGCGACAACGGAAAAGTACTTTCGATGATCTCCTGATTTTTTTGGGATTTTTAGGGAATATATAGACGCAACCCCTAGGTCAAGGGTGTTCGAAATATGCCCTAGAGGCAATAATAAATTAGTTATTATTATATTTCTTTGTTCATGATAATCGTTTATTATCCATGCTATAATTGTATTGATTGGAAACACAGTGCATGTGTGGATACATAGACAAAACACTGTCCCTAGTAAGCCTCTAGTTGACTAGCTCATTGATCAAATATGGTCAAGGTTTCCTCACCATAGGAAAGTGTTTTCACTTGATAACGGGATCACATCATTAGGAGAATCATGTGATGGACTAGACCCAAACTAATAGACGTAGCATGTTGATCGTGTCATTTTGTTGCTACTGTTTTCTGCGTGTCAAGTATTTGTTCCTATGACCATGAGATCATATAACTCACTGACACCGGAGGAATGCTTTGTGTTTATCAAACGTCGCAACGTAACTGGGTGACTATAAAGATGCTCTACAGGTATCTCCGAAGGTGTTCGTTGAGTTAGTATGGATCGAGACTGGGATTTGTCACTCCGTGTGACGGAGAGGTATCTCGGGGCCCACTCGGTAATACAACATCACACACAAGCCTTGCAAGCAATGTGACTTAGTGTAAGTTGCGGGATCTTGTATTACGGAACGAGTAAAGAGACTTGCCGATAAACGAGATTGAAATAGGTATGCGGATACTGACGATCGAATCTCGGGCAAGTAACATACCGAAGGACAAAGGGAATGACATACGGGATTATATGAATCCTTGGCACTGAGGTTCAAACGATAAGATCTTCGTAGAATATGTAGGATCCAATATGGGCATCCAGGTCCCGCTATTGGATATTGACCGAGGAGTCTCTCGGGTCATGTCTACATAGTTCTCGAACCCGCAGGGTCTGCACACTTAAGGTTCGACGTTGTTTTATGCGTATTTGAGTTATATGGTTGGTTACCAAATGTTGTTTGGAGTCCCGGATGAGATCCAGGACGTCACGAGGAGCTCCGGAATGGTCTGGAGGTAAAGATTGATATATAGGAAGTCCTGTTTTGGTCACCGGTAAAGTTTCGGGCTCATCGGTAGTGTACCGGGAGTGCCGGGAGGGGTGCCGGGGACCATCGGGAGGGGTGTCACGCCCCAAGGGGTCTCATGGGCTATGGGAAGAGATAAACCAGCCCCTAGTGGGCTGGAATAAGTTCCCACTAAGGCCCATAAGGTTTGAGAAGGAAAAAACACAAGGTGGAAAGAGTTTCCAATTGGGAAGGTGGAATCCTACTCCAAGTAGGATTGGAGTAGGACTCCTCCACCTCCAATTTCGGCCAAACCTTGAGGGTTTGAGGCTGCCTCTTCCCTCCTCCTCCCTCCTATATATACTGAGGTATTAGGGCTGATTTGAGACAACTTTTGCCACGACAGACCGACCACATACCTCCACGGTTTTCCTCTAGATCGCGTTTCTGCGGAGCTCGGGCGGAGCCCTGCTGAGATTAGATCATCACCAACCTCCGGAGCGCCGTCACGCTGCCGGAGAACTCTTCTACCTATCCGTCTCTCTTGCTGGATCAAGAAGGCCGAGATCATCGTCGAGCTATACGTGTGCTGAACACGGAGGTGCCGTCCGTTCGGCACTAGATCGTGGGACGGATCGCGGGACGGTTCGTGGGACGGTTCGCGGGGCGGATCGAGGGACGTGAGGACGTTCCACTACATCAACCGCGTTTCTTAACGCTTCTGCTGTGTGGTCTACAAGGGTACGTAGATCGAATATCCCCTCTCGTAGATGGACATCACCATGATAGGTCTTCGTGCGCGTAGGAAATTTTTTGTTTCCCATGCGACGTTCCCCAACAGTGGCATCATGAGCTAGGTTCATGCGTAGATGTCTTCTCGAGTAGAACACAAAAGTTTTTCTGGGAGGTGATGTGCGTTTTTCTGCCCTCCTTAGTCTTTTCTTGATTCCGCGGTATTGTTGGATCGAAGCGGCTCGGACCGACATTACTCGTACGCTTACGAGAGACTGGTTTCATCGCTACGAGTAACTCCGTTGCTCAAAGATGACTGGCGGGTGTCAGTTTCTCCAACTTTAGTTGAATCGGAATTGACCGAGGAGGTCCTTGGATGAGGTTAAATAGCAATTCATATATCTCCATTGTGGTGTTTATGTAAGTAAGATGTGATCCTACTAGATACCCATGGTCACAACGTAAAACATGCAACAACAAAATTAGAGGACGTGTAACTTGTTTTTGCAGGGTATGCTTGTGATGTGATATGGCCAACAATGTGATGTGATATATTGGATGTATGAGATGATCATGTTGTAATAGTTAATATCGACTTGCACGTCGATGGTACGGCAACCGGCAGGAGCCATAGGGTTGTCTTTAAACTAACGTTTGTGCTTGCAGATGCGTTTACTATATTGCTAGGATGTAGCTTTAGTAGTAATAGCATGAGTCGCACGACAACCCCTATGGCGACACGTTGATGGAAATCATGATGATGGAGATCATGGTGTGACGCCGGTGACAAGAAGATCGTGCTGGTGCTTTGGTGATGGAGATCAAGAAGCGCATGATGATGGCCATATCATGTCACTTATGAATTGCATGTGATGTTAAACCTTTTTGCACCTTATCTTGCTTAGAACAACGGTAGCATTATGAGGTGATCTCTCACTAAAATTTCAAGACGAAATTGTGTTCTCCCCGACTGTGCACCGTTGCGACAGTTCTTCGTTTCGAGACACCACATGATGATCGGGTGTGATAGACTCAACGTTCACATACAACGGGTGCAAAACAGTTGCACACGCAGAACAACTCTAGATACTTGGTAGATAAGAAGGCTGGCAAAAGTCAAAAGAAGTATATTTGATATACATGATGTTGATGTGTAGTTTACTAGTACTCCTAGTAGCACGAGGGTATTGGATACCGGTTCAGTTGCTAAGTGATTAGTAACACGAAATGAAAGCTACGACATAAACGGAGACTAGCTAAAGGCGAGGTGACGATAAGTGTTGGAAGTGTTTCCAAGGTTGATATGATCAAACGTCGCACGCTCCCTCTACCATCGGGATTGGTGTTAAACCTAAATAATTGTTATTTGGTGCTTGCGTTAAGCATGAACATGATTGGATCGTGTTTATTGCAATACGATTATTCATTTAAAGAGAATAATGGTTACTCTATTTGCTTGAATTATCACCTTCAATGGTTTATTGAATCTCGATCGTAGTGTTACACATGTTTATGATATTGGTGCCAAAAGATACGAGGTAATGATGATAGTACCACTTACTTGTGGCACTGCCGCTTGAGTCATGTTGGTATAAATTGCATGAAGAGGCTCCATGATGATGGATCTTTATACTCACCTGATTTTGAATCACTAGTGACATGCAAATCATACCACATGAGCAAGGCCTTGTTTTCATTGAGATGAAACAAGATAGTAACTTGTTGGAAGTGATCCATTTTGTTGTATGCAGTCCAATGGGTGCTGAGGCACGCAGTGGATATCATTATGTTCTTACTTCAATGACGATTTGAGTAGATACAAGAGTATTTACTTAATGAATCACAAGTCTGAAATATTGAAAAGTTCAATTCTGTTTCGGAGTGAAGTTCGTCGTAATAAGAGGATAAACGGTCTACGATATGATCATAGAAATGAATATCTAAGTTACGAGCTTTGGTACGCAGTTAAGACAATGTGGAAATTATTTCGCAGTTAATGCCACCTCGAACATCATAGTGTGATGATGTGTCTGAACGTCATAGCCATGCACTATTTGGTATGGTGCATGCTATGATGTCTCTTATCGAATTACCACTATCGTTTATGGGTTAAGCATTAGAGACAACCGCATTCACTTTAAATAGGGCACCACGTATTTCCGTTGAGATGACACAGTATAGACTGAGGTTTAGAGAAATCGAAACTGTCGTTTCTTGAAAGTTTGGGGTTTCGACACTTATGTGAAAAAGTTTCAGTCTGATAAGCTCGAACCCAAAGCGGATAAATGCATCTTCATAGGATATCCAAAACAGTTGGGTACATCTCCTATCTCAGATCCGAAAGGAAAGTGTTTGTTTCTAGAAACGGATCCTTTCTCGAGGAAAGGTTTCTCTCAAAAGAATTGAGTGGGAGGGTGGTAGAACTTGATGAGGTTACTGAACCATCACTTCGACCAATGTGTAGCAGGGCGCAGGAAGTTGTTCCTGTGGCGCCTACACCAATTGAAGTGAAAGCTGATGATGGTGATCATCGAGCATCGGATCAAGTTACTACAAGCCTCGTAGGTTGACAAGGTCGATACTACTACAGAGTGTTACGGTAACCCTGTCTTGGAGGTCATGTTGTTGAGCAACAGTGAACCTACGAGTTATGGAGAAAGCAATGGTGGGCCCAGATTCCGACAAATGGCTGGAAGCCATGAAATCCGAGAGAGGATCCATGTATGAAAACAAAGTGTAGACTTTGGAAGAACTACTTGATGGTCATAGGACTATTGAGTAAAGATGGATCTTTAAAAGGAAGACAGACGATGATAGTGATAAGTCACTATTAAGAAAAGCTCGACTTGTCGCAAAGATGTTTCCGACAAGATCAAACAGTTGACTATGATGAGACTTTCTCACTCGTAGCGATGCTAAAAGTCTGTTAGAATTATGTTAGTAGTTGCTGCATTATTTATGAAATATTACATGTAGGATGTCAAAACATTGTTTCCTCGACGGTTTCCTTGAGCAAACATTGTATGAGATACAACCATGAGGTTTTGTCGATCCTAAAGATACTAGCAAGTATGCAAGCTCCAGCGATTCTTAAATGGACTGGTGCAAGCATCTCGGAGTTGGAATATACACTTTGATGAGATGATCAAGGATTTTGGGTTTGTAGAAGGTTTATGAGAAACTTGTATTTCCAAAGAAGTGAGTGGGAGCACTATAGAATTTCTGATAAGTATATGTGGTTGACATATTGTGGATCAGAAGTAATGTAGAATTTCTGTAAAGCATACAAGGTTGTTTGAAAGGAGTTTTTCAAAGGAATACCTGGATTGCGCTACTTGAACGTTGAGCATCAAATATCTATGGAGATAGATCGAAAGCGCTTAATAGAAGTTTCAACAAGATGCATGCCTTGACAAGTTTTTGAAGAAGTTCAAAATGGATCAGCAAAGAAGGAGTTCTTGGTTGCGTTGTGAGGTGTGAATTTGAGTAAGACTCAAAACCCGACCACGGCAAAATAAAGAAAATAGACGAAGGTCGTCTTCTATGCCTTAGTCGTAGACTCTAAAGTATACCATGCTGAGTATCGCACCTGATGTGTGCCTTGCAGCAAGTCTGTTGAGAGGTACAGAGAGTGATCCATGATTGAATCACTAGCAGCAGTCAAAATTTATCCTTAGTAACTGATGGACTAAGGAATTTTTCTCAATTATGGAGGTGGTTAAAGAGTTCGTCGTAAAGGGTTACGTCGATGTAAGCTTTGACACTAATCCGAATAACTATGAATAGTGAAACGGATTCATATAGTAGAGTAGATATTTGGAGTATTTCCGAATAGCACATAGTAGTAGCATCTATAAGATGACATAAAGATTTGTAAAGAACACACGGATCTGAAAATTTTAGAACCGTTCACTAAAACCTCTCTCATGAGCAAGACGTGATCAGACCCCATAACTATATGGGTTTTGGATTCTTTGGAATCACATGGTGATGTGAACTAGATTATTGACTCTAGTGCAAGTGAGAGACTGTTGGAAATATGCCCTAGAGGCAATAATAAATTAGTTATTATTATATTTCTTTGTTCATGATAATCATTTATTATCCATGCTATAATTGTATTGATTGGAAACACAGTGCATGTGTGGATACATAGACAAAACACTGTCCCTAGTAAGCCTCTAGTTGACTAGCTCGTTGATCAAAGATGGTCAAGGTTTCCTGACCATAGGAAAGTGTTGTCACTTGATAACGGGATCACATCATTAGGAGAATCATGTGATGGACTAGACCCAAACTAATAGACATAGCATGTTGATCGTGTCATTTTGTTGCTACTGTTTTCTGCGTGTCGAGTATTTGTTCCTATGACCATGAGATCATACAACTCACTAACACCGGAGGAATGCTTTGTGTGTATCAAACGTCGCAACGTAACTGGGTGACTATAAAGATGCTCTACAGGTATCTCCGAAGGTGTTCGTTGAGTTAGTATGGATCGAGACTGGCATTTGTCACTCCATGTGACGGAGAGGTATCTCGGGGCCCACTCGGTAATACAACATCACACACAAGCCTTGCAAGCAATGTGACTTAGTGTAAGTTGCGGGATCTTGTATTACGGAACGAGTAAAGAGACTTGCCGATAAACGAGATTGAAATAGGTATGCGGATACTGACGATCGAATCTCGGGCAAGTAACATACCGAAGGACAAAGGGAATGACATACGGGATTATATGAATCCTTGGCACTGAGGTTCAAACGATAAGATCTTCGTAGAATATGTAGGATCCAATATGGGCATCTAGGTCCCGCTATTGGATATTGACCGAGGAGTCTCTCGGGTCATGTCTACATAGTTCTCGAACCCGCAGGGTCTGCACACTTAAGGTTCGACGTTGTTTTATGCGTATTTGAGTTATATGGTTGGTTACCAAATGTTGTTCGGAGTCCTGGATGAGATCCAGGACGTCACGAGGAGCTCCGGAATGGTCCGAAGGTAAAGATTGATATATAGGAAGTCCTATTTTGGTCACCGGAAAAGTTTCGGGCTCATCGGTAGTGTACCGGGAGTGCCGGGAGGGGTGCCGGGGACCATCGGGAGGGGTGTCACGCCCCAAGGGGTCTCATGGGCTATGGGAAGAGATAAACCAGCCCCTAGTGGGCTGGAATAAGTTCCCACTAAGGCCCATAAGGTTTGAGAAGGAAAAAACACAAGGTGGAAAGAGTTTCCAAGTGGGAAGGTGGAATCCTACTCCAAGTAGGATTGGAGTAGGACTCCCCACCTCCAATTTCGGCCAAACCTTGAGGGTTTGAGGCTGCCTCTTCCCTCCCCCTCCCTCCTATATATACTGAGGTATTAGGGCTGATTTAAGACAACTTTTGCCACGGCAGCCCGACCACATACCTCCACGGTTTTTCCTCTAGATCGCGTTTCTGCGGAGCTCGGGCGGAGCCCTGCTGAGATTAGATCATCACCAACCTCCGGAGCGCCGTCACGCTGTTGGAGAACTATTCTACCTCTCCATCTCTATTGCTGGATCAAGAAGGCCGAGATCATCATCGAGCTGTACGTGTGCTGAACGCGGAGGTGCCGTACGTTCGGCACTAGATCGTGGGACGGATCGCGGGACGGTTCGTGGGACGGTTCGCGGGGCGGATCGAGGGACGTGAGGACGTTCCACTACATCAACCGCGTTTATTAACGCTTCTGCTGTGCGGTCTACAAGGGTACGTAGATCGAATATCCCCTCTCGTAGATGGACATCACCATGATAGGTCTTCGTGCGCGTAGGAAAATTATTGTTTCCCATGCGACGTTCCCCAACAAAGGGGCGCTCAAGGGGCCGACAATCCTGGATGGCGCGGCCTCCCCCCTGACTGCGGGGTGGGGGCTTGTGGGGCCCCTGAGGCTCCCCTGCCTTGGCTCCCAAGCTTCCCGATCTTGTACCGTTCCAGAAAAAATGTTTTCGGGGATTTTCTTCTGTTTGGACTCCGTTTCAAAATCTCCTCTAAAAGGGGTCAAAAACATGGAAAAAAACAGGAACTGGCACTTGGCACTGAGTTAATAAGTTAGTCCCAAAAGAATATATAAAAGGCATACAAAACATCCAAAGTTTGACAAGATAATAGCATGAAACCATCAAAAATTATAGATACGTTGGAGACGTATAAATATACCACGACGAATTTGTCGAGGTAGTCCATGAATATATAGTTCATCAAGCGAGAGAAAGTTGCCGGTGCATTGGTTAAGCCGAAGGACATGACGGTGTACTCGTATGATCCATAACGAGTAACAAAGGCGGTCTTTGGAATATCCTCTTTGCGAACACGGATCTGGTGGTATCCCAACCTCAAGTCGAGCTTAGGGAAGACGGTGGATCCAGCAAGTTGATCATGCAAATCATTTATCCGAGGGAGAGGATATTTGTTTTGAATAGTGGCCTGGTTGATTGGACGAGAGTCTTGAACCAATCGATTTGTCCCATCCTTCTTCTTAACAAAGAGAGAAGGTGCTCCCCAAGTAGAGGAACTCGGACGAATGAAACCCAGACGAAGCGAGTTGCCAATTTCTTACTTAATTTTAAGGAGTTCATGTGGTGGCATTTTATGAGGACGCTTAGCAATAGGAGTGGTACCGGGTACCAAGTCAATGACAAACTCGACAGCTCGAGTAGGGGGAATCCCCGAAAGCTCTTCTGGAAAGACATCTTGGAACTCTCGGACCACTGGAATGTTTTCAATCCCTTCAAGAGGCCACGCATTTAATGCATTCAAGGCTTGGTGGCACAAACGATCGATGCCGTATGAGCTTTCAACCACTCCATCCCCAATAATCAATGTTGGATGACTTTAGTAGGATGGGGTTGGCAAGGAATTCTAATCCTTCAATTTCAACTGAAACATGGGGCCAAACCACAGAGGTTCGGCATTCGCCCCCAGGGGTGTTTACCACTATCGGGATGTTCATCTCTTCGCTCCTAATGTCATGCATGTATGCAAAATTTTCCGACATAATGGAATGCGATGCTCCTGTATCAAACAATACAGAAGAAGGTACTAAGTTAATGAGAAGTGTACCCATCACGGTAGCAGGATGGTCTTGAGCTTGATCCATATCAATGTTGTTGGCCTGACCACGAACATAAGCATGCTTAGCGTTGAAGTTGCGGTGCTGGTTGTTGCAACTGCCAGTTGAGGGAAGTGTCAGCTGGTTCGGATTCTGCCTGCAGTCTCTAGCACGGTGACCTGCACGGCCATACTTGAAGCACAACCCATCCTTAGGACGGGAAGGAGGAACTCGAGGCGGTGGAGCTGGAAGCCTCGGCTACCTTGGTGGTGGAGGAGGCAGGCGAGGTGCAGCATAGGACGGCCTCAGAGCAGGAGCCGGTGCATGGTACATGTTGTTGGGAATCCAGATCTTCCGCTTCTGTGCAGATGAGCCCGAAGATGAGCCCATGTCACGGTTGCACTTGCTGCTATCCTTGTATTCCTGCAGACCAGTCTCAACCTGAATAGCCTTGTTCACCAAGGTGGCGGAATCAGCATAGTCCTGAACGAGGAGTGTCAGCTTGATATCATGGTGAATGCCTTCACCGAACTTCTCCTGTCTGCGTGCATCAGTTGCAATGTCTTCTTCAGCATAGCGAGATAAGTCCAGAAATTCCCGCTGATAAGCATCCACAGTCTTGTTGCCCTCGACCAGGTTGCGGAACTCACGCTTCTTCCGGTCCATGATTCCGTGAGGAATGTAGCGAGCAAGGAAAGCATCCTTGAACTCTGTCCAAGTGATGACAGTTCCATCGGGCTGAGAGCGCATGTGGCTGTCCCACCATTGAGTAGCGGGACCCTTCAGGAAGTAGGCGGCAAAGTTGACATAGCTCGCCAGGGGCACATTGGCAGACTCCAGCTCATAAGCAATGTCACAGAGCCAGTCATCAGCATCAAGAGGCTGAGTTGAACTGTGGTAGATCGCAGGGTTGAGGCGGCAGAAGTCTTGAAGTGTCACGCCTTGCTGTTGGTTCATGTTCGGCCTTTGGAACTGATCAATGATCACTTGCATAAACTGGCAGTTTAGCTCAAACTGTTGGATCATCCCCGCCATATACTCAGGAGGCGGGGGTGGTGCATCGTTGGCCGGGCCACGCAGGCGGCCAGCTGGTCAAACTATCCTGTTAAATATTTAACAGGGGTAGTTTAGCTTAAAGTAATTGCAAAGGCATCGCATGCATTCATGAAGTAATCAAGCATGATGAAAGGGAAATGCGATAGATACTTCATAGTAGTTGAGTTCGACATACACACCCATACATAAGTTTGATTACAGACCAATGATTACAAATTCGAAATTTGGCGATAGCCTGGACGCATTAGACGATACCCTGGACTCACTAGGCGGCACGCAGGCACGCGGTGGAAGAGTACCACAACGAGATATAGCGATAAGGCTACATCAATGTCGGAGAGGACGATCGAATCCTCGTAGCTGGTGATACGTCTCCGTCGTATCTACTTTTCCAAACTCTTTTGCCCTTCTTTTGGTCTCTAATTTGCATGATTTGAATGGAACTAACCCGGACTAACGTTGTTTTCAGCAGAATTGCCATGGTGTTGTTTTTGCGCAGATATAAAAGTTCTCGGAATGACCTGGAAATTTACGAGGATTTTTTGTGGAATATATAAAAAATACTGGCGCAAGTTTCAACCGAAGAAGTGGAGCGTGGAGCCCACAAGCCCACCAGGCACGCCACCCCCTGGTCGCGCCTGGAAGACTTGTGGGGCCCACGTTGCTCCACCGCCTCCAATTCCAGCTCTATTTAGTCCCTTTCGTCCGAAAAAATATCAAGGAGAAGAGTTCATCGCGTTTTACGATACGGAGGCGCCGCCAGCTCCTGTTCTTCCTCTGGAGGGCAGATCTGGAGTCCGTTCTGGGCTCCGGAGAGGGGAGATCGTCGCCATTGTCATCACCAACCTTCCTTCATCGCCAATTCCATGATGCTCTTCACTGTTCGTGAGTAATCTCATCGTAGGCTTGATGGACGGTGATGGGTTGGATGAGATCTGTCATGTAATTGAGTTAGTTTTGACGGGGATTGATCCCTAGTATCCACTATGTTCTGAGATTGATGTTGCTACTACTTTTCCATGATTAATGCTTGTCACTAGGGCCCAAGTGCCATGATTTCAGATCTGAACCTATTATGTTCTCGTCAATATATGTGTGTTCTTGATCCTATCTTGCAAGTTGTAGTCACCTACAACGTGTTATGACCTGGCAACCCCGGAGTGACAATAGCCGGAACCACTCCCGGAGATGACCATAGTATGAGGAGTTCATGTATTCACTAAGTGTTAATGCATTGGTCCGGTTCTTTATTAAAAGGAGAACCTTAATATCCCGTAGTTTCCATTTGGACCCCGTTGCCACGGGAGGGATGGACAATAGATGTCATGCAAGTTCTTTTCCCTAAGCATGTATGACTACATACGGAATACATGCCTACATTACATTGACCAACTGGAGCTAGTTACTTATCTCTCCGTGTTATAACTGTTGCATGATGAATAACATTCGGCATAATCATCCATCACCATTCCAATGCCTACGAGTTTTTCCTACTGGTCCTTGCTACGTTACTTTGCCGCTACTGCTGTCACTGCTCCTACTGTTACTCTGTTGCTACTGCTGTTACTATTGCTACTTGTTACTGTTGCTACTGTTTCTATCACAATACTCTGCTACTGATACTTTTCTGCAGATACTAAGTCTTTCAGGTGTGGTTGAATTGACAAATCAACTGCTAATACTTGAGACTATTCTTTGGCTTCCCCTTGTGTCGAATCAACAAATTTGGGTTGAATACTCTACACTCCAAAACTGTTGCGATCCCCTATATTTGTGGGTTATCAAGACCTTTTCTTGCGCCGTTGCCGGGGAAGCATAGCTCTATTCTCTGAGTCACTTGGGATTTACGTCTGCTGATCACTATGAGGAATCCGAAAGATCCAAAAACTAAAGTCTTGCCCTCAACTACGAGGACAGGTAAGGAACTGCCATCTAGCTTTGCACTTGATTCACCTTCAGTTATGAGTAAGTTTGCGACTCCACCTCCTGCTAGAAATTTTGATGTGTCGCCTGTGCTTGATGATGCTACTTCTGTTATCCATGATACTTGTGGTGATGCTATGCTTGATACTGCTTTGCCACTAGGTCCATTCCTTGATGCACAAATTTCTAGAGTTGCTGCTAGATGTGATGATACTTCTGAAACTACTGAGATTATTGAAGTAGAACCCGCTATTTTGCCTGTTAGAACTAGCTCTCCTAGATATGAATTGCCTGATATGCCCGAGGGTTATGTTATGGAGGGAGAGATAGCTGAGGACTTTCTTGCTTGTAATGATAGCTATGATGTTGAGAAATTACTACGCAAGTGGAAAGAAAAATCTCTGAACGCTAGGATGAAATACGACCCAAAGTTTGCTACTTCGCCTATCTTTGTGACCGGTAAGGATTATGAATTCTCTGTCGACCATGAGTTAATCACTCTAGTCGAATCTGATCCTTTTCACGATTATGAGTCTGAAATGGTTGTAGCCCATCTTACCAAACTGCACGATATAGCCACCCTATTCACTAGTGAGGAAAAGATCCGCCACTACTATATCCTCAAGATGTTTCCTTTCTCGCTAAAGGATGATGCTAAGACTTGGTTCACTTCTCTTGCTCCTGGTTGTGTGCGTAGCCCCCAGGATGTGATCTACTACTTCTCTGAAAAATATTTCCCTGCCCATAAGAAGCAAGTTGCCTTGCAGTAAATATACAACTTTGCACAAGTTGAAGAAGAGAGTCTCCCACAAGCTTGGGGGAGGCTCGTCGAGCTACTGAATGCTTTGCCTGATCACCCTCTTGAGAAGAATGAAATACTTGATATCTTCTATAATGGACTAACCGATGCTTCTAAGGACCACCTAGATAGTTGTGCCGGTTGTGTTTTTAGGGAACGAACCGTAGAACAAGCTGATATCCTATTGAATAATATCTTGTGCAATGAGAATGCTTGGACTATTCCCGAACCACCTCCGAAGCCAACTCCGAAGAAAAGAGGTATTCTATTCCTCGGTCCTGAAGATATGCAAGAAGCTAAGAAATCTATGAAAGAGAAAGGCATTATATCTGAAGATGTCGAAAAACTAGCACCTATCGAAGAGATCCATGGTCTTGATAACCCGATACAGGTAGTAGAGGTAAATTATCTTCATAGATTCGATGAGAGTGACATTCCTTTTGATAAACCTGCTAGCTTATGTCTGGATGAATTTGATAACTTTGTTGCCAAACAACAAAGTTTCAATGATTATGTTAGCAGACAATTGGAACAGAATGCTCGTATGCTTAGTCATTTAAGTGCTTGTGTGGACAGAAACATCAATGATCTTAAGCTCTTGAGTAAACATGCCTCTATGGTTACCACTCAAGTAGAACAAGTACTTAAGGCTCAAAATGACTTGCTCAATGAGTTGAATGAAAATTCTCTCAGAGTCGTCACTAGAGGCGGTAGAATGACCGAGGAACCTTTGTATCCTGAGGGTCATCGTAAGAGAATTGAACAAGATTCTCAAGGAATTAGCACTAATGCACCTAGTCATCCTAGAAAGAAGAAGAAAGATGATAGGAACTTGCATGCTAGCAACCCTCTTGCTGCTACACCCGAGAATCCAAACGATGTCTCTGTTTCTGATGCTGAAACACAATCTGGTGATGAACATGAGCCCAGTGATACTATCGATAGTGATGTTCATGTTGATGCTCAACCTAGCATTGATAGGGATGTGGAGATTGAACCGGTTGTCTTCATAACCCACAACCTAAGAATAGAAGATACGATAAGAACGACTTTGCTGCTACGAAGCATGGTAAAGAAAGGGAACCATGGGTTCAGAAACCCATGCCCTTTCCTCCCAAACCATCCAAGAAAAAGGATGATGAGGATTTTGAGCGATTTGTTAAAATGATTAGACCTGTCTTTCTGCAAATGTGTTTGGCAGATATGCTCAAAATGTCTCTGTATGCTAAGTACATGAAGGATATTATGACTAATAAGAGGAGGATACCTAAGGTGGAGATTTCTACCATGCTCGCTAATTATACCTTCAAGGGTGGAACTCCTAAGAAACTAGGTGATCCCAGAGTGCCCACTATACCTTGCTCCATTAAAGGAAACTACGTTAGAACTGCTTTATGCGACCTTGGAGCCGGTGTTAGTGTCATGCCTCTTTATCTTTATCGTAGGCTTGAACTGGATAAGTTGACACCCACCGAAATCTCTCTACAAATGGTCGACAAATCAACTGCTTTCCCTATCGGCATTTGCGAGGATGTGCGTGTGGTGGTTGCTAACGTCACTATCTTAACACACTTTGTTATTCTGGATATTCCCGAGGATGATGCCATGGTGGTCATTGATACGTCTCCGTCGTATCTACTTTTCCGAACTCTTTTGCCCTTGTTTTCGACTCTAATTTGCATGATTTGAATGGAACTAACCCAGACTGACGCTGTTTTCAGCAGAATTGCCATGGTGTTGTTTTTGTGTAGAAATAAAAGTTATCGGAATGTCCTGAAAATTTATGGAGATTTTTTCTGGAATAAATGAATAATACCTGCCCAAAGATCCATCGAAGGAGGTGTGCCAGTGGGCCACAAGCCCATGGGCCACGGCCACCCCCTTGGCCGCACCGTGAGGGCTTGTGGGGCCCACGTGGCGTCACCGCCTCCAAACTCAGTTCTATATATTCTGTTTCGCCCGAAAAAAAATCAGAGAGAAGGATTCATCGCGTTTTACGATACGGAGGCGCCGCCACCTCGTGTTCTTCATCTGGAGGGCAGATCTCGAGTCCGTTTTGGGTTCCAGAGAGGGGAAATCATCGCCATCGTCATCATCAAGCTTCCTCCATCGCCAACTCCATGATGCTCTTCATCGTTCGTGAGTAATCTGATGGTAGGCTTGCTGGACGGTGATGAGTTCGATGAGATCTATCATGTAATCGAGTTAGTTTTGACGGGGATTGATCCCTAGTATCCACTATGTTCTGAGATTGATGTTGCTACTACTTTTCCATGCTTAATGCTTGTCACTAGGGCCCGAGTGCCATGATTTCAGATCTGAACCTATTATGTTGTCGCCAATATATGTATGTTTTAGATCCTATCTTGCAAGTTGTAGTCACCTACTATGTGTTATGACCCGGCAACCCCGGAGTGACAATAGCCAGAACCACTCCCGGAGATGACCATAGTATGAGGAGTTTATGTATTCACCAAGTGTTAATGCGTTGGTCCGGTTCTTTATTAAAAGGAGAACCTTAATATCCCGTAGTTTCCATTAGGACCCCGCTGCCACGGGAGGGATGGACAATAGATGTCAGGCAAGTTCTTTTCCCTAAGCACGTACGACTACATACGGAATACATGCCTACATTGGATTGACGAACGGGAGCTAGTTACATATCTCTCCATGTCATAGCTGTTACATGATGATTCACATCCTGCATAATCATCCATCACCGATCCAATGCCTACGAGTCTTTTACTACTGGTCCTTGCTAAGTTACTTTGCTGCTACTATTGTTCCTTGCTATTGTTGTCACTACTGCTGTTACTTGCTACTTTGTTGTTACCTGTTGCAAGAATTTTCTAGGAGCCATTGATACAAAAAGTTAGGAATAGTCTGCCATCAACACACTCTTTTCTGGCACCGTTGCTATCATACTACTTTTCTACTGATACTTTGCTTGCAGACACTAATCTTTCAGGTGTGGTTGAAACTGACAAACTCATCTTGTAATACTTGAGAATATTCTTTCGCTTCCCCTTGTGTCGAATCAATAAATTTGGGATGAATACTCTACCCTCGAAAACTGTTGCGATCCCCTACACTTGTGGGTTATCAAGACTATTTTCTGGCGCCGTTGCCGGGGAGGCACAGCTATATTCTCCGAGTCACTTGGGATTTACGTCTGCTGATCACTATGAGGAATCCGAGAGATCCGAGAACTAAAGTCTTGCCTTGCACTACGAGGACAGGTAAGGAACTGCCATCTAGCTCTGCACTTGATTCACCTTCAGTTATGAGTAAGTTTGCGACATCACCTCCTGCTAGAAATCTCGATATTTTGCCTGTGCTCGATGATGCTACTTCTGCTGCCCATGATGCTTATGATGATGATATGCTTGATACTATGCGTGATGATGCTATGCTTGATACTATGCCTGATGATGCCATGCTTGATACTATGCCTGATGATGCTATGCTTGATACTGCTTTGCCACTAGGTGCATTCCTTGATGCACAAATTGCTAGAGTTGCTTCTAGATGTGATGATACTTCTGAAACTGCTAATACTATTGAAGTAGAACCTGCTATTTTGCCTGGTAGAACTAGCTCTCCTATGCCTGAATTGCCTATTATGCATGAACGTTATGTTATGGAGGGAGAGATAGCTGAGGATTTTCTTGAGTGTAAGGATAGCTATGATGTTGAGAAATTACTGCGCAAGTGGAAAGAAAAATCTCTGAACGCTAGGATGAAATACGACCCGAAGTTTGCTACTTCGCCTATCTTTGTGACCGATAAGGATTATGAATTCGCTGTCCACCCTGAGTTAATCACTCTAGTCAAATCTGATCCTTTTCATGGTTATGACTCTGAAACGGTTGTAGCCCATCTTACCGAACTGCACGATATAACCACCCTATTCATTAGTGAGGAAAAGATCCGCCACTACTATATCCTCAAGCTGTTTCCTTTCTCGCTAAAGGATGATGCTAAGACCTGGTTCACTTCTTTTGCTCCTGGTTGTGTGTGTAGCCCCCAGGATATGGTCTTCTACTTCTCTGAAAAATATTTCCCTGTCCATAAGAAGCAAGCTGCCTTGCAGGAAATATACAACTTTGCTCAAGCTGAAGAAGAGAGTCTCCCACAAGCTTGTGGGTGGCTCATCCAGCTACTGAATGATTTGCTTGATCACCCTCTTGAGAAGAATGAAATACTTGATATCTTCTATAATGGACTTACTGATGCTTCCAAAGATCACCTAGATAGTTGTGTCGGTTGTGTTTTTAGGGAATGAACCGTAGAACAAGTTGAGATTCTACTGAATAATATCTTGTGCAATGCGAATGCTTGGACTATTCCCGAGCCACATCCTAAGTCAACTCCGAAGAAAAGAGGTATACTATTCCTCAGTCCTGAAGATATGCAAGAAGCCAAGAAATCTATGCGAGAGAAAGGCATTAAATCTGAAGATGTCGAAAATCTACCACCTATCGAAGAGATCCATGGTCTTGATAGCCCGATACAGGTAGTAGAAGTAAATTCTGTGCGTAGGTTTGATGAGAGTGATATTCCTTTGGATAAACCTGCTAGCTTATGCTTGGATGAATTTGATAACTTTGTTGCCAAGCAACAGAGTTTCAATGATTATGTTAGCAGACAATTGGAAAAGAATGCTCGTATGCTTAGTCATTTAAGTGCTTGTGTGGACAGAAATGTCAATGATCTTAAGCTTCCGAGTAAACATGCCTCTATGGTTACTACTCAGGTAGAACAAGTACTTAAAGCTCAAAATGACTTGCTCAATGAGTTGAATGACAATTCCGTTAGAGTCATCACTAGAGGCGGTAGAATGACCCAGGAACCTTTGTATCCTGAGGGTCATCCGAAGAGAATTGAACAAGATTCTCAAGGAGTTAGCACTGATGCACCTAGTCATCCTAGAAAGAAGAAGAAAGATGATAGGAACCTGCACGTTAGCAACCCTGTTGCTGCTACACATGAGAGTCCAAACGATGTCTCTGTCTCTGATACTGAAACGCAATCTGGTGATGAACATGAGCCTAATGATAATATCAATAGTGATGTTCATGATGATGCTCAATCTAGCAATGATAAGGATGTGGAGATTGAACCTAGTGTTGATCTTGATAACCCACAGCCTAAGAATAGAAGATATGATAAGAATGACTTCGCTGCTAGGAAGCATGGTAAAGAAAGGGAACCATGGGTTCAGAAACCCACGCCCTTTCCTCCCAAACCATCCAAGAAAAAGGATGATGAGGATTTTGAGCGCTTCATTGAAATGATCAGGCCTGTCTTTCTGCAAATGCATTTGACAGATATGCTCAAAATGCCTCCATATGCTAATTACATGAAAGATATTGTGACAAATAAGAGGAGGATACCTGAGATTGAGATTTCCACCATGCTCGCTAATTATACCTTCAAGGGTGGAACTCCCAAGAAACTAGGCGATCCCGGTGTGTGATGTTTGCTATGTATCCCTGGCAATGGTGCCAGAAATTCTTCTGTTGGTGCAACAAAAGACCTCCCAATGGCGCCAGAAATAGGAGTGTTGCTTGATACTCCTCAGCAACGGCACCAGGAATCCTTCAGCTGCGGCTACGCGTTAGGCCTTGTTCGGTTAATCCCTCCCAAGAGGGGATTGAAGAGGATTGAAAGGGATTTAGATGGAATTTGACTTGTACGAGATTTAATCCCTCTCAATCCCCTCCAAAACCCTTCAAATTTAGAGGAACCGAAGAAGGCCTTAAGGGATTTCCTAGGCAAGTATGCAAAGGATTTCCCCCTTGGCCTTGGAGCCTTGCGTTGGTGTTCCCTCGATGCGAAAAGGGTGATGTAGCATAGCGGTGGTAAGTATTTCCCTTAGTTTGAGAACCAAGGTATCAATCCGGTGGAAGAGTATCTCAAGATCCTGCACAAACACAAAAGCTTGCACCCAACGCTATCAAGGTGTTGTCACTCCCTTATAGATTGTTTGCCAAGTGAGAACTGAAAGCAACAAAGTAACAAAGCAAAGTAAAAGCGGAGCTGTAAACGATGGATGTGAATAGACCCGGAGGCCGTAGTGTTTACTAGTGGCTTCTCTCATGAAAGCAAGTAGACGGTGGGTGAACAAATTACTGTCGAGCAATTGGTAGAACTGTGCAGAGTCGTGACGATATCTATGCAATGATTATTTCTATAGGCATCATGTCCGAAACAAGTAGACCGATACTTTCTGCATCTACTACTATTACTCCACACGTCGACCGCTATCCAACATGCATCTAGTGTATTAAGTCCATAAGAACAGAGTAACGCCTTAAGCTAGCTGACATGATGTAGAGGGATAATCTCAAACAAATGATAAAAACCCCATCTTTTTACCCTTGATGGCAACTGCTTGATGTGTGCCTTGATGCCCCTACTGTCACTGGGAAAGGTCACCACATGGCAGAACCCAAAACCAAGCACTTCTCCCATTGCAAGAATCATAGATCTAGTTGGCCAAACAAAACCCAAGACTCGGAGAGACTTACAAGGATATCAAATCATCCATATAAGAAATCAGCAAAGACTCAAATATATATCATAGATAATCTGATCACAAGTCCACAATTCATCGGATCTCGACAAACACACCGCCAAAGAAGATTACATAGGATAGATCTCCATGAAGATCATGGAGAACTTTGTATTGAAGATCCAAGAGAGAGAAGAAGCCATCTAGCTACTAACTACGGACCTGTAGGTCTGAAGTGAACTACTCACGAGTCATTGGAGGGGCGATGATGATGATGAAGAAGCTCTCCACCTCCAAAGTCCCCTCCGGCAGGACGCCGGGAAGGGTCTCCAGAGATCTCGCGGAAACGGAAGCTTGCGGAAGCGGAAAAGTATTTTCGAGGCTCCCCTGATTTTTTGCGGAATATTTGGGAATATATAGGCGCAAAACCTAGGTCAGGAGGCGGCCAGGGAAGCCACAAGCTTGCCCACCGCCACCCCCCTGGTGGCGTGGTGCAAGCTTGTGGGCTCCCTGGGGCCCACCTGGCTTGGCCCAAAGGCTCCCTAGTCTTCTTTCGTTCGGGAAAAAATCTTTTCGGGGATTTTCTTCCGTTTGGACTCCGTTCCAAAATAAGATCTGAAAAGAGTCAAAAACACGGAAAAACAGGAACTGGCACTTGGCACTGAATCAATAAGTTAGTCCCCAAAAAGATATAGAAAAGGTACATAAAACATCCAGAGAAGACAAGATAACAGCGTGAAACCATCAAAAATTATATATACGTTTGAGATGTATCAGTGTGCCCACTATACCTTGCTCCATTAAAGGTAACTACGTTAGAACTGCTTTATGCGACCTTGGAGCCGGTGTTAGTGTTATGCATCTCTCTCTCTTTATCGTAGACTTGAACTGGACAAGTTGACACCCACTGAAATATCTCTGCAAATTGCCGACAAATCAACTGCTTTCCCTATCGGCATTTGCGAGGACATGCCTGTTGTGGTTGCTAACGTCACTATCTTAACAGACTTTGTTATCTTGGATATTCCCGAGGACGATGACATGGCGGTCATCCTCGGAAGACCCTTTTTAAATACTGCAGGGGCTGTTATAGATTGCAACAAAGGCAATGTCACTTTCCATGTCAACGGTAATGAGCATACGGTGCACTTTCCGAAGAAACAATATTGAGTACATTGCATCAATGCTATCGAAAAAACTTCATCGATCCTTATTGGGAGCTTTGAATGCCCTATTCCTCGTGTCAAGATGAAGTATGATTTGCTTGTTGGGGAGATTCACATCCCCATTGAGGTGACCTAGTGACTATTCGAAAATTCTCCGTTCTCTTTTGCGATTCGAAAAGGTTTGTCGAGGAGACCTGATCAACCTCATTGACGGATTTTCTTTCGATGACCATGAGATGGATGAATCGAGGAGTCACAAACCTCTGTTGCAAGCTTTCACTTTAGGTTGCTTCGAAGACAAATGATAGGTTTACTTTAGTTTTCCCTGTTTTCTGTTTTAGCGTCCCGTAGAAAAGTACCCCGAAAATAAAAGTTCTCCAAACGTCCTGAAAATCAAGTATGATTTTTTCTGGAATTTTTGAAAAATACTGAGACTAAGAGCTTGTCTTGGGGCTGGACCAGTGGGCCACAAGCCCTGATGGCGCGGGCACCCCCCTGGCCACGCCACCCAGGCTTGTGGGGCCCACAGGCACCCCCTCTACTCATTCTTGCTCTCATATGGTTCTCCTACCTCTAGAAAAAATCGTTTCACAGCTCAAACCCGTATTCTTGCTCCTCTTGCTAGGATTTTTGATCTCTTTGCTCAAAGCACTATTCTCCGAACTGTTTTGGGGAAATTACTCCTTGGTAAGTGACTCCTCCATTGTTCCAATTAGTTTTTGCTCTAGTGCCTTATACTCCGCGTATTTTTGCTGCCTTGGTGACCATGTTCTTGAGCTTTGCATGCTAATTTTGGCTGGTCCCAAGTAGTTTTGATGCGTAATATGGCCTCTAGGCACTTGTTGGAGTAGTTGCTACGAGTCTAGTTGAGCCTTGTTCATTTTTTCTTAGAATCACTAAAAATTTCAGAATTTTTCAGAGATAGGAAAAGGGAAAGGATGAGGAGGTTCTTAAGAGGCTCGTCAAGCCGTAACCCCAAGGATGATGGGAGTGAGAAGAAGCCCAAGTATCTGGTCCCTCAAGTCGCAGAAGTTCGAGTGTGCAAGTGGCCAAGCGACGTGTTCTTACGCGCCGCTGGAATTTATGAGGACTTTTATCACTTGGTGGAGAACGCAGGCCTTACCGCCTTCGTTGAAGATAAGTGTCCGCAATACCTCCTCCTCACTAATATCTTCGTACAAAGCTTTAACTTCTATCCGAGGAAGAATCCTCCTATGGTTGAGTTCAAACATTATGATATCCCCCAGCGCATGTCACTTTAGGATTTTTGCAATATTTGCAAATTGCCTTTTGTTGGGGATATTCATGAACCTCGTCCACGGGATTTGGAAGCTTTCATAGATCCAATTGCTGTAGGAGAGGAGAGAGGAGTGTCTTGCGCTAGAGCTGATAGCATTCATTTTCCTGTGCTTCGGTACTTCTCATTATTTGTGGGAAAATGTTTGATTGGCCGTGGGAAAGCTGGGTCCCTTAGCTCCCCAGATCTTGCGGTCTTGCGCGAAGGCCTTTATAACGATAAAACTTATAGCTTGGGTGCTATAGTAGCTCAACGGTTGAACCTGAACCGTTCTAAAGGTGTTGTCTATGGAGGTATCTCTGCTACTCGTCTTGCCAGACACTTTGAGATACCTATTAGATTGGATGAGGAAGAAGAGATTCTTGTTCTCGAGAGATATCTAGATTACGATAGCATGGTTCGCCATGACTTTCCTGATAGAGATATAAACAGAAGGATGATTTATAACCTGGTATTTAGTCAGGGTACTCGTGAGACTATTACTTTGCCGGCTCCTTCTTTGTTCAATCTTCATGCAGGCAGGTACATTATTATGCCCTCGGACATCTACGCATATTGGGGCCTAGCCCAACCACAGGTGCCCGTGCCCGAGCCGCCAGTCGAGTACCAGACGCCAGTTTATCAGTGGGAGCCAGAGGAGCTCACACAGTAGTGGCATCCTCAGTCCACTCTGGAGTACCCCAGAGCTGGTTATTTCCCTCCATGGGAGTAGACCAACTTAGGCCAAAAGCCTAAGCTTGGGGGAGTATGTGTTCTCACCGACTTTACATTCTTGCTTATGCTTTCACTTTGTTCGTCGGTGTTCACACTTTGCCACTCTATCATCCATGCTAGTTTTTTTTTCTCGTTTTCTTTTCGTGTGTGTGTCTAGTTTGAGAAAAACCAAAAATATTTTCTTTTCTTCTTTTGCTTGTTGGGAGCTTTCCCGTGTAAATAGTTTTCTTTTTCTTTAGGTCAAGGTAGAAGACCATGGTTACAATGTTTAGTGGCTCTTGCATGCATACTTGTTTAGCTTTCAAAGAGCCATATTACTTTGTCTTCTCCTTTGTGTTTGCCTGCAGATTCCAGCTTTAGTCCAATGCACGAGCACTCTTACTATTGTTCACATCATTCGGCCATGCAAGTGAAAGGCAATAATGACGATATATGATGAAAAGACTGAGCCTGGAAAAGCTGGTATGTTCCTGTTGAGCTACCCTCCTCTTATAAAAGCACCAATGAGAGAGCACCTCTGTCATTTTTATGCTTTGCTTTTAACTGTGTTGAGTATGACTGTGACTGGATCTTCATTGCCATGAATTACAATGTTTAGTCAGCCCTTGGTCTTTGAAGGTGTTGTGCATTTATGTTTTGTGTTCTCAGAAAGAGCTACCGAGATACCATCTGTTCGCACTCCTTCATGTTGTTTTGGTTGAAGTGTTGACATTTGAGGCCTATTATTATTTGCTCGCTACCTGATTATGCAATTGATATGAGTTTACCCTGAGACCTAGATGTCATTTGCTTATGTGGTTTGCTTGTGATCTTCCTGAAACTCTGGATATGAGTTAAACATAGTTGCAACAACAAGATCAAACAGAGTTCGTCAAAGTTTTTGTTTTGTCTCTTTCAGTTTGCCAACTGAATTGCTTGAGGACAAGCAAGGCTTTAAGCTTGGGCGAGTTGATACATCTCCTCTCCTATCTACTTTTCCGAACTCTTTTGCCCTTGTTTTGGACTCTAATTTGCATGATTTGAATGGAACTAACCCGGACTGACGTTGTTTTCAGCAGAATTGCCATGGTGTTGTTTTTGTGCAGAAATAAAAGTTCTCGGAATGTCCTGAATATCTACGGAGAACTTTTCTGGAATAAATGAAAAATACCTGCACAAGATTCAACTGAAGAAGTGGAGCGTGGAGATCACAAGCCCACTAGGCGCGGGGCCCCCCTTGCCGTACCAAGCAGGCTTGTGGGGCCCATGTTGCTCCACTGCCTCCAATTCTAGCTCTATTTAGTCCCTTTCGTCCGGAAACAAATCAAGGAGAAGAGTTCATTGCGTTTTACGATACGGAGGCGCCGCCGCCTCCTATTCTTCCTTTGGAGGGTAGATCTAGAGTCCGTTCTGGGCTCCGGAGAGGGGAGATCGTCGCCATCGTCATCACCAACCTTCCTTCATCTCCAATTCCATGGTGCTCTTCACCGTTCGTGAGTAATCTCATCGTAGGCTTGCTGGACGGTGATGGGTTGGATGAGATCTATCATGTAATCGAGTTAGTTTTGATGGGGATTGATCCCTAGTATCCACTATGTTCTGAGATTGATGTTGCTACTACTTTGCCATGCTTAATGCTTGTCACTAGGGCCCGAATGCCATGATTTCAGATCTGAACCTATTACGTTCTCGTCAATATATGTGTGTTCTTGATCCTATCTTGCAAGTTGTAGTCACCTACTATGTGTTATGACCCGACAACCCCGGAGTGACAATAGCCGGAACCACTCCCGGAGATGACCATAGTATGAGGAATTCATGTATTCACTAAGTGTTAATGCGTTGGTTCGGTTCTTTATTAAAAGGAGAACCTTAATATCCCGTAGTTTCAATTAGGACCCCGCTGCCACGGGAGGGATTTACAATAGATGTCATGCAAGTTCTTTTCCCTAAGCACGTATGACTACATACGGAATACATGCCTACATTACATTGACGAACTGGAGCTAGTTACTTATCTCTCCGTGTTATAACTGTTGCATGATGAATAACATCCGGCATAATCATCCATCACCGATCCAATGCCTACGTGTTTTTCCTATTGGTCCTTGCTACGTTACTTTGCCGCTACTACTTTCACTTCTGCTACTGCTACTCTGTTGCTACTGCTGTCACTATTGCTACTGGTTATTGTTGCTACTGTTGCTATCACACTACTCTACTACTGATACTTTTCTGCAGATACTAAGTCTTTCAGGTGTGGTTGAATTGACAACTCAACTGCTAATACTTGAGAATATTCTTTGGCTTCCCCTTGTGTCGAATCAACAAATTTGGGTTGAATACTCTACCCTCAGAAACTGTTGCGATCCCCTATACTTGTGGGTTATTAGCTGGCGGTGATAGAAGGTAAGAACAGGACCCTGCGTCCCGTTGTGACTCTGGTGAGGGTATCAGATGCGAACCTCAGCCTGGTACTGGTACTGGTTGTAATCACGGAAGTCCTCATACACAGTGTACTCGAGGTACCAGCGATATCCCAGCCTGGTCAGCAGGTCGACCAAAATTGCCGGGAACCCAGTCGTCTCAGTGGCCTGTGTCAGGCGCACGTGTTGTCTTGCGGGACGCATCTGAAAATAAGATTGACGGATGTCAAATGACAGTGTGTGTAATGTATATTCAGGAGAACAGAGTAGATAGTCCAGCGCTCCAGGTAGATGTGATTACGAGAACCTAATGTTAGAGTAAGTAAAATCTTTAACCCGAAAGAGAAGAGAGAGTAGAGCCCAGAGTATAGGAAAGGAGTAAAAGATACTAATACCACCCAATTGAGATGTGGGCCCATAAGCCACAACATCAGTGTTAGTAAGGTTTTTCAAACACTAGACTCAACTTCGGCCAAGGAGTTGGAAAGGGGGCTACCTACAGGCAGTCGGCTCTGATACCAACTTGTGACGCCCTTGATTTAATTGTACGCTAATCATACACGCAAATGCATACGATCAAACTCAAGGACTCATGGGAAGATATAAAAACACAACTCTAGACACAAATAAAATAATACAAGCTTCATATTACAAGCCAGGGGCCTCGAGGGCTAGAATACAGAAGCTCGATAAACACACGAGTCAGCGGAAGCAAAAATATCTGAGTACAGACATAAAACATGGGGTGCCTTAGAGAAGGCTAGCACAAAATATACAACGATCGAACGAGGCGAGGCCTCCTTCCTGGGAACCTCCTAACTACTCCTGGTCTTCAGCGGCCTCCATGTAGTAGTAGGCACCATCGGGTTAGCAGTCATCGTCGGTGAGAACCTCCATCTCCTGGGCTCCATCATCTGGTCACAACAACGGATCAAGGGGGCAAAGGGGGAGCAAAGCAACGATGAGTGCTCAACCAAAGTACTCGCAAGACTTACATCAGAATTATTCTAAGTATGCATCAATATCAAAGCAGGGGGCTGGTTATATGTGGACTGACTGCAGTAATGCGAGAAAAGAGAGAGAACGTCTAGTCCTATCGAAGACTAGCATATTCAGGGTCTTGCAACAATAGACGAGAGTAGAACAGGTGTAACACAATTAATAGTCATATTGTTGCATCAATATTAAAGTGAGGTCACGCCCAGAGATCCTCCCTCGACTCCCTGCGAGGAAGAAATCCTGAGGCAACTAATTCCAGTTAAGTAACAATTGTAGTTGTATAAGATCAGGGCACAACTCCAAGTCGTCCTATAACCGTGGACACGGCTATCCGAATAGTTAATTTTCATCCCTACAAGGGTGCACCACATTTCCCGTCACGCTCGTAACACTCTGGCCGGACACACTTTTCTGGGTCATGCCCGGCCTCAGAATATCAACACATCGCAGCCCCACCTAATACTCAACAGAGAGGCCAGCCCGCTGGTCTAATTCCTAAGCACAAAAGGTTCATGGGCCCACTTCCCCTTCGCGCTCCTGCATGATGCGTGGGCGGCCGACGTCAGCCCTAGCATCCCTTAATCACAAGCGCGATGCATCTCGGGACCACTCGGGCGTGGGCCGCTACATTGCTGACATCTGAAAAGCATCGGTTGATACTGCGACATCGAGTACCCATAATTCTTCCCGCATAGCCGGTTAGTGCGAAAAGGTCTCCAACCAACCCAGATCAAATACTCAAATCCATTATCATTTTAATTAGGCCATCGACACAATCTCGCGGGAATCCACCCGTCTAACAACTAATCACCAATGATCCGAGTAACATGGTCGAGTAACTGTGTGCTTGTAACATCAGGGGGAATCCGAGGTATCACCCTCGTTGGATTCCAAACGATGTATCCGTCAAGGTGGACTTAGAGGAATCACCCTCAGGGGTCCCACACTTGAGGGGTTGCACGACAGGGGCATCGTCGAGAATGGTGAAAGAGGAATCACCCTCGATAACCACGACCGACGAGCTATACTACAGAGATATCATCAGGAGTACTTAGCGAGCTGTCACCCTCGGTACCCGATAGTATCTCTGTAGCGCTGTACAACTAAGGGGGTGTATGTGTTGTGTCGGGTCTGGCTCGTCGATCAGGGATCGAGATTTGAAAGCAAAGCGGAGCAATTGGAATACGGGGTCAGAAGGGATGACTGCTCCACCTATACTAAGCAGATTAAAGATACAGTACTGAAAGTAGCAGTTCATCAAAAACAGGCTATGCATCAGATATAGGAGCTAACTACAACAGTAGCAAAAAAAACTAATGCAAGCATGAGGAAAAAAGAGTAGGCGATATAGGGATGATCAAGGGGGTTTGCTTGCCTTGCTGCTGTGCAGCAAAAGGCTGGTAGGCAGGGTCGTAGATGTACCCGGCAGTAGCATCAGTCTCGGGGTCTACCGGTAAGAAGAGGGGGAAGAAACAATAAATAATAGCAACGGTGCAACATAATACATGACATGGCAAGATGCGGTCTAGACATGAGCTAATGCAGCAATATCCTTCATAGACGGGTCGGAAGAATATCTCATGATATTTTCCGGGTCTCTCGCTACTACCGGTCGAACGGAAAATGATGGAAAAGTTCCACGTTTGCTATGCTAGGGACGTGTGACACACAAATGGACCGTGTATCCGGGTTCGTCTCGTTCTGCTCATCAAATTTCATGTTGAAAATATTTTGATCTGACTTTCGGTTTAATTAATATTAATTTTTAAAGTTTTATTAATTATTTAGGAATTAAAAACAGATTTAATTAATTAAATTAAATGCTATTATGACATCAGCATGATGCCATGCTCACATCAGCAGTTGACTGGTCAACTCACCACTCGGTCCCATTCGTCATAGACTCAGTTTTTAATTAAGATTAAATAGTAATTAATCATATCAATTTAGTGGGGAACCCACGTGTCATACTCTAATTATTCCAATTACCTATTTAATTAATTAAGTAAAATATCTATTTATTTATTTATTTCATAAAAACAGAACTTTATTTTTATATTTTTATATTTTTATTTTTCTTAAAAGCGTGTGGGGCCTCCCTCTAAGTGGGTGTGGAGGTATGGCCCCACCGGTAAGTGAGAGTAGCCACATACACATATTCACCTACATATATTAAACATAATGTATTCCTCTCTATACATACATGATATTACATACATACATATATACATACAAAATACATACATGCATCTCATACATACATACATACATACATACGGGCATCTAATACATACATCCATACATCTTTTTATTTTTATTTTTCTCACATCTCATCTCCAACCTCTCTCGCATCTCTTTGTTCATCTCTCTCATCTCAACAGAGAGAGAGGGGGCTATCTACACCTACACCTACATGATCTCAATGACGCCGAAACAGAGCGCCGATTGCCGGAATGGAACCGGGAGAGGAAGGAGGAGAGAATGGCCAGGGCTCGGGGCTCACCGGCGTTGACGATAGGGCCCAGTGTAGCCGGAGTTCTCGGGAGGTGCGGAGGAGACGATGTGGAGGAGGACGAGGTGGTGGCAATGGCGCGGTTCCGGTGAGGTTGTTGACGAAGGGGGCAACGGGGACGGCGCCTCGGTTGAGGCCGGCGGCGAGAGGGGGACCTCCCTGCTCGATCCCTCCTGGACCGAGCGGGAGGGAGGGAGCCCGATGGGGAGAGGCTCGGCCACTGGGATCTGGTGATACGGCCGGTGCGAGGAGGTGCAGGTGAGGCGACGCGATCCCGGGGCAGCGTGGGGGAGGCCCTGGCGACGGGTGGGGTGGTGCAGGGCTCGGTCTCCAGGGGGATACGAGGTGGGGGTCGGGCTCTCGATGGGGAGGGAGTTGCGAGCGGGGGAGAGAGTTCTGGCATGGTAGGTGGAGCGTGGGGTGCGCTGGGGCGGTAGGTGGGAGTGGGGGCTCTTGTGCGCTCGAGGGGAGAGTCTTGTGCCACTGGTGAGCGAGCGGAGAAAGGGTGGCGGCGGCCAGGGGGATGGGGAGTGCGTGGGCTAGGGTTAGGGTTGCCCCTGGTGGGGTGGCTTTATACCCCCACCCATTAGGTGGACCGAATGGGGGTGGCCGGCTCGGCCATTTGGCCCAATTGGGCGAGGGGGTTTTCTGTTTTTTTAATATTCTTTTATTATTATCTTTAATTACTTTCTTTCATTTATTCAATTTTTTTGTAGCTTCCCTTTTAAATATATAGGGATTACCAATAATTTCAAAAGTGCCTGATTCACATTTATAATTCGTTAGGTAATTTTTATAACTCCCGTGACATTTTTATTTTAACAAACAAAATCTTTTCTCGTTCGACTTTATCTTTAAGTTTCGAATTTCGATTCGGTTTCAACTAACACGAGATCATTGATATAATCCACGGTGACGTGGCATCATTAGCGCGGGATCACTGTCGCTTAATTACATGCATTACTGTAGCAAAAGATGAGGATGTCATAAGCACCTAAGCTGTAAGTGTTGTTGGCATGTGGTGCGCTATGCAAAATCCAAGGGTAGGGGCACTAAGACAGCCACCCTGACCCATAGCAGTTAAACATTTCCCTGCGAATAATGCGAAGTAGTGAAGAGTAGGAGAGTGCAAACTGGTGGCCCTAGTGTTTGATACGCCCCTAATCTCTCCCGCAATTAAATAGAGGAGGAAGTTCTCGAACTCCTCTAGCTTAGGCTCATGTATTCCCCCATCAGAGGGAATGAAGCATATTTCACAGAATTCAGAGAGTGGTAATTCATAATGTTCTGCATATAAATTGAAATGCACCTTGCGAGCATGGGGCCTATTATTGAAATAGAAATTTTGCACATCGGAATTTGTAAGGAGACATTATTAGTCACACTCATCTGTGCGGAAGTTGGTTAGCCCGGCATTTGCAATGAATTGCATGAACTCTTGATAAAAACCCGCCTCGCTCAAGAAAGGGACATGTGTCCATTCACATGGCCTAACTTCTGCGTTGCGTAAAATTTTGATGTCTTGATCCTGGGTCCTCCCAACAACTCCTTTGGGACATTGGATTGAAGAACCTCTCCTAAGGAAATTTATTTTCCTACACACAAATTTTTGAAATTCTTTGGGTCACAAAATTATGTGAGTAAAACTTTGCGACATTGGTAGCAACTACTCACATAGACGCCTAGAGGCCGTATCAAGCATTCATATTACTTGGAACTCAAAGAATTTAACATGCAAGCCCATTTTAGTAGCACCAAGCGCAACAAAATATGCAAAAAGTAAACCACTAAAGCAAAAACTAATTGGAGAAATGTAAGAGTCACATACCAAGGGCCAATCCCAAAAACAATTTTGGAAACAGAGTTCCGAGCAAAGAGATCAAAAATTTCGGTTTTGGGAGCAAGAACACGAGAGAGAGAGAGAGAGTATGCATTTTTGGTGGAGGTGAGGGATGATTGGGATGAAGAGATAAGGTAGGGGGCCTATGGGCCCCACAAGATAACACGGTGCGCCCAAGGGGTGGACACGCTTTATTGGCTTGTGGCCGACACGTGCTTCGCCCAGATTTGTTGTCAGCACCAAAAATTCCTAAATATTCCAGAAAAATTCATTTTAATATTTTGTGGCAATCTGAGAGTTACTATTTTTGGGTCATTTTTAATGCATGGGAAACTCAAAAAATAGGATAATCATGGTATTTTTATTTTATTTAACTAAGAATGACAGAGGGTAAGCTAAGGGTACAAAAAGTTGTGCTTACTAAATTCATCAACTACGGGGGTGTTTGTTTCGAGGAAAAAAGCTCCGTTACCTGTTTATAATGGAAACCAAAAACGTCTCACATGTTTCGTACATGTACACTGTAATCCAATGCCTCCGTAAACGGTTCCAGGCTTGCTGTCGATCGGTACCACCCACGACCCCGTGTAAACTGTTGCTCCTCCCCACGATCCCCGGCTCCTCGTCGACCGCTGCCGCCGTTTCCCCGATCCCCTTCGAGCCCTCCTTTGCCTCCCTTCAATACTCTCTTCCTCGACTAGCGCCATTGGATCTGCGCCATGGCAGCCGCTGGGCTCACCCTGCATCGCATCTAGGGCTCCTCTCCTAGTCTGCCCTCCATGGTTCTCAAAATAAGCCAGCGCGGCCATGCTCGATCCACGTCTGCCTGTCTCCGATGTTCATCGAGGAACCTTCTAGACGTGCGCCTTCTCCTCCTCCTCTTTGGTCCCGACTCCATCGTCTTGTATCAATCCCTGTTGTCCCTAGTCGTCAGCTGCCGCCCCAAATAGTCCTCATCGCCTGCTGTGCCTGGTCATTAGCTCCCGCCCCAAATCGTCCTCGTCGCCGGACAGTTTGCTACAAGGTATCTATTTCCATTACATAGCTGAACCAAACAAGAATCCCTTTACATTAACATTACCACTCCTCAAAACAAACACCTCCTACATGTTTTTCAGAAAGGATACATCAATAAGGTTGATCAAGTCTTCTTAATAATCGTTTCCGATCGACATGAAACCGAAGAATTTTCATATGTCACTCAGTTACCTCAATTGGAATTTGTATATCCCCAACAGTAAGAATATCATATTTCTTCTTGGCAGTAGGAAGAGGGAGTTTGAACCCTCCAATAGTGATAGTCGATGTTGGCTCAATGACATTAATATTATTCACCATCGATTGCTTCTTCGGGAAATGCACCATATGTTCTTTAGCATTGCCACACCATGTGTTTTCCTTATATTACTAAGTTAACATAGCTCAAAAATTAGGACCAACACAAAAAACTTTTTGTGTGTGATGTGATGCTTGAACTGATTGTTGTTTGTTTGCTTGCTTGACTATGTTCTAAATCACAAAAATTCTTCTTCTCTCAAGACTCATCTCCTTGATCCAAATCATTTCCAAATGATCATGCCATGTATATAGGACATAGAACTATTATTACACAAAAATACTTTCACCAAAAATCATGTAGTTAATAAAGCTTTTCAAAACCCCGTGAATTGAGGCTTGTGCTACAATCCTCAAATTAGGGAAGCTATTTTGCCTAAATTATTTTATTTGGATCCTATTATCAAAAAGACTTCCCAAAACCAAAAAATTATTATCTTAAAAGTTATTTACCTATTTAATTTAAATACCTTCTCCCGAGACGAGAAATGGTCTTTTATAGGGGAACATTATTTATATGCTCCCAAAATATTTGAGAAAATTTAGGGAAACTCAGTGGACAAATATTTTCCATATATAAGAGTTTCAACACATGGTCATGTTCAAAATATTGGACAAAACCTTCCAAAATCCTTTCTGCCTATTTCAAGCTTTTGAAATATTTCAATAAGAAATACTCTCAAATAATTCGAGTAAAGTTCTAGAATCGCACACATGATATATGTGATGATCTTGCCAAGTTTCATCTCAATCCAAGTTGGTTTGGTTCACCAAAATATTCTAAAAATCTCTGGGTCGAGAACCAAATTTGCGAAAGTCTACATTGCCAAGTTTCTCCTTTTGTTCTCAAATTTTGTGGACATGTTCCTGTTGGGAAACGTCGCATGGGAAACAAAAAATTTCCTACGCGAACGAAGACCTACCATGGTGATGTCCATCTACGAGAGGAGATTTGGATCTACGTACCCTTTAGATCCCACAGCAGAAAGTGTTAAGAAACGCGGTTGATGTAGTGGAACGTGCCCACATCCCTCGATCCGCCCCGCGAACCGTCCCACGAACCATCCCGCGACCTTCCCACGATCCGCTCCGATCTAGTGCCGAACGGACGACACCTCCGCGTTTAGCACACATACAGCTCGACAATGATCTCGGCCTTCTTGATCCAGCAAGCAAGACGGAGAAGTAGATGAGTTCTCCGACAGCGTGACAACGCTCCGATGGTGGTGAAGGATCTACTCCTGCAGGGCTCCGCCCGAGCTCCGCAGAAATACTATCTAGAGGTAAAACTATGGTGTCTAGATCTGAGTTGCACGTGGCAAAGTTGTCTCAAATCAGCTCTAAATCACCAGTATATATAGGAGGGAGGGGGAGGGACTTACCTTGAGGGCCAAGCCCCCAAGGTGCATCGGCCAAGAGGAGGAGTAGGACTCCTACTCCAATCCTACTCAAAATAGGATTGGAAAGTGGAGTCCTTCTCTTCCTTCCCACCTTTTTTTTCTTTTGTTTTTTTTACATGGCGCATAGGCCTTATTGGGTTGTCCCACCAGCCCACTAAGGGCTGGTGCAGCACCCATAAGTCCTTTGGGCTTCCCCCGGGAGGGTTGCCCCCCTCCCGGTGAACTTCCGGAACCCATTCGTCACTCCCCGTACATTCCCTGTAATGCCCGAAAACTTTCCGGTAACCAAATGAAGTCATCCTATATATCAATCTTCATCTCCGGACCATTTCGGAAACCCTCGTGACGTCCGCGATCTCATCTGGGACTCCGAACAACATTCAGTAACCACGCATATAACTCAACTATACTAAAACATCACCGAACCTGAAGTGTGCAGACCCTGCGGGTTCGAGAACTATGTAGACATGCCCCGATGTACTCCTTGGACAATATCCAATAGCAGGACCTGGATGCCCATATTGGATCCTACATATTATCTGAAGATCTTATCGGTTGAACCTCAGTGTCAAGGATTCATATAATCCCGTATGTCATTCCCTTTGTCCTTCGATATGTTACTTGCCCGAGATTCGATCGTCGGTATCCGCATACCTATTTCAATCTCGTTACCAGAAAGTATCTTTACTCATTCCGTAATACAAGATCCCGTGACTTACACTTAGTCACATTGCTTGCAAGGCTTGTGTGTGATGTTGTATTACCGAGTGGGTCCCGAGATACCTCTCCGTCACACGGAGTGACAAATACCCGTCTTGATCCATACTAACTCAACAGACACCTTCGGAGATACCTGTAGAGCACCTTTATAGTCACCCAGTTACGTTTTGATGTTTCATACACACAAGGCATTCCTCCGGTGTCAGTGATTTATATGATCTCATGGTCATAGGAACAAATACTTGACACGCAGAAAACTATAGCAATAAAACGACACGATCAATATGCTACTTTCATAGTTTGGTCTAGTCCATCACATGATTCTCCTAATGATGTGATCCAGTTATCAAGCAACAACACTTTGCACATAGCCAGAAAACCTTGACTATCCTTGATCAACTAGCTAGCCAACTAGAGGCTTGCTAGGGGCATTGTTGTGTCTTTGTATCCACACATGTATCTGTGTTTTCATTCAATACAATTATAGCATGGATAATAAAGATTATTTTTAAACAGGAAATATAATAATAACTATTTATCATTGCGTCCAGGGCATATTTCCAACAGTCTCCCACTTGCACTAGAGTCAATAATCTAGTCCTCACATCGCCATGCGATTTACATTGTAATAAATAGAACACCCATACAGTTCTGGTGTTGATCATGTTTTGCCCGTGGAAGAGGTTTAGTCAGCGGGTCTGCTACATTCAGATCCGTGTGCACTTTGCAAATATTCACGTCCTCTCCTTCAACGTAGTCGCGGATGAGGTTGAAGTGTCATTTGATGTGTCTGGTCTTCTTGTGAAACCTTGGTTCCTTTGCTAAGGCAATGGCACCAGTGTTGTCACATAACAGAGTCAATGGATCTAGTGCACTTGGCACAACTCCAAGATCTGTCATGAACTGCTTCATCCAGTCACCTTCCTTTGCGGCCTCCGAGGCAGCCATGTACTTCGCTTCACATGTAGAATCTACTACGACGCTTTGCTTGGAACTACACCAGCTTACCGCACCCCCATTAAGAATAAATACATATATGGTTTGTGACTTAGAGTCATCCGGATCGGTGTCAAAACTAGTGTCGACGTAACCTTTTACGGCGAGCTCTTTGTCACCTCCATACACAAGAAACATTTCCTTAGTCCTTTCCAGGTAATTCAGAATATTCTTGACCGCCGTCCAGTGATCCACTCCAGGATTACTCTGAAACCTGTCTGCCATACTTATGGCCAAGATGACGTCTGGTCTAGTGCTCAACATTGCATACATGCTAGAACCTACGGCGGAAGCGTAGGGGACGGAACTTATTTGTTCTCTATCTTCCGTAGTTGCTGGGCACTGAGTCTTACTCAATTTTATACGTTGTAATACTGGCAAGAACCCTTTCTTGGACTGAGTCTACTCAAATGTTTTGATCTATCCCTATAATGTAAGCAGCTTCTCCTAGGTCCTTCATAGAGAAACTTTTATTTAAGTAACCTTTTATGCTCTCCAAAAGCTCCACGTTGTTTCCAATCAGCAATATGTCGTCCACATATAATATTAGAAACGCCACAGAGCTCCCACTCACTTTCTTGTAAATACAAGATTCACCAACCACTTATATAAACCCAAATGCTTTGATCACCAGATCAAAGCGCTTATTCCAACTCTGAGATGCTTGCACCAGTCCATAAATGGATCGCTGGAGTTTGCATAATTTGTTAGCATTCTTTGGATCGACAAAACCTTCGGGTTGCATCATATACAACTCTTCCTTAAGAAAATCGTTAAGGAACGCCGTTTTGACATACATCTGCCAGATTTCATAATCGTAAAAGGCAGCTATTGCTAACATGATTCGGACAGACTTAAGCATCGCTACCGGTGAGAAAGTCTCATCATAGTCAATTCCTTGAACTTGTGAAAAACCTTTTGCCACAAGTCGAGCTTTATAAACGGTCACATTACCTTCCGTGTCTGTCTTCTTCTTACAGATCCATTTGTTCTGAATAGCCTTGCGGCCTTCAGGTAGTGCTTTTAAAGTCCACACTCTGTTCTCGTACATGGATCCTATCTCGGACTTCATGGCCTTCAACCATTTGTTGGAATACGGGCCCACCATTGCTTCCTCATAATTCGCAGGTTCATTGTTGTCCAACAACATAATCGTTAAGACAGGATTACCGTACCACTCAGGAGGAGTACGTGATCTTGTCGACTTGCGAGGTCCGATAGTAACTTGATCCGAAGTTTCATGATCATCATCATCAACTTGTTCCTCCACCGGCGCCCTAGCAACAGGGTTTCCCCTTGCCCTGCGCCACCATCAACAGGAATTAGAGGTTCGACAACCTCATCAAGTTCTATCTTCCTCCCACTCAATTCTTTCGAGAGAAACTCCTTCTCAAGAAAAGCTCCGTTTTTAGCAACAAACACTTTACCCTCGGATTTTGGATAGAAGGTATACCCAACTGTCTCTTTTGGGTAACCTATGAAGACGCACTTTTCCGCTTTGGGTTCCAGCTTTTCAGGCTGAAGCTTTTTGACATAAGCATCACATCCCCAAACTTTAAGAAACGACAACGTTGGTCTTTTGCCATACCACAGTTCGTATGGTGTCGTCTCAACGGATTTTGATGGTGCCCTATTTAAAGTGAATGCAACTGTCTCTAATGCATAACCCCAAAACGATAACGACAAATCGGTAAGAGACATCATAGATCGCACCATTTCTAATAAAGTACAATTACGACGTTCGGACACACCATTACGCTGTGGTGTTCCAGGCGGTGTCAACTGTGAAACAATTCCAGATTGTCTTAAGTGAGCACCAAACTGGAAACTCAGATATTCACCCCCACGATCAGACCCTAGGAACTTGATCTTCTTGTTATGATGATTTTCGACTTCACTGTGAAATTGCTTGAACTTTTCAAATGTGTCAGACTTGTGCTTCATCAAGTAGACATAACCATATCTACTCAAATCGTCAGTGAAGGTGAGAAAATAACGATATCCGCCGCGCGCCTCCACACTCATCGGACCGCACACACCGGTATGTATGATTTCCAACAAGTCACTTGCACGCTCCATTGTTCCGGAGAACGGAGTCTTAGTCATCTTGCCCATGAGGCATGGTTCGCACGTGTCAAGTTAATCAAAGTCAAGTGACTCCAAAAGTCCATCGGTATGGAGTTTCTTCATGTGCTTTACACCAATATGACATAAGCGGCAGTGCCACAAAATCATGGCACTATCATCGTTAACTCTAACTCTTTTGGTCTCAATGTTATGTATATGTGTATTATCACTATCAAGATTCAATATGAACAATCCTCTCACATTGGGTGCATGACCATAAAAGATATTACTCATAGAAATAGAACAACCATTATTCTGTGACTTAAACGAGTAACCGTCTCGCAACAAACAAGATCCAGATATAATGTTCATGCTTAACGCAGGCACTAAATAACAGTTATTTAAGTTCATAACTAATCCTGATGGTAACTGAAGTGAAACTGTGCCGACGGCGATTGCATCAACCTTGGAACCATTTCCCACGCACATCGTCACTTCATCCTTCGCGAACCTTCGTTTATTCCGCAGTTCCTGCTTCGAGTTGCAAATATGAGAAACAGAACCGGTATCAAATACCCATGCACTACTACGAGAGTTGGTTCAATACACATCAATAACATGTATATCGAATATACCTGATTTTTCCTTGGCCGTCTTCTTATCATCCAAATACTTGGGGCAATTGTGCTTCCAGTGACCCAGTCCCTTGCAATAATAACACTCTGTTTCAGGCTTAGGCCCAGCCTTGGGTTGATTCGTTGGATTGGCAACAGGCTTTCCGCTCTTCTTTGAATTACCCTTCTTTCCTTTGCCGTTTCTCTTGAAACTAGTGGTCTTATTCACCATCAACACTTGATGCTCTTTACGGAGTTCTGACTCTGTGACTTTTAGCATCGCGAATAACTCGCCGGGTGACTTGTTCATCCCTTGCATGTCATAGTTCAACAAAAATATCTTATAGCTTGGTGGCACTAATTGAAGAATTCTGTCAGTGATAGCCTCTTGCGGGAGTTCAATCCCCAGCTCAGCGAGACGGTTTGAGTACCCAGACATTTTGAGCACATGTTCACTCACAGACGAATGCTCCTCCATCTTGCAAGCATAGAATTTATCGGAGGTCTCATACCTCTCGATCCGGGCGTTCTTCTGAAAGATAAACTTCAACTCCTGGAACATCTCATATGCTCCATGACGCTCAAAGCGACGTTGAAGTCCCGGCTCTTAGCCATATAGGACTGCACATTGAACTACTGAGTAGTCTTCCTTGCGTGCTAACCAAGCGTTCTTAGCATCTTGGTCAGCCACGGCGGGTGGTTCATCTCCTAGTGCAGCATTAAGGACATAATCCTTCTTCCCGGCTTGCAGGACCAACTTAAGATTACGAGCCCAGTCTATAAAGTTGCTTCCATCATCTTTCAACTTAGCTTTCTCTAGGAACGTATTAAAATTCAGGGTGACTGTCGCCTGAGCCATTGATCTACAACAAAAATATTTTCAAATTGGACTTAGAATATTTTCAAGATAATTAGAGTTTAACTAATCAAATTACTTGCTAAACTCCCACTCAAAAAGTACATCTCTCTAGTCATTTGAGTGGTACATGATCCAATTCCACTAGCTCAAGTTCGATCATCACGTGAGTTGAGGATAGTTTGAGTGGTAAGCATCCCTATGCTAATCATATCAACTATATGATTCATGCTCGACCTTTCGGTCTCATGAGTTCCGAGGCCATGTCTGCACATGCTAGGCTCGTCAAGCTTAACCAGAGTGTTCCGCGTGTGCAACTGTTTTGCACCCATTGTATGTGAACGTTCAGTCTATCACACCCGATCATCACGTGGTGTCTCGAAACAATGAACTGTAGCAACAGTGCACAGTCGGGGAGAACACAATTTCGTCTTGAAATTTTAGTGAGAGATCACCTCATAATGCTACCGTCGTTCTAAGAAAAATAAGGTGCATTAAAGGATTAACATCACATGTAATTCATAAGTGACATGATATGTTCATCATTATGTGCTTCTTGATCTCCATCACCAAAGCACCAGCACGATCTTCTTGTCACCGGCGCCACACCATGATCTCCATCATCATGATCTCCATCAACGTGTCGCCATCGGGGTTGTCGTGCTACTTATGCTATTACTACTAAAGCTACGTCCTAGCAATATAGTAAACGCATCTGCAAGCACAAACGTTAGTTTAAAGACAACCCTATGGCTCATGTCGGTTGTCGTACCATCGACGTGCAAGTCGATATTAACTATTACAACATGATCATATTATACATCCAATATATCACATCACGTCATTGGCCATATCATATCACAAGCATACCCTGCAAAAACAAGTTAGACGTCCTCTAATTGTTGTTGCATCTTTTACGTGGCTGCTATGGGTATCTAGTAGATCGCATCTTACTTACGCAAAAACCACAACGGAGATGTGCAAATTCCTATTTAACCTCTCCAAGGACTGCCTCGGTCAAAACCAATTCAACTAAAGCTGAAGAAACCGACACCCGCAAGTCATCTTTATGCAATGAGGTTGCATGTCAAGCGATGAAACCAGTCTTTCATAAGGGTACGAATAATGTCGGTCCAGGCCGCTTCAATCCAACAATACCGCCGAATCGAGAAAAGACTAAGGAGGGCATCAAATCGAACATGACCGTCCACAAAACTCTTTGTGTTCTACTCGAGATTACATCTACGCATGAACCTACCTCATAATGCCACTGTTGGGAAACGTCGCATGCGAAACAAAAAATTTCCTACGCGCACGAAGACCTATCATGGTGATGTCCATCTACGAGAGGAGATTTCGATCTATGTACCCTTGTAGATCACACAGCAGGAAGCTTTAAGAAACGCGGTTGATGTAGTGGAACGTCCTCACATCCCTCGATCCGCCCCGTGAACCGTCCCACGAACCGTCCCACGATCCGCTCCGATCTAGTGTCGAACGGACGACACCTCCGCGTTCAGCACATGTACAACTCAACGATGATCTCGACCTTCTTGATCCAGCAAGCAAGATAGAGAAGTAGATGAGTTCTCCGGCAGCGTGACGGTGCTCCGGTGGTGGTGAAGGATCTACTCTTGCAGGGCTCTGCCCGAGCTCCACAGAAATACGATCTAGAGGTAAAACTATGGTGTCTAGATCTGAGTTGCGTGTGGCAAAGTTGTCTCAAATCAGCCCTAAATCACCAGTATATATAGGAGGGAGGGGGAGGGACTTGCCTTCAGGGCAAATCCCCCAAGGTGCGCCGGCCAAGAGTAGGAGTAGGACTCCTACTCCAATCCTAGTCAAAATAGGATTGGAAAGTGTTGAGTCCTTCTCTTCCTTCCTACCTTTTCTTTTTTTTCTTTCTTTGGTTTTCTTTACATGGCGCATAGGTCTTATTGGGTTCTCCCACGAGCCCACTAAGGGCTGGTGCGCCACCCATAAGTCCTTTGGGCTTCCCCCAGGAGGGTTGCCCCCTCCCGGTGAACTTCCAGAACCCATTCGTCACTCCCGGTACATTCCCGGTAATGCCCGAAAACTTTCCGGTAACCAAATGAAGTCATCCTATATATCAATCTTCGTCTCCGGACCATTCCAAAAACCCTCGTGACATCCGTGATCTCATCTGGGACTCTAAACTACATTCGGTAACCACGCATATAACTCAACTATACTAAAACATCGCCGAACCTTAAGTGTGCAGACCCAGCGGGTTCGAGAACTATGTAGACATGCCCCGAGGTACTCCTCGGTCAATATCCAATAGCGGGACCCGGATGCCCATATTGGATCCTACATATTCTCCGAAGATCTTATCGTTTGAACCTCAGTGTCAAGGATTCATATAATCCCGTATGTCATTCCCTTTGTCCTTTAGTATGTTACTTGCCCGAGATTCAATCGTCGGTATCCGCATACCTATTTCAATCTCCTTACCAGCAAGTCTCTTTACTCATTCCGTAATACAAGATCCCATGACTTACACTTAGTCACATTTCTTGCAAGGCTTGTGTGTGATGTTGTATTACCGAGTGGGCCCCGAGATACCTCTCCATCACACGGAGTGACAAATCCCACTCTCGATCCATACTAACTCAACGGACACCTTCGGAGATACCTGTAGAGCACCTTTATAGTCACCCAGTTACGTTGTGACGTTTGATACACATAAGGCATTCCTCCGGTGTCAGTGAATTATATGATCTCATGGTCATAGGAACAAATACTTGACACGCAGAAAACTATACCAATAAAACGACACGATCAATATGATACGTTCATAGTTTGGGTCTAGTCCATCACATGATTCTCCTAATGATGTGATCTAGTTATCAAGCAACAATACTTTGCACATAGCCAGAAAACCTTGACTATCCTTGATCAACTGGCTAGCCAACTAGAGGCTTGCTAGGGACATTGTTGTGTCTATGTATCCACACATGTATCTATGTTTTCATTCAATACAATTATAGCATGGATAATAAACGATTATCATTAAACAGGAAATATAATAATAACCATTTATCATTGCCTTTAGGACATATTTCCAATAGTTCCAATACTCTAATGATGCATCCACACCAAGTGGTGCATCAAGGAGAATAGATCCACTTGTCAAAATCAGCCCAAAGCCATTATTGCTTATTTCTAGGATTGGAAAATTTTACATTGCAAGTTTCCCCATTTGCCCCAAACTATTTGGGAATACTATGCACCCCATATAATGCCACCACACCAAGGGTGCATTAGGGAGAATTCAATTGCATTGATGGATCTAAGAAAAACCTTCTCTGCCCATTTCTAGGGTTTATAAAGATTGCACTCGAGACTTTCTTCAAATAATCTGTAATTTGGTGGTAACTATTATTTCTACCTATCATTCACTCGTGTCAAATTTCATAGCAAGGAGAACAAGTTACCTTGCCCAAACAGCCATTAAACACCTTCTGGTGAAATGCTAAAAGCCCTGTTTTGACCACTTCCATTATTTCCCTTGGTTTCATCTTTTTACCACAACTCCTCCTAGTGTCCATTTACCCGCATTAAGAGACCAGCCCCCTAGCTCAATAATTGGTGGGGTAAAACCCCAATTTTACACCACTGAACAGCAAAAAACAACAGTAAAACCCCTCTATCTCACCTCCCCAGTGACTTCCACATCACTCAAAGACCACCCCTACTGATTTATTAAACCGCTAGACCCCCTAGACATGTGTGGCCACACCCTACGCACCAACAACTTGCCATGGCATGTAATGGCCGCGCTGTGGAGCATGCTATAGTGCACACCCGCATTGTAGCCGCCCCCAATCCCGCGCTCCGACAGCCTTGTGTGTCATGGTCATGTCCACCGAGGTCGCCTCGACGTCCTCTACACGGCAGAGTGTGGGGCGCCTCCTCCCTTGCCCTCCTCCCGCCTTGCCGAGCTCGTCGCACGCCACCCATAGAGCATGTCCATGGTGCACCTCTGCCTTGCTATATAGAGCCTCCCTATGCTACCCCTTGACCACTCTAGCTCCCTCTCCTTCCCAAAGACCCCCTGGACCAGCCCCTCTTCTTCCCATGGCCTCCAGTCCTCTCTGTAGCCGATGCTCGCTAGAGGTCTCCGCCCAAATTATAGCATCTTGTAGCTCCTCCTCCCCCTGGCCAACCAGATGCCTTCGCTAGACACATTGAAGCCCCCCTCATCACCTCCTTCCTCCATGAGGACGTCGGGCGTCTGAGGCCAGCACTCCCCGTCGGTCCCCTCTGTGGCCGCTCATACCATCGCCTCCACCACCCTTCCCGACAGGAGTGCAACCCACATACGGGTTCGGCGTAGCCTCCCGAGCTCGCTAGCGTGACGAGCGTCGTAGGATATGGTCGTGCCGTCAGGGCGAGCACCAGCGTGCACTCGGCCTTGCCTTCCCTCTCCTCCAGTGAGCGCCCATGTGAGGAGGGAGATGACCCTACAAGTGGGGCCGGCGACCCCACTAGTCAGCCTCTAAGTTTTCCAACCGGGCCCGCTATCATATTAAGTGAACACGGCTTCTGCTCTCTGTCTCCCCACGTAGAAGGCATGGAATGCGCCTCCGACGGAGCCCTTTGCACACGTGGCTGAGCTGTTGGGCCGGCCCAATGCACACGCGGCTATTCTACGCCCTGGGAACACCTTAGCCAGTTAGGTAACTCCATCCTGGTTATTTTCTTTTTCGGGGATCTTGTAAAATCCATAGAAAAATAATTCCATGTCCGAATGGGATGACTCCAATTCCTATATTGTTCTATAAATCCTAGCTATCATTTGGCATAACTTCCATAATTTCTCCACAACATTTTGCCATGTTTAAATTTAAATCCAGATTTGAACTACTAGGGGCCACATTGCAAAACTCCTAGAGCATTCAAATCAACTCCAAATGGAGTGATTCCAATTTCTAGGTGACTCTTAAATCATGCTCTATTTTTATAGCCTAGGTGATTTTTTTTCTCATGTAATGTTTGTTCTAGGTCAAATAAATGGCTCCCTTTTTCACTATTTACCATCTTAGAAAAATCATAGGGAAATCATCCCAACTCCAAATATAGTGAAACCTCTTCGTAAAGTCTTCTAATATCATGACTTATTTAATGGGTTCCTCCACTCATTTTTAGGAAAATATTCTCTATAGACATCTTGTTGGGCCAGTGATGCTTCCATTTCCACCATTCAAAATCCTCCGGTGATCCAAATCCACTAGAACAAAATTTAGTAATTTTTCTTACAACAGAGGTGTCCTATAAAAATAAAACTCCTATTTTAGAGCACTTTTATTCCTCTCATTGTGGTGTTGCTTATTGTGGCTGTTTTCAATGGTAGTTGACGAAGTAGACGGAGTGCTCAGTGTTGGACTACAAGCTCATGAAGACCTCGAAGACTTTGGTGAACAAGGAAAGAAGCCCCTTAACCATGACTTCAAACCTTTTTATGCATGTCATACAAAACTTACTTTGTTACATTCGAATCATGTTGAATCGGTGACCACCTTGGTGGGTTGTCTTCGGTAACTCCTCATTGATACTTGCACTTGGGCATGAACCTACCTTTCTATGAGAGTTGTGCGGGTGGGAAGTAGATAGGATGCTAAATAGTTGCTACACAAATGGGATGAGAATATGCATGGTGATAGAAAAAGAAATGGTTTCAAAGACTTTTCGAAAACCCCATCGGGGTGCCACTAATGCCTGAGGGAAATGGTGTTGAGCTAGGTAACCACTTGAGAAAGAAGTGGTGCACCGAGGCAAGTGAGTGTGTGATGTCTTCTAAAACTAAGTCGGTATTTCCCCAAAGAGGAAGGGTTGATGCAGTATAGCGACGATAGGTATTTCCCTCAGTGATGAGACCAAGATTATCGAACCAGTAGGAGAACCTCCTCACACCACGTAAACATCACTTGTACACAAATAACAAATACTCGCAACCCGACGTGTTAAAGGGGTTGTCAATCCCTCCCCGGCAACGGCGCCAGAAATTGACACGTTGGCGGGAGACTATCTTGACTTGATATTCCCCGGCAACAGCGCCAGAAATTCCTTTTGGGTACGGCGCCTCAATATAGGAAAATAACATGAGGTAAAAGTGGGATATAGGATAAATAGATCGTCGAACAAATAAATTGCAGCAAGGTATTTTTGTATTTTTGGTTTAATAGATCTGAAAATAGAAGCAAAGGAAAATAGATCGCAAAGGTAAATATGATGAAAAGAGACCCGTGGGCCATAGGTTTCACTAGTGGCTTCTCTCCAGAAAAATAACAAACGGTGGGAAAACAAGTACTGTTGGGCAATTGATAGAACTTCAAATAATCATGACGATATCCAGGCAATGATCATTACATAGGCATCACATCCAAGATTAGTAGACCGACTCCTGCCTACATCTACTGCTATTACTCCACACATCGATCACTATCCAGCATGCATCTAGTGTATTAAGTTCACGGAAAAATGGAGTAATGCAATAAGAACGATGACATGATGTAGACAAGATCTATTTATGTAGAAATAGACCCCCATTTTGTTATCCTTAATAGCAACAATACATACGTGTCGTTTCCCTTTGTGTCACTAGGATCAAGCACTGTAAGATCGAACCCATCACGAAGCACTTCTTCCCATTGCAAGATCAATAGATCAAGTTGGCCAAACAAAACCCAAATATCGGAGAAGAAATACGAGGCTATAATCAATCACGCATATAAGAGATCAAAGAAGACTCAAATAACTTTCATGGATAAAAACATAGATCTGATCATAAACTCAGAGTTCACCGGATCCCAACAAACACACCGCAAAAAGACTTACATCATATGGATCTCCAAGAGACCATTGTATTGATAATCAAGAGAGAGAGTAAGCCATCTAGCTACTAACTACGGACTCGTAGGTCTACAAAGAACTACTCACGCATCATCAGAGAGGCACCAATGGACATGATGAACCCCTCCGTGATGGTGTCTAGATTGGATCTGGTGTTTCTGGACTCTGGGCGGTTGTAATTGATCTTCTCCCTCATCCTAGGGTTTCTGGAATATTGGGTTATTTGTAGAGAAAAGAGGCGGTGCGTGAGGCCAATGAGGAGGGCACAACCCACCAGGGCGCGCCCTGGTGGGATGTGCTCCCATCGGAGCTCCCCTCAGGTGCATTCCCGTCCCAAAAAATCCACAAAAAGTTTCGCTGCGTTTGGACTCCGTTTAGTATTGATTTGCTGCGATTTAAAAAACATGCAGAAAACATCAACTGGCACTGGGCACTATGTCAATAGGTTAGTACCAAAGAATGATATAAAATGACTATAAAATGATTGTAAAACATCCAAGAATGATAATATAACAACATGGAATAATCAAAAATTATAGATACGTTGGAGACGTATCAGCATCCCCAAGCTTAATTCCTGCCCGTCCTCGAGTAGGTAAATGATAAAAACAGAACTTTTGATGTGGAATGCTACCTAACATGTTCATCACATTTCATTTCTTTATAGCATGGACATTTGGAATTTTATATGGTTCAATGCAATTTCCTAGTTTTGACATGAAGACTTTAATACTCAAGCATACCAACAAGCAACTATGTCTTTCAAAATATCAAAACTAAAGCAAGTTATCTCTAGCCCATTATGCTCAATCATTGATCCATTCATGAAACACACTCGAATATTAGCTACACCCAATTCTCAAATAAGATCATAGTGCCCCTTAGTTTGTGCTTTATGAGAGAAGATGGAGACTCAAAATCGAAATAAAAATTGCATAAGTAAAAGAAAGGCCCTTCGCAGAGGGAAGTAGGGATTTTAGAGGTGTTAGAGCTCAAAGCGAAAATTGAGAGATAAAAACATTTTGGGAGGCATACTTTTCCCACCAACAAAAATGACTTAGAGCTCCCAAACACTTTGCATGCTAGATACACCATAGGCGGTTCTCAAACAGAAAATAAAGTTTATTCCTTTTTCCACCATTACTTTCACTTTCCATGGCTTGTCCGTATGCACGCGTGCCCTCCATACCAACACTTTCCAAAGAATTTATTATTTGACAACAAAAAGTAAATTCATTTTTTTTCATTTCGGGACTCGGCATCCCTAATACCTTTTCCGTACTCTCGTGCAATGACAAGTGAATAAACACTCATTGTGAGAATAACACATCTAGCATGGAAAATATTGGCCACCCCTCACCGCTTCGCTAGCGGTAGAGCACACAAAAGAGAAATTTATTTTGAAAATTAGAGATGGCACATGCAAATTTGATTAGAACGGCATGGAAATAAAGCATATAGATAGGTATAGTGCACTCATATGGCAAAACTAGTTTAAAGGGTTTTGTATGCACAAGTAGTGATCATACTTAGTGCAAAATGAAGGCTAGCAAAAGGATCGAGAAGCGACGAACCAAGAAACGAAAAATATCGTACCCAAGCATTGAGAATAAGTAATACCAAATAGTGCACCACAAGTAGGATGTAAATTTCATTGCATAACTATTCACTTTCGTGCTTGCATAGGGAATCACAAACCTTAACATCAATATTCTTACTAAAGCACAATTACTCATCAACATGACTCACATATCGAGTTGTCATATCTCAAAACCATTATTGAGAATCAAGTTTATTTTGTCCAGTGATCTTCATGAAAGTTTTTATTATATCCTCCTTGGATATCTATCACTTTGGGACTATTTTCATATGTTGCTTTTGATAAGCCCAAACAAATTTAAGTGAAGAACATGAGCATATTTTTTCTTTCTCTCAAAATAATCTAAGTGAAGCAAGAGAGAATTTATTAAAAAATTTACTAACTCCCAAATAAATATAAGTGATGCATGAGAGCATTTCTTCAAAAATAACAAAGCACATTGTGCTCAAAAATATATAAGTGAAGTACTAGAGCAAATCCATGGCTCTAAAAATTAAGTGAAGCATAGGAGCAAGCATAGCATAATTTTTTGGCTCTCTAGAATAGGTGTATCCAGCAAGGATTAAATAATTAAAACACAAAGAAAAACAATCAAAGACTCATATCATACAAGACACTCCAGGCAAAACTCATAATATATGACCAATAAATATATAGTTTCAAGTAAAATACCGATGGTTGTTAGAAGAAAGAGGGGATGCCACTCGGGGTCATCCCCAAGCTTAGTTGCTTGCTACTTCTTGAATATTATCTTGCGGTGCCTCGGGCATCCTCAAGCTTAGCCTTTTGCTAATCCTTATTCCTTCATCCATTGTAAGATCACCCAAAACTTGAAAACTTCAATCACACAAAACTCAACAAAACCTTCGTGAGATCCATTAGTATAAGAAAGCAAACCACTACCATAAGTACTCTTGCAAACCTATTAATATTTTATTTTTGCATTATATCTACTGTATTACAACTTTTCAATGGCGAACACTCATCAAAGAAAACCATAGAATCATCAAAACAAGCACACAACGCAAAGAAAATAGAATCTGTCAAAAACAGAATAGTCTGTAGCAATCTGACTACTTCGAATACTTTTGTAACTCCAACAATTCTAAAAGAATAGGACGACGTGAATAATTTGTTTATTAATATTTTTCAAAAATAATAAACTCAAAATCACTCTTATGTTAAAAATGAAAAATAATTTCATGAGCGCAAAAGTTTCTGTTTTTCAGCAAGATCCAATTAACTTTCACCCCAATAATCCCATAGGTCTTACTTGGCTCAAACACTAATTGAAACAAGAAAATACAATTATTAAAGAGGTAATAATGTGTGCAGCACTCAAAAACATAAGCAAAAACAAAATCATAAAATAAAATTGGGTTGCCTCCCAACAAGCGCTATTGTTTAACGCCCCTAGCTAGGCATGATGATTTCAATGATGCTCACATAAAAAGTAGTAACTGAGATATGCAAAGGAGATTCATGAATAGCATGAAAAACACATTTGAGTCTAACCCACTTCCTATGCATAGGGATTTTGTGAGCAAACAATTTATGGGAACAATATTCAACAAGCATAGGAAGGCAAAACAAGCATAACTTCAAAACTTTAACACATAGAGAGGAAACTTGATATTATTGCAATCCCTACAAGCATATGTTCCTCCCTCATAATAAATTTCAGTAGAATAATAAAGGAATTCAACCATATAACTATCATACAAATTTTTCTCTTCATGGTCCACATGCATGCAAAGTTGACACTCTTCCAAAATAGTGGGATTATCATTAACTAAAGTCATGACCTCTCCAAACTGACTTCTATCAAAAAATTCATAAGATTGAACACTCTCCAAAATAGTGGGATAAATAATACCTAAAGTTGACACTCTTCCAAGCCCACTTTCAATATCATAATCATCAAGAGTATTAAATAAATTATCAAGATCATAAGAAGCATTGCAATAAGAGTGGTCATGGCAAACTCATCAAATATAGCATCCCCAAGCTTGTGGGTTTGCATATCATTAGCACAATTGATATCAATAGAATTTATAACAATATCATTGCAATCATGCTTTTCATTCAATGAAACATCGTGAATCACTTCATCACAATTTTCAGATTGACGAATCTCAAGCAAAACTTGATGGAGATAATCAAGTATACTCAACTCACTAGCAATTGGTTCATCATAAAAGGATCTCTTGAAAAGATTAGCAAGTGGATGAGGATCCATGTCAATAGATGTTTAGCAAGCAAAGATGCAAGCAAATACAAGGAACATGGTAACGCGAGTAGACAAAAAGAGATCCCGCGAGAAAAAGGCGAATAAAACCGCAACTTGGTGAAGTGGGGGAGAGGAAAACGAGAGGCAAATGGAACATAATGTAAATTCCTTTGGAACCTGGTTGGTGTTGAAGATCCTCCCCGGCAACGGCGCCATAAATTCCTTTTGATGTCTGCTATAAATACTTGGTATTTCCCCAAAGAGGAAGGGATGATGTAGTATAGGACATTAGGTATTTCCCTCAGTGATGAGATTAAGGTTATCGAACCAGTAGGAGAACCTCCTCACACCACGTAAACATCACCTGCACACAAATAACAAATACTCGCAACCCGGCTATTAAAGGGGTTGTCAATCCCTCCCCGGCAACGACGCCAGAAATTGGCACGTTGGCGGGAGACTATCTTGATTTGATCTTCCCCGACAACGGCACGAGAAATTCCTTTTGGGTACGACGCCTCAAGATAGGAAAATAACGTGAGGTAAAAGTGGTAGATAGGATAAAAAGATCGCGTAACAAATAAATTGCAGCAAGGTATTTTTGTATTTTTGGTTTAATAGATATGAAAATAAAAGCAAAGGAAAATAGATCACAAAGGCAAATATGATGAAATGAGACCCGTGGGCCGTAGGTTTCACTAGTGGCTTCTGTCGAGAAAAATAGCAAGCGGCGGGAAAAGAATTACTGTTGGGCAATTAATACAACTTCAAATAATCATGACGATATACAGGGAATGATCATTATATAGGCATCACTTCCAAGATTAGTAGACCGACTCCTGCGTGCATCTACTACTATTACTCCACACATCGACCGCTATCCAGCATGCATCTACTGTATTAAGTTCATGGAAAAACAGAGTAATGCAATAAGAACGATGACATGATGTAGACAAGATTTATTTAAGTAGAAATATGCCCCATCTTATTATCCTTAATAGAAATGATACGTATGTGTTGTTTCCCTTTCTGTCACTGGGATCAAGCACCGTAAGATCGAACCCATCACAAAGCACCTCTTCCCATTGCAAAAATAAATAGATCAAGTTCGCCAAACAAAATCCAAATATTGGAGACGAAATACGAGGCTATAGTCAATCATGCATATAAGAGATCAAAGAAAACTCAAATAACTTCCATGGATAAAAACATAGATCTGATCATAAACTCAAAGTTCATCACATCCCAAAAAGACTTACATCATATGGATCTCTAAGATACCATTGTATTGATAATCAAGACAGAGAGGAAGCCATCTAGCTACTAACTACGAACCCGTAGGTCTACAAAGAACTACTCACGCACCATCGGAGAGGCACTAATGGACAGGATGAACCCCTCCGTGATGGCGTCTAGATTGGATCTGGTGTTTCTGGACTCTGCGGTGGCTGTAATTGATTTTTGTCCCCCTCCTAGGGTTTCTGAAATATTGGGATATTTATAGAGCAAAGAGGCGGTGTGGGAGGCCAACAAGGAGGGCACAACCAACCGGGGCGCGCCTGGGCCCCCAGGCACGCCCTGGTGGGTTGTACTCCCGTCGGAGCTCCCCTTAGGTACGTTCCTGGCCCACTGGATGTCTTCTGGCCCAAAAAAATCCAGAAAAAGTTTGCTGCGTTTGGACTCCGTTTGGTATTGATTTCCTCGATGTAAAAACATGCAGAAAACAACAACTGGCACTAGGCACTATGTCAATAGGTTAGTACCAAAAAATGATATAAAACGAATATAAAATGATTGTAAAACTTCAATGAGTGATAATATAATAGCATGGAACAATAAAAAATTATAGATACGTTGGAGACGTATCAGTGTGTTATTTCAAAAATGGATTGGTTTATGTTTCTACCGTTACTCCAACCATACACGTGGCTTCGTTGATTACTTGGAAGATGCTAGCAGAGAGCCCGCATTACTAGTGGCGGGAGTGGCGTTGTCACTCTCGATACGGGGTCATGCCAAGTAGGGCGACCATGGAATGTTTTTTCATAGACACCAGACACACCTTTGGGTGCCCTCATGGATGATACGATCTTGAGTGAGGCTCCTATGGTGTACATTATGAGGGATTTCACCAACAAGTGGACTCTTTGTTTATTGTCGCCAGGGGAAATGCATTGTTCGGGTGCTTACCTCGGGTATGTAATATACCGCAAGTCATGAATGACATGGAAGTTCCCCGAGTCTTGTGGGTACAACGCGCAAACCTCTGCAGAGTGTAAAACTATTCGAATATACGTGTCCACGGTCAAGGACGGTTGGATAACCGCTCTTGGGCTACGTCCATTGTTGCGAAATATGTGTTTGAGAGAGAAAGATGATACTTGAGCTAAGTCGGATGACTTGACATGATATTTGGACATGAGATGTTCAAACCCCTGCTTATGTTAATATCTGTAATTTGATCATATGGATATCAGACACGTGTTGATGCATGCTTTCACAAGATAATTTGAACATGCCATTGCACACAAAATTAGCTTTGTGCAAATCACCTACTTAATGCTATATCATGCATTGCTTTTGCCTTGTTTCAAAACTGGGTTGCTTGCGAGTACATTCAAAGTACTCACTCACTGCCCACTGGTTATTTTATTGGGCAGGCATGAGATAAACAAGATATGATGAAGATTACCCCGATGACGTACGTGCGAGATAGGACACTTTCCAGTCAGAATGCATGTAGGGTTAAGGCAGATGGTATGGGTTCACGTTATCAATGAAGATTTTCCGCTGCAAATATATGAAGACTTGGCCAAAAAGGCCATATTCAAGATAAACGGTACATAATGGATATAAGACTCTTTTTACTTAGTTTCTGTGTGTTCACTGAGCATTGATCTCTGGGATCACTGTGCAAGTTCGTTCGGTGATCACGACCTATGAGTCAAGATCCCCACAGTGTTGGCATCAGAGCCATCCTGACTGAAGGAAGCCCTTAGTTAGCATGGACGTTAGTCAGGACAAACTATTTCTCTAGACCCTTCAAAATCGCTTACAAAACGTATGTATTTCTAACCTCTTCTAAATTCTCAAGGGAAGCGAAGGTTTTTTCCTTAGCGCTTCCCACCTTTTTCTCTTGGCTCTCCTCATCAGCTTTATGAAAACTTGCAAGTGGTTGCTAGCTAGCACCCTTATGCTCGTGACCACTGGATTCCTTGAAATCCTCGTGGGTAACTTTAAAGGAAACGACCTTGAAAAACAATCACCCACATGCTTGAAAGATAAGGTTGGCAACGCTACGACAGGACGACACCAACAGAAGCTACCTTCTGGAGGAATGAGGACATCAAGACTCAGAAGATGGTGGCACCCTTGACACTATCCCAGAGTGATGCAACCTTGGCCTACGATGATCGGGACATAAGGTACAAAAGATCATGATGTGCATCACTAATAGAGTGACCATGTCCTTACCGTTGTTGTGTCGTCAACCACCAGTGGATCAGAACCTCGCCATTTGGTCCGCCTCACCATAGTGGGCAGTAAAATAGTTCTCTTCATTCCCCCCTCTTGGTGTCGATGTTTTCATCAACATAATCGCCAGGTCAAAACTCTATCATGCATTGTCGATGTCACTGCATAAAGGATTGTCCACTTGGAACCCTCGACGCCTTGGTAGTCAAGAGTACATTGAAAAGATTACGAGGACAACAGAAGACCTTGTTAATGACAGCCGTGAGGAACCACCATCGTCGGCAGCTCACCAGATGAGAAGTTGTCAAGGACCCTTTTCAACTTGACCCGAATCGTTTCGATGAACAACAAAAAGGGACATATAGACACCTGAAGAAGATCCAGAAGACTGAGCGGACTCCTCTCCAAGATACGAAGCAATCACGACTATTATGTCCCAGAACCCCTAGAGTAGGATAGGTTGTGTCTTGCCCTATGCGAAGTCGAGTCCGTGAAATGGTTTGAATCGAACCATGTTGTGTGTTGCTTGTTTTTGCTTTGGCATAAGTTGCACTTTTGCCCTAGGCAACAAATACGCGACTATATAACCTATCTCATATTGATGGTTGTGTTTGGCCTTTTCGGCACTTGTTTGACTGCACTTGCACTATACCACCCCCTTAGGAACTCCCCCCTATTCTATTTTTCCATCTCACCCATATCATCAACCGAAGACCAGTAAGACAAGATGCACCGAGGATCCACCTCGAGAGATGACTAACACTGAAGACTTTGACTATAACGTACCCAACCAGACGCCACCCCGTGAAGTTATATTATTCCCTCAAGATTGGAAACCCTTCCATAGATTTAACTAGACCTCACCAGTTACCCCGGCTCAAACCTCTAACCACGTTTTTAAAACACAGATTTTCCAGAGCACGTGTTGAACTTCAATAACCCGTGCTCAGCACTAGGTTCATTATGGAACTATGGATCATAGTGAACAAACATCTTCCATTCTTAAGCTAGCACCAGAACCTTGATGACACAGGAAGGATCGTTCCAAGGATATAAGACATGTAGACAATGATTTGAGGTGCCTATATGATGTGTACTACACAACTTGTTCTTGTAAACTTGTGTTGGGAATCCAAGCGCGGAGTTTTGTAGGACAGTAGCAAATTTACCTTAAGTGGATGACCGGTTAATCAATCGGTGGGAGGCGTAGGATGAAGGTGGTCTCTCTCAAACAACCCTACAACCAAACAATAAAAAGTCTCTTGTGCCCCCAACATACCAAATACAACGGTAAATTGTATAAGTGCACTAGTTCGGCGAAGAGATGGTGACAAAAGTGTAGTAATGATAGTATATATAGTTTTTTGTAATCTTAAAATATAAAAACAGCAAGGTAGAAAGTGTAAAACATCAAGCAAAATGTTGTATAAATTCTTGGTTATAAGGCCTAGGGTTCATACTTTTGCTAGTGCAATCTCTCAACAATGCTAATATAATTAGATCACCTAACAATCCCTCAACATGCGATAAAGAACCACTCCAAAGTTCCTATCTAGCGGAGAACATAAGAAGAAATTGTTTGTAGGGTATGAAACCACCTCAAAGTTATTCTTTTCGGTCAATCTTTCCAAGAGTTCGTACTAAAATAATAAGTTATCCTTTTTGGTCGATCTATCTAAGAGTTCGTACTAAAATAACACCATTGATACATATCAATCAATCCTAATGTCACCTAGATACACCAATGTTACCTCAAGTATCTGTGGTCTAATTATACGACATGGATCAAACAATTTCAGATTCTTGATATTCAATCCAACTCCAAGAACTTCAACGAGAACCCCAATATTTCTATTGGAGAACATAGTATGAAAATTTGCAATCAACCCCTATGCATAGATCCCAAAGGTCACCACAATCTAGAAGTTGATTCCACAACATATATCAAGTGAATCACTTGAATACCCCAATGTCAATACAGGTATCCGCATGCAAGACATACATCACGTGCTCTCAAACCTAAATATTCAGTCCAACATAACGAGGTCTTAAAGTGAAAGATTCAATTCATCACAACAATAGCATGGGATGAACACCATATGATCCAAATATATTAACAACGACCATGATAAATCAAGATCATGACATCTCAAGAACACGAGAGAAAGAGATATTAAACACATAGCTAATGGTACAAACCCTCACCCCTGAGGGTGGACTACTCCCTCCTCAGCAGGGCCTCCTCTTGGATGATGAAGATGGTCACTCGAGATGATCTCCCCCTCCGGCAGGGTGCCGGACCAGCCTACCGATTGGATTTTTGTGGCCACGGAGGCTCTCGGCGGAGGAAATTCTCATATAGGGTGATTTCTGGATGTTTCTCTATTTATAGGAACTTTTGGTGTTGGAATCATGCCAAGATGGGCCATAAGGTGCCCACTAGGTACCAGGCCGCACAAGGGGGCAGGCACGCCCTGGCGCCTAGTGGCCAGCCTGGGCCTCCCATGGTTGGCTTCCTGGGTCCTCTAGATGTCTTTTGGTAGAAAAAAAATCTCCAAAAAGTTTCGTGACATTTGGACTCAGTTTGATATGGATTCCTGCAAAGTAAAATACAAGCAAAAAACAGCAACTGGCACTACGCATTATGTCAATAGTTTGGTCCCAAAAAAGGATATAAAGTTGCTATAAAATGATTGCAAAACAAACAAGAATGATAATATAATAGCATGGAACAATCAAAATTATAGATACGTTGGAGAGGTGTCAGCATCCCCAAGCTCAATTCCCGCTCGTCCTCGAGTAGGTAAATGATATAAACAGATTTTTTGATGTGGAATGGTGGCTAACATGTTCATCATATTATTTTGTTTATGGCATGGACATATGGACTTGTAGATGATTCAAAGCAATAGTCTATAATTTGAAATGAAAACTTTAATACTCAAGCATATCAACAAGCAACCAAGTCTTTCAAAATATCAACGCTAAAGAACGCTATCCCTAGCCCATCAGGCTCAATCATTGATTCGTTCATGCAACACACCCAAATATTAGCTACATCGAGTGATCAAGTATTATAATAGTTTTCCTTAGCTGGTGATTTATAAGAGAAGATGGAGACTCAAATTCAAAATTAAAATTGCATAAAGTAAATAGATAGGCCCTTCGCAGAGGGATGCAAGGATTTGTAGAGGTGCCAAAGGTCAAAGTGAAAAATTTAGAGACCAAAACATTTTCGTTGGTATGGTTTTTTGTTAATGAAAACGACTAAGAGTTTCCAATATCTCCCATGCTAAACAAATCATAGGCGGTTCCCATACTAAAAATAAAGTTTATTCATTTTTCACCATTCTTTCACATTCGACGGCTAACCGCATCCACGAGTACCGTCCATCCCAACACTTTCCAAGGAATTTATTATTTGACAACATAAAATAAATTTTCTTTGCATTTTAGGACTAGGCATCCCTATTACCGCCATACTCTCGTGCAATGACAAGTGAAAAAACACTCATCTTGAGAATAACCTATTTAACATGGAAGACACCGGCCACCCCTTGCCGCTTCATGAGTGGTACAGGCACACAAAACAAAAGTTTATTTTGAATATTAGAGTTGGCACAGAAAATTTACTTAGAACGACACAGAAATACCGCATATAGGTAGGTATGGTATACTCATTTGGCACAACATTGGATTTAGTATTTGGATGCACAAGCATCATTCCCGCTTAGTACAAGTGAAGGCTAGCAAATAGATTGAGAAGCGCCCAACAAAGGAAAGAAAACCATCATAAGCGAATATTACACATAACTAACACCAAAAAATGCATCACAAGTAGCATGTAATTTCATATCATAATTATTGACTTCATGTGCATGCATGGGGAATCACAAACCTTAACACCAATATTCTTACTAAAGCATAATTACTCATCAACACAACTCACATATCACTATTTTCATATCGCAAAACTATTGCAAAGAATCATGTTTAACATCCAATAATCTTCATTAAAGTTTTTATTATATATCCTCTTGATATCTATCACTTTGGGACAAATTTCATTTAAAGGAATTTGACATTGCTAATAACAAGCTCTCAAACAAATATAAGTGAAGAACGAGAGCACAAGTTTCTTTAAAATTTTCAACTCTCAAAATAATATAAGTGAAGCAACAGAGGAATTATTCAAAGTTTCTACCAACCCTCAAAATAATCTGAGTGAAGCGTGAGAGCATATTTCTTCAAAATAACAGCAACACAATGGATATAAGCGAAGTACTAGTGCAATCCAATCAGACTACTCTCAAAAGATATAAGTGAAGATCAATGAGTAGTCAAACAATTAAGTAGCTATGTGAGGACTCTCTCTCAATAAGGATTTTGAGATCTGATATTTTATTTCAAACATGAAATAAAACAAAATACACTCCAAGAATAGCACATATCATGTGGACAAATAAAATTTTAGGCTCAACATAGGCAAACTGATAGTTGTTGATGAAGAAAGGTGGGCTGCATAGCATCCCCAAGCATAGATGCTTGCGACTTCTTGAAGTATTCACTTGGGGTTCCTTGGGAATCCCCAAGCTTGAGATTTTGTATCTCTTTCAATCCTCTCATATCTCGGTTTCAACTAAGTCTTAAAAACTTCATCCACACAATACTTGAAAAGAACTTGTGAGATAGGTTAGTACACATATGCATAAATCAACTCTTTATGTACTGCCAATACAAGTTGCATAATAATTCTAAAATATTAGGTACTGTATGCTATCATTTCCACAATTTATATCTACCAATATAAGCTATGGAAACTCTAGGATAAGAAGATAACAAAATTATGACATCAATCTGTCCAAACAGAACAGTTTGTAGAAATCTATATAAAAAGAGTACTTGTGTATCTCCAACAATTCTGAGAATTTAGGAAGTGATAAATAATTTGTATGAAAGTAGAGTGTAAAAATTTCAGAAACTTCCCACATTCCTATAGAATATGATAATTCAAATACTATAGTATAAGTTTCTGTTTTTGTACAACACACATCGCACATGCCATTCACGCATTCTAAAGGAAATTCTTGGAACTTTTTATTTAAAAACAATATAATAAAGGACATTTGAGAGAGGAGAAAAAAAATTATGCTACAATAAAAACACATATCATGTGATGGATAAAAATATAGCTCCAAGTAAGATATACCGATGATGTTGGAGATGAAAGACGGGATGCCTTCCGGGGCATCCCCAAACTTAGACGCTTGAATATTCCTTGGATATTACCTTGGGGTTGCCTTGAGAATCCCCAAGCTTAGGTTCTTGCTGCTCCTTATTCTACTCATATTTGTATCTCACCCAAAACTTGAATACCCCAATCACACAAAACTTAACGGAACTTCGCGAGACGGGTTAGTGTAATAATGATAGATCATTCAGTTAGGTAATGTCACATGATAAGTACTATATTCTATCATTCCCGTAATTTATATCACTAAATATAAGCTATTGAAACACTAAAACAAGCAAAGTATGCATGCAAAACAGAATATGTCAAAAACATAACAGTATGTGAAGATCTGAATGAAAACCATAGTCCCCTGACTCTAACAATTCTGAAAACTTAGGACAATGCTCATAATTTGGATACACAAACTATGTAAAAAATTCAGAATTTTTTGATGCTCTAGTAAAATCATTGAAATTTTGGACTGGTCGTAAAGGTTTTTATTTTTGCACAGAATCAAACAAGCAAGTATCCACACTATCCCAAAAGCTTTACTTGACACTTTGTTGAAATAAATGGTATAAAACATGATTACGACAGTAGTTTAATCATGTGAACACACAAAAACATAAAGTAAAATTGTTGGATTGTCTCCCAACCTGCGCTTTGCCTTAATGCCTTTTAGCTAGGCATGATGATTTCAATGATGCTAGTATAAAAAGTAGTAATTGAAACATGCAAGAGAGCATCATGAAGCACATGAGAAGCAAAATTTAGTCTAACCCACTTCCTATGCATAGGGATTTTGCAAGCAAGGAATTTATTGTAGCAATAATCATCTTGCATAGGAAGGCGAAACAAGCATGACTTCAAAACTTTGAACACATGGGGAGGAAACTTGATATTATTGCAATTTCTACAAGCATATGTTCCTCCCTCATGATAATTTTCAGTAGCATCATGAAGGAATTCAACAATATAACTATCACATAAAGCATTCTTTTCATGATGCACAAGCATAGGATTTTTATTACTACCCACACAAGCAAAATTATTATCATTCATCATAGTGGGAGCAAACTCAACAAAATAACTATCATGAGATACTTGATTGATATAATCCATGTGAGCATTAAAATCATGATGATATGTTTCATGATTATCATTATTATTTATAGCATAAATGTCATCACAATAATAATCATAGATATGACGCATGGTTTCATCTTAATAAATTTGCTCATCAAAACTTGGGGGACAAAAAGTAGCATCTTGATCACACATCGCATCCCCAAGCTTGTGGCTTTGCATATCATTAGCATCATGGATATTCACAGAATTCATACCAAAAATATCGTTATCATACTCATCACTCAAGGAATTCACAATAAGCATTTTCATAAATTATTTATCTAGCAATTGAGCACTATTTTCTGAACCATCATTTTCACGAAAGACATTATAAAGATGAACAATATGAGACCACCTCAATTCCATTTTTTGTAATTTTCTTTTTATAAACCAAACTAGTGAGAGAACAAGAAACTAAAAGATTCAATTGCGTGATCTAAATATATACCTTCAAGCACTCACCTTCGCGACAACGGCGCCAGAAAAAAGCTTGATATCAACTACACAACTTGTTCTTGTAGACTCGTGTTGGGCCTCCAAGCACTGAGTTTTGTAGGATAGTAGCAAATTTACCTCAAGTGGATGACCTAAGGTTTATCAATCCGGGGGAGGTGTAGGATGAAGATGGTATCTCTCAAACAACCCTGCAACCAAATAATAAAAAGTCTCTTGTGTCCCCGACACACCAAATACAATGGTAAATCGTATATGTGCACCAGTTTGGCGAAGAGATGGTGATACAAGTGTAGTAATGATAGTAGATATAGTTTTTTGTAATCTTAAAATATAAAAACAGGAAGGTAGAAATTGTAAAATGTCGAGCAAATCGTTGTATAAATTCTTGGTAATAAGTCCTAAGTTCCGTACTTTCGCTAGTGCAATCTCTCAACAATGCTAATATAATTGGATCACATAACAATCCCTCAACATTCGATAAAGAATCACTCCGAGGTTACTATCTAGCGGAGAACATAAGAAGAAATTGCTTGTATGGTACAAAACCACCTCAAAATTATTCTTTTCGATCAATCTTTCCAAGAGTTCATACTAAAATAACAAGTTATCCTTTTCAATCGATCTATCCAAGAGTTCGTACTAAAATAACACCATTGATACATATCAATCAACCCTAATGTCACCTAGATACTCCAATGACACCTCAAGTATCCATGCACTAATATATGACATGCATCAAACAATTTCAGATTCTTCATATTCAATCCGACACAAAGAACTTCAAGGAGCACCCCAAGATTTCTATCGGAGAACATAGTATGAAAACGTGCAATCAACCCCTATGCATAGATCCCGAACGTCACCGGAATCCGCAAATTCATGCCATAGCATATATCAAGTGATTCACTTGAATACCCCAATGTCACTATGTGTATCCACATTCAAGACATACATCATGTGCTCTCAAACATGAATATTCAATCCAACATAACGAGATCTTAAAGTGAAAGATTCAATTCATCGCAACAATAGCATGGGACCAACACCATATGATCCAACTGTATCAACAACGCCCATGATATATCAATATCATGACATCTCAAGAACACGAGAGAGATAGAGAGATTAAACACATAGCTACTGGTACAAACCCTTAGCCCCGAGGGTGGACTACTCCCTCCTTGTCATGACTCCGCTAGGATGATGAAGATGGCCACTAAAGATGATCTCCCTCTTCGGCAGGGTGCTGAAAGAGGCTCCCAATTGGTTTTTCGTTGCTATAGAGGCTGGCGGTAGTGGAACTTCTCATCTAGGGTTATTTTTGGAGGTTTCTCTATTTATAGAAATTTTTGGCGTTGCAATCACGCCAAGATGGGCCACGAGGTGCCCACTAGGTACCACGCCGCTCCACGGGGGCTGGCACGACCTGGTTCTTAGTGGGCAGCCTAGGTCTCCTCTGGTTGGCTTCATTGGTGCTCTAGATGCCTTCCGGGCAGAAAAAATCTCCAAAAAGTTTCATGACATTTGGACTCCCTTTGATATTGATTTTCTCCGAAGTAAAAAACAAGCAAAAAACATCAACTCGCATTGCACGCTATGTCAATAGGTTAGTCCCAAAAAGTGATATAAAGTTGCTATAAAATGGTTGGAAAACATCCAAGAATGATAATATAACATCATGGAACAATAAAAAATCATAGATACATTGGAGATGTATCACTATACCAAGTGGCTTGAGGATGTAGCTAAACTCTCTTGGTGGATCATAAGACCCTTATGTTGGTAGGTGAACTTGGTGGATCAAAGTTGGTAGGGTAGCATGATTTACTTATCCTTTGAGTAAATTGGATTTAGTAGGGCAACTGTGATCACAATCTGAAATTGTTGGTGGTATGATAGCTCACTTTGTCAAGTAATATTAGTGGATTGATGATGTTACAATAATGACTTGGAGTAACGAGTAGGAATTATCGTTAGACATGAGGTTAGGATTTAAATAGGTAATCTTAATGGAGTATCGATGATAAATGAGACCACGTGGTTTGGTGTAATTTGGATTTTTTCCAACTATCTTGATTATGATACCATGTTTCTCGGTGAATGCTAAGTAGAGGTAATTGGATGATGTAGGGATGATTTAGGTCTCTATCTAAGATTGACCTTGGAATTTACTAGATCATCATGATGGGAATTGGTGGATATACTGCGATAATAGTCCTTTCAATGATTTGTGGATTATAGGAACTCTAGGAGGTCACATGGAACACCATCAATATCAGATTATAGGAGTAGTGTGTCATACCATGGTTGATGGGACTAGGGAACCACTTGATAGGATTCATAGGAAAGAAACAAGATCTTGGATTGATATACTAGGTGTTTCCTTAGCATAGAGATTCACTACCTTAGACCTTGTATATCTCGGTTTAGCACGTGGAATGGTAGTACCTTATTCAAGCTAGCACCTTGTATGCTTCCCAAGGATTTTTTACATAGTGATACATGTGAGTTGGCTACAGTATACTTATGGATATTGGTTTAGTCCTTCTCTCAAACCTTGGAGTTGAATAGCATAAGTGATGTTCGAGTTGACTAATATGAGATGGTACTTTTGATGATATTGGATGATTCTATTTGGAGAGATATGTACGATTATTGGCATCTAAGAATGTGTGCTCAAGGATAAGATGATAGCCGTTCACTCACATCCTAAGTTCTTTGAAAACCCAAAGCTTTACCAAGACATAACATGGTTGGATTACGACCATAGGTCTTGGCTCTAAGTCATTACACTATGGCAAATACTCCACCTCGACCACTACAAACCCCTGGACGAGTGACCATCTTGAACAACTGCCCGCTCCTCTCACAATATCTCATGAGCAATGTACATATGTGATGATTGGGGAAATATGTTGTTGTTCTCATGGATGACATACTTATTTACCTAATAGGAGAGGAACACCTTAGTCCTATTTGGATAAGCCCAGAAGCATCAATTTCCCTTCTTCTCAAGTGCAAGGTTTTGCCTTGAAAAAGTTCGACTCCTCGAAGCACCATCCAAGCAGCAGAAGACGATCCTACCAAAGCAAGGTTAAGAACCACCACGGCTAACAAGCCATAATGATGATGAAGAAGAAATTGAGGTCAACCACCACTCCTGTGCTGGCTACATCAACTATGCCAAGAAGCATCGACGTTCAACCAGGATGAAGACCTTGGACAACGAGAGAAATTGAAGAGCCCCCTTTTTGTTCCAATCGAGGACGTGAGTCCTGACTGGATCATGGTGATACCCCTATCAAAGGTGGTTCACCCCATTTTCCAAGCCTCAGAACATGGGGATTGGGTGGATGGTCTATACTTTTGAGTAGCAAGCTCACTTAGGACCCCCTCAAAAACCTTCCTAGGTGGTAGAACCCATTTAAACGCAAAGTCTCTAGACTTAGTCTTAGGGACGAGGCACAACCTAGAGTTTTCCCCAAGTAGCTATGAAGATGATAGAAGACCAAGCATTCAAAGACACGCCATGAACGTTTGTCCGTGATGACAAAGACAAATAGCCGAAAAAGAATGAAGACCATACCTGGGCAACTTACTCAAGCAGAAGATCTCGACGAGAAGCCTACGTCAACACACTTTGACACCCTCAAGGATGAAGACCACCTGAAACTGAAGATCACCTGCTTTAAGGAAATCAAGGACATCCCCGCCGACGAGTAGCTACACCAAATCCTTGACTCGTCTATTTTAACATAAGACATCTAGATGTAACTAACCAACAAGAGCAACCCAGGACCAGCATGCAGACACAGTACTTTGCGACGTATTCTGACTATGGAATACATACGCAAGCCAGAGCCTTGCCCGAACCTCCTTCACCAAGCCCTTGACCTCTAGTCAAGCTTAGCCTTTTGCAAGAACCGCGTCCACCCTTAGACGAAGCCAAGGGAAGCACTCGAGGATGTATCATCAAGCACTTCAAGATCCACTAGAGCAATCACATCGAAGAAGAAGCAACATGGGAACGTGAAGACTACCTCACACCTGAATTTTTGTATCTCGTCAACGCCTAGCCTAGGAATCTCGGGGATGAGATACTTGTAAGGGGGTTAGGTCTATCACACCCTGTGTTTTGCCTTATAATAAAAAGTTAACATAGATCAAAAATTAGGGCCAACAAAATCTTTTACTCTGTGATGTGATGCTTGAACTCATTGTTATTTGCTTGCTTGATTGACTGTGTTTTAAATCACAAAAATTCTTCTCCTCTCAAGACTCATCTCCTTAATCCAAATCCTTTCCCAATGATCCTACCATGTGTATAGTACATAGAACTATTTTTACACAAAATTATTTTCAACAAAAGCATCTATTTAATTAAGCTTTTCAAAACCCCCTCAATTGAGGCTTGTACTACAAGTCCTCAAATTAGGAAAGGTGTTTTGCATCAGTTATTTTATTTGGATCCTATTATCAAAAAGACTTCCCAAAACCACACAATTATTATTTTAAAAGTTATTTACCTATTTAATTTAAATACCTTTTTCTCAGACCAGAAATGTCTATTATAGGGGAAATTTATTTTTTATGCAGTGTACATATACTTTCCATATATAAGAGTTTAAACGCATGGTCATCTTCAAAATATTGGACAAAACCCTCCAAAATCCTTTTTGCCTATTTCAAGCTTTTGAAATATTTCTATCAGAAATATTCTTAAATAATTCCAGTAAAATTCTAGAATGTCACACATGATGTATATGATCATCTTGCCAAGTTTCATCTCAATCCAAGTTGGTTTGATTCACCAAAATATTCCAAAACCCTCTTTATCCATAACCAGATTTGAGAAACTTAACATTGCCAAGTTTCTCCTTTTGTTCTAAAATTTTCTGGAAATGTTCCAATACCCTAATGATGCATCAACACCAAGTGGTGCGTCAAGGAGAATGGACCTACTTGTCCAAATCCACCCAAACCCATTTATGCTAATTTCTAGGATTGGGGAATTTCACATAGTAAACTTTCCCCATTTGCCCCAAACTTTTTGGGAATGCTCTAAACCTCAAATAATGCCACCACACCAAGCGGTCCATTAGGGAGAATTCAATTGCATAGATGGATCTAAGAAAAACCTTTTTTGTCGTTTCTAGGGTTTATAAAGATTGCACAGGAGACTTTCTTTAAAAAATCTAAAATTTGGTGGTAACTATTATTTCTACCTATCATTCGCTCGTGTCAAATTTCATAGCAAGGAGAACAAGTTACCTTGCCCAAACAACTATCAAACACCTTCTGGTGAAATGGTAAAAGCCTTGTTTTGACCAGTTCCACTATTTCCCTTGCTTTCATCTTTTTACCACAACACCTCCTAGTGTCCATTTACCTCCAGTAAGAAACCCGGCCCCCCATATCAATAATTGGTTGGGTAAAACCCCAATTCATGCAGTAAAAACCCTCCCTCACCCTCCCTAGTGATTTCTAGAGCACTCAAAGCGCATTTTACTCATTTCCTATACCCTAGATCCCCTCGACTTGTGTGGCCACACCCTACGCGCCAACAACATGCCATGGCATGCAATGGATGCTCTGGAGCATGATACGATGCACACCCGCATTGTAGCCACCCCCAATCCAGCACTCCGACAACCTTGTGCATCGTGGTCGTGTCCCTCGAGGTTGTCTCGACACCCTCTACATGGCAGCATGTCGGTCCCCTCCTCCCTTGCCCTCCTTTCCCCCTTGATGAGCTCGCCACGCGCTGCCCGTAGACCTTGTCCATGGTGCACCTCGGCCTCGCTATATAGAGACTCCCTATGCTCCCCCTAAACCAATCTATCTCCCTTACCTTCCGAGAGACCTCCTGAACCGGACCCTCGTCCTCCCATGACCTCCAATCCTCTTCGTGGTTGAAGTCCGCTGGCAGCGTCCGCCCAAATTCTAGCAGTGTCCAGCTCCTCGTCTCCCCGTGGCCAACCATATGCCTTCACTAGACATGTTCAAGCCCCCCTCGTCACCTCCTTCCTTCCTTAGGACGCCGAGCGTCCGAGGCCAACAGCGCATGTTGGTCCCCTCCACGGCCGCTCATACCATTGCCTCCACCACCCTTCCCGACAGGAGCTCAGCCCACATACGGGTTCAACATAGCCTCCCGAGCCTGCCAGCGTGACGAGTGTCGCCGGAGATGGACGTGCCATCGGGGTCAGCACCGGCGTGCGCTGGGCCTTGCCTCCCCTCTGCTCTAGCAAGCACCCACTTGAGGAGGGAGATGACCCAGCAAGTGAGGTCGGCGACCCCACTGTTCAGCCTCTAAGCTGTCCGGTCGCGCCCGCTCCCATATTAAGTGAACGCGGCTTCCGATGTCCGTGTCTCCTCGTGTAGAAGGCGTAGTACAAGGAATGCGGCTCCGGTGGGGCCCTTCGCGCGCGTCGCCAAGCTGTTGGGCCGACCCAATGCGCACGAGGCTACTCTGTGCCCAGGGTGCACCTTAGCCCGTTAGGTAACTCCATCCTGGTTATTTTCTTTTTCACGAATCTTGCAAAATACATGGAAAGATAATTCCATGTCCAAATGGCAAGATTAAATTCATATATTCTTATAAAAATCCAAGCTATAATGTCGCATAACTTCCATAATTTTTATCCATCAATTTTGCCCTGCTTAAATTTAAATAAAAATTTGAAATACTAGGGACCACATTGCAAAACTCCTAGAGCATTCAAATCAACTCCAAATGGAGTGATTCCAATTACTAGGTGACGCTAAGATCATTGTAAGTGCATCTAGTGTCCCTTAGTGATTTTGGTGGATTGAAGACTTATAGGTTAAGAGACTAACATGTTTGTGAGTGTACACAGGCTCTATAAGTCGCTGAGAAGTTTGAGTTATATGATGAATATCGACCCCTAAAAATGTATGTCTTCGGTTGAAGACTTTGGTCTTCCCTTAAAGACTTTGATCGTGAAGAAATTGCAAAAAAATTGATATTCCTCATGAAGGTGTTGAAAATTAGGAATTCGGTGTGTCCTGAAGAAAACAGTCTGAAGACTTTGAAGCATGACGATTTACTCTTTCTGTTTCACTTTTCTTTACTCTTGAGTCATAGGAACACCGTACTGTTAAAGGGGGTGGAGGTAAAACTACAGAATGAATTTCCTCATGATGCTCAACCCAAACCTAAATCTACCAAAGTCTCAAAGTGAGGAATTTGAGAGACATGAGGACTTTCATAGTTGAAAGTCCCGACCGTTGTTGCGACACGCGCCACCTCACTCATCTTATCCACCCAACGGTCACATTATTTAAGGGTATTTATGTCAAATCATGTCGGGATACTCCCAGGCTATTAATAGCCGCCCCCACAACCACTTGCTGGTTGGCTGCTCCAAGAGAAATTGACACTTGTCATTTAGAGCAACCCAAATTCCTCAGAGTCTTCAAGAGAAAATCACCAAGAGAGGAAATACCCCAAACATCAAACCCCAAACCAAAACCAAGTGATTGAGCATCACTGAAGAAGTTGTTCCTGTGTGGAACTCAAAGCATGTTATCTTTGATGACTCTGCATCCTCCAGACGGTTAGGCGTCATAGTCTAGAGCATCCAACGATCAATTGTGGATCGCCGAGTGACCGAGTTCGTGAGGGTTTGGAAGTCTGCCCTGAAGACTTACCACGAGTGTTGGGCGAGGACTGTGTGTCCTTAGCTCAAGGACAATACAGTAGGGATTGTGTGTCCTTTGGTTTTAATACCAAGCCTCTCCAAACCAGATGTACAACTGTCACAATAGTTGGAACTGGGTCATTAACAAGTGTCTTCATCGAGCTATGGGTTCTATTTCTTCAACTCTTTCATTTCCTCATTGTATGTTGAAGACTTTCATCTGTACTATTTGAAGAATTTGTTTGAAGACTTTCTTTGAATTTACTCAACCTCAGATTCTTCACTTGAGTTAATCTTCACCTGCTTACTCTGTACTTGCGAACTGTGCAAACCGAATCTCATAAACTTCATCGAGTACTTTTCTGTAGACGTTTTGCACTCGGGATCCTGTGCTATTTCCGCTGCACTAAGTTCATCATTGAGTAATTTCTTCACAAGGAATTTCCTCTGTAAAGAAATTCTAAAAATGGCCTATTCACCCCCCCTCTAGTCGATATAACGCACATTCAATTGGTATCAGAGCAAGGTACTCCCTTGTTCTGTGTGATTTTGGTTTAACCACCTGGAGTTTTAGTTATGTCGACCGTAGGTATGATCAAGGTTACTGCGGGATGTCCCACCTTCAAAGGGAACGACTTTCCCTACTGGAAGACCAAGATTCAGATGCATCTTCAGGCTATTGATAATGATCTCTGGTATATTGTGGAAAATGGTATTTCCTCCATCGCTGCTACTGTCTCTGCTGCTGATGTGAAGAAGTTCAAGCAACTTGACTGAAAAGCAAAGAATAGCATCTGTGGTCATCTGAGCAAAGTTCAGTATGGCTGAGTGAGTGCTTTGGGCACAGCTAAGCTTATCTGGGATAGGCTATCCAAAGTCAATGAGGGAGTCTCAACACAGCGTGACTCTCGTGTCGATGTTCTTCACAATCTCTTCAATTGCGTAAAGAGTCTTGACAATGAAAGCTGCCAAGATACCTTTGATTGCCTCACTCACATCTCAGATGAACTACAAGCAGTGGGAGCTAGCGACATCCATGAAGTTGTGAAGAAACTGCTAAGATCTCTTGATCCATCATTTGACACACTATTTCCGATGATTCAAGGACGAAGAGACTACAAAATGCTTGATCCCGCTGATATACCCGAGAGGCTCAATACTCATGAATTCCAACAAGAAGAAAATAGAGATCTGTATGGCTATGACTATTTCCTCATCTGAAGAAGAAGACTGAGATTGCAGCATTGGTGACCCTGAAGAACTAGGACAGGAACTTGCTATGCTCGTGAGGAAATTCCAGAAGTTCACAAAGCGTGGCCAGTTCGGTAAATCTTCAAGAAGAGATATGAGGAAATCAGAATCTTCATCTGAGGATTACAAGAAAAGAACCTGCCACAAATGCAAGAAATCTGGTCACTACATTGTTGACTGTCCTTGCTGGGTGAAGGAATCAAGGAAGAAGAAATACAAGGATGAAAGTTCTGATGACTCGAAGAAAAAGAAGAAATCTTCAAAGTCCTAATCGCACAAGAAGACTAGTTTCAGAAAGGCTCGGGCACTCATTGGCAAGGAAATGGATTCTGAAGAAGAATCTGAGGAATGTGATGAAGAGGAAGGTTCTAAAGAGGATTCAGAGTCTGGTGTGGCAAGTCTTGCACTAGCTACCACATTTGTCAGCAAGTCAATCTTCAACCTTGAATAAAATGACAACGCTATCTACACTAATGAAAATGCTGATGACTTTGCTCCAACCTATTGCTTCACGGAAAAAGGTTCAAAGGTATCAAACCATACTTCCTCCTCTGATTCTAGTGACTGTGAACCTGATGATTATCAAAACCCAGTTACTATAAACTTGCCAACATTGCCACTAAGCAACAAAGTGCCATTGAAAAGCTTCGAAAACTGCTAGACAGAAGCAATGATCTGTTGAATGATGAAATGAATCGTACTCAAGTCCTCACAGAAGATGTGAAAAGTCTTTAGTCTAGATTTGATAGTCTTCAAGATCATTATGGCACACTCTTGGTTGATCATGAGAAACTTTCCTATGAATTTATTCAAAGGAAGCTTGATCTTGAGAAGTTGAGAATGTCTCATGATGATCTTCGAATAGAACATGATTCATTGCTTGCTTAACAGATCAGTACCGCTCAGGTTGAATTCATTCCACCATGTTTGAAATGCATCAAGTGTGAAACTGCTAATTCTTCACCAGAATCATCAAATGCTTCTATTACTACAAATTCTTCAACTGTCCCTGTGGTATCAAATTCTTCACTTGAAGAAACCACAAATGCCGGTGACGAAAATGCAGGGTTGAAGGAACTATATGTGATAGGCATATACAAAAGTTTCAAAGGGCATCAAACCCTTTGCGATGTGCTCAAAAAGAAAATTCTGAATAGGAACCCGAGGAAAGAAGAAATTGCCTTTGAGAGGAAATTGAATGCTGATGGATCATACTGGAAACGTGAGCAGTACCCCAAAACCTCGTGGGTTGCTGCCAAAGGTCCTCCCATTGATCCATCCACTCTAATAGGCTTTGCATGTGAATTATCCTATTCCTCAGATGAGTCATTTGACTCCAACTATATACTGTTCAAAAATCAATCTGGTGAAGTATTTGATCGATATGTTGGAACTAACTGCAGGAATGGACCACCCGTGAGGAAAGTTTGGGTCCCCAAAAGTTTCTTGGAAAATCTTCACGTGAATGTCCTCATGACAACACGTTTGAAGAACCAGAAACCCAGATCAATTTCCTCAGGTGGACCAAACTCTACACGAGGATCAAAATCCTCAAATGCTCAATACTATGCTCATTCTCATGCTAATGCTTCTGATATGCAGGGAAATTACACGGGACATGAATATGAGCGCTATTCCTCAAATCATTATGTTCATAAGTCCTCAAAGAATTTCCCTGCCTGTTCATTTGAGTACTCTAACACCCCTACTGTGAAAAGAAGTGCATTAGCTTCAATGCCCCTTTCTCATATGGTGCTCGCGGGATGATGAACTCTTTGCCACCCCTTCAGATGTGGGTGGTGAAGAAATTGAATTAATCACTTATGCATCTCAGGTCTCCAGATGAAAGTCATTGTCTGAAGAATTTGCTCGAGACCTGAGGAAATTACTTGTTCGGATGCAAGCTAAAATTGATGAAATGATGACATTTCACACGTCCTTAAATTTACTGTCTATTATGAAATTCTTATCTCATGAAATTGATATCATATTCTTCAAGTCTGAAGCATGTGAGATGGTAAGCTGTACTACTTTGTCTACAGGATGACAAACCCAAGAATACAGAGTGGGTTCTTGACATTGGTTGCACAAATCACATGACTGGTGATAAAAGCTTGTTGATAAATATGTCGCTGACTCCATCACCACTGAAGCAAATCACTTATGCTGATATAGGTAAAAGCAAGGTACTGGGACTTGGCAAAGTGGCTATCTCCAAGGACAGGCACGTGGACAAGGTCATGCTTGTCGAATCCCTTGGGTTTAACCTCATGTCAGTCTCAATGCTTTGTGATCTTGATATGGTTGTTATCTTTGGAAAATACAAATGTGTAGTCATCATCGAATCTGACAAATCCAAATTCTTCGAAAGCTTTAGGAGAGGAGATTTGTACATTGTTGACTTTTCCATAGGTCCTCAACCAGCCACATGCTTACTAGCAAAAACCTCAGAAGGTTGGCTATGGTATCGACGTCTAGGTCACGCAGGCATGAGGGCTTTGCACACGTTGGCGAAGAAGAAGCATGTCATTGGCATCGAATCCATCAAATTCCTCAAGGACCATATCTGCGGTGCATGTGAATCTAGAATAATAACCAGATCCAAACACCCCTCGAAGACTATCATGACTACTACTCGACAATTTGAATTACTTCACATGGATCTGTTTCGACCTACTCACTATGCTACTCTAACCAATCCAACATCTTTATATGGCTTTGTCATTGTTGATGACTATTCTCGCTATACTTGGGTGCGTATCATTATGTATAAAACAGAAGTACATGAAGTCTTCAAACGATTCTCCTCAAGGGCCTCGACGAACTTCGGCGTCAAGATCAAACACATCAGGAGTGATAATGGGACAGAATTCAAAAACAATGGTCTTGATGAACTTGGTATTACTCACGAATTATCTGCTCCTTATACTCCTCAACAAATTGGCGTCGTTGAATGCAAGAACAGCACTCTGGTTGAAATGGCATGGACTATGCTTGAAGAATATCAGACTCCTCGTCTTTTCTGGCCTGAAGCAATCAACACTGCTTGCCACATCATCAACAGGGTATATCTTCACAAATTCCTCAAGAAAACCTCATATGAACTCCTCACTGACAAGAAACCCAATGTAAGTTATTTCAAAGTCTTTGGTGCAAAATGCTGGATTAAAGATCCTCACCATAGCTCAAAGTTTGCACCTAAAGCACATGAGGGTTTTATGCTTGGTTACGGAAAGGACTCGCACACCTACAAAGTCTTCAACACCTATCACAACAAGGTTGTTTAAACTGTAGATGTGTGGTTCGATGAAACTAATGGCTCGCAAAGAGTGCAACTACCTCTTGTGCCAGATAAATTACCTCCTGGGGAAGCCATCAAGCTCAAGGCAACTGAAGATATCATTCCTACTAAGGGACAACCCCTTGTTGAAGAAGTCGTCCCCAAACTGAGGAAATTCAAACTGGTGCATCTGAAGAAAATGCTACAGATCATATTCCTCAGCCCAAGCAAAGTCATCAACCAGCTCATCCGAGAATTGCAAATGAAGTAGAACTTGACAAAATCCTTGATGACATCAATGCTCTAGGTCCTCTCACTCGCTTAAAAGCTTCACATTAAGTTAACTTTTGTGAGCATTCCTCGTTTGTGTCTATCACAGAACCCTCAAAAGTTGTTGAAGCCTTCATGGAACCTGAGTGGATTCAAGCTATGCAAGATGAACTTCTTTAGTTCAAGCTAAATGACGCGTGAGAACTCGTCAAACGACCAGATCCTCGCAAGCACAATATCATCGGCACCAAGTGGATCTACCGAAATAAGTAAGATGAGGATGGTCAGGTAGTGCGGAATAAGGCAAGGCTTGTAGCCCAAGGCTACACACACAGGTTGAAGGAATTGATTTCGATGAAACTTTTGCACCTGTTGCTAGACTTGAAGCTATTCGAATATTGCTTGCTTATGTTATTCATCACAATATTACTCTATATCAAATGGATGTGAAAAGTGCATTCCTCAATGGTAAGCTTGAGGAAGAAGTATATGTTGCTCAGCCCCTAGGTTTTGAAGATCCGAAGCATCCAGACAAAGACTTCTCACTCAAAAGGGCACTCTATGGCCTCAAGCAAGATCCTTGGGTGTGGTATGATACATTGAAGGAATACCTCATGAAGAAAGGCTTCAAACCTGGTTCACTTGATCCTACTCTTTTCACACAATCCTATGACAATGAACTATTTGTGTGCCAAATATATGTCGACGGCATTATTTTTGGTTGTACTGACAAACGTTACAGTGATGAATTTGCCTACATGATGAGTGAAGAATATCAAATGTCTATGATGGGAGAGCTGCAATTCTTCCTAGGTCTACAAATTCGTCAGCAACACAATGGCATCTTCATATCTCAGGAGAAATACCTCAAGGACGTTCTGAGGAAATTCAACATGCATGAATGCAAAGGCATCAAGATTCCGATGCCTACCAACGGCCACCTCTGCATTGATGAAAATGGTAAAGATTTCGATCAGCAGGTATATCGCTCTATGGTTGGATCTTTATTACCTATGTGCATCTAGGCCAGATATTATGCTTACTGTTTGCATGTGTGCTCATTTTCAAGCAAAACTGAAGGAATCACACCATAAGGCTGTGAAACACATTCTTCGATACTTAGCTGACACACCAACACTAGGATTATGGTACCCCAATGGCTCAAATCTTCACCTCGTTGGATATTCTGATTCTGATTATGCTGGTGACCGTGTAGATCGCAAGTCAACATCAGGCACATGCCATTTCCTCGGAAGATCATTACTTTGCTGGTCCTCAAAGAAGCATAATTGTGTATCACTCGCCACTGCCGAAGCTGAGTACATTGTTGCTGGATCTTGCAGTGCTCAACTTCTATGGATGAAGCAAACCCTGAGAGACTATGGCATCAACATGAAGAATGTGCCCCTCTACTGCGACAATGAGAGTGCAATCAAAATCACCTACAACCCAGTACAACACTCGAAGACCAAGCACATCCAGATTTGTCATCATTTTCTTCGTGATCATGTCCTCAAGGGAAATATCATCATCGGCCATGTGAAGACTGATGATCAACTAGCAGATATTTTCACAAAGCCCTTGGATGAGAGAAGGTTTTGCAAGTTGCGGTGTGAGCTAATTATCCTAGAATATTCGAATGTCTAGTAAACTTGCACACATCCTAACACTTATGCAAAATTGATGACTTAGATGTGCAATACACAACGTAACGATTTTCCTCAACCAATGAAGAAAATCACTCTAAGTGTGAAGAAATCAATGAAGAATTTGGTTCTCAGGGCCCTACGACAATTCTACGCGACTCCTGAAATCATCATTCTTATACGGTGGGTCACGCCACCACCCAACTTTGAAATTCTTCAAGATGGTTTTTCTTCAAAGTTGAAAGTATTCAATCTAAGACTTTGTCGCAAAATCCTCAATTTTTTCAAATCTTCAAATTTTTTGATGATTTTCATTTGAGTATATACAACAAAATTCACTTATAGCTCAGTCTTCAATTTGATATTTCATCTAAGTGAATGTGATCAGACCCGACTCCCCTCTATGCTAAGCTCAATCCAGTCTATTCTCCATTTTTCATATGCGTTCTATTTGACACTTGTTCAAAATCCTCATTGAATCCTTGTCAGCTGAGGACTTTGTAACGAAATCCTCAAAATTCAAAAATTTAAACGTTGCAACAGTAACCGCACCAACTTATCACGTTCGGATAACCACGACCTCCACCGCTTCAGTCGTGGGCACCATGTGTCAAGTCGAGACGAAGGGGCAAGGGCTGTTCTGTCCGAGAGTTTCGGCCCGAACAGTTTTTCACGTGAGCTATAAATAGCCCCTTATCCCCTCAGTCAAAACTCTTCTTCCCCTCTCGTCTTCTCTCCTCGAGCTCGAACCCTAGCGCCACCGCTAACATCTTTGTCACCGGTGAGGAAAAGCTTCACTGCCTCGCCCTCGCCGTCGCTGGACTCACGCTCACAGCGGAATATCCTCCTCCGCCGCCGCCATAACTGTTTCCAGTCGCCAAGTTAGGGCACTGAAGATCTGAAACGAAGAACTTCTTCTTTTTACTGCCTCAGTTCATCATGTTCTTCGCGCATGGTAAAACAAAATCTTATTTTACTGCCCCTATTGATCTCTTATTTCACTTTCGATTCGTGAAATCAGTTTTTCCTCAGAAATTTCCTCAGTTGTGCACACCCATATCTAGAACACTTGATGAATTTCACTAAGTCACTAAAATTCTTCACGAGATTCCTCAATTGTGTAAATTTTCGAATCAGCGCAACTCTGGAACCCAAGATCAGAATGCTTAGTCAAATTCCTCAAATTTAAAAAAAAAATCAGTTTCCTCAAATCTCAGAACGCATATGACCTTTCCAAATTCTTTGCACCTATACTCTGTTAACACGTATAAAATGTCAGCTGATGAATCTCTGGGTTCTCATCAACTTAACTTATTTGCAGCATATCTCAAAGAAACCTTACCCGTGTCTTCAGAATCATCAAGAATTCAAATTCCTCAGCAAAAACCTCGGCCGAAGAAAATGGAAGAAGACCGGAAACAAAAAGGTGGAAAGAAGCTGCAACAGAATACAACCTTTGAAATACCTTAAGAAATCTATGTTGATTATTGTACACCTGATGAAGAAATACATGGTAAAGAGACCATGGCAAAGCGCAAAATAAGGCTTCAAAAGATTGAGCGTCGGTGGGCAAAAGAGTGGAAAGAGTACAGATACGTAATTCCAAAATATGCCAAAACGTTTGCCCTCAAGCCACCCTGCAAAAGGCCGCCTGATGTCTTTGCACGCTTCTATTGTTGTAGACTATGTTGGGCCTCCAAGCGCACAGGTTTGTAGGACAACAACAATTTCCCTCAAGTGGATGACCTAAGGTTTATCGAACTCAGGGAAGTAGAGGTTGAAGATAGTCTCTCTCAAGCAACCCTGCAATTAAGCAACAAGAAGTCTCTTGTGTCCCCCAACACACCTAATACAATGGTAAATTGTATAGGTGCACTAGTTCTACGAAGAGATGGTAAAATATGGGTGATCGGTGTGGCAAAGCAAGGTAATATAAATCTGTAATAAAAATGGCAGCAAGGTAGCAAGTGACAAAAGTGAGCATAAACGGTGTAACAATGGTGAGAAACAAGGTCGAGGCTTCATACTTTAACTAGTTGCAACTCCCAACAATATTAACATGGTCTAATCACATGATATTTCCACTAAAACATGCAATGATGACGTACTTGGAGGTCATTCCTTTGTGATCAAGAGAGGACTAAAATTATGTAGGGCTACAAAAGGACACCTCAGAGTTTCTAGTTCTCTCTATGGATTTCCCAATGTCACCGTGGCCATCCAAAGAGAGCACCACAATCACCACAACGTATCTCAAGGATAGTAAAAGACAAGCACCTAGAGACTCTCAATCTTTAATCAATTCACAAAAGAGGAAATCACTCAAGAAAATATTCTTCTAATCAATTTCCAATAGACCGCTGTCACCATGGTCTCGGGGATTATACTAGAAAAGATCAAGTGAGTACATCTATCCAATACATAGAAGAAGGGGAAACATCATGGGATCACCCTAGATTAACATAGCCCATAGCATTATCATCATCTCCCCAATCACAATAAGTAACATGCATATTATAATCAAAATCATCTTCAATAGTACCTCCAGACTTATCATCAAGATAATAACAAGCAAACTCACCATCCTCCATAAATTTATGTTTGTTAGGATAAAAGTTGATGTGAGAAATATGCTCAGGTCAGGTTGATACCCATTCTTCTTCCTTCTTGTTCCTCTTCCTCCTATTATTTTTCTTCTTCTTCACCTTAGGAGGGAGTGGTTGGAGAGGAAGCTTCTCCAAATATTCTAAACAATAAGGGAAACTTGAGATAAACTCTCCTTTTTATTAGTGGAAACATAAGAGAGATTTTTATGCTTTGGTAAAGTTCCCTCCTTTCTAATCTTACTTATCTAATCATTTTCATGGCAATTAACAATACAATAGAGATGGTATTTTTGCAAAGTGTTTGCATTGGTTTTTCCCTTGAAGAGGAAAGGGTGATGCAGCACAGTAGCGATAAGTATTTCCCTCAGTTTGAGAACCAAGGTATCAATCCAGTAGGAGTATTAAGATGAGGCACCAATGTACCTGCGCAAAAACAAAAAAAACTTGCACCCAACGCTATAAAGGGGTTGTCAATCCCTTCACGATTATTTGCAAGGTGAGATCTGAAGGTGGAAAGTGCAACAAAGTAATTGTGTAGATCTGAAAATATGATGTGAAGTAGACCCGGGGGCCATAGTGTTCACTAGAGGTTTCTCTCATGATAGCAAGTATTACGGTGGGTGAACGAATTACTGTCGAGCAATTCATAGAATCGTGCAAAGTCATGATGATATCTAAGGCAATGATCATACATATAGGCATCACGCCCAAGACAAGTAGACCGATACTTTCTGCATCTACTACTATTACTCCACACATCGACCGCTATCCAGCATGCATCTAGTGTATTGAGTTCATAACAAACAGAGTAACGCCTTAAGCAAGATGACATGATGTAGAGGGATAAATTCATGCAAATGATATAAACCCCATCTTTTTACCCTTGATGGCAACAACATGATGTGTGCCTCGCTACCCCTTCTGTCACTAGGTGAGGACACTGCATGGTATGAACCCAAAACCAAGCACTTCTCCCATTGCAAGAATTATAGATCAAGTTGCCAAATGAAACCCACAACTCGAAGAGAATTACAAGGATACGGAATCATGCATATAAGAGATCAGAGGAGACTCAAATAAAATTCATAGATAATCTGATCATAAATCCACAATTCACCGGATCTCGACAAACACACCGCAAAAGAAAGTTACATCGGATAGATCTCCATGAAGATCATGGAGAACTTTGTATTGAAGATCCAAGAGAGAGAAGAAGCCATCTAGCTACTAGCTATGGACCCGAAGGTCTGTGGTGAACTACTCACGCATCATCGGAGAGGCAATGGTGTTGATGAAGAAGCCCTCCGTGTCCGAATTCCCCCTCCGGCAGGGCACCAGAACGGTCCCCAGATGGGATCTTGCGGAGACAGAAGCTTGCGGCGGCGGAAAAGTATTTCCGTGGCTCCCTCCTTTGGTTTTGCATTTTTAGAGAATTATACGCGAAAGAGGTAGGGCAAAGGAGCCACGTGGAGCCCACAAGCCTGCTAGGTGCCCCCCAGTCCGCGGCTAGGGGGCTTGTGATCTCCCCCGAAGTCTCCTGCCTTGGTTCTCAAGTCCCCTGCGTATCTTCTGTTATGGAAAAAATCATCCTGCAGGTTTTATTCCATTTGGACTCCGTTTAATATTCTTCTCTAAAAAGGTCAAAAACACGGAAAAACAGAAACTGGCACTTGGCACTGAGTTAATAGGTTAGTCCCAAAAATAGCATAATCATGCATATGAAACATCCAAAGTTGACATGATAATAGCATGAAACCATCAAAAATTATAGATACGTTGGAGACGTATCAAGCATCCCCAAGCTTAACTCCTACTCGTCCTCGGGTAGGGAAGTGCTAAAGACCGAATTTTTGATGTGGAATAATACCTAACATATTTGTCCTTTGTAACTTCTTTCTTGTGGCATGAATGTTCAGATCCGTAAGATTCAAAACAATAGCTTACTATTGACATGAAAACAACAATACTTCAAGCATACTAGCAGAGTAATCATGAACTTTTGAAATAACAAGGCCAAAGAGAATTATCCCTACAAAATCATATAGTCTAGCTATGCTCCATCATCCCCACACAATGAGTTTAAATCATGCACAACCCCGGTATTGGCCAAGTAATTGTTTTCGCACTCTTACTTTCTCAAACTTTTTCAACTCACACGCAATACATGAGCGTGAGCCATGGATATAGCACTATATGTGGAATAGAGTGTGGTGGAGGTTGTGAGGCAAAAAGGAGGAGATGGTCACATTGACTTGGCGTATTAATGGGCTATGGAGATGCCCATCAATAGATATCAATGTGAATAAGTAGGGATTGCCATGCACCGGATGTACTAGAGCTATAAGTGTGTGAAAGCTCAAAAGGAAAACTAGTGGGTGTGCACCCAACTTGCTTGCTCACGAAGACCTAGGGCAATTTTTAGGAAGCCCGTCATTGGAATATACAAGCCAAGTTATATATGAAGATTCCCACTAGTATATGGAAGTGTCAAAACAAGAGCCTCTCTATCATGAAGAACATGGTGCTATTTTGAAGCACAAGTGTGGAAAAAGATAGTAGCATTGTCCCTTCTCTCTTTTTCTCTCATTTTTTTTGTTTGGGCTCTTTGGCCTCTTTTCATTTTTTTTGTGGGCATCTTTGGCCTATTTTTTTATTTCCTCACATGGGACAATGCTCTAGTAATGATGATCATCACACTTTTATTTACTTGCAACTCAATACTTTGAACAATGATGACTCTATAGGAAATGCCTCCGGTAGTGTACCGGGATGTGCAACGATCTAGCTTAGCGTATGACGTTTAACATCTCGCTAGCTATCTTACGATCATGCAATGGCAATATGGAAGTGACGTCACATGTCATGAGACAGAACGGTGGGAGTTGCATGGCAATATATCTCGGAATGGCTATGAAAATGCCATAATAGGTAGGTATGGTGGTTGTTTCGAGGAAGGTATATGGTGGGTGTGTGCACCGCCGAAAGTTGCGCGGCACTAGAGAGGCTAGAAATGGTGGAAGGTGAAAGTGCATCTATACCATGGACTCACATTAGTCATGAAGAATTCATATATACTTATTGCGAAAGTTTTATTAGTAATCGAAGCAAAGTGCTAAATGTGTACTCCTAGGGGAAGGGTTGGTAGGTGTTAACCGTTGCACGATCCCGACCGTCACACAAAGGATGGCAATCAATAAATAAATTATGCTCTAACTTCCTAACATAGTGGTTCACCATACGTGCATGCTATGGGAATCACTAACCTCAACACGAGTCTTTCTAGATTCACAACACCTTACTAACATAACTCTAATATTACCATATCCATATATCAAAACTAATTGTGAGGAATCAAACTTCTCTTACTAATCAATGCACTTGAATATGGAAGTTTTTATTATATCCTCTTTGGATGCCTAACATTTTTAGGACTAAATTCATAGCACCCGCCAATTACCAAGCTACTTAGAGAGAGCACTCTCAAAAAGATATAAGTGAAGATCGAGAGTTTTTATTTCTACAAAATATGAAACCGCCGTGTGCTACTGCAACAAAAGACCTTCCAACGGCGCCAGAAACATGTGCTGACGGGAGACTGTTCTTGTCTTGATTCTCCCCGGCAATGGCGCCAGAAATACTTCTGATGTCAGCTGTGCTTCCTCGGCAACGGCGACAGGAATAGTCGTGTCGACGGCACCAGGAGTCCTTCTGCTATGGCTACGGAGCCTTGCGTTGGTGTTCCCTCGAAGCGGAAAGGGTGATGTAGCACAGCGGTGGTAAGTATTTCCCTCAGTTTGAGAACCAAGGTATCAATCCAGTCGAGTAGTATCACAAGATCCTGCACAAACACAAAGAACCTGCTCCCAACGCTATGAAGGGGTTGTCAATCCCTTATAGATTGTTTGCCAAGTGAGAACTGAAAGCAACAAAGTAACAAAGCAAAGTAAAAGCGGAGGTGTAAACGATGGATGTGAATAGACCCGGGGGCCGTAGTGTTTACTAGTGGCTTCTCTCATGAAAGCAAGTAGACGGTGGGTGAACAAATTACTGACGAGCAATTGATAGAACCGCGCAAAGTCGTGACGATATCTATGGCAATGATTATATCTATAGGCATCACGTCCAAAACAAGTAGACCGATACTTTCTGCATCTACTACTATTACTCCACACGTCGACCGCTATCCACCATGCATCTAGTGTATTAAGTCCAAAAGAACAGAGTAACGCCTCAAGCAAGATGACATGATGTAGATGGACAATCTCATATCAACGACAGAGCCCATCTTGTTACCCTTGATGGCAACTACTTAATGTGTGCCTTGCTGCCCCTACTGTCATTGGGAAAGGTCACCACACGGTAGAACCCAAAACCAAGCACTTCTCCCATTGCAAGAATCATAGATCAAGTTGGCCAAACAAAACCCAAGACTCGGAGAGACTTACAAGGATATCAAATCATGCATATAAGAAATCAGCAAAGACTCAAATATATAGCATAGATAATCTGATCGCAAATCCACAATTCATCGGATTTCGACAAACACACCGCCAAAGAAGATTACATCGGATAGATCTCCATGAAGATCATGGAGAACTTTGTATTGAAGATCCAAGAGAGAGAAGAAGCCATCTAGCTACTAACTACGGACCCGTAGGTCTGAAGTGAACTACTCACGACTCATTGGAGGGGCGATGATGATGATGAAGAAGCCCTCCAACTCCAAAGTCCCCTCCGGCAGGGTGCCGGGAAGGGTCTCCAGATGAGACCTCGCGGAAACGGAAGCTTGCGGCGGGGGAAAAGTATTTTCGAGGCTCCCCTAATTTTTTGCTGTATTTTAGGGAATATATAGGCCAAAGATCTAGGTCAGGGGGCGGCCAAGGAAGCCACAAGCCCTGCCACCGCCGCCTCCGCCCTGGTGGTGGAGTGGGGGCTTGTGGGCTCCTAGGAGCCCTCCTGGCTTGGCCCACAGGCCCCCAGATCTTCTTCCGTTCGGGAAAAAATCATTTTGGGGATTTTATTCCGTTTGGACTCCGTTCCAAAATTAGATCTGAAAAGAGCCAAAAACACATAAAAAATAGGAACTGACACTTGGCACTGAATTAATAAGTTAGTCCCAAAAAAGATATAAAAGGTACATAAAACATCCAAAGATGACAAGATAATAGCATGAAACCATCCAAAATTATAGATACGTTTGAGACGTATCAAGCATACCCAAGCTTAACTCCTGCTCGTCCTCGAGTAGGGAAGTGATAAAGAATGAATTTTTGATGCTTTCATGCTACCTAGCATAGATGTCCTTTGTAATTCCTCTTATGTGACGTGAATGTTCAGATCCATTAGATTCAAAACAATAGTTTGTTATTATCGTGGAAACAATAATAATTCAAGCAAACTAGCAAGGTAATCATGAACTTTCAAAATAACAAGGCCAAAAGAAAGTTATCCCTACAAATGCATATAGTCTGGCTATGCTCTATCATCATTGCACAACGAATTTAAATCATGCACAACCCCGGTATTGGCCAAGTAATTGTTTCACACCTTTACTTTCTCAAACCTTTTCAACTCTCACGCAATACATGAGCGTGAGCAATGGTTATAGCACTATAGATGGTGTGGAGTGTGGTGGATGTTGCAAGACAAAAAGGAGAAGATAGTCACATTAACTAGGCATATCAATGAGCTGTGGAGATGCTCATCAATAGATATCAATGCGAATGAGTAGGGATTGCCATTCAAATGATGCACTAGAGCTAAGAGTATGTGAAAGCTCTTAAAGAAAACTAGTGGGTGTGCATCCAACTTGCTTGCTCACGAAGACCTAAGGCAATTTTGAGGAAGCCTATCCTTGGAATATACAAGCCAAGTTATATAATGAAGATTTTCCCACTAGCTATATGGTGGTGACAAAACGAGAGACTCTCAATCATGAATATCATGGTGCTTAACATGCACAAGTGTGGAAAAAGTGGTAGCATTGTCCCTTCTCTCTTTTTCTCTCATTTTTTTGGTGGGCTCTTTGGCCTCTTTTTTTGGTGGGCTTCTTTGGCCTCTTTTATTTCCTCACATGGGACAATGCTCCATTAATGATGATCATCACACTTTCAACTCAAAACTTAGAGCAACTATGACTCTATATGGAATGCCTTCGGTAGTGTACCATGACAAAGATCTAGCATGGCATAGACATTAATGGAAACATCATGCTAGCTATCTTACGATCATGCAATGGCAATGTAGACGTGGTGGCACATGTCATGGTGGTAGTTGCATGGCAATATATCTCGGTATGACTTTGAAAAAGCCATAGTAGGTAGGTATGGTGGCTGTTTTGAGGGAGGCTAGTGGTGGGTTTTGTGTACCGGCGAAAGTTGCACGGCACTAAGAAGATAGTGATGGTGGTAGGTGAAAGTGCATCTAAACCATGGACTCAACATTAGTCATGAAGAACTCATATACTTGTTGCAAAAGTTTTATTAGTAATCGAAACAAGGAATTCAACGCATACTCCTAGGGGAAGGGTTGGTAGGTATAAACCATCGCGCGATCCCGACCGCCACGCAAAGGATGACAATCAATATACTAATCATGATCAGATTTCATCACATAGCGGCTCACCATACGTGCATGCTACGGGAATCACTAACTTCAACACAAGTATTTCTAGCTCCACAACACCTTACTAGCATGACTTCAATATTACCATAACCACAACTCAAAACTAATTGAGATGAATCAAACTTCTCTAACTATTCAATGCACATGAAGGTGGAAGTTTTCGTATCCCTTTGGATAACTACCCCTTTTGAGACTACTTTAAAAGCATAGATCAACTACCAAGCCACACACCGTTGTGCTATAAAAGATATAAGTGAAGCACATAGAGCAAAAGTATCTAGTTCAAAAGATATAAGTGAAGCACATGTGAGCTGAATTGTCTACCAAAAGATATAAGTGAAGCTCGACAAAATCATGGTGAGTGCATGTCTCTCTCTCTAGGTGTGCAGAAAGGATGATTGTGACACAACAAAAATAAATAAAAGACTCCTACGATACAAGACGCTCCACGCAAAAACACATAACATGTGGTGAATAAAAATATAGCCCCAAGTAACGTTACCGATGGATTGAAGACGATAGAGGGGATGCCTTCCCGGGGCATCCCCAAGCTTAGGCTTTTGAGGCATCCTTTAATCTCTTGGGGTGCCTTGGGCATCCCCAAGCTTGAGCTCTTGCCACTCTTTATCTCTTTGTCCATAATAACTTCACCCAAAACTTGAAAACTTCACAACACGAAACTTAAACAGAAACTCGTGATAACATTACTATGAGAAAGCAAACCACCACTTCCTTAGGTACTATAGCAAACTTAAATTCTACTTATGCTGGTATTGGGTTACTGTATTTTCAATCTTCCATGTCTAATACCCCCCGATACTATCCATAGTTTCATCAAAATAAGCAACCAACACCACAAAAACAGAATCTGTTAATAGCAGACCAGTCTGTAGCAATCTGTATATTTCATATACCTGTGGTACTTCAAAAATTCTGAAAACTTACGACCGTCTGAAGAATTGGAGTAGAAATCAGCAGCAAAAAGAATCAACTCAAAAGATCTTACATAAAAGAAATGAAAATTCTTTTCGTGAGAAGAAAGTTTCTGTCATTTCCAGCATGACCAAACGATCATCCCCAAGACTAATCATAACGGTTTTGCTTGGCACAAACGCAAAAATAAACACAAAAAACACAATCATAACAGAATTATGAAAGTGTGGAAAACACAAAACAGAAAGAAAAATGATAGATTCGTTGGGTTGCGTCCCAACGAGTGCTTTTGTTTAACGCCCATAGCTAGGCAAAAAGTGATGGAATCACGTATAGTCATCTTTGGTGCTCAAACCATAGGTAGCCCTCATCGTAGATTCATAAGGCAATCTTATTTTCTTTCTAGGAAAGTTCTACTTGCCCTTCTTTGAAGGAAATTGAAATCTAATATTCCCTTCCTTCATATCGATGATAGCACCAATAGTCCTAAAGAAAGGTCTACCAAGAATAATGGGACATGAAGGATTGCAATCTATGTCAAGTACAATGAAATCCACGGGTACATAGTTCTTATTTGCAACAATAAGAACATCATCGATCCTTCCCATGGGTTTCTTGATAGTAGAATCCGCAAGATGCAAATTAAGAGAACACTCTTCAATCTCATGAAAACCAAGAATATCACATAAAGACTTTGGAATCGCGGAAACACTAGCACCCAAATCACACAAAGCATTGCACTCATAGTTTTTGATCTTGATTTTGATAGTAGGTTCCCACTCACCATGAAGTTTTCTAGGTATAGATACTTCTAGTTCGAGCTTCTCTTCAAGAGATTTCATCATAGCATCTACGATATGCGTGGTAAAGGCTTTGCTTTGGCTATAAGCATGTGGAGAGTTTGCAATGGATTGCATCAAAGAAATGCACTCAAACAAGGAGCAATTATCATAATTGAATTCCTTGAAATCCAAAGTGGGAGTTTCATTACTACCCAAAATTTTGACTTCTTCTACTCCACTCTCCACACCTTTCTCATCAAGATAGGTGGACTTCGAATCATTGGGGCGTTTTTCAACCAAAGTGGATTCATATCCAGCCCCTCCATAAATAAGTTTGACACGCGAAAACAAAGATTCAAGAGGAGACACACGAAGCACTTTAAGATCTTCATGATTTGCATCACTAGAACGCACCCTTTTAAACCATTCATGCCTAGCACGAATTTGGGTGGTTCTTTCTTTGCTCTCATTCATGGAGATACGCATAGCCTTCAAAGTTTCATCCAAGTTGGCCTTGGGAGGAGCGCATCTAACTTTCAAAGCATCAATTTCACAAGACATCCTATCAACGCTCTTAGCCAAATCGTCTATTTTGAGTAGTTTTTCCTCTATGGACGCATTGAAAATCTTTTGAGAGTTAATGAACTCTTTGATATTACTCTCTAAATCAGAGGGTAATTTTTTGGGATTTCCATAAGTGTTGTTGTAGGAATTTCCATAATTGTTAGAGGAGTTACTAGGAAAAGGCCTAGGAACATAGTTTCCTCTAAAAGCATTGTTGTTGCCAAAATTGTTCCTACCAACAAAATTTACGTCCAAAATAGCGTTTCTACTCTCAATCAAAGAAGATAGTGGCATGTCATTAGGATCTACGGTAGCGTTTCTACTAGCGACCAAATTCATCAACTCGTCCATCTTAGCACTAAGCGAGTTAATCTCTATAGCGTGCACCTTTTTGCTAGCACGTGACCTTTCAGTGTGCCACTGAGAGTAGTTGGTCATGATATTGTCTAGGAGTTTTGTAGAGTATCCTAACGTGATTTCCATGAACGTTCCACCTGAGGCAGAGCCCAAGATATTGGGAGAAGCGAAATTCAAGCCAGCGTAAAAGATTTGTATAATCATCCACAAACTCAAGCCATGAGCGGGACAATTTCTAATCATAAGCTTCATCCTCTCCCAAGATTGTGCAACGTGTTCATAATCAAGTTGCTTGAAATTCATGATATCGTTACGTAAGGAGATGATCTTAGCCGGCAGAAAATACTTGGATATGTAAGCATCTTTGCACTTATCCCAAGAATCGATACTATTTTTAGGCAAAGAAGAAAACCAAGTTTTTGCGCGATCTCGCAATGAGAAAGGAAAAAGTTTCAACTTAATCACGTCATTATCCACATCTCTTTTCTTTTGCATGTCACAAAGCTCAATGAAGGTATTGAGATGGGATGCGGCATCTTCACTAGCAAGGCCAGAGAATTGCTCTTTCATAACAAGATTCAGCAAAGTTGCGTTGATTTCATATGATTCCGCACTAGTGGCGGGAGCAATCGGAGTACTAATAAAATCATTATTATTAGTGCTCGAGAAGTCGCAAAGTTTAGTGTTTTCAGACATGATGACTTCAACAAACAAACAAGCACACAAGCAAGTAAGAAAACCGGCAAAGGAAAATGGAAAAGGCAAAAGAAAACGCCAAAGGAGAAAGGCAAAGGAGAAAGGCAAATTACAGCGGCAAATGTGAAGTGGGGGAGAGGAAAACGAGAGGCAACTGGCAACAAAAGTAAATGCAAGAGATGAGTTTGTGAGACCTACTTCGATAGATCTTGATCTCTCCTCCCCGACAACGGCGCCAGAAATACTTCTACTACTGCAACAAAAGACCTTCCAACGGCGCCAGAAACACGTGCTGACGGGAGACTGTTCTTGTCTTGATTCTCCCCGGCAACGGCGCCAGAAATACTTCGGATGTCAGTTGTGCTTCCTCGACAACGGCGACAGGAATAGTCATGTCGACGGCACCAGGAGTCCTTCTGCTATGGCTACGGAGCCTTGCGTTAGTGTTCCCTCGAAGCGGAAAGGGTCATGTAGCACATCGGTGGTAAGTATTTCCCTTAGTTTGAGAACCAAGGTATCAATCCAGTGGAGGAGTATCACAAGATCCTGCACAAACACAAAGAACATGCTCCCAACGCTATGAAGGGGTTGTCAATCCCTTATAGATTGTTTGCCAAGTGAGAACTGAAAGCAACAAAGTAACAAAGCAAAGTAAAAGCGGAGGTGTAAACGATGGATGTGAATAGACCCGGGGGCCGTAGTGTTTACTAGTGGCTTCTCTCATGAAAGCAAGTAGACGGTGGGTGAAAAAATTACTGTCGAGCAATTGATAGAACCGCGCAAAGTCGTGACGATATCTATGGCAATGATTATATCTATAGGCATCACGTCCAAAACAAGTAGACCGATACTTTCTGCATCTACTACTATTACTCCACACGTCTACCGCTATCCAGCATGCATCTAGTGTATTAAGTCCAAAAGAACAGAGTAACGCCTTAAGCAAGATGACATGATGTAGATGGACAATGTCATATGAACGACAGAGCCCATCTTGTTACCCTTGATGGCAACTACTTAATGTGTGCCTTGCTGCCCCTACTATCACTGGGAAAGGTCGCCACATGGTAGAACCCAAAACCAAGCACTTCTCCCATTACAAGAATCATAGATCTAGTTGGCCAAACAAAACCCAAGACTCGGAGAAACTTACAAGGATATCAAATCATGCATATAAGAAATCAGCAAAGACTCAAATATATATCATAGATAATCTGATCGCAAATCCACAATTCATCGGATCTCGACAAACACACCGCCAAAGAAGATTACATCGGATAGATCTCCATGAAGATCATGGAGAACTTTGTATTGAAGATCCAAGAGAGAGAAGAAGCCATCTAGCTACTAACTACGGCCCGTAGGTCTGAAGTGAACTACTCACGAGTCATTGGAGGGGCGATGATGATGATGACGAAGCCCTCCAACTCCAAAGTCCCCTCCGGCAGGGTGCCGGGAAGGGTCTCCAGATGAGATCTCGCGGAAACGGAAGCTTGCGACGGCAGAAAAGTATTTTCAAGGCTCCCCTGATTTTTTGATGTATTTTAGGGAATATATAGGCCAAAGATCTAGGTCAGGGGGCGGCCAGGGAGGCCACAAGCCCTGTCACCGCCTCCTCCCCCTGGTGGCGGAGTGGGGGCTTGTGGGCTCCCAGGAGCCCTCCTGGCTTGGCCCACAGGCCCCTTGATCTTCTTCCGTTCGGGAAAAAATCATTTCGGGGATTTTATTCCGTTTGGACTCCATTCCAAAATCATATCTGAAAAGAGCCAAAAACACAGAAAAAACAGGAACTGGCACTTGGCACTGAATTAATAAGTTAGTCCCAAAAAAGATATAAAAGGTACATAAAACATCCAAAGATGACAAGATAACAGCATGAAACCATCAAAAATTATAGATACGTTTGAGACGTATCACCGTGCTCTACAAAGATTTAAGTGAAGCACTAGAGAAAAATTATCTAGCTCAAAAGATATAAGTGAAGCACATGCGAGCTAAATTGCCTAACTCAAAAAATATAAGTGAAGCTCAATGAGTATTCTAGCAAATCCAAGATGAGTGCATGTCCCTCTCAAAAAGGTGTGCAGCAAGGATGATTCCGACAAAACAAAAAGAAAAGACTCCTATAATACACGACGCTCCAAGAAAAACACATATCATGTGGTGAATAAAAATATAGCTCCAAGTAACATTACCGATGGATTGAAGACGAAAGAGGGGATGCCTTCCCGGGGCATCCCCAAGCTTAGGCTTTTTGGTGTCCTTGAATTTGGCTTGGGATGACATGGGCATCCCCAAGCTTAAGCTCCTTCCACTCTTTGTTCCATTGTCCATAAGAGCATCACCCAAAACTTGAAAACTTCACAACACAAAACTTAAACAGAAAGTCGTGATATCATTAGCACAAGAAAACAAACCACCAACTCAATAGGTACTGTAGTAAACTTGATTTCTATTTAGATTGATTTTATATTACTGTATTCTCACTTTTCCATGGCTATTACCCCCCCCCCCCCGATACTAACCATAGTTTCATCAAAGTAAGCAATCAACGCAACAAAAACAGAATCTGTCAAAAACAGACCAGTTTGTAGAAATCTGTATACTTCGTATACCTCTGATATCCCAAAAATTCTGAAAAATTATGACAATTAGATCAATTTTCATATCAACCAGCAGCAAAATAAATCAACTCAAAAGCTCTATATGGATATAAATTAAAAATAATTTCGTGAGCACAAAGTTTCTGTCTTTTTCAGCATGATCAAACAACCAGCACCAAAACTAACCATAAAGGTTCTACTTGGCACAAACGTGTGGACACAACAAAAAAGAAAGTGAAAAGAAAAGAAAATATTCATTGGGTTGCCTCCCAACAAGCGCTTTTCTTTAAATCCTTTTAGCTAGGCATTGATAATTCAATGATGCTCACATAAAAGATAGCAATCGGACACGAAGAGAGCATCATGAAACATGTGACAAACATATCTAAGTCTAACATACTTCCTATGCATAGGCATTTTATAGGAAAACAAATTATCAACACAAGCAATAACTACCATATGCAAGGGAGAAGAAAGAGACAATATCAATCTCAACATAACGATAGGTAATTTAGTGATATGAAAATTTCTACAACCATATTTTCCTCTCTCATAATAATTACATGTGGGATCATATTCAAATTCAACAATATAGCTATCACATAGGATATTATTTTCATGATCCACATGCATGCAAAGTTGACGCTCTTCAAAAATAGTGGGATTATCATCAATTAAAGTCATGACTTCTCCAAACCCACTTTCAATATTATTGGAAACATCATTATCAATATCATATTCATCATGAGGCTTAAACAAATTTTCAAGATCATAAGAAAAATCATCACCCCAATCATGATCATTGCAACAAGTAGTGGACATAGCAAAACTAGCATCCCCAAGCTTAGGGTTTTGCATATTTTTAGCATGATTGACATTAATATAATTCATAGTGAAACCATTGCAATCATGCATTTCATTCAAGGAGCCCTCGTGAATCACTTCATAAATTTCTTCATCACAATTTTCAGATTCACACATCTCAAGCAAAACTTCATAAAGATAATCTAGTGCACAAAACTCACTAGCAATTGGTTCAACATAATTGGATCTCTTGAAAAGATTAGCAAGTGGATGAGGATCCATATCAATAGATAGTTAGCAAGCAAGGAAAGGGTGATGCAGCACAGTAGCGATAAGTATTTCCCTCAGTTTGAGAACCAAGGTATCAATCCAGTAGGAGTATCAAGATGAGGCAACAATGTACCTGCGCAAAAACAGAGTAATTGTGTAGATCTGAAAATATGATGTGAAGTAGACCCGGGGGCCATAGTGTTCACTAGAGGCTTCTCTCATGATAGCAAGTATTACGGTGGGTGAACGAATCACTGTCGAGCTATTGATAGAATCACGCAAAGTCATGATCATATCTAAGGCAATGATCATACATATAGGCATCACGTCCGAGACAAGTAGACCGATACTTTCTGCATCTACTACTATTACTCCGCACATCAACCGCTATCCAGCATGCATCTAGTGTATTGAGTTCATAACAAACAGAGTAACGCCTTAAGCAAGATGACATGATGTAGAGGGATAAATTCATGCAATATGATATAAACCCCATCTTTTTACCCTTGATGGCAACAACATGATGTGTGCCTCGCTACCCCTTCTTTCACTAGGTGAGGACACCGCACGGTATGAACCCAAAACCAAGCACTTCTCACATTGCAAGAATTATAGATCAAGTTGGCCAAACGAAACCCACAACTCGAAGAGAATTACAAGGATACGAAATCATGCATATAAGAGATCAGAAGAGACTCAAATAAAATTCATAGATAATCTGATCATAAATCCACAATTCATCGGATCTCGACAAACACACCGCAAAAGAAAGTTAAATCTGATAGATCTCCATGAAGATCATGGAGAACTTTGTATTGAAGATCCAAGAGAGAGAAGAAGCCATCTAGCTACTAGATATGGACCCGAAGGTTTGTGGTGAACTACTCACGCATCATCGAAGAGGCAATGGTGTTGATGAAGAAGCCCCCCGTGTCCGAATCCCCCTTCGACAGGGCACCAGAACGGTCCCCAAATGGGATCTTGCGAAGACAGAAGCTTGCGGCGGCGGAAAAGTATTTTCGTGGCTCCCTCCTTTGGTTTTGGATTTTTAGAGAATTTATAGGCGAAAGAGGTAGGGCAAAGGAGCCACGTGGGGCCCACAAGGCTGCTAGGCGAGCCCCCAGGCCGCGGCTAGGGGGCTTGTGATCTCCCCCGAAGTCTCCTGCCTTGGTTCTCAAGTCCCCTGCGTATCTTCCGTTATGGAAAAAATCATCCCGCAGGTTTTATTCCGTTTGGACTCCGTTTAATATTCTTCTCTGAAAAAGGTCAAAAACATGGAAAAAACAGAAACTGGCACTTGGCATTGAGTTAATAGGTTAGTCCCAAAAATAGCATAATCATGCATATAAAACATCCAAAGTTGACATGATAATAGCATGAAACCATCAAAAATTATAGATACGTTGGAGACGTGTCAACCCTCTATACCACAAAGTTCACAAGTAAAATGATAAAGGTCACACAATTTTATAGCAATTTCATTTGAATCTCTAACCCAAGTGATTGTTCTTTCATGCTTATGTTGCTTACAATACTTCTCTTCTTCAATCATAGGCCTTTCACAAGGTCTATCCACTTCGCAAAACTTCATTTTCAGGAATTGGATCATGCATGTTGAAATTACCATTAACAATTTCATTTTCGTTGCAAATCTCTTTAAAAGGTTCATGATGCTTGATCCAATTCTCCCTAGGCATATTAAGATGTGAAGCAATAGATTTGAGGAAATCAACAAGGAGGTGAGAATCAAGCCCAAACTTAGCACTAAACTTATTAAAACTTGCAGTTTCAACAAAGGCCTTAATGCAAACATACTCGTAATTTATACCTAACTCTTTACCTTTGTTTATCTCCCAATCTTACGTATTGCCTTGAATTCTTTCAAGGAGTTCCCATTTAGCATCAATCCTTTCATTTGTGAAAAAATCCATAGAGGAAGCATAGAGCAAGTCTTTATCCTATCGAGAGAGCCTCGCATAGAAATTAGTAACAATCATATCTTTGGGGAGCCCATGGTTAGGACATTTTAGCCTTAAAGTTTTCAGTCTCCCCGAAGCTTGAGCCATGCTTTCTTTGTCATGAGACCAAAAGTTATAAATAGAGTTCCTGTCTCGATGTATTTCATGAAGAGGATAAAACTTTGCATAAAAGAGAGGTATAAGATCTTGCCAATTTAGGAAATGAGAGTTATCAAGAAGCCTATACCAATCCAAAGCCTTATCTTTTAATGACAGAAATAATAGCTTTATCATAACAAAATCCATCGATGTACCTCGAAGCTTAAATAAGGAGCATAGTTGTGAAATATATAGCAAGTGTTCGCCTAATGTCTATCTCCTACATATCGATTAGCCAAGACACAATCAATAATACCAGTTGGTATTTTAAAGGGCACAATTTCCATAGGTGGGGAGGCTTGTCCACAACAATAGCGTGGAGCGGTTGCCCGCAAGCAACAAACCAAGAGCAGAGTTGTCCATAAGCCTAACCAGTGAAAATAAAAACAAGAAGTGAAAAGATTTAATTGCAAGATCTAAAGATATACCTTCAAGCACTCACCTCCCCGGCAACGGCGCCAGAAATATCTTGATGTCAACGCACGCTTCTATTCTTGTAGACTATGTTGGGCCTCCAAGCGCAGAGGTTTGTAGGACAGTAGCAATTTCCCTCAAGTGGATAACCTAAGGTTTATCGAACTCAGGGAAGTAGATGTTGAAGATAGTCTCTCTCAAGCAACCCTACAATTAAGAAACAAGAAGTCTCTTGTGTCCCCAACACACCTAATACAATGGTAAATTGTATAGGTGCACTAGTTCGGCGAAGAGATGGTAAAATATAGGTGATAGGTGTGGCAAAGAAAGGTAATATAAATCTGTAACGAAAATGGAAGCAAGGTAGCAAGTGATAAAAGTGAGTATAAACGGTGTAACAATGGTGAGAAACAAGGCCGAGGCTTCATACTTTCACTAGGGGCAACTCCCAACAACATTAACATAGTCTAATCACATGATATTTCCACTAAAACATGCAATGGTGACGTACTCGGAGGTCATTCCTTTGTGATCAAGAGAGGTCGATAATTATGTAGGGCTACAAAAGAACACGTAAGAGTTTGTAGTTCTATCTATGGATTTGCCAATGTCACCGCGGCCATCCAAAGAGAGTACTACAATCACCACAACGTATCTCAAGGATAGTCAAAGACAAGCACCAAGAGACTCTCAATCTTCAATCAATTCACAATAGAGGAATCACTCATGAAAATATTCTTCTAATCCATGTCCAATAGACCGTTGTCACCATGGTCTCTGGGGTTATACTAGATAAGGTCAAGTGAATACATCTATCCAATACATAGAAGAAGGGGAAACATCATGGGATCACCCTAGATTAACATAGCCCATGATCACAATCAAGATCACATCATGAGAGAGAGAATTAACCACATTGCTACTGTAGAAGACCTCAGCCCTGAGGAGGAACTACTCCCGCTTCATGGAGGGAGGAAGCAACGTCGATGGAGATGAATCCGGAGGCACTTCCCCGTCCCGGCAGGGTGCCGACAGAGGAATTCTGGTCCCCCGAAACTTGTTGGCGATGGCGGCGGAGCTCGGAATTGCTTCTGGATAAAAGGGTTCCGGAATCAGGATTTCCCGTCCGAGGGGTAAATATAGGACAAAGGAGGGCACCGGAGGGCGTGGAACCCACACAGGCAGCCTGTGGGCGTGGTACGCTGATTTTTATATATTTTTCTCGGGATTTTTAGAGCTTCAGAAAATTGGGTAAAAGCCCCTGCAAAAAGACACCAGCAGACAGAAACTGGCACTCGGTGCACTGAGTTAGTAGGTTAGTCCAAATATGTGAAAAAGATATAAAAGTGTAGCAAAATATATAACAATGTCACCCAACAGATCATGGAACAAACAAAAAGTTCCAATGACTGCAAAATCCTCAACTTCAAAACAGTCTATACCTCCACCGCAGAAGCAGCCGAGTAAGGTTCAATCTGAACAACCCAGTTCTTCTGTGCCATCTGCTACTGGCTCCGCCTCAAAATCTTCACTAAGTCTTTTGAAGACTAAGATGACTGCTGGTAGAGGTACCAGACTCAGTCCTAGCAAAATCGTCAATACTCCTTCTGCATCAGAAGGAAGTGAAGAATTTGATGAAGAAACACTCCAAGCCCAACTGCTCCAAGGGTGGTGACTAACAAAGAGCTTCTTCTCAGTCTTCACCAAAAAGTCGATCGCAATCACAAATGGGTGAAACACCAGTTTGGTGCCATTGTGAAAACCCTCAATGAGACTCAAAATACAAAGGAGAAAAATCACTATTATCTTCATGAGGTTTTTGATCGCACTTGGGCCACTTTGGCTCACCTGAAGACTCCGGAGGAACTTGAGGAATTGGAATTTACTCAAGACTTTGACTGGTCGTGGCCTCGAAAGAAGAAATTCAAGCCTATTCCAGTTCTTGACTTGGTGGGTGGTTCGTTTTCTTCATTTCGCATTGTTGAATCTGATGAAAAACAAGAAGAAGACACTGCAAGTGGTCCAAGAAAGAAGCCTGTCTCCAAGGATGCTGACGCCACTACATCAACCAAGAAGCGAGTTTCTTCAAGGGCATTAGTCCTTAGTTTTGTCCCTTTTCATCACTTGATGACAAAGGGGGAGAAATCTGAGAGCTAGTATTTGATACGTCTCCAACGTATCTATAATTTTTGATGGTTTCATGCTATTATCTTGTCAAACTTTGGATGTTTTGCATGCCTTTTATTTTTTTTTGGGACTAACTTATTAACTCAGTGTCAAGTGCCAGTTCCTATTTTTTCCATGTTTTTGACACCTTTCATAGGAGATTTTGAAACCGAGTCCAAACGGAAGAAAATCCCCGAAAAGATTTTTTCTGGAACGGAAGAAGATCGGCGAGCTTGGGAGCCAAGGCAGGGGAGCCCCAGGGGCCCCACAAGACCCCACCCGGCGGCCAGGGGGGAGGCCGCAACATCCAGGCTTTTGGGCCCCCTGAGCGTCCCCTGACCTAGGGGTTGCGCCTATATATTCCCAAAAATTCCCCAAAAAATCAAGAGATCTTCGAAAGTACTTTTCCGCCGCCGCAAGTTTCTGTCTCCGCAAGATCCCATCTGGGACACGTTCTGGTGCGGGGGGATTCGGACACGGAGGGCTTCTTCATCAACACCATGACCTCTCCGATGATGCGTGAGTAGTTCACCATAGACCTACGGGTCCATAGCTAGTAACTAGATGGCTTCTTCTCTCTCTTGGATCTTAAATACAAAGTTCTCCATGATCTTCATGGAGATCTATCCGATGTAATCTTCTTTTGCGGTGTGTTTGTCAAGATCCGATGAATTGTGGATTTATGATCAGATTATCTATGAATCTTACTTGAGTTTCTTCTGATCTCTCTTATGCATGATTTCATATCCTTGTAGTTCTCTTCGAGTTGTGGGTTTTTTCTGGCCAACTAGATCGATGATTCTTGCAATGGGAGAAGTGCTTGGTTTTGGTATCATACCGTCCGAGACCTCATCCAGTGACAGAAGGGGTAGCGAGGCACGCATCGTGTTGTTGCCATCAAGGGTAAAAAGATGGGGTTTTCATCATTGGTTTGAGATTATCCCTCTACATCATGTCATCTTGCTTAAAGCGTTACTTTGTTCGTCATGAACTCAATACACTAGATGCATTGGATAGCGGTTGATGTGTGGAGTAATGGTAGTAGATGCAGACAGTATCGGTCTACTTGTCTCGGACGTGATGCCTATATGTATGATCATTGCCTTAGATATCGTCATGACTTTGCGCGGTACTATCAATTGCTCGACAGTAATTTGTTCACGCACCGTAATACTTGCTATTTTGGGAGAAGCCTCTAGTGAACACTATGGCCCCGAGGGTCTACTCCACACCATATTTTCAGCCTTACACTTTTTACTTCGTTGCTCTTTCCGCCTTCAGATCTCACTTTGCAAACAATCTTGAAGGGATTGACAACCCCTTTGAAGCGTTGGGTGCAAGCTTTTTTGTGTTTGTGCAGGTACTTTGGACTTGACGAGGCCCTCCTTCTGGATCGATACCTTGGTTCTCAAACTGAGGAAAATACTTACTGCTCCTGTGTTGCATCACCCTTTCCTCTTCAAGGGAAAAACCGCAGCAAAAGACTTTCTGGCGCCGTTGCCGGGGAGGAAGATCAAGTCAAGAACTCATCCAAGTAGGTGTCGCAAACTCATCTCTTGCATTTACTTTATTTTCGAGTTGCCTCTCGTCTTCCTCTCCCCCACTTCACCAATTTGCCTTTTTCGTTCGCATTTTTCGTTCGCCTTTTCGTTCGCCCTTTTCTCTCGCTTGCTTTCTGCTCGTCTGTGTGGATAGTCTTTCCTGATGGCTAGATCAACCACTTCGAACGATACTCCCGAGAGCGAAGTCCTCAATTTCAAACAAATTGAGGAAGAAAACTTAAAGGACGCTTGGTATAGGATTTGCAACGCTCAGAGTAGATCTACTCATAAGCAATCCACTACCGTCTTGCTTCGCAGTTTTTATGTGGGTCTTTCTCCTTGGAATAGGTATATTCTTGACACCATTGTAGGTGGAAATTTCTTGGGTAGCCATACCGTTGATTCTTACGGAGCTGTGATAAATTTGGTAGGCTCGCCCCCACTCTTGGTTAATGGAACTACCTTAACTCTGGAACATGTGATGCGTAGACTGGACGCTATTGATAATAAAGTTGCTACGATTGAACTCATTGACAATTTGGATAAAAAGATCCACAATCAAATCACTTAGTACGGATCCAAGGTGGGATGGTTTTGAAAAGTGAAAAGGAGAAGGAACCCACAGTTAACGAAAAGCTAGGTCATGATTCCGCTAGAATTGGCAAACTAGAGGATGTTATAACCAACTTGGGTTCCGCTTTTGCCGCTCTGCAGAATACTCCAAATTTTGCCCACAATAAAATCACCAAGTCTGTCTTTGTCCCTAAAAGTAGTGGTGAATCATCCAGCAAGAAAGATGAAAACCTTAAGATGCTTAGTGATCACGCCACTTATGGTTTGAGCACCAAAGACGACGATACGTGATTCTATCGCTTTTATGCCTAGCTAAGGGCGTTAAACAATAGCGCTTGCTGGGAGGCAACCCAATGAATTTATCTTTTTCTTTATGTTTTGTTGCATCCACACTTTCATAATTCTGTTGTGATTGTGTTTTTTGTGTTTGTTTTTGTGTTTGAGCAAAGCAAAGCCTTTATGATTAGTCTTGGTAATGGTTGTTTGATCCTGCTGGAAAACTACAGAAACTTTTTGCTCACGAGATGATTTTTAGTTTTTATTAAGAAAGAGCTTTTGAGTTGATTCTTTTTTCTGCTGATTGATATACTTTTTTCCCAGGCCTTCGTACTTTTTCAAATTTTTTGAGGTACCAAAGGAAAACAAAGTATACAGATTGCTACAGACTGGTCTGTTTTTGATAGATTCTGTTTTTGTTCAGTAGGTTGCTTGTTTTGATGAAACTATGGTTAGTATCGGGGGGTACTAGCCATGGAAAACTGAGAATACAGCAGCCCATCATCAATATAGATGGAATTCAAGTTTGCTACAGTACCAAAAGAAGTGGTAGTTTGTTTTCTTGTACTAATGTTATCACAAGTTTCTGTTTAAGTTTTGTGTTGTGAAGTTTTCAAGTTTTGGGTGATGTAATCATGGACAAAGAGATAAGGAGTGGAAAGAGATCAAGCTTGGGGATGCCCAAGGAATCCCAAGCCAAATTCGAGGACACCAAAAAGCCTAAGCTTGGGGATGCCCCGGGAAGGAATCCCCTCTTTCGTCTTCAATCCATCGGTAACATTACTTGGAGCTATATTTTTTTTGACCACATGATATGTGTTTTGCTTGGAGCGTCTTGTATCATAGGAGTCTTTTTTTGTCACAATCATCCTTGCTGCACACCTTTTTGAGAGAGATAGACATGCACTCATCGTGATCTTGCTAGAATGCTCATAGTGCTTTACTTATATCTTTTGAGCTAGATACTTTTGCTCTTGTGCTTCACTGATATCTTTTGAGCTAGATACTTTTGCTCTTGTGCTTCACTTATATCTTTTGAGCTAGATACTTTTGCTCTTGTTCTTAACTTATATCTTTTGATCTAGATACTTTTGCTCTTGTGCTTCACTTATATCTTTATAGCACGGCGGTGCGTGATTGGTTAGTTGGCTTATGCTATGAAAGTAGTCCCAGATGTGCTAGGTACCCAAAGAGGATGCAAAAACCTCCATCTTCATGTGCATTGAGTAGAAAGAGAAGTTTCGATTCCTCTCAATTAGTTTTGAGACATGGATTCGGTAATATTAAGAGTTATGTTAGTAGGGTGTTGCGAATCTAGAGATACTTGTGTTGGAGTTAGTGATTCCCGTAGCATGCACGTATGGTGAACCGTTATGTTAGGAAGTCGGAGCATAATTGATCTATTGATTGTCATCCTTTGTGTTGAGGTCGGGATCGCGCGATGGTTTACACCTACCAACCCTTCCCCTCGGAGTATGCGTTTAGCACCTTGTTTCGATTACTAATAAAAACTTTCGCAACAAGTATGTGAGTTCTTCATGACTAATGTGAGTCCATGGTATAGATGCACTTTCACATTCCACCATTGCTAGCCTCTCTAGTGCCGCACAATTCTCGCCGGTGCACAAACCCACCAAATTCCTTCCTCAAAACAGCCACCATATCTACCTACTATGGCATTTTCATAGCCATTCCGAGATATATTTCCATGCAACTACCACCGTTCCGTCTCATGACTTGTGCCGTCACTCTCATATTGCCATTGCATGATCGTAAGATAGCTAGCAAGATTTTTCAATGTCATACGCCATGCTAGATCGTTGCACATCCCGGTACATTGCTGGAGGCATTTCCTATAGAGTCATCACCATTTTGAGATGTGAGTAAATAAAAGTGTGATGATCATCATTTTTAGAGAATTGTCCCATGTGAGGAAATAAAATAAAAACTAGGCCAAAGAGACCAAAAACAAAAAAAGAGAAAATAAAAAAAAATAGGCCTAAGAGCCCAAATGAAAAAAAGAAAAGAGAGAAAAAGAGAGAAGGGACAATGCTACTATCTTTTTACACACTTGTGCTTCATGATAGCACCATGTTCTTCATGATTGAGAGCTTCTTGCTTTGTCACTACCATATGCTAGTGGGAATCTTCACTATATAACTTGGCTTGTATATTCCACTTATGGGCTTCCTCAAAATTACCCTAGGTCTTCGTGAGCAAGCAAGTTGGATGCACACCCACTAGTTTTCCTTTTGAGCTTTCACATACTTATAGCTCTAGTGCATCTCTTGTATGGCAATCCCTACTCATTCACATTGATATATATTAATGGACATCTCCACAGCCTATTGATACGCTGAGTCAGTGTGACCATCTCCTCCTTTTTTTGTCTCACAACCACCACCACACTCTATTCCACCTATAGTTCTATATCCATATCCCTGGCTCGCGCTCATGTACTGTGTGTTAGTTATAAAAAGTTTGAGAAAGTAAGAGTGCGAAAACAATTACTTGGCCAATTCCGGGTTGTGCTTGATTTACATTAGTTGTGTGAGGATGATGGAGCATAGCCAGACTATATGATTTTGTAGGGATAACTTTCTTTGGCCTTGTTATTTTGAAAGTTCATGATTACTTTGCTAGTTTGCTTGAAGTATTACTGTTTTCATGTCAATAGCAAACTATTGTTTTGAATCGTACGAATCTGAACATTCATGTCACGTGAAAGAAGTTGCAAAGGACAACTATGCTAGGTAGCATTCCAAATCAAAAATTCATTCATTATCACTTCCCTACTCGAGGACGAGCAGGAGTTAAGCTTGGGGATGCTTGATACGTCTCCAACGTATCTATAATTTTTGATGGTTTCATGCTATTATCTTGTCAAACTTTGGTTGTTTTGCATGCCTTTTATTTATTTTTTGGGACTAACGTATTAACTCAGTTCCTGTTTTTGACCCCTTTCAGAGGAGATTTTGAAATGGAGTCCAAACGGAAGAAAATCCCCGAAAAGATTTTTTCTGGAACAGAAGAAGGTCGGGGAGCTTGGGAGCCAAGGCAGGGGAGCCCTAGGGGCCCCACAAGCCCCCACCCCATGGCCAGGGGGAGGCCGCGCCATCCAGGCTTGTGGGCCCCTTGAGCGTCCCTTGACCTAGGGGTTGCGCCTATATATTCCCAAATATTCCCAAAAAAAATCAAGAGACATTGAAAGTACTTTTCCGCCGCCGCGAGTTTCTGTCTCCACAAGATCCCATCTGGGGCACGTTCTGGTGCCCTGCCGGAGGGGGATTCGGACACGGAGGGTTTCTTCATCAACACCATGACTTCTCCGATGATGCGTGAGTAGTTCACCATAGACCTACGGGTCCATAACTAGTAACTAGATGGCTTCTTCTCTCTCTTGGATCTTCAGTACAAAGTTCTCCATGATCTTCATGGAGATCTATCCAATGTAATCTTGTTTTGCGGTGCGTTTGTCAAGATCCTATGAATTATGGATTTATGATCAGATTATCTATGAATCTTACTTGAGTTTCTTCTGATCTCTCTTATGCATGATTTCATATCCTTGTAATTCTCTTCGAGTTGTGGGTTTTGTCTGGCCAACTAGATCTATGATTCTTGCAATGGAAGAAGTGCTTGGTTTTGGGTTCATACCGTGTGGTGACCTCACCCAGTGACAGAAGGGGTAGCAAGGCACGCATCGTGTTGTTGCCATCATGGGTAAAAAGATGGGGTTTTCATCATTGGTTTGAGATTATCCCTCTACATCATGTCATCTTGCTTAAAGCGTTACTTTGTTCGTCATGAACTCAATACACTAGATGCATGCTGGAAAGCGGTCGATGTGTGGAGTAATAGTAGTAGATGCAGAAAGTATCGGTCTACTTGTCTCGGACGTGATGCCTATATGTAAGATCATTGCCTTAGATATCGTCATGACTTTGCGCGGTTCTATCAATTGCTCGACAATAATTTGTTCACCCACCGTAATACTTGCTATTTTGAGAGAAGCCTCTAGTGAACACTATGGCCCCCAGGGTCTACTCCACACCATATTTTCAGCCTTACACTTTTTACTTCGTTGCTCTTTCCGCCTTCAGATCTCACTTTGCAAACAATCTTGAAGGGATTGACAACCCCTTTGAAGCGTTGGGTGCAAGCTTGTTTGTGTTTGCGCAGGGACTTTGGACTTGACTAGGCCCTCCTTCTGGATCAATACCTTGGTTCTCAAACTGAGGGAAATACTTACTGCTCCTGTGCTGCATCACCCTTTCGTCTTCAAGGGAAAAACCGACGCAAACCAAGGAAGTAACAAGATGAATTCCTAAGCGCCAGGGAAGGACTTTTGTTGCCGCAGAAGTATTCAACCGGGATAGATCGCTTATAAACTTGATTGAGTTACAAACTCTTGGTTTTTCTAAAGTTATTGATGTAATGAGTTGTAACTTAAGCCCGATGGTGTCTTGACTCTTTTGAATGTTTTTCCTCGCATGCTTATTCCTCAAGTTTATTAATGCACGCATGCTGAAATTCGTTCAAAAGAGTCCGAACACCATCGGGCTTAAGTTACAACTCATTACATCAAAAACATCAAGATAACCAAGAGTTTGTTCTGGCGAGGGGAGGAGCAGCAGCTCCGGTGAGGTGCAGGGCGAGGGGGTGAGGTGGGGCGGCGGAGGAGGAGGGGCCGAAGGGAGGGGTGGTGCGGCAGGGACGGGAGGGTGCAGGGGGGCCGAGGTGGAGGAACTCCTGTGATGTTCTCTGGTGACCGACGGGGTGATGGTGGCGCGCGAGCTAGAGGCGAGGAGAGGGGGTTCTCTCGGGAAAAATGGAGAGAGGAGATACTGAGGGTTTTATAGGCGGCCTCGGATGGCGTCCGGAAGGAAAGAAGAGGGAGATCGGGAAGGAGGGAATTCCTTCCTCCATGGATGGGAAGCTTGGTGTGACGTGAAGAAGAAGAGAGGTAGGAGAAGATCTCCTGTTGGGCCAAAAATAGGAAAGGTCTTAATGGGCCAGCAGGAGTTTCCTAATAAAAGGGATTTCCTTTCCTATTTTAAAACTAGGAAACTAAAACGATAAAAGGGAATTCAAATCAATTCGAAATAAAGAGTTTCTATATACTAAAATTATCAGAAAAATAAAATATAGATGATGGGCATTTTTCCACGGCAAAAATAAAAATTTCAGAAAAAATTATTTTCACAAAATTGCCTAAAAGGTTTATTTTCTTTTGCAAATAATTTTGAAAAGACCCTCTAAGTTTTAGGGTTCAAATAACTTTCAAAATGCCCGTGGGTTTGAGGGTCATGTTGCTCCTTTCTAGAATGTATTTCCCGGCATTTATTGCACGAAGAAAACGAATGGAAATGTAAAAGAATTCAAGTGCAAATATCTCCGTTCAAATTCTTTATAGTTGAAGAAGTCAAGTCATCTTCTCTCTTTTCTTTTAAAAGATTGAATTTGAATTCACCGGAGAAGGGGAAGTCATTTTATTCCCTCTCATTCAAAAGTTTCAAAAAGTTTCAAATTTCACACAAGTTTCAATCACTCAGGCAACCAACAAACAATCTAATAATAATTATATTAACATTCCAAAATTTATAATTTTGGGATGTTACAAACTACCACACTTAAAATGAATCTCCTCCTCGAGATTCGAAGAGGCTAGAAAGAAAAGGTTATGGTTTGGGGGGTCTTCTAACAAATATAGTCTCCTGCAAAGTGGGGTGCTACCACACTTAAAATGAGAGTTACTGGTCGCTCAAATTTTTAACAATCCTCTGGGGTCTTGGAATCTCGCTCGTCACATTCTTCATGGTAACTTCTTTGGTGAAGTTCTTCCATTATATTCATACTGTTTCCATCAAAATCGAGGGTTCTTCTGTTGATATAAGATTCTTCCGTCATTGGGTCTTCTTAACTGACAAGTCTCGTGACCATTCTAAATAACCTATCGATGATTCTCATGGTGGTCTACCATTTGTGGTTATCCTGCAGAGAGAAGGGTCTTGGCTTCATCCTCACTGTAAAATTTCCTACGCGTGACAACAAGTGCCATGCACATGGGCTTTCATTATACCATTCTAAGGCTCAAACAAGAGCTTCAAAGGACGTCGTCTCTCACTATGGGTAAGTCTCTCAGATTTACCATTCCGAATAGCAAGAGAATGATAATAGTAAGTCGTCATGGTGTCCAAGCCATGTCACACTGAAATCATTACCTTGTATAAGGCTTAGTGAATCTCGCATTCTAACACTTGGGCATCCTCACAAGCATTGCAGAATTTCTCTTGTCCACGAACGAAGTTCGGATAATCCATTGGTTCTGCAAGCTGAACGAAACATCTATCGTATCTTCACAACTCTCAGGTTTTCGTATGCTCCTAAGAAAACGTTTGCTGATCCATCATAGCTTCTTCCATAAATCATATGCATTTCATAATCAATCCTTTATTACATCCTTAATTTCTTATCAAAACTCCAATTCAAAAGTACTCTATTACAAATGCTGCCATCCACATTGTTCGGTATGGTCGAGCATTTCTGCCAACTTTATTCATCTGCCTCTCTTGGAGGTACTTTAGTTCCACTCGAACTTTCCGAGGTGCTCCTTGAAATCATCCATCTTTTGCTTCATCATGGTAGTCATGAGCTTCATCTCCATCTGGTAGGGTTGAGGTTTTGGGGATGAGACGGGTAGGAGAGGGACGGAGATACACACAATACAAACAATATTTTTGAGAATAGATTTTAGTAGTGGCCGTCGGAAAACACACACCAATGACGGCTCACAAATCATCGTATCTAACGTGAGTATATAAAAGGGGTTTGGACTTCTAATGGTCATATAAATATTCGAACGCTTCAGGGTCTTCGAGTTCTTCGGGTCTTGAGAGTCTTCTGTTGGTGTAGCTTCAATCCTTCAAATGTGTGGTGAAATCCTCTTTACTTTGAAGTAGAACTCCGTTGATTCTTCATGAGGTCAAAGGGGTAAGGGGATTGTATAACTATTTGAGGTGAGAGAGAACATTTGATGAAATCAGAAGGGATGAGAAGTAAAGGATGTTCTTGAAAATAAAATTTTAGAGAGATCCTTTCCTAAGAAATTTCCAGTTTCTAGGATCACGACCTACAGTCCACATGTGCTCTGATACCATTTCTGTAGCGACCCGACTCAAGAAGAGTCAAGCCTCTGTGTTTCTGTGCCATCCCTGGATCAGTATGCTGGCACACACAGTACATCAATGTATATATCAAAGTGCAATCACATGTAAATAGCGTAAAACTGATATATACCTTAATTTTTTTCAGCGGAAGCAGTCAAGGGAGTGGAGTCCCAATAAACACCAACGGCAAGTTGAGTGTAGACCGTAACCCTGAATCGTACTCTTACTCGTCGAAGAAAAATATCTGCAACATAAGACGTTGCAGCCGTGCAGGTCAGCATATTGAATATGCCGGCAAGTCACATAAGAGAGGGGTGAAAAATAATCATCTATACTATATGCATTTATGGCAGGTGGGGCTATAAGTTTTTAGCGAAAAGCAAGTTTTCTCCTACATCAAGAGAGGGCTAAAAGCAAAATGTTACTACATTGTTGGTTGTTAACGAGATGGTTCCGCCAACCAATTCTCGTACGCGAATTGTCAATAATTCCCACATCAATATTATTATTTGTGTTGAGAATTTCAGATAACTTCAGTTCCTTTGGCTCAAGTTGTCCATGACCGCGGACACGGCTAATCGATTAGGTTTGAGTACTCTGCAGAGTTTTGCACACGTTCCCCACAAGATTTGATCACCTCCATGTATGTCCTCGCACTTCAGGGTGTTTGAAGACCGGATGATCAAAACATGGTGTTTCAACGGGTCCCTCTGAATCCCTGTCGGTGCCCATCCATACCTACCGTTCTTCTACATCTGCTAGCACCGCCTGTCCAGAGTCGCCGCGTTGTCCAACCAAGCCAGAGCCCATAATGACTTGTGGTTGTGCAGGTAAGCCTTGGGTCTTGAAAATATCCGTCCGTCTCTTTGAGCCTGGGTGAAGCTTTCCGCAGGATGTCATGGCCGTCCCCAGCATCCCGGGTCATCCACTGGGTTCTCCAGGGAGCCGATCAACCGTCCTTCACCCGGAGTTGCATTGCGTCCGAGGTCTTGAAAATCTTGTCTTAACCGGTCTTGATTATTTAATCAACCTCGCATCACTCGTGTTATGCACTCAACCGAAATCCCGTCTACTCAAGCATAGCAATATGAAATTTGTCGTCCCGGGGCCAAGTATCGGGGTTGTTGTGTGCCTACCACATGATACTATAATCTATACTAAAATTTCCAAGTACCTACTCAGCACGCAATTGGGCATAGGATGGTAGAACTACGATGCATAAAACATAGGTGATAGTATGATCAAAGTGACTTGCCTAGTGATGTTGACGAAGAAGATTTTCTCGAGAAATAACTTGATAGACTACTCGTCACTCTCCGATGAAATCTATATAACAAACATATCATTCACATAAGCACTCATACTAGCAATCATTCTAGCAGTCAAAACAAAAGAGAGAGCGAATAGGAAACCGAAAGAAACTTCACTAAAGCTAGGAGTCTTCTTCTACATCAAACACTAAATAGTTTTTGTCTAACAGAAAATAATAGAAGGAACTAAGATATAAATCTAACTAAGATAAAATAAAGTATTTTTCACACAACCTTTTGAAAGTATTCCCAAACGGGATTTGAAACAGTGGAGAAACCAATTGCAAGTTACTAAGGAACTAGAATTGATTTCATGATAACAAATAAAAATAAAATAAAAACTTGTTGCAAAACTACTGTTAACTAACAGAAACAAAACATAATATTTCTGAAATATAAAAGAAAATAATTTAAAAGCAATTCTAGAAAAGGAATTAGCCGCAATCCTAAAAGAGGTGAAACAGAAATTGTTTCACAAGAAGCAGTGAGCTAACATACTCAAACAAATCTGACATTTTTACCACTGATAAATAAGTTCACTAGTGATCAGTAGAAAAAAGAATCAAATTAAAAGCTATTTTTAAACTCCTGGAATAAGCAAAACAAGGTTTAAATTAAATCTGATCTAACTCAAATTTTAAAATTTCAAACATAGACAAATTATATGTTTTAAAAAACTACAGGAAATTTTTGAGCTACTGGAAAAAGAATCAACTCCATTGGCGTTGTGGATCAAAAGTTATGGGCAGAAAAACATTGGAACTTTTTTGTTTTTGAACTATATCTGAACAAATAAAACAAATAGGGAATCCATGTGGCGGCTTCTGATTGGCTGATGGGTGTGCGTGGCATAGGCTAAACAGCGAATGGCCAAAGTATAAGAAAAAGTTCTCTGGCTAAAAGTTAAGTGAATAAAAACCAGCGGTTTTTGTTTAAAAACCAAAAGGTTATCCTATTCTAATCTACATCGTGGGATCTAGATCTAACGGTAACCAAGAAAAGAAAAAAAACAGAAGGAGGAGGAGTAACCGTGGCTGGGAGTAGCAGTGGCTGCTCCGGCGAGGTGACTGGCACGGGGAGCCGCTCCGGCGGGGGGGGTGGCCGGCGAGGGTGGGTGTGACTCCCTCGGCTTAATCGTACGCTAATCATACACACAAATGCGTACGATCAAACCCAAGGACTCACGGGAAGATATCACAACACAACACTAGACACAAATAAAATAACATCAGCTTCATATTACAAGCCAGGGGCCTCGAGGGCTAGAATACGAAAGCTCGATAAACACACGAGTCAGCGGAAGCAACAAATATCTGAGTACAGACATAAAACATGGGGTGCCTTAGAGAAGGCTAGCACAAAAGATACAACGATCGAACGAGGCGAGGCCTCCTGCCTGGGAACCTCCTAACTACTCCTGATCATCAGCGGCCTCCACGTAGTAGTAGGCACCGTCGGGGTAGCAGTCGTCGGCGGCGGGGACCTCCATCTCCTAGGCTTCATCATCTGGTCGCAGCAAACGGATCAAGGGGACAAGGGGGGAGCAAAGCAGCGGTGAGTACTCATCCAAAGTACTCGCAAGTCTTACATCAGAACTATTCTAATTATGCACCAGTATCAAAGAAGGGGGGGTTATATGTGGACTGACTGCAGCAATGCGAGAATAGAGAGAGAAGGCCTAGTCCTATCGAAGACTAGCATCTTCAGGGTCTTGCAGCAATAGACGAGAGTAGAACAGGGGGTAACACAAAAATAGTCATATTGTTGCAGCAATATTAAAGTGAGGTCACGCCTAAAGATCCTCCCTCGGCTCCCTGCGAGGAAGCAATCCCGAGGCAAACTAAATCCAGTTAAGTAACAATTGTAGTTGTATAAGATCGGGGCACAACTCCAAGTCGTCATGTAACCGTGGACACGGCTATCCGAATAATTAATTTTCATCCCTGCAGGGGTGCACCACATGTCCCGTCACGCTCGATAACACTCTGGCCGGACATACTTTTCTGGGTCCTGCCCGGCCTCGGAATATCGACACGTCGCAGCCCCACCTAAGACTAATCAGAGAGGCCAGCCCGCCGGTCTAAATCCTAAGCACAAAGGGTTCATGGGCCCAGTTCCCCTTCACGCTCCTGCACGTGGCGTGGGCGGCCGACGTCAGTCCTAGCATCCCTTAATCACAAGCGCGATGCATCTCGGGACCACTCGGGCGCGCGCCGCTACACTGCTGGCATCTGAAAAGCTTCGGCTGATACCGCGACGCCGAGTACCCATAATTCTTCCCGCGTAGCCGGTTAGTGCGAAAAGGTCTCCGACCAACCCAGATCAAATACCCAAATCCATTAGCATTTTAAAATGGCCAACAACACAGTCTCACGGGAATCCACCCGGCTTACAACTAATCACTAATGAACCCAGTAACATGGTCGAGTAACTGTGTGGTTGTAACATCGGGGGGAATCCGAGGAATCACCCTCGTTGGATCCCGAACGATGTACCCGTCAAGGTGGGCTTAGAGGAATCACCCTCGGGGTCCCACACTCGCGGGGTGGCACGACAGAGACGTCATCGGGAATGGTGAAAGAGGAATCACCCTCGATAACCACGACCGACTAGCTATACTACAGAGATATCATCAGGAGTACTTAGCGAGGTGTCACCCTCGGTACCCGATAGTATCCCTGTAGCGTCGTACAACGAAGGGGGGTGAACGTGCTGTGTTGGGTCTGGCTCGTCGATCAGAGATCGAGAATTGAAAACAAGCGGGGCAACTGAACTACGGGGTCAGAGGGGATGACTGCTCCACCTATACTAAGCAGGTTAAAGGTACAGGACTGAAAGTAGCAGTTCATCAAAAACAGGCTATGCATCAGATATAGGAGCTAACTACAACAGTAGCAAAATACTAATGCAAGCAGTAGGAAGAAAGACATAGGCGATATAGGAATGATCAAGGGGAATTTGCTTGCCTTGCTGCTCTGCGGCAAAGGACTGATCGGCAGGGTCGTAGATGTACCCGGCAGCAGCGTCAGTCTCGGGGTCTACCGGTAAGAAGAGGGGGAAGAAACAATAAATAATAGCACCGATGCAACACAAAGCATGACATGGAAATATGCAGGCTAGACATGAGCTAACGCAGCAACATCCGTCATAGACGGGTCGGAAGAATATCTGACGATATTTTCCCGGGTCTCGGGCTACTACCGGTTATACTGGAAACGATGAAAAAGTTCCATGTTTGCTATGCTAGGGACACGTGACAGACGAATGGACCGTGCATCCGGGTTCGTCTCGCTTTGCTGATCAACTTTCATGTTGAAATTATTTCGATCTCACTTACGGATTATTTAATATTAATTTTCAAAGTTTTATTAATTATTTAGGAATTAAAAACAGATTTAAAAGATTTAATAAAATTCCATTATGACATCATCGCGATGTCATGCTGACATCACATTTGACTGGTCAAGTGACCAGCGGGTCCCGAACGTCATAGGCACAAGTTTTTATTTAAGATTAAATATTAATTAATCAGATTAATTTAGTGGGGGACCCGCGTGTCATACTCTAATTATGTTAATTAATTATTTTAACTAAATATCTATTTATTTATTTATTTTAAGAAAACATTATTTTTATATTTTTATTTCAACTAACGCGTGGGGCCTCCCTGTCATAGACCCGGGTGCAATGGCCCCACCGGTAAGTGACCTAAGGCCAAATACACATTTTAAATCACAAATAAATAAACATACAAATGTCGTATCTCTCCACATGACTATATACGCAAATACATACATAATACGGGTATCGAATACATACATACATACATACGCATCTAATACACCATTTATTCTTTTTCATTTTTCTTTTCTCTCAACACTCATCTCCCTCTCTCTCTCTGTTAACAGAGACAGAGAACTCTCTCTAACTCCATAGAAGAACCGAAAGTTCAAATCCTCCTACCGGAGTCCACCGTCGACGGATCGAGGCCCCGTTTGCCGGAACGGAACCGGGACGTCGAGGAGAACGACACGGTGGGAGGAGCCCGAGGAGGGGCTCACCGACGGTGACGTGACGGCCCGGTGAAGCCGGAGTTCGCACGAAGATGACGGTGGAGACGGCGTGGAGGCGGTGACGGTGACGGTGACGATGGTGGTGACGTGCCGGCGAGGGGGAGCCGGTCGGATCCGGCGAGATGATGACGTAGGGGAGGCCCGGTGGGGGACGGGCTCGCCGGCGTGGTGAGGGGGCCGAGGGAGGCCGGCCGAGGTGGAGGCCGAGGGAGCCGGGGCCCCCTGCCGGCGGGGTGGAGGCCGAGGGGCGGGCGGCTCGCCGGCGGAAGGAGGGGCCGCCGGGGAGGAGGATGAGGGGAGGGGTCGCCGCGGGAGGGAGGGGGCCGTGGGGTGGGGCGGCTCGGTGGAGGAGGTGGCCGTGGGGGGGGAAAGAGGCTGCCGGCGGGAGGAGGGTGGCCGCCGGGGGGCTGCCGGCGGGAGGAGGGTGGCCGCCGGCTGGGGAGGGAGAGGGGCGAGGTGGGGGGAGGCGAGATGGGGATCTCGGTTGGTGGGGGCCGAGAGAGAGGGAGTCACGGGAGGGGAGGGAGAGAGCGCGTGGGATGGGGCGAGGCCCTCGTGGGGGAGGGGCTGGCGACGTGGGAGTGTCGGTGGGGTGGGGTGGGGCCCCCCCACGAGGGGGGTGGCTGGCGGCGGCGTGGGAAAGGGAGGGAGTAGCGAGGGGAGGGGGGTCTGGTCGCCAGGGGGGGTTAGGGTTTGCGGGATGGGGCGCGGGAGGTGGCCGGCTGGGCCTTGAGCCCAGTTGGGCCACGGGGGTTGTTTCCCTTTTTTTTTGATTTGTTTTCTATTTTGTTTTACCTTTTCTCTTTTCTTTTTATTAATCCTTTCTTTCAGTTTTCTTTTCTTTCTTTTATCATTATTATTTCTTTAATACTTTCCTTTTATATATATATCCTTTTAATACTTGTAATGAACCGATAAAGTGCTTTCCTTTGCTTTCAAATCATCGATCCGGACAGACGCGAATCCACGCGGGTCGGAGATGGGAATTCGATGACGTGGCATCATTAGCGGTTGATCACTGTAGCTTAATTACAATCACTACTGTAGCAAAACTCGAGGATGTCACAATTCTCCCCTACTAACAAGAATTCTCGTCCCGAGAATTAAGAGGTAGAGGGAAAGAGCCCGGGGTATTCATCACGAAGATGATCCTCGCGTTCCTAAGTGGCTTCATCTTCAGAGTGATTTGACCACTGCACCTTAAGGAACTTGGTGACCTTGCGACGAGTCTTACGTTCAGCTTGGTCGAGAATGCGGACCGGATGCTCTTTATAAGAGAGGTCTTGTTGTAGCTCAAGCATATCGTGATCCACTGCTCGAATAGGGTCCTTGAAGCAGCGACGGAGCTGAGAAACATGGAAGACATCATGAACCTGAGAAAGGTTCGCCGGCAGTTCCAATTGATAAGCCACTCTTCCACGCCTTTCGAGAACAGTGAAAGGACCAATATAACGGGGAGCTAACTTGCCCTTGATTCCGAAACGGTGTGCACCTCTCATTGGTGTGACACGAAGATAAGCCTTTTCGCCAGGTTGATAGACCATATCTTGATGATGACGGTCATACTGACTCTTCTGACGAGACTGAGCAGCCTTCAGATTCTCATGAATAATGCGGACTTGATCTTCGGCATGTTGAATAATATCCGGACCGAAGAGTGATCGTTCCCCAGTTTCTGACCAATTCAGAGGAGTCCGACACCTTCGCCCATACAATACTTCGAAAGGGGCCATCTTCAGGCTAGCTTGATAGCTATTGTTGTAAGAGAACTCGGCATACGGGAGAGATTCCTCCCATTTCTTACCGAAAGAAATGACACAAGCTCGAAGCATGTCCTCGAGAATTTGGTTGACTCGTTCAACTTGTCCCTGGGATTGAGGATGAAATGCAGTGCTGAAAGACAGATGAGTCCCCATAGCCTTCTGAAAACTTCCCCAGAATTTAGAAGTGAACAAGCTGCCACGGTCCGAACTGATTACCAACGGAATACCGTGAAGTGAAACAACTCTTGACATATAAAGATCTGCCAGCTGACTAGCATTAATCGTTTCTTTGACGGCCAGGAAATGTGCAACTTTGGACAGTCGATCAATGACGACAAGAATAGCATCATTACCTTTCTGAGACCTGGGAAAACCAGTGATAAAGTCCATTTCAACATGGTCCCATTTCCACTCGGGAATAGAGATAGGTTGCAGAGTTCCAGCAGGCTTTTGGTGTTCTGCTTTGATACGCCGGCATATATCACATTCTGCCACATAGCGTGCAATGTCTTGTTTCATATTGGGCCACCAGAATCTTTGCCGGATGTCTTGGTACATCTTGGTACTACCCGGGTGAATAGACAATGGTGTGTCATGAGCTTCTTCCATCACCTTCCCAGTCATCCTGAGATTTTCCTTCTTATTTGGGACGAATAGGCGACCCTTGAAATACAAGGCGCCACCTTCATCAACAGTGAAAAAGGAGGGTTTACCCTTTGCAATATAGCTCTTAATCCTGTCGACATCATCGTCAAAGTTCTGTATATTCTTTATGGAGCTCACAAGATCTGGTTCAACCACTAGGTTACTGAGGGAACCCTGATTAACGACACGGAGGTTCATCTTTTGATACTCTTCAGGAGGGGGAACAAGGTAACCCTGAGGAACAATGTGGAGGTTCAGCTTAAGGAATTCCTCTTGCAGACGATCGTGGACCTGATGAACCTGGAGGTGGTTGCAGTATGACTTGCGACTTAAGGCATCAGCCATTACGTTAGCCTTGCCAGGGGTATATGATATACTACAGTCAAAATCTGCTATACGCTCCATCCATCTTTGTTGGCGCAGGTTCAGCTCCGGTTGAGTGAACAAGTACTTCAGACTTTGATGGTCGGTGTAGATTTCACAGCGATTACCGACAAGGTATTGTCGCCATTCCTTCAATGCATGAATGACTGCGGCAAGCTCGAGATCATGAACTGGGTAGTTCTCTTCATGAGCACGCAGTTTACGTGAAGCATAAGCGATCACCTTGCGATCCTGCATTAGGACACAACCTATTCCTTGACGAGAAGCATCACAGTATATGACGAAATCCCTTTTCGTATCTGGAGGAGCAAGTACTGGAGCGGACGTCAGTTTGTCCTTGAGTGCCTGAAAACTTTCCTGACATTTATCAGTCCATTCATACTTAACACCTTTGTGAAGCAGGTTGGTTAAGGGCTTGGCAATCTTGGAGAAGTTCTCGACGAATCGACGGCAATAGCTGGCGAGTCCGAGAAAACTTCTGACTTGCTTGACATTCTTCGGGGGAGTCCAGTCAAGAATAGCTTGAATTCGTTCGGGGTTGACCGCAATACCATCCTTGGAAATCACATGACCAAGGTAAGTCACTTCGTCTAGCCAGAACTCACATTTGGAATACTTCGCATAGAGTTTATGCTCCCGAAGCTTATCCAGTACAAGACGAAGATGTTCAGCATGCTCTTCTTTGTTCTTCGAAAACACCAGAATATCATCCAGATATACCACGACAAATTTGTTGAGGTAATCCATGAATATATAATTCATCAATCGAGAGAAAGTTGCCGGTGCATTGGTTAAGCCGAAGGACATGACGGTGTACTCGTATGATCCATATCGAGTAACAAAGGCGGTCTTTGGAATATCCTCCTTGCGAACACGAATCTGGTGGTATCCCAATCTCAAGTCGAGCTTAGAGAAAACGGTGGAACCAGCAAGTTGATCATACAAATCATTTATCCGCGGGAGAGGATATTTGTTTTGAATAGTGGCCTGGTTGATAGGACGATAGTCTTGAACCAATCGATTTGTCCCATCCTTCTTCTTAACAAAGAGAGAAGGTGCTCCCCAAGCAGAGGAACTCGGACGGATGAAACCCAGACGGAGCGAGTTGTCAATTTCTTGCTTAAGTTCAAGGAGTTCATGTGGTGGCATTTTATAAGGCCGCTTGGCAATAGGAGTGGTACCGGGTACCAAGTCAATGACAAACTCGACAGCTCGAGCAGGGGGAATCCCCGGAAGTTCTTCTGGAAAGACATCTTGAAATTCTCGGACCACTGGTATGTTTTCAATCCCTTCAAGAGGCGACGCATTTAATGCATTCAAAGCATACAGCCGTGCCTCAGCATTACGGACGAGATGAGCATGGTAGCTTACTAGTTCATCTGAAGGGTGTAGGAGGTGGACGGTTTTGGTGGCACAAACGATCGATGCCGTATGAGCTTTCAACCAGTCCATCCCCAATATGAGATCAATGTTGGACGACTTTAGTAGGATGGGGTTGGCAAGGAATTCTAATCCTTCAATTTCAACTGGAACATGGGGGCAAACCACAGAGGTTCGGCATTCGCCCCCAGGGGTGTTTACCACTATCGGGATGTTCATCTCTTCGCTCCTAATGTCATGCATGTATGCAAAGTTTTCCGACATAAAGGAATGCGATGCTCCTGCATCAAACAATACAGAAGCAGGTACTGAGTTAACGAGAAGTGTACCCATCACGGTAGCAGGCTGGTCTTGAGCTTGACCCATATCAATGTTGTTGGCCTGACCACGAACATAAGCAGGCTTAGTGTTGAAGTTGCGGTTCTGGTTGTTGCCACGGCCAGTTGCGGGAAGTGCCAGCTGATTCTGATTCTGCCTGCAGTCTCTAGCACGGTGACCTGGACGGCCACACTTGAAGCACAGCCCGTCCTCTGGACGGGAAAGAGGAACTCGAGGCGGTGGAGCTGGAAGCCTCGGCTGCCTAGGTGGTGGAGGAGGCAGGCGAGGTGCAGCATAGGACGGCCTCGGAGTAGGAGCAGGTGCATGGTACATGTTGTTGGGAATCCAGATCTTCCGCTTCTGTGCAGATGAGCCCGAAGATGAGCCCATGTCACGGTTGCGCTTGCTGCTATCTTTGTATTCCTGCAGACCAGTCTCAACCTGAATAGCCTTGTTCACGAGGGTGGCGAAATCAGCATAGTCCTGAACGAGGAGTGTCAGCTTGATATCAGGGTGGAGGCCTTCACGGAACTTCTCCTGCCTGCGTGCATCAGTCACAATGTCTTCTTCAGCATAGCGAGATAATTCCAGAAATTCCCGCTGATAAGCATCCACAGTCTTGTTGCCCTGGACTAAGTTGCGGAACTCACGCTTCTTCCGGTCCATGATTCCCTGGGGAATGTATCGAGCACGGAAAGCAGCCTTGAACTCTGCCCAAGTGATGATAGTTCCATCGGGCTGAGAGCGCCTGTGGCTGTCCCACCATTGAGCAGCGGGACCCTTCAGAAAGTAGGCGGCAAAGTTGACATAGCTCGCCAAGGGCACACTGGCAGACTCCAGCTCATAAGAAATGTCACGGAGCCAGTCATCAGCATCTAGAGGCTGAGTTGAGCTGCGGTAGATCGCAGGGTTGAGACGGCAGAAGTCTTGCAGCGTCACGCCTTGTGGTTGGTTCATGTTCGGCCTTTGGAACTGATCCATGAGCCCTTGCATAAACTGGCGGTTCAGCTCAAACTGTTGGATCATCCCCGCCATATACTCAGGAGGCGGGGGTGGTGCATCGTTGGCACGGCCACGCGGGCGGCCAGCTGGTCTAACCATCCTGTTAAATATTTAGCAGGGGTAGTTTAGCTTAAAGTAATCGAAAGGCATCGCACGCATTCATGAAGTAATCAAGCATAATGAAAGGGAAATGCGATAGATACTCCATAGTAGTTGAGTTCGACATACAGACCCATACATAAGTTCGATTACAGACTAACGATTAAAAACTCGAAATTTGGCGATAGCCCGGACGCATTTGACGATACCCTGGACTCACTAGGCGGCGCGCAGGCACGCGGTGGAAGAGTACCACAACGACATGTAGCGATAAGGCTACATCAACGTCGGAGAGGACGATCGAATCCTGGTAGCTGGCGGTGATAGAAGGTAGGGACAGGACCCTGTGTCCCGTTGTGACTCTGGTGAGGGTACCGCATCCAGTCGAGCAGCTGAGGTCCAAGTGCAGGGGTTCTACCCCCAACATCAGTCCACTCGAGAGCTGATGGTAGCTCTGTCCTGCTCGGCTCGCGGATGCGCATAGGCGGAACCCTCGGACAGTGTGATGGCTGCAGCTCTGTCAACGCGTCGTAAAGACGAGCACGCGTAGCATACAACTCCACAGTCAGAGCTCGGAAAGCACGATCCATTGCCTCAGTGTACTGCACCAGAATCCGCGCGTCGTAGCGACGCGTCACGTAGGGGGCGCAGACAGCGGCGTAGGAACGGTCGCTGCGCTCCCGAACGTCAGAAGCGTAGGCAGTGAGATCAGATCCAGTCTCATCCCCAGCAGGAGCATGCGGGATGTATCTGAAAGGGCTCTCCTCCAGGTGAGGGTACGCTCCACGGAGTCGGGTGATGGCGATGTAGGCCGCATCATGGACGGCCATCTCAACCGACACTCCAATACCACAGAACACGTGGCGCTCGAGGGTCTCGCCGCCCCTCTGGTCGAAGATGCGAACCTCAGCCTGGTACTGGCACTGGTTGTACTCGCGGAAATCCTCGAACACAGTGTACTCGGGGTACCAGCGATATCCCAGCCTGGTCAGGAGATCGACCAAAATGGCCGGGAACCCAGTCGTCTCGGTGGCCTGTGTCAGGCGCACGTGCTGCCTTGCGGGACGCATCTGAAAATAAGATTGACGGATGTCAATGACAGTGTGCGTAATACATATTCACGAGAAAAAAGAGTAGATAGTCCAGCGCTCCGGATTGATGTGATTCGAGAACCTAATGTTAGAGTTAGTAAAATCTTTGACCCGAAAGAGAAGAGAAAGTAGAGCCCAGAGTATAGGAAAGGAGTAAAAGATACTAATACCACCCAATTGAGATGTGGGCCCGTAAGCCACAACATCAGTGTTAGTAAGTTTTTCAAACACTAGACTCAACTTCGGCCAAGGAGTTGGAAAGGGGGCTACCTACAGGCAGTTGGCTCTGATACCAACTTGTGACTCCCTCGGCTTAATCGTACGCTAATCATACACACAAATGCGTACGATCAAACCCAAGGACTCACGGGAAGATATCACAACACAACACTAGACACAAATAAAATAACATCAGCTTCATATTACAAGCCAGGGGCCTCGAGGGCTAGAATACGAAAGCTCGATAAACACACGAGTCAGCGGAAGCAACAAATATCTGAGTACAGACATAAAACATGGGGTGCCTTAGAGAAGGCTAGCACAAAAGATACAACGATCGAACGAGGCGAGGCCTCCTGCCTGGGAACCTCCTAACTACTCCTGATCATCAGCGGCCTCCACGTAGTAGTAGGCACCGTCGGGGTAGCAGTCGTCGGCGGCGGGGACCTCCATCTCCTAGGCTTCATCATCTGGTCGCAGCAAACGGATCAAGGGGACAAGGGGGGAGCAAAGCAGCGGTGAGTACTCATCCAAAGTACTCGCAAGTCTTACATCAGAACTATTCTAATTATGCACCAGTATCAAAGAAGGGGGGGTTATATGTGGACTGACTGCAGCAATGCGAGAATAGAGAGAGAAGGCCTAGTCCTATCGAAGACTAGCATCTTCAGGGTCTTGCAGCAATAGACGAGAGTAGAACAGGGGGTAACACAAAAATAGTCATATTGTTGCAGCAATATTAAAGTGAGGTCACGCCTAAAGATCCTCCCTCGGCTCCCTGCGAGGAAGCAATCCCGAGGCAAACTAAATCCAGTTAAGTAACAATTGTAGTTGTATAAGATCGGGGCACAACTCCAAGTCGTCATGTAACCGTGGACACGGCTATCCGAATAATTAATTTTCATCCCTGCAGGGGTGCACCACATGTCCCGTCACGCTCGATAACACTCTGGCCGGACATACTTTTCTGGGTCCTGCCCGGCCTCGGAATATCGACACGTCGCAGCCCCACCTAAGACTAATCAGAGAGGCCAGCCCGCCGGTCTAAATCCTAAGCACAAAGGGTTCATGGGCCCAGTTCCCCTTCACGCTCCTGCACGTGGCGTGGGCGGCCGACGTCAGTCCTAGCATCCCTTAATCACAAGCGCGATGCATCTCGGGACCACTCGGGCGCGCGCCGCTACACTGCTGGCATCTGAAAAGCTTCGGCTGATACCGCGACGCCGAGTACCCATAATTCTTCCCGCGTAGCCGGTTAGTGCGAAAAGGTCTCCGACCAACCCAGATCAAATACCCAAATCCATTAGCATTTTAAAATGGCCAACAACACAGTCTCACGGGAATCCACCCGGCTTACAACTAATCACTAATGAACCCAGTAACATGGTCGAGTAACTGTGTGGTTGTAACATCGGGGGGAATCCGAGGAATCACCCTCGTTGGATCCCGAACGATGTACCCGTCAAGGTGGGCTTAGAGGAATCACCCTCGGGGGTCCCACACTCGCGGGGTGGCACGACAGAGACGTCATCGGGAATGGTGAAAGAGGAATCACCCTCGATAACCACGACCGACTAGCTATACTACAGAGATATCATCAGGAGTACTTAGCGAGGTGTCACCCTCGGTACCCGATAGTATCCCTGTAGCGTCGTACAACGAAGGGGGGGTGAACGTGCTGTGTCGGGTCTGGCTCGTCGATCAGAGATCGAGAATTGAAAACAAGCGGGGCAACTGAACTACGGGGTCAGAGGGGATGACTGCTCCACCTATACTAAGCAGGTTAAAGGTACAGGACTGAAAGTAGCAGTTCATCAAAAACAGGCTATGCATCAGATATAGGAGCTAACTACAAAAGTAGCAAAATACTAATGCAAGCAGTAGGAAGAAAGACATAGGCGATATAGGAATGATCAAGGGGAATTTGCTTGCCTTGCTGCTCTGCAGCAAAGGACTGATCGGCAGGGTCGTAGATGTACCTGGCAGCAGCGTCAGTCTCGGGGTCTACCGGTAAGAAGAGGGGGAAGAAACAATAAATAATAGCACCGATGCAACACAAAGCATGACATGGAAATATGCAGGCTAGACATGAGCTAACGCAGCAACATTCGTCATAGACGGGTCGGAAGAATATCTGACGATATTTTCCCGGGTCTCGGGCTACTACCGGTTATACTGGAAACGATGGAAAAGTTCCATGTTTGCTATGCTAGGGACGCGTGACAGACGAATGAACCGTGCATCCGGGTTCGTCTCGCTTTGCTGATCAACTTTCATGTTGAAATTCTTTTGATCTGACTTACGGATTATTTAATATTAATTTTCAAAGTTTTATTAATTATTTAGGAATTAAAAACAGATTGAAAAAATTTAATAAAATTCCATTATGACATCATCGCGATGTCATGCTGACATCACATTTGACTTGTCAACTGACCAGCGGGTCCCGAACGTCATAGGCACAAGTTTTTATTTAAGATTAAATATTAATTAATCAGATTAATTTAGTGGGGGACCCGCGTGTCATACTCTAATTATGTTAATTAATTATTTTAACTAAATATCTATTTATTTATTTATTTTAAGAAAACATTATTTTTATATTTTTATTTCAACTAACGCGTGGGGCCTCCCTGTCATAGACCCGGGTGCAATGGCCCCACCGGTAAGTGACCTAAGGCCAAATACACATTTTAAATCACAAATAAATAAACATACAAATGTCGTATCTCTCCACATGACTATATACGCAAATACATACATAATACGGGTATCGAATACATACATACATACATACGCATCTAATACACCATTTATTCTTTTTCATTTTTCTTTTCTCTCAACACTCATCTCCCTCTCTCTCTCTGTTAACAGAGACAGAGAACTCTCTCTAACTCCATAGAAGAACCGAAAGTTCAAATCCTCCTACCGGAGTCCACCGTCGACGGATCGAGGCCCCGTTTGCCGGAACGGAACCGGGACGTCGAGGAGAATGACACGGTGGGAGGAGCTCGAGGAGGGGCTCACCGACGGTGACGTGACGGCCCGGTGAAGCCGGAGTTCGCACGAAGATGACGGTGGAGACGGCGTGGAGGCGGTGATGGTGACGGTGACGATGGTGGTGACGTGCCGGCGAGGGGGAGCCGGTCGGATCCGGCGAGATGATGACGTAGGGGAGGCCCGGTGGGGGACGGGCTCGCCAGCGTGGTGAGGGGGCCGACGGAGGCCGGCCGAGGTGGAGGCCGAGGGAGCCGGGGCCCCCTGCCGGCGGGGTGGAGGCCGAGGGGAGGGCGGCTCGCCGGCGGAAGGAGGGGCCGCTGGGGAGGAGGATGAGGGGAGGGGTCGCCGCGGGAGGGAGGGGGCCGTGGGGTGGGGCGGCTCGGTGGAGGAGGTGGCCGTGGGGGGGCAAGAGGCCGCCGGCGGGAGGAGGGTGGCCGCCGGGGGGCTGCCGGCGGGAGGAGGGTGGCCGCCGGCTGGGGAGGGAGAGGGGCGAGGTGGGGGGAGGCGAGATGGGGATCTCGGTTGGTGGGGGCCGAGAGAGAGGGAGTCACGGGAGGGGAGGGAGAGAGCGCGTGGGATGGGGCGAGGCCCTCGTGGGGGAGGGGCTGGCGACGTGGGAGTGTCGGTGGGGTGGGGTGGGGCCCCCCCACGAGGGGGGTGGCTGGCGGCGGCGTGGGAAAGGGAGGGAGTAGCGAGGGGAGGGGGGTCTAGTCGCCAGGGGGGGTTAGGGTTTGCGGGATGGGGCGCGGGAGGTGGCCGGCTGGGCCTTGAGCCCAGTTGGGCCACGGGGGTTGTTTCCCTTTTTTCTTTGATTTGTTTTCTATTTTGTTTTACCTTTTCCCTTTTCTTTTTATTAATCCTTTCTTTCAGTTTTCTTTTCTTTCTTTTATCATTATTATTTCTTTAATACTTTCCTTTCATATATATATCCTTTTAATACTTGTAATGAACCGATAAAGTGCTTTCCTTTGCTTTCAAATCATCGATCCGGACAGACGCGAATCCACGCGGGTCGGAGATGGGAATTCGATGACGTGGCATCATTAGCGGTTGATCACTGTAGCTTAATTACAATCACTACTGTAGCAAAACTCGAGGATGTCACAGTGGGGAAGGGGCCGGTGGAGACTCCTGGGGGGAGGGAGGCGAGGTGGAGGGAGCCTGCAGGGGGGTGGGGAGCGAGGGGAGGAGCTGCTGGCGAGGGGAGGAGCAGCAGCTCCGTGAGGTGCACGGCGAGGGGGTGGGGTGGGGCGGCGGAGGAGGAGGGGCCGAAGGGAGGGGTGGTGCGGCAGGGAGGGGAGGGTGCAGGGGGGGCCGAGGTGGAGGAGCTCCTGTGATGTTCTCTGGTGACCGACGGGGTGATGGTGGCGCGCGAGCTAGAGGCGAGGAGAGGGGGTTCTCTTGGAAAAAATGGAGAGAGGAGATGCTGAGGGTTTTATAGGCGGCCTCGGATGGCGTCCGGAAGGAAATAAGAGGGAGATCGGGAAGGAGGGAATTCCTTCCTCCATGGATGGGAAGCTTGCTGTGACGTGAAGAAGAAGAGAGGTAGGAGAAGATCTCCTGTTGGGCCAAAAATAGGAAAGGTCTTAATGGGCCAGCAGGAGTTTCCTAATAAAAGGGATTTCCTTTCCTATTTTAAAACTAGGAAACTAAAACGATAAAAGGGAATTCAAATCAATTCGAAATAAAGAGTTTCTATATACGAAAATTATCAGAAAAATAAAATATAGATGATGGGCATTTTTCCACGGCAAAAATAAAAACTTCGGAAAAAATTATTTTCACAAAATTGCCTAAAAGGTTTATTTTCTTTTGCAAATAATTTTCAAAAGACCCTCTAAGTTTTAGGGTTCAAATAACTTTCAAAATGCCCGTGGGTTTGAGGGTCATGTTCCTCCTCTCTAGAATGTATTTCCCGGCATTTCTTGCACGAAGAAAACGAATGGAAATACAAAAGAATTCAAGTGCAAATATCTCTGTTCAAATTCTTTATAGTTGAAGAAGTCATGTCATCTTCTTTCTTTGCTTTTAAAAGATTGAATTTGAATTCACCGGAGAAGGGGAAAGTCATTTTATTCCCTCTCATTCAAAAGTTTCGAAAAGTTTCAAATTTCACACAAGTTTCAATCACTCAGGCAACCAACAAACAATCTAATAATAATTATATTAACATTCCAAAATTTATAATTTTGGGATGTTACAGACACCAATTTTCATCATGCATTTCCAATTCCATATACTATATGTCCAATGCATGCATGAATTGTAAAATACAGGGGGAGATCTCCATGATATAAATCATCAATGTGCATCTGCTGATCAAAGCAAATTCCTCAAAATATGCACATCTTCAGGGGGAGTATCTCTGTATCTTGATTTCAATTCCACAAACTTTGTACTTACATTCCATGTTATTATCCCCGTTGAAAATTTAACCTAATTGTCATCAACCACCAAAAGGGGGGACATTGTAACTGCATCTAGTGCCCCTTAGTGATTTTGGTGGATTGAAGACTTATAGGTTAAGAGACTAACATGTTTGTGAACGTATACATGCTCTAAAAGTCTCTAAGGAGTTTGAGTTATATGATGAATATCGACCCCTAAAAATCTATGTCTTCGGCTGAAGATTTTGGTCTTCCCATAAAGACTTTGATCGTGAAGAAATTGCGAAGAAATTGATATTCCTCGTGAAGATATTGAAGATGAGGAATTCAGTGTGTCCTGAAGAAAACAGTCTGAAGACTTTGAAGCCTGAAGATTTACTCTTTCTATTTCATTTTTCTTTACTCTTGAGTCATAGGAACATCGTACTATTAAAGGGGGTTGAGGTAAAACTATGGAATGAATTTCCTCATGATGCTAAACCCAATCCTAAATATACCAAAGCCTCAAAGTGAGGAATATGAAAGACATGAGGACTTTCACAGTTGAAACTACCGACCGTTGTCGCGACACGCGCCACCTCACTGATCTTATCCACCCAACGGTCACATTATTTAAGGGCATTTATGTCAAATCATGTCGGGTGATACGTCTCCAACGTATCTATGATTTTTGATGGTTTCATGCTATTATCTTGTCAAACTTTGGATGTTTTGTATGCCTTTTATATATTTTTTGGGACTAACTTATTAACTCAGTGCCAAGTGCCAGTTCCTGTTTTTTCCATGTTTTTTACCCCTTTCACAGGAGGATTTTAAACGGAGTCCAAACGGAACGAAACTGCCAAAAAGATTTTTTTCCGAAACAGAAAAAGATCGGGAAGCCTGAGAATCAGGGCACGGGGCGTGCAGGGACCCCACAAGCCCCCTAGTCGTGGCCATGGGGCCCGCGCCTCCCAGGCTTGTGGACACCCTGGGCCACCTCTGCCCTAGGACTTTCGCCTATAAATTCCCTAAAATCCCAGAAAAAAATCACGAGATCATCGAAAGTACTTTTCCGCCGCCGCAAGCTTCTATCTCCGCAAGATCCCATCTGGGGCACGTTCTGGTACCCTGCCGGAGGGGATTCGGATTCGGAGGGCTTCTTCATCAACACCATAACCTCTCCGATGATGCGTGAGTAGTTCACCATAGACCTACGGGTCCATAGCTAGTAGCTAGATGGCTTCTTCTCTCTCTTGGATCTTCAATACAAAGTTCTCCATGATCTTCATGGAGATCCATCTGATGTAATCTTCTTTTGCGGTGTGTTTGTCGAGATCCGAGGAATTGTGGATTTATGATCAGATTATCTATGAATCTTATTTGAGTTTCTTCTGATCTCTCTTATGCATGATTTCATATCCTTGTAATTCTCTTCGAGTTGTGGGTTTTGTCTGGCCAACTAGATCTATGATTCTTGCAATGGGAGAAGTGCTTGGTTTTGGGTTCATACCGTGTGGTGACCTCACCCAGTGACAGAAGGGGTAGCGAGGCACACATCGTGTTGTTGCTATAAAGGGTAAAAAGATGGGGTTTTCATCATTGGTTTGAGATTATCCCTCTACATCATGTCATCTTGCTTAAAGCGTTACTCTGTTCGTCATGAAGTCAATACACTAGATGCATGCTGGATAGCGGTCGATGTGTGGAGTAATTGTAGTAGATGCAGAAAGTATCGGTCTACTTGTATCGGACGTGATGCATATATGTATGATCATTGCCGTAGATATCGTCATGACTTTGCGCGGTTCTATCAATTGCTCAACAGTAATTTGTTCACCCACCGTAATATTTGCTATTTTGAGAGAAGCCTCTAGTGAACACTATGGCCCCGGGTCTACTCCACACCATATTTTCAGCCTTACTCTTTTTCTTCGTTGCGCTTTCCGCCTTCAGATTTCACTTTGCAATCAATCTTGAAGGGATTGACAACCCCTTTATAGCGTTGGGTGCAAGCTCTTTTGTGTTTGTGCAGGTACTCTGGACTTGACGAGATTCCACTACTGGATTGATACCTTGGTTCTCAAACTTAGGGAAATACTTACTGCTCATGTGTTGCATCGCCCTTTCCTCTTCAAGGGAAAAACCAACGCAAGCTCAAGAGACGATAGAAGAACTCTGTCGCCGTAGCAGAAGATTTTTGGCGCCGTTGCCGGGGAGTATCAAGTCAAGAATAGTCTCCCGTCAACGTGCCAATTTTTGGCGCCGTTGTCGGGGAAGATCAAGTCAAGAACTCATCCAAGTAAGTGTCGCAGACTCATCTCTTGCATTTACTTTTTTGCCTCTCGTTTTCCTCTCCCCCACTTCTAAAAAAACAAAAATTTGCAAAAATATTTGCCTTTTTCGTTTGCCTTTTTCGTTCGCCCTTTTCTCTCGCTTGCTTTCTGTTCGCTTGTGTGCTATGTGCCTTCAATATGCTTGCATCTTCGCTTGCTGAAAATCTATTGATATGGATCCTCATCCCCTTGCTAATCTCTTTAAGAGATCCAATTATGTTGGTCCAATTGCTAGTGAGTTGAGTGCACTTGACTATCTTTATGGAGTTTTGATTGAGATACGTGAATCTGAAAATCGTGATGAAGAAATTCATGAAGTGATTCACGAGGGCTCCTTGAATGAAAAGCATGATTGCAATGGTTTCACTATAAATTCTATTAGTGACAATCATGCTAAAAATATGCAAAACCGTAAGCTTGGGGATGCTAGTTTTGCTATGTCCACTACTTGTTGCAATGATCGTGATTGGGGTAATGATTTTTCTTATGATCTTGAAAATTTGTTTAAGCCTCATGATGAATATGATGTTTGCAATAAGATTGAAAGTGGGTTTGGAGAAGTCATGACTTTAGGTGATGATAATCCCACTATTTTTGAAGAGCGTCAACTTTGCATGCATGTGGATCATGAAAAGAATATCCTTTGTGATAGCTATTTTGTTGAATTTGATTATTATCCCACATGTAATTGCTACGAGAGAGGAAAATATTGTGGTAGAAACTTTCATGTCACCAAATTACCTCTCGTTATGTGGAGATTGCTATTGTCTCTTTCTTCTTCCTTGCATATGGCAGCTATTGGTTGTCTTGATAATTTGTTTTCCTATAGAATGCCTATGCATAGGAAGTATGTTATACTTAGATGTGATTTTCACATGTTTCATGATGCTCTCTTCGTGTCTGATTGCTATCTTTTATGTGAGCATCATTGAAATATCAGTGCATAGCTAGGGGCGTTAAACAATAGCGCTTGTTGGGAGGCAACCCAATGAATTTATTTCTTTTTCTTTCTGTTTTGTTGCGTCCACACTATCATAATTCTGTTATGATTGTGTCTTTTGTGTTTCTTTTTGTGTTTGAGCCAAGCAAAACCTTTATGACTAGTCTTGGTAATGGTTGTTTGATCCTGCTGGAAAAAGACAGAAACTTTTCGCTCACGATATGATTTTTCATTTTTATTCATAAAAATCTTTTGAGTTGATTGTTTTTGCTGGTGGTTGATATGACTTTTTCCAAGGCTGTAGTAATTTTTCAGAATTTGTGACGTAACAGAAGTATACGAAGTATACATATTGCTACAGGCTGGTCTGTTTTTGACAGATTCTGTTTTTGTTGAGTTGGTTGCTTGTTTTGATGAAACTATGGTTAGTATCGGGGGTACTAGCCATGGAAAAGTGAAAATACAGTAGCCCAACACCAATATAAATAGAAATCAAGATTGCTACAGTACCTAAAGAGGTGGTAGTTTGTTTTCTTGTGCTAATGATATCACAAGTTTCTGTTTAAGTTTTGTGTTGTGATGTTTTCAAGTTTTGGGCGATGTTCTCATGGACAAAGAGATAAGGAGTGGAAAGAGCTCAAGCTTGGGGATTCCCAAGGCATCCCAAGACAAATTCAAGGACACCAAAAAGACTAAGCATGGGGATGCCCCGTGAAGGCATCCCCTGTTTCGTCTTCAATCCATCGATAACATCACTTGGGGCTATATTTTTATTCACCACATAATATGTGTTTTGTTTGGAGCGTCTTGTATCTTAGGAGTTTTTTTCTTTTTGCGGTGTCAGAATCTTCCTTGCTGCACACCTTTAGAGAGCGACATGCACTCATCGTGAATTTGCTAGAATGCTCATCGTGCTTCACTTATATCTTTTGAGCTAGATAATTTTGCTCTATGTGCTTCACTTAGATCTTTTAGAGCACGGCGGTGCGTGATTTGGTAGTTGGCTTATGCTTTGAAAGTAGTCCCAAAGGTGATAGGTACCCAAAGAGGATACAAAAGAACCTCCAATCTTCATGTGCATTCAGTAGAAAGAAAAGTTTTGATTCCTCTCAATTAGTTTTGAGACGTGGATTTGGTAATATTAAGAGTTATGTTAGTAGGGTGTTGTGAATCTAGGAATACTTGTGTTGAAGTTAGTGTTTCCCGTAGCATGCACGTATGGTGAACCGCTATGTTAGGAAGTCGGAGCATAATTGATCTATTGATTGTCATCCTTTGTGTTGCGGTCGGGATCGCACGATGATTTACACCTACCAACCCTTCCCCTAGGAGTATGCGTTTAGCACTTTGTTTCGATTACTAATAAAAACTTTCGCAACAAGTATGTGAGTTCTTCATGACTAATGTGAGTCCATGGTATAGATGCACTTTCACCATTCCACCATTGCTAGCCTCTCTAGTACCGCGCAATTCTCGCCGGTACACAAACCCACCAAATGCATTCCTCAAAATAGCCACCATATCTACCTACTATGGCATTTTCATAGCCATTCCGAGATATAGTGTCATGCAATTCCCACCGTTCTGTCTCATGACTTGAGCCGTCACTCTCATATTGCCATTGCATGATCGTAATATAGCTAGCGAGATGTTTCAACGTCATACGCCAAGCTAGATCGTTGCACATCCCGGTACATTGTCGGAGGCATTTCCTATAGAGTCATTTCTAAGCTTTGAGTTGTGAGTAAATAAAAGTGTGATAATCATCATTATTAGAGCATTGTCCCATGTGAGGAAATAAAAAAACAGAGGCCATTTGTGCTTCATAATAGCACCATGTTCTTCATGATTGAGAGCCTCTCGTTTCGTCACCACCATATGCTAGTGGGAATCTTCATTATATAACTTGGCTTGTATATTCCAATGATGGGCTTCCTCAAAATTGCCCTAGGTCTTCGTGAGCAAGCAAGTTGGATGCACACCCACTAGTTTACCTTTTGAGCTTTCAGATACTTATAGCTCTAGTGCATCCTTTGTATGGCAATCCCTACTCATTCACATTGATATCTATTAATGGGCATCTCCATAGCCTTTTGATATGCCGAGTCAATGTGACCACCTCCTCCTTTTGGTCTCACAACCACCACCACCACCACACTCTATTCCACTTATAGTGCTATATCCATGGCTGACGCTCATGTATTGCTTGATAGTTACAAAAAGTTTGAGAAAGTAAGAGTGTGAAAACAATTACTTGGCCAATACTGGGGTTGTGCATGATTTACATTACTTGTGTGAGGATGATGGAGCATAGCCAGACTATATGATTTTGTAGGGATAACTTTCCTTGGCCTTGTTATTTTCAAAGTTCATGATTACCTTGCTAGTTTGCTTGAAGAATTATAATTTTCATGTCAATAGCAAACTATTGTTTTGAATCTTATGGATCTGAACATTCATGTCACATGAAAGAAGTTGCAAAGGACAACTATGCTAGGTAGCATTCCACATAAAAAATTCATTCTTTATCACTTCCCTACTCGAGGACGAGCGGGAGTTAAGCTTGGGGATGCTTGATACGTCTCCAACGTATCTATAATTTTTGATGGTTTCATGCTATTATCTTGTCAAACTTTGGATGTTTTGTATGCCTTTTATATATTTTTTGGGACTAACTTATTAACTCAGTGCCAAGTGCTAGTTCCTGTTTTTTCCATGTTTTTGACCCCTTTCAGAGGAGGATTTTAAACGGAGTCCAAACGGAACGAAACTGCCAAAAAGATTTTTCCCGAAACAAAAAAAAGGTCGGGAAGCCTGAGAATCAGGGCAGGGGGCCTGCAGGGACCCCACAAGCCCCCTAGCCGCGGCCAGGGGGGCCGCGCCTCCCATGCTTCTAGGCTCCCTGGGCCACCTCTCCCCTAGGACTTTCGCCTATAAATTCCATAAAATCCCAGAAAAAATCAGGAGATCATCGAAAGAACTTTTACGTCGCCACAAGCTTCTGTCTCCGCAAGATCCCATCTAGGGCATGTTCTGGTGCCCTGCCGGAGGGGGGATTCGGATACGGAGGGCTTCTTCATCGACACCATGACCTCTCCGATGATGCGTGAGTAGTTCACCATAGACCTACGAGTCCATAGCTAGTAGCTAGATGGCTTCTTCTCTCTCTTGGATCTTCAATACAAAGTTCTCCATGATCTTCATGGATATCTATCCGATGTAATCTTCTTTTGAGGTGTGTTTGTCGAGATCCGATGAATTCTGGATTCATGATCAGATTATCTATGAATCTTATTTGAGTTTCTTCTGATCTGTCTTATGAATGATTTCATATCCTTGTTATTCTCTTCGAGTTGTGGGTTTTGTCTGGCCACCTAGATCTATGATTCTTGCAATGGGATAAGTGCTTGGTTTTGGGTTCATACCATGCGGTGACCTCACCCAGTGACAGAAAGGGTAGCGAGGCACGCATCGTGTTGTTGCCATCAAGGGTAAAAAGATGGGGTTTTCATCATTGGTTTGAGATTATCCCTCTACATAATGTCATCTTGCTTAAAGCGTTACTCTGTTCATCATGAACTCAATACACTAGATGCATGCTGGATATCGGTCGATGTGTGGAGTAATAGTAGTAGATGCAGAAAGTATCGGTCTACTTGTATCGGACGTGATGCATATATGTATGACCATTGCCTTAGATATCGTGATGACTTTGCGCGGTTCTATCAATTACTGGACAGTAATTTGTTCACCCATTGTAATATTTGCTATTTTGAGAGAAGCCTCTAGTGAACACTATGGCCCCCGGGTCTACTCCACACCATATTTCCAGCCTTACTCTTTTTCTTCGTTGCACTTTCCGCCTTCAGATCTCACTTTGCAATCAATCTTGAAGGGATTGACAACCCCTTTGTAGCGTTGGGTGCAAGCTCTTTTGTGTTTGTGCAAGTACTCTGGACTTGACGAGATTCTCCTACTGGATTGATACCTTGGTTCTCAAACTGAGGGAAATACTTACTGCTCCTATACTGCATCGCCCTTTCCTCTTCAAGGGAAAAACTAACGCAAGCTCAAGAGACAACAGAAGAACTCTGTCGCTGTAGCATCGGATGCTCCCAGGCTATAAATAGCCACCCCCACAACCACTTGTTGGTTGGCTGCTCCGAGACAAACTGACACTTGTCATTTAGAGCAACCCAAATTCCTCAGAGTCTTAGAAAATCATCAAGTGAGGAAATACCCCAAACCAAAACTAAGGGATTGAGCATCACTGAAGAAGTTGTTCCTGTGTGGAACTGAAGCATGTTACCTTTGAGGACTATGCATCCTCCAGACGGTTAGGCGTCATGGTCTAGAGCATCCAGCAGTCAATTGTGGATCGCCGGGTGACCGAGTTTGTGAGGATTTGGAAGTCTGCCCCGAAGACTTACCACGAGTGTTGTGCGAGGACTATGTGTCCTTAGCTCAAGGAGAATACAATAGCGACTGTGTGTCCCGGGACTGTGTGTCCTTTGGTTTCAATACCAAGCCGCTCTAAACCAGATGTGTAACTGTCAAAGCAGTTGGAACTGGGTCATCAACAAGTGTTTTCATCGAGCTACGGGTTCTATTTCTTCAACTCTTTCATTTCCTCATTGTATGTTGAAGACTTTCATCTGTACTATTTGAAGTATTTGTCTAAAGACTTTCTCTGAATGTCATCAACCTCAAATTCTTCACGTGAGTTAACCTTCACCTGCTTACTCTATACTTGCGAACTGTGCAAACCGAATCTCGTAAACTTCATCGAGTACCTTTCTGTAGTCGTTTTGCACTCCTGATCCTACGCTATTTCCGTTGCACTAAGTTCATCATTGAGGACTTTCCTCACAAGGAATTTCCTCAGTGATGAAATTCTAAAAATCGCCTATTCACCCCCTCTAGTCGATATAACGCTCTTTCAATCATGCTCTACTTTTGTAGCATAGGTGAATTTTTTTCTCATTTATTATTTCTGCTAGGCCAAATAAATGTCTCCCTTTTTCACTATTTCCATCTTAGAAAAATTACAGGGAAAGCATCTCAACTCCAACTACAGTCAAACCACTTCCTAAAGTCTTCTAATATCATGCCCTATTTAATGGGTGCCTCCACTCATAATTAGGAAAATATTATTTGTATACTCCTTATGGGGCTAGTGATGCCTCTAGTTCCACCATTCAAAATCCTAAGGTGATCCAAATCCACTAGAACAAACTTCAGAATTTTTTCTTATAGCCAGAGGTGTCCTATCAAAATAAAAATCCTATTTTAGAGCACTTTTATTCCTCTACTTGTGGTGTTGCTTATTTTAGTTGTTTCTGACGGAAGTTGATGAAGTAGACGAAGTGCTCAGAGTTGGACCAAAAGCTTATGAAGACCTTAAAGACTTTGCTGAACCAGGCAAGCAACCCCTTGACCATGACTTGAAATCTTTTTATGCATGTCATACAACACTTGCTTTGTTGCATTAGAATCATGTTAAATCGGTGACCACCTTTGTGGGTTGTCTTTGATAACTCCTCGTTGATACTTGCACTTGGGCATGACCCTACCTTTCTATGAAGGTTGTGCGGGTGGGAAGTAGATAGGATGCTAAGTAGTTGCTACAAAATGGGATGGGAATATGCATGGTGACAGAAAAAGAAATGGTTTCAAAGACTTTCTGAAAACCCCGTCAGGTGCCACTAATGCCCGAGTGAATTGGTGTTGACATAGGTAAACACTTGACAAAGAAGTGGTCTATCGAGGAAAGTGAGTGTGTTGTTTCAAAAACGGATTGGTTTAAGTTGTTACCATTACTACAACCATACATGTGCGACCACGATACCCCTATATGGGACGGGGCTTTGTTGATTACTTTGGACGATGCTAGTAGAGAGCCCGCATTACTAGTGGCGGGAGTAGCATGGTCACTCTTGATATGGGGTCATGCAAAGTAGGGCCGCCATGGGCTGTTTTCACACACACCGGGCACACCGTTGTGTGCCCTCATGGATGGTATGATATTGAGCAAGTCTCATATTATGTACATCATGAGGGGTGTCAGCAACGAATGGATTGTTTGATTAGTGTCACCAGGAGAATGGCACTGTTCGGGTGCTTACCTCGGGTATGTAATATACCACGAGTCGCGGATGACACGGAAGTTCCCTAAGTCTTGTGGGTACAGTGCGCAAACCTGTGCAGAGTGTAGAACTATTTGAATAGCCGTGTCCATGGTGAAGGACAGTTGGATGACCACTCTTGGGCTAAGTCCATTTTTCAAACTGTGTGTGTGTGAGAGAGAGAGAGATAAATATGATACTTGAGCTAAGTCGGGTGACTTGACATGATATTTGGACATGAGATGTTCAACCCCCTACTTATGTTGATATCTGTAATTTGATCGTATGGATATTGGACATCTATTGATGCATGCTTTCACAAGATAATTTGAACATGCCATTGCACACAAAATTAGCTTTCTGCAAATCACCTAATTAGTGTTATACCATGCATTGCTTTTGCCTTGTTCCAAACATGGGTTACTTGCGAGTCCATTGAAAGTACTGATAGGCTTGCCACTGGTTATTTTATTGCCCATGCATGAGAGAAATATGATATGATGAAGATTACCACGGTGACGTACGTGCGAGCTAGGATGCTTCCCAGTCAGAATGCATATAGGGTTAAGGCAGATGGCATGGATTCACACTATCCATGAAGATTTTCCACTACAAATATATGAAGACTTGGCCATAAAGGACATATTCGAGCTAAACGAGACATAATGGATATAAGACTCTTGCTACATAGTTTCTCTGTGTTCAGTGAGCATTGATCTCTAGGATCACTGTGCACATACATTTGGTGACCACGACCTATGAGTCGGAGTCCCCACAAATATTTACGTGAAAAGTAACCTTGTTTTTGTTATATATTCAATAACATCCCTTGTAGTATTTAAAAAGGGTTTACCAAGGATAACCGACATGCTGTTGTCCTCGGTGAAAGGACGTGGATGTCGCCTAGAGGGGATAATCGAAATGTTACGGTTTAGGCTTGAAAAAATGCAGAATACGATAAATGTTTAATTAGTTAAGCACAAAACCTAAAACAACTAAGCTCACCTATGTGCACCAACAACTTATGCTAAGCAAAGATAAACAACTAAGTGATAGCAAGATACATAACAAGAAACAATATGTCTATCACAAAGTAAAGTGCATAAGCAAAGGGCTTGGGTAAGAGATAATTGAGGCACGCGGAGACGCGACGTATTCCAAATTTCACACCCTTTCGGGCCCTACTCTTCGTTTGAAGCGGTGTGGAGGCACAATGCTCCCCAAGAAGCCACTAGGGCCACCGTAATCTCCTCACACCCTCGAACAACGCAAGATGTCGTGATTCCACTAAGGGACCCTTGGGGGTGGTCACCGAAACTGTACAAACAAGGTTGGGGCAATCTCCACAACTTAATTGGAGGCTCCCAACAACACCATAAAGCCTCCGAGGTGACCTCAATTGTTCGCAGCAATATCCACAACCTAATTGGATACCCTGATGATTGCCCAGAGCTTTACACCACGATGATTGAGCTCCAAGGCACCACCAACCGGCTAGGCTGCCAAAGCACCCAAGAGGCACAATCTCTAGGGTGCCCAAACACCCAAGAGTAATAAGCTTCTCAAACTTCACTTCCACGTATCATCGTGGAGAACTCAAATGTCACATCCCTATTCTTTACTTGCATTGTTCTAGCATGTGTGTTGCATCATGTTTAAATTTTTGCTAAATTGAGATGGGGAATAAAAAAACCCTTAGCACTTCATTGATTAAAACAATTCAAATAGTGGTGATTTTCAATGAACCCAAAATGGCCTTAAAAATGTTCATCTTTTCTCATAAATTTTGGCAACAATATTTCAGAGGTGCACTTTATTTTACACATCCTTTTGGAATTTAAAATAATCCAACAAAGCTTTTCAAAATGGCAATTAATGCACTATAATTAGTTAGTTGCTCCAAAATTGTTGAAACTTTGTGAGAGTTTGAAAATATTCAAACTATATTTCTTAAAAGTTTCAATCATTTTGTGCTAGTATTTTTGGCCAAATAAAATTAAACAAATGTCAGAAATAGAGAAACAGAAAAAATAAAATAAATAAAAAGGGAAAAGCTTACCCAGGCTTACCTCGAAGTGGTGGCCCAGCCCACCACCCAGCCTGTCGTCTTCCTCCTGCCAGTAGGTAGGGGAGGAGCTAGCCGCCTCTTGTTGGGCCACTCGCACGCAGCAGGCCGTCTGCCTCGCCACCCCAATGCGCTGGTGAGGTGGATATGCATGGGAGAGCCGCCTGGATACATCCCTCTCCCCATTTCTCCTTCTATTCCTCCCCTCGCCTTTGTTTGCCATGGTCGCCGCACCTGAGTACTCGCCGCCGTAGCACCGCTCTCCAGCCTCTCCCTCTTGCCTTTGACTAGCCCACGAGCTTCGCATCGAGCTGCTGCCACTCCTTGTGAGCCATGCCTTGCCAGACGTCGCACAACGCTAGAGCCGCCATCGTCAAGTCGTCGTCATCAAGTCGTCCACGAGAAAGAGAAATTGCTCACTTCGTTGCAAACTGCGACGTCTATCGTCATTTTAAAGCAGAACATCAAAGGCATGCTGGCACCCTTCAACCTTTAGCTATTCCTGAATGAAAATGGGATAAAGTCGGTATGGATTTCATCACCAGATTTCCTAGGACCAAGAAAGGGAATAATTCTATCTTTGTGGTCACTGACCGTCTTTCCAAAGTGGCTCATTTTCTTCCTGTTCGAGAAAGTATAACAGCTAGCGAGATAGCAGAGTTATATATTTCCCGAATAGTGTCTCTTCATGGTGTTTTTTTGGAGATTAACTCACACAGTGGAAGTATTTTTACTTCTTGTTTCTAGGAAAGCTTCCAAAATTCCATCAGGACTCATCTCTCCTTTAGCACTGCTTTCTATCCTCAGTCAAGTGGTCAAGTAGAACGAGTCAATCAAATCTTGGAAGATATGCTTAGACCTTGTGTTATATCTTTCGGCATGAATTGGGAGAAATGCCTTCCGTTCGCTGAATTTGCTTATAACAATAGTTATTAATCAAGCTTGGGCAAAGCTCCTTCTGAAGTTCTCTATGGGCGAAGGTGTCGAACACCTCTTAACTAGTCAGAAACTGGAGAGAGGCAACTCTTTGGTCCGGATATGATTCAGGAGGCAGAAGAGCAAGTTTGCATTATTCTTGAAAAGTTGAAAACCGCTCAATCTCATCAAAAGAGACAATATGATCGTCATCATAAGGTTGTGACCTTTGAAGTTGACGAGAAGGCTTACCTTTGGGTTACACCTCTGAAGGGTACCCATCGATTCGGTATCAAGGGCAAATTGGCTCCTCGTTACATTGGTCCCTTTCGCATTCTTCCCAAATAAGGAGATATTGTCTACCAATTGGAACTTCCTCTGCATCTTTCCAAGGTTCATGATGTTTTCCACATCTCGCAACTTAGGCGTTGTTTATGAGACCCTATCCATGAAGTGGACCATGAAACGCTTGATCTCGAGGATAACCTTTCATATCGAGAATATCACGTTCATATTCTTGATCAAGCTGAGCGTACCGCTCATCGTCGAAACATCAAGTTTCTCAAGGTTCAGTGGTTAAATCATTCTCAAAAAGAAGCAACTTGGGAAAGGGAGGACCGTCTCGGACAAGAGTAAACGCGCTCTTCCCGACGACTTCAAAATCTCAGGACGAGATTCTTTTGAGTGGGGGTGAGTTGTCACATCCATTGTCTTTACTTGCATTGTGCTAGCATGTGTGTTGCATCATGTTTAAATTTTTGCTAAACTGAAATGGGGAATAACAAGACCCTAGCACTTCATTGATTAAAACAATTCCATTAGTGGTGATTTTCAATGAACGCAAAATGGCTTTAAAAATTTTCATCTTTTCTGATAAATAATGGCAACAATATTTCAGAGGTGCATTTTATTTTACACATCCCTTTTGGCATTTGAAATAATCCAACAAAGCTTGTGAAAATGGGAGTTAATGCACTATAATTAGCTAGTTGCTCCAAAAATGCTCAAACTTTTGTGAGAGTTTGAAAATATTCAAACTATATTTCTTAAAATGTTTCAGTCATTTTGTGCGAAGTCTTTTTGGCCAAATAAAATTAAACAAATGTCAGAAATAGAAAAACAGAATAAAATAGAAAATAAATAAAAAAGGAAAAGCTTACGTGAGCTTACCTCGAAGTGGTAGCCCAGCCCACCATCGAGGATGTCGTCTTCCTCGTGCGAGTAGGCACGGGAGGATCTGGTCGCTGCTTGTTGTGCTGCCGGCACGCAGCAGGCTGCCTGCTGGGCCTCCCCGACGTGCTCGCGAGGTGGATAGGCACGGGCCTCCCCATGCCAGAGCCGCCTGGATTCATCCCTCTCCCCATTTCGCCCTCTATTCCTCCCCTCGCCTCTGTTTGCCATGTCCGCCGCACCCGAGCGCTTGCTGTTGTAGCACCGCTACTCCAAACGACCCCTCTCGCCTCTGACTAGCCCACGAGCTCCGCACCGAGCTGCTGCTGCTCCTCGTCGAGCCACGCACTGCCAGACGTTGCAGAACACGAGATCTGCCGCCATTGATTCGTCGTCATTAGGTCGTCCCCGAGCATGCTTTCAACGGCTTAGAGATCCCAATGAGACCTCGGACCCGTTCCCCTTCTTTCTGCAGCGGATTGCGCGTCGTAGCCGCCGATTACGTCGAAGCTCGTAGAGCTCCACCGTGCAAGCTAGACGCCGGCAACACTTCGGTGTCCCTCAGGTCCAACCAGTGCCCCCGTTAGGACCGTGTGCTCGCGTAGAGCATGTAGGTGGCCTCAAGTGGGGATTCTACCCCGTGTGATGTCGACCCCTAGCTCACCCGAGCTCCGGCAGCCGCAAGGCTTGCCGCCGACAAACTTTCGGGCCACCTCAGCCCCTGGGGCTTGCCTCATAAGATGCGTGGGCGAGAGGCCGTTCTGTAGGTGTCTTCCGCCAGCCAAATGGTCGTCGGAGGTGGGTTTCTGACCCCCACACCGCCGTGTCTGGTGCCACCGGTGGCTTAACGCCGGCGAGCCCGACCCCTTTGACGAGAGGGTTGACCCCACTAGGTCACTGATAGGTGGGGCCTAGGCCCTGATTAATTTCGGTTTAGGATTAACTTAGTTAGATAAATCAATTAACTTAATCACTTAGTGACAGTGGCCCACTAATTCAGCTTAAAGTTAATTTTAAGCTTTGATTAGTGTGTGGGTCCCTGACCATTGGACCCCACTGGTCAGGTTTGACTTGGCAACGGTCGTTTGATCAGCTGAAATTATGCTGACATGTTGCGGATGCAGTAAATACATTTCTATTTTAATTTAATTTCAAAATTAGATTAAAATTCCTAAAACTCATAGAAAATAATCTGTAACTCAGATTGTAATAATTTATATACGAAAAATGATCCGAAAAATTCAAGAAATCCATTGGTGCTATTATCATGCATCATAGAACGAGTTATACTCATGAGGTCAAATCAATTAAAGGGTATTTGAAAATACCTTATTTGAAGTGGAATTTGAATCTTTGATTCAAACCAGCTTCAACTAATTTATTAATAGTTGCATTTACTCATGCAACATATTCTTGTCATGTCATGATCATGCATCATTGATACGTCCCAAACGTATCTATAATTTCTGTTTGTTCCATGATCTTTTGGGTGACATTGTCATATGTTTTGCTACACTTTTATATCTTTTTACACATATTTGGACTAACTTACTAACTCAGTGCACCCAGTGTCAGTTTCTTTCTGCTTATGTCTTTTTTGCACGGGCTTTTACCCAAATTTCCACAGCCCAAAAAATCCCGAGAAAAATATATAAAAATCAGTGTAACGGAAGCTTCCAGATCACCGAAGATGGGCTAGAGGGGAGCCAGCGGCTGCCCAGGCACCACCCTGCGCGGCCTGGCCCCTGGCAGCGCCCACAGGCCACCTGGGTGGGCCCCACCTCCTCTGACGCCCTCCTTTGGCCTTTATTTACCCCTCTGATCGAAAACCCTTCGATCATATCCAGAATCGCGAGTTTCTCCATCGTTCCGCCGCCGCAGCGCTTTCGAGATCGGGATCGTCACGAGACCTCTTCCCGGCACCCTACCGGAGGGAGGATTGACCTCCGGAAGCTTCTCCACCATCATGGACGCTTCCCGAACGTGCCGTGAGTAGTCCTCCTTGGACCATGAGTCCATGACCAGTAGCTATGTGATGTATTCTCTCCAATCTTGTGCTTCAATGATTAGCCCTTGTGAGCTGCCCTACATGATCAAGGCACCTATGTAATTTTCATGCTATTGTTATGCTCGGTTTATTGGGATCCGGTTGATTATGAGATTATGTTCAGATTGTTATGAGTTATATATTTGATTATCATTTTATACTATGTTGTTTAGTGATTCATGCATGTTCTCCGTTGCTCTTTATTGCTTTGGCCGAGTAGTAGACTGTAACTCCAAGAGGGAGCATTATGCATGATTGTGGGTTCATGCCCCCTGATGTCTAGCTGGAGTGACAGAAATATGAGACTAGGGGATGTGTTGTTGCCACCAGGGAGAAAACAATGGTGCTTGTGACCATGGTTGTAAGGATTGTTTACCTTACACATAGTTCGTTAATGCAGTTGTCCGTTGCTTTGAGTTTACACTTTGGGTGGAACACGCAACTTAATACCAGCGAGATGTTCTAGATAGATATCTCAAGGTGGATGATTAGTAAGTAGATGCTAATGAATAAACGATATACTTGTCTTGGCGTACTGCCCATTACTATTCAGCCTCTAACTTTCAAGTAGCATAATTAGCATTGCGGTGCGTTCATAATTCTGTCAATTGCCTAGCAGTAATTTGTTTACCCTAGCATAGGTGTTTATCGTCTTTTCGGAGAGAGACATCACTAGTCAACATCATGTGACTCCGGTCCATATCACCACCATTGCTTACACCTCCAGCATTTACTACTTTATTTACTTTTCTGTTGCAATCACTATCACTATTCCCGCTTGTGTTTTGATCCTTTGCAAACTACAAGGCGGAGAGATTGAGAACCTCTCTGTACTCGTTGGGAGAAAAGTTATTTGTGTGTGTGTGCAGGTCCACGTCTTCTGCTAACGCCAGGGCAGCGGACACCTACTCGTTGATCCTCGGAGTCCTCCTGGTTCGATAAACCTTACAGTCTCTGTGTAAGGGAAACTTGCTGCTGACTACATCTCCACCTTCCACTTGGGGTAACCAACGAGGGGTGAGAAGTATATTCATCAACTCGTCATCAATCATACTATTGCACTTGTCGTGTATTGATTGTTACTTGTTTGCATTGCGGTAGGATCTGCACCGTCCGATACTTCTGAGTATCACACCGAATAAGAGTTTCCCTCTGCTGATCATCAAGGCAAGCACCCCTTTTGAGCATTCCAATAAAATACGATGTTCTTGCTCTTGCTCTCATTTATTGCATTAGGACACTACGTTTCAAATGCTACTTGTTTTGGTAGTTGAACCCGTTCCTCTGCTTGACCTCTCATTGTCACAGTAAATAGCTAAACCAAGCAACCATGCATACCTGGCACATGCTTGAGCCATGATGTGCCTTACCTTGCTATGCTTATAATTGTGTGAGGCATGTTTCATCTAGATGATGAACTGGAGTGAATGAATGTGTTCTGGTGACAAAAGTTAAGTGATGAACCTGATTTGGTAAAGATACCGATGAGAGGTTGTGTAGGAGTACATGGCGGGTTGTCTCATTGGAACCGTTCTTAGGAACTGAGTTTTGTGTATGTGATACAAAACTAGCTACTACCATACATTGGGTCCGAACCAATGGACCCTCTTGACTTATTATTTGCCTAGTACTCGGTCCAGGAGTTGCAAGTAGTTTCTGGTGTTTGTAGCTTATGCTGGGGGCCGTGCATAGCACTGACCTTACAGGTGGCTTGTGATGCGGTAGGCAGTTGCACGGTGTACCAAGTGGCACCCGAATGGTGGGCTTGGGAACCCTGCGCACATCGTTTGAGGCCGTAGCGGAATCTTCGGCTAGACTTCCGTGCGGGTTCAGTCTCAAATAGGTGATAAACCTGGACTAGGTGTTAGTGTGGTTAACGGTTGTGGCCAACTCCCTCGCAGGGCTTCCACTTGAAGGTTGCCGAGGTGCATGAAGTGCACATGGCGATAAGTAGCGAGAGCGTGTGTGAAGAAGTACACCCCTGCAGGGTTATGATCTATTAGAATAGTCGCGTCCTCGGATATGGACTACTTGGAAATATGTTGTTCATAGATAATTTTAATGGCTACTCATAAAAGTACCAAGACAAGTGTGAGTACCATGGATGGCATTCTCGTAGGGAGACGAGAAAGGATCCATGGTAGGGTATTGTTGTGGAGATAGTGGACTCGTGTACGACTTCTCAAACAGTAAGGTAACGTAGCATAAATTCAAAAATTTCCTACGCATATTCAGATCTTCCTATGGAGAGACCAACAACGAGAGAGGGGTAAGAGCATCTTCATACCTTTGAAGATCACTAAGCGGAAGCGTTACTAGAACGCGGTTGATGGAGTCGTACTCGCAGCGATTCGGATCGCGGTGTGATTCCGATCTAGGGCCGAACTATGGCACCTCCGCGTTCAACACACGTGCAGCCCGGTGACGTCTCCCGCACCTTGATCCAGCAAGGAGGAGGGAGAGGTTGGGTAAGAACTCCAGCAACACGAGGCGTGGTGTCGATGGAGAGACGAGGTCTCCCGGCAGGGCTTCGCCAAGCACCGGCAGAGAGGAGGAGAAAGAAGGGCAGGGCTGCGCCGAGGGAGAGGGAGAAGTCTGTCTCCCAAGGGCCAAAACCCCTCTCTATTTATAGGAGGAGGGGGAGGGGCTGCGCCACCCCTAGGGTTCCCTCCCTAGGGGCCGGCGGCCACCAGATGGGAAAGGGGGCGGCGGCTAGGGTGGGGAGGGGTGGCGCACCACCTGGTGGGCCTTAGGCACACCTGGCTTAGGGTTTGCCCCCCCCCCTTTTCTCTCCCCATGCATTGGGCTGAGTGGGGAGGCGCACCAACCCACTTAGGGGTTGGTTCCCTTCCCCACTTGACCCACCTTACCTCCCGGGGTCGTTGCCCCTCTTCGGTGGACCCCCGGGGCCACCTCCGGTGGTCCCGGTGGTCCCGCTACGTTACCCGTGATGCCCGAAACACTTTCGGTATCCGAAACCATCCGTCCTATACATCAATCATTACCTCCGGACCATTCCGGAGCTCCTCGTGACGTCCGGAATCTCATCCGGGACTCCTAACAACTTTCGGTAACCTCGTATAACAATTCCCTATAACCCTAGCGTCATCGAACCTTAAGTGTGTAGACCCTACGGGTTCGGGAGACAGGCAGACATGACCGAGACGCCTCTCCGGCCAATATCCATCAGCGGGGTCTGGATACCCATGGTGGCTCCCACTTGCTCCACGATGATCTCATCGGATGAACCACGATGTCAAGGATTCAATTAATCCCGTATACGATTCCCTTTGTCTGTCGGTATAGAACTTGCCCGAGATTCGATTGTCGGTATACCTATACCTTGTTCAATCTCGTTACCGGTAAGTCTCTTTACTCATTCCGTAGCACGTCATCGTGTGATTAACTCCTTAGTCACATTGAGCTCATGATGATGTTCTACCGAGTGGGCCCAGAGATACCTCTCCGTCACACGGAGTGACAAATCTTCCTATGGAGAGACCAGCAACGAGAGAGGGGTAAGAGCATCTTCATACCTTTGAAGATCGCTAAGCGGAAGCGTTGCTAGAACGCGGTTGATGGAGTCGTACTCGCAGCGATTCCGATCTAGTGCCGAACTACGGCACCTCCGCGTTCAACACATGTGCAGCCTGGTGACGTCTCCCGCACCTTGATCCAGCAAGGAGGAGGAAGAGCTTGGGGAAGAACTCCAGCAGCACGACGGCGTGGTGTCGATCGAGAGACGAGGTCTCCCGGCATGGCTTCGCCAAGCACCGATAGAGAGGAGGAGGAAGAAGGGCAGGGCTGCGCCGAGAGAGAGGCAAAAGTCTGATCTCCAATGGCCAAAAGTGCTCACTATATATAGGGGGAGGGAGGCGCTGCGCCCCCTTGAGGGTTTCCCTCTCCTGGGGGGAGGCAGCCCTGGATGGGGCTGGTGCGGCGGCCAAGGGGGGGAGGAGGGGTGTGGCGCACCCCTGGTGGGCCTTAGGCCCACCTGGCTTAGGGTTTGCCCCCCCTTTTTCTCTCCCCACACATTGGGTTGAGTGTGGAGGCGCACCAGCCCACCTAGGGGCTGGTTCCCTTCCCCACTTGGCCCACCTTACCTCCCGGGGTTGTTGCCCCCCTTCGGTGGACCCCCGGGGCCACCTCCGGTGGTCCCGGTGGTCCCAGTACGTTACCGGTGATGCCCGAAACACTTCCGGTATCCGAAACCATCCGTCCTATATATCAATCTTTACCTCCGGACTATTCCAGAGCTCCTCGTGACGTCCGGGATCTCATCCGGGACTCCGAACAACTTTAGTTAACCTCGTATAACAATTCCCTATAACCCTAGCATCATCGAACCTTAAGTGTGTAGACCCGATGGATTCGGGAGACAGGCAGCCATGACCGAGACTCCTCTGTGGCCAATAACCATCAGCGGGGTCTGGATACCCATGGTGGCTCCGACTTGCTCCACGATGATCTCATCGGATGAACCACGATGTCAAGGATTCAATCAATCCCGTATACGATTCCCTTTGTCTGTCGGTATAGAACTTGCCCGAGATTCGATCGTCGGTATACCTATACCTTGTTCAATCTCGTAACCGGTAAGTCTCTTTACTCGTTCCGTAGCACGTCATCGTGTGACTAACTCCTTAGTCACATTGAGCTCATTATGATGTTCTACCCAGTGGGCCCAGAGATACCTCTCCGTCACACGGAGTGACAAATCCCGATCTTGATTCGTACCAACCCAACAGACACTTTGAGAGATACCCGTAGTGCACCTTTATAGTCACCCAGTTACGCTGTGACGTTTGATACACCCAAAGCACTCCTATGGCATCCGGGAGTTGCACAATCTCACGGTCGAAGGAAAAGACACTTGACATTAGAAAAGCTTTAGCATACGAACAATACGATCTAGTGCTATGCTTAGGATTGGGTCTTCTCCATCACATCATTCTCCCAATGATGTGATCCCGTTATTAATGACATCTAATGCCCATGATCAGGAAACCATGATCATCTATTGACTAACGAGCTAGCCCACTAGAGGCTTGCTAGGGACACATTGTGATCTATTTATTCACACATGTATTACTGTTTCCTGTTAATACAATTATAACATGAACAATAGACGATTATCATGAATGGGGAAATATGATAATAACCATTTTATTATTGCCTCTAGGGCATATTTCCAACAGTCTCCCACTTGCACTAGAGTCAATAATCTAGTTATATTGTGATGTATCGAACACCCATAGCATTATGGTGTTGATCATGTTTTGCTCGTGGAAGAGGTTTAGTCAACGGGTCTGCAATATTCAGATCCGTGTGTACTTTACAAATATCTATCACTCCACTCTGGACATGGTCCTGGATGGAGTTGTAGCGGCGTTTGATGTGCTTCGTCTTCCGGTGAAACATGGGCTCCTTGGCTATGGCAATGGCTCAAGTGTTATCACAAAAGAGTGTCATTGGACCCGACGCGCTTGGAACCACTCCAAGGTCAGTGATGAGCTCCTTCATCCAAATTCCTTCATGAGCTGCTTCTCAAGCAGCTATGTACTCCGCTTCACATGTAGATGCTGCCACGACTTCTTGCTTGCTGCTGCACCAGCTCACTGCCCCACCATTCAACACATATACGTATCTGGTCTGTGACTTAGAGTCATCCGGATCTGTGTCGAAGCTAGCGTCGACGTAACCCTTTACGACGAGCTCTTCGTCACCTCCATAAATGAGAAACATTTCATTAGTCCTTTTCACGTACTTAAGGATATTCTTGACCGCTGTCCAGTGTTCCATACCTGGATCACTTTGGTACCTCCCTACCAAACTTATGGCAAGGTTTATATCAGGTCTGGTACACAGCATGACATACATTAGAGAGCCCACGGCTGAAGCGTAGGGGACATAACTCATCTTCTCTCTATCTGCTGCCTGGTCGGCGACTGAGTCTTACTCAATCTCATACCTTGCAAAACTGGCAAGAACCCTTTCTTTGAGTTTTCCATATTGAACTTTTTCAATATCTTGTTAAGGTATGTACTTTGCGAAAGACCTATGAGGCGTCTTGATCTATCTCTATAGATCTTGATGCCTAATATGTATGCAGCTTCTCCAAGGTCCTTCATTGAAAAACTCTTGTTCAAATAGGCCTTTATGCTCTCCAACATCTCTATATTATTCCCCATCAATAATATGTCATCCACATACAGTATGAGGAAAGCTACAGAGCTCCCACTCACTTTATTGTACAGACAGGCTTCTCCGTAAACCTGTATGAACCCAAACGCTTTAATCACCTCATTAAAGCGAATGTTCCAACTCCGAGATGCTTGCACCAGCCCATAGATGGAGCGCTGGAGCTTGCACACTTTGTTAGCACCCTTAGGGTCGACAAAACCTTCTGGTTGCATCATATACAACTCTTCCTTAAGGTTCCCGTTAAGGAACGTTGTTTTGACGTCCATTTGCCAAATTTCATAACCATAAAAGGCGGCAATTGCTAACATGATTTGGACTGATTTCCGCTTCGGTACGGGAGAGAAAGTCTCTTCGTAGTCAACTCCTTGAATTTGTCAAAAAACCCTTTGCGACAAGTCGAGCTTTCTAAACAGTTACATTACCGTTTGCATCAGTCTTCTTCTTGAAGATCCATTTATTTTCTATGGCTCGCCGGTCATCGGGCAAGTCCACCAAAATCCATACTTTGTTCTCATACATGGATCCTATCACGGATTTCATAGCCTCAAGCCATTTGTTGGAATCCGGGCCCGCCATCGCGTCTTCATAGTTCGAAGGTTCACCGTTGTCTAACAACATGATTTCCATCATAGGGTTGTCGTACCACTCTGGTGCGGAGCGTGCCCTTGTGGACCTTCGCGGTTCAGTAGTAACTTGATCTGAAGCTTCATGATCATCATCATTAACTTCCTCTTCAGTTGGTGTAGGCGCCACAGGAACAACTTCCCGCGCTGCGCTACTATCCTGTTCGAGAGGGGGTGTAATTACCTCATCAAGTTTTACCTTCCTCCCACTTACTTCTTTCGAGAGAAACTCTTTCTCTAGAAAGGATCCGTTCTTGGCAACAAAGGTTTTACCATCGGATCTAAGATAGAAGGTATACCCAATAGTTTCCTTAGGGTATCCTATGAATACGCATTTCTCCGCTTTGGGTTCGAGCTTTTCTGGTTGAAGTTTCTTCACATAAGCATCGCAGCCCCAAACTTTAAGAAATGACAACTTAGGTTTCTTGCCAAACCATAGTTCATACAGTGTCGTCTCAATGCTGTAGTTTCTAATGCGTATCCCCAAAATGATAGCGGTAAGTCGGTAAGAGACTGTTGGAGAACGTCGCATGGGAAAAAAAAATTTCCTACGCGCACGAAGACCTATCATGGTGATGTCCATCTACGAGAGGGGATGTTCGATCTACGTACCCTTGTAGACTGCACATCAGAAGCGTTAGTGAACGCGGTTGATGTAGTGGAACGTCCTCACGTCCCTCGATCCGCCCCACGAACCGTCCCGCGATCAGTCCCACGATCTAGTGCCGAACAGACGGCACCTCCGCGTTCAGCACACGTACAGCTCGACGATGATCTCGGCCTTCTTGATCCAGCAAGAGAGACGGAGAGGTAGAATAGTTCTCCGGCAGCATGACGGCGCTCCGGAGGTTGGTGGTGATCTAATCTCAGCAGGGCTCCGCCGAGCTCCGCAGAAACGCGATCTAGAGGTAAAACCATGGAGATATGTGGTCGGGCTGCCGTGGCAAAGTTGTCTCAAATCAGCCCTAAAACCTCCATATATATAGGTGGGAGAGGGGGGGCCTTGCCTTGGGGCTCAAGGAGCCCCAAGGGGGTCGGCCGAGCCAAAGGGGGGGAAGGTCTCCCCTTCCAAACCGAATCTAACTTGGTTTGGAAGGTGGAGTCCTTCTTCCCTTTCCCACCTCCTCCTTTTTTTCCTTTTCTCTTTGATTTTCTTCCTATGGCGCATAGGGCCTTCTTGGGCTGTCCCACCAGCCCACTAAGTGCTGGTGTGCCACCCCCAAGGCCTATGGGCTTCCCCGGGGTGGGTTGCCCCCCCCCCCCCCCCCCAGTGAACACCCGGAACCCATTCGTCATTCCCGGTAACTCTGAAAACCTTCCGGTAATCAAATGAGGTCATCCTATATATCAATCTTTGTTTCCGGACCATTCCGGAAACCCTCGTGACGTCCGTGATCTCATCCGGGACTCCGAACAACATTCAGTAACCAACCATATAACTCAAATACGCATAAAACAACGTCGAACCTTAAGTGTGCAGACCCTGCGGGTTCGAGAACTATGTAGACATGACCCGAGAGACTCCTCGGTCAATATCCAATAGCGGGACCTGGATGCCCATATTGGATCCTACATATTCTACGAAGATATTATCGTTTGAACCTCAGTGCCAAGGATTCATATAATCCCGTATGTCATTCCCTTTGTCCTTCGGTATGTTACTTGCCCGAGATTCGATCGTCAGTATCCGTATACCTATTTCAATCTCGTTTACCGGCAAGTCTCTTTACTCGTTCCGTAATACAAGATCCCGCAACTTACACTAAGTCACATTGCTTGCAAGGCTTGTGTGTGATGTTCTATTACCGAGTGGGCCCCGAGATACCTCTCCGTCACACGGAGTGACAAATCCCAGTCTCGATCCATACCAACTCAACTAACACCTTCGGAGATACCTGTAGAGCATCTTTATAGTCACCCAGTTACGTTGCGACGTTTGATACACACAAAGCATTCCTCCGGTGTTAGTGAGTTATATGATCTCATGGTCATAGGAATAAATACTTGACACGCAGAAAACAGTAGCAACAAAATGACACGATCAACATGCTATGTCTATTAGTTTTTGTCTAGTCCATCACATGATTCTCCTAATGATGTGATCCCGTTATCAAGTAACAACACTTGCCTATGGCCAGGAAACCTTGGCCATATTTGATCAACGAGCTAGTCAACTAGAGGCTTACTAGGGACAGTGTTTTGTCTATGTATCCACACAAGTATTGTGTTTCCAATCAATACAATTATAGCATGGATAATAAACGATTATCATGAACAAAGAAATATAATAATAACTAATTTATTATTGCCTCTAGGGCATATTTCCAACAGTCTCCCACTTGCACTAGAGTCAATAATCTAGTTCACATCACCATGTGATTGCAACGAATCCAACACCCATATAGTTCTGGGGTCTGATCACGTCTTGCTCGTGAGAGAGGTCTTAGTCAACGGTTCTGAAACTTTCAGATCCGTGTGTTCTTTACAAATCTTTATGTCATCTTATAGATGGTGCTACTATGTGCTATTCGGAAATACTCCAAACATCTACTCTACTATACGAATCCATTTCACTACTCATAGTTATTCGGATTAGTGTCAAAGCTTGCATCGACGTAACTCTTTACGACGAACTCTTTAACCACCTCCGTAATCGAGAAAAATTCCTTAGTCCATCAGTTACTAAGGATAAATTTTGACCGCTGCTAGTGATTCAATCATGGATCACTCTCTGTACCTCTCAATAGACCTTGAGTCAAGGCACACATCAGGTGCGGTACACAGCATGGCATACTTCAGATTCTACGGCTAAGGCATAGAAGACGACCTTCGTCTATTCTCTTTATTCTGCCGGGGTCGGGTTTTCAGTCTCACTCAAATTCACACCTCACAACGCAACCAAGAACTCCTTCTTTGTTGATCTATTTTGAACTCCTTCAAAAAACTTGTCAAGGCATGCATCTTGTTGAAACTTCCATTAAGCGCTTTCGATCCATCTCCACAGATCTTTGATGCTCAACGTTCAAGTAGCGCAATCCAGGTACTCCTTTGAAAACTCCTTTCAAACAACCTTGTATGCTTCACAGAAATTCTACATTACTTCTGATCCACAATATGTCAACCACATATACTTATCAGAAATTCTATAGTGCTCCCACTCACTTCTTTGGAAATACAAGTTTCTCATAAACCTTGTACAAACCCAAAATCTTTGATCATCCCATCAAACTGTATAGTCCAACTCCGAGATGCTTGCACCAGTCCATTGAAGGATCACTAGAGCTTGCATACTTGCTAGTATCTTTAGGATCGACAAAACCTCATGGTTGTATCTCAAAAAATGTTTGCTCAAGGAAACCGTCGAGGAAACAGTGTTTTGACATCCTACATGCAATATTTCATAAATAATGCAGCAACTACTAACATAATTCTAACAGACTTTTAGCATCGCTACGAGTGAGAAAGTCTCATCATAGTCAACTGTTTGATCTTGTCGGAAACATCTTTGCGACAAGTCGAGCTTTTTCTTAATAGTGACTTATCACTATCATCGTCTGTCTTCCTTTTAAAGATCCATCTTTACTCAATAGTCCTATGACCATCAAGTAGTTCTTCCAAAGTCTACACATTGTTTTTCATACATGGATCCTCTCTCGGATTTCATGGCTTCCAGCCATTTGTCGGAATCTGGGCCCACCATTGCTTTCTCCATAACTCGTAGGTTCACTGTTACTCAACAACATGACCTCCAAGACAGGGTTACCGTACCACTCTGTAGTAGTACGCGACCTTGTCAACCTACGAGGCTTGTAGTAACTTGATCCGATGCTTGATGATCACCATCATCAGCTTTCACTTCAATTGGTGTAGGCGCCACAGGAACAACTTCCTGCGCCCTGCCACACACTAGTTGAAGTGATGGCTCAATAACCTCATCAAGTTCTACCACCCTCTCACTCAATTCTTTCGAGAGAAACCTTTCCTCGAGAAAGGATCCGTTTCTAGAAACAAACACTTTGCTTTTGGATCTGAGATAGGAGATGTACCCAACTGTTTTGGATATCCTATGAAGATTTATCCGCTTTGGGTTCGAGCTTATCAGACTGAAACTTTTTCACATAAGTGTCGATGCCCCAAACTTTCAAGAAACGACAGTTGTTAGAGCATATATCTCCATATGTGGTTTTGGTAATTGATGACAACTCCTATGGACTAATGGTTGCTTTAAGTTATATTTATAGGACTTGTCCATAGGCACTTCTTGAAGTCCATCTGTTGGGTTCAAGGAGTTTATATGATGACCAAGAGGTTATTCAAGGTATTATCCAAAGAATGGTCATAGAAACACTAGGTTGATCAAGATCTCAGACAAAGAGTAAATCAAGATGATCAACACACAAAGCGTATAAGATGTACCGAGAGGGATCAAGTGATCCCATGGTATGGTAAGCATTGTCCATTACGTGTTTGTGTACTAACCCATGGTCTTTGTGAGACTCCTATGTGGGGGGTTAGGTGTGTTTCCATTGGTCTTGCGTCAAAAGGAAGATCTCATACAACCCATGAAGGATGACGTCAAGTGGTGATCGTCATCAAGATTGTGGTGTGCAAGTTCAAGCGGATCAACACGAATATATCATTGAAACTATTGTCGATGATCATGTGCTGACAAGGACAACCTCATGTGCTAACAAGGACAATATCAAGATAAGCATTCCTGAGCACTACATGCTTGATTCTTGTGGATGTTCACATGGTGGACAGGACAAGATCAAGATAAGCATTCTTGAGCACTACATGCTTGATTCTTCTGGATGTTCACATGGTGGACAAATGAAGATGAATACATAAGCTAGGCTTTCCGCATTGTGTATGGGAAAGCTACTTGAAGACTTCATCATGTCTTGCTTTCAACTTGAGCCAAGAAGGAACAACAACACCAAGCTCAACTGAAAGGGCTAACTCAAAGGTATCAGTTCCTTTGACGTTAGTTGTGCGGAGTGATGATCAGCGAATAAAAGTATACACTCAAGTATGGATCATCAGTACTCTTTTATGATTCTTGAGTCCTTAGGGATCCCGCACTATTAAGAGGGGATCACAGGTTTTGCGATGAACTTGCTCAAACTACATCATCACTTTCTGCTCAGACCACATCTCCACTGTTTTGTTGTTATCTTAAAACCAAACCAGTGACTCGGACATCCGGCTTCCTCCGGACGTCCGAGGACCAGACGACTGACTAGTTCGGAAATCCGGAATCCTGTACCAGAGAAATCAGAGCCATATAACTCGGACTTCCGGCTACCTCCGGACGTCCGAGGCCCGGATGTCCGGCCAAGTCCCAGAAATCCGGAAGCCTGCACCAGTAGAAGTTGAGTTCTATATCTCGGAAATCCGGCTCCCTCCGGACGACCGAGCGCCGGACGTCCGACACCCCTCGGAAATCCGGAACCTACCACCAGTAGAAGTTGAGTTCTATATCTCGGAAATCCGGCTCCCTCCGGACGACCGAGCGCCGGACGTCCGACACCCGTCGGAAATCCGGAACCTACCACCAGTAGAAGTTGAGTTGTATAACATGGACTTCCGGGCCACTCCGGACGTCCGTATGCTGATGAATTCAAATATGTTCATGCACATCTACAGGCCTCGGATGACCGACCCCTGTCGGACGTCCGGCCGCTGATGAATTCAGAAGAGTTCCAGTCATGCCTAAAAGTCTTAGACGTCCGACCCCGGTCAGACGTCTGGCCCCTCACGGACGCCCGGACTTTCGACAACTGTCGGACGTCCGGACCCTGTGTGACTTAAAGTGTCCCAACGGCTCTTTTTCTCTCCACACTATAAATACCCCCTCCCACTTCGTGAGAGGGTGGCCCAACACAACCTTATCCTCATAAGAACACACTTCCACCTCACACACATTTGCTCGCTCCAAATCTTAGATCCCAAGAGCATTTGTGAGCCCCTTTGAGAGTTGTTCCAATCAAAAGATAGATCTTCTCCCTCTCCTTCTCTCAACCCAAGCTATTTGTGATTTGAGCAAGTTTTGACCATTCCCCGTGATCTTATTACTCTTGGAGGTTGGAGACTCCTAGGCGGTAGGAGTTCTTCGGAGAGGAATCAATTCGTGTGATTTCCCCCGAAAAAGTTTGTGAGGGTTTGGAAGCCACCTCAAAGGCTTACCACTAGTGGTTGAGAAACGCCTTCGTGGTGTTATCTCAAAGGGAGAATAGGGTGAGCCTTCGTGGCGTTGGTGTGCCTTCGTGGTAACATCCACCTCTCTAACGGTGACTAGCTTCCCTCCAAGGAAGTGAACATCAGGATACATCTTCGTCTCAGTGACCTTGGTTATCCTTAACCCTAACTCCTTACTAGTGGTTTACTTATGTTATTTGAGCATACATACATTGCATATTGCTTGTGCTCATTATATTGTGTTGGCTATTTCTTGTACAAGATTAATCATTCAAGCATACCCTCTATATCCACACGTACATACTTGCAACCCTTGATATATCGTGTGATATAGTGTGATCTAGTATCTTGTGTTATTTACCTACTTGTCGTGTGATATAGCTCAAGTAAGCTTGTGTAACTTACTTGTGCTTGTTAGTAACTGCATTGTGTCCATCTTGGTAGATCGTGTTGTTGATACACGTTGCAGTGCCTAGTGCATTTAGGATTTGTGCTTGACAAGTACCCTCTTAGTTTATTTTCGCATTAGGTTCAAGCCAAATCTGAAGAAGTTTTTAAATAGCCTATTCACCCCCCCCCCTCTAGGCGTCATCGAGGTCTTTTCAACAGTTTAGATTTCTCTAAACCTCAGTCTATACTGTGTCATCTCAACGGAAATACGCGGTGCCCTATTTAAAGTGAATGCGGTTGTCTCTAATGCATAACTCATAAACGATAGTGGTAATTCGATAAGAGACATCATAGTATGCACCATACCAAATAGTGCGTGGCTACGACGTTCAGACACATCATCACACTATGATGTTCCAGGTGGCATTAACTGCGAAACAATTTCCACATTGTCTTAACTGGGTACCAAAACTCGTAACTCAGATATTCATTTCTATGATCAAATCGTAGACAGTTTGTCCTCTTGTTACGATGAACTTCACTCCGAAACAGAATTGAACTTTTCAATATTTCAGACTCGTGATTCATTAAGTAATTACTCTAGTATCTACTCAAATCGTCATTGAAGTAAGAACATAATGATATCCACTGCGTGCCTCAGCACCCATTGGACTGCATACATCAAAATGTATCACTTCCAACAAGTTACTATCTTATTTCATCTCAATGAAAACAAGGCCTTGCTCATGTGGTATGATTTGCATGTCACTAGTGATTCAAAATCAAGTGAGTATAAAGATCCATCAGCATGGAGCCTCTTCATGCAATTTATACCAACATGACTCAAGCGGCAGTGCCACAAGTAAGTGGTACTATCATCATTACCTCGTATCTTTTGGCACCAATATCATGAACATGTGTAACACTACGATCGAGATTCAATAAACCATTGAAGGTGATTATTCAAGAAAATAGAGTAACCATTATTCTCTTTAAATGAATAATCGTATTACAATAAACACGATCCAATCATGTTCATGCTTAACGCAAGCACCAAATAACAATTATTTAGGTTTAACACCAATCCCGATGGTAGAGGGAGTGTGCGACGTTTGATCATATCAACCTTGGAAACACTTCCAACACGTATCGTCACCTCGCCTTTAGCTAGTCTTCGTTTATGCCGTAGCTTTCATTTCGTGTTACTAATCACTTAGCAACCGAACCGGTATCCAATACCCTCATGCTACTAGGAGTACTAGTAAAGTACACATCAACATCATGTATATCAAATATACTTCTTTCGACTTTTGCTAGCCTTCTTATCCACCAAGTATCTAGAGTTGCTCCGCCTCAGTGACTGTTCCCCTCATTACAGAAGCACTTAGTCTCGGGTTTGGGTTTAATCTTGGGTCTCTTCATTAGTGCAGCAACTGTTTTGCCATTTCACGAAGTATCCCTTCTAGGCCTTGCCTTTCTTGAAACTTAGTGGTTTTACAAACCATCAACTATTGATGCTCCTTCTTGATTTCTACTTTCGCAATGTCAAACATCGTGAATCGCTCAAGGATCATTGTATCTATCCTTGATATGTTATAGTTCATCACGAAGCTGTCACAGCTTGGTGGCAGTGACTTTGGAGAACCATCACTATCTCATCTGGAAGATTAACTCCCACTTGATTCAAGTGATTGTCGAACTCAGACAATCTAAGCACACGCTCAACGATTGAGCTTTTCTCCTTTACTTTGTGGACAAAGAATCTTGTCGGAGGTCTCGTACCTCTCAACAAGGGCACGAGCATGAAATCACAATTTCATCTGTTTAGAACATCACTTATGTTCCGTGACGTTTCAAAACGTCTTCGGTGCCTTGCTTCTAAGCCATTAAGTATTTTGCACTGAACTATCATGTAGTCATCAGAAACGTGTATGTCGGATGTTCACAGCATCCATAGACGACGCTCGAGGTGCAGCACACCGAGTGGTGCATTAAGGACATAAGCCTTCTGCGCAGCAACGAGGACAATCCTCTTCAAAGTTTGCTACTATCAACTTTCAACTAAATTTTCTCTAGGAACATATAAAAACAATAGAGCTATAGCACAAGCTACATCGTAATTCGCAAAGACCATTAGACTATGTTCATGACAATTAGTTCAATTAATCATATTACTTAAGAACTCCCACTCAAAAAGTACATCTCTCTAGTCATTTGAGTGGTACATGATCCAAATCCACTATCTCAAGTCCGATCATCACGTGAGTCGAGAATAGTTTCAGTGGTAAGCATCTCTATGCTAATCATATAAACTATACGATTCATGCTCGACCTTTCGGTCTCATGTGTTCCGAGGCCATGTCTGCACATGCTAGGCTCGTCAAGCTTAACTCGAGTGTTCTGCGTGTGCAACTGTTTTGCACCCGTTGTATGTGAACGTTGAGTCTATCACACCCGATCATCACGTGGTGTCTCGAAATGAAGAACTGTCGCAACGGTGCACAGTCGGGGAGAACACAATTTCGTCTTGAAATTTTAGTGAGAGATCACCTCATAATGCTACCGTCGTTCTAAGCAAGATAAGGTGCAAAAAGGATTAACATCACATGCAATTCATAAGTGACATGATATGGCCATCATCATGCGCTTCTTGATCTCCATCACCAAAGCACCGGCACGATCTTCTTGTCACCGGCGTCACACCATGATCTCCATCATCATGATCTCCATTAACGTGTCGCCATCGGGGTTGTCGTGCTACTCATGCTATTACTACTAAAGCTACATCCTAGCAAAATAGTAAACGCATCTGCAAGCACAAACATTAGTATAAAGACAACCCTATGGCTCCTGCCGGTTGCCGTACCATCGACGTGCAAGTCGATATTATCTATTACAACATGATCATCTCATACATCCAATATATCACATCACATCGTTGGCCATATCACATCACAAGCATACCCTGCAAAAACAAGTTAGACGTCCTCTAATTTTATTGTTGCATGTTTTACGTGGTGACCATGGGTATCTAGTAGGATCGCATCTTACTTACGCAAACACCACAACGGAGATATATGAGTTGCTATTTAACCTCATCCAAGGACCTCCTCGGTCAAATCCGATTCAACTAAAGTTGGAGAAACTGACACTTGCCAGTCATCTTTGAGCAACGGGGTTACTCGTAGCGATGAAACCAGTCTCTCGTAAGCGTACGAGTAATGTCGGTCCAAGCCGCTTCAATCCAACAATATCGCGGAATCAAGAAAAGACTAAGGAGGGCAGCAAAACGCACATCACCGCCCACAAAAACTTTTGTGTTCTACTCGAGAAGACATCTACGCATGAACCTAGCTCATGATGCCACTGTTGGAGAACGTCGCATGGGAAACAAAAAAAATTCGACGCGCACGAAGACCTATCATGGTGATGTCCATCTACGAGAGGGGATGTTCGATCTACGTACCCTTGTAGACCGCACAGCAGAAGCGTTAGTGAACGCGGTTGATGTAGTGGAACGTCCTCACGTCCCTCGATCCGCCCCGCGAACCGTCCCGCGATCAGTCCCACGATCTAGTGCCGAACGGACGGCACCTCCGCGTTCAGCACACGTACAGCTCGACGATGATCTCGACCTTCTTGATCCAGCAAGAGAGACGGAGAAGTAGAAGAGTTCTTCGGCAGCATGACGGCGCTCCGGAGGTTGGTGGTGATCTAATCTCAGCAGGGCTCCGCCCGAGCTCCGCAGAAACGCGATCTAGAGGTAAAACCGTGGAGATATGTGGTCGGGCTGCCGTGGCAAAGTTGTCTCAAATCAGCCCTAAAACCTCCGTATATATAGGTGGGAGAGGGGGGTGCCTTGCCTTGGGGCTCAAGGAGCCCCAAGGGGGTCGGCCGAGCCAAAGGGGGGAAGGTCTCCCCTTCCAAACCGAATCCAACTTGGTTTGGAAGGTGGAGTCCTTCTTCCCTTTCCCACCTCCTCCTTTTTTTTCCTTTTCTCTTTGATTTTCTTCCTATGGCGCATAGGGCCTTCTTGGGCTGTCCCACCAGCCCACTAAGTGCTGGTGTGCCACCCCCAAGGCCTATGGGCTTCCCCGGGGTGGGTTGCCCCCCCCCCTTCCCCGGTGAACACCCGGAACCCATTCGTCATTCCCGGTACATTCCCGGTAACTCCAAAAACCTTCCGGTAATCAAATGAGGTCATCCTATATATCAATCTTCGTTTCCGGACCATTCCGGAAACCCTCGTGACGTCCGTGATCTCATCTGGGACTCCGAACAACATTCGGTAACCAACCATATAACTCAAATACGCATAAGACAACGTCGAACCTTAAGTGTGCAGACCCTGCGGGTTCGAGAACTATGTAGACATGACCCGAGAGACTCCTCGGTCAATATCCAATAGCGGGACCTGGATGCCCATATTGGATCCTACATATTCTACGAAGATCTTATCGTTTGAACCTCAGTGCCAAGGATTCATATAATCTCGGATGTCATTCCCTTTGTCCTTCGGTATGTTACTTGCCCGAGATTCGATCGTCAGTATCCGTATACCTATTTCAACCTCGTTTACCGGCAAGTCTCTTTACTCGTTCCGTAATACAAGATCCCGCAACTTACACTAAGCCACATTGCTTGCAAGGCTTGTGTGTGATGTTCTATTACCGAGTGGGCCCCGAGATACCTCTCCGTCACACGGAGTGACAAATCCCAGTCTCGATCCATACCAACTCAACTAACACCTCCGAAGATACCTGTAGAGCATCTTTATAGTCACCCAGTTACGTTGCGACGTTTGATACACACAAAGCATTCCTCCGGTGTTAGTGAGTTATATGATCTCATGGTCATATGAACAAATACTTGACACGCAGAAAACAGTAGCAACAAAATGACACGATCAACATGCTACGTCTATTAGTTTGGGTCTAGTCCATCACATGATTCTCCTAATGATGTGATCCCGTTATCAAGTAACAACACTTGCCTATGGCCAGGAAACCTTGGCCATCTTTGATCAACGAGCTAGTCAACTAGAGGCTTACTAGGGACAGTGTTTTGTCTATGTATCCACACAAGTATTGTGTTTCCAATCAATACAATTATAGCATGGATAATAAACGATTATCATGAACAAAGAAATATAATAATAACTAATTTATTATTGCCTCTAGGGAATATTTCCAACAGAGACATCATAGATCGTACCATATCTAATAAAGTGCGATTACGACGTTCAGACACTCCGTTGCGTTGCGGTGTGCCACGCGGCGTCAGTTGTGAAACGATTCCACACTTCCTTAGTTGTGTGCCAAACTCGTGACTCAAATATTCTCCTCCACGATCAGATCGTAGACATTTAATTTTTCTGTCACGTTGATTCTCAACCTCACTCTGAAATTCCTTGAACTTTTCAAACGTCTCAGATTTGTGCTTCATCAAGTAGATATACCCATACCTACTCAAATCATCGGTGAGAGTGAGAACATAACGATAGCCACCGCAAGCTTCAACGTTCATTGGACCACACACATCAGTATGTATTATTTCCAATAAGTCGGTTGCTCTCTCCATTATACCTGAGAATGGAGTCTTAGTCATCTTGCTCATGAGGCACGGTTCGCATGTGTCAAATGATTCAAAATCAAGAGACTCTAATAGTCCATCAGTATGGAGCTTCTTCATGCGCTTAACGTCGATATGACCAAGGCGGCAGTGCCACAAGTATGTGGGACTATCATTATCAACTTTACATCTTTTGGTACTCACACTATGAATATGTGTAACATCACGATTGAGATTCATCAAGAATAAACCATTCACCAGCGGAGCATGACCATAAAACATATCACTCATATAAATAGAACAACCATTATTCTCTGACTTAAATGAGTAGCCGTCTCGCATTAAGCAAGACCCTGATACAATGTTCATGCTTAAAGCTGGTACTAAATAACAATTATTAAGGTTTAAAACTAATCCCGACGGTAGATGTAGAGGTAGCGTGCCGACGGCGATCACATCGACCTTTGAACCATTCCCGACGCGCATCGTCACCTTGTCCTTGGCCAGTCTCCGCTTATTCCGCAGTTCCTGCTTTGAGTTGCAAATGTGAGGAACAACATCGGTATCAAATACCCAGGAGCTACTCCGAGCGCTGGTAAGGTACACATCAATAACATGTATATCACATATACCTTTAACGTTGCCAGCCTTCTTGTCCGCTAAGTATTTGAGGCAGTTCCGCTTCCAGTGACCTTTTCCTTTGCAATAGAAGCACTCAGTCTCAGGCTTGGGTCCATTCTTTTTCTTCTTCCCGGCATCTAGATTACCGGGCACGGCAACAGATTTGCCGTCTTTCTTGAAGTTCTTCTTACCCTTGCCTTTCTTGAAACTAGTGGTCTTGTTGACCATCAACACTTGATGCTCTTTCTTGATTTCTACTTCTGCAGACTTGAGCATCGAGTACAACTCGGGAATGGTCTTCTCCATCCCTTGCATGTTGTAGTTAATCACAAAGCCTTTGTAGCTTGGTGGGAAAGACTGGAGGATTCTGTCAATTATAGCATCATCCGGAAGTTCGACTCCAAGTGAAGTCAGACGACCGTGTAACCCAGACATTTTGAGTATGTGCTCACTGACAGAACTATTCTCCTCCATCTTACAGCTAAAGAACTTGTCGGAGACTTCATATCTCTCGACATGGGCATGAGCTTGAAAAACTAGCTTCATCTCCTGGAACATCTCATATGCCTCGTGTTGCTCAAAATGCCTTTGGAGCCCCGTTTCTAAACTGTATAACATGCCACACCTAACTAGAGAGTAGTCATCACTCCGCGTTTGCCAGACATTCAGAATGTCCTGGGCTGCTGCGGGAGCGGGAGGGTCACCTAGTGGTGCATCAAGGACATAAGCCTTTTTAGCTGCTTCAAGGATGAGCTTCAAGTTGCGAACCCAGTCCGCATAGTTGCTACCATCATCCTTCAGCTTGTTTTTCTCTAGGAATGCGTTGAAATTGAGGTTGACGTTGGCCATCTACAATATTTATAAAGACAACTTTTAGACTAAGTTCATGACGATTAAGTTCATTTAATCAAATTAAGTATGAACTCCCACTTAAATCGACATCCCTCTAGTCATCTAAGTGATACATGATCCATGTTGACTAACCCGTGTCTGATCATCACGTGAGACGGACTAGTCACCATGGTGAGCAACTTCATGCATATAGTATTCAACCATATGACTCATGTTCGACCTTTCGGTCTCTTGTATTCGAGGTCATGTTTGTACATGCTAAGCTCGTCGAGTCAACCTAGGTGTTTCGCGTGTGTAAATCTGGCTTACACCCGTTGTATGCGAACGTTAGAATCTATCACACCCGATCATCACGTGGTGCTTCGAAACAACGAACCTTCGCAATGGTGCAGACTTAGGGGAATAAGTTCTTGAAATTTTAAGAGGGATCATCTTATTATGCTACGTCGTTCTAAGCAATAAGATGAAAAACATGATAAACATCACAATGCAATCATATAGTGACATGATATGGCCATTATCATCTTCGCCCTTTCGATCTCCATCTTCAGGCATCGCATGATCATCATCGTCACCGGCATGACACCATGATCTCCATCATCATGATCTCCATCATCGTGTCTCGGTGAAGTCGTCACGCCAACTACTACTATCACTACTACTATAGCTAACCGTTAGCAATGAAGTAAAAGTAGTAAGCACATGGCGTTGCATCTCATACAATAAATTAAGGCAACTCCTATGGCTCCTGCCGGTTGTGAAACCTATTACAATAACATGATCATCTCATACATCATACATGCAACATCACAACTTTGGCCATATCACATCACATGTCAAACCGTGCAAAAACAAATTAGACGTCCTCTAATTGTTGTTGCAAGTTTTACGTGGCTGATTTGGGTTTCTAGCAAGAACGCCTTCTTACCTACGTGACAGCCACAACGATGATATGCCAAAGCTATTTACCCTTCATAAGGACCCTTTTCATCAAATCCAATCCGACTAGAGTAGGAGAGACAGACACCCGCTAGCCACCTTTATGCACGGTGTGCATGTCTGTCGGTGGAACCAGTCTCACGTAAGCGTACGTGTAAAGTCGGTCCGGGCCGCTTCATCCCACAATACCGCCGGAAAAGAATAATACTAGTAGCGGCAAGAAAATTGACAAATCATCGCCCACAACTTTTGTGTTCTACTCGTGCATAGAATCTACGCATAGAAAACCTGGCTCGGATGCCACTGTTGGGTAACGTAGCATAAATTCAAAATTTTCCTGGGCATATTCAGATCTTCCTATGGAGAGACCAGCAACGAGAGAGGGGTAAGAGCATCTTCATACCTTTGAAGATCTCTAAGCGGAAGCGTTGCTAGAACGCGGTTGATGGAGTCGTACTCGCAGCGATTCCGATCTAGTGCCGAACTACGGCACCTCCGCGTTCAACACACGTGCAGCCCGGTGACGTCTCCCGCACCTTGATCCAGCAAGGAGGCGGGAGAGGTTGGGGAAGAACTCCAGTAGCACGACGGCATGGTGTCGATGGAGAGACGAGGTCTCCCGACAGGGCTTCGCCAAGCACCGGTAGAGAGGAGGAAGAAGGGCAGGGCTGCGCCGAGAGAGAGGCAAAAGTCTGATCTCCAATGGCCAAAAGTGCCCACTATATATAGGGGGGAGGGAGGGGCTGTGCCCCCTTGAGGGTTTCCCTCTCCTGGGGGGGCGGCAGCCCTAGATGGGGCTGGTGCGGTGGCCAAGGGGGGAGGAGGGGTGTGGCGCACCCCTGGTGGGCCTTAGGCCCACCTGGCTTAGGGTTTGCCCCCCCCCCCTTTTTCTCTCCCCACGCATTGGGCTGAGTGGGGAGGCGCACCAGCCCACCTAGGGGCTGGTTCCCTTCCCCACTTGGACCACCTTACCTCCCGGGGTCGTTGCCCCCCTTCCGTGGACCCCCGGGGCCACCTCCGGTGGTCCCGGTGGTCCCGGTACGTTACCGGTGATGCCCGAAACACTTCCGGTATCCGAAACCATCCGTCCTATATATCAATCTTTACCTCCGGACCATTCCGGAGCTCCTCGTGACGTCCGTGTTCTCATCTGGGACTCCGAACAACTTTAGGTAACCTCGTATAACAATTCCCTATAACCCTAGCGTCATCGAACCTTAAGTGTGTAGACCCTACGGGTTCGGGAGACACGCAGACATGACCGAGACACCTCTCTGGCCAATAACCATCAGCGGGGTATGGATACCCATGGTGGCTCCCACTTGCTCCACGATGATCTCATCAGATGAACCACGATGTCAAGGATTCAATCAATCCCGTATACGATTCCCTTTGTCTGTCGGTATAGAACTTGCCCGAGATTCGATCGTCGGTATACCTATACCTTGTTCAATCTCGTTACCGGTAAGTCTCTTTACTACTTACGTAGCACGTCATCGTGTGACTAACTCCTTAGTCACATTGAGCTCATGATGATGTTCTACGCAGTGGGCCCAGAGATACCTCTCCGTCACACGGAGTGACAAATCCCGATCTTGATTCGTACCAACCCAACAGACACATTCAGAGATACCCGTAGTGCACCTTTATAGTCACCCAGTTACGTTCTGACGTTTGATACAACCAAAGCACTCCTACGGCATCCGGGAGTTGCACAATCTCACGGTCGAAGGAAAAGACACTTGACATTAGAAAAGCTTTAGCATACGAACAATACGATGTAGTGCTATGCTTAGGATTGGGTCTTGTCCATCACATCATTCTCCCAATGATGTGATCCCGTTATCAATGACATCTAATGCCCATGATCAGGAAACCATGATCATCTATTGACTAACGAGCTAGCCCACTAGAGGCTTGCTAGGGACGCATTGTGATCTATTTATTCACACATGTATTACTGTTTCCTGTTAATACAATTATAGCATGAACAATAGACGATTATCATGAACAAGGAAATATGATAATAACCATTTTATTATTGCCTCTAGGGCATATTTCCAACAGTCGAGTCTCTTCCCCAGTGGCTCTCCACTCTATGTGTTCTTGAGGTGGTAACAATCCGATTCGCACATATTCCTGTAGCTGGAGGGAGGTCACTTGGGATTTGGCCCAATTTACTTGCTTCACTTGGCGCACGAATAAACCACTAGCCGTCTCACTATTACTTCATCGTTTCTCAACGATTAAACCTGCAATAGATTACATGCTAGGAAGTATGTCACATCAAAAATTCTGTTTTCATCATTTACCTACTCGAGGATGAGCAGGAATTAAGCTTGGGGATGGTGACACATCTCCAACGTATCTATAATTTTTGATTGTTCCATACTATAATATTATCATTCTAGGATGCTTTTTGGTGTTTATAGACAACACTAGCCTATTGACCCAGTGCCTAGTGCCAGTTGTTTTTTCTACATGATTTTGGCTTTTTAGGTTTACGGTACCAAACGAAGTCCAATCGCCCCAAAACATTTTTATATTTTTTCTGGACCAAAAGAAGACCTAGAGGCTTCGGAGGAGACCGGAGGCTGCATGAGGGAGGCAACACACATCAGGGTGCGCCCACGGGGGGTGGTCGTGCCCTCTTGTGTGCTTACCCCCTCGGGCACCCCCTCATGTACCTCTTCATCCTATAAATTCTCAAATACCCCAAAAATCCTAAAGATCCTCCCGAAACACTTTTTCCACCGTTGCATGCGTTTGTTCCGCCATGTGCCCATCTTGAGCCCTTTTCGGGTGCCCTGTCGGAGGGGGGATCGATCACGTAGGACCTCTACATCAACCTTGTTTCTCCCACGGTGATGTGTGAGTACTTTACCACAAACCTACAGGCCCGTAGCTAGTACCTAGGAGGCTATTTCTCTCTCTTGATCTCTAATACAATGATCATCGCATCTTCACTTTGATCTATCCATGTAATCCTATTGTGCGGTGCGTTTATTCGGATCTGATGAATTATGGGTTTATGTTCAGATTATTCATCATAAAGATATGAGTCTTCTCTGAATTCTATTTATGATTCTTATTTGCATGATTATCATAGCTTCATAAATCTCTTCGATCTATTGAAATAGTTTGGCCAACTAGATTGATATTTCTTCATTGAGAGAGGTGCATTGTAGTGGGTTCAATTTGACGGGTTTCTATATCCGATCTATTGAAATAGTTTGGCCAACTAGATTGATATTTATTCATTGAGAGAGGTGCATTGTAGTGGGTTCAATTTGACGGGTTTCTATATCCCAGTGATAGAAGGGGCAAGGTATGTCTTTGTATGTTGCCACTAAGCATAAAACGATGGGTTTAATTCATATTGACTGAGTTCTCTTTGTCTACATTATGTCATCGTTCTCCAAGAATTACTCTATTTGTCATGAACTTAATACGTAGAGAGGCAAGCATAGAAGCGCTCTTGAAGTGGAGTAATAGTAATACGTGCATGAAGGAGTCGACCTATTTGTTTATGGATGTGATGCCTATATACATATGATTATAGCCGTGAATATCACATAACTATGTGCTTTTCTATCAATTGCCCAACACTAATTTTTTTACCCACTCTATGCCTACTACATGAGAGATGCCATTGGGGAAAACTATAACCCCCAGATCTATTCACTTATAAGTTTACAAACGTTATAATTCCCTCGATGCCTTAATTTACTTTTTATTTAATTTTCACTTTGCAAGTTTTATATACATACTTCGCTTGCTTGCAAATAACGAGTCCAATGGAATTGACAACCCTCTTGCCCGCGTTGGGTGCAAGTGTGTGTTTCTTTCCTGTGCAGTCGCTCAAGACGGAGGCTGGTTATTACTCCAATTGATTCGATAAACCTTGATTCTCTACTGAGGAAAATACTTACCTATATTGTGCTACATCACCCGTTTATCTTCAAAACTCAACGCAGATCACAAGCATCACCTCCCAGCACGCATCTTGCACCAACACCGCCACACCATCAGCTCCACCAGCCCCTGTCGGGACAGAGCAAGTTGTCCGTGACTCAGGCCTCACACAACCCCCGTCGCATGATGGGACACCGGTGCCAGCTGGCCAGGACCGCCCCACAAGGCGCCGCGTGAAGAAGATGCCACCCGCGGGCTTCCAAAGCACCGTCGCGTCGCCGCCCGTGCCGCCCACGATCGTGCCACTAGGCCCCATGCGATCCCAAAACCTCCGCATGCCTAGTCGTCCCACGTTAGCCTCAGTGGTCGGCAAAAGGGGAGAGAGAGAAGCCCTGCCACCGCAAAATGTTGACCGGGCTTTGCCTGACAACGCCTCTAATGACGATGAGGGGAGGGACCGGGGAAGGAAGGGGGGACTAAAGGAGGAAGGAGGGAGCGACAACTAGGGTCCCCCCAGAAGCTCGCTCGAGTGTCGTGGGAGGGAGGTGGCGTCATATCATATCAAGTTAGGCGTTGTCCTAAAGAAGTCTCTTCTAGAGATAAGTGAGGAATCATATAGGAAAAAATATATTCAATCTTAAAAATCCCAGTCTACCATAATCTGTACTCCAATAGAGGGGGTCATCACCATGAAATTCAAGGGGATGTTTGGATTAGTTTTTTTAACACAATACAGACGCAAACGCTCATATAAACACACGTACACTCATCCATATGACCGCACATATGCACATCCTACCTCTATGAGCACTTCCGAGCGGCTGAGCCGACATATCGTCTTGAGATTTTACAAAGTCGCCGTAAATGCCTCGTAGTCGATGGAAAACACCTCCTTCCATTGAACACACAATGCCAAAAATCCTGAAATAAATTCAGAATAAATGTGAGCATCAAGACTTAAACCCTGGTGGGCTGGGTATCAATGTTCTTCTAATCATCCAATCATGGTTCACGGATATTTAAATTAGTTGGAATGTTAAGTAAAAGACATGCATTGGCCTTTGTAGATGTATGACTTTTAGAGGTGTAGTCAACAAACCTTGTGTGCACGTAAGCATTTGATTCGCCTACAAAAGATAAATTTGAGAGGTTCATTCAACGTGTGTAGCCAACACCCGTTTGCATCCCCGGGTAGGGATGGCATCAGTAGGGTTTGGATACCGGTGAAGCCATTTCATACCCTTGCCTTATGATTTAAGACTTATTTTTTAGTTATATACGGATACATGATACACGGGTATAAGTTATACTAAATCATACCCATATTCATTATTCCCTATGAGTTTTAATTTTTTCTATTTATATAGCAATATTAAAAAATAACATATATATCTTTATCCTAATAGAGATTTAACCCGTCGGGTGCGCGGATAATATGTACCATTGCCATCCCTATCTCCGAGCACACGATATGCAGGTCAAAACCGTAACAACGAATCTCGGCAATTCAAGCAAGCAACGTATATTACTACACAGTCGCGTAAGTCGACGGTCGATCCCAGACATAATGGATCGGCAAAAATCGAGCCACACGTTATTACCAGCTCAGTAACAGCAGTTCCATACACCTAGTAAACTACTGGCGCCGGCAGCCACAAATCGGTACGCTTGCGCGAGGTTAGGTCGACGCAGCCCAGCTAGCCCGGACGGTAGCATTCTCGAAGCAATGTCCCGTAGCTTTCGACGACGGCGACGCGCCTCCACCCGACCTGACCAAGCCCCTCTACTGGCCGACCTTGCACCCAGCGCTCCCGGTCAACTCCACTGCCGCCATTGTGCTCTACGCAATAGCTAGCGCCACCGGCTCTCGGCGGAATGAGCCCCGCCCGGACCCACGCGCGCACGCGCGGGATCCTCCCTTTCTGTAAAGGTGCGGCCGCAGATCTCGTGCGATCTTTATCTGGACGTGCCGTGGTCCGTGGAGCTCGTTCAGTTTTCGTGACCGACGCGGAGGCTTTCGCGCCACCACTTGGTAAGTTTGTATGGACGCTGTCAAAGTTCAGGAGTTGGATGTATGGCTCACATGATCGCGCAACTGGTCAAATCCTGCTCTGGGGTATATGCCGGCATCGAGAACAAATTTTTCTGCACCACCATTCTGCTAGTTACAAGTAATAATTATACAACAAGAATATGACCAATGTACGATTTTCGCAATCGACACCGCATGTACAACTAATCATGCCTTATGTTGAGTAAATAAATAATTTTCTGAATAGATTAATTTACAAAATAATCTCTAACATGACATTGCCTAGATTCATGACATATTAATTATGAAGCAGACTAACTAGTATAAACATTAGCATACAGCTAGTACTGTTAAGACTAAAATAAACAGAAGCGGGATAAACAAGTTATACCCTCCGATGGGCTAGTTGGCCACAGCGGCAGCAGAGACGGCGTTAGCATCCGCTGCCGCCTTATTCTCGGCTTCGGCCTTCTCGCGGGCGAGACAGTAGGCTTCGGTTGATGAAGACATGATGATGAGAAAGTCGACGCGAACGTAGATGAAGCACACGGACGAAAGCGAGCAGTCGTCTGATCGCTCCCCAAAAACCTAGTCGGCAAAAATAAACGCTTGGGTATGAGCTCGTCTCATTCCCGCAATCCATCGCGCGTCGTGACAAGGCATGGCGTGGCGAGACGGGCGGCGGAGGAATGCGCGTTGGCATCTTCTCTTCTCATGCTTCAATAACATATAGAAAAGAGACTCTTATAAAGGGATCCAACTTCCTCTCCACTAGCAAGGTGGGACTAAACTTTTCACCACCCGTTGTCATTTCACCATCTACATGGGTCCTTCAAGATTTCTAAAATTGTCTCATGGGCCTTAGGCCCAACACAGATTTTAACAACTTATGGCAACAAATTGGCATGTGTCAAAGATTGAGGAGGTATGTAACACTAGGAAGTAATGGTTGCTTGAGTGGGGAAGTAATGGTTGCTTGATGCTCTTTACCCTTTGACCGATACCGCTAGAAGCATTGCTGTTGATGACGCTATGACGAGTTGGTACAATCAGAATGAAATTGTTCACTACAAGGATCGCCTCCTTTGGAAGTCTAAAAAAGATATTGAAATAGCTATTTGGACTCACTGTTATCACTTCAAAGTTCGGACATCGATCATGTGAAATGGAAGCGGGTAATTTCCTATGATAGTTTCCTTACTTCCTCACATGCGAGGACAAGTGAGGGACCAGGACCTGGATGGACTTTACCAAGGGAAGGGTGGACTAAATTAAATACAGATGGTGCATGGAATGCTGATGGACGAGCTAGTGCTGGCATGATTCTTCGAGATGACACGGGAAGCATAATTTTCTCATCATGCAGAGAAGTGTTCTCATGTAGGAGTGCCCTGAAATCGAATCTAAGTGCATGCATGGAAGGGTTATCTATTGCCATTCAGCAAACTTATTTGCCAATACAATTAGAGATGGATTCATTGTTAGTAGTGAACATAAACGATGAAGGTACAAACAGATCAACCTTTTCCTCACTCGTCGAGGAGATAAAGTATTTGATGAGTATTCGACTTACTTGTGCTACACATGTTATGCGTAGCTAGAACTATGTTAGTGACTACCTAGCTAAATTTGCTAGGAGTAATGGTAGAATCGTAGTTTGGTTAAACTCTGGCCTGTTAGGGGTAGTTGATCGTTGTATTGCAGACTGTAACGCTTTGGCTACTTGAGTAATACATTTTTCTGTCCGTAGAAAAAGCACCATCCGTGATTCTAAACCTAGCTGGCGTCGCCACCTCCCTACCGCTCTTCTTCTCCGTCCGACTGCCCAAGCAGCGGCAGGAGGAGTGGGGACCAGCCCGTCTCACTTTTTTCTTAGGGTTTTGTTTCCCTAGCGACATCGACAAGGTGACAACAGTGATATCGTGTTAGAATAAAGTCTGTTCGGTCTCTTCTTACCTTGATAATATCCGAGAAGGGTGTGTGAGAGTTTGTGTCCCCTGTTTTCCTTCAGATCTTGGCAGTTGGTGTATCTTTCAAAAAGAGTTACTGGCTGGTTATTGGTGCAACGACTTTGAAATCTTATTCCGTGTTGTTCTTTGGTATAGTCCAGTTTCTCCAACCCGTTGAACCAGCGGCGATGGACTGCAAGCTTGTACTGCAGGGATTGATGTTTCATCCATGCTACTTTAACGATTTATAGATCTCGTTTGAAGGGACGAGTGACTATTGTGGTCTTCAAAGGCTTCTATAGCGAGGGCGCTTGCATGTATCCCTTTTCTTTACTATTGTTTCAATGCAATTTTCACTCTCCGACGGTGCGGCATTCAATCGGAGAAAAAAAATTCTATATGTTTTGCGTTGCAACTTTATTTTTACTGATCGTTTTGCGTCCAGTTATATGTCCATTATATTGACCCTTGTCTTTCTTGATATTAATTATATATAAGATGTATATTGAGTACCTTTACACTTAGAAAAGTTATGTAAATATATCACTACTAAATAATTGGCAGATGCAGTTCTCTATGTTTGCGAGGATGAACAATGGGACTGCCTATTTGCGAGGTAGCTGAAAAACCCAGGTCAGATGATTTTTTGAACCTTTGGATCTTCATCCAATGGTCACCCTTTCCTCCACACACGATTATTTTTACCTTCCTTGTTTCTACATTTCCGCTCATCAACCAATGTGAGGCCTAAGAGCATCTCTAGCACACCCCGTATAAGTGGTCAAACCCGTCAAAAAATTGCGTTTTACAGTTTTGGCCGCAAAAAGTGTGCAGAACAGAAACTGTAAAAGTGATCCAAATCGTAAATTTTTGAAGGGGCACGGTAAAGCCACACCCGAAACACTTATTTTTGAAGGTTGGAAGGCCGATTCTAGGGGGGTGGGCGTATACCGGTCAAACCTCATCGGAGCAAACACGCCGCCGCGGAGTTTGCCGGAATCGGCCATAAACTTGTCGGAATTCATCACCGCATGCCGGAAAAGGCCACTGGACGCTGCAATCGATCGCCGCCAGTTTGAATTGGACGAGTTCGACCTCGTTGTGGCCTCCCATGACCTCGGCCTGGCCGCCGGAATCCTCCCAGCGCGTCAGGCAAAGGGGCACGACTCGGCAGGCACGGCTGGCAACAGAGCAAGTCGATGATGACGGAGGCGACGGGAAATGTCCGACGGGTGACAAGGCGTGGCTGACAAGATTGGGCGCGGCCAGCGTGGTGATGGGGCGTGGCCGACGGGGACGGGCCGGGGTCAACGGGCGACGGGGCGAGGCCTACGGGGTTGGACGCGGCCGGCGTGGCCGGCAAGGTAGGCTGGAGGAAGGAGCGGCGGACACCGGACCGGAGGAAGGAGCTCTTTACTGCAATTTTACAGTTTCTTTTATAGTTTTTGTTTGGACATAACTAAAATAGATCCTTAAAATGCCTTTTTTTTATCCATATCTCAGTTTTACAGCTTGTATTTTTACAAGGTGTGCTACTCTAGCTACCTCCTCCCACCTCCTTTGGCCGACAACAATACCACATTATTCTGTGAACCGCCGCCCACCATAATGCAGCTATCCCCCAAGCTATCCCTCGAATACTCACAATGGGGAGTAACATAGAGTAGTAACATACATATGTTACTAGACTAAGTTACTACCTTCACAGTGGATAGTAACATAGGAGTAGTAACATTGAGGCTTTCATTTATTAGCCTATAGACTCATCTTATTTTGGTATCCGCTATGTTATCCCTAGTATGAGTAACTTGCTAAATTACTTAATTTCTCTCTCTTCTTATTTATTAACTATCACATCATATTTTTTGTTTAGGTGAAATCAATGTTACTACCTATGTTACTTTTATTGTGGTTAGTAAGTCCTTCTCGCCCCCATCCCGACCGCGTTTATTTCCATATCATGTTCTTGAGCAACCTTCGCACTTGAACCAGTCAACCATTGATTCCTCCTTGCGTGGGACCTTAATGTCGTATCGTTTTTGTCCGAGCACTTGTTGTCGTCTACATGCGTCCATGCACTCGCCGCGGCACCACCGGCTTTGGGCTCGGGGCTAACGCTCAGAACAACAATTGCAAACTGTATTTTCAGGTACGTGACAAATAGACAATGGGATGAACATTTGGCTTTCGGAAAGACCGACTGTAACCTTTGAGGGCGTCATGCATCTTCCCCCCTAATGCTCTAGTGATCAGAGCTTTATCACTATTATTATCGCTAAAGTAGTTTACTTTTGGGATGGAACATTAAAACTGACTAATCGCAAATGTCAGCAGAAAAAAGGTCACCTCACTAAAGCACTCTTAGAGCATCTCTAGTGGATGGTGTATATGGAGGTGGATGGTAAATATACACGATGCAAACTGAAAAATGCTTCCCAGTGGATCGTGTATACGGGCATGCAAGTTTTACACGTCCATCCACGAGGCTACTCCTCGTGAAAATAAACACGCCTCGGCCACGCTCGTGGATGGAAACGAGCTGCTCCCGCCATCCTCCCGCCTCCGTCCAGAGGCCATCGAAGCTCGCCGGCGACCACTCCCCTCTGGTAAGCTCTCTCCCTCCCTTCTATTTTCCATTCCCGTCGGCAGAGAGAAGGCGCGGGACGTCGGGCGGCCGCCGCACCGCTGGCCAGATCTGGCGGCGGCGGCGCGCGCCATGGAGAGGGGAGGGCAGGGAGAGAGGGGCGGCGCTGCGTGCGGGGGGCGGCGGCACTGCGTGCGGGGGGCGGCTGCGCTGCGTGCGGGGGGAGGGCGGCGGCGTTGCGTGCGGGGGGCTGCGTGCGGGGGGAGGGCGGCGGCGCTGCGTGCAGGGGGAGGGCGGCGGCGAGATGCAGGGCGAGATGCAGGGGCGTGCTGCGGGGCGAGATGCGGGGCGCGCTGCGCTGCGCGCTGGGGGAGGGCGGCGAGATGCAGGGGCGGGGCGCGCTGCGGGGCGAGATGCAGGGGCGGGGCGAGATGCAGGGGCGGGGCTGCAATTGCTGTTATTGCAGAATTTGTTGTCGGATTGCTGTTAATTGCTGTTATTGCAGAATTTGATGTCCATTGCTGTTAATTGTTGTTGTCCATTGTTGGTCTAGTGACGAGGATAAGGTTCTCATAGCAGCAGAAGGAGATCCTTGCTCGCGGCCTAGAGTAATGTGAGCTATATGTTGTAGTTGTAAGAACAATTTACTGTTTTCTGCTAGTTGTTGTAAGAATAATTTGATGCTTTCTGCTAGTTGTTGTAAGAACAATTTGATGCTTTCTGCTAGTTTATTGATAGCTGCATTACAAATATAGCCGTTTGAAAATATAGCCGTTGGAAATATAGCCGTTGGAATATACACGTCCTAATTTACACGTTCCACTGAAAAATTGGAACGTGTATAATTTAACATGTATATGGACATGTAAATGAAGATATACACGTCAAATTTACACCGTCCACTAGAGATGCTCTTAGCCAGTCCTGCGGCGTCCTAATCTTGCTCCATATCCGGAGTGTCTTGTCATTCTGCTATTCTTTGGTCCGTTTTCTCGTCATCACGAGCATCATTCTGTTTGCTTCAACTTTTTAAGCAGCCAAATTGAGTATACCATTTTAAAATATTTTCAAAACTACAACCACCGTTTTTAAATGTAAGACTTTTTAGTGATTGCACTACGGACTACATATGGATGTATATAAATGTATTTTAGCATACAGATTCTTTCTTCTTGGTCTATGTGTAATCCATAATAAAATTTATAAAATGTCATATATTTAGGAACAGAGGGAGTACTAACCAACAATGAGGCTATTTAAGATGTCACCGCATGGCCACCAATAAAGAAATTATTAAACATCATTTTCGAATGGTGGATTTATTGGCTCAAAATTAAGCGTTAAGGATAAAAAAATAATGAGCATACATGTGCTCTCTGTATAGTTAGCATGCACATAATCAACAGCAACACATGCACACACAAAATATGTCGTCAAATAGCAAAGTCATAAACAAACACTATGTAGATGCAAGGAAAAAGAAAAAGAAAAAGAATATAAGTGATCGAATCGGTGATCGATAAACAACAACAATGATCTTATTTGCACCAACCATCTCGTAACACCCACATAGACGACGAGGTTCTTAAATAAAAAGAACTTCAGAAAGGAAGAGACCCTCAAGCACCGTCGTCGCCGAATCCAACCATCCAAGGTCAGGATCTAGGTTATCACCCTGAAGAACTAGTCAAATCATACCTGAGCAATTGCTTCAACAAGGTAACGATGTAAAACATTGTCATTGCTAGATATAATCAACTCGGGTCAGACCTAGGCTTTCACCCCATAAGCTGAGACCACAGTTGACATCACAGTTGTATCTCAAATCCATGCTGCAAATTCTCTAACTTCAAAAGAGAAAAATTGGCAAACCACATAACCCTCAGCCTCACCAGCTAATTTTGTCAGTCTCTCCCTTGACGTTGGGAGGCGGGAGACATATCATTGTGCTCGCGGGAGGTCTTAGTTTGGTTTGTTAGGTTTTGGGATCCTCGTACCATTTTGGCGAATGGAGACGATGACATAGTGGGATAAGTATGGTCTTGTCCTTTCTTCCACCGTGGTCATAGGAAGCATGAGGGTTGGTTTCCATATATTCAATTCATCGGGTTGTGGTGGAGAGTCGGCAACCTTAATGCCTCTACCTTTGTTTGCGATGGCATTTGTGGTCTCGTCCTAAGATCCCGCGGTGACGCTTTAGGCGTTGAGTGGGGTTGGATCTCCTTGTCTAGTCTACGCCTTCTTCTTTAGGTTGACATTTTGTCTTGGGATTTTTGCCGGATGTCTCATGGCAACATTCGATGATTTCCCAATGACAATTACAATGACTCCCTGGTTATGGTGGTGCGGAGTAGGTGCACCATCGAGCTAGCCTCACAACACGAGGTTGACATGTGCTTGTTGGAGGTGGTGATGCACACCTTTGGTAGGTTTGTAATTTTATTTTCGTCACCGGTGTTCTTGAGGCTCGGGATTCGTTAATATATGACTTCTACCGTTTTTAAAAAATGTCAGCTCTATGTGCAGACCAACTGACACATAATCAAATAGGCTAATTTGTTGTAATCGAATCATAAAATTTAAACTTTTTTCTAAATTTTGTATTAACATGTAGATATAGAAATAGGAAAAATTCAATTACCAATTAGTCAAACAAGGTAATCGTAATATTTTGCACTTGTGAAACACAAAATCTTCAAGAGTGAATTCCACTTTTACAAAAGATTCAGTTTGTGAAACTACTGAACCATTCAACACAAATTCTTCCAAAATATCATATTTAAAGAAGTTTGCTCGTATGTATGCCATTTAAGGTTTTATCATGTTCTATTGGGTGGGGCCAACTATTGATCTCACATGGATTGGCTAGTCAAATGCCATATTAGAAACATTCCTCCAAGATGCGTGTGATGCAACAGATGGGGAGTGGGGTGACCTGATTAGGCATGATTGACTCCCCATAATTGGTTCAAGGCACACCCAAGTTGGTCCTCTCACCCAAGTGTAAGCTAGGGATTTGGAATAGGAAGCAGCGACAACGACGTGGCCTTGAAGGAAATGTCTTGTTGTTTGGTGTTGAAGTTACTCTAAACTACACGTTGAAAGACACTTGCTAGCTGGAAGGAGGAGGAGTGATCTTACATGTGTGTGATTTCTTCCTCTTGTGATGATCATAAATCACCCGTATAGTGTCCTTCAACTTGTCTTATCATTTGTCTCCGCTTCCAAGAATCCCTCGTGATGAAACAAGGAAGAGGGCGAGTGGCTCAAGTCAAGTCATGTGATGTGTTCGGGCTAAATCATCTTGCCTCGTGTTGTGTGTTGCATCGGACATGCCTCACAGGAATGCACCTTCGAACCGGAGTCTGACTCGGCTCACCTTTAGGACTGATGATGGGACCCATCTAACAGAACGATGCAAAGCTTTAATAAAAAGGGTCAAAGTTGGAACAAACTTAGTTAAACAAGGTGTTTTAGAAGACTTTCAGCCAAATATAGCGTATAAGCGTCAAAAGCCGCATCTTCCAAAGGTAAAGCGCGAAATTCACTCAATCTTAAATAACGTAAAGACGTTTCTTTTTCTTTTGATGCACCAATCAAGCCTGGTTTTTAGGAGTATTATTTGAGGATTCTTTAGATTGAGGCCTGGTGTTAGGGGGTGTTCTTTGAGGATTATTTAGATCCGATTTTGAACTTAACTTTAATAAAATAATAGAATACAAAAATTCAGACAAACCATTTCAAACTTAGTACTGTCGACATTTGAAAAATGAATAGGTAATTTGAGTTCTCTAATTTAATTTTTATGATCCAGCTGGAGATCAAATCAATGGAACCATGGTGGACTGCAGCAAGTATCGAATGTCTGCCCATTCATTCATTTGCATCCAACTTTTATGGTCTAATACAAAAGTGAATGAACTAGAACTAAATCAGATTTCTCTACCCATCTCCTTTTGAACTATCCTGCACGCTTGCCTCTCATCTTTAAAAAAAAAAAAAAAAGTATGAACAATTAAGCGAGACTGAAACACTAAACCCCATCTCTCTCTCAATGGAGAGTCCAGTCAAAAAGTAGACCACCCACTTTTGGGAATAATGCACGCGCGGCTGCCCATGTATCTTGGATTCTTTTGCCAGCCCGAGAAGCCTCACCGACGACGGCATGTCGGCATCCTTCTCTTCCTGGCCTCTGAGATCGTCTCGAGCCCCGGCGACCACGGCCGCTGCTGCCTCGCCCCCACCAGCTGCATGTAGTGTTTCCTCAGCTCCGGCGTGCTGCATAGCTGTTCCGGCGCCGCCGCGCCGCACTTCTTCTCGCCGCCACCGTCCGACGTGATCACCTTTTCGATGAACTCCGGGAGGACCCTGATGAGCGCCATGCCGTCGGCGCCGGTGACGTATTCGAACGGAGACGACTCGCCGGCGACTGACACCTTGGTCGGGGCCGGCGACAGCGACGCGAGCGAGGCTGCGGTGAGCGCCTGGCAGCTGGAGAACCGGGCCGCGGGGAGCACGAAGTAAGTCCGCCCCGCCTGCAGCTCCTCGCCCGGCGATAGCGCTGGGATCGGGAGGCCGATGAAGAAGGAGTCGCCGGAGCAGACGAGATGGTCGGGAGCCTCCACCGTGACGTCGCTGGCCGTGGTGAACCGCCCTCCAGAAGCTGCGGCGAGCCTCGTCTGCCCGCCCCAGAACACCAGCCTCGCCTCGGCTCCCTCGCCGTGCACGGCCGGGGCGCACGAGCAAGGGGAGAGGCCGTTGCCCATGCCGCGGCCTAGATTCTAGAAGCGTCTAGAACAAGCTTTAAGGTGGGAAATTGCGGGAGAGGAGGGATGCTCCGACTGAATGGTACTTCTACAAGATTTGGGGATTCCTGGTTTGGGGATGTATATATAGGGAGAGGGTTGGATGTGTGGGTTGACATTTGAAAAGTCAGAGCTCGGGGGTTTGACTATGGGTGTTATTTTACTCAAAAGTTGACCGGGCGGCTGTTCAAATATCAGGACAGCTTGATCTTAGTTTCCTTTTTCTTTTCTTTTTTCAGGGAAAGATAGATGGCCTTTTGTTAACACACTACTTAGTTATTAGTGGGCAATGTCAACGCCCAACCGGGAAATGGAAGCTTCTAGCAATTAGTGAATGGTTTTTCTCATGGAAAGTAGAATGAGATATTTCCTTTCACATCTAAGAGTGCTCCAGCCACTTAGTTCATTCAACCATGATGGAATTTTTAGTATTTGATACATAGAGTAAAAAGGAAGGTAATATACGAAAATCCATTTCTGAGCCAGGCCTATTTGCACCCTGCTGAGTAAAAAAATCAAAACAAATACTAAAAATATTCAAAAAAAAAATCAAATTTTTTTGGATGATAGATAAGTTGATGCGTGAAGTTCACTCCAATTTTTATATAATTTGAACATCTAAACAGCTCTCGGCAAAAATGACAAATTCAGGTCTCTAAAAAAGCTTACTGTACATGAACTGTACATGAACTGTTTTGACCGATTTGTCTTTTTTGCCGAGAGCTTCTCAGATATTTAAATGATATGAAAATTGAAGCGTTTTTTAGTATTTGTTTTGATTTTTTTACTAAACGGGTGCAGATGAGTTTGGGCACCGAAACGCCGCACTCGGTAATATGGTCTTCTATTGATGAAAAGATAATTCCTTGACATCGAACAAATGAATATGTTAACATTTTTGCGAGATGCTTACTTCTTGCCCATGTTTTCCGACATAGTTTTGGTCATCACATTGACGTTACCATTGCTTGCAAGAAAAGACATAAAAAGAAACGTAACATTGTCTTCTTTTGGTCAAGGGATAAGCTCTCGACCCCTAAGAGATAACTATGCCATACATTTTGGTAGATGCTTTACTTCTTTGCGTGTTTTTCGGTTCAGTTTTAGTCATCACTAAAAAGACATCAAAAGATACCATCTGTAAAGGCTATCTTTTCTTGTGTTATCCATGTGTAACAAGGCGTTATCGTCATCTTGAGAGGATATGGATAGCACAAGAAAAGATAACCTTTGCTTTAATTCAGATGTCTTATCGGTCATGAAATGACGATTCTTTATTTTGTTAGAGTTAATAAGACATTGTTTTGCGATCTTATGCCGCCAATGTGACCATATTTTCATGTACTACTACTTATTTATTTAGATTGTAATACAATAGAGAAATTAAGATGTATATAAATAACTTTATTGTTTCACTAGATTAACCAAGTGGCTATTCACATATCTATGACAAATATTGTCAAGGAAATGGAAGCTTCTAGAGATTGGTGAATGGCTATTCTCATGGATAGCAAAAGGTTTTTTTCCATCCAATGTGTTGATGTCACTTATCACCTCGGGTATTCACTCACACAAACTCCTCCAAGAGGTGTTGTAACAATATTTTATGAAGTTCAAATGTAGAACAAAAATAGTAAAAACAACTACCTTTCTTGCTAATAATAATAATAATAATAATAATCAATAGGACCATCTCAACATAAGGGACAAATTCATTTTTCGCGATACTAGAATACCTTAGACCCCCTTTGTCCTTCGAGAAGCATATATTACCCCACCTTACCATGTCGTACTTCTCCCATCCATCATATGCCTCCTAGAAGAAGCACGATAGGTCCTTGTCAAAGGAGCTATGCACTTTTTCTGGTAGTATATACAACCCCATCATATACATGGTGACGCTAGAGAGGCAAGAATCGATAAGTGTTGTTTTTCTCCCTTTGGAGGTGAATCTATTGCGTCATGGCTCTATTGGAAATATGCCCTAGAGGCAATAATAAAATGGTTATTATCAAATCTCTTTGTTCATGATAATCGTCTACTGTTCATGCTATAATTGTATTAACAGGAAACATTTATACATGTGTGGATAAATAGATCACAATGTGTCCCTAGCAAGCCTCTAGTTGGCTAGCTCGTTGATCAATAGATGATCATGGTTTCCTAATCATGGACATTGGATGTCATTGATAACAGGATCACATCATTAGGAGAATGATGTGATGGACAAGACCCAATCCTAAGCATAGCACTAGATCGTGTTGTTCGTATGCTAAGGCTTTTCTAATGTCAAGTGTCTTTTCCTTCGACCGTGAGATTGTGCAACTCCCGGATACCGTAGGAGTGCTTTGGGTGTATCAAGCGTCACAACGTAACTCGGTGATTATAAAGGTGCACTACGGGTATCTCCGAATGTGTCTGTTGGGTTGGTACGAATCGAGATCGGGATTTGTCACTCCGTGTAACGGAGAGGTATCTCTGGGCCCACTTGGTAGAACATCATCATGAGCTCAATGTGACTAAGGAGCTAGTCACAGGATGACGTGCTACGGAACGAGTAAAGAGACTTACCAGTAACGAGACTGAACAAGGTATACCAACGATCGAATCTCGGGCAAGTTCTATACCGACAGACAAAGGGAATCGTATACGGGATTGATTGAATCCTTGACATCGTGGTTCATCCGATGAGATCATAGTGGAACATGTGGGAGCCACCATGGGTATCCAGACCCCGCTGATGGTTATTGGCCGGAGAGGTGTCTCGGTCATGTATGCATGCCTCCCGAACCCATAGGGTCTACACACTTAAGGTCCGATGACGCTAGGGTTATAGGGAATTGTTATATGAGGTTACCAAAGGTTGTTCGAAGTCACGAATGAGATCCAAGATGTCACGAGGAGCTTCGGAATGGTTCGGAGGTAAAGATTGATATATAGGATGGATGGGTTTGGACGCCGGAAATGTTTCGGGCACCACCGGAAGGGTTCCGGAGGCCCACCGGGAGAGGCCATGAAAGTGCGTTATATCGACTAGAGGGGGGGTGAATAGGAGATTTTTAGAATTTCATCACTGAGGAAATTCCTTTTGAGGAAATTCCTCACTGATGACGAACTTACATCGGAAACAGTAAGGATCAGAAGTGCAAAGTTTCACAACAGCAGTTTTTCAGTGTGAGGAATGTGAAAACAGATTGCAAAGTGAGCAGGCACGCAGAAAACAGACGAGGATTAATTAGCGTGAAGAATTTGGGGTTGGGGAATTTCAGAGAAAGTCTTCAGCAAATTCTTCAAACAGTAATAGTGAAAGTCATCAACACATAATCTGAGGAATGTAAGGAGTTGAGGAATTAGAACCCGTTTCACAACGAAGACAATAGTTGATGACCCAGTTCCAACTGCTGTGACAGTTGTACATATGGTTTGGAGGGGCTTGGTATTGAAACCAAAGGACACACAGTCCCGGGACACACAGTCCCGGGACACACAGTCCCTACCGTATTCTCCTTGGGCTAAGAACACACAGTCCTCACCCAACACTCGTGGTAAGTCTTCAGGGCAGACTTCCAAACCCTCACAAACTTGGTCACCCGGCGATCCACAATTGACTGCTGGATTGCTCTAGACCATGACGCCTAACCGTCTCGAGGATGCACAATCCTCAAAGGTAAAAGGCTTCAGTCCCACACAGGAACAACTTCTTCAGTGATGCTCAATCACTAGGTTCTAGGTTTGTGGTTTGGTGTTTGGGTTATTTCCTCACTCATGAATTACTCTCAAAGACTCTGAGGAATTGGGTTGCTCTTATGACAAGTGTCAATTTCTAACGGAGCAGCCAACCAGCTAATGGTTGTGGGGGCGGCTATTTATAGCCTGGGAGCATCCCGACATGATTTGACACTAATGCCCTTAAATAATATGACCGTTGGTGTGGATAAGACCAATGATGTGGCGTGGCTATCGAAACGGTCGGAACCCTCAACTGTGAGAGTCCTCATGTCACTCGTATTCCTCACTTGAGGCTTTTGGTAGGATTAGGCTTGGGTTGAGCATCATGAGGAAATTCATTCCAAAGTGTAACTTCGACCCCCTTTAACAGTACGATGTTCCTATTACTCAAGTGTGAAGAAAACAAAACAGAATGAGTAAATCTTCATGCTTCAAAGTCTTCAGAATGATTTTCTTCAGGACACACCGAATTCCTCAATTTCAATATCTTCATGAGGAATATCAATTTCATCGCAGATTCTTCGCGATTCAATTCTTCAGCTTCAGACCAATTTCTTCAACCGAAGATATACATCTTTAGGGGTCGATACTCATCAAATATTTCAAACTCCTCAGTGACTTATAGATCCTGTGTACACTCATGAACATATTAGATACTTAAACTGTAAGTCTTCAAACCACCAAAATCACTAAGGGGCACTAGATGCACTTACAATCTCCCCCTTTTTGGTGGTTGATGACAATTAGGTTAAGTCTTCAACAGGGATAAAAATATGAAGTGTAAATACTCATTTGAGGAATTTGAAATCAAGATTTAGAGAGACTCCCCCTGAAGATGTGCATATCTTGAGGATTTTGCTTTTCACAGCAAATGCAGATTGATGATTTATATCATGGAGATATCCCCCTGAGTCTTGTAAATCATGCATACATATGACATATAGTATGAAGAAATTGAAGATGCATGATGACAAATGGTATCTGACGAATTCCAGCATGCGTGCATTAAAAATTTGAGAAATAAGCATGCGAAGAAAAACGTTCAAAAGCGTCAGAGTACCATCGGGCTTAAGTTACAACTCATTACATGAAAACTTCAGAAGAGCCAAGAGTTTGTAACTTAAATATAGTTCATAAGCCCCAAAATATCCCGCTTGAAGACTAAATCTCAAGTTTCTTCCCCTTTGTCATCAAGTGACAAAAACGGACAAACTGAGGACTAACGCATGTGAAGACTTCACTCCTTGGCGGTTGATGAGGATGCGTGGTGCTTCTTGGGAGTAGTCTTCTTCCTTGGACCGGTGGCAGTGTCGTGTTGTTCTTCATCAGATTCAGCAGTGCGGAATGAAGAAAAGGAACTGTCTTCAAGGTCTGGAACTGGAATTGGCCTGAGTTTCTTATTGGGAGGCCACGACCAGTCAAAGTCTCGCTCAAACTCCAATTCTTCAAGTTCTGTCTGAGTCTTCAGATGAGCAAGTGTGGCCCAGGTGCGATCAAAAACCTCATGCAGATAGTGATGGTTAAGCTTCACAGAGTTCTGTGTTTTAGTGAGGGTTTTCACAATGGTGCCGAACTGGCGTTTGACCCACTTGTGATTGCGATCCACCTTCTGGTGAAGACTGAGGAGAAGCTCTCTTGTATTCATCACGCGAGGAGCAACAGGGCTTGGAGGGTGAGTCTCAGTATCATCCCATGAAGAATATGCTTCCGGCTCTCTGAACTGGCCATCAAGGGGCCTACGGCCTTCATCAATAACTGACTTGCCTTTTCCTTCAACAGGTTCAAAAGTCTTCTTGTTGACCCTGATAGGAGGCATATAACCAACATGGTTGTTGAAATCAGCGTGGAAGTTGATGCCTGTCCTTGTCCTGATGAATCTCATGATCCATGGGGCATATATCTTGTGATCAAATGGACACATGGCATTGTCGGCCAAAGTCCTCAAGAAGAAATCATGTATGTTGATAGGAATACCATGGATGATGTTGAAGAGGATATTCTTCATGATGCCTACGACATCTTCTTCATCATCATGGCCTTTGATCGGTGCAAAAACACTGCAGAGAATTCTGTAAACAGATCTTGGTTCATACTTGAGCTCGTGGACGAGGAAGGTTTTTCTCGGTGGTTGCCCTTTAGCCAAAGGCTTCATGAGGACTTCCATCATACCGTTGGGCAGCTCACGCTCACCGTAAAGCTTCATGGCCTCCTCTGAGGGAATTGATACTCGCAATTCACGCAGTAGCTCAGTAGCAGGAGTCTTGTAGTGAGTGTTTTGCGTCATCCAGTCAAACACCCAGGTGTTAATATCTCCAGGATCGCCAAAGATGTGAAGAGTGGCATAAAATTGAAGAATGAGATGGTTGTTCCAATCAGAGATATCTAAGCACATTGGTAGCAGTCCAGCTTCATGAAGGACGTTGAGGACTGGAGCCAGGCATGGTATGTCTTCAAGTTCAACATGAGGAATATGCCTGTGCTGGAATATCTTATTTCTTCCACACAGCACAGAGGCATAGTAATTCAGTTGTGTCCTCGTCCAAAACTTCAGATGCCTGATTTGAGGCTTGTCATAGGGATTTTCTCCAATGAAGTACATGCGTTCTTCAAAGAAGTTCTCCTTTTGAAACTTTGGTCGCTTGGAGAATGGCTGACGCTGCATTGGCTGAAGATTTTGTTGAGGAACTGGAGGGGAGACAACAATTGCAGTCTCTGGATTGAGCACAATGAAAGCATTTTCCTGGTGTGGTGCATTTTCCTCAGCATTGTCCTCAGGGTGAGGAATTTCATCAGCTTGGGCATCAGGTTGAGGAGCATGCTCGTGTTGTGCTTCAGGTTGAGGAACGGGATCTGGCTGTGCCTCAGGCTGAGGAATGTCATCAACTGGAGCATCCTGCTGAGGGTTCTGCTCAGGAGGAGGAGTAGGTTCATTCTGAGCCTGAGTGTGAAGATCTTGCTCGGAAGGAGGAGTTGGATCAGCCTGATCCTCAACTTGAGGATTTTTCTCAGGACTCTGAATTTCATCAGCTTGAGGATTCTTACTTTGCTCTTCCTCAGCTTGCTTGGTGACCGAGCCAGAATCATCAGCTGGTGCAGCTGATCCTTGTGCAGTTGTTACCTGAGGAATGGAGGGCTGAGGACTGTCATCAATGTGAATTTCTTCGTCAGTGTGTTCCTCAGATGCAGCATCCTTCATTTCCTCATCTGGCCTTTCTCCTGGTCTTCAAAGGTGACCATTTCATAAGATGGAGCGACGTTGAGGGCCACAGGGTCAAGTGGAGCATTTTCTTCAAGCGCTTTTAGGCGCTTGGCCTCAGTGTTTTCTTCTGGTGAGGAGGCCTTTCTCTTTTTGGCTTCCTTCTCAGCAGCCCTTGCCTTCTTCATGTCTGATGCAGACAGAGCCATCTTCTTCACCTTTGAAGCTTTTGGTGAAGGCGTTTTCTCAGTAGATTCATCATCTGGCTTTGAGGAACCAGCTGGATCAGAGTCATTAGCTTGCTTGGAAGCAGCAGCTGGATCAGGGGTAGTCTCACCAGTTGTAGCAGATTCATCAGCTGGATTTTACATGGTGATTTCTTCAATTGCCGGTACATCCACACGGCTTTCTTGAGGTATTTCCTCAGCTTGAGGAGTTTCATCAGCCTGAGGAGTTTCATTAGTTGGTTCTTCAATCAGAGGCTGAGGAGTTGTTACTAGAGGGGGCCCTTCTTGTTGTAGTCGTCAACAGCTTTAGTGGCAAATTTGATAAAACTGCTTTTGAGACTCTGACGATCAGATAGCTTGGAGTACTTATCTGTCGAAGTCTTCAACTCAGCCTGTGTTGACGCCAGTGCATGAGGCGTCTGGTTGAGGAGATTCTGCTTGAGGAATTTCTCCTTCTTGAGCTTAGCAACTTTGGCATGTTTGGCATGCTGCTCCTTCCACTTGGCCTCGTTGATGAATGTGGCCACCATGTGGCTGATGCCAGGGGGAAGTTTCAAATCATCAAGCGGAGTGTTGGGATCCTCATACCATATGTTTATGTAGTCTAGGAAGACTTTGGGGTCCATGGACAGAGGAATGACGCTACCAGAAGCTTGAGCTACCCTCTCCTGCTTGTTTCTGATTATAGCTTGAAGGGTTTCATCATCATATTCATCACTACCCTCTGATGCAGAAGGGACTGTGATGATTTTGCTAGGGCTTGGTTTTGTTCCTTTTTCGGCAGACACCTGAGTATTCATAGGAGGTGGTGAAGACTTTGTCTCCGAGCTGGTTGCAGCTCGGAGTGAGGAGCTGGAGGTAGCGGGCAGTGGCTTCATGACCGGCTTGAGTTCTTGTTTTGAAACCTATGGTGGCGCTGAGGATTTTGGCGTTGAGGGTTTTGTAGCTGATGCCAGAGCTGGTTTCTCTTGAGGCTTTGAAGCCTTTGGTTTTGATGGCACAGAGTTATGTTGAGGAATTGCCGAACCAGAGGTCTCAACAGCAGATGAAATAGCTGCAGTTGAAGCTGCAACAGATGATTCATTGAATTTCCTCACCGCAGCATCTGCCTGCTTCTTAAGCTTAGCCAAGTGCTTGTCCTTTTCATCAGGATAGTCATCAAGGGTCTTGAGGCTTGAGGGATGTGCTACTTGATGAGCCTCAAGTGGAGCCCGTTTGCCAGGAGGCTTCAGAGCGAATTTCTTCGCATACTTGGCAGTGACAAATCGGTATTCCTTCCACTCCTTAGCCCATCGGCGTTCTATCTTCTGAAGCCGAATATTTCTCTTGGCCATTGTTTCATTTTCATCAGGTGTGCAATAGTCCAAGTAAATATCCTCAGGGATATCCAAAGCTATATTCTGCTCAAGTTTCTTGCCTCCCTTCTGTTTCCTGTCATCCTCCATTTTCTTCAGCTCAGGATTTTGCTAATGAGATTGAACTCTTGAGGATTCTGATGAGATTTGAAGATTTTCTTCAAGAAACGCTGCAAATGAGTTAATGTGATGAGAACCGAGAGATTCATCAGCTGACATGTGTGTACCTGTGAACAGAGTATAGTTGCGAGGAATTTGGAGAGGTCATATGCGTTCTCAGATTTGAAGAAAATGAAAAAGTTTGACAGTTGAGGAATTTAACCAGTGGTTGAGGAATTTGCCTAAGCATACTGTTCTTGGGTTCCAGAGTTGTACAGATCCGGAAATTTGCACAACTGAGGAATCTCGTGAAAATCTTAGATGCTTAGTGAAGTTCATCAATAGTGTGGTGATAGGCAGTGTTTGAGGAATCAGATGCGTATTGATTCTTGAGGAAAAACAGATTTCACATCTCAGATGTAAATAGTAGATCTAACTTGTTGTAAAAGTAGGGTTTTTATTTACCCTAGATGGCGCGCACGAAGAACAAAGAAGAGTTGCAGGGAGAAGCTCTTCGGTGCATGTCCAATGCGCCTTAACCCGGCAGCAGAGGACGTCTACGGCGGCGGCGGACGAAGATGGTCCGACTCCGGTGTGCTTTCGGCGACGGAAAAGTCAAGGTAGTGAAGCTCTTCTTCGCCGGCGACGAGACTTCCAGCGGTGGCGCTAGGGTTCGGGGCTTTTGCTGTAGCGGGAGAGCGATGGAGCGAAGAAGTGTTTGCCGAGGGGGATAAGGACATATTTATAGCTAGGCAGTTACTGTTGGCGCGAAGAAATCGGACCAAATAGCCCCTGCCTCTACGTCTCCGCAGGACACGTATAGCTCCCGAGCAAAGCGGTGGAGATCGTGGTTATCCGAACGAGAGAAGTGGGGTTCAGTTACTATGCATTAAAGAAACATTTTGAAGATTTGAGGATTTTGTTACAAAATCATCAGCTGACAAGGACGCAGTGAGGATTTTGAACAAAGTTTCAAGTAGAACGCATATGAAGAATTGAATAGACTGGATGATAATAGCATAGAAGGAAAGTAGGGTCCGATCACATTCACTTAGATGAAATATCAATTTGAAGAAATAGCTATAAGTGAATGTTGTTGAGGACTTGAAATCAGAGTCTATCTAGTTAAACAAAAGTCATCAAGTGTTTTTAAAGATTTGAGTAACTTGAGGATTTTGTGGTAAATCGTCATAATGAAGAAATACTGTTTTGAAAAAGAACAAGTTTTGAGGAAATGGAACTTTGAAGAAAATCAACTTGAGGAATTTCACGTTGGGCGGTGGCGTGATCCACCATATAAGAATGTTGATTACAAACGCCGCGTACAATTGTCGTAGGGCCCTGAGAATCAATTTCTTCGTTGATTTATTCACATTCAGAGTGATATTCTTCATCAGTTGAAGAAAATCGATTCATCATGTGTTGCGCATCTAAGTCATCAATTTTGCATAAGTGTTAGGATGTGTGCATGTTTTTACAAAACATTTGAAGATTCTAAGATATTTAGCTCACACCGCAACTTGCAAAACCTTTTCTCATCCAAGGGCTTAGTGAATATATCTGCTAGTTGATCATTAGTCTTCACATGGTCGATGAGGATATTGCCCTTGAGGACATGGTCCCGAAGAAAATGATGACGAATCTGGATGTGCTTAGTCTTCGAGTGCAGTACTGGGTTGTATGCAATCTTGATTGCACTCTCATTGTCGCAGTAGAGAGGCACATTCTTCATGTTGATGCCGTAGTCCTTGAGGGTTTGCTTCATCCGTAGTAATTGAGCACAGCATGAACCAGCAGCAATGTACTCAGCTTCGGCAGTGGAGAGTGATACGCAGTTCTGCTTCTTTGAGGACCAGCAAACTAGTGATCTTCCGAGGAAATGGCATGTACCAGAAGTTGACTTGCGATCCACACGATCACCAGCATAGTCAGAATCAGAATACCCTACCAAATGAAGATTTGAGCCCTTGGGATACCATAATCCTAGTGTTGGTGTGTGAGCTAAGTATCGAAGAATATGCTTCACAGCCTTATGGTGTGATTCCTTCGGTTTTGCTTGAAAACGTGCACACATGCAAACACTAAGCATTATATCTGGCCTAGATGCACATAGATACAATAAAGAGCCAATCATAGAGCGATATACCTGTTGATCGAATTCTTTACCATTTTCATTAGTGCCGAGGTGGCCGTTGGTAGGCATTGGAGTCTTGGCACCTTTGCGTTCATGCATGTCGAATTTCCTCAGAACATCCTTGAGGTATTTCTCCTGTGATATGAATATTCCATTGCGTTGTTGACGAATTTGAAGACCTAAGAAGAATTTCAGCTCCCCCATCATAGACATATGATATTCTTCACTCATCATGTAAGCAAATTCATCACTGTATCGTTTGTCAGTACAGGCAAATATGATATCATCGACATATATTTGACACACAAATAGCTCATTATCATAGGATTTAGTGAAAAGAGTTGGATCGAGTGAACCAGGTTTGAAGCCTTTCTTCATGAGGAATTCCTTCAATGTATCATACCATGCCCGAGGGGCTTGCTTGAGACCATAGAGCGCCTTTTTGAGTCTAAAGACTTTGTCTGGATCCTTTGGATCCTCAAAACTTGAGGGCTGAGCAACATATACTTCTTCCTCAAGCTTACCATTGAGTAATGCACTTTTCACATCCATTTGATATAAGATGATGTTATGATGATTAACATAAGCAAGTAGTATTCGAATAGCTTCAAGTCTAGCAACAGGTGCAAAAGTTTCATCGAAATCTATTCCTTCAACCTGGGTGTAGCCTTGGGCTACGAGTCGTGCCTTATTCCTCACCACTTGACCATCCTCATCTTGCTTGTTTCGGAAAATCCACTTGGTTCCGATGATGTTATGCTTGCGAGGATCTGGTCGTTTGACTAGCTCCCATATGTCATTCAGCTTGAATTGAAGAAGTTCGTCTTGCATAGCTTGGATCCACTCCGATTCCAAGAAAGCCTCAGCAACTTTTGAGGGTTCTGTAATAGATACAAAGGAAAAATGCCCACAAAGTTAACAAAGTGTGAAGCTTTTGAGCGAGTGAGAGGACCTGGCGCGTTGATGTCGTTGAGGATTTTGTCAAGTTCTACTTCATTTGCAATCCTCGGATGAGCTGGTTGAGGATTTCGTCTGGGCTAAGGAAGTGGTTCTGGAGAAATTTCCTCAGGAGCATCTTCTTGATTTTCATCAGTGATGGGGATGGTTTCTTCATCAATTTCCTCAGTGGGAACAATGTCTTCAGTAGGTTTGAGCTTTATTGCTTCCTCAGGAGACAACTTATCTGGATCAGAAGGCAATTGCTCTCTTTGCGAGCCATTAGTTTCATCGAACCGCACATCTACAGTCTCAACAACTTTGTTGTGATAGTTGTTGAAGACTCTGTAGGTGTGCGAGTCCTTTCCATAACCGAGCATAAAACCCTCATGTGCCTTAGGTGCAAATTTTGAGCTATGGTGAGGATCTCTAATCCAACATTTTGCACCGAAGACTTTGAAATAACTTACATTGGGTTTCTTATCAGTGAGGAGTTCATATGAGGTTTTCTTGAGGAATTTGTGAAGATATACCCTGTTGATGATATGGCATGCAGTGTTGATTGCTTCAGGCCAAAAGCGACGAGGAGTCTGATATTCTTCAAGCATAGTTCTTGCCATCTCAACTAGTGTCCCATTCTTCCTTTCGACAACAACGTTCGGCTGAGGAGTATAAGGAGCAGATAATTCGTGAGTAATACCAAGTTCATCAAGATAATCATCAAGACCAGTGTTTTTGAACTCTGTTCCATTATCACTCCTGATATGTTTGATCTTGATGCCAAAGTTCGTCGAGTCCCTTGAAGAAAATCGTTTGAAGATTTCCTGCACTTCAGTTTTATATACGATGATATGCACCCATGTATATCTGGAATAATCATCAACTATGACGAAGCCATATAAAGATGCTGCATTGGTTAGTGTGGCATAGTGAGTAGGTCCAAATAGATCCATATGAAGCAATTCGAAGGGACGTGTAGTGGTCATGATAGTCTTCGAGGGATGCTTGGATCTGGTCATTTTCCTAGATTCACATGCACCGCAGAGATGATCCTTGAGGAATTTGAATGATTCGATGCCGATGACATGCTTCTTCTTCGCGAGCGTGTGCAAATTCCTCATGCCTGCATGACCTAGTCTTCGGTGCCACAGCCATCCTTGTGAGGTTTTTGCTAGTAAGCAAGTGGCTGGTTGAGGACCTGTAGAGAAATCAACAATGTACAAAATCCCCTCTTCTTACACCTTCGAAGACTTTGGATCTATCAGATTGCATGATGACTACACATCTATATCTACCAAAGATAACAATCATATCAAGATCACAAAGCATCGAGACTGACATGAGGTTAAAACCAAGGGATTCAACAAGCATCACTTTGTCCATATGCCTATCCTTGGAAATAGCCACTTTGCCAAGTCCCAATACCTTGCTTTTACCTTTGTCAGCATATGTGATTTGTTTCAGAGGTGATGGAGTTAGTGGCATATTCATCAGCAAGCTTTTATCACCAGTCATGTGATGTGTGCAGCCACTATCAAGAACCCACTCAGTATTCTTGGGTTTGTCATCCTGCAGATGAATTAGTACAACTTACCATCTCATATGCTTGAGATTTGAAGAATATGATATGAATTTCATCAGATAATAATTTCATCACAACAGAATTATAAGGATGTGTGAACTATTTCTATTTCATCAATATTAGTTTGCGTCCTATCAAGCATTTCCTCAGGTCTCCAGCAAATTCTTCAGATGATGATTTTCATCTGGAGACCTGACCTGCAGAAGTGATTAGTTCGATTTCTTCACCACCCACATGTGAAGGGGTGGTAAAGCATTCATCATCCTGCGAGCACCATATGAGAAAGGTGGCATTGAAGCTAATGCACTTCTCTTAACAGTAGGGGGTTAAAGTACTCATATGAATATGTAGAGAACTGATTTGAGGACTTATGAACATAATGATTTGAAGAGTAACGCTCATATTCATATTCCTTGTAGTTTCCCTGCATGTTAGAAGCATTAGCACGGGTACGAACATAATTGACCAGTTGAGGATTTTGATCCTCTTGAAGACTTTGGTCCTCCTGAGGAATTTGATCTGGGGTTCAGATTCTTCATCGGTGGTGTCATGAGGACATTCACCTGAAGATTTTCAAGACAGCTTTTGGGAACCCATATTTTCCTCAAGGGAGGACCATTCCTGCAGTTAGTTCCAACATATCGAGCAAATACTTCACCAGATTGATTTTTGAACAGTTTATAGTTGGAGTCAAATGATTCATGTGAGGAATAGGATAATTCACATGAAAAGCCAGTTAGATTGGATGGATCAAAAGGAGGCACAGTAGCAGCAACCCATGAGGTTTTGGGATACTGCTCAGGTTTCTAATAAGATTCATCAGCATTCAATTTCCTCTCAAAGGCAATTCCTTCTTTCCTCAGATTCCTGTTCAAGATCTGCTTTTTGAGCACATCACAAAGGGTTTGATGTCCTTTGAGGCTTTTGTATATGCCTGTCACATACAATTCCTTCAACACTGCATTTTCATCAGTAACATTTGTGTTTTCCTCAAGTGAGCAAATAGACACTACATGTGCAGTTGAAGAATTTGTAGCAATAGAAGCATTTGATGATTCTAGTGAAGAATTAGCAGTTTCGTGTTCAATGCATTTAAGACATGGAGGGATGAATTCAGCTTGAGCAACGCTGATCTGTTGAGCTAGTAATGAATCATTTTCCATAGGAAGATCATCATGAGAAATCCTCAGCTTCTCTAGATCAAGCTTCCTTTGAAGAAATTCATAGGAAAGTTTCTCATGATCAGCGAGGAGTGTATCATAACGATCTTGAAGATTATCAAATCTATACTGAAGACTTTTCACATCTTCAGAGAGTATTTGGGTAAGATTCATTTCATCATTCAACAGATCATCACTTCTATCTAGCAGTTTCTGAAGCTTTTTCAGGGCAGTTTGTTGTTTAGTGGCAATGATAGCAAGTTTACTGTAACTGGGTTTTTTTATAATCATAAGGTTCACAGTCACTTGAATCAGAGGAGGAAGCATCATTCGATACCTTTGAACCTTTTTCCATGAAGCAATAGGTTGGAGCGAAGTCATCAGCATAGTCATCAGTGTGGACGAAGTTATCATCTTCTTCAAGGTTTAAGATTGACTTGCTGACGAAAGTGGTTGCAAGTGCAAGACTGGCCTGTCCGGATACTGAGTCTTCATCAGAACCCTCTTCTTCATCACATTCCTCTGATTCTGCCTCGGAATCCATTTCCTTGCCAATAAGTGCCCGAGCCTTTCTGAAACTAGTCTTCTTGTGCGATGAGGGCTTTGAAGATGAGGATTTTGAAGATTTCTTCTTCTTCTTCGAGTCATCAGAACTATCATCCTTGTATTTCTTCTTCTTTGATTCCTTTCCCCAACGGGGACAGTCAGCAATGTAATGACCTGATTTCTTGCATTTGTGGCAGGTTCTTTTCTTGTAGTTCTCCGGTGAAGATTCTGATTTCCTCATGTCTCTTGTTGAAGATTTACCGAACTGGCCACGTCATGTAAACCTCTGGAATTTCCTCACGAGCATTGCAAGCTCCTGTCCAAATTCTTCAGGGTCACCAATGCTGTCATCTTAGTCTTCTTCTTCAAATGAGGAAATTGCTCTAGCCTTCAGTGCATGTGGTCTAGAATAGCTTGGTCCATATAGATCTTTCTTTTCTTCTAGCTGGAATTCATGAGTATTGAGCCTTTCGAGTATGTCAGCTGGATCAAGCATCTTGTAGTCTGGTCTTTCTTGAATCATCACGACTAATGTATCAAACGAAGAATCCAAAGATCTTAGAAGTTTCTTCACAACTTCGTGATCAGTGATGTCTCGAGCTCCGAGTGCTTGCAGTTCATTTGATATATCAGTGAGGCGATCAAAGGTATCTTGGCAGCTTTCATTGTCATACCTCTTGAAGCGATTGAAGAGATTGCGAAGAACATCAACACGAGAGTCATGCTGGGTTGATACTCCTTCATTTACTTTGCACAGTCTCTCCTATATAAGTGTTGCAGAGCCCAAAGAACTCACTCTTCCAAACTGGCTAGGACTTAGATGGCCACAGATGATATTCTTCGCTTGAGAATGAAGTTGCTTGAATTTCTTCATATCAGCAGCAGAGACACTAGCAGAGATGATGGGGACGCCATGTTCCACAATATACCAGAGATCATTATCCATAGCTTGTAGATGCATTTGCATCTTGTTCTTCCAGAGGAATGTTCTTTCCTTCGAAAGTAGGACATGCTGCAGTAACCTTAATCATGCCTGCAGTCAACATAACTAAAACTCCAGGTGGTTAAACCAAAATCACACAGAACAAGGGAGTACCTTGCTTTGATACCAATTGAAAGTGCGTTATATCGACTAGAGGGGGTGAATAGGAGATTTTTAGAATTTCGTCACTGAGGAAATTCCTTTTGAGGAAATTCCTCACTGATGACTAACTTATAGCGCAAACAGTAAAGGAGCAGAAGTGCAAAGTTTCACAACAGCAGTTTTTTAGTGTGAGGAATGTGAAAACAGATTGCACAGTGAGCAGGCACGCAGAAAATAGATGAGGATTAACTAGCGTGAAAAATTTGGGGTTGAGGAATTTCAGAGAAAGTCTTCAGCAAATTCTTCAAACAGTAATAGTGAAAGTCATCAACACATAATCTGAGGAATGTAAGGAGTTGAGGAATTAGAACCCGTTTCACAGCGAAGACAATAGTTGATGACCCAGTTCCAACTGCTGTGACAGTTGTACATCTGGTTTGGAGCGGCTTGGTATTGAAACCAAAGGACACACAATCCCGGGACACACAGTGCCTACCGTATTCTCCTTGGGCTAAGAACACACAGTCCTCGCCGAACACTCGTGATAAGTCTTCAGGAAAGACTTCCAAACCCTCACAAACTTGGTCACCCGGCGATCCACAATTGACTGTTGGATTGCTCTAGACCATGACGCCTAACCGTCTCGAGGATGCACAATCCTCAAAGGTAAAAGGCTTCAGTCCCACACAGGAACAACTTCTTCAGTGATGCTCAATCACTAGGTTCTAGGTTTGTGGTTTGGTGTTTGGGGTATTTCCTCACTGATGAATTACTCTCGAAGACTTTGAGGAATTGGGTTGCTCTTATGACAAGTGTCAATTTCTAACGGAGCAGCCAACCAGCTAATGGTTGTGGGGGCGGCTATTTATAGCCTGGGAGCATCCCAACATGATTTGACACTAATGCCCTTACATAATATGATCGGTGGTGTGGATAAGACCAATGATGTGGCGTGGCTATCGAAACGGTCGGAACCCTCAACTGTGAGAGTCCTCATGTCACTCATATTCCTCACTTGTGGCTTTTGGTAGGATTAGGCTTGGGTTGAGCATCATGAGGAAATTCATTCCAAAGTGTAACTTCGACCCCCTTTAACAGTACAGTGTTCCTATTACTCAAGTGTGAAGAAAACAAAACACAAAGAGTAAATCTTCATGCTTCAAAGTCTTCAGAATGTTTTTCTTGAGGACACACCGAATTCCTCAATTTCAATATCTTCATGAGAAATATCAATTTCATCGTGGATTCTTCGCGATTCAATTCTTCAGCTTCAGACCAATTTCTTCAACCGAAGATATACATTTTTAGGGGTCGATAATCATCAAATATTTCAAACTCCTCAGTGAGTTTTAGATCCTGTGTACACTCATGAACACATTAGATACTTAACCTATAAGTCTTCAAACCACCAAAATCACTAAGGGGCACTAGATGCACTTACAGGCAACCAGCCCCAGGAGGCTACATGGGCCAAGTGTGAGAGGGAACCAGCCCCTGGGTGGGTTTGTGCGCCCCCCACACACATACCATGGCGCCTAAGAGGGGGAAGGGGGGAAACCCTAGCGTAGGTGGGCCCACCAGGGGGTGTGCCACCCCCTCCTCCCCTCCTGGCCGCCACCCCTCCCCCCTTCTAGGGCTGCTGCCCCCCCTCAAGGGGGAAACACTAAAGGGGGGCCCCACCCTCCCTCCCCCCTATGTATAGCGGGGGTTTTGGACATTGGAGACATGATTTTCCATCTCTCTCTCGGCGCAGCCCTGAACTTCTTCTTCCTCCTCTCCCACGGTGCTTGGCGAAGCCCTGCTCGGAGATCTCGTCTCTCCATCGACACCACGCCGTCGTGTTGCCGGAGATCTTCCCCAACCTCTCCCTCCTCCTTGTTGGTTCAAGGTGCGGGGGACGTCACCGGGCTGCATGTGTATTGAACACGGAGGTGTTGTGTTCGGCACTAGATCAGAATCACACCGCGATCTGAATCACCGCGAGTACGACTCCATCGACCGCGTTCATAGTAACGCTTCCGCTTAGCGATCTTCAAAGGTATGAAGATGCTCTACAACCTCTCTCGTTGCTGGTCTCTCCATAGATAGTTCCTTGTATGGCATAGGAAATTTTGAATTTACCACGTTCCCCAACAGTGGCATCTGAGCCAAGGTCCTATGCGTAGATTCTATGCACGAGTAGAACACAAAAGTTGTGGGCGCTGATTTTGTCAATTGCTTGCCCTTACTAGTCTTATCTTGATTTGGTGGCGTCGTGGGATGAAGTGGCCCAGACCGACTTTACACGTACTCTTACGTGAGAATGGTTCCACCGACAGACATGCACCAGTTCCATAAGGTGGCTAGAGGGTGTCTGTCTCTCCCACTTTAGTCGGATCGGATTCGATGAAGAGGGTCCTTATGAAGGGTAAATAGCATTGGCATATCAACGTTGTGGCTGTCACATAGGTAAGAAACGTTCTTGCTCGAAACCCAAATCAGCCACGTAAACAACAATTAGAGGACGTCTAACTTGTTTTTGCAGGGTATGCTATGTGATGTGATATGGCCAAAAGAATGTGATGTTGCATATGTGATGTATGAGATTGATCATGTTCTTGTAATAGGATTCACGACTTGCATGCCGATGAGTATGACAACCGGCTGGAGCCATAGGAGTTGTCTTAATTTATTGTATGAGATGCAACGCCATGTTGGTTACCTTACTTTATTGCTAAACGTTAGCTATAGTAGTAGAAGTAATAGATTGGTGTGACGACTTCACGGAGATACAATGATGGAGATCATGATGCTGGAGATCATGGTGTCATGCCGGTGACGATGATGATCATGGTGCCCCGAAGATGGTGATCAAAGGAGCAAGATGATAATGTCCATATCATGTCACTATATGATTGCATGTGATGTTTATCATGTTTCTTTTTACATCTTATTGCTTAGAACGGCGGTACCAAAGATAAGATGATCCCTCATGAAAATCTCGAGAAAGTATTCCCCTAAGTTTGGATCGTTGCGAAGGATCGTTGTCTCGAAGCACCACGTGATGATCGGGTGTGATAGATTCTAACGTTCGCATACAACGGGTGTAAGCCAGTTTACACACGCAGAACACTTAGGTTGACTCGACGAGCCTAGCATGTACAAACATGGCCTCGAATACAGGAGACCAAAAGGTCGAACATTAGTCGTATGGTTGATACGATCAGCATGGAGATGCTCACCATTGATGACTAGTCCGTCTCACGTGATGATCGGACATGGGCTAGTTGACGTGGATCGTGTAACACTTGGATGACTAGAGGGATGTCGATCTAAGTGGGAGTTCATCAGATGAACTTAATTATCATGAACATAGTCAAATATGTCTTTGCAAATTATGTTGTAACTTACGCCATAGCTCTACGGTATTTGATACGTTCCTAGAGAAAATATGGTTGAAAGATAGAAGTAGAAATTATGCGGACTCGGTCCGTTAACTAAGGATTGTCCTTATTGCTAAACAGAAGGCTTATGTCCTTAACACACCGCTCGGTGTGTTGAACCCCAAGTGTGATCTATGGATGTTGCGAACATCCTACATACACGTTTTTGATAACTACATGATAGTTTAGTGCATATTGCTTGAACGACTTAGAATTAAGACGTTTCGAACGTCGCAGGACATACGTGATGATCCAAGAGATGAATTTGGGTTTTCATGCTCGTGCCCTTGTTGAGAGGTATGAGACCTCCGACAAGATTGTTTGTCTGCAAAATTAAAGGAGAAGAGCTCAATCATTGAGCATGTGCTCAGATTGTCTGAATACTACAATCGCTTGAATCGAGTGGAAGTTGATCTTCTAGATGAGACAGTGATAGTTCTCCAAAGTTATTGACACCAAGCTACTAGAGCTTCATGATGAACTATAACATATCAAGGATGGATATGATGATCCTTGAGCTATTCGCGATGTTTGACACCACGGAAGTAGAAATCGAAAAGGAGCCTCAATTGTTGATGGTTTGTGAAACCGCTAGTTTCAAGAAGGGAAAGGGCATGAAGGGATACTTCATTAAACGCAAACCAGTTGCTTCTCTAGTGAAGAGACCCAAGGTTGAACCCAAACCCAAGACTAAGTGCTTCTGTAATGAGGGGAACAATCACTGAAGAGGAACTACCCTAGACACTTGGTAGATGAGAAGGCTGGCAAAGTCGACAAAAGTTTATTGGATATACATGATATTGATGTGTACTTTACTAGTACTCCTAGTAGCACCAGGGTATTAGATACCGGTTCGGTTGCTAAGTGTTAGTAACTCGAAATAAAAGCTACGGAATAAACATAGACTAGCTAAAGGCGAGGTGACGATGTGTGTTTGATGGGGTTATAGTCCTAGGGTAGGGTCATAGGCCTGTCATGTAGGTCCTACCCAAGGACTACCCCTCACAAAGGACAAGACCCTTAGTCAGTTCCGACTGAATTAAGGAGTCCCCATCATCCAGTCGGTAACAGGTCCTCGACCATCCAGTCAGAGATTAACATTCGGAGGATATCAAGCTAACCGACTGGATACCACTCGGTACATCGCAAACCCCCTGGAGGGAAACGGTCGTACGTTTCCAGGTGCATTTATTGGCATTTAGGGCGTACGTTACCTGTAACGTACGCATTCAATCCCCACTACTCCACCCCTGTACCGGAACCATTGTGGAGGGCAGCGCACTCTATATAAGCCACCCTCCCCCACTGGTAGAGGGGTTAGCAACTCATTGTATTCCATATTTTCCACTCGACAACAAGCTCCATGAGCATTGAGACGTAGGGCTATTACCTCCACCGTAGAGGGGCCTGAACTCATACAACCTCGCCGTAGCTAAGGCTCTGCCCATCCTTTTCGTACCCTACACATCTACTGTCAGGCTTATACCCACGACAGTTGGCGCCCACCGTGGGGCAGGCGTCTAAGCGACTTCCGGCGAGTTTGCGACTACTTCCTTTCGTCATGTCGTCCGGTGGGGATTCGAGCATGGGTCACCAGATCTTCTTCGACGCTCTCTCCTTCATCGTCGACGATTCGGCGTGGCTTCGGGATGCGCCCCTCGACGTCGAGGCGCTTCCCCGTCGCGGGGCTACGCACTTCCGTGCCGGCGCCCGTGGCATTCTTCTTCTCCAGCAGTCGGTTCCGGTGTCAACCTACACCGCCGTCACGCGCCGCGTCAAGCGGTCCCGCCGGCCGCGGCTCCAGCGTTGGGTGCAACACGCCCAGGCGTGCGAGAACGCATCTTCACAAGTGGCGGTTCTAGAGTCAGTTGTGGTTGCCCCGCCGTCCCAGCGCTCGGGCTCGGTTCCGACTGAGTTTCCTTCCGAGTACGTGGGTCGCGGGCCTGCAGCAGAAGTACACATGGCCAATTCCCATGAAGACCCCCGTCAAGCTGGCCAGAACGAGCACGAGATTGGCGACGTGTCCGGCGCGCGTCGTCCACCTCGCCGTTCTGCCAGTCGGCACACTCGACAGAGCAACGTGGAGCTGTTCCGCACACCCCTCCTCAACTTGGCTGCAGCTGCTAAGATAGTCGATTCCCTCCAGCCGACTGATTCAGAGGCTCGTAGAGGGATCGAGCAGATCCGAGCCCTGTTGCACACGGCGCAGCAGCAGAATTCGGCGGTCTCCCAGTCGCACAACAGGATCTATAATAGTTATGTTCATGCGAATACGCATCGGTCGGTTCACAACCCAGGTTCCCATCAGTGGCACAGAGGAGGCATCCGTTCCATAAATCACGAAGATCGCCGCCGTTCACGCACCCCTCCGCGGGGTGGGCCCTACGGGCCCCGACATCATGATGATCGGCGTTTAGTCGGTGACACTTACGACCCTAGGCCCGACGCAAGAGGGCATATCGCCCAGCAGAGGGTCGACAGGGGCCGGGCCCACCGCGATGGTCGCGATATTGACCGTCCGAGTGGAAGCAGGGCCATCGCTTCTGGTCCCGAGTGTTTCAGTCGAGCCATCTGTTCGGCTGACATCCCTCCCAACTTCCGATTGGCGACGGGAATTAACAAGTTTACAGGGGAGTCCAACCCAGAAACGTGGCTGGATGATTACCGAGTGGCAGTCCAGATCGGAGGAGGAGACGACCATGTCGCCACGAAGCACCTCCCTCTGATGCTCGACGGCTCGGCGCGAGCGTGGCTGAACCAGTTGGACCCCTCAAGCATCTACAGCTGGGCAGATCTGGCCCGGGTGTTCATCAGGACCTTCGAAGGGACGTGCAAGCGCCCTGTTGGCCTCGTGGAGCTCCAACACTGCGTCCAAAAGCAGAATGAGCCTCTGCGCGACTTCATCCAGCGTTGGACAACTCTCTACCACACGGTGGAGAACGTCACCGAGCATCAAGCAGTCTGCGCCTTCAAGGCAGGCGTGCGGTACAGGGATCTGTACCTTAAGTTTGGCCGAACAGGCGACATCTCCATGAGCAAGATGATGGAGATAGCGACACGCTATGCAAATGGCCAAGAAGAGGACCGCATCCGAAGCGGCAAGCACAAAACAGTCGCTGAAGGAGACGGGGGCAACACTCGGAAGCAGAAGCAGAAAGCTCCGACTGCTCCACAAGCAGAAGCTGCAGCCGTAACCAATGCCAAGTTCAAGGGCAAAGGGAAGGCTCAGTTCACCCCCAAGAAGAAGCAGTTCAATAACCCCATCCTGGACCAACCATGTCCGGTTCATACGAAGATGGACGAAGAGCGCAACCCCATATATGCGAAGCATACCACTCGACAGTGTCGCCTCCTGATCCAGGGGTTGAGCGAAGGGCAACCGAGTGAGAAGGACCATGAACATGATGAGGAGGATAAGGAGGATCCGTTCCCCCAAGTCCATGCAACCCTGATGATTTTTGCTGACGTCGAGAGCAAGAGTCGACTGAAGCTGGTGAACAGAGAGGTGAACATGGCCACCCCTGCCAGCCCCAATTTCCTCAAATGGTCTCAGACTGCGATCACCTTTGACCAGTCGGATCATCCAGCACATGTACCCACCCCGGGGAGATAGGCTCTGGTCATCGACCCGGTGGTAGAAGGAGTCCGACTACGCAAAGTCCTCATGGATGGCGGCAGCGGCTTGAACATCATGTACGCCGACACACTCAAGGGGATGGGCATCCCGATGTCCAAACTCAGCGAGAGCAGCATGCAGTTCCATGGAGTCGTCCCTGGACGGAAGGCCAAGTAACTCGGCCAGATCGCGTTGGACGTCGTTTTCGGCTCCGACAAGAACTTCCGCAAGGAAAAGCTGACGTTCGAAGTGGTCGACTTCCAGAGCGCTTATCACGCGATTCTGGGTCGCCCGGCGTATGCGCGTTTCATGACCCGTCCATGTTACGTATACCTAAAGCTGAAGATGCCAGGCCCGAAGGGTGTGATCACCATCACAGGCAATCGGCAGCGGGCCAAAGAGTGCCTGCAGCAGGGATCAAGAATCGCCGACCAGCAGATGGCCGTCCTCGAGCTCGACGAGTACAAGAAAACAGTCGACCCCGCCGACCTGATGCGCTCGAAGAAGCCAGCTTCAGAGTCTGCATTCCAGTCGGCGCGAGATACGAAGAAGGTCAGCATCCACCCGACGGACGCCACTGCTGCCCCGACAAACATCTCCACCACCCTCGATCCTAAATAGGAAGCCGAGCTCACCCAATTCCTCCGTGAGAACTGGGACATCTTCGCATGGAAGCCCTCTGACATGCCGGGTGTACCCAGGGAGTTGGCTGAGCACCGACTGCACGTGGATTCCACTGCTCGGCCTGTCCGTGAGCGCCTGCGCCGGTCCGCCGCACACAATAGGAAGGCAATTGGGGAAGAGGTGGCCAAGCTGTTGGCGGCCAACTTCATTCGCGAGGTTCACCACTCCGAGTGGCTCGCCAATGTTGTCATGGTGCCCAAGAAGGACAAGTCGCTCCGAATGTGCATCGACTTCAAGCATGTCAATAAGGTCTACCCGAAAGACCATTTTCCGCTCCCCCGCATAGATCAAATTGTCGATTCGACTGCGGGTTGCGAGCGTCTGTCATTTCTTGATGCCTACTCGGGCTATCATCAGATCCGTCTGTATGGTCCCGATGAGTTAAAAACAGCCTTCATCACCCCATTTGGGTGCTTCTGCTACATCACTATGCCATTCGGTTTGAAGAATGCAGGAGCTACCTTTATGCGCATGATCCAAAAATGTCTCCTCGACCAGATCGGTCGGAATGTGGAGGCGTATATGGATGATATCGTAGTCAAGTCACACAAAGGTTCCGACCTGCTGACTGACTTGGCAGAAACATTCGCCAACCTTCGTAGGTACGATATCAAGCTCAACCCCGCCAAATGTTCATTCGGCGTTCCCAGCGGAAAGTTACTCGGTTTCTTCATTTCTGAACGAGGGATCGATGTCAACCCCGAAAAGAACGGGACCATCGTCCAAATGGAGAGGCCGGTCAGAATACACGACGTTCAACGGCTCACGGGTTGCCTAGCGGCTTTGAGCAGGTTCATCAGTCGACTCGGTGAGAAAGCGCTTCCTCTGTATCGACTCATGAAGAAATCAGATACCTTCGAGTGGACAGACGAAGCCCAAGTCGCGTTCGACGACCTCAAAGTCCTACTTTCCACCCAGCCGGTTCTTACTGCTCCGCTCAGTAAAGAGCCCCTTCTTTTGTATATCGCGGCTACAAATCAAGTCGTCAGTACTGTTCTTATAGTCGAACGAGAAGAAGAAGGCAAAGCATACAAAGTTCAGCGGCCAGTGTACTACGTCTCCGAGGTCCTGACTCCTTCCAAGTAGAGGTATCCCCACTATCAAAAACTTATCTACGGGATTTACATGACCACTTAGAAGGTGGCCCATTATTTCCAAGACCACTCGGTGTCTGTCGTTTCTGATGCTCCATTGTCGGAAATTCTCCACAATCGAGACGCGTCAGGCCGAGTGGCGAAGTGGGCGATGGAGATGTTGTACTGTGATATCAAGTTCGAGGCCAAGAAAGCTATTAAGTCTCAAGCCCTGGCTGACTTCATAGCAGAATGGGTAGAACAATAGCAACCGACCCACATCTACTCGGCCCATTGGACAATGTTCTTCGATGGGTCCAAGATGTTGAATGGCTCCGGCGCTGGCGTTGTGATCATATCGCCAAAGGGCGACAAGCTCAAGTACGTGCTACAGATACACTTCGATTCCTCCAACAACGAGGCAGAGTATGAAGCTCTCCTCTACGGGTTGCGTATGGCCATCTCACTCGGCGTCCGTCGCCTGATGGTCTAGGGCGATTCGGATTTGGTGGTCAATCAAGTGATGAAAGAGTGGGACGTTAGGAACCCCACCATGACTACATACTGCAATGCAGTGAGGAAGCTTGAGAAGAAGTTTGAAGGTCTAGAACTTCACCATGTTCCGAGACTGAAGAACCAAGCAGCGGATGAGTTGGCAAAACTCGGATCCACTCGGAGACCAGTCCCGAGTGACGTCTGCCTCGAGCACCTCCACCTTCCCTCAGTCAAAGAAGATCCTTTTACAGAGGAGCCGGTACAACCGAAGAGTTCCACGGATCCAACTGAAGTCGATGTACCTGCTGTGGTTGATCTGGTCATGGAGATTCTTTCTGTCATCCCCGATTGGACTGTGCCGATCATTGCATATATCCTGAGGTAGGAAATACGAGAAGACAAAGTCCAGGCCAGGCAGATAGTCCGCAGATCGAAGTCATTCACTGTCATTGATGGCCAATTGTACAAAGAAAGTATCTCATGCGTTCTTCAACGATGCATCTCCCCAGAGGAGGGGCGGCTAATTCTGGAGGATATTCACTCGGGGACCTGCGGTCATCATGCTTCTTCGAGAGCAATCGTCGCCAAGGCATTCAGGGATGGTTTCTTCTGTCTGCAAGCTAACGAGATGGCTAAAGATATGGTTGACCAATGTGAGGGCTGCCAGTTCTACTCCAACAAGTCCCACAAGCCGACGTCTGCGTTGAAGACGATCCCTCTTGTGTGGTCGTTTTCAGTGTGGGGATTAGATACAGTCGGCCCATTCAAGACAGGCCAAGGTGGATACACACATCTGTTGGTGGCAGTCGACAAGTTCACGAAATGGATCAATGCCAAGCCCATCAAGAAGCTCAACGCCTCAACAGCCGTCAAGTTTGTCAGGGACATCATCTTCAGATTCGGTGTACCTCACAGCATAATCACGGACAACGGGACAAACTTTGATTCGGACAGATTCAAAGGATTCTGTACAAGCTAAGGTATCCGAGTGGACTTTGCTTCCGTGGCACACCCGCAGTCCAATGGACAAGCAGAGCGGGCGAACGGACTTATCTTGCAAGGTCTGAAGCCCCGACTCCTGCGAGAGATAGGACATGCCGCTGGCGCTTGGGTTACCGAGCTACCTTCAGTGCTTTGGGGACTTCGCACAACCCCGAACAGATCTATAGGGCGATCACCGTTCTTCCTCGTTTATGGAGCAGAAGCGGTCCTTCCGAGTGACTTGCTTCACAATGCGCCACGAGTCGAACTCTTCTCTGAAGCTGAAGCAGAACAAGCAAGGCAAGACGGAGTGGATCTTTTAGAGGAGGAGCGCGAGATGGCACTGACTCGCTCAATCATTTATCAACAAGATCTGTGGCGTTTTCACGCGCGACACGTCAGGAGTCGTACGTTCCAAGCACGCGACCTGGTGCTCCGAGTGGATCAGCAAAGACCTCATAAGTTGGCTCCTGCCTGGGAAGGACCCTTCATCATCTCCAAGGTGCTGAACAATGGGGCATACAGACTCTACAACGTCGACAGGGAGACAGATGAGCCGCGAGCATGGAACGGAGATCTCCTCAAGCGCTTCTACACGTGACCGTCGACTGAAGCAATGTAAAGAACAAGTATTGGTGAAATAATATAAAGCAGATTGAGTTTTTTGCAGGTTCAAAGTTCTTTCGCGGTCGCAGACTCCGGTCTCAAAAAAAAAACTTAGCTGCGATCCAGAATCACCTAAGTATTAACCTTCGCCGAGTGTGCACTTCACGTCACACTCGGGGGCTTAGCTGCGATCCAGAATCGCCTAAGTATTAACCTTCTCCGAGTGTGCACTTCACGTCACACTCGGGGGCTTAGTTGCGATCCAGAATCGCCTAAGTATTAACCTTCTCCGAGTGTGCACTTCACGTCACACTCGGGGGCTTAGCTGCGATCCAGAATCGCCTAAGTATTAACCTTCTCCGCGTGTGCACTTCACGTCACACTCGGAGGCTTAGCTGCGATCCAGAATCGCCTAAGTATTAACCTTCTCCGAGTGTGCACTTGACGTCACACTCGGGGGCTTAGCTGCGATCCAGAATCGCCTAAGTATTAACCTTATCCGAGTGTGCACTTCACGTCACACTCGGGGGCTTAGCTGCGATCCAGAATCGCCTAAGTATTAACCTTCTCCGCGTGTGCACTTCACGTCACACTCGGAGGCTTAGCTGCGATCCAGAATCGCCTAAGTATAACCTTCTCCGAGTGTGCACTTCACGTCACACTCGGGGGCTTAGCTGCGATCCAGAATCGCCTAAGTATTAACCTTCTCCGAGTGTGCACTTCACGTCAAACTCGGGGGCTTAGCTGCGATCCAGAATCACCTAAGTATTAACCTTCTCCGAGTGTGCACTTCACGTCACACTCGGGGGCTTAGCTGCAATCCAGAATCGCCTAAGTATTAACCTTCTCCGAGTGTGCACTTCACGTCACACTCGGGGGCTTAGCTGCGATCCAGAATCGCCTAAGTATTAACCTTCTCCGAGTGTGCACTTCACGTCACACTCGGGGACTTAGCTGCGATCCAGAATCGCCTAATCATTAACCTTCTCCGAGTGTGCAGTTCACGTCACACTCGGGAGCTTAGCTGTGGTCCAGAATCGCCTAAGTTTTAACTTTCTCCGAGTGTGAACTTAACGTCACACTCGGGGACTTAGCTGTGATCCAGAATCGCCTAAGTATTAACCTTCTCCGAGTGTGCACTTAACGTCACACTCGGGGGCTTAGCTGCGATTCAGAATCGCCTAAGTATTAACCTTCTCCGAGTGTGCACTTCACGTCACACTCGGAGACTTAGCTGCGATCCAGAATCGCCTAAGTATTAACCTTCTCCGAGTGTGCACTTCACGTCACACTCGGAGGCTTAGCTGCGATCCAGAATCGCCTAAGTATTAACTTTCTCCGAGTGTGCACTTAACGTCACACTCGGGGACTTAGCTGCGATCCAGAATCGCCTAAGTATTAACTTTCTCCGAGTGTACACTTAACGTCACACTCGGGGACTTAGCTGCGATCCAAAAATACAACTCGTTGATAATACAGATCCAATCGGCAATTCTACGGACCCTCAATGAGGCTCATGCAGATGTCAAGACAATTGACATGTTCCGAATGTTTTCCTTTGGCTTCACCAATAAACGCCAAACCAAAACTCGAGTCAAAATTGCAACAGAAGAGCAAAAGATTCGATTCAAAGTTCACCCAAAGATAGTGGCTCGGTGTGCATCAAGCTTACCCACACCGAAACAAGAATGTGACGGCCAACAGCAGTGTCCAAAGTTTCTTACAGATAAACACTCGGCATACGGAGGATAAAAGTGTTCTTACGCATCATCTGGATTAACACCAGGACTGGAGGGCTCTACGAACGTGTCCAGATCAATACCGTCGGCGATGCGGGTGGCACTTTCAAGGAAGGTTTCCATGAAGTCTTCAAATCGAAGTTTCTGCGTGTTGGCGACCTTCAACGTCTTCAGTTTCTCCTCGCGCACCTCCTTGCAATGGACTCGGACCAGGGACAGAGCAACATCTGCACCACAATGAGCTGCAGATTTCTTCCACGACTGCACTCGGTTCGGAATCTCCTCCAGTCGGGTCATCAGGTTCTCCATCTCCTGCCGCGACTCATTTTCTGGCCAAAGCTCCTTGTCGATTCGGCCGACGACTTCTCTCAGTCGACCGATGAAAGGACCAACTTTGCCCACGCGGATGTGTGCACGGAGCAGATCCCGATTGGCGTCCTCGCCGAGTGGAACGTTCTCGAGAATCGACCGCTCCACATCAGCCGCTTCAGCTTCAGCGTCAAAGCAAAAATCTGCGACAACAGGACAAGCAGACAATAAGCGCCAAGTGTGACGCGCATAACACAACCACTCGGAAAGAGCAGGACTTACCAGCCAGACGCGTCATCATCTGCCGAGCCTAGTCGCTGACGTATTTCTCCTGTGCTCTGCACCGTTTGTTCAGCACGTCCATTTGTCCCATCAGAGCAGTCCTTTGTTTCCCCATCTTTTCAACTTCTTCAGTCAACACCTTGTTCGCTTCACGCGCCTGCTCCAATGACTTCTCTCGTCCCGCCAGAGCATCCTTCATGCCAGCTATTGCAAGCAGCGCCGCATCAAGCTCACCAGCTAACTGATTCTTCTCCGCCCTGAGAGTCTCATAGGCTGTTCCCATTTCACAAGTTTTCTGCCAGCAAACACCAAGGGACAATCAGAAAATCCAACAACAAAAGTCTAAGTTCTTCAGACCCCTGCCGACGCAAGCAGTCGACAGCGGCCTCGGGGACTACACCCAGTGGGTTCACTAAGAGTGACCCCACTGGCATGCAACTCAAGCAGGCCCGCCCTATTGAGATGCATGTTACCACCTACGCCTATGAGGCCAATACTACCCGACCTGACTACAAATTACTCTCGGGGACTCTTACAGTAAGTTCACTCCGAGTGCCACAACTACTCGCACTCGGTCATGTTATTTACAGACCTGACCAAAGCAAAGACAATATGTATAAAGACAACTGCCGGTGCAAGCACTCGACAGAAGTCTCGGGGACTACACCCACTGGGTTCACTCAGAGTGAACCCATTGCAAACAACAGATGCTATCCAAAAACACCCAGTCGGTTACAAGAGAAAAGTAAATACTTACTAGCCCACTTACTCGGATATCATCCCGCAGCTCCAAGCTCCGCTGGTACAAGGACGCGACGGAGTCATAGGCCCTCTTGGCTTCTCCAGCCATCAGCTCCGCCTGCACCATGGCTCCCTTGGCCGCTCCCACCTGCTCCTCCGGGAGACGCTGGATGTTGAACTCGACATTCGACGAGCCTGGCATCGTCGGAAGTTCCTGAGGCATCCCAAGGTCCGCTCCAGTCGGCACCTCAACCACCAGCGCCGGTTCAGTCGGCGGCGGCACCTCAGTCGGCGGCACGTCGGCGGCGAGAGTAGCAACAGGCGGAGCAGCCTCAAGAATGGGTTCCGCGGCCTGTTCAGCTCTCCCCTGATCGCCCTCGTCCACGCAAATCGCCCTGATAGACCGAACGACGCAAGATCTCAGAAAAAGAAAGAGGCAGAACCTATGATACAATAAAACACTCGAAGTCACTACAACGCACCTGGCTGGGACAAGACGACGTTGTCCGTGTCCATGGGGTCATCCTCCTGGCGCGCCGGAGAGGTGGCAGAAGTAGCGACTCTGTCGAGTGAAATCCATTCGACCAATGATCAGGAATTCACTCGGATATCAGAACAAATTAGAAGATCGATACACTTACGTGGAGGTGACGGGGACAGCAACCCTCATCCGCGGCAGAGCCTTCCGAGGTTTGGACCCACTCGGTTTGGCTGCCTTGGAAGGCTGACCCGCAGGCTCAGAGGCAGCATCCCTGACCCTCTTGGTGCTCCGAGCACTCGGGACCACCGGGGCAGTGGGCGGAGCACTTGAAGATGCTGGAGGGGCCGAGGGGACGGCAGGCTCGTGTCGGCGCTTGGTCCGATGCTCTGTTTGCGGAGGCAGCGAGTCCTGCTCTTCGTCTTCCTCGTCTTCCTCGCTAGTCTCTTCCTCCGACTCCCCACTGTCGGAGACATATTCAGCGCTCTCCAGGCTGCCTTCCTGGCTGCCTTCCTCCTCCTCGGCTGGGTTCCCGTTCGAGACGGAAGAAAACCAGTTGGTCCACTCCTACATAAAATTCAGTCGGCGACATCAGACGTCACACAGAGATTCAAGCAAACGATAAGATTAAGACAGTTAGGAGCACTCAACAAGTGCCACTCACCTGATTCGGAGGAGGATTATCCGCGCAGAAAGGCTTCACTCGCCGAGATCCTTTGGGATTCTCGCAGGGGCCTGTGATCTAGAGCACCCACGAGGTCACCTTCTCCTCAGTCACACCCATAACGTTGGTCCGAGTGGAATCCTCGGGCCCCGTATAATGCCACATGGCGTGGTCGCGAGCCTGCAGGGGTTGGATACGCCGACCGAGGAAGACCTCCAGCAAGTCTATGCCAGTGACCCCCTCCTGACGACATCTACAAGCGCCCCGACCAGAGGCTGGATGTCGTTCTTCTCCGCCCTTGTGAGCGCGAGTTGCTTAGGTCGGGCGGGCCGATCTAAGCTAAAGGGAGGCAGCCCTGTCGAAGCATTCGGACAGGCGATATCCTGGCAGTAGAACCACGTCGACTGCCACTTCCTGACCGACTCACTTAGCTGGAGGGCAGGATAACTGCTCCGACTATTTTTCTGGAAACCTGGGCCCCCGCAGAGCTGGAGAAGATGTGTTTTATCATCCGACTGGCTGAGTCGTTTGATGGTTTGGGATCTAGCAGAAAATATGTGCTTGAACAGCCCCCAATGGGGAGGACAGCCAATGAAACACTCGCACAGAACTATAAAAGCAGAGAGATGGGCAATGGCGTTCGGGGGAAAGTGGTGAAGTTGTGCCCCGAAGTGATTCATGATGCCCTTGAAGAAAGGATGCGGGGGCAAGGAGAAACCTCGATAGATGTGGCTGAGCAGCAAGACGCGCTCCCCCTCCCGGGGCGCCGGCTCGACCTCGTTCTCCGCCGGCAGCCTCCAAGACTTGTGCACGATCATCCCGTGCTCAACCAGTTGCAGCAGATCCCCCTCCGTCACCGTGGAGGGGAGGAAGTCGCCTTGAATCCACCCCGCCGGCAGCGGCCGCTGCCGCCGCCTTCCCCTTCTTCTTCCTCGCCTCCATCTTGCTGGTCTGACCCTTGGTCATGGCGGAAACTGCGAACCCGCGGGAGGAAGGAGGAGGGAGGAGTGTAGAGGCGCTGGAGGTGGCGAGAGAGACGGAGCAGGCGAAGGCAAGAGATTCGGCGAGCGTAACGAAGAACCCTCGCCGCCGAGATTTAAGTAGGGTTCCGACTGGGTCGCTGGCAGGTGGGCCCGAAACCTTATCCCCCGACCCACCGCGGCGATATTAGTGGAGAGGTTGAAGGCGCGAGAATCGAGGCGTCAGGCGCTACTCGAGCGTGATGGCGTCATCCCCGTTGAGCGCGCGGAACCCGAAATTTGAGATCCCAGAAAATCCGCCGCTGTCAGTTGACCGGTCACGTCAAAAGATGCCGCAGAAGCACTCGGCTTCCGACAGTCTGTTTCGCGAGTACTTCCACTCGGATCGTTGGTCAGAAAAGATAAAATGGATTGAGGCAAGCAACGCCCAAGCCAAGCCCGCTCCAGTCGGATCCAAACTTCAAGCATCGCTTCGTCGTTTCAACCCCAATCCATTAGGGGACTAATGATGGGGTTATTGTCCTAGGGTAGGATCATAGGCCTGTCATGTAGGTCCTACCCAAGGACTACCCCTCACAAAGGACAAGACCCTTAGTCAGTTCCGACTGAATTAAGGAGTCCCCATCATCCAGTCGGTAACAGGTCCTCGACCATCCAGTCGGAGATTAACATTCGGAGGATATCAAGCTAACCGACTGGATACCACTCGGTACATCGCAACCCCCCTGAAGGGAAACGGTCGTACGTTTCCAGGTGCATTTATTGGCATTTAGGGCGTACGTTACCTGTAACGTACGCATTCAATCCCCACTACTCCACCCCTGTACCGGAACCGTTGTGGAGGGCAGCGCACTCTATATAAGCCACCCTCCCCCACTGGTAGAGGGGTTAGCAACTCATTGTATTCCATATTTTCCACTCGACAACAAGCTCCCTGAGCACTGAGACGTAGGGCTATTACCTCCACCATAGAGGGGCCTGAACTCATACAACCTCGCCGTAGCTAAGGCTCTGCCCATCCTTTTCGTACCCTACACATCTACTGTCAGGCTTATACCCACGACAGTGTTGGAAGTGTTTCAAAGGTTGATATGATCACACATCGCACGCTCCCTCTACCATCGAGATTAGCGTTAAAACCTAAATAATTGTTATTTGGTGTTTGCGTTGAGCATAGACATGATTGGATTATGTTAATAGCAAATATGATTATTCATCTAAAGAGAATAATGGTTATTCTGTTTACTTGAATGATACCTTAAATGGTCTTGCACCTAGAATGAATGGTTTATTGAATCTCGGTCGTAGTGATACACATGCCCATAATATTGTTGCCAAAAGATACAAAGTAGTAATGATAGTACCACTTCCTTGTGGAACTGCTGCTTGAGTCATATTGGTATAAAATGCATGAAGAAGCTCCATGCTGTTGGATCTTTGTACTCACTCATTTTTGAAACGTTTGAGACATGCAAACCATGTCTGTTGGTATAAACGCATGAAGAAACTCCATGCGGATGGATCGTTTCACTCACTTGACTTTTGAATCACTTGAGACAAGAAAATCATACCACATGGGCAAGATGACTGAAGACCTCTTTTTCCAATGAGATGGAACAAGAATATAACTTGTTGGAAGTAATACATTTTGATGTGTGCAGTCCGATGAGTACTGAGGCACGCAGTGTATATCATTATGTTCATACTTCACAAATGATTTGAGTAGATACTAGTGTGTTTACTTGATGAAACACAGGTCTGAATTATTGAAAAGGGTTCAAGTAATTTCAGAGTGAAGTTGAAGATCATCGTGACAAGAGGATAGTATGTCTACGATGTGATCGTGGAGGTAATCATATATATATAAGTTACGAGTTTGGTAAACGTTTAAGAGAAGGTGAAAATTGTTTCACGTGAAAAATGTTTCACAACTCATGCCACCTAGAACACCATAGTCTGATGGTGTGTCTGTATGTCATAATCGTGCACTATTAGACATAGTGCATACTATGATATTTCTTATCAAATTACCACTATAGTTTATGGATTAGGCATTAGAGACAATCGCATTCACTTTAAATAGGGCACCACACAATTCCGTTGAGATGACACCTAAGCTGTCATTTCTTAAAAAGTTTGGGGATGCGATGCTTATGTGAAAGAGTTTTAGCCTGATAAGCTCAAACCCAAAGCGGATAGATGCATCTTCATAGGACACCCAAAACAGTTGGGTATACCTCCTATCTCAGATCCGGGAGCAAATGTGTTTGTTTCTAGAAACGGGTTCTTTCTCGAGGAAAAGTTTCTCTCAAAAGAATTGAGTGGGAGTTTTGGTGGAAACTTGATGAGGTTATGTGAACTATCACTTCAACCAGTATGTGTGTAACAGGACGCATGAAGTTGTTCCTGTGGCGCCTACACCAATTGAAGTGGAAGCTTATGATGGTGATCATGGAGTCTCGGATCAAGTCACTGCCAAAACCCCAGTAGGCGGACAAGTATGTGTACTACTACAGAGTGGTATGGTAATCATGTCTTAGAGGTCATGTTGTTGGACAACAATGAACCTACGAGATATGGAGAAGCGATGGTGGGCCCAGATTCCGACAAATGGCTAGAGGCCATGAAATTCGAGAGAGGATCCATGTATGAAAAACAAAGTATAGAATTTGGAGGAACCACTTGATGGTCATAAGACCATTAACTGTGAATGGATCTTTAAAAGGAAGACAGACGATGATGGTGAAAAGTCAACATTAAGAAAGCTCGACTTGTCGCAAAGGTGTTTTCGACAAAGTTCAAGGAGTTGACTACGATGAGACTTTCTCACTCGTAGCGATGTTGAAAGTCTGTTAAAATTATGTTCGCAGTTGCTGCATCATTTATGAAATATTGCAGATAGGATGTCAAAATATTGTTTCCTCGATGATTTCCTTGAGGAAAGGTTGTATGTGATACAACCAGAAGATTTTGTCGATCCTAAAGGGTGCTAACAAGTATGCAAAGCTCCAGCGATCCTCCTATGGACTGGAGCAAGCATCTCGGAGTTGGAATATACACTTTGATGAGATGATCAAAGTTTTTGGTTCTATACAAAGTTTGTGAGAAACTTGTATTTCCAAAAGGTGAGTGGGAGCACTATAGAATTTCTGATGAATATATGTAGTTGACATACTGTTGATCGGAAATAATGTAGAATTTCTGCAAAGCATAAAGGGTTGTTTGAAAGGAGTTTTTTCAAAGGAAAACCTAGATGTAGCTACTTGAGAGTTGAGCATCAAGATCTATAAAGATAGATCAAAGTGCTTAATGGAACTTTCAACGAAATGCATGCCTTGACAAGTTTGTGAAGGAGTTCAAAATAGATCAGCAAAGAAGGAGTTCTTGGCTATGTTGTAAGGTGTAAATTTGAGTATGACTCAAAGCCCGACCATGGCAGAAGAAAGAGAAAGGACGAATGTCGTCCCCTACGCATCAGTCGTAGGCTCTACAAGTATGCTATGTTGTGTACCGCACCTAAAGCATGCCTTGCCATGAGTCAGTCGTGGGGTACAAGAGTGATCCACGAATGTATCACTGGACAATGGTCAAAGTTATCCTTAGTAACTAATGGACTAAGGAATTTTTCTCAATTATGGAGGTGATTAAAGATTTCATCGTAAAGGAGTTACATCGATGCAATCTTTATCACTAATCCGGAGGACTATGAGTAGTAAAATGGATTCGTATAGTGGAGCAATCATTTGGAATGGTTCTAGATGGGGCGTAGTAGCATCTATAGGATGACGTAGAGATTTGTAAAGCACACACACATCTAAAAGGTTCAGACCCGTTGACTATAAACCTCTCTCACAAGCAAGACATGATCGAACCCCAGAACTGTATGGATGTTGAATTCATTGCAATCACATAGTGATGTGAACTCGATTATTGACTCTAGTACAAGTGGGGGACTATTGGAAATATGCCCTAGAGGCAAATAATAAAATTTTTATTATCATATTTCCTTGTTCAAGATAATCGTCTATTGTTCATGATATAATTGTATTAACAGGAAAAAGTAATACATATGTGGATAAATAGATCACAACGTGTCCCTAGCAAGCCTCTAGTTGGCTAGCTCGTTGATCAATAGATGATCATGGTTTCCTGATCATGGACATTGGATGTCATTGATAACGGGATCACATCATTAGGAGAATGATGTGATGGACAAGACCCAATCCTAAGCATAGCACTAGATCTTGTTGTTCGTATGCTAAGGCTTTCCGAGTGTCAAGTGTCTTTTCCTTCGACCGTGAGATTGTGCAACTCCCGGATACCGTAGGAGTGCTTTGGGTGTATCAAACGTCACAACGTAACTGGATGATTATAAAGGTGCACTACGGGTATCTCCGAAAGTGTCTGTTGGGTTGGTATGAATCGAGATCGGGATTTGTCACTCTGTGTGACGGAGAGGTATCTCTGGGCCCACTCGGTAGAACATCATCATGAGCTCAATGTGACTAAGGAGTTAGTCACTGGATGATGTGCTACGGAACGAGTAAAGAGACTTACCAGTAACGAGATTGAACAAGGTATAGCCATACCGACGATCGAATCTCGGGAAAATTCTATACCGACGGACAAAGGGAATTATATACGGGATTGATTGAATCCTTGACATCGTGGTTCATCCGATGAGATCATCGTGGAACATGTGGGATCCACCATGGGTATCCAAACCCCGCTGATGGTTATTGGCCGAAGAGGTGTCTCGGTCATGTCTGCATGCCTCCCGAACCCGTAGGGTCTACACACTTAAGGTTCGATGACACTAGGGTTATAGGGAATTGTTATACGAGGTTAGCGAAGGTTGTTTAGAGTCCCTAATGAGATCCTGGACATCACGAGGAGCTCCGGAATGGTCCGGAGGTAAAGATTGATATATAGGATGGATGGGTTTGGACGCCGGAAATGTTTCGGGCACCACCGGAAGGGTTCCGGAGGCCCACCGGGAGAGGCCACCAGCCCTAGGAGGCTACACGGGCCAAGTGAGAGAGGGAATCAGCCCCTGGATGGGCTGGTGCGCCCCCTACACCCAACCCATGCCGCCTAAGAGGGGGAAGGGGGGAACCCTAGCGCAGGTGGGCCTAAGGCCCACCAGGGGGTGTGCCACCCCCTCCTCCCCTCCTGGCCGCCACCCCTCCCCCCATCTAGGGCTGCCGCCCCCCCAAAAGGGGCCACCACCCTCCCTTCCCCCTATATATAGCGGGGGTTTTGGCCATTGGAGACACGGTTTTCCATCTCTCTCTCGGCGCAGCCCTGCACTTCGTCTTCCTCCTCTCCCACGATGCTTGGTGAAGCCGTGCCGGGAGATCTCGTCTCTCCATCGACACCACGCCGTCGTGCTGTCGGAGATCTTCCCCAACCTCTCCCTCCTCCTTGCTGGTTCAAGGTGCGGGAGACGTCACCGGGCAGCACGTGCGTTGAACGCAGAGGTGCCATGGTTCGACACTAGATCGGAATCACACCGCGATCTGAATCGCCGCGAGTACGACTCCATCGACCGCGTTCATAGTAACGCTTCCGCTTAGCGATCCTCAAAGGTATGAGTATGCTCTACAACCTCTCTCGTTGCTGGTCTCTCCATAGATAGATCCTTGTATGGCGTAGGGAAATTTTGAATTTACCACGTTCCCCAACAGGCTTCGCATGCGACCCACTCCATAAGTGGATCAAAGTCCTGAATCTAGATCCTATAATCAGGTAGCGCTTGCTCTCGTATCAGTGGTTAGGTAACCCTCAAGTGTAAGGGTGGTTTAACATCATAATAAGTATTTCTTTTGATTGATAATTTTTTTATCGAACAAGTATGAATTACATGCAACAACTAATGATCAGTACCTGCACACAACACACAAAACAAAACAGCCCCAACGATTCAAGAAGGCTAGGAGTCTTCTTGTCCTTCTAGTTACAAGGGTAAATTCTATTGTTTGGTTGAAACTGCTAAATAGATAAAAATAAATAAAACGGTAAATCAAGAAAACAAGTAATGATGGTTGTTTTCAATAATGGAAAATAGACCTCGGGTCATAGCTTCACTAGAGGTATCTCACGAATGTGTTGTGGCAAACAAATTACAATTGAAGCGATTAAATTGCAATATTTATATTTATGATTATTCATGGCACAATCTTGTATGCATTATGTATGTGATACATACACAGTTAATCCAACTACATCTACCACTAATACTCAACCTAAATACCTCTATGAAGCATGCATCTCGATGTCTTAAGTTCATAACAAACAAAGCATTTCAAGAAGCTTGATGACATAATGTAGACAGTAAAACTATTACCCATGTGTGATAAAGAAACGATTGTTTTTATTTTTAGTGGAAACAATACATTGTGTGCCTTGTCTTTTTTTCATTGGGATAGAACACCGCACAATTGAACCCACCACCATACACAACTTTCCCTAAACATCTACGCATTAAACTTGGCCAAAGAACAACACATAGATCGGAAAGCATATATGACTACTTAATTATGTTGCAAATAAAATAAACGAGATTCATTATAATTCATGAACGATCTGATCACAAAGTGACAATTCATTATATCCCAACACATACAACACCGATTATATATCATATCTATCTCGATAATGTGAACAGCTCATGCGGCATTTTATTGATGCACAAGTGAGAGATGATGCCATCTAGCTACTGCTATGGACCCAATGCCCTAATTGAACTACTCACATTTGGACATGATGACAACAAGGTTGATGAAGAGATCTAGATTGGATCTCCACAGGTTTGAGAAATATAGGATTTATAGGCAAAAGAAGGATGAAAGCTAGTGCGGAGGGGTGCCAAATAGGCCCACCACGTAGCCCCTCTCTAGTCACGTGGGGTGACCGTCTTGGCCATGTGGATAGGTCCCTGCCCTCCTCTAGTGCCTTCTTCCATCAAGAAAATCGTCAAAAATCATCGTTGTATTTTGAAGTAAAGAAGATATAATTTTTTTGGAAAACCAAAAACATGTAGATAACAACCACTAGCTTTGGACACGGAATTAATAGATTTATCCATAAAAATAATTTAGTTTCTATAAAAAGTATCTAAAAGTATTTTATAATAGCATGAAACAATAAAAAAATATACTATGTGTAGTGATCTCTCTCAAACAATTAACCGTGATCGACTAAGGAGTGACACGTGTCGTATTAGGAAATTTGGCGCCAAGCATAGAAGGTCATGAAGTACCATCTAATTCGTGCATACATACCTACAACCACGATGTAAAAAATAGAACCAAGTAAGTAGTACATACATACGGTGAGGGCTACCAACAACCGCCGCAACGCGTACTCGTGAATACCGCCAGATCTCCTATGTATCGAGAGACAACATACTAGCAATGGAGAAGAGAAAACAAATCATTGCACAAGACGATTTGGTTACGCAACAACGATGCCATATTCATCCAGACCCAACATACTCGGCTGAGACAACTGAAACGGCAAGAGTGAAAGACTACAACCGCAATGGGGTCATGTTCATCCAGTGCCAACCAGCTTGGGTGGAACGGCCTCAATGGGGTCCTGTTCATCGGGCTCCCATTGGCTGGGATGGGGCGTAGCACGGAACGACTGAAATGGGGCCATGTTCATAGACCATCCACTGCTTACGACCACAATGGGGTCCTATTCATCGACCCCCCGCGGCTGGGGTGTGGCATACTACATGGTCTCCAAGGGGCCATGTTCATCTAGTCCGAGCCATCTATGACCGTAACGGGGTACTGTTCATCGACCTCCCAGTAGCTAGGTTGTGGCATACTACCCGAACGGACTGCATGGGACCTTGTTGATTCAACTCCAACCACTTACGGCCGCAACAGGGTCCTGTTCATCGACCCCCCCCCCAGCATACTAGGGTGTGCGTACCATGAAGTGGCCTCCTCAGGGTACTATCCATCGATCGCCAACCACCTATGGCCTTCACGAGGTCCTGTTCATTGAACCCCTCTCCCACCGGCTTGGGTATGGTGTACGCATGCACGGAAGCAATGGGGAAATGGGGGGCTTGATACAACAACTTGCTAGTCCCGACTCTACTATCACACGGGGGGGGGGGGGCTCCTAACAACTACACACTCGCACATACATAACGGGGCTTCCTACACTGCAGCACACAATCGATCGGGGCCTCCTCCACTAACATGCATGATCGCAACGAATCATGCATATTCAGGCTTCTTGCGCACCATGCATGGCTTGAGGCTAGCGAGAGACTCGCATCAATCGACCGGGCCAGTAAACTACATGCGTGTATGAGCAACAATAGATCGATCACATCGATCGATTGGGTTTAGTAATGTGAGGGCTTGCTCGGGTTCATTAATGTGAATGGATAGATCGCCCATGCGCCTGTATGAGAGAATGTGTAAATCACCCCTCGCGTCTACCCATTGTATACTATGCAAGGCGGAGAAATCCCTGAAAATTTTCTCCCTCCTACCAAAATATTTTACGTTATGGAATGCACAAAGAATGTCATCTAGGTCCTAGGTAAAAAATATCATTTGCTTTCGTAAGTTTTTGTCATAAAAATAGGTGCCCACCACATCCATCATTATAAGTGTTGTTTCCACTATAATTGTCGTAGGGATGTCACTCCCATCACAAAAAAATATTTTCACTCGGACGAAAATGTCTTGGATGTGTCTTTTTTCCTGTAATGTTAATTGTGAAATTTGATTCATGGGCTACTTTGGAGGCATACATGTATAATTATTAGCATGTTGTTCATTTGTGTCGTACTCAAAATTTCTCAAGGTCCTAACTTGGTAATTCCTAAGTGCCTTTATGAACTCATAAACAATTGTGAAGCAGAGGTCCTGGGACCACTGCCCATGTGCATCATGCAATGCATGGTCGTACAATTTCCTATTTTTTTTTCTTAACCCTTCTCTTCATTCGAAAAGATAGTAGCAACCTCTTGATCTGAATAGGAAATGCCATCATCACTTGGGAAGCAAAATTCATCAGGTTCAAGGTACACACACATATTCTTCAAACTTGGCATGCTCGGGCCTATTCTGATAGTTGGCTGCGGGCTTATTGTGTATTCTAGTAGTTGGCCGAGGGCTTTCTCGTGCTCTTCTTACAAGTTTTAGTTTCTATGGCCTGCCTTGTGCCAAATAATTTTCCTATTTAGTGTCATTCTCAATCCCTTTTCTCCTCCTCCCAAAACTCCGACACATCATTTTTTCTAATAAAACTCTGGCCTTCTTTCTGCAACATGAGTTTGCTCTTCACTTCCTACATTCTCCTCACACCTCTTCGAAGCCTTGTATGCCATCTTCTTGTGTGTATAGTCACCCCTCACAATGCCAAAGTCTGTAGATGACTTGTCCATCTCATCTTCAACACCATTTTCATCTTCTTCAGCAATAACTTTTTTGGTGTTCAGGTTACATCTCTGTTGTGCGTTTAGGTATACTTCATGACGGTGAACAACACCATCATGTGTTACACTTCAAAACAAAACCAGGTCCCCCACTGGACTGTCTATTGGAACCTGCTCTTCATAAAAGGTTGGTTCCCCAATTATGTTCATCTTCTCTCTGTTCATTGTCTTTTAGCACTATGATGTTGAGAACTGCATCATCAGAGTTATCAATCATTTCTTCTACCGCCTCCTGACTATCTAAAACTCCTAACCCTTCCATCGTCACTTTCTCATCCTTCACATAATACATGTAATCATCTGACCCATAGCCTTCTATCTCAATCAATGTTATCAAAGTCAAAAAAAAGTTATGTCTCATATGGAGAATGTTCGTTCCAGATTGTCTTGTCCCTAAAAATGTAGCCTTAATTCTGAAATTTCATCATCCAAATTGGCAAACAAATGGCGAGCATACTCTTCAAACTATTTTACCGACGAACCTCCATCAACCATCGTGTGCACGGGTCGCCACCGATCTGAGCCGCCGCACAACATGTAGGCCACACTAGTCAGATCAGATCTGTCCAGACGGTAGACTACACATGGCGCCAACCCCGTTCACCAAGCCCTTCATGCCGCTGCCGTCGATCCAGGACCAGATGTCCCATCACCGTAGATCTGGTAGCCGCCGCTACCCGACGCAAGGCCGGCCGCTGTGCGTGGAGCCATTGCCGGCCGAGGCAAAGCCGGCCGCCAAGCCAGATTGGTCATGCCTCCTCATGCCACGGGACTCTACACCATCCCCATGATACAGGAGAGAGGGAGGCCCCTGCCATCGCACTCAGCCACCAGGCTATAGGCCGGCGGTGTCCTTCGGTGGCGGCGGAGGGAGGGAGGGAAGGAAGAAGAGCCCGCGGCGGCTAGTGTTTCGTCCCATCTGAGTCACCCGAGCGGGACCGGGCTTGCCTCGAGTGTGCAAGTTGTTACACATGATCGGACTTGGATACACATTCCTGTCAACCCCTCAAGAACTTGAATGTGTTTGGTTGATAACAAATAAATGTCCTCCATAAGACTACCCCCGCGCCGCTCCCTCCCCGAGGCGACATGGGCGGCGACCCCCTCCCCTCCCGCGGCCACCCACCACCAGCCCCCTCCCCCTCCCTCGCCGTCGCTTGTGGACTCTGGCGGGGTGCTTTCTGGCTGCTGCTCACTCGGGAGGAGGGGATCTCGCGAGTGGATTGGCGGCTGCTCGGGGCTCGGCTTCAGGGTTGCGTCCTCTCGCGCGACGGTGGCGGTCTTCGACGTGTTGCTGGTGTGTGGTCGCGGCGTTAGGGGCGTTGTCATGATGCGGGCGACCGTTGGTGTGGTGCTCATGTGGTCCCGATCTGGGATCTCGCGGGCTACGTGTGGCATGGGCTGGGATGCGGGTGGAGGGAGGCTCAGCTCCCCTGGTGCGCATCCTCGAGTGGTCTTTTACAGCGTTTCTCCGGCTTAGTGTCGTGGTGGTTCCGGTTGGTGCTTCGACTGGTGAGTCCCTGATCTGATGGCTCGTCCAGCGAGTTAATTAGGGTGGGGTGGTGGCTCCCCCTCCCTGCTTGGGACTCTTCTTTGGCGTTGCAGCGGCGGGTTTGCCGGCGGCGAGGCGGTTGCTCTTGCATGGGATGGCGTTGTCTGCATGCTTGAGGTGCGCGGATCAGCGTGCGTGCAGGCATGTGGCTCTTCTAGGTCGCCGGCTGCGTGGGTTAGAGGGGATTGGGATGCTTCATATGAGAATCCGTCCGACTTTGTGAGTGTCGATGATGCGTCACACGTGGGCGTTCTTCTCCTCCCTGGAGGGTCGTCGTGGAGGTCTCTCCCCTCCTCCATCCCGAGTCATGTCCTTCGTGCGAAAGCTCAAGACTCTGTGTGAGTCGGGCGACGACGTCGCTTCAACGTCGCTCCTCTCTTGGAGGTGTCGCCTTGAAGGTCATGGTCTCCTTCACGCTTCTTGAGGCGCTGGACAAGCACGACATCGCGGTCAGCAGGTGTACGATCGGCGGTGCGAGGTTGGTGTGGCATTGCACCGAGTGTGGCAACGAATCTGATGACGAGCAGAATCGAGTTGCGGCTTGTCCTTCTGTTGTCGATAGTCCGGTGCGTCAATGGATGCGTCTATGCTTCTTTCGGGTTGTGACACACAAGCCGAAGCTGCGGGCGGTGAGGCCACCGCGACAACGGTGACTCCATGAGGGCAGTTTTTTGTGGGTGATGCTCTCGAGATGTTGCGTTGGGCTAGGTCTGTGCGAGGCTTGCAACTTTCTTTGTAAAGCTCGTTGACAAAATCGAAGCTATCGTGTCCTTGATGTTTCGATTGGTTGTTTGGCGTTTGTGGTGAGATCATCCGCGTGCCTCCGTGTGGAGTTTGTAATCTCTGTTTCCGTCCAATTTTCCTCTAATAACCGGACAACCCTTTTTTATTGATCAATAAAGATGACAAAACTTTTGCTTTGTTTTCAAAAGAATATGATAACAAATAAAATCAACTTCGAAATGAAGCGAAGCGTGCCTTGACCATGAGAGGGAAAACACGGCTAGAACATGGCCACTTTGATATCGATCTGTTAGGTCAACTTTGAATAGCTATAGCCGACATCCATCGGAAACAAGATTGCCAAGGTCTCTCGCGCACGTAATTGTCTGAATTCCTCCCTCCTGGCATGTCAACAGAAAAAACACATTATTCATGAAAGGATGTATGCAGAAAAGAAAACGCGGATGTCGGTGCTCGCTGACTACCGAATCAATTCAACAAATTGAAGTCTTTTTTTTGTGAAAAAAGGGAGAGAGAGGTACAGTATTATCGTGTAGGGAACGAAGGGATGTAAAAATGCATGCTCTGATTTTGGCAATTTAAAAGCATTTTTAGTCCCTCAAACCCTCAAATCCTTAAAAGTAACTGTTTTTTTACAGTTTGCGAAAAAAACGCGTAGACTAAAATCTCTTAACCCTCAAATCCTTAAAAAAAATTGAGGATCCAGCCCTCAAACTCCCTCCCAACCTATAGAAATGAGGGTTGGAGAGAAAAACTATCCCAACCCTCACTTCGATCCATCCTAACGCGGAAGGAAAATTTTCCATACCAACTACCTCTCGAGCCGCCGTCGACGGCCTCTCCAGCCTCCGCCGTCGTCCCGCCCCCCAGCCGCCTCCCCTCCACCTCCCGAGCCGTCGCTGTTGTCTCGCCCCCAAGCCGCCGCCCGCCTCGACCTTCCCGGCCGCCGTCCGCCTAGACCTCCCCCGTCGCCTCCTCCTCCTCGACCCCCGCCGCCGCGGCCCGCCTCGGCCTCCCCAGCCATCGTCTCCGCCTCCCGCCCGCCTCGACCTCCCCGTCCGCCGCCCGCCTCGGCCTCCTCGTCCGCCGCCCGCCTCGACCTCCCCGGCCGCCGCCCGCCTCGATCTCCCCAGCCGCCCCCCGCTCACCTCCGCCTCGACCTCCCCGGCCGCTGCCCGCCTCCGCCTTGACCTCTCCGGCCGCTTCCGTCGCCTCCCGCAGCAAGAGGCCACCTCGAGCTCTCCTCGCCGACCCGCATGAATATTTCGTTATAAGGGTTGGGTCTGAGGGTTCTAGTCTTTGCCCCTGTTTTTTCAACCTTTAAAAGTGTCAAAAAATAATAATTTTTAACCCTTAAACTGCTTTAAAATTTAAGGGTTTGAGGATATTACTAAAGATGCTCTAAGCCGACGAACCCGGTCGACTGCGGTGCAGCCGCTTGGTAATCGGATCGAGTCCCCTTTTCTCGTCCAGGGACGCACAAGCCGTCAAGCCAGGGGGTGTGACCGTTTCCACCGCCGGCGATTGAGCCAAGGTTACGACGATGACGATGTACGGTGCGTGAAACAGAAATCTATCGACTGCGCCATGGAAGATGGAAATGTTATTTGCCAGTATACGACTTCAACGCAGGACGGACCGCCTCGTCTTCCTTCGTCAAACCGACAGAAGGGCCCGAGCTGGCGTCCTACTTGCTACTACTTCGTCAAGCATTACGGGGAGCGCGCGTGCGTGACCCCCCCGGTCGACGGAAACTAAAGCAACTTGATCGACGCTTCGACGGTCCCTTTGCAGCCCACGCCAGTTGGTAGCATGCGATTTATATTGTTTTTTCCAGTCGCCCTTTGCTAGCCAGTTGGTAGCCATTGATACTACACAAGTCGTGCGACGCCAGCACTCGGCACGCCGCTTTTTAATAAGAAAAATTTGGTGAAAAAGCACATCGATTTGCTCACGTTTTTTTTTTGACAATCGATTTGCTCACGTGTTTGGTGTGCTCACCGGGCAGGACTAAACCTTGTACTTGGTGTTGAGTATCGTGATTGTTTTGAAAACATAGATGGACTAAAATTTGTTTCTGTCTTGACTTATACTTTAAGATAATCATGTATTCTTATATATATGTTCACATGGCTCAAACAATACAACAACTATTCCATCAATATTCCCTCTTCCTTTTAACATGATATTTGTCATAAGTTTCTACACCTAACCATCGCCCACCGCTTCCGCCCCGCGCACCGCCCGAGGACGGTTGGCCTCCATGACCGCTGTCGAGGGCCGCCCCGCACGCACCTAGGGTTCGTCCGCCAGTCTTGTTGACCGGCTACCCTAGAGAGTCTTTTTTCCGATCTCTTGATCCGAATTTTTCTCTCTTCTGTCAGTTTCTTTAATTGGCGTTTTCTTTTTGGTTTTTTGATCTAAGATCGGTTCGCGTTGCCCACCGTCGCGTCGATCCCCGCGCCTCTACTCCGACACCTGCATCGACTCTTCACCGGCCACATCGTCATCTATCGCGCGGCAAGGCTGGACGCGCCGCTCAAGGGACGCCTTCATGCGTCGCCGCCGGTCGCTCGCCCGCATGGTCTCCATTGACGGCACGTCTTTGTCGTCATCGCCCGGGACATCACGGACAATGTCTCCATCGACTGCAATTTGTGCATCGTCCTTGCCGTGGCGTATACATCTCTATCGTCAGTCTGATCAACCAATCACGTGCCTCTCTTCGCCAAGCACGTCCTCGAGCACGCGACTATCGTCGATCGAGCCACAGGATGTCGTCACGTCGTCCCTTCGTACTGCTGCATCACCGCCCCGAGGTCCCCTCACCGGCAGCTCCGACCTGCACCCCGCTACCGTCGACGCCCCTTCGGGGCGTTGCGTTGTGGCACGTAGTCCATGCCACGGCCCGCCCGAGATCCTCCCGATGTCTACCCCCGTAGTCGTCGTCGCCTTCACGTTGCGCCTTCAGGTCTGTCGCGGCGCGACACACAGTCCACGTCGCCGCATGTCGGGTTGTCGCCTCTGGCCAGTGGTTCTCCTCGCGATTGGCCTGACCTGCAAGCCGTCACTACACCGCGCCTTCGGGCTGTAGCGCGGCGGCACATGGTCCCCGCCGCCGCCCGAGGTCGTCCACGTGGTTGCACTGACCCGCACACCACCGCTGCGTCGCCCATTCAGGACGTAGCGTCGCGACACACAGTCCACGCCACCGTCCCGAGGCCTTCCTGCCGTCGCCCCGACCCATCTGCCGCCGCTGCGACGCCCCTTCAGGGATTACCGCCATGGCTCGCGGTCCACTCTGTCGTATCCGTGCATCGACTCTACGTGGTATGCACCACGCTCCCTTCCTTGGCGCGGGCATGCCACCGTCCACGTCGGTCTTCGTCACGCTGTCAGGTTCTTCCTCGCCTACTTTGAGCATCGTCGCCGCACTCCTAACGAGTCACCACCGCCACTGTCAGCCCGCGGCCGTCCCTCCTCTTCGGCAACGCTACGGCTCCCTCACCCGAGCCATGTCGCGCCTCTTCTTCGGCGCCATTGTAGCTCGCCCACCCAAGCCGCGTCGCCCATCTACCCCCTTCGTCTTTCGTCCAGCACCAGCTCATCGCGAGTGTTGTCCTCGTCAATCCCAACCACTTCATCTACTCCGACCACCGTGGGCGACATCGGCCCCCGCTGATTTGCGCCGCAACCGTCGTTGTCGTGGGTATAAGTCTGACAGTAGATGTGTAGGGTACGAAAGGATGGGCAGAGCCTTAGCTACGGCGAGGTTGTATGAAGGATGTTCTGGCGGAACGAGAAAAGTCGTTGGAGCAGGCCCGTGAGGCGAACAAGGCTTTGACTGCTCAGGTGGAGAAAATGGGGAAACAAAGGACGGAGCTGATGGGGCAGATGAAGTTGCTGAACAGGCGGTGCATAGCACAGGAAAATTACGTCAGTGATTGGGCCCGGAAGATGATAGCGCTTCTGGGTGGTAAGTCTTGTTTTCCCGAGTGCTTGTGGACCGTGCATTTCATTCTGCGCTGACTGTTTGGTCGTCCTGTCTTTGCAGATTTTTGCATGGACGCTGAGGTTGAAGCAGCTGACGTTGAGCGGTCGATGCTTGAGAACATTCCACTCGGCGAGGACGCCAATCGAGATCTGCTCCGAGCGCACATTCGGCTGGGCAAAGTTGGACCTTTCATCAGTCGACTGAGAGAAGTCGTCGGCCGAATTGACAAGGAGCTTTGGCCTGAAGACGAGTCTCGGCACGAGATGGAAGGCTTGATGACTCGGCTGGAGGAGGTCCCGAACCGAGTGCAGTCATGGAAGAAGTCTGCGGCTCGCTGTGGTGCGGACGTCGCTCTGTCTCTGGTCCGAGTGCATTGCAAGGAGGTGCGCGAAGAGAAGCTGAAGGCGTTGCAGGTCGCGACACAAAAAAGCTTCGATTTGAAGACTTCATGGAGACCTTCCTTGAGAGCGCCACCCGCATCGCCGACGGGATCGACCTCGATACATTCGTAGAGCCTGCCAGTCCCATCACCGGTCCTGACGACGCTTGAGAAAACTTTTACCTCGGTATGTCGAGTGTTGATTGTAATAAACTTTGGCCACTGCTGTTGACCGTCACATTCTTGGTTCGGTGTGGATAAGCTTGATCTACACCGAGCCAACTATCCTTAGGTGAACTTTGAATTTGAATCGAACCTTTTGCTCTTTTGTTGCCAAAGAGTTGCTGATACGAATTTGGCTCGTGTTTTTGTTTGGCGTTTCTTGGTGAAGCCAATGGAAAACATGTGGAGCATGTAATTGTCAGTTGTCTTGACATCTGCATGAGCCTCACTGAGGGTCTGCTGAGTTTCCGAGTGAATCTGCAGGATACACTCGAAGGCAATAGAGTACTTAGGCGATTCGTGATCGCGGCTAAGTCTTCGAGTGCGACTGTTAGGTCATACTCGGAGCGGGTTGTTACTCATGTAATTGTCAGTGGTCTTGACATCTACATGAGCCTCAATGAGGTTCTGCTACTCATGTAATTGTCAGTGGTCCTGACATCGACATGAGTCTCACTGAGAGCCTGTTGAGTCCCCGAGTGTATTTGTAGGATACAGTCGAAGGCATTTTAGTACTTAGGCGATTCGTGATCGCAGCTAAGTCCTCGAGTGCGACTGTAAGGTCGTACTCGGAACGGGCTGTTACTCATGTAATTGTCAGTGGTCTTGACATCTACATGAGCCTCAATGAGGTTCTGCTACTCATATAATTGTCAGTGGTCTTGACATCCACATGAGCCTCAATGAGGGTCTGCTACTCATGTAATTGTCAGTAGTCTTGACATCTACATGAGCCTCAATGAGGTTCTGCTACTCATGTAATTGTCAGTGGTCTTGACATCCACATGAGCCTCAATGAGGGTCTGCTGAGTCCCCGAGTGTATCTGTAGGATACAGTCGAAGGAAGCTTTCTCATTTAAGCGATTCTTGATCGCAGTTAAGTCCTTGAGTGCGACGTGTAGTGCACGCTCGGAGAAAATTTGTACTTAGGCGATTCTTGATCGCAGCTAAGTCCCCGAGTGCGATGTTTAGTGCATACTCGGAGAAAGTTAGTACTTAGGTGATTCTTGATCGCAGCTAAGTCCCCGAGTGCGACGTTTAGTGCACACTCGGAGAAAGTTAGTACTTAGGCGATTCTTGATCGCAGCTAAGTCCCCGAGTGCGACGTTTAGTGCACACTCGGAGAAAGTTAGTACTTAGGCGATTCTTGATCGCAGCTAAGTCCCCGAGTGCGACGTTTAGTGCACACTTGGAGAAAGTTAGTACTTAGGCGATTCTTGATCGCAGCTAAGTCCCCGAGTGCGACGTTTAGTGCACACTCGGAGAAAGTTAGTACTTAGGCGATTCTTGATCGCAGCTAAGTCCCCGAGTGCGACGTTTAGTGCACACTCGGAGAAAGTTAGTACTTAGGCGATTCTTGATCGCAGCTAAGTCCCCGAGTGCGACGTTTAGTGCACACTCGGAGAAAGTCAGTACTTAGGCGGTTCTTGATCGCAGCTAAGTTTTTTTTTTGAGACCGGAGTCTGCGACCGCGGAAGAATTTTGAATCTGCAAAAACTCAATCTGCTTTGTATTATTTCACCAATACTTGTTCTTTACATAGCTTCAGTCGACGGTCACGTGTAGAAGCGCTTCAGGAGATCTCCGTTCCATGCTCGCGGCTCATCTGTTTCCATGTCGATGTTGTAGAGTATGTATGTTCCATTGTTTAGCACCTTGGAGATGATGAAGGGTCCTTCCCAGGCGGGAGCCAACTTGTGAGGTCTTTGCTGATCCACTCGGAGCACCAGGTCGCCTGCTTGGAATGTACGACTCCTGACGTGTCGGGCGTGAAAACGCCGCAGATCTTGCTGATAAATGGTTGAGCGAGTCAGTGCCATCTCGCGCTCCTCCTCTAGAAGGTCCACTCTGTCTTGCCTTGCTTGTTCTGCTTCAGCTTCGGAGAAGAGTTCGACTTGTGGAGCATTGTGGAGCAAGTCACTCGGAAGGACCGCTTCTGCTCCGTAAACGAGGAAGAACGGTGATCGACCTGTAGATCTATTCGGGGTTGTGCGGAGACCCCAAAGCATTGAAGGTAGCTCGGTGACCCATGCGCCAGCAGCATGTCCCACCTCTCGCAGGAGTCGAGGCTTCAAACCTTGCAGAATAAGTCCATTCGCCCGCTCTGCTTGTCCGTTTGTTTGAGGATGCGCCACAGATGCAAAATCCACTCGGATACCTTGGCTTGCACAGAAATCTTTGAATCTATCCGAGTCAAAGTTTGTCCCGTTGTCCGTGATTATGCTGTGAGGTACCCCGAATCTAGAGATGAGGTCCGTGACAAACTTGATGGCTGTTAGGGCGTCGAGCTTCTTGATGGGCTTGGCTTCAATCCATTTTGTGAACTTGTCGACTGCCACCAATAGATGTGTGTATCCTCCTTGGACTGTCCTGAATGGACCGACTGTATCTAATCCCCATACAGCAAACGGCCAAACAAGATGGATTGTCTTCAACGCAGATGTTGGCTTGTGGGACTTGTTGGAGTAGAACTGACAGCCTTCACATCGGTCGACCATATCTTTAGCCATTTCGTTCGCCTGTAGCCAGAAGAAGCCAGCTCTGAATGCTTTGGCGACGATTGCTCTTGAAGAGGCGTGATGACCGCAGGTTCCCGAGTGAATTTCTTCCAGGATTAACTGTCCCTCCTCTGGGGAGATGCATCGTTGAAGTACGCCTGAAACGCTTTCCTTGTACAACTGGCCATCAATGACAGTGAACGACTTTGACCTGCGGACTATCTGCCTGGCTTGGACTTCGTCTTCTGGTAATTCCTGCCTCGGGATATATGCAATGATCGGCACAGTCTAATCGGGGATGACAGCAAGAATTTCCATGATCAGATCAACCACAGCAGGTACGTCGACTTCAGTCGGATCTGTCGAGCTCTTTGGTTGTACTGGTTCCTCTGTGAAAGGATCTTCTTTAACTCAGGGAAGGTGGAGGTGCTCGAGGCAGACGTCACTCGGGACTGGTCTCCGAGTGGATCCGAGTTTTGCCAACTCATCAGTTGCTTGGTTCTTCAGTCGCCGAACATGGTGGAGTTCTAGACCTTCAACCTTCTTCTCGAGCTTCCTCACTGCATTGCAGTATGTGGTCATGGTGGGGTTCCTGACGTCCCACTCTTTCATCACTTGATTAACCACCAAATCCGAATCGCCATAGACCATCAGGCGACGGACGCTAAGTGGGATGGCCATGCGCAGTCCATAAAGGAGAGATTCATACTCTGCCTCATTGTTGGAGGAATCAAAGTGTATCTGCAGCACATACTTGAGTTTGTCGCCCTTTGGCGATACGATCACAACGCCAGCACCGGAGCCATTCAACATCTTGGACCCATCGAAGAACATTGTCCAATGAGCCGAGTAGATGTGGGTCGGTTGCTGTCGTTCTACCCATTCTGCTATGAAGTCAGCCAGAGCTTGAGACTTTATAGCTTTCTTGGCCTCGAACTTGATATCACAGTACAACATCTCCATTGCCCACTTCGCCACTCGGCCCGACTCGTCCCGATTGTGGAGGATTTCCGACAACGGAGCATCAGAAACGACAGACACCGAGTGGTCTTGGAAATAATGAGCCACCTTCTTCGCAGTCATGTAAATCCCGTAGATAAGTTTTTTGATAGTGGGGATACCTCTGCTTGGAAGGTGTCAGGACTTCGGAGATGTAATACACTGGCCGCTGAAATTTGTATGCTTTGCCTTCTTCTTCTCGTTCGACTGTAAGAACAGTGCTGACGACTTGATTTGTAGCCGCGATATACAGAAGAATGGGCTCTTTACTGAGCGGAGCAGTAAGAACCGGCTGGGTGGAAAGTAGGACTTTGAGGTCGTCGAATGCAACTTGGGCTTCATCTGTCCACTTGAAAGTATATGATTTCTTCATGAGTCGGTACAGAGGGAGTGCTTTCTCGCTGAGTCGACTGATAAACCTGCTCAAAGCCGCTAGGCAACCTGTGATCCGTTGAACATCGTGTATTCTGACCGGCCTCTCCATTCGGACGATGGTCCCGATCTTTTCGGGGTTGACATCGATCCCTTGTTCGGAAACGAAGAAACCGAGTAACCTTCCGCTGGGAACGCCGAATGAACACTTGGCGGGGTTGAGCTTGATATCGTACCTGCGAAGGTTGGCGAATGTTTCTACCAAGTCAGTCTGCAGGTCGGAGCCTTTGCGTGACTTGACTACGATATCATCCATATACGCCTCCACATTCCGACCGATCTGGTCGAGGAGGCATTTTTGGATCATGCGCATAAAGGTAGCTCATGTATTCTTCAAACCGAATGGCATAGTGATGTAGCACAAGCACCCGAATGGGGTGATGAAGGCTGTTTTCAATTCATCGGGGCCATACAGACGGATCTGACGATAGCCCGAGTAGGCATCAAGAAATGACAAACACTCGCAACCCGCAGTCGAATCGACAATTTGATCGATGCGGGGGAGCGGAAAATGGTCTTTCGGGCAGACCTTATTGAGATGCTTGAAGTCGATGCACATTCGGAGCGACTTGTCCTTCTTGGGCACCATGACAACATTGGCGAGCCACTCGGAGTGGTGTACCTCGCGAATGAAGTTGGCTGCCAAAAGCTTGGCCACTTCTTCTCCGATTGCCTTCCTCTTGTGCGCGGCGGACCGACGCAGGCGTTCTCGGACAGGCCGAGCAGTGGGATCCACATGCAGTCGGTGCTCAGCCAACTCCCTGGGTACACCTGGCATGTCAGAGGGCTTCCATGCGAAGATGTCCCAGTTCTCATGGAGGAATTGGGTGAGCTCGACTTCCTATTTAGGATCGAGGGTGGTGGAGATGTTCGTCGGGGTAGCAGTGTCGTCTGTCGGGTGGATGCTGACCTTCTTCGTCTCTCCCGCCGACTGGAATGCAGACTCCGAAGCTGGCTTCTTCGCACGCATCAAGTCAGCAGGGTCGACTGTTTTCTTGTACTCGTCAAGCTCGAGGACAGCCATCTACTGATCGGCGATCCTTGACCCCTGCTGCAGACACTCTTCGGCCCGCTGTCGATTGCCTGTGATAGTGATCACGCCTTTCGGGCCTGGCATCTTTAGCTTCAGGTACACGTAACATGGACGGGCCATGAAACGTGCATATGCTGGGCGGCCCAGAATTGCGTGGTACGCGCTCTGGAAGTCCACCACCTCGTACGTCAGCTTTTCCTTGCGGAAGTTCTTGTCGGAGCCGAAAACGACGTCCAACGCGATCTGGCCGAGTGACTTGGCCTTTCGTCCAGGGACGACTCCATGGAACTGCATGCTTCTCTCGCTGAGTTTGGACATCGGAATGCCCATCCCCTTGAGAGTGTCGGCGTACATGATGTTCAAGCCACTGTCGCCGTCCATGAGGACTTTGCGCAGTCGGACTCCTTCCACCACCGGGTCGACGACCAGAGCCTGTCTCCCTGGGGTGGGTACGTGTGCTGGATGATCCGACTGGTCAAAGGTGATCGCAGTCTGAGACCATTTGAGGAACTTGGGGTTGGTAGGGGTGGCCATGTTCACCTCCCTGTTCACCAGCTTCAGTCGACTCTTGCTCTCAACGTCAGCAAAAATCATCAGTGTTGCATGGACTTGGGGGAACGGATCCTCCGTATACTCCTCGTCTTGTTCATTGTCCTTTTCACTCGGTTGCCCTTCGCCGAACCCCTAGATCAGGAGGCGACATTGCCGAGTGGTATGCTTCGGATATATGGTGTTGCCCTCTTCATCCATCTTTGTATGAATCGGACATGGCTGGTCCAGGATGGGATTATTGAACTGCTTCTTCTTGGGGGTGAACTGAGCCTTCCCCTTGCCCTTGAACTTGGCTGTGGTAACAGCTGCAGCTTCTGCCTGCGGAGTGGACGGAGCTTTTTTGCTTCTGCTTCCGAGTGTTACTCCCATCTCCATCGGCGACTGTTTTGTGCTTGCCGCTTCGGATGCGGTCCTCTTCTTCGCCATTTGCATAGCGTGTCGCTATCTCCATCATCTTGCTCCTGGAGATGTCGCCTGTTCGGCCGAACTTCAGGTACAAATCCCTGTACCTCACGCCTGCCTTGAAGGCGCAAACTACTTGATGCTCTGTGACATTCTCCACCGTGTGGTAGAGGGTCGTCCAACGCTGAATGAAATCGCGCAGGGGCTCATTTTGCTTCTGGACACAGTGCTGGAGCTCCACGAGGCCAGCAGGGCGCTTGCACGTCCCTTCGAAGGTCCTGATGAACACTCGGGCCAGATCTGCCCAGTTGTAGATGCTCGAGGGGGCCAACTGGTTCAGCCACGCTCGCGCCAAGCCGTCGAGCATCAGAGGGAGGTGCTTCATGGCGACGTGGTCGTCCCCTCCTCCGATCTGGACTGCCACTCGGTAATCATCCAGCCACGTTTCTGGCTTGGATTCTCATGTAAACTTGCTGATCCCCGTCGCCAATCGGAAGTTGGGAGGGATATCAGCCGAACGGATGGCTCGACTGAAACACTCGGGACCAGAAACGATGGTCATGCTTCCACTCGGACGGTCAATATCGTGACCATCGCGGTGGGCTCGGCCCCTGTCGACCCTCCGCTGGGCGATATGCCCTCTCGCGTCGGGCCTTGGGTCGTAAGTGTCACCGACTGAACGCCGATTATCATGATGTCGAGGCCCGTAGGGCCCACCCCACGGAGGGGTGCGTGAACGTCGACGATCTTCGGGATTTATGGAACGGCTGCCTCCCCTGTGTCGCTGATGAGAACCAGGGCTATGAACTGACCGATGCGTGTTCGCATGAACAGAACTATTGTGGATCCTGTTGTGCGGCTGGGAGACCGCCGAGTTTTGCTGCTGCGCCGTGTGCAGCAGGGCGCGGATTTGTTCGATCCCCCTGTCAGCCTCTGAATCAGTCGGCTGAAGGGAATCGGCTATCTTGGCTGCGGCAACCAAGTTGAGGATGGGCGTGCGGAACAACTCCACGTTGCTCCGCCGAGTGTGCCGACTGGCAGAACGGCGAGGTGGACGGCGAGCGCCGGATGTTTCGCCGATCTCATGCTCGTTCCGGCCAGCTTGGCGGGGACTTTCATGGGAGTTGGCCATGTGTACTTCTGCTATAGGCCCGCGACCCAAGTACTCGGAAGGGATCTCAGTTGGAACCGAGTCCGAGCGCTGGGACGGCGGGGAAACCACAACCGACTCTAGGACCGCCACTTGCGAAGACGCGTTCTGGCGCGCCTGGGCTTGTTGCACCCAATGCTGGAGCCACGGGCAGCGGGACCGCTTGTTGCGGCGCGTGACGGTGGCGTAGGCCGACACCGGAGCCGACTGCTGGAGAAGAAGAATGCCGCGGGCGCTGGCACGGAAGTGCGTAGCTCCGCGACGGGGAAGCGCCTCGACGTCGAGAGCTGCGTCCCGAAGCCATGCTGAATCGTCGATGATGAAGGAGAGAGCGCCGAAGAGGATCTCGTGACCCATGCTCGAATCTCCGCCGGATGACATGACGAAAAGATGTAGTAGCAAACTCGCCGGAAGTCGCTTAGACGCCTGCCCAAAGGTGGGCGCCAACTGTCGTGGGTATAAGTCTGACAGTAGATGTGTAGGGTACGAAAGGATGGGCAGAGCCTTAGCTACGGCGAGGTTGTATGAAGGATGTTCTGGCGGAACGAGAAAAGTCATTGGAGCAGGCCCGTGAGGCGAACAAGGCTTTGACTGCTGAGGTGGAGAAAATGGGGAAATAAAGGACGGAGCTGATGGGGCAGATGAAGGTGCTGAACAGGCGGTGCATAGCACAGGAAAATTACGTCAGTGACCGCATCCAGTTCACCAGCAAACTAAACCTTTTCAGCCCTAAGAGTCTCGTACGTTGTCCCCATCTCGCAAGTTTTCTGCCAATCAGCGCCAAGAGACGGTCAGACAAATTCAACAATAAAAAATCTAAGTTCTTCAGACCCCTGCCGACGCAAGCAGTCGACAGCGGTCTCGGGGACTACACCCAGTGGGTTCACTAAGAGTGACTCCGCCGGCATGAAACTCAAACAGGTCCGCCCTATTGAGCTACATGACAACACCTAAGCCTATGAGGCTACTACTACCCGACCTGAGTAAAATTACCCTCAGGGACTCATTCAGTAGGTGCACTCCGAGTGCCCCAACTGTTAGCATTCGAACAGATTAATTTTTGATCTGCTCAAGTCAACAAAAAATGTGTATAAAGACAACTGTTGGTGCAAGCACTCGACAGAAGTCTCGGGGACTACACCCACTGGGTTCACTTAGAGTGAACCCATTGCAAAAATCATACGATATCCGAGCACACCCAGTGGGTTACAAGAGAAAAGTAAATACTTACTAGCCCACTTACTCGGATATCGTCCCGCAGTTCCAAGCTTCGCTCGTACAGGGACGCGATGGAGTCGTACGCCTTCTTGGCCTCTCCCGCCATCAGCTCCGCCTGCACCATGGCCCCCTTGGCAGCTTCCACCTAATCTTCTGGGAGGCGCTGGACGTTGTACTCGACAGTCGACGGGCCTGGCATCGTAGGAGGCTCCTTTGGCATCCCAAGGCCCGCTCTAGACGGTCCAGCAGCGATCAGCGCCGTTTCAGTCGACGGCATCACCTCAGTCGGCGGCGCGTCCGTGGCGAGAGTGGTAACCGGCGGAACAGCCTCAAGGACAGGCACCGCAGCTTGCTCAGACCTTCCCTGGTCGTCATCCTCCACAAAAATCACCCCTGAGAGAAACCCGACCGAACGGCGTGAGACCACAGGAAAAAGGCAAGACCAAAGACAAAATTGGTGACGCAATAACGTAGGCTCTCGGAGTCACTACGACACACCTGGCTGGGATGTGGCAACGTTGTCCATGTCCATGGGGTCATCCCCCCGGCGTGTCGGAGAGGTGGCAGAGGTTGCAACTCTGTCGAGTAAAATACATTCGACCAATAAGCAGGAGTTCAATCAAGTACTGAAGGAAGATAGAAGGACAATGCACTTACGTTGAGGTGACGCGAACCGTGACCCTCATCCGCGGCAAGGCCTTCCGAGGCTTAGATCCACTCGGTTTTGCTGCTTTGGAGGGTTGGCCAGCGGGCTCAGCGGCAGAATTCCTGGTCCTCTTTGCGCTCCGAACGCTCGGAGCCACGGGAACGGCTGGCGAGGCACTCGGTGCCACAGGAGCAGCTGGGGGAGCTGGCGGCGCACTCAAGGACGCTGGAGGAGCTGAAGGAGCCACTGGTTCATGACGGCGCTTAGTCCAAGGCTCTGGCTGCGGAGGCGGCGAGTTATGCTCCTCATCTGCCTCTTCTTCTTCTGCAGACTCCTCTTCCGTCTCCCCGCTGTCAGAGACGTACTCGCCGCTCTCCATGCTGCCCTCCTGGCTGCCTTCTTCCTCCTCGGCCGGATTCCCGTTCGAGACGGGAGAAAACCAGTTAGTCCACTCCTGCACGAGATACAGTCGACGACATCAGACGTCAGACAGTGATTCAAGAAAGCAATAAATCTAAGACAGTTGTGTGCACTCAACAAGTTGTACTCACTGCGTTTGGAGGAGGGTTGTCCGCCCGGAAGGTCTTCACTCGCCGAGATCCTCTAGGGTTTTCGCAGGCGCCGGTGATGTTGAGGACCCACGACGCCACCATCTCCCCGGTCACGCACTCGACGTTGGTCCGAGTGGAGTCCTCAGGCCCTGTGTAATGCCACATGGCGTGGTCTCGAGCTTGCAAAGGCTGGATATGCTGACCCAGGAAAACCTCCAGCAAATCTATGCCAGTGACTCCCTTTCAGACAACCTCTACAAGCGCGTCGACCAGAGGCTGGATCTCAATTTTCTCCGCCTTCGTAAGCGCGAGCTGCCTAGGAGGAGCTGGCCGGTCTAAGCTAAAAGGAGGGAGTCCAGTGGAAGCATTCGGACAAGCGACGTCCTGGCAGTAGAACCATGTCGACTGCCAGTTCCTAACAGATTCACTCAACTGCAGAGCAGGATAGCTACTTTTACTCTTCTTTTGAAAGCCTAAGCCTCCGCAGAGCTGGAGAAGGTGGGTTTTGTCATCCGACTGGCTAAGCCGTTTGATGGTCTGGGATCTAGCAGAGAAGATATGTTTGAAAAGCCCCCAATGGGGGGGACAACCAATGAAACACTCGCACAATACGACGAAGGCAGAGAGATGAGCTATGGCATTGGGAGGAAAATGGTGGAGTTGCGCCCCGAAGTGGTTGATGATACCTTTGAAGAAGGGGTGTGGTGGCAGAGAAAAACCTCGGTACACGTGGCTGAGGAGCAAGACGCGCTCCCCCTCCCGGGGCGCCGGCTCGATCTCGCCTTCCACCGGCAACCTCCACGATTTGTGCGCGATCATCCCGTGCTCCACCAACTCCAGCAGGTTATCCTCCGTCACCGTGGAGGGGAGGAAATCCCCCTAGATCCACCCCGCCGGGAGCGTTCACTGCTGCCGCTGAGCAGGAGCCGCCGCCTTCCCCTTCTTCTTCTTCGCCTCTAGCTTGCTAGTCTGCCCCTTGGTCATGGCGGAGGGTGCGGATTCGCAGGGGAGAAGAAGGAGGAAGGAGCTTGAGATGCGCAGGGGGTGGAGAGAGGAGCGGAGCAGGCAAGTGCAAGATATCCGACGAGTGTAACGAAAAAACCCTCGCCGCTCAGGTTTAAGTAAGGTTCCGACTGGGTCACTGGCAAGTGGCCCCGAAATCTTATCCCCCGACCGGTCGCGGCGATATCAGTGGAGAAGATGAAGGCGCGGGGATCGAGGCGTCAGGTACTACTCGAGCGCGATGTCGTCATCCCCGCTGAGCGCACGGTAACCGAAATTTGAGGATCCCGGAAAATCCGCCGCTGTCAGTTGACTGGTCACGTCAGAGATACCACGGAAGCACTCGGTTTCCGGCAGTTTGTTTCACAAATACTTCCACTCGGATCGTTGGTCAGAGAAGATAAAATGGATCGAGGCAAGCAACGCGAAAGTCGCATCCGTACCTCAAGCATCGCTTCGTCGTTCCAACCCCAATCCATTCGGGGACTAATGATGGGGTTATAGTCCTAGGGTAGGGTCATAGGCCTATCCTGTAGGTCCTACCCAAGGACTACCCCTCATAAGGGACAAGGCCCTTAGTCAGTTCCGACTGAACTAAGGGCTTCCCATCATCCAGTCGGTAACGAACCCTCCACCATCCAGTCGGAGGTGAGCATTCACAGTATATCAAACTAACCGACTGGATTCCAGTCTGTGCATCGTAACCCCCCAGGAGGGAAACGGTCGTACATTTCCATGTGCCTTTATTAGCATTTAATACATAAGTTACCTATAACATAGGCATTTATTCGCCACTACTCCACCCCTGTGCATCGAACCGTTGTGGAGGGCAGCGCACTCTATATAAGCCGCCCTCCCCCACTGGTGCAGGGGTTAGCAATTCACTGTATTCCATATTCCACTCGACAAAAAGCTCCCAGAGCACTGAGACGTAGGGCTATTACCTCCACCGCAGAGGGGCCTGAACTCATACAACCTCGCCGTAGCTAAGGCTCTGCCCATCCTTTCGTACCCTACACATCTACTGTCAGACTTATACCCACGACAGTCGTTGAGTCTCTTTCTCTGGTGGCCCCTCCGACTCCTCGACATGGCCTACAACTTGTGCAGGTCCCTCATCTACGCATCCCTAGTGCTGGCAACACCGATGTGTTGCCTTCGTCCCCAGTGTGTTCCCAGGCCTAGCAAACATGGAGCGACGCATCATCAACAACGTCTTCGTCCATCTACGCATGCCCAGTGCTATCAACACCGATGCGTGCCTTCGTCCACGAAGTATCCGCGGGCTTGGCAAACCCGGCGCGATGCATCGTCAACTATGTCTCCTTCCCGGCGCATCACTACTTTGACACAACTACGCCCATGACTAACTCGGCACCTCCTTGCGCCCGCGGCTTCACGACGACTTCCTCGACACCGGCTACCCCGACTCAACATCGACCATGGTGTTCTTCGCACGGCTACCTTGATACACGGCTCCCTTGACCACGGCTACACTATCCTATGCTCTCGGCTACCTCGACAACGACACAAAGGGCTACCGCCTTGCTTGAGAAACCACGTCGGTTTCCACTCCGGCCACAACTTTCGCGATGCGTGGACCATTACGACTGTGTGGGAATGTCCATTGGCTTACCTTCGAATTCTTCTCCAGTCTTACCGTCTGGGTCACTACCGTTCAGAAACATAGATAGACAAGGATTTGTTCCTGGCTTGACTTGTACTCCAAAATAATCATGTACTCTTATATATATGTCCACGAGACCCAAACAATACAACAACTATTCCACCAATATCCCTCTCTCCCTTTTCGTGAAGACATGGATTGCTTCCACAAAAGGCACGGACGTGCCTCTTGAAAAAGAAAAAAATATGATTTTTTTTCTTGGAAGGTACGGATTTACTTTTCGCATAGGCATGAATTTGCTTGAGCAAGTGGCACGACCGTGACTCTTGAAAAAAGGAAAAAAAATACCCTTTTTCCTATCATGAAAGGTACAGATTTACTTCTCGTGAAGGTACGGATTTGCTTTCGCGAGAGAAACAGTCGTGACTCTTGGAAAGAAAAAACTTTTTTTCTACCGCGAGAGACACAGATTTACTTGTCGCGGAGGTATGGGTTTGCTTTCATGAAAGGTATGGTTATGCCTCTCGAAAAGGAAAAAACATGTGTTTTCTTTTTTTCATGAGAGGTGCGGATTTACTTCTAATGAAGTCACGAATTTGCTTTCGCAAGAAGCACGGCCGTGTCTCGCGCAGAAGGGAAAAACATATTTTTTTTCTATCACAAGATGGACATATTGAGTTCTAATGGAGGCACAGACTAGATTATGTGATGGTCTCTCTTGAAAAGAAAAAAATACGCGTTTTTTTGTGAGAAGCATGGATTTACTTTTCGTTAAGGCACGAATTTGCTTCCGCGAGAGGCACAGTAGTGCCTCTCAGAAAGGGGGAAATCGTACTCTCAACTTAATTTTTCATGAAAAAAAGTTCACAGAAACCTATCAACATGATATCTGGTTTTGAAGATCTCAACGCAAGAAATTGATGAAAACAGTTTGAAATTTGGACTCACAGTTTGGGAGATAAAACATTTCGAATAAACGAATCTACGAAAAAAGGAAAAACTTTCACGTTGCGACAGGTGCCATACATGCAGTGGGATGCTTGTGGCAACTTGAAATGTGGGGATGACATTTACAAAGAGTACTTTTTAATTAATGATTTCACATGAAATAACCATTCAATGGCATGTTGTGTCACCTTTGAGTCGAGCCGGCCCAAGCATGACCCAGTACAATAAATACTACTCCCTCTGTAAAGAAATATAAAAACATTTAGATCATTAAAGTAATAATATAAATGTTTTTATATTTCTTTACTAAGGGAGTACACTTTAGCATTTTAAGTTAAAATTCTATATTACAACATGCATTTTTTATTTTGTAAATCTCTAATTAATACACCTTATTAAGTACATAAATGCATTTTTATTTGGAAAAAACGTGATTTGTCTTTACAAGAGTATAAGGGTCAGTTTTTTTGTTGACTTTTTTTAGCTTCTAGAATAAGCTGCCCCCTACCCAGCTTATTCTAGAAGCTCAACCAAAACTATTTTTTTAAAAGCCTATTAGTCAAGTCTTAATTAATAGACTTCTGAATAAATAAATTTGATAGAGCTTCTAGAATAAGCTGGGTAGGGGTAGCTTATTTTAGCTTATTCTAAAAGCCAGCAAAAGAATTGGCCCTAAGTAGTCCCTCTATTCCTAAATCTATGACGTTTTGATAGTTCAGTTTAAACTACCAGAACGCTATATATTCAAAAACAAAGAGAGTACTCCCTCTGTTCCTAAATATAAGTCTTTTAAGAGGTTTCATTAGGCGTCTACATACGAAGCAAAATGAGTGAATATACACACTAAATTATGTCTATATACATCCGTATGTAGTCCACTAGTGGAATCTCTAGAAAAACTTATATTTAGGAACGGAGGGAGTACAATATAGTGTTTCTCCTAATAATCGTAGCACGCCTATGGCGTTTTTGGACCCAATTGATTCGACCGGACAAAGCACAACCCGCATCCACGGTGCCAGTCGTGATGCCCATTTTCTTAATTTTCAGGCCCAGGCTGACCTGATTTGTCGTGTCCTGCCAGCTGGGCCGGCTGTTACTTCATGTCGCGACGAGCTTTGGACTATACCGTTTCGTACCAGCCCGGTCCGCTTTACTTTATGTCGTCTTTAGACCCTAACATTTCTCTCGGTTTTGTGTCAGATCAAAAAAGCCCAGCCCAAATCCCAGGTTTAGTCAGGACGCATTTATGTACGTGAGCAACAAGTATTCTTTTGGTTGTATGATTTTTGGAGAATTTATGTAGATTTTTCCTATATATATTTGATTTCTTAGGATTGTGTACACATCTCTACTTTTTGTTCCCCTCGACCCCCCCCCCCCCCTCCCCACCATGTCATGCATTACCTTAACCAAATGAAATGAGATCTTACAAGAACCTCAACTAAATCAAAAAAAAAATTGTCTTCTATACTCATACTTGAATCAAATCAAATCTTATCAAGATTTAGAATATGATAGATGTTGAACCACTAGCGATATGTATGCCCCCGTTGTAACGCATGGACAATTATCTTATTGGTCTATTTAAGTATGTCTCGGACTCATGTAGTTTTTATTTTTAGCAAACTCACGTGGTATTAACAGATGATGCTGAGACATCGCCCCCTTCACAGCCCAATATTCAGCAGCCTGGCCTTACACGAACCAGTCTATAGACATGCCACATTTGGCAGCAAGTGTCGATCTTCTTTGTTCACATATCAGTCTATAGACAAGGCTCTTCAACGGACCCATTTTCCTTGAAACTGTCGGGCAGCCCAAGTGAAGAAACTACTTGTATAGATAGTTCTATTGCATCATTAGAGAGTTGATCCTTGAGCCTGTTGGGGAAGATCCAAATCAGAAACCTGAGCGCGACGAGTGCCACTGCCACTCGCTGTCTGAAGTAAATATTTCTGCAGGGAACTCATTATTTGTTTTGCTGGCTAACACTATATTACTACTACACGGATCGCGTGGCCGTGTGTACTACATATACACTTGACTATTTGTTTTGCTGAAGCATCGAGTCGATGCGTCCATCCTTGTTGTACGCCTCCACGATTTTCTTGGCATACGATGGCATATGCTGCTCCGCTCTGCAACATGAGATCCATTCATTAACACTTCCATATATATTGTGCTAACATGTACTCAAGCATACATATAAATATATTATTCATATCAATATATGTTGAGAGCATATATATGTACCTTGAGCTTCCCCATGCCCGGTTCACATACAGGTAGTTCCTTATCGTGTGGTAGTCCAAAGAGTAGCGACCAAACTCCAGGCCCTTGGGCCCAATCTGCACAAACCAATATATCACCCACAAACGGTTCATCATGCATTATCGAGTCCATCAAATGTAGCATTCATTCACTAACCAGGTTTAGCAGGAAGGCAATGATGTTGCCCACAAATATGGGAGCTGGATTAGAAGGGCCTTTTCCTGAAAAATCAAACCCCAATGTACCACATTTTAGATCCAAGAAACTAACTCTTAGTTGCTGCAAATTAAGGAACACCATTTAGTCATATATATACCCATTTTCGCAGCATCATCAGCTTTCACTGTCTCCATCACAAATGGTTGCCTAGCGCCCTGAAGAAGAAATTAGTCGACATAAAAAAAAAATCATACTTAATCCTAAACCACAGTAGACAAATGCACTTCCATGCATAGATGTGGGTGCATACACTGCTGACTGTTGGCGTGCTCTCCAAAAGGCCCTCTACCAGGCTGAGCATCTCCCTCCCTCGCTCGTTCCTTACGATAAGAAGGAAAATCAACACACTGTTGAGTAATTTGATTTCCTTACCAACAGCTGCTTAAATTTGGCTCACTTCACCTGACTGTAATATATTGAGGGTGCTGAGTCATAGAAACGCCAGAATATTTCGGTACTCCCATATAGCCCACCACTAAATCCTGCGCTTTTCAACAGGCACCTTTAGTTTTCCATATGCAAGGGAAGAAACTGTTGGAATAGAAAGAGAAAAGTACTACTCCCACCGATCCAAAATTAGTGTCATAGCTTTAGTTCAAATTTGAACTAAAACCAAGACACTTATTTTGGATTGGAGGGAGTGGTATATACAAGGGGAACCTCACCGCCAAGCCATTTGTGTAGTCAAAGCAGCTGCAGATGGTACAAGTAAAACCATTAGAAACTTCCAAAAAGAACTATTAGTTCGACATTTGAGAGTGAAATCTGACTTTTTATGGATAAACTAAAGCAATGGATTTATGCAGTGAGCATAGCATACCTGTAGCATGATGGTGCAATGACATCAACCAAATCATTGGCTGGCAGGGAAAAATAAGGCACCTGCTTTAAAGTAGGCAGTCAAGAGACAGTTTCGGGAGACCCGGTTCTGTAGAATGACAGACAAACATGTGGCTTACCTCTTCTATATGCCCATCCAAATGTTTTAAGTGAACCTGCAATATGCTCACAGTTATACAACACTACTATGTATCGAAATTGGGAAAGGAAAACAATCATAACTGTTCCATGAAACTTAAATGTTTTCGGTACATACAAAAAATGATTGTGTTGATTGTAGAAGTAAATGGTATTAAAAAAATGAGATCCATGGGCACTAGCACCCAGGACATATTTATAGAAGGACCCCACCCAGGTGAGGCACCAAAAATCAGCTCCCGACGGGAGTAGTTGAACCATATGACCCTTGCCACTAGGGTACTGCCTAGTTCTCGAAGTAAATGGTATTACATATATGAAACTGTTCCATAATGGGAGAAAGAGTAACGATTGTTTCAAATTAAGTTTCACCTTGTAGTCTTGCATAAATTCGTAATGTAGAACAGTTTCTGGTTCACTGCTTGCAGCATTCAAAAATTTATCAAGTCCTTCACGAGTACCATTGTCCACTGGGAATATTCACTAGAGTAAGCCAAAGCTCCAATATATATTACATGCAAGACAGTAATCAGAAGTCGGTAGAGCATCAGTAGTTACCACAGTTCGTGCCGAGCACATAAAGCTTTTCCAAGCCAAGGTACTTCTCTACAGATCTCAAAGCTGCAGTCAATAATTTCACGTTTGATAACTGTGAGATATGATAAACCGCCAGCAATAGAAATAGAAGAATGATAATACCTTGCACTTGACAACCGACACCACAAAAGAGAAGACGCTTTACACCAGCTGCCTGTCAAAGGAAATCATGAAACTCCTAGTTTTCACAGAGTTTATCAGAAATAGGATGTATGAGGCAACAATCATGTCATCATAATGTAATGTCTTTGGCGATAGCAACTAGAGTGGACTTTGTTTTTGCTACCAGAACTGGAAAGGGAATTGGTTTACGTAAATTTTCAGTCCCTAGAATTGGGGTATAGAAGCAAATCCCTGAACAAACAAGTCCAAGTTCATGTTCTTTACTTTAGATATCGATCATCATGAGCGATTTGTTTTCGTAGGTCAACAATAGCAAAGTATATAGCATGAAGAAAAAGACAGATTTACCTCCACTAAGGCTAGTGTATTGAGATTAGGCGATAATGTTGGCTTGACACCTTTGGCTGCAATCACTTCTTCTGGGGTCCTAGCAAAGCATGGTTAAAAATACTGAATCTTAATGTAATATCAAGAATGGGTATGATGAAGAATGAACGGATATGTACCAATAACAAGGTTTAAAGCTTCATAGAAAAGCATAAATTTAGGGAAATAGGGAGTGTATCTCCAAATAAACAACTGATGAAACTGACAATTAATCAATTCGACATTACCTGGCTAAAACAGGCCTCGGGGCGAACCTATCGTCTGGATCACTGAAGATTGTGGCAATAAATAAACATCATTAGTCAAGTCCATGAGTTATTCTTGAGTTGTTGCAAGAAAAGAATATGATATGGTATCCGATTCTTGTCTGGGTGCCTTTGTACACAAACCACGGCATCAACCATATTTGCTTTCAGCATCTCAACTGCGATTGTTGTGATTATTCCTGTCCACTGGGCTCCTACATGTAAGGTAATTGAAGCTCGTGTCACACACACACACACACACACACACACACACACACACACACACACACACACACATAGATATGGTGGGTTGAAATGAAATGAAATTGAATGTAGAAGTTAGGCAAGTGAAACCTTGAACAGGTTCCGTTTTCCTGGCATACAGGAGCTGCTCGTGCACCCCGTAGTACATTTCGTCCATGGTATCCTTCCTGCCCCTCCCATGGACCACTGGTTCCAGATCCTATGCGAAGCACGCGTTAATGGCCGTAGGAGAGCAATGCATAGAAGAAAAGAAGAAGGAGGAGGAAAATGTGGAGGTACTACCTCGACGCGGGACATGCCGTCCCCGAGGAAGGCGCAGGCGTTGTTGACATGGGCGATGTAGTAGGTGTCGCAGAGGCCGCAGTTGCTGCACTTGTCCTTGGCCGGGTAGACGCCCCCGGGAGGGATGGGCCTGGATTTCTCTCGCCAGTCCTCCCTCAGCGCCTTCCCCTTTCCTCCCTTCCCCCCTAACCAAACCAATTCGATTCGGTTCAGTTTGTATTGTATGCATGCTAGGACTGGAATGGATTTAAGGCGCGTAACTACCTGGTGGTGGCGGGGAGGAGGAGGAGCACCGTGTGGTGAAGGAGGGGCGGGGTTTAGGGGAGAAGTAGAAGAAGCAGCGCGCGGCCATGGCGATCATGGCAGGCAGGAGAGGCTGGAGCCGCTCGTGGACGACGATAAGATTTGTCTGACTCGTCGCGGGCGGGCTACACGCTTCCGTCCACACAAACGAATGCAGACGACGGCCGAAGAAACAATTGGGCCTCAGTAGGCTGAAGTTAACTGGGCCGCAGACTACCGCTCCTCCTCCTCCCTGAGGCCTGACAAATTAAGTGATTCTAAAAGAAAAAGAAAAATGGAACGTGTTCTTCTGATTGGCCAAAAAAAGAAAGTACACTGTTTCTACAATAAATAAGGGGGCTGCTACGCATCCACCGGTAGATGAATTAAAAACATCATCCCCTCCTTCACCGTTGGATTGTGACACAAACAGCCATCAGATCTCTCCTAAGGTGCACGTCGCAAAATGCAACAAGATAGATGTTGCGTAGCTCGCTATGCAACAACACATTTGTTGTGAAATCATTGAAGTGTTGGACTCTGTTGTGTTTGCAACAAACATCTTGTTGCAGAAACATTTACAAAATAGAGACGGTGTTGCAGAATTTTTTGTTCTCGTCTTTACTATTTTTTGCAACATAGATGACGTTGCGGGAGGATTTTTGCAACAAAGGTGGTGTTGCAGATTTTTTTTTCGTCTAAACTTTTTTTTGCAACGTAGATGATGTTGCGGGAAGATTTTTGCAACAAAGGTGGTGTTGCAGAAAAAAAATTCGTCTAAACTTTTTTTACAACATAGATGATGTTGCTAGAGGATTTTCGCAACATGAACGATGTTGCAGAATTCAGGCAACCTCTCCATGAGCACGTTGATGGCTACCCGTGACTGAAACGAGAGATGACAGAGAGAGATCAGAGAGAAGACAGAGTCAGTTTTGAATAAAAAACGAGCGACTCAGGTCAGATAAGGTAGAAAGATGTAGTGCGGTGCATGGGTCCAAAAGAGACATGCGTTGCGCGCCAGAGGCGACGGATGCCTCGAACTGAATCGATCGGCTGACCAGGATGTTTTCCCAATAAATAAAGGGTCGTGCTACCCATCGGTCAACGGATCTTTTTAGGGAATCCGACGCCTCGCGAGAAATCCAATTGTACAAGAAAAGACGTTCTTTCTTCTTCTCTAATTTCCTGTCACACTGTTTTTGTTGCAAACTCTCTTCTTCTCTAACTTTCTGCAATAAGAGTCATGTTACAAAAATTCTTCTTTTTTAATTTTCTGTAACAAGATCTTTGTTACAAAATCTTCTCTTCTCTAATTTCCTGCAACACGACCTCTGTTGTAAAACTTTTTTTTCTATTTTTCTGCAACAAGATCCTTGATGCAAAACTATTTCTTTCCTATTTTTCTGTAACAAGACCCATGTTCCAAAACCTCCATTGCAATAGGACCCAACATCTCCAGCCTCTTATATGTATAATGTATTCCTGTAACAAGACTGTTAACATTTTTACGACGAAGAAAGGACGTCAGTGGCCGCTGCTGATGTGGTGGGGTTGTAGCAACGTGCTTTGTTCGAGAAGAGGTGGGGATAAGATTCATGGAAATGGGTAGGGAATGAAGTGATAGAGAGGTAGGCAGTGGCGGACCCAGGCCCAGGCAGTCAAGGCCTTGGCCTGGGGCGTGGCCAGCTGATCCTTTGTTGATTAGGTATAGCTACAATATATTTTATTGTTTGATATTGTATATATGTTGTTTGTCTGGAGCGTCATTTCAGCTTGAGACCGCTACTGGAGGTAGGGATGGGAGGATCAACGTGACAACGTGTGGCTGTTTCGGTACGCCTTTCCGAAACAGGTGCAGTTGCAAGAACTGAGGTACAAAGCGCTATGCATGTTGAGATGAGATCAAAAGAAAAAGGTTGTGGATGAAGGTTGGATTCAATGCATGGAGAGAAGATAAAAATATATGTGACCATTTCGATGAAGATTGGGATGAAGGAGAGAAGCGATGCGCTGGTCCATCAAAACACGTGTCAAGTGTAGAACGTGGCGGATGTAGAAGAAAAGATCCGCCGGTTGACCACTAGTTTTCCATAAATAAAAGCTCATGAAAGCTCTCCAAACCTGCCTTGTTCTTTTTTTTCTTTTCTTTTGAGAGCATCAAATTGCGTTCTCTTTTTACAACATCAAACCTGCCTTTGTTTTCACATAAGAACACTCGTAAAACTCCGCATCATTCAAGCATGCCCTCTATAGCATCTCATGATATTAACAAAGATATTCAGACGTTGCCTCTTTCAGAGCCCAGTATTCAGCAGCCTGAGATGTGGTTCATCTCGCAGCAAATGAGTAGGATCGAAATTCTTTGCTTGTTCGCATCTCTGACCATCGACAAGGCTCTTCAACGGGCCCATTTTCCTTGAAACTGTCGGGCAGACAACCCAAGTGAAGAAACTAATGGTGCACAGTTCTATTGCGTCATTGAAGAGCTGATCCTTGAGCCCGTCGGGGAAGCTTCAAATTAGGACATCTTTAATGGTTGTATGATCATCGTTGGTAAAATTACCACATAAATGATTTAAATGACATGACGCATAATAAAAAAAGAGAGAGAATGTAATCGTATGAACTTGAAGCAACGGTTCACGCACAAGCTATGAGGCAAGCATGGTTATTTCCACCATGTTTAGTGGACTCGTTTAGTTATTTTACATACGATTGACATAGACTCCATTAAAAAGCTTGTATGATGTGTTGTTGGTTGTTGATGTGGACATTTATATCAACGATTGAACATACGAACTGTCGAAGATGCTCTAACCTGAGCCCGACGAGTGCCACTCGCTGTCTGCGCTGAATATCCTGCAGGGCACTCATTAAAGAATCCACAATGCTTGTCTCTTCCAGACTGCAGTGATGACGCCGTTGGAAATCCTGCAGAGACCTGGCCTCCCGTCCATCATCCCGTCCCATGCATGGCTACTGGCTAGTCCCACTCCATCACCAAATAATCTTGTCTCACTCAGCAATCCACATATTCTGCTGTCTGAACTGCATATTCTCCTGTGCGTTCGGTAATTATTTGTTTCGACGGTCGAAGCGGATAGAGGATTCATCTTCATCTGCATGACTACCCGTGTTTACATGGACGGGGAATTCAAAATCTAACTTTGAGATGAAGGCGCTCATGCCATTCGACAAGTCAAGGGGGTCCAGTACGTATAATGACACTTTGGTCATCCTGCATCTTTTCATTCACGTAGTACTACAGCTAAGCTAGTACTGCACCACGCTACACGTTCGGTCTTTCCCCTCTCATGCAAGTGCAGCCAATTTCAATTTCTTTTGCCGGGAAGCCAATTTAATTCTTGTTTGCAGCCAAAGGCTAGCTACGGTGTCAGCACTCAGTAGGCCAACAAGGTACACGTGGACCCTAGCCATACCCATATGTGCTGCGACATGCCCTCGTGTCTTTGTCTTGGAACGGGTACACGTGACCTTTAATTTGCCAGTCTGGGCATATTGTTTCTTCGTTCGTTTTTATCATTTTTATTAATACTAGCAAAATGACCTGTACGTTGTCACGGAAGAAAAAAAAATATAATCTTTAATGATGGTGACCACATTACGTTCACATATCATCACTTGATTTAGAAATTTTGTACACAAATGCAAAAAAAATGTTTCTTCTTTTAAATTTATTCACACGTTAAAGCAATCTTTACATTTTCAAAAAATATATATCATGATTGTCAAAAATCTTGGTAACTCAAAGATATATTCTGAATTTCAAGATTTTTTTTAGAAAATATACAATAATAATCCGATCCATCCAACAGTTAATTATTTAAAATTCACACAGGTATATTGTCACAAAGACTTAGAAGCATTAATGTTTAACTACATACATTAGATCTTTCGTGAACAATTTTCAAAATATGAAAACAATTTTAAAATCGAGAACATTTTTTACAATTTACAAACATTTACTAAAAATCGTGAATATTTTTATATTTCGAACGGGTTTAAATATTTTCTTTTGAATTGGCGACCAATTCAAGAAATGACGAACATAATTTTTTATGTTGAAGGATTTTATTTTAAATTCACAAACATTTTTTGAAATGCATGAAGTTTTTCTGAATAAAAAAATATTTTAATAAATCAGTAATATATTTATTAAATTCATGGACATTGTTTTGGAATTTGCAAAAAAAATATAAAAATCCAGCGGTTTTTTTGAATCCTATTTTTAATTCGAAATAAAAATTCGTCAGCATTTTAATTCAAAATTCCTATTTTTTAATATGCAAAAGTTTTTGAAATTCTAAATTATTTAAATTATAAATAAAAAAATGGAAAGGAAAATTTTAAATAAAAAAAAGAAACTATCAAAACAAGCATTAGCTATTTTTAAAATTTTATGACATTTTTTAAATGCATTAACATATTTTGAATTAGAAAGCATTTTGTTAAATGCCTTTAATAATTTTTAATACATGGAATTGTATTTGAGATCATGGACTTTTCTTATTGTACAAACATTTTTCTAAAATTGCAAACATTCTATTGTATATGCGAGCATTTTTTACAAAACTCCGAGCAGTTTTTAAAGTCACAAACATTTTAGTTTTTTAAATATGTTGATTTATAGTTTTCAGTTTATCAAAATTTTAAAGATTATTTGAAGTTCTAAATTATTTAAAATAAAAAAATAAAACGGAACCAAAAATAAATAAATAAACGGAACTAAAAGCAGGCGCCTGTGCATGGGCCGGCCCATACGGTGTGCTGGCTATTCTCCCAGCGTGCAGAGCGTAATATAGGAGATTTTTAAATGGGCCGGCCCAGTCCAAGATTTTTCGCTTTGTGAAACGTTTTCTATTACTTACCGGTGGCATGGTGGATAATTTATGCAAATTTTAGGGGTAATTTCCAAGACGGACGACCAGAAACCGTATTTGCTTTATTATTAGGGAGAGATTTTTTCGTCCTCCTCTTTTCCTAGTGCACACGTCCATAAGAAACATAGGACATGTCCAACGACGGAGGCCAAATTTCATGTTTTGACCATTTGTGGTTAGTTTAGAGAGATGTGACCTTGGTTTGATTATTTTTTTCAAGATTTGACATTTTTTCTATCGTAAGGACCCTGGCGGTAGGGTTAGATAGCCAACCGCCAAGGACTCCAGCGGTAGACGACTAATCCACGTTAGCGGTAACTAACGACTGTAGTATCCATCGTTCAATCCTATCGTCGTAGGGCCTGTCGGTAAGAGCATCTACAGCCGAACATTGCAAATATGACCCCCCTAAACATCCGAGAACGCGTCCGGTCAGTGATCGGACGTGTCGCCTATTTGTTCGTCCGGGCACACACATTGTTGGATTTTTGCTAGTAGGCTTTTGGCCCAAAGCCCAACTAAAATCTAAAATTCTCATGGCCCATGTGTGTTGGCTGTTTTGTGATGTGGGTGAGACTAAAGTTTAGTACCATACCGCTAGTTGGAAGAGAGCTACACCTCCTTATAAGGTGAGCTCTTCTAGCGCTTGTAAGAGAGTGAGAAGAGAAGAGGCCCTTGCGCACTCCTCCTCGCTCGACTCGCTACGCCCCGACCCGACGCGGGTTGCGGGATTAAGCCGAGCCGAGCTCATACCTACACGCTTATTTTTGTCGGTCAGGAACGGAGAGTCCTTGACAGACACATGGTTTCGCACCGTTCCAGATCATTGCGCCGCCACCCAAGTCCTCTCCATCCCTCCTTTGGGCGTGCACCGCGAGAAGGGACAACAGGCCTCCGGAACCCCGCCTCTTGTGATCCTGTATGGGAGAGGAGCGATCAGGTTTTTGGGGAGCGTACTCACGCGACTACTGGCAGTGACGACTTCCCCGACCTCAGCAACATCTTCATCAACGACATGGCCGAGAACATCAACACTGGTGGTTCGACTCCCGCTGCACCGTATGCAATCTTCTCCTCTCTTTTGGAGATCATGCAAGAATTCGTATGTCTAGTTTGTGTCGTAGATTCGATCTACTCGTCTACTATGTCAGTATGCATTGTTGTTGTAGTCTACGTGATTGCTGTCATGATCTACTTGATGTTTACTTGGATTAGATCTTGTAGTAATTTGCTCATATTTTCAACAAACCAAAAACATGATTATAGGCAATTTACTCCAAGTGGTTTTGCTGCACATCTGAAGTTGTCCCTCTTCAAGGGTGTGCAATATAAGAGGTGGCACACGAGAGCAGTCTACTAGTTTCAAACCATGTACTGTTATGATGCCACCAAGGACAAGCCTTAGGGCAATCTTAATACTTCACAGCAGGAAGCTTTTGAGAAGATCGATACCCTCTTTAAGGATGCCCTTCTGAGTGTTCTTGATGATTCCATTGTGGATTTGTATATGTCGTTTGACAATGACAATGATACGTGAGTTGCACTGGAGATCAAGTTTGGGGCCTCGGACGCTTGCAGCGAGTTGTATGTCATGGAATAATTCTATGACTACAAGATGACTCATGAGTGCCATGTTGTTCAACAATATCATGAGATACAGTCTCTTGCAAAGGAACTTGAGTACTTCAAGTGTGTGTTGTCGGACAAGTTTGTGGCCGGAGGAATCATCGCCAAGTTTCCACCTTCGTGGAACAAGTTTGCTACCTCTCTAAAACACAAGAGACATGAGTTTTCCGTTTCGGATCTCATTGGATCTCTTGATGTTGAAGAGAAGGCGAGAGCAAAAGACACACGTGCTCGAGCTGTTGAGGGAATTTCTAGTGCTCACATGGTACATAAGAAGAACTTCCATCTCAACAAGCCCCAAAACAACAAGAACCAAACTCAGGGCAAAGGCAAGTTTGTTGCAAAGAACAAGGCATCACACTCTACCAACTTCAAGAAGACTTCCCATAAGAAGGGGAAGGGTCTATGCCATGTCTGCCGTGATCCAAATCACTAGGCTCCAAGATGTCCCAACCGCTATGAGGAGCGCAAACTTGAGAAGAGCGACAAGTCCGCCAATGTTGTCATCGGTTATACTGATACGAAGGATCCTGAGTACGGTATTTTTCCTACCATCCTTTCAGTTTGTCATTCTCCAGATTGGTTAATTGACACCGGTGCCAATGTCCATGTTTGTGCTGATGCCTCCGTGTTTTATTCTTATCAGATCATAGGGACTTCCCCCGTGCTGATGGGGAACATGTTAGATGCTATTGTTTGAGGTGTCGGGACGGTCGATCTGAAGCTTACTTCGGGGAAGATCGTGCGCCTGAAGAACGTTCATCATGTGCCCTCCATAAATAAAAATATCATCAGCGGTTCCCGTTTGTGTCGAGATGGTTTTAAGTTGGTTTTCGAGTCCAATAAAGTTGTAATTTCGAAGTATGGACAATTTTTTGGAAAGGGCCATGAGTTCGGAGGCTTCTTCCGCATGTCTTTGTCAGATATTTGCACTAAAATTATTAATAGTGTTTGCCATAATTCTGAATCTGATATTTTGCATTCACGACTTTGTCATATTAAGTTTGGTTGCATGACTCGGCTAGCCAATCTGATTTTAATTATGAAATTCACAAGTGTCAAGAGCTCTAAGTACCAAGTGTGTGTGCAAGCTAAGCAATCTCGCAAGTCTCAGAAGACTGCAGAGGCGAGAAACATGGCAACACTAGAGCTTATTCATTCTGATCTTTGTGAGATGAATGACATGATGACAAGAGGTGGAAAGAGATATTTCATGACGTTGATTGATGACTCCACTAGATACTTTTATGTGTACCTTCTGAAATCAAAAGGTGAGGCTTTAACCTACTTCAAAAATTGTAAAGCTGGGGCAGAAAGTCAACTTGATCGAAAAGTCAAACGGCTTGGGTCTGATCGTGGTGGAGAGTATTATTCCAATGAATTTGATTTGTTTCATGCGGAACATGGCATAATTCATGAGAGGACGCCTCCCTACTCACCTCAGTCAAATGGGGTGGCCGAAAGAAAGAATCGAACTCTAACTGATTTTGTTAACGCCATGTTAGACACATCGGAGCTCTCTAAGGAATGGTGGGGGACGCATTAATGACTTTGTGTCATGTCCTAAACCGAGTTCCCACAAAGCATAAAACCATTACTTCATTTGAGGAATGGGAAAGGAAAAAGGTGAAACTCTCTTACCTACATACTTGACGTTGTTTAGCGAAATTCAACATATCAATTCCCAAGAAGCGCAAGCTTGGACCAATAATCGTGGATTGTGTTTTTTTGGGCTATGCTTTGCATAGAATTGGCTATAGATTTTTGATAATAAAATCCAAGGTACCCAACATGCATGTTGGTACGATTGAGTCGAATGATGAGACTTTCTTTGAGGACATATTTCCTATGAAGGATATGTCTAACTCATCAAATGAGGAGATACCTACTTTATCTTCTCAGGAATTTTCTGTAATTCCTGAACCTAGCATTGCGATGGAACACATTCAGAATCCCAAGGATGATGATAATGAAACTCCTGTAAGGAGTAAGAGACGAAGGACTGCAAAGTCGTTCGGTGATGATTTAATTGTGTACCTTTTGGATGACACACCCAGGACTCTTCCAGAAGCTTATGCATCTTCTAATAATTACTACTGGAAGGAAGTTGTCCTTAGCGAGACGGATTACATCTTAGCTAATGGAACCCGGGAAGTCATTGATCACCCATATGGATGCAAACCCGTGGGATGTAAGTGGGTGTTCAAGAAAAAGCTTAGACCTGCTGGTACAATTGAAAAGTACAAGGCAAGGCTTGTGGCCAAAGGTTATACCTACAAATAAGGTGAAGACTTCTTTGATACAACCTAAGTTACATGATATGCTTCTCTCAAAAATAGAGAATAAAAAATGACAAGTGAATAAACACTCATCGTGAGAATGACATAGCCAGCACAATAAATATTGGCCACCCCTCACCGCTTCATGAGCGATACGGGCATACAAAAGAGAAAATATTTTTGAGATTTTTTAAGATGGCACATGCAAATTTACTTGGAACAACAATGAAATATGGCATATAGGTAGTATGATGGACACAAGTGGAAAAACAAGGTTTAAGTATAATGGATGCACAAGCAGTATTCCCGCTTAGTTCAAATGAAGGCTAGCAAAAAAGATTGAGAAACGCCCAACTAGAAAATCATAATGATGCACATGCATACATAAAATATAACCAACATCGAACAATACACCATAAGTAGGATATAACTTCATTGCATAACTATTGACTTTTCATGCTTTCATAGGTAATCATAAACCTTAACATCAATTTTTGTACTAGAGCATAATTGACTCACTAACATAACTCACATATCATCATCTACATATCTGAAAACTATTACAAAGAATCAAGTTTTTCATGTCCCATATGATTTTTCGTATGCCAGTTCTAATTATTCTACTTGAATATTCATCAAAAAGGGACCAAGCATCATATATTGTACCAATTACCAAGACTATTTTCACACTATCAAAAAGATATAAGTGAAGCAAGAGAGTGAATTTCTTCAAATTTTTGTAACATTCTCATAGAGATATAGGTGAAGCAAGAGAACAAGTTTCTTCAAAACATATAACATTCTCAAAAATATATAAGTGAAGCATGAGAACAAGTTTCTTCAAAACATTCGCACCACCGTGCTCAAAAAGATATAAGTGAAGCACTAGAGCAACCACCTAGCTTAACAAATTTAAGTGAAGCACAAGAAGCAATTCTAATAAATTGTGATGATGTGAGGCCATCTCAAGCAAATGTGTTCAGAGGTGATGATTGTGAAAAACTAATAAGCAAAGACTCATATCATACAAGACGCTCCAAGCAAAACACATATCATGTGACGAATAAAAATATAGCATCAAGTGTGTTACCGATAGTCGTTAGAAGAAAGAGGGGATGCCTTCCGGGGCATCCCCAAGCTTAGACGCTTGAGTCTCCTTAGATATTACCATGGGTTGCCTTGCTAATCCCCAAGCTTTGGCTTTTGCATCTCTTCATTCCTTCATCCATCGACGTCACACCCAAAACTTGAAAACTTCAATCACATAAAACTCAACAAAACCTTCGTGAGATCCGTTAGTATAACCAAGAAAATTACTACTATAAGTACTGTTGCGAACCCATTCAAATTTTATAATTACATTATAGGTACTGTACTCTAACTTTTCGATGACTTGCACCTCCTGATACAATCCATAGATTCATCAAAATAAGCAAACAATGCAACGAAAACATAATCTGTCAAAAACAGAACAGTGTGTAGCAATATGTCGAAAAGCCATACTACTGAAACTCCAAAAATACTGAAAAATTAGGAAAACGTGGACAATTTGTATATCAGTCACATGTAAAAAATTCAGGCACATTAGACGCTATTATGAATTTATAAAATTCGTGGACTGGACGTCAAAGTTTCTGTTTTTCACAGAATTGCATTCACAATCATCCATATCATCCCAAAGGTATTACTTGGCACAAACACTAATTAAAATATATAAAATCAACTCAAAACAGAAGCAAATAACGGAAAAATAAAAAGAACAGAAACTAAAAGCAAAATTTTATTTTATTCATTGGGTTGCCTCCCGACAAGCGCTATCGTTTTACGCCCTTGGCTAGGCATAAAGCAACACATCAAGTATTGTCATCCTTGTATTTTACTCCATAGGTAGCCCGCGTAATGGATTCATAAGGCGGTTTAATATTGGTCCTTGGGAAATGTTCCATGCCTTTTTTCAAAGGAAACTGTCGGGGGGACAACCTCGGGGTAGGCTCAACGAGCCTGCTCCTTTGCCTTCAACCAAGAAGGAGTAACCAGAACAATTCTATAAAGCCCAAGTCCCTTGGCCGGCTAGGAAGCACCTGCTGGCTGGGGGGCGAGGCGGCCAACTCTCTAGCCGGCCAGGAAGCACTTGCCGGCTAGAGATGAGACGGCTACCTCCCCCTGGCCGCCTAGGCCAAGCCAGCCGGCTAGGGGCGAGGCGGCCGTGCCCAGGACGGCTAGTCAAGCAGGCTAGCCGGCCAGGGATCTCAAGTCACATCAGACCGTAAGTCATGACGAGAACCTACGGTTAAAGGTGGCTACGCGTCAGCAAATGTACTGGATTGGGGTACCAGCGTCGGCGGCCATGCCTCTGACCTCCTCCGGCTCTGATCCATCACCCTGCACATTGTCGGCCCATCAAACTCCCACTCCATTACTGCACTCGACATGGGAACAGTGGAGACGGCCGTACTGTTTGTCCATGACGAATCTCGCTGGACGACGTCGGACGTACCACACGTGTCCCGCGTCAACCTTACGCGAGAGCCTTATGGGCTAGCCAACGGGTCCCATGGCCAGACGGGACATCACAGCCGGCGGGCCCCTCCAGCGACAAGACAAGACCCCCATGGTCCCCATGGCCACCCGACGAGGCTGCCAGCCGGGTCCCATTCTTGTACCTTTTATCCATATTGTAGGTCGGTGGGTTTGTCTATAAACCCCTCGGCCCCCTCCATGCAGAGGGTCGGTCAAATCAGCACACTCACCAACCACATAGGAGAGGCAAACGCGAGCCGGCAGCTCCTTCTTCCTCCTCCGCAATACAGCTCCATGAGCACTTTGTAGTCCCATTCATACATCATACACTTCGGCAGGATTAGGGGCGTTATCTCTACGGAGAACCCTGAACCTGGGTACATCATGCGTTCCATGCTTGTACCAACCTCGTTCCCAGCATCCTCCGGTGCCACTTCGGTTCCCACCATCTTTAGCCTACCCATGGCTTATGTTGTGAGTAAACACCGACATTTGGTGCCCACCGTGGGGCCGTCCGCGGCATCGGCTAGCTTCACGCGCTGGGCGGGGCCCTGCTCTTACACCATCGGATGCATCGCGTCTGGACAGATCTACATGCTCGTGAAGCCTGCCTTCGATGAGGCTTCACCGATGATGATCGACGTCCGAGTCCGTCATGCGGATTCGGACGGGGAATCCGACAACGAGTCGCTCCCAACGTCGTCGTCGCTGCTATGGAGAACCTCAGCGTTCTCTTCAGCGATCTGCGCCTCGGCGACGATCCTCGCTATCCCGTCAAGGACTTCGATATCGAGGCGTTACGCGCCAGCTTCAGTAGGATCTCTATCGCTGAGACGCCTACGATCGATGTGTACCCTAGCAATGTACTCGTCTTCGACGGTCCTCCGTCGTCTACGGGGTTCTTCTCCCCGTATCATGTCGCCACCGTCTCCAACATCATGGAGGTGATGGTCATCGGCGCTGGTACTAGCACGGCTCATAGCAAGGCATCAACAGACGCTGGTGAGCCTGTTGCTATCACCGTTGACACTCTTCAGGCCGCGCTTACCGGCCTGAAGACGCCCATCTCCGCCTCCACAAACCCCACCGATGCACGAGCCTCGCTGGAGGACGCTCGCACGCAGATCTTGGAGGAGGGCATCGCCGTCGCCTCGGCTAAACGTCGGATGGAGGCCACGCAGCGCGAGTATAACTCCGCTTACGGCCTCACTCCGGTTTCCGAGGCCCCTAGCCGGCTTGGCTTAGTCCGCGGCCGCGGCCGGGTCATCGCCGAGATTCTAGGCGGCAAGCAGCCCATCTACGAGACTCCCGCGGCCAACTTACGGGCGGCCCAGGCAGCCATGGCAGAAATGCCAAGCTTGGAGGACGAGGAGCGCGCCTTCCGGGAGAAGCGGGTCAAGGATCTCCTTGACGCCGCCAACTAGCAGCAGATGCGGCTTGACCCCGGTCAAGCTCAATCGGAGTCTCCGGGACCCAATCCTAGAGCGTCCCGTAACCCTAGCGGTCATCAGCAAGCTGAAGAATCTTCCTCGCATCGCACTTTCGGCCAGAAGGGCGAGGGCAGCCACGACAAACGTTCCCAGCGCCATAGCGAGCATACTTCAAGCCGGCGTCGCGGAGATGACGAGAGTGATTTGGTATATGTGGTTCCTCGTCTGGGGAGGACCCACGCTACCGGCTCACAAGGCGCCCTTCCGATTGCGGCTCGGATCGGCGCTCGCGTCCCCCAGGGCGACCACGACGCCCGTAGGCGTCTCAATGCCCTGGCGCAGTCAGCTCTTCTGGAGGAGGATGGTCCCATCGGTCCGGCCTGCTTCGGCCCCCAGATCCGAGGGGAGCCGTTTCCCCGAGGCTTCACGCTGCGTCGGGACACTCCCAAGTACAACGGCCGTGCCAAGCCAGAGGACTGGCTAATCGACTACACCACCCCCGTTGGCATTGCCAGTGGAAACAAGCGCGTAGCCGTCCGCTACGTGCCACTCATGCTGGCCGGCTCGGACATGGCTTAACAGCCTTCCAGCCAGCAGCGTCAACTCATGGGTTGATTTCGAGGAGGCGTTCATCCGCAACTTCACCGGCACCTACAAATGCCCTGGCCGGCCACGCGAGCTGGCCATGTGCGTCCCGAGGTTCGACGAACCCCTTCGTGACTACGCCACGTGCTGGACGGAGCTTCGCAACTCATGCGAGGGAGTGCGTGAGGTACATGCCATCCAGTACTTCATCGATGACTGCCGAGACGACACTCTCCTCAAGCACAAGCTCATGTGCTATGAGCCCACCTCTCTGGTGGTGCTCATGGCCAAGGCGGACAAGTACGCCACGGCCAACTCCGCGATGCGGGTCAAGGTGACCGCCTCCGACAAGGCTATCCCCACGCGGGCTACTCCCAAGCCGGCTGGTGACAATCGAGGCGGCTAGAACAACAACAAGCGCAAGGCGGATCAGCTCGATTCGTGCTCCAACAACAAGCTGGTAGCCAACGTGGAGGGAGAGGCGCCGGCTACTCAGGCCGGCTCTCAACGGAGGCGGACCAACAAGAACGACTGGCAGCCCAAGCAGTCCTTCGAGCAGATGCTTGACGCGCCCTGCAAGATGCCTTCTCGGGCGAAGCCCTCTACCCACACCCTTCGACTGTGCAGCTTTGCACGACGACTATCGCAAGGGGAGGGCCTGCCGGTTGCCCCAGGTGCACATGCAGCGCCTCATGCTCCAGCTCCTGGTCCAGGTCCGACTCCACCACCGGCGCCTCACGACAACGTCCGTCTCCACAACGACTACCCCCATCAAGACGGAGCATTCGTCGTCTTCACCAGTGAAGGAGACGACAAGCACAGCCAGCGCCAGTGCCGGCGCGAGGTGAATGCAACGCCCCCCCGGTTCCGCAATACATGCACTGGTCTGAAAAGCCCATCACATGGAGCCGGGTCGACCATCCTGTGGTGATGCCCAAACTGGGCTCATACGCGCTCGTCCTCGATCCTACCTTCGCCTCCCAGAGGCTCACCTGCCGGTTCTCCCGGGTGTTGGTCGACGGCGGCAGCAGCATCAACATCCTCTACCTCGACACCCTCCTCAAGTTCGGGCTCAAGGAGAAGGATGTCTTGCCGACCAACACTATCTTCCATGGCATCGTGACGGGACAGTCCTGCTCGCCGACAGGCAAAATCCAGCTGGACGTCCTTTTCGTTGACAAGGCTCACTTCCGCCGTGAGTCCATATGGTTCGAGGTGGTGGATCTCAGTAGCCCGTATCACCCGCTGCTGGGCAGATCGGCTCTGGGAAAATTCATGGGTATCCCCCACTACGCCTACCTGAAGATGAAGATGCCGGGTCCAAATGGCATCATTACCATTGCTGGCGACTACAATAAGTTGCTCGAGTGTGCACAGGACAACAGCTGCCTAGCCGACGCCATGGTGATTGCTCAGGAGAAAAGGCAGATTGACCGGCTCGTGGCTCAGGTTACCGAGCAGCCAGCGACCCCTACTCCTCCATCGCAGTCGGCCGGCGAAGTATCCTTCAAGCCGGCTAAAGAAACCAAGCAGGTGCCACTCGGCCTCGTGAACCCCAAGTAGTGCGTCACCATTGGGGCTGGCCTCAGCCCCAAATAGGAAGGCGAGCTCGTCGACTTCCTCCGTGAGAATCGGGACATCTTTGCATGGTCCCCCAAAGACATGCCGGGTGTTCCGATGAGTACGTCGAGCACAAACTTCACGTGCGACCGGATGCAAAGCCGGTGAAACAACCTTTGCGCCGCTTCGCCGAGGGGAAGCGGCGCACAATCGGCGAAGAGATTGCCCGGATCCTTGCCATCGGCTTCATCATGGAGGTTTTCCACCCGGACTGGTTAGCCAATCCAGTCCTGGTGCTGAAGAAGAACAACACCTGGCGAATGTGTATCGACTACAAAAGCCTGAATAAGGCATGCCCGAAAGACCCTTTCGCCTTGCCCCGGATAGATCAAGTGATCGACTCCACAGCCGGCTATGAACTGCTGTCGTTTCTCGATGCTTATTCAAGCTACCATCAAATGAAGCTGGATCCAGCTGATCGCCTGAAGACCTCCTTCATCACGCCCTTCGGGGCCTACTGCTACACCACCATGACGTTCGGTCTGAAGAACACTAGTGCGACATTCCAACGCTGCATGCAGCAGTGCCTACTACCACAGATTGGCAGAAACATCCACGTCTATGTGGATGACATCGTCGTCAAGACCAAGCAGCACTTCAGCCTCCTCGACGACTTGCGGGAGACGTTCGCCAACCTGCGCGAATACAAGATCCGGCTCAATCCGGAGAAGTGCGTTTTTGGGGTTCCAGGCGGCAAGCTCTTGGGGTTCTTCGTGTGCGCTCGCAGCATCGAGGCGAACCCTGAGAAGATCGGCACCATCGAGCGGATGGTGAAGCCGGCTCGAATCCTAGACGTCCAGAAGTTCACCGGCTGCCTGGCGTCCCTTAGCCGGTTCGTCAGCCGGCTCGGCGAGAAGGCCCTTCCACTCTATCAGCTCATGAAGAAGTCAACGAAGTTCGAGTGGAACGACTAGGCGGACGAAGCCTTCCGCGACCTCAAGCGGGTCATCTCGAGCCTACCCATCTTGGCAGCACCAGCTGAAAGGGAACCCACTCTCATATACGTTGCAGCGAGCACTCACGTGGTTAGTGTAGTGCTGGTAGTTGAGCGCAAGGAGGAGGGCAAGGTACTGTTAGTGCAACGCCCTATCTACTACCATAGCGAGGTCTTGTCTGCCTCCAAGCAAAACTACCCCCACTACCAGAAAATGTGTTATGGTGTTTACCTTGCCGCAAAGAAGTTGAAGCAATACTTCCAAGAGCATGCCATCACTGTGGTGAGCACTGCTACACTTTTAGAAATCATGGGCAACCGTGACGCGAATGGCCGGATCGCCAAGTGGTCCGTCTCCATGGCTGACCACGACATCCGCTACGAGCCTCACACTGCCATCAAGTCTCAGGTGGTGGCCGAGTTCCTTGTCGACTGGGCTGAAACCCTGTTTGAGCCACCGCCTCCGGATTCCACTCATTGGCGGATGCACTTCGACGGCTTGAAGATGCGAACTGGTCTGGGAGCCGGCATCGTCTTGACGTCTCCGAAAGGAGACCAGCTCAAGTATGCTCTCCAGATTCACTTCGCCGCCTCCAACAACGTCGCCGAGTACGAAGCGCTCGCTCAGGGCCTTCGGCTCGCCAAGGAGATTGGCATCCGACGACTCCTTTGCTTCGGCCACTCGGACCTCGTGGTGCAGCAAGTCTCTGGCGAATGGGACACTAGGGACGCCAACATGGCGAGCTACTGCTTCCTCATCCAGCAGCTCAACGACCCTTTCGAGGGTTGCGAGTTCCACCATGTTCCCAGGGCGGACAACGAGGCGGCTGATACATTGGCCAAGATTGACTCCACAAGACAAGCCATTCCAACCGACGTCTCCCCCGAGCAGCTGCGTGCTACGGCAACAGACAACAGTGCCAGAAATTGACACGTTGACGGAGGCTCGGCTTGCGTTGGTTTTTCCCTTGAAGAGGAAAGGGTGATGCAGCACAGGAGCAGTAAGTATTTCCCTCAGTTTGAGAACCAAGGTATCGATCCAGAAGGAGGGTCTCGTCAAGTCCAGAGTACCTGCGCAAACACAAACAAGCTTGGACCCAAAGCTTCAAAGGGGTTGTCAATCCCTTCAAGATTGTTTGCAAAGTGAGATATGAAGGCGGAAAGTGCAACGAAGTAAAAAGTGTAAGGCTGAAAATATGGTGTGGAGTAGACCCTGGGGGCCATAGTGTTCACTAGAGGCTTCTCTCAAAATAGCAAATATCACGGTGGGTGAACAAATTACTGTCGAGCAATTTATAGAACCGCACAAAGTCATGACGATATCTAAGGCAATGATCATACATATAGGCATCACGTCTGAGACAAGTAGACCGATGCTTTCTGCATCTACTACTATTACTCCACACATCGACCGCTATCCAGCATGCACCTAGTGTATTGAGTTCATGACGAACAGAGTAACGCCTTAAGCAAGATGACATGATGTAGAGGGATAATATCAAACCAATGATGAAAACCCCATCTTTTTACCCTTGATGGAAACAACAGGATGCGTGCCTCGCTACCCCTTCTGTCACTGGGTGAGGTCACCGCACGGTATGAACCCAAAACCAAGCACTTCTCCCATTGCAAGAATCATAGATCTAGTTGGCCAGACAAAACCCACAACTCAAAGAGAATGACAAGGATATGAAATCATGCATAAGAGAGATCAGACGAAACTCAAATAAGATTCATAGATAGTCTGATCATAAATCCACAATTCATCAGATCTCGACAAACACACCGCAAAAGAAGATTACATCGGATAGATCTCCATGAAGATCATGGAGAACTTTGTATTGAAGATCCAAGAGAGAGAAGAACCCATCTAGTTACTAGCTATGGACCCGTAGATCTATGGTGAACTACTCACACATCATCGGAGAGGTCATGGTGTTGATGAAGAAGCCCTCCGTGTCCGAATCTCCCCTCCGGCAGGGCACCAGAACGTGCCCCAGATGGGATCTTGCGGAGACAGAAGCTTGCGGCGGCGGAAAAGTACTTTCGATGATCTCCTGATTTTTTTGGGATTTTTAGGGAATATATAGGCGCAACCCCTAGGACAAAGGGCGTCTAGGAGGCCCACAAGCCTGTGGGCCACGACCTCCCCCCCGACCGCGGGGTGATGGCTTGTGGGGCCCCTGGGCCCTCTGCCTTGGCTCTCAAGTTTCCTGATCTTCTTCCATTACGGAAAAATTCTTTTCGGGGATTTTATTCCGTTTGGACTCCGTTTCAAAATCTCCTTTGAAAGGGGTCAAAAACATGGAAAAAAATAGGAACTGACACTTGGCACTGAGTTAATAAGTTAGTCCCAAAAAATATATAAAAGGCATGCAAAACATCCAAAGTGTGACAAGATAATAGAATGAAACCATCAAAAATTATAGATACGTTGGAGACGTATCACTGCGCAAACCTTCCATCAAGCCGTCTCCGGAGTCGGCATCAATTTTTGTGTCGGCTGATCCCTCGGTGCAAGCGCCGTCGGCTACACCAGCTATGTCGGCTACAGCTCCTGTGCCGGCTACGCTGGCTCTGCCGACTCCAATTACGGCACCGACTACAACCACTTCGCCGGCTACGACTACTTCGCCGGCTACAACAACAAATTCGGCTACGCCAAGCCTCGAATCCTGTCGTCTCGACACCCAGTGGGTGGACGTCATGGAGGTAGACTGCTTCGTCAAGCGCGGGGGCTGCAGAGGGCCATGATACTCAGGTTGAGACGGAGCCAACCTTTGTGTCGGCTCCGTCATGGGCTCAACCCATCCTGGCCTTCCTTCTTCGCGGCAAACTTCCTCAAGAGGAGGCGGAGGCAAGGTAGATCCAGCGCTGATCTGCAGCCTACGCCATCATCAATCTCGAGCTGGTTCGGCATAGCGTGACTGGCGTGTTCCAGCGCTGCATCGAATCAGAAAAGGGACATGAGATTCTCAAAGACATTCACCAGGGAGAGTGTGGGCATCATGCCGCCTCTAGAACCCTGGTGGGTAAGGCGTTCCGTCATGGATTCTACTGGTCCACGACTCTCGAGGAGGTCGTGGACATGGTCAACAGATGCGAGGGCTGCCAACGCTTCGGCGCGCAGAGCCACATGCCGCCTTCGGCCCTCAAAACCATCCCCTTGTCATGGCCTTTCGATGTCTGGGGGTTGGACATGGTGGTACCATTCAAGACCGCTCGAGGCAGCATGACTCATTGACTGGCACTCTCTAGCAATAGCTAGACGAATGCTGATTCTGTGACAACAGACCTTCCCCTGCAACGGCACCAGAAGAATGCTACCAGCACTCCCCGGCAACAAAACTAGAAGAATGTTGTTGACGGCCCACCAACGCGTGGGTTCGCAGCAGTTTTCGAGGGTAGAGTATTCGACCCAAATTTGTTGATTCGCCAACAGGAGGTGAGAGGATACTCTCGAGTATTAGCAGCTGAATTTGTCTGATTCAACCGCACCTGAAAGATTAGTATCTGCAAACAAAGTAGCAGCAGCAAAGTAACGAGTAATAGCAGTGGCAAGGAACAACAGTAGTGACAACAGTAGCAAGTAGCAACAGTAGCAAGCGACAGTAGTAGCAACAGTAGCAGCAAAGCAAGACAAGTAACAGCAGCAGAGCAAGACAAGTAACAGCAGCAGAGCAAGACAAGTAACAACAACAGAGCAAGACAAGTAACAGCAGCAGAGCAAGAGAAGTAACATCAGTAGTAGGACAAACTCGTAGGCAATGGGTCGATGATTTGTTTGGATGATATTCATCATGCAACAATTATAACACGGAGAGATATGTGGCTAGCTCCCATTCGTCAATGTGATGTAGTCATGCATTCCGTGTGTCGTCATACGTGATTAGGGAAAAGAACTTGCATGACATCTATTGTTCATCTCTCCCGTGGCAGCGGGGTCCAAAAGGAAACTACGGGATATTAAGGTTCTCCTTTTAATAAAGAACCGGACCAACGCATTAGCACTTGGTGAACACATGAACTCCTCAAACTATGGTCATCACCGGGAGTGGTTCCGGTTATTGTCACTCCGGGGTTGCCGGATCATAACACATAGTAGGTAACTACAACTTGCAAGATCGGATCTAAAACACACATATATTGGCGACAACATAATAATTTCAGATCTGAAATCATGGCACTCGGGCCCTAGTGACAAGCATTAAGCATGACAAAGTAGTAGCAACATGAATCTCAAAACATAGTGGATACTAGGGATCAATCCCCATCAAAACTAACTTGATTACATGATAGATCTCATCCTACTCATCACCGCCCAGCGAGCCTACGAATATATTACTCTCTAACGACGAAGAGCTTCATGGAATTGGAGAGGGAAGAAGGTTGATGATGACGATGGCGACGATTTCCCCTCTCCGGAGCCCAAAACGGACTCCAGATCCGCCCTCCAGATGAAGAACAGGTTGTGGCGGCGCCTCCATATCGCAAACGTGACAAAATCTTCTCTCTTGATTTTTTCTGGGAAGAAAGTGAACTTATAGAGCTGAGATTGGGGGTGGCAGAGCCACGTGGGCCCCACAAGCTTGCCATCCGCCACCGGGGGGTGGCGGTGGCATGGCTTGTGGCCCACTGGCCCACCCCCTCAGGTGGATCTTTGTGCAAGTATTTTTCATATTTTCCAAAAATATTCCTCGTAAATTTTCAGGACGTTATGAGAACTTTGATTTCTGCACAAAAATAACACCAAGGCAATTCTGCTGAAAACAGCGTCAGTCCAGGTTAGTTCCATTCAAATCATGCAAATTAGAGTTCAAAACAAGGGCAAAAGAGTTTGGAAAAGTAGATACGATGGAGACGTATCACTCATCTCTTGGTCGCCATAGATAAATTTACCAAGTGGATCGAGGCTAGACCAATCAAGAAGCTTGACGGCCCCACGGCCGTCAGGTTCATCACGGACATCTCTGTCCGATACGGCGTCCCCCACAACATCATCACCAACAACGGCACCAACTTCGCCAAGGGTGCTTTGGTGCTCTACTGCTCCAAGGTAGGCATCCGGCTCGATTTGGCATCGGTGGCACACCCCCAGTCCAACGGCAAGGTGGAGAGGGCCAACGACCTAATCCTGGACGGCATCAAGCCAAGACTGGTGGCACCACTTGTCAGATCAGCCGGCTGCTGGATCGAAGAGCTGCCAGCAGTACTATGGAGCCTCCGCACCACGCCCAACCGGTCAACCGGCTTCACCCCATTCTTTCTGGTATATGGGTCCGAGGCTATCATCCCTACGGATGTCGAGTTCGACTCGCCTCGGGTCGCCCTATACACAGAAATAGAAGCGAAGGAGGCAAGAGAAGACGACGTCGATCTGCTCGAGGAGGCACGAGACCTAGCCTTGAGCCGGACGACCATTTATCAACAGAAGCTGAGATACTACCACAACAATAAAATCAAGCCTCTCTCTTTCAGAGAGGGAGACTTGGTACTTAGAAGAATCCAGCGAACAGCCGGCCAGCACAAGCTCTCATCCCCATGGGAGAGACCCTTCATCATCAGAAGGGCATTGCATAACAATGCGTACTACCTGATCGGTGCCCAGAAGCCAAGGAAGCGCAAGAGGGACGACTCCGGCAAGGAGACGGAACGTCCATGGAACGCGGTGTTGCTTCGCCCGTTCTATTGCTAAGAAGGCAAGTAACAAAAATGGAAAGGGCATGCACATATGTATCTTCCTCCCTCTTCGGGATTTCTAATGAATACAAATGGGTGTTTCAAGCCGATGCTTGAAGCATGCCTCTTTTGGGTCATGCTAGAGTCTTCGCTCATTCTGTGAGTCCCTTGGTCCGGCTCCAATGATTGCCTTAGTTGTAGAAGAACATATAGTGTACGCCGGGTCGAACCCTGGCCGTCTCGTAACAGCTAAAGACTGGCTCCCGGCTGTCCGGCTAGCGAGGCGGCGACAGGTAAGCCTTGCTGCGCGAAGAGTTCAAACTACAAAAAGGGTTGTCGGCTCGGGTTCGTTCGATCCTTTTTTTGTGATCTTATTCTAGCCGGCCTGTGCTGGTTTGTGTTCGAGTCTTTAAGTCTTGATGGCTTCGAAAAATCTTAGTCCCATATTTCCAAAGGCAAAAGCCTCGACCCAGTCACAGACCGGCTCCCGGCTGTCGGGCTGGCGGGGTAGATGCTAGAGGGAGTAAAGCGGTTGGAGAAAAAGAAGTCAAACATGAACCAAAAGATGAAAACACAAAGCAGCACACATGGCATTACGAATTTAATGCAAAATTCATACACTCAAATGCATTGGCCCACGGCCGAAGTTCATTACACCCCCTGATACGTCTCCAACGTATCTATAATTTTTGATGGTTTCATGCTATTATCTTGTCAAACTTTGGATGTTTTGTATGCCTTTTATATCTTTTTTGGGACTAACTTATTAACTCACTGCCAAGTGCCAGTTCCTGTTTTTTCCGTGCTTTTGACCCTTTTCATAGGAGGATTTTAAACGGAGTCCAAACGGAATAAAACTTCCGAAAAGATTTTTTCCGGAACTGAAGATACACAGAAAGCTTGGGAACCAAGGCAGGGAGTCCCGGGGGAGGCCACAAGCCCCCATGGCGCGGCCAGGGGGGCTCGCACCTCCCAGGCTTGTGGTCTCCCTGGGCCTCCCCTGCCCTAGCTCCTCCGCCTATAAATTCCCTAAAATCCCTAAAAAATCAAGGGAGTCACGAAAATACTTTTCCGCCGCCGCAAGCTTCTGTCTCCGCAAGATCCCATCTGGGGCACGTTCTGGTGCCGTGCCGGAGGGGGGATTCAGACACGGAGGCTTCTTCATCAACACCATTGCCTCTCCGATGATGTGTGAGTAGTTCACCATAGACCTTCGGGTCCATAGCTAGTAGCTAGATGGCTTCTTCTCTCTCTTGGATCTTCAATACAAAGTTCTCCATGATCTTCATGGAGATCTATCCGATGTAATCCACTCTTGCGGTGTGTTTGTCGAGATCCGATGAATTGTGGATTTATGATCAGATTATCTATGAATCTTATTTGAGTTTCCTCTGATCTCTTATATGCATGAATTCATATCCTTGTAATTCTCCTCGAGTTGTGGGTTTTGTTTGGCCAACTTGATCTATGATTCTTGCAATGGGAGAAGTGCTTGGTTTTGGGTTCATACCGTGCGGTGACCTCACCCAGTGACAGAAGGGGTAGCGAGGCACGCATCATGTTGTTGCCATCAAGGGTAAAAAGATGGGGTTTATATCTATTGCATGAATTTATCCCTCTACACCATGTCATCTTGCTTAAGGCGTTACTCTGTTTGTTATGAACTCAATACACTAGATGCATGCTGAATAGTGGTCGATGTGTGGAGTAATAGTAGTAGATGCAGAAAGTATAGGTCTACTTGTCTCGGACGTGATGCCTATATGTATGATCATTGCCTTAGATATCGTCATGACTTTGCACGGTTCTATCAATTGCTCGACAGTAATTCGTTCACCCACCGTAATATTTGCTATCATGAGAGAAGCCTCTAGTGAACACTATGGCCCCCGGGTCTACTGCACATCATATTTTCAGCCCTACACTTTTACTTTGTTTCACTTTCCGCCTTCAGATCTCACCTTGCAATCAATCGTGAAGGGATTGACAACCCCTTTATAGCGTTGGGCGGAAGTTTGCTGTTTTTGCGTAGGTACTTTGGAGACTCGGCTAGATACTCCTACTGGATTGATACCTTGGTTCTCAAATTGAGGGAAATACTTACTGCTATTATGCTGCATCACCCTTTCTTCTTCAAGGGAAAAACCAACGCAAGCTCAAGAGGTAGCAAGAAGAATTTCTGGCGCCGTTGCCGGGGAGCTTCAAGTGAAGCTTATCCAAGTAACCATCGCAAACTCATCTCTGGCATTTACTTTTTTTGCCTCTCGTTTTCCTCTCCCCCACTTCTAAAAAAAATTACAAAAATATTTCCCTTTTTCGTTTGCCCATTCTTTTGCTTGCTTTCTGTTTGCTTGTGTTGCCATGTGCCTTCTATATGCTTGCATCTTCGCTTGCTGAAAATCTATTGATATGGATCCTCATCCACTTGCTAATCTCTTTAAGAGATCCAATTATGTTGAACCAATTGCTAGTGAGTTGAGTGCACTTGACTTTCTCTATGGAGTTTTTCTTGAGATGCGTGAATCTGAAAATCGTGATGAAGAAATTTATGAAGTGATTCACGAGGGCTCCTTGAATGAAAAGCATGATTCCAATGGTTTCACTATAAATCCTATTAGTGTCAATCATGCTAAAAATATGCAAAACCCTAAGCTTGGGGTTGCTAATTTTGCTATGACCACTACTTGTTGCAATAATCATGATTGGGGTAATGATTTTTCTTATGATCTTGAAAATTTGTTTAAGCCTCATGATGATTATGATATTTGCAATAATATTGAAAGTGGGATTGGAGAAGTCATGACTTTAGTTGATGATAATCCCACTATTTTTGAAGAGCCTCAACTTTGCATGCATGTGGATCATGAAAAGAATATCCTATGTGATAGCTATATTGTTGAATTTGAATATGATCCCACATGTAATGAGAGAGGAAAATATTCTGATAGAAAGTTTCATGTCACTAAATTACCTCTCGTTTTGTTGAGATTGATATTGTCTCTTTCTTCTTCCTTGCATATGGTAACTATTGGTTGTCTTGACAATTTATTTTCCTATAAAATGCCTATGCATAGGAAGTATGTTAGACTTAGATGTGATTTTCACATGTTTCATGATGCTCTCTTCGTGTCCGATTTCTATCTTTTATGTGAGCATCATTGAAATCCTTATGCCTAGCTAAGGGCGTTAAACAATAACGCTTGTTGGGAGGCAACCGAATGAATTTATCTTTACTTTTTGCTTTCTATTTTGTTGTTTCCACACCATCATAATTCTGTTATGATTGCTTTTGTGTGTTTATTTTTGTGTTTGTGCCAAGTAAAACCTTTATGACTAGTTTTGGTGATGGTTGTTTGATCTTGCTGAAAAAGACAGAAACTTTGTGCTCACGAAATTATTTTAATTCCTATCCAGAAAGAGCTTTTGAGTTGATTCTTTTTGCTGCTGGTTGATATGCCTAATGCCAAAATTGTCATAATTTTTCAGAATTTGTGAGATACCTGAAGTACATGAAGTATACAAATTGCTACAGAGTGGTCTGTTTTTGACAAATTCTGTTTTTGTTGTGTTGATTGCTTATTTTGATGAAACTATGGATAGTATCGGGGGGGGGGGGGGGTACTAGCCATGGAAAAGTGAGAATACAGTAATCTAAAACCAATGTAAATAGAAATCAAGTTTTCTACAGTACCCAGAGAGGTGGTAGTTTGTTTTCTTGTGCTAATGATATCACGAGTTTCTGTTTAAGTTTTGTGTTGTGAAGTTTTCAAGTTTTGGGTGATGTTCTCATGGCCAATGGGATAAAGAGTGGAAAGAACTCAAGCTTGGGGATGCCCAAGGCATCCCAATCCAAATTCAAGGACACCAAAAGCCTAAGCTTGGGGATGCCCCGGGAAGGCATCCCCTCTTTTGTCTTCAATCCATCGGTAACATTACTTGGAGCTATATTTTTATTCACCACATGATATGTGTTTTGCTTGGAGCGTCGTGTATTATAGGAGTCTTTTCTTTTTGTTGTGTCACAATCATCCTTGCTGCACACCTTTTGAGAGAGACATGCACTCATCGTGAATTTTCTAGAATACTCATTGAGCTTCGCTTATATCTTTTGAGTTAGGCAATTTAGCTCACATGTGCTTCACTTATATCTTTTGAGCTAGATAACTTTGCTCTAGTGCTTCACTTAGATCTTTTTAGAGCACGGCGGTGTCATATTTTGGAGAAATAAGAACTCTCGATCTTCACTTATATCTTTTTGAGAGTGCTCTCTTTGAGTAGCTGGGTAGTTGGCTTGTGCTATGAAAGTAGTCCTAAAGATGATAGGCATCCAAAGAGGATACAATAAAACTTCCATATTCATGTGCATTGATTAGTATAGAGAAGTTTGATTCCTCTCAATTAGTTTTGAGACATGGATTTGGTAATACTAAGAGTCATGTTAGTAGGGTGTTGTGAATCTAGAAATACTTGTGTTGAAGTTAGTGATTCCCGTAACATGCACGTATGGTGAACCGCTATGTTAGGAAGTCGGAGCGTAATTGATTTATTGATTGTCATCCTTTGTGTTGCGGTCGGGATCGCGCGATGGTTAACACCTACCAACCCTTCCCCTAGGAGTATGCGTTTAGCACTTTGTTTCGATTACTAATAAAAACTTTCGCAATAAGGATGTGAGTTCTTCATGTGTAATGTGAGTCCATGGTATAGATGCACTTTCACCTTCCACCATTGCTAGCCTCTCTAGTGCCGCGCAACTTTCGCCGGTACATAAAACCACCATATACCTTCCTCAAAACTGCCACCATACCTACCTATTATGGCATTTTGATAGCCATTCCAAGATATATTGCCATGCAACTCCCACCGTACCGTCTCATGAAATGTGCCGTCACTTTCATATTGCCATTGCATGATCGTAAGATAGCTAGCGAGATGTTTCAATGTCGTACGCTAAGCTAGATCGTTGCACACAAAAAAAATATGGAAAGAGGCCGAGGAGACCACACAAAAAAGGAAAAAATGAGAGAAAAAGAGAGAAGGGACAATGCTACTATCTTTTTCCACACTTGTGCTTCATAATAGCACCATGTTCTTCATGATTGAGAGTCTCTTGTTTTGTCACTACCATATACTAGTGGGGATCTTCATTATATAACTTGGCTTGTATATTCCAATGATGGGCTTCCTCAAAAGTGCCCTAGGTCTTTGTGAGCAAGCAAGTTGGATGCACACCCACTAGTTCTCCTTTTGATCTTTCACACACTTATAGCTCTAAGTGCATCCATTGCATGGTAATCCCTACTCTTTCACATTGATATCTATTGATGGGCATCTCCATAGCCCTTTGATACACCGAGTCAATGTGACCATCTCCTCCTTTTTGACTCACAACCTTCACCACACTCTACTCCACCTATAGTGCTATATCCATGGCTCACGCTCATGTATTGCGTGAGAGTTGAAAAAGGTTTGAGAAAGTAAGAGTGCGGAAACAATTACTTGTCCAATACCGGGGTTGTGCATGATTTAAATTCGTTGTGTGGGGATGATGGATCATAGCCAGACTATATGATTTTGTAGGGATAACTTTCTTTGGCATTGTTATTTCAAAAGTTTATGATTACCTTGCTAGTTTGCCTGAAGTATTATTGTTTTCATGTCAATAGCAAACTATTGTTTTGAATCTTACGGATCTGAACATTTATGTCACATGAAAGAAGTTACAAAGGACAAAAATGCTAGGTAGCATTCCACATCAAAAATCCAGCCTTTATCACTTCCCTACTCGAGGACGAGCAAGAGTTAAGCTTGGGGATGCTTGATACGTCTCCAACGTATCTATAATTTTTTATGGTTCCATGCTATTATCTTGTAAAACTTTGGATGTTTTGTATGCATTTTATATCTTTTTTGGGACTAACTTATTAACTCAGTGCCAAGTGCCAGTTCCTGTTTTTTCTGTGTTTTTGACCCTTTCCGGAGGAGAATATTAAATGGAGTCCGAATGGAATAAAACCTCCGAAAAGATTTTTTCCGGAACAGAAGATATGCAAGAAGCTTGAGAACCAAGGCAAAGGGCCCTGGGGGAGGCCACAAGCCCCCTAGCTGCGGCCTGGGGGAGCCTAGCAGGCTTGTGCCCCCCGTGGCTCCTTTGCCATACCTCTTTCGCCTATAAATCCCCGAAAAATCTCAAACCACGGGAGAGAGCCACGAAAATACTTTTCCGCCGCCGCAAAGTTTTGTCTTCGCAAGATCCCATCTGGGGCACGTTCTGGTGCCCTGCCGGAGGGGGGATTCGGACATGGAGGGCTTCTTCATCAACACCATTGCCTCTCCGATGATGCGTGAGTAGTTCACCATAGACCTTTGGGTCCATAGCTAGTAGCTAGATGGCTTCTTCTCTCTCTTGGATCTTCAATACAAAGTTCTCCATGATCTTCATGGAGATCTATCCGATGTAATCCTCTTTTGCGGTGTGTTTGTCGAGATCCAATGAATTGTGGATTTATGATCAGATTATCTATGAATCTTATTTGAGTTTCCTCTAATCTCTTATATGCATGATTTCATATCCTTGTAATTATCTTCGAGTTGTGGGTTTTGTTTGGCCAACTTGATCTATGATTCTTGCAATGGGAGAAGTGCTTGGTTTTGGGTTCATACCGTGAGGTGACCTCACCCAGTGAGAGAAGGGGTAGCAAGGCACGCATCATGTTGTTGCCATCAAGGGTAAAAAGATGGGGTTTATATCTATTGCATGAATTTATCCCTCTACATCATGTCATCTTGCTTAAGGCGTTACTCTGTTTGTTATGAACTCAATACACTAGATGCATGCTGGATAGCGATCGATGTGTGGAGTAATAGTAGTAGATGCAGAAAGTATCGGTCTACTTGTATCAGCCGTGATGCCTATATGTATGATCATTGCCTTAGATATCGTCATGACTTTGCGCGGTTTTATCAATTGCTCGACAGTAATTCGTTCACCCACCGTAATATTTGCTATCATGAGAGGAGCCTCTAGTGAACACTATGGCCCCCGGCTCTACTTCACATCATATTTTCAGCCCTACACTTTTACTTTGTTGCATTTTCAGCCTTCAGATCTCACCTTGCAATCAACCGTGAAGGGATTGACAACCCCTTTGTAGCGTTGGGTGCAAGTTTGCTGTTTTTGCGCAGGTACTTTGGAGACTTGGCTTGATACTCCTACTGGATTGATACCTTGGTTCTCAAACTGAGGGAAATACTTACTGCTAATGTGCTGCATCACCCTTTCCTCTTCAAGGGAAAAACCAACGCAATCTCAAGAGGTAGCAGTGGTGGCCTCGTGTGTCGTCCCGGCTGCTGCTCTTGAAGTGGTGGCTTCACCATCGCCGGCTGCTCCTGAGGCGATGGCGCCGTCTCATTCACGAGAGCTTCCGGCTCCATCCTTGGCGGAGTCGGCATACGCCTCGCCGCTGGAGGCGGAGTCTTCCTCCTCATGGGCCACCTCGTCGGAGCTGCCATTGTCGTCATACAGCTGGAGACGGTGAAGGTCCTCAGGGACCACATTGTCGTCTTCATCCCGCTCCAAGTTGAGCTCGTCCCACGCGGCATACGAGGCGATGTCGCTGGCCCTCACCCGCAACTGCTCCTCCACGGCCTGCAACTCCTCCCCCGAGCCGTCGCGCTGGGCGACGAGCTTGCCCAAGTCCAGGTTCCGATACCAGGACTTGGCGAAGCGCATGGGCCATGTAGGCACCAGCACGCGCAGCCGAGGCGCGTGAGGCGTCAAGGTGGTCATTACCAGCTGCAAGCCAGCAGGAGAGCCGGCTCATCGACGCCGGCTCCATGGCGTCGGGCCACAGAGCATTTATCATCGACGAGCCTGCGATTTGAAGCCGCTCCATAGATTCGCCCAGGGCACGCAGGCGGGCTTTGAGGCCCACGCCAATCTCTTCCACGCTCCAGCCGACACTGGCTTTCACCTCCTACCCGGCAACGCGGCGCTCCTCGCGACTGACCTCGACATCCATTTCAGCCGCTTCCCGTGTCTCAGGGAAGAGTCCTGGGATAGGGGAAGGGGCGCAAAGAAGAATAAGAGGAGGGAGCAGTAAAGAGGAAAAATTCAAGACAAAGTAAAAGAAGACTTACGGTCGAATTGGGTGTCGGTCTCGTAGGCGTCCTCCAGGGTGTGACATCCCCGACTTTTGCTACAGTAATTATTGTAATTAAGCTACAGTGATCAATCGCTAATGATGCCACGTCATCGAATTCCCATCTCAGACCCGCGTTGATTCGAGTCTGTTCGGATCCAAAAATTTGAAAACAAAAGAAAAAGTATTTTATAAATTCATGTTAAATATTAAAAGAATATGTATGTGAAAGAGAGAATTAGAGGTATGTATAATAAATTGTAAAAGAAAGTATAAGAAAAGTATTTAAAAAGAAAGTTAAATAGTATATTAAATAATAAAAGATAGAAAAAAAAACCAACCGGCCCAACTGGGCCAAAAGGCCCAGCCGGCCACCCCCCCATCCCGCAAACCCTAGCCACCCCCCTGGCGAGGGAGCCGCCACCTCTCCCTCCCCCCTCGCTACTCCCTCCCCCCCTGGGCGCCGCCAGCCTCCCCCTCGTGGGGGGCCCCACCCACCCATGCTGTCTCTCTCTCCCGTAACCCTCCCCCACGAGAGCCCCCTCTCTCGATCCTCTCCCCCACCCCACCGACACATCTCTCCCTCCCCACGATCCCTCCTCTCCCTCCTCTCCCGTCGCCCCAGATCCCTCCTCCTCCTCCCGCCGACGAGCCCCCACGGCCTCCTCCTCCTCCGACGGCGAGCCGCCCCCCTCACGGCCTCCTCCTTCCCGCGGCGAGCCCCGGCCCCCCTCGGTCCTCCTTCCCGCGGCGAGCCCCGGCCCCCCCCTCGGTCCTCCTTCCCGCGGCGAGCCCCGGCCCCCCCTCGGTCCTCCTTCCCGCGGCGAGCCCCGGCCCCCCCTCGGCCCTCCTTCCCGCCGGCGAGCCACCCCCCCGGTCTCCTCCCTGCCGGCAGGGGCCCCGGCCTCCTCGAGGTCCCTCTTGCCGGCCTCACCCACTCCGGCCGGCTCCATCTCCGGGGGCCCCTCCTCACCGGGGCCCCTCTCGGCGAACCTCCGGCCGGCTCCTCCTCAACGGCACGCCCGTCTTCACCGGAACCGCGTCACCGCCGTCTCCTCCGCCCCTTCCCGCGAACTCCGGCTTCACCGGCCCCTCCCGTCAACGTCGGTGAGCCCCACCTCGGGCTCCTCCCACCATGTCGTTCTCCTCGCCGCCCCGGTTCCGTTCTGGCAAACGGGACCTCGATCCGTCGACGGTAGACACCGGTAGGAGGGATTGAACTTTCGGTTCTTCTATGTTGAGTTAGCAGAGAGAGTTCTCTGTCTCTGTGTTAACAAAGAGGGAGATGAGAGTTTTGAGAGAAAAGAAATAAAAACAAATGTTGTATTAGATGCGTATGTATGTATGTATGTATGAGATGCGATGTATGTATTTGCGTATAAGGATATTTAGAGGAATACGACATTTGTATGGTTATGTAATTGTGATTAATAAAATGAGTAAATGGCCTTAGGCCACTTACCGGTGGGGCCAATGCACCCGCTGTCTATGACAGGGAGGCCCCACGCGATAGTTAAACTAAAAATAAAAATAATGTTTTTATTAAATAAATAAATAAATAGATATATTAGTTAAATTACTTAATTAGAATAATTAGAGTATGACACGTGGGTCCCCCACTAAATTAATCTGATTAATTAATATTTAATCTTAAATAAAACTTGTGCCTATGACGTTCGGGACCCGCTGGTCAGTTGACCGGTCAAATGTTGATGTCAGCCTGACATCGCGATGATGTCATAATGGGATTTTATTAAATCATTTAAATCTGTTTTTAATTCCTAAATAATTAATAAAACTTTGAAAATTAATATAAAATAATCCGTAAGTCAGATCAAAATAATTTCAACATGAAAGTTGATCAGTAGAACGAGACGAACCCGGATACACGGTCCATTCGTCTGTCACGCGTCCCTAGCATAGCAAACTTGGAACTTTTCCATCGTTTCCAGTATAACCGGTAGTAGCCCGAGACCCGGAAAATATCGTGAGATATTCTTCCGACCCGTCTATGACGGATGTTGCTGCATTAGTTCATGTCTAACCTGCATCTTGCCATGTCATGCTTTGTGTTGCATCGGTGCTATTATTTATTGTTTCTTCCCCCTCTTCTTCCCGGTAGACCCCGAGACTGACGCTGTTGCCGGGTACATCTACTACCCTGCCGATCAGTCCTTTGCCGCAGAGCAGCAAGGCAAGCAAACTCCCCTTGATCATTCCTATATCGCCTATGTCTTTCTTCCTACTGCTTGCATTAGTATTTTGCTACTGTTGTAGTTAGCTCCTATATCTGATGCATAGCCCACTTTTGATGAACTGCTACTTTCAGTCCTGTACCTTTAATCTGCTTAGTATAGGTGGAGCAGTCATCCCCTCTGACCCCGTAGTTCAGTTGCCCCGCTTGTTTTCAAATCTCGATCTCTGATCGACGAGCCAGACCCGACGCAGCACATTCACCCCCTTCGTTGTACGACGCTACAGGGATACTATCGGGTACCGAGGGTGACACCTCGCTAAGTACTCCTGATGATATCTCTGTAGTATAGCTAGTCGGTCGTGGTTATCGAGGGTGATTCCTCTTTCACCATTCCCGATGACGCCTCTGTCGTGCAACCCCGCGAGTGTGGGACCCCCGAGGGTGATTCCTCTAAGCACACCTTGACGGGTACATCGTTCGAAATCCAACGAGGGTGATACCTCGGATTCCCCCCGATGTTACAACCACACAGTTACTCGACCATGTTACTGGGATCATTGGTGCTTAGTTGTAAGACGGGTGGATTCCCGTGAGACTGTGTTGCTGGCCTAATTAAAATGCTAATGGATTTGGGTATTTGATCTGGGTTGGTCGGAGACCTTTTCGCACTAACCGGCTACGCGGGAAGAATTATGGGTACTCGACGTCGCGGTATCAGCCGAAGCTTTTCAGATGCCAGCAATGTAGCGGCGCGCGCCCGAGTGGTCCCGAGATGCATCGCGCTTGTGATTAAGGGATGCTAGGACTGACGTCGGCCGCCCACGCCACGTGCAGGAGCGTGAAGGGGAACTGGGCCCATGAACCCTTTGTGCTTAGGATTTAGACCGGCGGGCTGGCCTCTCTGATTAGTCTTAGGTGGGGCTGCGACGTGTCGATATTCCGAGGCCGGGCAGGACCCAGAAAAGTATGTCCGGCCAGAGTGTTATCGAGCGTGACGGGACATGTGGTGCACCCCTGCAGGGATGAAAATTAACTATTCGGATAGCCGTGTCCACGGTTACAGGACGACTTGGAGTTGTGCCCCGATCTTTTACAACTACAATTGTTACTTAACTGGATCATTAGTTTGCCTCAGGATTGCTTCCTCGCAGGGAGTCGAGGGAGGATCTTTAGGCGTGACCTCACTTTAATATTGCTGCAACAATATGACTATTAATGTGTACCCCTGTTCTACTCTCGTCTATTGCTGCAAGACCCTGAAGATGCTAGTCTTCGATAGGACTAGGCCTTCTCTCTCTATTCTCGCATTGCTGCAGTCAGTCCACATATAACCCCCTTCTTTGATACTGATGCATATTTAGAATAGTTCTGATGTAAGACTTGCGAGTACTTTGGATGAGTAATCACCGCTGCTTTGCTCCCCCTTTGTCCCCTTGATCCATTGCCGCGACCAGATGATGGAGCCCAGGAGATGGAGGTCCCCGCCGCCGACGACTGCTACCCAGACGGTGCCTACTACTACGTGGAGGCCGCTGATGATCAGGAGTAGTTAGGAGATTCCCAGGCAGGAGGCCTCGCCTCGTTCGATCGTTGTATCTTTTGTGCTAGCCTTCTCTAAGGCACCCTGTGTTTTATGTCTGTACTCAGATATTTGTTGCTTCCGCTGACTCGTGTGTTTATCGAGCTTTCGTATTCTAGCCCTTGAGGCCCCTGGCTTGTAATATGAAGCTGATGTTATTTTATTTGTGTCTAGTGTTGTGTTGTGATATCTTCCCGTGAGTCCTTGGGTTTGGTCGTACGCAATTGCGTGTATGGTTAGCGTACGATTAAATCGAGGGCGTCACAAGTTGGTATCAGAGCCAACTGCCTGTAGGTAGCCCCCTTTCCAACTCCTTGGCCGAAGTTGAGTCTAGTGTTTGAAAAACTTTACTAACACTGATGTTGTGGCTTACGGGCCCACATCTCAATTGGGTGGTATTAGTATCTTCTACTCCTTTCCTATACTCTCGGCTCTACTTTCTCTTCTCTTTCGGGTCAAAGATTTTACTAACTCTAACATTAGGTTCTCGAATCACATCGATCCGGAGCGCTGGACTATCTACTCTTTCTCCTGAATATGTATTACACACACTGTCATTGACATCCGTCAATCTTATTTTCAGATGCGTCCCGCAAGACAGCACGTGCGCCTGACACAGGCCACCGAAACGACTGGGTTCCCGGCCATTTTGGTCGATCTCCTGACCAGGCTGGGATATCGCTGGTACCCCGAGTACACTGTGTTCGAGGATTTCCGCGAGTACAACCAGTACCAGTACCAGGCTGAGGTCCGCATCTTCGACCAGAGGGCCGGCGAGACCCTCGAGCGCCACGTGTTCTGTGGTATTGGAGTGTCGGTCGAGATGGCCGTCCATGATGCGTCCTACACCGCCATCACCCGTCTCCGTGGAGCGTACCCTCACCTGGAGGAGAGCCCTTTCAGATACATCCCGCATGCTCCTGCGGGGGACGAGACTGGGTCTGATCTCACTGCCTACGCTTCTGACGTTCGGGAGCGCAGCGACCGTTCCTACGTCGCTGTCTGCGCCCCCTACATGACGCGTCGCTACGACGCGCGGGTTCTGGTGCAGTACACTGATGCAATGGATCGTGCTTTCCGAGCTCTGACTGTGGAGTTGTATGCTACGCGCGCTCGTCTTTACGACGCGTTGAGAGAGCTGCAGCCATCACACTGTCCGAGGGTTCCACCTATGCGCATCCGCGAGCCGAGCAGGACAGAGCTACCATCAGCTCTCGAGTGGACTGATGTTGGGGGTAGAACCCCTGCACTTGGACCTCAGCTGCTCGACTGGATGCGGTACCCTCACCAGAGTCACAACGGGACACACGGTCCTGTCCCTACCTTCTCTCACCGCCAGCTACCAGGATTCGATCGTCCTCTCCGACGTTGATGTAGCCTTATCGCTACATCTCGTTGTGGTACTCTTCCATCATGTGCCTGCGCGCCGCCTAGTGAGACCAGGGTATCGTCAAATGCGTCCGGGCTATCGCCAAATTTCGAATTTGTAATCGTTAGTCTGTAATCGAACTTATGTATGGGTCTGTATGTCGAACTCAACTACTATGGAGTATCTATCGCATTTCCCTTTCATTATGCTTGATTACTTCATGAATGCGTGCGATGCCTTTCAATTACTTTAAGCTAAACTACCCATGCTAAATAATTAACAGGATGGTTAGACCAGCTGGCCGCCCGCGTGCGCCTACCAACGATGCACCACCCCCGCCTCCTGAGTATATGGCAGGGATGATCCAACAGTTTGAGCTGAACCGCCAATTTATGCAAGGGCTCATGGATCAGTTCCAAAGGCCAAACATGAACCAACCACAAGGCATGACACTGCAAGACTTCTGTCGTCTCAACCCTGCGATCTACCGCAGCTCAACTCAGCCCCTAGATGCTGATGGCTGGCTCTGTGACATTTCTTATGAGCTGGAGTCTGCCAATGTGCCCCTGGCGAGCTATGTCAACTTTGCCGCCTACTTTCTGAAGGGTCCCGCTGCTCAATGGTGGGACAGCCACAGGCGCTCTTAGCCCGATGGGACTATCATCACTTGGGCAGAGTTCAAGGCTGCTTTTCGTGCTCGATTCATTCCCCAGGGAATCATGGACCGGAAGAAGCGTGAGTTCCGCAACTTGGTCCAGGGCAACAAGACTGTGGATGCTTATCAGCGGGAATTTCTGGAATTATCTCACTATGCTGAAGAAGACATTGCGACTGATGCACGCAGGCAGGAGAAGTTCCGTGAAGACCTCCACCCTGATATCAAGCTGACACTCCTCGTTCAGGACTATGCTGACTTCGCCACCCTGGTGAACAAGGCTATTCAGGTTGAGACTGGTCTGCAGGAATACAAAGATAGCAGCAAGCGCAACCGTGACATGGGCTCATCTGCACAGAAGCGGAAGATCTGGATCCCCAACAACATGTACCATGCACCTGCTCCTACTCCGAGGCCGTCCTATGCTGCACCTCGCCTGCCTCCTCCACCACCTAGGCAGCCGAGGCTTCCAGCTCCACCGCCTCGAGTTCCTCCTTCCCGTCCTGAGGACGGGCTGTGCTTCAAGTGTGGCCGTCCAGGTCACCGTGCTAGAGACTGCAGGCAGAATCCGAATCAGCTGGCACTCCCCGCAACTGGCCGTGGCAACAACCAGAACCGCAACTTCAACGCTAAGCCTGCTTATGTTCGTGGTCAGGCCAACAACATTGATATGGGTCAAGCTCAAGACCAGCCTGCTACCGTGATGGGTACACTTCTCGTTAACTCAGTACCTGCTTCTGTATTGTTTGATACAGGAGCATCGCATTCCTTTATGTTGGAAAATTTTGCATACATGCATGACATTAGGAGCGAAGAGATGAACATCCCGATAGTGGTAAACACCCCTGAGGGCGAATGCCGAACCTCTGTGGTTTGCTCCCATGTTCCAGTTGAAATTGAAGGATTAGAATTCCTTGCCAACCCCATCCTACTAAAGTCATCCAACATTGATCTCATATTGGGGATGGACTGGTTGAAAGCTCATACGACATCGATCGTTTGTGCCACCAAGACCGTCCACCTCCTACACCCTTCAGATGAAGTAATAAGCTACCATGCGCATCTCGTCCGTAATGCTGAGGCACGGCTGTATGCTTTGAATGCATTAAATGCGTCGCCTCTTGAAGGGATTGAAAACATACCAGTGGTCCAAGAATTCCAAGATGTCTTTCCATAAGAACTTTCGGGGATTCCCCCTGCTCGAGCTGTCGAGTTTGTCATTGACTTGGTACCCGGTACCACTCCTATTGCCAAGCGTCCTTATAAAATGCCACCACATGAACTCCTTGAGCTTAAGCAAGAAATTGACAACTCGCTCCGTCTGGGTTTCATCCGTTCGAGTTCCTCTGCTTGGGGAGCACCTTCTCTCTTTGTTAAGAAGAAGGATGGGACAAATCGATTGGTTCAAGACTACCGTCCTATCAACCAGGCCACTATTCAGAACAAATATCCTCTCCCGCGGATAAATGATTTGTATGATCAACTTGTTGGTTCCACCGTTTTCTCTAAGCTCGACTTGAGATTCGGATACCACCAGATCCGTGTTCGCAAGGAGGATATTCCAAAGACCGCCTTTGTTACTCGATATGGATCATACGAGTACACCGTCATGTCCTTCGGCTTAACCAATGCACCGACAACCTTCTCTCGACTGATGAATTATATATTCATGGACTACCTCGACAAATTTGTCGTGGTATATCTGGATGATATTCTGGTGTTTTCGAAGAACAAAGAAGAGCATGCTGAGCATCTTCGTCTTGTACTGGATAAGCTTCGGGAGCATAAACTCTATGCGAAGTATTCCAAATGTGAGTTTTGGCTAGACGAAGTGACTTACCTTGGTCATGTGATTTCCAAGGATGGTATTGCGGTCAACCCCGAACGAATTCAAGCTATTCTTGACTGGACTCCCCCGAAGAATGTCAAGCAAGTCAGAAGTTTTCTCGGACTCGCCAGCTATTGCCGTCGATTCGTCGAGAACTTCTCCAAGATTGCGAAGCCCTTAACCAACCTGCTTCACAAAGGTGTTAAGTATGAATGGACTGATAAATGCCAGGAAAGTTTCCAGGCGCTCAAGGACAAGCTGACGTCCGCTCCAGTACTTGCTCCTCCAGATACGAAAAGGGATTTCGTCATATACTGTGATGCTTCTCGTCAAGGAATAGGTTGTGTCCTAATGCAGGATCGCAAGGTGATCGCTTATGCTTCACGACAACTGCGTGCTCATGAAGAGAACTACCCAGTTCATGATCTCGAGCTTGCCGCAGTCATTCATGCATTGAAGGAGTGGCGACAATACCTTGTCGGTAATCGCTGTGAAATCTACACCGACCATCAAAGTCTAAAGTACTTATTCACTCAACCGGAGCTGAACCTGCGTCAACAAAGGTGGATGGAGCGTATAGCAGATTTTGACTGTAGTATATCATATACCCCTGGCAAGGCTAATGTAATGGCTGATGCCTTAAGTCGCAAGTCATACTGCAACCACCTCCAGGTTCATCAGGTTCACGATCGTGTGCAAGAGGAATTCCGTAAGCTGAACCTCCACATTGTTCCTCAGGGTTACCTTGTTCCCCCTCCTGAAGATTATCAAAAGATGAACCTTCGTGTTGTTAATCAGGGTTCCCTCAGTAACCTAGTGGTTGAACCAGATCTTGTGAGCTCCATAAAGAATATACAAGACTTTGACGATGATGTCGACATGATTAAGAGCTATATTGCAAAGGGTAAACCCTCCTTTTTCACTGTTGATGAAGGTGGCGCCTTGTATTTCAAGGGTCGCCTATTCGTCCCAAATAAGAAGGAAAATCTCAGGATGACTGGGAAGGTGATGGAAGAAGCACATGACACACCATTGTCTATTCATCCGGGTAGTACCAAGATGTACCAAGACATCCGACAAAGATTCTGGTGGCCCAATATGAAACAAGACATTGCACGCTATGTGGCAGAATGTGATATATGCCGGCGTATCAAAGCAGAACACCAAAAGCCTGCTGGAACTCTGCAGCCTATCTCTATTCCTGAGTGGAAATGGGACCATGTTGAAATGGACTTCGTCACTGGTTTTCCCAGATCTCAGAAAGGTAATGATGCTATTCTAGTCGTCATTGATCGACTGTCCAAAGTTGCACATTTCCTGGCCGTCAAAGAAACGATTAATGCTAGTCAGCTGGCGGATCTTTATATGTCAAGAGTTGTTTCACTTCACGGTATTCCGTTGGTAATCAGTTCGGACCGTGGCAGCTTGTTCACTTCAAAATTCTGGGAAAGTTTTCAGAAGGCTATGGGGACTCATCTGTCCTTCAGCACTGCATTTCATCCTCAATCCCAGGGACAAGTTGAACGAGTCAACCAAATTCTCGAGGACATGCTTCGAGCTTGTGTCATTTCTTTCGGTAAGAAATGGGAGGAATCTCTCCCGTATGCCGAGTTCTCTTACAACAATAGCTATCAAGCTAGTCTGAAGATGGCCCCTTTCGAAGTATTGTATGGGCGAAGGTGTCGAACTCCTCTGAATTGGTCAGAAACTGGGGAACGATCACTCTTCGGTCCGGATATTATTCAACATGCCGAAGATCAAGTCCGCATTATTCATGAGAATCTGAAGGCTGCTCAGTCTCGCCAGAAGAGTCAGTATGACCGTCATCACCAAGATATGGTCTATCAACCTGGCGAAAAGGCTTATCTTCGTGTCACACCAATGAGAGGTGCACACCGTTTCGGAATCAAGGGCAAGTTAGCTCCTCGTTATATTGGTCCTTTCACTGTTCTTGAAAGGCGTGGAAGAGTGGCTTATCAATTGGAACTGCCGGCGAACCTTTCTCAGGTTCACGATGTCTTCCATGTTTCTCAGCTCCATCGTTGCTTCAAGGACCCTATTCGAGCAGTGGATCACGATATGCTTGAGCTACAACAAGACCTCTCTTATAAAGAGCATCCGGTCCGCATTCTCGACCAAGATGAACGTAAAACTCGTCGCAAGGTCACCAAGTTCCTTAAGGTGCAGTGGTCAAATCACTCTGAAGATGAAGCCACTTGGGAACGCGAGGATCATCTTCGTGATGAATACCCCGGGCTCTTTCCCTCTACCTCTTAATTCTCGGGACGAGAATTCTTGTTAGTAGGGGAGAATTGTGACATCCCCGACTTTTGCTACAGTAATTATTGTAATTAAGCTACAGTGATCAATCGCTAATGATGCCACGTCATCGAATTCCCATCTCAGACCCGCGTTGATTCGAGTCTGTTCGGATCCAAAAATTTGAAAACAAAAGAAAAAGTATTTTATAAATTCATGTTAAATATTAAAAGAATATGTATGTGAAAGAGAGAATTAGAGGTATGTATAATAAATTGTAAAAGAAAGTATAAGAAAAGTATTTAAAAAGAAAGTTAAATAGTATATTAAATAATAAAAGATACAAAAAAAAAGAAACCAACCGGCCCAACTGGGCCAAAAGGCCCAGCCGGCCACCCCCCCATCCCGCAAACCCTAGCCACCCCCCCTAGCGAGGGAGCCGCCACCTCTCCCTCCCCCCTCGCTACTCCCTCCCCCCTGGGCGCCGCCAGCCTCCCCCTCGTGGGGGCCCCACCCACCCACACTCTCTCTCTCCCGTAACCCTCCCCCACGAGAGCCCCCTCTCTCGGTCCTCTCCCCCACCCCACCGACACATCTCTCCCTCCCCACGATCCCTCCTCTCCCTCCTCTCCCGTCGCCCCAGATCCCTCCTCCTCCTCCCGCCGGCGAGCCCCCACGGCCTCCTCCTCCTCCGGCGGCGAGCCGCCCCCCTCACGGCCTCCTCCTTCCCGCGGCGAGCCCCGGCCCCCCTCGGTCCTCCTTCCCGCGGCGAGCCCCGGCCCCCCTCGGTCCTCCTTCCTGCGGCGAGCCCCGGCCCCCCCTCAGTCCTCCTTCCCGCGGCGAGCCCCGGCCCCCCTCGGCCCTCCTTCTCGCCGGCGAGCCGCCCCCCCCCTCGGCCTCCACCCCGCCGGTAGGGGCCCCGGCCTCCTCGAGGTCCCTCTTGCCGGCCTCACCCACTCCGGCCGGCTCCATCTCCGAGGGCCCCTCCTCACCGGGGCCCCTCTCGGCGTACCTCCGGCCGGCTCCTCCTCGCCGGCACGCCCATCTTCACCGGAACCGCGTCACCGCCGTCTCCTCCGCCCCTTCCCGCGAACTCCGGCTTCACCGGCCCCTCCTGTCAACGTTGGTGAGCCCCTCCTCGGGCTCCTCCCACCATGTCGTTCTCCTTGCCGCCCCGGTTCCGTTCCGGCAAACGGGACCTCGATCCGTCGACGGTAGACACCGGTAGGAGGGATTGAACTTTCGGTTCTTCTATGTTGAGTTAGCAGAGAGAGTTCTGTGTCTCTCTGTTAACACAGAGGGAGATGAGAGTTTTGAGAGAAAAGAAATAAAAACAAATGTTATATTAGATGCGTATGTATGTATGTATGTATGTATGTATGAGATGCGATGTATGTATTTGCGTATAAGGATATTTAGAGGAATACAACATTTGTATGGTTATGTAATTGTGATTAATAAAATGAGTAAATGGCCTTAGGCCACTTACCGGTGGGGCCAATGCACCCGCTGTCTATGACAGGGAGGCCCCACGCGATAGTTAAACTAAAAATAAAAATAATGTTTTATTAAATAAATAAATAAATAGATATATTAGTTAAATTACTTAATTAGAATAATTAGAGTATGACACGTGGGTCCCCCACTAAATTAATCTGATCAATTAATATTTAATCTTAAATAAAACTTGTGCCTATGACGTTCGGGACCCGCTGGTCAGTTGACCGGTCAAATGTTGATGTCAGCCTGACATCGCGATGATGTCATAATGGGATTTTATTAAATCATTCAAATCTGTTTTTAATTCCTAAATAATTAATAAAACTTTGAAAATTAATATAAAATAATTCGTAAGTCAGATCAAAATAATTTCAACATGAAAGTTGATCAGTAGAACGAGACGAACCCGGATACACGGTCCATTCGTCTGTCACGCGTCCCTAGCATAGCAAACTTGGAACTTTTCCATCGTTTCCAGTATAACCGGTAGTAGCCCGAGACCCGGAAAATATCGTGAGATATTCTTCCGACCCGTCTATGACGGATGTTGCTGCATTAGTTCATGTCTAACCTGCATCTTGCCATGTCATGCTTTGTGTTGCATCGGTGCTATTATTTATTGTTTCTTCCCCCTCTTCTTCCCGGTAGACCCCGAGACTGACGCTGTTGCCGGGTACATCTACTACCCTGCCGATCAGTCCTTTGCCGCAGAGCAGCAAGGCAAGCAAACTCCCCTTGATCATTCCTATATCGCCTATGTCTTTCTTCCTACTGCTTGCATTAGTATTTTGCTACTGTTGTAGTTAGCTCCTATATCTGATGCATAGCCCACTTTTGATGAACTGCTACTTTCAGTCCTGTACCTTTAATCTGCTTAGTATAGGTGGAGCAGTCATCCCCTCTGACCCCGTAGTTCAGTTGCCCCGCTTGTTTTCAAATCTCGATCTCTGATCGACGAGCCAGACCCGACGCAGCACATTCACCCCCTTCGTTGTACGACGCTACAGGGATACTATCGGGTACCGAGGGTGACACCTCGCTAAGTACTCCTGATGATATCTCTGTAGTATAGCTAGTCGGTCGTGGTTATCGAGGGTGATTCCTCTTTCACCATTCCCGATGACGCCTCTGTCGTGCAACCCCGCGAGTGTGGGACCCCCGAGGGTGATTCCTCTAAGCACACCTTGACGGGTACATCGTTCGAAATCCAACGAGGGTGATACCTCGGATTCCCCCCGATGTTACAACCACACAGTTACTCGACCATGTTACTGGGATCATTGGTGCTTAGTTGTAAGACGGGTGGATTCCCGTGAGACTGTGTTGCTGGCCTAATTAAAATGCTAATGGATTTGGGTATTTGATCTGGGTTGGTCGGAGACCTTTTCGCACTAACCGGCTACGCGGGAAGAATTATGGGTACTCGACGTCGCGGTATCAGCCGAAGCTTTTCAGATGCCAGCAATGTAGCGGCGCGCGCCCGAGTGGTCCCGAGATGCATCGCGCTTGTGATTAAGGGATGCTAGGACTGACGTTGGCCGCCCACGCCACGTGCAGGAGCGTGAAGGGGAACTGGGCCCATGAACCCTTTGTGCTTAGGACTTAGACCGGCGGGCTGGCCTCTCTGATTAGTCTTAGGTGGGGCTGCGACGTGTCGATATTCCGAGACCGGGTAGGACCCAGAAAAATATGTCCGGCCAGAGTGTTATCGAGCGTGACGGGACATGTGGTGCACCCCTGCAGGGATGAAAATTAACTATTCGGATAGCCGTGTCCACGGTTACAGGACGACTTGGAGTTGTGCCCCGATCTTTTACAACTACAATTGTTACTTAACTGGATCATTAGTTTGCCTCAGGATTGCTTCCTCGCAGGGAGTCGAGGGAGGATCTTTAGGCGTGACCTCACTTTAATATTGCTGCAACAATATGACTATTAATGTGTACCCCCGTTCTACTCTCGTCTATTGCTGCAAGACCCTGAAGATGCTAGTCTTCGATAGGACTAGGCCTTCTCTCTCTATTCTCGCATTGCTGCAGTCAGTCCACATATAACCCCCTTCTTTGATACTGATGCATATTTAGAATAGTTCTGATGTAAGACTTGCGAGTACTTTGGATGAGTAATCACCGCTGCTTTGCTCCCCCTTTGTCCCCTTGATCCGTTGCCGCGACCAGATGATGGAGCCTAGGAGATGGAGGTCCCCGCCGCCGACGACTACTACCCCGACGGTGCCTACTACTACGTGGAGGCCGCTGATGATCAGGAGTAGTTAGGAGGTTCCCAGGCAGGAGGCCTCGCCTCGTTCAATCGTTGTATCTTTTGTGCTAGCCTTCTCTAAGGCACCCCGTGTTTTATGTCTGTACTCAGATATTTGTTGCTTCCGCTGACTCGTGTGTTTATCGAGCTTTCGTATTCTAGCCCTCGAGGCCCCTGGCTTGTAATATGAAGCTGATGTTATTTTATTTGTGTCTAGTGTTGTGTTGTGATATCTTCCCGTGAGTCCTTGGGTTTGGTCGTACGCAATTGCGTGTATGGTTAGCGTATGATTAAATCGATGGCGTCACACAGGGCCTCGAGCTCCCGCACCTTGCTCGCTTGGACCGCGCGGTAGACCTCTTCCTGAATGGTCGCGGCCGTCTCCAGCGCCTTGGCCAACTACGCCTGCTTCTGGATCAGGGCCTCCTCCTTCTCCTTCAGGGCGGCATCCTTAAGCTTCATCTCTTTGAGATGAGCCGTCCGGGGGCGCTCCACGTCGACGGCATGGGAGGAATCCTTCTCCTGCAGAGTGGCGCGCAGCTGCTCCTGCTCAGCCTGGCGGGCCGTCTCAAGCTCCTTCTCTGTTTGGAGAAGAGCCAGCTAGTGCTGGAGCCGTTGGTCCGTCTCGCGCAAGGCGTCCTGCTCCGTGACGACCTCGCCCAGCCGGACCTGAAGATCGGCAACCTGGCCGTCATCCGCCTGGTTCTGAGCCTGCAACGTGTTATACGCGTGCACTTGGGCGTCGTGAAGCTCCTACGAGCAAAGCAAAGAAAAAGAAAAATAAGATTCGACCCGGTTAATTCATAACCGGCCCGATTCACGGGGGCTACACCCAATGGGTGCGCTGGCGCGCCCCCCACTAAAAAAGCAAAGACAAGTGACAAGCTCGAAGAGATTCGGCCCAGCCAATGCTTGGCCGGCCCGATTCTCGGGGGCTACACCCAGTAGGTGCGCTGGCGCCCCCCCACTGATTCAAGAGAAGAAAAAATCAAAACGAAGACAAGGAAGACACAAAGGATAAAGCATTTACCCTAGTGCGCTCCTCCAAGCGCTCCAGATCGCTGTCCGCCATGCGGGCCGCCTTCTTCACCTTGTCCCGGCTGCTGGCAAACATCGACACGAGCTCCGGGACGCCATGGAGCACGGTTGCAGCAGACAGCGTCTGGTGCTCGAGGTTGGCTGCCCGCCAAGCCTTCATAGGCTGGCTCCCGGTACTGGGGCCGGCTCCTGGAGCGGTCGGGCCGCGGCTGGAGACGACGATGGTGCCGTCTCGAGGCGTCTGATTGGCGGCCGGCGGTGTCTCCGCAGCGGGGGGTGGATTGGCCACGTCCGGCGCATCCATGGCCATCTCTGGCGCCTCCAGGTTCAGCTCCGGCGCATCGGCCGCCGACTCGGCCTCTTTCATGTCGGGGATCACCTCAAGGTCAACTGGCGTGGAGGCGTCCGGCTCGGATGGCTTGGCCGCCTCGGCCCTCTGGGTATGCCTTGGGGCTGCCTCGCTAGTTGGCTCCTCCACGCGAGCACGCACGGAGGGGTCATGTCTAGCCTTTGTACACCTCTCCTTGGGCATCTCAGCCCGGAGGGGCTGAGATTGGCCTGCGGCCATCTTCCTCACTGCCTCCTCGCAGCAGCGGGAGGATCGATCATCAAGGGCCTTCTGGGCAGCATCATCTGCTGCCTAGCCGGCTCGTTCGGCGGTGGCGGCAGTATCTTCCTCTACGTCCTCCGCATCCCTGCAAAGTATCGCGTTGAGGAGCCTATCCTCACGCAAAATAAAGCAAAAGGGAATGCAAAGGAACCCTTGCCCCGCAACGATGGGCACCTGCCTCCTGCCGGCACCAGCACGACGCTTCTTAGCGCCGCCTGCTCGTCCTCCGGCTGGAGGTCCTATCGCGACACGCTTGGGGGCCGGCCTGGAAGCTGTGGCACCCTTGCCTTTATTCTTGGCTGCCTCGCCAAGACCGGCCGTCTCGGCCGCATGGCGGTGGACACGCGTCAGGGGTGGGCTGGTGACCTCCTCCACCCCATCGGAGTCTTCCTCGAAGGTTGCATCAGATAAGGAGGGCGGTGTTTCGTCATCATCCGTCCAATCAACAATGGAGGGCTTCAGATGCTCACCAGGCGGTTCAGAGCCCTCCGACTCCAGCGCATCCTCCGAATCCTCGGAGGCGGCTGATACGTCTCCAACGTACCTATAATTTTTGATGGTTCCATGCTATTATCTTGTCAACTTTGGATGTTTTGTATGCATGAATATGCTATTTTATATCTTTTTTGGGACTAACCTATTAACTCAGTGCCAAGTGCCAGTTTCTATTTTTCCGTGTTTTTGACCTTTTTCAGAGGAGAATATTAAACGGAGTCCAAACGGAATAAAACCTGCGAAATGATTTTTTCCATAACAAAAGATACGCAGGAAACTTGAGAACCAAGGCACGTGACCTCGGGGGAGGTCACAAGCCCCCTAGCCCCAGCCTGGGGGGGGGGCTAGCACGCTTGTGGGCCCCCCGTGGCTCCTCTGCCCTACCTCTTCTGCTCATAAATTCTCTAAAAATCCAAAACCACCAGAGAGAGCCACGAAAATACTTTTCCGCCGCCGCAAGCTTCTGTCTCTGCAAGATCCCATATGGGGACCATTCTAGTGCCCTGCCGGAGGGGGGATTCGGACACGGAGGGCTCCTTCATCAACACCATTGCCTCTTCGATGATGCATGAGTAGTTCACCACAGACCTTTGGATCCATAGCTACTAGCTAGATGGCTTCTTCTCTCTCTTGGATCTTCAAATACGAAGTTCTCCATGATCTTTATGGAGATCTATCCGATGTAACTTTCTTTTGCGGTGTGTTTGTCGAGATCCGATAAATTGTGGATTTATGATCAGATTATCTATGAATATTATTTGAGTCTCCTCTGATCTCTTATATGCATGACTCGTATCCTTGTAATTCTCTTCGAGTTGTGGATTTCGTTTGGCCAACTTGATCTATAATTCTTGCAATGGGAGAAGTGTTTGGTTTTGGGTTCATGCCGTACGGTGTCCTCACCTAGTGACATAAGGGGTAGCGAGGCACGCATCGTGTTGTTTCCAACAAGGGTAAAAAGATGGGGTTTATATCATATTGCATGAATTTATCCCTCTACATCATGTCATCTTCTTAAAGCGTTACTCTGTTTGTTATGAACTCAATACACTAGATACATGCTTGATAGCGGTCGATGTGTGGAGTAATAGTAGTAGATGCAAACAGTATCGGTCTACTTGTCTCGGACGTGATGCCGATATGTATGATCATTGCCTTAGATATCATCATGACTTCGCGTGATTCTATCAATTGCTCGACAGTAATTCGTTCACCCACCGTAATACTTGCTATCATGAGAGAAGCCTCTAGTGAACAGTATGGCCCCCGGGTCTACTTCACATGACATTTTACGATCTACACTTTTACTTTGTTGCATTTTCCACCTTCAGTTCTCACCTTGCAAATAATCATGAAGGGATTGACAACCCCTTTATAGCGTTGGGTGCAAGTTTGTTTGTTTTTGCGCAGGTATATTGGTGCCTCATCTTGATACTCCTACTGGATCGATACCTTGGTTCTCAAACTGAGGGAAATACTTATCGCTACTATGTTGCATCACCCTTTCCTCTTCAAGGGAAAAACCAACGCAAGGTCAAGAGGTAGCAAGAAGAATTTCTGGCGCCGTTGACGGGGAGGATCAAGTCAAGAATCGTCTCCCGTCAACGTGCCAATTTCTGGCGCCGTTGCCGGGGAGGATCAAGTCAAGAATAGCCTCCCGTCAACGTGCCAATTTCTGGCGCCGTTGCCGAGGAGTATTCAAAGTGAAGCATATCCAAGTAACTATCGCAAACTCATCTCTTGCATTTACTTTATTTGCCTTTTGCCTCTCGTTTTCCTCTCCCCCACTTCTGAAAAAACAAAATTTACAAAAATATTTGCCTTTTTTGTACGCCCTTCCTTTTGTTTTCCTTTCCTTTGCTTGTGTGCTATGTGCCTTCAATACGCTTGCAGCTTCGCTTGCTGAAAATCTATTGATATGGATCCTCACCCACTTGCTAATCTCTTTAAGAGATCCAATTATGTTGAACCAATTGCTAGTGTGTTTTGTGAACTAGATTATCTTTATGAAGTTTTTCTTAAGATGCGTGAATCTGAAATTGTGATGAAGAAATTTATGAAGTGATTCACGAGGGATCCTTGAATGAAAAGCATGATTGCAATGGTTTCACTATAAATTCTATTAATGACAATGATACTAAAAATATGTAAATCCCTAAGCTTGGGGATGCTAGTTTTGCTATGTCCACTACTTGTTGCAATGATCATGATTGGGGCGATGATTTTTCTTATGATCTTGAAAATTTGTTTAAGCCTCATGATGAATATGATATTTGCAATAATATTGAAAGTGGGTTTGGAGAAGTCATGACTTTAGTTGATGATAATCCCACTATTTTTGAAAAGCGTAAACTTTGTATGCATGTGGATCATGAAAAGAATATCCTATGTGATAGATATATTGTTGAATTTGATTATGATCCCACATGCAATTGTTATGAGAGAGGAAAATATTGTGGTAGAAACTTTCATGTTACTAAATTACCTCTCGTTATGTTGAGATTGATATTGTCTCTTTCTTCTTCCTTGCATATGGTAGTTATTGATTGTCTTGATAATTTGTTTTCCTATAAAATGCCTATGCATAGGAAGTATGTTAGACTTAGATATGTTTGTCACATGTTTCATGATGGTCTCTTCGTGTCCGATTGCTATCTTTTATGTGACCATCATTGAATTATCAATGCCTAGCTAAGGGCGTTAAACAATAGCGCTTGTTGGGAGGCAACCCAATGAATTTATTTTTGATTTTTGCTTTCTGTTTTGTTGTGTCCACACCATCATAATTCTATTATGATTGTGTTTTTTATGTTTCTTTTAGTGTTTGTGCCAAGTAGAACCTTTATGATCAGTTTTGGTGATGGCTGTTTGATCATGGTGAAAAAGACAGAAACTTTATGCTCACGAAATTATTTTTATTTCCTATACAGAAAGAGCTTTTGAGTTTATTATTTTTCTGCTGGTTGATATGCCAATTGCCCTAATTTTCATAATTTTTCAGAATTTTTGGGATACCAGAGGTATACTAAGTATACAGATTGCTACAGACTGGTCTATTTTTGACAGATTCTGTTTTTGTTGTGTTGATTGCTTATTTTGATGAAACTATGGATAGTATCGGGGGTACTAGCCATGGAAAAGTGAGAATACAGTAATCTAACATCAATCTAAATAGAAATCAAGTTTTCTACAGTACCTAAGGAGTTGGTAATTTGTTTTCTTATGCTAATGATATCACGAGTTTCTGTTTAAGTTTTGTGTTGTGAAGTTTTCAAGTTTTGGGTGATGTTTTCATGGACAATGGGATAAAGAGTGGAAAGAGATTAAGCTTGGGGATGCCCAAGGCATCCCAAGCCAAATTCAAGGACACCAAAAAGCCTAAGCTTGGGGATGCCCCGGGAAGGCATCCCCTCTTTCGTCTTCAATCCATCGGTGACGTTACTTGGAGCTATATTTTTATTCACCACATGATATGTGTTTTGCTTGGAGCGTCGTGTATTTTAGGAGTCTTTTCTTTTTGTTTTGTCACAATCATCCTTTCTGCACACCTTTTTGAGAGGGACATGCACTCATTGTGATTTTGCTAGAATACTCTTTGAGCTTCACTTATATATTTTGAGCTAGATAATTTTGCTCTAGTGCTTCACTTAAATCTTTGTAGAGCACGGCGGTGTCATATTTTGTAGAAATAAAAACTCTCGATCTTCAATTATATCTTTTTGAGAGTGCTCTCTCTCAGTAACTTGGTAATTGGCGTGTGCTATGAAAGTAGTCCTAAAGATGATAGGCATCCAAAGAGGATATAATAAAACTTCCATATTCAAGTGCATTGATTAGTAAGAAATGTTTGATTCCTAACAATTAAGTTCTGAGATATGGATTTGGTAATATTAGAGTTACATTAGTAGGGTGTTGTGAATCTAGAAATACTTGTGTTGAAGTTAGTGATTCCCGTAGCATGCATGTATGGTGAACCGCTATGTTAGGAAGTCGGAGCATAATTGATTTATTGATTGGCATCCTTTGTGTGGCGGTCGGGATCGTGCGATGGTTAACACCTACCAAACCTTCCCCTAGGAGTATGTGTTTAGCACTTTATTTCGATTACTAATAAAACTTTCGCAATAAGTATATGAGTTCTTCATGAATAATGCGAGTCCATGGTATAGATGCACTTTTACCTTCCACCATTGCTAGCCTCTCTAGTGCCGCGCAACTTTCGCCGGTGCACAAACCCACCATATACCTTCCTCAAAACAGCCACCATACCTACCTATTATGGCATTTTCATAGCCATTCCGAGATATATTGCCATGCAACTCCCACCGTTACGTCTCATGACTTGTGCCATCACTTTCATATTGCCATTTCATGATCGTAAAATAGCTAGCGAGTCATACGCTAAGCTAGATCGTTGCACATCTCGGTACACTGCTGGAGGCATTTCCTATAGAGTCATCATTGTTCTAAGTATTGAGTTGTGAGTATATAAAAGTGTGATGATCATCATTATTAGAGCATTGTCCCATGTGAGGAAAAAAAGAGGCTAAAGATGCCCACAAAAAAAAATTGAAAAGAGGCCAAAGAGCCCAAACCAAAAAAAGAGAGAAAATGAGAGAAGGGACAATGCTACTATCTTTTTACACACTTGTGCTTCAAAATAAGCACCATGCTCTTCATGATAGAGAGTCTCTTGTTTTGACACTTCCATATACTAGTGGGAATTTTAATTATATAACTAGGCTTGTATATTCCAATGATGGGCTTCCTTAAAACTGCCCTAGGTCTTCATGAGCAAGCAAGTTGGGTGCACACCCACTAGTTCTCCTTTTGAGCTTTAACACACTTATAGCTCTCGTGCATCCATTGCATGGCAATCCCTACTCATTCACATTGATATCTATTGATGGGAATCTCCATAGCCCATTAATACGCCAAGCCAATGTGACCATCTTCTCCTTTTTGCCTCACAACCCCCACCACACTCTATTCCACCTATAGTGCTATATCCATGACTCACGCTCATGTATTGCGTGAGAGTTGAAAAAGTTTAAGAAAGTAAGAGTGCGAAAACAATTACTTGGACAATACCGGGTTTGTGCATGATTGAAATTCGTTGTGTGGGGATGATGGAGCATAGCCAGACTATATGATTCTGTAGGGATAACTTTCTTTGGCCTTGTTATTTCAAAAGTTCATGATTACTTTGCTAGTTTGCTTGAAGTATTATTGTTTTCATGTCAATAGTAAACTATTGTTTTGAATCTTACGGATTTGAACATTCATGCCACAAGAAAGAAGTTACAAAGGACAAATATGTTAGGTAGTATTCCACATCAAAAATTCAGTCCTTATCACTTCCCTACTCGAGGACGAGCAGGAGTTAAGCTTGGGGATGCTTGATGGTTCCATGCTATTATCTTGTCAACTTTGGATGTTTTGTATGCATGAATATGCTATTTTATATCGTTTTTGGGACTAACCTATTAACTCAGTGCCAAGTGCCAGTTTCTGTTTTTTCCGTGTTTTTGACCTTTTTCAGAGGAGAATAATAAACAGAGTCCAAACGGAATAAAACCCGCAGAATGATTCTTTCCATAACAGAAGATACACAGGGGACTTGAGAACTAAGGCAGGGGACCTCAGTGGAGGTCACAAGCCCCCTAGCCCCAGCCTGGCGGGGGGGCTATAAGGCTTGTGGGCCCCCCCGTGGCTCCTCTGCCCTACCTCTTTCGCCTATAAATTCTCTAAAAATCCAAAACCGCTAGAGAGAGCCACGAAAATACTTTTCCGCCGCCACAAGCTTCTGTCTTCACAAGATCCCATCTGGGGACCGTTCTGGTGCCCTGCTGGAGGGTGGATTTGGACACGGAGGGATTCTTCATCAACACCATTGCCTCTCCGATGATGCGTGAGTAGTTCACCACAGACCTTCGGGTCCATATCTAGTAGCTAGATGGCTTCTTCTCTCTCTTGGATCTTCAAATACAAAGTTCTCCATGATCTTCATGGAGATCTATCCGATGTAACTTTCTTTTGCGGTGTGTTTGCCAAGATCTGATGAATTGTCGATTTATGATCAGATTATCTATGAATATTATTTGAGTCTCCTCTAATCTCTTATATGAATGATTTCGTATCCTTGTAATTCTCTTCGAGTTTTGGGTTTCGTTTGGCCAACTTGATCTATAATTCTTGCAATGGGAGAAGTGCTTGGTTTTGGGTTCATACCTGCGGTGTCCTCACCTAGTGACAGAAGGGGTAGCGAGGCACGCATCGTGTTGTTGCCATCAAAGGGTAAAAATATGGGGTTTATATCATATTGCATGAATTTATCCCTCTACATCATGTCATCTTGCTTAAAGCGTTACTCTGTTTGTTATGAATTCAATACAGTAGATGCATGGTGGATAGCGGTCGATGTGTGGAGTAATAGTAGTAGAGGCAGACAATATCGGTCTACTTGTCTCGGACGTGATGCCTATACGTATGATCATTGCCTTAGATATCATCATGACTTTTTGCGATTCTATCAATTGCTCGACAGTAATTCGTTCACCCACCGTAATACTTGCTATCATGAGAGAAGCCTCTAGTGAACACTATGGCCCCCGGGTCTACTTCACATCATATTTTCCGATCTACACTTTTACTTTGTTGCACTTTCCACCTTGAGTTCTCACGTTGCAAATAATTGTGAAGGGATTGACAACCCCTTTATAGCGTTGGGTGCAAGTTTGTTTGTTTTTGCGCAGGTACATTGGTGCCTCATCTTGATACTCCTACTGGATCGATACCTTGGTTTTCAAACTGAGGGAAATACTTATCGCTACTATGCTGCATCACCCTTTCCTCTTAAAGGAAAAAACCAACGCAAGCTCAACTGGTAGCAGCGACAAAGCGCGACTCGATCATGCCCTCGTCCTCGATCTCCGAGGCGTCGGATGTCACTACGTCGGCGACAGGCGGGTTGAGCGCTTGGAAGTTCTTGAACAGTTGTGCAATGGAGTCGGCGGCCGACTCAAAAAGAAGATCGACTACTTCAAAGATGAGAAGAACAACATCAACAAAAGTTCTTACCATCGGTGGCGGATGGGCCCTGTCATAAGGGACTAGCCCCCACTCCCAGTTTCCGCTATCATCCAGGCGGGCGGTGGAGATCTGGTTCACGCCCCGAGCCACCGCGCTGCTGTGAAGTTCTTTGTGGAGAGTCGGCATGGATCATACCGGTTTCCCATCTGACAAACCATATGGGGCCGCCTTTGCAGGGACAGGATCCTGCGGGTGATCATGGTGGTAAGCAGGTCGTGGCCCAGGAGGCCGCGATTCTTCAAGCTATCGAGGTAGGCGCCGATCCGCGCCACCTCGGGAATGGGCCTCATATATTTGGCCTGCCAATTCTTCCTCTCCATCAGAGGCTCGATGGAGAAGGGAGGCATGTTGAGGGCGTCGTGTGCGGGGCTGGCGTTCTTCACATAGAAGAAGCATTTCTGGCACTGCTTGATGGATTCTTGCAGTGGCATCTGGGGGAAGCCGGATTTCGATCGATGGTGCACCGGTGCGACTCCGTACGACGTCATCGGGCGAGGGCCGTCGAGCTTCTCCAACTCAGCCTTGTCCATCTTCTTGGACTGTTGCTTGAGGAAGAACAAGCTTTGCCAGAGGTCGAGGCGGGGCTCGATCCCCAGGAAGCCCTCGCACAGGACGACGAACGAAGCAAGTTGGAGAATGGCGTTTGGTGCCAGGTGGTGCGGCTGCAAGCCGAAGAAAGTGAGAAAGTTGGAGAAGAAAGTGCTCGCCGAAAGCCTGAATCCTCTGTAGAAGTGCTCGCCGAACACGACGATCTCTCCCTCCTGCGGCGTTGGGGTGGTCTTGGCGTCGGGAATCCGCACCGTCACAAGTGAGGCCGGAGGCAACATCCGGCGGTGGCGGAGCGCCTCGATGTGGTCGTCGCAAATCTTGCTGCCGAGCCAAGCCCCGTTGGACTTGCTCTTCTTCGAGGAGGAGCCGCTCGCCATGACTGTGGGCAACGGGTGCTTGGGGAAGCCGGCGGCGACGGGTGGAGCGATGACGACGGAGAGGATGCAGACGAAGACAGACGACTTCTTTCTCTCCGGGCTCAGGGAGGAAGAGGGTGCTGATGCGGGGCGAGAGGGGGGCGAATGGCCTCCTCGGTACCCCCGCGCCCCATTTAAACCCCACGAAGGATTGTGGGGAGGGGATCCGGTGCGCACAAGACCCCACTAATCCCGTTTATTACGGGCGGTAACGCTTCCCGAGACCCAACCGTCGCGGAGTAAATCCGAAGAGGATCCTCCACACGGGGGCCGAGGGGGCGTCATGGCGGGACCCAGGGCCCAGACCCAGTCCCGTCACCTGCGTAAACCATCGTCACGTCAGACCGGGCCTGGCACGTGGCGCGATTCACGCGGCCTACGACGAAGCCGAGGCATCGCTTGGAAGCCAGCCGTCTTCTAAGCCGGCGTCCCCTGCCGTAGGCGTCGGCAGTAATACAACAACAAACAATCAAGCCGGTGAGGCCACCCGCTCCAAAGCGGCGGGCCTCCCCAGCTTCGGAGACTACTGTCGGGGGGATAACCCCGGGGTAGGCACAACGAGCCTGCTCCTTTGCCTTCAACCAAGAAGGAGTAACCAGAACAATTCTACAAATCCCAAGTCCCCTGGCCGGCTAGGAAGCGCCTGTCGGCTGGGGGGCGAGGCGGCCAACTCTCTGGCCGGCCAAGAAGCACCTGCCAGCTAGAAACGAGACGGCTCCCTCCCACTGGCCGCCTAGGCCAAGCCAGCCGACTAGGGGCAAGGCGGCCGTGCCCAGGCCGGCTAGTCAAGCAGGCTAGCCGGCCAGGGATCTCAAGTCACATCAAACCGTAGGTCATGAGGAGACCCTACGGTTAAAGGTGGCTACGCGTCAACAAAGGTACTGGATTGGGGTGCACGGCAAGTACCAGCGTCGGCGGCCACACCACTGACCTCCTCCGGCTCTGATCCATCACCCTGCACAATGTTGGCCCGTCAAACTCCCACTCCATTACTGCACTCGGCGTGGGAACAATGGAGATGGCCATACTGTTTGCCCATGATGAATCTCGCTGGACGATGCCGGACGTACCACACGTGTCCTGCATAAACCTTATGCGAGAGCCTTATTGTCTAGCCGGTGGGTCCCACGTCCAGACGGGACCTTGCAGCCGGCGGGCCCCTCCAGCAACAAGACAAGACCCCCATGGCCCCCCTGGCCAGCCGGCGAGGCTGCCAGCCGGGTCCCACTCTTGTACCTTTTATCCATATTGTAGGTCGGTGGGTTCGTCTATAAAACCCCCGCCCTCCTCCATGCAGAGGGTCGGTCAACTCAGCACACTCACCAACCACATAGGAGAGGTAGACGTGAGACGGCAGCTCCTTCTTCCTCCTCCGCAATACAGATCCAGGAGCACTTTGAAGTCCCATTCATACATCATACACTCCGGCAGGATTAGGGGTGTTATCTCTACGGAGAGCCCTGAACCTGGGACATCGTGCGTTCCATGCTTGTACCAACCTCATTCCCAGCATCCTCCGGTGCCACTTCGGTTCCCACCATCTTTAGACTACCCATGGCTTATGTTGTGAGTAAACACCGACAGAAACAGAAACTTTATATTTCCCTCTTTCATATCATCAGTGTACCAATGGTGCGTAAAAACGGTCTACCAAGAATCAAAGAGCAAGACGGATTGCAATGATGTCAAGAACAATAAAGTCCACGGGTACATACTTCCTATTTGCAACAATAAGAACATCATTGATCCTCCCCAATTTCATTTTCATAGTGGAATCCGCCAAATGCAAGTTAAGAGAAATAATAGAAATACTTGCAACCAAATCACACAAAGCATTGCACTCATTTTTTTAATCTTAACTTTCATAGTAGGCTCCCACTCATCATATAATTTTCTAGGAATAGAAATCTCCAACTCAAGGTTTTCTTCCAAAGTTTTCACTAAGGCATCCACGATATGCTTAGTAAAAGCCTTATTTTGTTCATAAGCACTTTGTGAGTTCAACATAGATTGGAACATAGAAATACATTAAACCAAAGTGCAACTATCATAATTAAAGTCTTTGTAATCCAAAATAGTGGGTGCATCACTAGCTAAAGTTCTAACCTCTTCAAACCCACTTTTAACAATTTTTGCATCAAGATTTTCACCCTCTGAATCATGGAGATGCCCTCTATCTAAAGTTGAATCTTCTTCAGTCTCCTTTTCATCAAAACTAATATTACTAAACAAAGAATCAATAGATGACACACCAATCATCTTTAGATCCTCATCCTTACCAACTGGTTCCAAGGATTCTGGATTAGCGACCATATTATTTACTAAAGTAGATTGTGCATCAGAATTTTTTTCGAGCAAATTCTCAGTAAGAGAAAATTGTGCCTGGAGGTGAGAAACTTCGTCACTAACATCATCAAGTTGTTTCGAAATAGCATCAATCAAAATTGAATCAGCCTTGAGTTCTTCGGTGAAGAACTTATTATGCTAAAATTGTGTCGTCATGTAATATTTGGTATTTTTCTCAATCTCATTCAAGTTCCTATGATAATGGGTATCTTGAATATTTTCACGAGACATCATGATTGGAGAAAACGAGCGAATAAGAAAACAACAAAGAAAAAGAGGCAAAAGAAAAGGCAAATATTTTTGTATTTTTTTAGAAGTGGGGAAGAGGAAAGCGAGAAGCAAATGTCAAATAAAGTAAATGCAAAGATAAGAGTTGATAGTGTAGGTGCTTGGTAGTGGAGCCAGAGATTGGCAAGTTGATGATGTTGGCTTGATCCTCCTCGTTAATGGCGCCAGAAATTCTTCCTACTACTTGTAAACTACGTTGTATTTTTATCCCCGAAGAGGAGAGGATGATGCAACGCAGTACAGTAAATATTTCCCTCAGTTAAGAAACCAAGGTTATCAATCTAGTAGGAGAACCAAGCAACACCGGCACCTACACACAATGCAAACCTTCGCACCGAACGCATATGAGAGGTTGTCAATCTCCCGGCGGTCTAGAAGCGAGATTAAAGGATATATGATAGATTGATAAATAAATAAAAGATAATAAAGTGCACCAAGTATTTTAGGAATTTTTGTATAAGTAAACGAGATTGATCTTATAATAAAAGTTGACCCGGGGGCCATAGGATTCACTAGTGGCATCTCTCTCAAGAAAATAACATATGATGGGTAAACAAATTACTGTTGGGCAATTGATAGAAAAGCAAATAATTATGACTCTATCCAAGGCAATGATCATGATATGGGCATCACATCTAAATCAAGTACCGACTCCTGCGTGCATCTACTACTATTACTTCACATATCGACCGCTATCAAACATGCATCTAGTGTATTAAGTTCATAAGAACAAAGTAATGCATTAAGAACGATGACACGATGTAGTCAAGGCAAAAGCATATAAGAATTCATCCCAACTTGTTATCCTCAATGGAAACAACACATGCGTATCAACTCCCTTTCTGTCACTAGAACTGAACACCGCAAGATCGAACCCAATACAGAGCACCTCTTCCCATTGCAAGAAGATCTAATCTAGTTGGCCAAACCTAACCAAAACTTTGGAGAAGAAATACAATGATATACTAAGTCATACATAAAATAGATCAGCAAAGAACTCAAATAAAACAAGGATAAATTTGATCATAAACTCACAATTCATCGGATCCCAACAAACACACCGCACAAAGTCATTACATCCATTGGATCTCCATGAAGATCATGGAGACAGTTGTATTGAGATACATTAAGCGAAAGAGAGCCATCTAGATACTACCTACGGACCCGTAGGTCTATGGTGAACTACTCACGCATCATCAGAGATGTGGCAAGGTTGATGTAGAGCCCCTCCGTGATGAGTTCACCCTCTGACAGAGTACCGGAAAAGGCCTCCAATTGGGATCTGGCGAGAACACAGGCTTGCGGCGGCTGAAAAAGTATTTCGTGGACTCCCTTGAGGGTTTTGGAATATTGCTAAATTTATAGTGGAGGAGGTAGGAAAAATGGAGCGTGGAGGGGCCCACACAACATCAGGGCGCCCCCCTGGGACGTGCCCTGGTGTTGTGTGGGGCCCTCCGGCAAGATCTTCCTTGGCCTCCAAGTTCCAGGTGATCCTTATCTTCAATAAAAGTCCTCAAAAAGTTTCGGGACAATTTGATCTTATCTGGTTTTGATTTCCTGCAAAACAAAAACATGGCGGAAAACAGGAACTAGCACTTGGCACTAAGTTAATAGGTTAGTCCCATAAATGATATCAAAAGGTATAAAATGATAATAAAAACATCCAAGAATATTAATATCATAGCATGGAACAAGCAAAAATAATAGATACGTTGTAGAGTATCACCCATCATCTAATAACTACTCCACAATGCGTTCCCTTAGGCCTAAAGATGGTGAAGTGTCATGTAGTCGACGTTCACATAACACCACTAAGAGCATCCCTAGAAGACCTCGTATAATCGTCGGAACTATAAAATTCCGGCGACTATATGGGTTTGGGCTGTTTTTCCTGCCAGAGCATATACTGTAATTGCGGCCCGACCCGTAAAACTTTTGCGGTGGCCCGTAAACGCGAGCGCTCGACCGCTATATATGCGGGTTCGACCGCTGGAAGCGGGTCGAAACCCTATCCCTCCACCGCCGCTAAAATCCCCCCACCTCACCGCCGACGCCTCTAATCCGCCGTCGCGCGTCTCCATTCCGTCGTGTAGCCGCTCCATTCCACCGCCCTTGATGGCCAACTCCGGTAGCTGTAGGAACGACGACCCCGAGAGGGCTCGTTGTGTCAGATCCGACACCGCCCGTAAGCGCGCCGCGAAGCGACTGCACAGAAGCGCATCTACGTCGATCTCTCCTCCTCCGACGACGACGACTGAGTGCACTGCGCATCTACTACTGCACGAGCTCGACTCCGGTGAGCTCAATTTTGCATAGTGCGGTAGGATAGCTAATAGCTCTGGTGAGCTCCGATGAGCTCCAGCAGGTTTGCTTTACCTCTGCCACCTCTAGTAACTGATGCAGTATGAATGTAGTTTGTATGATCATGTTCTATGTAAAGCTCTCAATGACTGTGGTTCCAATTTCGCCCGCGAATGTTTTTATTTCAAATTATGCAGTTTGATTATACGGGTTCTGTTCTGCAGCACAACATTTTGTCTCCCAAAACCCCACTTCGTCAACTATAAAATGCGTTTTCAGGTCGTCATTATGCAGGGTCTGCTAGAGATGCTCTAAGATAATCACAACATTCATACCATCAAAATATCGAACGCATACCAACTTCACATGACTTCTCCCGTGGCCTCGATAACAAAAGTAACTAGCCACAAGTGATGAACATGCTTTTGATCAGAGAGGTACTAAATAGCATATTGGATCTGAACATATGATCTTCCACCAAATAAACCACAAAGCATCAACTACAAGATGTAATCAACAGAACTAGTCACCCCAGGTACCAATCTGAGGTTCCGGTACAAGATTGTGCACAAGAGATGAGTTAGGGTTTTGAGAGGAGATGGTGCTCTTGAAGATGTTGATGCCTCCCCAAGATGAGAGGGTTGTTGGTGATGACGATGGCCTTGGTTTCCCCCTTCGGGAGGGAAGTTCCCCCGGCGGAATCGCTCCGCGGAAGGGAAAAAGTGCTCCTGCCCAAGTTCCGCCTTGAGACAGCGACACTTCGTCCCGAAAGTCCTCTCTTTATTTTTTCTAGGTCAAACGTGAATATATACGAGAAGATGGTCGCCAAAAGTTGGTCGGGTGGCCCACTACCCACCAGGGAGTGTTAGGGGGATGGCGGGCTCTCGTGTCTAGTGGCCACCTGGTAGCCCCCCTCTGGTACTTCTTTCTTCCAGTATTTTTTATTTATTCCATAAAAATTCTTTGTGAAGTTTCAGACCATTTGGAGATGTGCAGAATAAATATCTGTGATGTAGATTTTGCAAGTCTAGAATTCCATCTACCGACATTCTCCCTCTTGGTGTAAACCTTGCACATTATGAGACAAAAGGCATCAGAATTACTTCATAAGCTGGTACAATGCATAAAAACACTATAATTAACAATAGAAAATCATGATGCAAAATGGACGTATCATGACCGTCCACACATCTGAGACGATGACGCAAATATACTCGTGTGCAAAATATGGATATCACAAACATTTAATCTCATGACCTTTTTGCGATAGGTATATTATGACACATGGTCAAAAACTTTAATCTGTGTGCGGTGGCTCTACTATCGCCAACGTGTCAATTTAATAATTGTGTGCGACAGTTATTCTGATCGCACACGCGATTCATATGTGAACCATCTTCTTATTGTCTTACATTACACATGCACGCCTTTTTGGAACCATTCATGGTATTGCCGCGAGTCGCACACGTATATGGCGTGCAAACACGTGTGTCATTGCGGACAATCCCGAATGCATAAAATATGCGACCATGTGTTGTAACGTTGATAATCAAACACATTATTCTACAAACAATCGTGTGCAATATACGACACCATCACACACGGTTTATACGTTCTAACTATGTGTACTGTAATTTATTACCTAATAGTTTATTTTTTTATTCATTTATGATTCAAATTGGAAATTTCAAAATTTGAATTATAAAATGTGGAATTCACATGTTTCACATCCATCAATGCATACCCTATATACAATGGTTCAAGAACAATTAAATGAATCAAAAGCCCAGTATATATTCAATGGTTACATAATTTGGTAGAAGATTAAATATGATGAACCAGAATATATAGTACTAGAGAGAGTAAAGGTGAAGAGAGATTGTAAATCCTTTTGGCTATCAATGGTGTTGAAGAAGTGGAATACCCTTAATGTGCCCTCCTCCATGCCAAAGGTGCGCACAACTTTTGTACAACCCCTCTAATGATCACCCGTCCATCCTTCACCGCCTTCGGGAATACTTTTAGACAGTTATTTTGGTAACATGAATCATATACTATAACCTTCCTTATCTCCACTCCACACAGTTAGTTTGTAAGGTAATCCTGGGTAAATTGCTTCAGAAAATACTGAGAAGAGACAACTTTTAGATATTCATGTCTAATAGAGTAAATTGTTTTGGGCAGGAAAAGAACGTAACCGATTACTTGCCATCCTGAAGTTCGTTGAAGTCTTGGATAAAGTGTAAATAAAGAGTAATTCCATTCAGCAGTCTCTTCCGCCTAACATTTTTTCTTAGTTTCCTCACTTGATGCTTGTTCATGGATATCTCATTGGACCATATGCAGAGGGGGTCCAAGCGTGGATCGGTAGTGCTCACATATGTACCTACAAGTAATAAGTAAATGATCGAAGTTAAATTGCAGTTGCACAAATGATGTAAAATACAATAAGACACTAGGATGTGACTAACCTCGATGGTAAACCACAACAACGCACAATGTGGCCCTCCATAAGTACATAGTAAGGCATGTTAAATACAACAGGGTTAACAACCACCAAAAATAGCAAATGTTGATTAAACGACAATATCTCTCGTGATATGTTCATTGCGAAGAGTAGCATGGGAGAAAAGGGACAGAGTAAAAATGGATATAACTGTCCACAATAACAGGCTTAATAACAACCTTGCATAGGCCTTATAAGTTTGTAACTGGTATTGGTGAAATTAAACTGGGCATTTCATACTGGAACATCAGTGTGCATTACTCAAATAAGGGAGGCACGTGTTAACTATAGACAACCTAACATAGCCATTAAAACTTGTACCGTTGAAATTGAAATTGACACGGCTAAACATCGCAATCTAGATGCTGCTAGAGCAGAGAATGGCCCAGTTATATAGAAAAAGGTAGGGAAAATAGCTAAGACAGGTTAGTCGTGTTTACAACAGGCTTACCACATCAAATGTACAAAACATAGCTATTGCTACTGGTATTGGTAAAACTGAACAGGTGGTTCATACTTAGTAAATCCCAATGGGTAGTTCGTGGGGCACTTCATCTTGGTCAGAGCCCACCAAAGTCGGCGGTGAGGTCTTCCTGCGGGTCAAGGCATGGATCAGTACTGCTAAGATATGTACCAAAAAGCAATAAGTAAATGTTAGAAGCTAAACAGGAATTACACAAATGATATAAAATACTATAAGATACTCCCTCCATCCCAAAATAAGTGTCTCAAGCTTAGTAGAACTTTGTACTAGAGCTAATACAAAGTTGAGACAGTTATTTTGGAATGGAGGGAGTACTTGGTAAATCCCGATGGGTAGTTGTTTGGGCACTTCAATTCGGCTAGAGCACGACCAAAGTCGGCGACGATGGCAGCGAGGTGTTCCTCTGGGTCGATAGGCATATCATCCACCATGCTATCGAGCACCATGAGCTCCTCGACCTCCGCGTGATATGTGGTTGTGCTTATGCGGGGATGCTCATCGATAGGGGGTGGGGATCTGGAGGCATGAGTGTGTTTCGCAAGATCCATCTAAGCAATCAGGTTGGGGCGATGATGGAGATAGGTGGTTACCTCACTAAATCAACGAGAAAGGGGAAGAATGTAGATGTGGTTGCGATGGTATCGGTTTGGGCTGCAGGGAGGGGGTGGTGGGGAGATAGGGAAAATCTGATGGGAGGAATTACTTCTGAAATAGAGCGCCTACTATAAATTTTGCTGCGAAACTCGAGCCTTACGCGGGGGAAACACACAACATAGATGAAACGCATCAAATATTAATGTGCGATAAAAGAGAAAATTGGCGATCCCGCATCGAAAAAATTGTACACATGTAATTAATTAAATCAGTCATTGGTGGCCGTGAAGGTACAAAAGGTTGACAGTCAATGAACGTACTGAAACTCACAGATAATAATTTTCTCTAAAAAATAGTAGGGTAAGTACTAGTACTTAGATGGTCATAATTAATTAAATAAATGTTTGTGTTTCGCTGATGCAAATTACTTCTCCGATGTTGTCCAGACACCATCGCTCTCGGCCTTATCACCGACAGCCTACCGTGCTTGGATCTCTGCCCAACTCTCGTCAGCGGCTTTGGTAGCTACCGCCGTGATCCTGCTCCCAGGTGGAGTCATCGGGACATGTTGGACATAAGGTGTCGGTCTCCTTGTCGGCGGCAGCCCACCGTGCTTGGATCTCCGTCCAACTCTCCTCAGCAGCGCATGCGGCCGCTTCTTTTTTGCGATGGATGGACTCTCTTCTCTTGTGTGTTTTCTCCTTTTCCGCTCGGCATGCGCGACTTTGGCGTCAACTTCATCCTTCACCCTCTCGGCATAGGTAGCTTCATAGTCCGCCTACGTTGGTGTGCGGTCACGGGCGGCGAAGAATTAGATGCAGCGAGATGCCATCGTCTCCATACCAGCTAGTGTGCGGTCGCCGGATATGATGAAATCGGCACGACGGGATGCCATCACTTCCTTACTAGTTAGTGTGCAACACGGTGGCATGATCGACACGTGGAGATAGCTCTGGGGCATAGTGGCTGGACAGTCATATAGTGAGTTGGTTTTTCAGAGCAATCGACATTGATATATACCATGCCGCGGTTCGCCTTGCAAGCATACATGTTGCCATGGCATGTGCGGTCATCGAGAACCTGAGCCATCATCGTTATGTGTTGTCATACATGCAGTCTCGTCGATAAACCAGGCGTGGCCGCGTTGCTAGGGAGCTTAAGTGGTCATGCGTCTGCCAGTGCAAATAACTACGGGGTGGCAAAGCTAGCATGCACAACTCGGCATTAAAAGCGAGCTAGCACGCATACAAGCCTTCTCTCTCTCCTGTGCCATCGAACATTTCACAAACACTTTACTGTATGAAATTATTTCTGATTAAAATTGTATTTTGGAAAAATGGTATCATATAGTACATAATACTTTGCATGGTGTCCCAATATTTAGGATAGCATACTGGTGTCATATAATGAGAATATGCGAGATATCATGTTTTTCACGCATGGCTTTCATTTTTCTGGAGTTAAAAAACCAATAAATGACAGATCTTTGACCGTCTCTTCCTACACATATCCTTTAAATATCTATCATTTACACGTAGAATACATAAAAAGTATTCAATGCCATGATTACAGTTTTTGAACCATTTTTTTGCACTTTTTTATCTCGAGAATGTTCGAGCTTCAATTATAAGGAGCAAATGCCTAGAAAGTGCACATAATAGCTTAAATATAGTAAATAGGCCCGAAAATTGTCAAATTTGGACACGGTGCGATGTAGTATGTATGTTTATCATAGAGATTAAAAAAAGGAGAAATGAATAAGGAAATATGCGTTCCCTTTAAAAATATGGTGATTTCCCTCCCAAAACCATGAATCTTCCTAGGTGATGTTTCGATATATGATGAGTGTGTATAACGGCATTAGCCAAACCTTCTCAGATATTTACCACATCATATTGAGCTCGTGTGAAGGCACCACACAAGGTGTCATGTTTTTCAGGCATGTTTTCCATTTTTCGAGAGTTGAAAAACCAATAACGGACACATCTGTGGCTGCCTCTTCCCACACATGTCCTTTTAAATTTTATTAATTTCCTATAAAATACATGAAAAGTTATTCAATGGCACAATTATGATTTTGGGAACCATTTTCTTGCACCTTTTCATGTACAAAATGTTTGAACTTCAATTATAAGCAGTAAATGCCTAGAAAGTGCACACAAAACCTAAATATAGTAAACGAGCCCGATAAAATTTCAAATTTTAACACGGTTCATCGTAATGGGTATGTTGATCGTAAAAAATAAATCAAGGAGAAACGACTAAGGAAATATGGGTTCCCCATGCAAACATGGTGATTTCCCTCCCAAAACCACAAAATTTCCTAGGTGACGGTTCGATATATGAAGAGTGTGTATAACAACATTAGCCAAACCTTCTCAAATATTTACCACGTCATATTAATGTCATGCCATGGCACCACACGTGGTATCATGTTTTTAGGCATGTTTTCCATTTTCCATAGTTTAAAACCTAGTAAACCACACATCTGTGGCCGCCTCTTCACACAAATATCCTTTAAATTTCTATCAACTTCCTGTCGAATACATGAAAAGTTCTTCAATTTCATGATTATGATATTTTGATCCGTTTTTGCACTTTTTCATGTACAGAATGTTCGAACTTGAATTATAAGCAGTAAACGCCTAGAAAGTGCACATAAAAGCCTAAGTATAGTAAACGAGTATGAAAAGATGACAAATTTGAACATGGTACATCATAGTGGATATGTTGATCGTGGAAAATAAATCAAGGAGAAATGACTAAAGAAATATGGGCTCCCCTTCAAAACATGGCGATTTCCCTCCCAAAACCCCGAGACTTCCTAGGTGGTGTTTTGATATATGAAGAGTGTGTATAAAGCTATTAGGCAAACTTTATAAATGATTGGCCGCGTCATGGGAGTCATATTCGTGGCTTTTACTTGACCTGCCAAAGCCATAGTGTGTTCATCAGTCCGGAGGCATCGCTCAGTGTTACCATTGACTGTGATAACACCGTTAGGTCCTGGCATCTTCAACTTGAGGTATGCATAATGGGGGACGACATTGAAGTGAGCGAACGTCGTACGACAGAGAAGTGCATGGTACCCGCTACGGAAGGGGACAATGCCGTAGATCAAATCATCGCTGTGAAAGTTGTCAGATGAGCCGAACACTACCTCAAGGGTTATCATGCCTGAACAGCAAGCCTCGACTCTAGGAATTATTCCTTTGAAGGTGGTTTTGTTGGGTATGATTCTTGATAGATCAATGCCATTTTCCGCATTGTATCCTCATAGACGAGATTAAGGCTTCTACCTCCATCCATGAGGACTCCTATGAGATGGTACCCATCAATGATGGGATCGACTACCAAGGCCGCTGAACCCCCGTGCCAAATACTTGTAGGTTAATCCATGCAATCATAAGTGATTGTGCATGTCGACCATGGATTGTACTTCGGGGTTACTAGCTCTATGGCATATACTTCCCGAAGTGCCTCCTTCCTCTCCTTTTTTGGCAAGTGGGTGACATAGATCATGTTCACCATTCTTACTTTAGGGGGGACTGCTTTTGGCCCGCGTTGTTCGGGTGATGAGGTTCTTCGTCGTCCTCAGTGTGGGGGCTCTTGGCATGGTCTTCAATCATGCTCTTGCTTTCCGCCTAGATCACCCAACAGGTACGGTTGGTGTGAGTAGCAGGCTTGTTCTAAGTGTTGTGTATGTGACGGGGCCTCTCGAGTATTTTGTCCAGCATGGTCAGCCCGTCCTGACTTCCTTTGAAAGGCTTCTTTTTGGTTCCGGACGTGGAGTTGCTGAATGCGACATTGACTGCAATGTCATCGCCTTCACCACTCTTGTGGTGACGCTTGTGATTGTTGTGTCGTGACTTTCCATTACTGTCCTAAACTGTTGAGGTGCCAGGGTTTTAGGGAGGGTTGCTCCGACGGGATAGCCAAGTATCATCATCCGTGCAATGACGGGTCATGAGGCAGGTAAAGGTGGCCATTCTCCTTGCTTTTCGTGTCCAAGCGTTAGGGCTAGCCATTCGTCTCGTATGTTGTTGCAGAAGGAAGGTAGTGCCTCAGCGTCCGAACAATCAACAATCTGATTTTTCTTGGTGAGGAATCTATTCCAGAATGCCGAGATGACCCATCGGGCTGCTGAATGATGTATCTTAAGTCATTGGACCTAGGTGGCCGAACATAAGTTCTCTGAAAGTTGTCTCGAAAGGCGTCTGTGAGGTCCTCCCAACTCCTAATGGAGTTTTCTGGGAGGGTGTTCAACTAGTGCCTAGCTCGTCCTTTGAGCTTTAGTGGTAAGTATTTGATGGCGTGGAGATCATATCCGTGAGTCAAGTGAATGTGGAGGAGCAAATCTTTGATCCAAACGATCAGGTCTGTTGTCCCGTCGTACTACTCGATATTTACTCGTTTAAACCCTTCGGGGAATTGATGTTGTATCACCTCATCTGTGACGCACATTGGGTGGGCGGCGCCCCTTATCCGAGCTGTGTCATGCTAGAGATCGGACGAGATCCTACCATGTTGCTGATCCCGAACTCCACCATTCTAATTGGGCCGAGCTTGGTATCTGTCTTGTCTCACGGGAGTGTGACTTCGGGATCCGTAAATGGATCTAGTTTGTCCTGCTTGAGACTTAATGTTCTACCGCAGATCAAATGGGTCTTCGGGTTGAACTGGTTCCTTTCTCCTGTCCTGTTCTCGAGGAGGACAGTCTGGTTGATCGTCTTGTGCAAATATGGGTGGTGCGGGCTCCAAGGCCTCATCTTCAAATTCTGGCAACAAGTAAAAACGCACGTGGATTTTAGTTTGCCCGTGTCATTCCTGTGTGTACCCCGCTTCGGCGACCAAAACCTTTGTCCATGTTTCAGTGATGGAGTCCTCCTCGACTTTGAGCTTCCTCTGCTTTAGCTTAAGACTCCAAACATTGGCTATGAGTTGCCACCTGAATACTCATATCCAATGGATCTTCGGGGATAATGAAATCCTCATATCCCAAGTTGTCTTCCTCCTCGATCAGGGGGACATAGTTGCTATCTTCGGTATCGCCAAGGGTCGGTGTCAAAACCGGCCGATCTCGAGTAGGGGGTCCGAACTATGAATTTAGATTCGATGGGTAACAAGAGACAATGGGGACGGTGTTTTACCCAGGTTCAGGCCCTCCCGATGGAGGTAAAACCCTACGTCCTGCTCTTATTGTTATTGATGAGATAGTTCACGGTATAGAGTTGATCTATTGCGAGATCGATGTTGTCTCTTAAACGTTAACCGTAATAAGTTGGATGTACCCAGCGAGCTATGACCCCCTGGCTTATATAGACGCTAGGGGTGTCAGGGTTTATACAAAGTCGGTTACATCAGAGAAGGAATATGTCGATGCCTATATCTCCTTGGATTGCACACCAAGTCTTCAGAAGAGTCCATCCAGAATCCAACACTTTTATCAATGGTCGAACAGGCCACAGAGTCTAGCCCATATGGATAACTAAGCAGCCCAAGGACCCCTAGTCTCGGACACCCTCAGTAGCCCCCGAACTAGCCTCCATTACCGAAATCCTCCTCCATAGTTGATGCCATGGGGTTCAGGCTTGCAAGGCGAGATCCTCCTTTTTTTTCTTTGACCGAAGATAGCTCAGCTCTTGATGACTCCTTCTCCTTTAAACACGTAGTCAAATATATAGATTTCTATCCCTGGGAATACCATTTAACAACGGGCAGCATCTTTTCTAATTCAAAAGTCCGCAGTTTGGCGAGTGCCCTTTATTTGAACGAGCAACTCGAGACCGTTTTATTGTCACATCCCATCATGAAGATCGTGCCCCTTTTCTAGGGATATGGTTTATGGCTTGGGTTTATCCCACGAACCCATATTCGTGATTTTATCAGGAAGTGGGAGAGTTTATGGTACAACTGTGAGGCCTTCGGCATTCTAGTAAGTTATAAAAGGTAAAAACCCGTCACCTCAGACTCCTCTCGCACCTCAGATGTTGCTCACCATCGCCATTCCCCTCTCTCCAAGCTCCAGCGCCCCATCTCTCCTTCTCCTCCCGAGGTCTTGAATCCTCTCACTAGTCCGGCAATGGCCAGCACTGGTTCCAAGGACAAGTGGGAGGTCTCCTTCGTCTTTGAAAAAGACATTTTAGAGCTGAAGAGTTGCGGCTACCTTCCGGACAACATAGCCCACCATGCACTGGAGGAGGACCAAGTTATCCCCACCCCTAAGGATGGGGAAAGAGTAGTTTTTATCACTCATTTCATTAGATGCTTAAGCTTTACCCTTCACCCATTCATTCAGGGGATCATGTTTTACTATGGTCTTCACTTCCAGGATCTCCCCCCAAACTCCATCACCCACCTTTCTACTTTCATCACGGTATGCGATGCCTTCTTGCGGGTCCAACCCCACTTCGACCTCTGGCTGAAGGTCCTCAACGTTAAGCCCAAGGTCGTTAACAGTGAGCAGGTTGACTGCAAAGGGAAATGATCAGCAAGCTCGACAAGGCTACATGACCAAAGGACACATTCATTGACACTATCAAGTCATGGCAAACGGAGTGGTTCTACATCACCGAGTCATGCAACGTAGGCAAGGTAGCTCCTCCAGCATTCAAATCTAGCCCCCTACACGCCTCACATCCTCGACGAAAAAGGCCCTAGATTGGGGGGAGTTCATAGATGTGAAGGAGGCGACGAAGAGGATCTCCGATCTAATGGAGAATATCGACCTCACTAACATGGTACAGGTCATGCTGCATCGCAACCTTCTCCCTTGCGAGCATCGGTCCATACCAATGTGGGAATATGATCCGGAGAATCCATACAGTGTAGGTGGTCCGATACAAAGCTTTTTCCATACCATACTCGAGAAGCTATGGAAGGCTCTATTCAAGTTGCAAAAGACTTGGCTTGACGACGAGGAGGATGAAGGCCTTTCCCTCCTCAGTCCTGCCGAACTGGTAATGTTTTTACCGAATTGTTTCACTTTCATCCCTCCTTTAACAAGGCACTTACCCCTTCTTCCCCCAATACCTCCAGATATGGCTGAAGAAATCTGGACAGATTAACTGTCCGACGCCTCTGCCCGAGGACGTCATGACCCCTCTGCTGGTGGCTATGCTGGTCGAGAAGCCGTATACGACTCCTAGGGAGCAGGAAGAACAAAAGAAAGGGGACAAGAAGATCCCGAGGGCTTCGATCGAAGGGTCCCCAGGACACTAAGTCTGAAGAGACACTAGATCCTTCCCACATGGAGGGAAAAGAAGAGGAAGATGAGGAGGAGGTAAGCGACTCCTCCCATACCAAAAATAGAGCAGCATCCTAAGACGCCGAGGGAGACCAAGCTCCTGATGCTTTGAAGAAGCCATGTAGGGCCCCTATGGCCCTATTCGATGACATTTTGGACTCAGATGAGGAGTCAATGGATAATGCACCGGTCCCTCGAAGGACCCTCAGGGTGAATCCCCTAGCCAAAGCTATATATGGAAAATTCGAATGCACCTTCTCTCTAATTACCATAGTTCTAATTAGGCTCATTTTTTGCATTACGGTTTGCATCGTGATCTTCACACCATTCATACTTTGGAGGGGGCCTACCTGCCAGCCAACCTGGGTGAAAGTGGGACCGGATCGCCATACTCACCCCCACACACCCGAGGGGATCGTGGAAGTGGTATCCACGGAGGCCCCCCAGCGTCGGATACCACGACAGAGGGTGAAGATATTATGGCTGAGGCCAACACTTCGGCCAGCCAGAACTAGGAGGATGAAATCCCCATGGGGATAAAGGAGGGAGGGCCCGGACCCTCTGGGTCTTCTCCGAAGACAGCCTCTGGGGATCCTTCATCTCCGGTGCTAGCGGTAGTAGTCTCTCCGCTAAGGGAAACTACTACGGTGCACCCAGAGCCATCCACGACGGAGCCACTCCGAACTAGGTGGCCAGAGCTAAGGGAATAAGTTCTGAATGATCCTTCTGTTCCCGAAGAATATTGCACTCATCTGAGTGCGGTTGTGCAAATCATTCAATCCATTGATAATGATCTGAAAGGAGCTTTCGACGCACTATTAACGGGCATCAAGGTAATCCGCATACTTTTCTGTTTACAATTATGCATTGTCTAAAAGTTTTATTATGCGTAGTTGCCCCAAGCCCTATGTGAGTTTGAAATACTCATGCGGGGGTTAGAATTATTCAGAAACAATGCATCCATCCCCCAAGGCTCTGGTGGGTTGACTAGAACGCGCCTTGGCAAAAATGATATTGAAAGAAATATGAAAATTAATAGAATATGTTCTTTTGCACGCCTCTCCGTCAGTTGTAGCCCACAACCCTCTGGAGTTGGAGGAGATAAACTAGAAACCAAGAGTTTCTAAAGAGGAGCTAGATTGCATCAACAAGCATTTCGAAGATGCCCAAAGTAAGTGTGTGAGCCTTAGCATTTATATTGAATGCAATTTTGTCTCTAAATAAGTACATGCCAACTGACTATTATAGCTGTTGCTGTCGACGTTGATCAGCTGAGCCGAACCAAGACAAACAAGAGGCCGCCGAACAGTGGGCGGCGGCCGTACAAGCTAAGGATATCGACGAGAAATCTGAAGCTCGGGTCAGCAAAGTTCAGTAGGAATTTAAGGAGGCCATCCCGAAAAACGAGGCCCTCGAGCAAAAAGAAAGAGAAGAATCGAGTGAACTTCCGTGGGTCACCAATGCTCTCCAATAAGTGCGGAAGGAGGCACACAATCTTCGGAAGGAGGTTCATCATATCAAGCAAATCGCGGCTGGTAAGCAATATTTATTACAATGTACTTTTGGCGGGTGAAGATTTGTATCCCTTAATAGAGTATGGAGTTCTCGAGGTGCGATTGTCGATATGCCGAAGAGTGTGGCAAAGGATGAGAAGTACTATGTTTCTCATGAGGATGCGGCGCAGCAGAATCTCTTCCGAGCACAGTTCCCTAACCCAGAGCATCCTCAATTGGCGTCTGACCAGTTGAAGCAACTGATGGAGCTGCACAAGATGACCGAACCAGACATGAAGGACTTGTGCATCAGGTTGTTGTCGGTCGAACCGTTTCCTAATAGCTAATTTGGCTTGGTTCAAAAGCTGATAGTTGTGTCTCCTCAAATCGACGTCATGAAGCATTCAGCTGCATTAAAAGAGCTTGTATGGCCTTTGTGAAAATAATGATGCATTTGTCGAAGTTCGAGCCCAAAAAGATGGCCACTGCACCTCCGCCGCGTGGGATGGAGCACGGGCACCCCAAACTTTATTTCGCCACTCCTATGGAGGGTGCCCGAGCTATAGAGGCACTATGCACTAAGGACACAATGCTTGATTAGAGGATACTATCCTGTGAAAGTCCTTGTATGATACAATGCCTTTGAGTTTTTGCATGGTAAACCATGCTTTTAAATTGCAACTCTTGTTTTGGTTACTTTAATACTGAAAGTGTCCGGACGTCGGCTTCAGGCCCCCACCAAATTGTAGCGAGGGTGTTTTCAGCTTCCGCATAGTTACCCTTAGCCAATGTATTGGCACCATCAAGGCGGTAATGCGGGAGAAAACTAGACAATTGGGCCATCTGGCTTTAATGCTTCCATTTATCCATAAGAGCGTGACCATGGGTGCTAAGTAGAACCCTTCCAATTTTTTATGATATTCGACTTATACCGTTGTTTAAAAAACATGCAATCACTTGGCCTGAATGACTTCAAACCCGTCGCAAGACGCGATGAACCCCTAACGGTTTCGTAGTTTGGCACTTGCCTTCGGATCGCGGACCAGTTATCGTCTATCGTGCCGGTCAGTTTTTGGCTTTCTCCACTGAGGTACTTAACCAGACGAAGTGGAAATACAATCGCAGTGTTTCTTCCTTTACCCTTTTATACGAACTAGCGGAACGTAGATGGGTAGAAACAGGAGCAGGACAACCCAACATTTGACCAAAGACAAAATTCAAAACTGATGCATATAAGGCAAATCCAAGACCCTGCACTTGTGAAATTCCAAATAACAATGTAACACTCTGAAAGGGGTGGTTGTGAAGACCAAGTCCCCCGTTAATTCAGCCAATATGTGCATAAAAACAAACTTGCGTAAGTATCCTTGAAGCAGTTCGGGAAGAGTAGGAGGCAAAAAAATATTGCAAAGCTCATAAGTAACAAAGAGCGTTCATTACTTCCGAAGAATTGTGAATTGAATAATTCAGACTTCACAAGCAGTTGTATATATATAGATGAATAAAAGAGTACAAAGTAGAGGTTTATAGAGGGTTAGATATGACTAGTTTGATGTTCCTCTAAGCACCCTGTTGCACGTCTGTGCCTTTACTCATTGGAGGATACTCCTTGGAAAAGAGGGAACTTCTATGAACAACTCTTGTGGTCAATGGTGGTCTTGAGAGGCCCTCGATGTGTATGTGTGCTTGACGCACGGATTGGTCCTTAATGTTACATGTATATGTCCGAAGACTATACTACCCACGGTTCGATTTATCGGAATAGTAAGCCATATACTATTGATCCTCATAGCTGCCCATGGTATCTGAAGTGCAAAGTTGTATCTTCGAGGTACATACTTTGCTGGAGGCAGCATGCTGCTATGAGGGGCATATCCCTATTTACCGCTGAGGTATGTGACAGCGGTGGGGCACGAGCCTGTTGATGCTCCTTGATGGATACCTTTGGTTTAAGAGTTGTGTCACCGGCCTGTACTTCGGCTGCTAAGGCCATAGTGTGTTTCTTGGTCCGGAGGGATCGTTCGGTGTTACCATTCATAGTAATAACACCTTTGGGTCCTGGCATCTTTAGCTTTAGGTATTCATAATGGGGGTAGCATTGAAACGAGTGACCGCCCTACGACCGAGGAGTGCATGGTACCCACTGCAGAAAGGGACTATATCGAAGATAAAATCTTTGCTTCCAAAGTTGTCGGGGGAACCGAACACTACCTCTAGGGTTATTGTGCCTCAACAATGAGCTTCAACAGCAGGAATTACTCCTTTGAAGGTGGTATTACCAGGTTTAAGTTGTGATGGATCAATACCCATTTTTTACATTGTATCTTCATAAATCAGATTAAGGCTGCTTCCCCCATCCATGAGGACTCGTGTGAGGTGATACCCATCAATGATGGGATCAAGTACCAAGGTCGCTGACCCCCCCCCCCCCCGTGCTGGATACTAGTGGGGTGGTCCGTGCAATCATAAGTGATCGGTCAAGCCGACCATGGATTGTTCTTCGTGGCTATCGGCTCTATGGCATATACATCTCGAAGCACGTGCTTCCTCTCCTTCTTGGGTAGATGGGTGACATAGCTCATGTTCACTGTCTTTACTTCAAGGGGAAACTACTTTTGGCCCCCGTTGTTCAGCTGACGATGCTCTTCATCGTCCTTGTTGTGCGGGCTTTTAGCCTAGTCTTCGGTCATGCTTTTGCCTTCCACTTTGAACACCCAACAATTAAGGTTAGGGTGCGTAGCAGGATTATTTGGTGTGCCATTTATCTAACAGGGCCTCTCGAGTATTTTGTCCAGCGTGGTCAGACCGTCCTGGTTTCCCTTCAAGGGCTTCTTCTTGGGTTGAGGCCTGGAATTGCCGAATCCGTCATTGATTGTCGTATCCTCGGCGTCGCCACCATTGTCCCGATGCTTGTTTCTGTTGCGTTATGGCTTTCCATTGCTACCCCGAACTATAAAAGTTCTAGGGTTTGAGGGAGGGTCATTCCGCCGAGCCACCCAAGTATCCTCTTCCGTGCAATGGCGGGTCATGAGGGATGTGAGGGCAGCCATTGTCCTCGGTCGTTCCTGACCAAGTGTCCGGGAGTGCCATTCACCCCGTATGTTGTTGCGAAAGGAATCTAACGCCTCAGCGTCCGAACAATCAACAATCTGTTTTTTCTTCATGAGGAATCTGTTCCAAAATTGGCAGGATCACTCATCGTGCTGCTGGATTATATGGCTTAAGTCATCGAACCCAGGTGGCTGAATGTAAGTGCCTTGAAAGTTGTCTCGAAAGTCATCTTCAAGATCCTCCCAACTCCCGATAGAGTTTTCCGAGAGGCTGTTCAGCCAATATCTAGCCGGGCCTTTGAGCTTCAGTGGTAAGTACTTGATGGTGTGAAGATCATCTCCATGGGCCATATGAATATGAAGTAAGAAATCCTCGATAAAGTCAGTCAGATATGTCGTACCATCGTACTCTTATACAATACCGGGTTTAAACCGTTCAGGAATTGATGCCGCATTACCTCGTCCATAAAGCATGCTGGGTGAGCATCTCCCCGTAACCGGGTGGTGTCATGCTGGAGATCGGTCGAGGTTCTACCGCGCTGGGTGTCCCGAGTCCATCGCTCTGGTTGGGACGAGCTTGGTATCTGTTCTGCCTTGCAGGAGTGCGACTTCCGGGTCCGTAAATGGATCTGTTTGACCTGCTTTAGAATTAATTTTCTGCCGCATATCACATCACTCCTGGGTTTGGACCGGTTCTTTTTTTCTTGTCCTGTCCTCGAGGAGGACGGATTGCTTGGTCGTCTTGTGCAAAACGGGGTGGTGCGGGTTCCAAGGCTTTGTCTTCGAATTCTGGCAACACGCGTCAACATGCGTAGCTCCTGGTTGGACCCTATCGCTCCTGTATGTACCCTTCTTCGGCAACCAAGACATTGGTCCATCTTTCATTGATGGAGTCTTGTTCTACTTTGAGTTTTCTCTGCTTTAGTTTAAGGCTCTGAGCAGTGGCGATGAGCTCTTGCCTGAACATTTCCTCATCCACTTGGTCTTCGGGGACAATAAAGTTCTCGGCTCCTAGGTGTTGGAAATATGCATTAGAGGCAATGATAAATATTTATTATTATATTTCATGTTACAAAGATAATTGTTTATTATCCATGCTATAATTGTATTGAATGAAAACATAGATACATGTGTGGATACATAGACAAAACAATGTCCCTAGCAAGCCTTTAGTTGGCTAGCCAGTTGATCAAGGATAGTCAAGATTTTCTCGCTATGTGCAAGTGTTGTCACTTGATAACTGGATCACATCATTAGGAGAATCATGTCATGGACTAGACCCAAACTATGAACGTAGCATATTGATCATGTCATTTTATTGCTATTGTTTTCTGCGTGTCAAGTATTTATTCCTATGACCATGAGATCATATAACTCACTGGCACCGGAGGAATACCTTGTGTGTATCAAACGTCGCAACATAACTGGGTGACTATAAAGGTGCTCTACAGGCATCTCCGAAGGTGTCCGTTGAGTTAGAATGGATCATGACTGGGATTTGTCACTCTGTGTGATGGAGAGGTATCTCGGGGCCCACTCGGTAATACAACATCACACACAAGCCTTGCAAGCAATGTGACCAAGTATAAGTCACATGATCTTGTATTACATAACGAGTAAAGAGACTTGCCAGTAACGAGATTGAAATAGGTATGCGAATACCGACGATCGAATCTCAGGCAAGTAACATACCGAAGGACAAAGGGAATGACATACGAGATTATATGAATCCTTAGCACTGAGGTTCAACCGATAAGATCTTCGGAGAATATGTAGGATCCAATATGGGCATCCAGGTCCCGCTATTGGATATTGACCGAGGAGTGTCTCGGGTCATGTATGCATAGTTCTCGAACCCGCAGGATCTGCACATTTAAGGTTCGATGATGTTTTAGTATAGTTGAGTTGTATGTGTGGTTACCGGATGTTGTTCGGAGTCATGGATGAGATCATGGACGTCACGAGTGTTTCCGGAATGGTCCAGAAACGAAGATTGATATATAGGATGGTTTTATTTGGTCACCGGAAAGTTTCGGTCAATTCCGGCAGTGTACCGGGAGTGACGAATGGGTTCCGGGTGTTCACCCGGAGGGTCCCACCAACCCGGGAGTGAGCCCAAGGCCCTAGGGTGGCTCCACAAGTCCATATTGGGCTGGTGGAGTCAGGCCAAGAGGGCTATGGTGCCACATAAGAAAATACCAAAAGAAAAGAAGAAAAAAAGGAAAGAGGGAGGTGGGATGGAAGAGGAGGACTCCTCCTTCCTAAACCGAATTGGAGGAGGAGTACTCCTCCTCCTGGCGGCTGGTGGACCTTGAGGCCTGGTGCCTCAAGGCTAGCCCCTACTCCTCCTCCAATGTATAGTGGTGGTTTAGGGCTTTTTGGGACACAACTTTGCCAAGTGCAACTCTAGCCTACTCCACATAGTTTTACCTCTAGATCGGATTTCTGCGGAGCTCGGGCGGAGCCTGCTACAGCAACAAACAACAGCGCCAGAAATTGACACGTTGACGGAGACTGGGCTTGTGTTGGTTTTTTCCTTGGAGAGGAAAGGGTGATGCAGCACAGGAGCAGTAACTATTTCCCTCAGTTTGAGAACCAAGGTATCAATCCAGTAGGAGAATCTCATCAAGTCCAGAGTACCTGGACAAACACAAAAGAGCTTGCACCCAACGCTTTAAAGGGGTTGTCAATCCCTTCAAGATTGTTTGCAAAGTGAGATCTGAAGGCGGAAAGTGCAACGAAGTAAAAAGTGTAAGGCTGAAAATATGGTGTGGAGTAGACCCGGGGGCCATAGTGTTCACTAGAGGCTTCTCTCAAAATAGCAAATATCACGGTGGGTAAACAAATTACTGTCGAGCAATTGATAGAACCGTGCAAAGTCATGACGATATCTAAGGCAATGATCATACATATAGGCATCACGTCCGAGACAAGTAGACCGATACTTTCTGCATCTACAACTATTACTCCACACATCGACCGCTATCCAGCATGCATCTAGTGTATTGAGTTCATGACGAACAGAGTAACGCTTTAAGCAATATGACATGATGTAGAGGGATAATCTCATCTTTTTACCCTTGATGGCAACAACATGATGCATGCCTCGCTACCCCTTCTGTCACTGGGTGAGGTCACCGCACAGTATGAACCCAAAACGAAGCACTTCTCCCATTGCAAGAATCATAGATCTAGTTGGCCAAACAAAACCCACAACTCGAAGAGAATTACAAGGATATGAAATCATGCATAAGAGAGATCAGAAGAAACTCAAATAAGATTCGTAGATAATCTGATCATAAATCCACAATTCATCGGATCTCGAAAAACACACCGCAAAAGAAGATTACATCAGATAGATCTCCATGAAGATCATGGAGAACTTTGTATTGAAGATCCAAGAGAGAGAAGAAGCCATCTAGCTACTAGCTATGGACCCGTAGGTCTATGGTGAACTACTCACGCATCATCGGAGTGGTCATGGTGTTGATCAAGAATCCCCCCGTATCCGAATCCCCCCTCCGGCAGGGCACCAGAATGTGCCCCAGATGGGATCTTGCGGAGACACAACCTTGCGGCGGCGGAAAAGTACTTTCGATGATCTCATGATTTTTTAGGGAATTTTTGGGAATATATAGGCACAAAACCTAGGGCAAAGGAGCCTTAGGGAGCCCACAAGCCAGGGGGCCGCAGCCTCCCCCCTGGCCGCGCCATGAGGGCTTGTGGGGTCCCTGGTGGGCCCCTGCCCTGATTCTCCGGCTTTCCGAACTTTTTCTGTTCCAGAAAAAATCTTTTTGGCAGTTTCCTTCCGTTTGGACTCCGTTCAAAATCCTCCTCTGAAAGGGTACAAAAACATGGAAAAACAGGAACTGGCACTTGGCACTGAGTTAATAAGTTAGTCCCAAAAAATATATAAAAGGCATACAAAACATCCAAAGTTTGACAAGATAATAACATGAAACCATCAAAAATTATAGATACGTTGGAGACGTATCAGAGCCCTGGAGGAGTAGATCATCACCACCACCGGAGCGCCGTCACGTTGCGGGAGAACTCATCTACTTCTCCGCCTTGCTTGATGGATCAAGAAGGCCGAGATCATCGTCGAGCTATACGTGTGCTGAACACGGAGGTGCCATCCGTTCTGCACTAGATCGGAACGGATCGTGGGATGAATCACGGGATGGTTCGAGGGACGTGAAGACGTTCCACTACATCAACCGCGTTTCTTAACTCTTCCCCCTGAGCGATTTACAAGGGTATGTAGATCTAATCTCCACCCGTAGATGGACATCACCATGATAGGTCTTCATGTGCCTAGGATATTTTTTGTTTCCCATGCAACGTTCCCCAACAGTGGCATCATGAGCTAGGTTCATGCGTAGATGTTATCTCGAGTAGAACAGAAAAGGTTTTGTGGACGGTGATGTTCGATTTTCTGCCCTACTTAGTCTTTTCTCGACTCGACGGTATTGTTGGATTGAAGCGGCCCAAACCGACATAACTCGTGCGCTTACGAGAGACTGGTTTCATCGATTGACATGCAACCTCGTTGCATAAAGATGACTGGCGGGTGCCTGTTTCTTCAACTTTAGTTGAATTGATTTTGACCGAGGCGGTCCTTGGAGAGAGGTTAAATAGCAATTTGCACATCTCCGTTGTGGTTTTTGCATAAGTAAGACGCGATCATACTAGATACCCATAGCAGCCACGTAAAACATGCAACAACAAATTAGAGGACGTCTAACTTGTTTTTGCAGGGTATGCTTGTGATATGATATGGCCAATGACGTGATGTGATATATTGGATGTATGAGATGATCATGTTGTAATAGTTAATATCGACTTGCACGTCGATGCTACGGCAACCAGCAGGAGCCATAGGGTTGTCTTTAAACTAACATTTGTGTTTGTAGATGTGTTTACTATATTGCTAGGTCGTAGCTTTAGTAGTAATAACATAGATAGCACGACAACCTCGATGGTGGCACGTTGATGGACATCATGATCATGGAGATCATGGTATGGCGCCGGTGACAAGAAGATCATGTCGGTGCTTAAGTGATGGAGATCAAGAAGCACAAGATGATGGCCATGTCATGTCACTTATGAATTGCATGTGATGTTAATCCTTTTATGCACCTTATTTTGCTTAGAAAAATGGTAGCGGTATAAGGTGATATCTCACTAAAATTTCAAGATGAAATTGTGTTCTCCCCCACTGTGCACCGTTGCGACAGTTCGTCGTTTCGAGACACCACGTGATGATCGGGTATGATAGACTTAACGCTCACATACAACGGGTGCAAAACAGTTGCACGCACCGAACACTCGGGTTAATCTGATCATAAATCCAAAATTCATCGGATCTCGACAAACACACCGCAAAAGAAGATTACATCGGATAGATCTCCATGAAGATCATGGAGAACTTTGTATTGAAGATCGAAGAGAGAGAAGAAGCCATCTAGCTACTAGCTATGGACCCGTAGGTCTATGGTGAACTACTCACACATCATCGGAGAGGTCATGGTGTTGATGAAGAAGCCCTCCGTATCCGAGTCCCCCGTCCGGCAGGGGACCAGAACGTGCCCCAGATGGGATCTTGCGGAGACAGAAACTTGTGGCGGCGGAAAAGTACTTTCGATGATCTCCTGATTTTTTATGGAATTTTTGGGAATATATAGGCGCAAAACCTAGGGCAAAGGAGCCTTAGGGAGCCCACAAGCCAGGGGGCCGCGGCCTCCCCCTGGCCACGCCATGAGGGCTTGTGGGGTCCCTGGTGCGCCCCTGCCCTGATTCTCCAGCTTGCCGATCTTTTTCTGTTCCGAAAAAAATCTTTTTGGCAGTTTCCTTCCGTTTGGACTCCGTTCAAAATCCTCCTCTGAAAGGGGTAAAAAACATGGAAAAAACAGGAACTGGCACTTGGCACTGAGTTAATAAGTTAGTCCCAAAAAATATATAAAAGGCATACAAAACATCCAAAGTTTGACAAGATAATTGCATGGAACCATCAAAAATTATAGATACGTTGGAGACGTATCAGAGCCCTGCAGGAGTAGATCATCACCACCACCGGAGCGCCGTCACGCTGCCAGAGAACTCATCTACTTCTCCGCCTTGCTTGACGGATCAAGAAGGCCGAGATCATCCTCGAGCTGTACGTGTGCTGAATGCGGAGGTGCCGTCCATTCGGCACTAGATCGGAACGGATCGTGGGACGAATCACGGGACGGTTCGAGGGACGTGAAGACGTTCCACTACATCAACCGCGTTTCTTAACGCTTCCCGCTCAGCGATTTACAAGGGTATGTAAATCTAATCTCCACTTGTAGATGGACATCACCATGATAGGTCTTCGTGTGCCTAGGAAATTTTTTGTGTCCCATGCAACGTTCCCCAACAGTGGCATCATAAGCTAGGTTCATGCGTAGATGTTATCTCTAGTAGAGCACAAAAGGTTTTCTGGACGGTGATGTTCGATTTTCTGCCCTACTTAGTCTTTTCTCAACTCGGCGGTATTGTTGGATTGAAGCGGTCCGGACCGACATAACTCGTGCGCTTACGAGAGACTAGTTTCATCGATTGACATGCAACCTCGTTGCATAAAGATGACTGGCGGGTGCCTGTTTCTTCAACTTTAGTTGAATTAGTTTTGACCAAGGCGGTCCTTGGAGAGAGGTTAAATAGCAATTTGCACATCTCCGTTGTGGTTTTTGCGTAAGTAAGATGCGGTCATACTAGATACCCATAGCAGCCACGTAAAACATGCAACAACAAATTAGAGGACGTCTAACTTGTTTTTGCAGGGTATGCTTGTGATATGATATGGCCAATGACGTGATGTGATATATTGGATGTATGAGATGATCATGTTGTAATAGTTAATATCGACTTGCAGGTCGATGCTACGGCAACCAACACGAGCCATAGGGTTGTCTTTAAACTAACGTTTGTGTTTGTAGATGTGTTTACTATATTGCTAGGTCGTAGCTTTAGTAGTAATAGCATAGATAGCACGACAACCTCGATGGCGACACGTTGATGGACATCATGATGATGGAGATCATGGTATGGCGCCGGTGATGAGAAGATCATGTCGGTGCTTAAGTGATGGAGATCAAGAGGCACAAGATGATGGCCATATCATGTCACTTATGAATTGCATGTGATGTTAATCCTTTTATGCACCTTATTTTGCTTTGAATGATGGTAGCCGTATAAGGTGATATCTCACTAAAATTTCAAGACCAAATTGTGTTCTCCCCCACTGTGCACCGTTGCGACAGTTCGTCGTTTCAAGACACCACGTGATGATCGGGTATGATAGACTTAACGTTCACATACAACGGGTACAAAACAGTTGCACGCGCGGAACACTCGGGTTAATCTGATCATAAATCCACGATTCATCGGATCTCGACAAACAGACCACAAAAGAAGATTACATCGGATAGATCTCCATGAAGATCATGGAGAACTTTGTATTGAAGATCCAAGAGAGAGAAGAAGCCATCTAGCTACTAGCTATGGACCCGTAGGTCTATGGTGAACTACTCACGCATCATCAGAGAGGTCATGGTGTTGATGAAGAAGCCCTCCGTATCCGAGTCCCCCATCCGGCAGGGCACCAGAACGTGCCCCAGATGGGATCTTGCGGAGACAGAAGCTTGCGGCGTCTGAAAAGTACTTTTGATGATCTCCTGATTTTTTATGGAATTTTTGGGAATATGTAGGCGCAAAACCTAGGGCAAAGGAGCCCTAGGGAGCCCACAAGCCAGGGGGCCGCGGCCTCCCCCTAGCCACACCATGAGGGCTTGTGGGGTTCCTGGCGGGCCCCTGCCCTGATTCTCTGGCTTCCCGATCTGTTTCTGCTCCGGAAAAAATCTTTTTGGCTGTTTCCTTCCGTTTGGACTCCGTTCAAAATCCTCCTCTGAAAGGGGTAAAAACATGGAAAAAACAGGAACTGCCAGTTGGCACTGAGTTAATAAGTTAGTCCCAAAAAATATATTAAAGGCATACAAAACATCCAAAGTTTGACAAGATAATAGCATGAAACCATCAAAAATTATAGATACGTTGGAGACGTATCAGAGCCCTGCAGGAGTAGATCATCACCACCACCGGAGCGCCGTCATGCTGCCGGAGAACTCATCTACTTCTCCGCCTTGCTTGATGGATCAAGAAGGCCGAGATCATCGTCGAGCTGTGCACCGTTGCGACAGTTCGTCGTTTCGAGACACCACGTGATGATCGGGTATGATAGACTTAACGTTCACATACAACGGGTGCAAAACAGTTGCACTCGCGGAACACTCGGGTTAAACTTGACGAGCCTAGCATGTGCAGACATGACCTCGTAACACATGAGACAGAAAGGTCAAGCATGAATCGTATAGTTGATATGATTAGCATAGATATGCTTACCACTGAAACTATTCTTAACTCATGTGATGATCGTACTTGAGTTAGTGAAATTGGATCATGTACCACTCAAATGACTAGAGAGATGTAATTTTTGAGTTGGAGTTTATTAGTAATTTGATTATTTGAACTCTAATTATCTTAAACCTAGTCTAAGTCCACTTTGCAATATTTGTGTTGTAGATCAATGGCTCACGCAACTGTCACCCTGAATTTTAATACGTTCCTAGAGAAATCTAAGTTGAAAGATGATGGAAGCAACTTTGTAGACTGGGCTCGTAATCTTAAGTTGCTCCTGCAAGCTGGGAAGAAGGATTATATCCTTAATGCTGCGCTAGGAGATGAACCACCCGCTACGGCTGACCAAGATGTTAAGAACACCTGGTTAACACGTAAGGAGGACTACTCAGTAGTTCAATGTGCAGTCTTGTATGGCTTAGAGCCGGGACTTCAATGTTGCTTTGAGCATCATGGAGCATATGAGATGTTCCAGGAGTTGAAGTTTATCGTTCAGAAGAACGCACGGATCGAGAGGTATGAGACCTTCGATAAATTCTATGCTTGCAAGATGGAGGAGAGTTCGTCTGTCAGTGAACATGTGCTCAAAATGTCTGGGTACTCAAACCGTCTAGCTGAGCTAGGGATTGAACTTCCGCATGAATCTAGCACTGACAGAATTCTTCAATCACTGCCACCAAGCTGCAAGAGCTTTGTGTTGAACTATAACATGCAACGGATGAACAAGTCACCCGGCGAGTTATTCGCGATGCTGAAAGTCGCAGAGTCAGAACTCCGGAAAGAACATCAAGTGTTGATGGTCAATAAGACCACTAGTTTCAAGAGAAATGGCAAAGGCAAGAAGGGTAACTCCAAGAAGAGCGGCAAGCCTGTTGCCAATCCGACGAAGAAACCCAAGGCTGGGCCTAAGCCTGAAACTGAGTGTTATTATTGCAAGGGACTGGGTCACTGGAAGCACAACTGCCCCAAGTATTTGGCTGATAAGAAGGCGGCCAAGGAAAAATCAGGTATATTCGATATATATGTTATTGATGTGTACTTAACCAACTCTCGTAGTAGTGCATGGGTATTCGATACCGGTTCTGTTGCTCATATTTGCAACTCGAAACAGGAGCTGTGGAATAAACGAAGGCTGGCAAAGGATGGAGTGACGATGCTCGTGGGAAATGGTTCCAAGGTTGATGCAATAGCCGTCGGCACAGTTTCACTTCTGTTACCATCAGGATTAGTTATGAACTTAAATAATTGTTATTTAGTGCCTGCGTTAAGAATGAACATTATATCTGGATCTTGTTTATTGCGAGACGGTTACTCGTTTAAGTCAGAGAATAATGGTTGTTCTATTTCTATGAGTAATATCTTTTATGGTCATGCACCCAATGTGAGAGGATTGTTCATATTAAATCTTGATAGCAATGATACACTTATACATAACACTGAGACCAAAAGACTTAGAGTTAACAACGATAGCGCCATGTCTTTGTGGCACTGCCACTTATGTCATATTGGTGTAAAGAGCATCAAGAAACTCCATTCCGATGGACTTTTGGAGTTACTTGACTTTGATTCACTTGACACGTGCGAACCATGCCTCATGAGCAAGATGACTAAGACTCCATTCTCCAGAACAATGGAGGGTGCAAGTGACTTGTTGGAAATCATACATACCGATGTGTGCGGTCCGATGAGTGTGGAGGCGCGGCGCATATCGTTATTTTCTCACCTGCACCAACGATTTGAGTAGGTATGGATATATCTACTTGATGAACCACAAGTCTGAAACATTTGAGAAGTTCAAGAAATTTCAGAGTGAAGTTGAAATCATGGTAACAAGAAGATCAAGTTCCTATGGTCTGATCGTGGGGTTGAATATCTGAGTTTCGAGTTTGATGCTCACTTAAGACAATGTGGAATTGTTTCCCAGTTGACACCGCCTGGAACACCACAGCGTAATGGTGTGTCCAAAAGTCGTAATCGTACTTTGTTAAGAAATCGTGCGATCTATGATGTCTCTTACTGATTTGCCGTTATCGTTTTGGGGTTATGCATTAGAGACCACTGCATTCACTTTAAATAGGGAACCATCAAAATCCGTTGAGACGACACCATACAAACTGTGGTATGGCAAAAGACCGAAAATTTCGTTTCTTAAAGTTTGGGGATGTGATGCTTATGTAAAAAAGCTTCAGCCTAAAAAGCTGGAATCTAAAGCGGAAAAGTGCGTCTTCATGGGTTACCCAAAGGAGACAGTTGGGTACACCTTCTATCTCAAATCCGAGGGCAAAATGTTTGTGGCTAAAAATGGAGCTTTTCTAAGAAGGAGTTTCTTTCGAAAGAATTGAGTGGGAGGAAAATAGAACTTGATGAGGTTGTCGAACCTCTAGTCCCTCTAGATGGTGGCTCAGGGCAAGGGGAAACCCATGTCGCTGCGATGCTGGTTGAGGAGGAAGTTGATGATGATGATCATGAAACTTCGGATCAAGTTCCTATTGGACCTTGCAGGTCGACAAGATCACGTACTACTCCTGAGTGGTACGGTAATCCTGTCTTATCAATCATGTTGTTAGACAACAATGAACCTGCGAATTATGAAGAAGCAATGGTGGGCCCGGATTCCAACAAATGGCTGGAGGCCATGAAGTCTGAGATAGGATCTATGTACGAAAACAAAGTGTGGACTTTGGAAGTACTACCTGAAGGCTGCAAGGCTATTCAGAACAAATGGATCTTTAAGAGGAAGACATACGCAGATGGTAATGTTACCGTTTATAAAGCTCGACTTGTGGCAAAGGGGTTTTCACAAGTTCAAGGAGTTGACTACGATGAGACGTTCTCACCGGTAGCGATGCATAAGTCCGTCCGAATCATGTTAGCAATAGTTGCATTTTTTATGAAATCTCGCAGATGGATGTCAAAACGGCGTTCCTTAACGGTTTTCTTAAGGAAGAGTTGTATATGATGCAACCCAAAGGTTTTGTCGATCCAAAGAATGCTAACAAAGTGTGCACGCTCCAGCGATCCATTTATGGACTGGTGTAAGCATCTCGGAGTTGGAATAAGCTCTTTGATGAGGTGATCAAAGCATTGGGGTTTATACAAGTGGTTGGAGAATCTTGTATTTACAAGAAAGGGAGTGGGAGCTCTGTGGCGTTTCTAATATTATATGTGGATGACATATTGCTAATTGGAAACAACGTGGAGTTTTTGGAGAGCGTAAAGGATTACTTGAATAAAAATTTCTTTATGAAGGACCTAGGAGAAGCTGCTTACATTCTAGGCATTAAGATCTATAGGGATAGATTGAGACGCCTGATAGGACTTTCACAAAGCACATACGTTGATAATGTTTTGAAGAAGTTCAAAATGGAACAGTCCAAGAAAGGGTTCTTTCCAGTGTTACAAGGTATAAAATTGAGTAAGACTCATTGCCCAGCAACTGTGGAAGATAGAGAACAAATGAGTTCCGTCCCCTATGCTTCAGCCATAGGTTCTATCATGTATGCAATGTTGTGCACTAGACCAGACGTCAGCTTGGCCATAAGTATGGCAGGCAGGTTTCAGAGTAATCCAGGAGTGGAGCACTGGACGGCGGTCAAGAATATTCTGAAGTACCTGAAAAGGACTAAGGAAATGTTTCTCGTTTATGGAGGTGACGAAGAGCTCGTCGTAAAAGGTTACGTCGATGCAAGCTTTGACACCGATTCAGATGACTCTAAGTCGCAAACCGGATACGTATTTACTCTTAATGGGGGTGCGGTAAGCTGGTGCAGTCCCAAGCAAAGTGTCGTAGCAGATTCTACATGTGAAGCAGAGTACATGGCTGCCTCGGAGGCAGCAAAGGAGGGTGTCTGGATGAAGCAGTTCATAACAGATCTTGGAGTTGTGCCAAGTGCACTAAATCCAATAACTCTGTTCTGTGACAACACTGGTGCCATTGCTCTAGCAAAGTAACCAAGGTTTCACAAGAAGACCAGACACATCAAACGACGCTTCAGCCTCATCCGTGACTACGTCGAAGGAGAGAACGTGAATATTTGCAAAGTGCACACGAATCTGAATGTAGCAGACTAAACCTCTTACACGGGAAAAACATGATCAACACCAGAACTGTATGGGTGTTAGATTTATTACAATGTAAATCGCATGGTGATGTGAGGACTAGATTATTTACTCTAGTGCAAGTGGGAGACTGTTGGAAATATGCCCTAGAGGCAATGATAAATATTAATTATTATATTTCCTGTTACAAAGATAATTGCTTATTATCCATGCTATAATTTTATTGAATGAAAACATAGATACATGTGTGGATACATAGAAAAAACAATGTCCCTAGCAAGCCTCTAGTTGGCTACCCAGTTGATCAAAGATAGTCAAGGCTTCGTGGCTATGTGCAAGTGTTGTCACTTGATAACTGGATCACATCATTAGGAGAATCATGAGATGGAGTAGACCCAAACTATGAACGTAGCATATTGACCGTGTCGTTTTATTGCTATTGTTTTCTGCGTGTCAAGTATTTATTCCTATGACCATGAGATCATATAACTCACTGGCATCGGAGGAATACCTTGTGTGTATCAAACGTCGCAACGTAACTGGGTGACTATAAAGGTGCTCTACAGGTTTCTCCGAAGGTGTCCGTTGAGTTAGTATGGATCCACACTGGGATTTGTCACTCCGTGTGACGGAGAGGTATCTCGGGGCCCACTCGGTAATACAACATCACAGACAAGATTTGCAAGCAATGTGACTAAGTATAAGTCATGGGATCTTGTATTACAGAACGAGTAAAGAGACTTTCCGGTCACGAGATTGAAATAGGTATGCGGATACCGACGATCGAATCTCGGGCAAGTAACATACTGAAGGACAAAGTGAATGACATACATGATTATATGAATTCTTGGCACTGAGATTCAACCGATAAGATCTTCGGAGAATATGTAGGATCCAATATGGGCATCGAGGTCCCGCTACTGGATATTGACTAAGGAGTGTCTCGGGTCATGTCTGCATAGTTCTCGAACCCGCAGGGTCTGCACACTTAAGGTTCGATGATGTTTTATATAGTTGAGTTCTATGTGTGGTTACCAAATGTTGTCCGGAGTCCCGGATGAGATCACAGACGTCACGAGGGATTCCGGAATGGTCCGGAAATGAAGATTGATATATAGGATGGTTTCATTTGGTCACCGGAAAGTTTCAGGCAATTCCGGCAGTGTACCAGGAGTGACGAATGGGTTCCCGGTGTTCACCGGGAGGGGCCACCCACCCAGGAGTGAGTCCAAGGCCCTAGGGTGGCGCCACAAGTCCTTATTGGGATGGTGGAGTCAGCCCAAGAGGGCTATGGCGCCACAAAAGAAAATACCAAAAGAAAAGAAGAAAAAAAAGGAAAGAGGGAGGTGGGAAAGAAGAGGAGGACTCCTCCTTCCCAAACCGAATTGGAGGAGGAGTCCTCCTCCTCCTGGCGGCCGGCGCACCTTGAGACCTTGTGCCTCAAGGTTAGCCCCTCCCCCTTCTCCTATATATAGTGGTGGTTTAGGGATTTTTGAGTCACAACTTTGCCACGTGCAACTCTAGCCTATTCCACATAGTTTTACCTCTAGATCGGATTTCTCCGGAGCTCGGGCGGAGCCCTCGAGGAGTAGATCATTGATATGTCTCCAACGTATCTATAATTTTTGATGGTTTCATGCTATTATCTTGTCAAACTTCGGATGCGTTGTATGCCTTATATATCTTTTTTGGGACTAACTTATTAACTCAGTGCCAAGTGCCAGTTCCTGTTTTTTCCGTGTTTTTGACCCTTTTCACAAGCAAATTTTAAACAGAGTCCAAACGGAACGAAACTTCCAAAAATATTTTTTCCGAAACAGAAGAAGATCGAGGAACCTGAGAATCAGGGCAGGGGGCACCAGGGACCCCACAAGCCCCTAGCCGCGACCAGGGGGGCCCGCGCCTCCTAGCCTTGTGGGCTCCCTCGGCCACCTCAGCCCTAGGTCTTTCGCCTATATATTCCCTCAAATCCCAGAAAAAATCAGGAGATCATCGAAAGTACTTTTCCGCCGCCGCAAGCTTGTGTCTCCGCAAGATCCCATCTGGGGCACATTCTCGTGCCGTGCCGGAGGGGGGATTCGGATATGGAGGGCTTCTTCATCAACACCATGACCTCTTCGATGATGCGTGAGTAGTTCACCATAGACCTACGGGTCCATAGCTAGTAGCTAGATGGCTTCTTCTCTCTCTTGGATCTTCAATACAAAGTTCTCCATGATCTTCATGGAGATCTATCCGATGTAATCTTCTTTTGCGGTGTGTTTGTCGAGATCCGATGAATTGTGGATTTATGATCAGATTATCTATGAATCTTATTTGAGTTTCTTATGATCTCTCTAATGCATGATTTCATATCCTTGTAATTCTCTTCGAATTGTGGGTTTGGTTTGGCCAGCTTGATCTATGATTCTTGCAATGGGAGAAGTGCTTGGTTTTGTGTTCATACCGTGCGGTGACCTCACCAAGTGACAGAAGGGATAGCGAGGCACACATCGTGTTGTTGCCATCAAGGGTAAAAAGATGGGGTTTTCATCTTTCGTTTGAGATTATCCCTCTACATCATGTCATCTTGCTTAAGGCGTTACTCTGTTCGTCATGAACTCAATACACTAGATGCATGCTCGATAGCGGTCGATGTGTGGAGTAATAGTAGTAGATGCAGAAAGTATAGGTCTACTTGTCTCGGACGTGATGCCTATATGTATGATCATTGCCTTAGATATCATTATGACTTTGCGCGGTCTATCAATTGCCCTACAGTAATTTGTTCACCCACCGTAATATTTTCTATTTTGAGAGAAGCCTCTAGTGAACACTATTGCCCCCGGGTCTACTCCACACCATATTTTCAGCCTTACTCTTTTACTTCATTGCACTTTCCACCTTTAGATCTCACTTTGCAATCAATCTTGAAGCGATTGACAACCCCTTTATAGCATTGGGTGCAAGCTCTTTTGTGTTTGCGCAGGTACTCTGGACTTGACAAGATTCTCCTACTGGATTGATACCTTGGTTCTCAAACTGAGGGAAATACTTACTGCTCCTGTGCTGCACCACCCTTTCCTCTTCAAGGAAAAACCAACGCAAGCCCAGCCTCCGTCAACGTGTCAATCTCTGGCGCTGTTGTCTGTTGCCGTAGCACAAGAATTTTTGGCGCCGTTGTCGGGGAGGATCAAGTCAAGAACTCATCCAAGTAAGTGTCGCAAACTCATCTCTTGCATTTATTTATTTTTGCCTCTCAATTTCCTCTCCCCCACTTCTGAAAAACAAAAATTTACAAAAAATATTTGCCTTTTTCATTTGCCTTTCCTTTGCTTGTGTGCTATGTGCCTTCAATATGCTTGCATCTTCGCTTGCTGAAAATATAATGATATGGATCCTCACCCACTTGCTAATCTCTTTAAGAGATCCACTTATGTGGAACCAATTGCTAGTGAGTTGAGTGCACTTGACTTTCTTTATGGAGTTTTGCTTGATATTCGTGAATCTGAAAATCGTGATGAAGAAATTTATGAAGTGATTCATGAGGGCTCCTTGAATGAAAAGCATGATTGCAATGGTTTCACTATAAATCCTATTAGTGTCAATCATGCTAAAAATATGCAAAACCCTAAGCTTGGGGATGCTAGTTTTGCTTTGTCCACTACTTGTTGCAATGATCATGACTGGGGTAATGATTTTTCGTATGATCTTGAAAATTTGTTTCAGCCTCATGATGATTATGATATTTGCAACAATATTGAAAGTGGGTTTGGAAAAGTCATGACTTTAGTTGATGATAATCCCACTATTTTTGAAGAGCGTCAACTTTGCACGCATGTGGATCATGAAAAGAATATCCTTTGTGATAGCTATATTGTTGAATTTGAATATGATCCCACATGTAGTTGCTTTGAGAGAGGAAAATATTGTGGTAGAAACTTTCATGTTACCAAATCACCTCTCGTTATGTTGAGATTGCTATTGTCTCTTTCTTCTTCCTTGCATTTGGCAACTATTGGTTGTCTTGACAATCTGTTTTCCTATAAAATGCCTATGCATAGGAAGTATGTTAGACTTAGATGTGATTTTCACATGCTTTATGATGCTCTCGTTGTGCTTCAATTCTTGTCTTTTGTGTGAGCATCATTGAATTATCAATGCCTAGCTAAGGGCGTTAAACAATAGCGCTTGTTGGGAGGCAACCCAATGAATTTATCTTTTTTCTTTCTGTTTTGTTGCATCCACACCATCATAATTCTGTTATGATAGTGTCTTTTGTGTTTCTTTTTGTGTTTGAGCCAAGTAAAGCCTTTATGACTAGTCTTGGTGATGGTTGTTTGATCCTGCTGGAAAAAGACAGGAACTTTTCGGTCACGAGATTATTTTTCATTTTTATTCCTAAAGAGATTTTGAGTTTATTCTTATTGCTTCTGGTCGATATTCCTTCTGCCCACGCAGTCGTAATTTTCAGAATTTTTGAGGTACCAGAAGTATACGAAGTATACAGATTGCTACAGACTGGTCTGTTTTTGACAGATTATGTTTTTGTTGAGTTGGTTGCTTGTTTTGATGAAACTATGGATAGTATCGGGGGTTACTAGCCATGGAAAAGTGAGAATACAGTAATCTAACACCAATATAAATAGAAATCAAGATTGCTATAGTACCTAAAGAGATGGTAGTTTGTTTTCTTGTGCTAATGTTATCACGAGTTTCTGTTTAAGCTTTATGTTGTGAAGTTTTCAAGTTTTGGGTGATGTTCTCATGGACAAAGAGATAAGGAGTGGGAAGAGCTCAAGCTTGGGGATGCCCAAGGCATCCCAAGACAAATTCAAGGACACCAAAAAGCCTAAGCTTGGGGATGCCCCGGGAAGGCATCCCCTCTTTCGTCTTCAATCCATCGGTAACATTACTTGGAGCTATATTTTTATTCACCACATGATATCTGTTTTGCTTGGAGCGTCTTGTATCGTAGGAGTCTTTTCTTTTCGATGTGTCACAATCATCCTTGCTGCACACCTTTAGAGAGAGACATGCACTCATCGTGATTTTGCTAGAATGCTCATCGTGCTTCACTTATATCTTTTGAGCTAGATAATTTTGCTCTATGTGCTTCACTTAGATCTTTTAGAGCACGACAGTGCGTGACTTGGTAGTTGGCTTATGCTATGAAAGTAGTCCCAAAGGTGATAGGTACCCAAAGAGGATATAAAAACCTCCATCTTCATGTGCATTGAGTAGGAAGAGAAGTCTTGATTCCTCTCAATTAGTTTTGAGACGTGGATTTGGTAATACTAAGAGTTATGTTAGTAGGGTGTTGTGAATCTAGAAATGCTTGTGTTGAAGTTAGTGATTCCCGTAGCATGCACGTATGGTGAACCGCTATGTTAGGAAGTCGGAGCATAATTGATCTATTGATTGCCATCCTTTGTGTTGAGGTCGGGATCGCGCGATGGTTAACACGTACCAACCCTTCTCCTAGGAGTATGCGTTTAGCACTTTGTTTCGATTACTAATAAAAACTTTCGCAACAAGTATGTGAGTTCCTCATGACTAATGTGAGTCCATGGTATATATGCACTTTCACCATCCACCATTGCTAGCCTCTCTAGTGCCGCACAATTCTCGCCGGTGCACAAATCCACTAAATGCCTTCCTCAAAACAGCCACCATACCTACCTACTATGGCATTTTCATAGCCATTCCGAGATATATTGCCATGCAACTCCCACCGTTCCGTCTCATGACTTGTGCCGTCACTCTCATATTGCCATTGCATGATTGTAAGATAGCTAGCGAGATGTTTCAACGTCATACGCCAAGCTAGATCGTTGCACATCCCGGTACACTGCCGGAGGCATTTCCTATAGAGTCATCATCGTTCTGAGCTTTGAGTTGTGAGTCAATAAAAGTGAGATGATCATCATTATTAGAGCATTGTCCCATGTGAGGAAATAAAAAAAAAGAGGCCAAAGAGGCCAAATAAAAAAAAAGAGAGGCCCAAGAGCCCATAAAAAAAGAGAGAAAAAGAGAGAAGGGACAATGCTACTATTTTTTCCACACTTGTGCTTTATAATAGCACCATGTTCTTCAGGATTGAGAGCCTCTCGTTTCGTCACCACCGTATGCTAGTGGGAATCTTTATTATATAACTTGGCTTGTATATTCCAATGATGGGCTTCCTCAAAATTGCCCTAGGTCTTCGTGAGCAAGCAAGTTGGATGCACACCCACTAGTTCTCCTTTTGAGCTTTCACGTACTTATAGCTCTAGTGCATCCTTTATATGGCAATCTCTACTCATTCACATTGATACCTATTAATGGGGATCTCCATAGCCCTTTGATACGCCGAGTCAATGTGACCATCTCCTCCTTCTTGTCTCACAACCACCGCCACACTCTATTCCACCTATAGTGCTATATCCATGGCTCACGCTCATGTATTGTGTGATAGTTATAAAAGGTTTGAGAAAGTAAGAGTACGAAAACAATTACTTGGCCAATACCGGGGTTGTGCATCATCTACATTAGTTGTGTGAGGATGATGGAGCATAGCCAGACTATATGATTTTGTAGGGATAACTTTCCTTGGCCTTGTTATTTTGAAAGTTCATGATTACCTTGCTAGTTTAGTTGAAGTATTATTGTTTTCATGTCAATAGCAAACTATTCTTTGGAATCTTACGGATCTGAACATTCATGTCACATGAAAGAAGTTACAAAGGACAACTATGCTAGGTAGCATTCCACATCAAAAATTCAGTCTTTATCACTTTCCTACTCGAGGACGAGCATGAGTTAAGCTCGGGGATGCTTGATGCGTCTCCAACGTATCTATAATTTTTGATGGTTTCATGCCATTATCTTGTCAAACTTTGGATGTTTTGTATGCCTTTTATATCTTTTTTGGGACTAACTTATTAACTCAGTGTCAAGAGCCAGTTCCTATTTTTTCCTTGTTTTTGACCCTTTTCAGAGGAGGATTTTAAACGGAGTCCAAACGGAACGAAACTTCCAAAAAGATTTTTTCCAAAACAGAAGAAGACCGGGGAACCTGAGAATCAGGACAGGGGGCCACCAGGGACCCCACAAGCCCCCTAGCCGCAGCCAGGGGGGCCCGCGCCTCCCAGGCTTGTGGGCTCCATGGGCCACCTCTTCCCTAGGTCTTTTGCCTATATATTTCCTAAAATCCCAGAAAAAATCAAGAGATCATCGAAAGTACTTTTCCGCCGCCGCAAGCTTGTGTCTCCGCAAGATCCCATCTGGGGCACATTCTGGTGCCCTGCCGGAGGGGGGATTCGGATACGGAGGGCTTCTTCATCAACACCATGACCTCTCCGATGATGCGTGAGTAGTTCAACATAGACCTACGGGTCCATAGCTAGTAGCTAGATGGCTTCTTCTTTCTCTTGGATCTACAATAAAAAGTTCTCCATGATCTTCATGGAGATCTATCCGATGTAATCTTCTTTTGCAGTGTGTTTGTCGAGAACCGATGAATTGTGGATTTATGATCAGATTATCTATGGATCTTATTTGAGTTTCTTCTGATCTCTCTTATGCATGATTTCATATCCTTGTAATTCTCTTCAAATTGGGGGTTTTGTTTGGCCAGCTTGATCTATGATTCTTGCAATGGGAGAAGTGCTTGGTTTTGGGTTCATACCATGCGGTGACCTCACCCAGTGACAAAAGGGGTAGCGAGGCACGCATCATGTTGATGCCATCAAGGGTAAAAAGATGGGGTTTTCATCGTTGGTTTGAGATTATCCCTCTACATCATGTCATCTTGCTTAAGGAGTTACTCTGTTCGTCATGAACTCAATACACTAGATGCATGCTGGAGCGGTCGATGTGTGGAGTAATAGTAGTAGATGCAGAAAGTATCGGTCTACTTGTCTCGGATGTGATGCCTATACGTATGATCATTGCCTTAGATATCGTCATGACTTTGCGCGGTTCTATCAATTGGTCGACAGTAATTTGTTCACCCACCGTTATATTTGCTATTTTGAGAGAAGCCTCTAGTGAACACTATGGCCCCCGGGTCTACTCCACACCATATTTTAAGTCTTACTCTTTTACTTCGTTGCACTTTCCGCCTTCATATCTCACTTTGCAATCAATCTTGAAGGGATTGACAACCCCTTTATAGCATTTGGTGCAAGTTCTTTTGTGTTTGCGCAGGTACTCTGGACTTGACGAGATTCTCCTACTCGATTGAGACCTTGGTTCTCCAACTGAGGGAAATACTTACTGCTCCTGTGCTGCACCACCCTTTCCTCTTCAAGGGAAAAACCAACGCAAGCCCAGCCTCCGTCAACGTGTCAATCTCTGGTGCTGTTGTTTGTTGCCGTAGCAATCATCACCATCACTGGAGCGTCGTCACGCTGTCGGAGAACTCATCTACTTCTCCGCCTTGCTTGCTGGATCAAGAAGGCCGAGATCATCATCGAGCTGTACATGTGCTGAACAAGGAGGTGTCGTCTGTTCGGCAGTAGATCGGAACGGATCTTGGAACGGATCGCGGGATGGTTCGTGGGACGGTTCGAGGGACGTGAAGACGTTCCACTACATCAACCACGTTTCTTAACGCTTCCCGCTCAGCGATCTACAAGGGTTCGGAGATCTAATCTCCACTCATAGATGGACATCACCATGATAGGTCTTCGTGTGCGTAGGAAATTTTTTGTTTCCCATGCAACGTTCCCCAACACTAGGCTCTCGTCCTCCTCGAGTGGAGGAACATAGTTGTTTTCTTGGTAGTCGTCGAGATACTCAGGCTGGTATGTATCCATGTATCCTGGTAAGTCAGGGTTATATGTAGTGTCCGAAGGTTTTTCGGACTTGGCGAGATTTTTTGTATCCTCGGGATCTCGGTTTTCCCCTATGCATGCATTTCTTTTCTTGCCCTTACGAGCTTTAGGCTTTTTGCATTGGCGGCGGCGTTTGACAGGTTCGTCGCTATTTTTGGTTGGGGTGTCATCATCGCTTTTCACCACATCACCTTTGTCCCTAGGGGTGTCCACCATATAAACATCGTAAGAGGAGGTAGCGGTCCATCGCCCCGTGACGGGAGGGACTGGTGATTGAATAGCCATGTCCATATCTTTGGCCTCTTCAGAAAAGAAATCAAACAGATCGATTAGATCTTCGATGGTGGCGATGAAGTGGGTGTGGACGGGAATAAAGTACCCTGCATCGAGCTGTAGGGCCGGAAAGGTCCTAGGTCGAAGACCACTCGTTCGAACTGTGCATCTAGGGTTGATGGGTAACAAGAGACAATGGGGACAATATTTTACCCAGGTTTAGGCCCTCTTGATGGAGGTAAAACCTTACGTCCTGCTCTTGTTGTTATTGTTGAGATGGTACATAGTACATAGTTGATCTACTGCGAGATCGATGTTGTGGTCTAAACCCTAACCGTAATAAGCTGGATGTACCCTGCGAGGTATGACTCCCTGGATTATATAGACGCTAGGGGTGTCAAAGTTTATATAAACTCGGTTACAACATAGAAGGAATATGTCGATGCCTATATCTCCTTGGATTGCATGCCAAGTCTTCGAAGAAGTCCATCTAGAATCCAAAACTTCTATAAATGGTCGAACAGGATAGACAGTCCGACCCATATGGATAACTAAGCGGCCCAAGGACAACCTAGTCCTGGACTGCCTCACCAAGATCTTCAGGTTTGTCTACATCCATTTAACCTGGTAGGTCGGGGTCGTGTTTGGGGTGTGTAGGTTTTGGGGATTTGGCTGGATTTTCCGTATCCCTAGGGTTTAAATTATCCCCAGTGTTCGTATTTCTTTCCTTATCCTTACAAGCTTTGAGCGTTTTGCGCTCGCGATGGAGCTTGACGGACTCGACGCCACTCTTTTTTGCCGGGGTGTCATCACCGCTTTTCCCCGTGGCGCCCTCATCCCTAGGGGTGTCTGACGTCAGCTGTGCTTCCCTGGCAGTGGCTCTAGAACAGTGTTGATCCTGCAATCTCTAGTGTTAGCTAGACGAATGCTTATGACAACTAACCTTCTCCTGCAATGACACCAGAAGAATGCTGATAGTACTCCCCGGCAATGAAACTGGAAGAATGTTGTTGATGGCTCACCAGCGCGTGGGTTCGCAGCAATTTTCGAGGGTAGAGTATTCGACCCAATTTGTTGGTTTGCACGACGGGAGGTGAGAGTATACTCTCAAGTATTAGCAGCTGAATTTGTCGGATTCAACTACACCTGAAAGATTAGTATCTGCAAGAACAATAGTAACAACAAAGTAATATGATAACAACGGTGTCAGAAACGATCTGTTGACGGCAGACTATTCCTAACGATTGTATCAATGGCGCCTTCGTTGCCGCGTCGACGGAAGTTGTCAATTCCCGTCAACGGTAGGTGAACCAATAGTGTAGCAGGTAGTAGCAGTGTAACGAGCAATAGCAGTGGCAAGGAACAGCAGTAGTGATAGCAGTAGCAAGTAGCAACAGTAGTAGCAGCAGCAGAGCAAGACAAGTAACAGCAATAGCAACAGTAGTAGCAGCAGCAGAGCAAGACAAGTAACAGCAGTAGCAATAGTATAGCAGCAGGAGAGCAAGACAAGTAACAGCAGTAGCAACAGTAGGACAAACTCGTAGGCAATGGGTCGGTGATTTGTTTGGATGATATTCATCATGCAACAACTATAACACGGAGAGATAAGTGGCTAGCTCCCGTTCGTCAATGTGATGTAGGCATGCATTCCGTGTGTCGTCATACGTGCTTAGGGAAAAGAACTTGCATGACATCTATTGTCCATCCCTCCCGTGGCAGCGGGGTCCAAAAGGAAACTACGGGATATTAAGGTTCTCCTTTTAATGAAGAACCGGACCAACGCATTAGCACTTGGTGAACTCATGAACTCCTCAAACTATGATCATCACCGGGAGTGGTTCCGGTTATTGTCACTCTGGGGTTGCCGGATCATAACACATAGTAGGTAACTACAACTTGCAAGATCGGATTTAAAACACACATATATTGGTGACAACATAATAATTTCAGATCTGAAATCATGGCACTTAGGTCATAGTGACAAGCATTAAGCATGGCAAAGTAGTAGCAACATCAAATCTCAGAACATAGTGGATACTAGGGATCAATCCCCATCAAAATTAACTCGATTACATGATAAATCTCATCCTACTCATCACCGTCCAGCGAGCCTACGAATAGATTACTCACGAACGACAAAGAGCTTCATGGAATTGGAGAGGGAAGAAGGTTGATGATGACGATGGCGATGATTTCCCCTCTCCGGAGCCCAAGACGGACTCCAGATCTGCCCTCCAGATGAAGAACAGGTGGTGGCGGCGCCTCCGTATCGCAAACGCGACGAAAACTTCTCTTTTTATTTTTTCTGGGACGAAAGACAACTTATAGAGCTGGAGTTGGGGGAGGCAGGTGCCTGTGGGCCCCACAAGCCTGCCCACCGCCACCGGGGGGTGGTGGCGGAGCAGGGGCTTGTGGCCCACTAGTCCACCCCCTCAGGTCGATCCTTGCGCAGGTATTTTTGATATTTTCCAAAGCTGCTCCCCGTAAATTTTTAGGACGTTTGGAGAACTTTGATTTCTGCACAAAAATAACACGAAGACAATTCTGCTGAAAACAGCGCCAGTCCAAGTTAGTTCCATTCAAATCATGCAAATTATAGTCCAAAACAATGGCAAAAGAGTTTGGAAAAGTAGATACGTTGGAGACGTATCAACTCCCCCAAGCTTAAAACCTTGCTTGTCGTCAAGCAACTCAGTTGACAAACTGAGAGAGAAAGAAAAACTTTGACAAACTCTGTTTGATCTTGTTGTTGCAACTATGTCTAACTCATAACCAGAATTTCAGCAAGATCACAAGTTAACCACATGAGCAAATGACACAAAGGTCTCACGGTAAACTGATATCAATGGCATAATCAGCTAACGAACAAATAATAATGAGTTTCAAATACCAACACTTCAATCGAAACAAGCATGAAGCAATATGAATAGGTGGTATCTCGCTAGCTCTTTCTGAGACCGCAAAACATAAATGCAGAGCACTTTCAAAGATCAAGGGCTGACTAAACATTGTAATTCATAGCAACGAAGATCCAGTCATAGTCATACTCAATATCAATCAAAAGCAAAGCATAAAAATGACATAGGTCCTCTCTAATTGGTGCTTATATAAGAGGAGGGTGACTCAACAGGAAAATAAATAGACAGGCCCTTCGCAGAGGGAAGCATTGATTTGCAAAGGTGCCAGAGCTCAAGCTTTGAAAACAGAGATAATAATTTTGGGTGGCATGCTTTCATTGTCAACGCAATGACCAAGAGTTCTCAATATCTTCCATGCTACTCATGCTATAGGCGGTTCCCAAACAGAAAAGTAAAGTTTAACTCCCCCACCACCAATCAATCACACTCCACGGCTAGCCGAATCCTCGGGTACCGTCCATACTAACATCAATCCGGGGGTCTTGTTTTACAGTTATGTTTTCGATTTAAGCATGGAACTGGGTATCCCAAATACCGACCCCTTTCTCGTGAATGACTGTGAATAAACACATGTCGAGGATAACACTCCTATAATGGAAGATACCAATAGCCCTGTGTCACCACGTGAGAGGTTCGGGCATGCAAAACAGATTTATTTCTTGAAGGTTTAGAGAATGGCACATGCAAATTTACTTGGAACGGCAGGTAGATACCGCAAATAGGTAGGTATGTTGGACTCTCATGGAAAAACTTTTGGGTTTATGGGAGTGGATGCACAAGCAACATTCCCGCTTAGTACAAGTGAAGGCTAGCAAAAGACTAGGAAGCGACCAACTAGAGGGCGACAAAAGTCATCAAGATGCAATGAGTTTGACTAACATTGAATGCAAGCATGAACAGGATATAAATCACCATGAACATAAACATCATAGAGGCTATGTTGATTTTGTTTCAACTACATGCGTGAACATGCGCCAAGTCAAGCCAATTGAAACATTCAAAGGAGAATACCATCCTATCATACTACATCATAGTCATCTCAAAATCTATGTTGGCAATCAAGACAAACCATTATAAGCTCTCAGCTAAATAAGCATGGCATCAGAAACTATGATCTCTAAGTTGTCATTGCAAACATGGTTCTCTCACAACAAAGCTAAATCTGGTTTGACAAGCTAGTCAAATTTACAAAAACAAAATAGATAGAGTTCATACCAGCTTTTCATTCTCAGTCACTTCATCATATATCATCATTGTTTCCTTTCATTTGCACGATCGAACGATGAAAACGATAATAAGCGCATTGGACTAAGCTGAATCTGCAGGCAAACACAAAGGAGAAGACAAAATAATATGGAACATGTAAGCATGTAAGAACCAATAAACATTGTAACCAATATCTTCTACCTTGACACAAAGAAAAAGAAAACTATTTACACGGGAAAGCTCCCAACAAGCAAAAGAAGAAAGACAAATCTTTTTGGGTTTTCTCAAAAGGACACGAAACAAGAAAACAAGAAAACAAAAAGAAACTAGCATGGATAATACAGTGGCAAAGTCTAAACACCGGCTAACAAAGTGAAATCATAAGCATGAATGTAAGTCGGTGAGAACACGTACTCCCCCAAGCTTAGGCTTTTGGCCTAGCTTGATCTACTCCCATGGATGATCCTGGCGAAACCCAAAGTCATAATGGGTGTTATACGGGAGTGCTGCAGCTCTGCCTGAATAGCTGTCTCACGAAGTTGAGCAGCCATCGCCTCCCTCTCATACGCCTCTGCCTCTCCTATGGTTATGTAGTATCTTCGTTTAACCTGAAAGTCAAAGAAAGCAAGAGCAGGAAGGGTAATATGGAAAACACGTTGCCGATTAAATATCAAGCGGTATAGAAGAGATCCATGATCTCTGTCAAGGAAGTGGTAGCGTGTTAGAGCGACACGATCAAGGTAGGCTGTACGGAGAGGAGGGTCTTTTGGACGGATGGATACTCCCAGAAAATTTGCTAAGCGTGTAGCATAAACTCCGCCAAAGAAATCCCCCTCACTAGCATTTTTATTCAGCCTCCTTGCTATAATAGCTCCCATATTGAAGCTCCTGTCACCTGTTACTGCGCTCTTAAGGATATTAAGGTCGGAAGCGCATAGGTGACAATGTGCACCTTTGTCGTTAATGCACCTACCTATGAAGAGGGTGAGGTAGTGCAAGGCAGGGAAATGTATGCTTCCTATGGTGTCTTGCGTGATATCTCTGGTTTCTCCAACAGTTATACTGGAGACAAAGTCTCTGACCGAAGACTTAGGAGGATCAATAACACTACCTCCATCGGGAATCTTGCAAATCCTATTGAAATCCTCCATACCCACGGTATAGGATTTATCGTACAGATCAAACAGTATGGAAGACTCATGGCCGGCTAAAAAATTAAATCTACGCACGAAAGAGGCAGTGAGCATAGCATACTGTTCACATGTATCTGAGAGGAATTCTTCTAACCCAGCATTGTGGACAAGTGCATCGAACTCATCCTTGAAGCCTGCTTCGATCATGAACTCATTGGAAGGCCATTCACATGGTTGCACCGGTGCGTCCCTTAGTATAAAAGGTTCGGGCTCCCGAAAAGAGAGACGGGGGCCCTTCTTACTTGAGGAACCACCATGAAACTTCCTCCTGAACATAATTTCCTTTTGCTGAAATTTTTGAAGTTCAAGAGAAAAGTGAATGAGGACCAACCATACCTTGTAGCAACTACTCCTACTAGTGCCTATAGACCGTATCACGCGCTAAAACTACTTGGGACCAGCTAAAATCAACTTTTATAGCTCAAGAACAGGGTCACCAAGGTAGCAAGAATTCGCGAAGGATAAAGCACTAGAGAAAAAACTAATTGGACCAATGGAGGAGTCACTTACCAAGGAGTAATTTCCCCAAAATAGTTCGGAGAATGGTGCTTTGAGCAAGGAGATCGAAAATCACAGCCAAATGAGCAAGAACACGGGTTTGAGCTGCGAAACAATTTTTTCTGGAGGTGGAAGAAGAGGCTGAGAGCTAGAATGAGTGGAGGGGATGCCTGTGGGCCCCACAAGCTTGCACCCCACCACCAGGGGGGTAGGTGGCGGTGGGGGGGGGGGCTTGTGGCCCACTGGTCAGGCCCCCTGACCAGCTCTCAGGCCTAGAAATTTTCAAAAATTCCAGAAAAAATCATACTAAATTTTCAGGACCATCGGAGAACTTTTATTTTCGAGGTATTTTTCTCCGGGACGCTAAAACAGAAAACAGGAAAAACTAAACTAATTCTATCATTTTTCTTCTAAGAAAAAGAAAATGAAGACTTAAAACATAGGGATGTGACTCTCTGATTGATCCGTTTCATGGTCATCGGAAGAAATTCGCCAATGGGGTTGATCAAGTCCTTATGACAAAACCTTCCCGAACCGCAAGAGAGAATGGAGAATTTTCGAATAGCCACTAAGTCACCTCAATGGGGATATGTATCTACCCAACAAGCAAATCATACTTCACCTTGACACAAGGAATATGGCATTCAAAGCTCCCAATGAGAATCAATGAAGTCTTCTCGATAGCATTGATGCAATGTACTTGATATCGTTTCTTCGGAAAGTGCACTGTGCTCCTTACCGTTGACATGGAAAGTGACATTGCCTTTGTTGCAATCTATAACAGCCCCTGCCGTGTTTAAAAAGGTTCTTCCAAGGATGATAGCCATGGCATCGTCCTCGGGAATATCCAAGATAACAAAGTCTGTTAAGATTGTGGTGTTAGCAACCACAACAGACACATCCTCGCAAACGCCAATAGGGAAAGCTGTTGATTTGTCGGCCATTTGCAGAGAAATTTCAGTGGGTGTCAACTTATCCAATTCAAGCCTACGATAAAGAGAGAGTGGCAAAACACTAACACCGGCTCCAAGGTCACATAAGGCAGTTCTTACATAGTTTCCTTTAATGGAGCAAGGTATAGTGGGCACTTCGGGATCACCAAGTTTCTTAGGAGTTCCACCTTTGAAAGTGTAATTGGCAAGCATGGTGGAGATCTCAAGATCTGGTATCTTCCGTTTATTAGTCACGATATCTTTCTTGTACTTGGCATATGGAGACATCTTGGGCATATCAGTTAACCGCATCTGCAGAAAGACGGGTCTTATCATCTCAACGAAGCACTCAAAATCCTCATCATCCTTTTTCTTGGATGGCTTAGGAGGAATGGGCATAGGTCTTTGAACCCATGGCTCTCTTTCTTTACCATGCTTCCTAGCAGTGAAGTCATTCTTGTCATATTTCTTAGGTTGTGGATTATCAGGATTAACCGTAGGTTCAATGTCCACATCCTCATCATTGCTAGGTTGAGCATTATTATGTTCATCACCAGATTGTGTTTCTGCATCAGACGCAGAAATATCATTAGGTTCTTCAGGTGTGATAGTATTTGGCGAACTGGCGTGCAGGTTTCTATCATCCTTCTTCTTCTCCTTAGGATGACTAGGTGTATCAGCATTGATTCCTTGAGAATCTTGATCAATTCTCTAGGGATGACCTTCAGGATACAAAGGTTCCTGAGTCATTTTGCCTCCTCTAGTAATGATACTGACAGAGTTGTCATTTAATTCATTGAGCAAGTCATTCTGAGCTTTAAGTACTTGTTCTACTTGAGTAGTAATCATATAGGCATGTTTACTCAGAAGCTTCGGAGCATTGACATTTCTGTCTACACAAGCACTTAAATGGCTAAGCATACGAGCACTTTGTTCCAAATGTTTGCTAACATAATCATTGAAACTCTGTTGTTTGGCAACAAAGTTGTCAAATTCATTAAATCATAGGCTAGCAGGTTTATCAAAAGGAATATCACTCTCGTCAAACCTACGCAGAGAATTCACTTCCACATACCTGTACCGGGTTATCGAGACCATGGATCTCTTTGATAGGTGGTAGATTTTTGACATCTTCAGATCTAATGCCTTTCTCTTGCATAGATTTCTTGGCTTCTTGCATATCTTGGGGACTGAGGAATAGAATACCTATTTTCTTAGGAGTTGGCTTAGGAGGTGGTTCGTGAATAGTCCAAGCATTATCGTTGATCAAGATGTGATTTAGTAGGGTCTCAGCTTGTTCTACAGTTCGTTCCCTAAAAACACAACCGACACAACTATCTAGGTAGTCTCTAGAGGCATCGGTAAATCCGTTATAGAGGATATCAAGTATCTCGTTCTTCTTAAGAGGGTGATGAGACAAAGCATTCTGTAGCTGGACGAGCCTCCCCCAAGCTTGTGGAAGACTCTCTTCTTGGAGTTGGACAAAGTTGTATATTTCCTGCAAGGCAGCTTGCTTCTTATGGGCAGGGAAATATTTCTCACAGAAGTAATAGACCATCTCCTGGGGACTATGCACACATCCAGGAGCAAGAGAGGTGAACCAGGCTTTAGCATCATCCTTTAGAGAGAAAGGAAACAGCTTAAGGATATAGTAGTGGCGGATCTTCTCCTCATTAGTGAAAAGGTTGGCTATTTCGGATAGTTTGGCAAGATGGGCTATGACCGTGTCAGACTCACAACCGTGAAAAGGATCAGATTCAACTAGAGACATTATCTCAGGGTCGACGGAGAATTCATAATCCTTATCGGTGACAAAGATAGGTGAAGTGGCAAACTTCAGATCATTTTTCATCCTAACTTCACGAGATTTTTCCTTCCACTTGAGAACTAATTTCTCAACGTCATAGGCATCCTTACACGCAAGAAAATCCTCAGCTATCTCTCCCTCCATAATGTAACCCTCAGGTATATCATGCAATTCATATCTAGGAGCGCTAGGTCTAACAGGAGCAAAAGCAGGTTCTATCTCAATAGCATCGGCAGTATCAGAAGCATCACGAGCATTGGCAGTAACTCTAGCAATATGAGCATCAAGGAAAGCTCCCAGTGGAACATCAGGCAAACGAGTATCTCTAGCAGTATCAAGCATAGCATCATCAGGCAAAATAGCATCTCCAGCATCATCAGGCAAAGCAGTATCAAGCATAGCATCTCTAGCAGTATCAAGCATAGTATCAAGCATAGCATCTCTAGCAGTATCAGGCATAGTATCAAGCATAGCATCATCAGGCATAGTATCAAGCATAACATCTCTAGCAGTAGTATCACAAGCATCGTCAAGCACAGGCGACATATCAAGATTTCTAGCAGGAGGTGATGTCGCAAACTTACTCATAACTGAAGGTGAATCAAGTGCAGAGCTAGATGGCAATTCCTTACCTCCCCTCGTAGTTGAGGGCAAGACTTTGGTCTTCGGATCCTTCAGATTCTTCATAGTGATCAGCAGATATAAATCCCAAGTAACTCAGAGAATATAGCAATACCTCCCCGGCAACGGCGCCAGAAAAATGCTGACATCAACTGTGTTTCCCTGACAGTGGCTCCAGAATAGTGCTGATCCTGCAATCTCTAGTATTAGCTAGACGAATGCTTATGACAACTAACCTTCTCCTGCAACGGCACCAGAAGAATGCTGATAGCACTCCCCGACAATGAAACTGGAAGAATGTTGTTGATGGCCCACCAGCGCGTGGGTTCGCAGCAGTTTTCGAGGGTAGAGTATTTGACCCAATTTGTTGGTTTGCACGACGGGAGGTGAGAGTATACTCTCAAGTATTAGTAGCTGAATTTGTCGGATTCAACCACACCTGACAGATTAGTATCTGCAAGCACAATAGTAACAACAAAGTAATATGATAACAACGGTGCCAGAAACGATCTGTTGACGGCAGACTATTCCTAACGATTGTATCAATGGCGCCTTCGTTGCCGCGTCGACGGAAGTTGTCAATTCTCGTCAACGGTAGGTGAACCAAAAGAGTAGCAGGTAGTAGTAGTGTAACGAGCAATAGCAGTGGCAAGGAACAGCTGTAGTGACAGTAGTAGCAAGTAGCAACAGTAGTAGCAGCAGCAGAGCAAGACAAGTAACAACAATAGCAATAGTAGTAGCAGCAGCAGAGCAAGACAAGTAACAGTAGTAGCAACAGTAGTAGCAGCAGGAGAGCAAGACAAGTAACATCAGTAGCAACAGTAGGACAAACTCGTAGGCAATGGGTCGGTTATTTATTTGGATGATATTCATCATGCAACAACTATAACATAGAGAGATAAGTGGCTAGCTCCCGTTCGTCAATGTGATGTAGGCATGCATTCCGTGTGTCGTCATACGTGCTTAGGGAAAAGAGCTTGCATGACATCTATTGTACATCCCTCCCGTGGCAGCGGGGTCCAAAAGGAAACTACGAGATATTAAGGTTCTCCTTTTAATAAAGAACCAGACCAACGCATTAGCACTTGGTGAACACATGAACTCCTCAAACTATGATCATCACCGGGAGTGGTTTCGGTTATTGTCACTCCGGGGTTGCCGGATCATAACACATACTAGGTAACTACAACTTGCAAGATCGGATCTAAAACACACATATATTGGTGACAACATAATAATTTCAGATCTGAAATCATGGCACTCGGGCCCTAGTGATGTCACATCCCTGGAACCCTAACCAAGGTTTAGCATTGTGCTCATATTTTCTTTGCATTGCATCCAAGAAAATGGCAACAAGATCAAATTAAGTGGTGAAGGGAAACTCAAAACCCTAGCCACTTCTCAATTTAAAGGAATTATAAACTTATTCAGATCAATGAACCCAAAATGGCCTCAAGAAAAGTTCAACTTTTCCGATAATCCTTGAAAACAAATAAGCAATGAAGGAAACCATTTCCTTTATACTTTTGGCATTTTAAATAAATGCAAAAGACTACTGGTTTCAAGTTTTAAATTTGAATTAAAAGATTTATAGTTTTCAAAAATGTTGAAAACTTTATGGGTGATTGGAAATATTCCAACTAACACCCCAGCATTTTTCAAACTATTTATGGTTTGTTTGTGAAGCCAAAACAAATCGGAAACAATGTTAGTAAATAAAACAGAAGGAAAAGAGAAAGGAAGAGCTTACCTGCTATCTGTCGCCGGCCCAGCCCACCAGGGGCTCCCCGGTCATCTTCCTCCTCCTGCGAGTAGGCAGAGGAGAAGATGAGCACGGCGGCCAAGCCCCGGCCACCTCCTGCCTGCCTGCTCGCCGCTGGAGGCCCCCAGGAGCGCCAGCGCGACACCCCGAGCCTACTTCTCCTCCTCCCCGCGGCCTTATCCCCTCACCTCGGCCTCTCGTTCCCCTTTCCCCTCTCGGATCTCTCTCTCCCCGAAGCTCCCGTTGCCGTCGATCCGTCGCCTTCCGGTCCTCCCCGACCCTGCCGGCAGCTTCACAAGAACCGCCGTGAGCTCCTCTTCCCGTTCCCGCTCTTCCCGAGGCCATTCCCCTCCTTTAACCCCGTTAGCCGCCAGAGCCCGAAGGTCCTCGTCGCCGGCCATGTCGTTGCCGTCGTTGTGTTACCCGGCTCGCGAGACCGAGCTCAGAAATGAGCTCCTGGAGCTCTGTAGATGCCGTAGAGCCTTTTCCCCAGCTCGCTAGTGCCCCGCAACGCCACACCCGGCGATTCCCGAGCCACAGCCGCCGCTGACCTCGTTGCCGGCGTGGATTCTGGTGACCACTGGGTCCAGCTCCTCCCCCTTTAGATGCGGCACTTCACTAGCTAGCCGTAGCACTAAACCGCGCCCAAAACCGATGCCTGTAGCGCCGTTTAGCTCAACTCCGGCGAGTCCTCCGCCGCGCCCGTGGTCGCCGCCGGCCATATTCCGGTGGGGGCCGACGTGGTCAACTAGTTAGCCCACTAAACCCCCCCCCCCCTAGCCACTAACAGTGGACCCCAGGGTGGGTCAAACCCCAGTTAGGGGCTGGTCAACTCGGGGATTAGTCCCTGGTCACTGACCAGTGGACCCCACTGGTCAGGTTTGACCTGGCCCAGTCTCTGTTGACCAGAGACGTCAGTGTGACGTAATAAAGGGATTTTCTAATATAAAAATAATTCCAGAAATGTCTAAAACTTCTAAAAATCATAGAAAATAATCTGTAAGTCCAATGAAAATAATTTATATATGAAAAAGTATCAAAAAAATTCAAGGAATCTGAATATGTCGTTTTCAAACATGTTTGAAAATATTACTGAACCCAAACATGTAGATTAATGAAAAAGTTAATTCTTATAAATACTTTGGAGATGGAATTTGGAAATTATTCAAATTTCACTACAAATTATATGATCAAACACTGTCCAAATCACAAACTAGCAACCTAACATGTCACTCCATGCATGTTAAAAGCAAGTTGATCTGAGCATCAGGTCGAATCAATTAAAATGGTATCTGAGAATACCTCGTTTGAAGTAATATTTGAATTTGATTCAAATCAACTTCAAACCTAATAAATGTTAGCTATAATAGTATACCACTTTGAATCCTCATGCCATGCTCATGCATCATCTTGTTGCATATGCTTGTGATTGATTGTTGTCACTCTTTTCGGTAGGCTCCGCTCCTCCGGATTCCACCGAATATCTGATTGAGGGATATTGTCCCTCCTCTGAGCAACAAGGCAAGCAACCATTCTGATCATCCCGATAAATCCCATGTTCTCGTTCCTGCATCTACTTATTGCATCAGGATCAAATGCTTCAAACGCTTTTGCCATGTTAGTTCAACCCACTTCCTTTGCATGACCTATCCTTGTCATAGTAAATAACTGAACCTTGCAACCTAGCATACCTGGTAGTTGCTTGAGCCATGATGTGCCTTATCCTGCTATGCATGCTATGCTTAGAGTTGTGTATGGTCTGTCATCTGGGAGATGAACAGAATTGTTAGAATGTGTTCGGTAAGCAAGGGTTGTGTGTTGAACCTGATTTGGTAAAGGTACCGGTGAAAGGCTGTGTAGGAGTACATGGCGGGTTATTTCATTGGAACCGTCCTTAGGAACTGAGTTCCGTGTATGTAATCCAAGACGAGAAACTACCACAGGTTGGGCCCTGAAATATGACCCCGCTCGACTTATTAATCGCTTAGTACTCGGTCCAGGAGTTGCAAGTAGTTTCTGGTGTTTATAGTCATGCTGGAGGCCGTGCATAGTGCTGACCTGAGAGGTGGGCTGTGATGCGGTAGGCAGTGGCACGGTGTACCAAGTGGCACCCGGATGGTGGGCTTGGGAACCCTGCGCACATCATTTGGGGCCGTGCGGATACCTCGGCCGGTCTTCCGTGCGGATTACCCTCAGATAGGCGATAGACCTGGACTAGTTACTAGTGTGGTTAACGGTCGTGGCCAACTCCCTCGTTAGGCTTCCGCTTGAAGGTTGCCGAGGTGCATGACGTGCACATGGCTATAAGTGGCGAGAGCGTGTGTGACGAAGTACACCCCTGCAGGGTTATGATCTATTCGAATAGCCGCGTCCGCGGATATGGACTACTTGGAGACATATGTTGTTCATAGATAACTTAAATGGCTACTCATAAAATTGTCAAGATAAGCGTGAGTGTCGTGGACGGCATTTCCGTATGGAGACGGAATGATTCCACGATGGAGTATTGTTGTGGTGTTAGTGGACTCGTGTGCGAGAGATCAAGTTGTCAAAAGTTGTTTTAAATTGTAAGTTGTCTAGCCACGAGTCAAATGCTGGCTTTCCGCATGAAACCCCACAATACCTTTTTGATACATTGCATGAGTAGATAGTTATCCTAAAGTCTTGCTGAATACCTCTGTACTCATGTTTGTTTAATAATTGTTGCAGAGGTTGTTAATGACCCTAATGGAGGGTTCTTCCTAGACATCGACGACGACGAGTAGCTGGTGTCCCAGCTACGATCTGGCCGTAGGTTGGGTCTGTAGTATAGTCAGGCCATGTGCCTTCTAGTTTCACCTGTCTGTACTCAGACAGTTTTAAACACTTCCGCTGGCTTGTAACTGAATGTCTGCTATGATGGGTCGTGAGACCCTTACTGTGTAATATTATGTGTGTGGCTCTTTCGAGCCTCTTAAATAAAGCTTGTATGTTTATGGTTATGTTGTGATGCCATCGATGTATCTATACATATCGGTATGCCATGCGTATGTGTGTCATACTTGATATGTATGGGGTTCGATTACCTAGCCATAAACTTTAGTAGCACTCCTTACAGGGAAATGCCCCTTTGTGATCCAACGAGCCATGGTAGCTCGCTACTGCTCCGGACACATTGGTTGACCGGCATGTGTCCTTCTTAGCTGCTGTGTCTGTCCTCTTTGGGGAAATGTCACGCGATGTAATGGAGTCCTTGTAGCTTGCTACGACTCGTCTACATTCGCTGGTGACCGACACCTGCTTTGCTGGGTCATGTATGCCTGTCCCTGTGCAGAACTGCCACTTTGGTTTATGACTAGACATGTCGATCCGGGTTCTTTGTCATTGGAATGCTAGCGACATAATTGCATACGTGAGTCAAAAGGCGCAAACGGTCCCGGCTAAGGTAAGGCTCCAGACGTGGGGTTAACCGTGCGTGAGACCGCAAAGGGATGCGATGTGTTACAGGCTGGATTCCTATGGCTTAGGATCGGGGTCCCGACAGCGTTGGTATCAGAGCTTGACTGATTGTAGGACTACTAAGCCAAACTGGTCGAAGTTGAGTCTAGAATTGCTTTAGTTATACATAAGGGAATTGTTTGTGGAAGGGAACGTAAGACTCTTGTTATCTTCTCAAGTTATTCTATTCTGGTCATCCTCGTCTTTTCTGCGGGAATTAAGGACTAGGTTACTCATCTTCTTCTAGGCTCGTGTTTCTGATCGATAGATTATAAGACTACGGGTCGAGAGTTATATTGGGTTCCTTTTATTACTAGGAAAAAGGAAGTAAGTTTGATGATCAGAGACTTGAACTTGATAGTTGAGTAGTTATGCTATTCCATTTTGGGTTGTCTCAAAATTTGTTTTTGAGCATTTACATCTGTTATGCTGCCCAATTTTGCACTCAGAGCTCTAATGCTTTTGCATTACTCTCTATTTTCAGATGCCTGGTCGTCCTTCTCGTCAGGTGGTACGTCTGACCAGGTGCATTGATGTGCCGGGTCATACGGCCATGCTGGTCAGGGTGATGTCGGTGTGCGGTTACCGCTGGTACCCCGAGTACATAGTGGAGGAACATTACCGAGACTTCAACCAGAGCCAGTATATCTGCACTGTTAGGGTATTTCCAGACTACCCTGGAGCTGAGGAGCCAATCCATTGGTCCTATGGGTTGGGAGTCACTGTTGACATGGCAGTACAAGATGCTGCCTATTCAATGCTGACCATTATGAGGGCGAGACATGCACTGCTGCAGAATTCAGAGTTCTGCTATGTTCCTGCCTCTCAGCCTGGTGAAGAGGGATACCTCAGCGGAGTCTATTTTGATTCTTCTATGGAGGATCCACTACTGCAGTACACTGCTGAGATGCTAGAGAACAGAGACAGGGATGCTCGTGCTCTCCGCATGGAGCTTTATGCTACCCGTGCCCGTCTGTGGACGGCTTTGACACAGCTGGCACCGGTAGTCCAGACAGGGTACGAAGATATGGAGATGCTGAACCCTGTTAGGACCCATCTTCTGACCCACGTTGACTGGCCGGCTATAGGAGGAGTCACCCCTCTTCGGGGACCCCTATTACCACCAGTTAGGGGACCGAGGCCACATCCGTGTCCTTATGGATCCCAGGGATCTCAGGCCAGAGTGTTTCCTGATTCGCAGGCCATGGAGGTAATCTCTATGAGATGTTCTATGCGGATGCCTGAGCTGTGTGTGAAGGGATAGTATGGTAGTAGCCGTACGTTCACAGTCCTGCGTGACTTGTGAAGTATGCCTGTGATGTGAAATGAATTCCGGAGGCCTAGATAAATAATCTATAGGAAGCTTGTAAGCCTCTGATGAGTAGTTTCATAATTTCAGTAGTTTGCTCTTCGATTAAGGTTGTACTGAACTATGAAAGGGTGTGTATGAACCATGGTGTATATATAGCAGATGCTTGTTACCATGTTGTTCGGATATTCATTTCCGCATTCCGTGTGTTCAGTACATTCTTAATCCATAGCTAGTATTGATATGATATTGGTCTAAGCTGTGAGTTGTTTGCCAGGATGGTGTTCACCAGGTTGAACCGTGCCCCTGCTCATGAGCAAGGCGAGGGTAGTCAAGCGTCGCAGGAAGACCTGCCTCACCCACCCTCTCTGGCGGAAGTTATGCTTGAGGCAGAGAGGAACAAAAGAGAGACCAACCGACCGTTAGAGCGTATTGAGCAGAATACGGCTCGTCAGCCTAGGAATGCTGCAGTGTCCCTCAACGACTTTGTGAAGCTAAATCCCCCAAAGTTCCATCACTCCGTCGATCCCCTCGACGATGATGACTGGCTGTGCAGCATCTCACGCAAGATTCGCTCTGCGAATGTTTCTGAGGCCGACAAGGTGACCTTTGCAGCGTATTTTCTGGAAGGACCCGCCAATCTGTGGTGGGAGAACTTTGAAGCTATGCATCCTGCTAAGCCAGCAGCCACATGGGCAGACTTCAGTGCAGCCTTCCGTCTGCACCATATTCCAGAGGGCCTGATGGACAGAAAGAGAGAGGAGTTCTGTGCTTTCACCGAGGGCAAGATGACCGTGGATGCCTATAGCCGCGAGTTCGGTAACCTCGCCCGCTGTGCAATAGAGGAGGTGTCTACTGACGCCAAGAAGCAAGAAAGATTTCGTAAGGGTCTGAGTCCTGAGCTTCATCGTGATCTGCGCCTCCACGAGTGTGCAAGCTTTCAAGCCCTGGTCAACAAGGCGATCAGTGCCGAGACTGGTCATACCGACTTTGAAACCACAAGGAAGTAGTCCCGTGACTTTGGCTCGTCATCTGCTTCCGCGTTTCCAAAACGCAGGCTGTGGGTTCTGAACAGTTCTCTGCCGCCAAGATACACTCCGAGGCCATCCTACGTGGCGCCTTAGACAAATTAGACCAACCCTCCAACAAAAACTTATGGTGGTCCAGCTAGCAATGCTGCACCACGTGCCAACCAAGTGATATGCTACAAGTGTGGAGAACGAGGGCACTATTCCCATGAGTGTCCTCAAAATGTGGGTGCCAAGCAACCCGGAAAGTCCATCAGGCAAGGCAAGTCGGGCAAAGCTTACTATGTGAAGCCAACTCCTGCACGTGGCCGTGTGAACTATGTCTCAGCAGAAGAAGCTGCAGAGGATCCCGACATCATACTGGGTACGCTTCTTGTTAATCATCACCCAACGTATGTTCTCTTTGACACTGGGTCTTCTCATTCCTTCATTTCATAAAGTTATGCACAGTTGCATAACATGTCTTTTTGTGATATGCCAATTCCATTGGTTGTCCAAACTCCTGGTAGTAAATGGCAAACCTCTAGGATAACATATGACAATGAAATTCTAGTAGACAGGCTAGTTTTTCTAGCCTCATTGATAGCCCTGAAATCTTCGGATATTAATATCATCTTGGGTATGGACTGGATGTCAGCTCACTATGCCAAGATTGATACTCATTCTAGAAATGTTCAGCTTACCCATCCCTCGGGTGAGATAGTCAATGTCTCTACTCGAGTTGCCAAATGCCAACTCTATTCCCTAAATGCCAACCCTCTTCTGGAACTTGAAGACATCTCGGATGTTTTTCCAGAGGAACTGCCAGGAATTCCACCTGACAGAGATGTAGAGTTTGTGATAGATCTTGTTCCGGGAACTGTCCCAATAGCCAGAAGACCATATAAGATGGCACCCCTGGAGCCAGCCGAACTTAAGAAGCAACTAGATGAGGCCTTGAATAAAGGTTTCATTCGTCCTAGCTCTTCTCCTTGGGCTTGCCCCGTCCTCTTCGTCAAGAAGAAAGACGGAACGGATCGAATGGTTGTAGATTACCGACCAGTTAATCTCGTCACCATAAAGAACAAGTATCCGCTCCCCAGGATCAATGATCTGTACGACCAGTTCGCTGGATCCTCAGTCTTCTCCAAAATGGATTTGAGGTTGGCATACCATCAAATCAAGATCAAGAACGGGGACATTCCAAAAACGGCCTTTGTTACTCGTTATGGCCAATACGAGTACACCGTCATGTCCTTCGGTTTAACCAATGCCCCAGCCACCTTCTCTCGTCTGATGAATTCAATGTTCATGGAGTATTTGGATAAATTCGTCATGGTATACCTCGATGATATTCTCATCTACTTGAAGAACGAACAAGAACATGCCGAGCATCTAAGGATGCCAGAGGTTTTGGAGGACTAGGATGAAGAGAGAAATTGCTGAGTTCGTTGCTAACTGTGACGTTTGTCGTCGAGTTAAGGCAGAACATCAAAGGCCTGCTGGCACCCTTCAACCTTTAGCTATTCCTGAATGGAAATGGGATAAAGTTAGTATGGATTTCATTACCGGATTTCCCAAGAGCAAGAAAGGAAATAATGCTATCTTTGTGGTCATTGACCGTCTTTCCAAAGTAGCTCATTTTCTTCCCGTTCATGAGAGTATAACAGCTAGCCAGCTAGCGGAGTTATATATCTCTCGAATAGTGTCTCTTCATGGTGTTCCCCTGGAGATTAACTCGGACCGTGGGAGTATCTTTACTTCTCGCTTCTGGGAAAGTTTTCAGAATGCCATGGGGACTCACTTATCTTTTAGCACTGCTTTCCATCCCCAATCAAGTGGTCAAGTAGAAAGAGTGAATCAAATCTTAGAAGATATGCTCCGAGCTTGTGTTATATCATTCGGTATGAATTGGGAGAAGTGCCTTCCATTCGCTGAATTTGCTTATAACAATAGTTATCAATCAAGCTTGGGCAAAGCTCCTTTTGAAGTTCTTATGGACGAAGACGTCGAACACCTCTTAATTGGTCAGAAACCTTTCCATCCTCATCATAAGGCTGTGACCTTTGAAGTTGACGAGAAGGCTTACCTTCGGGTTACACCTTTGAAAGGTACCCATCGATTCGGTATCAAGGGCAAGTTGGCTCCTCGTTACATTGGACCTTTTCGCATTCTTGCCAAACGAGGAGAAGTTGCCTACCAGTTGGAACTTCCTCCGCATCTTTCCAAGGTTCATGATGTCTTCCACGTCTCGCAACTCAGGCGTTGCTTTTCGGATCCTATCCATGGAGTTGACCACGAAACGCTTGATCTCCAAGATAACCTTTCTTATCGAGAATACCCTGTTCGTATTCTCGACCAAGATGAGCGTACTACTAGACGTCGGAACATTAAGTTTCTTAAAGTTCAATGGTCAAATCATTATGAGAAAGAGGCAACATGGGAAAGAGAGGATCGTCTTCGACAAGAGTATCCCGCGCTATTCCTGACGACTTCTAAATCTCGGGACGAGATTCTTTTGAGTGGGGGTGAGTTGTCACATCCCTGGAACCCTAACCAAGGTTTAGTATTGTGCTCATATTTTCTTTGCATTGCATCCAAGAAAATAGAAACAAGATCAAAGTAAGTGGTGAAGGGAAACTCAAAACCCGAGCCACTTCTCAATTCAAAGGTATTATAAACTTATTCAGATCAATGAACCCAAAATGGCCTCAAGAAAAGTTCAACTTTTCTGATAATTCTTGAAAACAAATAAGCAATGAAGGAAACCATATCCTTTATACTTTTGGCATTTTAAATAAATGCAAAAGATTACTGGTTTCAAGTTTTAAATTTGAATTAAAAGATTTATAGTTTTCAAAAATGCTGAAAACTTTATGGGTGATTGGAAATATTCCAACTAACACCCCAGCATTTTTCAAACTATTTATGGTTTGTTTGTGAAGCCAAAACAAATCAGAAACAATGTTAGTAAATAAAACTGAAGGAAAAGAGAAAGGAAGAGCTTACCTGCTATTTGTCGTCGGCCCAGCCCACCAGGGGCTCCCCGGTCATCTTCCTCCTCCTGCGAGTAGGCAGAGGAGAAGATGAGCACGACGGCCAAGCCCCGGCCACCTCCTGCCTGCCTGCTCGCCGCTGGAGGCCCCCAGGAGCGCCAGCGCGACGCCCCGAGCCTACTTCTCCTCCTCCCCGCGGCCTTATCCCCTCACCTCGGCCTCTTGTTCCCCTTTCCCCTCTCGGATCTCTCTCTCCCCGAAGCTCCGGTCGCCGTCGATCCGTCGCCTTCCGGTCCTCCCCGACCCTGCCGGAAGCTTCACAAGAACCGCCGTGAGCTCCTCTTCCCGTTCCCCCTCTTCCCGAGGCCATTCCCCTCCTATAACCCCGTTAGCCGCCGGAGCCCGAAGGTCCTCGTCGCCGGGCATGTCGTTGCCGTCGTTGTGTTACCCCGCTCGCGAGACCGAGCTTAGAAATGAGCGCCTGGAGCTCTTTAGATGCCGTAGAGCCATTTCCCCAGCTCGCTAGTGCCCCGCTGTGACGCCCTTGATTTAATCGTACGCTTACCATACACGCAAATGCGTACGATCAATACCAAGGACTCACGGGAAGATATCACACCACAACTCTAGACACAATTAAAATAACATTAGCTTCATATTACAAGCCAGGGGCCTCGAGGACTAGAATACGGAAGCTCGATAAACACACGAGTCAGCGGAAGCAAGAATATCTGAGTACAGACATAAAACATGGGGTGCCTTAGAGAAGGCTAGCACAAAAGATACAACGATCGAACGAGGCGAGGCCTCCTGCCTGGAACCTCCTAACTACTCCTGATCATCAGCGGCCTCAAGGTAGAAGACACCATCGGGACGACAGGCGTCGGCAGGAAAACTCCATCTCCTGGGCTCCATCATCTGGTCGCAGCAAACGGATCAAGGGGACAAGGGGGGAACAAAGCAGCGGTGAGTACTCATCCAAAGTACTCGCAAGACTTACATCAGAACTATGATAAATATGCACCAGTATCAAAGAAGGGGGGGTTATATGTGGACTGACTACAGCAAAGCGAGAATAGAGAGAGAAGACCTAGTCCTATCGAAGACTAGCATCTTCAGGGTCTTGTAGGAATAGACGAGAGTAGAACACGGGTAAAACAATAATAGTCATATTGTTGCAACAAAATTAAAGTGAGGTCACGCCTAAAGATCCTCCCTCGACTCCCTGCGAGGAAGCAATCCCGAGGCAAACTAATTCCAATTAAGTAACAATTGTAGTTGTAAAAGATCGGGGCACAACTCCAAGTCGTCCTGTAACCGTGGACACGGCTATCCGAATAGTTAATTTTCATCCGTGCAGGGGTGCACCACATGTCCCGTCACGCTCGATAACACTCTGGCCGGACATACTTTTCTGGGTCCTGCCCGGCCTCGGAATATCGACACGTCGCAGCCCCACCTAAGACTAATCAGAGAGGCCAGCCCGTCGGTCTAACTCCTAAGCACAAAGGGTTCATGGGCCCAGTTCCCCTTCGCGCTCCTGCACGTGGCGCTGGTGGCCGACGTCAGTCCTAGCATCCCTTAATCACAAGCGCGATGCATATCGGGACCACTCGGGTGCGTGCAGCTACATTGCTGGCATCTGAAAAGCTTCGGCTGATACCGCGACGCCAAGTACCCATAATTCTTTCCGCGTAGCCAGTTAGTGCGAAAAGGTCTCTAACCAACCCAGATCAAATACCCAAATCCATTAACATTTTAATTAGGCCATCAACACAGTCTCACGGGAATCCACCCGTCTTACAACTAATCACCAATGATCCTAGTAACAAGGTCAAGTAACTATGTGGTTGTAACATCCGGGGGGGGCGAATCCGAGGTATCACCCTCGTTGGATTCCGAACGATGTACCCGTCAAGGTGGGGTTGCACGACAGAGGCGTCATCGGGAATGGTGAAAGAGGAATCACCCTCGATAACCACGACCGACTAGCTATACTACAGAGATATCATCGGGAGTACTTAGCGAGGTGTCACCCTCGGTACCCGATACTATCCCTATAGCGTCGTACAACGAAGGGGGTGTATGTGCTGTGTCGGGTCTGGCTCGTCGATCAGAGATCGAGATTTGAAAACAAGCGGGGCAACTGAACTACGGGGTCAGAGGGGATGACTGCTCCACCTATACTAGGCATTTTAAAGGTACATAACTGAAAGTAGCAGTTCATCAAAAATAGGCTATGCATCAGATATAGGAGCTAACTACAACAGTAGCAAAATACTAATGCAAGCAGTAGGAAGAAAGACATTGGCGATATAGGAATGATCGAGGGGGGTTTGCTTGCCTTGCTGCTCTGCGGCAAAGGACTGATCGGCAGGATCGTAGATGTACCCGGCAGCAGCGTCAGTCTCGGGGTCTACCGGTAAGAAGAGGGGGAAGAAACAATAAATAATAGCACCGATGCAACACAAAGCATGACATGGCAAGATGCAGGCTAGACATGAGATAACGCAGCAACATCCGTCATAGACGGGTCGGAAGAATATCTGACGATATTTTCCGGGTCTCGGGCTACTACCGGTTATACTGGAAACGAAGGAAAGGTTCCATGTTTGCTATGCTAGGGACGCGTGGCAGACGAATGGGCCGTGTATCCGGGTTCGTCTCATTCTGCTGATCAACTTTCATGTTGAAAATATTTTGATCCAACTTACGGATTATTAAATATAAATTTTTAAAGTTTTATTTAATAATTAGGAATAAAAAACAGATTTAAAAGATTTAATAAAAATCTATTATGACATCAGCATGATGTCATGCTGACATCAACAGTTGACTGGTCAACTGACCAGCGGGTCCCGAACGTCATAGGCACAAGTTTTAATTAAGATTAAATATTAATTAATCAGATTAATTTAGTGGTGGACCCACGTGTCATACTCTAATTATTCTAATTATCCAATTAATTAATTTAACTAATATATCTATTTATTTATTTAATAAAAACATTAACATTATTTTTATTTTTATTTTAACTATCGCGTGGGGCCTCCCTGTCATAGACAGCGGGTGCGTTGGCCCCACCGGTAAGTGAGCTAAGGCTATATACTCATTTTTTTACAGATACATAATCATGCAATTATCGTATTCTTCCAAATACCTATATACGCAATACATACATCGCATCCCATACATACATACATACATACATATATACGGAATACATCATTTCTTTTATTTACTTTTTAACTCTCAACACTCCCATCTCTCTTTGTGTTAACAGAGTTACAGAGAACTCTCTGCTCGAACTCAACATAGAAGAACACATCCTTCAAGTCTTCCTACCGAGTCAAACGTCGACGGACCGGAGCCCCGTTTGCTGGAACGGAACCGGGACGACGAGGGGAACGAGATAGTGGGAGGAGCCCGAGGAGGGGCTCACCGACGTTGACGAGACGGCCCGGTGAAGCCAGAGTTCTCATGAGGGGGAGTAGACGAAGAGGAGGAAGACGATGCGGTGACGGTGGTGGTGACGCCGGTCACCGGAGAGGCCTTCCGGAGGTGGCCAACCGTCGTGACGAGGAGCCGACCGGAGGGTCGCCGAGAGGGGCCGGCCGACGAGAAGGGGAGGGCCTCGGCCGGCGGATCCGGAGGGGCAGTGTGCTCCGTCCGGTTGGGTAGCAGGGAACCGGCGGGTGGGAGGCCGCTGGGGGGGGGCGAGGCCGATGGGGATGGGAGGTCGCCGGATCTGGGGCCGACGGGGATCCGGCTGGTGAGGAGGCAAGGCCTCGGCGGGTGGGGAGGGGGGGCTGGGAGGCCGACGGGGGAGTTGGGGAAGGATCCCGCGGGGAGGGAGGGAGACCCGGGAGGCACGAGGGGAGGAGGAGGCCTCGGGGTGGAGAGGAAGAGGCCGGTGAAGGGGGAGGGAGATCTGGCGGGGTGAGGTGGGGATCTGGGGCTCGGCTCGGTGGGGTGGGTTCGGCTGGGATGAGGGAGAGAGGAGGCCTCTCGTGCGGGGTGACCGAGAGGGAGAGAACGAGGGACGTGGGGGGGGGGGGGGTTCCTGTCGGTGGGGGGAGGCGAGCGGGATAGGTGGGGAGGGGCCTCGCGTGGGGGAGGGGTCAAGACGGTTGGTGGGAGTGGGGGTTGGCGGCGGCCAGGGGGCTGACGAGGGAGGGAGGGGTCTCGCGAGGGGGTGGGGAGCACCACGAGAGGGGGAGCGGTTAGGGTTTGCTGGTAGCCTGGCCGACTGGGCCAACTTGGCCAGTTGGGCTAGGCGCTCTTCCCTTTTTCGTTTTTTTAATATATTTACTTATTTTAATCTTCTACTTTTTTCTTCATATTCCTTTTCATTTATTAATTATTATTTTTAAATACTTTGTGTCCTAATTATATAGGACTTTGAATACCATTAAAAATGTCCGATTCATTTTTATAACTATTTAGGGAATTTCAATAACTCTCTCGACATTTTTACTTAACATCACAAAACGTTTCTCGTTCGACTTTATTTATAAATTTCGAACTCGACTGGGTTTTCGGCTAACATGAGATCCACGATAGAATTTATGATGACGTGGCTTCGCTTGACTACAGGGGTTACTGTAGCACCAATCCGGGGATGTCACAACTCTCCCCCACTAACAAGAATTCTCGTCCCGAGAATTAAGGGGTAGAAGGAAAGAGTTCGGGGTATTCATCGCGAAGATGATTCTCGCGTTCCCAAGTGGCTTCAGCTTTAGAATGATTTGACCACTGCACCTTAAGTAACTTGGTGACTTTGCGACGAGTCTTACGTTCAGCTTGGTCGAGAATGCGGACCGGATGCTTCTTATAAGAGATGTCTTGTTGCAGCTCAAGCATACCATGATCCACTGCTCGAATAGGATTCTTGAAGTAGCAACGGAGCTGAGAAACATGGAAGACATCGTGAACCTGAGAAAGGTTCGCCGACAGTTCCAATTGATAAGCCACTCTTCCACGCGTTTCGAGAACAGTGAAAGGACCAATATAGCGAGGAGCTAACTTGCCCTTGATTACAAAACGGTGTGCGCCTCTCATTGGTGTGACACGAAGATATGTCTTTTCGCCAGGTTGATAGACCATATCTTGAGGATGACGGTCATACTGACTCTTCTGACGAGACAGAGCAGCCTTCAGATTGTCGTAATTATTGCGAACTTGGTCTTTAGCATGTTGGATAACATCTGACCAAAGAGTGATCAGTCCATTGAATGGTGGCTCGAGAATTCCATATGAGCCAAGTGCAAAGGATACTTTGGAGTCAAAGATGTACATGAGAGTCAGGTTTCAATCCTGTGGAATTTTGGGTTATGGGTCCACCATGTGGGCCGGGAGTAGGTAGAGGGGTGACATATTATACGGCCTTGGTAGCAAGACATGTCAGAGGATAACCTGTCAGTTATGTTGGAACAACATATCGGTACCAAGGGCGGGGGACGAGTAGAACCATCTTCCTGCTCGCTGAAACGAGGCGGACCAATAGGCAAGGCTCTCGTCCACCGGCGGCTATCGGAATGTTATCGACAATAGTAACAGGGTCTTACTGACAGAGTTGTATACCGAGATTTTTACCTAAGCAGAGAATTAACACTGTTTAGATAAGTTATACCACGAGAAAGGTCAAACAGACCAATGGGAAAGAGAAATGTGTTCACTCACTCAAGAATTTAAAGCATACCATTCCCGAGGAAAACATAGAGTATGGTATACATGATAGGTCATCAAGTACATAACCATCTTGATAAAGAGGCAAGAAGAATCAAGATGTTTACCCATACCACGCGGTCTGGATAATTGATCAGGAACAATTTAGCACTGCGCTTCCAATGTTCCTGTTGAAATTTGAAGTACCACATCCGCGCTTTGAGGTAGTATCGACATGGTCATCAGGTAAGGGTTGGACCTATGGGTATACGACGAGGATCCATGAGGAACAACTTATGAAATAAGTCATATAGTTTCCGCATGAAAGGATGGCGAATCTTACATATGGGAGAATTTATAACAATAGGTCCTTCAGCCCGGTGTGCCAGACAAGACATCACCGTACCGGGTCACATAAGACCAAAGTTATAATTATTGGAAAATGTTCCAACCATCATATCTGCCCGAGGTTCAGATCTGATTGGTGTTAGGATACCTTAGACTGAAGATGCCTGAGAAGAGAAGATCATGATGTGGGATTCTCAGGACATGAACTACGCAAGCAATCCTTGGACCAAGAGTTGGATCGTAAGACACATGAACACCATGTCAAGACATTCGTGCCCACGTGAAATTCTTATCTCAAAAGGCAACTGGGTTCTCATTTTGGGAACCATCATCGAGGATGACAAGGTCCCATGTGTAAGTCTGGATTAGCTCTTATGAAAGAACTTCTTTTCCTTGACCAAATCAGTCAGTAGCTTGGCGTGCTAGGAGAAATTATATGGAGTGAGGATAGTAAATCCTCAAAACATATAACACTTCGCACATGCGTGAATGATTTGGTATTTCACGAGAGGAAGCGAAACAAAACTTTCACATATTCATGGCGGAAAGAGTGCACGTGAACTTTGGGAAATACATTTCTACTATCCACATATTCTTCTTGAGCTAGGCACAAGTATAATGATTTCGAGAGCTTCATCGTGGAAGATAGAGAAGTTGAGGGTGTGGCTGATGGGCTCAACAACAATCCCTCAAAATTTTGACAACCAAAATTATAATATCAAGGAGATAGCATTTGTCAAATCAAATGGTATAATTTCATATGCTCGAGGGAACAACAATACTCAAACATTGGTAAAAGGGTGCACTCGGAAATACTGAGTGAGTAGCACGACCAATGCTAGAATGATGAGTCAACCCCCATACACTAAGAATGAAACAATCAGTTGTTAAACTCAAAGCAACAGGGTTGCCAGAAATATTGGAATAACACATCAGAGTTCACTTGTTGGTATTCTGGTTTGAAACAACACGGAACCAAAAAATGAATGGTGATGGCGAGAAGTATTGCTATATCAAGAATTCTTAAGAGGCGTGCAATCCTCACGACATTCTTGATAGAAAAGATAGTGATACTTCAAGGCAGAGGATAACATAAGCTGAAAAGCAAGGAACTTAAGGGACAACACCAAACACGAACATGTTTGTGTTGGCGGGGAGGCAAAAAGGTTGTTGATGAAAACACAAATCATCAAGGGGCAAGGATGGCATTTCTCATCATGCATTCGATCGATACCCTGCAAGAGCTCGGAATGCTGACGATGACCACGACACAATTGTCTAGAACTTCACGAAGATGTAATCGATCAGCGACGACATCAAGCAAGGGGAATGGTGAAGCTACAAGTTGCCGGAAACACAGTTAAGACTGCTAGCCTAGAATTGAGATTGCCTTTCAGGACCACTAACATGATGCGGAAAGCTCGATGCAAGCTTAACGCACAGTTGGAATTGTGTTCCAGGGATGAAGGGTATAGATAGCATGGTCGAGCTCCAACATGACGATGATGATGTAGCGTGACAGCTTGGAACGACCTGATCGAGTACAACCTCGTTAACAAGGAAGATTGATAAAAAGTTGTTGAATCGCAATGCATACTCGATTCAGTTATCGATGTACTCGCGTGGCCAACAACTCAAACACGAGGAAACTAGAATTAAGGAAAATATCATAGTTGATGAGGAGCTCACAAGGAGTTCCATAGCTCTGCGATATCGTCGAGCTACAAGGAATAATACGCAGAGGTAGATCAACGTTAAGGTTTGGACTGATGTATTTATCTGAAGAAGACAAGTACTTTAACTCGTCTAAAAATGAAATCAAGGTAGGACAACATGGTCGTAACCATGATTGTAAAGTACAAGAGCACAGATACCAGATCAAATCATATTATGAATGATTATTGATACGAGAAGTTTCTATGGTAGGATCGACGTCGTTTCCATGGGCATGAACACAGAGTTCAAGGTCGACTCCCACTTCATCAATGCATCACCTGCCATTTATTCCTCGCCTTTGATCGGTTGTAGCTTTGAAAGAATAACCGGCATAACACCAGAAGAGTAAGACTCGAGAAAACTCTTCGGGTCATATTGATTTAGGAAGGCATAGGTTCAACCCATCGGGGCATCTTAGGAACATATACCACAAAATCCAAGAGTAATTAACACATGCTTGAAGGACATGGCTGACAAATTGTATGGTACAACTTATCAAAGGGAGAAGACACAATTTACCAATGGCATCATGTATCAGAGAAAGCAATCACAAGAATTTTCGAAAGCAAAAGATGTCGTTGGATAATAACCCATGATGAGTCTGACAATCCACAAAGGACCTGATGTGGGTATCGGTACTCAATCAGAGGGAGACAGGATGCAATGCATTAGTTTACAGAACATCTGAAAAACACTGATACTTAATCACCAAAGGAATTTTGATTTCCAGGTTGGCATATCATAATCAGATGCTCCGATCGAATACAAGTAGGTTGAATGGACTTAGATGGAGAACCAACCAAAAATTGATTTGTCGAGAACCAGCTCGGTCTGGAAGGACGTTGAGCCGGCAGATAATTTATGAGTCACAACAGATGATTGTGTGCATTCACACAAAGGTAGAATCAATAAGATCACCGGAAAATCACAAAGGATTTTAATGAATGCTGCTAGACCTATGGATTTAACCATAATGCAAGTAGGTGAGAAAGGTCATGAACACTAGGCTACGGACGATTTCGGAAGACCAAATAGTAAGTCGAAGAACTTTCGAAACCGATGACAACTGATGATGGACGAATCCCTGATAAGATAATTCGTTGCGTATCGTAAAACAAGAGCAATTAGAAAAGAAGGTATGAACGACATTTGTATGAAGTCATCCATAGTGGTTGACGGAGGAAGGGAAATCGCAAGAGCGATGAGCACAACAGCTCAAGAGAACATCGAAGAGTAACTGTAGTTCTTCTAAGGGATAAATCCATCGTCTGGAATACGGGGCTCTCCGGAATGAAATATTTACGAGAACCTAATGTTAGAGTTAGTCAAAATCTTTAACCCGAAAGAGAAGAGAGAATAGAGCCCAGAGTATAGGAAAGGAGTAAAAGATACTAATACCACCCAATTGAGATGTGGGCCCGTAAACCACAACATCAGTGTTAGTAAAGTTTTTCAAACACTAGACTCAACTTCGGCCAAGAAGTTGGAAAGGGGGCTACCTACAGGCAGTCGGCTCTGATACCAACTTGTGACGCCCTCGATTTAATCGTACGCTAACCATACACGCAAATGCGTACGATCAAACCCAAGGACTCACGGGAAGATATCACAACACAACTCTAGACACAATTAAAATGACATCAACTTCATATTACAAGCCAGGGGCCTCGAGGGCTAGAATACAGAAGCTCGATAAACACACGAGTCAGCGGAAGCAACAATATCTGAGTACAGACATAAAACATGGGGTGCCTTAGAGAAGGCTAGCACAAAAGATACAACGATCGAACGAGGCGAGGCCTCCTGCCTGGAACCTCCTAACTACTCCTGATCATCAGCGGCCTCCAAGTAGAAGACACCATCGGGACGGCAGGCGTCGGCAGGAAAACTCCATCTCCTGGGCTCCATCATCTGGTCGCAGCAAACGGATCAAGGGGACAAGGGGGGAACAAAGCAGCGGTGAGTACTCATCCAAAGTACTCGCAAGACTTACATCAGAACTATGATAAATATGCACCAGTATCAAAGAAGGGGGGGTTATATGTGGACTGACTGCAGCAAAGCGAGAATAGAGAGAGAAGACCTAGTCCTATCAAAGACTAGCATCTTCAGGGTCTTGCAGCAATAGACGAGAGTAGAACACGGGTAAAACAATAATAGTCATATTGTTGCAGCAAAAATAAAGTGAGGTCACGCCTAAAGATCCTCCCTCGACTCCCTGCGAGGAAGCAATCCCGAGGCAAACTAATTCCAGTTAAGTAACAATTGTAGTTGTAAAAGATCGGGGCACAACTTCAAGTCGTCCTATAACCGTGGACACGGCTATCCGAATAGTTAATTTTCATCCCTGCAGGGGTGCACCACATGTCCCGTCACGCTCGATAACACTCTCGGCGGACATACTTTTCTGGGTCCTGCCCGGCCTCGGAATATCGACACGTCGCAGCCCCACCTAAGACTAATCAGAGAGGCCAGCCCGCCGGTCTAACTCCTAAGCACAAAGGGTTCGTGGGCCCAGTTCCCCTTCGCGCTCCTGCACGTGGCGTTGGCGGCCGACGTCAGTCCTAGCATCCCTTAATCACAAGCGCGATGTATCTCGGGACCACTCGGGCGCGTGCCGCTACATTGCTGGCATCTGAAAAGCTTCGGCTGATACCGCGACGCCGAGTACCCATAATTCTTCCCGCGTAGCCGGTTAGTGCGAAAAGGTCTCCGACCAACCCAGATCAAATACCCAAATCCATTAACATTTTAATTAGGCCATCAACACAGTCTCACAGGAATCCACCCGTCTTACAACTAATCACCAATGATCCTAGTAACAAGGTCGAGTAACTGTGTGGTTGTAACATCGGGGGGGGGGGATCCGAGGTATCACCCTCGTTGGATTCCGAATGATGTACCCGTCAAGGTGGGCTTGGAGGAATCACCCTCGGGGGTCCCACACTTGAGGGGTTGCACGACAGAGGCAGCATCGGGAATGGTGAAAGAGGAATCACCCTCGATAACCACGACCGACTAGCTATACTACAGAGATATCATCAGGAGTACTTAGCGAGGTGTCACCCTCGGTACCCGATAGTATCCCTATAGAGTCGTACAACGAAGGGCGTGTATGTGCTGTGTCGGGTCTGGCTCGTCGATCAGAGATCGAGATTTGAAAACAAGCGGGGCAACTGAACTACGGGGCCAGAGGGGATGACTGCTCCACCTATACTAGGCATTTTAAAGGTACATGACTGAAAGCAACAGTTCATCAAAAATAGGCTATGCATCAGATATAGGAGCTAACTACAATAGTAGCAAAATACTAATGCAAGCAGTAGGAAGAAAGACATAAGCGATATAGGAATGATCGAGGGGGGTTTGCTTGCCTTGCTGCTCTGCGGCAAAGGACTGATCGGCAGGGTGGTAGATGTACCCGACAGCAGCGTCATTCTCGGGGTGTACCGGTAAGAAGAGGGGGAAGAAACAATAAATAATAGCACCGATGCAACACAAAGCATGACATGGCAAGATGCAGGCTAGACATGAGATAATGCAGCAACATCCGTCATAGACGGGTCGGAAGAATATCTGACGATATTTTCCGGGTCTCGGGCTACTACCGGTTATACTAGAAACGAAGGAAAGGTTTCATGTTTGCTATGCTAGGGACACGTGACAGACGAATGGGCCGTGTATCCGGGTTCGTCTCGTTCTGCTGATCAACTTTCATGTTGAAAATATTTTGATCCGACTTACGGATTATTTAATATTAATTTTTAAAGTTTTATTTAATAATTAGGAATAAAAAACAGATTTAAAATATTTAATAAAAAGTTATTATGACATCGGCATGATGTCATGCTGACATCAACAGTTGACTGGTCAACTGACCAGCGGGTCCCGAACGTCATAGGCACAAGTTTTAATTAAGATTAAATATTAATTAATCAGATTAATTTAGTGGTGGACCCACGTGTCATACTCTAATTATTCTAATTATCCAATTAATTAATTTAACTAATATATCTATTTATTTATTTAATAAAAACATTAACATTATTTTTATTTTTATTTTAACTATCGCGTGGGGCCTCCCTGTCATAGACAGCGGGTGCGTTGGCCCCACCCGTAAGTGACCTAAGGCCATATACTCATTTTTTTACAGATACATAATCATGCAATTATCGTATTCTTCCAAATACCTATATACGCAATACATACATCGCATCTCATACATACATACATACATATATACGGAATACATCATTTGTTTTATTTACTTTTTAACTCTCAACACTCCCATCTCTCTCTCTGTTAACAGAGTTACACAGAACTCTGTGCTCGAACTCAACATAGAAAAACACATCCTTCAAGTCTTCCTACCGGAGTCAAACGTCGACGGACCGGAGCCCCGTTTGCCGGAACGGAACCGGGACGACGAGGGGAACGAGATAGTGGGAGGAGCCCGAGGAGGGGCTCACCGACATTGATGAGACGGCCCGGTGAAGCCGGAGTTCTCGCGAGGCAGAGTAGACGAAGAGGAGGAAGACGATGTGGTGACGGTGGTGGTGCTGCCGGTCACCGGAGAGGCCTTCGGGAGGTGGCCAACCGTCGTGACGAGGAGCCGGCCGGAGGGTCGCCGAGAGGGGCCGGCTGACGAGAAGGGGAGGGCCTCGGCCGGCGGATCCGAAGGGGCGGTGTGCTCCGGCCGGTTGGGTAGCAGGGAACCGGTGGGTGGGAGGCCGCCGGGGGGGGGGCGAGGCCGGTGGGGATGGGAGGTCGCTGGATCTGGGGCCGACGGGGATCCGGCTGGTGAGGAGGCAAGGCCTCGGCGGGGGGGGGGGGGCTGGGAGGCCGACGGGGGGGTTGGGGAAGGAGCCCGCGGGGAGGGAGGGAGACCTGGGAGGCACGAGGGGAGGAGGAGGCCTCGGGGTGGAGAGGAAGAGGCCGGTGAAGGGAGAGGGAGATCTGGCGGGGTGAGGTGGGGATATGGGGCTCGGCTCGGTGGGGTGGGTCCGGCTGGGACGAGGGAGAGAGGAGGCCTCTCGTGCGGGGTAACCGAGAGGGAGAGAACGAGGGACGTGGGGGGGTTCCTGTCGGTGGGGGGAGGCGAGCGGGATAGGTGGGGAGGGGCCTCGCGTGGGGGAGGGGTCGGGACGGTTGGTGGGAGTGGGGGTTGGCGGCGGCCAGGGGGCTGATGAGGGAGGGAGGGGTCTCGCGAGGTGGTGGGGAGCACCACGAGAGGGGGAGAGGTTAGGGTTTGCTGGTAGCCTGGCCGACTGGGCCAACTTGGTTAGTTGGGCCAGGCGCTCTTCCCTTTTTCGTTTTTAATATATTTACTTATTTTAATCTTCTACTTTTTTTTCATATTCCTTTTCATTTATTAATTATTATTTTTAAATACTTTCTGTCCTAATTATATAGGACTTTTAATACCATTAAAAATGTCCGATTCATTTTTATAACTATTTAGGGAATTTCAATAACTCTCTCGACATTTTTACTTAACATCACAAAACGTTTCTCGTTCGATTTTATTTATAAATTTCGAACTCGACTAGGTTTTCGACTAACACGAGATCCACGATAGAATTTATGATGACGTGGCTTCACTAGCGTGGGATTACTGTCGCTTGACTACAAGGGTTACTGTAGCACCAATCCGGGGATGTCAAACCCGCAACGCCACACCCGACGATGCCCGAGCCACAGCCGCCGCTGACCTCGTCGCCGGCGTGGATTCCGGTGACCACTGGGTCCAGCTCCTCCCCCTTTAGATGCGGCGCTTCCCTAGCTAGCCGTAGCACTAAACCGCGCCCAAAACCGATGCATGTAGCGCCGTTTAGCTCAACTCCGGCGAGTCCTCTGCCGCGCCCGTGGTCGCCGCCGGCCATATTCCGGTGGGGGCCGACGTGGTCAACTAGTTAGCCCACTAAACACCCCCCCTAGCCACTGACAGTGGACCCCAGGGTGGGTCAAACCCCAGTTAGGGGCTGGTCAACTCGGGGATTAGTCCCTGGTCACTGACCAATGGACCCCACTAGTCAGGTTTGACCTGGCCCAGTCTCTGTTGACCAGAGACGTCACTGTGACGTAATAAAGGGATTTTCTAATATAAAAATAATTCCAGAAATGTCTAGAACTTCTAAAAATCATAGAAAATAATTTGTAAGTCGAATGAAAATAATTTATATATGAAAAAGTATCAGAAAAAATCAAGGAATCTGAATATGTCATTTTCAAACATGTTTGAAAATGTTACTAAACCCAAACATGTAGATTAATGAATAAGTTAATTCTAATAAATACTTTGGAGATGGAATTTGGAAATTTATCACTACAAATTATATGATCAAACACTGTCCAAATCACAAACCAGCAACCTAACATGTCACACCATGCATGTTAAAAGCAAGTTGATCTGAGCATGAGGTCGAATCAATTAAAATGGTATCCGAGAATACCTCGTTTGAAGTAATATTTGAATTTGATTCAATTCAACTTCAAACCTAATAAATATTAGCTATAATAGTATACCACTTTGCATCCTCATGCCATGCTCATGCATCATCTTGTTGCATATGCTTGTGATTGATTGTTGTCACTCTTTTCGGTAGGCTCCGCTCCTCCGGATTCCACCAAATATCTGATTGACGGATATTGTCCCTCCTCTGAGCAACAAGGCAAGCAACCATTTTGATCATCCCGATAAATCACATGTTCTCGCTCTTGCATCTACTTATTGCATCAGGATCAAATGCTTCAAATGCTTTTGCCACGTTAGTTGAACCCACTTCCTTTGCATGACCTATCCTTGTCACAGTAAATAGCTGAACCTTGCAACCAAGCATACCTGGTAGTTGCTTGAGCCATGATGTGCCTTATCCTGCTATGCATCCTATGCTTAGAGTGTTGGGGAACGTCGCATGGGAAACAAAAAATTTCCTACGCGCACGAAGACCTATCATGGTGATGTCCATCTAGGAGAGGGGATATTTGATCTACGTACCCTTGTAGACCGCACAGCAGAAGCGTTAGTGAACGCGGTTGATGTAGTCGAACGTCCTCACGTCCCTCGATCCGCCCCGCGAATCGTCCCGCGATCAGTCCCACGATCTAGTGCCGAACGGACGGCACCTCCGTGTTCAGCACACGTACAGCTCGACGATGATCTCGGCCTTCTTGATCCAGCAAGAGAGACGGAGAGGTAGATGAGTTCTCCTGCAGCGTGACAGCGCTCCGGAGGTTGGTGATGATCTTATCTCAGCAGGGCTCCACCCGAGCTCCGCAAAAACACGATCTAAAGGTATAACCGTGGAGATATGTGGTCAGGCTGCCGTGGCAAAGTTGTCTCAAATCAGCCCTAAAACCTCCGTATATATAGGGGGAAGAGGGGGAGCCTTGCCTTGGGGTCCAAGGACCCCCAAGGGGTTCGGCCGAGCCAAGGGGGGCAACCCTCCCCTTCCAAACCGAGTCCAACTAGGTTAGGAAGGAGGAGTCCTTCCCCCTTTTCCCACCTCCTATTTTTTTTTCTCTTTGATTTTCTTCCTATGGCGCATAGGGCCTTCTTGGGCTGTCCCACCAGCCCACTAAGGGCTGGTGCGCCACCCCCAAGGCCTATGGGCTTCCTCGGGGTGGGTTGCCCCCCCCGGTGAACACCCAGAACCCATTCGTCATTCCCGGTACATTCCCGGTAACTCCGTAAACCTTCCGGTAATCAAATGAGGTCATCCTATATATCAATCTTCGTTTCCAAACCATTCCGGAAACCCTCGTGACGTCCGTGATCTCATCCGGGACTCCAAACAACATTCGGTAACCAACCATATAACTCAAATACGCATAAAACAACGTCGAACCTTAAGTGTGCAGACCCTGCGGGTTTGAGAACTATGTAGACATGACCCGAGAGACTCCTCGGTCAATATCCAATAGCGGGACCTGGATGCCCATATTGGATCCTACATATTCTACGAAGATCTTATCGTTTGAACCTCAGTGCCAAGGATTCATATAATCCCGTATGTCATTCCCTTTGTCCTTCGGTATGTTACTTGCCCGAGATTCGATCGTCAGTATCCGCATACCTATTTCAATCTCGTTTACCGGAAAGTCTCTTTACTCGTTCCATAATACAAGATCCCGCAACTTACACTAAGTCACATTGCTTGCAAGGCTTGTGTGTGATGTTGTATTACCGAGTGGGCCCCGAGATACCTCTCCGTCACACGGAGTGACAAATCCCAGTCTCGATCCATACTAACTCAACGAACACCTTCGGAGATACCTGTAGAGAATCTTTATAGTCACCCAGTTACGTTGCGACGTTTGATACACACAAAGCATTCCTCCGGTGTTAGTGAGTTATATGATCTCATGGTCATAGGAACAAATACTTGACACGCAGAAAACAGTAGCAACAAAATGACACGATCAATATGCTACGTCTATTAGTTTGGGTCTAGTCCATCACGTGATTCTCCTAATGACGTGATCTAGTTATCAAGCAACAACACCTTGTTCATAATCAGAAGACCCTGACCATCTTTGATCAACTGGCTAGCCAACTACAGGCTTACTAGGGACAGTGTTTTGTCTATGTATCCACACATGTAAATAAGTCTTCATTCAATACAATTATAGCATGGATAATAAACGATCATCTTGATACATGAATTATAATAATAACTATATTTATTATTGCCTCTAGGGCATAATTCCAACAGTCTCCCACTTGCACTAGAGTCAATAATCTAGCCCTCACATCATCATGTGAATTACATTGTAATAAATCTAACACCCATACAGTTCTGGTGTTGATCATGCTTTGCCCGTGGAAGAGGTTTAGTCAGCGGGTCTGCTACATTCAGATTCGTGTGCACTTTGCATATATTTACTTCCTCCCCTTCGACGTAGTCGCGGATGAGGTTGAAGCATCGTTTGATGTGTCTGGACTTCTTGTGAAACCGTGGTTCCTTTGCTAGGGCAATGGCACCCGTGTTGTCACAGAACAAGGTTATTGTATTCAGTGCGCTTGGCACTACTCCAAGATCCGTCATGAACTGCTTCATCCAGACACCCTCCTTAGCCGCCTCCCAGGCAGCCATGTACTCCGCTTCACATGTAGAATCTGCTACGACGCTTTGCTTGGAACTGCACCAGCTTACCGCACCCCCATTAAGAATAAATATGTATCCGGTCTGCGACTTAGAGTCGTCCGGATCTGTGTCAAAGCTTGCATCGACGTAACCCTTTACGGCGAGCTCTTCGTCACCTCCATAAACAAGAAACATCTCGTTAGTCCTTTTCAGGTACTTCAGGATATTCTTGACCGTCGTCCAGTGATCCACTCCTGGATTACTCTGGAACCTGCCTGCCATACTTATGGCCAAGCTAACGTCCGGTCTAGTGCACAGCATTGCATACATGATAGAACCTATGGCTGAAGCATAGGGGACGGTGCTCATATGCTCTCTATCCTCATCAGTTGCTGGGCACTGAGTCTTACTCAATCTTGCACCTTGTAAAACTGGCAAGAACCCTTTCTTGGACTGTTCCATTTTGAACCTCTTCAAAACTTTATCAAGGTATGTGCTTTGTGAAAGTCCTATCAGGCGTTTCGATCTATCCATGTAGATCTTAATGCCTAGAATGTAAGCAGCTTCTCCTAGGTCCTTCATAGAGAAACTTTTATTCAAGTAATCCTTTATGCTCTCCAAAAACTCTACGTTGTTTCCAATCAGCAATATGTCATCCACATATAATATTAGAAACGCCACAGAGCTCCCACTCACTTTCTTGTAAATACAAGATTCTCCAACCACTTGTATAAACCCAAATGCTTTGATCACCTCATCAAAGCGTTTGTTCCAACTCCGAGATACTTGCACCAGCCCATAAATGGATCGCTGGAGCTTGCACACCTTGTTTGCATTCTTAGGATCGACAAAACCTTCGGGTTGCATCATATACAACTCTTCCTTAAGGAAACCATTAAGGAACGCCATTTTGACATCATCCTGCCAGATTTCATAATCGAAAAATGCAGCTATTGCTAACAGGATTCTGACGGACTTAAGCATCGCTACGGGTGAGAATGTCTCATCGTAGTCAACTCCTTGAACTTGTGAAAAACCCTTTGCCACAAGTCGAGCTTTATAAACGGTCACATTGCCGTCAGCCTCCGTCTTCTTCTTAAAGATCCATTTGTTCTGAATAGCCTTGCGGCCCTCAGGTAGTACTTCCAAAGTCCATACTTTGTTCTCATACATGGATCCTATCTCGGACTTCATGGACTCTAGCCATTTGTTGGAATCTGGGCCCACCATTTCTTCTTCATAATTTGCAGGTTCATTGTTGTCTAACAACATGATTAACATGACGGGATTACCGTACCACTCTGGAGCAGCACGTGGTCTCGTCGACCTGTGTGGTTCGACAGGAACTTGAACCGGAGTTTCATGATCATCATCATTAACTTCCTCCTCAACCGGCGTCGCAATGATAGAGGTTTCCCCTTGCCCTGCGCCACCATCTAGAGGGATGAGAGGTTCGACAACCTCATCAAGTTCTATCTTCCTCCCACTCAATTCTCTCGAGAGAAACTCCTTCTCGAGAAAAGCTCCATTTTTAGCAACAAACACTTTGCCCTCGGATTTGAGATAGAAGGTGTACCCAACTGTCTCTTTTGGGTAACCTATGAAGATGCACTTTTCCGCTTTGGGTTCCAGCTTTTTAGGTTGAAGCTTTTTGACATAAGCATCACATCCCCAAACTTTAAGAAACGACAACTTTGGCCTTTTGCCATACCACAGTTTGTATGGTGTCGTCTCAACGGATTTTGATGGTGCCCTATTTAAAGTGAATGCAACTGTTTCTAATGCATAACCCCAAAACGATAACGGCAAATCGGTAAGAGACATCATAGATTGCACCATCTCTAATAAAGTACGATTACGACGTCCGGACACAGCATTACGCTGTGGTGTTCCAGGCGGTGTCAACTGTGAAACAATTCCACATTGCCTTAAGTGAGCACCAAACTCGAAACTCGGATATTAACCCCCACGATCAGACCGTAGGAACTTGATCTTCTTGTTACGATGATTTTCAACTCCACTCTGAAATTGCTTGAACTTTTCAAATGTTTCCGACTTGTGCTTCGTTAAGTAGACATAACCATATCTACTCAAATCGTCAGTGAAGGTGAGAAAATAATGATATCCGTCGCGTGCCTCTACGCTCATCGGACCGCACACATCGGTACGTATGATTTCCAACAAGTCACTTGCACGCTCCATTGTTCCGGAGAACGGAGTTTTAGTCATCTTGCCCATGAGGCATGGTTCGCATGTGTCAAGTGAATCAAAGTCAAGTGACTCCAAAAGTCCATCGGCATGGAGTTTCTTCATGCGCTTTACATCAATATGACCTAAGCGGCAGTGCCACAAAAATATGGCGCTATCATTGTTAACTCTAATTCTTTTGGTCTCACTGTTATGTATGTGTGTATCACTATCAAGATTCAATATGAACAATCCTCTCACATTGGGTGCATGACCATAAAAGATGTTACTCATAGAAATAGAACAACCATTATTCTCTGACTTAAAAGAGTAACCGTCTTGCAATAAACAAGATCCAGACATAATGTTCATGCTCAACGCAGGCACTAAATAACAATGATTCAAGTTCATAACTAATCCTGATGGTAACTGAAGTGAAACTGTGCCGACGGCGATTGCATCAACCTTGGAACCATTTCCTACGCGCATCGTCACTTCATCTTTCGCCAGCCTTCGTCTATTCCGCAGTTCCCGTTTCGAGTTGCAAATATGAGCAACAGAACCGGTATCGAATACCCATGCACTACTATGAGAGCCGGTTAAGTACACATCAATAACATGTATATCAAATATACCTGATTTTTCTTTGGCCGCCTTCTTATCAGCCAGACACTTGGGGCAGTTGCGCTTCCAGTGACCCATACCCTTGCAATAGTACCACTCTGTTTCAGGCTTAGGTCCAGCTTTGGGTTTCTTCGTCGGATTGGCAACAAGCTTGCCGCTCTTCTTTGAATTACCCTTCTTGCCTTTGTCGTTTCTCTTGAAACTAGTGGTCTTATTCACCATCAACACTTGATGCTCTTTACGGAGTTCAGACTCTGCGACTTTCAGCATCGCAAACAACTCGCCGGGTGACTGGTTCATCCCTAGCATGTTGTAGTTCAACACACAGCCTTTATAGCTTGGCGGCAGTGATTGAAGGATTCTGTCAGTGATAGCCTCTTGCGGGAGTTCAATACCCAGCTCAGCTAGACGGTTTGAGTACCCAGACATTTTGAGCACATGTTCACTGACAGACGAGTTCTCCTCCATCTTACAAGCATAGAATTTATTGGAGGTCTCATACCTCTCGATCCGGGCGTTCTTCTGAAAGATGAACTTCAACTCTTGGAACATCTCAAATGCTCCATGACGCTCAAACCGACATTGAAGTCCCGGTTCTAAGCCATACAAGACTGCACATTGAACTACTGAGTAGTCCTCCTTACGTGTTAACCAAGCATTCTTAACATCCTGATCAGCCGTAGCGGGTGGTTCATCTCCTAGTGCAGCATTAAGGACATAATCCTTCTTCCCAGCTTGTAAGATTAGCTTAAGATTACGAGCCCAGTCTACAAAGTTGCTTCCATCATCTTTCAACTTAGCTTTCTCTAGGAACGTATTAAAATTCAGGGTGACTGTCGCGTGAGCCATGATCTACAACACAAATATATTCAAAGTGGACTTAGACTATGTTCAAGATAATTAGAGTTTAACTTGATTAAATTACTCGTTAAACTCCCACTCAAAAAGTACATCTCTCTAGTCATTTGAGTGGTTCATGATCCACTTACCCTAGCTCAAGTCCGATCATCACGTGAGTTGAGTATAGTTTCAGTGGTAAGCATCCCTATGCTAATCGTATCATCTATATGATTCATGATCGACCTTTCGGTCTCATGTGTTCCGAGGCCATGTCTGCACATGCTAGGCTCGTCAAGCTTAACCCGAGTGTTCCGCGTGTGCAACTGTTTTGCACCCGTTGTATGTGAACGTTGAGTCTATCACACCCGATCATCACGTGGTGTCTCGAAACGACGAACTGTAGCAACGGTGCACAGTCGGGGATAACACAATTTCGTCTTGAAATTTTAGTGAGAGATCACCTTATAATGCTACCGTCGTTCTAAGCAAAATAAGGTGCATAAAAGGATTAATATCACATGCAATTCATAAGTGACATGACATGGCCATCATCACGTACTCCTTGATCTCCATCACCAAAGAACCGGCACGATCTTCTTGTCACCGGCGCCACACCATGATCTCCATCAACGTGTCGCCATCGGGGTTGTCGTGCTACTCATGCTATTACTACTAAAGCTACATCCTAGCAAAAGAGTAAACGCATCTGCAAGCACAAACGTTAGTTTAAAGACAACCCTATGGCTCCTGCCGGTTGCCGTACCATCGACGTGCAAGTCGATATTATCTATTACAACATGATCATCTCATACATCCAATATATCACATCACATCGTTGGCCATATCACATCACAAGCATACCCTGCAAAAACAAGTTAGACGTCCTTTAATTTTGTTGTTGCATGTTTTACGTGGGGACCATGGGTATCTAGTTGGATCGCATCTTACTTACGCAAACACCACAACGGAGATATATGCATTGCTATTTAACCTTATACAAGGACCTCCTCGGTCAAATCCGATTCAACTAAAGTTGGAGAAACTGACACTTGACAATCATCTTTGAGCAATGGGGTTACTCGTAGCGATGAAACCAGTCTCTCGTAAGCGTACGAGTAATGTCGGTCCAAGCCGCTTCAATCCAACAATACCGCGGAATCAAGAAAAGACTAAGGAGGGCAGAAAAACGCACATCACCGCCCACAAAAAATTTTGTGTTCTACTCGAGAAGACATCTACGCATGAACCTAGCTCATGATGCCACTGTTGTGGAACGTCGCATGGGAAACAAAAATTTTCCTACGCGCACGAAGACCTATCATGGTGATTTCCATCTACGAGAGGGGATCTTTGATCTATGTACCCTTGTAGACCGCACAGCAGAAGCGTTAGTGAACGCGGTTGATGTAGTGGAACGTCCTCACGTCCCTCGATCCGCCCCGCGAACCGTCCCGCGATCAGTCCCACGATCTAGTGCCGAACGGACGGCACCTCCGCGTTCAATACACGTACAGCTCGACGATGATCTCGGCCTTCTTGATCCAGCAAGAGAAACGGAGAGGTAGATGAGTTCTCCGGCAGCGTGACGTCGCTCCGGAGGTTGGTGATGATCTTATCTCAGCAGGGCTCCGCCCGAGCTCCGTAGAAACGCGATCTAGAGGTAAAACCGTGGAGATATGTGGTCGGGCTGCCGTGGCAAAGTTGTCTCAAATCAGCCCTAAAACCTCCGTATACATAGGGGGAAGAGGGGGAGCCTTGCCTTGGGGTCCAAGGACCCCCAAGGGGTTCGGCCGAGCCAAGGGTGGCAACCCTCCCCTTCCAAACCGAGTCCAATTAGGTTTGGAAGGAGGAGTCCTTCCCCCTTTTCCCACCTCCTTTTTTTTTCTCATTGATTTTCTTCCTATGGCGCATAGGGCCTTCTTGGGCTGTCCCACCAGCCCACTAAGGGCTGGTGCGCCACCCCCAAGGCCTATGGGCTTCCCCGGGGTGGGTTGCCCCCCCCCCCCCCGGTGAACACCCGGAACCCATTCGTCATTCCCGGTACATTCCCGGTAACTCCGAAAACCTTCCGGTAATCAAATGTGGTCATCCTATATATCAATCTTCGTTTCCGGACCATTTCGGAAACCCTCGTGACGTCAGTGATCTCATCCGGGACTCCGAACAACATTCGGTAACCAACCATATAACTCAAATACGCATAAAACAACATCGAACCTTAAGGTTGCAGACCCTGAGGGTTCGAGAACTATGTAGACATGACCCGAGAGACTCCTCGGTCAATATCCAATAGCGGGACCTGGATGCCCATATTGGATCCTACATATTCTACGAAGATCTTATCGTTTGAACCTCAGTGCCAAGGATTCATATAATCCTGTATGTCATTCCCTTTGTCCTTCGGTATGTTACTTGCCCGAGACTCGATCGTCAGTCTCCGCATACCTATTTCAATCGCGTTTATCGGCAAGTCTCTTTACTCGTTCCGTAATACAAGATCCCGCAACTTACACTAAGTCACATTGCTTGCAAGGCTTGTGTGTGATGTTGTATTACCGAGTGGGCCCCGAGATACCTCTCCGTCACACGGAGTGACAAATCCCAGTCTCGATCCATACTAACTCAACGAACACCTTCGGAGATACCTGTAGAGCATGTTTATAGTCACCCAGGTACGTTGCGACGTTTGATACACACAAAGCATTCCTCCGGTGTCAGTGAGTTATACGATCTCATGGTCATAGGAACAAATACTTGACACGCAGAAAACAGTAGCAACAAAATGACACGATCAATATGCTACGTCTATTAGTTTGGGTCTAGTCCAATACGTGATTCTCCTAATGACGTGATCTAGTTATCAAGCAACAACACCTTGTTCATAATCAGAAGACCCTGACCATGTTTGATCAACTGGCTAGCCAACTAGAGGCTTGCTAGGACAATGTTTTGTCTATGTATCCACACATGTATATAAGTCTTCATTCAATACAATTATAGCATGGATAATAAACGATCATCTTGATACAGGAATTATAATAATAACTATATTTATTATTGCGTCTAGGGCATAATTCCAACATAGAGTTGTGTATGGTATGTCATCTGGGAGATGAACCGAATTGTGAGAATGTGTTCGGTAAGCAAGGGTTGTGTGTTGAACCTAATTTGGTAAAGGTACCGGTGAAATGTTGTGTAGGAGTACATGGCGGGTTGTTTCATTGCAACCGTCCTTAGGAACTGAGTTCCGTATATGTAATCCAAGATGAGATACTACCACATGCTGGGCCCTGAAATATGACCCCACTCGACTTATTAATAGCTTAGTACTCGGTCCAGGAGTTGCAAGTAGTTTCTTGTGTTTATAGTCATGCTGGAGGCCGTGCATAGTGCTGACCTGAGAGGTGGGCGTTGATGCGGTAGGCAGTGGCACTGTGTACCAAGTGACACCCGGATGGTGGGCTTGGGAACCCTGCGCACATTGTTTGGGGCCGTGGCGGAAACCTCGGCCGTACTTCCGTGCGGGTTACCCTCAGATAGGCGATAGACCTGGACTAGGTACTAGTGTGGTTAACGGTCGTGGCCGACTCCCTCGCTGAGCTTCCGCTTGAAGGTTGCCGAGGTGCATGACGTGCACATGGCGATAAGTGGTGAGAGCGTGTGTGACGAAGTACACCCCTGCAGGGTTATGATCTATTCGAATAGCCGCGTCCGCGGATATGGACTACTTGAAGACATATGTTGTTCATAGATAACTGAAATGGCTACTCATAAAATTGTCAAGATAAGCGTGAGTATCGTGGACGGCATTTCCGTATGGAGACGGAATGATTCCACGATGGAGTATTGTTGTGGTGTTAGTGGACTCGTGTGCGAGAGATCAAGTTGTCAAAAGTTGTTCTAAAATGTAAGTTGTCTAGCCACGAGTCAAATGCTGGCTTTCCGCATGAAACCCCACAATACCTTTTTGATACATTGCATGAGGAGATAGTTATCCTAAAGTCTTCCTGAGTACCTCCATACTCATGTTTGTTTAATAATTGTTGCAGAGGTTGTTAATGACCCTAATGGAGGATTCTTCCTAGACATCGACGACGACGAGTAGCTTGTGTCCCAGCTATGATCTGGCCCTAGGTTGGGTCTGTAGTATAGTCACACCATGTGCCTTCTAGTTTCACCTGTCTGTACTCAGACAGTTTTAAACACTTCCGCTGGCTTGTAACTGAATGTCTGCTATGATGGGTCGTGAGACCCTTACTGTGTAATATTATGTGTGTGGCTCTTCCGAGCCTCTTAAATAAAGCTTATATGTTTATGGTTATGTTGTGATGCCATCGATGTATCTATACATATCGGTATGCCGTGCGTACGTGTGTTGTACTTGATATGTATGGGATTCGATTACCTAGCCGTAAACTTTAGTAGCACTCCTTACAGGGAAATGCCCCTTTGTGATCCAACGAGCCATGGTAGCTCGCTACTGCTCCGGACACATTGGTTGACCGGCATGTGTCCTTCTTAGCTGCTGTGTCTGTCCTCTTTGGGGAAATGTCACGCGATGTAATGGAGTCATTGTATCTTTCTACGACTCGTCTACATTCGCTGGTGACCGACACCTGCTTTGCTGGGTCATGTATGCATGTCCCTGTGCGGAACTGCCACTTTGGTTTATGACTATACATGTCGATTCGGGTTCTTTGTCATTCGAATGCTAGCGACATAATTGCATACGTGAGTCAAAAGGCGCAAACGGTCCCGGCTAAGGTAAGGCTGCAGCCGTGGGGTTAACCGTGCGTGAGACCGCAAAGGGATGCGATGTGTTACAGGCTGGATTCCTATGGCTTAGGATCGGGGTCCCGACAAGTGACAAGCATTAAGCATGGCAAAGTAGTAGCAACATCAAATCTCAGAACATAGTGGATACTAGGGATCAATCCCCATCAAAACTAACTCGATTACATGATAGATCTCATCCTACTCATCACCGTCCAGCGAGCCTACGAATAGATTACTCACGAAGGACGAAGAGCTTCTTGGAATTGGAGAGGGAAGAAGGTTGATGATGACGATGGCGATGATTTCCCCTCTCCAGAGCCCAAGACGGACTCCAGATCTGCCCTCCAGATGAAGAACACGTGGTGGCGGCGCCTCCATATCGCAAACGCGACGAAAACTTCTCTTTTTATTTTTTCTGGGACGAAAGACAACTTATAGAGCTGGAGTTGGGGGCGGCAGGTGCCTGTGGGCCCCACAAGCCTCCCCACCGCCACCAGGGGGTGGTGGCGGAGCAGGGGCTTGTGGCCCACTGGCCCACCCCCTCAGGTGGATCCTGGCGCAGGTATTTTTGATATTTTCCAAAACTGCTCCCCGTAAATTTTCAGGATGTTTGGAGAACTTTGATTTCTGCACAAAAATAACACCAAGGCAATTCTGCTGAAAACAGCGTCAGTCCAGGTTAGTTCCATTCAAATCATGCAAATTATAGTCCAAAACAAGGGCAAAAGAGTTTGGAAAAGTAGATACGTTGGAGACGTATCAGTGTCCACCATGTAGACATCGTACGTGGAGGTGGCGGTCCATCGTCCCGTTATGGGAGGAGATGTGTCCATATCTTCGGCTTCTTCGGAGGTGAAGTCTAATAGATTGGTTAGAACTTAGATAGTGGCAATGAAGTGAGTAGTGGGTGGGGAATAAAGTTCCTCGGACCTAGTCCCGGGACGGAAGGGTCCTGAATCGGGATTAGTTCGTACGAACCGTCAGCAGTTTGGGTTTGGGTCATTGTCTCATTTGACCATGAGAGATTTGCCGGACTAATCCCGAGAGCCCTAGCAAAATTGAACTCCTGTGCTTCAGCGTAGGAAGTGTGCTCGGGTGGGATTACCCTCGGGCCTCCGAACACCATTGTGAGATCCTCGCTCAATGCCAAATCAAGGTTAGAATCTATTCCGTACTCGAAGTCGGGAAGAAGACCCGAAGTGAAGGCTTCAGAGTTTTCAAGCTCGTCGACCAAAGCCAAGGCCTCGGAGAGGATCGGGTTGCCCCAGGTGTTTGCAACAAATTCCAAATCGACGAAATTGAATTACTGGCTCGGGGTGAGCCCACTAATCTCGTGATGAACCACCTTGACGTGCGGTGTGGTACTGTTGAAAGCAGGGGATTTTTCATAGATGAAGGTATTCCCGGCCTTAACGTTATCACTAGTGACTAAGCGAGCCACCGATCCTCTTTGCGATTTCACAGCGGAGCTCTCAATGAAAACACCAATGCCGGTGTCAAAACAGGATGATCTCGAGTAGGGTGTCCGAACTGTGGATCTAGGGTGGATGAGTAACACGAGATGAAGTAGATGGTGTTTTACCCAGGTTTGGGCCCTCTTGATGGACGTAAAACCCTACGTCCTGCTCTTGTTGGTATTGATAAATGAGTACAAAGTAAAGAGTTGATCTACTTCGAGATTGGATGTTGTGATCTAAACCCTAATCATAATGACTTTTTATGTATCCTATGAACTATGGCCCCTTTCTTATATAGATACTAGGGGTGCTAGGGTTACACAAAGTTGGTTACAATAGGAAAGGAATATTTCGGTCACTACATCGTCGTGGATTGCAAACCAAGTCTTCGGAAGAGTCCTTCTTGATTCTGATACTTCTAATGATGGTCGAACATGCCCGGGAGTCCAGCCCATGAGAATAGATAGACCGCCTAAGGACCCCCTAGTCTCAGACTCCCTCAGGTAGTGAAAATTATTCTTATGGAACTTGTCATAATTATGAATACCCTTTTTCTAAACATTATTCCATTAATGTGGAAACAATTTACAGTATTCGAGTTTCATATGATGCTCCGACTATTATGAATGAGAAGAAATTTGTGGAGGGTAATAAAAATTCTATGCTTGTGAATCATAAAAATAATGATTTATGTGATAGTTATATTGTTGGATTCCTTCTTGATGCTACCGGAAATTACTATATGAGAGGAACATATACTTGTAGGTATTGCAATAATATCAAGCTTCCTCTCCATGTGTTCAAAATTTTGAATTTAAGCTTGTTTTGCCTTCTTATGCAAATTGGTTCTTGCTATAATAAATGGTTTGCTTGCAAAGTCCCTACGCATAGGAAGTGTGTTAGACTTAAATGCGCTTGCCATGAGATTCATGATGCTCTCTTGCATGTTTCAATTACTATTCTTACGTGAGCATCATTGAAATCAACATGCCTAGCTAGAAGTCTTTTTCAGATCTTTACAGACTGTTCTGTTTTTTTCTGAGATTATGTTTTGCATACTATTATGTCTCCAACGTATCTACTTTTTCAAACTCTTTTACCCTTGTTTTGGACTCTAATTTGCATGATTTGAATGGAACTAACACGGACTGACGCTGTTTTTAGCAGAATTGCCATGGTGTTGTTTTTGTGCAGAAATGAAAGTTCTCGGAACGTCCTGAAAATTTACGGAGAATTTTTCTGGAAAATATGAAAAATACCTGCGCAAAGATACACCGGAGGGGATGGGCCAGTGGGCCACAAGCACTGTTGCCGAGGCCACCCGCCTAGCCGCGGCAACCAAGCTTGTGGGGCCCACGTGGCTCTGCCGCCCCCAATCTCAGCTCTATAAATTCACTTTCGCCCAGAAAAAAAATGAGAAGAGAAGATTTCATCGCGTTTGCGATACGGAGGCGCCGCCACATCCTGTTCTTCATATGGAGGACACATCTGGAGTCCGTTTTGGGCTCCGGAGAGGGGAAATCGTCGCGATCGTCATCATCAACCTTCTTCCCTCTCCAATTCCATGAAGCTCTTCATCGTTCGTGAGTAATCTATTCGTAGGCTCGCTGGACGGTGATGAGTAAGATGAGATCTATCATGTAATCGAGTTAGTTTTGACGGGGATTGATCCCTAGTATCCACTATGTTCTGAGATTGATGTTGCTACTACTTTGCCATGCTTAATGGTTGTCACTAGGGCCCGAGTGCCATGATTTCAGATCTGAAATTATTATGTTGTCACCAATATATGTGTGTTTTAGATCCGATCTTGCATGTTGTAGTAACCTACTATGTATTATGACCCGACAACCCCGGAGTGACAATAAACGGAACCACTCCCGATGATGGACATAGTTTGAGGAGTTCATGTGTTCACCAAGTGCTAATGCGTTGTTCCGGTTCTTTATTAAAAGGAGAACCTTAATATCCTGTAGTATCCTTTTGGACCCCGCTGCCACGGGAGGGATGGACAATAGATGTCATGCAAGTTCTTTTCCCTAAGCATGTATGACTACACACGGAATGCATGCCTACATCACATTGACGAACGGGAGCTAGCCACATATCTCTCCGTGTTATAACTGTTGCATGATGAATATCATCCAAACGAATCACCAACCCATTGCCTATGATTTTGTCCCACTGCTGCTGTTACTTGTTTTGCTCTGCTGCTGTTACTGTTGTTACTTGCTCTGCACTGCTGCTGTTACTATTGTTGCTACTTGCTACTGCTGTTACTACTGTCGCTTGCTTTGCTGCTACTTGCTACTGTTGCTACTTGCTACCGCTGTCACTACTGCTGTTCCTTGCCACTGCTGTTACTCGTTACACTGCTGCTACCTGCTACAATACTTTTCTGGCACCATTGATACGATAGTTAGGAATAGTCTGCCATCAACAGATCGTTTCTGACACCGTTGTTATAATACTACTTTGCTGTTGATACTTCGCTTGCTGATACTAATATTTTAGGTGTGGTTGAATCTGATACATTCAGCTGCTAATACTCGAGAGTATCCTCTCACCTCCTGTCTGGCGAATCAACAAATTTGGGTCAAATACTCTACCCTCGAAAACTGTCGCAAACCCATGCGCTGGTGGGCCATTGCAAGACAATTGCTAATTGTTGAGCAACTGGGAGCAGTTCTGGCTCTGTTGTCGTGAAGGCATCAAGTGAGGGACTCGTCAACAACATTCTTCTGGTGTAGTTTCCGGGGACTGCTAAGCACATACATAGTTTGCTTGTTTAATTGTTTCCATAGCTTATATTTAGCGATATAAATTATGACAGAATACAGTAGGAATTATGTGAGAATAATTATGAATCTTTTCTTGACAGAACCTAAGTGAATGATCTATCTTTATTAAACTAACCCATCTCATGAGTTCCCTTAAGTTTTGTGTGATTGAAGTTTTCAAGTTTTGGGTGAGATGCCGACATGAGGAGAATAATGAGAAGAAAAACCATAACCTGGGGGATTTCCAAAGCACCCCAAGGTAATATCCAAGGAAGACTCGAGCGTCTAAGCTTGGGGATGCCCCGGAAGGCATCCCCTTTTTCGTCTTTAACACTATCGGCATATCTTACTTGAAGCTACATTTTTATTCATCACATAATATGTGTTTTCTTCAAGAATAATTTGATTTTTTTTTAGTTACTTTATGTTATTTATAATCATATTTTTAATAAAAATAACGAAGAATTGCCTTTAGGGTGCTCGAATTTCATGTTTGATGGGTCTTGTAGAAAAAACAAAAACTTTTTACTCGGTGTTTGAATTTATTTATTTTATTGGAATAGGGAAAGTTTCTGAAATTTTTACACATTACTATCATATAAATTCGATATCATGTTCTAAAGTTTCAGAAATTGTTAATTTACAGAAGTACACTTTTGAAATTAATGGCTACAAACTGTTCTGTTTGGACAAATTAATGTTAGAGTTTTGTTATTAACTTGTCCTAGAGATTTCATGGCTTATATTTCATAGATATAAATTGTGGAAATGATGATATACTGTAGCTAATGTTTGAAAAATATTATGCAACTTGTCTACACAGTACATGAAGTGTTGATTTATTCTTATGTGCACCAACCTATCTCATGAGTTCTTGTCAAGTTTTGTGTGGATGAAGTTTTTAAGATTTAGGGAAAATCATTATATGAGAGGAATTAATAATACAAGCGAACTCAATCTTGGGGATGACCAAGGATCCCCAAGTGAATTGTACAATAAGTCTCAAACATCTAAGCTTGGTGATAACACATTAGACATCCCACCTCTCTTCGTCAACAACTATTGGTTAGCCTATGTTGATCCTAAGTTTTTAGTTATTCATATGATTTGGGCTATTCTTGGAGTTTCCTTTGTTTTCTTTATTGTTTTAAATAAATCTCAGATCTGAAAATATTTATTGACATATTCCTCACATAGTTACTTGATTGTTTGACTATTCATTTATATCTTTTGACCATAGTTTGATGTTTACTCTTGTGGTGCACTTATATCTTAAGAGTAAATTGTGAATGAATTGAATAACATAAATCTGAAATCATTCATGTGAATTATACTTAGTAGTAGTTTCACATTGGGTTTAGAAAGTAAAATCTATTGAATTATGGCAATCATAAAATTGGTCATACAAGTAATCCACGAAAGAATTCTATAAAGAAGACAAATTTCACATACAAATATATATATTATCTTGGACATCTTTTATGATTGTGAATACCCATTAATTAATTTCAACCTTCATCAAATTAGTTGAAGTTTGACAAGGAAGACAACATAATGTGTTATGGTTTGGTATATTTGCATATAAGTAATATTGTAATGGATCCTCCAACATGTGGTGCTTGTTTAGAACCTTGTGCTAGCCAAAACTTCGTACTACGTAGAAATACTACTTGTTCATTCAAAATCATTGAGCCAAGTTTATTCCATGAGTGTCCACCATACCTACCTATATACAGTATTACCCAGCCTTTCCAAGTAAATCTACATGTGCCACCTCTAAAATCTTCAAATAAACTTCTATCTTGTGCGCATGTATCACTCATGGAGCAATCGGGGTGGTTAGTATCTTGCACGGTAAGTCAGTTATTCTCATGATGAGTTTTATTCACTTTTCATTGCATGAGAGAGACCGGTAAAAATAATGTCAAGTCATGCATAATACAAAAATAAATAAACAAGAACTCCCCATAGAAAGTTGATTGTTTGGAGGTCGCCCGTGAAATCGCTAGCCATGGAATGTGTTTGAATGGTTGAGGAGGACTACAAATTAAAATTATGTTTGGGAATTGCCAATAATAAGATTAGCATGGAAGATATTGAAACTCTTTGTCATGATGCTCACAATAAAGGCACACCACCCAAAATATATTCATCTATATTTTAAGCAACGAGCTCTAACACCTATGCAAATCCGTGCTTCCCTCTCCGAAGGGACATTCTATTTACTTTTATGCTATTTATTTTCATGTTATTTACTTTTCATGCTGAGTTACCTTCTTATTCCAACCTCAGTCCCTCCAGATGTAGATGATTGGAAAGAAGTTATTGATACGTCCCCAATGTATCAATAATTTATGAAGTATTCATGACCGATTTACCCAAGTTTTTGAATGGTTTTGATGCACTTTTATATGATTTAAATGGAACTAACCCGGACTGACATTGTTTTTCGCAGAATTACCATGGTGTTATTTTTGTGGACAAAATAGAAGTTCTCGGAATTAACCGAAACTTTTTGGTGATTTTTATATGGAACAAAAGAGGCCAACACAGCAGCAGATGAGTGCGAGCGGGTGGATAAGAGGCCACGATCCACCCCCCACCCCCAGGGGGGCACACGCACTAAGCTTGTTGCTGCCTCATGGCTCCCCTTGATGTGAAACTGATGATGAAAATTCCTATAAATCCCAAAAAATAGAACTTCACCTAGAAATTCTGTGCTGCCTCTGCAAGCCTCTCTTCCAAAGTGATCTCATCTGGATCCCTTTTCGGCACCCTGTTGCAGGGGGAAATCATCACCGGAGGCCATCTTCATCATCCCGGTAGTGTCCATGATGAGGAGGGAATAGTTCACCCTCGGGGCTGAGGGTATGTACCAGTAGCTATGTTTTGATCTGTACGAGGAGGGAAAAGAACTTGTAGATTTTTTGGTACCTTCTTGTCATAGGGCTATTGGTATCCATAGTAGCAGCAAGTGGTTTAGTTGGTGTGCACATTCCATGTATAGCTACAGAATCTAGATGCAATTGCATCTTGCGACTGCAAAATAATGAAGAGAAGTGTAAACATTTTTGCTAGCATGATAGTAAAGAAATTTGAGCATTTGAGTACCTTCTTGTCATTGGGCCACTAGTATCCATGGGTGGAGTCAATCGCTTGGAGGGTGTAGTCCGGATAACCACAAATGTTGCTTCAACGTGTGCAGATGGTGATTCAGTCTGTTCATCTTGTATGTGAACTTCGATTGCCTTCTTCTTGCTCTTGTTTCTCACTCTCTTTGGTTTAGGGGGTGCTGGTGGAGGTGCGTTAGGATCAAGGACCGTCTCATTGCAAGTTTTCTTCATGTGGCCCTTTTGATTACAATGTTTACACGTGACAGTTCTGCATGTCGATCCTCCTTCTTCCCATCCTTTGTATCTTCTTGTCCTTGGCCTCCCAACTGCACTTTCCACAACAAGGGGCCAAAGTTTAAAGCCAAGGTCTACCTTCAACCATTGGTGCCTATCTGTCATTGGCCCCACCCAATTTTCATATGCCTTTTTGAACTTGTGAACCGAGTAGCAGTTGTCAATGTAATCTTCCATCTTGGGATTTATCATGCTAGTGATAACATGTACAACACGATAGCAAGGCAAACCAGTTACTTGCCACTGCCTATAAGTGCATGTTCTATTCGTGAGATCCAGTGCATGTCTCCGTGGTTGCAAGTCCTTATCAACACCTTGAACCTCAGCTAAACGTGCAACATTGTCTTGATTTCTGTTAGAAAATCTATGGACGTATGGCAATCCTCGCCTCTTAGCATTTACATCCTTGACAACACAAGGAAGAATTTCCCCATGCAGTTTACAAGAAATTCTCCTTCTCAAGTCCATTTTCTCCATTATCATCTGCCTTATTCTATAAAAAAGAGGAATGACTGGAAGAGACTTTTTTGTTCTAGTCCAACTATTGAAGGATTCCACAATATTATTAGTCACATAATTTACTTTGCTGGTTTCTGAGAACTGGTACCTTTTCCACAAGTGCTTATGGTTGTCCTCCAACCACTACATGGCTTCCGGACATGCTTCAAGCATAGGATTGTAGTGTTGTTCAAACCGAAGAATTATGTAGGCTCTACAAGCTGGCCAGAGGTGCTTTAGGAATACATCACCATGGAACTTTTTCATGAAGTTCTTCACTAATTGCCTCATGCACTCTCTGTGCTCCACCCCATTTGTGAAAACTTGGGTAACAGCAGCATCTATACCTTTACCTGCGTCTATGGATATAACTAATCCAGGGGTGACCCAATAGCCATGGGCAGTCTGTCAAAAAACCATGCCCAGTTATCAGACGTCTCTGAGCCAAATACACCATAAGCTACGGGAAACATCCAATTGTGTCCATCAATAGCAATGGCAGACGCAAGTTTTCCTCTCCACTTGCCAATTAGTGATGTTGACTCCACACCTAGATATGGTCTGCGACCATACAGAAACCCATCAACACATGCACGCAGGGCAACAAACATCCTTGTGAACCTATGTTTGCCGCGTGCATCCTTCTCGAACTCAATGTCCACTATGCTTCCAGGATTTGTCCTCTCCAACTCAGATTTGAAGCTAAAAGCATCCTCAAAGCTAGCATCCCAATCACCTTGGAGCTTCTTTAGAGCCATTTATTTTCCATCCCACACAACCCAATTTGATATCTTGATTTTGTACCTTTCTTCTAATTTCTTCTAAAGTTCAGTTTGCCCAATGCTAGCATCCTTTCAGAGCCATTCCATCACCCTGTCGCATACCCAATGATTATTTGCCATGCAGTTCTTCTCCACTGTCCCTGTACTTCCACATTTGTGCTCCCTTGGCATCTTCTTTATCTACATTAACAAATATACACATCAGAATCATGTTATGGAATAAACTGGCAGTGATAGATATACTAAAGCAAACATACATACCTGCCAAGTCCTTCCATCTTGAAGCTGGCTTGCATGTATCCTCCACTTGCACCTTTTAGCTTTGCAATAGACCATGTACCTTGTTGCCTCAGAATATGGAGCTATAATTTCATATTCACCCTTTACTGCATATTGTCTAATAGCCTTCTTAAAGGATTTACCATCTTCAAATGTAACACCGACTTCAGTTTTGGGTTTCTCAAAATCTGTCACATGGGCAATGGTCTCACACCCAACTGTATCATCCACAACAAGGTCATCATGAAACGACTCATCGGAATCATAACCACCATCTCGGTTAGATTCATCAGAGTCGGTTAGCAACTCTTTGTATTCACACTCATCATCTACTCCAACATACTCAAGTGATGCATCAACCCAATCATCAAGAACCGGTGGTTCATCACTACTAGAAGACTCATGGTCACTTTGAGCAGAGACATGCTCATTGTCCGTAGGCTATTGCTACTGCTGCATCTTATCGGTTGGATTTGGAGGGGATGTTAGTTGTGGAACACAAGCAGATGTACTGCTATCCCTTTGTTTACAACAGAAGCCATTATAGGATGCCTCCTTTCATCCCAATACGTATCTATTGCAGCCAATAACAGAGTATCATGGTTAATTTCAGCAAAAGAATTGCGAATTTTATCCCAGAAAGTGATTAACACCTTCTGGTTGAATCCATGTTTTATTTCCTCATCATGTTCTTCACTGAAATCTTTGAAATTGACACGATCTTTGTCAAGAACTTTCAGTTGGTCCCTAGTCTGATGCCAAACTTGTGTCCCATTGTCACCAAATTTAGCATATGCACAAGCCCGAACACCAATTCTAGTAGCCGAATTACGGTCCATCCTATGAAAATTAGTAGCGACATGAATCAGCAAAGGTATCCAACAGAAACTATACTACATTCACTTCACATCTAATTTCGTAGGGAATTGGGGAAGAAAAATTGCCCGGCTGGTACCCAAGACAAGATGTCGTTCATGGCTACGGACAACGACGTGGTCTAGCACGAGGGCGTCGGTGACTGCGGTTGAGAACGCCATGGTGCAGACCCGTAATCCTCAAGGGGCGGTGCAGAACCTTGCCACGTCGGTCGCCAATGGGGCCTGGCCTGGGCAGGTCACCAATGGAGTCCTCAAGGGCCTTTGTTGGGGCGAATGGCTGAAGGGGGCAGCCAGATGGAGGACGTCGCCGGCTAGGGATCTTTGAAGGTGGATGCAGGGATCGTGGTGTTCTTCGTTGTGTCTTTGTGAGGAAGAACGGTTCGACTAGAAATCCTGGGCATATTTTTCAAAGAGTTAAATGGTAATTTTTTGAATAAAAATCAAACTTTCCCTTTTCGGCCATACGGTGTGTTTTGGCAAATGCATCACAAAATTTTAACGGTACTTGTCAAAGACACAATCCGGTGGTGTGTTTTAGCAAATGCCACAAAATAACGATGTCCCCTGGCAAAATTTCCCTAGCTATTATGTATATTCAAACAAACAAAAACATGACAGATCGCTTTACGAAGGGCCTATCACAAAACGTGATAGATATTGCATCGAGGGAGATGGGTATGAGACCCATAGATGTTACACCATAGTAGTAATCCAACCTTTGTGATCGGAGATCCCGTGAATTAGGACCTGTGAAGAACAAGCTATTGGTTAACATAGGAGAGTAATAAGTGACCATCTCTAGGTGAAGATACAAAACTCTAAGAGTTGTAGGTCTGAGTGATGTAAGGCGGCTTGGCAACATTCCTTAATGTGGTTCTGTTGGCTATTATAGCAAAGATGATGTCCTATAGAGCAGTCTTGAAAGAACGCACCTATATGAGCTCGAATTGTGAACGTTGTAGTCTATGAGACTTGGATGATCTCTAGTAAGCTCACGAAGAGACTAGGGACTACGACGAATATGCTCTAAACCGCGAGGTAGCCTATTGGCATCCATGTATTGGTTAAGACTTTGAGTGAAATATGTTCAATCAAAACTAGCAATTCAAGGCATAATCCATTGCCAAGTTGTGGATGAATGTAGTTTAAAGTTCTAGGTAGAAGTTCAACTTAATAGTATCTGATGAAACAATGATATATTAAACAGGTGGTGAGGAAAGGCAAATCTCTAAATGAATATTTGATATTTGGTGGAGGATTGTTAGAAAAAATGGGCTTGTCCCATTAACGAATTCTGAGATCTCAAATGACACCATGCATAAAATGGCAAGTGGTGGTGTGGTGGTGCTAAAGTTTAGTCCCATACCGCTAGGTGAGGAACAGTTCGACATTTTTATATAGTGGGTTCTCTCCACCACTCTAAGTGTGTGTTGAGAAGATAAATGGAAGAATACACACGCGCGCTTGCTCGCCTCGCCTCGCCCAACCTAGGCGGGGCGGGGCAGCTCGTACATGCATCATGCGCGTGCATGGTTTGCTGAAATTCGGTCCATTGCCTTATGGGGGTACAACTTCCTTTCTCCGTTTTATTTTTGATGTCTTGGCAAACAAGTTAATTATTACTTGTTCGGTAAGTATACAACTTAGAAACCAAGCCGGTTTGAGATTGTGATCGCGACACAATACCACCTCTCGTCGTAATATATATACTTCTATCGATTGCGGCCAAACATACACCGAAAACACCTATGGTTTTGCCTCATCTCGCAACTTGCTGCCATCATAGTTTACCTAATCTCGAACGTCGACGTGCATCGGTGTGCGAGAGGGCAGGCCTCTCGAATTATTCGTCCTTCCGATCCTGCACCGGGAGAGGACAAATTAGGTTTTTCGGAAGCACTCGACGCGACTGCACAAATTCATCATCATGGGTCGTCTACTGTCCAAGTCAGGCGGGCCCTAGGGTGTTGGTCCGTGGGATAATATGGACAAGTTCATAACAAAAGAGACAATGAAACTCTAGTTTATACCTAACTTAGTTCTGACTTGACATGCAACCTAGAGAAAGACAACCTAGAGGGTATGCGAGATGTCACCAACACAGATGTGCTTGGAGCACCAGACCGTGCACATGTTCGAGGTGTTGGCGTTGAAGACGTGCACCTTCAGCCCCAAGCCGTAGATCCTAAGAACTAAGAGGTTGCCGGGAATGATCTTATGCCATCGGCAGAAATACTCGGAGCCGCGCCTGACCACCATGTGGCCCTTAAAGTATTGTAATGGACCCAGAACTCGCACCACTTGTTTGCCTAGAGGATGGCGATGCAAGGAGGGTCAATGACCATCCATTTCCACAACACCGGCCTGAAGGCAGGTGTGATGACTAGCATGGCGATGTCCTCCTTGTCCTAGATCTACACACAGAACCTGATAGGCTCCCGTGCACCCTTGTGATGGCGAGTTCTTGTGCTCCTACAGAGGCCGAGCAGGAAGATCATGTACTCCACCTTGCCAGGAACCACCACCCTCTTCAGCCACCGGTTTGTGGGGGTGAGGTCCTCAACTCCCTCTACACCGACGATGACCTACGCTCCTCCTCTAGCGGTGTCCCATTCCATCTTCATTATCTTGCCAGTAAACTGGACGGTAGCTAGAAAATGGGAGATAATCATTTATTCTTATCAAAGGCAATGTTTGTTGGCCATTGGCATTAGCACTCTAGTCATGTTATGAGCACTATTAGTGTTAACACTGATCTGTCGTGCTAATGATTAGTGCTATAGGATCATGCCAAATGCACATGCTAATGAAGCTAGTCTAGCTTCTATTTTGGGCATCCTGATTTGTTCTACTAGCATGCACATGCACTGTACTAAGTTGGTCATGTAGTCAGATAGCCACCTACAAGAGCACTAACAGCAGCAACAATGGACAACACCAAGCTCATTGTTGGGGAACGTTGCATGGGAAACAAAAAAATTCCTATGCACACGAAGACCTATCATGGTGATGATCATCTACGAGAGGGAGATCGGATCTACATACCCTTGTAGATCACTAAGTGGGAAGCGCTAAGGAACGCGGTTGATGTAGGGGAACGTCTTCATGATCCAAATCGCCGACGTCCCACGATCCGTCCTGATCTAGTTCCGAACAGACGGCACCTCCGCGTTCAGCACACGTACAACTCAATGACGATCTCCTCCTTCTTGATCCAGCAAGAGATACGTGGAAGTAAATGAGTTCTCCGGCAGCGTGACGGCGCGCCGGTGGTGGTGGTGATCTATTCTTGCAGGGCTTCGTCTAAGCACCGCAGAAATCCGATCTAGAGGAAGAACTACAAACTAGAAGAGAGGGTTGCACGTGGCTGAAATTGTTTTTCAAAAACCCTAAAACTTCTAGTATATATAGGAGGAAGGAGGGGCTAGCCTTGAGCACCAAGGGAAACCCCCTTGGGCTCGGCCGAAGCTAGATAGGAGGAGTCCTCCTCCAATCCTACTTGGAGTAGGACTCCTCCCCAAGTTGTCCACCTCTTTTGGTTTTTTCCACTTTTACCTCATGGGCTTTCTTTAGTTGACTAGTAAGCCCACTAAGAGATATTGCGCCACCATCAAGTCCACGTGCCCCTCTTGGGGAGTGGTGGGTCCACCTGGTGCCCCCCCCCCCGTACACATTCGTCACTCCTGGTACACTGCCGGCAATGCCCGAAATCCTTTCGGAATCAAAATACCAACTTCCTATATATCAATCTTCGTTTCCGGACTATTCCGGAAACCCTCATGACGTCCGGGATCTCATCCAGGACTCCGAACAAAACTTCGGTCACCAGCAACTATAACTCAACTATACTGAAACATCACCGAACCTTAAGTGCACACACTGCAGGTTCGTTAACTATGCAGACATGACCTGAGACACTCCCCGGTCAATATAAAATAGCGGGACCTGGATGTCCATATTGGATCCTACATATTCTACGAAGATCTTATCAGTTGAATCTCTATGCCAAGGATTCATACAATCTCATATACCATTCCCTTTCTCCTTCGGTATGTTACTTGCCCGAGATTTGATCGTCGGAATCTCTATACCTATTTCAATCTCGTTACTGGAAAGTCTCTTTACTCGTTCCGTAATACAAGATCCCGTGACTAACTATTTAGTCACATTGATTACAAGGCTTATATGTGATGTTGTATTTCCAAGTGGGCCCCGAGATACCTCTCCGTCACGCGGAGTGACAAATCCCAGTCTTCATCCATGCTAACTCAACGGACACCTTCGGAGATGCCTGTAGAGTACCTTTATAGTCACCCAATAAATTTGAAACATTTGATACACACAAGGCATTTATCTGGTGTCAGTGAGTTACACGATCTCATGGTCATAGGAATGAATACTTGACATGTAGAAAACAATAGCAACAAAATGACACGATCATATGCTACGTTCATAGTTTGGGTCTTGTCCATCACACCATTCTCCTAATGATGTGATCCCGTCATCAAGTGACAACACTTGTCTATGGCTAGGAAACCTTAACCATCCTTGATCAATAGTCTAGTCAACTAGAGAATCTCTAGGGACACAGTTTTGTCTATATATCCACACATGCATTTATGTTTCCATTCAATACAGGTATGGCATGGATAATAAACGATTATCTTGAAATAGGAAATATAATAGTAACTATTTTATTATTGCCTCTAGGACATAATTCCAACACTCATCCACTAATAGTAGCAAGAACACCACAAACAGCTGCAACAATGGACAACTCATGTACTCACAACATCAACAATGACACTAACAACAGCAAGAATGGAAGCACAACAGCAAGAACAACTCATAAGTAGCATCATAAGCACTATAGATGTGGAGTGAACAATCAAATCTACCTTAGATAGTAACATTGTGCCTACATTGACATCATATAGCATGCTTAAGGCAAAAGCATTGTCATCTAAGCAGTACAAACACATCATGCACTCTGATTCAATACAAAATTAGTGAATTGTGCTCGAATCCACTCGAATCGAATTGGATCAAATCCGCCCTAAGAACCCTAACTAGTAAGAAAAGGGGAGAATGGAAGCTTATGGTGGGGTTGCCGATGGATCATACGTCGTCCATGGAGAAATCATCGGCGGGAACAGGGGCCGCCGGTACCGAAGAAGAGCCGACCATTCCGAGGGCCGCATACGTGGTCCCTGTCACATGTCGGTTGGAAGAACAACACCACATGCTCAAGCTCCCCTCCCCTAGCACCGGACACAGGGGATAAAACCCTTAAATGGGGGTAAAACTACCGTCATACGTGGGTCCCGACAAAGCCGCAAGTGATAGGGTTTGTAAGCCCGCTGTGGTCGATGCCGGGATGATGAGGTTCGGCTCAGGTGGCGGTGCCGCAGTGCGCAGTTGTGCTGTTGCCTTGGACTGGGACGGTCGTGATGTCTACTACACAACTTTATTCTTGTAGACTATGTTGGGCCTCCAAGCGTAGAGTTTTGTAGGATAGTAGCAATTTTCCCTCAACTGGATGACCCAATGTTTATCAATCAGTGGGAGGTGTGGGATTAAGATTTTCTATCTCAAACATTCCTCCAATCAAATACAAAAAATCTCCTGTGTCCCCAACACAGCCAATACAATGGCAAATTGTATAGGTGCACTAGTTCGGCAAAGAGATGGTGATACAAGTGTAGCATGGATAGTAGATATAGGTTTTTGTAATCTGAAAATGTAAAAACAGCAAGGTAGCAAATGGAAAACAGTGAGAAAAACGTTGCATAGATATTTGGTAATAAGGCCTATGGTTCATACTTTCACTAGTGCAATCTCTCAAAAATGCTAGCATAGTAGAATCATATGGTCATCACTCAATGTGCAACAAAGAACCACTCCAAAGTTCGTATCTAGCGGAGAAAAATAAGATGATATTTGTGTAGCTAGTAAAACCACCTCAAAGTTATTCTCTCTAATCAATCTTTTGAGCTATTCCTATAAGTGTCACAAACAGCCCTAGAGTTTGTACTAGAATAACACCGATGATACATATCAATCAACCCTAATGTCACCTAGATACTCCAATGTCACCTCAAGTATCCATGGGTAAATTATGCGACATTATCAAACAATTTCAGATCTATCATATTCAATCCAACACAAAGAACTTCAAGGAGCCCCCCAAGATTTCTATCGAAGAACATAGTATGAAAAACATTCAATCAACCCCTATGCATAGATCCCCAAGGTCACCGGAATCCGCAAGTTGATGCCATAACATATATCAAGTGAATCACTTGAATACACCAATGTCACTATGGGTATCCGCATGAAAGAAATACATCAAGTATTCTAAAACCAAAATATTCAATCCAACATAATGAGATCTTAAAGGGAAAATTTCAATTCATCACAACAAGGTAGAAAGGGAATAACATCATATGATCCGACTAGATTAACAAGGCCTGAGGGAGAGAGAGAGATTGAACACATAGCTACTGGTATATACCTTCAGCCCTCAGGGTGAACTACTCCCTCCTCGTCATGGCCTCCGTCTGGATGATCAAGATGGAGACTGGAGATGATTGCCCCTCTCCGACAGGGTACTAGAAAGACTATAGATGGGTTTCTCGTTGACACAAAGAGTTGCAGCGACGGAGCGGAAGTTCCCTCTTTATTTCTGGGGTTTCTGATATATATAGGGATTGACTATTCATCACCCTGGCTGAAGAACATTTATTATTCAACCCCCTCTATTTTCACATCAATGCCCCGTAATTTTATGTTTTTTTTCTTATTTCATACGTAAAAAGACACCGTAAAAAATATAGTCATCAAAAAAATATTTTATGTCACGTAAAATTACGAACATAAAAATATAGTTTAAAATATACATGAAATGTGATTTTTCTGGTATTATGACCTATATTTTTATTTTTTACATCAAATTTTACGTAATGAATCAATATTAATGTAACTATTGGTATTCCAAATGTAATTTATTTATCAAACGGTCGTAAGATTACCTGGGTGAAGAATAACTTATTTTGCACCCTGGGTGATGAATAGACTTTCTATATATATATATAGGATTTTTCAGCGTTGGAATCATGCCAAATGGAGCCACGTGGGCCCCACATGCCATCAGGGCGTGACCTAGGGGCGCCCTGTTGGCTTGTGGACCACAGGTGGCTCCCCTCTGGTGGTTCTTCATTTCAATACTGCTTATTTCCTCTAGAAAAAATATAAAAAAGTTTCACCCGATTCTATAACTTTCATTTTGTGCACAAAAACAACACCATGGTAATTCTGCTGGAAAAAGCGTTACTCCGGGTTAGTTGTAAATATAAAGTGCATTGATACGTCTCCAACGTATCTATAATTTTATATGGTTTTATGCTATTATCTTGTCAAACTTTGGATGTTTTGCATGCCTTTTATATATTTTTTGGGACTAACTTATTAACTCAGTGCCAAGTGCGAGTTCTTGTTTTTTCCATGTTTTTGACCCCTTTCAGAGGAGATTTTGAAACGGAGTCCCAACGGAAGAAAATCCCCGAAAATATTTTTTTGGAACGGAAGAAGATCGGGAAGCTTGGGAGCCAAGGCAGGGGAGCCTCAGGGGCCCCACAAGCCCCCACCCCGCAGCCAGGGGGAGGCCGCGCCATCCAGGCTTGTGGGCCCCCTGGACGCCCTTTTCCCTAGGTCTTTCGCCTATATATTCCCATAAATTCCAGAAAAAATCAGGAGATCATCGAAAGTACTTTTCAGCCGCTGCAAGCTTCTGTCTCCGCAAGATCCCATCTGGGGCACGTTCTGGTGCCCTGCCGGAGGGGGGATTCGGACACAGAGGGCTTCTCCATCAACACCATGACCTCTCCGATGATGCATGAGTAGTTCACCATAGACCTATGGGTCCATAGTTAGTATCGGTCTACTTGTCTCGGACGTGATGCCTATATGTGTGATCATTGCCTTAGATATCGTCATGACTTTGCACGGTTCTATCAATTGCTCGGCAGTAATTTGTTCACCCACCATAACACTTGCTATTTTGAGAGAAGCCTCTAGTGAACACTATGGCCCCCAGGGTCTACTCCACACCATATTTTCAGCCTTACACTTTTTACTTCGTTGCACTTTCCGCCTTCAGATCTCACTTTGCAAACAATCTTGAAGGGATTGACAACCCCTTTTAAGCATTGGGTGCAAGCTTGTTTGTGTTTGCGCAGGTACTCTAGACTTGACGAGACCCTCCTTCTGGATCGATACCTTGGTTCTCAAACTGAGGGAAATACTTACTGCTCCTGTGCTGCATCACACTTTCCTCTTCAAGGGAAAAACCAATGCAAGCCCAGCCTCTGTCAACGTGTCAATTTCTGGCGTTGTTGTCTGTGGGATAGCATGCATCAAAACCATATAAAAGTATTATAAATGTTGGCAAACATGGGATGAATACTTCATAAATTATTGATACATTGCAGATGTATCAGCATCCCCAAGCTTAATTCCTACTCGTCCTCGAGTACGTAAATGATAAAAGAAGTAATTTACGAAGTGTGAATGCTAGCATATGGTAAAAGTTTGATTAATGATAATTCCAATCACTTTTTCTAGCATCATAACCAACGACTTTTTCATAAAAATCATGATGATTGAGTCGCAATTAGTACACTCATGGTTGAAACAATGCATTCTCTTGAAACTCAACATCGTATGTTCTTAGTCGTCAAAGAATTTCAATGCATCATCAAGTCTAAATAGGAGCTCCACATACTCAGTTATCATATAGTCTTCTATGATTGCTAATACTCAAAACATATAGGGGCTTAATGTCTCGCCTCCTGTTGGGGATATTACCTGATGTATGACCCGGCCTATTGGGTCAGGTTAGGTGCATGGCGATTCAACATTCATGATCAAGATAGGCCTTGCCACAGGATCCAGAAGGCGCGAGGAGATCTTCAATGGAGAGCCGGCCGGGCCCATGAGCTTGGATGGAGCTTCAAGACCCACGGAGAAGATGAGTCGCCGTGGTCGTTTCCTTGCTTGGGAGACACGGCGGTTTAGAGATATGGCATGCCACGATATGGCATGCCGTGTAATGTGGCCTGGACTCTTGTAAAACCTAGGACCTCGACCTATATATAAAGGCGAGTCCCTAGGGTAGATAGGGTCAAGTTACAATCCATCGAGAGCTAGGTCAGGTGAGTTATACCCTCCTTGTAATCGATCCCACCATCAATATACACAAAGCAAGACGTAGGCTTTTACCTCCATTGGAGGGGTCGAACCTGGGTAAATCCAAGTCTAGCTTCCGCTCAACCCCTTTGAGTCGCCACTAAGGTGCGATGGCTCCATCACTAAGTCCTTTTACAAGGACATCTGTCGTGACCAAACCACAACAGTCGGTGCCCACCGTGGGGCTAGCGCATGGTGGAGTTGAGTTCTCAAAGGGATCCCTTCCACGGTTTGGGAGCTACCCTGTCGCCCTCATGACTTAGAGCCGTCGGGGAAAGTACTACATCGACAACTCTCAGTGGGGGCCTGACGCCGATTCGACCGGATCTGGATACAGGGTCCCCTTCGGCAAGATTCATGTCTTCATCGGCAAGTTGGGGCTCCCGTACCTGAGCCGAACACCTTCACCGACATCGTCGAGCCGTCCCAGTACGCCCATCCTGCCAAACGTCAGGTCCGTACACACCACACCTTCGTTGGTTTTATGCAAGGAATCGACCTGCCGGATGAATCGGTGATCCACGAGAGCACCCCTATCAACTCGGACAACGAGTCATCCATTGGCGACACGGATTCGATCTACCCTCTCCACGAAGGGCGGCTTGGGGGTTTTCTTGAGGCGACAATCTCCGAGGACGTTGAAGGACCCCATCGTCAGGTCGCCATCTACATGGCAGGAGCAGCGACGGCTCAGTCGACCGCAGCTGGCAACAACGAAGCTAGCGGATCAGGAAAGACTCCAGCTCAAGCCATGGCGGATTTGGTAGCGGAGATGGCTAAACTCACGACAATCACCGGGATGGCGAACAACCAAGAAGACGTCACCGCCGAGTTAGCAAAGCTGAGGGTGGAGATGGCCAAGATCCAACATGAGGTTGAAGGCGAGGCCGCGAGGATGGCGACCCAACGGGCCCAGATCGCCGTGGAGATCGAGCAGCTAAGTGTTCAGGGATGGCGGCTTGAACGAAAACAACGCGCTTCTAATGCGATTCACCAGAGGAGGCATCGCAATCGTCTGCCAGTCGATCTGAATCCAACTCGACTCTTCAACAATCCTCATACACCTGGGATGGAGCCTAACCAGCCATGGCAAGTTACCCAGCGCATCGACCCGGCTCAGTCGTTGCCCAACCTACAGGCGCCTCAGCCGGTACCGGTCAGCCGCCACGCTTTCACACGTTGTGGGGTCACTTTTCTAACCCCGTTGATAACGTACTTGTGACGACCCGCAACCTAGAGTCTCTTCCCATCCATGGAAACTCTCTGGCTAAGGTAGAGTCAAGGAACGCCATCGAGATGTTGAAAATAGCGGTGGTCCAACATGCGCAATATTCATATAGCTGCGAGCGGCTGCACTCCACACCTCAAGCAAGTCATACTAGGAGCCGTCATGATGACCCTCCCGCGGTGTCCAGTAGTGAACGGCGACGACCTCCGCCAATCAACCCGCCCGAGATGCCTGACACCCGGGCTCAGGACCTCATGGATGCAGCACGAGCCGCCCGCCTGACGGAGATGGCAGCCACGGCAGGTCAAGGCTATCCGACTTACGTGTCGCCTTCCCCCGCGCAGGCCGAGTCAGGTGGCAGGAACATAGGGACACCATGTTTGTCACCCGCCCTTCGCAAGGAGCGCATGCCCAAAGATTTTAAAGGTCCGCAAGGTTCCCAATTACACGCCGGATCTCGAGCCAGTGGCGTGGATTGAGAGTTAAGAGCTTGCGATGGATATGCTTGATGTTAGTGAGGCTGTGTGTACCAAGTACTTTACAATGATGCTTGAAGGGACGACATGTACTTGGCTGAAGAACCTGCCACCCAACTCCATCAACACCTGGGTCGAGTTAAAGGAGCATTTTATTCAGAATTTTAGAGGGACCTACAAATGCCCGATGAATATTGTGGACTTACAGCACTGTGTCCAACGTCCAGACGAGTCGGCCCATCATCGGATGCGGCGGGCTGCAAAGGTAATCCATTCATCTGATGGCATCACGGCGGCTCAGGCCGTGCTGATCTTGGAGAAAAATTGTCACTTCCAGCCCTTGGTGTTGAAGCTTGGTGACTCAAGTGAAAGGTGCAGGATATGGGTGAGCTGATGGACACTTTGACTAGGTACGCCGAGTCAGACGATACCAAAAATCTGGGGAGGACGATGATAAAACTAGCACCGCCAGGAGAGGGGAATCATCCAGAGGCCAATCTCAGACCCAGGGGCGAGGCAACTACAACCCCGCGGGTCAAGGGAAGAAAAGGCAGCAAGAAGGCACCACCGATTTCGTCGCCAATACTAACACTGGAAACGGGAACCAGCGTCAGAAGAAAAGGGGCTTCAGCGGGAAAAAGCCACACAACTATCACGAGATGCTCAAGGGCCCCTGCCCACAACATACCACGACGGAAGGTCCATCCACCCATTCTTGGGAAGACTGCTATGTGATGCAGGAGTTTTGTGCCGAGGCGCTCAAGAACGGCCAAGGAGGTAGTCATGGTGGACACCCATATCAGTTCGGGTCGGGCGGCTCACATAGGAATATGTTTGGTTGTTTTCCTAACCCAGGTCCACAGGGCGGGTCGCAGGCTAACGTTGGGAAGTATCAGGTCCAGAATAGCCAGTAATATAATGCGCAGGGCTGTTTTCAGCAGCAACTTCAACAAGGCGGCTCACAGCAGCAGAATGACAATGGCGATTTCCAAAAAAAACCAAGTAGTTGAACAGTGGGCAATATCATGTGTTTACCACCAGTACTTGCAAAAGGGACGAAAAGGTCAAACACAGAACCATCAGTGTCACTGAGCCGGCGCTCCCCAGGTATCTCAATTGGTCGGAGTAGCCAATTATCTGGAGCAGGGAGGAACACCCGCCCCGGGGTGACAACCCTGGTGACTTAGCATTGGTCGTGGCGCAACAGGTAGGGGGCTATACCCTCTCATAGTGCTCATGGATGGAGACAGCAGCATCAACATCTTATACTATGACACTTTTCGAAGAATGAATTTCTCTGAAAGCGAGTTGATGTCGTCCTCTACGGTCTTCCACGACATTGTCCCGGGTAAGTCGGCATATCCTGTTGGGCCGATTAAACTTAATGTGTCATTTGGCACCGAGTCTAATTAGAGGAGCGAGTCTCTCATATTTGAGGTGGTAAAGATCAAAAGCTCTTACCACACGCTTTTTGGTCGGCCGGCTTACGCCCGTTTTATGGCCCGCCCATGTTATGTCTACCTCAAGCTCAAGATGCGAGGCCCTAAAGGAACCATCACGATCAGTGGAGATCGAAAGATAGCTCAAGAGTGCGAAGAGGGATATGCTGCTTATGCTGAGTCGGCCTGTGCAGCTGAGGAACTCAAGTTTCATCACACCAATGTCGACCGAGTAGACATGACCCCGCTCAAGAAGCCCATGATCGATTCAGAGCCGCCCCTTAAGTTTAAACCGACAAATGATACTAAGCTGGTGGATTTCATGCCCGACGAATCTTCTAAGAAATTCACCCTTGGGATGGGTCTAGATCCCAAATAGGAAAGCACGCTCATGAAATTCATTCGTGAGAATTGGGACATCTTTGCATGGAAACCTTCTGACATGCGGGGTGTACCGAGAGAATTGGCTCATCACCATATTAACATAGATCCCAAGATGAAGCCAGTTCGGTAATATTTTTGCCGGTTTAACGAAGAAAGGCATAAAGCAATCGGAGAAGAAGTACCCGGCTCTTAGCCACTGGTTTCATAGTGGAGGTTTTTCACCCAGAGTGGTTGGCCAATCCGGTTTTGGTACTCAAGAAGAATGGCACCTTTCGCATGTGCATTGCCTACACCGACCTTAACAAATCTTGCCCGAAATACCCTTTTGCGCTCCCGCATATCGATCAAATCATTGACTCTACAGTGGGTTGCGAGCGGCTGTGTTTTTTTGGATGTATACTCAGGTTACCACCAGATCAAGACGGCTTTGGAGGATCAGGAGAAGACGTCCTTCACAACTCCCTTTGGTGCCTTTTGTTATGTATCTATGTCGTTTGGGCTCAAGAGTGCGGGGGCGACTTATCCGCGCTGCATCCAGAATTGCCTACATAGTCAGATTGGGTGCAGCGTTCATGCCTATGTTGATGACATAGTGGTGAAATCCCAGAAGAAAAAGGCACTCCTGGAGGATCTTAAGGAAACGTTTGACAATTTGCATGTGTACCACATGAAGCTTATCCCGACCAAGTGTGTCTTCGCTGTTCCTTCAGGGAAGTTATTTGGCTTCTTGGTATCAGAGCGAGGCATTGAGGCTAACCCGGACAAAATCAAGGCGATTACCTCACTTGGCAAGCCGGCCAATACTAACCAAGTCCAGTGCACGGCGGGTCGTATTGCGGCTCTAAGTCTTTTCATAAGTCTCCTTGGGGAGAAGGCCATCCCCCTATATCAGCGGCTCAAGAAAACAGACCATTTTGTCTGGACGGATGCGGCCAATGAAGCCTTTGAGGCCTTGAACAAGCAACTGGCTGAGCCGCCCGTTTTAGCCGCTCATGTTGACAAAGAGCCTATGCTCCTATACATTGCTACTAACTCTAAGGCAGTAAATGTTGAAGTGGTTGTCGAACGCAAGGAAGAAGGACAGGAATATCCGGTCCAAAGGTCGGTGTACTTCGTTAGCGAAGTCTTAACACTCTCCAAACATCGTTATCCACACTGGCACAAGTTGGTTTTGGGGATCTTCATGGCGAGTCGGAAGCTGAAGCACTACTTCCAGGAGCACCCGATCACGGTAGTCACCTCCAGGCCACTTGGTGACATTATACAAAACCGTGAAGAAACCGGGCGGATTGCTAAGTGGGCTATCGAGCTTGGTGGATTTCATCAAGTCTCAGGCATTAGTGAATTTCATCAAAGATTGTACCGAGCTGCAAAATCCGAGAAAACAGACCTGAGCACACGTATTGGACTATCCATTTTGACGGGTCTAGGCAGCTGGAAGGCTCGGGGGCTGGCGTGGTACTAACTTCACCTCAGGGTGACAAGTTTCGCTACGTCCACCGGCTCATGTTCCCATGTACCAACAATGCGGTAGAGTACGAAGCTTTGCTCCATGGGCTTAGGATCGCCAAAGAGATGAACCTCAGCCGAGTCAGATGCCTGGGCGACTCAGATCTGGTGGCACAACAAATCTGTGGAACATGGTATTCGAGGGACCCTTTGATGGCGGCTTATAGGCGTGTTGTGTCAGACGTGGCGGGTCACTTTCATGGTTATCAAGTTGATCATATCGATCGCCGACTCAACGAAGCAACTGATGCTCTTTCACAACTCGGGTTGCAGCGTAAGCCGGTTCCTACCAATGTCTTTTTGGATATTTTTCATAACCCGTCGGTGAAATTACCTTTTGAGGAGGATATAGCAGTCCCAGACCCTGAGTCTCAACTTGTGGCGGCACTTCATGCCACTCCGGATTGGGTGGTCCCTTACATGGCATATTTGGCATGAGGCGAGTTACCTACTGATGAGTTGCTCGCCGCCAAATTATCCGGCGATGCAAATCCATGGTTATACCTAAAGGCGAGTTGCAGAAACGAAGCACTTCTGGAATTTTTCAAAGGTGTGTCTCGTCTGAAGAAGGATGTGTGATCCTTAATGAGATCCACGCTAGAGATTGTGGTCATCATGCCGGGTCACGCTCTTTGGTGTCCAAGGCCTTTAGACATGGACTCTACTGGTTAACGGCTCACACAAACGATGAGGACATAGTGCGCAGATGTGACGGATGTCAGAAATTTGGGCATCAGATGCATGTACCGGCTCAGGAATTGTGGATGATCCCAATTACATGGCCTTTTGCGGTCTGGGGGCTTGACATGGTTGGTCCCTTCAAAATGTCTTCCAACAAAAAGACTCACGTGCTAGTGGCGGTCGACAAATTTACCAAGTGGGTTGAAGAAGAGCCGGTCAGTAGTTGCGATGCAGATACGACCGTCAAGTTCCTCGAGAAGTTGATTTTTCGCTTCGGGTATCCTCATAGTATCATTACTGATAATGGTACTAATCTATCCAAAGGTGCCATGCAAGAATTTTGTGAAAAAGAGCACATCCGGCTTGATGTCTCTCCGGTTGCACACCCCCAATTCAACGAACATGCGGAGAGGGTGAATCAAGAAATTCTGCGAGGGATCAAGCTCCGACTTATGGTTCCTATGGAACATACCCTTGGATGTTGGGTTGAAGAGCTTCCTTCTCTTCTGTGGAGCATCGGGGCTACACCTAATAGATCCACTGGTTACACGCCCTTCTTCTTCGTTTACCGAGCTGAGGCGTTGTTACCAAGTGACATAAGGCACGACTCACCGTGAGTCGCCGCTTATGTTGAGGAAGACAACGACCTAGCGCGTCAAGATTCGTTGGATGCTCTCGAGGACCAACGTGACTTGGGAGCATCACGGTCGGCGATTTACCAACAGGACTTGTGACGCTATCATAGCCGCCGAGTCAAAAGCCGAGTTTTTCAGGAGCTCCACTTAGTGCTCCGTTTGATTCAGGATCATACTGGTATTCATAAGTTATCCCCCTCCCCCTGTGGGAAGGGTCGTTTGTCATCAGCAAGAGTCTTCATAATGGTTCCTACTACCTGGTGGATCTTCGTCCAAATAGGCCAACAACAGAGGTTGAAACGACCTGGCCTTGGAACATTGCCCACTTGCGGCCTTATTACACTTAGAGCTACTGGCTCCTTAGCATTGTACATAGTTTAGTCATTGTACTCTCTTTCTATATATATATAGCAATAAATTCGGCGCCCACGAACTTCGGGGTCTCTTCTACTTCTTGAGCTTGCGTTGGTTTTCCCATGAAGAGGAAAGGGTCATGCAGCAAAGTAGAGATAACTATTTCCCTCAGTTTGAGAACCAAGGTATCAATCCAGCAGGAGTATCAAGATGAGGCACCAATGAACCTGCGCAAAAACAAACAAACTTGCACCCAACGCGATAAAGGGGTTGTCAATCCCTTCACGATTACTTGCAAGGTGAGATCTGATAGTGATAAAAGGTAAATATAAATAAAAATGCAGCAAAGTATTTTTGGTGTTTTTGTATGTAGATCTGAATATATAATGTGTAAAATAGACCCGGGGGCCATAGTGTTCACTAGAGGCTTCTCTCATGATAGCAAGTATTACGGTAGGTGAACGAATTACTGTCGAGCAATCGATAGAATCGCGCAAAGTCATGACGATATCTAAGGCAATGATCATACATATAGGCATCACGTCCGAAACTAGTAGACCGATACTTTCTGCATCTACTACTATTACTCCACACATCGACCACTATCCAGCATGCATCTAGTGTATTAAGTTCATAACAAACAAATTAACGCCTTAAGAAAGATGACATGATGTAGAGGGATAAATTCATGCAATATGATATAAACCCCATCTTTCTACCCTTGATGGAAACAACATGATGCGTGCCTCGCTACCCCTTCTGTCACTGGGTGAGGTCACCGCACGGTATGAACCCAAAACCAAGCACTTCTCCCATTGCAAGAATTATAGATCAAGTTGGCCAAACGAAACCCATAACTCGAAGAGAATTACAAGGATATGAAATCATGCATATAAGAAATCAGAGGAGACTCAAATAATATTCATAGATAATCTGATCATAAATCCACAATTCATCGGATCTCGACAAACACACCGCAAAAGAAAGTTACATCGGATAGATCTCCATGAAGATCATGGAGAACTTTGTATTGAAGATCCAAGAGAGAGAAGAAGCCATCTAGCTACTAGCTATAGACCCGAAGGTCTTTGGTGAACTACTCACGCATCATCGGAGAGGCAATGGTGTTGATGAAGAAGCTCTCCGTGTCCTAATCCCCCTCCGTCAGGGCACCAGAACGGTTCCCAGATGGGATCTCGCGGAGACAGAAGCTTGCGGCGGCGGAAAAGTATTTTCGTGGATTTCTTTGTTGGTTTCGGGATTTTAGGGAATTTATAGGCAAAAGAGGTAGGGCAAAGGAGGCAAGGGGGCCCACGAGCCTGCTAGGCGCCCCCTGGGGCGCGCCTAGGGAGCTCGTGACATCCCACGAGACTCCCTGCCTTGGTTCTCAAGTCTTATGGGTATCTTATGTTATGGAAAAAAACACCCCGCAGGTTTTATTTCGTTTGGACTCCGTTTAGTATTATTTTCTGAAAAAGGTCAAAAATATGGAAAAAATAGAAACTCGCACTAGGCACTCAATTAATTGGTTAGTCCCAAAAATGATATAAAATGGCATATAAATGCATATAAGACATCCCAAGTTGATAATATAATAGCATGGAACAATCAAAAATTATAGATATGTTGGAGACGTATCAAGCATCCCCAAGATTAAGTCCTCCTCGTCCTCGAGTAGGGAAGTGATAAAGACTGAATTTTTGATGTGGAATGCTACCTGACATATTTGTTCTTTGTAACTTCTTTATTGTGGCATGAATGTTCAGATCCATAAGATTCAAAACAATAGTTTCATATTGACATGAAAACAATAATACTTCAAGCATACTAGCAAAGTAATCATGAACTTTTGATTAAACAAGGCCAAACAAAGTTATCCCTACAAAATCATATAGTCTGGCTATGCTCCATCATCCCCACACAAAGAATTTAAATCATGCACAACCCCGGTATTGGACAAGTAATTGTTTTCGCACTCTTACTTTCTCAACTTTTTCAACTCTCAGGCAATACATGAGTGTGAGCCATGGATATAGCACTATAGGTGGAATAGAGTGTGGTGGAGGTTGTGAGGTAAAAAGGAGGAGATGGTGTCATCGAATCAGCATATCAATGGGCTATGGAGATGTCCATCAATAGATATCAATGTGAATGTGTAGGGATTTCCCTGTAACGTATGACTAGAGCTATAAGTGTATGAAAGCTCAAAAAGAAAACTAGTGGGTGTGCACCCAACTTGCTTGCTCATGAAGACCTAGGGCAATTTTAAGAAAGCCCATCATTGGAATATACAAGCCAAGTTATATAATGAAAATTCCCACTAGTGTATGAAAGTGAAAAAACAAGAGACTCTTTATCATGAAGAACACGGTGCTACTTTGAAGCGCAAGTGTGGAAAAAGATAGTAGCATTGTCCCTTCTCTCTTTTTCTCTCGTCATTTTATTTTGTTTAGGCTCTTTGGCCTCTTTTTTTTCATTTCATTTTTTTGGTGGGCATCTTTGGCCTCTTTTTTTTTATTTCCTCACATGGGACAATGCTCGAATAATGATGATCATCACACTTTTATTTACTTACAACTCAATACTTAGAACAATAATTACTCTATATGAAATGCCTCCGGCAGTGTACCGGAATGTGCAACGATCTAGCTTAGCGTATGACGTTGAAACATCTCGCTAGCTATCTTACGATCATGCAATGGAAAAATGAAAATGACGGCACATGTCATGACACACAACGGTGGAAGTTGCATGGCAATATATCTCGGAATGGCTATGAAAATGCCATAATAGGTAGGTATGGTGGCTGTTTTGAGGAAGGTATATGGTGGGTATGTGCACCGGCGAAAGTTGCGTGGCACTAGAGAGGCTAGCAATGGTGGAAGGTGAGAGTGCATATATACAAGGACTCACATTAGTCATAAAGAACTCATATACTTATTGCGAAAGTTTTATTAGTAATCGAAACAAAGTGCTAAACGCATACTCCTAGGGGAAGGGTTGGTAGGTGTTAACCATCGCGCGATCCCGACCGCCACACAAAGGATGCCAATCAATAAATCAATTATGCTCCGACTTCATAACATAGCGGTTCACCATACATGCATGCTACGGGAATCACTAACCTCAACACAATTATTTCTAGATTCACAACACCCTACTAACATAACTCTAATATTACCATATCCATATCTCAAAACAAAATGCGAGGAATCAAAATTCTCTTACTAATCAATGCACTTGAATATGAAAGTTTTTATTATATCCTCTTTGGATGCCTACCAAATTTAGGACTAATTTCGTAGCACACGCCAATTACCAAGTTACTTAGAGAGAGCACTCTCAAAATGATATAAGTGAAGATTGAGAGTTTTTATTTCTACAAAATATGACACCGCCGTGCTCTAAAATGATTTAAGTGAAGCACTAGAGCAAAATTATCTAGCTCAAAAGATATAAGTGAAGCTCATGGGAGCAAAATTATCTAGCTCAAAAGATATAAGTGAAGCTTATGGGAGCTAAATTGCCTAGCTCAAAAGATATAAGTGAAGCTCATGGGAGCTAAATTGCCTAGCTCAAAAGATATAAGTGAAGCTCATGGGAGCTAAATTGCCTAGCTCAAAAGATATAAGTGAAGCTCATTGAGTATTCTAACAAATTCACGATAAGTTCATGTCCCTCTCAAAAAGTTGTGCAGCAAGGGTGATTGTGATAAAACAAAAAGCAAAGACTCCTATAATACATGACGCTCCAAGACAAACACATATCATATGGTAAATAAAAATATAGCTCCAAGTAACGTTACCGGTGGATTGAAGAGGAAAGAGGGGATGCCTTCCCGGGGCATCCCCAAGCTTAGGATTTTTGGTGTCCTTGAATTTCGCTTGGGATGATTGGGCATCCCCAAGCTTAGGCTCTTTCCACTCTTTTTTCCATTGTCCATAAGAACATCACCCAAAACTTGAAAACTTCACAACACAAAACTTAAAGAGAATCTCGTGATATCATTAGCATAGAAAAAGCAAACCACCAACTTTTTAGGTACTGTAGTAAACTTAATTTCCATTTATATTGATGTTATATTACTGTATTCTCACTTCTCCATGGCTCGTACCCCCCGATACTAACCATAGTTTCATCAAAATAAGTAATCAACACAACAAAAATAGAATCTGTCAAAAACAAATCAGTCTGTAGCAATCTATATATTTTTGTATACCTATGGTATCCCAATAATTATGAAAAATTATGACAATTAGGGAAATTTGCATATCAATGAGTAGAAAAAAGAATCAACTCAAAAGCTCTTTCTGGATAGGAATTAATAATAATTTAGTGAGCACAAAGTTTCTGTCTTTTTCAGCATGATTAAACAACTATCACCAAAACTAATCATAAAGGTTCTACTTGGCACAAACACTAACTAAAACATAAAAAACACAATCATAACAAAATCATGATGGTGTGGACTCAACAAAACAGAAAGTGAAAAGCAAAAATAATTTTATTCATTGGGTTGCCTCCCAACAAGCGATATCGTTTAACGCCCTTAGCTAGGCATAAGGCAATCGAATCAAGTATCGTCATCTTTAGTGCTCAAACCACTCATACCATCATCATTATTAGGGAGTTATTTAATTTTATCAATAATTATACTCCTAGATAGGCAACAAAGATGATCATTAGTGATGATAGGTTTTCTTAAGGTATCAAGATAGGTAGGGTGAACACTCAACATTTTAAGATCTTCGTCTCTCTTACTAGATGGTTCACCATTGTTTTTAGGAACGTAAACAAGCTTAGTGGACTTATTGTGGGCAAAATTTGGAGTGTTCTGAAGAGCAGCAAAAGCAGAACCCAAGGTTGTTATAACATCCTCTAGTTTGCCAATTCTAGTGGAATCATGATCTAGTTTTTCGTTAACTATGAGTTCCTTCTCCTTTAAATTTTTCAAAGTCATTCCCACCTTGGATCCACATTGAGTGATTTGATTGTGGATCTTTTTATCCAAATTTTCAATGAATTCTATCATAGCAACTTTATTTTCAATAATATCCAGCCTACGCATCACATGTTCGAAAGTTAAAGTAGTTCCATTAACCATGAGTGGGGGTGAGCCTACCAAATTTATTAAAGCACCATAAGAATCAATGGTATGGCTACCCAAGAAATTTCCGCCTACAATGGTGTCAAGAACATACCTATTCCAAGAGGAAATACGCACATAAAAATTGTGAAGTAGAATGGTAGTAGATTGCTTACGAGTAGATCTATTCTGAACATTGCAAATTCTATACCAAGAATCTTTTAAGTTTTCTCCCTCATTTTGTTTGAAATTAAAACCTTCGCTCTCGGGAGTAACGATCATAGCGATAGGACTAGCCATAAGGATAAGTAGACTAACCCACACAAGCAAACAGAAAGTAAGCAAAAGAAAGGGTGAACGAAAAAGGCAAATATTTTTGTAAATTTTGTTTTAAAAGTGGAGGAGAGGAAAACGAGAGGCAAAAGGCAAATAATGTAAATGCAAGAGATGAGTTTGCGATAGTTACTTGGTAGATATGCTTCACTTGAATACTCCCAGGCAACGACGCCAGAAATTCTTCCTCCTACTTCTTGAGCTTGCGTTGGTTTTTCCCTTGAACAGGAAAGGGTGATGCAGCAAAGTAGAGATAAGTATTTCCCTCGGTTTGAGAACGAAGGTATCAATCCAGTAGGAGTATCAAGATGAGGCACCAATGAACCTGTGCAAAAACAAACTAACTTGCACCCAATGTGATAAATGGGTTGTCAATCCCTTCACGATTACTTGCAAGGTGAGATCTGATAGTGATAAAAGGTAAATATAAATAAAAGTGCGGCTAGGTATTTTTGGTATTTTTGTATGTAGATCTGAATATATAATGTGTAAGATAGTCCCGCGGGCCATAGTGTTCTCTAGAGGCTTCTCTCATGATAGCAAGTATTACGGTGGGTGAACGAATTATTGTCGAGCAATTGATAGAATCGCGCAAAGTCATGACGATATCTAAGGCAATGATAATACATATAGGAATCACGTCCGAGACAAGTAGACCGATACTTTCTGCATCTACTACTATTACTCCACACATCGACCGCTATCCAGCATGCATCTAGTGTATTAAGTTCATAACAAACAGATTGATGCCTTAACCAAGATGACATGATGTACAGGGATAAATTCATGCAATATGATATAAACCCCATCTTTTTACCCTTGATGGCAACAACACGATGCATGCCTCGCTACCCCTTCTGTCACTAGGTGAGGACACCGCATGGTATGAACCCAAAACCTGTCACACCCTGTTTTTCATCACAAGTATTTTATGTTGCAAAAATCAGAGCTTGTTAAAACTTCTTCAAATAATGTTGTGAGTGCAATGTCAGCCCTTGTATGAGTGAATGCTTGCTTTCTTGATGACTCAAACCCATGAAAAACTTATTATTTTGCTCTCTTCAAAAACCCTTTTTCCTTTATATCAAGATCACCTGCATCATGTTGGGATACACTACTAGCTCATGAAGCCAAGTGGCACTTCCAACCAAAGTTGGTGATCTGATCCAGATATTATTTTCATTCATTAAAAACATGAATTGGTGATTTAAAATATTATTTTCCTATTTTATATTTATGTCTGTTTCTAAGGCCAGGAATGATATTCCCACAAGGAAAATTGCTTTCCTGCCTTAGAAGCTCAGAAGGACATATATTTTCCATATATAAGATTTTAAACCCTATTTTATATTAATATTATTTGAGTAAAACCCTGAAAACCATTTCTGTCTGTTTTAGCTTTTTGAGATGTTTCCAAAGGAAATTATCTCACTAAATTCCCATTAAATTACAGGAGCCCTCCCAAGCCATATTAGGAGCTCACATAAAATCTCACCTTGATCCAAGGTGGGGAAGTGCACCTAATGAGCCCAAAACCCTCTCTGTCCAGAGAAGAGTTGGAACAACTCTACATTGCAAAGTTTCTCCAATGGAGCTGAAACTTTGCAGAGGTGTTTGACACCCCAAATGAGGACTCCACACCAAAAATGGGATTTGTGAGACTCTGTTTGGCCACACTTCCTTTGTAAAGGACAGTACTGGTCATTTTGAGGCATTTGCAAGTTTACAAAGCTAAACTTGTTCAATGGGGCTCAAATTTGGTGAAACCCCATGTTTTTACCCCAAGACCAAACCTGTTAAGTTTCTGTTCCAGTGGTGGAGTGGAAGCACCCCAAATCACTTTCGAACACCTACTGACAGGAAGGTAAAAACCCTCCTAGCCACTGTTTTACCCAATGTCAAAGCCCCAAACTTGGTGAGGTAGAGCCCCAGAACACCCTGAGCACCCAGTCAACCAGCCCCTCCCCAACTCCAAGCACTAGTGACAAGATCTTCAATTTGAGCCGCAGGCCAGTACTGGCAGCACTAGTGTTCCTTGCCTGCTTGACCAGCTCGTGGTCCCACTAGCACACAACGGCTAGGCACACTCCCAGCAATGCTCAGGACATGGAGGACACGTCCCAAAGGGCCCCAGAGCGCGCCAGCATAACGTGGCATTCCAAAACCACGCTCTAGACGCGACGCGCTACAGAGAACCGCCAGCGAGGGGACGTCGCCCCGGCCAGTTCCAACCCCCCCGGTAATGTCCAAACGCTCCCCCGACACCCACTCTGTGCAAAGCTACCATCAGGGGCCCCCTCTCCTCGCGCAAGAGCTCAGGCGACGCGTGCCCGTGCGCACCCGACGCAGTAGAGCATGCACGGTCGTTGCGGCCCGATCGCACTCGCTTTCCCTCTGCGGCCGATGCAGCACGAGGTCCTAAACCATGTCCCGAACCCGTGGTTTCGCGGCCAGCACCTCACTATGCTTGCACGCGCGCCACAGTGAGTCACCGGCGCGCCCGAGTCGGCTCACCGCTGCTGGCCTATAAATAGGTCCCCCGGCACCCCAGCACCCTCCAGGCAGCTTCAGCACAACCACTAGACTCCCTCTAGCCGCCCAATCGAGCTCGCAAAACCCCGGTGCTCGAGATCGACCGAGGCCCCTCCGCCTCAGAGCTACGGTCGATCTCCGGCTACACGCCGGCTCCTGCGCCGCCCGACCTCCCATTGCACTCCCGTAGACGCCACGAACATTTCCCCCAACTCCCCGGGTGAATCCGTGCCCCTAGCCACTAGCTCGACGCCATCCTGAAACCTTCCCGCCACGATCACCTCGTCACCGGCGACCCAGACCACCTCCGGTGACGTCCCGACCACGAGTAGGTAGGCGGAGGAATGAGGGACCCATTCCCGCTCCTAGATTGGCCTAAGAGCAACGGTAGCTTCGCCGGCGTCCGTCTCCACCTCTATGGCTGGAGGTAGGAGAAGGACCCGACAGGTGGAGCCCACCTGTCGGTGTCGTGGGGCAGCCAGCGCGCGCAGCCGCTGACACTGACCAGAGGGGCCCACAAGTCAGGTTTGAACCTAGCCCGCGCGCGCCTGCTGGCCGGTCTGCTGGCTGGGCCGACAGGGTCTCCCCCCCTTGCCTTTTTCTTTTATTTTTAACCTACAGCTTAAATGATTTTTATAAAAATATTTAGCCAGTAGAAAAATATGATTCTTCCACCAACAATTTTCTAAAAATGTGTAGTAATTGATTCTGTAGTGTTTGACATTTATCAAAAACAGAACCTGTTTTGGTATAATAAAATGATATTAAAAGCATTTATTTGCTCTTGTTTGCTTTTAAATAAATATGCTTAGCTAATAAAAACCATAGGAAACATTTTCCAAAATAATAAACTGAATTTATTCTAGCTTTGCAACATTTTTAAAAGCACCTTGTGATCTGTTTTGGTGTGACCTATTATTTATTTATTCCTTTCTCGACGGTAGAGTTACCGAGTGACGGAGGATCCGGAGCGGAAGACCTCGAAGACCCCGGATACCTAGCAAACCAAGGCAAGCATCCCTTTGACCATGACTTGAGCACAAACATTGTTGCATGCTAGTATAGTTGGTATTTTCCCATTGCATGTGAACACGATGCCGGTTCATCATTGTGGTGATGGTACCGAAGGCTTCTATGAAGCACTTGCATGATAGTAATGTTATTCATATGGCTCCTCGGAGCACAAGCATGATGAGCTTGACCCTACCATCTATTAGGATCATGCTACTGTCATGTTGACTAGTAGAGTAAGATCACTGCACTACCCCTTGAGGGTCATGTTATACCATGTTGACAAGTAAAGATAGAAGCATGTTATCATGAGCATGATGATGAGTTAAATAAAGAGTTTATGAAAACCCCGTCGGGTGCCACTAATGCCCGAGGGTGATGATGAGTTGGTGATCACTTTTGGTGAAGTGATGCACCGGTGTTTTTGTGTGAGTATGGTTTCAGAAATGGGATTAGATTTATGATGTGTCGATCGTCCCAACCTTACCAGTACGACCACGATACCCCTTTATGGGACGGGGCTTTGTTGATTACTCTAGTCGGTACTAGCAAAGAGCCACATTACTAGTGGCGGGAGTGATCGGTGTCACTCTCGTGATGGGGTCGTGCCAGGTAGGACGACTATGCCATTATTATGAGTTCCAGGCACACCGTTGGTCCCCGCATGGTTGATACTGTCTAGAGTCGGTGCTCGTAAGACGTACAACATGTGGGCTGGGTACCAATCGAGTGGACCTCTTTTTCTAGTATCGTCAGGGGAAAGATGATGATCGGGTACTTACCTCGGGTATATGTGATATACCGTGAGTCGTGGATGACACGGAAGTTTGCCGTATCTCGTGGGTCCAGCGTACAACCTCTGCAGAGTGTCAAACTATTTGAATAGCCGTGTCCACGGTCAAGGACAGTTGGGTGGTGTTGCTTAAACTACGTCCAGCGTTTCCGCATAAACCAAGTGTGAGTGTGTGTGTGTGGCGTTAAAAAGGTGTTGTTATGAGAGTAATAATATGACCAAGCTCGGTGACTTGGCATATAGGGTAAACCCGGATGGTTTAGCCCTCATTAATACATTGAGGTTATGACAAGTCCGATGACTTGGCATATAGGGTGAACCCGGATGGTTCAGCCCTTAGCAGATATGTTGATATCTGTAACCTGTTCTTCAAGAGTAATTCTTTAACTTGTTGCATATACCTGATCATTCCACCAAATTGCATTCCACCATAGATACACGTTACTATTATTCTTCACTATAAATGTTCATATCATGGGCTGTTTGCGAGTACATTCAAAGTACTCATTGGCTTGCTACTGGTTATATTATTGACCAGACATGGAAGGACCGGACTTTGGCGACGAGTACGCCGTCGGAGACGAACCTGCGATCTAGGACGCTTCCAAGTCAGAATGCCTGTCGGTGTAGGCTTGATGGCATGGGCACCGCTTAGCCCTTACGAGTTTCCGCTACTCGAGGTATCTGTTTATTTGGCTTTAGGCCTCACTCTTGAACCCGACCTTCTGGTCGTTTGATGTCATAATTTCAGTACTTGGATGTAAGACTCTATTATTCAGTATTTGTGTTCAGTGAGCATTGATCCTTGGGGTCACTGGGCACGGCGAACTCGACTTGCTAGTCGGGGTACCCACATAACTGGTATCAAATCCATCCTGACTATAGGAAGCCTTAGATAGCATGGACGTTAGCCGAGAATGTTAGAACGCTAGCGTTGCACAAAACTTTTGCACATACAACCTTCTGACCTCTCTCCTATGACTTGTAGATGGCTGCCGTACCTGAGACGCTTCTGGAGACCGGCTTTCCACTACTCCTGATGGATTGTCTCGAGAAATGCCATGTACGTCGCACGCCCATCTTCCTCTACCACGAGCACTGGGTCAACGCCGACACTAAGGAATATCACGTGGACGTGATAGTGAAGGCTAATGACTCCCCATCTAGTTGGTTCTTCGAAGGACCACAAATGGGAGAGCTGATGTTGGCAGTGGAGACGGCCGCACGAGAGGCGCTCGTGCGTCTCCGCAGCATCCTCCCTGAGATGGCTAATGAGCCTGTCACTCGTCACCTACCTTTCACTAGGGAAGGAGTGGATGGGAGTTAGACACTCACCCCAGCCACGGAGGATGGGATGCCATTAAGGTTTCAGACCTACTTCAGCCTCTCGTCGGACACCCTGACGCACTTCCTGGTTAAGGAATCAGCCAAGCTTCGCCAAGAGTTGCACCTAGTCAAGGGCCTGCTCCACACTGAGAAGATGAAGAATCGCAAAGTAAAGAAGGCAGGCGCACCTAAAGGGAGGACAGCTGTTGCTGCTAGGGGTGGTGTGTTACCCATCCAGGCAGTCCCTCTTTGGAGTCGCCGCCTGACAGCGGAAGAGTACACTGAGATCTTCGCCGCCTCGCCTAAGAGACGCCGTAATGTGCGGATTCTTTCTTCCACTCCTATAAAGGAAGAAGATGTTGATGAAGACGAGGACGAAGATGAGGATCCTGTTGAATCCGCCTTTGAGGCTGAGCAGTCCGCCGCGTAGGAATTAGCGTAGGCAATTAGGAGTACCCCGAGCATAGGGTATCCATGTATCCGTTTCTAATTTACGTATGTGTGCATGATGTAAGTCACCTATTGCCTTAGGCAGCCTGTAAGTGACTACATCACCTAGTTTTTATGGATGCAATATCCGTTCGTCAAAAACTTTGGTTTTGAAAACTTTGCACTTGCACGTATCGGACCCCCTCTTACTATGAACGAATCCTTGTATTCCCGAGCAAGGTGGCATTTTGACCTGTCTGTTTCTATGACAGGATGGTGAACGCAACCCGCAACAGCACCTTCGGCAACCCCGACGCCGGCTCCCCAGGGACGCCGCAGGGAACCGAAGGAGAAGCTCACGCTGGAGGTCACCACGAGCAGCCTAGAGACCTTCCGCCACCACCTCCTCCTGAGAACTTGATGATGGCTCAGTTCCTTCAAGCTCTTCGGGAGGAGCGTCAAGCCAGCAATGCCGCTATTCAACAGCTGACTCAAGTCCTGGTAGACAACCCGCCGCGGAATGGGAATGGCGGTAACTGCTCTACTCTTTTTGAGTTCATGCGGACTACGCCCCCCATATTCACGGAGACGATTGAACCACTGGACGCCGATGACTGGATCCGCACCATTGAAGACCTCCTTGCGCTGGTCAAGTGCACCGACGATCATGAGAAGGTCCTTTATGCTTCTCACTGTCTCGGAGGCACCGCCAGGGCATGGTGGGACGGATTTCAGATCATGCGGATAGGGCAAGTCATCACTTGGGTGATGTTCAAGGAAGGATTTCGCGCGGCTCACATTCCACATGGACTGATGACCATTAAGAAGCGGGAATTCCGAGCCTTGAGGCAGGGCAGTGGAACTGTTAAGGAGTACCTGCAGAAGTTTAACCTCTTGTCGAGGTACGCGCCCGAAGATGTTAACACTGAGGCCGCTAAGGTGGAACGCTTCATGGAAGGGTTACAGCAGTCCCTGCAATACCAACTGGTGGTTTGCGACTGCCAGACTTTCAGCGAGTTGGTTAACAAGGCGCTTATGCTGGAAGACAAGCGTCATGCGATGGACGACACCCGCAAGCGCAAACTGATAGGCAGTGGAGGACCCGGTAGCGCAAGACCAAGACCATGGCAGTCAACACCTGCAAGACCCAACTTTCAGCAGCAGCAGTACAAGTACCTGGTGTTCCGCCAGAATTATCAGCCTCAGCAGCAAGCCAAGCCAGTAGTCAACCCGCCGAACAACGGTGGAGTCAAGACCAACCCTCCAGGGCAGGTCACCTGCTTTGGGTATGGTCTGACCGGGCACTATTCCAGGCAGTGCCCCAACAAGAAGCCCGACGCACCGCGACCCAATGCACCCAACCCCGGTCAAGGTGCACGAGGAAGGAACCAAGCCCCCCGCAACCAGCAGTTCAATGGCAGGGGCCGGATCAATCACATCACTGCAGAAGAGGCGCAGGAAGACCCGGACTGCATTCTGGGTACGTTCCTCGTCAACTCAACTCCAGCAACAGTGTTGTTTGATTGTGGTTCCTCGCATTCTTTTGTTACTCAAAGGTTTGCGGAGAAGTGTGGTTTAAAACCCACTCTACTCCGTGGACAGATGGCAATTCAAACCCCGGGAGCAGTATTGAGGACCAACCTAGGGTGTAGAAGGGTCGAGATAGTTATCAACGGATCGATTTTCTTGGCAGACCTCATTGTGCTTAAATCGCAAGGTGTAGAAGTAATCCTCGGCATGGATTGGTTGGCCAAGCACCAGAGTCTTTTGGACTGTTCCAACAGGGCCATTACCATGACAAGCAATCAAGGGGTCAAGGTCAAGTTTGTCTCCGAGCCAGTATTGGCTCAAGTGCCTCGAATCAACAGTCTATCCGAGGTAGAGCTTGATCAAGTGCCTGTAGTCTGTGAATACCCGGACGTCTTTCCTGACGAGCTACCCGGAATGCCTCCCGACCGAGACATCGAGTTCATCATCGAGCTCATGCCCGGATCAAGGCCTATATATAAAAAGCCTTACAGGATGGTTCCGAAGAGCTCGCAGAGCTGAAGAAGCAGCTAGATGAGCAACTTAGGAAAGGGTTCATTCGTCCGAGTGCATCACCTTGGGGATCACCTGTTCTATTTGTTTGAAAGAAGGATGGTACCATTCGACTCTGCGTCGATTACCGTTCTCTTAATGAAGTCACAATTAAGAACAAGTACCTCCTCCCCAAGATCGAAGACCTGTTTGACCAGTTAAACGGGGCTAGGGTATTTTCCCAAGATCGATCTTCGATCGGGATATTACCAGTTGAAGATTTGACCCGAAGATATACCCAAGACTGCATTCGTGACCCGATACGGTCTATATGAATGCACTGTCATGCCCTTCGGTTTGACAAATGCCCCAGCCTACTTCATGTACCTCATGAACAAGGTCTTCATGGAATATTTGGACAAGTTTGTCGTCGTATTCATCGATGACATATTAATCTTCTCCAAGTCCGAAGAGGAGCATGAGCAACACCTGAGGTTAGTTCTGGGAAAGCTTCCAGAGCACCAGCTTTATGCCAAATTCAGCAAGTGTCAGTTCTGGCTGAACGAAGTTGGATTTCTGGGTCATACTCTGACGGCAAGAGGTTTGGCCGTAGATCAGTCCAAGATTACTACAGTGACCAACTGGGAATCACCAAAGGACGTGAAGGATGTCAGGAGTTTCCTCGGGCTCGCGGGATACTACCGCAAGTTTGTAGAAGGTTTCACCAGCATCGCTCGACCAATGACTCAGCTCTTGAAGAAAGGCCGAAAGTTCGAGTGGACACCGGTGTGTGAAGAAAGTTTCCAGGAGTTGAAGAAGAGGCTAACTACCGCCCCGGTATTGGCTACCCTAGACATCAACAAGGAATTCGTAATATATTGTGATGCCTCTGGAACCGGGCTCGGTGTAGTCCTGATGCAAGATGGCAGGGTCGTGGCGTACTTGTCATGGCAACTGCGACCGCATGAGGAGAACTACGCCACCCATGATCTCGAGCTAGCAACTGTAGTGCATTCTCTGAAGACGTGGCGACATTACCTTTTGGGGAAGCGATGTGAGATATATACAGACCACAAAAGTCTGAAATATATCTTCACTCAAAGGGAGCTGAATATGAGGCAGTGGAGATGGCTTGAGTTAATCAAGGATTACGACCTCAGCATTCAATATCATCCCGGCAAGGCGAACGTGATAGCCGATGCCTTAAGCTGGAAGGCAGGCTCCTTGAACGTCATGCTCAAGGAAAGGTTACCCGTCTTGTATGAAGAGATGGAGGGCTTCGGGCTTGAGATAGTCGAACCAGGATACCTGGCCAACCTCGAAGTCAAGCCTACTCTGGCAGACGACATCAAGGAAGCCCAGAAGGGACACAAGAGTTTCAAAGGCCTCAAGAGGAAGGTGCGAGAAGGCAAAGCCCCAGGATTCTCGATTGATGAGCAAGGAGTACTGTGGTACGGGAAGCGCTTATGCGTACCTAACAAGGCCGAACTTAAGGACTTGATCCTGCAAGAGGCTCATGACACACCGTACTCTATCCATCCAGGTGGTTCCAAGATGTACCAAGACCTCCGAGAACGATTCTGGTGGCATGGCATGAAGAGGGAAATTGGCTCCTATGTCGCTAAATGCGATGTATGCCAGCGAGTCAAGGCTGAACACCAGCGACCTGCTGGATTGCTGCAACCTCTTCAAGTGCCGGAATGGAAGTGGGATAAAGTCGGCATGGACTTCATCATCGGGTTGCCCCGGTCGAATAAGGGTCATAACTCCATTTGGGTCATAGTCGATCATTTGACCAAGGTGGCCCATTTCATCCCCGTTAACACCACCTACGATCGCAGCCAGCTGGCCAGTCTATACATTCATCGAGTGGTGAGTCTCCATGGAGTTCCCAAGGAGATCGTGTCCGACCGCGGCACGCAATTCACCTCAAGATTCTGGAAGAAGTTTCAAGAAGCTCTCGGAACCAAACTCTCTTTCAGTACGGCTTTCCACCCGCAAACGGGCGGACAGACCGAGAGGGTAAACCAGATACTTGAGGACATGCTCCGCGCCTGTGTTTTGGCTCATGGTGCCAAGTGGGAAGATTGGCTGCCATTTGCTGAGTTTTCTTACAACATCAGCTACCAGTCCAGTCTTCAGATGGCCCAATTCGAAGCGCTATATGGGCGGAAGTGCCGCACCCCGCTCAATTGGTCCGAAACCGGTGAAGTACTAGTCTTCGGACCAGAAGCACTGCAGGGAGCAGGGGACAAGGTTCAGCTTGTCCGAGAGAACTTGGAGGCAGCTAAGTCAAGGCAGAAGAGCTATGCGGACCCTCGCCGCAGAGATGTGGATTTTGTTCCCGGAGACCAGGTGTACTTGCGAGTCACGCCTCTCAAGGGGACCAAGTGTTTCCACGTCAAGGGGAAGCTAGCTCCCAGGTTCATTGGACCCTTCAAGATCACGGCAAGGCGCGGGGAAGTAACTTACCAGTTGGAGCTACCTCCTGAGCTTTCGGGTGTGCACAACGTATTTCACGTGTCACAGCTCCGGAAGTGTTTACAAGTGCCGAACCATCCTGATCTTTACAAGGACATTGATCATCAAGCTATTGACCTTCAACCGGACCTTACCTACCGCGAGAAACCGATCCGCATTTTGGATGAAGCTGAACGTTGCACCAGAAGCCGCACTATCAAGTTTTTCAAGGTTCAGTGGAGCAACCATACCGAAGCAGAAGCCACGTGGGAACGTGAAGACTATCTCCGATCAGAATTTCCCGAGCTATTTAACGCTTAGCTTAGGAATCTCGGGGACGAGATTCTTGTAAGAGGGATAGGTCTGTCATACCCTGTTTTTCATCACAAGTATTTTATGTTGCAAAAATCAGAGCTTGTTAAAACTTCTTGAAATAATGTTGTGAGTGCAATGTCAGCCCTTGTATGAGTGAATGCTTGCTTGCTTGATGACTCAAACCCATGAAAAACTTATTATTTTGCTCTCTTCAAAAAACCTTTTTCCTTTATATCAAGATCAACTTCATCATGTTGGGATACACTACTAGCTCATGAAGCCAAGTGGCACTTCCAACCAAAGTTGGTGATCTGATCCAGATATTATTTTCACTCATTAAAAACATTAATTGGTGATTTAAAATATTATTTTTCCTATTTTATATTTATGTCTGTTTCTAAGGCCAGGAATGATATTCCCACAAGGAAAATTGCTTTCCTGCCTTAGAAAGTTCTGAGTAAATTCATGGAAGCTCAGAAGGACATATATTTTCCATATATAATATTTTCAACCCTATTTTATATTAATATTATTTGAGTAAAACCCTGAAAACCATTTCTGTCTGTTTTAGCTTTTTGAGATGTTTCCAAAGGAAATGATCTCAATAAATTCCCATTAAATTACAGGAGCCCTCCCAAGCCATATTAGGAGCTCACATAAAATCTCACCTTGATCCAAGGTGGGGAAGTGCACCTAATGAGCCCAAAACCCTCTTTGTCCAGAGAAGAGTTGGAACAACTCTACATTGCAAAGTTTCTCCAATGGAGCTGAAACTTTGCACAGGTGTTTGACACCCCAAATGAGGACTCCACACCAAAAATGGGATTTGTGAGACTATGTTTGGCCACACTTCCTTTGTAAAGGACAGTACTGGTCATTTTGAGGCATTTGCAAGTTTACAAAACTAAACTTGTTCAATGGGCCTCAAATTTGGTGAAACCCCATGTTTTTACCCCAAGACCAAACCTGTTAAGTTTCAGTTCCAGTGGTGGAGTGGAAGCACCCTAAATCCATGTCGAACACCTACTGACAGGAAGGTAAAAACCCTCCTAGCCACTGTTTTACCCAATGTCAAAGCCCCAAACTTTGTGAGGTAGAGCCCAGAACAGCCTGACCACCCAGTCAACCAGCCCCTCCCCAACTCCAAGCACTAGTAACAAGATCTTCAATTTGAGCCGCAGGCCAGTACTGGCAGCACTAGTGATTGCCTCCTTGACTAGCTCGTGCTCCCACTAGCACACAATGGCTAGGCACACTCCCAGCAACGCTTAGGACATGGAGGACATGTACCAAAGGGCCCCAGAGCGCGCCAGCATGCCGTGGCATGCCAAAACCACTCTCTGGACGCGCTATAGAGAACCTCCAGTGAAAGGACGTCGCCCCGGCCAGTTCCAACCCCCCGGGTAATGTCCAAATGCTCCCTCGACACCCACTATGTACAAAGCTACCATCAGGGGGCCCCTCTCCTCGCGCAAGAGCTCAGGCGACGCGTGCCCGTGCGCGCCTGACGTGGCTGAGCATGCACGATCGTTGCGGCTCGAGCCCACTCGCTTTCCCTCTGTGGCCGATGCACCAGGAGGTCCTAAACCACGTCTCGAACCCGTGGTTTCGCGGCCAGCACCTCACTGTGCTCGCACGCGCGCCACGGTGAGTCACCGGTGCGCCCGAGTCGGTTCACCGCTGCTGGCCTATAAATAGGTCCCCCCGGTACCCCAGCACCCTCCACGCAGCTTCAGCACAACCACTAGACTCCCCGTAGCCGCCCAATCGAGCTCGCAGAGCCCCGGTGCTCGAGATCGACCGAGGCCCCTCCGCCTCAGAGCTCCGGTCGATCTCCGGCTACACGCCGGCTCCTACGCCGCCCGACCTCCCATTGCACTCCCCTAGACGCCAGGAACATTTCCCACAACTCCCCCGGGCGAATCCGTGCCCCTAGCCACTAGCTCGACGCCAACCCAAAACCTTTCCGCCACGATCACCTCATCGCCGGCGACCCAGACCACCTCCGGTGACGTCCCGACCACGAGCAGGTAGGCGGACGAACGAGGGACCCATTCCCGCTCCTAGATTGGCCTGAGGGCAACGGTAGCTTCGCCGGCGTCCGTCTCCACCTCTCTGGCTGGAGGTAGGAGAAGGACCCGATAGGTGGAGCCCACCTGTCGGTGTCCTGGGGCAGCCTGCGCGCGCAGCCGCTGACACTGACCCCACGGGCCCGCACGTCAGGTTTGAACCTGGCCCGCGCGCGCCTGGTGGCCGTTCTGCTCGCTGGGCCGACTGGGTCTCCCCCCTGGCCTTTTTCTTCTATTTTTAACCTGCAGCTTAAATGATTTTTATAAAAATATTCAGCCAGTAGAAAAAAATGATTCTTCCACCAACAATTTTCTAAAAATGTGTAGTAATTGATTCTGTAGAGTTTGACATTTATCAAAAACAGAACCTGTTTTGGTATAATAAAATGATATTAAAAGCATTTGTTTGCTCGTGTTTGCTTTTAAATAAATATGCTTAGCTAATAAAAACCATAGGAAACATTTTCCAAAATAATAAACTGAATTTATTCAAGCTTTGCAACATTTTTAAAAGCACCTTGTGATATGTTTTGGTGTGAGCTATTATTTATTTATTCCTTTCTCGACGGTAGAGTTACCGAGTGACGGAGGATCCGGAGCGGAAGACCTCGAAGACCCCGGATACCTAGCTGACCAAGGCAAGCAGCCTTTTGACCATGACTTGAGCATTAACATTGTTGCATGCTAGTATAGTTGGTATTTTCCCGTTGCATGTGAACACGATGCCGGTTCATCATTGTGGTGATGGTACCAAAGGCTTCTTCGAAGCACTTGCATGATAGTAATGTTATTCATATGGCTCCTCAGAGCACAAGCATGATGAGCTTGACCCTACCATATATTAGGATCATGCTACTGTCTTGTTAACTATTAGAGTAAGATCATTGCATTGATCTTGACCCTACCCCTTGAGGGTCATGTTATACCATGTTGACAAGTAAACATAGAAGCATGTTATCATGAGCATGATGATGAGTTAAATAAAGAGTTTATGAAAACCCCGTCGGGTGCCACTAATGCCCGAGGGTGATGATGAGTTGGTGATCACTTTTGGTGAAGTGATGCACCGGTGTTTTTGTGTGAGTATGGTTTCGGAAATGGGATTTGATTTATGATGTGTCGACCGTCCCAACCTTACCAGTACGACCACGATACCCCTTTATGGGATGGGGATTTGTTGATTACTCTGGTCGGTACTAGCAAAGAGCCACATTACTAGTGGTGGGAGTGATCGGTGTCACTCTCGTGATGGGGTCGTGCCAGGTAGGACGACTATGCCATTATTATGAGTTCCAGGCACACCGTTGGTCCCCGCATGGTTGATACTGTCTAGAGTCGGTGCTCGTAAGACGTACAACATGTGGGCTGGGTACCAATCGAGTGGACCTCTTTGTCTAGTATCGTCAGGGGAAAGATGATGATCGGGTACTTACCTCGGGTATATGTGATATACCGCGAGTCGTGGATGACACGGAAGTTTCCCGTTTCTCGTGGGTCCAGCGTACTACCTCTGCAGAGTGTCAAACTATTCGAATAGCCGTGTCCACGGTCAAGGACAGTTGGGTGGTGCTGCTTAGACTACGTCCAGCGTTTCCGCATAAACCAAGTGTGAGTGTGTGTGTGGTGTGAAAAAGTTGTTGTTATGAGAGTAATAATATGACCATGTTCGGTGACTTGGCATATAGGGTAAACCCGGATGGTTTAGCCCTCATTAATACATTGAGTTTATGACAAGTCCGATGACTTGGCATATAGGGTGAACCCAGATGGTTCAGCCCTTGGCAGATATGTTGATATCTGTAACCTGTTCTTCAAGAGTAATTCTTTAACTTGTTGCATATACCTGATCATTCCACCAAATTGCATTCCACCATAGATACATGTTACTATTATTCTTCACTATAAATGCTCATATCATGGGCTGTTTGCGAGTACATTCAAAGTACCCATTGGCTTGCCACTGGTTATATTATTGACCAGACATGGAAGGACCGGAGTTTGGCGACGAGTACGCCGTCGGAGACGAACCTGCGATCTAGGACGCTTCCAAGTCAGAATGCCTGTCGGTGTAGGCTTGATGGCGTGGGCATCGCTTAGCCCTTACGAGTTTCCGCTACTCGTTGTATCTGTTTATTTGGCTTTAGGCCTCACTCTTGAACACGACCTTCTGGTCGTTTGATGTAATAATTTCGGTACTTGGATGTAAGACTCTATTATTCAGTATCTGTGTTCAGTGAACATTCATCCTTGGGGTCACCGGGCACGGCGAACTCGACTTGCTAGCCGGGGTACCCACAAAACCAAGCACTTCTCCCATTGCAAGAATTATAGATCAAGTTGGCCAAACGAAACCCATAAATCAGAGAGAATTATAAGGATACGAAATCATGCATATAAGAAATCAGAGGAGACTCAAATAATATTCATAGATAATCTGATCATAAATCCACAATTCATCGGATCTCGACAAACACGCCGCAAAAGAAAGTTACATCGGATAGATCTCCATGAAGATCGTGGAGAACTTTGTATTGAAGATCCAAGAGAGAGAAGAAGCCATCTAGCTACTTGCTATGGACCCGAAGGTCTATGGTGAACTACTCACGCATCATCGGAGAGGCAATGGTGTTAATGAAGAAGCCCTCCGTGTCCGAATACCCCTCCCGCAGGCCACCAGAACGGTCCCCAGATGGGATCTCGCGGAGACAGAAGCTTGCGGCAGCGGAAAAGTATTTTCGTGGTTCTCTCTATTGGTTTCGGAATTTTAGGGAATTTATAGGCGAAATAAAAAGGGCAAAGGAGGCAAGGGGGGCCCACGAACCTGCTAGGCGCCCCCCTGGGGCACGCCTAGGGGGCTCATGACTTCCCACGAGACTGCCTGCCTTGGTTCTCAAGTCTTCTGGGTATCTTCTGTTATGGAAAAAATCTCCCCGCAGGTTTTATTCCGTTTGGACTCCATTTAATATTCTTTCATGAGAAGTTCAAAAACACGGGAAAAACAGAAACTGTCACTAGGCACTTAGTTAATAGGTTAGTCCCAAGTTGATAATATAGTAGCATGGAACAATCAAAAATTATAGATACGTTGGAGACGTATCAGTCTCTGTCGTTTCAGCTTCTTGAGAGCACGCGTCTTTATTGTTTCATAAGTCGTCCAAGCATGGACGCTATCAGTATCAAAGAGCATAAGTCGCCATGCTGCACTTATTTCAAAATTGGATACTGGTAAGCTAAAGAGGACCAAAGTTGCCACGTTGCACGGTTCAAACATAGGCACCCTATATGGTTTTGAGAATCAAGCCGGCTTACTTGGGGGCTACTAGTTCCCAAGTCGTTTTGCAGTAAGAGCGTAAACGATTCTGCAATCCTATGTCCGATTTTTCCCTAATCATAGGTCACTTGGGGGATTCTACTCACTGAGTTCAGCCTGAATACCCTCTTGGCTAGCGAAAAAATAACGCATTACAATGGTTATACTGGACTGTCTGTTTGGCGACTCGCCCTATGGTCCCATGTACTCTTGGCGAGTCAATCCACTTATGGACCCTGAACTTGCCTTGGTTAAAACATGAAGGGTGCTAGCGGGAGTCGGCATATGGAAAATAGACAAACCATGGGTTCACTGAACCTGCTTCACTGAAGCTTGACTCGTGCCTGATCAGCCGGTATAAACAACTCAGGTTGTTGCAAAAGCCTTTCTGGGGTAGCACTAGAGCCTTGCAAGCTCGTCCTACCCTGTCGTGACTCATTGAGCTGGCAACCTTTATGACTACAAAGTATCTTTGTGGCATAGTTAAGAGTTTTCTAAAAACCCATTCTAAACCGCCATGTCTCACTGAGCCGGCTTATTATTTCTTCTCTGACAACAGGGGGAGTAATTATTCGTCAAAGACATGTCAAAGATGCCAAGTAAGGCAACTCATATTAACAAAAGGGTGAGACTTCAAAGTCAGCAAAGGTATAGATGTATCACAATATTATTTTCATCTCTAGCCTATTACATGGCTCGGAAGGCCATAAAAAGTTACGTAACCCGGCATTGGATTTTCTAAACTGGTCTTCGTGGGTGATCTTCAAGTAACTCCTGGCTCAAGCCACCCCCGGATTATCCTGCCTTGAGCTTTCGCCATCTTGGATGTGTAAGTCGCCCAATTTCCAATTGCAATTGGTCAAGGCATGGAACTCATCCTCATCAGTTAATATGGTGGACAAGTCGGCATCAGAGTCAAAAGGGTGCTTACGGTGTTGCGGAGTCAGAACGGTGATTTCATATGAGGGAGGAGTAACCCGCTTGTTGTGCTCATCATAAGCCGCCTGATACTTGGTTAAGTCCAGAACGGCTGCCAGTTGAGTCGCCGCGAAGCGATATTCCTTCACACAGCGATAGTAATCTTCTTCAGTAAACTCTGACCCGTTGTCTTTGTACTGTGGAAATCCCCCAGTTACTTCCTCCGTCTTAAGCTCTGGAGCATAAGCTAAGCACCGACTCAGGGTGGTCAGTACTCCTTTCCGGGCGGCTGATCCTTTTAGCTCTTCTATTTGGGGTGGCAACATGGACAAACATCCCAGCATATACTTGATTGATTATATGGGCTCTTTGTCGCCCATAACGGCCTTCATAGTCATCACACCGCCAGTGTTGGGGATATTACCTATGGGTGACCCGCCCCTAGTGGGCCGGGTCACCAAAGGGGCGACTCACCATTAGCTGCGCGTCCCATAGCCCAGATGCTGATGGCGGTTCGAGAGGTCGTGCGGATGATGGATTACCAAGAAAGCTCCTGGTCGTGGGGAACACGGCAACTTAAATATAAGGAAAGTCACAAAGAGTAGAAGGTGAGGACTTTGTAAACCCTAGGGCCTCGACCTGTATATAAAGGCGAGTCCGAGGGAGAGGTTAGGCGAGTTAGAGAGAATCGAGAGCTAGGTCAGGCAAGTTACGCCCTCCTTGTAATCGAAACCACCATTAATCCATACATAGCATGACGTAGGCTTTTACCTCCTCACGAGGGGCCAAACCTGGGTAAATCTGAGTTTCGCTTTCGCTCACCCCCTTCGAGTCGCCACCAAGGTGTGATGGCTCCATCACTAAGTCCTTTCACGAGGACATCTGCCGTGACAAAACCACGACAGTTGGTGCCCACCATGGGGCTAGCGCACGGTGGAGTTGAGTTCTCGAAGGGAGCCCTACCAGGGTTAGAAAGCTATGCGGTCGGCATCATGACTAAGAGCCGCCGCGGGAAGTACTACATCGACAACTCGCTATGGGAGCCAGAGGCCGATTCCGTCGAAACTGGATACCGAATGCCCTTCGGCAAGATCAACGTCTTCATCGGCATGATCGGGACGCCTGTTCCTGATCCGGACATCTCCACCGACATCATCGAGCCGGCCAAGTACGTCCTCCCCATTACATGGCGGAACAAGAGTCTCCACGTTTTCGTCGGTTTTACGCAGGGAGACGACGCGCAAGACGAAGTGGCGGGCCAGGAGATCACCTCTGTCAATTCTGATGGCGAGTCATCCATGGGTGAGACGGAATCGATCCACCCTCTTAAGGAAGGACAGCTCGGGGGGCTGTCGTTGGCAATGGATCCTGAGGTCTTCGTGAGGTCTCGCCGGCAAATCGCATCTACATGGCGGTGTCAGCACAACCTCAGCAGAATCCAACTGCAATAATGAGACCGGGGGAACATCCAAACCCCCAGCGCAAACTATGACGGAGCTGGCGGCGGAGATCGCCAGCCTCATGGCAACTACGATCACATCTGAAAATCAGGAGTCTGTCAACGCCGAGTTAACTAAGCTGCGGGAGGCAATGGCCAAGGCACAGCGGGACATGGAAGCAGAAGCCGTCAGGATTGAGACGCAGCAAGCCGCGGTCGCAGCCGAGACGGAGCGGCTGAACACCGAAGGGTGGCGGCTCGAAATACAGTAGCGTGCGTCTGACACCTTTCACCAAAGGAGGCACAATGGGCACATCCCGGCCGACTTACACCCAATTCGCCTTTTCGACACTCCGCGCACCCCCGGGGCTGGTCCTGATCGGCCTTTACAAACCATCCAAAGGGGAGGAGCGGTTCCACCGCCCAATCCGCCGCCAACTCAGCCAATGGATGCCCATGCGACTCGGTTCCAGACACCGCGGGGTCACTTCTCGAATCCCGTCGACAATGTGCTCGCAGTGACCCGCCACCTGGAGTCCCTTCCGATCTACGGAAACACCCCGGCCGAGATAGAAGCCAGAAACGCCATCGAGATGCTAAAAACGGTTGTGGTCTAGCACGCGCAGTATTCCCATAGCCTTGATCGGCTACACTCCACGCCTCAGGCAAGCCACACCAGAAGTCACAAAAGGACTTCCCCGCAGTAACCAGTGGGTCGCGGCGACTCCCCCAACACGACCCGTTTGGGATGCCCGACACGTGAGCCCAGGTTATTGTGGATGCAGCGCGAGCCGCGCGGCACATGGAGCCAATGGCTGTGGCGGGTCAGGCTTACCCGGCTTACATACCATCACCTCCCACACCCCTGGACGTTGGGAGCAAGCACATTGGGGTATTGTGTCTCGCGCCAGTTTTGCGCAACGAGCGCATGCCGAAGGACTTCAAAGGGCCCAGGAAGGTTCCCAACTACTCGCCGGATCTCGAACCCGGGTCATGGATCGAGAGCTACGAACTCGCGATGGATATGCTTGACGTAAGCGAGGCGGTCTGCGCTAAATACTTCACTATGATGCTTGAAGGGACGGCACGCACGTGGCTGAAAAACCTACGGCCCAACTCCATGAACACTTGGGCAGAGCTGAAGGAGCGCTTCATCAAGAACTTCAGAGGGACCCGCAAACGCCCGATGACTATCGTCGACTTACAGCACTGCATCCAGCGGTCGGATGAGTCGGCCCACCATTGGACCCGGCGAGTCACGGAAGTTATTCATTCATCGGAAGGCATTTCGACGGCTCGGGCAGTGTTGATCCTCGAGAAGAACTGCCGTTACGAACCTTTGGTACTAAAGCTAGGGAGACTTAAGCGAAAAGTACAGGACATGGGCGAGTTAATGGATGCCCTTACCAGATATCCTGAGTCGGACGACACCAAGGATCCTGGAGAAGGCGACGACAAAATTAGTACCGCCATGAAGGGCGAGTTACACAAAGGCCATTCCCAGTTTCAAAGTCGGGTCAATCACCACCATGGTGGGCATGGCAAGAAAAGGCAACAGGAAGGTCCCACGGAATTTGTGGCTAATACTAATACCGGCAACGCAAACCCACGTCAGAAGAAGTGGGGCTTTAGTGGGAAAAAACCACGTAATTACCATGAAATGCTCAAAGGCCCGTGCCCGCAGCACGCCACAGCCAAAGGACCGGCGACTCACTCATGGGAAGATTGCTACATGATGCAAGAGTTCCGAGCCGAGGCGCTCAGGAGAAGTCAAGGCGGCGAGCAGGGCCAACGATAGGAATAATCCGACGTGTCCGGGTCACGTCAGGTCACGTTCGGGGGTTTTGCTAACCAAGGAACACAGGGCGGGTCACAGCCCAATGCTGGCCAATACCAAGTTCATAACCAGCAGTACCACCCGCCGGGAGTGTTCCAACAACCCCCCCCCCCTCCCGTAGGGAGACCCCCAGCGGCAGGAGGATCGAGGCGGGTTCCAAAATAACCCCAAACAGTTGAACAACGGGCAGTACCAAGTGTTCACCACCAACACCTGTAAGCGGGATCATAAGGTGAAGCATAGAACTTTCATAGCTGAGCCGACGCTCCCTCGATACCTTCAGTGGTCAGAGCAATCCATAAGATGGAGCCGGGAAGACCATCCACCCCGAGTGGACAACCCTGGCGACTTAGCCCTGGTCATGGCTCCCCGAGTCGTGGGATACACCCTCTCCAAGGTCCTCATGGACGGGGGAAGCAGCATCAACATCCTGTATTACGACACTTTCCGGCGGATGAACCTCCTGGAGAAGGACCTGATGCCATCATCCACAGTCTTCCATGACATTGTCCCCGGTAAGTCGGCGTACCCGATTGGGCGGATTAAGCTTAACGTGGCTTTTGGCACGGAGTCGAACTACAGGAGCGAGTCCCTCCTCTTCGAGGTGGTCAAAATCAAGAGCCCCTATCATGCGCTGTTTGGAGAGCCGGCGTACGCCAAGTTCATGGCCCGCCCATGCTATGTTTATCTCAAGCTCAAGATGCCTGGAATCAAGGGTCCTATTACCGTCCACGGCGACAGGAAGATATCCCAAGGGTGTGAAGAAGGAGATGCGGCTTATGGCGAGTCGGCTTGCGCGGCTGAGGAGCTCAAGTTTCACCAATCCAACGTCGACCCGGCGGACATGACGCCGCTCAAAAGGCCTACTATAGATTCTGAGCCGCCTCTCAAGTTTAAACCAACGGACGACACCAAGGTTATCGACTTTACACCAGGAGACTCCACCAAGCAGTTCACTATTGGGGCTGGTCTTGACCCCAAATAGGAAAGCGCGCTCATCGAATTCATCCGTGAGAATCGGGTCAGCTTTGCATGGAAACCTTCTGACATGCTGGGTGTACCGAGAGAATTCGTTGAGCACTATCTTAATACTGACCCTAAAGTTAAGCCAGTGCGGCAGTACCTTCGTAGGTTTAATGAAGAATGCCATAATGCGATCGGAGAGGAAGTAGCCCGGCTCCTTGCCGCTGGGTTCATCATCGACGTTTTCCATCCTGAATGGCTGGCTAACCCAGTCCTGGTGCTCAAGAAGAACGACACTTTCCACATGTGCATCGATTACACTAACATTAACAGAGCCTGCCCGAAGGATCCTTTCGCCCTTCCCCGCATTGATCAAATTATTGATTCGATGCCGGGTTGTGAACGTCTGTGTTTCTTGGACGCTTATTCGTCGGTGGCGGATCAGGAGAAGACATCCTTCATAACCCCATTCGGAGCCTTGTGTTACATGTCCATGACGTTTGGGCTCAAGAGTGCGAGGGCGACTTACCAGCGATGCATCCAAAACTGCTTACACAGCCAGATAGGCCGTAACGTCCACGCTTATGTGGAAGACATCGTGGTCAGGTCTCACCACAAGGAGTCGCTCTTGGAGGATCTCAAAGAAACCTTCGACAACTTGCGCGTTTACCAGATGAGGCTTAACCCCACCAAGTGTGTTTTTGTTGTTCCTGCAGGGAAGTTATTGGGTTTCTTGGTATCAGAACGTGGCATCGAGGCCAACCCGGACAAGATTGAGGCAATTACCTCACTTGGGAAACCAGCCAATGTTAACCAGGTGCAGCGTATGGTGGGTCGAATAGCGGCCTTCAGCCGCTTCATAAGTCGCCTTGGGGAGAAGGCCATCCCTCTCTTCCAGCTGCTCAAGAAAACTGTTCGTTTCATATGGACGGACGAGGCCAACGAAGCCTTCGAAGCCTTGAAGCGACAATTAGCTAACCCGCCAGTGTTGGCGGCTCCGGCACACAAGGAACATGTGCTCTTGTACATTGCAGCCAATTCCAAAGCAGTCAGTGTGGCAGTAGTTGTCGAGCGAAAGGAAGAAGGAAAGGAGTACCCCGTCCACCGACCGGTGTATTTCATCACCGAGGTCCTCACCCTCTTCAAGCAACGCTACCCACATTGGCAAAAGTTGGTTTTTCGGGTGTTCATGGCGAGTCGAAAGCTGAAACATTACTTCCCGAAACACCCGATCACGGTCGTCAGCTCCGCCCCCCTCGACGACATCAAACAGACCGAGAGGCTACTGGACGGATTGCTAAGTGGGCCATCGAGCTTGGGTCCCATCAGGTGCGATATAGGCCTCGGACAACCATCAAAAGTCAAGCACTCATGGACTTCATCAATGATTGGACCGAGTTACAAATCCCTGAGGAAAGTCCAGACCTTACGTATTGGACCATCTATTTCGATGGGTCCAGACAGTTGGAAGGTTCGGGGGCTGGTGTGGTGATAACTTCACCTCAAGGTGATAAGTTTTGCTATGTCCTTCGGCTCATGTTCCCATGTACCAATAATGCAGCAGAATACGAAGCTTTACTCCATGGTTTGCGACTCGCCAAAGAGACGAATCTCACGCGAGTGAGATGTTTGGGCGATTCAGATCTGGTGGCGCAGTAGGTTTCTGGCACCTGGGATTCACGAGACCCTCTGATGGCGGCTTACAGACGAGCTGTGTCAAATGTGGCGGTTCACTTCAATGGCTATCAAGTGGATCACATCGACCGATGGCTTAATGAAGTGGCGGACGCTCTTTCCCGCCTTGGTTCGCGGCCTAAGCCGGTTCCTCCCAATGTATTTTTGGATATATTACATAACCCTTCGGTGAAATTGCCTTCGGAGGAAGATTTAGCGGTATCGGACCCCGAGTCTCAACTCGTGGCGGCTCTTCATGCTACTCCAGACTGGGCAATTGCCTACATGGCGTACCTCACCAGAGGCTAGTTACTAGCCGACAAGTTGCTAGCTCACCAAATCGTCCGTCGGTGTAAATCCATGGTCATACACAATGGCGAGTTACACAAACGAAGCACATCGGGGGTATTTCAAAGATGCATCTTTTCTGAAGAAGGATGTATGATCCTCAATGAGATTCACGCAGGCGACTATGGTCATCATGCTGGGTCCCGATCCTTGGTTTCTAAAGCCTTCAGACATGGGTTTTATTGGTTGATGGCTCATGGAGACGCAGAGGAGATCGTTCACCGATGTGATGGCTGCCAAAAGTTTGGATGCCAGGTGCATGTGCCGGCTCAGGAATTGCGTATGATACCAATCACTTGGCCGTTTGCAGTCTGGGGGCTTGATATGGTCGGGCCTTTCAAGATGTCTTCCACCAAAAAGACTCACCTATTGGTGGCGGTTGACAAATTTACAAAGTGGGTGGAGACGGAACCTGTTAGCAGTTGTAACGCTGATACGGCCGTCATGTTCTTGAAGAAACTATTTTTCAGATTCGGATGTCCTCATAGTATCATTACTCACAATGGTACTAACCTATTCAAATGTGCAATTCAAGAGTTCTGTTCACGAGAGCATATCCGGCTTGATGTTTCCGCAGTTGCACATCCCCAGTCCAATGGACAGGCAGAGAGGGCGAATCAGGAAATATTACGGGGGATTAAGCCTCGGCTCATGGTGCCTTTGGAACGCACACCAGGATGTTGGGTCGAGGAGTTGCCATCAGTACTGTGGAGTATCAGGATAACTCCAAACCGCTCCACGGGTTTTACTCCTTTCTTTCTGGTCTACGGGGCAGAAGCAGTGTTACCAAGTGACATCAAACATGATTCCCCACGAGTCGCCGCCTATGTGGAGCACGACAACGAGTTGGCGCGACAAGACTTGCTGGACGCCTTGGAGGAACGTGACTTGGCCGCGTCACGATCGGCGATTTACCAACAGGACTTGCGACGCTATCATTGTCACCGGGTCAAGAGCCGAGCTTTCCAAGAAGGCGACTTGGTGCTCCATTTGATTCAAGATCATACTGGTATGCACAAGCTATCACCTCCATGGAAAGGACCATTTGTCGTCAGCAAGAATCTTCGGAACGGCTCATACTATTTGATGGATCTTCGCCCAGATCGGCCAACTACAGAGGTTGATACAACTCGCCCCTGGAACATAGCCCATCTGCGGCCTTACTACACTTAGAGCCATGAGCTCCCTCTTTTTTCTTTATCAGTTTTCAGCAAATTGTAATCCATGAATTATGAAAGCAATAAAGCCGACACCCACGAACTTCGGGGTCCTTTGCCGTTTCAGCTTTTGAAAGCATGAGTCCTTATTGTTCTTTAAGTCGCCCAAGCATGGACGCTATTAAAGTCAAAGAGCGTAAGTCGCCATGCTGCACTTGCTTCAAAACTGGGCTTTGATAAAAGCCAAAGACGACCAACGTTGCCACGTCGCACGGTCCAAAAATAGGCGCCTTATATGGTTTTGAGAATTAAGCCGGCTTACTTGGGGGCTACTAGTCCCCAAGTCATTTCGTAGTAAGAGCGTATACGCTTCTGTAATCCTATGCCTGTTTTTTTCCTAAATCATAGGTCACTTGGGGGCTTCCACTCCTTGAGTTCAGCCTGAATACCCTCTTGGCCAGCGAAAACTTACCGCATTACAAATGGTTATACTGGACTGTGTGTTGAACAAGTCGCCACATGGACCTATGTACTCAAGGCGAGTCAATCTGTTATTTGGACCCTGAACTCACCTTGGTTAAAACATAAAAGGTACTGGCCAGAGTCACCCATGGAAAATAGAGAAACCATTGGTTCATTGAACCTACTTCACAGAAGCTTGACTCGCGCCTGATCAGCCGGTCTAAAACAACAAGGCTTTTCTGCAAAAGCTTCCTAAGGGTAACACTAGAGTTTTGCAAACTTGTCTTATACTATCGAAACTCACTGAGTCGATAAAATGTTTACTTCTTGATGACAAGATCACAAGGTTTCTTAACATATCTTTGAGACGGCTTTGATTATTACTCGCCACGGCTCATATTTCTCGCCCTAACCCGGGGGCTAATTTATTTCTCGCCATAACCCGGGGGCTAATTTATTTCTTGCCATGATCTAGGGGGGGTGGTTTATTCCTGGCCATGCACTCACTGACTCGGCTGCTGTTTTTTCTAACATACCAGGAAAAAATTTGTTTTTCACTTTGACACATTCCTTGGTTTATCAAAAAATTACAGGCGAGTCATGCAGAAGATTCAAGGACTACCAGTGGTTCCATCAAAAAAACAATACGACATACTTGGTGTTCCACACACACTAACAAGGCTATTACATGGCTCGCATGGCCAGAATGGGTGTCATCCCCAAGTGAAGGAAGGATCCATGGGTGAATCAGGCTGCCGCCGAGTCACCTTGCCTTGAGCTCTCCCCGCCTTCGATTCGTAAGTCGCCCAGCATCCACTTACACTTGGACAAGGCAATGAACTCGTCTTCATCATCAAGGAAGGGAGATAGGTCCATGTCAAGATCAAAAGGATTCTTGGGATGACTAGGAACCAGGCTAGCAGTTTCATATGAAGGAGGTGTCACATTCTTTTTGTTCTCGTCATAGGCGGCTTGGTATTTGTCCAGATCTAAACTGGCTGCCAGTTGAGTCGCCGCATAGCGAGATCCTATGATGGTTCGGTGATAGTCCACCTCGGTGAATTCTGACCCGTCATCTTTCAGCTCGGGGTAGCCGACGGCTATTTCTTCGGTTTTGAGCTCAGGGGCGTACGCTAAGCACCGACTCAGGTTCTTCAACACTCCCTTTCGGGCGGCTGATCTCCTTAATTCCTCTATCTGAGGAGGCAATGTAGACAAGAAGCCGAGCATCTGCTTGATGGTCATCACTGGTCCCTTGTTGCCCATCACTGCCTTGATTGACAGCATGCCCCCGGTGTATAGCTGCTCAGCGAAGGTATATATGGATTTTAACTTAAGCAGGTAGTCGTCCGGAAGATTGGCGGCTCGTGCACCTGCAAAGAGTACATCAGTATTTGATAATTTTTGATACTAGATTAGTTAATCAAACAGTCAAAGGATAACGCTTACCAAACATGGCGAGTGTCATATTGGACACATGCTTTTTAAGCCGGTTAGCTCTTGCTCGGCGGCTTCCAATTTCTCCTCCGCCTGCTCAGCACGCTTAAGAATGGCAGCTTGATCGGCCTTGGCTTTCTTCTCAAAACATTTCTGGTCAGCCTTCATCTTCTCCAGCTCAGCCTGCAGTACATAGAATTTCGTCTCCAACTCGGAGTGGGCATCCTGTTGTTCAGCCAGATTTTCCTTTAAGTCGGCCACCGCCGACTCAGTCTGTGTCACAGACTCCTGCACATCAAATTTGGGAGACAATTTTCAGCATTACTGCAAGCAATACTCCTGATACTTGGGTGCTAATGTATGATTTTTATCAACATCATACCATATACAAGACCCGACTCATCTTCCAAAAGATGACCCGGCCCATGGGGGCTACAGGTTGGAGATTTTTTCTAATACAAGACCCGACTCATCTTCCAAAAGATGACTCGGCCCTTGGGGGCTACTGGTTGGAGATTTTTTTCTAAATACAAGACCCGGCGCATCTTTCAAAAGATGACCCAGTCCTTGGGGGCTACAGGTTGAAGCTTTTTCTCTAATTCAAAACCCGACCCATCTTTCAAAAGATGACCCGGCCCTTAGGGGCTACAGGTTGGAGATTTTCTATTCAAAGACCCGGCTCATCTTTTAAAAGATAAGCCGGCCCTTGGAAGGCTAACGGGTGCAGGAAAATACATCAACATACGTACCTCATATTTAGTCCTCATAAGACGGATCAAGCTCTTGTCAGTTCGTAGTCTCTCTCCAGATGACTTGTGAAGCCGGAACAAAGTTGGTGGAACTCCAGATTCTCATATTGGGGGAGCTTGTGGGGGTCTGTGTCTTCATTAGGGGAAAGGCGAGTTGCCTTGGAGGTATGTTTGGAAAGCACGGGAGTTTGAGGAGTGGAGTAGCCAATGCCATTGACCACGACGTCTGGATCGCCAGTCGCCTTGAGAGGGCTTCGCGGGTTACTCTTACTAACGGTCTCCTTCAAAATGATGGGCGAGTCATCCCGGGTTTCGGGAATATCGTCTGCAGGAATATCATAAACCGTCGTTTGCTCCTCATCAGTCTTAGGAACAGAAGTTCTCGTGCCTAGGGCATCAGATGTTCGGAGAGCAGAAGGAGAGTCGCCAGTTTTTCTTCTCTTTGCTTGTGCCCTGCGACAAAAGCACCAAGATTAAAAGCACATATCATTGTTTAGAAAAAATTGGATTAGCAAAGAAGACTCGCCCTTGCACACAAATCATCGGCGGGAGAGCAGATATTGCCGAGTCGCCAGATGTAGGGGGAGAAGTCTGACACAACAAAGGCTTGAGGTTGACAAAGTGGTGAGTCATAGTTTACACGACAAAGGGTATGATAAAACAAGGATGTACCTCGTTGGTGCGTTTCAGACCGGTTTTCTTCTCAGGCAGTCCGGTGATCAAGTCGCTAGAGTGAATACGGGTCTTGCGCCTGGGGGTAAATCTTGCTTTCTTCAAAAGGAAATCAGGGTCCATATAAGTATGTGGATGAGACATAGGCACCTTTCTGCAGATCCTCCTGGCTGGTCTAGGGGAAGGAGAAGGTGAGTCGGAAGAAATGGAAATTACCTCGACTGCATCGTTTTTGCTCTCATGATCCTCGCCCTACACATAAGGATTCATTGTATAAATGTAAATCGGAACACATAGATGATGAGTGAAGGGGAAACCTTACCTCTGAATGTGCCTCATCTGCTTGTGAGTCGCCAACAAAAGATGAATCTTTTGTGGCGGCTTTCTTTTTGCTCACCGTCTTCTTCTTCTTTGGCGGCGGCTTGGTGGACTTCGGGGCGACTGCTTTGGGGCCCCTTCGCCAAAATACATCAAATTTATGATGGATAGAGGCAAATCTTAAGGCAAGAACATTGTTAAGCATAAAAGAGACAAAGGGCGGTTTGGATTCTTACTGGTGGCACCGGGTTGGCACGGCAGAAGGCCTTAAGACCAATCTTGGTGCATTCTTCCAAGGTTTCGCCGGTTGTTTCTTGATGACTCCGACAATTTCGCTCTCTAAGAGTATGTGGCGACTGAAGCATTGGGGATGGTCTACTGTAGCGTCGTAGTCATACATCAGCCCGTCTCGGCGACTCATGGGAAGGATGTTCCATTCTATCCAGCAACGGAATAGGTCGATCCCAATGAGGCCGTTGTTGTTCGGAGATTTGAACTCGGAGAAGATTGAGATAAACTCCGACTCTTCTTGTTCTGTGAGCTTATTGGGAAATTTGAAGTCCATGGGCAGGCGGTCTGCTCTGAAGCCCGGAAGAGGGTTCTCGTCGGGCGGACAAGTGTCTCGGCAGTAGAACCATGACTCGGCCCAGCCTTTGGAATGGCTGGGCAGAAGAACTGTCGGAAATCCACGTTCGCGGCGTCTTTGGATGTTGACTCCTCCGAGCTCGTGGTTGGGACCATTGGGAAACTTGGTCTGGCGGTTTAGATGGAAAAAGTTCCAGAATAAGGGGATCATGGGTTCTCTCTGCAAATATACTTCGCAGAAGACCTAGAACTGGCACAGGTTGCTGATGGAGTTGGGTCCCAGATCTTGAGGATGGACGTTGAGGAAATGTAGGATGTCCCGGAAAACCTTTGACCCGGGCAGTTTAAAACCGCGCTCAAGGTAATCGGTAAAGATTACTACCTCTCCTAGAGCGGGGTTGGGAGTCAACTCGCCCGAGACGGTTCTCCAACCAATGGTTTCCTTGCTGTCAAGGAGACCCGCCTTAACAAACTTCTCGACGTGGCATTGTCGACTTTGGTTGATAACGAGTCACACTTCGTGATGGCCATGACTACAAAAGAGAGGGGAACGAGGCGACTCAGTAACAGACTAGGAAATGTTCTAACCCGTCGGTATGGGTCTACGGTGTTCGTAAAAGATTTGGTAGCTTGCCAAATGGTTGACGTACGTCGCAGCCCGTTATTTGGGCGATCTATGGGCATATCTTCAAAAGTATTCTGACTCTCCCTTCAGACTGGAAGAGAAGGTGTCATAGCTATCGTAATAAACCTAAGTCGCTATAAAGGCTGGAGCTAAACGGCGACTTTCAGAGGTGTTTTCTTCCTTAGAGATATTCGCAGCAGATGAACAAACATGTTTCTAAAGATAGGAAGTAAATTGTGGATCTACGAGTAGGTCAAAATAGAAGGATATTGCCTGGAATAATGATAGCGAACTATGCATATAACGCAGCGACAACATTGGTTAGCAATATGTAGGCTTAATCTGGCAAAAGGACATGATTAAATGGCCGAAACCTGCTACTACCTAAGGTCAATCACGAGAGCATGGAACGGATCTAAAGCAGTTAAGGGTGTTCATCTCATTGTGGAAGCTAGCTCGCAAGAGGCTACAGTCATGGCATTCTCGGCCTAACCTTAAATGGGGGAATGTGTGTACCTGAGAGCAGGAGATCGCTGTCGGGGACGAATGTGCAGTGCTTCGTGTTCCTTAATGCCAGGAAGGTCGCGGTTGATGGAGAAGCTCCAGGAGCCGGAAACGACGCTGGGGCGCTGGTTCTCGGAGGCGAGGTGCGCGAGGAAGACGAGGAAGGGATGGGGTTGGTGACGGGGTCTCCTCCCCCCCCCATTTCCCTTTCTATTTAAAGGGCAGGAACAGAAATCGAGGCTGTCGAGGCGGAAATCGAGGCGACAAGTCAAAGGTTGCGATGATGGCGTCTAGATTCTCGGGATAAGTAATTATGAGCGAAATATCAGTTGATGGTTACAGAGGTGAGAGCCCCAGAACTAAGGGGATGAGGTGATATCATCCAGTATTCCATGGTGACTCAGATTAGGTGACAACGGGAGGCGACTTGTCATTCGTCGAAGGATAGAAATGGGGAGAGTCGCCCCAAGTTGATGGGAGTCTATTGACATGAATGAATTGAAGACAATCTGGGGCCTAATGTTGGGGATATTACCTATGGGTGACCCGCCCCTAGTGGGTCGGCTCACCAAAGGGGCGACTCACCATTAGATGCGCGTCCCGTAGCCCAGATGCTCATGGCGGCTCGAGAGGTCGTGCGGATGATGGATTACCAAGAAAGCTCCTAGTCATGGGGAACACGACGACTTAAAGATAAGGGAAGTCACAAAGAGTAGAAGGTCAGGACTTTGTAAACCCTAGGGCCTCGACCTGTATATAAAGGTGAGTCCCAGGGAGAGGTCAGGCGAGTTAGAGAGAATCGAGAGCTAGGTCAGGCGAGTTACGCCCTCCTTGTAATCGAAACCACCATTAATCCATACATAGCAGGACGTAGGCTTTTACCTCCTAACGAGGGGCCGAACCTGGGTAAATATGAGTCTCGCTTTCGCTCACCCCCTTCGAGGCGCCACCAAGGTGCGATGGCTCCATCTCTAAGTCCTTTCACGAGGACATCTGCCGTGACAAAACCACGACAGCCAGTGTACAACTGCTCTCTCAAGGTAGTAAAGATACACGATCATAAGTCGCCGGAAGGTCTTACAACACGACTTTGGAAGGAAAGATAGTGGTGGACACTTACCAAACACAGCATTGGATATTTTTGAGATATGAAATATTAACCCAGACAGTTCCTGCACGGCGACCTTCATCTGCTCCTCGGCTTGCTCCGCCCTTTTCACTAAGGCGGCTCGCTAAGTTTCGGACTTGATTTCAAACTCTTTGTGTTCCGCCTTCATCTTCTCCATCTCAACCAGTGCAAGGCAGAGTTTCCCTTCAAACTTAGCTTGAGCGTCTTGCTGCTCACCTAGACTTTGCTTCAGGTCGGCCACGGTTGAGTCGGCCTGAGTCAATGATTCCTGCGAAAACCAGGGCAAAACAAGTTTCATGCACATTACAAGCAATATCCCTCACACTTGGGGGCTAATGTACGATTCATTTTTTCTAAGGTAATACCTTAAATCAAGACCCGACTCATCTTTAAAAACATGACCCGACACTTGGGGGCTACAGGTTGAAGCTTTCTTTAACTATATGCTAAAGACCCGGCTCATCTTTAAAAAAGATGGCCTGACCCTTGGGGGCTACAGGTTGAAGCTTTATTCAATTATATTCTATAGACCCGACTCATCTTTAAAAAGATGACCCGACCCTTGGGGCTACATGTTGAAGCTTTCTTCATATATATGCTAAAGACCCGGCTCATCTTTAAAAAGATGACACGGCCCTTGGGGCTACAGGTTGAAGATTTCTTCAATTATATGCTACAGACCTGACTCATCTTTAAAAACATGACCCGGCCCTTGGAGGCTACAGGTTGAAGCTTTCTTCAAATATATGAAAATTAAAGATCCGACTCATCTTTAAAAAGATGACCCGACCCTTAGGGGCTACAGGTTGAAAGTTTATACAAAGCTCGATTTGTCATAGATGACTCGCCCTTTGGAGGGATAATGGGAAGACATGTCAAGGAGGTTAATAGGTATCATACCTCATGTTTTCTTCTCATCATGTTAACCAAGATTTTTTCCATTTCATGGATCGTCTCCACACGACTCACAAAGCCAAAATATAGTTCATCAAACTCCAGCTTCTCAAAATTAGGAAGCTTCGATTTGGTCATGTCCTTCTCTACGAAGACTGGGGCATCTTTGGGTGCTTTCTTGGTCAATACTGCGGATGCAGGTTTGGAAAAACCTGTACCAATGACTGGATCTGGGTCACGCATCACGTCTTCAGCCGCCTTTTGAGGACTTGGCGGATTGAGGTTTTCGGTTGTTTCCTTCTGGGGGCTTGGAAGCTCATCCCAGATATCGGGGAAATCATCAAAGGCTTCGGCGTGAGTATCAGCCAGCTCATCTTGATCTTCTGGGATGGAAGTACTCATTCCTAATATTTCAGCCGCCTTGGGAGTGGATGACGACTCGCCGGTTTTCCTATTCTTTGCTTGAGCCCTACAAAAGATGGTAATTATGTTAAAATAGAAACATTGGCACCCACAAGAGCATGTTGGCAAAGGAACTTACCCCTGAAGGCGGATTAACGAGGAAAGAGCTGAAGCAGCTGAATCGCCAGATGAAGGAGGTGAAACATTTTGGATGAAAGACTCAAAGATTGAGTAAAGTGTGAGAATAATTTGCACAAGAAGGAAGGTCATTTAATATAGAAATGTACCTCGCTCTGTCGTTTATGACCAGCCGTTTTCTCAGGCAAGCCGGACAGGAGGTCCCCAGAGCGGCTTCGAGTATGACGTTTTGGCGTAAAACTTGCCTTCTTCAAAAGGAAATCGGGATCCAGATAAGCATTTGGGTGAGATAGGGGAACTTTCCTACAGATTCACCTTGCCAGCTTGAGGGAGAAGAATTTGAGTCGGAAGAAATGGAAATTACCTCGACGTCTTCATCTTGGCTCTCTATGTCATCATCCTATAAACAGAAGCAGCAATGCATGAGTATAAGTCGGGTTAGAATAATGAAGACAAGAGCATTTACCTCTAACTATTCCTCGGCGACCCGAGACTCGCCCACAACGGATGACTCCTTCGTGGCGGCTTTGCCCCTCGTTTTCTTCGTCTTTGGGGGCGGGATCTGGCACTTTCTTGACGACGGTTTTGGGTCGTTGTTTCCAGAAAGACGAGTCCTTCTGATTGACATAATTAGAGCCCGGATCAGAGACAAGCCTGAGTATATAAAAATCTAGATAGGCGAGTTGAGATGGTTCACCTCTGGAGCCGGGTTGGAAATGCAGAACGGTTTTAACCCAATCTTGGAGCAGTTCTCGACATGCTCGCCACTTAATTTCTTCACAATATCAACGATATCTCCTTCTTCAAGACTAACGTTGTAGAAGCATTGTGGATGGTTTAGGTCGCCGTTGTACTCACACATTAAGCCATCCCGGCGGATCAAAGGCATAATCCTCCACTCCACCCAACAGCGGATCAGATCAATGCCGGTAAGGCCGTTGGTGGTTAAAGCCCTGACCTTTGCAAAGACAGGGGCGAGTGAAGCTTCTTCTTCATCGGTTAGATTTTCAGGCAGTTTAAAATCCATGGGCAGACGTTCCTGCCTAAAACATAGTAAGGGGTTATCATTGGGTTGAAAGGTGTCATGGCAGTAAAACCAAGTCTTGGCCCAACCTTTGGGGTGATTGGGCAGTGCAGCAGCCGGGAACCCGCATTCTCGTCGCCTCTGGATATTGACTCCTCCAAGCTCTAGGAAGGGCCCATCGGCAAACTCTGTTTGGCGGTTCAAATAGAATAACTTCCTGAACAAGAGGATGGTAGGCTCTATTTGCAAGTAAGCTTCGCAGAATACTTGGAACTGGCAAAGGTTGCTGATGGAGTTTGGGCCTAAGTCCTGGGGATGGAGGTTGAAGAAATGCAGGGCGTCCTTGAAGAACTTTGAGCCAGGCGGCGTGAAGCCTCGCTCGATGTGGTCAGTAAAGACAACTACCTCTCCTTCGGCGGGTTGCGGGCGTTGCTCCCCTAAGGCGGTTCACCAGTCGGCTTCCTGTGGCGCGAGATTACCTACCTTTACGGAATTTGCAAGGAAGGTATCGTCGACCTCTGTTGGTAACCAGTTGCATTTGGAGATGGTTCCCATGACTGCGAGCTCAAAGGACAGGTACAGGGATCTGCATAAGGATGATTGGCGGGTTGTAAGGACCTACAAAGTAGTGACTCGCGAGCAAACAATTGGGAAAATATCTAAAAGGACATTGTGACTCGCCACAACACTAAGGGCGGGTTACGTTTCTAAATTTCCCTTAGAAGTTTTTGGTTGAGGATAAACACGTTTTCAATATGATACCAGACATCAGGATCTACGGGTGATTTTATTAAGGAAAATAATTTACCAAATTGAAGCGCTAAGAACACACGTGTAGTGTGGAGCTGTGAAGGTGATCTTGCGAAGCAATGGGGGAAACAATAGATCTACCAGGAAGTATTAATAGATATACTACGGTTCTTTGTTAAATTACGAGATCCAAGCAATGCCTATGGGGGGTCGACGGCGCAGTATATAGATGCTCGAAGAAGCTTCGATGCTGCCCTAAGAACTGGGGACTTCGAGAGTTAGGTCTACCAGAGGGGAAAATATTTACCTGTTGAATGAGTACGGAGGCGGAAGCAGGCTGCAGAGGTTTGCGTCGAGAACCACACCCAGATCGATCCGGGAGGCTGCCGATCCAAAGTAGAGGCTTAGTGACGGCGCGGTGTTCGTGGCACGAGCTCAAGGAAGAAGACGCAGTGGGGCGATGGAATAGAGGTAGGTGGGGATACCCTTCCCCCCTGCGACTATTTAAATGCCTAGGGCGGAAATTGAAACAGCATGCGCGGGAGTCAAGGAGGCGCATTAAAAATCGGAAATGATGGCACCTAGATTTTTGGGACGACAAGATAAGTCAAAAGATCCGTTGGAGATGACGTCACCAAGATCCCTGTTATAATGGGGAAGATGACATCACTAATAAAAGACATGGCGTTTCAGGCCAATCATGAAGGTTAGCGGCTTGTCACTCGTTGAAGAAAAAAGCCCAGAGGTCATCTGTGAGTCGCCATAGACAGGCATGAAAGTTTATTGGTGTGAATAATTTCAAGTCAATCTGGGGCCAAATGTTGGGGATATTACCCGTTCTATGACCCGCCCTATTGGGTCGGGTCAGGTGCATGGCGATTCAACATTCATGATCAAGATAGGCCTTGGCCCAGGATCTGAAAGGCGCGAAGAGATCTTCAATGGAGAGCCGGTCGGGCCCATGAGCCTGGATGGCGGTTCAAGACCCACGGAGAAGATGAGTCGTCGTGGTCGTTTCCTTGCTTGGGAGACAAGGCAGTTTAGAGATATGGTAGGCCACGATTTGTAATATGTCCTGGACTCTTGTAAAACCTAGGACCTCGACCTGTATATAAAGGCGAGTCCCTAGGGTAGATAGGGTCAAGTTACAATCCATCGAGTGCTAGGTCAGCCGAGTTACACCCTCCTTGTAATCGATCCCACCATCAATATACACAAAGCAGGACGTAGGCTTTTACCTCCATCGGAGGGGCCGAACCTGGGTAAATCCAAGTCTCGCTTCCGCTCAACCCCTTTGAGTCGCCACCAAGGTGCGATGGCTCCATCACTAAGTCCCTTCACGAGGACATCTGCTGTTACAAAACCACGACACCTCCCAACATATATATCATATAGATAATTGTCAATAATAATGAATCATGATCAAATATATTTCAGTGGATATATAAGTGTGGATCTTTCCCCACCATGTCGTGCTTGCCAACTCACAGATTGAGGTTGGAATAAAAAGTTGACTTAACATCAAAAGTAAGTCACATGAAAGTAAATAGATTGTACCTTCGCGGAGGGAAGTAGGGCTTTACAGAGGTGCCAAAGCTCATTGTGTTAAAAGCAGAGATGAATATGTAATTTTGGGTGGTTTGCCTTTCGTGTCAATGTTACGACAAGATTTTTCAACATCATCCATGCTAATCACATTATTGGCGGTTCCCAAACACAATTGAAATTTTACCCCCCCTCCACCATTCAAACACATTCCAAGGCTAGCCGTATCCACGAGTGCCCTCTAAACAATCAACTTTCTAGGGGGGGTTCTTGTTTATTTATTTTTGTATTATGTAGGACTAGGCATCCTTTTTACCAGCTTCTCTCGTGCAATGACAAGTGAATTAACACTCATCTTGATAATAACTCACTTAGCATGGAAGATAATGACCACAACGTCACTCGATGAGCGATACGAGTACACAAAACAGATGTTTATTTGAATGTTTAGAGGTGGCACATGCAAATTTACTTGGAATGGCTGTGAAATGCCATATATAGGTAGGTATGGTGGACTCTCATGGAAGAAACTTGGCACATGGGTTTGCATGCAACAAGTAGTATCTCTACTTAGTATGAAGTTTTTGCTAGCAAAAGGTTCTAAATAGGCACCACATGTTGGAGGATCCATAACAATATAACTTCTATGCAAATATACCCAAACATAACCATTATGTTGTCTTCCATGTCCAACTTCAATTATTTGATCAAGTTGAAAATAATTGATGGGTATTCACAATCATAAAAGATGTCCAAGAAAATGTATTTGTATGTGAAAGTTCTCTTATACTAATCATTCATGAATTGCTCATATGACCAATAAACTGATTGTCAAACTTCAATAGATTTTAGTTTTTAAACCAAATGTGAATCTACTACAAGACATAAAGCACATTGATAATTTCATATTTATGATATTTCATTCATTTATAATTTACTCTTACGATATAAGTGAAGCACAAGAGCAAACAATCAAACTACTCTCAAAAGATGTAAGTGAAGATCAATCAGTAGTTGAACAATCAAGTAGATATGTGAGCACTCTCTCTCTCAATAAAAAAAATCAAATATTATATATTATTTCAAACAGAAAATAAAAAAATAATACATTCCAAGAATAGCACATATGATGTGAACAAAATAACTTAGGATCAACATAGGCTAACCGGTATTTGTTGACGAAGAGAGGTGGGATTTGTAGCATCCCCAAGCTTAGATACTTGAGACTTCTTGAAATATTTACTTGGGGTGACTTAGGCATCCCCAAGCTTGAGCTTTTGTATCTCGTTCAATACTGTCATATCCCGGTTTCACCTAAGTCTCAAAAACTTCATCCACACAAAACTTGAAAAGAACTCGTGAGATAGGTTAGTACACATAAGAATAAATCAACACTTCATGTACTGCAAAGACAAGTTCCATATTAATTTTCAAACATTAGATAATGTATACCATGATTTCCAAAATATATGTCTACCAATATAAGCCATGCAAACTCTAGGATAAGTACATAACAAAACTATGACAGCAATCTGTCCAAATAGAACAGATTGTAGCAATCTATTAAAACAATGTACTTATTTAACTCCAAAAATTATGAAAATTTAGGACATGATAAATCATTTGTAGGACAGTACTGTATAAAATTTCAAAAACATTCCATGTTCCAGTAAAATATCATAATTCAAATAGTGCAGCACAAGTTTCTGTTTTTGTACAACACACATCACACATGCAATTCAAGCATTATAAAGGCAATTCTTGGAACATTTTATTGAAAAATAAGATTAAAAATAACATATAACAAAAAACAACAAAATAAAATGACTCTCCAATGAAAACACATATCATGTGATGAATAAAAATATAGCTCCAAGTAAGATATACCAATAATGTTGGAGACGTAAGAGGGCATGCCTTCCGGGGCATCCCCAAGCTTGGACGCTTGAGCCTTCCTTGGATATTACCTTGGGGTTGAGGGAGTCCTAGATTAAGGTGTCCTTGGGCAGTTGGCTTGTTCCTTATGGGCCAACCATATGGGTCATATCATTGAAGAACTGGACTGCATGACAATCAAGGTAGAGTGCTCCGAAGACTGGTATGTACCCCAAGTTGAGAAGGCTAGGTTGGCCCATTTGTCCCCGGCTAAGGTTGGTGGAATGTAACCCTAGGAGTGATAGTGTCTATATAAACCTGGGCTCTCATGTATATAGAGGAGTTTGAATCATCTAGGGTTTAGCTTATACGATCTTGAGGTAGATCAACTCTGTAATCATCATCCACATCAATATAATCAAGCAGGACGTAGGGTTTTACCTCCTCACGAGGGCCCGAACCTGGGTAAATATTGTCTCCCCTTTGTTCCGCAATCCATCAATCCAATGTCCACAGCTCGGGACCCCCTACCCAATAGCTGCCGGTTTTGACACCGACATTGGTGCTTTCATTAAGAGTTCCGCTGTTGCATCGTCGAAAGGATCGATGGCACGTCTAGTCACGAGCAAAGAGATCGGCAACAAGGATGTTTTCGTTCTCATATAGATCTTCGTGTTTGGAAGCATCGTTCTGCACACCAATCCGGTCGGAGACCTTGGTCAGATCGGAAACTTTACCCTTGGCCAACAAGTCAGGTTCGACAACCTAGAGTTCACCACTGACCCCCGGGGAGACCTTGTGTTAACAAGGATTCTAGTTCTTCTCGAGGAACACACATACCCCAATGCTTCAGCCTCGGATACCGTGGATATCACTATTGGGACAACCTTCGTCCCTAATCTGGCCTTAGTGCCCGGTGTACTCAATACGCCCGAAGTCATCTATACCGAACAAGCCCCGGATGCGACCTGGAGCGCCGCTGGGGCATGAGTAACATGGGCTTGCCCTGAGATCACAAACAATATGAACTCCACCGAGACCCCGTTACTACACGAACTACTCGTCCGGATCCAAGCCATCTACATGATGAACAATGAAGCCACGATCTACAACCAGATCAAGTTTAGACCCGATGACAGGGAAATTCACGTCCCGCCCATCACGCATCTGATCAACACCGGCGAGTGCCCAGTTAAGGGCTCCCTGCACCAACTATCAGAGGTAAGAACGGTGATGTCCCAATCACCAATCATCTGAACTTACCCAATAACCCAGAGTATCTACCTCGGCCCGGAGATAATTCGGGGCCAATGGCTGATCTGGTACGTGACCCAACAGGGGACGCTTCCACTGAGATCTTAAACCCACAACTCACCGAGATCCGGTACGTTTGAGTCAAGGTGTGATTTCATTGCTTTGATGAGGGCATCCTAAATGCCCTCGCCCATCATCAGATTCAAAGCCTCGTCGAGCTGTCAAGACTAGTGCTCAAACACTGCGCCATGGAAAGCACTTGTCAACTACAACTAATGTGCAACGATCCAAGCCTTGCAGAGCAAACCAGACATATCCGGCCACGATGCACACCCCCACCAACGGGGCCGAGTACACTCGGACACCCAACAAAGAGAATACGAACGAGGGCCAGGTTGGTCCTCGACGTATGATACGTCTCCAACGTATATATAATTTTTGATGGTTCCATGCTATTATCTTGTCAACTTTGGATGTTTTATATGCATGAATATGCTATTTTATATCTTTTTGGGACTAACCTATTAACTCAGTGCCAAGTGTGACTTTCTGTTTTTTTCGTGTTTTTGAACCCTTTTCAGACGGAGTCCAAATGGAATGAAACTTTACAATGATTTTTTTTGGACCAAAAGAGACCCCCGAAGCTTTGGAAGAAGGCCAGAAGATCCACGAGGGAGTCACAATCCATGAGGCCGCCACCACCCCCCTTGGTGGCGCCTACCAGGCTTGTGACCTCCTCGTGGGCCCAACCGACGTAATTCCACCGCCATAAATTCCTATAAATTCAGAAACCCCCAAAAAGAAACCTAGATCGGGAGTTCCGCCGCCACAAGCCTCTATAGCCACCAAAAACCAATCTGGAGCCCGTTCCAGCTCCCTGCCGGAGGGGGAATCCATCTCCAGTGGCCATCTTCATTATCCCGCTGATCTCCATGACGAGGAGGGAGTAGTTCTCCCTCGGGGCTGAGGGTATGTACGAGTAGCTATGTGTTTGATCTCTCTCTCTCGTGTTCTTGAGATGTCTTGATCTTGATGTACCATGGGCTTTGCTACAATAGTTGGATCTTATGATGTTCTTCCCCCTCTCCCTCTTGTAATGAATTGAGTTTCCCCTTTGGAGTTATCTTATCAGATTGAGTCTTTGAGAACACTTGATGTATGTCTTGCACGCGTCTATCTGTTGTGATCAACTTGCGGGTTCGTGACATTGGGAACCTATGCATATGGGTTGGCACACGTTTGATTCATGTGAGTACTCGATTTATGTTTTGGTGATCAACTTGCGGGTTCGTGACATTGGGAACCTATGCATAGGGGTTGGCACACGTTTTGACTCTCCGGTAGAAACTGTGGGGCACTCTTTGAAGTTCTTTGTGTTGGTTGAATAGATGATTCTGAGATTATGTGATGCATATCATATAATCATGCCCATGGATACTTGAGGTGACAATGGAGTATCTAGGTGACATTAGGGTCTTGGTTGATATGTATCTTAAAGTGTTATTCTAGTACGAACTCTTGAATAGATCGATCAGAAAGAATAACTTTGTGGTGGTTTCGTACCCGACAATAATCTGTTCATTTGTTCCCCGCTATTAGTGACTTTGGAGTGACTCTTTGTTGCATGTTGAGGGCTAGTTATATGATCCAATTATGTTATCATTGTTGAGAGAACTTCACTAGTGAAAGTATTAACCCTAGGCCTTGTTTCCACGCATTGCAATACCGTTCGTGCTCACTTTTACCATTTGTTACCTTGCTGTTTTTGTCATTTCAGATTACAAAAACCTATATCTACCATCCATATTGCACTTGTTTCACCATCTCTTCGCCGAACTAGTGTACCTATACAATTTACCATTGTATTGGGTGTGTTGGGTACACAAGAGACTATTTGTTATTTGGTTGCAGGGTTGCTTGAGAGAGACCATCTTCATCCTACGCCTCCCATGGATTGATAAACCTTAGGTCACCCACTTGAGGGAAAATTGCTACTATCCTACAAACCTCTGCACTTGGAGGCCCAACAACGTCTACAAGAAGAAGGTTGCGTAGTAGACATCAAGCTCTTTTCTAGCGCCGTTGCCGGGGAGGTTAGTGCTTGAAGGTATATCTTTAGATCTTGCAATCGAATCTTTTTGTTACTTGTTCTTTTGCTGAAAATTACAAAAAAATGGAATTGAGGATGCCTCATATGCTCCATCTTTTCAATGTCTTTCGTGAGCATGATGGGAAGGAAAATTGCGCTCAAGTGTTGAAAGAAGAATTACATAGAATGCTTGGCATAGAATATGTGAATGATGAGCATGATTGCAATGTTGTTAGCATGAATTCTATGAATACCCATGACGCTATTGATATGCAAAGCCACAAGCTTGGGGATGCTATATTTGATGAAGATGATCTTTTTAGTTCTTCCACTTTGAATGATCAAAATTATTTTGATGAAAGCATGCCCCCTATCTATGATGATTATTGTGAGGATACTTATGCTTTAAAGAAGGGGGATGATAAATCTTGTCATACTCTCGAGAACCCCTTTGCTAAACCTTGCTATTTCATTGTGGACACAATTTGTAGTGCTCAAGTCTTTTACGATACTCCCACTACTATTCTTGAGAATGGATTTCCTTATGTGGAGAGTAGTAAAATTTCTATGCTTGTAGATCATGAAAAGAATACTTTAGGTGCTGGTTATATTGTTGAATTCATTAATGATGCTACTGAAAATTACTATGAGAGAGGATCATATGCTTCTACTTATTGCAATAGTATCAAGCTTCCTCTCCATATGTTGAAATTTTTGAAGCAATGCTTGTTTTGCCTTCCTATGCTAGTTGATTCTTGCTCCAATAAATTGTTTGATCACAAAATCCCTATGCATAGGAAGTGGGTTAGACTTAATTGTGCTAGCCATTTGCTCCATGATGCTCTCGTTGTGTTTCAATCCTTACCTTTTATGTGAGCATCATTGAAATCAATGCCTAGCTAAGGGCGTTAAACGATAGCGCTTGTTGGGAGGCAACCCAATGAATAAATTTTTCTTCGCTTTTTGCTTCCTGTTTTGTTTTCCCCACATCATCATAATTCTGTTATGATAGTGTATTTTGTGTTTCTTTTTATGTTTGTGCCAAGCAAAACCGTTATGATTAGTCTTGGTGATGATTGTTTGATCATACTGGAAAAAGACAGAAACTTTCTACTCACGAAAAGAATTTTCATTTTTATTAAGTAAGATATTTTGAGTTGATTCTTTTTGCTGCTGATTTCTATGCAATTTCTTCAGACTTTCGTAATTTGTCAGATTTTTTGAAGTATCAAAAGTATACGAAGTATACAGATTTCTACAGACTGGTCTGCTCTTAACAGATTCTGTTTTTTGTTTAGTTGGTTGCTTATTTTGATGAAACTATGGATAGTATCGGAGGGTACTAGCCATGGAAAAGTGAAAATACAGCAACCCAACACCAACATAAGTAGAATTTAAGTTTGCTACAGTACCTAAGGAAGTGGTGATTTGCTTTCTTATACTAATGATATCACGAGTTTCTGTTTAAGTTTTGTGTTGTGAAGTTTTCAAGTTGTGGGTGAAGTTCTTATGGACAAAGAGATAAAGAGTGGCAAGAGCTCCAGCTTGGGGATGCCCAAGTCACCCCAAGTTGATTCAAGGATGCTGAAAAAGCCTAAGCTTGGGGATGCCCCGGGAAGGCATCCCCTCTTTCGTCTTCAATCCATCGGTAATGTTACTTGGAGCTATATTTTTATTCACCACATGATATGTGTTTTGCTCGGAGCATCTTGTATCGTAGGAGTCTTTTATTTTTGTTGTGTCACAATCTTCCTTGCTGCACACCTAGAGAGAGAGACATGCACTCACCGTGATTTTGTCGAGCTTCACTTATATCCTTTGAGATAGGCAATTCAGCTCACATGTGTTTCACTTATATCTTTAGAGCTAGTTGATTTTGCTCTATGTGCTTCACTTATATCTTTTAGAGCACAACGGTGCGTGGCTTGGTAGTTGGCTTATGCTATGAAAGTAGTCCCAAAAGTGGTAGTTATCCAAAGGGATACGAAAACTTCCATCTTCATGTGCATTGAGTAGAAAGAGAAGCTTGATTCCTCTCAATTAGTTTTGAGATGTGGTTGTGGTAATATTTATGTTATGTTAGTATGGTGTTGTGAATCTAGAGATACTTGTGTTGAAGTTAGTGATTCCCGTAGCATGCACGTATGGTGAACCGCTATGTGATGAAGTTTGAGCATGATTAGTTTATTGATTGTCATCCTTTGTGTAGCGGTCGGGATCACGCGATGGTTTATACCTACCAACCCTTCCCCTAGGAGTATGCGTTGAATGCTTCATTTCGATTACTAATAAAACTTTTGCAACAAGTATATGAGTTCTTCTTGACTAATCTTGAGTCCATGGTTTATATGCACTTTCACCTTCCACCATCACTATCTTCTTTAGTGCCGTGCAACTTTCGCCGGTGCATAAAACCACCATTAGCCTCCCTCAAAACAGCCACCATACCTACCTACTATGGCTTTTTCAAAGCCATTCCGAGATATATTGCCATGCAACTACCACCATGACATGTGCCACAGATTCTACATTGCTATTGCATGATCATAAGATAGCTAGCATGATGTTTCCATTGATGTCTATGCCATGCTAGATCATTGTCACGGTACACTACCAAAGGCATTCCATATAGAGTCATCATTGCTCGAAGTTTTGAGTTGTAAGTGTGATGATCATCATTGATGGAGCATTGTCCCATGTGAGGAAATAAAAGAGGCCACCAAAGCCCATTTACAAAAAGAGGCCAAAGATGCCCACAAAAATAAAAAAGTAAAAATAAAAAAAAGAGGCCAAAGAGCCCACCAAAAAAATGAGAGAAAAAGAGAGAAGGGACAATGCTACTATCTCCTTTCCACACTTGTGCTTCATATTAAGCACCATGATCTTCATGATTGAGAGTCTCTCGTTTTGTCACCACCACATAGCTAGTGGGAAATTTTCATTATATAACTTGGCTTGTATATTCCAATGCTAGGCTTACTCAAAATTGCCTTAGGTCTTCGAGCAAGCAAGATGGATGCACACCCACTAGTTTTCCTTAAGAGCTTTCACATACTCATAGCTCTAGTGCATCTCTTGCATGGCAATCCCTACTCATTCCCATTGATATCTATTGATAAGCATCTCCATCGCTCATTGATATGCCTAGTCAATGTGACCATCTTCTCCTTTTTTGTCTCACAACCTCCACCACTCCATTCCACCTATAGTGCTATAACCATAGCTCACGCTCATGTATTGCGTGAGAGTTGAAAAAGTTTGAGAAAGTAAAGGTGTGAAAACAATTACTTGGCCAATACTGAGGTTGTGCATGATTTAAATTCGTTGTGCAAGGATGATAGAGCATAGCCAGACTATATGATTTTGTAGGGATAGCTTTCTTTTGGCCTTGTTATTTTGAAAGTTCATGATTACCTTGCTAGTTTGCTGGAAGTATTATTGTCTCCACATCAATAGCAAACTATTGTTTTGAATCTAATGGATCTGAACATTCATGTCACGTGAGAGAAGTTACATAGGACAACTATGCTAGGTAGCATGCAACATCAAGAATTCATTCTTTATCACTTCCCTACTCGAGGACGAGCAGGAGTTAAGCTTGGGGATGCTTGATATGTCTCCAATGTATCTATAATTTTTTATGGATCCATGCTATTATCTTGTCAACATTGGATGTTTTATATGCATGAATATGCTATTTTATATATTTTTTGGGACTAACCTATTAACTCAGTGCCAAGTGCCAGTTTCTGTTTTTCCCGTGTTTTTGACCCTTTTCAGACAGAGTCTAAATGGAATGAAACTTTACGATGATTTTTTTTGACCGAAAGACACCCCCAAAGCTTTGGAAGAAGGCCAGAAGAGCCACGAGGGAGTCACAAGCCCTAAGGCCGCCACCACCCCCCTAGGCGGCGCCTACCAGGCTTGTGACCTCCTCGTGGGCACAACTGACGTAATTCCACCGCCATAAATTCCTGTAAATTCAGAATCCCCCAAAAAGAAACCTAGATCGGGAGTTCCGCCGTCGCAAGCCTCTGTAGCCGTCGCAAGCCTCTGTAGCCACCAAAAACCAATCAGGGGAATCCATCTCCGGTGGCCATCTTCATCATCCCGGCGATCTCCATGACGAGGAGGGAGTAGTTCTCCCTCGGGGCTGAGGGTATGTACGAGTAGCTATGTGTTTGATCTTTCTCTCTCCTGTTCTTGAGATGTCTTGATCTCGATGTACCATGGGCTTTGCTACTATAGTTGGATCTTATGATGTTCTTCCCCCTCTCCCTCTTGTAATGAATTGAGTTTCCCCTTTGGAGTTATCTTATCGGATTGAGTCTTTGAGAACACTTGATGTATGTCTTGCACGTGTCTATCTGTTGTGATCAACTTGCGGGTTTGTGACATTGGGAACCTATGCATATGGGTTGGCACACGTTTGATTCATGTGAGTACTCAATGTATGTTTTGGTGATCAACTTGCGGGTTCGTGACATTGGGAACCTATGCATAGGGGTTGGCACACGTTTTGACTCTCCGGTAGAAACTTTGGGGTACTCTTTGAAGTTCTATGTGTTGGTTGAATAGATGATTCTGAGATTATGTGATGCATATCATATAATCATGCCCATGGATACTTGAGGTGACAATGGAGTATCTAGGTGACATTAGGGTCTTGGTTGATATGTATCTTAAGGTGTTATTCTAGTATGAACTCTTGAATAGATCGATCAGAAAGAATAACCTTGTGGTGGTTTCATACCCGACAATAATCTCTTCGTTTGTTCCCCGCTATTAGTGACTTTGGAGTGACTCTTTGTTGCATGTTGAGGGCTAGTTATATGATCCAATTATGTTATCATTGTTGAGAGAACTTCACTAGTGAAAGTATGAACCCTAGGCCTTGTTTCCACGCATTGCAATACCGTTCGTGCTCACTTTTACCATTTGTTACCTTGCTATTTTTGTAATTTCAGATTACAAAAACCTATATCTACCATCCATATTGCACTTGTTTCACCATCTCTTCACCGAACTAGTGCACCTATACAATTCACCATTGTATTGGGTGTGTTGGGGACACAGGAGACTCTTTGTTATTTGGTTGCAGGGTTGCTTGAGAGAGACCATCTTCATCCTACGCCTCCCACAGATTGATAAACCTTAGGTCACCCACTTGAGGAAAAATTGCTACTGTCATACAAACCTCTGCACTTGGAGGCCTAACAACGTCTACAAGAAGAAGGTTGCGTAGTAGGCATCAACGTACTGCTGGACAAGCCATGCCCCATACATTCTACCCCGCCTGACTCAAGTTCCACCCATAGCCTTCGAGCATGCTGGGTAGTCACACAAGTCGCAAAAAGAGGGGCATGCATTGTCAAGGCACCACCCGTGGGAGCTATGTCACGAGCATGGCCGAATAGCAGCACAAAGATCCTAACGATCTACAAAATGTTTACCTCAAAAAATCAGAGGAAGAGAGCCTTTTGGGAGCTCCATCAAATCCACAATGTAGTTGCAGCAAACCCATGGTCGAACACACCCATTACTTTCGACCAGGGCGACAAGTCGACGACTAGCACAGGCCGGATACGAGTCGCCCTAATCCTGAATCCCATAGTCGAAGGCTTCAGACTCAACAAGGTGTTAATGGACAAGGGCAGCAGCCTCAACCTCATCTACGAGGACACACTTGAAAAAATCCAGTTCGACCGATCTCGAATCGTACAAAGCACAACCACCTTCCGAGGTATTGTCCCCATGAGAGAGGCCCCCTGTACCGGACAAGTAACGCTCGACGTAGTATTCGGCACACTCGAGAACTACCGATCTGAAGAGCTCCTCTTTCATATTGTCCCATTTCACAGTGGTTACCATGCCAGGTTTGGACGTGAAGGCTTCACAAGATTCCAGGTCATACCGCACTATAGGTACATGAAGCTCAAAATGTTGGGGCCAAATGGTGTGATCACACTCATAAGTGACCCCAACAGAGCCCTCCGAGCTGGAAAAAACGGCATCCCTAGCCCTGGAAGTACTAGCAGAGACGCTCGCCGTAGAAGAACTCACTGCAGTCCGTTCCGTAGTGGACAAGGACGACGTGATCCTCGGCGAACGACCCAAGTCCACATCTTTCAAACCTGCACACGAGATCATTAAATTCCAGGTGCACCCAACGGATACTAATAAGACTACGTCCATCAAAGCACAAATAGACCCCGTGATAGATGAAGCATTACGCGCCTTCTTACGCAAAAATTGGGACATATTTGCGTGGTACCCACTAGACATGCCACGAATCCCTTGGGGGCTGGCAGAACATAGCTTGAACATAATTGCAAGCTTCAATCCTGTCAAACAGGCCCTGGGTTGATTTTTTGAACCCAAGCGTCAAGCTATGGGTGAAGAAATTGCCAAGCTACTAGAAGTCGGGTTCATCAAAGACATTAAATAGCCTGACTGGTTGGCAAACCTTGTCATGGTACCAAAGAAGGACAAATCTTGGCGGCTATGTGTCGATTTCAAAGACCTAAACAAAGCCTGCCCAAAGGATCCTTTTCCATTACCGCGAATAGACAAAATTAGCGATGCAATGCCCGAACACGACTCCCAATCTTCCCTCGATATGTACTCCGAATACCATCAGATTAAAATGAAGGAATCCAATCAGGCTGCAACCGCCTTTATAACAGCCTACGTGTCATTCTGCTTCAACACAATGCCTTTCGGGTTAAAGAACGCGGGTGCCACTTACCAGCGCATGATCCAGACGTGCTTGGGGAAACAAGTCAGCAAAATTGTGGAGGCATACATTGACAATGTGATCATTAACACCAGACACGTAAGCTAGCTGATAGACGTCCTCGGGGAAACCTTTGCCAACCTACGGGCAAACGATATACGGCTTAATCCAAATAGTCCCAGCCGGCAAACTCCTTGGGTTCATCGTGTCGCAAAGATGAATTGAGGCTAATCCGGCCAAAATACGAGCATTTTCACAACTCGTCGTCCCAACAGAGCTATAGCATGTCCAAGAATTGGGAGGCTGCATGGCGGCCTTAAGCCGGTTTATCTCTCACCTCGGCGAGAAAGCCCTCCCACTTTATAGGCTGCTGAAGAAGACTAAGAACTTCAAATGGACCAATGAGGCCACGACGGCTCTCGAGGAAATCAAAACGGTACTGGCCAGCAACCCAATCCTAGCAGCACCCTACACATGGGAGCCGATATTGCTATACATCTCAGCCACCAATCAAGTGGTCAGCGCGGTCCTCATCGTAGAACGAGAAGCTAAGGGTCATCAACTATGAATACAAAGGCCGGTCTATTACGTATCCGAAGTGCTCACCCCATGCAAAACCATATACTCGCACTACCAAAAGATTGCTTACACAGTGTTTATGGCATCGCACAAACTCTGACACTACTTCCAAGAAGTTGCGGTCACTTTGACATTAGAAGTACCCCTCAGCGACATCATCAACAACAAGGATGCCACCGGTCGAATTGCCAAATGGGCGATTGAGCTCCTACCATTCAAAATCACTTACAAGCCACGACGAACTATTAAATCTCAAGTACTGGCCGACTTTGCCACCGAATGGAGTGACGCCGAACTCCCCAAAGAGTACAATACTTATGCTAATTGGACCATGTACTTTGACGGGTCCAAAATTCTCACTGGTCTGGGGGTTGTAGTTATCCTCACATCCCCTACCGGGGATAATGTTCGGTACGTGCTATCGATCATGAATGTCGACTGAAATAACACAGAGAGTACGAGGCGCTACTACACGGTCTTTGGATGGCATTCTCAATGGGTATACAACGGCTCGAGGTACTAGATGACTCTAATCAACGGAAAATTTGACACAAAAAATCCAAAAATGGCAGCATACAGAAATGTAGTCATCAAGATATCAGCACAGTTCGAGGGGCTGAAATTGCACCATATCTGGAGAGACAACAACCAAGCCGCAGACGTTCTTGCCTGCTTAGGCGCAAAGCGCGACGCCGTCCCTAGCAACATATTTCTAGAAAGCCTTTTGAAGCCATCCATGGTATGGCAGGACGAAGTTGGTAGCACAGGAGCTGATGGTGTGGAAAAGGTTATACCCCATGCGCCCGAGTATAACAATCAAATCATTGCTGGAACTTCAATTGAAGAAATGCCCTGGGACCACGAGGTCCTGGCAGTGATCGGCCACGGACCGAACCCATCCTTGCCTACCTGTTGCGCAAGGAACTCTCCATAACAAAACCGGGGCGTGACGCATCATCCGCCGATCAAAGACTTACAAGGTCCATGAGGGCAAGCTATACAAGAAGCGCACTACAGGGGTCCTCCAGTGGTGCATATCCGAGGAAGAAGGGAGGCACCTTTTGGCCGAAGCGCACGCAAGTATGGGCGGGCACTGATAACCCACAAGCGTATGGGATCGCAGCAGTTTTCGAGGGTAGAGTATTCAACCCAAATTTGTTGGTTCGCCAAGGGAAGCAAAAGAATATTCTCAAGTATTAGCAACTGAATTTATCAGATTCAACCACACCTGAAAGATTAGTGTCTGCAAGCAAAGTATCAGTAGCAAAGTAGTATGATAGCAACGGTGCCAGAAACGATTTGTTGACGGCAGACTATTCCTAACTGTTGTATCAACAGCGCTAGTAAGTTGCCCGTAGACAGGAAATATTCTTCCCCGGCAACGGTGTCGGAAAAGGTCTTGCAACAAGTAATAGCGAAGTAGCAAGGACAACAGTAGCAGCAGCAACAAAGTAACAGCAGTAGCAACAGTAGAAGCAAAGTGACAGCAGTAGCAACAGAGTGGCCCAATCCCTTTTGTAGCAAGGGACAAGCCTAGACAAAGTAACGTAGCGAGGACCAGTAGTAAAAACCTCGTAGGCAGTGGATCGGTGATGGATGAGTATGACGGATATGATTCATCATGTAACAGCTGTAACACACAGAGATAAGTAACTAGCTCCCGTTCGTCAATCAAATGTAGGCATGTATTCTGTATGTAGTCATACGTGCTTAGGGAAAAGAACTTGCATGACATCTATTGTCCATCCCTCCCGTGGCAGCAGGGTCCTAATCGAAACTATGGGATATTAAGGTTCTCCTTTTAATAAAGAACCGGACCAACGCATTAACACGCGGTGAATGCATGAACTCCTCATACTATGGTCATCTCCGGGAGTGGTTCCGGCTATTGTCACTCCGGGGTTGCCGGGTCATAACACATAGTAGGTGACTACAACTTGCAACATAGGATCTAAAACACACATATATTGGCGACAACATAATAGGTTCAGATCTGAAATCATGGCACTCGGGCCCTAGTGACAAGAATTAAGCATAGCAAAGTAGTAGCAACTTCAATCTAGAACATAGTGGATACTAGGGATCAATCCCCGTCAAGAACTAACTCGATTACATCATAGATCTCATCCAACTCATCACCGTCCAGCAAGCCTACAATGAGATTACTCACGAACGATGAAGAGCATCATGGAATTGTCGATGGAGAAAGGTTGATGATGATGATGGCGACGATTTCCCCTCACCGGAGCCCGAAACGGACTCCAGATCTACCCTCCAGATGAAGAACAGGATGTGGCGGCGCCTTCGTATTGCAAAACGCGATGAAACCTTCTCTCTGATTTTTTCCGGGAGAAACGGAAGATATAGAGCTGAGTTTGGGGGCGGTGGAGCCACGTGGGCCCCACAAGCCCTCACGGCGCGGCCAGGGGGGTGGCTGCGGCCTGTGGGCTTGTGGCCCACTAGTCCACCTCCTCCGGTGGATCTTTGCGCAGGTATTTTTCTTTTATTCTAGAAAAAATCTCCGTAAATTTTCAGGACATTCTGAGAACTTTTATTTCTACACAAAAACAACACCATGGCAATTCTGCTGAAAACAGCGTCAGTCCGGGTTAGTTCCATTCAAATCATGCAAATTAGAGTCCAAAACAAGGGCAAAAGAGTTCGAAAAAGTAGATACGACGGAGACGTATCAACTCCCCCAAGCTTAAAGCCTTGCTTGTCCTCAAGCAATTCAGTTGAAAAACTGAAAGAGACAAAAGACAAACTTTGACGAACTCTGTTTGATCTTGTTGTTGCAACTATGTCTAACTCATAACCATAATTTCAGCAAGATCACAAGCAAACCACATAAGAAAATGACATCTAGGTCTCACGGTAAACTCATATCAATGGCATAATCAACTAGCGAGCAAATAATAATAAGCCTCAAATGTCAACACTTCAATCAAAACTACATGAAGCAATGCGAATAGATGGTATCTCGCTAGCTCTTTCTGAGACCGCAAAACATAAATGCAGAGCACCGTCAAAGACCAAGGGCTGACTAAACATTGTAATTCAAGGCAATGAAGATCCAGTCACAGTCATACCCAACACAGTTAAAAGCAAAGCATAAAAATGACAGAGGTGCTCTCTAATTGGTGCTTTTGTAAGAGGAGGATGACTCAACGGGAACATAAATAAACAGGCCCTTTGCAGAGGGAAGCATTGATTTCCAGAGGTGCCAGACCTCAAGCTTTGAAAACAGAGATAATAATTTTGGGTGGCATGCTTTCATTGTCAACGCAATGACTAAGAGTTCTCAACATCTTCCACGCTACACATGCTATAGGCGGTTCCCAAACAGAAAAGTAAAGTTTTGACTCCCCAACCACCAATCAATCACACTCCACGGCTAGCCGAATCCACGGGTACCGTCCATACCAACAACAATCCTGGGGGAGTTTTGTTTGCAATTATTTTTTCGATTTGAGCATGGAACTGGGAATTCCAATTACCGGCCCCTTTCTCGTGAATGATAGTGAATAAACACATATCGCGGATAACACGCCTAGCATGGAAGATACCAATAGCCCCCTGTCACCACATGAGCGGTTTGGGCATGCAAAACAGATTATTTCATGAAGATTTAGAGAGTGGCACATGCAAATTTACTTGGAACGGCAGGTAGATACCGCGCATAGGTAGGTATGGTGGACTCATATGGCACAACTTTGGGTTTATGGGAGGTGGATGCACAAGCAGTATTCCCGCTTAGTACAAGTGAAGGCTAGCAAAAGACTGGGAAGCGACCAACTAGAGAGCAACAACGGTCATCAAAATGCATTGAGAGTAACTAACATTGAGTGCAAGCATGAGTAGGACATAAATCACCATGAACATGAACATCATAGAGGCTATGTTGATTTTGTTTCAACTACATGCGTGAACATGCACCAAGTCAAGCCACTTGAAACATTGAAAGGAGGATACCATCCTATCATACTACATCATAGTCATCTCAACATTCATGTTGGCAACCAAGACAAACCATTATAAGCTCCTAGTTAAATAAGCATGGCATAAGCAACTATGATCTCTAAGTTGTCATTGCAAACATGTTTCTCTCCCAACAAAGCTGAATCAGGCATGATAAGCTAGTCATAATTACAAAAACAAAAAAGATCGAGTTCATACCAGCTTTTCCAGGCTCAGTCACTTCATCATATATCGTCATTATTGCCTTTCACTTGCATGACCGAATGATGTGAACAATAATAAGAGTGCTCGTGCATTGGACTAAAGATAGAATCTGCAGGCAAACACAAAGGAGAAGACAAAGTAATATGGCTCTTTGAAAGCTAAACAGGTATGCATCCAAAATCCACTAAACATTGTAACCATTATCTTCTACCTTGACCCAAAGAAAAAGAAAAATATCTACACGGGAAAGCTCCCGACAAGCAAAAGAAGAAAAGAAAATATTTTTGGTTTATTTTCAAACTAGACAGACACACGAAACGAAAACGAGAAAAAGAAAATAAACTAGCATGGATGATAGAGTGGAAAAGTGTGAACACCGGCTAACAAAGTGAAAGCATAAGCAAAAATGTAAAGACGGTGAGAACACGTACTCCCCCAAGCTTAGGCTTTTGGCCTAACTTGGCCTACTCCCAAGGAGAGAAATAACCAGCTCCTGGGTACTCCGGAGTGGAATGAGGATGCGACTACTGTGTGAGCTCCTCTGGCTCCCACTGATAAACTGGCGTCTGGTACTCGACTGGCGGCTCGGGCACGGGCACCTGTCGTTGGGCCAAGCCCCAATATGCATAGATGTCCGAGGGCATAATAGTGTACCTGCCTGCATCAAGATTGAACAAAGAAGGAGCAGGCAAAGTAATAGTCTCACGAGTACCTTGACTAAATACCAGGTTATAAATCATCCTTCTATTTATATCTCTATCAAGAAAGTCATGGCAAACCATGCTATCGTAATCTAGATATCTCTCGGGAAGAAGAATCTCTTCTTCCTCGTCCAGTCTAATAGGTATCTCAAAGTGTCTGGCAAGACGGGTGGCATAGATACCTCCATGGACAACACCTTTAGAACGGTTCAGGTTCAACCGTTGAGCTACTATAGCACCCAAGCTATAAGTTTTATCGTTATAAAGGGCTTCGCGCAAGACCGCAAGATCTAGGGAACTAAGTGACCCAGCTTTCCCACGGCCAATCAAACATTTTCCCACAAATAGTGAGAAGTACCGAAGCACGGGGAAATGTACGCTAGCAGCTCTAGCACAAGACACTCCTCTCTCCTCTCCTACAACAATTGTACCGATGAAAGCTTCCAAGTCCCGTGGACGAGGTTCATGAATATCCCCAACGTAAGGCAATTTGCAAACATTGCAAAAATCCTGGAGTGACATGCGCTGGGGGATATCATAAAGTTTAAACTCAACCATAGGAGGATTCTTCCTCGGATAGAAGTTAAAGCTTTGTACGAAGATATTAGTGAGGAGGAGGTATTGCGGACACTTATATTCAATGAAGGTGGTAAGGCCTGCGTTCTCCACCAAGTGATAAAAGTCCTCATAAATTCCAGCGGCGCGTAAGAACACGTCGCTTGGCCACTCGCACGCTCGAACTTCTGCGACTCGAGGGACCAAATACTTGGGCTTCTCCTCACTCCCATCATCCTTGGGGTCACGGCTTGACGAGCCTCTTAAGAACCTCCTCATCTTTCCCCTTTTCTATCTCTGAAAATTTCTTAAATTTTTAGTGATTCTAAGGAAAAGTGAATAAAGCTCAACGAAACTCGTAGCAACTACTCCCAAAAGTGCCTAAAGACCATATTACGCATCAAAACTACTTGGGACCAGCTAGAATTAGCATGCAAAGCTCAAGAACATGGTCACCAAAGCAGAAAAAATACGCGGACTATAAGGCACTAGAGCAAAAACTAATTGGACTAATGGAGGAGTCACTTACCAAGGAGTAATTTCCCCAAAACAGTTCGGAGAACGGTGATTTGAGCAAATAGATCGAAAATTCCAGCAAGAGGAGCAAGAACACGGGTTTGAGCTACAAAACGATTTTTTCTAGAGGTAGGAGAAGCGGATGAGAGCAAGAATGAGTGGAGGGGGTGCCTGTGTGCCCCACAAGCCTGGGTGGCGCGGCCAAGGGGGGTGCCCGCGCCCCAAGGGCTGGTGGCCCACTGGTGTGGCCCCTAGAGAGACTCTTTGTCCCGGTATTTTTCAAAAAACTCGAGAAAAAATCATACTTGATTTTCACAGCGTTCGGAGAACTTTTATTTTCGGGGTACTTTTCTACCGGACGCTAAAACAGAAAACAGGGGAAACTAAACTAAATCTATCATTTTTCTTCTAAGCAACCTAAGGTGAAAGCTTGGAACAGAGGTTTGTGACTCCTCGATTCATCCATCTCATGGTCATCGAAAGAAATCCGTCAATGGGGTTGATCAAGTCCCCTCGACAATACTTTCTCGAATCGCAAAAGAAGATGGAGAATTTTCGAATAGTCACTAGGTCACCTCAATGGGGATGTGTATCTCCCCAACAAGCAAATCATACTTCATCTTGACATGAGGAATAGGGCATTCAAAGCTCCCAATAAGAATCGATGAAGTCTTTTTGATAGCATTGATGCAATGTACTCGATACTGTTTCTTCGGAAAGTGCACCATATGCTCATTACCGTTGACATGGAAAGTGACATTGCCTTTGTTCCAATCTATAACAGCCCTTGCAGTGTTTAAAAAGGGTCTTCCGAGGATGACAGCCATGGCATCATCCTCGGGAATATCCACGATAACAAAGTCTGTTAAGATAGTGGTGTTAGCAACCACAACACGCACATCCTCGCAAATGCCGATAGGGAAAGCAGTTGATTTTTCGGGCATTTGCAGAGAGATTTTAGTTGGTGTCAACTTATCCAGTTCAAGCCTACGATAAAGAGAGAGAGGCATAACACTAACACCGGCTCCAAGGTCGCATAACGCAGTTCTAACGTAGTTGCCTTTAATGGAGCAAGGTATAGTGGGCACACCGGGATCACCTAGTTTCTTCGGAGTTCCACCCTTGAAGGTATAATTAGCGAGCATGGTGGAAATCTCAACCTCGGGTATCCTCCTCTTATTAGTCACAATATCTTTCATCTACTTAGCATACGGAGACATTTTGAGCATATCTGTCGAACGCATCTGTAGAAAGACAGGTCTGATCATTTCAACGAAGCGCTCAAAATCCTCATCATCCTTTTTCTTGGATGGTTTGGGAGGAAAGGGCATAGGTTTCTGAACCCATGGTTCCCTTTCTTTACATGCTTCCTAGCAGCGAAGTCATTCTTATCGTATCTCTTATTCTTAGGCTGTGGGTTATCAAGACCAACACTAGGTTCAATCTCCACATCCTTTTCATTGCTAGGTTGAGCATCTTCATGAACATCACTATTGATATTATCATTAGGCTCATGTTCATCACCAAATTGTGTTTCAGCATCAGAATTAGAGACATCGTTTGGACTCTCAGGTGTAGCAGCAACAGGGTTGCTAGCGTGCAGGTTCCTATCATCTTTCTTCTACTTTCTAGGATGACTAGGTGCATGAGTGCTAACTCCTTGAGAATCTTGTTCAATTCTCTTCGGATGATCCTCAGGATATAAAGGTTCCTGGGTCATTCTACTGCCTCTAGTAACGACTCTGACTGAATTGCCGTTCAACTCATTGAGCAAGTCATTTTGAGCTTTAAGTACTTGTTCTACCTGAGTAGTAACAATAGAGACATGTTTACTCAGAAGTTTAAGATCATTGACATTTCTGTCCACACAAGCACTTAAATGACTAAGCATACGAGCATTCTTTTCCAATTGTCTGCTAACATAATCATTGAAACTCTGTTGTTTGGCAACCAAGTTATCAAATTCATCCATGCATAAGCTAGCAGGTTTATCAAAAGGAATATCACTCTCATCAAACCAACGCAGAGAATTTACTTCTACTACCTGTATCGGGTTATCGAGACCATGGATCTATTCGATAGGTGGTAGATTTTTGACCTCTTCAGATTTAATGCATGTCTCTCGCATAGATTTCTTGGCTTCTTGCATATCTTCAGGACTGAGGAATAGAATACCTCTTTTCTTCGGAATTGGCTTAGGAGGTGGTTCGGGAATAGTCAAAGCATTCTCATTGCACAAGATGTTGTTCAACGGAATCTCAGCTTGTTCTACAGTTCGTTCCCTGAAAACACTACCGGCACAACTATCTAAGTGGTCTTTGCAAGCAGCGGTAAGTCCATTATAGAAGATATCAAGTATTTCATTCTTCTCAAGAGGGTGATCAGGCAAAGCATTCAGTAGCTGGATAAGCCTCCCCCAAGCTTGTGGGAGACTCTCTTCTTCAGCTTGAGCAAAGTTGTATATTTCCTGCAAGGCAGCTTGCTTCTTATGGGCAGGGAAATATTTTTCGCAGAAGTAGTAGACCATATCCTGGGGGCTACGCACACAACCAGGAGCAAGAGAAGTGAACCAGGTCTTAGTATCATCCTTTAGCGAGAAAGAAAACATCTTGAGCATATAGTAGTGGCGGATCTTTTCCTCACTAGTGAATAGGGTGGCTATATCGTGCAGTTTGGTAAGATTGGCTACAACCGTTTCAGACTCATAACCGTGAAAAGGATCAGATTCGACCAGAGTGATTAACTTAGGGTTGACAGAGAATTCATATTCCTTATAGGTCACAAAGATAGGCGAAGTGGTAAACTTCGGGTCGTATTTCATCCTGGCGTTCAAAGATTTTTCTTTCCACTTGCGGAGAAGTTTCTCAACATCATAGCTATCCTTACACACAAGAAAATCCTCAGCTATCTCTCCCTCCATAACATAGCGCGTATCAGGCATATGAGGCAAAATAGCAAGTTCTACTTCAATAGTATCAGCAGTTTCAGAAGTATCATCACATCTAGCAGCAATTCTAGCAAGTTGTGCATCAAGGGCAACAAGTGGCAAAGCAGTATCAGGCATAACAGCCATAGTATCAAGCATAGCATCATCAGGCATAGTATCAAGCATAGCATCATCAGGCATAGTATGAAGCATAGCATCATCATAAGCATCATCAAGCACAGGCGACATATCAAGATTTCTAGCAAGAGGCGATGTCACAAACTTACTCATAACTGAAGGTGAATCAAGTGCAGAGCTAGATGGCAGTTCCTTACCTCTCCTCGTAGTGGAAGGCAAGATTTTAGTTCTTGGATCTTTCGGATTCCTCATAGTGATCATCGGTCGTCAATCCCAAGTGACTCGGAGAATATAGTTGTAACTCCTCGGCAACGGCGCCAGAAAAAGCCTTGATAACCCACAAGCGTATGGGATCGCAACAGTTTTCGAGGGTACAGTATTCAACCCAAATTTGTTGGTTCGCCAAGGGAAGCGAAAGAATATTCTCAAGTGTTAGCAGCTGAGTTTATCAGATTCAACCACACCTGAAAGATTAGTGTCTGCAAGCAAAGTACCAGTAGCAAAGTAGTATGATAGCAACGGTGCGAGAAACGATCTGTTGACGGCAGACTATTCCTAACTGTTGTATCAATGGCGCCAGTAAGTTGCCCGTGGATGGCAAATATTCTTCCCCGGCAATGGTGTCGGAAAAGGTCTTGCAACAAGTAACAGCGAAGTAGCAAGGAACAGTTGTAGAAGCAGCACCAAAGTAACAGCAGTAGCAAAAGTAGCAGCAAAGTGACAGTAGCAACAACAGAGTGGCCCAATCCCTTTTGTAGCAAGGGACAAGCCTAGACAAAGTAACGTAGCGAGGACTAGTAGTAAAAGACTCATTGGCAGTGGATCGGTGATGGATGAGTATGAAGGATATGATTCATCATGTAACAGCTATAACATGGAGAGATAAGTAACTAGCTCCCGTTCGTCAATCTAATGTAGGCATGTATTCCATATGTAGTTATACATGCTTAGGGAAAAGAACTTGCATGACATCTATTGTCCATCCCTCCCGTGTCAGCGGGGTCCTAATGGAAACTACGGGATATTAAGGTTCTCCTTTTAATAAATAACCGGACCAACGCATTAACACACAGTGAATACATGAACTCCTCATACTATGGTCATCTCCGGGAGTGGTTCCGGCTATTGTCACTCCGGGGTTGCCGGGTCATAACACATAGTAGGTGACTACAACTTGCAAGATAGGATCTAAAACACACATATATTGGCGAAAACATAATAGGTTCAGATCTTAAATCATGGCACTCGGGCACTAGTGACAAGCATTAAGCATAGCCAAGTAGTAGCAACATCAATCTAGCACATAGTGGATACTAGGGATCAATCCCCGTCAAGAACTAACTCGATTACATCATAGATCTCATCCAACTCATCACTGTCCAGCAAGCCTACGATGTGATTACTCACGAATGATGAAGAGCATCATGGAATTGTCGATGGAGAAAGGTTGATGATGACGATGGCGACGATTTCCCCTCTCCGGAGCCCGAAACGGACTCCAGATCTGCCCTCGAGATGAAGAATAGGATGTGGCGGCACCTTCGTACCACAAAACGCGATGAAACCTTCTCTCTGATTTTTTTTTCCGGGCGAACGAAAGATATAGAGCTGAGTTTGGGGGCGGTGGAGCCACGTGGGCCCCACAAGCCCTCACGATGTGGCCAGGGGGGTGGTCGCGGCCTGTGGCCTTGTAGCCCACTGTTCCACCTCCTCCGGTGGATCTTTGTGCACGTATTTTTCTTTTATTCCATAAAAAATCTCCGTAAATTTTCAGGACATTCCGAGAACTTTTATTTGTGCACAAAAACAATACCATGGCAATTCTGCTGAAAACAGCGTCAGTCCGGGTTAGTTCCATTCAAATCATGCAAATTATAGTCCAAAACAAGGGCAAAAGGGTTCGGAATAGTAGATAAGACTGAGACGTATCAGCCACCATGTAGCAGCACGAGCCGTGGTCAGCAAGGCTTTCCGAGCTGGTTTCTTCTGGCCGACACCCCGAGAAGACGCCCACACACTCGTTCAGCATGGTACGGAATGTCAACTATTTGCGAAACAAAGCCACATGCCCCTAATATCTCTTCTGACAATTCCGTTCACTTGGCCCTTTGTGGTCTGGGGTCTAGACATGGTCGACCCGATAAAGGGGGGACCAAGAAAAAGAAATACCTCCTAGTTATGGTCGACAAGTTCACCAAATGGGTCGAAGCAAAGCCTGGTAGCTCCGCAAAAGTCGGGCATGTCATCGACTCCATATCCGGCATCTTGCACCGTTATGGTGTCTCGCACCACATAGTAATGGACAACGGATCCAATTTCACCGCCCAGGAGGTAAAAGATTGGTGAGCCAATTTGGGCATCAAGCTCGATTGTGAGTCAGTATAGCACCCACACACCAATGGACAAGTAGAACGAGCCACTTGGCTCATTATTAGTGGTATCAAACCACGGCTGGTCTGCTATATTATAGAGTGCGACTACCAATGGGCGGAGGAGCTCGACTCTGTACTATGGGGCTTGCGTACCACCCCTAATCGTTCTACAGGGTACACACCATTTTTTATGGTGTACGGGGCTGAAGTTGTCCTCCCCTGCTATATTATCCATGACGCACCTCGTGTGCACATGTACGAGGAAAAAGAGGCCGAGCTAGATCCATAAGATGACTTAGACGCACTCGAAGGCGAGCCCCACATAACTTGGGCCCGATCTGCCTTTTATCAACAGCAAGCTCGGCGCTATCAGAGCAGAGAAGTTGGGGCAAAAGCATACAACGTGGGTGAACTCGTCCTACGCCTCCCAGAAAAGCAAAAGCAATAACTTCACACAAAGTGGGAAGGCCCTTTTATAATTTACGAAGTCTTAACTGGAGGAGATTATCGCGTGCGCAATCCAGAGGACAACCGCCTCGAGCCGAACTCATGGAATGCAGCCCGTCTTCGACGTTTCTACGGCTAGACCGACATCATTACCTTCTTTATATAATTATGTTTGTTCTCTTTGCAAAATTTTGTTGTTTTCTTTTGTAGGATTAATTACACTGTCCCAGGATGTGTTCGGCTTAACCTAACTCCTTCGAGCATTTATCAAAACATTCGCGCTAAATGGAATGATCAAATAGCACGTGGGGCTTCATAAAGAAGCAGTTCAATGTATTCGTCACACCTACATGTTTATATATATACACCTCGCCTCAACTTCAATTCATGCCACTATATGCATTAATTGGACTTAAGATCCTTGGAATGCTGGGTTGCCTCGCTAGTGTGCTTACCCTCTACGTCCCGATTTGTTTGGCTGGAGGGTAAAGGAAGCACCTCCGCCTGGAGCCCTTGCGAAGGAGTTTGGTTTCACCATAATACTCGGATCATACCCCACATAGCCTTTCGAGCCCGCTCATGCACGATGGACAGTTCCCTTAGCGAATCCTCTCCGACGAACCCAATTTCTTCCTCGGGACGCTGATGTCAGCTGTGCTTCCCTTGCAACGGCGCCAAGAATAGTCGTGTCGACGGCACCAGGAATCCTTCTGCTGCGGCTACGCCTTAAGGGACTTCCTAGGCAAGTATGCAAAGGATTTCCCCCATGACCTTGGAGCCTTGCGTTGGTGTTCCCTCGAAGCGGAAAGGGTGATGTAGCATAGCGGTGGTAAGTATTTCCCTCAGTTTGAGAACCAAGGTATCAATCCAGTGGAGGAGTATCACAAGATCCTGCAGAAACACAAAAGCTTGCTCCCAACGCTATGAAGGGGTTCTCAATCCCTTATAGATTGTTCGCCAAGTGAGAACTGAAAGCAACAAAGTAACAAAGCAAAGTAAAAGCGGAGGTGTAAACATTGGATGTGAATAGACTCGGGGGCTGTAGTGTTTACTAGTGGCTTCTCTCATGAAAGCAAGTAGACGGTGGGTGAAGAAATTACTGTCGAGCAATTGATAGAACCGCGCAAAGTCGTGACGATATCTATGGCAATGATTATATCTATAGGCATCACATCCAAAACAAGTAGACCGATACTTTCTGCATCTACTACTATTACTCCACACGTCGACCGCTATCCAGCATGCATCTAGTGTATTAAGTCCAAAAGAACAGAGTAACGCCTTAAGCAAGATGACATGATGTAGATGGACAATCTCATATCAACGACAGAGCCCATCTTGTTACCCTTGATGGCAACTACTTAATGTGTGCCTTGCTGCCCCTACTGTCACTCGGAAAGGTCGCCACATGGTAGAACCCAAAACCAAGCACTTCTCCCATTGCAAGAATCATAGATCTAGTTGGCCAAACAAAACCCATGACTAGGAGAGACTTACAAGGATATCAAATCATGCATATAAGAAATCAGCAAAGACTCAAATATATATCGTAGATAATCTGATCACAAATCCACAATTCATCGGATCTCAACAAACACACCGCCAAAGAAGTTTACATCGGATAGATCTCCATGAAGATCACGGAGAACTTTGTATTGAAGATCCAAGAGAGAGAAGAAGCCATCTAGCTACTAACTATGGACCCATAGGTCTAAAGTGAACTACTCACGAGTCATTGGAGGAGCGATGATGATGATGAAGAAGCCCTCCAACTCCAAAGTCCCCTCCGGCAGGGTGCCGCGAAGGGTCTCCAGATGAGATCTCGCGGAAACGGAAGCTTGCGGTAGTGGAAAATTATTTTCGAGGCTCCCCTGATTTTTTGTTGTATTTTAGGGAATATATAGGCCAAGGATCTAGGTCAGTGGGCGGCCAGAGAGGCCACAAGCCCTGACACCGCCGCCTCCCCTTGGTGGCGGAGTGGGAGCTTGTGAGCTCCCTGGAGCCCACCTGCCTTGGCCCAGAGGCCCCTTGATCTTCTTCCGTTTGGGAAAAAATCATTTCGGGGATTTTATTCCGGTTGGACTCCGTTCCGAAATCAGATCTGAAAAGAGCCAAAAACACAGAAAAAACTGGAACTGGCACTTGGCACTGAATTAATAAGTTAGTCCCAAAAAAAGATAAAAAGGGTACATAAAACATCCAAAGATGACAAGATAACAGCGTGAAACCATCAAAAATTGTCGATACGTTTGAGACGTATCAAGCATCCCCAAGCTTAACTCCTGCTCGTCCTCGAGTAGGGAAGTGATAAAGAATGAATTTTTGATGCTTTCATGCTACCTAGCATAGATGTCCTTTGTAACTCCTCTTATGTGACGTGAATGTTCAGATCCATTAGATTCAAAACAATAGTTTGCTATTGACGTGGAAACAATAATAATTCAAGCAAACTAGCAAGGTAATCATGAACTTTCAAATTAACAAGGCCAAAAGAAAGTTATCCCTACAAAATCATATAGTCTGGCTATGCTCTATCATCATTGCACAACGAATTTAAATCATGCACAACCCCGGTATTGGCCAAGTAATTGTTTCACACCTTTACTTTTTCAAACCTTTTCAACTCTCACGCAATACATGAGCGTGAGCCATGGTTATAGCACTATAGATGGTGTGGAGTATGGTGGATGTTGCAAGACAAAAAAGGAGAAGATAGTCACATTAACTAGGCATATCAATGAGCTGTGGAGATGTTCATCAATAGATATCAATGTGAATGAGTAGGAATTGACATACAAATGATGCACTAGAGCTAAGAGTATGTGGAAGCTCTTAAAGAAAACTAGTGGGTGTGCATCCAACTTGCTTGCTCACGAAGACCTAAGGCAATTTTGAGGAAGCCTATCATTGGAATATACAAGCCAAGTTACATAATGAAGATTTTCCCACTAGCTATATGGTGGTGACAAAACGAGAGACTCTCAATCATGAAGATCATGGTGCTTAATATGCACAAGTGTGGAAAAAGTGGTAGCATTGTCCCTTCTCTCTTTTTCTCTCATTTTCTTTATTTTTTGGTGGGCTCTTTGGCCTCTTTTTTATTTTATTTTTTTATTTTGGTGGGCTTCTTTGGCCTCTTTTATTTCCTCACATGGGACAATGCTCCATTAATGATGATCATCACACTTTCAACTCAAAACATAGAGCAACTATGACTCTATATGGAATGCCCTCGGTAGTGTACCGTGACAATGATCTAGCATGGCATAGACGTCAATGGAAACATCATGCTATCTATCTTACGGTCGTGCAATGGAAATGTAGACATGGTGGCACATGTCATGGTGGTAGTTGCATGGCAATATATCTCGGAATGACTTGGAAAAAGCCATAGTTGGTAGGTATGGTGGCTGTTTTGAGGGAGGCTAATGGTGGGTTTTGTGCACCGGCGAAAGTTGCACGGCACTAAGAAGATAGTGATGGTGGCACGTGAAAGTGCATCTAAACCATGGACTCAACATTAGTCATGAAGAACTCATATACTTGTTGCACAAGTTTTCTTAGTAATCGAAACAAAGCATTCAACGCATACTCCTAGAGGATGGGTTGGTAGGTATAAACAATCGCGTGATCCCGACCGCCATGCAAAGGATGACAATCAATATACTAATCATGCTCAGATTTCATCACATAGCGGTTCACCATACGTGCATGCTACAGGAATCACTAAGTTCAACACAAGTATTTCTAGATCCACAACACCTTACTAGCATGACTTCAATATTACCATAACCGCAACTCAAAACTAATTGAGATGAATCAAACTTCTCTAACTATTCAATGCACATGAAGGTGGAAGTTTTCGTATCCCTTTGGATAACTAACCCTTTTGAGACTACTTTCAAAGCATAGATCAACTACCAAACCACGCACCGCTGTGCTCTAAAAGATATAAGTGAAGAACATAGAGCAAAAGTATCTAGCTCAAAAGATATAAGTGAAGCACATGTGAGCTGAATTGTCTACCAAAAGATATAAGTGAAGCTCGACAAAATCATGGTGACTGCATGTCTCTCTCTCTAGGTGTGCATCACGGATGATTGTGACACAACAAAAATAAAAGACTCCTACGATTCAAGACGCTCCAAGCAAAAACACATAACATGTGGTGAATAAAAATATAGCCCCAAGTAACGTTACCGATGGATTGAAGACGAGAGAGGGGATGCCTTCCCGGGGCATCCCCAAGCTTAGGCTTTTACGGAATCCTTGAATCTCTTGGGGTGCCTTGGCCATCCCCGAGCTTGAGCTCTTGCCACTCTTTATTGTTGGGGAACGCCGCATGGGAAACAAAAAATTTCCTACGCGCACGAAGACCTATCATGGTGATGTCCATCTACGAGAGGGGATGAGTGATCTACGTACCCTTGTAGACCGTACAGCAGAAGCGTTAGAGAACACGGTTGATGTAGTGGAACGTCCTCACGTCCCTCGATCCGCCCCGCGAACAATCCCGCGATCAGTCCCACGATCTAGTACCGAACGGACGGCACCTCCGCGTTCAGCACACGTACAGCTCGACGATGATCTCGGCCTTCTGGATCAAGCAAGAGAGACGGAGAGGTAGAAGAGTTCTCCGGCAGCGTGACAGCGCTCCGGAGGTTGGTGATAACCTTGTCTCAGCAGGGCTCCGCCCGAGCTCCGCAGAAACGCGATCTAGAGGAAAAACCGTGGAGGTATGTGGTCGGGCTGCCGTGGAAAAGTCGTCTCAAATCAGCCCTAAAACCTCTGTATATATAGGTGGGAGGGAGGGGGCCTTGCCTTGGGGCTCAAGGAGCCCCAAGGGGGTTGGCCGAGTCCAAGGGGGAGGACTCTCCCCCCCCCCCCAAACCGAGTTGGACTAGGTTTGGTGGGAGGGAGTCCCCCTTCCTTCCCACCTCCTCCTTTTTCTTTCTTCCTCTCTTGATTTTCTTCTCCTTGGCGCATAGGGCACTTGTGGGCTGTCCCACCAGCCCACTAAGGGCTGGTGTGTCTCCCCCAAGGCCTATGGGCTTCCCCGGGGTGGGTTGCCCCCCCCCCCGGTGAACTCCCGGAACCCATTCGTCATTCCCGGTACATTCCCGGTAACTCCGAAAACCTTCCGGTAATCAAATGAGGTCATCCTATATAGAAATCTTCGTTTCCGGACCATTCTGGAAACCCTCGTGACTTTCGTGATCTCATCCGGGACTCCGAACAACATTTGGTAACCAACCATATAACTCAAATACGCATAAAACAACGTCGAACCTTAAGTGTGCAAACCCTGCGGGTTCGAGAACTATGTAGACATGACCCGAGAGACTCCTCGGTCAATATCCAATAGCGGGACCTGGATGCCCATATTGGATCCTACATATTCTACGAAGATCTTATCGTTTGAACCTCAGTGTCAAGGATTCATATAATCCCGTATGTCATTCCCTTTGTCCTTCGGTATGTTACTTGCCCGAGATTCGATCGTCAGTATCCGCATACCTATTTCAATCTCGTTTACCGGCAAGTCTCTTTATTCGTTCCGTAATACAAGATCCCATAACTTACACTAAGTCACATTGCTTGCAAGGCTTGTGTGTGATGTTGTATTACCGAGTGGGCCCCGAGATACCTCTCCGTCACACGGAGTGACAAATCCCAGTCTTGATCCATACTAACTCAACTAACACCTTCGGAGATACCTGTAGAGCATCTTTATAGTCACCCAGTTACGTTGCGACGTTTGATACACACAAAGCATTCCTCCGATGTCAGTGAGTTATATGATCTCATGGTCATAGGAATAAATACTTGACACGCAGAAAACAGTAGCAACAAAATGACACGATCAACATGCTACGTCTATTAGTTTGGGTCTAGTCCATCACATGATTCTCCTAATGATGTGATCCCGTTATCAAGTGACAACACTTGCCTATGGCCAAGAAACCTTGACCATCTTTGATCAACGAGCTAGTCAACTAGAGGCTTACTAGGGACCGTGTTTTGTCTATGTATCCACACAAGTATTGTGTTTCCAATCAATACAATTATAGCATGGATAATAAACGATTATCATGAACTAAGAAATACAATAATAACTAATTTATTATTGCTCTAGGGCATATTTCCAACAGTCTCCCACTTGCACTAGAGTCAATAATCTAGTTCACATCACCATGTGATTCCAACGAATCCAACACCCATATAGTTATGGGGTCTGATCACGTCTTGCTCGTGAGAGAGGTTTTAGTCAACGGTTCTGAAACTTTCAGATCCGTGCGTTCTTTACAAATATTTATGTCATCTTATAGATGCTGCTACTACGTGCTATTCGGAAATGCTCCAAATATCTACTCTACTATACGAATCCGTTTCACTACTCATAGTTATTCAGATTAGTGTCAAAGCTTGCATCGACGTAACCCTTTACGACGAACTATTTAACCACCTCCATAATTGAGAAAAATTCCTTAGTCCATTAGTTACTAAGGATAAATTTTGACCGCTGCTAGTGATTCAATCATGGATCACTCTGTGTACCTCTCAACATACTTTGAGTCAAGGCATACATCAGGTGCGGTACACAGCATGGCATACTTTAGATTCTACGGCTAAGGCATAGAAGACGACCCTCGTCTATTCTCTTTATTCTGCCGTGGTCCGGTTTTGAGTCTTACTCAAATTCACACCTCACAACGCAACCAAGAACTCCTTCTTTGCTGATCTATTTTGAACTCCTTCAAAAACTTGTCAAGGCATGCATCTTGTTGAAACTTCCATTAAGCGCTTTCGATCTATCTCCATAGATCTTTGATGCTCAACGTTCAAGTAGCTCAATCCAGGTATTCCTTTGAAAACTCCTTTCAAACAACCTTGTATGTTTTACAGAAATTCTACATTATTTCTGATCCACAATATGTCAACCACATATAATTATCAGAAATTCTATAGTGCTCCCACTCACTTCTTTGGAAATACAAGTTTCTCATAAACCTTGTACAAACCCAATATCTTTGATCATCTCATCAAAGTGTATATTCCAACTCTGAGATGCTTGCACCAGTCCATTAAAGGATCACTGGAGCTTGCATACTTGCTAGTATCTTTAGGATCGACAAAACCTTCTGGTTGTATCACATACAATGTTTGCTCAAGGAAACCGTCGAGAAAACAATGTTTTGACATCCTACGTGCAATATTTCATAAATAATGCATCAACAACTAACATAATTCTAACAGACATTTAGCATCGCTACGAGTGAGAAAGTCTCATCATAGTCAACTGTTTGATCTTGTCGAAAACATCTTTGCGACAAGTCGAGTTTTTCTTAATAGTGACTTATCACCATCATCGTCTGTCTTCTTTTAAAGATCCATCTTTACTCAATAGTCTTATGACCATCAAGTAGTTCTTTCAAAGTCTACACTTTGTTTTCATACATGGATCCTCTCTCGGATTTCATGGCTTCCAGCCATTTGTCGGAATCTGGGCCCACCATCGCTTTCTCCATAACTCGTAGGTTCACTGTTGCTCAACAACATGACCTCCAAGACAGGGTTACCGTACCACTCTGTAGTAGTATGCGACCTTGTCAACCTACGAGGCTTGTAGTAACTTGATCCGATGCTTGATGATCACCATCATCAGCTTCCACTTCAATTGGTGTAGGCGCCACAGGAACAACTTCCTGCGCCCTGCTACACACTGGTTGAAGTGATGGTTCAATAACCTCATCAAGTTCTACTACCCTCCCACTCAATTCATTCGAGAGAAACCTTTCCTCGAGAAAGGATCCGTTTCTAGAAACAAACACTTTGCTTTCGGATCTGAGATAGGAGATGTACCCAACTGTTTTGGATATCCTATGAAGATGCATTTATCCGCTTTGGGTTCGAGCTTATCAGACTGAAACTTTTTCACATAAGTGTCGAAGCCCCAAACTTTCATGAAACGACAGTTTAGATTTCTCTAAACCTCAGTCTATATTGTGTCATCTCAACGGAAATACGCGGTGCCCTATTTAAAGTGAGTGCGGTTGTCTCTAATGCATAACCCATAAACGATAGTGGTAATTCGATAAGAGACATCATAGTATGCACCATACCAAATAGTGCGTGGCTATGACGTTCAGACACATCATCACACTATGATGTTCCAGGTGGCATGAACTGCGAAACAATTTCCACATTGTCTTAACTGCGTACCAAAACTTGTAACTCAGATATTCATTTTCATGATCATATCGTCGACAGTTTATCCTCTTGTTACGACGAACTTCACTCTGAAACGGAATTGAACTTTTCAACATTTCAGACTTGTGATTCATTAAGTAAATACTCCTGTATCTACTCAAATCGTCAGTGAAGTAAGAACATAATGATATCCACTACGTGCCTCAGCACCCATTGGACTGCATACATCAAAATGTATCACTTCCAACAAGTTACTATCTTATTTCATCTCAATGAAAACAAGGCCTTGCTCATGTGGTATGATTTGCATGTCACTAGTGATTCGAAATCAGGTGAGTACAAAGATCCATCAGCATGGAGCCTCTTCAGGCAATTTATACTAACATGACTCAAGCGGCAGTGCCACAAGCAAGTGGTACTATCATCATTAACTCATATGTTTTGGCACCAATATCATGAACATGTGTAACACTACGATCGAGATTCAATAAACCATTGAAGGTGAATATTCAAGAAAATAGAGTAACCATTATTCTCCTTAAATGAATAATCGTATTGCAATAAACACGATCCAATCATGTTCATGCTTAACGCAAGCACCAAATAACAATTATTTAGGTTTAACACCAATCCCGATGGTAGAGGGAGCGTGCAACGTTTGATCATATCAACCTTGGAAACACTTCCAACACGTATCGTCACCTCGCCTTTAGCTAGTCTCCGTTTATGCCGTAGCTTTCATTTCGTGTTACTAATCACTTAGCAACCGAACCGGTATCCAATACCCTCATGCTACTAGGAGTACTAGTAAAGTACACATCAACATCATGTATATCAAATACACTTCTTTCGACTTTTGCCAGCCTTCTTATCTACCAAGTATCTAGAGTTGCTCTGCCTCAGTGACTGTTCCCCTCATTACAGAAGCACTTAGTCTCGGGTTCGGGTTTAATCTTGGGTCTCTTCATTAGTGCAGCAACTGTTTTGCCGTTTCACGAAGTATCCCTTCTAGCCCTTGCCTTTCTTGAAACTTAGTGGTTTTACAAACCATCAACTATTGACGCTCCTTCTTGATTTCTACTTTCGCAGTGTCAAACATCGCAAATCGCTCAAGGATCATTGTATCTATCCTTGATATGTTATAGTTCATCACGAAGCTCTCACAGCTTGGTGGCAGTGACTTTGGAGAACCATCACTATCTCATCTGGAAGATTAACTCCCACTTGATTCAAGTGATTGTCGTACTCAGACAATCTGAGCACACGCTCAACGATTGAGCTTTTCTCCTTTACTTTGTGGACAAAGAATCTTGTTGGAGGTCTCGTACCTCTTAACAAGGGCACAAGCATGAAATCACAATTCATCTCTTTAGAACATCACTTATGTTCCGTGACGTTTTACAACGTTTTCGGCGCCTTGCTTCTAAGCCATTAAGTATTTTGCACTGAACTATCGTGTAGTCATCAGAAACGTGTATGTCGGATGTTCATAGCATCCACAGACGACGCTCGAGGTGCAGCACACCGAGTGGTGCATTAAGGACATAAGCCTTCTGCGTAGCAACGAGGACAATCCTCGGTTTTACAGACTCAGTCTGCAAAGTTTGCTACTATCAATTTTCAACTAAATTTTCTCTAGGAACATATAAAAAAACAGTAGAGCTATAGCGCAAGCTACATCGTAATTCGCCAAGACCATTAGACTATGTTCATGACAATTAGTTCAATTAATCATATTACTTAAGAATTCCCACTCAAAAAGTACATCTCTCTAGTCATTTGAGTGGTACATGATCCAAATCCACTATCTCAAGTCCGATCATCACGTGAGTCGAGAATAGTTTCAGTGGTAAGCATCTCTATGCTAATCATATCAACTATACAATTCATGCTCGACATTTCGGTCTCATGTGTTCCGAGGCCATGTCTGCACATGCTAGGCTCGTCAAGCTTAACCCGAGTGTTCTGCGTGTGCAACTGTTTTGCACCCGTTGTATGTGAACGTTGAGTCTATCACACCCGATCATCACGTGGTGTCTCGAAACGAAGAACTGTCGCAACGGTGCACAGTCGGGGAGAACACAATTTCTTCTTGAAATTTTAGTGAGAGATCACCTCATAATGCTACCGTCGTTCTAAGCAAGATAAGGTGCAAAAAGGATTAACATCACATACAATTCATAAGTGACATGATATGGCCATCATCATGCGCTTCTTGATCTCCATCACCAAAGCACCGACACGATCTTCTTGTCACCGGCGTCACACCATGATCTCCATCAACGTGTCGCCATCGGGGTTGTCATGCTACTCATGCTATTACTACTAAAGCTACGTCCTAGCAATATAGTAAACGCATCTACAAGCACAAACGTTAGTTTAAAGACAACCCTATGGCTCCTGCCGGTTGCCGTACCATCGACGTGCAAGTCGATATTAACTATTACAACATGATCATCTCATACATCCAATATATCACATCACATCGTTGGCCATATCACATCACAAGCATACCCTGCAAAAACAAGTTAGACGTCCTCTAATTTTGTTGTTGCATGTTTTACGTGGTGACCATGGGTATCTAGTAGGATCGCATCTTACTTACGTAAACACCACAACGGAGATATATGAATTGCTATTTAACCTCATCCAAGGACCTCCTCGGTCAATTCCGATTCAACTAAAGTTGGAGAAACTGACACCCGCCAGTCATCTTTGAGCAACGGAGTTACTCGTAGCGATGAAACCAGTCTCTCGTAAGCGTACGAGTAATGTCGGTCCGAGCCGCTTCGATCCGACAATACCGCGGAATCAAGAAAAGACTAAGGAGGGCAGCAAAACGCACATCACCGCCCACAAAAACTTTTGTGTTCTACTCGAGAAGACATCTACGCATGAACCTAGCTCATGATGCCACTGTTGGGGAACGCCGCATGGGAAACAAAAATTTTCCTACGCGCACGAAGACCTATCATGGTGATGTCCATCTACGAGAGGGGATGAGTGATCTACGTACCCTTGTAGACCGTACAGCAGAAGCGTTAGAGAACGCGGTTGATGTAGTGGAACGTCCTCACGTCCCTCGATCCGCCCCGCGAACAATCCCGCGATCAGTCCCACGATCTAGTACCGAACGGACGGCACCTCCGCGTTCAGCACACGTACAGCTCGACGATGATCTCGGCCTTCTTGATCCAGCAAGAGAGACAGAGAGGTAGAAGAGTTCTCCGGCAGCATGACGGCGCTCCGGAGGTTGGTGATGACCTTGTCTCAGCAGGGCTCCGCCCGAGCTCCGCACAAACGCGATCTAGAGGAAAAACCGTGGAGGTATGTGGTCGGGCTGCCGTGGAAAAGTCGTCTCAAATCAGCCCTAAAACCTCCGTATATATAGGTGGGAGGGAGGGGGCCTTGCCTTGGGGCTCAAGGAGCCCCAAGGGGGTTGGCCGAGTCCAAGGGGGAGGACTCTCCCCCCCCCCCCAAACCGAGTTGGACTAGGTTTGGTGGGAGGGAGTCCCCCTTCCTTCCCACCTCCTCCTTTTTCTTTCTTCCTCTCTTGATTTTCTTCTCCTTGGCTCATAGGGCACTTGTGGGCTGTCCCACCAGCCCACTAAGGGCTGGTGTGTCTCCCCCAAGGCCTATGGGCTTCCCCGGGGTGGGTTGCCCCCCCCCCCCCCCCCGGTGAACTCCCGGAACCCATTCGTCATTCCCGGTACATTCCCGGTAACTCCGAAAACCTTCCGGTAATCAAATGAGGTCATCCTATATAGAAATCTTCGTTTCCGGACCATTCTGGAAACCCTCGTGACTTTCGTGATCTCATCCGGGACTCCGAACAACATTCGATAACCAACCATATAACTCAAATACGCATAAAACAACGTCGAACCTTAAGTGTGCAGACCCTGCGGGTTCGAGAACTATGTAGACATGACCCGAGAGACTCCTCGGTCAATATCCAATAGCGGGACCTGGATGCCCATATTGGATCCTACATATTCTACGAAGATCTTATCGTTTGAACCTCAGTGTCAAGGATTCATATAATCCCGTATGTCATTCCCTTTGTCCTTCGGTATGTTACTTGCCCGAGATTCGATCGTCAGTATCCGCATACCTATTTCAATCTCGTTTACCGGCAAGTCTCTTTACTCGTTCCGTAATACAAGATCCCGCAACTTACACTAAGTCACATTGCTTGCAAGGCTTGTGTGTGATGTTGTATTACCGAGTGGGCCCCGAGATACCTCTCCGTCACACGGAGTGACAAATCCCAGTCTTGATCCATACTAACTCAACTAACACCTTCGGAGATACCTGTAGAGCATCTTTATAGTCACCCAGTTACGTTGCGACGTTTGATACACACAAAGCATTCCTCCGGTGTCAGTGAGTTATATGATCTCATGGTCATAGGAATAAATACTTGACACGCAGAAAACAGTAGCAACAAAATGACACGATCAACATGCTACGTCTATTAGTTTGGGTCTAGTCCATCACATGATTCTCCTAATGATGTGATCCCGTTATCAAGTGACAACACTTGCCTATGGCCAGGAAACCTTGACCATCTTTGATCAACGAGCTAGTCAACTAGAGGCTTACTAGGGACCGTGTTTTGTCTATGTATCCACACAAGTATTGTGTTTCCAATCAATACAATTATCGCATGGATAATAAACGATTATCATGAACTAAGAAATATAATAATAACTAATTTATTATTGCTCTAGGGCATATTTCCATGTAACGTTACCGATGGATTGAAGACGAGAGAGGGGATGCCTTCCCGGGGCATCCCCAAGCTTAGGCTTTTACGGAATCCTTGAATCTCTTGGGGTGCCTTGGGCATCCCCGAGCTTGAGCTCTTGCCACTCTTTATATCTTTGTCCATAAGAACTTCACCCAAAACTTGAAAACTTCACAACACGAAACTTAAACAGAAACTCGTGATAACATTAGTATGAGAAAACAAACCACCACTTCCTTAGGTACTGTAGCAAACTTAAACTCAACTTATGCTGATGTTGGGTTGATGTATTTTCAATCTTCCATGGCTAGTACCCCCCTGGTACTATCCATAGTTTCATCAAAATAAGCAACCAACACAACAAAAACAGAATCTGTTAACAGCAGACCAATCTGTAGCAATCTGTATATTTCGTATACCTCTCTTACTTCACAAATTCTGAAAAATTACGAAAGTCTGAAGAATGTGCGTAGCAATCAGCAGCAAAAAGAATCAACTCAAAATCTCTTACAGAAGAAAAAAAATGAAAATTCTTTTCGTGAGCAGAAAGTTTCTGGCTTTTCCAGCATGACCAAACGATCATCCCCATGACTAATCATAACGGTTTTGCTAGGCACAAACGCAAAAAGAAACACAAAAAACACAATCATAATAGAATTATGAAAGTGTGAAAAACACAAAACAGAAAGAAAAAGGATAGATTCGTTGGGTTGCCTCCCAACAAGCGCTTTTGTTTAACGCCCTTAGCTAGGAAAAAAAGTGATGCAATCACGTATATTCATCTTTGGTGCTCAAACCATAAGTAGCATGATCATTTATCATCTTAAGATCTTCATCTTTATTGGATGACTCACCACTAGCTTTAGGAACAAAAACAGGCTTGACGGTCTTTTTGAGAGTGAGATTTGGAGTATTTTGCACAGCGGCAAAAGCGGAAGCCAAGTTGGTTATGACATCTTCTAATTTGCCAATTCTAGAAGAATCATTAACTATAAGTTCCTTCTCCCTTAAATTTTTCAAAAAGTTTCCCACTTTGGATCCGTACTGAGTAATTTGATTGTGGATCTTTCTATCCAAACCCTCAATAAGTTCAACTGTGGCAATTTTGTTTTCAATAGCGTCAAGCCTTTGCATCACGTGTTCCAAGGTCAAGATAGTCCCATTAACCATGAGCGGGGGTGAGCCTACCAAATTCATGATAGCTCTATAGGAGTCAACAGTATGGCTCCCCAAAAAGTTCCCGCCTACAATGGTATCTAGGATATACCTATTCCAAGGAGAAATTCCAACATAGAAACTGCGAAGGAGGACGGTAGTGGATTGCTTATGAGTAGATCTACTTTGAGCATTGCAAATCCTATACCAAGCGTCCTTCAAATTTTCTTCCTCATTTGGCCTGAAATTGAGAACTCCATTTTCAGGGGTGTCGTTTGGAGTGGTGGGTGTAGCCATTGATGGACTATCTCACACATAAACGAGCAGGAAGAGAGAGTGAAACGAGGAAAAGAAAACGGCAACAGAGAAAGGCAAATTTAAACGGCAAATGTGAAGTGGGGGAGAGGAAAACGAGAGGCAACTGGCAACAAAAGTAAATGCAAGAGATGAGTTTGTGAGACCTACTTGCATAGATCTTGATCTCTCCTCCCCGGCAAAGGCGCCAGAAATACTTCTTCTACTGCGACAACAGACCTTGCCTGGCAATGGCACCAGAAATACTGCGACAACAGACCTTGCCCGGCAATGGCACCAGAAATACTTCTGATGTCAGCTATGCTTCCCTTGCAACGGCGCCAAGAATAGTCATGTCGATAGCACCAGGAATCCTTGTGCTACGGCTACGCCTTAAGGGACTTCCTAGGCAAGTATGCAAAGGATTTCCCCCGTGGCCTTGGAGCCTTGCGTTGGTGTTCCCTCGAAGCAGAAAGGGTGATGTAGCACAGCGGTGGTAAGTATTTCCCTCAGTTTAAGAACCAAGGTATCAATCCAGTGGAGGAGTATCACAAGATCCAGCACAAACACAAAAGCTTGCTCCCAACGCTATGAAGGGGTTGTCAAGCCCTTATAGATTGTTCGCCAAGTGAGAACTGAAAGCAACAAAGTAACAAAGCAATGTAAAAGCGGAGGTGTAAACGATGGATGTGAATAGACCCGGGGGCCGTAGTGTTTACTAGTGGATTCTCTCATGAAAGCAAGTAGACGGTGGGTGAACAAATTACTGTCGAGCAATTGATAGAACCGCACAAAGCCGTGACGATATCTATGGCAATGATTATATCTATAGGCATCACGTCCAAAACAAGTAGACCGGTACTTTCTGCATCTACTACTATTACTCCACACGTCGACCGCTATCCAGCATGCATCTAGTGTATTAAGTCCAAAAGAACAGAGTAACGCCTTAAGCAAGATGACATGATGTAGATGGACAATCTCATATCAACGACAGAGCCCATCTTGTTACCCTTGATGGCAACTACTTAATGTGTGCCTTGCTGCCCCTACTGTCACTAGGAAAGGTCGCCACATGGTAGAACCCAAAACCAAGCACTTCTCCCATTGCAAGAATCATAGATCTAGTTGGCCAAACAAAACCCAAGACTCGAAGAGACTTACAAGGATATCAAATCATGCATATAAGAAATCAGAAAAGACTCACATATATATCATAGATAATCTGATCACAAATCCACAATTCATCGGATCTCGACAAACACACCGCCAAAGAAGATTACATCGGATAGATCTCCATGAAGATCATGGAGAACTTTGTATTGAAGATCCAAGAGAGAGAAGAATCCATCTAGCTACTAACTACGGACCCGTAGGTATGAAGTGAACTACTCACGAGTCATTGGAGGGGCGATGATGATGATGAAGAAGCCCTCCAACTCCAAAGTCCCCACCGGCAGGGTGCCGGGAAGGGTCTCTAGATGAGATCTCGCGGAAACGGAAGCTTGCGGCAGCGGAAAATTATTTTCGAGGCTACCCTGATTTTTTGATGTATTTTAGGGAATATATAGGCCAAGGATCTAGGTCAAGGGGCGGCGAGGGAGGCCACAAGCCCTGACACCGCGGCCTCCCCCCTGGTGGCGGAGTGGGAGCTTGTGGGCTCCCTGGAGCCCACCTGGCTTGGCCCAGAGGCCCCCTGATCTTCTTCCATTCGGGAAAAAATCATTTCGGGGATTTTATTCCATTTGGACTCCGTTCCAAAATCAGATCTGAAAAGAGCCAAAAACACAGAAAAAACATGAACTGGCACTTGGCACTGAATTAATAAGTTAGTCCCAAAAAAAAGATAAAAAAGGTACATAAAACATCCAAAGATGACAAGATAACAGCGTGAAACCATCAAAAATTATTGATACGTTTGAGACGTATCAGACGCCCATTCAAGATACCTAGTCAGAAGGAGACGCACACGTTCGCGATCAATGCAATACATCAAAATTTATCACATTACACGTGAGGGATTTTACTTACAGAACCGGTCGCCCTTTAATTTCCGATTCTCCTCGTAGTTTTGCGCTAATTGAGCTTTCAAACTCTCAATCTCTTCAACTTGGTTTTTATTCTCCCCTTTGAGATGATTATTCTTCTCAAAACATCTCTTTAATATGCGATGACCAGCTTCAAGCAGAGATTCGGCATACCTTTGAGACTCTCGAATCGCATCTAAATCCTTTTGCAATAGGCCTATTGACTTGCTTGCTATAAACAAAATTCTTGGTTAAAAAGGAAATACAACTGCAATTTAGCTTATCACAAGTAATTTTCCTTACCATGTGCTTCTTTGGTGAATTTTTTCACATCCTCCAGTTCGGCCCTTCTGGCTTGAAGATCGGCTTGGCTCAGCTAGAAATCCTTGGATAGTTTTTCATTTTCCTGCCTTAAAGACTTTAGGATGGCAAAGTCTCACGTCGACCCTTAATTCGACCGTCCCGACCGAATTAAGGTTCGGGGGATACTCGGACCATATGTCCTCGGCTAACGTCGCTGAGATCTAACCCTAGGAGCCCTGGTGTCTATATAAACCGGGGCTCTCATTCGTGTAGAGGAGGTTGAATCATCTAGGGTCTAGCTTATACGATCTCGAGGTAGATCAACTCTATAATCATCATCCACGTCAATATAATCAAGTAGGTGATAACCCACAAGTGTAGGGGATCGCAACAGTCTTCGCGGGTAAGTTAACCCAATTTATTGATTCAACACAAGGGGGGCCAAAGAACATTTATAAACTTTAACAGTTGAGTTGTCAATTCAAGCGCATCCGAAAGATACTTGCTTGCCAATGAAATATTAGTAGCACCGGTGATATGGAAGTGATGGTGGCAGCGGAAATAATAGTGGAAAAGAAGGGAAGTAAAACGGCGGAAGTAAAGCAACTTGTAACTAGCAGTATTAAAACACTGTAGGATAGGGAGATGGATGGTTGGTCATGGATAAGAGATATCATGTATTTAACTTGGGGCAAGGCACATAGAAAAGTAATGATCATCTAGGCATATATCAAACATTAGGCATGTATCCCAAGGTAGTCGTGCGTGCTTGCAATAAGAACTTGCACAACATCTTTTGTCCTACCATCCCACTATCAATGGGGCCAAAAGGAACTTATGGATATTGCTCCTGTCAAAGAGCACCGAAACAAAGCATTAACAATCAATGGATACATGGAATCCTCAAACTATAGTCTATCCCCTTTGGTGTCCCAAAGTGTCACCATTGGGATCGCCGGTTCCGGACTATAATAGGTGCATACTATTCATAGATAGGATCTAGAACACAAATATATTCATGAAAACATAATGAATTCAGATCTGAAATCAGGGCACTCGGGCCCAAAGTGACAAGCATTAAGAGTAACAAGTAGTAGCAAAGATGATAAACACCATAGTAGATAATAGGCAACATGCCCCCAACAATCCGACAAACTACTACATGATCTAACTCATCCAATCTCTCCCATCCCCTTCACCTACACCAGGAATTACTCACACATGATGGGGAAGCCATGGGAGGATGATGGAGTGGTGATGGTGATGACGATGCGATGATTTCCCCTCTCCGGAGGCCAAATCATCCTACAGATTAGCTCTCGCGAACAAGAATCGAGAGTGGCGGCGGCTCCGCATCGAGAACTTGCAAAACGACTTCCGTTCTGGGATTTCTCTATCACGGGCTAAAATAGGATTCAAAGTAGGGCACCAGAGGGGGTCGACCCCACCTAGGCGGAATCCCATAGCGACCAGGGGGGCGGCCGCAGCCATAGGTCGCCTGGAGGCCGTGTGGCTCCCCTCTGGCCCATCTTTTGGCCCAAGGTTCCTCCCGATGCGTGGATTTTCTCTATTTTTTATGGGAATTTTCCGGGACGTCTAAATATCCATTTTCTTGCACACAAGAAAACCATACAGACAACTCTACTGAAAACAGCGTCAGTCCGGGTTAGTTTGATTCAAATCATGCAAGAATGAGGCCAAAACAATAGCAAAAGTGATTGGAAAAGTCGATACGTTTGAGACGTATCAACTCCCCCAAGCTTAGCATATTGCTTCTCCTCAAGCAATTCAGTTCAACGAACTTAATGCGACAAAGAAAACTTTGACAAACTCTTTTGGTTCATTAGATGTATATAAGCATGTACTACGAACAAGTCCAACAAGTATTGAAGCAATTCTACAAAGACAATGCACGAAGCATTCCTACAATCATGTGAAGAGTTTCAAACAACTAAGAATGAATAATATGTAACCGAAAATCATAACGATATCACAATGCACATGACTTGGGCATACTAGAGTGGTATCTCGCTAGCCCCCATGAGTGAAGCAAAACATAAATGCAGACGCTCCTTCGGAGTCTTAAAGGAGACTAGAAATAAATATTTCAGAATAAGTAATATCACAATCATAGAGAAGACAATGTGGTACTTTGGGACAATCCACATTACACTCATAATGACAATTATGCTCTCTATAGTTGGTGTCTTCTATAAGAAGGGGATGACTCAACAATAAAGTAAAATAGATAGGCTCTTTGTAGAGGCAAGCGTTGATTTGCAGAGGTGCCAGAGCTTGAGCTTTAAAATAGAGATAAATCAAAATTTTGGGTGGTATGCTTTCATTGTCAATGTAACAATTAAGAGATCTCAATATCTTCCAAGCTAAATACATTATAGGCGATTCCCAAACATTATAGTAAAGTTTTTACTCCCCCTCCACCAATCAATCACACTCCACGGCGGGCCAAATCCACGGGTACCGTCCATACAAACAACAATCCTGGGGTAGTTTTGTTTCATTACATTTGATTAGTCTTTGAGCATGGAACTGGCCATCCCGTTTACCAACCACTTTCTCGTGAATGATAGTGAATCAACACATATCTTGAGAATAACCTACTTAGCATGGAAGATACTGATAGCCCCTGGTCACTACATGAGCGGTTTGGGCATACAAAACAAAATATTTATTTGAAAATTTAAGAATACGACACATGCAAATTTACTTAGGACGGCACATAAATACCGCATATAGGTAGGTATGGTGGATTCATATGGCGCAACTAGTTTCAATGATTTTGGATGCACAAGCAGTCAATCCGCTTAGTACAGGTGAAAGCTAGCAGAAGACGGGGAAGCGAACAACTAGAGAGCGATAACGGTCATAATCATGCAGAGCGACAAAGCAACATTGAATCGGGCATGAAAGCGATATAACTATTCTGAAATAAAAAGATCATCAAGGCTTTATAGACTTCTAGTCATAAACATGTGTAAGCATGTGCCAAGTCAATCCTAAAACTCTCCGAAGAGAAATACCACTCTAATATGCCAAACCATGAACAATGCAATGGATGCTAAACATTTCAATAACACATTATGCAATCCATATATTTGAGACTAGTCACAAAGAAAGTATGAACTACTGGGAAAGCATTGTAATCATAGCACTATGTCGCTACAAGCTGGTCTCTAGATCATAAGTACACGCATATGTACAAAAGTAGAAACAAATAGAGACCATACCGGCTTTCCTTGTTGCATTCCTTCCGTCGACCTTCGTCATTATTGCATCGTCACTTGCACGATCGAACGTAGAAAGATATAATCAAGTGCAATTACAACCATGGACGTGAGCTGAACTCTGCAAACAAAGCAAACTAAAGAGAGAAAAGAAATCTTTTTGGATTTTCCAAAGGTTAAACAAAAGCAAAAGAAAAGAGAAATATTTTTGTTGTTTTTGCAAAGAAAGAACAAACAAGAATAGGCAAAAACTCCAAAAATATTAAAAAGCAAACTACGGATGATACAATGAAAGGGGAGAAGGTACGTACTCCCCCAAGCTTAGGCTTTTGGCCTAAGTTGAGCTCAGCTACTGCGGGCTCCAGGAGCTCCCTCCGGCTCCGGAGTGGTACGGGTGGCCTCCCAAGAAGAAGACTCTTCTTCCTCGGGAACAACCCCCTCCATGGGGTTGTGGAACTGCTGCTAGATCACGAACTCGTCTAGCTCAATCGAGGTGAAGGACCATCTATTCCTGCTAGTGTAATCAAACAAAAGTGGTGTAGTTAGACGGATCTCGCGAGTAGTAAGCTCGCCAAATCTTGTAATATAAACAAGGTTACCAAACTCACAAGTCCTAGTAAAAAACTCATGCCTCTTCATAGCGGTAAGATCAAAGCTTATGAATGAAAAAGGTGTATCATTCGTGCCTACAGTGCGCCCGAGGTGCTCAAGGATAAGCGTGGCATAAATGCCACCAAAGTGAGGCCCTTTGCCGCTGTTAGCGACGAGGCAACGAGCAATCAAAGCACCAATATTATGTGTGTTATCTCCTAAGAGGGCAACTGCTAAGATAGCAAGATCCAGAGCCAAAATGTTGCTCGTGTTGTCACGAGCTAGCACCCCTCGAGCAATATAGTATGTGAAATACCTGATGTGGGGAAACAAGATGCTGGAGGTCTTCCCCTGGTGAATGTCTCGCGGGTCCTTAATGCAAAGGGAAGCGAATAGGGATTTCAGATTGTAGGGCTGTACTTTCATTTTAGTTTTTATCATTGTGAAGACATGGTGAAGACATCCTCACATAATCTGAATTCAATCATGGAAGTTTTTATCATTGTATCTAAACCAGTTGACAAAATAATAGGTGAGTTTTGGATATTGTTGCACACGTTGTGTTACGAGACTTGTCAAACCTGCAGCTGCACAGAGGTTATCGAACTCATCCTTAATACGTGCCGCCATAAGGAAATCTGAACACGGGTATGCCATGGCATGTGTCGTGTCCGCCTCGTGGAACAACTCTGGTGGCACGATATCATCATTGTAACTCGTCCTCACAGTAGAGAATTAAGCCGCAACTCTAGTTAGTCTATCGGTAGGCTCGGGTCTCTTCTTCCCAAGCCATCCTTTTGCTTCTCCAAACAAACTCATTTCTGAAATTTTTGGTTCATCACAAAAATGGAGGTTTAAGCAAAATGAGTTGGAGCAAACTATTCTACTCACTTCCCTCATGCATAAACTTGCGTCAAAACTTCATAAATAAATTCCTAATCATGCATGCAAGCTCATATGAACAGCACCAAGAACTCCTAAATACTCACAAATAAGACCAACAATCAAAAATTTAATTGGGGGAGTGGAGGAGTCACATACCAAGGAGGAAATGCTCAAATTCTCAATGCAAATGATGGGATGTAGAGAGAGATTGAAATTTTCCACCAAGAACAGCAAGAACTCGAACTCTAGGAGAAAAATCGGGATTTTGGGAGTGAGAGGGAGAAGGGAGGAAGAAGTACCTCGAAAGGAGACCAGGTGGGCCCAGACGACCTATGGGCGTGGCCAGGGGGGAGGCCGCGCCAGTTGGCCGCCTGGACCAAGGGTGGCCCTCCTGGCTGGATCCAGGTGCCCCTGCGTCTCTTATTTGACACAAATTTTTATTATAGTTTTTATGGAATTTTTCTCACAACTTCACTTTTGAAAAGAATTCGAAGTACCGAAAGCTGCAAAACTTTCGAAAAGCTCGAAACAATGGTTAAACATATGAAGCTTCAAAAACATAAAACTTTGGTACAGCTAGGAGGATGAAACATAAAAGAAATGAAAACATAACAACCTTCTCTTTTCACTCATATAATACATATTTGTTAGAAAGGTTGATCAAGTCTTACTACCAAACAGGTGTTATATTGAGCAAAAAGTTTCACTTCTTATAAAGACATCATGGTACCTTTATTTCAATGGATATTGTCCCCACCATAATGGTTTTGTATTTGTCGTGCACATGTAGAGGACAATCCCACTCTCCAACCTTCACAGTCTCAATATTCTCAACAGAATTAAGGTAATGCCTTTTATCAATCTTCTTCAGAAAATATACCGTGTGCTCCTTCTCATTAACGTTGAAAGTCACCTTTCCTTTATTGCAATCAATAATAGCACCTGTGGTGTTAAGAAAAGGTCTACCAAGAATAATAGACATGCTCCCATCCTCGGACATGTCAAGCACAACAAAGTCAGTAAGGATCAAGCAATTAGCAACTTCAACACGAACATCTTCACAAATACCAACAGGAACGATTGTTGACTTATCAGCATTTGAAGAGAGATATCTGTAGGGATTAGTTTATCTAGACAAAGCCTTTTGTAAAGAGAGAAAGGCATAACACTCACTCCTGCACCAAGATCACATAAAGCAGTTCTGACATAATTATTTTTTATGGAGCAAGGAATGGTGGGTATACCTGGATCACCAAGCTTCTCAGGAATCTTACCACTGAAGGAGTAATTAGTGAGCATAGTAGATATTGCCTCATTAGGAACTTTTCTTTTATTAGTAACAATATCTTTCATATACCTTGAGTACGGAGGCAACTTAATAGCATCAATCAAAGGAATTTGAAGAAAAAGAGGTTTCATCCATTCACAAAATTTATTGTAATGCTCTTCTTCTTTGGTTTTGAAAGACTTACCTCGGAAGGGAATTGATTTATGTACCCATGGTTCTCTTTCCTTCACATGTCCTCTTGCAACAAAATATTCTCTAGTATACATCTTGCACTTGTCGGGTTCTTCTTCTTCTTTTACTTCAGGAGGATCATTCTTCTCATTATCTTTATCAGGTTCAGCACCATCTTCAGTTTCACCATCGGAAATAGATATACTATTAGGATCAACAATAGGTTCCTAATCAATTATGGGATCATTGGAGTTGTCAGCTTCCTTGTGTGTCTTCTTCTTTCGGGCGCTGACGGCGTCTTCTTCCTGCAATTGAGAATCTTGCTCGATCCTCTTTGGATGCCCCTCCAGATAGAGGGGGTCCTCGGTGTGTTTACCTCCTCGGGTCTTTATACCATATGTCTGTGTATCAACTTGTTTGGCATTGTTAGCAAGAAAATCATTTTGCACATTAGAAACTTGTTCTAGCTGAGTTTGAACCATATGAAAATGCTTAACAAGACATTTAACATCATTAACAGTTCTACTTAAAACATCAAGCAAACTTTTGATAGCAAGGGAATTATCATGCAATTGGCTTTGAATCCTCTCATTAAAATGATTTTTCTTGACAATAAAATTATCAAGCTCATCTAAACATTGATTAGGGGGCTTACCATGAGGGATGTCACTTGCATTGAATTCTAAAAGAGACTGTACCTCTACCATAGGTGGGTGAGTGGTAGGCTCACATAATTTCTCAATAGGAGGTAGATTCTTCACATCTTCATCTTTAATACCTCTTTCTTTCATAGACTTCTTGGATTCTTGCATAACTTCGGGGCTCAAGAAAAGCATGCCCCTCTTCTTAGGTGGTGGAGGTGGTTCAGGAACGGACCAATCGTCATAATTTTTAGCTATCTTGCCCATTAGTTCTTCAGCACCGTCGGGTGTTCTTTCCTTGAAAACACAACCAGCACAACTATCCAGATAGGTTCTAGATTCATCGGTTAGACCTGTTGGAAATATGCCCTAGAGGCAATAATAAAATGGTTATTATCGTATTTCCTTGTTCATGATAATCGTCTATTGTTCATGCTATAATTGTATTAACAGGAAACAGTAATACATGTGTGAATAAATAGATCACAATGTGTCCCTAGCAAGCCTCTAGTTGGCTAGCTCGTTGATCAATAGATCATGGTTTCTTGATCATGGACATTAGATGTCATTGATAACGGGATCACATCATTGGGAGAATGATGTGATGGACAAGACCCCTAAGCATAGCACTAGATCGTATTGTTCGTATGCTAAAACTTTTCTAATGTCAAGTGTCTTTTCTTTTGACCGTGAGATTGTGCAACTCCCGGATACTGTAGGAGTGCTTTGGGTGTATCAAACCTCACAACGTAACTGGGTAACTATAAAGGTGCACTACGGGTACCTCTGAAAGTGTATGTCGGGTTGGTACGAATCGAGATCGGGATTTGTCACTCCGTGTGACGGAGAGGTATCTCTGGGCCCACTCGGTAGAACATCATCATGAGCTCAATGTGACTAAGGAGTTAGTCACACGATGACGTGCTACATAACGACTAAAGAGACTTACCGGTAACGAGATTGAACAAGGTATAGGTATACCGACGGTCGAATCTCGGGCAAGTACTATACCGACAGACAAAGGGAATTGTATACGGGATTGATTGAATCCTTGACATCGTGGTTCATCCGATGAGATCATCGTGGAACGTGTGGGAGCCACCATGGGTATTCAGATCCCGCTGATGGTTATTGGCTGGAGAACGTCTCGGTCATGTCTGCATGCTTCCCGAACCCGTAGGGTCTACACACTTAAGGTTCGATGATGCTAGGGTTATAGGGAAATGTTATACGAGGTTACCGAAAGTTGTTCGGAGTCCTGGATGAGATCCCGGATGTTACGAGGAGCTCCGGAATGGTCCGGAGGTAAAGATTGACATATAGGATGGATGGTTTTGGACACCGGAAATGTTTCAGGCGTCGCCGATAGCGTACCGGCACCACCGGGACCACCGGAAATGGTCCCGGGGGCCCACCGGGAGGGGCCACCAGGCCCAAGAGGTAGCATGGGCCAAAAGGGGGCGGGAAACCAGCCCAAAGTGGGTTGGTGCGCCTCCCACAAGAGGCCCAAGGCGCAGGAGGGAGAGAGGGGGGGAAACCCTAGCGCTGGTGGGCCTAAGGCCCACCTAAGGGGTGCGCCACCCCCTCCCCCTGCCCTAGCCGCCACACCTCCCATCTGGGGGGCTGCCGCACCACCTAGGGGGGAAACCCTAGGGGTGGCACCCCCCTCCCCTCCTCCTATAAATAGAGAGGGGTTTTGGGCTGTTTTCTACACCGTTTCTTCTCCTCTCGGCGCAGCCCTGCTCACCTCCTTCCTTCTCCTCCCACGGTGCTTGGCGAAGCCCTGCCGGGAGACCTCGTCTCTCCATCGACACCACGTCGTCGTGCTGCCGGAGATCTTCCCCAACCTCTCCCTCCTCCTTGCTGGATCAAGGTGCCGGAGACGTCACCGGGCTGCACGTGTGTTGAACGCGGAGGTGTCGTGGTTCGACACTAGATCGGAATCTCACCGCGATCTGAATCGCCGCGAGTACGACTCTAGCAATCACGTTCTAGCAACGCTTCCGCTTAGCGATCTTCAAAGGTATGAAGATGCACTCACCCCTCTCTCGTTGTTGGTCTCTCTATAGGAAGATCTAAATATGCATAGGAATGTTTTTTTTGAATTTATGCTACGTTACCCAACAGTGGCATCCGAGCCAGGTTTTCTATGCGTAGATTCTATGCACGAGTAGAACACAAAAGGTTGTGGGCGATGATTTGTCAATTGCTTGCCGCTACTAGTCTTATTCTTTTCCGGCGGTATTCTGGTATGAAGCGGCCCGGACCGACCTTACACGTACGCTTACGTGAGACTGGTTCCACCGACAGACATGCACACCATGCATAAAGGTGGCTAGCGGGTGTTGATACGTCTCCAACGTATCTACTTTTGCAAACTCTTTTGCCCTTCTTTTGGACTATAATTTGCATGATTTGAGTGGAACTAACCTGGACTAACGTTGTTTTCAGCAGAATTGCCTTGGTGTTATTTTTGTGCAGAAATCAAAGTTCTCCAAACGTCCTGAAAATTTACGGGGAGCAGTTTTGGAAAATATCAAAAATATCTGCGCCAAGTTCCACCTCAGGGGGTGGGCCAGTGGGCCACAAGCCCCTGCTCCGCCACCACCCCCTGGTGGCGGTGGGCAGGCTTGTGGGGCCCACAGGCACCTGCCGCCCCCAACTCCAGCTCTATAAGTTGCCTTTCGTCCGAGAAAAAATAAAAAGAGAAGTTTTCGTCGCGTTTTAGATACGGAGGCGCCGACACCACCTGTTCTTCATCTGGAGGGCAGATCTGGAGTCCGTCTTGGGCTCCGGAGAGGGGAAATCGTCACCATCGTCATCATCACCCTTCTTCCCTCTCCAATTCCATGAAGCTCTTCGTCATTCGTGAGTAATCTATTCATAGGCTCGCTCGGCGGTGATGAGTAGGATGAGATCTATCATGTAATCGAGTTATTTTTGATGGGGATTGATCCCTAGTATCCACTATGTTCTGAGATTTGATGTTGCTACTACTTTGCCATGCTTAATGCTTGTCACTAGGGCCCGAGTGCCATGATTTCAGATCTGAAACTATTATGTTGTCACCAATATATGTGTGTTTTAGATCCGATCTTGCAAGTTGTAGTTACCTACTATGTGTTATGATCCGGCAACCCCGGAGTGACAATAACCAGAACCACTCCCGGTGATGACCATAGTTTGAGGAGTTCATGTGTTCACCAAGTGCTAATGCGTTGGTCCGGTTCTTTATTAAAAGGAGAACCTTAATATCCCGTAGTTTCCTTTTGGACCCCGCTGCCAAGGGAGGGATGGACAATAGATGTCATGCAAGTTCTTTTCCCTAAGCACGTATTACGACACACGGAATGCATGCCTACATCACATTGACGAACGGTAGCTAGCCACATATCTCTCCGTGTTATAGCTGTTGCATGATGAATATCATCCAAACAAATCACCGACCCATTGCCTACGAGTTTGTCCTACTATTGTTACTTGTCTTGCTCTGCTGCTGCTACTACTGTTGCTACTCTTATTACTTGTCTTGCTCTACTGTTGCTACTACTGTTGTTACTTGTTTTGCTCTGCTGCTGCTACTACTGTTGCTATTACTGTCGCTTGCTACTGTTCTACTTGCTACTGCTGTCACTACTGCTGTTCCTTGCCACTGTTATTGCTCGTTACACTGCTGCTACCTGCTACACTGTTGGTTCGCTGACCGTTGACGGGAACTGACAACTTCCGTCAACGCGGCAACGAAGGCGCCATTGATACAATTGTTAGGAATAGTCTGCCGTCAACAGATCGTTTCTGACACTGTTTTTATCATACTACTTTGTTGTTACTAATGTGCTTGCAGATACTAATCTTTCAGGTGTGGTTGAATCCGACGAATTCAGCTGCTAATACTCAAGAGTATTCTCTCACCTCGTGTGGCTAATCAACAAATTGGGTCGAATACTCTACCCTCGAAAACTTTTGTGAACCCACGCGCTGGTGGGCCATCAACAACATTCTTCTAGTTCCATTACTGGGGAGTGCTTTCAGCATTCTTCTGGTGCCGTTGCGGGAGAAGGTTTGTTGTCATAAACATTCGTCTAGCTAACGCCAGAGATTGCACGATCTGGTGTTTGTCTCTCCTACTCTAGTCGGATTGGATTTGATGAAAAGGGTCCTTATGAAGGGTAAATAGCTTTGGCATATCATCGTTGTGGTTGTCGCGTAGGTAAGAAGACGTTCTTGCTAGAAACCCAAATCAGCCACGTAAAACTTGCAACAACAATTAGAGGACGTCTAACTTGTTTTTGCAGGGTTTGACATGTGATGTGATTTGGCCAAAGTTGTGATGTTGCATGTATGATGTATGAGATTATCATGTTATTGTAATAGGTTTCACGACTTGCATGTCGATGAGTATGACAACCGGCAGGAGCCATAAGAGTTGTCTTAATTTATTGTATGAGATGCAACGCCATGTGCTTACTACTTTTACTTCATTGCTAATGGTTAGCTATAGTAGTAGTGATAGTAGTAGTTGGCGTGACGACTTCACGGAGACACGATGATGGAAATCATGATGATGGAGATCATGGTGTCACGCCGGTGACAATGATGATCATGCGATGCCTGAAGATGGAGATCGAAAGAGCAAAGATGATAATGGCCATATCATGTCACTATATGATTGCATTGTGTTGTTTATCATGTTTTTCATCTTATTGCTTAGAATGACAGTAGCATAATAAGATGATCCCTCTTAAAATTTCAAGAACGTATTCCCCTAAGTGTGCACCGTTGCGAAGGATCGTTGTCTCGAAGCACCACGTGATGATCGGGTGTGATAGTTCTAACGTGCGCATACAACGGGTGTAAGCCAGATTTACACACGCGAAACACCTAGGTTGAGTCGATGAGCTTAGCATGTGCATACATGACCTCGAATACAAGAGACCGAAAGTTCGAACATGAGTCGTATGGTTGAATACGATCAGCATGAAGTTGCTCACCATGATGACTAGTCCGTCTCACGTGATGATCGGACACGGGTTAGTCAACATGAATCATGTATCACTTAGATGACTAGAGGGATGTCGATTTAAGTGGGAGTTCATACTTAATTTGATTAAATGAACTTAATTGTCATGAACTTAGTCTAAAAGTTGTCTTTATAAATATTGTAGATGGCCAACGTCAACCTCAATTTCAACGCATTCCTAGAGAAAAACAAGCTGAAAGATGATGGTAGAAACTATGCGGACTGGGTCCGCAACTTGAAGCTCATCCTTAAAGCAGCTAAAAAGGCTTATGTCCTTGATGCGCCGCTAGGTGACCCTCCCGCTCCCGCAGCAGCCCAAGACATTTTGAACGTCTGGCAAACACGGAGTGATGACTACTCTCTGGTTAGGTGTGGCATGCTATACAGTTTGGAAACGGGGCTCCAAAGGCGTTTTGAGCAACACGGTGCATATGAGATGTTCCAAGAGCTGAAACTAGGTTTTCAAGCTCATGCACGTGTCGAGAGATATGAAGTCTCCAACAAGTTCTTTAGCTGTAAGATGGAGGAGAACAGTTCTGTCAGTGAGCACATATTCAAAATGTCTGGGTTACACGGTCGTCTGACTTCACTTGGAGTCGAACTTCCGGATGATGCTATAATTGACAGAATCCTCCAGTCTCTCCCACCAAGCTACAAAGGTTTTGTGGTGAACTACAACATGCAAGGGATGGAGAAGACCATTCCCGAGTTGTACTCGATGCTCAAGTCTGCAGAAGTAGAAATCAAGAAAGAGCATCAAGTGTTGATGGTCAACAAGACCACCAGTTTCAAGAAGGGCAAGGGTAAGAAGAACTTCAAGAAAGACGGCAAAGCAGTTGCCGCGCCCGGTAAGCCAGATGTCGGGAAGAAGAAAAAGAATGGACCCAAGCCTGAGACTGAGTGCTTCTATTGCAAGGGAAAAGGTCACTCGAAGCGGAACTGCCCCAAGTACTTAGCGGACAAGAAGGCCGACAACGTTAAAGGTATATGTGATATACATGTTATTGATGTGTACCTTACCAGCGCTTGGAGTAGCTCCTGGGTATTTGATACCGGTGATGTTGCTCACATTTCCAACTCAAAGTAGGAACTGCGGAATAAGCGGAGACTGGCCAAGGACAAGGTGACGATGCGCGTCGGGAATGGCTCCAAGGTCGACGTGATCGCCGTCGGCACGCTACCTCTACATCTACCGTCGGGATTAGTTTTAAACCTTAATAATTGTTATTTAGTACCAGCTTTGAGCATGAATATTGTATAAGGGTCTTGCTTAATGCAAGACGGCTACTCATTTAAGTCAGAGAATAATATATGAGTGATATGTTTTATGGTCATGCTCCGCTGGTGAATGGTTTATTCTTGATGAATCTCGATCCTTATGTTACACATATTAATAGTGTGAGTAACAAAAGATGTAAAGTTGATAATGATAGTCCCACATACTTGTGGCACTGCCACCTTGGTCATATCGGTGTTAAGCGCATGAAGAAACTCCATACTGATGGACTATTAGAGTCTCTTGACTTTGAATTATTTGACACATGCGAACCGTGCCTCATGGGCAAGATGACTAAGACTCCATTCTCAGGAATAATGGAGAGAGCGACCGACTTATTGGAAATAATACATACTGATGTGTGTGGTCCAATGAACGTTGAAGCTCGCGGTGGCTACCGTTATGTTCTCACTCTCATCGATGATTTGAGTAGGTATGGGTATATCTACTTGATGAAGCACAAATCTGAGACGTTCGAAAAGTTCAAGGAATTTTAGAGTGAGGTTGAGAATCAACGTGACAGAAAAATTAAGTGTCTACGATCCGATCGTGGAGGAGAATATTCAAGTCACGAGTTTGGCACACACCTAAGGAAGTGTGGAATCGTTTCACAACTGACGCCGCCTGGCACACCGCAACGCAACGGAGTGTTTGAACATCGTAATCGCACTTTATTAGATATGGTACGATCTATGATGTCTCTTACCGACTTCTCGCTATCATTTTGGGGATACGCATTAGAAACTGCAGCATTCACTTTAAATAGGGCACCGTCTAAATCCGTTGAGATGACACCGTATGAACTATGGTTTGGCAAGAAACCTAAGTTGTCGTTTCTTAAAATTTGGGGCTGCGATGCTTATGTGAAGAAACTTCAACCAGAGAAGCTCGAACCCAAAGCGAAGAAATGAGTATTCATAGGATACCCTAAGGAAACTATAGGGTATACCTTCTATCTTAGATCCGAAAGTAAAACCTTTGTTGCCAAGAACGGATCCTTTCTAGAGAAAGACTTTCTCTCGAAAGAAGTAAGTGGGAGGAAAGTACAACTTGATGAGGTAATTACACCCCCTCTCGAACGAGAAAGTATCGCAGCGTGCGAAATTGTTCATGTGGCGCCTACACCAACTGAAGAGGAAGTTAATGATAATGATCATGAAGCTTCGGATCAAGTTGCTACTAAACCGCGAAGGTCCAGAAGGGCACGCACCGCACCAGAGTGGTACGGCAACCTGCTACTGCAACAAAAGACGTTCCAACGGCGCCAAAAACAAGCGTGTTCACAGGAGACTATTCTTGATACTCCTCAGCAACGGCGCCAGGAATCCTTCTGCTACGGCTACGCCTTTAGGGACTTCCTTGGCAAATATGCAAAGGATTCCCCCATGGCCTTGGAGCCTTGCGTTGGTGTTCCCTCGAAGCAGAAAAGGTGATGTAGCACAGCGGCGGCAAGTATTTCCCTTAGTTTTGAGAACCAAGGTATCGATCCAGAGGAAGGATTGCGAAAAGCCACAAGTACCTGCACAAACACAAAGAGCTTGCACCCAACGCTATGAAGGGGTTGTCAATCCCGTATAGATTGTTTGCAAAGTGAGAACTGAAAGCAACAAAGAAAACAAAGCAAAGTAAAAGTGAAAGTGGAGACGATAGTTGGGAATAGACCCGGGGGCCGTAGTGTTCACTAGTGGCTTCTCTCACGAAAGCAAGTAGACGGTGGGTGAACGAATTACTGTCGAGCAATTGATAGAACCGCGCAAAATCGTGACGTTATCTATGGCAATGATTATATCTATAGGCATCACGTCCAAAACAAGTAGACCGATACTTTCTGCATCTACTACTATTACTCCACACGTCGACCGCTATCCAGCATGCATCTAGTGTATTAAGTCCAATAGAACAGAGTAACGCCTTAAGAAAGATGACATGATGTAGATGGACAATCTCATATCTACGATAAAAGCCCATCTTGTTACCCTTGATGGCAACAACACGATGGGTGCCTTGCTACCCGTTCTGTCACTGGGCAAGGTCACCACACGGTATGAACCCAAAACCAAGCACTTCTCCCATTGCAAGAATCATAGATCTAGTTGGCCAAACAAAACCCAAGACTCTGAGAGACTTACAAGGATATCAAATCATGCATATAAGAAATCAGCAAAGACTCAAATATAATTCATAGATAATCTGATCACAAATCCACAATTCATCGGATCACGACAAACACACCGCCAAAGAGGATTACATCGGATAGATCTCCATGAAGATCATGGAGAACTTTGTATTGAAGATCCAAGAGAGAGAAGAAGCCATCTAGCTACTAACTACGGACCCGTAGGTCTAAAGTGAACTACTCACGAGTCATTGGAGAGGCAATGATGTTGATGAAGAAGCCCTCCAGCTCCAAAGTCCCCTCCGGCAGGGCACCGGGAAGGGTCTCCAGATGAGATCTCGTGGAAATGGAAGCTTGCGGCGGCGGAAAAGTGTTTTCGTGGATCCCCTGATTTTTTCTGTGATTTTAGGGAATTTATAGGGCAAAGAGCTAGGGTAGGGGAGCGTCAGGGAGGCCACAAGCATGGTTGCGGTCCCCCGTTGGCCGCGGCAATAGGGCTTGTGGGCTCCCTGTGAGCCAACTTCCTTGGCCCTCAAGCCTCCCGATCTTCTTCCGTTCTGGAAAAAATTATTTCGGGGATTTTATTCCGTTTGGACTCCGTTCCAAAATTAGATCTGAAAAGAGTCAAAAACACAGAAAAAACAGGAACTGACACTTGGCACTCGATTAATAAGTTAGTCCCAAAAATACATAAAAGGTATATAAAACATCCAATGTTGACAAGATAACAGCGTGAAACCATCAAAAATTATAGATACGTTTGAGACGTATCAAGCATCCCCAAGCTTAACTCTTGCTCGTCCTCGGGTAGGGAAGTGATAAATAATGAATTTTTGATGCTTTCATGCTACCTAGCATAGATGTCCTTTGTAACTCCTCTTATGTGACGTGAATGTTCAGATCCATTAGATTCAAAACAATAGTTTGCTATTGACGTGGAAACAATAATAATTCAAGCAAACTAGCAAGGTAATCATGAACTTTCAAAATAACAAGGCCAAAACAAAGGTATCCCTACAAAATCATATAGTCTAGCTATGCTCTATCATCCTTGCACAACGAATTTAAATCATGCACAACCCCGGTATTGGCCAAGTAATTATTTTCACACCTTTACTTTCTCAAACTTTTTCAACTCTCACGCAATACGTGAGTGTGAGCCATGGTTTTAGCACTATAAGTGGTGTGGAGTGTGGTGGAGGTGGCAAGACAAACAAGGAGAAGATAGTCACATTGACTAGGCATATCAATGAGCTATGGAGATGCTCATCAATAGATATCAACGTGAATGAGTAGGGATTGCCATACAATTGATGCACTAGAGCTAAGAGTATATCAAAGCTCTTGAAGAAAACTAGTGGGTGTGCATCCAACTTGCTTGCTCACGAACACCTAAGGCAATTTTGAGGAAGCCTATCATTGGAATATACAAGCCAAGTTATATAATGAAAATTTCCCACTAGCTATATGGTGGTGACAAAACGAGAGACTCTCAATCATGAAGATCATGGTGCTTAATATGCACAAGTGTGGAAGGATAGTACCATTGTCCCTTCTCTCTTTTTCTCTCATTTTTTTGGTGGGCTCTTTGGCCTCTTTTTTTTGGGTGGGCATCTTTGGCCTCTTTTTATATATGGGATTCGTTGGCCTCTTTTATTTCCTCACATGGGACAATGCTCCATCAATGATGATCATCACACTTACAACTCAAAACTTAGAGCAATAATGACTCTATATGGAATGCCTTTGGTAGTGTACCGTGACAATGATCTAGCATGCATAGACATCAATGGAAACGTCATGCTAGCTATCTTACGATCATGCAATGGCAATGTAGGAGTGGTGGTACATGTCATGGTGGTAGTCATATGGAAATATATCTCGGAATAGCTTTGAAAAAGCCATAGTAGGTAGGTATAGTGGCTGTTTTGAGGGATGTTGTTGGTGGGTTTTGTGCACCGGCGAAAGTTGCACGGTACTAAAGAAGATAGTGATGGTGGAAGGTGAAAGTGCATCTAAACCATGGACTCAACATTAGTCATGAAGAACTCATATACTTGTTGCAAAAGTTTTAGTAGTAATCAAAACAAAGCATTCAACGCATACTCCTAGGGGAAGGGTTGGTAGGTATAAACCATCGCGCGATCCCGACCGCCACAGAAAGGATGACAATCAATAGACTAATCATGCTCAGACTTCATCACATAGAGGTTCACCATACGTGCATGCTACGGGAATCACTAACTTCAACACAAGTATTTCTAGATCCACAACACCTTACTAATATAACTTCAATATTACCACAACCACAACTCAAAACTAATTGAGATGAATCAAACTTCTCTAACTATTCAATGCACATGAAGGTGGAAGTTTTCATATCCCTTTGGATAACTACCCTTTTTGAGACTACTATCAAAGCATAGATCAACTACCAAGCCACGCACCGCTGTGCTCTAAAAGATATAAGTGAAGCACATAGAGCAAAATCAACTAGCTCAAAAGATATAAGTGAAGCCCATGTGAGCTGAATTGCCTAACCAAAGGATATAAGTGAAGCTCGACAAAATCACGGTGAGTGCATGTATTTCTCTCTCTAGGTGTGCAGCAAGGATGACTATGACACAACAAAAATAAAAGACTCCAACGATACAACACGCTCCAAGCAAAACACATAACATGTGGTGAATAAAAATATAGCCCCAAGTAACGTTACCGATGGATTGAAGACGAAAGAGGGGATGCCTTCCCGGGGCATCCCTAAGCTTAGGCTTTTACGGCATACTGGAATCAACTTGGGGTGCCTTGGGCATCCCCAATCTTGAGCTCTTGCCACTCTTTATCTCTTTGTCCATAAGAACTTCACCCAAAACTTGAAAACTTCACAACACGAAACTTAAACAGAAACTCGTGATAACATTAGTATAAGAAAGCAAACCACCAGTTCCTTAGGTGTTGTAGCAAACTTATATTCTACTTATGTTTATGTTGGGTTACTGTATTTTCAATTTTCCATGGCCAATACCCCTCGATACTATCCGTAGTTTCATCAAAATAAGCAACCAACTCAACAAAAACAGAATCTGTTAACAGCAGACTAGTCTGTAGCAATCTGTATACTTCGTATACTTTTGGTACTTCAAAAATTCTGAAAAATTACGACAGTTTGAAGAATTTGCGTAGCAATCTGAAGCAAAAAGATCAACTCAAAAACTCTTACAGAAAAAGAAATGGAAATTCTTTTTGTGAGCAGAAAGTTTCTGTCTTTTCCAGCATGACCAAACAATCATCCCCAAGACTAATCATAACGGTTTTGCTTGGCACAAACGCAAAAAGAAACACAAAAAACACAATAATAACAGAATTATGGAAGTGTGGAAACACAAAACACAAAGAAAAAGGATAGATTCGTTGGGTTGCCTCCCAACAAGCGCTATTGTTTAACGCCCTTAGCTAGGTAAAAGGTGATAGAATCACGTATAGTCATCTTTGGTGCTCAAACCATAAGTAGCGTGATCATTTATCATCTTAAGATCTTCATCTTTATTGGATGACTCACCGCTAGCTTTAGGAACAAAAACAGACTTGACTGTCTTTTTGAGAGTGAGATTTGGAGTATTTTGCACAGCGGCAAAAGCAGAACCCAAGTTGGTTATGACATCTTCTAGTTTGCCAATTCTAGAGAATCATTACCTATAGGTTCCTTCTCCCTTCAATTTTTCAAGACCATTCCCACTTTGGATCCGTACTGAGTAATTTGATTGTGGATCTTTCTGTCCAAACCCTCAATAAGTTTAATCGTGGCAATTTTGTTTTCAATAGTGTCAAGCCTTTGCATCACGTGTTCCAAGGTCAAGGTGGTTCCATTAACCATGAGCGGGGGTGAGCCTACCAAATTCATGATAGCTCCATAGGAGTCAATAGTATGGCTTCCCAAAAAATTCCCGCCTACGATGGTATCAAGGTATACCTATTCCAAGGAGAGATTCCATCATACAAACTACGAAGAAGAACGGTAGTGGATTGCTTACGAGTAGATCTACTTTGAGCATTGCAAATCCTATACCAAGCGTCCTTTAAATTTTCTTCCTCATTCTGCCTGAAATTGAGAACTTCGTTCTCAGGGGTATCGTTTGGAGTAGTGGGTCTAGCCATTGATGGACTATCCCACACACAAACGAGCAGGAAGAAAGCAGGCAAAAGAGAACGGCAAAAAGGCAAAAGGCAAAAGAAAACGGCAAAGGAAAAAAGGCAAAAAGGCAAAAAAGGTAAATGCAAGAGATGAGTTTGTGACACCTACTTGGATAGGTCTTGATCTCTCCTTCCCCGGCAACGGCGCCATAAATACTTCTGCTACTGCAACAAAAGACGTTCCAACGGCGCCAGAAACAAGCGTGTTGACGGGAGACTATTCTTGATACTCCTTAGCAACGGCGCGAGGAATCCTTCTGCTACGGCTACGCCTTTAGGGAATTCCTTGCAAATATGCAAAGGATTCCCCCATGGACTTGGAGCCTTGCGTTGGTATTCCCTCGAAGCGGAAACGGTGATGTAGCACAGCGGCGGCAAGTATTTCCCTCAGTTTTGTGAACCAAGGTATTGATCCAGAGGAAGGATTGCATCAAGCCACAAGTACCTGCACAAACACAAAGAGCTTGCACCCAACACTACGAAGGGATTGTTATCCCTTATAGATTGTTTGCAAAGTGAGAACTAAAAGCAACAAAGAAAACAAAGAAAAGTAGAAGTGAAAGTGGAGACAATAGTTGTGAATAGACCCGGGGGCCTTAGTGTTCACTAGTGGCTTGTCTCATGAAAGCAAGTAGACGGTGGGTGAACGAATTACTATCGAGAAATTGATAGAACCGCGCAAAATCGTGACCTTATCTATGGCAATGATTATATCTATAGGAATCACGTCCAAAACAAGTAGATCGATACTTTCTTCATCTACTACTATCACTCCACACGTCGACCGCTATCCAGCAAGCATCTAGTGTATTAAGTCCAAAAGAACAGAGTAACGCCTTAAGCAAGATGACATGATGTAGATGGACAATCTCATATCTACGATAAAATCCCATCTTGTTACCCTTGATGGCAACAACACGATGTGTGCCTTGCTGACCCTTCTGTCACTGGGAAAGGTCACCATACGGTATGAACCCAAAACCAAGCACTTCTCCCATTGCAAGAATCATAGATCTAGTTGGCCAAACAAAACCCAAGACTCGGAGAGACGTACAAGGATATCAACTCATGCATATAAGAAATCAGCAAAGACTCAAATATAATTCATAGATAATCTGATCACAAATCCACAATTCATCGGATCTCGACAAACACACCGCCAAAGAGGATTACATCAGATAGATCTCCATGAAGATCATGGAGAACTTTGTATTGAAGATCCAAGAGAGAGAAGAAGCCATCTAGCTACTAACTACGGACCCGTAGGTATGAAGTGAACTACTCACGAGTCATTGGAGAGGCGATGATGTTGATGAAGAAGCCCTCCAGCTCCAAAGTCCCCTCCGGCAAGGCACCGGGAAGGGTCTCCAGATGAGATCTCGCGGAAACGGAAACTTGCGGCGGCGGAAAAGTGTTTTCGTGGATGCCCTTATTTTTTCTGTGATTTTAGGGAATTTATAGGCCAAAGAGCTAGGCCAGGGGAGTGCCAGGGAGGCCACAAGCCTGGTTGCCGCGGGCGCCCCCCTGGCCGCGGCAACAGGGCTTGTGGGCTCCCTGTGAGCCCACTGCCTTGGCCCTCAAGCCTCCCGATCTTCTTCCGTTCTGGAAAAATTTGTTTCAGGGATTTGATTCCGTTTGGACTCCGTTCCAAAATCAGATCTGAAAAGAGTCAAAAACACAGAAAAAACAGGAACTGGCACTTGGCACTGGATTAATTAGTTAGTCCCTAAAAAGATATAAAAGGTATATAAAACATCCAAAGTTTACAAGATAACAGCGTGAAACAATCAAAAATTATAGATACGTTTGAGACGTATCACAACCCTTGTGATGGAAATCATGTTGTTAGACAACGGTGAAACTTCGAACTATGAAGAAGCAATGGCGGGCTCGGATTCCAACAAATGGCTTGAGGCTATGAAATCCGAGATAGGATCCATGTATGAGAACAAAGTATGGACTTTGGTGGACTTGCCCGATGACCGGCGAGCCATAGAAAATAAAAGGATCTTCAAGAAGAAGACTGATGCAAACGGTAATGTGACCGTTTATAAAGCTCGACTTGTCGCAAAGGGTTTTCGACAAATTTAAGGAGTTGACTACGAAGAGACTTTCTCTCCCGTAGCGAAGCTGAAATTGGTCCGAATCATGTTAGCAATTGCCGCCTTTTATGATTATGAAATTTGGCAAATGGACGTCAAAACAGCGTTCCTTAACAGGAATCTTAAGGAAGAGTTGTATATGATGCAACCAGAAGGTTTTGTCGACCCTAAGGGTGCTAACAAAGTGTGCAAGCTCCAGCGCTCCATCTATGGGCTGGTGCAAGCATCTCGGAGTTGGAACATTCGCTTTAATGAGGTGATTAAAGCGTTTGGATTCATACAGGTTTATGGAGAAGCCTGTCCGTACAAGAAAGTGAGTGGGAGCTCTGTAGCTTTCCTCATACTATATGTGGATGACATATTATTGATGGAATAATATATAGATGTTGGAGAGCATAAAGGCCTATTTGAACAAGAGGTTTTCAATGAAGGACCTTGGAGAAGCTGCATACATATTAGGCATCAAGATCTATAGAGATAGATCGAGACGCCTCATAGGTCTTTCGCAAAGTACATACCTTGACAAGATATTGAAGAAGTTCAATATGGAAAACTCAAAGAAAGGGCTCTGTCCAGTTTTGCAAGGTATGAGACTGAGTAAGACTCTCAGTCACCGACCACGGCAGCAGATAGAGAGAAGATGAGTACTATCCCCTACGCTTCAGCCGTAGGCTCTCTAATGTATGTCGTGCTATGTACCAGACCTGATATAAACCTTGCCATAAGTTTGGTAGGGAGGTACCAAAGTGATCCCGGTATGGAACACTGGACAGCGGTCAAGAATATCCTTAAGTACCTCAAGAGGACTAAGGAGATGTTTCTCGTTTATGGAGGTGACGAAGAGCTCGTTGTAAAGGGTTATGTCGATGCTAGCTTCGACACAGATCTGGCTGACTCTAAGTCACACACCGGATACGTGTATGTTTTGAATGGTGGGGCAGTGAGCTGGTGCAGCACAAAGCAAGAAATCGTGGCAGCATCTACATGTGAAGCGGAGTACATAGCTGCTTCAGAAGCGGCTCATGAAGGAATTTGGATGAAGGAGCTCATCACCGACCTTGGAGTGGTTCCAAGCGCGTCGGATCCAATTACACTCTTCTGTGATAACACTGGTGCCATTGCCATAGCCAAGGAGCCCAGGTTTCATGGGAAGACGAAGCACATCAAACGCCACTACAACTCCACCCAGGACCATGTCCAGAGTGGAGTAATAGAGACTTGTAAAGTACACACGGATCTGAATGTTGCAGACCCGTTTACTAAACCTCTTCCTCGAGAAAAACATGATCAACACCATAATGCTATGGGTGTTCGATAATCACAATGTAACTAGATTATTGACTCTAGTGCAAGTGGGAGACTGTTGGAAATATGCCCTAGAGGCAATAATAAAATGGTTATTATCATACTTCCTTATTCATGATAATCATCTATTGTTCATGCTATAATTGTATTAAGAGGAAACAGTAATACATGTGTGAATAAATAGATCACAATGTGTCCCTAGCAAGCCTCTAGTTGGCTAGCTCGTTGATCAATAGATGATCATGGTTTCCTGATCATGGACATTAGATGTCATTGATAACGGGATCACATCATTGGGAGAATGATGTGATGGACAAGACCCAATCCTAAGCATAGCACTAGATCATATTGTTCGTATGCTAAAGCTTTTCTAATGTCAAGTGTCTTTTCCTTCGACCGTGAGATTGTGCAACTCCCGGATACCGTAGGAGTGCTTTGGGTGTATCAAACGTCACATCATAACTGGGTGACTATAAAGGTGCACTACTGATGACCCACAAGTATAGGGGATCAATCGTAGTCCTTTCGATAAGTAAGAGTGTCGAACCCAACGAGGAGGAGAAGGCTCTGATAAACGGATTTCAGCAAGGTAATAACTGCAAGCACTGGAAGTAGCGGTAACAAGTGATTGTGTAGTGAGGTGAAACGTAGCAAGCGAAGAGTAACAAGTAACAAGTAGTAGCAACGGTGCAGCAAGTGGCCCAATCCCTTTTTGTAGCAAGGGACAAGCCTGAACAAAGTCTTATAGGAGGAAAAACGCTCCCAAGGACACACGGGAATTTCTGTCATGCTAGTTTCATCATGTTAATATGATTCGCGTTCGTTACTTTGATAGTTTGATATGTGGGTGGACCGGCGCTGTTGGGGAACGTCGCATGGGAAACAAAAAATTTCCTACGCGCACGAAGACCTATCATGGTGATGTCCATCTACGAGAGGGGATGAGAGATCTACGAACCCTTGTAGATCGTACAGCATAAGCATTAGTGAACGCGGTTGATGTAGTGGAACATCCTCACGTCCTTCGATCCGCCCCGCGAACAATCCCGCGATCAGTCCCACGATCTAGTACCGAACGGACGGCACCTCCGCGTTCAGCACACGTACAGCTCGACGATGATCTCGGCCTTCTTGATCCAGCAAGAGAGACGGAGAGGTAGAAGAGTTCTCCGGCAGCGTGACGGCGCTCCGGAGGTTGGTGATGACCTTGTCTCAGCAGGGCTCCGCCCGAGCTCCGCAGAAACGCGATCTAGAGGAAAAAACGCGGAGGTATGTGGTCGGGCTGCCGTGGAAAAGTCGTCTCAAATCAGCCCTAAAACCTCCGTATATATAGGTGGGAGGGAGGGGACCTTGCCTTGGAGCTCAAGGAGCCCCAAGGGGGTCGTCCGAGTCCCCCTTCCTTCCCACCTCCTCCTTTTTTTTCTCTTGATTTTCTCTTCTTGGCGCATAGAGCCCTTTTGGGCTGTCCCACCAGCCCACTAAGGGCTGGTGTGCCACCCTCAAGGCCTATGGGCTTCCCCGGGGTGGGTTGCCCCCCCCCCCCCGATGAACTCCCGGAACCCATTCATCATTCCCGGTACATTCCCGGTAACTCCGAAAACCATTCGGTACTCAAATGAGGTCATCCTATATATCAATCTTCGTTTCCGGACTATTCCGGAAACCCTCGTGACATCCGTGATCTCATCCGGGACTCCGAACAACATTCGGTAACCAACCATATAACTCAAATACGCATAAAACAACGTCGAACCTTAAGTGTGCAGACCCTGCGGGTTCGAGAACTATGTAGACATGACCCGAGAGACTCCTCGGTCAATATCCAATAGCGGGACCTGGATGCCCATATTGGATCCTACATATTCTACGAAGATCTTATCGTTTGAACCTCAGTGCCAAGGATTCATATAATCCCGTATGTCATTCCCTTTGTCCTTCGGTATGTTACTTGCCCGAGATTCGATCGTCAGTATCCGTATACCTATTTCAATCTCGTTTACCGGCAAGTCTCTTTACTCGTTCCGTAATACAAGATCCCGCAACTTACACTAAGTTACATTGCTTGCAAGGCTTGTGTGTGATGTTGTATTACCGAGTGGGCCCCGAGATACCTCTCCGTTCACACGGAGTGACAAATCCCAGTCTTGATCCATACTAACTCAACTAACACCTTCGGAGATACCTGTAGAGCGTCTTTATAGTCACCCAGTTACGTTGCGACGTTTGATACACACAAAGCATTCCTCCGGTGTCAGTGAGTTATATGATCTCATGGTCATAGGAATAAATACTTGACACGCAGAAAACAGTAGCAACAAAATGACACGATCAACATGCTACGTCTATTAGTTTGGGTCTAGTCCATCACGTGATTCTCCTAATGACGTGATCCTGTTATCAAGTAACAACACCTTGTTCATAATCAGAAGACACTGACTATCTTTGATCAACTGGCTAGCCAACTAGAGGCTTGCTAGGGACGGTGTTTTGTCTATGTATCCACACATGTAAATGAGTCTTCATTCAATACAATTATAGCATGGATAATAAACGATTATCTTGATACAGGAATTATAATAATAACTATATTTATTATTGCCTCTAGGGCATAATTCCAACAATCTCCCACTTGCACTAGAGTCAATAATCTAGCCCTCACATCACCATGTGAATTACATTGTAATAAATCTAACACCCATACAGTTCTGGTGTTGATCATGCTTTGGCCGTGGAAGAGGTTTAGTCAGCGGGTCCGCTACATTCAGATCCGTTTGCACTTTGCATATATTCACGTCCTCTCCCTCGACGTAGTCGCGGATGAGGTTGAAGCGTCGTTTGATGTGTCTGGTCTTCTTGTGAAACCGTGGTTCCTTTGCTAAGGCAATGGCACCAGTGTTGTCACAGAACAAGTTTATTGGATTTAGTGCGCTTGGCACCACTCCAAGATCCGTCATGAACTGCTTCATCCAGACACCCTCCTTAGCCGCCTCCGAGGCAGCCATGTACTCCGCTTCACATGTAGAATATGCTACGACGCTTTGCTTGGAACTGCACCAGCTTACTGCACCCCCATTAAGAATAAATACGTATCCGGTTTGCGACTTAGAGTCGTCCGGATCTGTGTCAAAGCTTGCATCGACGTAACCTTTTACGGCGAACTCTTCGTCACCTCCATACACGAGAAACATCTCCTTAGTCCTTTTCACGTACTTCAGGATATTCTTGACCGCTGTCCAATGATCCACTCCTGGATTACTCTGGAACCTACCTGCCATACTTATGGCCAGGCTAACATCCGGTCTAGTGCACAGCATTGCATACATGATAGAACCTATGGCTGAAGCATAGGGGACGGAGCGCATATGCTCTCTATCTTCATCAGTTGCTGGGCACTGAGTCTTACTCAATCTCGTACCTTGTAGAACTGGCAAGAACCCTTTCTTGGACTGTTCCATTTTGAACCTCTTCAAAACTTTATCAAGGTATGTGCTTTGTGAAAGTCCTATCAGGCGTTTTGATCTATCCCTATAGATCTTAATGCCTAGAATGTAAGCAGCTTCTCCTAGGTCCTTCATAGAGAAACTTTTATTCAAGTAATCCTTTATGCTCTCTAAAAACTCTACATTGTTTCCAATCAGTAATATGTCATCCACATATAATATTAGAAACGCCACAGAGCTCCCACTCACTTTCTTGTAAATACAAGATTCTCCAACCACTTGTATAAACCCAAATACTTTGATCATCTCATCAAAGCGTTTGTTCCAACTCCGAGATGTTTCCACCAGTCCATAAATGGATCGCTGGAGCTTGCACACCTTGTTAGCATTCTTAGGATCGACAAAACCTTCGGGTTGTATCATATACAACTCTTCCTTAAGGAAACCGTTAAGGAACGCCGTTTTGACATCCATCTGCCAGATTTCATAATCGAAAAATGCAGCTATTGCTAACATGATTCTGACGGACTTAAGCATCGCTACGGGTGAGAAAGTCTCATCGTAGTCAACTCCTTGAACTTGTGAAAAACCCTTTGCCACAAGTCGAGCTTTATAAACGGTCACATTATCGTCAACGTCCGTCTTCCTCTTAAAGATCCATTTGTTCTGAATGGCCTTGCGGCCCTCAGGCAGTACCTCCAAAGTCCACACTTTGTTCTCATACATGGATCCTATCTCGGACTTCATGGTTTCCAGCCATTTGTTGGAATCTGGGCCCACCATTGCTTCTTCATAATTCGCAGGTTCATTGTTATCTAACAACATGATTGATAAGACGGGATTACCGTACCACTCTGGAGCAGCACGTGGTCTCGTCGACCTGCGTGGTTCGACAGAAACTTTTACTGGAGTTTCATGATCATCATCATTAACTTCCTCCTCAACCGACCTCGCAATGACAGAGGTTTCCCCTTGCCCTGCGCCACCATCCAGAGGGATGAGAGGTTCGACAACCTCGTCAAGTTCTATCTTGCTCCCACTCAATTCTCTCGAGAGAAACTCCTTCTCGAGAAAAGCTCCGTTTTTAGCAACAAACACTTTGCCCTCGGATTTGAGATAGAAGGTGTACCCAACTGTCTCTTTTGGGTAACCTACGAAGACGCACTTTTCCGCTTTGGGTTCCAGCTTTTCAGGCTGAAGCTTTTTGACATAAGCATCACATCCCCAAACTTTAAGAAACGACAACTTTGGCCTTTTGCCATACCACAGTTCGTATGGTTTCGTCTCAACGGATTTTGATGGTGCCCTATTTAAAGTGAATGCAGCTGTTTCTAATGCATAGCCCCAAAATGATAACGGCAAATCAGTAAGAGACATCATAGATCGCACCATCTCTAATAGAGTACGATTACGACGTTCGGACACACCATTACGCTGTGGTGTTCCAGGCGGTGTTAACTGTGAAACAATTCCACATTGTCTTAAGTGAGCACCAAACTCGAAACTCAGATATTCACCCCCACGATCAGACCGTAGGAACTTGATCTTCTTGTTACGATGATTTTCCACTTTGCTCTGAAATTGCTTGAACTTTTCAAATGTTTCAGACTTGTGCTTCATCAAGTAGACATAACCATATCTACTTAAATCGTCAGTGAAGGTGAGAAAATAACGATATCCGCCGCGTGCCTCCACGCTCATCGGACCACACACATCGGTATGTATGATTTCCAACAAGTCACTTGCACGCTCCATTGTTCCTGAGAACGGATTCTTAGTCATCTTGCCCATGAGGCATGGTTCGCACGTGTCAAGTGAATCAAATTCAAGTGACTCCAAAAGTCCATCATCATGGAGTTTCTTCATGCGCTTTACACCAATATGACCTAAGCGGCAGTGCCACAAAAATATGGCGCTATCATTGTTAACTCTAACTCTTTTGGTCTCAATGTTATGTATATGCGTATCGTTATCAAGATTCAATATGAACAATCCTCTCACATTCGGTGCATGACCATAAAAGATGTTACTCATAGAAATAGAACAACCATTATTCTCTGACTTAAAAGAGTAACCGTCTCGCAATAAACAAGATCCAGATATAATGTTCATGCTCAACGCAGGCACCAAATAACAATGATTTAAGTTCATCACTAATCCTGACGGTAATTGAAGTGACACTGTGCCGACGGCGATTGCATCAACCTTGGAACCATTTCCTACGTGCATCGTCACTTCATCTTTCGCCAGCCTTCGCCTATTCCGCAGTTCCTGTTTCGAGTTGCAAATATGAGCAACAGAACCGGTATCGAATACCCAGGCACTACTACGAGAGCCGGTCATCAATAACATGTATATCAAATATACCTGATTTTTCTTTGCCCGCCTTCTTATCTGCCAGATACTTGGGGCAATTGCGCTTCCAGTGACCCATACCCTTGCAATAGTAACACTCCGTTTCTGGTTTAGGTCCAGCTTTGGGTTTCTTCGTCGGATTGGCAACAGGCTTGCCGCTCTTCTTCGAATTGCCCTTCTTTCCTTTGCCGTTTCTCTTGAAACTAGTGGTCTTATTCACCATCAACACTTGATGCTCTTTACGGAGTTCAGACTCTGCGACTTTCAGCATCGCAAACAACTCGCCGGGAGACTTGTTCATCCCTTGCATGTTGTAGTTCAACACAAAGCCTTTATAGCTTGGCGGCAGTGATTGAAGGATTCTGTCAGTGATAGCTTCTTGCGGGAGTTCAATCCCCGGCTCAGCTAGACGGTTTGAGTACCCAGACATTTTGAGCACATGTTCACTGACAGATGAGTTTTCCTCCATCTTGCAAGCATATAATTTATTGGAGGTCTCATACCTCTCGATCCGGGCGTTCTTCTGAAAGATAAACTCCAACTCCTAGAACATCTCAAATGCTCCATGACGCTCAAAGCGACGTTGAAGTCCCGGTTCTAAGCCATACAAGACTGCACATTGAACTATTGAGTAGTCCTCCTTACGTGCTAACCAAGCGTTCTTAACATCCTAATCAGCCGTAGCGGGTGGTTCATCTCCTAACGCAGCATTAAGTACATAATCCTTCTTCCCAGCTTGTAAGATTAGCTTAAGATTACGAGCCCAGTCTACAAAGTTGCTTCCATCATCTTTCAACTTAGCTTTCTCTAGGAACGTATTAAAATTCAGGATGACTGTCGCGTGAGCCATGATCTACAACACAAATATATATTCAAAGTGGACTTAGACTATGTTCAAGATAATTAGAGTTTAACTTAATCAAATTATTCGCTAAACTCCCACTCAAAAAGTACATCTCTCTAGTCATTTGAGTGGTTCATGATCCACTTACACTAGCTCAAGTCCGATCATCACGTGAGTTGAGTATAGTTTCAGTGGTAAGCATCCCTATGCTAATCATATCATCTATATGATTCATGATCGACCTTTCGGTCTCATGTGTTCCGAGGCCATGTCTGCACATGCTAGGCTCATCAAGCTTAACCCGAGTGTTTTGCGTGCGCAACTGTTTTGCACCCGTTGTATGTGAACGTTGAGTCTATCACACCCGATCATCACGTGGTGTCTAGAAACGAAGAACTCTAGCAACGGTGCACAGTCGGGGAGAACACAATTTCGTCTTGAAATTTTAGTGAGAGATCACCTCATAATGCTACCGTCGTTCTAAGCAAAATAAGGTGCATAAAAGGATTAACATCACATGCAATTCATAAGTGACATGATATGGCCATCATCACGTGCTTCTTGATCTCCATCACCAAAGCACCGGCACGATCTTCTTGTCACCGGCGCCACACCATGATCTCCATCAACGTGTTGCCATCGGGGTTGTCGTGCTACTCATGCTATTACTACTAAAGCTACATCCTAGCAAAATAGTAAACGCATCTGCAAGCACACACGTTAGTATAAAGACAACCCTATGGCTCCTGCCAGTTGCCGTACCATCGACGTGCAAGTCGATATTTCTATTACAACATGATCATCTCATACATCCAATATATCACATCACATCATTGGCCATATCACATCACAAGCATACCCTGCAAAAACAAGTTACACGTCCTCTAATTTTGTTGTTGCATATTTTACGTGGTGACCATGGGTATCTAGTAGGATCGCATCTTACTTACGCAAACACCACAACGGAGATATATGAGTTGCTATTTAACCTCATCCAAGGACCTCCTCGGTCAAATCCGATTCAACTAAAGTTGGAGAAACCGACACTTGCCAGTCATCTTTGAGCAACGGAGTTACTCGTAACGATGAAACCAGTCTCTCGTAAGCGTACGAGTAATGTCGGTCCAAGCCGCTTCAATCCAACAATACCGCGGAATCAAGAAAAGACTAAGGAGGGCAGCAAAACGCACATCACCGCCCACAAAAACTTTTGTGTTCTACTCGAGAAGACATCTACGCATGAACCTAGCTCATGATGCCACTGTTGGGGAACGTCGCATGGGAAACAAAAAATTTCCTACGCGCACGAGGACCTATCATGGTGATGTCCATCTACGAGAGGGGATGAGTGATCTACGTACCCTTGTAGATCGTACAGCAGAAGCGTTAGTGAACGCGGTTGATGTAGTGGAACGTCCTCACGTCCCTCGATCCGCCCCGCGAACAATCCCGCGATCAGTCCCACGATCTAGTACCGAACGGATGGCACCTCCGCGTTCAGCACACGTACAGCTCGATGATGATCTCGGCCTTCTTGATCCAGTAAGAGAGACGGAGAGGTAGAAGAGTTCTCCGGCAGCGTGACAGCGCTCCGGAGGTTGGTGATGACCTTGTCTCAGCAGGGCTCCGCCCGAGCTCCGCAGAAACGCGATCTAGAGGAAAAAACGTGGAGGTATGTGGTCGGGCTGCCGTGGAAAAGTCGTCTCAAATCAGCCCTAAAACCTCCGTATATATAGGTGGGAGGGAGGGGACCTTGCCTTGGAGCTCAAGGAGCCCCAAGGGGGTCGGCCGAGTCCAAGGGGGGAGGACTCCCCCCCAAACCGAGTTGGACTTGGTTTGGTGGGAGGGAGTCCCCCTTCCTTCCCACCTCCTCCTTTTTTTTCTCTTGATTTTCTCTTCTTGGCGCATAGAGCCCTTTTGGGCTGTCCCACCAGCCCACTAAGGGCTGGTGTGCCACCCTCAAGGCCTATGGGCTTCCCCGGGGTGGGTTGCCCCCCCCCCCCCCCCGGTGAACTCCCGGAACCCATTCGTCATTCCCGGTACATTCCCGGTAACTCCGAAAACCTTCCGGTAATCAAATGAGGTCATCCTATATATCAATCTTCGTTTCCGGACTATTCCGGAAACCCTCGTGACGTCCGTGATCTCATCCGGGACTCCGAACAACATTCGGTAACCAACCATATAACTCAAATACGCATAAAACAACGTCGAACCTTAAGTGTGCAGACCCTGCGGGTTCGAGAACTATGTAGACATGACCCAAGAGACTCCTCGGTCAATATCCAATAGCGGGACCTGGATGCCCATATTGGATCCTACATATTCTACGAAGATCTTATCGTTTGAACCTCAGTGCCAAGGATTCATATAATCCCGTATGTCATTCCCTTTGTCCTTCGGTATGTTACTTGCCCGAGATTCGATCGTCAGTATCCGTATACCTATTTCAATCTCGTTTACCGGCAAGTCTCTTTACTCGTTCCGTAATACAAGATCCCGCAACTTACACTAAGTTACATTGCTTGCAAGGCTTGTGTGTGATGTTGTATTACCGAGTGGGCCCCGAGATACCTCTCCGTTCACACAGAGTGACAAATCCCAGTCTTAATCCATACTAACTCAACTAACACCTTCGGAGATACCTGTAGAGCTTCTTTATAGTCACCAAGTTACGTTGCGACGTTTGATACACACAAAGCATTCCTCCGGTGTCAGTGAGTTATATGATCTCATGGTCATAGGAATAAATACTTGACACGCAGAAAACAGTAGCAACAAAATGACACGATCAACATGCTACGTCTATTAGTTGGGGTCTAGTCCATCACGTGATTCTCCTAATGACGTGATCCAGTTATCAAGTAACAACACCTTGTTCATAATCAGAAGACACTGACTATCTTTGATCAACTGGCTAGCCAACTAGAGGCTTGCTAGGGACGGTGTTTTGTCTATGTATCCACACATGTAAATGAGTCTTCATTCAATACAATTATAGCATGGATAATAAACGATTATCTTGATACAGGAATTATAATAATAACTATATTTATTATTGCCTCTAGGGCATAATTCCAACAGGCACTAGGGTACTACCCTTACTTGGACAAGCATACCACTTATGATTAACCTCTCTCGCAAGCATCCGCAACTACAAAAGAAGAATTAAGACAAAGTCTAACCATAGCATTAAACTAGTGGATCCAAATCAGCCCCTCACGAAGCAATGCATAGACTCGGGTTTAAGCTTCTGTCACTCCAGCAACCCATCATCTACTTACTACTTCCCAATGCCTTCCTCTAGGCCCAAATATGGTGAATTGTTATGTAGTCGACGTTCACATAACACCACTATAGGAAAAGACAACATACAGCATATCAAAATACCAAACGAATATCAAATTCACATGACTATTATCAGCATGACTTATCCCATGTCCTCAGGAACAAAAGTAACTACTCACAAAGCATAATCATAATCATGATCAGAGGTGTAATGAATAGCATCAAGGATCTGAACATAAACTCTTCCACCAAGTAATCCAACTAGCATCAACTACAAAGAGTAATCAACACTACTAGCAACCTTACAAGTACCAATCGGAGTCGCCAGATGAAGATTGGTTACAAGAGATGAACTAGGGATTGGAGAGGAGATGGTGCTAATGAAGATGTTGATGAAGATACCTCCCCTCCGACGAGAGGAGTGTTGGTGATGACGATGGTGACGATTTCCCCCTCCGGGAGGGAATTTTCCCCGGCAGGATCGTCCTGCCAGAGCTCTAGATTGGATGTGCTCAAGTTCAGCCTCGTGGCGGCGGCGAAGCCACGAAAAAGCTCTCTATTGATTTTTTTTTCCAGACCAAAACCCTTCATATAGCAAAAGAGGGGGGCTAGTGGGCTGTCAGGAAGCCGAAAAGCTTGCCCTGCGCCACCAGGGGGTGGTGGCGGTGGGCAGGCTTGTGGAGCCCTGGTGGCCCCCCTCCGGTAGTTCTTTCGCCTAGTATTTTTTATATATTCCAGAAAAAATCCACGTAACTTTTCAGGGCATTTGGAGATGTGCAGAATAGTGGACTAGGATTTGCTCCTTTTCCAGTCTAGAATTCCTGCTGCGTGAATTCTCCCTCTTCAAATAAACCTTGCAAAATAAGAGAGAAAAGGCATAAGTATGGTACCACAAGTAATATAACAGCCCAAAAAGCAATAAATATCAACATGAAAGCATGATGCAAAATGGACGTATCAACTACGGGTACCTCTGAAAGTGTTTGTTGGGTTGGTACGAATCGAGATCGGGATTTGTCACTCCGTGTGACGGAGAGGTATCTCTGGGCCCACTCGGTAGAACATCATCATGAGCTCAATGTGACTAAGGAGTTAGTCACACGATGACGTGCTACGGAAAGAGTAAAGAGACTTACCGGTAATGAGATTGAATAAGGTATAGGTATACCGACGATCGAATCTCGGGCAAGTACTATACCGACAGACAAAGGGAATTGTATACGGGATTGATTGAATCCTTGACATCGTGGTTCATCCGATGAGATCATCGTGGAACGTGTGGGAGCCACCATGGGTATCCAGGTCCCGCTGATGGTTATTGGCCGGAGAACGTCTCGGTCATGTCTGCATGCTTCCCGAACCCGTAGGGTCCACACACTTAAGGTTCGATGATGCTAGGGTTATAGGGAAATGTTATACGAGGTTACCGAAAGTTGTTCGGAGTCCCGGATGAGATCCCGGACGTTACGAGGAGCTCTGGAATGGTCCGGAGGTAAATATTGATATATAGAATGGATGGTTTTGGACACCGGAAATGTTTCGGGCGTCACCGGTAGCGTACCGGGACCACCGGGACCACCGGAAATGGTCTCGGGGGTCCACCGGGAGGGGCCACTAGGCCCAAGAGGTAGCATGGGCCAAAAGGGGGAGGGCAACCAGCCCAAAGTGGGCTGGTGCGCCTCCCACAAGAGGCCCAAGGCGCATAAGGGTGAGAGGGGGGAAACCCTAGCGCTGGTGGGCCTAAGGCCCACCTAAGGGGTGCGCCACCCCCTCCCCTGCCCTTGCCGCCACACCTCCCATCTGGGGGGGCTGCCGCACCACCGAGGGGGGAAACCCTAGGGGTGGCACCCCCCTCCCCTCCTCCTATAAATAGAGAGGGGTTTGGGGCTGTTTTCTACACCGTTTCTTCTCCTCTCGACGCAGTCGTGCTCCCCTCCTTCCTCCTCCTCCCACGGTGCTTCACGAAGCCCTGCCGGGAGACCTCATATCTCCATAGACACCTCGTCGTCGTTCTGCCGGAGATCTTCCCCAACCTCTCCCTCCTCCTTGCTGGATCAAGGTGCGGGAGATGTCACCGGGCTGCACGTGTGTTGAACGCGGAGGTGCCGTGGTTCGGCACTAGATCGGAATCTCACCGTGATCTGAATCACCGCGAGTACGACTCCATCAATCGCGTTCTAGCAATGCTTCCTCTTAGCGATCTTCAAAGGTATGAAGATGCACTCACCCCTCTCTCGTTGCTGGTCTCTCCATAGGAAGATCTGAATATGCGTAGGAATTTTTTTTCAATTTATGCTACGTTACCCAACAAGACCAGCATAAAATATATCAATCAATTCATTCTTAGGGATTCCATGTACGGGTCTAGCCTTAAGTAAAGTGCAATACCTCCCCCAAGCTTTAGGGAGGTGCTCATCCTGCAACTATTTATAGTTATATATTCTTTGTAAAGCAGCATGTTGCTTATGAGTAGGAAAATATTTAGCAACAAAAGATTGAGCTAAATCTTGAGGACTCTTAATGGACCCACATGGTAGTGCATCATACCATGCTTTAGCATCTTCCTTCAAAGAGAAAGGAAGTAGCTTAGTAACATAATAGTTTCTCTTCTTGTCCTCTGTAGTGAATAAGCCGCCCAACTCAATGAGATTGGTAAGGTCTGCAATAGCATCGTCATCTGCTCTGCCATAAAAGGGGTCAGCTTCAACTGTGGTTATAAGTGAAAGATCGACGGAGAAATTAAAATCAGCATCCTCAATGCAAATAGGAGATGAAGCAAATTTAGGATCATGAGTAAATTTGTTCTTCATAGAATGCTTTTCAAGAAGCTTCCTAACAGAAGCAGGGTCAGAGTCAGCACACTCTGTAAGTTCCCCGCATAAATCATCATCAAGTTCAATATAATCATCATCAAGAATTCTTTCCTTGAGACCACTCAAGTCTGGGTAACCAAAAGATCTACCAATGGGGTAGTGTGTAACAGGAAGTTCAATTCCAGACTGCTTAGAAACCTTAGCAATCTGAGACTCAATAAAATAACCAAGTAAACCAGGCTCATCAATAGTAGTAGAAGCATCATCAAAAGTATCAGGCATAGTGACACACTCGATAGAAGCATCATGCGGTGGTGGTGAAGCAAACTTACTCATAATGGGAGGTGAATCAACCGTAGCGCCACTGCTAAAAACAGTACTTTTTCTCGTAGTGGATGGTAAAATTGGAACCATTGGATCTCCTTTCTTACCCATAGTGAATAAATCGCACCAAGAAAAATAAATCCAAGTAGACTTGTAAATAAAGCTATGCTCCCCGGCAACGGCACCAGAAAATAGTCTTGATAACCCACAAGTGTAGGGGATCGCAACAGTCTTCGCGGGTAAGTTAACCCAATTTATTGATTCGACACAAGGGGAGCCAAAGAATATTTATAAGTTTTAAGAATTGAGTTGTCAATTCAACCGCACCTGAAAGATACTTGTTTGGCAACGAAATATTAGTAGCAACGGTGATATGGAAGTGATGGTGGCAACAAAAATAATAGTCGCAAATCGACGAAAGTAAAATGGCGAAAGTAAAGCAACTTGTAACTAGCAGTAGTAAAACACTGTAGGCTAGGGAGATGGATGGTTGGTCATGGATAATAGATATCATGTATTTAACTTGGGGCAAGGCACATAGAAAAGTAATGATCGTCTAGGCATATATCAAACATTAGGCATGTATCCCAAGGTAGTCGTGCGTGCTTGCAATAAGAGCTTGCACAACATCTTTTGTCCTACCATCCCACTATCAACGGGGCCAAAGGGAACTTATGGATATTAAGGTGCTCCTGTCAAAGAGCACCGGAACAAAGCACTAACAATCAATGGATACATGGAATCCTCAAACTATAATCTATCCCCTTCGTGTCCCAAGATGTTACCATTGGGATCGCTGGTTCCGGACTATAATAGGTGCATACTACTCATAGATAGGATATAGAACACAAACATATTCATGAAAACATAATGAATTCGGATCTGAAATCATGGCATTCGGGCCCAAAGTGACAAGCATTAAGAGTAACAAGTAGTAGAAAAGATGATAAACACCATAGTAGATGATAGGCAACATGCCCCCAACAATCCGACAAACTATTACATGATCTAACTCATCCAATCTCTCCCATCCCCTTCACCTATAGCAGGGAATTACTTACACATGATGGGGGAAGCCATGGGTGGATGATGGAGTGGTGATGGTGATGACGATGGCGACGATTTCCCCTCTCTCGAGGCCAAAGCAGCCTCCAGATTAGCTCTCGCAAAGAAGAACCGAGGGTGGCGGCGGCTCCATGTCCAGAACTTGCAAAACGGCATCCGTTCTAGGATTTCTCCGTCACGGGTAAAAATAGGAGCCAAAGTAGGGCACCACAGGGGGTGGACCCCACCCAGACGGCCTCCCGGCATGACCAGGGGGCAGGCCGCGTCCACAGGTCGCCTAGAGGCCCTTTGGCTCCCCTCTGGCCCATCTTATATCCCAAGGTTCCTCCCGGTGCAAGGATTTTCTCTATTTTTTATGGGAATTTTCCGGACTTCTATATATCCATTTTCCTACGCACAAGAAAACCATACAGACACTCTGCTGAAAACAGCGTTAGTCTGGGTTAGATTCATTCAAATCATGCAAGAATGAGGCCAAAACAATAGCAAAAGTGTTTGGAAAAGTCGATACGTTTGAGATGTATCAGCAGGATGTAGGGTTTTACCTCCTCACGAGCGCCTGAACCTGGGTAAATATTGTCTCCCCTTTGTCCTGCAATCCATCGATCCAAGGTCCAAACCTCGGGACACCCTACCCGAGAACTGCCGGTTTTGACACTGATAGGGGTGCCTTGGTCATCCACAAGCTTAGATTCTTTCAACTCCTTATTCACCTCATATCGATATCTCACCCAAAACTAGAAAACTTCAATCACACAAAAGTTAACCGAACTTCGTGAGATGAGTTAGTGTAATAAAGATAGATTTTCACTTAGGCACTGTCATGACAAGATTCATAATTGTTCTCAAATGATACCTACTGTATTCTATCATTCCCATTATTTATATCACCAAATATAAGCTATGGAAACACTAAAATAAGCAAACTATGCATGCAAAACAGATTCTGCCAAAATAGAACAGTCTATGAAGATCTGAATGGACACCATACTTCTGTGGCTCTAAACATTCTGAACAATTAGGAAAACACAAATAATTTCCATGGCAATTTTGTGTAATTTTTTTATAATTTTTTGACTCTCCACTAAAATCAAATAATTCATATAGTCGAGCAAAAGTTTCTGTTTTTGCACAGAATCAAACAAACAAGTATCCACACTATCCCAAAGGCTTTACTTGTCACTTTATTGAAATAAAGCTATAAACATGATTACCGTAGTACCTTAATCATGCGAACACATGAAAACAAGAAAGTAAAAGTTTTGGGTTGTCTCCCAACAAGCGCTTTTCTTTAATGCCTTTTAGCTAGGCATGATGATTTCAATGATGCTCGTATAAAAAGTAGTAACTGAGGCACGCAAGAGAGCATCATGAATCACATGACAAGAAAATTTAAGTCTAATCAATTTCCTATGCATATGGATTTTGCAAGCAAATAATTTATTGTAGCAACAATCAACTTGCAAAGGAAAACAAAACAAGCATGACTTCAAAACTTTGAACACATAGAGAGGAAACTTGATATTATTGCAAGTCCTACAAGCATATGTTCCTCCCTCATCATAATTTTCAATAACATCATGAACGAATTAAAAAATATAACTATCACATAAAGCATTATTTTCAAGATGCACAAGCACATAATTTTTATTACTACCCACACGAGCAAAATTCTTATCATTCATAGTTGTGGGAACAAACTCAACAAAATACTATCATGAGATATTTGATTGATATAATCCATGTGAAGATTAAAATCATGATGACAAGCTTCATGGTTATGCTTATTCTTTATAGCATAAATTTCATCACAATAATCCTCATAGATAGGAGGCATGATTTCATCATAATAAACTTGCTCATCAAAACTTGGGGGAATAAAAATAGCATCTTCTTCAAACATAGCATCACCTCGCTTTGCATATAATTAGCATCATGGATATTCAGAGAATTCATACCAACAATATTTCTATCATGCTCATCATTCATTGATTTCACATTAATCATTTTCATAAATTCTTCCTCTAGCAATTGAGCACAATTTTCCGGTCCATCATTTTCAAGAAAGACATTATAGAGACAAAGCAAGTGAGGCAACGTAAACTCCATTTTTTTGTAGTTGTCTTTTATAAACCAAACTAGTGAAAGACAAGAAACTAATAGATTTAATTGCAAGATCTAAAGATATACCTTCGAGCACTCACCTCCCCGGCAATGGCGCCAGAAAAGAGCTTGACGTCTACTAAAAACTTTATTCTTGTAGACTATGTTGGGCCTCCAAGCGCAGAGTTTTGTAGTATAGTAGCAATTTTCCCTCAAGTAGATGACCAAAGGTTTATCAATCCATGGGAGGTGTAGGGTGACGATGGTCTCTATCAAATAACCCTGCAATCAAATACAAAAAATCTCTTGTCTCCCCAATACACCCAATACAACGGAAAATTGTATGGGTGCACTAGTTCGGCGAAGAGATGGTGATAAAAGTGTAGCGTGGATAGTAGATATAGGTTTTTGTAATCTGAAAATATAAAAACAGCAAGGTAGCAAGTGGAAAACAGCAAGCAAAACGTTGTATAAATACTTGGTAATAAGGCCTAGGGTTCATACTTTCACTAGTGCAATCTCTCAACAATGCTAACATTGTAGAATAATATAATCATCCCTCAACGTGCAACAAAGAATTACTCAAAAGTTCGTATCTAGTAGAGAATATTAAGATGAAATTGGTGTAGGTAGTAGAACCACCTCAAAGTTATTCTTCCTAATCAACTTTTTGAGCTATTCATATAAGTGTCACAAACAGTCCTAGAGTTCGTACTAGAATAACACCCATGATACATATCAATCAACCCTAATGTCACCTACATATTCCATTGTCACCTCAAGTATCTGTGAGTAAATTATGCGACATGCATCAAACAATTTCGGATCAATCGTATTAAATTAGACACACAGAACTTCAAGGAGCACCCCAAGATTTCTATCGAAGAACATAGTATGAAAACGTGAAGCAACCCCTATGCATAGATCCCCAAGGTCAACGAAATCTAAAATTTGATGCCATAACATATATCAAGTGAATCACTTGAATACCCCAATGTCACTATGGGTATCCGCATGCAAGACATACATCAAGTGTTCTCAAACCAAAATATTCAACCCAACATAACGAGATCTTAAAGGGAAAGATTCAATTCATCACAACAAGGTAGCAACGGAATAACATCATATGATCCAACTAGATTAACAAGACTGGTGATACATCAAAACCGTGCCATCTCAAGAACAAGAGAGAGAGAGAGAGAGATATTAAACACATAACTATCGGTACATACCCTCAGCCCCGAGGGTGAACTACTCCCTCCTCGTCATGGCCTCCGCCGGGATGATGAAGATGGTCACCGAAGATGATTTCCCCTCTTCGAAAGGGTACTGAAAAGGCTCCAGATGGGGTTTTTCATAGATACAGAGAGTTGCGGTGGTGGAGCGGAAGTTCTCTCTTTATTTCTGGGGTTTCTGGTATATATAGGATTTTTCAGTGTTGGAATCACGTGAAACGGAGTCATGTGGACCCCATAAGCCATCAGGTGCGACTTTGGTGGGTCGCGCCATGTTGTCTTGTGGCCCACAGGTGGCTCCCCTCCGGTGGTTGTTTCCTCCGATATTGCTTATTTCCTCTAAAAAAAATATAAAAAAGTTTTGGGTGATTCCGAGAGCTTTTATTTTCTGCACAAAAACAACACCATGGTAATTCTGTTGGAAAGAGCGTCAGTCGGGGTTAGTTCTAAATAAATCATGTAAAGTGCATCAAAACCATATAAAAGTATTTTAAACATAGGAAAACATGGCATGAATACTTCATAAATTATCGATGCGTTGGAGACGTATCAATTCGCATGATGCAAAATAGGAACGACGCCCCGAGATCCCGTCAGGATATGGAGAGGTCGGCAATCCCCGTATCCTAAATGGGGTTGCTGCCGGTGATGAGGGTGAGTGGTGGATCATAACGAGACGGTGGCTTCGCCATCGGATAAACTGAAAGGATGGTTGCGGGAGAGAGAGGTGTGTGTGTGAACTGGTGAGGGAGGTGCCGGGAGAGAGCGTGGGGAGTTATGAGATGCCGCGTCATCTCTTTCGCGTCCTCACGCATACAGGCTCTCTCCACGTGTGGCTCGAGCGAGCATAGATCGCAAAAAAATGTTGATTCAGCCATTCCTCTAGAATCAGGCCGAGAGGTGCCTTGATGTTCGTGTGGGCCAAGAAACTCATTCAGCCCAGATAACCAATTAGGCCAATTTCATACCGCATAGGCCTGACTCAACCTAATGCAGTATACCAAACACATCCTTAACATCTAGCATTGAAACAAACAACGCCTAGTAATTTTGTGATATTTTTAAATTTCTCTAAGCGCATATCTAAGTGTACTGCATTGGAAATGCCCTTATGGCATCTCCCACGAACTCTCTAATTTCTTTTCTATATGTTTGGACACACAAACACTCCGCTAGATCGGAGCCGCTGGACTTTGGCTTGACCCCGAAGGTCTTCAACTAAAGGCCGAAGTGCGGTTTGCAATAAAGAAAGGCCTCGCAGACCATGATGAAGGAGGTGAGGTGGAGGATGGAATTTGGGGCCATGCGGTGGAAGTTGAGCTCGTAATAAAACATATTCCCATGCATGAATGGGTGCAGAAGGAACCCTAGGCCTCGGAGGAGGTGGGGAACAAAGACTACCCGCTCTCTTAGGTTGGGAACGGGCATGTGCTGGTTAGCGCCGGGAGCGCGATGCCGATGTTGGCGGAGAGGTATCCTGCCATACGCAGCTCTAGGATGGCGCCTTCCGCACAGAGGAACCACCCCAATGCCATTGGAGGGTATCGACCATGGTTGTCTGGGGGAGCTTGGATTTGCTGAAAAATAGGGGTACAAGATTGGATCTCGATGTTGGAGCCGAACAAAGCAACAGACGAAGGGGAATGAGAGCGTGGTTGCGTGTGATGTTCTCTTTTTACTCTTATAGGTTGTTGAAAGGCGAAGATTCCCCCTTCTTGCGCCGATAAAAACGTCACTCCCGCAAAAAGATGTTGTTGTGCATATGAGGGAAACAAAATCTTGATGATATCCCTAAGAAAACAGGCACGATCTTTACTTCGATGGGCCATGCCAATGAAAAGCCTGCCTCACGCCGCGATTCGTGGTAGGCAGTAACTGCTCAACCAATCGTGGGGTGTGTCACTTCAATAAAGTTTTCAGGCTAGGTGGCACTATTCACATCTACGTGGTCAACCTTCGAGGCTAGGTTACCCCGCCTCTTCAGGTAAAGAATGAGCTTGATTAGGTCTTGTTTATAAGTCGCCGCTTCTTTTGAGAGTGGATCGGGAGTTTGGAAGTCATGAAGGGGAACCCGTTTGTCAAGCCAAGGACTTCAGATCTGAGGTTATCTTCATCAAGGGAATCATCCTCGACATAGAGGACCGGTTCGGGGGCTACTGAAGGTGTCCTGGATTAGGGGCTACTAGCCTAGTCGGCCCATGCTCCTCAGATTGGACCAATGTGCCCTCATTCTTCTCAATATGGTATTGGGAAGCTATACGATGTGGCATTATCAAGAGTGCATCTGACGAAGGCTTCACGTATACTCCAAGACTTCTCGTGTCGCCTCCATGCCAAGATGTCGACCTTGTACCCCTAGATACTCTACCTAGTGTATATATAAGCCGTAGGATTTAATACGTATAGAGGACATCAACACAATATCATCCACATAGCCCTAGGTTAGAACACATCTGATGATCTCGAGGTAGATCAACTCTGTACTTGACACTTCTCCATTGATATAAACAAGAGCAGGAAGTAGGGTTTTACCTCCATTAAGAGGGCCTGAACCTGGGTAAACATTGTCCCCTTGTTCATGTTATCATCCGTCTGAGATCCATGGCTCGGGACCCCCTACCCCAAGGTATGTCGGTTTTCACACCGACAGCCGGCCTGCAAACACCGTGGATACGGCCAACCATGCATCACACACCAACTCACCCTCCATGGTCGAGTACCCCGCTATTCCTCGTAGTCTAATAAAACGACATGCCATTCAAAAATAAGCTCAAGTTTGACTAAACACCTGTCAGGTGGTGTCGGCCATGGACATCGTCGACAGGGGGGCAAAGTGCACCTGGGTATGGACGGGTCTTGGGTGGACTACACCATTGTAAAAGGCGAGCGGGCACGTCAGTGTTGGTTGCGGATGTACAACAATGCTTGTGTGGCTGTCGGAGAGGTACAACGACAGCGTTGGTGGAGGAGGAAGCAAAGGGGAGAAGAGACGGATTGAAAGGAAATGGGATCGGGAGAGGGGATTTTAGTGGGCTCGGGGTTCAAAGTCCTACGTGGTTGTTGTCCGGACTCCCGCAAAGCCCCCCACTTTGCTTCCATTTTATGGGAAAAAGTGCATCCAGACTGGCCGACGGACTGATACACGACCGTGTTGGATGGCCAAACACGTGCGGACCGTGCGGCGTAGTCCGTAAGTATGTAGACAGTTTGAGGGTCAACATTGAAGATGCCCTAAGGAATTATAGCTTGGAGTTCATTGAATTGACCATAAGTTTGGATGGAGAGAGCGGTATGAAACTTCTCCATCCAGTTATCACTTCCTATGAAAGATGTCATCGAGTCATATTTAATTGAGGCAATAGAGTATACCTCAAGGAACTTAGTCCTGAGAAGCTCCCCACCCCAATTGTCATGCCAGCAAATAATGGTATCCCCTTGGCCAAACTTGCATGAAGCAAACTTCTTGTAAATAGGGTAACTGAAGTTGAGCTTTCCATCAAAATGAGCCTTCAATTTTAACTTTTTGAGATGTGGTGGAGAGTGGTTGCAGTATTTTTTCCGCATAAACTTAATCCAAGGCAGATCTTGCTTATTTAGAAACTTATGCGGATTTTCATGAGTAATTTTTTATTATGGATGGCAACATCCATTCTCAGTCCTTCCTGATCTTTGGGCTTGCATACTTTTTCCCAGATAATTAAAGCAGAGCCCTTATCGTCCATTTCATATTTTCTCCATGGACAGTGCGTTGGATAATTGTTAATTTGGTTAACAATTGTCACTGAGAGCATCAGACAACACATGAAGAACATGGGAAGAGTTTTTTTTAAAGAAAGAAGGCAAAAGATTTGCCTCATTCATTAATTAAGAGGGAAAGGAGTATAAAGTTTGTGTTACAATGATCATCGTGCTACAACACCAATACAAAAGGTCTACTCTCGTGGCATGATGGATCCCAATTTCTTTGCACCCGCGGTGACCCAGATTTGGGCCTTAATCTTGATATTAGCAAGTACAACCGTCGGTGGGGCACTCTAGCAATGAAAGATGCGAGCGTTCCTTTCATTCCATATTGTCCAACGGATGAGCATGGAGAGCGTCGCCATGGCCTTCCTATTCGAAACGGTAGAGGGGAAAAGCCCTATCCACAACTCCTCGGTCGAACGTGACAAGTGCCAAGTAGAAGTGTTGATGCTCTCGAGTTGGAGCCAATCTTTGATCATTCCCCAAAGTCTAGTAGTATACTGGCATTGGAAGAGGAGGTGGTCAATGGATTCTTGCACGTGCTTACAGAGTGGGCATAACCCATAATTATGCCATCCCCGCTTGGCCAAGCGGTCAGCAGTCCAAACTATGTTTTGCATAGATAGCCAAGCAAAAAAATTAACCTTAGACGGAGCCCAAACACTCCACACCGCAAGCTCCATGGGAGAGCCGAAGGTGTCGAAGAATTGGGCAAGATAGACGGGCTTGAGAGTGTACATCCGGCTCTCAGAGCACCCCAGCAGCCTTCTATCATAAGGGAAGAGTTGAGATGACAGATTTGATCAAGATAAGCTTCCCATCACAAGGGAGCAGCTCAGAGCACCCCAGCAGCCTTGTATCGATTCTTTGCAATATAGGAACAAAGTCGTCAATCTAGGCTTGGTGAAACTCATGTGAAGACAAGAAGCACACGGACATGCGTCTAGTAGACAAGCACACATTTGTCAGCATCATCTACTACACCAAAGGACAAGACCAGACGCGACCGTACACATGCCGGATCAAGTTGCTTTGCGTTCACGCAGCCAGCAAGCAGCTCGCGTCCTACGCGGCCACCAGACCCTCTCGCTTTCCCAGCGTCGGAAAGGTAGATTGCACCACCTCTCCATGCTTGCGACGACTGACGAGTGACAAGAGCTCTCTCGTGTGCCCGGTTGTCTTGTCGCCTGTATCGACAAACACCAACTGGTCGATTAGCTTCAAAGACCCCGATGATCAAACGCAATCAGCCGCTGATGTCGTACTTGAGCCTGTACTGTACCGGCTCCGTTATCAACGGCCAAAGCTGCAATCATGGGTACGGTTATCTGTACTTGTGGCGCTAGTTAAGCTTTGCGCTGCTGCTCGGATTTAATTAGCTCACCCGTAGCGACCGACCAGCACGGCCCGATGACCTGTGGGCGGCTACGGCAGAGCCCCCGAAAGGCGGCAGAGCAGTTGCACTTGCACCCGTCGTGTTTGCTTCGTCGCACAGGGCCAGGAGGACTCTGCGATGCGGAGTGATATCCCAGAGACTCAGCGTACTGTCCCAGCTCATCCAGATCACCATGCATTTGGGCAATTTTGTTACTAGCCTGGTTCGGTCGCAAAGTTGCTGCTTGCCAATGCCAGGCTGCGGTGTAGCGGCCGGCCACGAATGAGTGAGTGGTGACCACCTCCAGCACAGACACGCACACACACAGGCCGCAGCGCATCATGCAATGCATCGACCGACTGTCCGGCCTGTTATTATTTCCTGCATCATCGCGTCCGAGCCTTTTCTCCACGGGGAGCAGTTCTCTACTACTAGCCCCCCGTCTTAAAAAGTTGCAAAAGCGACGTGTGTGCACACTGCACACATATATAAATGTACCGTGGAGTAATTTGGTTGGTGCGCGCACGAACGCCCTTGCTGTTGGGAGGGTCCCCCCCACCCCCGCAATTCGAGTCTCGATTCCATCACAACAGTGACCGGCCGCGCTGCACTGTGGGTGGATCGAACCTCGGACTGTAGCCAGTTAGTTGGACGGGCACGGATAGCTGCCCGGGGCGGCCCCCTGGCCACCGGTGACAACAACGCGCAACCATTTCCGTTTCCTATGCGATAAAGATCGCCCACATGTGTGTGTGTGTGTTCGCTCAATCGCTCGCCGTGACCCCAGAAAATAAAATAAAATAAAATCCCTGTTGCTCCACGGCGATGATGCCTGGCGTAAGGATCAAGCTTGGATGAATGGAATGACAGGTGATGAGGGTGCGCGTCCCCGTCCTGATCCTGTCCGGAAGCGCGCACTTGTCCCCCTTTTTTATTGAAGATTTGTTCGTTTGATGTCTTGACAACCTACGTACGCAGAGCGAGAGGCTCGCTAGGCTAGCAATGGTCCTGCTTGCCTGTGCTGCATGGCCCGGAAATTCGCAGGGACACGTAGAGCAACTCTAGCACACCCATATAATACGGACGTATATTTTACAGTTGTAAAAAACATTTTTTTTACAAGATGACAAGGGTCACGGTAAAATAGAACCCACATCTCGAAATTGTAAAATAAAATATTCACAGTTTCGCGATGCGGGTTTTGTTATGCCGCCTGTCCTCGCTAGCCCGCAAATTATAAAAAATTCAAACTTATAATCTAACATCAATTTCGCTGATTTGCGGCAAATTTGTGGTAGCATAGCCATTCGTGGGCATCCTCAGGGTTGCTCTTGCCTGTGCAACTGAAGGAGGCGTTGGAGGGGTTGCTATTGCGCCTATCTTCTTGCGCTTCACACCCGAGACCTTGCCTTTTTGGACCGACGTTGGCCTTTCTGGAATCGCAACGCCAACGACAGGCGTGCGTGCGTGCCTGGCGGGTGTTGTGTGTAAGCCGCCCTGGATGACGATGCTGCCCTACCACTTATAGGGTGGTGTGGACGCGCGTTGAACGACGTCGGGCATGACATGGCCGGCGATGATATCTGGCGGAGGGTTTGGCACGTGGCTGACGTCAACGGTGACAGACGATGGCTCGAAGGCTTCCATGGTGACGACGGCGGACGAGGATGATGGTCTGGAGCGACCGGAAGGAGATCAATGGACGGCATACCGAAGTGAAAACGGGAACTACCGCGCGAAAATGTCCTTCCCTCCAAAAAGCTCTGCTGATAGGGGTCGTACCCGGGTCACACTTTCAGCCCGTGAATCTAAAGGTGAAGGATGAACTTTTGCTGCGCCCTGCAATTTTTTACGGTTTGTCGATCGATACGGGGTATGTTCAGAACACTTTTGTAACGCCAAACTGTAGAATGACGATTGTTTGCAGGTTCGCGTGATATACATGGTGTGCTAGAGTTGCTCTTACCTGTCAAACCATTTGTCCCCTTGATTTACCTAGCGATTCACAAAGTTGCGGAATTTCGCACGAGGCACAAAAAAATCCTTAAAAAACTTTAAGTTGTAACAATGAAACTTATCTCTTTTTGCATAAAAATTGTTCTGTTTGAAAAACTTTCGGAGATATAATTTGAAGTAAACTTTTTATGGATCGTAGACACAAAACTATTGATTTTATAGGTCGCTTGTACTAAGTTTCTATCATTGAAACTTAACTTTGTTTCAAAGTTATAAAAAATGTTCAAAATGAATCTTATTTGAAAGCGCTGGTTGCAAGAAACACGAATATGAAAATAAAACTTAATTCAACATTTTTGTTAAAAAATATATATAATTTTGAAAATCAAAAATAAAAATAAAAAAATTGACAACAAGGACACTAGTAGCCCCGCATTACGTGCCAAATCCTAGTCCCTGCATGGCCACGGTGACTGCTGCAGAGGGTAAGTACATGAATTATTTGCATTAGGCACCGGCCTCCAAAAGCTTATGTACGTGGAGGGACGATGGGCGCGGGACTAAAAAGCGGCCGGGGTCCATTTAGAACAAAGCGACAGTTCTGCGTACGAGGCATTTATCCGTGGCTTCAGCTCGCCGGTCGTAAATATATCTGACCATTTCTCGGGCCGGGCCGGGCTTTGGATTGAACCAAAAAAATGACGTCTGCATGACAGGCCCGAGCCCGGCCTGACCGACCAATTGCAGCGTTTTCCAAGCCCAGGCCTGACCCAACGTAATGCCCGAAAGCCCGAAGCCCGGCCTGATGGCCCGACATAAGAAAAAACAACAGAAAAACTGCAAAATAGATGACAACAAAGCATCACTATTTCTGAAAGCAAAACATCACTATTTTACACAGCATAACAACATCAAATCATCATAATTTTTAACAGCAAAAGAGTAACACAAGTGTCCCAATTTCACAACAACATCTAAATGTTCAACTTTCAACAATACCATACGAAGTTCTAAGGACAACGTCTGTTTTCAACCGGTTGATTTACTCGGTGCATAAACCGTCTTGTGTGCATGACACGCGTCACACGGGCCCATGCACGACTATCCCGAATGTTCTCCCACCCTCGTCTTCTCTCAATCGATCCCCATCTACCGGTGCGCTTATTGTCTTTCCTCCTCCGTCTCGCAATCACCTTCTGTGGCATCAGTGATGTGTGCGTTGATGTGACCGGGATGTCGCTGCTACAGCAACAAAAGACCTTCAAACGGCGCCAGAAATAGTCGTGTTGACGGGAGACTGTTCTTGTCTTGGTACTCCTCAACAACGGCACCAGGAATCCTTCTGCTACGGCTACGCCTTAAGGGACTTCCTAGGCAGATATGCAAAGGATTTCCCCCGTGGCCTTGGAGCATTGCGTTGGTGTTTCCTCGAAGTGGAAAGGATGCTGTAGCGCAGCGGTGGTAAGTATTTCCCTCAGTTTTGAGAACCGAGGTATTGATCCAGTGAAGGAGTATCACAACTGCCTGCACAAACACAAAGAACCTGCTCCCAACGCTATGAAGGGGTTGTCAATCCCTTATAGATTGTTCGCCAAGTGAGAACTGAAAGCAACAAAGTAACAAAGCAAAGTAAAAGCGAAAGTGGAAACAATAGGTGTGAATAGACCCGGGGGCCGTAGTGTTTACTAGTGGCTTCTCTCATGAAAGCAAGTAGACGGTGAGTGAACAAATTACTGTCGAGCAATTGATAGAACCACGCAAAGTCGTAACGTCATCTATGGCAATTATTATATCTACAGGCATCACATCCAAAACAAGTAGACCGATACTGTCTGCATCTACTACTATTACTCCACACGTCGACCGCTATCCAGCATGCATCAAGTGTATTAAGTCCAAAAGAACAGAGTAACGCCTTAAGCAAGATGACATGATGTAGATGGACAATCTCATATCTACGACAAAGCCCATCTTGTTACCCTTAATGGCAACTACACGATGTGTGCCTTGCTGCCTCTACTGTCACTGGGAAAGGTCACCACACGGTAAGAACTCAAAACCAAGCACTTCTCTCATTGCAAGAATCATAGATCTAGTTGGCCAAACAAAACCCAAGACTCGGAGAGACTTACAAGGATATCAAATCATGCATAAAAGAAATCAGCAAAGACTCAAATATATATCATAGATAATATGGTCACAAATCCACAATTCATCGGATCTCGACAAACACACCACCAAAGAGGATTACATCGGATAGATCTCCATGAAGATCATGGAGAACTTTGTATCGGAGATTCAAGAGAGAGAAGAAGCCATCTAGCTACTAACTACGGACCCGTAGGTCTGAAGTGAAGTACTCACGAGTCATTGGAGGGGCGATGATGTTGATGTAGAAGCCCTCCAACTCCAAAGTCCCCTCCGGCAGGGCACCGTGAAGGGTCTCCAGATGAGATCTCGCGGAAACGGAAGCTTGCGGCAGCGGAAAAGTATTTTCGTGGATCCCTTGATTTTTTTTCTATATTTTAGGGAATATATAGGCGAAGGATCTAGGTTAGAGGGCGCCAGGGAGGCCACAAGCCTGCTGGCCGCCGCCCCTAGTGGCGGATAGGGGGCTTGTGGGCCCCCTGTAGCCCTCCTGGCTTGGCCCTCAAGCCCCCTGATCTTCTTCCGTTTGGCAAAAAATCATTTCGGGGATTTTATTCTGTTTGGACTCCATTCCAAAATCAGATCTGAAAAGAGCCAAAAACACAGAAAAAACAGGAACTGGCACTTGGCACTGAATTAATAAGTTAATCCCAAAAAAAGATATAAAAGGTACATAAAACATCCAAAGATGACAAGATAACAGCATGAAACCATCAAAAATTATAGATACGTTTGAGACGTATCAAGCATCCCCAAGCTTAACTCCTGCTCGTCCTCGAGTAGGGAAGTGATAAAGAATGAATTTTTGATGCTTTCATGCTACCTAGCATAGATGTCCTTTGTAACTCCTCTTATGTGACGTGAATGTTCAGATCCATTAGATTCAAAACAATAGTTTGCTATTGACGTGGAAACAATAATAATTCAAGCAAACTAGCAAGGTAATCATGAACTTTCAAAATAACAAGGCCAAAAGAAAGTTATCCCTACAAAAGCATATAGTCTGGCTATGCTCTATCATCATTGCACAACGAATTTAAATCATGCACAACCCCGGTATTGGCCAAGTAATTGTTTCACACTTTTACTTTCTCAAACCTTTTCAACTCTCACGCAATACATGAGCGTGAACCATGGTTTTAGCACTATAAGTGGTGTGGAGTGTGGTGGAGGTTGCAAGACAAAAATAAGGAGAAGATGATCACATTAACTAGGCATATCAATGAGCTGTGGAGATGCTCATCAATAGATATCAATGTGAATGAGTAGGGATTTCCATACAAATGATGCACTAGAGCTAAGAGTATGTGAAAGCTCTTAAAGAAAACTAGTGGGTGTGCATCCAACTTGCTTGCTCACGAAGACCTAAGGCAATTTTGAGGAAGCCTATCATTGGAATATACAAGCCAAGTTATATAATGAAAATTTCCCACTAGCTATATGGTGGTGACAAAACGAGAGACTCAAGCATCATGAAGATCATGGTGCTTAATATGCACAGGTGTGGAAAGGTGGTAGCATTGTCCCTTCTCTCTTTTTCTCTCATATATATTTTTTATTTTATTTTTATTTTTTGGTGGGCTCTTTGGTCTCTTTTTTTCTTTATTTATTTTTTATTTTGGTGGGCATCTTTGGCCTGTTTTATTTCCTCACATGGGACAATGCTCCATTAATGATGATCATCACACTTTCAACTCAAAACTTAGAGCAACGATGACTCTATATGGAATGTCTTCGGTAGTGTACCGTGACAATGATCTAGCATGGCATAGACATTAATGGAAACATCATGCTAGCTATCTTACGATCATGCAATGGCAATGTAGACGTGGTGGCACATGTCATGGTGGTAGTTGCATGGCAATATATCTCGGGATGACTTTGAAAAAGCCATAGTAGGTAGGTATGGTGGCTGTTTTGAGGGAGGCTAATGGTGGGTTTTGTGCACCAGCGAAAGTTGCACAACACTAAGAAGATGGTGATGGTGGAAGGTGAAAGTGCATCTAAACCATGGACTCAACATTAGTCATGAAGAACTCATATACTTGTTGCAAAAGTTTTATTAGTAATCGAAACAAAGCATTCAACGCATACTCCTAGGGGAAGGGTTGGTAGGTATAAACCATCGCGCGATCCCGACCGCCACGCAAAGGATGACAATCAAAAGACTAATCATGCTCAGACTTCATCACATAGCAGTTCACCATACGTGCATGCTACGGGAATCACTAACTTCAACACAAGTATTTCTAGATCCACAACACCTTACTAGCATAACTTCAATATTACCATGACCATAACTCAAAACTAATTGAGATGAATCAAACTTCTCTAACTATTCAATGGACATGAAGGTGGAAGTTTTCGTATCCCTTTGGATAACTACCCATTTTTAGACTACTTTCAAAGCATAGATCAACTACCAAGCCATGCACCGCCGTGCTCTAAAAGATATAAGTGAAGCATACAGAGCAAAAGTATCTACCTCAAACGATATAAGTGAAGCACATGTGAGCTGAATTGTCTACCAAAAGATATAATTGAAGCTCGACAAAATCACGGTGAGTGCATGTCTCTCTCTAGGTGTGCAGCAAGGATAATTGTGACACAACAAAAATAAAAGACTCCTACGATACAATTCGCTCCAAACAAAACACATAACATGTGGTGAATAAAAACATAGCCCCAAGTAACGTTACCGATGGATTGAAGACGAGAGAGGGGATGCCTTCCCGGGGCATCCCCAAGCTTAGGATTTTACGGCATCCTTGAATCTCTTGGGGTGACTTGGGAATCCCCAAGCTTGAGCTCTTGCCACTCTTTATCTCTTTGTCCATAAGAACTTCACCCAAAACTTGAAAACTTCACAACACGAAACTTAAACAGAAACTCGTGATAACATTAGTATAAGAAAGCAAACCACCACTCCCTTAGGTACTGTAGCAAACTTAAATTCTACTTATGCTGATGTTGGGTTACTGTATTTTCAATCTTCCATGGCTAATACCCTCCGATACTATCCATAGTTTCATCAAAATAAGCAACCAACGCAACAAAAACAGAATATGTCAACAGCAGACCACTCTGTAGAAATCTGTATATTTCGTATACTTATGGTACTTCAAAAATTCTGAACGATTACGACAGTCTGAAGAATTTGCGTTGCAATCAGCAGCAAAAAGAATCAACTCAAAAGCTCTTACATAAAAAAAAATCTTTTCGTGAGCAGAAAGTTTCTGTCTTTTCTAGCATGACCAAACGATCATCCCTAAGAGTAATCATAACGGTTTTGCTTGGCACAAACACAAAAAGAAACACAAAAACACAATCATAACAGAATTATGAAAGTGTGGAAAACACAAAATAGAAAGAAAAAGGATAGATTCGTTGGGTTGCCTCCCAACAAGCGCTTTTGTTTAATGTCCTTAGCTAGGCAAAAAGTGATGGAATCACGTATAGTCATCTTTGGTGCTCAAACCATAAGTAGTGTGATCATTTATCATCTTAAGATCTTCATCTTTATTGGATGACTCACCACTAGCTTTAGGAACAAAAACTGACTTGACGGTCTTTTTGAGAGTGAGATTTGGAGTATTTTGCACAGGGGCAAAAGCGGAACCCAAGTTGGTTATGATATCTTCTAGTTTGCCAATTCTAGAAGAATCATTAACTATAAGTTCCTTCTCCCTTAGATTTTTCAAAAAAAATCCCACTTTGGATCCGTACTGAGTAATTTTATTGTGGATCTTTCTATCCAAACCCTCAATAAGTTCAACTCTGGCAATTTTGTTTTAATAGAGTCAAGCCTTTGCATCACGTGTTCCAAGGTTAAGGTAGTTCCATTGACCATGAGCGGGGGTGGGCCTACCAAATTCATGATAGCTCCATAGGAGTCAACAGTATGGCTCCCCAGAAAATTCCCGCCTACAATGGTATCAAGGATATACCTATTCCAAGGAGAAATTCCAACATAAAAACTTCGAAGAAGAACGGTAGTGGATTGCTTACGAGTAGATCTACTTTGAGCGTTGCAAATCCTGTACCAAGCGTCCTTTAAATTTTCTTCCTCATTCTGCCTGAAATTGAGAACTTCATTCTCAGGAGTATCGTTTGGAGTGGCGGGTCTAGCCATTGATGGAATATCTCACACACAAACGAGCAGGAAGAGAGAGTGAAACGGGCAAAAGAAAACGGGAAAGGAGAAAGGCAAATGAAAAAGGCAAATGTGAAGTGGGGGAGAGGAAAACGAGAGGCAACTGGCAAAAAAGTAAATGCAGGAGATGAGTTTGTGAGACCTACTTGGATAGATCTCTCTTTCCCCAGCAACGGCGCGAGAAATACTTCCGCGATTGCAACAAAAGACCTTCCAACGGCGCCAGAAATTGTCGTGTTGACGGGATACTGTTCTTGTCTTGGTACTCCTCAGCAATGGCACCAGGAATCCTTCTGCTACGGCTACGCCTTAAGGGACTTCCTAGGCAAATATGCAAAGGATTTCCCCCGTGGCCTTGGAGCATTGCGTTGGTGTTCCCTCGAAGCAGAAAGGGTGATGTAGCGCAGCGGTGGTAAGTATTTCCCTCTGTTTTGAGAACCAAGGTATCGATCCAGTGAAGGAGTATCACAAGTGCGTGCACAAACACAAAGAACCTGCTCCCAACGCTATGAAGGGGTTGTCAATCCCTTATAGATTGTTAGCTAAGTGAGAACTGAAAGCAACAAAGTAACAAAGCAAAGTAAAAGCGAAAGTGGAAACGACAGGTGTGAATAGACCCGGGGGCCATAGTGTTTACTAGTGGCTTCTCTCATGAAAGCAAGTAGACGGTGGGTGAACAAATTACTATCGAGCAATTGATAGAACCGCGCAAAGTCGTGACGTCATCTATGGCAATGATTATATCTATAGGCATCACATCCAAAACAAGTAGACCGATACTTTCTGCATCTACTACTATTACTCCACACGTCGACCGCTATCCAGCATGCATCTAGTGTATTAAGTCCAAAAGAACAGAGTAATGCCTTAAGCAAGATGACATGATGTAGATGGCCAATCTCATATCTACGACAAAGCCCACCTTGTTACCCTTGATGGCAACTACACGATGCGTGCCTTGCTGCCCCTACTGACACTCGGAAAGGTCACCACACGGTAAGAACCAAAAACCAAGCACTTCTCCCATTGCAAGAATCATAGATCTAGTTGGCCAAACAAAACCCAAGACTCGGAGAGACTTACAAGGATATCAAATCATGCATAAAAGAAATCAGCAAAGACTCAAATATATATCATAGATAATCTTATCACAAATCCACAATTCATCGGATCTCGACAAACACACCGCCAAAAGAGGATTACATCGGATAGATCTCCATGAAGATCATGGAGAACTTTGTATTAAAGATCCAAGAGAGAGAAGAAGTCATCTAACTACTGACTACGGACCCGTAGGTCTGAAGTGAACTACTCACGAGTCATTGGAGGGGCGATGATGTTGATGTAGAAGCCCTCCAACTCCAAAGTCCCCTCCGGCAGGGCACCGGGAAGGGTCTCTAGATGAGATCTCGCGGAAACGGAAGTTTGCGGCGGCGGAAAAGTATTTTCGTGGATCCCTTGATTTTTCCTTTATTTTAGGGAATATATAGGCGAAGGATCTAGGTCAGGGGGCGCCAGGGAGGCCACGAGCCTGCTGGCCGCCGCCCCCCTGGTGGCGGATAGGGGGCTTGTGGGCCCCCTGTAGCCCTCCTGGCTTGGCCCTCAAGCCCCCTGATCTTCTTCCGTTCGGGAAAAAATCATTTCAGGGTTTTATTCCGTTTGGACTCTGTTCCAAAATCAGATCTGAAAAGGGCCCAAAACACAGAAAAAACAGGAACTGACACTTGGCACTGAATTAATAAGTTAGTCCCAAAAAAAGATATAAAAGGTACATAAAACATCCAGAGATGACAAGATAACGGCATGAAACCATCAAAAATTATAGATACGTTTGAGGCGTATCAGTCGCCGCCAGGAGAGCTCCAATGCAACGCCGCTGGTGCTGCGACCAGGTCCTTGTCATCGGCGGAGCTCCAATGCAATGTTCGGTGCTGCGACCCGGGGCCTCCCGCCGAAGGAACTCCAATCCAACGTGCTACCGTGACCCGGATGCTCAGGTGTCGTTGTCGGTGGAGATCCAATGCAATGCCGCAGGTGCTGCGACCCGAGGCCTCGCCGCTGACTTGAGCTAAATGCATTGCTTTGACCCAGACCAGATGTCGTCTCCGGCGGAGATACAATGCAAGGTCGCTGGTGCTGCGACGCGGGCTCGCCGCTGACGGATTTCCAATGCAACGTCGTCGCTGCTGTGCACCGGGTCTCACCACCGATAGAGCTCCAATGCAACTGTTGTTGTGCCTCGGATTCCCAGATGTTGTTGCCGGCGGGAGCTCCAATGTAACGTTGTCGGTGCTGGCCAGGGCCTCGCCGCCCGTGGAGCTCCAATGTAGTGCGCATGCTGATGCGACCTGGATGTCACCGCTGACAAAGCTGCAATGGTACTTGTTGCAACCTCTCGCGTGATGTTGATGCTGCAACACAAAGCGTGTGTGGTGCCGCGGATCTCGCCGACGGGGTTGGTCGCATCGGTCATCATGTGTTTGTAGGAGGACGAGTGGTTGTCATAAGGACTACTGCAAGGCGACGCTGCTTCGTGGCGACGCGGCTACATGTGTCGGACATCGAGATTGGTTGGTAAGGAGCGACGAGGTTGCAACCTTGCACATGACAATGGGTCAACCTGAGTGGGGTGCCGTGCATGTTGCCCATGTCAGATCGAATGGTTGGCGAGTGACTCCTCGCACGTGTGTTGGTTCTCCCTCCAAGCTTAAAGGGTGACGTAGCGCAGCGACGACAAGTATTTCCCTCAATTAATAAACCGAGGTATCGATTCAGTAGGAAGATCCACAAGACTATGTAAGAAGCACCTGCACACAAATAGAAAACCCTCGCAACCCAACGCGTAGAGGGGTTGTCAATACCTCGTGGGCAAAGTAAGGATAGATTGATAGATGCAAATAAGAGTGATAGAAAATAGAACTCACCAATGTATTTTTCGGGGTTTTGAGAATATAGATCTGAAAACAAAAGAGCAAATAAAGTAGAAATGCAAATAGCAAAGTAGATATTACAAATAGATCATGTGAAGTAGACCCGGGCCGTAGGTTCACTAGTGGCTTCTCTCGAGAAAATAACAAGCGGCGGGTAGACAAATTACCGTTGGGCAATTGATAGAAGAGCAAATAATTATGACGATATTCAATACAATGAGGATGTATATATGCATCACGTCCAAGATAAGTAGACCGACTTCTGCCTGCATCTACTTCTATTACTCCACACATCGACCGCTATCCAACATGCATCTAGTGTATTGAGTTCATGGAGAAACAGAGTAATGCCTTAAGAATGATGACATGATGTAGGCAAGATCTATTCATGTAGGAATAGACCCCATCATTTTATCCTTGATAGCAACGATACATGCGTGTCATGTCTCTTTCTATCACTCAGATTGAGCACCGCAAGATTGAACCCATCACAAAGCACCTCTTCCCATTGCAAGATAAAAGATCAAGATGGACAGACAAAAATCAAATATTGAAGAAGAACTACGACTCACAATTCATCGGATCCCAACAAACACACCGCAAAAGAAAGTGTTACATCATATGGATCTCCAAGAGACCATTGTATTGCAAAACAAAAACGAGAGAGAAAGCCATCTAGCTACTGCCTACGGACCCGTAGGTCTGATATGAACTACTCACGCATAATCGGAGGAGCGCCAATGAGGATGGTGAACCCCTGTGTGATCGTGTTCCTCTCTGGAACGGGCTCTAGATTGGATTTCGTGGCTATGGAAGTTGCAGCGGCTGAAACTATTTTTCGTTGACTCCTCTTGGGTTTTCTCAATATTGGAGTATTTATAGAGCTCAAAGGTGGTGGAGAATCTTCCCGAGGGCCCCACTAGACACCAGGCCGCGCTAGGGGCCTTTGGCACGCCCTGATGTCTAGTGGGCCCCTTGGGCCTTGTGTGCTCCTCATTCTTGGTTCCCAAGTTTCCTTCTGGTCCAAAAAAATCTTCCTGAAGTTTCGTGGCAATTGGACCTCATCTCATATGGATTTTCTGCGAAGGAAAAAAATAGCAAAAAACAACAACTCGCACTAGGCACTATGTCAATAGGTTAGTCCCCAAAAATGATATAAATTTGCTATAAAATGATTATAAAACATCCAAGAATGATAATATAACAGCATGGAACAATCAAAAATTATAGATATGTTGGAGACGTATCACCGAGCCGGCTGATTTTCCCCCAAAATCAGTCGGCTGATTTGTAGCAGCCACCAAGTTCTAAACATTTCAGTATGGACAAACACAATTGCATGAATATCATTACAGTCCAGAACCAAAATAAAGACTAGTAGATGGTTGTCTGCCATCTCGCCATGCCTTCTTTGAATTTTCTCTTCTCAATGGTCTAGCAATCTAGCAATAACTCTACAAGATGGAATGAGCAGAAAGTCAACAGTATTATAAAGTACAAATTGGCATTGACATGAACAAAGAATAGAGATGTTACATTCTTCATCCGAAGAAGATGAATCTTCATCATTATCTAGCGCAATCACTTCTTCTGCCTTTCTCTTATTATCTACAACAATAGATTGGATCATTTGCAAATAAAACATACAAATAAGAATGTGAAACACACAAGATTACAATACATACCTTCTTTTTCCGCAGTTTGCAACGATACCAATCTTTCAAACACATTAAAGCCTCAAACGTCTTTAGTTTAAGTGAGCTTCAGTTCGGGTTTATAATCTTCTTACTCAAGCTAAAAGTGGATTCTGAAGCAACACTTGACACATGAGTTGCAAGGATATCACCTGCCATTCTTGCTAGTTGCGGATACCTAGTTGTAGACTTTCTCCAAAAATTCAAGATATTGACATTTTCATTCAACCTCTTCGGAGGTTCAGCCAAATACAATTCCAATTCAGATTTCTCTTTGTGTGAGCTCGTGATTTTCATGTATTGATCATAGTTAGAAAGGGCACCAAGTCCACAAGTGCTTGAGGATGCACTTGTTGATAAGTTTTCATTGACATGTATCTCACCACCGTACTCATCAAATAAATAAGGCATTGCGCTTTTAACAAGATTAATGTCATGAAGGGCATCACCATCATATAGCTTGGAGTAGGCATATCCTAAGAACTTGAACTTAATGCGGGGACCAAGAACAACAGCACAAGACAAAAAATATGCTACACTCAGACCAATATTTCATGAACTTCTCTCTCATAACTACCGACATTGGATCCATGTAACTATTTATTCCAGCACTAGCCACAGTAATAGCTGAATGAACAAGATAGACATTCATGAAGTATAAGTTGGTTGTTAGATACTTTGTTCCTGAGAAAATTTTAGTTACCTTGTAGAAAACCTCCAAGAATTGATACATATGAGATATCTTGGCCCATTCATCTTCGGATAGCCAAAACTTCACCTTAAATATGATATCCTTCTCAGAATACCAACACAACACTTCTCTATAGTACAAATAGCAGCCAAGCATAGTGTAGATTGAATTCAAATGGATAGGCATATCAGGTTTCAACCTTTTTTATTCTTCTAGGATGAAAATAGTGTAGAGGTATTATAAAACTTATGCAGCCTATTTCCTGAAGCCTTCAGGTACATTATACCATCTCTAAATTTGCCAACACACTCACCAATCAACGTCAAACCATCTTGAACTACCAAGTTCAGTATGTGTGCACAACAACAGGTTTGGAAGAATTTACCGGACAAAGGTAAAGAACCTTTTGAAAAAAATGGGTACGCAAGCAAGCTACCATCCTATCATTATAGGATGCATTACCAAGAGTCATGCACATCACTTTCTTATCAATCCTCCATTCATGGTAAGATGGGTGGACCTCACCGGCAATAGATGCTCCATCGTATGGTGGATCTATTTTTTTTTGAACCATACAATCCTCTTGTTTAGTTTCCAATCAACATATATGTAATGGCAAGTAATGCAAATATAGCTATGACTGGTGACTTCGGATTTGCAATTGTGAGATGTGAAAGTAACTTTACGAGGGACATACAGAATAATTTTCGTCAAATTCTTTTTCTGGCTAAGAAACATTGACATTATCTTTCTTTTTATAGTGTGACGACCAATGGACTTGAACTATGGACAATAAGCAGACATCATTGTTCTAAATCCATCTTCTTTAACTATTGTAAATGGATGAGCACCACACACAAGATAAATAGAGACTTGATTTCTACCAACTTGAGCATCAAATCTACCATTTTAACACAGTTGTTCCATCATCATTTGTTTCATAGTTCAATAAAATTGTATTCATTGTCGCTTGTTCAATCTTATGCTTCTTTTGAGAGTGTCTAAGTAGATGGGATGTACCATTTGTCAATAACCACACATTTTCAAAATCACCATATCATTATAATTCTCCTAATTTCCAAAAATATACCTTGGAGTTGCACTTGGAGGCTGGGGAGGGTGGCACACGTTGGGACAAGGCGGGACAGCAACTCTCGGGGACAATGCTACTACCTCTTTTCCCACACTTGTGCTTAAAAGTAGCACCATGTTTTTCATATAGGAAGTCCCATGTTCTATCATTTTTATATGCTAGTGGGAATTTTTCATTACTTTGCTTGTATATTCCGATGGTGGGCTTCCTCAAATGCCCGAGGTCTTCATGAGCAAGGAATTTGGATGCATACCACTTAGCTTCAGTTGAGCTTTCATACACTTGTAGCTCTAGTGCATGTGTTGCATGGCAATCCCTACTCCTCGCATTGATATCAGTTGATGGGCATCTCCATAGCCCATTGGTCCACCTAGCTGATGTGAGACTTTCTTCTCCACTTCTACTCATTTGAAACATACCACCATACTCTATTCCACCTATATGATATGCCCATGGTTCATGCTCATGTATTGAGTGAGGTATAAAATGTTGAAGCGCATTAAAATGTACGATCCATATGCTTGGTTTGACACTACGGTGCTTATGATTTATATTTTATGCTAGGAAGACTGAGCGTGACATGTGATATGATATTGTAAGGATATCGTACTTTAGCATTGTTATTTGAAAGTACATGATTGTTTGTTAGTAAACCTGAGTATGGATGTATTTATGTCAAATGATAAACTATTGCCTTGAATCACTTGCATCCTAATATTCATGTCATGATTAGACATTTGTTAAAGATTATGTTAGGTAGCATTCCACATAAAAAATTATCCTTTTTTTCATTTACCTACTCGAGGACGAGCAGGAATTAATCCTGGGGATGCTCATACGTCTCCATCATATCTATAATTTTTATTTGTTTCATGCCAATACTCTACAACTTTCATATACTTTTGTCAACATTATATAATATTTTTAAGAATAACTTACTAATCCAATGCCTAGTGCGAGTTCCTATTATTTTGGCATTTTTTGCAGAAAATTCGACGAAGTCCAAATGCAATGAAAATTGCGGAGATTTTGTTTTGGAATACATGTGAATTTTGGGAAGAAGAATCAACGCAACACGGTTCCCGAGGTGCTCCCAAGACAATATGGTGTGACCAGGGGGTGGCAGCACCCTGATGGCTTGGGGCTACCCAGTAAGTCAGCCGGGGCCCTTCTTTCGTTGCAAGAAAGATAATTTCCTGATAAACACCATCTCAAAATTTCAGCCCAATCAGAGTTATGGATCTTCGGATATTTAAGAAACGGTGAAGGGGTCGGAAAACAGTCACGGAAACATAAGAGAAACAAAGAGAGAGATCCAATCTCGTAGGGGCTCTTGCCCTCCGGAATCCATGGCAGCCATGGACAAGAGGGGAAACTCTCCTTCCATCTTGGGGGGATACCAAGGAAGAATAATAAGGAGGGGGTTCTCTCCCCCTCTCTTCCAATGGTGTCAGAGTGCCGACGGGGCAACCATCATGACAATGATCTACACCAAAAACTTATTCATCATCACCGCCAACTCTCTTCCCTCTATGCAGCGGTGTAAAACATATTTCCCGTGTTGTAATCTCTACTTAAACATGGTGCTTAAAGCTATATATTATTACCCAATGATGTGTGGCTATCCTATGATGTTTGAGTATGTTTCTTTTGTCCTATGGGTTCATTGATTATCATGATTGGTTTGAGTTATATGTTTTATTTTGGCGTTGCCCTATGGTGCTCGTCGTGTCGCGCAAGTGTGTGGGATCCCGATGTAGGGTTTGCGATATGTTCATGATTTGCTTATGGTGGGCGGCTAGAGTGACATAAGCTTACACCCGAGTAAGGGGGTTATTTACGTATGGGAATAAAGAGGACCTGATGTGTTAATGCTATGGTTGGGTTTTACCTTAATGATAGTTAGTACTTATGTACTCTTCTAGAGTCCAACCATAAGTGCATATTATCCAAGTACGGAAACTATGTTTGCTCATGCCTCTCCCTCATATAAAATTGCAATAATGATTACCAGTCTAGTTATCAATTTCCTAGGGACAAATATTTCTCTTGTGTTAAAAAAATATTTCTACTAAACAACTAGCTTTTATTATCTTGCAAAGTATCCGTAGTTTTATTCTCGCAAAGTACTTTTTAATTTTATGACCGCAAAATAGTTTCATATTTGTTCCAGGTAAAGTAAGCGCAAGCGTGTGCTGAGTTGTATTGATGGTCGATACAACTTGAGAGAATATTAAGTCTACCTTTAGATCCTCGTGGGGTTCGACACTCTTACTTATCGACCAAGGTTAGAAACGATCCCCTACACTTGTGGGTTAAATAGATCACTAATTGTTGCGGCACTTGTTGTTTGTGCTGCCCAAATCATTCCGGTTCAGCGCACCGCCATATAGCAAATGTTTGATGAAATGCATAACCCAACTAAACACTTTATTTCACTAAATTTAAGGGATCAATTAGAACTAACCAAAACTTAGTGAAGTAAATATACTACATTAAGGTTCACTCAGACATATCTTCCTTTAGTTTATAAGTGATCAATAAAAAATGCCCTAAGTATCCACATCAAATATGTGGCATTGCGAAATGTAAATAACCGAGGATTATTAAAAATGTCCCATGCATGACATTATGGCACATGAAATCTATCTGGCATTCTGATTTGGAACATGAAGTGGCATCACTATCTCACTACAAAAGTATTATTGAATGTGATTACTATTACTTGCCATTGCTTTAATATATATTTGGAGTAAAAAAAATTGGTCACCATGTCGCATTCTTTTGCAAGAAACTTTTGATCTATCTTATTCATCTTCAATCATGACAGTACAACGAACACCAAAAATTACATTAAGATCCATACACAACATAACGACGACTAGAAACACTGAAGTGAGCTAAAGACGCGCCATCGTCGTAGCCCCTCATAGAAGCCGAGCAAAACCTTTTGTACTAAACGGTCAAAAAGTCATCGTGCTAAGACCCCATAAGACCAGCGCAACAAAAGAACAATAATCGCCGATGAATAGATGCGTAGATAAAAAAAATCCAACCTAAAGACACACAAACGTACATGAACGAAGGCCCAATTTGAATAGATCCACCAAAGACAACAATGGACCGAATCCCATGGGATCCTTTGGAGACACACCTCCACATGTCCTTCCACGATGGTAGATGCACCATCAAACCTTATTACATCTTCATGGAGCCGCCATCGTCTCGTCTTCCTGAATAGGACACAAATCCTAATGAAACCCAACGAAACATCTAAAAATGAAGCCCTCCCGTCGGAAAGGGCCAAGATATACCACGCCTCCATGGCCTTAGAGCCACCGGAGACGAGGCGGACTAGACGGAGGCAGAGGAACCCTGTTTTTTACCAGGCATCAGTGGCTAGGTGTTGAGGCCAACTCGTACGTCCTTAAGATGCAGCGTCATGTCACATTTATTGCAAAATTAAGGTGTGATGCCCAAAACATAAGAAAAAGATGACATGAAACAAACAAAAGTCTTAAAATTCAATGCAGTGTTTTTATTAATATATTGAACCCTTTCTATTGCTATGTCACCTACTCCCCCCCCCATTCTCCTAAAACTTTGTCCACCACCGTAGAACAATAGCTTACAAATATTCACATCTTGCTTAACGGTGAAAGTCTAAACCAATCTCTACTCCTAAAGGAGGGGTTGATAGCTTGATACGCGGGTTTATTTTCGTTCCACCTTCGTAACACTGTTTTTTTGTCCCACCTCCCACCACCTCCGTAACACAAGGAAAAAAACATTCACCAATCCACTTGTCCCGATCCAGATCCCAAGCCGCTGGTCCTCCTCTCTCAGACGAGAGGCAGCGACCGCCGTGAATCACCACCATCAAGATGTCGTGAATACATGGATTACCATCGTGGATCATCGGCGACCGCCACAGATCGATTGTCAGGTCGCTTCCCTTTGTTGTGCTAGTTTGGTCCTTTGTCGCGTCGAACTGGGGCTCAACCTTGGGATCTCAACTCCTAAAGGGGAAGTTCATAGCCTAGTACACGGGTTTATTTTCGTCCCACCTCCATAACACTGGTTTTTTTGGGGGGTTTTCGTCCCACCTCCGTAACACTGATTGTTTTCGTCCGTTGTTTTACCCACCTCCCACGACCTCCGCAACACAAGGAAAAAAAATATTCGCCAATCCACTTGTCCCGATCTAGATTCCAAGCCACTCCTCCTCCTCTCTCGGACGAGAGACAGCGACCGCCGTGGAACACCACCACCAAGACATCGTGAATACGTGGATCACCACTGCGGATCATCGGCAACGGCTGCAGATCGATCGTCGCATCGCTTCCCTATGTCGTGCTGGTTTGGTTCCCCGTCGCTGCGAAATTGGGGCTCAGCCTTGGGATAGGTTAGTCGGGATGGACGAAGTGGGGCTTGTACTCCCTTCCAATCGCGTGTGCAACTCGGAGCTGGAGTCATGCTCTTCCCCAAGGGCGTCCAGCGGATGCGCGGTGTCGTGCAACACTGCGGTTGGGGCATCCGTCAGGACTCCTCCCTTGTCACACACCTCCTTCCCGACGAGAGAGAGGGAGGGGGAGGGGGTGCCCGCGTCGAGCTCAAGTGGACACCAACTAACTGCCCCCATTGCCTCTCGCATCTGATGACATCGGTAATGTCACCTAGGAAGTGGCATGCGCCCAACCTGTCTGCTAACCCCAGCCTCGTCGACCACGAGCCGACGACTCATGAGTGCTACTTGATATGGGGTCATCGTTGACTTAGTCACCGATCACACTTGCTCCATGGATCCATCATGTCGTGTTATATCTCTCTTCCCCTCTCTGCAAAATCTCACATCTTTGTTTGTGTTTGCATTGTGTGTGTGTGTGTGTGTGCTGTATATGAGTATTGTGATGGGGTGGTGTGCCATGTGTGTAGCTTGCTAGCTTGTGCGAGTAAGTGATCTCCACCGATTGCTGCTTGTATGAACTCATCATGCATGCGTGTGTGTTGCTTGTTGGGTGCCGATGGATGCTTGTTGTTTATGCGTGCCTATGTGTGGTGTTTGCTGGATCAAGCAACAACGATGCATTTTGTTTTTTAATCTTTTTGCCTGGATATATATGGCTTATATGGACCTATATAACCAAGTAAGCTGAAGAGACAAAAATACATATTATTATGCAACAGTTAATTTCTTGATCTTGTAACTAATTACACACAATTTTAATCCATTGCTTTGTCATGTGCTTCCTTTTCCCTTGGTTGATTATGGACTACATCATTAACTTCTAAATTACAAACTAAATGCCTTCTTAAACACAAGATCCCACGTTCAATTTTTTAGGTTGTTCATTTTTTGTTCAATCCTTCTACCAGTAACTAGCAATTTTGATGGAATATTTTATGATATCCAATCCGTTTTACCTACAAGCTTGGTTCATTACCATTTTATTTCTTAGAAGCTAAAGTCTTGATAATAAGGCGTACTCCTGTTTTTATTAGCAGCATAATTTTGTGTCCAGCTTGCTTTGCAATAAATTAGCAAGCAAATTGATGGTGGGAGAATCGGCTACACCGGCAGCGCCTCCAACATGGTGACGGTCATGGCGGGCACGACCATGCAAGCTTCAGCTCATCGCATTGTAGCGTGAAGTGGTTTGCTTCGCAGTTTAGGCTGTGCAGATCTAATAGGTCATGAAGATTAGAATTAATAGCGAGCCTTAAAGTTTTAGAAGGTAATTAAAAGTAATATCTTGACTGAATAGGTCATGTCAATTAGTAACTAATGTTTACAAAACACCACCATGCCATGATATTTAATAATAAAATGTTGACTAAATATGCATTTTCATTAGTAAAAACATTGCGCAAAGCAATCCTACTATAAGCTATTTGGAATTGCAATTCATATGTTGCCCTTTTTATATGATTTTCGGGTCCAGATTACATGCGCAGGTGCATTTGAGTAATTTTGAGTGTAACGAACCTCGTCCAACAACCAAAAATTTGGAAAATCAAAAGGAAGAGTTAAAGAAGACACAACAAAAGATTTAGTTTATGTACCAGTTTATTTAGCTCCTCCCAAGATGAAGACAAGTCCTAAATTGATCACGGTGTCATTGAAACATTCCCAAAGAGTGTCAGTTCTCCCTGCATAGAGTAGATGGACATGTGCTTTTGCTTTTTTGTTGATTCCTTGATTCTGTTGGATGTGATTCTTGATGCTCTAGTGTCGTTGGATTTTGAACGGTAAGATCTCATGTTTATGTTTAATATTTTTCTGTAACTGAATTATGTCGAATGTTTATTGTACACAACAATTCTTAGTACTACTTGTTACATACACGCAAATATACGAAGCCGGAGGTTCTTTTTCTGAATGATTATAAATCTGAGAGAATGACGAATTAGGTTGTGCAAGTTTTCCCACTGATTCATGTCCTTGAGGAATTCACTTTTGTTTTTTTATAGTAACGAGCAACTGATTGCATCTCTGCTTATTGCATGGACAATATATGTACTCCTAAAGCGGCGTTTGAACCACGAATGCTGACGTCGGCATCCGCACACCCATGAGACTCTTGCTGTCATGGTGCTTGGATCGGGGAGCATATGGGACACATGAAGGCGATGGCAACGACTGTTTCCTCTCTCACCGTCTGCCTCTGATTGTCGCACATGGTACAGAAATCAACACCAATCACCTCACCATGCCCCTTCACCTGTAAATACCCAAGATCCTCCCCTCTCTACTTCATTGGATGCACATTCTTGGCTTAGACTTCCATGTGTTTTCTAGGGCTGCACTTTTTCCATGGTGATGCAAGCACTCACATGACGGAAGATGAGGAATACGTGTTTTTGCACGTGACATATTTGATGAAACACAGTGCATGTACTATGTTCTCGTCTGCTTGGTTCTCCATATTGTAGCTTTGCTTGTATGAGCGCATTTGTAATACTGCTAACTAACCTATATTGGAGTCATTGTATTTATTTATTTGCATGCTACTGACACTGAAGTAAGGTCCCGCTACATCATCAAGCTTTCCCATTCCTGGGGTGTGAAATCGAACCCAACAATGACTACAATTATTTCTTCTCCAAAATATTGTCTAGATCACACTTCAGCCGCTCCAATCAACACCACCACATTCACCATTTTCATTCGAGTTGAGACCTCATTAAAAGTCTAGGTTCTCTCTTGTATTTAGTTGGGCTTCCGTTTCATGTACCTTATATGGTAATTTTTTGTGTGATGGGAGCGTATTATATAGGATGAGAAAATCTAGACCGCAAATTTCATATGGAGGTAATACTCTAGCTAATTATTAAGTTGTAAATTGATCATTTACTCTAGCTTGCAAAACTCACCATAGCTTCTTGTTGTAATCTATCGATTGTACCAAAAGGTGATCTTCTAATTTTTTGTTTGAGTGGGTGTTGATTTTGTGTACACACCTGGTTAGATTTCTATTATAGAGTTGAAACATGTCATCATTATAGATTCAGTAGTAGCTATCCAAAATAAAAAACATGATCAGTGTACACACGTCATTGATACGTCTCCAACGTATCTTTAATTTTTTATTGTTCAATGCTATTATATTTTCATTTTAGGATACTTTTGAGTAATAGATTATCAATTTATATTATTTTTGAGGACTAACCTATTGACCCAGTGCCTAGTGTCAGTTCCTGTTTTTTGTGTGCTTTTTTACTTTTCTGGTTTACAGTACCAAACGAAGTCCAATTACCCCCCAAAAAAATTGATTTTTTCTCGACCAAAAGAAAACCTGAAGCCTCGGGAGAAGATTGGAGGCCATATGAGGGAGGCACAAGACAACAGGGCGCGACTAGGGGGCCAGCGCGCTGTGATGGCTTGTCCCTCACTGGTGGCCCTCCGACCCCCGTTCTGAGGCCTATAAATTCACATATATTCCAAAAACCCTAAAGGGCATCCCAAAACATTTCTGTGCTACCGCAAGTCTCTGTTCCACCATGATCTCATCTGGAGCTCCGTTTAGGCACTATGCCGGAGGGGGATCAGTCATAGAGGGCCTCTTCATCAACCTTGTTGCCCTCATGATGATGTGTGAGTAGTTCACCTCGGACCTACGGGTCCGTAGTTAATACCTAGATGGCTATCTCTCTCTCTCTTTTGATCTTCAACACAATGATCATCGCATATTTGCTTTGATCCATCTCATGTAATACTTTTGTATTGTGCGTTTGTTGGGATCCGATGAACTGTGGGTTTCTGTTCAGATTATTCATGAAAAGTATTTGAGTCACCTCTGATATTATTATGATTCTTAATTGCATGATCATCAAAGCTTCGTAAATATCTCCGATCTATTGAATTTATTTGGCCAAGTAGATTCATAGTTCTTAAGTGGGAGGGGTGCGCTGTAGTGGGTTCAACTTGATGGGTTTCTATATCCCAGTGACAGAAAGGGAGAAGATACATCTTTGTATTGTTTCTACTAAGGATAAAACGACAGGGTTTATTCATATTGATTGAGATTACTTTCTCTACATCATGTCATCTTCTCCAAGCATTACTCTGTTTGTCATGAACTTAATACGTAGAGAGGCAAGCATAAAAGCACTCTTGAAGTGGAGTAATAGTAGTAGGTGCAGGAAGGACTCAACCTATTTTCTTATGGATGTGATTCCTATATACACATGATCATTGCCGTGAACAATGCATAATTATCCACTTTTCTGTCAATTGCCCAACAGTAATTTGTTTACCCACCGTATGTTGCTTTTATGAGAGATGCCACTAGGGAACACTATGGCCCCTAGGTCTATTCACTTATATATTTACAAAACTTATATTTACCTTGCTGCCATTATATATCTTTATTTTATTTTGCAATTTACAATTATCTACACACCTCATTTGCTTGTAAATAACAAAATCAAGGGGATTGACAACCCTCTTGCCCCAGTTGGATGCAAGTTGTTTGCTCTTTTGTGTGTATCCGCTGGAGATGTTGAGGACTGATATTCATATTGGTTCAATAAACCTTGGCTTCTTAACCAAGGGAAATACTTACCCTATGTGACATCCTCGACTTTTGCTACAGTAAATATTGTAATTAAGCTACAGTGATCACCCGCAAATGATGCCACATCATCGAGAATTACCGTCGTTGACCCGCATTGAATTTCTATCCGGATTCAGAAATTGAAAACAAAAGATAATTATATTTATAAATTCATATTAACTATTAAAGAAAGAAAGTATTAAAAATAATAATGATAAAATAAAGAAAAGAAATGAAAAGAAATGAAAAAGAAAGAAAAGGGAAATTAGAAAGAAGAAATAATAGAAAAGGAAAACAAAACAAAACAAAACAAAATAAAGAAAAAGAGGAAACCCCCCCCCCCCACCCCCCTGGCCGACTCGGCCAAAGTGGCCCAACCGAGCCGGCCCACCCCGCACCCCCTCAAACCCTAGGGCGAGGGAGCCCCCTGCCTCGCTCCCTCCCCTCCCAATCGCGCGCCGCCGCCTGGGGCTCCCTTCCACCCGATCCCCACGCCAACCCCCACGAGAGGAGGGCCCCTCCCCACCTAATCCCGCTCGCCTGGCCCCTCCCCACCTCTCGTAACCCCCCTCCCCACGAGAGACTCCTCTCTCTCTCGGTTCCCTCCCGCACGACCCCATCTCCCCCCCCCCCACGACCGAGAACCCCCAGGTCTCGCCCCTCCCCACCTCTTGTTCTCTCCCGACCGAGGCCCCTCCTAGTCACCCCGTCGCGCCAGCCCCTTTTCCTCTCGCTCGGTCTAGGAGGGACCGGGCAGGGAGACACCTCACCTCGGCCGGCCCCCTCCTTCAACGCCGCCCCCCCCTCCGGGAGGGCCTCTTCCTCGCTGGCACGTCCTCACCGGCACCACCGTCATCACCGCGCCATCACCACTGTCACCTCCGCCTTCCCGCGAACTCCGGCTTCACCGGGCCGTCTCATCAACGTTGGTGAGCCCCTCCTCGGGCTCCTCCCACCATCTTGTTCTCCTCGCCGTCCCGGTTCCGTTCCGGCAAACGGGGCTCCGATCCGCCGACGTTTGACTCCGGTAGGAGGAGATGAAGTTGGATCTCTCCTATGTTGAGAAAGTTAACACAGACTCTGTGTTGTCTGTTAACACAAAGAGATGGGAGTGTTGAGAGTTAAAATAAAATAAAACAAATGATGTATTCCGTATATATGTATGTATGTATGTATGTATGAGATGCGATGTATGTATTTGCATATATAGATATTTGGAGGAATACGATATTTGCATGATTATGTACTTGTGAATAAAATCGAGTATTTGGCCTAAGGTACCAGTGGGGCCAACGCACCCGCTGTCTATGACACGGAGGCCCCACGCGATAATAAAAAATAAAGATAATGTTAATGTTTTTATTAAATAAATAAATAGATATATGAGTTAATTAATTAATTGGATGATTAGAATAATTAGAGAATGACACGTGGGTCCCCCACTAAATTAATCTGATTAATTAATATTTAATCTTAATTAAAACTTGTGCCTATGACGTTCGGGACCCGCTGGTCAGTTGAGCAGTCAAATGTTGATGTCAGCAGGCCATCATACTCATGTCATATTAGCCTTTTATTAAATTATTTAAATCTGTTTTTAATTCCTAATTATTGAATAAAACTTTAAAAATTAATATTAAATAATCCGTAAGTCAGATCAATATATTTTCAACATGAAAGTTGATCAGCAGAACGAGACGAACCCGGATACACGGCCCGTTCGTCTGTCACGCGTCCCTAGCATAACAAACATGGAACATTTCCATCGTTTCCAGTATGACCGGTAGTAGCCCGAGACCCGGAAAATATCGCGAGATATTCTTCCGACCCGTCTATGACGGATATTGCTGCGTTAGCTCGTGTCTAGCCTGCATCTTGCCATGTCATGCTTTGTGTTGCATCGGTGCTATTATTTATTGTTTCTTCCCCCTCTTCTTACCGGTAGACCCCGAGACTGACGCTGCTGTCGGGTACATCTACGACCCTGTCGATCAGTCCTTTGCCACAGAGCAGCAAGGCAAGCAAACCCCCCTTGATCATTCCTATATCGCTTATGACTTTCTTCCTACTGCTTGCATTAGTATTTTTCTACTGTTGTAGTTAGCTCCTATATCTGATGCATAGCCTATTTTTGATGAACTGCTACTTTCAGTCTTGTACCTTTAATCTCCTTAGTATAGGTGGAGCAGTCATCCCCTCTGACCCCGTAGTCCAGTTGCCCCGCTTGTTTTCAAATCTCGATCTCTGATCGACGAACCAGACCCGACACAACACATACACCCCCTTCGTTGTACGACGCTACAGAGATACTATCGGGTACCGAGGGTGACACCTCGCTAAGTACTCCTGATGATATCTCTGTAGTATAGCTAGTTGGTCGTGGTTATCGAGGGTGATTCCTCTTTCACCATTCCCGATGTCGCCTCTGTCGTGCAACCCCTCAAGTGTGGGACCCCCGAGGGTGATTCCTCTAAGCCCACCTTGACGGGTACATCGTTCGGAATCCAACGAGGGTGATACCTTGGATTCCCCCCCCCCCCCGATGTTACAACCACACAGTTACTCGACCTTGTTACTGGGAACATTGGTGATTAGTTGTAAGACGGGTGGATTCCCGTGAGACTGTGTTGCTGGCCTAATTAAAATGTTAATGGATTTGGGTATTTGATCTGGGTTGGTCGGAGACCTTTTCGCACTAACCGGCTACGCGGGAAGAATTATGGGTACTCGGCGTCGCGGTATCAGCCGAAGCTTTTCAGATGTCAGCAATCGTAGTGGCGCGCGCCCGAGTGGTCCCGCGATGCATTGTGCTTGTGATTAAGGGATGCTAGGACTGACGTCGGCCGTCCTCGCATCATGTAGGAGCGCGGAGGGGAACTGGGCCCATGAACCCTTTGCACTTAGGATTTAGACCGGCGGGCTGACCTCTCTGATTAGTCTTAGGTGGGGCTGCGACGTGTCGATATTCCGAGGCCGGGCAGGACCCAGAAAAGTATGTCCGGCCAGAGTGTTATTGAGCGTGACGGGACATGTGGTGCACCCCTGCAGGGATGAAAATTAACTTCGGATAGCCGTGTCCACGGTTACAGCACGACTTGGAGTTGTGCCCCGATCTTATACAACTACAATTGTTACTTAACTGGAATTAGTTTGCCTCGGGATTGCTTCCTCGCAGGGAGTCGAGGGAGGATCTTTAGGCGTGACCTCACTTTATTCTTGTTGTAACAATATGACAATTAATGTGTTACCCCTGTTCTACTCTCGTCTATTGCTGCAAGACCCTGAAGATGCTAGTCTTCGATAGGACTAGGCCTTCTCTCTCTATTCTCGCATTCCTGCAGTCAGTCCACACATACCCCCCCTTCTTTGATATTGATGCGTAATTAGAATAGTTTTGATGTAAGACTTGCGAGTACTTTGGATGAGTACTCACCGCTGCTTTGCTCCCCCCTTGTCCCCTTGATCTGTTTGCTGCGACCAGATGTTGGAGCCCAGGAGATGGAGGTCCCCGCCGCCGACGACTGCTACCCCGACGATGCCTACTACTACGTGGAGGCCGCTGATGATCAGGAGTAGTTAGGAGGTTCCCTGGCAGGAGGCCTCGCCTCGTTCGATCGTTGTATCCTTTGTGCTAGCCTTCTCTAAGGCACCCCATGTTTTATGTCTGTACTCAGATATTGTTGCTTCCGCTGACTCGTGTGTTTATCGAGCTTTCGTATTCTAGCCCTCGAGGCCCCTGGCTTGTAATATGAAGCTGATGTTATTTTATTTGTGTCTAGAGTTGTGTTGTGATATCTTCCCGTGAGTCCTTGGGTTTGATCGTACGCATTTGCGTGTATGTTTAGCGTACGATTAAATCGAGGGCGTCACAAGTTGGTATCAGAGCCGACTGCCTGTAGGTAGCCCCCTTTCCAACTCCTTGGCCGAAGTTGAGTCTAGTGTTTGAAAAACTTTACTAACACCGATGTTGTGGCTTACGGGCCCACATCTCAATTGGGTAGTATTAGTATCTTTTACTCCTTTCCTATACTCTGGGCTCTACTCTCTCTTCTCTTTCGGGTCAAAGATTTTACTAACTCTAACATTAGGTTCTGGAATCACATCGACCCGGAGCGCTGGACTATCTACTCTTTCTCCTGAATATGTATTACACACATTGTCATTTGATATCCGTCAATCTTGTTTTCAGATGCGTCCCGCAAGACAACACGTGCGCCTGACACAGGCCACTGAGACGACTGGGTTCCCGGCCATTTTGGTCGACCTCCTGACCAGGCTGGGATATCGCTGGTACCCCGAGTACACTGTGTTCGAGGATTTCCGCGAGTACAACTAGTACCAGTACCAGGCTGAGGTTCGCATCTTCGACGAGAGGGGCGGCGAGACCCTCAAGCGCCACGTCTTCTGTGGTATTGGAGTGTCGGTCGAGATGGCCGTCCATGATGCCGCCTACATCGCCATCACCCGTCTCCATGGAGCGTACCCTCACCTGGAGGAGAGCCCTTTCAGATACATCCCGCATGCTCCTGCTGGGGATGAGACTGGGTCTGATCTCATTGCCTACGCTTCTGACGTTCGGGAGTGCAACGAACGTTCCTACGTCGCTGTCTGCGCCCCCTACGTGACGCGTCGCTACGACGCGCGGTTTCTGGTGCAGTACACTGGGGCAATGGATCGTGCTTTCCGAGCTCTGACTGTGGAGCTGTATGCTACGCGCGCTCGTCTTTACGACGCGTTCACAGAGCTGCCGCCATCACACTGCCCGAGGGTTCCCCCTATGCGCATCCGCGAGCCGAGCAGGACAGAGCTACCATCAGCTCTCGAGTGGACTGATGTTGGGGGTAGAACCCCTGCACTTGGACCTCAGCTCCTCGACTGGATGCGGTACCCTCACCAGAGTCACAACGGGACACAGGGTCCTGTCCCTACCTTCTATCACCGCCAGCTACCAGGATTCGATCGTCCTCTCCGACGTTGATGTAGCCTTATCGCTACATCTCGTTGTGGTACTCTTCCACCGCGTGCCTACGCGCCGCCTAGTGAGTCCAGGGTATCGTCTAATGCGTCCAGGCTATCGCCAAATTTCGAATTTGTAATCGTTAGTCTGTAATCGAACTTATGTATGGGTCTGTATGTCGAACTCAACTACTATGGAGTATCTATCGCATTTCCCTTTCATTATGCTTACTTACTTCATGAATGCGTGCGATGCCTTTGCAATTACTTTAAGCTAACCTACCCCTGTTAAATATTTAACAGGATGGTTAGACCAGCTGGCCGCCCGCGTGCCCCTGGCAACGATGCACCACCCCCGCCTCCTGAGTATATGACGGGGATGATCCAACAGTTTGAGCTGAACCGCCAGTTTATGCAAGGGCTCATGGATCAGTTCCAAAGGCCGAACATGAACCAACCGCAAGGCGTGACACTGCAAGACTTCTGCCGCCTCAACCCTGCGATCTACCGCAGCTCAACTCAGCCTCTTGATGCTGATGACTGGCTCCGTGACATTTCTTATGAGCTGGAGTCTGCCAATGTGCCACTGGCGAGCTATGTCAACTTTGCCGCCTACTTTCTGAAGGGTCCCGCTGCTCAATGGTGGGACAGCCACAGGCGCTCTCAGCCCGATGGAACTATCATCACTTGGGCAGAGTTCAAGGCTGCTTTCCGTGCTCGCTACATTCCCCAGGGAATCATGGACCGGAAGAAGCGTGAGTTCCGCAACTTGGTCCAGGGCAACAAGACTGTGGATGCTTATCAGCGGGAATTTCTGGAATTATCTCGCTATGCTGAAGAAGACATTGCGACTGATGCACGCAGGCAGGAGAAGTTCCATGAAGGCCTCCACCCTGATATCAAGCTGACGCTCCTCGTTCAAGACTATGCTGATTTCGCCACCCTGGTGAACAAGGCTATTCAGGTCTGAGACTGGTTTGCAGGAATACAAAGATAGCAGCAAGCGCAACCGCGACATGGGCTCATCTTCGGGCTCATCTACACAGAAGCGAAAGATCTAGATTCCCAACAACATGTACCATGCACCTGCTCCTGCTCCGAGGCCGTCCTATGCTGCACCTCAGCTGCCTCCTCCACCACCTAGGTAGCCGAGGCTTCCAGCTCCACCGCCTCGAGTTCCTCCTTCCAGTCCTGAGGACGGGCTGTGCTTCAAGTGTGGCCGTCCAGGTCACCGTGCTAGAGACTGCAGGCAGAATCCGAATCAGCTGACACTTCCCGCAACTGGCAGTGGCAACAACCAGAAACGCAACTTCAACGCTAAGCCTGCTTATGTTCGTGGTCAGGCCAACAACATTGATATGGGTCAAGCTCAAGACCAGCTTGCTACCGTGATGGGTACACTTCTCGTTAACTGAGTACCTGCTTCTGTATTGTTTGATACAGGAGCATCACATTCCTTTATGTCGGAAAGTTTTGCATTCATGCATGGCATTAAGTACGAAGAGATGAACGTCCCAATAGTGGTAAACACCCCCTCGGGCCAATGCCGACCCTCCATGGTCTGCTCCAATGTCCCCATTGAAATTGAAGGATTGGAATTATTTGCCTCTCCCATGTTATTAAGTTCTTCCAACATTGATCTCATACTGGGGATGGACTGGTTGAAAGCTCATACGGCATCGGTAGTTTGTGCCACCAAGACCGTCCACCTCCTACACCCTTCAGATGAATTAATAATCTACCATGCTCATCTCGTCCGTAATGCTGAGGCACGACTATATGCCTTGAATGCATTAAATGTGTCGCCTCTTGAAGGCATTGAAAACATTCCAGTGGTCCGAGAATTCCAAGATGTCTTTCCAGAAGAACTTCCGGGGATTCCCCCTGCTCGAGCTGTCGAGTTTGTCATTGACTTGGTACCCGGTACCACTCCTATTGCCAAGCGCCCTTATAAAATGCCACCACATGAACTCCTTGAACTTAAGCAAGAAATTGACAACTCGCTCCGTTTGGGTTTCATCCGTCCGAGTTCCTCTGCTTGGGGAGCACCTTCTCTCTTTGTTAAGAAGAAGGATGGGACAAATCGATTGGTTCAAGACTATCGTCCTATCAACCAGGCCACTATTCAAAAACAAATATCCTCTCCCTCGGATAAATGATTTGTATGATCAACTTGCTGGTTCCACCGTCTTCTCTAAGCTCGACTTGAGGTTGGGATACCACCAGATCCGTGTTTGCAAGGAGTATATTCCAAAGACCGCTTTTGTTACTCGATATGGATCATACGAGTACACCGTCATGTCCTTCGGCTTAACCAATGCACCGGCAACCTTCTCTCGATTGATGAATTATATATTCATGGACTACCTCGACAAATTTGTCGTGGTATATCTGGATGATATTCTGGTGTTTTCGAAGAACAAAGAAGAGCATGCTGAACATCTTCGTCTTGTACTGGATAAGCTTCGGGAGCATAAACTCTGTGCGAAGTATTCCAAATGTGAGTTCTGGCTAGACGAAGTGACTTACCTTGGTCATGTGATTTCCAAGGATGGTATTGCGGTCAACCCCGAACGAATTCAAGCTATTCTTGACTGGACTCCCCCGAAGAATGTCAAGCAAGTCAGAAGTTTTCTCGGACTCGCCAGCTATTGTCGTCGATTCGTCGAGAACTTCTCCAAGGTTGCGAAGCCCTTAACCAATCTGCTTCACAAAGGTGTTAAGTATGAGTGGACTGATAAATGTCAGGAAAGTTTCCAGGCGCTCAAGGACAAACTGACGTCCGCTTCAGTACTTGCTCCTCCAGATACGAAAAGGGATTTCGTCATATATTGTGATGCTTCTCGTCAAGGAATAGGTTGTGTCCTAATGCAGGATCGCAAGGTGATCGCTTATGCTTCACGTCAATTGCGTGCTCATGAAGAGAACTACCCAGTTCATGATCTCAAGCTTGCCGCAGTCATTCATGCATTGAAGGAATGGCGACAATACCTTCTCGGTAATCGCTGTGAAATCTACACCGACCATCAAAGTCTGAAGTACTTGTTCACTCAACCGGAGTTGAACCTACGTCAACAAAGATGGATGGAGCGTATAGAAGATTTTGACTGTAGTATATCATATACCCCTGGCAAGGCTAACGTAATGGATGATTCCTTAAGTCGCAAGTCATACTGCAACCACCTCCAGGTTCATAAGGTTCACGATCGTCTGCAAGAGGAATTCCGTAAGCTGAACCTCCACATTGTTCCTAAGGGTTACCTTGTTCCCCCTCCCGAAGAGTGTCAAAAGATGAACCTTCGTGTTGTTAATCAGGGTTCCCTCAGTAACCTAGTGGTTGAACCAGATCTTGTGAGCTCCATAAAGAATCCGCAAGACTTTGACGATGATGTCGACAGGATTAAGAGCTATATTGCGAAGGGTAAACCCTCCTTTTTCACTCTTGATGAAGATGGCGCCTTGTATTTCAAGGGTCGCCCATTCGTGCCAAATAAGAAGGAAAATCTCAGGATGACTGGGAAGGTGATGGAAGAAGCTCATGACACACCGTTGTCTATTCACCCAGGTAGTACCAAGATGTACCAAGACATCCGGCAAAGATTCTGGTGGCCCAATATGAAACAAGACATTGCACGCTATGTGGCAGAATGTGATATATGCCGGCGTATCAAAGCAGAACACCAAAAGCCTGCTGGGACTCTGCAACCTATCTCTATTCCTGAGTGGAAATGGGACCATGTTAAAATGGACTTTGTCACTGGTTTTCCGAGATCTCAGAAAGGTAATGATGCTATTCTTGTCGTCATTGATCGACTGTCCAAAGTTGCATATTTCCTGGCCGTCAAAGAAACAATTAATGCTAGTCAGCTGGCATACCTTTATATGTTAAGAGTTGTTTCACTTCACGGTATTCCGTTGGTAATCAGTTCGGACCGTGGCAGCTTGTTCACTTCAAAATTCTGGGAAAGTTTTCAGAAGGCTATGGGGACTCATCTGTCCTTCAGCACTGTATTTCATCCTCAATCCCAGGGACAAGTTGAACGAGTCAACCAAATTCTCGAGGACATGCTTCGAGCTTGTGTCATTTCTTTCGGTAAGAAATGGGAGGAATCTCTCCCGTATGCCGAGTTCTCTTACAACAATAGCTATCAAGCTAGTCTGAAGATGGCCGCTTTCAAAGTATTGTATGGGCGAAGGTGTAGAACTCCTCTGAATTGGTCAGAAACTGGGGAACGATCACTCTTCGGTCCGGATATTATTCAACATGCCGAAGATCAAGTCCGCATTATTCATGAGAATCTGAAGGCTGCTCAGTCTCGTCAGAAGAGTCAGTATGACCGTCATCATCAAGATATGGTCTATCAACCTGGCGAAAAGGCTTATCTTCGTGTCACACCAATGAGAGGTGCACACCGTTTCGGAATCAAGGGCAAGTTAGCTCCTCGTTATATTGGTCCTTTCACTGTTCTCGAAAGGCGTGGAAGAGTGGCTTATCAATTGAAACTGCCGGCGAACCTTTCTCAGGTTCACGATGTCTTCCATGTTTCTCAGCTCCGTCGCTGCTTCAAGGACCCTATTCGAGCAGTGGATCACGATATGCTTGAGCTACAACAAGACCTCTCTTATAAAGAGCATCCGGTCCGCATTCTCGACCAAGCTGAACGTAAGAATCGTCGCAAGGTCACCAAGTTCCTTAAGGTGCAGTGGTCAAATCACTCTGAAGATGAAGCCACTTGGGAACGCGAGGATCATCTTCGTGATGAATACCCCGGGCTCTTTCCCTCTACCTCTTAATTCTCGGGACAAGAATTCTTGTTAGTAGGGGAGAATTGTGACATCCTCCACTTTTGCTACAGTAAATATTGTAATTAAGCTACAGTGATCACCCGCAAATGATGCCACATCATCGAGAATTACCGTCGTTGACCCGCATTGAATTTCTATCCGGATTCAGAAATTGAAAACAAAAGATAATTATATTTATAAATTCATATTAACTATTAAAGAAAGAAAGTATTAAAAATAATAATGATATGAGAAAGAAAAGAAAAGAAAAGAAATTAAAAGAAATTGAAAAGAAAGAAAAGGGAAACTAGAAAGATGAAATAATAGAAAAGGAAAACAAAACAAAACAAAAGAAAAAGAGGAAACCCCCCCACCCCCCTGGCCGACTGGGCCAAAGTGGCCTAGCCGAGCCCGCCCACCCCGCACCCCTCAAACCCTAGGGCGAGGGAGCCCCCTGCGTCGCTCCCTCCCCTCCCAATCACGCCACCGCCGCCAGGGGCTCCCTTCCCCCCGATCCCCACGCCAACCCCCACGAGAGGCGGGGCCCCTCCCCACCTAATCCCGCTCGCCTGGCCCCTCCCCACCTCTCGTAACCCCCCTCCCCACGAGAGACTCCTCTCTCTCTCGGTTCCCTCCCGCACGACCCCATCTACCCCCCCCCCCCACGACCGAGAACCCCCAGATCTCGCCCCTCCCCACCTATCGTTCTCTCCCGACCGAGGCCCCTCCTGGTCACCCCGTCGCGTCGGCCCCTTTTCCTCCCGCTCGGTCCAGGACGGACCGGGCAGGGAGACACCTCACCTCGGCCGGCCCCCTCCTTCAACGCCGCCCCCCCTCCGGGAGGGCCTCTTCCTCGCTGGCACGTCCTCACCGGCACCACCGTCATCACCGCGCCATCACCACCGTCACCTCCGCCTTCCCGCGAACTCCGGCTTCACCGGGCCGTCTCATCAACGTTGGTGAGCCCCTCCTTGGGCTCCTCCCACCATCTTGTTCTCCTCGCCGTCCCGGTTCCGTTCCGGCAAACGAGGCTCCGATCCGTCGACGTTTGACTCTGGTAGGAGGAGATGAAGTTGGCTCTCTTCTATGTTGAGAAAGTTAACACACACTCTCTGTTGTCTGTTAACACACAGAGATGGGAGTGTTGAGAGTTAAAATAAAATAAAACAAATGATGTATTCCGTATATATGTATGTATGTATGAGATGCGATGTATGTATTTGCGTATATAGATATTTGGAGGAATACGATATTTGCATGATTATGTACTTGTGAATAAAATCGAGTATTTAGCCTAAGGTCACTTACCGGTGGGGCCAACGCACCCGCTGTCTATGACAGGGAGGCCCCACGCGATAATAAAAAATAAAGATAATGTTAATGTGTTTTGTTAAATAAATAAATAGATATATCAGTTAATTAATTAATTGGATGATTAGAATAATTAGAGTATGACACGTGGGTCCCCCACTAAATTAATATGATTAATTAATATTTAATCTTAATTAAAACTTGTGCCTATGACGTTCGGGACCCGCTGGTCAGTTGACCAGTCAAATGTTGATGTCAGCATGCCATCATGCTGATGTCATAATAGCCTTTTATCAAATTATTTAAATCTGTTTTTATTTCCTAATTATTGAATAAAACTTTAAAAATTAATATTAAATAATCCGTAAGTCAGATCAATATATTTTCAACATGAAAGTTCATCAGGAGAACGAGACGAACCCGGATACACGGCCCGTTCGTGTGTCACGCGTCCCTAGCATAGCAAACATGGAACATTTCCATCGTTTCCAATATGACCGGTAGTAGCCCGAGACCCGGAAAATATCGTCAGATATTCTTCCGACCCGTCTATGACGGATATTGCTGCGTTAGCTCATGTCTAGCCTGCATCTTGCCATGTCATGCTTTGTGTTGCATCGGTGCTATTATTTATTGTTTATTCCCCCTCTTCTTACCGGTAGACCCCGAGACTGACGCTGCTGCCGGGTACATCTATGACCCTGCCGATCAGCAAGGCAAGCAAACCCCCCTTGATCATTCCTATATCGCCTATGTCTTTCTTCCTACTGCTTGCATTAGTATTTTGCTACTGTTGTAGTTAGCTCCTATATCTGATGCATAGCCTATTTTTGATGAACTGCTACTTTCAGTCATGTACCTTTAATCTGCTTAGTATAGGTGGAGTAGTCATCCCCTCTGACCCCGTAGTCCAGTTGCCCCGCTTGTTTTCAAATCTCGATCTCTGATCGACGAACCAGACCCGACACAACACATACACCCCCTTCGTTGTACGACTCTATAGGGATACTATCGGGTACCGAGGGTGACACCTCGCTAAGTACTCTTGATGATATCTCTGTAGTATAGCTAGTCGGTCGTGGTTATCGAGGGTGATTCCTCTTTCGCCATTCCCGATGTCGCCTCTGTCGTGCAACCCCTTAAGTGTGGGACCCCGGAGGGTGATTCCTCCAAGCCCACCTTGACGGGTACATCATTCGGAATCCAACGAGGGTGATACCTCAGATTCCCCCCCCCCCCGATGTTACAACCACACAGTTACTCGACCTTGTTACTGGGATCATTGGTGATTAGTTGTAAGACGGGTGGATTCCCGTGAGACTATGTTGCTGGCCTAATTAAAATGTTATTGGATTTGGGTATTTGATCTGGGTTGTTCTGAGACCTTTTCGCACTAACCGGCTACGCGGGGAGAATTATGGGTACTCGGCGTCGCGGTATCAGTCGAAGCTTTTCAGATGTCAGCAATCGTAGTGGCGCACGCCCGAGTGGTCCCGAGATGCATTGTGCTTGTGATTAAGGGATGCTAGGACTGACGTCGGCCGCCCTCGCATCGTGCAGGAGCGCGGAGGGGAACTAGGCCCATGAACCCTTTGCGCTTAGGATTTAGACCGGCGGGCTGACCTCTCTGATAAGTCTTAGGTGGGGCTGCGACGTGTCGGTATTCCGAGGTCGGGCAGGACCGAGAAAAGTATGTCCGGCCAGAGTGTTATCGAGCGTGACGGGACATGTGGTTAGGAGGTTCCCTGGCAGGAGGCCTCGCCTTGTTCGATCATTGTATCCTTTGTGCTAGCCTTCTCTAAGGCACCCCATGTTTTATGTCTGTACTCAGATATTGTTGCTTCCGCTGACTCGTGTGTTTATCGAGCTTTCGTATTCTAGCCCTTGAGGCCCCTGGCTTGTAATATGAAGCTCATGTTATTTTATTTGTGTCTAGAGTTGTGTTGTGATATCTTCCCGTGAGTCCTTGGGTTTAATCGTACGCATTTGCGTGTATGTTTAGCGTACGATTAAATCGAGGGCGTCACACCCTATTGTCTTGCATTACCCATTCCTCTTCACGGAAAACCCAACGTAGATCACAAGTATCACGAAGGATTTCTGGCGCCATTGCCGGGGATTATCATCACCAACTATCAAGTAACTTCACACAAATTATTATTCACCTGTTATTCTTTTATTTGCTAGTATATTTATTTTACTTCATAAAAAACCAATAATACAAAAATATTTACCTTTGCTTGTTACTAGTTTACTCCTTTGCTTGTTTTTCTTGACATGTTTGCTTGAAAAGTTGCAATCATGTCTCATTTTATCATTGGAAAAGATGATGGTAGTAAAAAACCGAAAGAGGAAACTCCCCCATAGTGAGACGTAAAAGTTTTTGTTGTGAGGAAGGGGAATATCATAGGGAAAAGCATTATCCAAGAATTCTATTATTGTATGGGTGCTTTAGCTTGCAAGGATACACCAATCCTTAAAAGAACGAAAAGTTATGCTGATGCTATTTCCGCTCTTATTATAAAGCTTGAAAGAAGATTTATGCGTACTCACCCTAATTTGCAAAGGCTTTTCTATGAGTTGTTGGTCATAAAAGTCCCTAGAGCTAAGACGATAGCCACTCTTATCCTCATGCATGAATTTGACTATATTAGTTGTGAACATCCCGTGATAGATGAAATTTTATATAATGAGGACTATATGATGACATATGTGTTCAAATATAATCATACTTTTGATGAGAACACAATCAAAGAAGTTCCTCCTATCCATATTATCCAACAAATTTTCAATACCATCAACAAAAAATATTCTTGAATAGTAAGAGAGAATAAGAAAGGATTTAAGGAGAGTACCATTAAAAATTCCAAGATACTACTTGATGATATGTTTCCTATTGTCTTTGATAAACCTTCTTCCCAAGTGAATACTGATACGTCTCCGTCATATCTACTTTTCCGAACTCTTTTGCCCTTGTTTTGGACTCTAATTTGCATGAGTTGAATGGAACTAACCCGGACTAACGTTGTTTTCAGCAGAATTGCCATGGTGTTGTTTTTGCGTAGAAATAAAAGTTCTCGGAATGACCTGAAAATTTACGGAGATTTTTTTTGGAATTAATGAAAAATACTGGTGCAAGAATCAGCGGAGGGAGTGGAGCCGTGAGCCCACAAGCCCACCAGGCGCCCCCCTGGCTACGCCTGGCAGGCTTGTGGGGCCCACAAAGGTCCACCGCCTCTCAATCCAGCTCTATATAGTCTGTTTCGTCCGAAAAAAATCAAGGAGAAGGATTCATCGCGTTTTACGATACGGAGGCGCCACCACCTCCTGTTCTTCATCTAGAGGACAGATCTGGAGTCCGTTCTCGGCTCCGGAGAGGGGAAATCGTCGCCATTGTCATCATCAACCTTCCTTCATCGCCAATCCCATGATGTTCTTCACCGTTCGTGAGTAATCTCATCGTAGGCTTGCTGGACAGTGATGAGTTGGATGAGATCTATCATGTAATCGAGTTAGTTTTGACGGAGATTGATCCCTAGTATCCACTGTGTTCTGGGATTGATGTTGCTACTACTTTGCCATGCTTAATGCTTGTCACTAGGGCCCGAGTGCCATGATTTCAGATCTGAACCTATTATGTTGTCGCCAATATATGTGTGTTTTAGATCCTATCTTGCAAGTTGTAGTCACCTACTATGTGTTATGACCCAGCAACCCCGGAGTGACAATAGCCAGAACCACTCCCGGAGATGACCATAGTATGAGGAGTTCATGTATTCACCAAGTGTTAATGCGTTGGTCCGGTTATTTATTAAAAGGAGAACCTTAATATCATGTAGTTTCCATTAGGACCCCGCTGCCACGGGAGGGATGGACAATAGATGTCATGCAAGTTCTTTTCCGTAAGCACGTATGACTACATACGGAATACAAGCCTACATTAGATTGACGAACGGGAGCTAGTTACTTATCTCTCCGTGTTATGGTTGTTACATGATGAATCACATCCAGCATAATCATCCATCACCGATCCAATGCATACGAGTCTTTTACTACTGGTCCTTGCTATGTTACTTTGTTGCTACAGCTCTCACTGCTGCTATCATACTACTTTGCTACTGATACTTTGCTGCAGATACTAAATCTTTCAGGTGTGGTTGAATTGACAACTCAACTTCTAATACTTGAGAATATTCTTTCGCTTCCCGTTGAGTCGAATCAATAAATTTGGGTTGAATACCCTACCCTCGAAAACTGTTGCGACCCCCTATACTTGTGGGTTATCAAGACCTTTTTCTGGCGCCGTTGCCGGGGAAGCACATCTATATTCTCTGAGTCACTTGGGATTTATGTCTGCTGGTCACTATGAGGAATACGATAGGTCCAAGGACTAAAGTCTTGCCCCCAACTACGAGGACAGGTAAGGAACTGCCATCTAGCTCTGCACTTGATTCACCTTCAGTTATGAGTAAGTTTGCGACATCACCTCCTGCTAGAAATATTAATATGTCACATGTGCTTGATGATGCTACTTCTGCTGCCCATGATGCTTATGATGATGCTATGCTTGATACCGCTTTGCTTGATGATGCTATGCTTGATACTGCTTTGCCACTAGGTGCATTCATTGATGCACAAATTGCTAGAGTTGCTCCTAGATGTGATGATACTTCTGAAACTGCTGATACTATTGAAGTAGAACCTGCTATTTTGCCTGCTAAAACTAGCTCTCCTATGCATGAATTGTCTGATATGCCTGAGCGTTATGTTATGCAGGGAGAGATAGCAGAGGATTTTCTTGCGTGTAAGGATAGCTATGATGTTGAGAAACTACTGCTCAAGTGGAAAGAAAAATCTCTGAACGCTAGGATGAAATACGACCCGAAGTTTGCTACTTCGCCTATCTTTGTGACCGATAAGGATTATGAATTCTCTATCGACCCTGAGTTAATCACTCTAGTCGAATCTGATCCTTTTCACGGTTATGAGTCTGAAACGGTTGTAGCCCATCTTACCAAACTGCATGATATAGCCACCCTATTCACTAGTGAGGAAAAGATCCGCCACTACTATATCCTCAAGTTGTTTCCTTTCTCGCTAAAGGATGATGCTAAGACTTGGTTCACTTCGCTTGCTCCTGGTTGTGTGCGTAGCCCCCAGGATATGGTCTACTACTTCTCTGAAAAATATTTCCCTGCCCATAAGAAGCAAGCTACCTTGCAGGAAATATACAACTTTGCTCAAGCTGAAGAAGAGAGTCTCCCACAAGCTTGGGGGAGGCTCATCCAGCTACTGAATGCTTTGCCTGATCACCCTCTTGAGAAGAATGTAATACTTGATATCTTCTATAATGGACTTACCGATGCTTACAAAGACCACCTAGATAGTTGTGATGGTTGTGTTTTTAGGGAACGAACCGTAGAACAAGCTGAGATTCTATTGAATAACATCTTGTGCAATGAGAATGCTTGGACTATTCCCGAACCACCTCCTAAGCCAACTCCGAAGAAAAGAGGTATTCTATTCCTCAGTCCTGAAGATATGCAAGAAGCTAAGAAATCTAGCGAGAGAAGGCATTAAAGCTGAAGATGTAAAAAATCTACCACCTATCGAAGAGATCCATGGTCTTAATAACCCGATACAAGTAGTAGAAGTAAATTCTCTGCGCAGGTTTGATGAGAGTGATATTACTTTTGATAAACCTGCTAGCCTATGCCTGGATGAGTTTGATAATTTTGTTGCCAAACAACAGAGTTTCAATGATTATGTTAGCACGCAATTGGAATAGAATGCTCGTATGCTTAGTCATTTAAGTGCTTGTGTGGACAGAAATGTCAATGATCTTAAGCTTCTGAGTAAACATGCCTCTATGGTTACTACTCAGGTAGAACAAGTACTTAAGGTTCAAAATGACTTGCTCAATGAGTTGAATGACAATTCTGTCAGAGTCGTCACTAGAGGTGGTATAATGACCCAGGAACCTTTGTATCCTGAGGGTCATCCGAATAGAATTGAACAAGATTCTCAAGGAGTTAGCACTAATGCACCTAGTCATCCTAGAAAGAAGAAGAAAGATGATAGGAACTTGCACGCTGACAACCCTGATGCTGTTACACCTGAGAGTCCAAACGATGCATCTGCCTCTGATGTTGAAACACAATCTGGTGATGAACATGAGCCTAATGATAATATCAATAGTGATGTTCATGATGATGCTCAACCTAGCAATGATAAGGATGTGGAGATTGAACCTGTTGATCTTGATAACCCACAACCTAAGAATAGAAGATATGATAAGAATGACTTCGCTGCTAGGAAGCATGGCAAAGAAAGGGAACCATGGGTTCAGAAACCCATGCCCTTTCCTCCCCAACCATCCCAGAAAAAGGATGATGAGGATTTTGAGCGATTCGTTGAAATGATTAGACCTGTCTTTCTGCAAATGCGGTTGACAGATATGCTCAAAATGTCTCTATATGCTAAGTACATGAAGGATATTGTGACTAATAAGAGGAGGATACCTGAGGTTGAGATTTCCACCATGCTTGCTAACTATACCTTCAAGGGTGGAACTCCTAAGAAACTAGGTGATCCTGGTGTGCCCACTATACCTTGCTCCATTAAAGGCAACTACGTTAGAACTGCTTTATGCGATCTTGGAGCCGGTGTTAGTGTTATGTGATGTCTACTACGCAACCTTCTCCTTGTAGACGTTGTTGGGCCTCCAAGTGCAGAGGTTTGTAGGACAATAGCAATTTTCCCTCAAGTGGGTGACCTAAGGTTTATCAATCTGTGGGAGGCGTAGGATGAAGATGGTCTCTCTCAAGCAACCCTGCAACCAATAACAAAGAGTCTCTTGTGTCCCCAACACACCCAATACAATGGTAAATTGTATAGGTGCACAAGTTCGGCGAAGAGATGGTGATACAAGTGCAATATGGATGGTAGATATAGGTTTTTGTAATATGAAATTACAAAAACAGCAAGGTAACTAGTAACAAAAGTGAGCACGAACGGTATGGCAATGCGTGGAAACAAGGCCTAGGGTTCATACTTTCACTAGTGAAGTTCTCTCAACAATGATAACATAATTGGATCATATAACTAGCCCTCAACATGCAACAAAGAGTCACTCCAAAGTCACTAATAGCGGAGAACAAACGAAGAGATTATTGTCGGGAACGAAACCACCACAAAGTTATTCTTTCTGATCGATCTGTTCAAGAGTCCGTAGTAAAATAGCACGAAGCTATTCTTTCCGTTCAATCTTTCATAGAGTTTGTACTAGAATAACACCTTAAGATACATATCAACCAAGACCCTAATGTCACCTATATACTCCATTGTCACCTCAAGTATCCGTGGGCATGATTATACGATATGCATCACATAATCTCAGAATCATCTATTCAACCAACACATAGAACTTCAAAGAGTGCCCCAAAGTTTCTACCGGAGAGTCAAAACGTGTGCCAACCCCGTGATACGTCCATTTTGCATCATGCCTTCATGTTGATATTTATTGCTTTATGGACTGTTATATTACTTTGTGGTACCATATTTATGCCTTTTCTCTCTTATTTTGCAAGGTTTATTTGAAGAGGGAGAATTCAGGCAGCTGGAATTCTCGACTGGAAAAGGAGCAAATCTTAGTCCACTATTCTGCACATCTCCAAATGCCCTGAAAAGTTATGTGGATTTTTTTGGGATTATCTAAAAAATACTGGGTGAAAGAAGTACCGGAGGGGAGCTACGAGGGCGCCACAAGCCCTGCCACGGCCCACTAGCCCCCCTCTTTTGCTATATGAAGGGTTTCGTTCCAGAAAAAATCAATCGGGAACTTTTTCGTGGTTTCGCCGCCGCCACAAGGCGGAACTTGAGCAGATCCAATCTAGAGCTTCGGCAGGACGATCCTGTCGGGGAAACTTCCCTCCCGGAGGGGGAAATCGTCGCCATCGTCATCACCAACACTCCTCTCATCGGAAGGGAGGCATCTTCATTAGCACCATCTCCTCTCCAATCCCTAGTTTTTCTCTTGTAACCAATCTCCGTCTCGCGACTCCGATTGGTACTTGTAAGGTTGCTAGTAGTGTTGATTACTCTTTGTAGTTGATGCTAGTTGGATTACTTGGTGGAAGAGTTTATGTTCAGATCCTTGATGCTATTCATTACACCTCTGATCATTATTATGATTATGCTTTGTGAGTAGTTACTTTTGTTCCTGAGGACATGGGATAAGTCATGCTGATAATAGTCATGTGAATTTGATATTCGTTCGGTATTTTGATATGATGTATGTTGTCTTTTCCTCTAGTGGTGTTATGTGAACGTTGACTACGTAACACTTCACCATACTTGGGCCTAGAGGAAGGCATTGGGGAGTAGTAAGTAGATGATGGGTTGCTGGAGTGACACAAGCTTAAACCCCAGTCCATGCGTTGCTTTGTAAGGGGCTGATTTGGATCCATTAGTTTAATGCTATGGTTAGACGTTGTCTTAATTCTTCTTTCGTAGTTGTGAATGCTTGTGAGAGGGGTTAATCATAAGTGGGATGCTTGTCCAAGTAAGGGAAGTACCCAAGCGCCGGTCCACCCACATATCAAACTATCAAAGTAACGAACGCGAATCACATGAACATGATGAAACTAGCATGACAGAAATTCTCGTGTGTCCTCGGTTGCATTTATCCTCCTATAAGACTTTGTTCAGGCTTGTCCCTTGCTGCAAAAGGGATTGGGCCACTTGCTGCACCATTGCTACTACTTGTTACTTGTTACGTTTCACTTGTTACGTTTCACCTCGCTACACCATCACTTGTTACCGCTACTTTCAGTGCTTGCAGTTATTACCTTGCTGAAAACCGTTTATCAGAGACTTCTGCTCCTCGTTGGGTTCTACACTCTTACTTATCGAAAGGACTACGATTGATACCCTATACTTGTGGGTCATCAAGACTCTTTTCTGGCGCCGTTGCCGGGCAGTGAAGCGCCTTTGGTAAGTGAAAATTGGTAAGGAAACATTTATATACTCTGCTGAAATTTATTGTCACTTGTCACTATGGAAATTGTTCCTTTGAGGAGTTTGTTCGGGTATCTTAACCAACAACGGAAGCACGAGGATTTTTTCCTCAACCTAAGGTACTTACTGAAAATATATTTTATGAAATTCCTTCGGGTATGCTTGAGAAACTGCTGGCTAATCCTTTTAGAGGAGATGGATCTTCACATCCACACTTGCATCTGATCTATGTAGATGAAGTTTGTGGTTTATTTAAGCTTGCAGGTTTGCCCGAGGATGAGGTAAAGAAGAAAGTATTTCCTTTATCTTTGAAGGATAATGCATTGACATGGTATAGGCTATGTGATGATACTGGATCATGGGACTACAATCGGTTGAAATTGGAATTTCATCAAAAGTTTTATCCTATGCATTTAGTACATTGTGATCGGAACTTTATTTATAACTTTTGGCCTCGTGATAGGGAAAGCATAGATCAAGCTTGGGGGAGGCTTAAATCAATGTTATATTCATGCCCCAATCATGAGCTCTCGAGAGAAATTATCACTCAAAACTTTTATGCTCGGCTTTCTCATGAAGATCGTACCATGCTTGACACTTCTTGTACCGGTTCTTTTATGAAGAAGGATATTGATCACAAGTGGAATTTCTTGGAAAGAATCGAATGTAACTCTGAAGATTGGGAGCTGGAGGAAGGTAAGGAGTCAGGTATGAATTTCCAGTTTGATTGCGTTAAATCTTTTGTTGAGACAAGCACTTCTAGAGATTTTAGCGCTAAGTATGGACTTGACTCTGAGATAGTAGCTTGTTTATGTGAATCTTTTGCTACTCATGTTGATCTTCCCAAAGATAAGTGGTTTAAGTATCATCCTCCTGTAGAAAGCAACATAGCCAAAACCAATCTAGTTGAGGAGAAAGTCATTGCTTTTAGTGATCCTGTTGTTCCTTGTGCTTACACTGAGAAACCACCATACCCTGCTAGGATAAAGGATTATTCTAAATCTCCCACTGTGATACATAGGGGTTACATTAGACCACTTGCACCCCCTGAGGAGATTAGAGTTGAACCTAGTGTTGCCATTATCAAAGATCTCTTAGCCGAAGACATAGATGGGCATGTTATCAAATTCTATGAGGACTCCGCTAGAATTGCTAAACCTCACGCGAAAGACAAATACGGACCTGTAGTTGGCCTGCCTGTTGTTTCTGTCAAGATAGGAGATCACTATTACCATGGTTTATGTGATATGGGAGCTAGTGTTAGTGCAATACCTCGTTCTCTATATGATGAAATAAAAGATGAGATTGCACCTGCTAAGTTAGAACCCATTGATGTCACTATTATGCTAGCTAATAGAGACACTATCTGCCATCTAAGAATTGTGAGAGACGTAGAAGTCCTGTGTGGTAAGACGAAGTATCTTATTGATTTCCTCGTCCTTGGTACTGCACAAGATAGCTTTTGTCCCATCATATTCGGTAGACCCTTTCTCAACACTATCAATGCTCACATTGATTGCATTAAGTAGACTGTCACAATTAGTTTTGAGGGTGTGTCTCATGAATTTAACTTCTCCAAGTTTGGAAGACAACCCCATGAAAGAGAGTCGTCTGGTAGGGATGAAATCATTGCTCTTGCCTCTATTGCCGTACCTCCTACGGATCCTTTAGAGCAATATCTGCTCGAGCATGAAAATGATATGCATATGGAGGAGCGGGATGAGATAGATAAAATTGTCTTAGAACAATATGCTATTCTCAAGAATAATCTGCCTGTTGAACTGCTTTGGGATCCTCCCCCACCAAAGGGTGATCTTGTGTTCGAGCTTAAACAGTTGCCTGATACTCCTAAGTATGCCTATCTTGATGAGAAGGAGATATATCCTGTTATTATTAGTGCTCTCCTCTCACAGCATGAAGAGAAGAAGTTACTGAAAACTCTGAGGAAGCACCGTGCTGCTATTGGATATACTCTTGATGATCTTAAGGGTATTAGTCCCACTCTATGTCAGCACAAGATTAAAACTGATCCTGACTTCAAACCAGTTGTTGATCATCAAAGGAGATTGAATCCTAAGATGAAAGAGGTCGTTCGAAAATAAATATTAAAACTTCTGGAAGCAGGAATCATTTATCCTGATGCTCATAGTGATTGGGTAAGTCCAGTACATTGCGTACCTAAGAAGGGAGGTATCACCGTCGTTCCTAATGATAAGGATGAACTAATCCCACAAAGGATTATTACTGGCTATAGGATGGTGATAGACTTTCGGAAACTGAACAAGGCAACCAGGAAAGATCATTATCCTTTGTCGTTTATCGACCAAATGCTAGAAAGGCTATCAAAACACACACACTTCTGCTTTCTAGACGGTTATTCAGGTTACCCTCAAATACCTGTTGCACAATCTGACAAGGAGAAAACCACTTTCACCTGCCCCTTCGGTACCTTTGCTCATAGACGTATGCCTTTTGGCTTATGCAATGCACCTGCCACCTTTCAAAGATGTATGATGGCTATATTCTCTGACTTTTGTGAAAAGATTGTCGAGGTTTTCATGGATGACTTCTCTGTTTACAGGTCTTCCTTTGATGATTGCCTCAGCAACCTTGATCGAGTCTTACAGAGATGCGAAGATACCAACCTCGTATTGAATTGGGAGAAGTGCCACTTTATGGTTAATGAAGGTATCGTCTTAGGACACAAAATTTCTGAAAGAGGCATTGAAGTTGATAAGGCTAAGGTTGATGCAATTGAGCAAATGCCTTGCCCCACAGATATCAGAGGTATACGAAGTTTCCTAGGTCATGTTGGTTTCTATAGAAGGTTCATTAAAGACTTCTCTAAGATTTCTAGGCCTCTTACCAACCTCTTGCAGAAGTATGTTCCTTTTGTTTTTGATGAGGATTGTGAGGAAGCCTTCGAAATACTTAAGAAGGCTTTGATAACCGCACCTATTGTTCAACCACCTGACTGGAACTTGCCCTTTGAAATCATGTGGGACGCTAGTGATTATGCTGTTGGTGTTGTTCTAGGACAAAGAGTTGACAAGAAGTTGAATGTTATTCACTACGCTAGTAAAACTCTAGACAGTGCCCAAAGAAACTATGCCACTACGGAAAAGGATTTTTTAGCAGTCGTGTTTGCATGTGAAAAGTTCAGATCTTACATAGTTGACTCCAAAGTAACTATTCACTCTGATCATGCTGCTATTAAATACCTTATGGAGAAGAAGGACGCCAAGCCTAGGCTGATCAGATGGGTTCTCCTGCTACAGGAATTTGATTTGCACGTCGTTGACCGAAAGGGTGCTGATAACTCTGTAGCAGATAACTTGTCTAGGCTAGAGAATGTCCTTGATGACCCACGACCTATTGATGACAGCTTTCCTGATGAGCAATTGAATGTCATCCGCACTTCACATAGTGCACCGTGGCATGCTGATTATGCAAACTGTATCGTAGCCAAATACATACCACCCAGTTTCACCTATCAGCAAAAGAATAAATTCTTCTTTGATTTGAGACACTACTTTTGGGATAATCCTCACCTTTATAAGGAAGGAGTAGATGGTGTTATTAGATGTTGTGTGCCTGAACATGAACAGGGACAGATTTTGCAGACGTGTCATTCCGAAGCCTACGGAGGACACCACGCTGGAGATAGAACTGTCCATAAGGTATTGCAATCAGGTTTCTATTGGCCCACTCTCTTCAAGGATGCTCGTAAGTTTGTCTTGTCCTGTGACGAATGCCAAAGAATAGGGAATATCAGTAAGCGTCAGGAAATGCCTATGAACTATTCACTTGTCATTGAACCATTTGATGTCTAGGGCTTTGATTATATGGGACCCTTCCCGAGTTCCAATGGGTACACTCACATCTTAGTTGTTGTGGATTACGTCACTAAGTGGGTAGAGGCTATTCCCACTAAAAAAGCTGATCACCACACCTCTATTAAGATGCTTAAAGAAGTCATTTTCCCAAGATTTGGAGTCCCTAGATATCTGATGACTGATGGCGGTTCACACTTCATTCATGGTGTTTTCCGCAAGATGCTCGCTAAGTATGATGTCAACCATAGAGTTGCATCTCCTTATCATCCTTAGTCTAGTGGTCAAGTGGAGTTGAGTACTAGGGAGATCAAATTGATCCTACAAAAGACCGTCAATGGATCTCGAAAGAATTGGTCTAACAAACTTGACGATGCACTATGGGCTTATAGGACTGCCTATAAGAATCCCATGCGCATGTCGCCGTATAAAATGGTTTACGGTAAGGCCTGTCATTTACCTCTTGAGCTGGAACACAAAGCTTATTGGGCAATCAAAGAGCTCAACTTCGATTTCAAACTTGCCGGTGAGAAGCGGTTGTTTGATATCAGCTCATTAGATGAATGGAGGGCCCATGCATATGAGAATGCCAAGTTGTTCAAGGAAAAGGTTAAGAGATGGAACGACAAACGAATACAGAAACGAGAGTTCAATGTAGGTGATTATGTCCTGCTTTACAATTCTCGTTTAAGATTCTTCGCAGGCAAGCTTTTCTCTAAATGGGAAGGTCCTTACGTTATCGAGGAAGTATATCGTTCCAGTGCCATCAAAATCAATAACATGGAAGAAAATTTTCCTAGAGTGGTAAATGGGCAAAGAATCAAGAATTATATCTTTGGTACTCCCATAAATGTTGAGACCAATATCATCAATGTCATAACTCCAGAGGAGTACATAAGGGATGTTTATCAGCCTGTTTCAGACCCTGAAAACGAAGAGGTATCTGTTTCGGTAAGAAATTGTACTCCGATGCTTTTCCAATAAGAAATTTCCTCCGTTTTGGAATTTTTGGAAAATTAGAAAAATAAAAAGCAGTCCAAAGAGCGCATGAGGCGGCCACAAGCTTGGAAGCCGCCCCCTACCCCCTGGTGGTGGATAGAGGGCTTGTGGGCACCTGCTGTGCCTCCCGGACTCCGTTTTCTTGCGGAGCACTCCTTCTGGTCCAGAAAAAAATCAATATATATTCGCCCGAAGGTTTTGATCTTCGTATCGCGCAGTTTTCCCCTGTTTTCGTTTCGAGCCTGTTTCTGTGACAGATCTAGATCATCATGACTTCCCCAAACGCTCCTAAGGACAAGATCTTCGAGAAGGTCATCAATCCCTACCTCACGGAAGTGCTGAAAGACCCTCAATCTATCAAGATGAGCGAGGGGATGTTGCACATCCGTGATGTTGAGGGGCCTAAGAAGACCGGAAGCATGGAGACGAGGCTCAAAGCAATGGAGCAACAATTCTTCAAGTGCCAAGGGATGGTGGAGCGTGGACTCAACACCAACCACATGATGACAACAGAGTTCACCAACAATCACAAGATGGATGCCATTGACATTGGGAAACACCTCTCCACGCTCTATGACAGGGTTGAGCAACTTCAGGGCCAGATCTATGACCTGCAGAACCAAAACTGTGAGTATGAGTATAGATTTAAATCAATAAGGTTGGCTGCAGATTTGGGGATCCCGGCGACTCGTTCATCCTGCCATGATGGAGCACCTATGCCTTGGAAGACTGAGGATCAGACCACTTCAACAACTCCACCACCTTCACCACCAAAGGAAGACAACTAAGCATTGGTATGGGCAATCCCCTTGGCTTCTGCCAAGCTTGGGGGAGTTTCCCTGGTATCGTATCACCTTTATATCTTTTGCTTTTACCTTTGTTTTAGTTCTTTCCTTTTCAGTTTTTATTTCTTCTCTTAGAGGAATAAGTCTTTAGTGTTTAGTTTGAGTCTTTTGCTTTTGTCTCTCCCCCGATGTATTCGAGCTTACGAGCTATATAATAAAGAGTATCTTAGTCAAGGGCTTTGCTTTGTGTCGTGATCAAAAGTATGAAAAGAACGATAGCATGAAAGATCATGAGATGATCTTATGGGAAGTGATAACTTCACATATGACACGTGTGATGATTGAAACTTGTTGAGAATAAATCAACATAGACCTCAGTCATTGTTGCAATTAATAAGAAGTAATAAGGAAACAGAGGTTCACATATAAATATATCATCTTAGACACTTTTTACAATTGTGAGCACTCACCAAACTATTACATGCTTAGGAGTAGATGTTGAACAAGGAAGACAACATAATGAATTGTGTTTGCTTGGTTCCAAACAATGTTATATGAGTAGAGATTCCTTAGCATGTGACGATCGCTTCCACCTCATATTAGCCAAACCTCCCGCACCAAGTAGAGATACTACTTGTGCATCCATAAACCTCCAACCCAGTTTTTCCATGCGAGTCCACCATACCTACCTATGGATTGAATAAGATCCCTCAAGTAAGTTGTCATCGGTGCAAGCAATAAAAATTGCTCTCTAATATGTATGATCTATTAGTGTGTGGAAAATAAGCTTTGTACGAACCTGTGACGAGGAAGACATAAAAGCGACAGACTGCATAATAAAGTTCTTTATCACAGGAGGCAATATAAAGTAACGTTCCTCCGCACTAAGAGGACACGCATTCAAACCTCAAAAGCGCATGACAACCTATGCTTCCCTCTGCGAAGGGACTATCTTGTACCTTTACTTTTTGCCCTTGTAAGAGTCATGGTGATCTTCACCAATTCCCTATTTTTGCCTTTGTTTTGGCTACCGTCACATGCTTTGGAAAGATCTATATTCATATATCAACTTGGAGTTGAGTACTTATGCTTTATTATTGTTGACTTTACCCTTGAGGTAAATCGTTGGGAGGCAAAACTATAAGCCCCTATCTTCCTCTGTGTCCAACTGAAACTTTGACACCATGAGTACCACGTGAGTTGTAATAATTGTGGAAAACAAAAGAGATGATTGAGTATGTGGGTTTGCCTTGCAAGCTCTTATTTGACTCTTTCTGATGTTATGATAAATTGCAATTGCTTCAATGACTTTGGAGTGTTGTTGGTTACTTCTCGGTAAGGTTTTTGCTTCATGCTTTGCTTTGTGAAGGAATTGTTACTTTCCCATAAGAATCTTTATGATGTATTGCTGTTCTATGTGTGATCATGATGCCCTCATGTCTGTATTATGTTTTATCGACACCTTCGTCCCTAAACATGTGGACATGTTTATGGAACTTGGTTTTCGCTTGAGGACAAGCGAGGTCTAAGCTTGGGGGAGTTGATACGTACATTTTGCAACATGCCTTCATGTTGATATTTATTGCTTTATGGGCTGTTATATTACTTTGTGGTACCATATTTATGCCTTTTCTCTCTTATTTTGCAAGGTTTATTTGAAGAGGGAGAATTCAGGGAGCTGGAATTCTGGACTGGAAAAGGAGCAAATCTTAGTCCACTATTCTGCACAACTCCAGATGCCCTGAAAATTTACGTGGAATTTGTTGGGATTATATAAAAAATACTGGGCGAAAGAAGTACCGGAGGGGAGCTACCAGGGCGCCACAAGCCCTGCCACCGCCACCCCCCTGGTGGCGGCTAGCAAGCTTGTGGGCTCCCTGATGGCCCACTAGCCCCCCTCTTTTGCTATATGAAGGGTTTCGTTCCAGAAAAAATCAATGGGGAGCTTTTTCGTGGTTTCGCCGCCTCCACGAGTCGGAACTTGAGCTGATCCAATCTAGAGCTCCGGCAGGACGATCCTGCCGGGGAAACTTCCCTCCCGAAGGGGGAAATCGTCGCCATCGTCATCACCAACACTCCTCTTGTCGGAGGGGAGGCATCTTCATTAACATCTTCATCAGCACCATCTCCTCTCCAATCCCTAGTTCATCTCTTGTAACCAATCTCCGTCTCGCGACTCCGATTGGTACTTGTAAGGTTGCTAGTAGTGTTGATTACTCTTTGTAGTTGATGCTAGTTGGATTACTTGGTGGAAGAGTTTATGTTCAGATCCTTGATGCTATTCATTACACCTCTGATCATGATTATGATTATGCTTTGTGAGTAGTTACTTTTGTTCCTCGGGACATGGGATAAGTCATGCTGATAATAGTCATGTGAATTTGATATTCATTCGGTATTTTGATATGATGTATCTTGTCTTTTCCTCTAGTGGTGTTATGTGATCGTCGACTACATAATACTTCACCATACTTGGGCCTAGAGGAAGGCATTGGGGAGTAGTAAGTAGATGATGGGTTGCTGGAGCGACAGAAGCTTAAACCCCAGTCTATGCGTTGCTTCGTAAGGGGCTGATTTGGATCCACTAGTTTAATGCTATGGTTAGACGTTGTCTTAATTCTTCTTTCGTAGTTGCGAATGCTTGCGAGAGGGGTTAATCATAAGTGGGATGCTTTTCCAAGTAAGGGCAGTACCCAAGCGCCGGTCCACCCACATATCAAACTATCAAAGTAACGAACGCGAATCACATGAACATGATGAAACTAGCATGACAGAAATTCTCGTGTGTCCTTTGGGATCGTTTTTCCTCCTATAAGACTTTGTTCAGGCTTGTCCCTTGCTGCAAAATGGATTGGCCCACTTGCTGCACCATTGCTACTACTTGTTACTTGTTACTTTTCACTTGTTACGTTTCACCTGCTACACCATCACTTGTTACCGCTACTTTCAGTGCTTGCAGTTATTACCTTGCTGAAAACCGTTTATCAGAGCCTTCTGCTCCTCGTTGGGTTCGACACTCTTTCTTATCGAAAGTACTACGATTGATCCCCTATACTTGTGGGTCATCACCCCTATGCATAGGTTCCCAATGTCACGAACCCGCAAGTTGATCGCCAAAACATACATCGAGTACTCATATGACTCAAACGTGTGCCAACCCATATGCATAGGTTCCCAATGTCACGAACCCGCAAGTTGATCACCGCAGATAGACACGTGCAAGACATACATAAAGTGTTCTCAAAGACTCAATCCGATAAGATAACTTCGAAGGGGAAACTCAATTCATTACAAGAAGGGCGAGGGGGAAGAACATCATAAGATCCAACTATAGTAGCAAAGCCCACGATACATCGAGATCAAGACATCTCAACAACACAAGAGAGAGAGATCAAACACATAGCTACTAGTACATACCCTCAGCCCCAAGGGAGAACTACTCCCTCCTTGACATGGAGATCGCCGGGATGATGAAGATGGCCACCGGAGATGGATTCCTCCTCCGGCAGGGTGCCGGAACGGGCTCCAGATTGGTTTTTGGTGGCTACAGAGGCTTGCAGCGGCGGAACTCCCGATCTAGGTTTCTTTCTGGAGGTTTCTAGATTTATAGGACCAGATCGCGGTGGAGTTGCATCAAGTGGGCCCCTGAGGGGCCCACAAGCCTGGCTGTTGCGGCCTGGGGGGGCGCCGACAGGGCTTGTGGCTTCCTCGGGACCCCTCTCTGGTATCTTTTTCTTCCGGTATTTTTGATATTTTCCATAAAAAATCATCGCGAAAGAATTATTCCGTTTGGACTCCGCCTGAAAAAGGGTCAAAAACACGGAAAGAACATGAACTGGCACTTGGCACTGAATTAATAGGTTAGTCCCAAAAAAAGATATAAAAGGCATATAAAACATCCAAAGTTTGACAAGATAACAGCATGAAACCATCAAAAATTATAGATATGTTGGAGACGTATCAAGCATCCCCAAGCTTAACTCCTGCTCCTCCTCGAGTAGGGAAGTGATAAAGAATGAATTTTTGATGTTTTCATGCTACCTAGCATAGATGTCCTTTGTAACTCCTCTTATGTGACATGAATGTTCAGATCCGTTAGATTCAAAACAATAGTTTGCTATTGATGTGGAGACAATATTACTTCAAGCAAACTAGCAAGGTAATCATGAACTTTCAAAATAACAAGGCCAAAAGAAAGTTATCCCTACAAAATCATATAGTATGGCTATGCTCTATCATCCTTGCACAACAAATTTAAATCATGCACAACCCCGGTATTTGCCAAGTAATTGTTTTCACACCTTTACTTTCTCAAACTTTTTCGACTCTCATGCAATACATGAGCGTGAGCCATGGTTTTAGCACTATAAGTGGTGTGGAGTGTGGTGGAGGTTGCAAGGCAAACAAGGAGAATGAGAAAAGATCTGCCAAATATGATCGGACAAAAGCTATCTTGTGCGGTAGCAAGAACGAGGAAATCAGCAGGATACTTCGTTTTACCACACAAGACTTCAACATCCCTAACAATTCCCACGGGGCAGATAGTATCTCTATTGGCAAGCTGAATAGTGACATCAATAGGCTCTATCTCAACAGGTGCAATCTCATCTTTGATTTCATCGTATAAGGATTGAGGTATTGCACTAACACTAGCACCCACGTCACATAAGCCATGATAACAATGATCTCCTATCTTAGCAGAAACCACAGGCATGCCAACAACAGGCCTATGTTTGTCTCTAGTGTGAGGTTTAGCAATTCTAGCAGCATCTTCACAGAAGTGAATATTATGTCCCTCAACATCGTCGGACAGAAGATCTTTGATAATAGCAATGCTAGGTTCAACTCTAATTTGCTCAGGGGGTGTAGGTGTTCTAATATAGCCTCTACGTATCACAGTTGAAGCTTTAGAATGATCCTTTATCCTAACAAGGAAAGGTGGTTTCTCAATGTAAGCACTCGGAACCACATGATCATTATAGGCAATGACTTTCTCTTCAACTGGAGTGGGTTTAACTACATTGACTTCTAAAGGAGGAGGATATTTAAACCACTTCTCTTTGGGGAGATCAATATGAGCAGTAAAGGATTCACACAGTGAAGCTACTATCTCAGAGTCAAGTCCATACTTAGCGCTAAAGTCACAAAAAGTATTTGTCTCAACAAAGGATTTAATGCAATAAAACGTGAAATTCATACCTGGCTCCTTACCTTCTTCAAGCTCCCAATCTTCAGAGTTGCGTTTAATTCTCTCCAATAAATTCCATTTGAAGTCAATATCTCTCTTCATAAAAGAACCGGTACAAGAAGTGTCAAGCATGGTGCGACCATCATGAGAAAGCCGAGCATAGAAGTTCTGAATGATAATTTCTCTCGAGAGCTCATGATTGGGGCATGAATATAGAATTGATTTAAGCCTCCCCAAGCTTGAGCGATGCTTTCTCCGTCACGAGGCCAAAAATTATAAATATAATTCCAATCACGATGTACTAAATGCATAGGATAAAACTTTTGATGAAATTCCAATTTCAACCGATTGTAGTCCCATGATCCAGTATCATCACATAGACTATACCATGTCAACGCCTTATCCTTCAAATATAAAGGAAAGACCTTCTTCTTGACCTCATCCTCGGGCACACCTGCAAGCTTAAATAAACCACAAACTTCATCTACATAGATTAGATTCAAGTCAGGATGTGATGTTCCATCTCCTGTAAAAGGATTAGCCAGCAGTTTCTAAAGCATACGCGAAGTAAATTCAAAGCAAATATTTTCAGTAAGTGCAGCAACTTGAGGAGAAACTCTTTGTTCTTCCGTTCGAGGTGAAGATACCCCGAACAAGCCCCTCAAAGGATTAGTATCCATAGTGACAAGTGACAATAAATTTTAGCACACTATATGAATGTTTCCTTACCAAATTCCACTTACCAAAGGCGCTTCACTCTCGGGCAACGGTGCCAGAAAAGAGTCTTGATGACCCACAAGTATAGGGGATCAATCGTAGTCCTCTCGATAAGTAAGAGTGTCAAACCCAACGAGGAGCTGAAGGATCTGACAAGTGGTTTTCAGCAAGGTAAAATCTGCAGGCACCGAAATTGTCGGTAACAAGTGATTGTGTGGTGAGATGATTCGTAGCGAGCAACAAGTAACAAAAGTAGCAACGGTGCAGAAAAGTGGCCCAATCCCTTTTGTAGCAAGGGACAAGCCTGGACAAAGTCTTATAGGAGGAAAAATGCTCCCGAGGACACACAGGAATTTTTGTCATGCTAGTTTTCATCATGTTCATATGATTCGCGTTCGTTACCTTGATAGTTTGATATGTGGGTGGACCGACGCTTGGGTACTGCCCTTACTTGGACAAGCATCCCACTTATGATTAACCCCTCTCGCAAGAATCCGCAACTACGAAAGAAGAATTAAGACAAAGTCTAACTGTTAGAGCATATATCTCCATATGTGGTTTTGGTAATTGATGACAATTCCTATGGACTAATGGTTGCCTTAAGTTACATTTATAGGATTTGTCCATAGGCACTTCTTGAAGTCCATCTGTTGGGTTCAAGGAGTTTATATGATGACCAAGATGGTATTCAAGGTATTATCCAAAGAATGATCATAGAGACACATGGTTGATCAAGATCTCAGACAAAGAGTAAATCAAGATGATCAACACACAAAGCGTACAAGATGTACCGAGAGGGATCAAGTGATCCCATGGTATGGTAAGCATTGTCCATTATGTATTTGTGTACTAACCCATGGTCTTCGTGAGAGTTCTATGTGGGGGTTAGGTGTGTTTCCATGGGCTTGCGTCAAAGGGAAGATCTCATACAACCCATGAAGTATGACGTCAAGTTGTGATAGTCATCATGATTGCGATGTGCAAGTTCAAGTGGATCAGCACGAAGATATCATGCTTGAAGCTTGCCATCCATTGTGGTGGCAATGGACTTGTGAAGATATGCTAAAGAGTGGCTCACCCATAGTGAGTATGGGGGAGCAATCAACTAGTCTTCATCAAGCCAACACAATCAAGAAAGGTGGTCCATCTTGAGGAAGCCAAGATCATCATCATCTAGCTCAAGAGGACGAGGTGCAAGGTATAGGTTTGCCCTTGATAGGTTTTCTGGTTAGGATAGATTGTTGTACTATCAAGGGGGGCTCTCAAGTGAGTAGCTTGATCGTATCGTTCGTTGAGAGCTCAAACCATTTGCATCCATGCATCATACTTCTTGGTTCTTGTTTGGTGTTTCTCTTTGTGAGTTTTAGAGCTTATGGTCATCTTCGTGACAAGCTCGAGTTCATCGAAAACGGAGTCCATATGCATCTACTATGATGTTTTTGATGTTGGAGTTTTTGCCGGTTCTTCATTCATAAGAGATCTCACATATCTATAGCATTGGCATTTTCATATCGCTGTTTGGATAGCCCTTGTCGTCCTGAATCCAACAAGCTTGGGTTTGCTCGATTCGGAGCTCGTATGCGAAAGTTATGGTTGTTTCGGTGGCGAGCGGTAGTACCGCTGGACCTAGCGGTAGTACCGCTAGAGTTGGCGGTAGTACCGCTGGCCCTAGCGGTAGTATCGCTGGCTGGCGGTAGTACTGCCCCTGGTCAGCGGTAGTACCGCTCCAGGAGCTTAGTACCGCCTGCCTAGCGGTTGTTCGTGGACGGACCTTTTTGCGAAGACTTTCTTGGCGGTGGTAGTGCCGTTGCACTACCAGGGGCCCAGCGGTAGTACCGCTGGAGTGCCAGTGGTAGTACCGCTGGCGTGCCAGCGGTAGTACCGCTGGAGCTCGGGCAGAAAGTGGGGGTAACGGTCTGATTCCTTCCCCCACTATATAAAGGGGGTCTTCTTCCCCCTTGGCTTTATCCATCCGTTGAGCTCTTGTTCTATCTCCCTTGTTGACATTCTTAGAGCTTGATTACTCTCAATCCCTCCAATGATTCTTGCTTGTTCTTGAGGGAAAAGAGAGAGGAGATCTAGATCCACATCTCCACCAATCACTTTCTCCTCTATGTGAGGGGAACCCCTTGGATCTTGATCTTGGAGTTCTTTGTGAGCCCCTTGTTCTTCCTCTCATATTTCTCCATAACTTTTGTTGTTGTGGAGGGATTTGAGTGTGAGGGACTTGACCACTTCGTGTGTTCTTGCCATTGCATTAGTTGCATCGGTTTGAGTTCTCCACGGTGATACGTGGAAGTGAGAAGTTTAGAAGCTTACTACCTTTGGTACTGAGTACCCTTGATATTGTTCTTCGTGGATGCTTTGGCGTCCTAGAAGCTTGGTGGTGTCTCGGAGCTCAATCATTGTGGTGTGAAGCTCCGGGAAGCTTCGGGGTCTCCAATTAGGTTGTGGAGATTGCCCCGAGCAATTTGTACGGGTACCGGTAACCGCCCCCAAGGGTTGCCACGTGTACGGGTTCGGTGACCGCCCCCAAGGGTTGCCATTTGTACGAGTTCGGTGACCGCCCCCAAGGGTTGCCATTTGTACGGGTTCGGTGACCGCCCTCAAGGGTCCCTTAGTGGAATCACGGCATCTTGCATTGTGCGAGGGCGTGAGGAGATTACGGTGGCCTTAGTGGCATCTTGGGGAGCATTGTGCCTCCACACCGCTCTAACGGAGATTAGCATCCGCAAGGGTGTGAACTTCGGGATACATCATCGTCTCCCCCTGCCTCGGTTATCTCTTACCCGAACCCTTTACTTATGCACTTTACTTTGTGATAGACATATTGTTTATTGTAATATATCTTGCTATCACTTAGTTGTTTATCTTGCTTAGCATAAGTTGTTGGTGCACATAGGTGAGCCTAGTTGTTTGTAGGTTTTGTGCTTGACATATTAAACGTTAGTTTTATTTCGCATTTGTTCAAGCCTAAACCTTAACTATTTTAAAGTGCCTATTCACCCCCCCCCCTCTAGGCGACATCCACGTCCTTTTCACTAACCATATCATTAAACTAGTGGATCCAAATCAGCCCCTTACGAAGCAACGCATAAACTAGGGTTTAAGATTCTGTCACTCTAGCAACCCATCATCTACTTACTACTTCCCAATGCCTTCCTCTAGGACCAAATAATGGTGAAGTGTTATGTAGTCGACGTTCACATAACATCACTAGAGGAAAAACAACATACAACACATCAAATTACCGAACGAATACCAAATTCACATGACTACTATCAGCATGACTTATCCCATGTCCTGAGGAACAAAAGTAACTACTCACAAAGCATAATCATATTCATGACCAGAGAGGTAATGAGTAGCATCAAGGATCTGAACATAAACTCTTCTACCAAATAATCCAACTAGCATCAACTACAAAGATTAATCAACACTACTAGCAACCTTACAAGTACCAATCGGAGTCGCAAGACGGAGATTGGTTACAAGAGATGAACTAGGGTTTGGAGATGAGATGGTGCTGATGAAGATGTTGATGGTGACGAGTCCCCTCCGATGAGAGGAGTGTTGGTGATGACGATGGTGATGATTTCCCCCTCCGGGAGGGAAGTTTCCCCGGCAGGATCGTGCTGCCGGAGCTCTAGATTGGTTCTGCTCAAGTTTCGCCTTGTGGCGGTGGCGAATCCACGAAAAAGCTCCTCCCTGATTTTTTTTCCTGGACGAAACCCTTCATATAGCAAAAGAGGGGAGCCAGTGGGCCAGTGAGATGCCCACAAGCCCTCATGGCGCGGCCTGGGGGGTGGTCGCGCTGTGCAGGCTTGTGGGTACCCCCTCGTGCCCCTGTGGCACTCTTCGACCCAATATTTTTGATAAATCGGGAAAAATCCTCGTTGATTTTCACGGCGTTTGGAGTTGCGAAGAATAGGTATCTCAACTTTGCTCCACTTTCAGGCCAGAATTCCAGTTGCCGGTATTCTCCCTCTTCATGTAAACCTTGCAAAATAAGAAAGAAAAGGCATAAGAAATGTACCTTGAAGTGAAATAACAGCCAAAGAAGCGATAAATATCAACATGAAAACATGATACAAAGTGGACGTATCAATCTCCATCACCAAAGCACCGGCATGATCTTCATCGTCACCGGCGCCCCACCATGATCTCCATCATCGTGCCGCCATCAAGGTTGTCGTGTTATCTATGCTATTACTACTAAAGCTATGATCTAGCAATATAGTAAACGCATGTGCAAACACAAACGTTAGTTTAAAGACAACCCTATGGCTCCTGCCGGTTGCCTTAGCATCGACGTGCAAGTGGATATTAACTATTACAACATGATCATATCATACATAAAATATATCACATCATGTCTTAGACCATATCACATCACAAGCATACCCTGCAAAAACAAGTTAGACGTCCTCTAATCTGTTGTTGCATGTTTTACGTGGCTGCTATGGGTATCTAATATGATCGCATCTTACTTACACAAAACCACAACGGAGATGTGCAAATTGCTATTTAACCTCTCTCCAAGGACCACCTAGGTCAAATCCAATCCAACTAAGGTTGAAGAAACAGACACCCGCCAGTCATCTTTATACAACGAGTTGCATGTTAGTCGTCGAAACCGGTCTCTCGTAAGCGTACGAGTAATGTTGGTCCGGGCCGCTTCGATCCAGCAATACCGTTGAATCAAGAAAAGACTAAGGAGGACAGCAAATCGAACATCAATGCCCACAAAAACTTTTCTGTTCTACTCGAGATTACATCTACGCATGAACCTGGCTCATGATGCCAATGTTGGGGAACGTTGCATGGGAAACAAAAAATTTCCTACGCACACGAAGACCTATCATGGTGATGTTCATCTATGAGAGGGAGATCGGATCCACATACCCTTGTAGATCGGTAAGCGGGAAGCATTAAGAAACGTGGTTGATGTAGTAGAACAACTTCGTGATTCAAATCACCGTCGTCCCAGGATCCGTTCCTATCTAGCGCCGATCGGACGGCACCTCTGCGTTTAGCACACGTACAACTCGATGGCGTTCTCCGCCTTCTTGATCTAGCAAGAGAGATGGGGAAGTAGATGAGTTCTCCGGCAGCGTGACGGCGTGCCGGTGATGGTGATGATCTTTTCCTGCAGGGCTCCGCCCGAGCTCCGTAGAAAACCGATCTAGAGGAAGAACTACAAAGTAAAGGTTTAGGGTTGCACGTGGCAAAAGTTGTGTCTCAAAAACCCTAAAACCTCTAGTATATATAGGAGGAGGGGATGGGATATCCTTGAGGCTCAAGAGACCCCCAAGGGCGCCGGTCGAGAGAGGAGGAGGAGGACTCCAACTCCAATTCGGTTAGGGGAAGGAGGAGTCCCCTCCTTCCTTCCCACCTCCCTCTCTTTGTTTTTCTTTTCTCTTTGGTTTTTTTCTTAGATGACATAGCCCACTTGGACTGGCCTCACCATCCCACTAAGGGCTGGTGCGCCACCCTTGGGCTATTAGGGTCACTGCCGGGTGGGTGGGCCCCTCCCGGTAAAAACTTGGAACCCATTCGTCACTCCCGGCACACTACCGGTAATGCCCGAAATCTTTCCGGAGACCAAATGAAACAATCCTATATATCAATATTTGTTTATGGACCATTTCGGAAACCCCCGTGATGTCCGTGATCTCATCCGGGACTCCGAACAACCTTCGGTCACCAAAACCTATAACTCAACTATACCAAAACGTCACCAAACCTTAAGTGTGCAGACCCTGCAGGTTCAAGAACTATGCACACATGACCTGAGACACTCCCCGATCAATATCCAATAGCGGGACCTGGATGTCCATATTGGATCCTACATATTCTACGAAGATCTTATCGGTTGAACCTTGCTACGGCGACAGAAATCTTCTGTCGTCTCTTGAGCTTGCGTTGGTTTTTCCCTTGAAGAAGAAAGGGCGATGCAGCACACGAGCAGTAAGTATTTCCCTCAGTTTGAGAACCAAGGTATAAATCCAGTAGGAGAATCGCGTCAAGTCCAGAGTACCTGCACAAACACAAAGAGCTTGCACCCAACGCTATAAAGGGGTTGTCAATCCCTCCAAGATTGATTGCAAAGTGAGAATTGAAGGCACAAAGTGCAACGAAGTAAAAGTGTAAGGCTGAAAATATGGTGTGAAGTAGACCCGGGGGCCATAGTGTTCACTAGAGTCTTCTCTCAAAATAGCAAATATTACGGTGGGTAAACAAATTACTCTCGAGCCATTGATAGAACCGCGCAAAGTCATGACGATATCTGACGCAATGATCATACATATAGGCATCACGTCCGAGACAAATAGACCGATACTTTCTGCATCTACTACTATTACTCCACACATCGACTGCTATCCAGCGTGCATCTAGTGTATTGAGTTCATGACGAACAGAGTAACGCCTTAAGCAAGATGACATGATGTAGATGGATAAACTCAAACCAATGATGAAAACCCCATGTTTTTACCCTTGATGGCAACAACACGATGCGTGCTTCGCTACCCCTTCTGTCATTGGGTGAGGTCACCGCACGGTATGAACCCAAAATCAAGCACTTATCCCATTGCAAGAATCATAGATCAAGTTGGCCAAATAAAACCCACAACTCGAAGAGAATTACAAGGATATGAAATCATGCATATAAGAGATCAGAAGAAACTCAAATAAGATTCATAGATAATCTGATCATAAATCCACAATTCATCGGATCTCGACAAACACACCGCAAAAGAAGATTACATCGGATAGATCTCCATGAAGATCATGCAGAACTTTGTATTGAAGATCCAAGAGAGAGAAGAAGCCATCTAGCTACTAGCTATGGACCCGTAGGTCTATGGTGAACTACTCACGCGTCATCGGAGAGGTCATGGTGTTGATGAAGAAGCCCTCTGTATCCGAATCCCCCCTCCGACAGGGCACCAGAACGTGCCCCAGATAGGATCTTGCGGAGAGAGAAGCTTGCGGCGGCGGAAAAGTGTTTTCGTTGATCTCTTGAATTTTTCTCGTATTTTAGGGAATATATAGGCGAAAGACCTAGGGGAGAGGAGGCCCAGGGATCCCACAAGCCTGGGAGGCGTAGGCCCCCTGGCCACGCCATGAGGGCTTGTGGGGTCCCTGGTGACCCTCTGCCTTGGTTCTCAAGTCACCCGATGGTCTTCTGTTTCGGAAAGAATCTTTTCGGAAGTTTTATTCCGTTTGGACTCCGTTTAAAATCCTCCTCTGAAAAGGGTCAAAAACACGGAAAAAAACAGGATCTGGCACTTGGCACTGAGTTAATAAGTTAGTCCCAAAAAAGATATAAAATGCATACAAAACATCCAAAGTTTGACAAGATAATAGCATGAAACCATAAAAATTTATAGATACGTTGGAGACGTATCAAACCTGTGTGCCAAGGATTCATATAATCACGTAGAACATTCCCTTTGTCCTTCAGTATGTTACTTGCCCGAGATTTGATCGTCGGTATCCCTATACCTATTTCAATCTCGTTACCGGCAAGTCTCTTTACTCGTTCCGTAATACAAGATCCCGCGACTAACACATTAGCCACATTGCTTGCAAGGCTTATATGTGATGTTGTATTACCGAGTGGGCCCCGAGATACCTCTCCGTCACACGGAATGACAAATCCCAGTATTGATCCATGTTAACTCAACGGATACCTTCGGAGATACCTGTAGAGCACCTTTATAGTCACCCAGTAACATCGCAACGTTTGATACACACAAGGCATTCCTCCGGTGTGAGTGAGTTACATGATCTCATGGTCATAGGAATGAATACTCGACACGCAGAAAACAATAGCAACAAAATGACACGATCAGATGCTACTTTTATAGTTTGGGTCTTGTCCATCATATCATTCTTCTAATGATGTGATCCAGTCATCAAGTGACAACACTTGCATATGGTCAGAAAACCTTAACCATCCTTGATCAACTCGCTAGTCAACTAGAGGCTTACTAGGGATATTGTTTTGTCTATATATCCACACATGTATCTATGCTTTCATTCAATACAATGATAGCATGGATAATAAACGATTATCTTGAAACAGGAAATATAATAATAACTATTTTATCATTGCCTCTACGGCATATTCCCAACACCTCCAATATTGCTGCCCCCTAGCATAACATGGAGATATATGGATTAATATCAAAGCAGAACAATCAAAGAAAATGAATCACCAAAATGTGCACATTCTAATTCTCCTTATAGGAAAGGACGCTAGAGCAGAATCGAAATGTACTTTGAGCAAATTTAAACCTCACTAAAACCATGCCCTCTTATATTGGTTAAACTCTTTAATCTAGGCCCTTCCTAGGAGCCAAAACCATCTTGAAGGCACTTTCAAATCCAGAGGATAACTTCCACCAAAATCAAGAATGGAGCCACCACTTTATTTGATTTTTCCTTGGCAATAGGAGATGTAGACCATCGGTTGCATACATGAAACATAAAGACTAAAGACACCTATGTACGGTTACCCTTGTACCGGGGTCATAATAGTCACCCCACAAATGACAAGAAAATAACAAATCAGATGTTTTGCTAGCTACCTGGTGTGAACCGTACAACTCTAAGTTGTGATCACAGCAAAATCTGGCAAAAATCCATAAAAAGTGACATACCTGCCAAAGAACCAACTCAACAAGAACATGTGCAGCTTGACAAAACTCCATATTTCCATTTCTTGAAATACCAGCTATGAAGTAGGGAAATGACTTGAGTACATGCAAATGAACTGAAATTTGAGAATGAGCATATTAGCACTGAAACATATTCTGTTACTCTGGAAACAATGACATAAAAAATAAATGGCACGCCCATGGCTCTTTCCATTGTGTAAGAAAGATTGGTTGGATTAGCTCACTTTTTCGTGGGTTATATATTCACTTATGCAAATTTCTTGATTTCCTCAACATCAGCTTGAAATATGAGATAAGGTTTTTTTCTTTCTTTCAAAATATCACAAATCAAAGGGGTGATTAGTCCAATTTCAATTATTAATCTTCTTATGATTAGTTGCCACAACCTAGCACCTTTCGTTTTATGGACGAGGATCAATATCACCTCACACCATTTCAAGTCATGATTGACCGGATGACGTACTCTCAAGGACATGCAAAACTCTCTAATGTGGATGATCAAACACAATTCAAAAATTTGCCATAATAGAAAGGTAATGACTGATACTTGTGATCTGTGTTGGGTTTTCCGTGAAGAGGAAGAGGTAATTGCAGCATAATACGGATAAGCATTTCCCGTAGTTAAGAAACCGAGGTTTATCGAACCAAGGTTTGATAGAAAAGAGGATAGTTATACGATGTTCACGGAAATGATCATGTGTATATAGGCATCACGTGCATAAGCAAACAGGCCGAATCCTACCTACACCTACTACTATTACTCCACTTTAAGAGCACTTATATGCTTGCCTCTCTACATATTAAGTTCATGACAAACAGATTAATGTTTGGAGAATGATGACACGATGTAAACAAAGTAAACTCATTCAATGTAAATAAACCCCATTGTTTTATCCTTAGTAGCAATAACACAAATACGTATATTTTCCCCTTCTGTCACTGGGATACAGAAACCCGTCAGGTTGAACCCACTACAACGCACTCCTCTCACTAAAGAACTATCAATCTACTTGTCCAAAGCAATTCAATAGATTAGAGAGATTTACGAAGCTATGATGAAGATGCAATTAAGAATCATAATAATATGAGAGGTGACTCAAGTACTTTTCATGAATAATCTGAACATAAACCCACTATTCATCGGATCCCAACAAACGCACCATACAAAACTATTACATTGAATGGATCAAAGCAAAGATGCGATGATCATTGTATTGAAGATCAAAAGAGACAGAGATAACCATCTAGGTACTAACTACGGACCCGTAGGTCTGTGATGAACTACTCACACATCATCATGAGGGCAGCAAGGTTGATGAAGAGGCCCTCCGTTATCGATCCCCCTCCAGCAGGGTGCCAGAATGGAGCTCCAGATGAGATCGCGACGGGTCAGAGACTTGAGGCGGCAGAAAAAATATTTCAGGATGCCATTTATGATTTTTGGAATATATGTGAATTTATCGGTTAGAGAACTAGGGTTGGAGGGCCACCAGGGAGGGACAAGTCATCAGGGCTCGTCGACCCCCCTGGTCGCACCCTCGTGGCTTGTGCCTCCCTCTTGTGTGGCATGCGGTCTTCTCCGGAGGCTTCCAGGTTTTCTTTTGGTCTACAAAAATAATAAAAAAATCAGGGCAATTGGATTTTGTTTGATACTGTAAACCTGAAAAGTAAAAAACATGCAAAAAAGGCAACTAGCACTAGGCACTTGGTCAATAGGTTTGTGCTAAAAACAATATAAATTGGTAAATTATTACTCAAAATGTATCCTAGAATGATAATATAATAGCATCGAACAAACAAAAAGTATAGATACATTGGAGACGTATCAAGCATCCCCAAGCTTAATTCCCGCTCGTCCTCGAGTAGGTAAATGATAAAAACATAATTTTTGATGTGACATCCTACCCAATATGTAATGTTTTGCATATATGCTCACTAAGAAACGATGAATTAATAAACATCAACATAGTAATATTTATAAGTACAAGCAACAAAATCATCAATCTTTCAAAGTATACACTCCTAAAAGAATGTTTACCACCATTCATCTTATCATATTAGCAAGGCATGACTCCGTTTTCACCACATTAATACAAATTTCAAGCACCACGATGTCCAAGTCAGGCAATTGGATCATACTTTTTCAATGTGCGTCAACTTTTTATTCTTCACACAATACATGAGCATGAACCATGGACATAACATAAAGGTGGAATAGAATATGGTGGTAGATATCAAAGGGGTAAAAAGTGGAGAAGATAGTCTCACATCAACTAGGCATACTGACGGGCTATGGAGATGCACATAGATAGTCTCACATCAAATGATGCATTAGAGCCATAAGTGTATGAAAGCTCAAGTGAAACTAAGTGGTGTGTGCATCCAACTTGCTTGCTCATGAAGACCCCGGGCATTTGAGGAAGCCCGTCATCAGAATATACAAGCTAAGCTTATAAAAATGAAAAAGTTATTCCCACTAGCATATGAAAGTGACATAACATGAGACTCTCTATATGAATAACAAGGTGCCACTTTGATACACAAGTGTGGTAAAGGATAGTAGCAAAGTCCCTTCTCTCTGTTTGCCTCATTTTTTATGGTGGGCTCATTTGGCCTCCCCCATTTTTATTTCCTCACTAGGACAATGCTTTAATAATGATGATCATCACACTTTTATTTACTTACAACTCAATGAAAACTCAATATGAAGAACTATGAAACAATGTGACTCAATATGAATGCCTCTGGCAGTGTACCAGGGTGTGCAATGATCTAGCGTGACATGTATCAATAATATTATGAACGGTGGCTTTGCCACAGATACTATGTCATCTCTATATGATCATGCAAAGCAATATGATGATGAACGAACTAGTCATATGATGTAACGATGGAATTTGCATGGCAATATATCTCGGAATGGCTGTGGAAATGCCATAATAGGTAGGTATGGTGCGTGTTTTGAGGAAGATATAAGAAGTATTATGTGTGACAAAGTGTATCAGACCACTAAGTTTGGATGCACCGGTGAAGTTTGTACTGATCCTCGAGGTGAGAATGGGCAATGCACGGTATCGAAGAGGCTAGAAAAATATGAGGAGGTGAGATTGTGTATGTCCATGGTTTCACATTAGTCATGAAGAACTCATATAATTATTGCAAAGTTTTATTAGTTTTATCACAAATCAAAACACTACTCGCATGTCCTAAGGGAGGAGGTTGGGAGGAGTTAACCATCGCGCTCCTCCGATCCGAAACAACATTAGGATTTTAACAATGAATAGAAATGCTCACACATCCCCACCATGCCTTTTTAATATTCATAAAAACAAGAAATTAACACCTCTTAATACCTATACTTCTACAAATCAACAATGATGCACTCACACCTTTTTCACATTACCACATCAATATCATTAACCCATAATTTCTCTCTGTGTGCTACATGATGGTTTTGATTATCACTAATTGAATACCTATTATTTTAACTAGGCTTATGACCCATGAAAATTACCATCACTATTCCTTAACTATCAAACAAATATAAGTGAAGAACGAGAGTGCAATTATTTCTATGAAATCTATACGTCACCGTGCTCAAAAAGATATAAGTGAAGTACTTGAGCAACTGCTAAGCTCAAAAGATATAAGTGAAGTACTTGAGCAACTGCTAAGCTCAAAAGATATAAGTGAAGCACATGGAGTATTCTAGCAAATAATGATGAAGGTGTCTATCTCTATAATAGGTGTGTCCATTAAATGATGATTGTGGCAAAATAAAAATAAAAGCAAACGATGCTCCAAGCAAAACTCATATCATGTGATGAATAAATATGTAGCTCCAAGTGACATACCGATGAATTGAAACGAAAGATGGGATGCCTTCCGGAGCATCCCCAAGCTTAGACACTTGAATCTTCCTAGAATATTACCTTTGGGTGCCTTAGGCATCCGCAAGCTTAGGCTCTTGCCGCTCCTTGTTTCTTTTTCCATCATGATAACACCCAAAACTTGAAAACTTCAATCACACAAAACTCAAATAAACTTCATGAGATCCGTTACTATAAGCAACATATCAAATACTTTAGGTACTGTTATAAATGGATTAATATTTCATTGTTGCATAATATTTACTGTATTCTAACTTCTCCATGGCTTATACCCCCTAATACAATCTATAGCAAGATCAAAACAAGCAAACTATGCAAGCAAAAAACATAATTTGTCTAAAGCAAAACAGTCTGTAATGATCTACAAAGAACCTATACTTTTGTAACCAAAAAAATTATGAAGACCTGAGAAATTTTTACAAAAATACTTTGTAAAACATACAGCTTAAAAAGATGTTCCAGTAAAATCACATAAATTCTGCACTGGAAGTCAAAGTTTCTGTTTTTGCACCGTATCAATTCTACTTATCATACAAGTCATCCCAAAGGCTTTACTTGGCACCAACAAAAAATAATTTAAACATAAAAACACAATCATTACAGAGGAAATAATAATGTCATCACACCAAAACAAAAGGTAAAAGGCAAAAATTAATATAAGTATTGGGTTGCCTCCCAACAAGCGATGTTGTTTTATGCCCTTAGCTAGGCATAATGTGTGTGATCAAGTGTTGTCATCCTTAGTATTTGATAACCCACAAGTATTGGGGATCGCAACAGTTTTTGAGGGTAGAGTATTCAACCCAAATTTATTGATTCAACTCAAGGGGAAGTGAAAGAATATTATCAAGTATTAGCAGTTGAGTTGTCAATTCAACCACAACTGAAAGATTTAGTATCTGCAACAAAGTATCGGTAGCAAAGTAGTACGATAGCAGCAGTGACAGCAGTAGCAACAAAGTAATGTAGCAAGGACCAGTAGTAAAAGACTCGTAGGCATTGGATCGGTGATGGATGATTATGCCGGATGTGATTCATCATGTAACAGCTATAACACAGAGAAATAAGTAACTAGCTCCCGTTCGTCAAACTAATGTAGGCATGTATTTCGTATGTAGTCATACGTGCTTAGGGAAAAGAACTTGCATGACATCTATTGTCCATCCCTCCCGTGGCAGCGGGGTCCTAATGGAAACTACGGGATATTAAGGTTCTCCTTTTAATAAAGAACCGGACCAACGCATTAACACTTGGTGAATACATGAACTCCTCATACTATGGTCATCTCCGGGAGTGGTTCCGGCTATTGTCACTCCGGGGTTGCCGGGTCATAACACATAGTAGGTGACTACAACTTGCAAGATAGATCTAAAACACACATATATTGGTGACAACATAATAGGTTCAGATCTGAAATCATGACACTCGGGCCGTGGTGACAAGCATTAAGCATGGCAAAGTAGTAACAACATCAATCTCAGAACATAGTGGATACTAGGGATCAATCCCCGTCAAAACTAACTCAATTACATGATAGATCTCATCCAACTCATCACCGTCCAGCAAGCCTACGATGATATTACTCACGAACGGTTAAGAGCATCATGGAATTGGCGATGAAGGAAGGTTGATGATGACGATGGCGACGATTTCCCCTCTCCGGAGCCCAGAATGGACTCCAGATCTGTCCTCTAGGTGAAGAACAGGAGGTGGCGGCGCCTCCGTATCGTAAAACGCGATGAATCCTTCTCCTTGATTTTTTCGGACGAAACGGACTACATAGAGCTGGATTGAGAGGCGGTGGAGCTTTTTGGGCCCCACAAGCCTGCTAGGCGCGGCCAGGGGGGCAGCGCCTGGTGGGCTTGTGGGCTCATGGCTCCACTCCCTCCGCTGATTCTTGCGCGAGTATTTTTCATTAATTCCAGAAAAATTCTCCGTAAATTTTCAGGTCATTTCGAGAACTTTTATTTCTGCGCAAAAACAACACCATGGCAATTCTGCTGAAAACAGCGTTAGTCCGGGTTAGTTCCATTCAAAGCATGCAAATTAGAGTCCAAAACAAGGGCAAAAGAGTTCAGAAAAGTAGATACGACGGAGACGTATCAACTCCCCCAAGCTTAAAGCCTTGCTTGTCCTCAAGCAATTCAGTTGACAAACTGAAAGAGACAAAAGAAAAACTTTGATGAACTCTGTATGATCTTGTTGTTGCAACTATGTCTAACTCATAACTAGAATTTCAACAAGATCACAAGCAAACCACATAAGCAAATGACATCTAGGGCATAATAATGTACCTGCCTGCATGAAGATTGAACAAAGAAGGATCAGGCAAAGTAATAGTCTCACGAGTACCCTGAATAAACACCGGGTTATAAATCATCCTTCTATTTATATCTCTATCAAGAAAGTCATGGCGAACCATGCTATCGTAATCTAGATATCTCTCGGGAAGAAGAATCTCTTCTTCCTCTTCCAGTCTAATAGGTATCTCAAAGTGTCTAGCAAGACGAGTAGCATAGATACCTCCATAGACAATGCCCTTAGAACGGTTTGTGTTCAATCGTTGAGCTAGTATGGCGCCCAAGCTATAAGTTTTATCATTATAAAGGGCTTCGCGCAAGACCGCAAGATCTGGGGAACTAAGTGACCCAGCTTTCCCACGGCCAATCAAACATTTTCGCACAAATAATGAGAAGTACCGAAGCACGGGAAAATGAATGCTAGCAGCTCTAGCGCAAGACACTCCTCTCTCCTCTCCTACAGCAATTGTATCGATGAAAGCTTCCAAGTCCCGTGGACGAGGTTCATGAATATCCCCAACAAAAGGTAATTTGCAAATATTGCAAAAATCCTGGAGTGACATGCGCTGGGGGATATCATAAAGTTTGAACTCAACCATAGGAGGATTCTTCCTCGGATAGAAGTTAAAGCTTTCTACGAAGATATTAGTGAGGAGGAGGTATTGCGGACACTTATCTTCAACGAAGGCGGTAAGGCCTGCGTTTTCCACCAAGTGATAAAAGTCCTCATAAAGTCGAGCGGCGCGTAAGAACACGTCGCTTCGCCACTCGCACACTCGAACTTCTACGACTCGAGGGACCAGATACTTGGGCTTCTTCTCACTTCCATCATCCTTGGGGTCATGGCTTGAAGAGCCTCTTAAGAACCTCCTCATCTTTTCCCTTTTCCATCTCTGAAAATTTCTGAAATTTTTAGTGACTCTAAGGAAAAGTGAACAAGGCTCAACAAAACATGTAGCAACTACTCCCACAAGTGCCTAGAGGTCATATTATGCATCAAAACTACTTGGGACCAGCTAAAATTAGCATGCAAAGCTCAAGAACATGGTCACCAAGGCAGCAGGAATACACGAAGTATAAGGCACTAGAGAAAAAACTAATTGGACCAATGGAGGAGTCACTTACCAAGGAGTAATTTCCCTAAAATAGTTCGGAGAATGGTGCTTTGAGCAAAGAGATCGAAAATCCCTGCAAGAGGAGCAAGAACACGGGTTTGAGCTGCGAAACAATTTTTTCTGGAGGTAGGAGAACCAAATGAGAGCAGGAATGAGTGGAGGGGGTGCACGTGGGCCCCACAAGCCCGGTAGGCGCGGCCAGGGGGTGCCCGCGCCTCCAGGGCTTGTGGCCCACTGGTGCAGCTCCCAAACTAGCTCTTCGTCTCAGTATTTTTCAAAAATTCCAGAAAAAATCATACTTGATTTTCAGGACGTTCGGAGAACTTTTATTTTCGGGGTACTTTTCTACCGGACGCTAAAACAGAAAACAGGGAAAACTAAACTAAACCTATCATTTTTCTTCTAAGCAACCTAAGGTGAAAACTTGGAACAGAGGTTTGTGACTCCTCGATTCATCCATCTCATGGTCATCGAAAGAAATCCGTCAATGAGGTTGATCAAGTCTCCTCGACAAACCTTTTCGAATCGCAAAAGAGAACGGAGAATTTTCGAATAGTTACTAGGTCACCTCAATGGGGATGTGTATCTCCCCAACAAGCAAATCATACTTCATCTTAACAGGAGGTATAGGGCATTCAAAGCTCCCAATAAGAATCGATGAAGTCTTTCCGATAGCATTGATGCAATGTACTCGATATTGTTTCTTTGGAAAGTGCACCGTATGCTCATTACCGTTGACATGGAAAGTGACATTGCCTTTGTTGCAATCTATAACAGCCCCTGCAGTGTTTAAAAAGGGTCTTCCGAGGATGACCGCCAAGGCATCGTCCTCAGGAATATCCAGAATAACAAAGTCTGTTAAGATAGTGACATTAGCAACCACAACAGGCACGTCCTCGCAAATGCCGATAGGGAAAGCAGTTGATTTGTCGGCCATTTGCAGAGAGATTTTAGTGGGTGTCAACTTATCCAGTTCAAGTCTACGATAAAGAGAGCGAGGCATAATGATACGTCTCCAACGTATCTATAATTTTTTATGGTTTCATGCTGTTATCTTGTCAAACTTTAGATGTTTTATATGCCTTTTATATCTTTTTTGGGACTAACCTATTAATTCAGTGCCAAGTGCGAGTTCGTGTTCCTTTCGTGTTTTTGACCCTTTTTCAGGCGGAGTCCAAACGGAATAATTCTTTCGCGATGATTTTTTATGGAAAATATCAAAAATACCTGAGGAAAAAGATACCGGAGAGGGGTCCCGAGGAAGCCACAAGCCCTGTCGGCGCCCCCCCCCCAGGCCGCACCAACCAAGCTTGTGGGCCCCTCAGGGGGGCACTTGACGCAACTCCACCGCCATCTGGTCCTATAAATCTAGAAACCTCGAGAAAGAAACCTAGATCGGGAGTTCCACCGCCGCAAGCCTCTCTAGCCACCAAAAACCAATCTGGAGCCCATTCCGGCACCCTTCCGGAGGGGGAATCCATCTCCGGTGGCCATCTTCATCATCCCGGCGATCTCCATGACGAGGAGGGAGTAGTTCTCCCTCGGGGCTGAGGGTATGTACCAGTAACTATATGTTTGATCTCTCTCTCTCTTGTGTTCTTGAGATGTCTTGATCTCGATGTATCGTCGGCTTTGCTACTATAGTTGGATCTTATGATGTTCTTCCCCCTCTCCCTTCTTGTAATGAATTGAGTTTCCCCTTCGAAGTTATCTTATCGGATTGAGTCTTTGAGAACACTTGATGTATGTCTTGCACGTGTAAATCTGCGGTGATCAACTTGCGGGTTCGTGACATTGGGAACCTATGCATATGGGTTGGCACACGTTTGATTCATGTGAGTACTCGATGTATATTTTGGTGATCAACTTGCGGGTTCGTGACATTGGGAACCTATGCATAGGGGTTGGCACACGTTTTTACTCTCCGGTAGAAACTTTGGGGCACTCTTTGAAGTTCTATGTGTTGGTTGAATAGATGATTCTGAGATTATGTGATGCATATCCTATAACCATGCCAACGGATACTTGAGGTGACAATGGAGTATCTAGGTGACATTAGGGTCTTGGTTGATATGTATCTTAAGGTGTTATTCTAGTATGAATTCTATGAAAGATTGAACGGAAAGAATAGCTTCGTGCTATTTTACTACGGACTCTTGAATAGATCGATCAGAAAGAATAACTTTGTGGTGGTTTCGTACCTGACAATAATCTCTTCGTTTGTTCTCCGCTATTAGTGTATTTGGAGTGACTCTCTGTTGCATGTTGAGAGCTAGTTATATGATCCAATTATGTTATCATTGTTGAGAGAACTTCACTAGTGAAAGTATGAACCCTAGGCCTTGTTTCCACGCATTGCAATACCGTTCGTGCTCACTTTTGTTACTAGTTACCTTGCTGTTTTTGTAATTTCAGATTACAAAAACCTATATCTACCATCCATATTGCACTTGTATCACCATCTCTTCGCCGAACTTGTGCACCTATACAATTTACCATTGTATTGGGTGTGTTAGGGACACAAGAGGCTCTTTGTTATTTGGTTGCAGGGTTGCTTGAGAGAGACATCTTCATCCTACGCCTCCCACGGATTGATAAACCTTAGGTCACCCACTTGAGGGAAAATTGCTACTGTCCTACAAACCTCTGCACTTGGAGGCCCAACAACGTCTACAAGGAGAAGGTTGCGTAGTACTCCCTCCGTTCCTAAATATAAGTCTTTTAAGAGGTTTCATTAGGGGACAACATACGGATGTATATAGACATACTTTAATGTATAGATTCATTCATTTTGCTCCGTATGTAACCCCCTAGTAAAATCTCTAAAAAGACTTATATTTAGGAACGGAGGGAGTAGACACCAAGCTCTTTTCTGTCGCCATTGCCGGGGAGGTTAGCGCTTGAAGGTATATCTTTAGATCTTGCAATCAAATCTTTTTTTGTTTCTTGTTATTTCGCTAGAAAACTACCAAAAAATGGAATTGAGGATGCCTCATATGCTCCATCTTTTCAATGTCTTTCGTGAGCATGATGGGAAGGAAAATTGTGCTCAAGTGCTAAAAGAAGAATTACATAGAATGCTTGGCATAGAATATGTGAATGATGAGCATGATTGCAATGTTCTTAGCATGAATTCTTTGAATACCCATGATGCTAATGATATGCAAAGCCACAAGCTTGGGGATGCTATATTTGATGAAGATGATCTTTTTAGTTCTTCCACTTTGAATGATCAAAATCATTTTGATGAAAGCATGCCCCCTATCTATGATGATTATTGTGAGGATACTTATGCTTTGAAGAAGAGGGATGATAAAACTTGTCATACTTTCGAAAACCCCTTTGCTAAACCTTGCCTTTTCATTGTGGACACAATTTGTAGTGCTCAAGTCTTTTACGATACTCCCACTACTATTCTTGAGAATAGATTTCCTTATGTGGAGAGTAGTAAAATTCCTATGCTTGTAGATCATGAAAAGAAAGCCTTAGGTGCTGGTTATATTTTTGAATTCATTCATGATGCTACCGAAAATTACTATGAGAGAGGATCATATGCTTCTACTTATTGCAATAGTATCAAGCTTCCTCTCCATATGTTGAAATTTTTGAAGCTATGCTTGTTTTACCTTCCTATGCTATTTGATTGTTGCTCCAATAAATTGTTTGATCAAAAAATCCCTATGAATAGGAAGTGGGTTATACTTAAATATGCTAACCATTTGCTCCATGATGCTCTCTTGTGTTTCAATCCTTACATTTTATGTGAGCATCATTGAAATCAATGCCTAGCTAAGGGCGTTAAACGATAGCGCTTGTTGGGAGGCAACCCAATGAATAAATTTTTCTTTTCCTTTTGCTTCCTTTTTTTTCTCCACACCATCATAATTCTGTTATGATTGTGTATTTTGTGTTTATTTTTGTGTTTGTGCCAAGCAAAACCGTTATGATTAGTCTTGGTGATGATTGTTTGATCATGCTGGAAAAAGACAGATACTTTCTGCTCACAAAAATAATTTTCATTTTTATTCTGTAAGATATTTTGAGTTGATTCTTTTTGCTGCTGATTTCTATGCAATTTCTTCAGACTGTCATAATTGTTCAGATTTTTTGAAGTACCACAAGTATATGAAGTATACAGATTGCTACAGACTGGTTTGCTGTTAACAGATTCTGTTTTTGTTGAGTTGGTTGATTATTTTGATGAAACTATGGATAGTATAGGAGGGTACTAGCCATGGAAAAGTGAAAATACATCAACCCAACACCAACATAAGTAGAATTTAAGTTTGCTACAGTACCTAAGGAAGTGGTGGTTTGCTTTCTTATACTAATGTTATCACGAGTTTCTGTTTAAGTTTCGTGTTGTGAAGTTTAGAAGTTTTGGGTGAAGTTCTTATGGACAAAGAGATAAAGAGTGGAAGGAGATCAAGCTTGGGGATGCCCAAGGCACCCCAAGTTGATTCAAGGATACCGAAAAAGCCTAAGCTTGGGGATGCCCCGGGAAGGCATCCCCTCTTTCGTCTTCGATCCATCGGTAACGTTACTTGGGGCTATATTTTTATTCACCACATGTTATGTGTTTTGCTTGGAGCGTCTTGTATCGTAGGAGTCTTTTTTTGTGTCACAATCATCCTTGCTGCACACCTAAAGAGAGAGACATGCACTCACCGTGATTTTGTCGAGCTTCACTTATATCCTTTGGTTAGACAATTCAGCTCACATGTGCTTCACTTATATCTTTTGAGCTAGTTGCTTTTGCTCTATGTGCTTCACTTATATCTTTTAGAGCACAGCGGTGCGTGGCTTGGTAGTTGATCTATGCTTTGATAGTAGTCTCAAAAGGGGTAGTTATCCAAAGGGATATGAAAACTTCCACCTTCATGTGCATTGAATAGTTAGAGAAGTTTGATTCATCTCAATTAGTTTTGAGTTGTGGTTGTGGTAATATTGAAGTTATATTAGTATGGTGTTGTGGATCTATAAATACTTGTGTTGAAGTTAGTGATTCCAGTAGCATGCACGTATGGTGAACCGCTATGTGATGAAGTCTGAGCATGATTAGTCTATTGATTGTCATCCTTTGTGTGGCGGTCGGGATCGCGCGATGGTTTATGCCTACCAACCCTTCCCCTAGGAGTATGCGTTGAATGCTTTGTTTCGATTACTACTAAAACTTTTGCAACAAGTATATGAGTTCGTCATGACTAATGTTGAGTCAATGGTTTAGATGCACTTTCACCTTCCACCATCACTATCTTCTTTAGTGCCGTGCAACTTTCGCCGGTGCACAAAACCACCCATATAGCCTCCCCCAAAACAGCCACCATACCTACCTACTATGGCTTTTTCAAAGCTATTACGAGATATATTGCCATACGACTACCACCATGACATGTGCCACCACTTCTACATTGCCATTGCATGATCATAAGATAGCTAGCGTGATGTTCCCATAGATGTCTATACCATGCTAGATCATTGTCAGAGTAGACTACCGAAGGCATTTCATATAGAGTCATCATTGTTCTAAGTTTTGAGTTGTAAGTGTGATGATCATCATTGATGGAGCATTGTCCCATGTGAGGAAATAAAAGAGGCCAAAGATGCCCACCAAAAAAAAGAGAGGCCAAAGAGCCCAAAAAAATGATGAGAGAAAAAGAGAGAAGGGACAATGCTACCACCCTTCCACACTTGTGCTTATTAAGCACCATGATCTTCATGATTGAGAGTCTCTTGTTTTGTCACCACCATATAGCTAGTGGGAAATTTTCATTATATAACTTGGCTTGTATATTCCAATGATAGGCTTCCTCAAAATTGCCTTAGGTCTTCGTGAGCAAGCAAGTTGGATGCACACCCACTAGTTTTCTTTAAGAGCTTTCACATACTCTTAGCTCTAGTGCATCTTTTGTATGGCAATCCCTACTCATTCACGTTGATATCTATTGATGAGAATCTCCATAGCTCATTGATATGCCTAGTCAATGTGACCAGGGATGAAACTATTGCCTTAGCTTCTATTGTCGTTCCTCCTACTGATCCCTTAGAGCAATACTTGCTTGAGCATGAAAATGATATGCATATGGATGAAAGGGATGAGATAGATAGAGTTGTCTTAGAACAATATCCTATCCTTAAGAATAACTTGCGTGTTGAACTGCTTGGGGATCCACCCCCACCAAAGGGTGATCCTGTGTTCGAGCTTAAACAATTGCCTGATACTCTTAAGTTTGCCTATCTTGATGAAAAGGAGATATATCCTGTCATTATTAGTGCTAGCCTCTCAGAGCACGAAGAAAAGAAGTTGCTAAAAACTCTAAGGAAGCACCGTGCTGCTATTGGATATACTCTTGATGATCTTAAGGGCATTAGTCCCACTCTATGCCAGCACAAGATTAAAACTGAACCTTATCTCAAACCAGTTGCTGATCATCAAAGGAGATTAAATCCTAAGATGAAAGAAGTAGTAAGAAAAGAAATGCTAAAGCTTCTGGAAGCGGGTATTATCTATCCTGTTGCTCATAGGGATTGGGTGAGTGCGGTGCATTGCGCCCCTAAGAAGGGAGGCATTACCGTTGTCCCTAATGATAAGGATGAACAGATCCCACAGAGGATTATTACTGGCTATAGGATGGTGATCGATTTTAGGAAATTGAATAAAGTCACTAGGAAAGATCATTACCCTTTACCTTTTATCGACCAAATGCTAGAAAGGTTGTCTAAACACACACACTTCTACTTTCTAGACGGTTATTCTGGTTTCTCCCAAATACCAGTTGCACAATCTGATCAGGAGAAAACCACTTTCACCTGCCCTTTCAGTACCTTTGCTTATAGACGTATGCCTTTTGGCTTACGTAATGCACCTGCCACCTTTCAAATATGTATGATGGCTATATTCTCTGACTTTTGTGAAAAGATTGTTGAGGTTTTCATGGATGACTTCTTCGTTTACGGGTCTTCCTTTGATGATTGCCTCAGCAACCTTGATCGAGTCTTACAGAGATGTAAAGACACCAATCTTGTCTTGAATTGGGAGAAGTGACACTTTATGGTTAACGAAGGTATCGTCTTAGGACATAAAATTTCTGAAAGAGGTATTGAAGTCGATAAGGCTAAGGTTGATGCAATCGAGAAAATTCCATACCCCACAGATATCAAAGGTATAAGAAGTTTCCTTGGTCATGCTGGTTTCTATAGAAAGTTCATTAAAGACTTCTCTAAGATTTCTAGGCCTCTTACCAATCTCTTGCAAAAGGATATTCCTTTTGTCTTTGACGATGATTGTGAGGAAGCCTTCGAAATACTTAAGAGGGCTTTGATAACTGCACCTATTGTTCAACCACCTGATTGGAACTTACCTTTTGAGATCATGTGTGACGCTAGTGATTATGTTGTTGGTGCTGTTCTAGGGCAAAGAGTTGATAAGAAGTTGAATGTTATTCACTACGCTAGTAAAACTCTAGACAGTGCCCAGAGAAACTACGCCACTACGGAGAAGGAATTTTTAGCAGTCGTGTTTGCATGTGAAAAGTTCAGGTCTTACATAGTTGATTCCAAAGTCATTATTCACACTGATCACACTGTTATTAAATACCTCATGGAGAAGAAGGACACTAAACCTAGACTTATCAGATGGGTTCTCTTGCTACAAGAATTTGATTTGCACGTTGTCGACAGAAAGGGTGCTGATAACCCAGTAGCAGATAACTTGTCTAGGTTGGAGAACGTTCTTGATGACCCACAACCTATTGATGATAGGTTTCCCGATGAGAAACTGAATGTCATCAATGCTTCACGTAGTGCACCGTGGTATGCTGATTATGCAAACTATATTGTTGCCAAATACATACCACCTAGTTTCATGTACCAACAAAAGAAGAAATTCTTCTTTGACTTGAGACATTACTTTTGGGATGATCCTCACATTTATAAGGAAGGAGTAGATGGTTTTATTAGATGTTGTGTACCTGAACATGAACAGGGACAGATCCTATAGAAGTGTCACTCCGAGGCCTACGGAGGACACCATGCGGGAGATAGAACTGCACACAAGGTATTGCGATCAGGTTTCTATTGGCCCACTCTCTTCAAGGATGCCCGTAAGTTTGTCTTGTCTTGTGACGAATGTCAAAGAATAGGTAATATTAGCAAACGTCAGGAAATGCCTATGAACTATTCACTTGTCATTGAACCAGTTGATGTCTGGGGCTTTGATTATATGGGACCTTTTCCAAAATCCAACGGGTATACTCATATCCTAGTTGATATTGATTACGTCACTAAGTGGGTAGAAGCTATCCCCACTAGTAGTGCTGATCACAACACCTCTATCAGGATGCTGAAAGAAGTTATCTTCCCTAGATTTGGAGTCCCTAGATATCTAATGACCGACAGTGCTTCACACTTCATTCATGGTGTTTTCCGTAAAACGCTTGCTAAGTACGATGTCAACCATAGAATTGTGTCTCCCTACCACCCTCAGTCCAGTGGTCAAGTAGAGCTAAGTAATAGAGAAATTAAACTGATTCTGGAAAAGACTGTCAACACGTCTAGAAAGAATTGGTCTAAGAAGCTCGATGATGCACTGTGGGCTTATAGAACTGCCTATAAGAATCCCATGTGCATGTCTCCGTACAAAATGGTGTATGGGAAAGCATGTCATTTACCTCTTGAGCTAGAGCATAAAGCTTATTGGGAAATCAAAGAGCTCAACTTTGATTTCAAACTTGCTGGTGAGAAGAGGTTATTTGATATTAGCTCGCTTGATGAGTGGAGAACTCAGGCATATGCGAATGCCAAGCTGTTTAAAGAGAAGGTTAAGAGGTGGCATGATAAGAGGATACAAAAGCGTGAGTTCAATGTAGGTGATTATGTCTTGCTGTATAACTCTCGTTTAAGATTCTTTGCAGGCAAGCTTCTCTCTAAATGGGAAGGTCCCTATGTTATTGAGGAAGTATATCATTCCGGCGCTATCAAGATCAACAATACAGAAGGTAATTGTCCAAGAGTTGTAAATGGGCAGAGAATCAAGCATTATATCTCAGGTACTCCCATAAATGTTGAAAGCAATATCATCAATACCATAACTCCGGAAGAATGCCTAAGGGATATTTATCAGCCTCTTTCAGACTCTGAAAACGAAGAGGTATGTGATTCGGTAAGAAAACAGAGTCCAAAACTTTTCTAGTAGGAAATTTTCTCCGTTTTGGAATATTTGAAAAAATTACAAAAATTGGAAGTTGTCCGGAAAGTGCGCGAGGAGGCGACAAGCCTGCACGGCGCGGGCCCACCCCTGGACGCGTCGTGAGGGCTTGTGGCCACCTCGTGCGCCTCCCGGACTCCGTTTTCGTGCAGGGTACTCCTTCTGGTGTGGAAAAAATCATTATATATACTTTCGTTTGGTCTGACCCCTGCATCACGCAGATTTCCTCTGTTTTTCGTTTCGAGCGTGTTTCTGTTGCAGATCTAGATCGCCATGACTTCCCCAAAAGCTCCGAAGGACAAGATCTTCGAGAAGGTCATCAATCCCTACCTCGCGGGAGTGCTGCAACACCCTCAATCTATCGAGATGCGTGAGAGGATGTTGCACATCCGTGATGTTGAGGGGCCTAAGAAGACCGGAAGCATGGAGACGAGGCTCGAAGCAATGGAGCAACAAGTCTTCAAGTGCCAAGGGATGGTGGAGCGTGGACTCAACGCCAACCACATGATGATCACGGAGTTCACCAACAAGCACAGGATTGATGCCAATGACATTGGGAAGCATCACTCCAGGCTCTATGACAGGATTGATCAACTCCAGGGCCATATCTATGACGTGCAGAACCAAAACTGTGAGTATGAGTATAGATTTAAATCAATACGGTTGGCTACAGATTTGAGGATTCCGGAGACTCGTTCATCTTTCCATGATGGAGCACCTATGCCTTGGAAGACGGAGGATCAAACTCATGTTGCAACAACTCCACCATCACCACCAAAGGAAGACAACTCAGCATTGGTATGGGCAATCCCCTTGGCTTGTGCCAAGCTTGGGGGAGTTGCCCCGATATCGTATCAGCATCACATATTTTGCCTTTACCTTTGTTTCAATTTTCCTTTTCAGTTTTATCTTTCTCTAGTAGACCAAAATTCTTAGTGTTTTAGTCTTCAGTTTTGCTTTGTGTCACCCCCGATGTATTCGAGCTCGTGAGCCATATAATAAAGAGTGCCTTAGTTGAAGGGCTTTGCCTCTTGCCATGATCAAAAGAGTGAGAATAGAACAAAAGCACGAAATATCATGTAATGATCTTATGGGAAGTGATGGCTTCACATATAAAAATAATGGGGATTGAAACTTGTTGAGGGTAGGCAAACGTAGACCTTGGTCATTGTTGCAATTAATAGGAAGTGATAAAGAAGGAGAGGTTCACATATAAATATATCATTCTGACACCATCTATGATTGTGAACACTCACTAAACTATTGCATGCCTAGAAGTAGATGTTGGACAAGGAAGACAACATAATGAATTGTGTTTGCTTGGCTCCGAACAATGTTATATGATTAGAGATCCCTTAGCATGTGACGATTGCTTCCACCTCATATTAGCCAAAACTCCCGCACTAAGTAGAGATACTACTTGTGCATCCATAAACCTTCAAACCAGTTTTGCCATGAGTGTCCACCATACCTACCTATGGATTGAATAAGATCCCTCAAGTAAATTATCATCGGTGCAAGCAATAAAAATTGCTCTCTGATATGTATGATCTATTAGTGTGTGGAAAATAAGCTTTATACGAACCTGTGATGAGGAAGACATAAAAGCGACAGACTGCATAATAAAGTTCCTTATCACATGAGGCAATATAAAGTGACGTTCCTCCGCACTAAGAGGACACGCATCCAAACCTCAAAAGCGCATGACAACCTCTGCTTCCCTCTGCAAAGGGCCTATCTTGTACCTTTACTTTTTGCCCTTGAAAGAGTCATGGTGATCTTCACCAATTCCTTATTTTGCCTTTGTCTTGGCTACCGTCATATGCTTGGGAAAGATCTATATTCATATGTCAACTTGGAGGTAAGTATTCATGAATTATTATTGTTGACATTACCCTTGAGGTAAGCAATTGGGAGGCAAAACTGTAAGCCCCTATCTTTCTCTGTGTACAGCTGAAACTTTGATCTCAAGAGTACCACGTGAGTCGTAGCAATTGTAGAGAATGAAAGAATGATTGAGTATGTGGATTTGCTTTACAAGCTCTTGTTTGACTCTTTCTGATGTTGTGATAAATTGCAATTGCTTCAATGACTAAAGGCTACCGGTTGTTACTTCTCGGTAAGGTTCTTGATCCATGCTTTACTTTGTGAAGGAATTATCACTTTAGCATGAGAGATTATATGTTGGTATTGTTGTTCTCATCATGATCATGATGCATGCATGTTCGTATCTTGTTTTGTCGACACCTTCCTCCCTAAACATGTGGACATATTTATTGAGCTCGGCTTCCGCTTGAGGACAAGCAAGGTCTAAGCTTGGGGGAGTTGATACGTCCACTTTGCATCATGTTTACATGTTGATATTTATCGCTTCTTTGGCTGTTATTTCACTTCAAGGTACAATTCTTATGCCTTTTCTCTCTTATTTTGCAAGGTTTACATGAAGAGGGAGAATACCGGCAACTGGAATTCTGGCATGAAAGTGGAGCAAAGTTGAGATACCTATTCTGCACAACTCCAAACGCCGTGAAAATCAACGAGGATTTTTTTCCCGATTTATCAAAAATACTGGGCCGAAGAGTGCCAGAGGGGCACCAGGGGATGCCCACAAGCCTGCACGGTGCAGCCACCCCCCAGGCCGCGCCATGAGGGCTTGTGGGCAGCCCACTAGCCCACTGCCCCCCCTCTTTTGCTATACAAAGGGTTTCGTCCAGGAAAAAAATCAGGGAGGAGCTTTTTCGTGGATTCGCCGCTGCCACGAGGGGGAAATCGTCGCCATCGTCATCACCAACACTCCTCTCGTCGGAGGGGACTCGTCACCATCAACATCTTCATCAGCACCATCTCATCTCCAAACCCTAGTTCATCTCTTGTAACCAATCTCCGTCTTACGACTCCGATTGGTACTTGTAAGGTTGCTAGTAGTGTTGATTACTCTTTGTAGTTCATGCCAGTTGGATTATTTGGTGGAAGAGTTTATGTTCAGATCCTTGATGCTACTCATTACATCTCTGGTCATGAATATGATTATGCTTTGTGAGTAGTTACTTTTGTTCCTGAGGACATGGGATAAGTCATGCTAATAGTAGTCATGTGAATTTGGTATTCGTTCGGTAATTTGATGTGTTGTATGTTGTTTTTCCTCTAGTGGTGTTATGTGAACGTCGACTACATAACACTTGACCATTATTTGGGCCTAGAGGAAGGCACTGGGAAGTAGTAAGTAGATGATGGGTTGCTAGAGTGACAGAAGCTTAAACCCTAGTTTATGCGTTGCTTCATAAGGGGCTGATTTGGATCCTCTAGTTTAATGCTATGGTTAGACTTTGTCTTAATTCTTCTTTCTTAGTTGTGGATGCTTGCGAGAGGGGTTAATCATAAGTGGGATGCCTGTACAAGTAAGGGCAGTACCCAAGCGCCGGTCCACCCACATATCAAACTATCAAAGTAACGAACGCGAATCATATGAACATGATGAAAACTGGCATGACAGAAATTCCCGTGTGTCCTCGGGAGCGTTTTTCCACCTATAAGACTTTGTCCAGGCTTGTCCCTTGCTACAAAAGGGATTGAGCCACTTTGCTGCACCGTTGCTACTTTTGTTACTTCTTGCTCGCTACGAATCATCTCACCACACAATCACTTCTTACCGACAATTTCAGTGCTTGCAGATTTTACCTTGCTGAAAACCACTTGTCAGATCCTTCTGCTCCTCATTGGGTTCGACACTCTTACTTATCGAAAGGACTACGATTGACCCCCTATACTTGTGGGTCATCAGAGATCAAGAAGCACAAGATCATGGCCATATCATGTCACTTATGAATTGCATGTGGTGTTAATCCTTTTATGCACCTTATCTTGCTTAGAACGGCGGTAGCATTATAAAGTGATTCGTCACTAAATTTCAAGATAAAATTGTGTTCTCCCTGATACATGTCCAACGTATCTATAATTTTTTATTGTTCCATGCTATTGTATTATCAACTTGGGATGTCTTATATGCATTTATATGCCATTTTATATCATTTTTGGGGCTAACCTATTAAATCAGTGCCTAGTGCGAGTTTTTGTTTTTTTCTGTGTTTTTGACCTTTTCAGAAAAGAATATTAAACGGAGTCCAAACGGAATAAAACGTGCGGGATCATTTTTTCCATAACAGAAGATACGGAGAGGACTTGAGAACCAAGGCAGGAGGTCTCGTGGGAGGTCACGAGCCCCCTAGGCGCTCCCTAGGGGGGCGCCTAGTAGGCTCGTGGGCCCCCGTGGCTCCTCTACCCTACCTCTTTCGCATATAAATTCCCAAAAATCCCGAAACCAAAGAAGAGAGCCACGAAAATACTTTTCCGCCGCCGCAAGCTTCTGTCTCCGCAAGATCCCATCTGGGGACCGTTCTGGTGCCCTGCCGGAGGGGGATTCGGACACAAAGGGCTTCTTCATCAACACCATTACCTCTCCGATGATGCGTGAGTAGTTCACCATAGACCTTCGGGTCCATAGCTAGTAGCTAGATGGCTTCTTCTCTCTCTTGGATCTTCAATACAAAGTTCTCCATGATCTTCTTGGAGATCTATCCGATGTAACTTTCTTTTGCGGTGTGTTTGTCGAGATCCGACGAATGGTGGATTTGTGATCAGATTATCTATGAATATTATTTGAGTCTCCTCTGATTTCTTATATGCATGATTTCGTATCCTTGTAATTCTCTTCGAGTTATGGGTTTCGTTTGGCCAACTTGATCTATAATTCTTGCAATGGGAGAGGTGCTTGGTTTTGGGTTCATACCGTGCGGTGTCCTCACCTAGTGACACAAGGGGTAGCGAGGCACGCATCATGTTGTTTCCATCAAGGGTAAAAAGATGGGGTTTATATCATATTGCGTGAATTTATCCCTCTACATCATGTCATCTTGCTTAAGGCGTTACTCCGTTTGTTATGAACTTAATACACTAGATGCATGCTGGATAGCGGTTGATGTGTGGAGTAATAGTAGTAGATGCAAAAAGTATCGGTCTACTTGTCTCGGACGTGATGCCTATATGTATGATCATTGCCTTAGATATCATCATGACTTTGCGCGATTCTATCAATTGCTCGACACTAATTCATTCACCCACCGTAATACTTGCTATCATGAGAGAAGCCTCTAGTGAACACTATGGCCCCGGGGTCTATTTTACACATCATATATTCAGATCTACATACAAAAATACCAAAAATACCTTGCTGCACTTTTATTTCTTGTTACCTTTTATCACCTTCAGATCTCACCTTGCAAGTAATGGTGAAGGGATTGACAACCCCTTTATCGCGTTGGGTGCAAGTTTGTTTGCTTTTGCGCAGGTTCATTGGTGCCTCATCTTGATACTCCTATTGGATTGATACCTTGGTTCTCAAACTGAGGGAAATACTTATCTCTACTTTGCTGCATCACCCTTTCCTCTTCAAAGGAAAAACCAACGCAAGCTCAAGAAGTAGCAGGAAGAATTTCTAGCGCCGTTGCCGGGGAGTATTCAAGTGAAGCATATCTACCAAGTACCTATCGCAATCTCATCTCTTGAATTTACATTATTTGACATTTTCCTCTCGTTTTCCTCTCCCCCACTTCTAAAAGGATTTTCCGAAAATACCAAAAAGATTTTCCTTTTTATTCGCTCTTCTTCCGTTCGCCTTTTTGTTGCTATGTTTGCTTGTGTTGCCATGTGCCTTCTATTTGCTTGCATCTTCACTTGCTAAAAATATATTGATATGGATCCTCATCCACTTGCTAATCTTTTCAAAAGACCAAATTATGATGAACAATTTTCTAGTGAGTTGAGTGCGCTTGACTATCTCTATGGAGTTTTGTTTGAAAATCATGAATCTGAAATTTTTGATGAAGTGTTGAAAGAAGAAAATTATAAAGTGATTCATGATATCTACTTGAATGAAAAACATGATTGCCATGTTGTTAGTATGAATTCTCTTAATATCTATGATGCTAATGATATGCAAAACCACAAGCTTGGGGATGCTATGCTTGATGAAGATGATATTTTTTGTTTCCCAAGTTTTGGTGATGACCCTTATGCTATAATTTATCATGAAAAGAATGCTTTGTGTGATATTTATATTGTAAGATTCCTTCATGATGTTACTGAAAATTACTATGAGAGAGTAACATATGCTTTTACATATTGCAATAATATCAAGCTTCCTCTCTATGTGTTCAACGTTTTGAAGTTATGCTTGTTTTGCCTTCCTATGCTAGTTAATTCTTGTTCCCATAAATTATTTGCTCACAAAATCCCTATGCATAGGAAGTGGGTTAGACTTAAACATGTTTTTTGCCATTCATGATGTTGTTTTGCATATCTCAACTACTACTTTTTATGTGAGCATCATTGAAATCGTTAAGCCTAGCTAGGGGCGTTAAACGATAGCGCTTGTTGGGAGGCAACCCAATGAATAGATTTATTTTTGCTTTTTTACTTTCTGTTTTGTTGAGTCCACACCATCATGATTCTGATATGATTGTGTTTTTTATGTTTTAATTAGTGTTTGTGCCAAGTAGAACTTTTATGATTAGTTTTGGTGATAGTTGTTTAATCATGCTGAAAAAAGACAGAAACTTTGTGCTCACAAAATTATTTTTAATTCCTATCCAGAAAGAACTTTTGAGTTGATTCTTTTTTTTTCTGGTTGATATACAAATTACCCTAATTTTCATAATGTTTCAGAATTTTTGGGATACCAGAGGTATACGAAATATAGAGATTTCCACATACTGTTCTGTTTTTGACAGATTCTGTTTTTGTTGTGTTGATTACTTATTTTGATGAAACTATGGTTAGTATCGGGGGGTACGAGCCATGGAAAAGTGAGAATACGGTAATATAACATCAATCTAAATGGAAATTAAGTTTACTACAGTACCTAAAAAGTTGGTGGTTTGTTTTCTTATGCTAATGATATCACGAGTTTCTGTTTAAGTTTTGTGTTGTGAAGTTTTCAAGTTTTGGGTGATGTTCTTATGGACAATGGAATAAAGAGCAGAAATAGCTTAATCTTGGGGATGCCCAAGTCATCCCAAGCCAAATCCAAGGATACCAAAAAGCCTAAGCTTGGGGATGCCCCGGGAAGGCATCCCCTCTTTCGTCTTCAATCCATCGGTAACGTTACTTGGAGCTATATTTTTATTCACCACATGATATGTGTTTTGCTTGGAGCGTCGTGTATTATAGGAGTCTTTGCTTTTTGTTTTATCACAATCATCCTTGCTGCACACCTTTTTGAGAGGGACATGCACTCATCATGAATTTGTTAACACACTCAATGAGCTTCACTTATATCTTTTGAGCTAGGCAATTTAGCTCCCATGAGCTTCACTTATATCTTTTGAGCTAGAAAATTTAGCTCCCATGAGCTTCACTTATATCTTTTGAGCTAGGAAATTTAGCTCCCATGAGCTACACTTATATCTTTTGATCTAGATAATTTTTCTCTAGTGCTTCACTTAAATCTTTTTAGATCACAGCGGTGTCATATTTTGTAGAAATAAAAACTCTCGATCTTCACTTATATCATTTTGAGAGAGCTCTCTCTAAGTAACTTGGTAATTGGCGTGTGCTATGAAATTAGTCCTAAATATGATAGGCATCCAAAGAGGATATAATAAAAACTTTCATATTCAAGTGCATTGACTAGTGAGATAAGTTTGATTCCTCACAATTAGTTCTGAGATATGGATATGGTAATATTAGAGTTATGTTAGTAGGGTGTTGTGAATCTAGAAATACTTGTGTTGAGGTTAGTGATTCCCGTAGCATGCACGTATGGTGAACCGCTATGTTAGGAAGTCGGAGCATAATTGATTTATTGATTGTCATCCTTTGTGTGGCGGTCGGAATCGCGCGATGGTTAACACCTACCAACCCTTCCCCTAGGAGTATGCGTTTAACACTTTGTTTCGATTACTAATAAAACTTACACAATAAGTATTTGAGTTCTTCATGACTAATTTTAGTCCATGGTATAGATGCACTCTCACCTTCCACCATTGCTAGCCTATCTAGTGCCACTCAACTTTTGCCGGTGCACAAACCCACCATATACCTTCCTCAAAATAGCCACCATACCTACCTATTATGGCATTTTCATAGCCATTCCGAGATACATTGCCATACAACTTCCACCATGCCGTCTCATGACATGTGCCATCACTTTTATATTTCCATTGCATGATCGTAAGATAGCTAGCTAGATGTTTCAATGCCATACACTAAGCTAGATCGTTGCACATCCCGGCACACTGTCGGAGGCATTTCATATAGAGTCATTATTATTCTAAGTATCGAGTTGTAAGTAAATAAAAGTGTGATCATCATCATTATTAGAGCATTGTCCCATGTGAGTAAATGAAAAAAAGAGGCCAAAGAGCCCAACAAAAAAAAGAGAGAAAAAGAGAGAAGGTACAATGCTACTATCTTTTTCCACACTTGTGCTTCAAAATAGCACCACGTTCTTCATGATAGAGGGTCTCTTGTTTTGTCACTTTCATATACTAGTGGGAATTTTCATTATATAACTTGGCTTGTATATTCCAATGATGGGCTTCTTCAAAATTGCCCTAGGTCTTCGTAAGCAAGCAAGTTGGGTGCACACCCACTAATTTTCTTTTTGAGCTTTCATACACTTATAGCTCTAGTGCATCCGTTGCATGGCAATCCCTACTCATTCACATTGATACCTACTGATGGGCATCTCCATAGCCCATTGATACACCGAGTCTATGTGACCATATCCTCCTTTTTTGCCTCACAACCTCTACCACACTCTATTCCACCCATAGTGTTATATGCATGGCTCACGCTCATGTATTGCGTGAGAGTTGACAAAGTTGAGAAAGTAAGAGTGTGAAAACAATTACTTGGCCAATACCGGGGTTGTGCATGATTTAAATTCATTGTGTGGGGATGATGGAGCATAGCCAGACTATATGATTTTGTAGGGATAACTTTCTTTGGCCTTGTTATTTCAAAAGTTCATGATTACTTTGCTAGTATGCTTGAAGTATTATTGTTTTCATGTCAATATTAAACTATTGTTTTGAATCTTATGGATCTGAACATTCATACCACAATGAAGAAGTTACAAAGAACAAATATGTTAGGTAGCATACCACATCAAAAATTCGGTCTTTATCACTTCCCTACTCGAGGACGAGCAGGAGTTAAGCTTGGGGATGCTTGATACGTCTGCAACGTATCTATATTTTTTGATTGTTCCATGCTATTATATTATCAACTTGGGATGTCTTATATGCATTTATATGCCATTTTATATCATTTTTGGGACTAACCTATTAACTCAGTGCCTAGTGCCAGTTTCTGTTTTTTCCGTGTTTTTGACCTTTTTCAGAAAAGAATATTAAACGGAGTCCAAACGGAATAAAACCCACGGGATGATTTTTTCCATAACAGAATATACGCATAGGACTTGAGAACCAAGGCATGAGGTCTCGTGGGAGGTCATGAGCCCCCTAGACGCACCCTAGGGCCCCCTGTGGCTCCTATGCCCTACCTCTTTCGCCTATAAATTCCCAAAAATCCCGAAACCAAAGAAGGGAGCCACAAAAATACTTTTGCGCCGCCGCAAGCTTCTGTCTCCGCAAGATCCCATCTGGGGACCGTTATGGTGCCCTGCCGGAGGGGGATTCGGACACGGAGGGCTTCTTCATCAACACCATTGCCTCTCCGATGATGCGTGACTAGTTCACCACAGACCTTCGGGTCCATATCTAGTAGCTAGATGGCTTCTTCTCTCTCTTGGATCTTCAATACAAAGTTCTCCATGATCTTCATGGAGATCTATCCGATGTAACTTTTTTCGCGGTGTGTTTGTCGAGATCCGATGAATTGTGGATTTATGATCAGATTATCTATGAATATTATTTGAGTCTCCTCTGATTTCTAATATGCATGATTTCATATCCTTGTAATTCTCTTCGAGTTATGGGTTTCATTTGGCCAACTTGATCTATAATTCTTGCAATGGGAGAAGTGCTTGGTTTTGGGTTCATACCGTGCGGTGTCCTCACCTAGTGACACAAGGGGTAGCGAGGCACGCATCATGTTGTTTCCATCAAGGGTAAAAAGATGGGGTTTATATCATATTGCGTGAATTTATCCCTCTACATCATGTCATCTTGCTTAAGGCGTTACTCTGTTTGTTATGAACTTAATACACTAGATGCATGTTGGATAGTGGTTGATGTGTGTTGTAATAGTAGTAGATGCAGAAAGTATCGGTCTACTTGTCTCGGACGTGATGCCTATATGTATGATCATTGCCTTAGATATCGTCATGACTTTGAGCGATTCTATCAATTGCTCGACAGTAATTCGTTCACCCACCGTAATACTTGCTATCATGAGAGAAGCCTCTAGTGAACACTATGGCCCCGGGGTCTATTTTACACATCATATATTCAGATCTACATACAAAAATACCTTTCTGCAATTTTATTTCTTTTTACCTTTTATCGCCTTCAGATCTCACCTTGCAAGTAATCGTGAAGGGATTGACAACCCCTTTATCGCATTGGCTGCAAGTTTGTTTGCTTTTGCGCAGGTTCATTGGTGCCTCATCTTGATACTCCTACCGGATTGATACCTTGGTTCTCAAACTGAGGAAAATACTTATCTCTACTTTGCTGCATCACCCTTTCCTCTTCAAGGGAAAAACCAACGCAAGCTCAAGAAGTAGCACTCCCCGACTATGCACCGTTGCGACAGTTCGTCGTTTCGAGACACCACGTGATGATCGGGTGTGATAGACTCAACATTCACATACAACGGGTGCAAAATAGTTGCACACGCGGAACACTCGGGTTAAACTTGACGAGCCTAGCATGTGCATACATGGCCTTGGAACACAAGAGACCGAAAGGCCGAGCATGAATCGTATAGTTGATATGATTAGCATAGAGATGTTTACCACTGAAACTACACTCAACTCACATGATGATCGGAGTTGAGTTAGTGAATTTGGATCATGCCACACTCAAGTAACTAGAGGGATGTCTATTTGAGTGGGAGTTTATTAGTAATTTGATTAGTTAAACTCTAATTGTCTTGAACATAGTCTAAGTCCACTTTGCAATATTTTATGTTGTAGATCAATGGCTCACGCAGTATCAACCCTGAATTTCAATACGTTCCTAGAGAAAGCTAAGCTGAAAGATGATGGTAGCAACTTTGTAGACTGTGCTCGTAATCTTAGGCTCATCCTACAAGCTGGGAAAAATAATTATGTCCTATATGTTGCGCTAGGAGATGAACCACCTGCTACGTCTGATCAAGATGTTTTGAACTCTTGGCAAGCACGTAAGGAGGACTACTCAGTAGTTCAATGTGCAGTCTTGTATGGCTTAGAACCGGGACTTCAACGACGCTTTGAACGTCATGGAGCAAATGAGATGTTCCAGGAGTTGAAGTTTATCTTTCAGAAGAACGCCCGGATCGAGAGGTATGAGACCTCCGATAAATTCTATGCTTGCAAGATCGAGGAGAATTCGTCTGTCGGTGAACATGTGCTCAAAATGTCTGGGTACTCAAACCGTCTAGCTGAGCTGGGAGTTGAACTTCCGCAAGAGGCTATCACTGACATAATTCTTCAATCACTGCCACCTAGCTACAAGAGCTTTGTGTTGAACTATAACATGCAAGGGATGAACAAGTCACCCGGTGAGTTATTCGCGATGCTGAAAGTCGCAGAGTCAGAACTCCGGAAAGATCATCAAGTGTTGATGGTCAATAAGACCACTGGTTTCAAGAGAAACGACAAAGGCAAGAAGGGTAACTCCAAGAAGGGCGGCAAAACTGTTGCTACTTCGACGAAGAAACCCAAGGTGGACCTAAGCCGGAAACTGAGTGCTATTATTGCAAGGGGATGGGTCACTGGAAGCGCAACTGCCCCAAGTATTTGGCTGATAAGAAGGCGGCCAACGCCAAACCAGGTATATGTGATATACATGTTATTGATGTGTACCTAACCAACTCTCATAGTAGTGCATGGGTATTTGATGTTGGAAATATGCCCTAGAGGCAATAATAAAATAATTATCATTATATTTCCTATTTCAAGATAATTGTTTATTATTCATGCTATAATTGTATTGAATGAAAGCATAGATACATGTGTGGATATATATACAAAACAATGTCCCTAGTAAGCCTCTAGTTGACTAGCCAGTTGATCAAGGATGGTTAAGGTTTTCTGGCCATACGCAAGTGTTGTCACTTGATGACTGGATCACATCATTTGGAGAATGATATGATGGACAAGACCCAAACTATGAACATAGCATGTGATCGTGTCATTTTGTTGCTATTGTTTTATGTGTGTCAAGTATTCATTCCTATGACCATGAGATCATGCAACTCACTGAGACCGGAGGAATACCTTGTGTGTATCAAACGTCACAACGTTACTGGGTGACTATAAAGGTGCTCTACAGGTGTCTCCGAAGGTGTCCGCTGAGTTAGCGTGGATCAAGACTCGGATTTGTCACTCCGCGTGACGGAGAGGTATCTCGGGGCCCACTTGGTAATACAACATCGTATATAAGCCTTGCAATCAATGTGACTCAAGTGTTAGTCACGGGATCTTGTATTACAGAACGAGTAAAGAGACTTGCCGGTAACGAGATTGAAATAGGTATAGGGATACCGACGATCAAATCTCGGGCAAGTAACATACCGAAGGACAAAGGGAATGTTATACGGGAATATGAATCCTTGGCACAGAGGTTCAACCGATAAGATCTTTGTAGAATATGTAGGATCCAATATGGTCATCCAGGTCCTACTGTTGGATATTGACCGGGAGTGTCTCAGGTCATGTCTGCATAGTTCTCGAACCCGCAGGGTCTGCACACTTAAGGTTCGGTGACGATTCGGTATAGTTGAGTTATAGGTGTTGGTCACCGAAGGTTGTTCGGAGTCCCGGATGAGATCATGGACATCACGAGGGTCTCCGGAATGGTCCGAAAACAAAGATTGATATATAGGATGGTTTCATTTGGTCTCCGGAAATATTTCGGGCATTACCGGCACTGTACCGGGAGTGACGAATGGGTTTCGGGTTTTCACCGGGAGGGGCCCACTCACCCGGGAGTGAGCCTAATAGACCAAGGGTGGCGCACCAGCCCTTAGTGGGCTGGTGAGGCCAGCCCAAGTGGGCTATGTCGGCTAAGGAAAAAAACCAAAGAGAAAAAAAGAGAGGGGGGTGGGAAGGAAGGAGGGGACTCCTCCTTCCCCAAACCGAATTGGAGTTGGAGTCCTCCTCCTCCTCCCTCGGCCGGCGCCCTTGGGGCTCTCTTGAGCCTCAAGGCTAGCCCCTCCCCTCTCCTATATATACTAGAGGTTCTAGGGTTTTTGAGACACAACTTTTGCCACGTGCAACCCTAGACCTCTACTTCGTAGTTCTTCCTCTAGATTGGTTTTCTGCGGAGCTCGGGCGGAGTCCTGCAGGAATAGATCATCACCATCACCGGCGCGCCGTCATGCTGCCGGAGAACTCATCTACTTCCCCATCTCTCTTGCTGGATCAAGAAGGTGGAGATCGTCATCGAGTTGTACGTGTGCTGAACGCGGAGGTGCCGTTCGTTCGGCGCTAGATCGGAACGGATCGTGGGACGGTGATTTGAATCACGAAGCTGTTCCACTACATCAACCGCGTTTCTTAATGCTTCCCGCTTAGCGATCTACAAGGGTATGTGGATCCGATCTCCCTCTCATAGATGAACATCACCATGATAGGTCTTCGTGTGCGTAGGATTTTTTTTCCATGCAACGTTCAACAACAGAAGGACTCCATGTTTTTTTTGTTGGAGAACGTCGCATGGGAAACAAAAATTTTCCTACGCGCACGAAGACCTATCATGGTGATGTCCATCTACGAGAGGGGATGAGTGATCTACGTACCCTTGTAGATCGTACAGCAGAAGCGTTAGAGAACGCGGTTGATGTAGTGGAACGTCCTCACGTCCCTCGATCCGCCCCGCGAACAATCCCGCGATCAGTCCCACGATCTAGTACCGAACGGACGGCACCTCCGCGTTCAGCACACGTACAGCTCGACGATGATCTCGGCCTTCTTGATCCAGCAAGAGAGACGGAGAGGTAGAAGAGTTCTCCGGCAGCGTGACGGCGCTCCAGAGGTTGGTGATGACCTTGTCTCAGCAGGGCTCCGCCCGAGCTCCGCAGAAACGCGATCTAGAGGAAAAACCGTGGAGGTATGTGGTCGGGCTGCCGTGGAAAAGTCGTCTCAAATCAGCCCTAAAACCTCCGTATATATAGGTGGGAGGGAGGGGGCCTTGCCTTGGGGTCCAAGGACCCTCAAGGGGGTCGGCCGAGCCAAGGGGGAGGACTCTCCCCCCCCCCCAAACCGAGTTGGACTAGGTTTGGTGGGAGGGAGTCCCCCTCCCTTCCCACCTCTTCCTTTTTTTCCTTTTTCCTTTGATTTCTTATCCTTGGCGCATAGGGCCCTTTTGGGCTGTCCCACCAGCCCATTAAGGGCTGGTGCGCCACCCTTATGGCCTATGGGCTTCCCCGGGGTGGGTTGCCCCCCCCCCCCCCCCCCGGTGAACTCCCGGAACCCATTCGTCATTCCCGGTACATTCCCGGTAACTCCGAAAACCTTCCGATAATCAAATGAGGTCATCCTATATATCAATCTTCGTTTCCGAACCATTCCGGAAACCCTCGTGACGTCCGTGATCTCATTCGGGACTCCGAACAACATTCGGTAACCAACCATATAACTCAAATACGCATAAAACAACGTCAAACCTTAAGTGTGCAGACCCTGCGGGTTCGAGAACTATGTAGACATGACCCGAGAGACTCCTCGGTCAATATCCAATAGCGGGACCTGGATGCCCATATTGGATCCTACATATTCTACGAAGATCTTATCGTTTGAACCTCAGTGCCAAGGATTCGTATAATCCCGTATGTCATTCCCTTTGTCCTTCGGTATGTTACTTGCCCGAGATTCGATCGTCAGTATCCGCATACCTATTTCAATCTCGTTTACCGGCAAGTCTCTTTACTCATTCCGTAATACAAGATCCCGCAACTTACACTAAGTTACATTGCTTGCAAGGCTTGTGTGTGATGTTGTATTACCGAGTGGGCCCCGAGATACCTCTCCGTCACACGGAGTGACAAATCCCAGTCTTGATCCATACTAACTCAACTAACACCTTCGGAGATACCTGTAGAGCATCTTTATAGTCACCCAGTTACGTTGCGACGTTTGATACACACAAAGCATTCCTCCGGTGTCATTGAGTTATATGATCTCATGGTCATAGGAATAAATACTTGACATGCAGAAAACAGTAGCAACAAAATGACACGATCAACATGCTACGTCTATTAGTTTGGGTCTAGTCCATCACGTGATTCTCCCAATGACGTGATCCAGTTATCAAGCAACAACACCTTGTTCATAATCAGAAGACACTGACTATCATTGACTAACTGGCTAGCCAACTAGAGGCATGCTAGGGACGGTGTTTTGTCTATGTATCCACACATCTAAATGAGTCTTCATTCAATACAATTATAGCATGGATAATAAACTATTATCTTGATACAGGAATTATAATAATAACTATATTTATTATTGCCTCTAGGGCATAATTCCAACTGTCTCCCACTTGCACTAGATTCAATAATCCAGCCCTCACATCACCATGTGAATTACATTGTAATAAATCTAACACCCATACAGTTCTGGTGTCGATCATGTTTTGGCCGTGGAAGAGGTTTAGTCAGCGGGTCTGCTACATTCAGATCCGTGTGCACTTTGCATATATTTACGTCCTCTTCCTCGACGTAGTCGCGGATGAGGTTGAAGCGTCGTTTGATGTGTCTGGTCTTCTTGTGAAACCGTGGTTCCTTTGCTAAGGCAATGGCACCAGTGTTGTCACAGAACAAGGTTATTGGATTCAGTGCGCTTGGCACCACTCCAAGATCCGTCATGAACTGCTTCATCCAGACACCCTCCTTAGCCGCCTCCGAGGCAGCCATGTACTCCGCTTCACATGTAGAATCTGCTACGATGCTTTGCTTGGAACTGCACCAGCTTACCGCACCCCCATTAAGAATAAATACGTATCTGGTTTGCGACTTAGAGTCGTCCGGATCTGTGTCAAAGCTTGCATCGACGTAACCTTTTACGGCGAGCTCTTCGTCACCTCCATACACGAGAAACATCTCCTTAGTCCTTTTCAGGTACTTCCGGATATTCTTGACCGCTGTCCAGTGATCCACTCCTGGATTACTCTGGAACCTACCTGCCATACTTATGGCCAGGCTAACATCCGGTCTAGTGCACAGCATCGCATACATGATAGAACCTATGGCTGAAGCATAGGGGACGGAGCGCATATGCTCTCTATCTTCATCAGTTGCTGGGCACTGAGTCTTACTCAATCTCGTACCTTGTAAAACTGGCAAGAACCCTTTCTTGGACTGTTCCATTTTGAACCTCTTCAAAACTTTATCAAGGTATGTGCTTTGTGAAAGTCCTATCAGGCGTTTTGATCTATCCCTATAGATCTTAATGCCTAGAATGTAAGCAGCTTCTCCTAGGTCCTTCATAGAGAAACTTTTATTCAAGTAACCTTTTATGCTCTCCAAAAGCTCTACGTTGTTTCCAATCAGTAATATGTCATCCACATATAATATTAGAAACGCCACAGAGCTCCCACTCACTTTCTTGTAAATACAAGATTCTCCAACCACTTGTATAAACCCAAATGCTTTGATCACCTCATCAAAACGTTTGTTCCAACTCCGAGATGCTTGCACCAGTCCATAAATGGATCGCTGGAGCTTGCACACCTTGTCAGCATTTTTAGGATCGACAAAACCTTCGGGTTGCATCATATACAACTCTTCCTTAAGGAAACCGTTAAGGAACGCCATTTTGACATCCATCTGCCAGATTTCATAATCGAAAAATGCAGCTATTGCTAACATGATTCTAACGGACTTAAGCATCGCTACGGGTGAGAAAGTCTCATCGTAGTTAACTCCTGGAACTTTTGAAAAAACCCTTTGCCACAAGTCGAGCTTTATAAACGGTCACATTACCGTCAGCGTCCGTCTTCTTCTTAAAGATCCATTTGTTCTGAATAGCCTTGCGGCCCTCAGGTAGTATCTCCAAAGTCTACACTTTGTTCTCATACATGGATCCTATCTCGGATTTCATGGCTTCTAGCCATTTGTTGGAATCTGGGCCCACCATTGCTTCTTCATAATTTGCAGGTTCATTGTTGTCTAACAACATGATTGATAAGACAGGATTACCGTACCACTCTGGAGCAGCGCGTGATCTCGTCGACCTGCGTGGTTCAACAGAAACTTGAACTGGAGTTTCATGATCATCATCATTAACTTCCTCCTCAACCGGCGTCGCAACGACAGAGATTTCCCCTTGCCCTGCGCCACCATCCAGAGGGATGAGAGGTTCGACAACCTCGTCAAGTTCTATCTTCCTCCCACTCAATTCTCTCGAGAGAAACTCCTTCTCGAGAAAAGCTCCGTTTTTAGCAACAAACACTTTGCCCTCGGATTTGAGATAGAAGGTGTACCCAACTGTCTCTTTTGGGTAACCTATGAAGACGCATTTTTCCGCTTTGGGTTCCAGCTTTTCAGGCTGAAGCTTTTTGACATAAGCATCACATCCCCAAACTTTAAGAAACGACAACTTTGGCCTTTTACCATACCACAGTTCGTATGGTGTCGTCTCAACGGATTTTGATGGTGCCCTATTAAAGTGAATGCAGCTGTTTCTAATGCATGACCCCAAAAAGATAACGGCAAATCAGTAAGAGACATCATAGATCGCACCATCTCTAATAGAGTACGATTACGACGTTCGGACACACCATTACGCTGTGGTGTTCCAGGCGGTGTTAACTGTGAAACAATTCCACATTGTCTTAAGTGAGCACCAAACTCGAAACTCAGATATTCACCCCCACGATCAGACCGTAGGAACTTGATCTTCTTGTTACGATGATTTTCCACTTCACTCTGAAATTGCTTGAACTTTTCAAATGTTTCAGACTTGTGCTTCATCAAGTAGACATAACCATATCTACTTAAATCGTCAGTGAAGGTGACAAAATAACGATATCCGCCGCGTGCCTCCACGCTCATTGGACCACACACATCGGTATGTATGATTTCCAATAAGTCACTTGCACGCTCCATTGTTCCGGAGAACGGAGTCTTAGTCATCTTGCCCATGAGGCATGGTTCGCACGTGTCAAGTGAATCAAAGTCAAGTGACTCCAAAAGTCCATCAGCATGGAGTTTCTTCATGCGCTTTACACCAATATGACCTAAGCGGCAGTGCCACAAAAATATGGCGCTATCATTGTTTACTCTAACTCTTTTGGTCTCAATGTTATGTATATGCGTATCGCTATCAAGATTCAATATGAACAATCCTCTCACATTCGGTGCATGACCATAAAAGATGTTACTCATAGAAATAGAACAACCATTATTCTCAGACTTAAAAGAGTAACCGTCTCGCAATAAACAAGATCCAGATATAATGTTCATGCTCAACGCAGGCACTAAATAACAATGATTTAAGTTCATCACTAATCCCGATGGTAGCTGAAGTGACACTGTGCCGACGGCGATTGCATCAACCTTGGAACCGTTTCCTACGCGCATCGTCACTTCGTCTTTCGCCAGCCTTCGTCTATTCCGTAGTTCCTGCTTCGAGTTGCAAATATGAGCAACAGAACCGGTATCGAATACCCAGGCACTACTACGAGAGCCGGTTAAGTACACATCAATAACATGTATATCAAATATACCTGATTTTTCTTTGCCCGCCTTCTTATCTGCCAGATACTTGGGGCAATTGCGCTTCCAGTGACCCATACCCTTGCAATAGAAGCACTCTGTTTCAGGCTTAGGTCCAGCCTTGGGTTTCTTCAGCGGATTGGCAACAGGCTTGCCGCTCTTCTTCGAATTGCCCTTCTTGCCTTTGCCGTTTATCTTGAAACTAGTGGTCTTGCTCACCATCAACACTTGATGCTCTTTACGGAGTTCAGACTCTGCGACTTTCAGCATCGCAAACAACTCGCCGGGAGACTTGTTCATCCCTTGCATGTTGTACTTCAACACAAAGCCTTTATAGCTTGGCGGTAGTGATTGAAGGATTCTGTCAGTGATAGCTTCTTGCGGGAGTTCAATCCCCAGCTCAGCTAGACGGTTTGAGTACCCAGACATTTTGAGCACATGTTCACTGACAGACGAGTTTTCCTCCATCTTGCAAGCATAGAATTTATCGGAGGTCTCATACCTCTCGATCCGGGCGTTCTTCTGAAAGATAAGCTCCAACTCCTGGAACATCTCAAATGCTCCACGACGCTCAAAGCGACGTTGAAGTCCCAGTTCTAAGCCATACAAGACTGCACATTGAACTATTGAGTAGTCCTCCTTACGTGCTAACCAAGCGTTCTTAACATCCGGATCAGCCGTAGCGGGTGGTTCATCTCCTAGCGCAGCATTAAGGACATAATCCTTCTTCCCAGCTTGTAAGATTAGCTTAAGATTACGAGCCCAGTCTACAAAGTTGCTTCCATCATCTTTCAACTTAGCTTTCTCTAGGAACGTATTAAAATTCAGGATGACTGTCGCGTGAGCCATGATCTACAACACAAATATATTCAAAGTGGACTTAGACTATGTTCAAGATAATTAGAGTTCAACTTAATCAAATTATATGCCAAACTCCCACTCAAAAAGTACATCTCTCTAGTCATTTGAGTGGTTCATGATCCACTTACACTATCCCAAGTCCGATCATCACGTGAGTTGAGTATAGTTTCAGTGGTAAGCATCCCTATGCTAATCATATCAACTATATGATTCATGATCGACCTTTCGGTCTCATGTGTTCCGAGGCCATGTCTGCACATGCTAGGCTCGTCAAGCTTAACCCGAGTGTTCCGCGTGCGCAACTGTTTTGCACCCGTTGTATGTGAACGTTGAGTCTATCACACCCGATCATCACGTGGTGTCTCGAAACGACGAACTGTAGCAACGGTGCACAGTCGGGGAGAACACAATTTCGTCTTGAAATTTTAGTGAGAGATCACCTCATAATGCTACCGTCGTTCTAAGCAAAATAAGGTGCATAAAAGGATTAACATCACATGCAATTCATAAGTGACATGATATGGCCATCATCACGTGCTTCTTGATCTCCATCGCCAAAGCACCGGCACGATCTTCTTGTCACCGGCGCCACACCATGATCATCCATCAACGTGTTGCCATCGGGGTTGTCGTGCTACTTATGCTAGTACTACTAAAGCTACATCCTAGAAAAATAGTAAACGCATCTGCAAGCACAAACGTTAGTATAAAGACAACCCTATGGCTCCTGCCGGTTGCCGTACCATCGACGTGCAAGTCGATATTTCTATTACAACATGATCATCTCATACATCCAATATATCACATCACATCGTTGGCCATATCACATCACAATCATACCCTACAAAAACAAGTTAGACGTCCTCTAATTTTGTTGTTGCATGTTTTACGTGGTGACCAAGGGTATCTAGTAGGATCGCATCGCATCTTACTCACGCAAACACCACAACGGAGATATATGAGTTGCTATTTAACCTCATCCAAGGACCTCCTCGGTCAAATCCGATTCAACTAAAGTTGGAGAAACCGTCACTTGCCAGTCATCTTTGAGCAAAGGGGGTTACTCGTAACGATGAAACCAGTCTCTCGTAAGCGTACGAGTAATGTCGGTCCAAGCCGCTTCAATCCAACAATACCGCGGAATCAAGAAAAGACTAAGGAGGGCAGCAAAGCGCACATCACCGTCCACAAAACCTTTTGTGTTCTACTCGAGAAGACATCTACGCATGAACCTAGCTCATGATGCCACTGTTGGAGAACGTCGCATGGGAAACAAAAATTTTCCTACGCGCACGAAGACCTATCATGGTGATGTCCATCTACGAGAGGGGATGAGTGATCTACGTACCCTTGTAGATCGTACAACAGAAGCGTTAGAGAACGCGGTTGATGTAGTGGAACGTCCTCACGTCCCTCGATCCGCCCCGCGAACAATCCCGCGATCAGTCCCACGATCTAGTACCGAACGGACGGCACCTCCGCGTTCAGCACACGTACATCTCGACGATGATCTCGGCCTTCTTGATCCAGCAAGAGAGACGGAGAGGTAGAAGAGTTCTCCGGCAGCGTGACGGCGCTCCGGAGGTTGGTGATGACCTTGTCTCAGCAGGGCTTCGCCCGAGCTCCGCAGAAACGCGATCTAGAGGAAAAACCGTGGAGGTATGTGGTCGGGCTGCCGTGGAAAAGTCGTCTCAAATCAGCCCTAAAACCTCCGTATATATAGGTGGGAGGGAGGGGGCCTTGCCTTGGGGTCCAAGGACCCTCAAGGGGGTCGGCCGAGCCAAGGGGGAGGACTCTCCCCCCCCCAAACCGAGTTGGACTAGGTTTGGTGGGAGGGAGTCCCCCTCCCTTCCCACCTCCTCCTTTTTTTTCCTTTTTCCTTTGATTTCTTATCCTTGGCGCATAGGGCCCTTTTGGGCTGTCCCACCAGCCCATTAAGGGCTGGTGCGCCACACTTATGGCCTATGGGCTTACCCGGGGTGGGTTGCCCCCCCCCCCGGTGAACTCCCGGAACCCATTCGTCATTCCCGGTACATTCCCGGTAACTCCGAAAACCTTCCGGTAATCAAATGAGGTCATCCTATATATCAATCTTCGTTTCTGGACCATTCCGGAAACCCTCGTGACGTCCGTGATCTCATCCGGGACTCCGAACAACATTCGGTAACCAACCATATAACTCAAATACGCATAAAACAACGTCAAACCTTAAGTGTGCAGACCCTGCGGATTCGAGAACTATGTAGACATGACCCGGGAGACTCCTCGGTCAATATCCAATAGCGGGACCTGGATGCCCATATTGGATCCTACATATTCTACGAAGATCTTATCGTTTGAACCTCAGTGCCAAGGATTCGTATAATCCCGTATGTCATTCCCTTTGTCCTTCGGTATGTTACTTGCCCGAGATTCGATCGTCAGTATCCGCATACCTATTTCAATCTCGTTTACCGGCAAGTCTCTTTACTCATTCCGTAATACAAGATCCCGCAACTTACACTAAGTTACATTGCTTGCAAGGCTTGTGTGTGATGTTGTATTACCGAGTGGGCCCCGAGATACCTCTCCGTCACACGGAGTGACAAATCCCAGTCTTGATCCATACTAACTCAACTAACACCTTCGGAGATACCTGTAGAGCATCTTTATAGTCACCCAGTTACGTTGCGATGTTTGATACACACAAAGCATTCCTCCGGTGTCAGTGAGTTATATGATCTCATGGTCATAGGAATAAATACTTGACACGCAGAAAACAGTAGCAACAAAATGACACGATCAACATGCTACGTCTATTAGTTTGGGTCTAGTCCATCACGTGATTCTCCCAATGACGTGATCCAGTTATCAAGCAACAACACCCTGTTCATAATCAGAAGACACTGACTATCATTGACTAACTGGCTAGCCAACTAGAGGCATGCTAGGGACGGTGTTTTGTCTATGTATCAACACATGTAAATGAGTCTTCATTCAATACAATTATAGCATGGATAATAAACTATTATCTTGATACAGGAATTATAATAATAACTATATTTATTATTGCCTCTAGGGCATAATTCCAACATTTTTACTATCTCCCTTTATGAGCAAGCATACTGTTGGAAATCTACTTCAGAATTTTATCGCCTTCGATTTTCATTAGGAATAACTAAGATTGTTGTCAAGCCTTATCTTTTCCGTGGTCTAAGATAAGAAGAAACAAACATTGACACTACAATACATGGATCTTTAACTTCATCATTATCTATAAAAATAATAATTTAGTGCACCATCCCCTCTTGCGATAGCTGAGAATCATTTTACATGTCAATCATACATAGAATAGGACATCATATGTCGCTAGGTCCGATCGTCAAGGGGGGCGAGCAGGGCGGCCGCATCGGGCCTCTAGGTGCCTAGGGGCCTCCAAATCTGCTCTTAATTGGACTAGCGACTTGGTCCAAAGTGTTGATGTATGTACGTAGAAAATGGACGTCCTATTCCTACAACTATTTCCCTGATTTTCTCGCCTTCCTTCATTCGTTCTAAGATTAAGGGCCTTTACGATTGATTAGTAGAGCAATTATTGCATGCGATTAATTAGGCATTGTCATGAAAGAAATCCATTTTAATTTCCTTCCTTAATCTCGCCACAAATAAATCCTTCCTTAATCCACTAACCCAAAGTTGTGCGGCAATTTGTGAGACAAACGGGACTAATGGGAAGCAATGCCCCACACGGGCAAGGACAACTCAAGATCGCGATGCTTGATATTCATCTACTATGCCATGGTGCTGCCTTGGATTGGAGTGGATTTGAGTCGAAGCATGGCTGGACTGCAAGTAATAGCTAGTTGCCTCGCACGAGATCACACTCGCTCGTTGGGAGGCTAGATCGTACTGTAGGGTATGGTTATAGTAATATAAAAGAAGGTATGTTTCTAATCTGTATCTGTATAAATAGTTTATATAGGGTATGGAATTTTATCATGATGGTTGATTAAAATTTGTAAATGATCATCGACATGGTCTTTGCGTTGTTGCAGTTAGACACTAATAATAGATTTATGAGTATTGTTAATGGATATATATTATTGGGGTTATTAATTATAATGTTTGTTGACATGCCGATAATTGCCATTTTGGAATAAGTTAATGATAATCCATAAGGTAGAGACTATACATAATATAATGTGACATTTATATGGAAGACAACGTGAGTGATCATTGGCATTTAAATTATCCATTAGTATTGACTAGATGCCATATTTTACTATAGCTTGATTATGATCAACAAAATTAGCATACACTTAATAAAGAAGCTATGTGACATATTAGTAAAGAAGAGAGTTGTAAGCTAAAAATATTGTATTTCCTTTGACTAGCAATTTTTTTAAAAAAATTTAGTTGTGTTTATGTTAAGGACCCCTAGGTTTAGTTCGCCCACGGCCACCAAAATCTCAGGGCCGGCCTTGTCCATCGCCGTACGTGATTACCATTTTAGGAAGAAAGAGCGGGAGAGGGAGGAAGAGATAGAGAGAGAGATGGGAAGAGGGAGGAGACGGAGGGAGAGAGAGCGAGGGAGGGTTTCAAAATATAATAAGTGTAGATGTGTATGCATAACACAGTTACATTGTTTTAGCTGTATTACATTAAAAATTGTGTTTTACTTATTTATCAGGTGAGAGCTTTATTCTTACAAATTGCAATTATATGATTATCTTCCGTTCTTTTCTTATTGGAATTATTAGGAAGGTGTCGCCCCATTCTTTTCTAATTAATTGGAATTGTTAGGAATGGAAAAATCGGAGTAGTTTTTTGTTCTCTTGATGTGTTGTCGGGAAGCTATATGCGGAGTCAAGAGGCAATAAATTGAAAGTATTAATGATGTATGGACAGAAAAGGTGATTGACGACAAGTTTAATCAAGGGAAATAACGGCTAGAGAAATGTGTGATGTCTATAAGAATATAAAAAATATATTTGTATTTATGTTGTGGTTGAATATTCCGTGCTTTATGAAGTACAAAAAGAGTATTGTTACAAATTTATTTGTTGATCCGTAACAATGCACAAACAATCTAGTCATTAGTATCTCTTTTTTACGGAAAAACTTTAATCTATTCATCTTCAACTATGATAGTACAACAAAAACTAGAAATAATAAGAATTACATCCAGATCCGAAGACCACCTAGCGGCGATTACAAGCACTGAAGCGAGTCGAAGGCGCGCCGCTGTCATCGCCCCTCCCTCGTTGGAGACGGACAAACATTATTGTAGTAGATAGTCGAAATGTCGTCGTGCTAAAGCCTCGTAGGACCAACACACCAGAACAGCAACCATCGCGGATAAAGAGTGTTGATTGAAGTTATCCAACCTAAAAGCACACGAACAAAGACGAACGACGAACGGATCCGACCAAATCCACCAAAGACAGATCCGTCGGAGACACACCTCCACACGCCCATCGACGAGCTAGACGCATCACCGGAATAGGGGCTAGGCGGGAAGACCTTTGTTCCATCTTCAGGGAGACGCCACCGTCTCACCTTCGTGAGCAAAACACAAACCCTAACAAAACTAGATGAAAGATCTAAAAACAAAGCCTTTCCACCGACAAGGACCGAGATCCACTCCGCTTCCATGTTCGTAAAGCCGCCGAAGACGGCGCGGAACAACGCCGCCGCCGATGAAAAGCGATGGAACCCTAGTTTTTTTGGGCGGCGGCTAGGGTTAGCCAGATACGCGAGCCGCTTATAGTCCGTCTTTGTGGGCTTACATCATCATTGTGACCCCCCTCTAATCTAGTCGTTAGTAGGATGGGTGGAGGACGGATATATCTTTAGTCCGTACGGACCAAACTCCAAATGTTACGCTTTGGAACATGATTAATTGCAGACTAATTTTCAGTAAGTATTGTTAGAAATTAATTAGTATATTAATTCAAGGGATGTGTCCAATCCGAATAGTCGTGTCTCCTCTCTCTCTCCATTGCCAACAGGCACCTGTTCTGGAGGGATGCCTCCGAACAGGCACCTCTTCTTCGCACCTCTTCCAGATGTATATAAACTTGAGAATCAATAGAAATCAGGACTGATCGTCCATTACTTTCACTTAATCTCGTTTTACTCTAACACATTATCAGCACGCTCTCCTTCGTCTGAGCAACTCGAAGAAGCGAGGACAACTCCACGTTCGTCGTTGATGAAGCCGATGGCCAACCCGTGATGAACGGCAATGGCAGGAAACGCTAGAGGATGCCGCTCTCATCGCCGATGACCACACATAGGCGACACGTCGAAGGAGGCCAGGTGCCGGCGCTCGATCATGGCGTCCTCTCCGGCATGGCCGACCGTGGCGCATCAGCGACCCGGGCCTGTAATGCGAGGCATGGTGGCGTGGCAAGCACCTCCAGACCGGAGGCTCGGCGTTGATGGAGGGGCACAGCCGGCCTCGACCTCGCGGCGCGCGGACCACGGCGCCCTCCCCATCACGGCTCGCGGCGGAGCCCACAGCGGTTCCTCGACGACGACGCACCCGCGACGGAGGCGAGGCAGCGCCCGATGCGGCTCCCGGCATCCAACGTGGAGTGCCTGCGGCCATGGTCTTGTCCGTGGCGGAGATGGTGCGGGCCCTTCCTTCGGCTGACTTGTCCAAGCCCGAGCCCCGTACAAGGCATCCTCCGATGTGGCTTCCTATGGAATCGACGGAGGCGGCGCTAACACAGCAAGGCCTGTGGAGTGGCGAGCCCCTCCCGGGCGGCAGCCAGCGGAGGCAGCCCCGATGGCACACACGGGAGCGCACCATGGCGGCACCGTACGACACACCGCAGCCTCACTCCTCCCGGCATCGCGGCGGATCGACCACTGGCGCCAACGGCACGAGGCAAACCAACGCCATCTTGGCGTGGCCGCAATGACGCCCTCCGGCGATCTCACGCGATGCGGTTTTTTTTTCTTGGCCCCGAAAATGGCAGGAGCCCTCCAGCGTCGTCCTCCTAGGTGACGCTGTTATAAGAGCATCTCCAACAGCCGCGCAAAAAGGCGCGCGCGCGCTAAATATCAGTTTTACTGCGCGCGGTGCAGAAAGGCGCGCTCCAGCGGCGGTGGGAAAACCGCGCGCGCGCGCGAAATGGCGGCCTCTCGCGCGCCATTTTTGCGGCGCCGCCTCCCGCGCGCCTATAAAAGGCAGCGCGCGCTCCCTCGCGCCACCGCTCCACGCTCTCTCTCTCTCTCTCTCTCTCTCTCTCTGCCTCTCGTGCCGCCGCCGCCCCAGCGCTCCGCCGCCGCTCCAGCGCGCCGCCGCCCGCCGCGCCACCATGCCGCCGCGCCGCCGTTCTGCGTCGGGCTACCGCGGCGTCCGCCAGCGCCCCCACGGCGGCTTCTATGCCGAGATACGCTCCGGCGATCTACGGCTTAGCCTCGGAACGTACGACACGGCGCACGAGGCCGACCGCGCGTTCGACGCGGCGGCGTGGCGCCTAGGTAGGCCGAGCCGCCAAATGAATTTCCAGGACGTCCAGACGCTCCAGCAGGCGTTAGACCTCGCCCCGCCGCCTCGTCTGAACTCCGCACAAGATCGTGCGGAGCACAATGCGCTGCAGCGCCGCCTCCTCATCGCCCAGGAGGACGAGCGGGTCATGGCGGAGTGGCGCCGGCGCCACCCGGAGGACGTCGCCTACGAGCAGCAATATTGGGCAAGTCGCCGCGAGGAGGACACGCGCCGGCGCCGCGAGGAGCGTTTGGATAGGCGTCGTCGGAAGGCGTTGGCGTGTGCGCAGGCCGACCTCGTCAATGCAGGCGGGAGGTCCTTCTTCACTGAAGAAGATGAGCGTTGGTTGGACTGCTGGCTGTCGACCTCTGACGACACCAACGACGACGACGATGGTGCAGATGACTGGAGCGACTGGGATTAGTTTTTTTATATGTTTTCGAACTATATAGCGCCGAATATCTATCTATGTTTTCCAACTACCTATCTAGTTGCAATATAAACTTTGTATCCTTTTTATTTGAATGCAATCTATGTATTAAAAAAATATTGTGCGCGCTGCATTTTTGGACACTGTTGGAGCGGCGCGCGCGCGCTGCATTATAGCGCGGTTGTTGGAGCCAGCGCCTCTCCCCGCGCTAAACCAGCCGAAGCGCGCGCGGCAAATGCATTTTTTGAGCGCGGCACGTAGCGCGGCTGTTGGAGATGCTCTAACCGCTGGCTGGAATTGCCATTAGGCTCGGCGGCAGCACCCGGCGCCCTCGAGCGCGGCCCTCGGCCGACGACGCGGTGTCTAGCCTATGCGGAAGCAGCCTATGAGGCGCAAGGCGAGGAGAAGGCAACGTCGCAGGGCTAGCGCACGACTTGAACGCGACACGACCGGCGACGAGGCACCGTTCCTAACCGAGCGCGGCTGTGACGGGAATATCCCCATTAGCAACCGCACGGGAGAAGAAGATTGGGGAATCTTATCCTTTGGCAAATTTTGCATTTCAGCACTTGTAATTTTACTCATTCGTGGATTTGTCCATGCTATTATTTTATGTGCCCTCAGGCTTATGAGTCGCCCCCTGAATTACATGCATATGCTGCATAAGTCAAGCAAATTTATCTTTAGCCCTTTGGCTAAATTAATTTTACAAACAAGCCATCAGGCCATTTGAACACTAAAGTCATCATATTTGTGTACGTATGTACATATACTACCATAGTAATGCTATTGCAAAAGGAAGACTTTGCATACATTTTGGACACTTACTCTGAAATTTATGCCATATTTTGCATTGACATTTTATGTACTATGCCATTTTAATACAACAACAATATTTTTGCAATTGAAAGAAATTCCTTTTAGCAAACATGAAAATTATAAGTGTCATTCTTAATATGACGAGCCCAAGTTTAATTTGCGAATCACAAGGTATTGGTGGCATCTACTGCATATTTTGCAGATTATCCATCATTACTATAAGATCTACGTTTTGTCATTTTGGCAAGACGACTATCTTCAACGCGCTCTTCCAAATATTAATATGTGACTACCTCTAGATAACATAAGGTAATAGAATTATAAACATCTACTGACAATAGTCAGACTATGTTTTCTATTACTGCGAGAACTACACCATATTGGTGATTATCTTTAAAGTGTTATCCTATATAAATTGAGGTCTACACATATGGCTATATGGCATCAGCCGTACTAAAATTTGCTCCTCTGAAGCAATTGTTGTTGTTCACTAAAATGATTTACTATCATAGTAAATTCATGCATGATTATTGCATGTTGAATGGTATTATCTACCAATATCAATTATTCAAGGCTCTTTTTGCTTGAATATATCATAGGTAACTACATAAATATTTGCATTTACTTGTGATTACCTTCTATTACATTGGTAAAACACATGGCAATGAAGCCTACGACAATATTTCTAATTATAGGATCGTCCATCCATCAAGATGGATCCCATAATGTATGGCAATGACTTAGTGTCACAACACTTTCGCAAGGTCCACATCACATTGTGGTTATACTTTCATAGTGACTAACCAATGTTAAGCACGCAAGTCTATACATTTTGGCAGTGACTCTAAAGTCACACACTTCCTCAAGAATGAAGTCCAAAACATTAGCAATAATTTCATCACATCTGTTCTATTGAAGGATACACAGAGGTTCACCAAGGATCACCTTGGCCATGATTGTTCTCAAACAAATCATTTATTCATAGATGCCACTTACTTCTAGCAGTAAATTAAATAAATGCATTAGCATTTTTAAGTAACACATGGCTGATGTTTTCAAATACACCAAATGCATGATTTGGTGGGAGTATTTATTTTAAGATGATGCATGACATCAGTCATTATATCCACATGTGGCATTGTTGCCACTATAACTCCACCTTGGAAAAATGTGTCGTGGCTATTATCTTAATAGCTAATATGGGCATATGCATTTTATAAATCACCAACTTCACTTAGTTATCAAACTAAGTACATTATTAATGAATATTTATTCACCTTGAATATTTCCCTCAAAAGAAACATGCTGCCATGAGCACATTTGGAATGATCACCCAATAATTTTTCAAGGCCTCAAGTATATCACAACTTATAATTTTGGTAATTATAAAATCAAATTAAAGTTGATATCTCATGATCTGACATTTTCATATGCAGATCGGGTTGAAAAGCCCTTGATACACTTTACATCTCCTTATGATGGTATTACCATTTTCATGGTAAAGAAACATGTTATTTCTTAAAATCATAATATTCACCCATCGGGTGCTTCAAATATTTTCTAGCATTGAGAATACTATGCAAGTTAGTGGTCACAGAATAGAACCATGAGAAATTCAAAGTAAAGTGGGGAATAAAGACAACCAATGACATAATTACCTTTTTAAGTGCTCATTGATCATTTTCAAATGATCACAAAGACAACTCTCAAGTTTGTCAAATGTGTGGTTACATAAATATCGTACATATGATTACCAAACCCTCAAACATATGGTCAAACCACACCATGAATTTATTAAAAGGCAAATAAGTTTATGGGGATATTTGAAAATTTGCAAACATACGACCAGAATCTATTCTGGTAAATGATGTTCTCGAATCTTCATCAGAAGGAGAACCAAAAATATGGTGCAATAAAAGAATGATCAATTCGTTTGCGCCTATGATATGTTTGCATAATTCAATTTTTTTCCAGTAATATGGGAGACCTCATGTAATATCCCGATTATTCCCAAAATATTGTTTACCTATAGTTGTACTACTACATGTAGTATAATGTCCAACATCCTATTTCTTGGACATCATGTTTGATAAATTTTGAATGTATGAATCAATTCATACTCAGTTTTGTTGCGTACACAATAATTTTCTAAATCTTACAAAATATTTGGTTTTAAGCCTTACAATCCAGGTTTGGGGTTGTTTAGAAAATTATTGACAATTCTATTGGTCACAACTTAACAAGTTGCAAAATTTCCCAAATCATCAGATTTTATGTGCACCACATGTGCCATAAGGGAAATTAATTTAAGGAACTCTCACCTTACAATTCTAAATGAGCCAACTCATTATTCCTTGCACACATTCAGAAGATATGTGCATTCTGAACCATTGTGTGGTATTTTATAGATACTTTATGGTACTCATGGAAACATTTATAAAATGATTTCTGGTGTGTCTCTTGTCACACAAACCATGAATGATATAACTAAATCAATTGCTCAAATTCTCAAAGTAAGAGGAAATTATCCTAAATAAAGGATAAATCCATTCGAATGGACAACTTTGTTGAACTCATTTCACAAGAAATATCTAATTATATATAATACTTTATGTACATACCCAAAATGGTTTAGTTGAATATCTTATCAAAGATAGTGAAATTAATAATATGACCAAACTTATAGAATCATGATTTACTAGCCTCATGCTAGACAAATACGGCATTACACACCGTAAGTATGATATAAATCATACCAACTACATAGCATACTACTTTCCCCTTTTAGTAATTACGTGGAAATCAACAAAGTATTTTCTATCTGCGATAATTCGGTTACATACCGATATCATCACTCCAGCATACATCAATGGGCTCTCACAGAAAATTAGGGATCTAAGTGAGGAATGACAATTTATCCGTCAATCAAAATTATTCATAGCCCGTATGCTGATTGCATCAGCAATAAGGACATTTCTGGCATTAGGGGGAGATAAGTACCACAAAGAATGCCAAGAAATAAATTAGGAATGTTATTCACATTCAGTCCTTATATCCACGTACTCAAAGAATCTGAACAAGAAGTTTAGAATCACATATTTGCAACACATTGCAAATCTGCCACATACATTTACTGATGACAAAGGTGTCACTCAATTTTATATTCCTGCAGTAAAGTGTCAGAAAGAGTGGAGGTACCTGATAAACCACTCTTCTCCCGAAATGAGAGCAAGAGGGGGAGAAATCTGACCACACGAGATATAATCTCGCATATGCTTCCGCGGAAATAGAGGAAATCAAATCCTCAACCAGTAAATGTAATTCAACATCAAGTTGAAAGACACCTCACTGGATGCTCATCATCTAAAGCTCGACATAAATGTGCACAAATGTTTTCGTGTCGGGACATCGAAACACCTTGACTCCATTGTTGTAGGAAATCACAAGGAGTTAAAAGGAATAAATAAATTTCCACAAATTTCATTGATTCCTCCAGAATCATATAACATAAGTCTACATTTGTCGACATATATTTTTTCTGAAAATTGCTAAAACCTTTTGGGCCCTGAACCAAAATCCATGGTAGAGTGCCTCTTGTACTCATATTGGTTCACATAAAAGGAAGCAAGTAATGAAGAATAGCACTCGCTCTACAAACGAGTGGTATTTACCACAGTGATACCTACTCCTCATAAGTATCTTCCATATGGAATACTAAAAACTTCTCATTCATAGACAAAGTCAATGAGGTGGTGAGAAAGCAAGTCTTGTAGCAAAAGGGTTCACGCAGAGACCTGACATCAAATTATGATGTAACATACCTTCTTGGTATGAGTGGAACTATGTTTCGATAATAAATACCATTGGCAGTACAAATAATATTATCCATGCAGTTAATGAATGTAGTGACTACATACTCATATGGGTCACTTGTTTCGGAAATATATATTAAAGTCCCTGAAGGGCTTACAATTCCGAATCCAAAATAAATCGCAACATATTTGTGTAAAATTTCAGAAGTCACTCTATGACTAGAAATAGTCGTGAATCATATGGTACTACCGACTAGACGAGTTCCTTCTTCACAAGATTACTCAAAGGATTATGATTGTTTATGTGTTAATAAAGGAATACCAAAATTTTATTTCCTTACATCACCTCAGTGTATATGATGATTTCATCATCAATGTCTCTACAAGACCTAAACATACATAAAATCATCTCAAGACGGAAAATTTGGATTCAACCAAATTTAGCTTAAGTTTACAACTTGAGCATTCTCTCAAGAATACATGTCAGTCTACATATATCCAAACATATACGAGAAGTTCAATTTGGATATATCATATCAACAAAAGACATGTATGGTCATACTACCTTTGATAAGGTACAAATCCATTCATACCTAGGGGTGATAATGAAGTGATACTAGGACCTGAAGTTCTATATATCACTAATGTCAAAGCACTCATATACTTGCAAACTACGTCAGGCCTAACACTATATTTGCTATCTTTATTCAGAGTGCAAACCCCAACAAAAGGTATATGGTTGATATAAGTAATATCATCTTATATCTGAAGATTACAGTAAATCTTGGTGTCGGGACCCCGATCCTAAGCCATAGGAATCCAGCCTGTAACACATCGCATCCCTTTGTGGTCTCACGCACGGTTAACTCCACGGCTGCAGCCTTACCTTAGCCGGGACCGTTTGCGTCTTTTGACTCACGTATGCGATAGTGTCGCTAGCAATCCAGTGTCAAAGAACCCGGATCGACATGTCTAGTCATAGACCAAAGTGGCAGTACCGCACAAGGACAGTCATACATGACCCAACAAAGCAGGTGTCGGTCATCAGCGAACGTAGACGAGTTGTAGCAAGCTACAAGGAATCCATTACGTCGCGTGACATTTCCCCAAAGGGGACAGACACAACAGCTAAGGAGGACACATGCCGGTCAACCAATGTGTCCGGAGCAGTAGCGAACTACCAAGGCTCGTTGGATCACAAAGGGGCATTTCCTTGTAAGGAGTGCTACTAAAGTTCACGACTAGGTATTCGAACCCCATACATATCAAGTAAGACACACGTACGCATGGCATACCGATATGTATAGATACATCGATGGCATCACAACATAACCATAAACATACAAGCTTTATTTAAGAGGCTCGGAAGAGCCACACACATAATATTACACATTAAGGGTCTCACGACCCATAATAGCAGTCATACAACTACAAGCCAGCGGAAGAGTTATAAACTGTCTGGGTACAGACAAGGCAACTAGAAGGCACATGGCCTGACTATACTATAGAGCCGACGTAGGGCCAGATCGTAGCTGGGACACCAGCTACTCGTCGTCATCGATGTCTACAAAGAACCCTCCATTAGGGTCATTAGCAACCTCTGCAACATTTATTAAGCAAACATGAGTACGAAGGTACTCAGCAAGACTTTAGGAGAACTAACTACTCATGCAAGGTATCAAAAGGTATTGTGGGGTTTCATGCGGAAGGCCAGCATATGACTCGTGGCTAGACACTTACATTTTTAAATAATTTTGATAACTTGATTTCTCGCACACGAGTCCACTAACACCACAACAATACACTATCGTGGAATCATTCCATCGCCGTACGGAAATGCCGTCCACGACACTCACGCTTATCTTGGCAATTTTATGAGTAGCCGTTGAAGTTATCTATGAACAACATATGTCCCCAAGTAGTCCATATCCGCGGACGCGGCTATTCGAATAGATCATAACCCTGCAGGGGTGTACTTCGTCACACACGCTCTCGCCACTTATCGCCATGTGCACGTCATGCACCTCGGCAACCTTCAAGCGAAAGCCCAGCGAGGGAGTCGGCCACGACCGTTAACCACACTAGTACCTAGTCCAGGTTTATCGCCTATCTGAGAGTAACCCGTACGAAAGTCCGGCCGAGGTTTCCGCCACGGCCTCAAACGATGTGCGCAGGGTTCCCAAGCCCACCATCCGGGTGCCACTTGGTACATCGTGCCACTGTCTACCGCATCACAGTCCACCTCTCAGGTCAGCACCATGCACGACCTCCAGCATTACTATAAACACCAGAAACTACTTGCAACTCCTGGACCGAGTACTATGCGATTAATAGGCCGAGCGGGGTCATATTTCAGGGCTCAGCATGTGGTAGTATCTAGTCTTGGATTACATACACGGAACTCAGTTCCTATGGACGGTTCCAATGAAACAACCCGCCATGTACTCCTACACAGCCTTTCACCGGTACCTTTACCAAATCAAGTTCAACACACAACCTTTGCTCACCGAACACATTCCACATTTCTGTTCATCTCCCAGATGACAGACCATACACAACTCTAAGCATAGCATGCATAGCAGGATAAGGCACATCATAGCTCAAGCAACTACCAGATATGCTAGGTTGCAAGGTTCGGCTATTTACTGTGACAAGGTTAGGTCATGCAAAGGAAGTGGGTTCAACTAACGTGGCAAAAGCAGTTGAAGCATTTGATCCTAATGCAATAAATAAGTGCAGGAGCAAGAACATGGGATTTATCAGGATGATCAAAAGGGTTGCTTGCCTTGTTGCTCAGAGGAGGAACGATATCCGTCAGACGGATATTCGGTGGAATCCGGGGGTGCGGAGCCTACCGAAATGAATGGCAACATTCAATAACAATCATATGCAATCAAAATGATGCATGAGCATGGCATGAGAATGCAAAGTGATAAGTTACTATTTTCAACATGTATTAGTTTTAGAGTTGATTTGAATCACATTCGAATAGCAATTCAAACGGGGTATTCTCGGATACCGGTTTAATTGATTCGACCTGATGCTCAGATCAACTTGATGTTAGCATGCATGAAATGTCATGTTTATGGTACTGATTTGTAATTAGGGCAGTGTGTGATCATTGCATTCATAATGAAATTTGAATAATTTTCCAAATTCCATTTAAAAAGTAATTATAAGAATTGAATTATTCCTTATTCCACAATTTAGGGTTCTGTAACTTTTTCAAACATAGTTGAAAATAGCATATTCAGAATCCTTGAATTTTTTTGATACTTTTTCATATATAAATTATTTTCATTGGAGTTACAGATTAATTTCTATGATTTTTACAAGTTTTAGCAATTTCCTGGAATTATTTCTATACTGGAAATACTTTTATTGCATCAGCATGACATCAGCAGGTCCATCTGGCTGTTGAAAGTCAAACCTGACCAGTGGGACCCACTAGTCAGTCTCTCTGGTCAATTTTAGATTAAGATTAAACTTAATTAACTGATTAACCTTGCTGGACCCACATGTTAGTGATTGATTAACTTATTTGATTTATTTTTATTAGTTTTAAACTTGCTAGAGGCTGGCCCCACCAGTCAGTGGCTGAGGCCAGCCGAGATCCACCGGCGGCGAGGTCGTCCTCGCCGGCGGGGAGCCTCCGGCGACCACCAGCACGGCGGAGGGGCTCGGAAACGGCGCACAGGGGGCCAAATGCTGCGCGGAGAGCACCAGAGGAACGACACGTCTCCCGCAGCTCCATTTCTGCACTTAGCCGGGGCTGATCTGGCCGGAGATGACGCCGGCGACGAGCTTGGCGGCGGCCAAGGCTCGGGCGTCATCGGGGTCTTTGATCCAGAGGAAACTACGCTCGGTTCTTAGCTGCTACAGCATCTACGCGTCGACCTGTAGCTGCTGGTGCCCTCGGAAGGACGAGCTGATCATCGGAGGGCTACCGGCGACGAGCGGCAGCGGCGGTCCTCGTCGGGCTCCGGTGAAACTAGAGCTAGAGGAGGGGATCGACGGGAAAAACTTAGGGGAAACGACCGCATGCTCACGGGGAGTGCAGAGCAGGGCTTAGACGGCTCGGGGAAGGCCTGGGGGCGACGAATCGACGGGAGAGGTCCGGCGGCCGGAGGTGGAAGACGATGGCGCCGCGGGCGTTGCAGGGCTCGGGGTGGCTTCGGCTTCTGCAGAGAGGACCAGACCGACGAGGCGGAGCTAATGGCGTGCTCTGGGAGGGGATCCTATGGCTAGGGGCACGGGCAGCTCGAGCTTTGCTCGGCTCCAATGGCGGCAGCAAGGAGGAGGAGGAGATCCGGGAGGAGGGAGAGAGCCGATGCGGGGAATGGATAGTGGAGGCTTCGGGGGGCTTATCCCCGGCCTTGCCAGCACGAGGCGGCGGCCAGGCAGGCGCACAGGTGCGTGGCCGTGCCGGAGGAGGCGGCGGCCACCTCCTGCTGCCTACTGGCGCGAGGGAGGGGACGAGCCAGGGATGGGCCGGGCCAGGCTTAGGCGACAGGTAACTCTTTTTCCTTTTTCTTCTGTTTTTGTTTTTCTGTTTTGCTAACTATTGTTTTGCTAATTATTTCAGTTCCAAAACAAAAAGTAAAAACTATTTTAGACCTCCTGAAATATTGTTATAACATTCCCAACCATTTCCAAAGTTTTCAACATTTTTGGAAATTTATAGATTCTGATTTCAAATTTAAAGTTTGAAACCAGTGGATTTTGTATTAATTTAAAAATGCTTAAGGTGTCAAGAAAATAGTTTTCTCCAATGCTCATTTACTTTCATGATTTATCAGAAAGTTTGAACATTTCTCGAGGCCATTTTGGGTTCATTGATTTGAACTAGTTTGAGATTTTCTTTGATTGAAATAGTGGCTAGGGTTTTGGGTTTTTCCTTTGCCACTTTGTTATTTTTGTTGAAACTTCTTAGATGCAAATGCAAAGAAGACATGAGCACAAGACTAACTTGCTTAAGGGTTAGGGATGTGACACTTGGATATTTCCATCAGGAAATAGAAGATATGACCATGATATGATGTAATGATATTGGCTCTTTATTTGATCCCAACATGCCATATCAATGACTGAATTTGCTGGAATAGCCTTCACATGGAAGTCATCTAAATGGATTTTAGTGGTTATTTCCAGTTATCATTCTAACGTAATTGCTTTATCTAAAGGCATTGCAAAATATGCATAACTTAGTAGAATGGTTAACCACACTCAAAATCATGTGGTTGAGATTCATCAGAATCACATAACTTGATTTATCAAGATACTTCCACTTGTGTTACTCAATACCTATAGGTTATATGAAGAGCAATATCATAAATCACATTGCTCGGAAATTACTTAGCCTCACGGATTATAGAAAAGTGAGGAAATAATTTGCAAACAAACTACTGTTATAATCCAACAGATTATACACAATCTCATGTTCATGTCAATAGAATTGGTATGAGACATCCTTCATATTTGCAAAGTTCAGGGGGAGTAATCTCCCAAACTATAACCTATTAACAATCATCAGATTGCATTTATTGTACTCTTTTTCCCTTGATGAGTTTTCCCTATTGGTTTCTCATAAAAGGTTTTTAACGAGACAATAAAACACAAGTGTCTTTATATGCCATATCATTTTCTCCTTGTATTTTTCCCACTGGGTTTTAAAGGAGTTTTCAATGGCATGTACGATTGCACTCTTTTCCCTTATGAGTTTTTTCTCAAAGTTTCTCATAATGGTTTTTAGTGAGGCAATATCTTCTCAAAGATCATATGTATGTCATACTTTCTATTTTCCCTACCGGGGTTTTTAAAGGAAGTACTCAAGACATATTAATTGTTCTCTAAACTTATCAATGAGTTTTCTCCTTCTTCAAAGGTTTTTCTCATATGAGTTATCAAGAGACAATGATCATCATATGTTGCATCATTTTTTCCTTATTTTTCCCATTGGGTTTGAAGGAGTTTTAGCAACATATCTACTCTATTCTCCTCATATTTTTCCCACAAGGTTTTTGGGGGAGACTCTCAAGATTATCTGGAAGATTTCTCAAGATGGAAGATCTATATGCAAGAAGCTTTCAACGATGAAACATTCAAGGAGCGGTGTTGTACAAGGGGGAGTGTTAGAAATTAATTAGTATATTAATTCAAGGGATGTGTCCAACCCGAATAGTCGTGTTTCCTCTCTCTCTCTATTGCCAACAGACACCTGTTCTGAAGGGATGCCTCCGAACAGACACCTCTTCTTCGCACCTCTTCCAGATGTATATAAACTTGAGAATTAATAGAAATCAGGACTGATCGTCCATTACTTTCACTTAATCTCGTTTTACTCTAACAAGTATAAAATGCGACAGTCCGGTCGAATGGCAAGGCTCACACTCTGTCAGCGTGGCACTAGCTGTTTCTCAAAAAATATTACTAGTATGTTCGATGGTTATTTCTGGGTTTTCCGTTGGCAGGGTAAATAACCACGTCGGTCGACTGCCGCAGAGAATCGAGCACCTCCACCACCCACAGATTCGTTCCCCTCGCAGTCGCAGTCGCACTGTCAGAGTTCTCGTGCGCCCCACAGCTAACGGATTTCAACCCCCACGGCATCCAATCACCGTGCCATCGCCACCTCCCCTCCTCCGTACCCGCCGTAGCCAGCACAGCGCGGACGGCCGCCGCGACCTCAACGCAAAAGGCGGGCAAGCAGCCGCGCAGCAAAACGCACAAGCCCAGCCCAGCCCAGCCCCAGCTAGCAATCACAGCACACAGCGCAGAGCCGCACGCGTAACAAACCTAGCACCAGCAGCTCCGGGAAAGAGGCCCCGGCGAGAAAGTGAAGGAGGAAAAAAAAAAACCCAACGCCTCCCCCTCCTCCTCCTCCTTCCCCTCTCCCCCTCTCCATTCCTCGCCATCCCCCACTTCCTCTCGATCTCTCTCCAGCTCGCTAGCCGCCTCCTCCCCCCAGGCTCCCAAACCCCCTCCACGCCTGGATCCCGTTCCCGCCTACTCCCGCCTACCCTCGCCGCCGGGCGTGCTCCAGCCGCCGAGGGACGGGTTGGCCCCCATTGGCGCGGGCCGCTCTAGGCAGGCCGTGGGCGTCGGGTCTCCGGTGGCGGGCGGGGCGCGATGAGGAGGGCCGTGGGCTGACGCCGATGATGTCGGACGCCTCGTCGGATCTCGGCGGCGGCAGGGCCGGGCCCGTGGAGCGCGACATCGAGCAGGTGAGCGGCCCCGATCCCCCCCGCTCCAATCGCCCGTGGAATTCCCGCTTCTCGCGCGGTCGGGTCACCCGGATAGTACTTGGATGTAGATGCATTTGTGTTCTCTCCGTGTTTGTGTGCTCGTCTGTGTGGCGCCCAATTCTGCATCGCCGCCTTCACCGGTGGCTACTCATGTCCCCGCTGATTGAACGGCCCGTAATTCGGGGGAATTAAGTATCAAGATTCAGCTCTGCTACAGTTAGAGCTGTAACTTTTGGCGTTGTGGGTTGGAGGATATTTACCTGCCAGTGACCACTTTTTTTGGCTGGTGGTTGTTAGGTTGTTTGTTGGTTGCTACGCTTCTCAGCGAATTGGCTCATGTGCAGCTCTTTTGATCTAACAGTAATTAGTATTATGTTACAATTCCTTGCCCGCGATGGGTTTAGTAAAATTCCTTGCCCTTTTATCGAGATTGCTTTATTCTCCGAGTGTATGCCTGACATAGTGAAGAATACCGAGACCAAATGTAGCTGTTACGATCCTATGATGTACGCACACGCTCATGCATAGTCGAGCGAAGCCAAATTTCTCCTATAGCATTTTGCGTCTTTTCACCGACTAAAATCACAAATCTCTTGTGGAAATCGTTGGTTCGTGTGGCATATATTGATACATGACATCCTTTCCATGTTCACTGTTTATCTGTTCTCTTGTGTATCGAGAAGTTTGAATACTAGTTTGATCCTCTCTCATCTTAATTGATTGGTATTGCACTCTAATAGTTTGTCTTTTCCTTTTCCATTTTAAATTTTATGGCACTGCTTGAAATGCCAGTTAAAATTGTAAACTTCAATTGGCACATTTGAACGTGTTTGATTGTTCCATGTTGTTTTAAGGCTTCTCCTTCGACATAGTATAAAATTACCACTATTTCCTGTTCTAGTTGGGCGGGATAGTACTTTTAGATGCTAGTTACTGATGCTTGATACAACCTCATTCCCATTGTTACTGCAGGCCATCACTGCTCTCAAGAAAGGAGCATACCTGTTGAAATATGGACGTAGAGGGAAGCCAAAATTTTGTCCCTTCAGGCTTTCCAATGTGAGCTTTATTAAGTTGCTCTATCACAGAATTTTCAAGTCCTTTATATTTGCCCCATCTCATTTATTAATATCTTTGGCACTCCTTTTGCTCCTCCAGGATGAATCTATATTGATTTGGTTCTCAGGGAAAGAGGAGAAGCAACTAAGATTGAGTCATGTGTCTAGAATAATTCCTGGACAGCGCACTGTGAGTTGTTATTTCAACGAAACCCAGTTTTGGGAGACATGTTTGATTGATATTGTGCTCTAATGTTATGATTCATAATGTTGACTAAAGCAACTACATTTCATTTTGCTCGTTTGTTCCTGGTGCTAGCTCCAATATTCCATGGGGCTTTCTTCAGCTTTGACCATGATGTGATTCTTCTTCTTTTTAGAGAGAGCTTGCTGCTAATTTATTTTCACTGTGCTTGAGTCCACTAACTCACCAGAAGTTCCTATAGATACAAAGCATTTATGATCCAACATTGATAAAACTTGGCACGAAGAGATAACATCATTCTTTCCTGCAAAAAATAAGTTGAATAAACTTCTCAAGGTCCACTTATGAGATCATCCTCTGTGCTCAGATATTTAGCGAGGAGGTTCTACTATTTTGAATTGCTGCAAAGCTGTCCTAATATAGTACATCTTTTTTGCGATACAGGCGATTTTTCAGAGGTATCCGCGACCTGAGAAGGAATGCCAGTCATTTTCTCTCATATCTCATGATAGATCATTGGACATTGTAAGTCATTCCAGTCATTCATGTGTAATGTAACCTGTTCGCTTGTTTGCCAACTTTGTTGCATGCTAAATTTGTTTGTTCACTTACAACTAGTCTATATCACCAGCTAATCAATTTGGTAATTTGGTCTTGCCATGATAAACAGATATGCAAGGATAAAGATGAAGCTGAAGTGTGGTTTGCTGGGCTAAAAACACTGATATCACGTAGCCACCAAAGAAAATGGAGAACAGAATCAAGAAGTGATATGCTTTCCTCTGGTACAACTAGCCCAAGAACTTACACGAGAAGGAGCTCTCCCTTGAGTTCTCCTTTCAGTAGCAATGATAGTGTTCACAAGGTATTTCTGCCATCCACTCAGCCCATCCCTCTTCTCAACACTCTTGTGGTGTGCCGGCCAGGCTACACTGATCAACCCAAACTCTTCCTCCTTCATGTACTTTGATCTTTTCCATTTTTGTTTTTGCTGCTACTGGCTTAAGACCTTTTTTCCGAGAAACTTCTGGTTTAAGATTTGAACGGCCACAAAACATGAGTTGGTATCCATGATACCCATGTTGCATTTTATGGTCTGTACATTCTATATCACATACTGGTTTGCGGCAGCAAAATAAAAATAAATAAAAACATTTTTTCGTTGATGAAGTCAAATCATATATGAAATAATATCTGTGTTCAAGCATGGCAGATCAATCCGTACCCATTTTATTTCTGCTGTCTACATCAATTATTATGGAAAACAAGCTCTAACAATTGCACTGCAACAGGATGGCAGCGAAAATTATCGACTCCGGAGTCCATACGGGAGTCCACCAAAGGCTGGCTTGGACAAGGCCTTTTCTGACATTGTATCATATGCAGCCCCACCCAGGCCCTTCTTCCCATCGGATTCTAATGTTGGATCAGTTCACTCTGTGTCTTCTGGGCACTCAGATAACACAAATGGGAACTCGAGGGGCATCCCAATGGATGCTTTCCGAGTTAGTTTATCAAGTGCTGTGAGCTCATCAAGTCATGGTTCTGGTCATGATGATGGTGATGCTCTAGGTGATGTTTTCATTTGGGGAGAGGGAACTGGGGAGGGAATTCTTGGTGGTGGCAATTCAAGGCTTGGAAGTTCCTCAGGTGCAAAGATGGATTGTCTTGTACCGAAGCCATTGGAGTTTGCTGGAAGGCTTGATGTGCAGAACATTTCGTGTGGAGGAAGGCATGCTACACTTGTCACTAAGCAGGGAGAGGTCTACTCTTGGGGCGAGGAGTCAGGTGGGCGTCTTGGTCATGGTGTGGACTGTGATGTGCCCCAGCCAAAACTTATCGATGCTCTTGCTCATATGAACATTGAGCTAGTAGCATGTGGTGAGTACCATACTTGTGCAGTCACGCTCTCTGGAGATCTGTACACATGGGGAAATGGTACCTTTAATTTTGGACTTTCAGGACATGGGAATGAAGTCAGTCATTGGATGCCTAAAAGGCTCAATGGACCATTAGAAGGGATACATGTTTCGTCTATTTCATGTGGCCCTTGGCACACAGCTGTAGTAACATCTGCAGGCCAGCTATTCACATTTGGAGATGGCTCTTTTGGAGTTCTAGGTCATGGAGATCGTCAGAGTATTTCGGTACCAAGGGAGGTGGAATCCCTGAAAGGGCTACGGACTGTTCGGGCAGCTTGTGGTGTGTGGCACACAGCCGCCGTTGTTGAAGTTATGGTTGGGAATTCAAGTTCCAGCAATTGTTCTTCTGGCAAGATATTTACATGGGGTGATGGTGATAAAGGTCGTTTGGGACATGGTGACAAAGAAACAAGACTTGTCCCAACTTGTGTAGCTTCTTTGGTTGAGCCTAACTTTTGCCAAGTAGCTTGTGGTCATTGTTTCACGGTGGCACTAACAACTTCAGGGCATGTATACACAATGGGAAGTTCTGTCTATGGTCAGCTTGGAAATCCACAGGCAGATGGCATGGTTCCTGCACGTGTTGAAGGAAAGCTACATAAAAATTTTGTGGAGGAGATTTCATGCGGCGCTTATCATGTCGCTGTCTTGACTTCCAGGACAGAAGTGTATACATGGGGTAAAGGTGCTAATGGCCGGTTAGGACATGGTGATACTGATGATAGGAATTCTCCTACACTAGTTGAAGCTCTGAAAGATAAGCAAGTCAGGAGTGTTGTTTGTGGAATTAACTTCACTGCAGCAATATGCATTCACAAGTGGGTGTCTGGAGTTGATCAGTCCATGTGTTCTGGATGTCGTTTGCCGTTTAACTTGAGGAGAAAACGGCATAATTGCTACAATTGTGCCCTTGTATTTTGTCATTCCTGCAGCAGTAAGAAATCTCTGAAGGCTTCATTAGCACCAAACCCAAACAAGCCTTACCGTGTCTGCGATAGCTGCTACGGCAAACTTAATAAGGGACCTGAGACAGATAGGTATTCTTCGGCAAAGCGCGGAGCTATCTTACAAGGATTCAATGATTCTATCAATGATGATTTGGAGACGAGATCAAATGTTCAATTATCTAGATTGTCGTCAATGGAATCTTTCAAGAACATGGATAGCAGGTATTCAAAGAAAAATAAGAAGTTTGAATTTAATAGCAGCCGTGTTTCCCCAATTCCAAATGGCAGTTCTCACTGGAGTGGGCTCAACATCTCGAAATCTTTTGGCTCGTCAAAGAAATTTTTCTCAGCGTCGGTTCCTGGATCAAGAATTGCTTCTAGGGCAACATCACCTGTCTCAAGAAGAACAAGTCCTCCTCGATCTACAACTCCAACACCTACCTTGGGTGGTCTAACATCTCCTAGAGTTGTTGTAGATGGTGCAAGGCCAATAAAGGATAATCTAAGCCAAGAGGTTGTACATTTGAGATCTCAGGTACAGATCTTGATGTTCTCTCTATTCAATCAGTATTTCTAACTTGTGTCCATTATAAGTGGTATGATTGTATGCATTAAGCTAATACTGGTCATCATTCTCTAACTTTAACTTGATGAAGCAGTCATACCAAACCGTCAACTCCTAAATGGAAACTCAAAATATCTGACAAACACATGGCAGTAAACAAGTTTGCACACGATCCTGTTTTTCCTTCTGCTCTTTTTATTTTACGACTCGCCCAGTGTCTAGTCACTGCGGCAACAGTGACGAAGCTTGAAAAAAGTTTAATGGGGTCAATGTCTATGATAATGGGGTCATCATTTATAAATGAGTAATGATTAGTGCTAAATTAGTGAAGGAGTTGCTAATTTTACTGGGGTCAATTGACCCCATTGCCTACAAGGGAGCTCCGTCCCTGTGCAGCAAGGCACAAAGACATTCATGGAGTTGACCATTATAGTAATATATTCACGGTATAAAATACTACACTGATAGATCATCAAACTCCCCTTCTAGTTTAATGTGAGTTTCTTTACTTGTGGAGGTTCTAATCAAGTTCAATATTTCAGGTGGAAAATCTTACTCGGAAGTCTCACCTACTGGAAGTTGAATTGGAGAGAACAACTAAACAGTTAAAGGAAGCAATTTCCATTGCAGGGGAGGAAACTGCAAAGTGCAAAGCTGCAAAAGAAGTAATCAAATCGCTCACTGCACAAGTAAGATTCCTTATTTGTGAGGTTGTTGTTTTCTTATATTTAGTCAGAACCTACTGTACAAACATCAATAAATTAACAATCTAAGTACTCCCCCCGATCCATATTAATTGTCACTGATTTAGTACAACTTTTTACTCAATCAACGACAATTAATATGGACCGGAGGGAGTACATTTTTTCCAAATCTGATGAAATTGAATGGCTAAAAACCAAGAAATCTGTAGATTGGTCAATGGCACTGTGCTTCCTTTGACGGGATCCAAGCATCTCGTAACTCTTCTGGGTATTGAGCCTGTGGCTTATCTAAATGATGTTCATGTACTATGGAACGAAAATAAGGCAACCATACTACTTTAGTGGAGTTGCAAAGGGTGCAAAACAAAGAAGTAGTTTGGGGCTGTTTTTTTATTAACAAACAACTAACAGGACATGATAATTTAAAAACTGGAATGATGATATAGCCTAACATGTGAACAACTATTTCTTCTATCATAGTTGAAGGGTATGGCAGAGAAGCTACCTGAAGGAGCAGGAGCAGGGGCAGGGGCAGTTAAGTACAACAGACTGCCACCACTTTCTGGAGTGCCTGTTCAGAATGATATATCAATGGCAACTGAGAATTTAGGTAGCCCAAGAAATTCAGGAGAGCCATATTCGAACGGGTCTAATGGGTTGACTGTTTCTAATGGACCAAGTTCAGTTAGAAATAAGACTCACCTGGAAGTTGGCAAGAACGGAACCAGACAGCCCGATTCGGACTCTAAGCCTGAGTCTGAATGGGTAGAGCAAGATGAACCAGGGGTCTACATTACCCTTACTGCCCTACCTGGAGGGGCAAGAGATCTCAAGAGAGTCCGTTTCAGGTAAATTCAGTCACTCCCATTTGAAATGCAACTATAAATCAGCTGAAGGACTTGTCTATTGGACGTTTATGGGAACATTATTTAAACATTTGGTTAGGTAGACTGTTAGACAATGTTCAGCACTTTGTTAATTTGTTTGATGTGAGGTAGTATAGCAACTGACCTTCTGGTCTATCGTATAAGATTCTTTAGTTATTTGGAAGAAATTGTTGTTCCGTGTAGCTATAGAACAACCTGTTTAATTATGAAATTATTCACAATTAATTATGTAACTAATTCTAGATATAAGAATTTGTATTTGCGTTTTTATAGGACTGATCTTCACACACATTTTTTGTCTGCTGAAGATGAAGGGTTGAGGAAAAATTACAATCGTCTGATCATTTCATAAAGTCTATTCTTTACCGCTTAGAAACTAGGATGCGTCTAGGTTGCAACCGTTGGGTCATTAGTAGCCACGAGCAAACACACACGTAAAATGGAAGTACTGCCCCCCACCTGACAAAAAAGGAAAACATGTCTGGTCCTCCCGTGGGATATCTTCCACACAAATACACACACCCTATGTATAAAAGCCGTGCAATTAATGTCAATACAGTTACTTCTAAAAAGCTGTAACATTCGAACCAAGCGTTGGAATTAAGATCCGTTTACACCTAGTTTTCTCGCGGTGAGCTCTCCGAAACTATATCCCATATTGCAACTTTAGTGCTTTAGTGCTATAAGAAGCAACTTCCTCTTTTGTGAAAGTTGCCCATCGCTATTAATTAGCTGCATGCAGTACTGTAAAAGTTGTCTGCCATGGCTTCTGAGTTGCCTACCTAGGAAACCAAGCAGCTCACAGTTTGTAAAGTTGTCTTCCGGTGATGTTTAATTGTCTGCCATTGCTAATTAGTTGCCCTATATCACTATGAAAGTTGCACACCATGGTTTCCAGTAATGGTGAATTACCTACCATTGCCAATTAGTTGCATATAGCACTGTTAAAAGTTGGTAATGTTGCTAAGTTGCTTAGTGTACTGAAATTTTTGTAGGCAACTTAACATAATGTTAGGCTACTCACTAGTCATGGTAGAAAACTTAGAGAAAAACGCTAGGCTACTTGGCAGTCATGGTAATGGTAGCCAACTCATTGCAAACATTATGCTAATCGGTGTCATGCAAGGCAACAACAAAGAGTAGCTTCCCGTAGCACTGGAAGTTGTTCCCAATAGCACCAAAGTTGCTTCTGGAAAGAAGTTCATCGAAATATATCAATATGAGATCTAGTAGATTTGAAGAGCTTGTCGTGAAGGTCCAACGGTGAAAATGATCTAATTCCGATGTTTGGTTCGAAAGTTATAGCATTTTGAATTTGAAAAGAGGAATTGATCTACCAAAATAGTAATGCATGCTGTGCAGCATGAGCAGGACTGCACGTGCTTTTTCCTTGCATGGGCCAATCAACTTTTGCTATTTTTGGTAAAAAGGGGAATCAACTATTCCTTCTTCCTTCTTTGGGTATGGGCCCTATATATAACCAAAAAGCACAGCTGCACTTCTAAGAATATGGGTAGAAACTAATGTAGTTTCTGGAGTTTGATCTTTGCACCATTCCTTCTTCCGTTTTTGGTTATGTTCTGTTGAGATTTTGTGGTATTTAAAAGCTTAATGTAGTTTCTGGAGTTTGATCTTTGCACAACTTTTCACTCATTTCTATTTGTGCGTGCAGCCGGAAGCGTTTTAGCGAGACGCAAGCAGAGCAATGGTGGCAAGAGAATCGAGCAAGGGTATACGAGCTGTATAATGTTCGTGTGGTGGACAAATCAGTTGCCAGTATTGATAGTGATGTACCTCACTGACATAGAGCATGTGTTTGGTTGCGAGATTAATTAGGGCCTGAAAGAAAGAGGGGGTGCTGCTGTTTGGAAAATGTGGGCTTGCATTTTCTTTTGCACTCTTCCTCCTTTTTCTTGGAGTGGAAAGTAGATTGCTCAAGGAGAAGTGATGTAAATGGTTCGTGGCAGCCGGCTAATCTGCCCTGTAAATGCATAAGCAAGCGCACCAATTTAGAGCTTGTTCTTCCTAATTTTCCCATTGATCCACGAATATAGGTCCAACAGCCGAGTCAGCGATAACGGATGCAGAACATTGGATGCTAATTGTAGATTGAGATGCGAAGTAGCCATGCAAGAGTTGAGCTTTATTTTCGCTGTGCTGAATGCCCTTGTCATTTTTGAATTTTGACGATCCTGCCTGCATGCATTTTGTTTCATCTAGTTTTGTTGTAAAGTGCACACATGTATAGCATGCTTTCCAGTTGTCCAAGTCTCCGAAAATAACTCTGGTCGTGTGAAGTAGATGCAGATCAGGCTATGGGCATTCTCTTCTCGCTACCATTTTGTCCAGTGCCTTTGTTCGTCCACCTCAGTTGGCACGGTTCGTTTGGCGGTGAACGATGTTTCCTCGGTCCTTGCATTTTACCGACGATGGCATATGCTGATGCTCCTCGACGACATACGCTGGGTATAGACACAGGAGTCGAAGTAGAAAGAGAAGCAAGTATGTGCCCCGACCACACGTCAAGAAACGTCAAAAACAAGAAAAGAAACGAGAACCGATTTAACTCAAAGCAAAAAAACGAGAGCAGATTTAGTTTTGGTTAAGCGCGCGCGGTTTGGTCCAACCGCCAAGACACAGCACACAACACAAATGATACCAACATTCAGTTAGGTCCCAGTAGCTCACAAGTCGCAACGCCCCCTCACCCATACAGAGACCATTTCCGTCACTCTTTGCTCACCTCTGCCTTGGCTTCCCCTCCCGGCAGCCACCTTGACCGGCGATCACCTACCACTAGAAGATCTTACCCCTTAGACCGCCAAGAATTAACATTTATAGTTGAAATCGGTGTGAAATACAGTAGTTCCCTCTGTTCTAGAAGTGCGCTAGCTAGCTACGAACAATCTCAAAGCTATGGTGAATCGTGGGGTGCGTGCAAGAGTGCACAGCACGTTCAAGAAAACTTCAGCACTGCCTCCTTCAGAGAGCTAACTGTGGAGGCTATTTGTAGTTTCTCAAGCTGTTTCCCGCTCATCAACCGCTTCGGTTCTTCCAAACTCCACACATCGACCCCTCTCACGCGCACTCGCCCGCAGCCATGGATCAGGACCTGTCGTCGGAGCTGGACCCGGCGCTCCTCCTCTCGACGTCGGCGTCCTCGTCGTCGCCGCAAGACTCCGCGTCGCCGTCCTTCTCCTTCTACCCGCCCTCCCCTCCGGAGTACACCCTCGCCGTCACCAACCTCTCCTGCCCAGCGCCGCGCCGCGCCAACGCCGCCTTCCTCCCGAGCTTCTTGCCCTGCTTCCCCGCGGCCCCGGCACCCGCCGCCGCCGAGGGGCTCCTCAACTCCGTCTCCTTCACCGCGTCCAGCTCCAGCATCCTGGCCGTCGTGGGCCCCAGCGGCGCCGGCAAGTCGACGCTCCTCCGCATCCTGTCCGGCCGCGGCACCGGCTCCGAGATCGCCAAGCCGCCCACCGTGTGCATCAACGGCTACGCCGTCACCTCGCGCGCACAGCTGCGCCGGACGTGCGGCTTCGTCACGCAGGACGACAACCTCCTCCCGCTGCTCACCGTCCGCGAGACCATCCTCTTCGCCGCGCGCTTCAGGCTCGGCCCCTCGGTCACCGCGCGGGAGCGGCACGAGCGGGTGGAGGCGCTCATGCAGGAGCTGCGCCTGTCCGAGGTGGCCGACAGCTACGTCGGCGGCGGCGGCGGCGAGGCCATGTCGTCGTCCCGCGGGGTATCCGGGGGCGAGCGTAAGCGAGTGTCCATCGCGGTGGACATGGTGCACGACCCGCCGGTGCTGCTGCTGGACGAGCCCACGTCGGGGCTGGACAGCCGGTCGGCCATGGACGTGCTGGCGCTGCTGCACGAGGTGGCGCGCGCGCGGCGGCAGGTGGTGGTGCTCAGCATCCACCAGCCCAGCTACCGCATGCTCGGCTACATCTCGTCGCTGCTGCTGCTCTCCCGCGGCTCCGTCGCGCACTGCGGCTCGCTCAGGTCGCTCGAGGACGCGCTCGCGAGGCTGGGACACAAGATCCCCACGCAGCTCAACCCGCTGGAGCTCGCCATGGAGGTCACCGAGCAGCTCCAGGCGGACCACGCCAACTTCGCTATGCTCAGGGACAACGGCCAGTACGAGGAGGAGAGGGAAAGCCCCGGCCTCGCCAACGGCAGCGTCCACGTCCCGGAGCACGGGTACCGCAGCCGCGCCGTGGAGGTGTCGGCGCTGACCGTGCGTTGCTGGCGCACCATGTACCGCACGCAGCAGCTCTTCGCGGCGCGGGCGGCGCAGGCGGTGGTCGGCGGCCTCGGCCTCGGCAGTGTCTTCTTCCGCGTGCGCGCCGACCCGGACGGCCTGGCGCTCCGGCTCGGCCTCTTCGCCTTCAGCCTGAGCTTCCTCCTCTCCTCCACCGTGGAGGCCCTCCCGATCCTCCTCCACGAGCGCCGGGTGCTGATGCGCGAGGCCTCCCGCCGCGCCTACCGCCTGTCGTCGTACGTGGTCGCCAACGCGCTCGTGTTCGCGCCGTGCCTCCTCGCCGTGGCGATCCTCTTCTCGGCGCCGGTCTACTGGCTGGTGGGCCTCCGGGCCTCCGTCGCCGCCTTCGGGTTCTTCGTCCTCGCGGTGTGGCTCATCGTGCTCATGGCCAGCTCCCTGGTCCTGTTCCTGAGCGCAGTGTCCCCGGACTTCATCCTCGGCAACTCGCTCATCTGCATCTTCCTGGGCGTCTTCTTCCTCTTCTCCGGCTACTTCATACCCAAGGAGAGCATCCCGAGGTACTGGGCCTTCATGTACTACGTGTCCATGTACAGGTACCCGCTGGACCTGCTGCTCATCAACGAGTACGGGGGCAGCGCCAGGGACAGGTGCGTGGCGTGGATGGGAGGGGACGCCATGAACGGCAACGGCGTGTGCTTGAGCACCGGAGGCGACGTGCTGAGGGGGAGAGGGGTGGACGAGGGCATGAGGTGGGTCAATGTGGGGGTCATGATGGGCTTCTTCCTGGCGTACAGGATCATGTGCTGGGCTGTGCTGGTGAGGAGGGCCTCCAAGACCACTCTCTGATCCTTCCTTCCTTCCTTCCTTCCCCTGTTTTTCTTTCTTTCTTGGTTTGGGATCATTATATACACAATCGGCCTTATTTATTTGATTTTCTGCTGTAGTTTGCTATTTCTTTAGATGTGCTGAGTAAGAAGTGGAATGCAAGTTTGCACTCATGTGTGCAAAATGCTTGGTTTGGATTCATGAAAAACAAATGTCAACTTGTCTACCTGTTTGGTCCCTGTTTCAACCGGATTGAGATCTAGTGACTTCACATGCTGCAACTTTACCCTTGTAATCTCCATCCAATCCACATCCTACGGTCCACATAACACAAGGGGAAAAACTCTCAACACTTCGCAGTTTTCAGCCTAGCAACAAACAACAATAGCTGCAAACAACGATACAGTGGCATTTGAATTCAGTTTTATTTGAACAGATTGAAACCCAAAAAATAAAGAACTACAAATACTCATGAGCAGACATCAAATCCAGTAAAACTTAATATTAAAAGGTTGCAGCGCATAATATCCGAATGCTACAACAATAAGTACCAATGTTGAGTAATCATCTACACAAAAACAGGCCATTTCACTTATACATTTAGGCCAAAAGAGATTATCCTAACCCCCAAAATACTGTTGTTAGCACTGTCCAAAATACTACCTAACAACTTTGAAGATTCTAGATCATATCATCATAAAGATATCATTGTCAACTCGTGAAGTTGTCAAGAGCTCCGTAAAGCTGTCAATTGCATCATATTCTTGATTCTTCTCACTATTTTCTTCCACCTGCACTTGCACTTGAGGTTGGAGACTAGTGTCATTGTTCTCCACTTGCACTTGAGGTTGCACACCAATTTTTGTCTTTTGTTGTTGTTGCTGCTAATAGAAATGAAAAATTATTTTATTAGTACAGGAATGAGTAACAACTCATATTACATACATACACACCTTACCTTTGCTCCTTTTTTTGTCCTTGCCGCTGATTTAGGTTGCTTTCGCCCCTTGCGTAACTTTTCAAACCAAGTTAGCTTTCTCCTTAAATTTTTAGATGAAACCTCATTTTTCTTCAGTTTTGCAGAACTAAGCAAGTCATTGGCTTGCTGCACATTTGGATCAACATTTTCTTATCCTCTAGTTGATGCATTGAGTTTATCCTCTAGTTGTGGCCAAAGATAACGAAGTGCAACAAACGACATTCGGGAGAGTTGGATATTTTATATGCCATATCATGAAATTAATGAGACATATCTTTGTACCAAAGTTGAGCTTCCAGCTTTGGATTTTCTACCACTTTTCCCCCTTGCCTATCTTGTATACTTTCATTGCGCGCTTCTCTAGTCCATCTCTTTAGGACATAATGTGTTGGCAATATCTTTACATTCATCAAATCAAGAACTTTCAAACCATGTCCACACAATATTCCCGTCCTATTGAACATTCGACAACTAAATGAAGCTGTTTGGTTCAAAGGATCACCAATCACTATGCGCTCCCCCTCCTCCTCATAAGTCAAATCACCGTGCAACCTCCCAATAGTAACAGCAAATTTGTAATTTTCATCCAACACTCTAGTGCAAGCAGCCATGGATCTTTCATATTCACTTTGGAAAGCTTCAAAAATAGTGGGAGTGTACACTTTGCTTGCTTGCACCAACATCGGAGTGCACATTTTTATTCCTGGCAACTTTTTTCTTGCCTCATATTTAGATTCCAATTCCTTTCTTCTTTTTACTTCAACCGTGTTGGAAATATGCCCTAGAGGCAATAATAAAATGGTTATTATCATATTTCCTTGTTCATGATAATCGTCTATTGTTCATGCTATGATTGTATTAACAGAAAACAGTAATACATGTGTGAATAAATAGATCACAATGTGTCCCTAGCAAGCCTCAAGTTGGCTAGCTCGTTATTCAATAGATGATCATGGTTTCCTGGTCATGGGCATTAGATGTCATTGATAACGGGATCACATCATTGGGAGAATGATGTGATGGACAAGACCCAATCCTAAGCATAGCACTAGATCATATTGTTCGTATGCTAAAGCTTTTCTAATGTCAAGTGTCTTTTCCTTCGACCGTGAGATTGTGCAACTCCCGGATACCGTAGGAGTGCTTTGGGTGTATCAAATGTCACAACGTAACTGGATGACTATAAAGGTGCACTACGGGTACCTCTAAAAGTGTCTGTTGGGTTGGTACGAATCGAGATCGGGATTTGTCACTCCGTGTGACGGAGAGGTATCTCTGGGCCCACTCGGTAGAACATCATCATGAGCTCAATGTGACTAAGGAGTTAGTCACACGATGACGTGCTACGGAACGAGTAAAGAGACTTACCGGTAACGAGATTGAACAAGGTATAGGTATAGCGACGATCGAATCTTGGGCAAGTTCTATACCGACAGACAAAGGGAATTGTATACAGGATTGATTGAATCCTTGACATCGTGGTTCATCCGATGAGATCATGGTGGAACGTGTGGGAGCCACCATGGGTATCCAGATCCCGCTGATGGTTATTGGCCGGAGAGCGTCTCGTTCATGTCTGCATGCTTCCCGAACCCATAGGGTCTACACACTTAAGGTTCGATGACGCTAGGGTTATAGGGAATTGTTATACGAGGTTACCGAAGGATGTTCGGAGTCCCGCATGAGACCCCGGACGTCACGAGGAGCTCCGGAATGATCCGGAGGTAAAGATTGATATATAGGATGGAGGGGTTTGGACGCCGAAAATGTTTCGGGCACCACCGGCAAAGTGCGGGGACCACCGGAAGGGTTCCGGAGGCCCACCGGGAGGGGCCACAAGCCCCGGAGGGCTACATGGGCCAAGTGCGGGAGGGAACCATCCCCTAGGTGGGCTGGTGCGCCCCCCACACCGAGCCCATGCGCACCAGAGAGGGAGGGAGGGGAAACCCTAGGCGCAGGGGAGGCCCAAGGCCCACCTAGGGCGCCCCCCTTTCCCTGCCCTGGCCGCCGCCCCCTCTCCCATCTGGGCTATCGCACCACCTAGGGTGGGAACCCTAGGGGTGGCGCACCCCCCTCCCCTCCTCCTATAAATAGTGGGGGTTTTGGGGCTGTTGAACACACGGTTTCCCATCTCCCTCGGCGCAGCCCTGCCCTCCTTCTTCCTCCTCTCTGCCGGTGCTTGGCGAAGCCCTGCCGGGAGACCTCGTCTCTCCATCGACACCACGCCGTCGTGCTGCCGGAGATCTTCCCCAACCTCTCCCTCCTCCTTGCTGGATCAAGGTGCGGGAGACGTCATCGGGCTGCACATGTGTTGAACGCGGAGGTGCCGTGGTTCGGCACTAGATCGGAATCACACCGCGATCTGAATCGCCGCGAGTACGACACCATCAACCGCGTTCTAGCAACGCTTCCGCTTAGCAATCTTCAAAGGTATGAAGATGCACTCACCCCTCTCTCGTTGCTGGTCTCTCCATAGGAAGATCTGAATATGCGTAGGAATTTTTTTGAATTTATGCTACGTTACCCAACAGTGGTATCAGAGCCAGGTTTTCTATGCGTAGATTCTATGCACGAGTAGAACACAAAAGGTTGTGGGCGATGATTTGTCAATTGCTTGCCGCTACTAGTCTTATTCTTTTCCGGCGGTATTGTGGGATGAAGCGGCCTGGACCGACTTTACACGTACGCTTACGTGAGACTGGTTCCACCGACAGACATGCACAACGTGCATAAAGGTGGCTAGCGGGTGTCTGTCTCTCCCACTCTAGTTGGATTGGATTTGATGAAAAGGGTCCTTACGAAGGGTAAATAGCTTTGGCATATCATCGTTGTGGCTGTCACGTAGGTACGAAGACGTTCTTGCTAGAAACCCAAATCAGCCACGTAAAACTTGCAACAACAATTAGAGGACGTCTAACTTGTTTTTGCAGGGTTTTACATGTGATGTGATATGGCCAAAGTTGTGATGTTGCATGAATGATGTATGAGATGATCATGTTATTGTAATAGGTTTCACGACTTGCATGTCGATGAGTATGACAACCGGCAGGAGCCATAGGAGTTGTCTTAATTTATTGTATGAGATGCAACGCCATGTGCTTACTACTTTTACTTCTTTGCTAACAGTTAGCTATAGTAGTAGTGATAGTAGTAGTTGGCGTGACGACTTCACGGAGACACGATGATGGAGATCATGATGATGGATATCATGGTGTCACGTCGGTGACGATGATGATCATGCGATGCGTGAAGATGGAGATCGAAAGAGCAAAGATGATAATGGCCATATCATGTCACTATATGATTGCATTGTGATGTTTATCATGTTTTTCATCTTATTGCTTAGAACGACGGTAGAATAATAAGATGATCCCTCTTAAAAATTTCGAGAACGTATCCCCCTAAGTGTGCACCGTTGCGAAGGATCGTTGTCTCGAAGCACCACGTGATGATCGGGTGTGATAGATTCTAATGTTCGCATACAACGGGTGTAAGCCAGATTTACACACGCAAAACACCTAGGTTGACTCGACGAGCTTAGCATGTACATACATGACCTCGAATACAAGAGACCGAAAGGTCGAACATGAGTCATATGGTTGAATACGATCAGCATGAAGTTGCTCACCATGGTGACTAGTCCGTCTCACGTGATGATCGGACATGGGTTAGTCAACATGGATCATGTATCACTTAGATGACTAGAGGGATGTCGATTTAAGTGGGAGTTCATACTTAATTTGATTAAATGAACTTAATTGTCATGAACTTAGTCTAAAAGTTGTCTTTATAAATATTGTAGATGGCCAACGTCAACCTCAATTTCAACTCATTCCTAGAGAAAAACAAGCTGAAAGATGATGGTAGCAACTATGCGGACTGGGTTCGCAACTTGAAGCTCATCCTTGAAGCATCTAAAAAGGCTTATGTCCTTGATGCGCCGCTAGGTGACCTTCCCGCTCCCGCAGCAGCCCAGGATATTCTGAACGTCTGGCAAACGCGGAGTGATGACTACTCTCTGGTTAGGTGTGGCATGTTATACAGTTTAGAAACGGGGCTCCAAAGGCGTTTTGAGCAACACGGTGCATATGAAATGTTCCAAGAGCTGAAGCTAGTTTTTCAAGCTCATGTCCGTGTCGAGAGATATGAAGTCTCCGACAAGTTCTTTAGGTGTAAGATGGAGGAGAACAGTTCTGTCAGTGAGCACATACTCAAAATGTCTCGGTTACACGGTCGTGTGACTTCACTTGGAGTCGAACTTCCAGATGATGCTATAATTGACAGAATCCTCTAGTCTCTCCCACCAAGCTACAAAGGTTTTGTGCTGAACTACAACATGCAAGGGATGGAGAAGACCATTCCCGAGTTGTACTCGAGGCTCAAGTCTGCAGAAGTAGAAATCAAGAAAGAGCATCAAGTGTTGATGGTCAACAAGACCACTAGTTGCAAGAAGGGCAAGGGTAAGAAGAACTTCAAGAAATATGGCAAAGCCGTTGCCGCGCCCGGTAAGCCAGATGCCGAGAAGACGAAAAAGAATAGACCCAAGCCTCAGACTGAGTGCTTCTATTGCAAGGGAAAGGGTCACTGGAAGCGGAACTGCCCCAAATACTTAGCGGACAAGAAGGCCGACAACGTTAAAGGTATATGTGATATACATGTTATTGATGTGTACCTTACCAGCGCTCGTAGTAGCTCCTGGGTATTTGATACCGGTGCTGTTGCTCACATTTGCAACTCAAAGCAGGAACTGCGGAATAAGCGGAGACTGGCCAAGGACGAGGTGACGATGCGCGTCGGGAATGGCTCCAAGGTCGATCTGATCGCCGTCGGCACGCTACCTCTACATCTACCGCCAGGATTAGTTTTAAACCTTAATATTTGTTATTTAGTACCAGCTTTGAGCATGAATATTGTATCAGGGTCTTGCTTAATGCGAGACGGCTACTCATTTAAGTCAGAGAATAATGGTTGTTCTATTTATATGACTGATATGTTTTATGGTCATGCTCCGTTGGTGAATGGTTTATTCTTGATGAATCTCGATCGTGATGTTACGCATATTCATAGTGTGAGGACCAAAAGATGTAAAGTTGATAATGATAGTCCCACATACTTGTGGCACTGCCGCGTTGGTCATATCGGCGTTAAGCGCATGAAGAAGCTCCATACTGATGGACTATGAGAGTCTCTTGACTTTGAATCATTTGACACATGCGAACCGTGCCTCATAGGCAAGATGACTAGGACTCCATTCTCAGGAATAATGGAGAGAGCAACCGACTAATTGGAAATAATACATACTGATGTGTGTGGTCCAATGAACGTTGAAGCTCGCGGTGGCTATCGTTATGTTCTCACTCTCACCGATGATTTGAGTAGGTATGGGTATATCTACTTGATGAAGCACAAATCTGAGACGTTTGAAAAGTTCAAGGAATTTCAGAGTGAGGTCGAGAATCAACGTGACAGAAAAATTAAGTGTCTATGATCTGATCGTGGAGGAGAATATTTGAGTCACGAGTTTGGCACACATCTAAGGAAGTGTGGAATCGTTTCACAACTAACGCCGCCTGGCACACCGCAACGCAATGGAGTGTCTGAACGTCGTAATCGCACTTTATTAGATATGGTACGATCTATGATGTCTCTTACCGACTTACCGCTATCATTTTGGGGATACACATTAGAAACTGCAGCATTCACTTTAAATAGGGCACCGTCTAAATCCGTTGAGACGACACCGTATGAACTATGGTTTGGCAAGAAACCTAAGTTGTCGTTTCTTAAAGTTTGGGGCTGCGATTCTTATGTGAAGAAACTTCAACCAGAAAAGCTCGAACCCAAAGCGGAGAAATGCGTATTCATAGGATACCCTAAGGAGACTATTGGGTATACCTTCTATCTTAGATCCGAAGGTAAAACCTTTGTTGCCAAGAACAGATCCTTTCTAGAGAAAGAGTTTCTCTCGAAAGAAGTAAGTGGGAGGAAGGTAGAACTTGATGAGGTAATTACACCCCCTCTCGAACAGGATAGTAGCGCAGCGCGGGAAGTTGTTCCTGTGGCGCCTACACCAACTGAAGAGGAAGTTAATGATAATGATCATGAAGCTTCGAATCAAGTTACTATTGAGCCGCGAAGGTCCACAAGGGTACGCTCCGCACCAGAGTGGTACGGCAACCCTGTAATGGAAATCATGTTGTTAGACAACGGTGAACCTTGGAACTATGAAGAAGAGATGGCGGGCCTGGATTCCAACAAACGGCTTGAAGCTATGAAATCCGAGATAGGATCCATGTATGAGAACAAAGTATGGACTTTGGTGGACTTGCCCGATGACCGGCGAGCCATAGAAAATAAATGGATCTTCAAGAACAAGACTAATGCAAACGGGAATGTAACCGTTTATAAAGCTCGACTTGTCGCAAAGGATTTTCGACAAATTCAAGGAATTGACTGACTTTCTCTCCCGTAGCGAAGCTGAAATCAGTCCGAATCATGTTAGCAATTGCCGCCTTTTATGATTATGAAATTTGGCAAATGGATGTCAAAACAGCGTTCCTTAATGGGAACCTTAAGGAAGAGTTGTATATGATGCAACCAGAAGGTTTTGTTGACCCTAAGGGTGCTAACAAAGTGTGCAAGCTCCAACGCTCCATCTATGGGCTGGTGCAAGCATCTCGGAGTTGGAACATTCTCTTTAATGAGGTGATTAAAGCGTTTGGGCTCATACAGGTTTACGGAGAAGCCTGTCTGTACAAGAAAGTGAGTGGGAGCTCTGTAGCTTTCCTCATACTGTATGTGGATGACATATTATTGATGGGGAATAATATAGAGATGTTGGAGAGCATAAAGGCCTATTTGAACAAGAGTTTTTCAATGAAGGACCTTGGAGAAGCTGCATACATATTAGGCATCAAGATCTATAGAGATAGATCAAGACGCCTCATAGGTCTTTCGCAAAGTACATACCTTGACAAGATATTGAAGAAGTTCAATATGGAAAACTCAAAGAAAGGGTTCTTGCCAGTTTTGCAAGGTATGAGATTGAGTAAGACTCAGTTGCCGACCACGACAGCAGATAGAGAGAAGATGAGTTCTGTCCCCTACGCTTCAACCGTAGGCTCTCTTATGTATGCCATGCTATGTACCAGACCTGATATAAACCTTGCCATAAGTTTGGTAGGGAGGTACCAAAGTGATCCCGGTATGGAACACTGGACAGCGGTCAAGAATATCCTTAAGTACCTGAAAAGGACTAGGAAATGTTTCTCGTTTATGGAGGTGACGAAGAGCTCGTCGTAAAGGGTTACGTCGATGCTAGCTTCGACATAGATCCGGATGACTCTAAGTCACAGACCGGATACATATATGTTTTGAATGGTGGGGCAGTGAGCTGGTGGAGCAGCAAGCAAGAAGTCGTGGCAGAATCTACATGCGAAGCGGAGTACATAGCTCCTTCAGAAGCAGCTCATGAAGGAATTTGGATGAAGGAGCTCATCACCGACATTGGAGTGGTTCCAAGCACGTCGGGTCCAATGACACTCTTCTGTGATAACACTGGGGCCATTGCCATAGCCAAGGAGCCCAGGTTTCACCGGAAGACGAAGCACATCAAACGCCGCTACAACTCCATCCAGGACCATGTACAGAGTGGAGTAATAGAGATTTGTAAAGTACACACGGATCTGAATGTCGCAGACCCGTTGACTAAACCTCTTCCTCGAGCAAAACATGATCAACACCATAATGCTATGGGTGTTCGATACATCACAATATAACTAGATTATTGACTATAATGCAAGTGGGAGACGGTTGGAAATATGCCCTAGAGGCAATAATAAAATGGTTATTATCATATTCTATTGTTCATGATAATATTCTATTGTTCATGCTATAATTGTATTAACAGGAAACAGTAATACATGTGTGAATAAATAGATCACAATGTGTCCCTAGCAAGCCTCTAGTTGGCTAGCTTGTTAGTCAATAGATGATCATGGTTTCCTGGTCATGGGCATTAGATGTCATTGATAACGGGATCACATCATTGGGAGAATGATGTGATGGACAAGACCCAATCCTAAGCATATCACTAGATCGTATTGTTCGTATTCCAAAGCTTTTCTAATGTCAAGTGTCTTTTCCTTTGACCGTGAGATTGTGCAACTCCCGGATACCGTAGGAGTGCTTTGGATGTATCAAACGTCACAACGTAACTGGGTGACTATGAAGGTGCACTACGGGTACCTCTGAAAGTGTCTGTTGGGTTGGTACGAATCGAGATCGGGATTTGTCACTTCGTGTGACGGAGAGGTATCTCTGGGCCCACTCGGTAGAACATCATCATGAGCTCAATGTGACTAAGGAGTTAGTCACATGATGACGTGCTACGGAACGAGTAAAGAGACTTACCGGTAACGAGATTGAACAAGGTATAGGTATACCGACGATCGAATCTCGGGCAAGTTCTATACCGACAAACAAAGGGAATTGTATACGGGATTGATTGAATCCTTGACATCGTGGATCATCTGATGAGATCATGGTGGAACGTGTGGGAGCCACCATGGGTATCCAGATCCCGCAGATGGTTATTGGCCGGAGAGCGTCTCGGTCATGTCTGCATGCTTCCCGAACCCGTAGGGTCTACACACTTAAGGTTCGATGACGCTAGGGTTATAGGGAATTGTTATACGAGGTTACCGAAGGATGTTCAGAGTCCCGTATGAGATCCCGGACGTCACGAGGAGCTCCGGAATGATCTGGAGGTAAAGATTGATATATAGGATGGAGGGGTTTGGACGCCGGAAATGTTTCGGGCACCACCGGCAAAGTGCTGGGACCACCGGAAGGGTTCGGGAGGCCCACCGGGAGGGGCCACAAGCCCCGGAGAGCTACATGGGCCAAGTGCGGGAGGGAACCAGCCCCTAGGTGGGCTGGTGCGCCCCCCACACCTAGCCCATGTGCATCAGAGAGGGAGGGAGGGGAAACCCTAGGCGCAGGGGAGGCCCAAGGCCCACCTAGGGCGCCACCCCCCTTTCCCTGCCCTGGCCGCCGCCCCTCTCCCATATGGGCTGCCGCACCACCTAGGGTGGGAACCCTAGGGGTGGCGCACCCCCTCCCCTCCTCCTATAAATAGTGGGGGTTTTGGGGCTATTGAACACACGGTTTCCCATCTCCCTCGGCGCAGCCCTGCCCCCCTTCTTCCTCCTCTCTGCAGGTTCTTGGTGAAGCCATGCCGGGAGACCTCGTCTCTCCATCGACACCACGCCGTCGTGCTGCCGGATATCTTCCCCAACCTCTCCCTCCTCCTTGCTGGATCAAGGTGCGGGAGACGTCATCAGGCTGCACGTGTGTTGAACGCGGAGGTGCCGTGGTTCGGCAGTAGATCGGAATCACATCGCGATCTGAATCGCCATGAGTACGGCTCTATCTACCGCGTTCTAGCAATGCTTCCGCTTAGCGATCTTCAAAGGTATGAAGATGCACTCACCCCTCTCTCGTTGCTGGTCTCTCCATAGGAAGATCTGAATATGCGTACGATTTTTTTGAATTTATGCTACGTTACCCAACAAATCGTTCTCTCAAAATGCATCAAGAATCGGACAATATGGAAATCAGATTTCAAATGGTTCTTCAATGCATTGTTGAAACTATCACTTAGTTGTGTACTTCTCACTCCCAAACTGAAGACATCTCTCATATAACATTCAACCCATTTTTCTTTCACCTTGTAGATACTATCTAACCAAGTTTGCTTATGCACTTTATGTCTCATGTTGTCAAATGCTTCTTGAAATGCTACCTTGTCCCCATAGCCATACATACAAGCACTAAAATCAGAGAGAATATGAGACTCCTCTTCCTCCTCCCCTTCATCTTCATCTTCCACCTCCCCTGCATCTTTCTCTTCGCCCTTGACTGGAGATAAATGCTTGACAACATTCATCATAATGTGAAAGGTGCACAACCCGTAATATGATTCTGTGAATACTTTCTCTATAGCATTTACCATTGCTGCATCTTGATCTGTATAAATAGTTCTAGGTTGTCTTCCATTATGTGCAGCTAGAAAAGTCTCAAATAGCCATATAAATGAGTCCTTTGTTTCATCAAACAGCAAGTACGATAAATAATAAGGTGGAGAAAAAAACTTATAAAAAAGATTTTCCTTCTCTTATTTAAGAAAAGACAAGAGATGGTCAATTAGTACAATATGTCTCATCATTAGGGATGCCAATTTTATCCATGGATCTCGTGGATACCCGCCCCGGTTGGAAAAGGGTATGGAGCGCATTTCTGCCCGGATTCGTGGATATGGATACCCACGAACAGCTGGACCGGACACAGTTTTAATTTTTGCTCCATGGATATCCAGTGGATGCCCATATGACACATGGTACCCTATGATAGTGACATTAAACTAAGCAAATGTCCAACCCCAAGTCACTCGTAGTCAGATAAGGTCAAAGTCTCACCCATATTCCCTAATCCCCCACAACTCCACTAACATGATTATTAAACATAATCTTAGTTAATGAACGATGATGAGTTAATTTGATCTTTGGGAAGGCATCATGTCGTGTTTTTTATGCCCATGGAGATCCATGGATATCCGGATATCCAATGGATTTGGACGTGGGCACAATTTGTGCCCATGGATACTTTGGTGGATGGGGAGAGGGTAGGAATATGGGTCATGGGTTGGATTTGGACCAGCTCCACCCGGTCCAAACCCGACCCATTGCCATCCCTACTCACCATCTTTATTGAAATAATTAGTTATTGAAGATAAGGCTAATAGATGACCATATCTATGTGGGACGTTATGGATTTCCCCTACGCTCAGCCTAGGGTTTCCTTCCTCCCTGGCGACTCCATCGCCACAGAGTCCCCGTTGCGATCGAAGGCTCCCCCGGCTAGCGATCATGAGTTCGTGGCCTGCGTGTCCCATCTCGGTGGACTGCGCGCCTCTTCTCGGCGTCCGTTGATGTATACGATGGCAGATGCCCCGTCCGAGACCAGCGGTGGCGGCGTCGCCGGGAAATCGGATCTAGGCGACTTCATGGAACGACTCAACTTGGAGGACGAAGAGTTTGACGATCTGGTGATTGAAGAGGATGATCCTGTGATCAATGAAGGAGTTCGCAGGTTAGCCGTAGCTAGGGTTCACAGAGATAAAACCATCAACTCAACTGCTTTCTACAAGGATATGCGTGCGACTTGGAACCCAGCGAAGCACGTGAGGTTCAGGCCCGTCGGACCGAACTTGTTCGTCGTGCAGGCGGACTATTTTGGAGACTCGTAGCGCATGGTGGAACAAGGGTCATGACTTTTCAGGAATTGGTTAGTACTCATGTGCCCATATGATGGTTTCATTAAGGCGGAGGAGGTGCCCATGATGTTCATGCCAATCTGGCTTCAAATTCACAAGTTGCCAGATGGATTTTGTAAAAATAATATAGTGGAATCGCTGTTGAGGAACTCCGGGGATATCTTGGAGATGAGATTGGACAGGAACACCTGCGGTGATTATGTGAGGGTGAGGGTCCGCCATGACATCCGTCGACCCCTCACGAAATTCGTCAGTATTGTCAGGGGGAAGGAGAGGCAAGTGTTCCTTGTTCAATATGAGAAGCTTGCTCGATTCTGTAGCGTTTGTAGCTTAATCGGACATGATTACAAGGAGTGCGGCTCTGGGGTTCATGATGAGAAAGATATGAAGTTTGGACAATGGTTGTATGCTGATGGACCGAACAGAGCAAGGGCTGATGAGCCTGGGCGTGGGAATGAGAAGCAAAAGCAGTAACATCGTACCCCACAAAAGGAGAAGGAAGTGAAGAAGGTTGTAGACCCAGACCTGGTCGACATTGTGACTAGCCCGCCGAAGAATGGCCCCACGGACATGCAGGTTGATCCTTCAGCCCGAAAAAGGCCGGCCATGGATTTTGTTAGTGCAGAGAAGGAGAAGAATGTCATACGTGCAACTATGCTCGCTCTGACTCAAGGTCTGGGTGAAGATGAAGGGAGAATACCTCGCCTAGAAACAGCTCGAACAACAAGAGAGCGAGGATTGAATCCCAAGATGTGTGTGAAGAAATATCGATGGCTTCCCTCGAGGAGGACCGCCGGGCACAATGAGTATCTTAATGTGGAACTGCTGGGGGGGGGAGGGACCGTCAGATAGTTCGTGAGGTTTTGGCCCTCTCAAAAGCCAATTCTCAGGGGCTGATTTTCATGTCAAAAAACTCATCAAGTCTCAATCAAGATGGAGAAGCTTAAGTGGAGACTTCAAATGAAGGGTTTTACTAGTGTATCAAGTGATGGCATCAGTGGGGGGCTTGCGTTATTTTGGAATGAAAATTTGCAAGTAACCGTGTTAGATTCCCGCGCATAGTATATTGACGTTAAAATTGTTGATAATGCTAATGGAAAAGCTTGGAGAACTACATTTGTGTATGGAGAGCCACGGGTGGAGCATCGTCATCGCATGTGGAGTGCCTTGTCAAGTCTTCGAGCGGTGTCATCGGATCCGTGGCTGGTTTGTGGAGATTTCAATGAGGCAATGTGGCAGCATGAACACTTTTCGCAATCGCAACGTTCTGAAAATCAGATGCTCCTATTTCGTGATTGCTTGGAAGCTTACGATCTCATGGACTTGGGTTTCTCGGGGACCTCGGCCACATACAATAATGGGCAGCTCGGAGAGAGGAATGTGCGTGTCTGACTGGACAGAGCGTGTGCTGATGATGCGTTGAGGGTGGCCTTTCTGTTTGCACAAATGGTGCACCTGGGAACATCGTGTTCAGATCATGCTCCCATCTTGGGGCGGCTAACTCATTGTGACAGCCCGAGACCGACGCTCCAGAAGATTCCCCTTTTATTTCATTGTCGTCGTGTTGTTAGTTTGTCCCTTGCCCTCATCATCGCATCATGCGCATCATCTGCATTGCATCGGCACTCTGTTGCCGCCCGTTTTCAAACCTGCATCCGTTAGTAGTTGCCTGTTCTCTCCGTTTCCGTCGTTGACCATTTTGAGCCCAACCACACACACCCGCGCCCGCGGCATCAGTTAAATATTATTTTTAAAAGTGCGTATAAAGTATTGTCAGATTGGGTTGAAACTTGGCGTGCGGTCTTAATATAGAGTAGGTAGGCCGCTGCCAAATATGGTCGCAATCGGAGTCCGTTTGATACCCGAACGGTCGACCGTAGCGGCACCGTCTTTGGATTATCGTCGGACGTTTTTCGGTGTTTAAAATTCTCGTTGCCGAGCTGCAACTTCCCTCTCTTCCCCACCTAGCCGCTCTAACACAACCACCTAACTCCAGGGCGTAGCCTAGATCGTCTGATTGGGGTCCTACGGTCGAAATCGAAACTAAAAAACACTAACCCTAGCCCCTTTCCCTATTTAAACAACCCATCCGTGCCTGTTTTGACCCCAAACCCTAATTCGCCTCGGGATCCGCGCCCCACCAACCCCCAGCCGCCAGCCTCTCTTCTCCCCACCGCAGCAGTCCAGATTGGGCCCGCCCCAGGATGGAACAGGCCCCGGAGGGCCACACCAGCCGCCGCCAACACTTCTCACGCGAGCCAGCGCTGCCTCGAGCTGGATCCCGTGTGCCCCGCCTCGGCTTCTCCAGCGCAGCTCTTGTGCAACCTCCGCTTGCCCCGCTGCCGTCGGTTGCAGTCGTCGCTGCCGCCTCCTGCAGGGCACCGGTGCCCCGACGGTCGTCGCTGGTCGTCTCCCGCCGGCGAGGGTCGTCGCGCCTTCGCCCCTTCGCGCCCCTGGATGGGATCCAGATCGGCCGCAACGCCATGACCTCGCCCCGTTGACCGCTTGAGCCGGCCAGCGCGAGGGCACCCTCCGGCCCAGCTGGCGACAGCCATGCCGGCCCAGCCAAGCCTCGCCAGGCCAGCCCCGCTGCCTTCCCCGAGCCCAGCTCCACCGTCGGGCCGAAGCCCACGAGGTGAGCAGCCGCCTATCCCCCGCTCTGTGTGGTGTTTAACTGTATTGCGCCCATGCCCCTGATTCGACTTGTAGCACATTTCTGCACATTAGTATTTTTTTGCGCGTGTGATTTTTTTCCAATTATGAGGAATTTCAGAAAAGCGCATATTTTTCAACGGTCGTAGTTTTAAATCCGTGCATCGGATCGCGGAGAGTTATATATGTAACTTGGTTAGAATTTCACTTAGATTAATATTTTCCAACTCTCATGCATGCTTAAATCTGTTTAGTGTGCTGTTTGCATCAGTTTGCGTATCGACGTGATAGAAACGGTTTAGGTCGTAGTTATTAAACCGTAGCTCCGTTGGAGATGAGACATATATGTAAATGGACCAGAACAACGAGTAGAATCACGTGAAACACTTTTTTTCCATTTAACAAACATAAAATGTGATTAGGACAGATCTGGACAGAGTTGGATTTTAATGTGTGGGGTCATTTCGGAGATGATATATGTCGTTTCCGGCCTCATTTAAAATGCCTAGATAGGTAGTTTAATTTGTGCTTCACCCCTTGCCATGTTAACAACATTTTAATATTTCCATGTAAGTAAATGGGAGTGAACTAAATAATTAAACGTGAAGTTTCGCCAATATGCAACTCGTTGCATATTGAGCTTCACTTAATGTGTAACATTTGATTACGTGAATCGCCATGCCGTGCCTTGCATATTTTAAACTGATGGTGCATTATATGTGTTGCATCATGTCGTGCATGCGCCGTGGTGTATATCGTGTGTTGATTCTTGTTTCCGGTTTGCTTCGTCTCGATAGAGTTCTGCAAGTGTGTCGGAATGTGAGGATCCGTTTGACTACATCGGTTCGCCTGCTTCACAGAGTCGTTCTTCTTCCAAGCGGGATCTCAGGCAAGATGATCATTTCCCCAGATATCATTACTATCATTGCCATGCTAGTTGTCTCGATTCTTTCACTATGTCTCGCCGCCTACCACTTAAATGCCAGTCTTCCAATATTGCCATAAAACCTTCAACCTTTATACAACCTAACAAACCACTGATTGGCTATGTTACCGCTTGCTTAACCGAGTGTTAGCGTTCCTAGTTGCAGGTGCAGTTGCTTCCATGTGCTAACATGGGTTCCTTGTTATATCACCATATTAATTGCTATTTAATTTAATGCACCTATGTCACATCCCTGAAACCCTAACCAAAGTATGGCATTGTGCTCATATCTTCTTTGCATTGCATCCAAGAAAATTGCAACAAGATCAAGCAAGTGGTGAAGCAAAACTCAAAAATCCTAGCCACTTCTCAATTTCAAAGAAATTCTAAACTTGTTCAAATCAAAAATCCGGCGAGCTTCGTTCGATTCGTCGCCCACAGCGTCGCCCCGAGCCGTCTAACCCCTCCACTGCACCCCCCGTGAGATTGCGATCATTTCCCCTCTTCTTCCCCTCGGTTTCGTGCCCCCTAGCCACTGGACCGATGAGCCCGAGCTCCGGCCGTCGCCTCCGCTCGTCGCCGGTGACCTCCGGTCCTCCCCAGCCCTCCCCGAGGCCAGTACTGGATGAGGCCGAGCTTGGGGATCCTCCCAGTGCTCTCGGCTCTCGATCCCGAGCACTACAGCCATCTCCGACGACACTCCGGCACAGATCCGCCGCGGATCTGGTCGCCGCCGGCCAGTCTCCGGCAGGGGATGACCTGGCCTCACTAATCCATGTTTTAAACGCTAATTAGCCACTGACCAGTGGGCCCCAGGCCAAGTCAAACACAATCAGGGGCTGGTCAGCGCGGGATTATCCCTGTGAGGCTGACCAGTGCGCCCCCCCCTATCGGGTTTGACCTGATCAGGTCAGCCGACGGCTGACGCCATGATGACATGGGGCTGACGCAATAAGTGGATTTTCTGATTTAAAAGAATTCAGAAAATGTCCAAAACTTCTAAAATCATAGAAATTAATCTGTAACTCCAATGAAAATAATTTGTATATGAAAAAGTATCAGAAAAATCCAAGGAATATGAATATGTCATTTTCAAACATGTTTGAAAATGTTACTGGACCAAACATGTAGAATAATGAATAGGTTAAATTAAATAAATGCTTTGGAGTTGGAATTTGAAAATCATTTGAATTCCACTTCAAATGCTATGATCAAACATTGTTCAATCACTACCAGCAACTTAATATATCATTCCCATGCATGTTAAAAAACAAGTTGATCTGAGCATTAGGTCGAATCAATTAAAATGGTATTCGGGAATACCTCGTTTGAAGTGATATTGAATCTGATTCAAATCACCTTCAAACCTAATAAATGATAGCTACATTAGCATACCACCTCGCATCCTCATGCCATGCTCATGCATCATTTTGTTGCATATGATTGCTATTGATTGTTGCCGTTTCTTTCGGTAGGCTCCGCTCCTCCAGATTCCACTGAATATCTGACTGACGGATATTGTCCCTCCTCTGAGCAACAAGGCAAGCAACCATTTTGATCATCTCGATAAATCCCATGTTCTCGCTCCTGCACTTACTTATTGCATTAGGATCAAATGCTTCAAATGCTTTTGCCACGTTAGTTGAACCCACTTCCTTTGCATGACCCGTCTTTGTCACAGTAAATAGCTGAACCTTGCAACCTAGCATACCTGGTAGATGCTTGAGCCATGATGTGCCTTATCCTGCTATGCATGCTATGCTTAGAGTTGTGTATGGTCTGTCATCTGGGAGATGAACAGAATTGTGAGAATGTGTTCGGTAAGTAAAGGTTGTGTGTTGAACCTGATTTGGTAAAGGTACCGGTGAAAGGCTGTGTAGGAGTACATGGCGGGTTGTTTCATTGGAACCGTCATTAGGAACTTAGTTCCGTGTATGTAATCCAAGACGAGATACTACCACATGCTGGGCCCTGAAATATGACCCCGCTCGACTTATTAATCGCTTAGTACTCGGTCCAGGAGTTGCAAGTAGTTTCTGGTTTTTATAGTCATGCTGGAGGCCGTGCATAGCGCTGACCTGAGAGGTGGGCTGCGATGCGGTAGGCAGTGTTACGGTGTACCAAGTGGCACTCGGATGGTGGGCTTGGTAACCCTGCGCACATCGTTTGGGGCCGTGGCGGAAAGCTCGGCCGGACTTCCGTGCGGGTTACCCTCAGATAGGCGATAGACCTGGACTAAGTATTAGCGTGGTTAACGGTCGTGGCCGACTCCCTCACTGGGCTTCCGCTTGAAGGTTGCCGAGGTGCATGACGTGCACATGGCGATAAGTGGCAAGAGTGTGTGTGAAGAAGTACACCCCTGTAGGGTTATGATCTATTCGAATAGCCGCGTCCGCAGATATGGACTACTTGAAGACATATGTTGTTCATAGATAACTTCAATGGCTACTCATAAAATTGTCAAGATAAGCGTGAGTGTCGTGGACGGCATTTCTGTATGGAGACGGAATGATTCCACGATGGAGTATTGTTATGGTGTTAGTGGACTCGTGTGCGAGAAATCAAGTTGTCAAAATTATTTAAAAATGCAAGTTGTCTAGCCACGAGTCAAATGCTGGCTTTCCGCATGAAACCCCACAATTCCTTATTGATACATTGCATGAGTAGATAGTTATCCTAAAGTCTTGCTGAGTACTCTTGTACTCATGTTTGCTTAATAATTTGTTGCAGAGGTTGTTAATGACCCTAATGGAGGGTTCTTCCTAGACATCGACGACGACGAGTAGCTGGTATCCCAGCTACGATCTGGCCCTAGGGTGGGTCTGTAGTATAGTCAGGCCATGTGCCTTCTAGTTTCATCTGTCTGTACTCAGACAGTTTGTCTACTTCCGCTGGCCTGTAACTTGAATGACTGTTATGATGGGTCATGAGACCCTACTGTGTAATATTATGTGTGAGGCTCTTCCGATCCTTTTAAATAAAGCTTGTATGTTTATGGTTATGTTGTGATGCCATCGATGTATCTATACATATTGGTATGCCATGCGTACGTGTGTCGTATTGATATGTATGGGGTTCGATTACCTAGTCATAGGCTTCAGTAGCATTCCTTACAGGGAAATGCCCCTTTGTGATCCAACGAGTCATGGTAGTTCGCTACTGCTCCGGACACATTGGTTGACCGGCATGTGTCCTTCTTAGCTGCTGTGTCTGTCCCCTCTGGGGAAATGTCACGTGCTGTAATGGAGTCCTTGTAGCTTGCTACGACTCGTCTACATTCGTTGATGGTCGACACCTGCTTTACTGGGTCATGTATGCCTGTCCCTGTGCGGAACTGCCTCTTTGGTTTATGACTAGACATGTCGATCCGGGTTCTTTGTCATTGGATTGCTAGTGACACAATTGCATACGCGAGTCAAAAGGCGCAAATGGTCCCGGCTAATGTAAGGCTGCAGCCGTGGGGTTAACCGTGCGTGAGACCGCAAAGAGACGCAATGTGTTACAGGCTGGATTCCTATGGCTTAGGATCGGGGTCCTGACAGCGTTGGTATCAGAGCCTGACTGACTGTAGGACTACTAAGCCAAACTGGTCGAAGTTGAGTCTAGAATTTCTTTAGTTATATATAAGGGAATTGTTTGTGGAAGGGAACGTAAGACTCTTGTTCTCTTCTCAAGTTATTCTATTCTGGTCATCCTCGTCTTTTCTGCAGGAATTAAGGACTAGGTTACTCATTTTCTTCTAGGCTCGTGTTTCTGATCAGTAGATTATAAGACTACGGGTCGAGAGTAATTTTGGGTTTCTTTTATTCCTAGGAAAAGGAAGTAAGTTTGATGATCAGAGAATTGAACTTGATAGTTGAGTGGTTACGCTATTCTATTTTGGGTTGTCTCAAAATTGTTTTTGAGCATTTACAGCCGTTATGCTGCCCAATTTTTGTATTCAGAGCTCTAATGCTTTTGCATTACTCTCTAATTTCAGATGTCTGGCCGTCCTTCTCGTCAGGTGGTTCGTCTGACCAGGTGCATTGATGTACCGGGTCATACGGCCATGCTGGTCAGGGTGATGTCGGTGTGCGGTTACCGTTGGTACCCAGAGTACACAGTGGAGGAATAGTACCGAGACTTCAACCAGAGCCAGTATATCTGCACTGTTAGGGTATTTCCAGACTACCCTGGAGCCGAGGAGCCAATCCATTGGTCCTATGGATTGGGAGTCACTGTTGACATGGCAGTACAAGATGCTGCCTATTCAATGCTGACCATTATGAGGGCGAGACATGCACTGCTGCAGAATTCAGAGTTCTGCTATGTTCCTGCCTCTCAGCCAGGTGAAGAGGGATACCTCAGTGGGGTCTATTTTGATTCCTCTATGGAGGATCCGCTACTGCAGTCCACTGCTGAGATGCTAGAGAACAGAGACAGGGATGCTCGTGCCCTCCGCATGGAGCTTTATGCTACACGTGCCCGTCTGTGGACGGCTTTGACGCAGCTGGCACCGGTAGTCCAGACAGGGTACGGAGATATGGAGATGTTGAACCCAGTTAGAACCCATCTTCTGGCCCATGTTGACTGGCCCGCTATAGGAGGAGTCACCCCTCTTCGGGGACCCCTACTACCACCAGTCAGGGGACCAAGGCCACATCCGTGTCCTTACGGATCCCAGGATCTCAGGCTAGAGTATTTCCTAATCCGCAGGTTGAGCTTCCAGGCCATGGAGGAAATCTTTATGAGATGTTCTATGCGGATGCCTGAACCGTGAGTGGAAGGATAATATGGTAGTAGCTGTATTTTCACAGTCCTGTGTAACTTGTGAAGTATGCTTGTGTCGTGAAATGAATTCCGGAGGCATAGATAAATAATGTATAGGAAGCTTGTAGTTTCATAACTTCAGTAGTTTGCTCTTCGGTTAAGGTTGTACTGAACTATGTAAGGGTGTGTATGAACCATGGTGTATATATAGCAGTTGCTTGTTACCATGTTGTTCGGATATTCATTTCCGCATTCCATGTGTTCAGTGCATTCTTAATCCATAGCCAGTATTGATGATGATATTGGTCTGAGCTGTGAGTTTGTTTGCCAGGATGGTGTTCACCAGGTTGAACCGTGCCCCTGCTCATGAGCAAGGCGAGGGTAGTCAAGCGTCGCAGGAAGACCTGCCACACCCGCCCTCTCTGGCGGAAGTTATGCTTGAGGCAGAGAGAAACAAAAGGGAGACCAACCGACTGTTAGAGCGTATTGAGCAAAATACGGCTCGTCAGCCTAGGAATGCTGCAGTGTCCCTCAATGACTTTGTGAAGATGAATCCTCCAAAGTTCCATCACTCTGTCGATCCCCTCGACGCTGATGATTGGTTGTGCAGTATTTCACGTAAGATTCGCTCTGCGAATGTTTCCGAGGCCGACAAGGTGACCTTTGCGGCGTATTTTCTGGAAGGACCTGCCAATCTGTGGTGGGAGAACTTTGAAGCTATGCGTCCTACTGAACCAGCAGCCACATGGGCAGACTTTAGTGTAGCCTTCCGTCTGCACCATATTCGAGAGAGCCTGATGGATAGAAAGAGAGAGGAGTTTTGTGCATTCACCCAGGGTAAGTTGACCGTGGATGCCTATAGCCGCCAGTTCGGTAACCTCGCCCGCTATGCAATAGAGGAGGTGTCTACTGATGCCAAGAAGCAAGCAAGATTCTGTAAGGGTCTGAGCCCTGAGATTCGTCGTGATTTGCGCCTCCACGAGTGTACAAGCTTCCAAGCCCTGGTCAACAAGGCGATCAGTGCCGAGACTGGTCGTACCGACTATGAAGCCACAAAGAAGCACTCCTGTGACTTTGGCTCGTCATCTGGTTCTGTGTTTCCAAAACGCAGGCTGTGGGTTCCAAAGAGTTCTCTGCCGCCAAGATACACTCCGAGGCCATCCTATGTGGCGCCTCAGACGAATCAGACCAACCCTCCAGCAAAAACCTATGGTGGTCCAGCTAGCAATGCTGCACCACGTGCCAACCAAGTAATATGTTACAAGTGTGGAGAACCAGGGCACTATTCCCATGAGTGTCCTCAGAATGTGGGTGCCAAGCAACCCGGAAAGTCCGTCGGGCAAGGCAAGTCGGGCAAAGCTTACTATGTGAAGCCAACTCCTGCACGTGGCCGTGTGAACTATGTCTCAGCAGAAGAAGCTGCAGAGGATCCCGACGTCATACTGGGTACGCTTCTTGTTAATCATCACCCAACGTCTGTTCTTTTTGACACTGGGTCTTCTCATTCCTTCATTTCATAAAGTTATGCATAGTTGCATAACATGTCTTTCTGTGATATGCCAATTCCATTGGTTGTCCAAACTCCTGGTAGTAAGTGGCAAACCTCTAGGATAACCTATGACAATGAGATTCTAGTAGACATGCTAGTTTTTCTAGCCTCATTGATAGCCCTGAAATCTTCGGATATTAATATCATCTTGGGTATGGACTGGATGTCAGCTCACTATGCCAAGATTGATACTCATTCTAGAAATGTTCAGCCTACCCATCCCTCGAGTGAGATAGTCAATGTCTCTACTCGAGTTGCCAAATGCCAACTCTATTCCCTCAATGCCAACCCTCTTCCAGAACTTGAAGACATTCCGGTAGTCCGTGACTTCCCGGATGTTTTTCCAAAGGAAGTGCCAGGAATTCCACCTGACAGAGATGTAGAGTTTGTGATAGATCTTGTTCCGGGAACCGTTCCAATAGCCAGAAGACCATATAAGATGGCACCCCTGGAGCTAGCCGACCTTAAGAAGCAACTAGATGAGGCTTTGAATAAAGGTTTCATTCGTCCTAGCTCTTCTCCCTAGGCTTGCCCCGTCCTCATCGTCAAGAAGAAGGATGGAGCGGATCGGATGGTTGTAGATTATCGACCAGTGAATCTGGTCACCATAAAGAACAAGTATCCGCTCCCCAAGATCAACGATCTGTATGATCAGCTCGCTGGTTCCTCAGTCTTCTCAAAAATGAAGTTGAGGTTGGGATACCATCAGATCAAGATCAAGAACGGGGACATTCCAAAAACGGCTTTTGTTACTCGTTATGGCCAATACGAGTACACCGTCATGTCCTTCGGTTTAACCAATGCCCCAACCACCTTCTCTCGCTTGATGAATTCAATCTTCATGGAGTATTTGGATAAATTCGTCGTGGTATACCTCGATGATATTCTCATCTACTCGAAGAACGAACAAGAACATGCCGAGCATCTAAGGCTGCTATTGATGAAACTTCGAGAGCATTGCCTTTATGCCAAGTTTTCAAAATGTGAATTTTGGTTACCAGAAGTGACCTATCTGGGTCACATAATCTCTTGAAGGGTATTGCTGTCAATCCCGAGAGAGTTCAAGCTGTCCTTGATTGGACTCAACCTGAATCGGTTAAGCAAGTTAGGAGTTTTCTTGGTCTAGCGAGCTATTGTCGCCGCTTTGTCGAGAATTTCTCCAAGGTTGCAAAGCCTCTAACTCAACTCCTCAAGAAGGATAAAAAGTTCGAGTGGAAACCACAGTGTGAGCATAGTTTTCAGGAACTGAAAATACGCCTGACTTCCGCACCTGTGTTGCTACCACCAGATTTTTCTAAGGACTTCGTTATCTATTGCGACACCTCGCGACAAGGATTAGGTTGCATTCTCATGCAAGATCGTCATGTGATTGCATACGCATCTCGACAGTTGCGTCCACATGAGGATAATTATCCCACACATGATCTTGAGCTTGCAGCTGTAGTCCATGCACTAAAAACCTGGCGACATTACCTTCTTGGTAATCGTTGTGAAATATTCACTGATCACCAAAGTGTGAAATATATCTTCACCCAGCCGGATTTGAATCTCAGGCAAAGATGGTGGGTTGAGTTGATCTCGGATTACGACCTAGGGATAACTTACATCCCGGGTAAGGCCAATGTTATGGCTGATGCACTAAGTCGTATATCTTATTGTAACAATCTGATGCTACAACGAGGTCAACCACATCTCTATGAGGAATTTCGGAAGTTAAATCTTCATATTGTTCCTCAAGGATTCCTTTCTACCCTGGTGGCGAAGCCTACCCTTAAGGATCAAATTATAGCTTGCCAAAAGCGTGATAAGGGTATATCACAGATCAAGGAGAATATTATTAGCGGAAACGCTAATGAATTCTCCATGAACGATCAAGGTGTCGTGTTCTTACAGAATCGTCTAGTGGTTCCTAAGAATCCACATCTAAGGCAGTTAATCCTTAAGGAGGCTCATGATTATCCTCTCACCATTCATCCCGGTAGTACTAAGATGTATCAGGACCTACGCCAGAGGTTCTGATGGACTAGGATGAAGAGAGAAATTGCTGAGTTCGTTGCTAACTGCGACGTTTGTCGTCGAGTTAAGGCAGAACATCAAAGGCCCGCTGGCACCCTTCAACCTTTAGCTATTCCTGAATGGAAATGGGATAAAGTTAGTATGGGTTTCATTACCGGATTTCCCAAGACCAAGAAAGGAAATAATGCTATCTTTGTGGTCATTGACCGTCTCTCCAAAGTAGCTCATTTTCTTCCAGTTCGTGAGAGTATAACAGCTAGCCAGCTAGCCGAGTTATATATCTCTCGAATAGTGTCTCTTCATGGTGTTCCCGTGGAGATTAACTCAAACCATGGGAGTATCTTTACTTCTCGTTTCTGGGAAAGTTTTCAGAATGCTATGGGGACTCACTTATCTTTTAGCACTGCTTTCCATCCGCAGTCAAGTGGTCAAGTAGAAAGAGTGAATCAAATCCTGGAAGATATGCTCCAAGCTTGTGTTATATCGTTCGGTATGAATTAGGAGAAGTGCCATCCATTCGCCGAATTTGCTTATAACAATAGTTATCAATCAAGCTTGGGCAAAACCCCTTTTGAAGTTCTCTATGGACGAAGATGTCGAACACCTCTTAATTGGTCAGAAACCGGAGAGAGGCAACTCTTTGGCCCGGATATGATCCAGGATGCAGAAGAGCAGGTTCGCATTATTCGTGAAAAGTTGAAAACAACCCAGTCTCGTCAAAAGAGCCAATATGATTGTCATCATAAGGCTGTGACCTTTGAAGTTGACGAGAAGGCTTACCTTCGGGTTACACCTTTGAAGGGTACCCATCGATTCGGTATCAAGGGCAAATGGGCTCCTCGTTACATTGGTCCTTTTCGCATTCTTGCCAAACGAGGAGAAGTTGCCTACCAGTTCGAACTTCCTCCGCATCTTTCCAAGGTTCATGATGTCTTCCACGTCTTGCAACTCAGGTGTTGCTTTTCGGATCCTATCCGTGAAGTGGACCACGAAACGCTTGATCTCCAAGATAACCTTTCGTACTGAGAATACCCTGTGCGTATTCTTGATCAAGCTGAGCGTACCACTCGACGTCGAAACCTCAAGTTTCTTAAAGTTCAATGGTCGAATCATTCTGAAAAGGAGGCAACATGGGAAAGAGAGGATCATCTCCAACTTGAGTATCCTGCGTTATTCCCGACGACTTCTAAATCTCGGGACGAGATTCTTTTGAGCGGGGGTGAGTTGTCACATCCCTGAAACCCTAACCAAAGTATGGAATTGTGCTCATATCTTCTTTGCATTGCATCCAAAAAAATTGCAACAAGATCAAGCAAGTGGTGAAGCAAAACTAAAAAATCCTAGCCACTTCTCAAATTCAAAGAAATTCTAAACTTGTTCAAATCAATGGACCCAAAATGGCCCCAAGAAAATTTCAACTTTTCTGATAATTCATGAAAGCAAATAAGCAGTGAATAAAACTATTTTCATAACACATTTGGCATTTTATTTAAATGCAAAAAAGCTATTGGATTCAAGTTTAAATTTGAATTCAAAAACTTTAAGTTTCAAAAATGTTGAAAACTTCAGGAATGGTTGGATATATTCCAACTAATATTCTGGTGTGTTCAAAATAATTTTATAAACTATTTTGGAGCTGAAATAAATAGCAAACCAAAATAGTTAGTACATCAGAAAACAAAACAAGAAAAAAAAACAAAACACCTACCTGTCGCTTACCTGGCCCAGGCCCAGTCCCTGTGTCGTCTTCCTCCTCGCGAGTAGGAGGAGGAGGTGGCCGCCGTGACACCCGGCGCCTCCACGCAGCTCCCTGCCTGCCTGGCCGCCGCTACGCGCTGGCACGCGCGGGGATAACCTCCCCGAGCACGGCCCTATCCATTCCCGCGAGCCATTCCTACCCTCTCCTCTCGGTTCCTTCCTCCCCTTCTGCCGCCATTGACACGAGCTCGAGCTCGAGCTGCTCGTGCCTCTGGCCACTAGTTATTTCCCCCGATTGCTCCTATCGCTCCGCCTCGATGAGCTGGACACCCCTGCAGAAGTAGAAGCCCCTGAGCCCTGCAACGCCCACGGCACCATCGTCTTCAAGCTTCGGCCGCCGGCGAGCTTCATTCGATTCGTCGCCCACAGCGCCGCCCCGAGCCGTCTAAGCCCTCCACTGCACTCCCCGTGAGATTGCGATCATTTCCCCTCTTCTTCCCCTCGGTTTCGTGCCCCCTAACCACTGGACCGACGAGCCCGAGCTCCGGCCGTCGCCTCCGCTCGTCGCCGGTGACCTCCGGTCCTCCCCAGCCCTCCCTGAGGCCAGTACTGGATGAGGCTGAGCCTGGGGATCCTCCCAGTGCTCTCGGCTCTCGATCCCGAGCACTACAGCCATCTCCGGCGACACTCCGGCACAGATCCGCCGTGGATCTGGTCGCCGCCGGTCGGTCTCCGGGAGGGGATGACCTGGCCTCACTAATCCATGTTTTAAACGCTAATTAGCCACTGACCAGTGGGCCCCAGGCCAAGTCAAACGCAATCAGGGGCTGGTCAGCGCGGGATTATCCCTGTGAGGCTGACGAGTGGGTCCTCCCAATCAGGTTTGACCTGATCAGGTCAGCCGACGGCTGACGCCATGATGACGTGGGGCTGACGCAATAAGTGGATTTTCTGATTTAAAAGAATTCTAGAAAATGTCCAAAACTTCTAAAAATCATAGAAATTAATCTATAACTCCAATGAAAATAATTTATATATGAAAAAGTATCAGAAAAATCCAAGGAATCTGAATATGTCATTTTCAAACATATTTGAAAATGTTACTGGACCAAACATGTAGAATAATGAATAGGTTAAATTAAATAAATGCTTTGGAGTTGGAATTTGAAAATCATTTGAATTCCACTTCAAATGCTATGATCAAACATTGTTCAATCACTACCAGCAACTTAACATATCATTCCAATGCATGTTAAAAAACAAGTTGATCTGAGCATTAGGTCGAATCAATTAAAATGGTATTCGAGAATACCTCGTTTGAAGTGATATTGAATCTGATTCAAATCAACTTCAAACCTAATAAATGATAGCTACATTAGCATACCACCTTGCATCCTCATGCCATGCTCATGCATCATTTTGTTGCATATGATTGCTATTGATTGTTGCCGTTTCTTTCGGTAGGCTCCGCTCCTCCGGATTCCACTGAATATCCGACTGACGGATATTGTCCCTCCTCTGAGCAACAAGGCAAGCAACCATTTTGATCATCTCGATAAATCCCATGTTCTCGCTCCTGCACTTACTTATTGCATTAGGATCAAATGCTTCAAATGCTTTTGCCACGTTAGTTGAACCCACTTCCTTTGCATGACCTGTCTTTGTCACAGTAAATAGCTGAAGCTTGCAACCTAGCATACCTGGTAGTGCTTGAGCCATGATGTGCCTTATCCTGCTATGCATGCTATGCTTAGAGTTGTGTATGGCCTGTCATCTGGGAGATGAACAGAATTGTGAGAATGTGTTCGGTAAGTAAAGGTTGTGTGTTGAACCTGATTTGGTAAAGGTACCGGTGAAAGGCTGTGTAGGAGTACATGGCGGGTTGTTTCATTGGAACCGTCATTAGGAACTGAGTTCCGTGTATGTAATCCAAGACGAGATACTACCACATGCTGAGCCCTGAAATATGACCCCGCTCGACTTATTAATCACTTAGTACTCGGTCCAGGAGTTGCAAGTAGTTTCTGGTTTTTATAGTCATGCTGGAGGCCGTGCATAGCGCTGACCTGAGAGGTGGGCTGTGATGCGGTAGGCAGTGGCACGGTGTACCAAGTGGCACCCGAATGGTGGGCTTGGGAACCCTGCGCACATTGTTTGGGGTCGTGGCGGAAAGCTCGGCCGGACTTCCGTGCGGGTTACCCTGAGATAGGCGATAGACCTGGACTAAGTATTAGCGTGGTTAATAGTCGTGGCCAACTCCCTCGCTGGGCTTCCGCTTGAAGGTTGCCGAGGTGCATGACGTGCACATGGCGATAAGTGGCGAGAGCGTGTGTGAAGAAGTACACCCCTGCAGGGTTATGATCTATTCGAATAGCCACGTCCGCGGATATGGACTATTGGAGACATATGTTGTTCATAGATAACTTCAATGGCTACTCATAAAATTGTCAAGATAAGCGTGAGTGTCGTGGACGGCATTTCCGTATGGAGACGGAATGATTCCACGATGGAGTATTGTTATGGTGTTAGTGGACTCATGTGCGAGAAATCAAGTTGTCAAAATTATTTAAAAATGCAAGTTGTCTAGCCACGAGTCAAATGCTGGCTTTCCGCATGAAACCCCACAATTCCTTATTGATACATTGCATGAGTAGATAGTTATCCTAAAGTCTTGCTGAGTACTCTTGTACTCATGTTTGCTTAATAATTTGTTGCAGAGGTTGTTAATGACCCTAATGGAGGGTTCTTCCTAGACATCGACGACGACGAGTAGCTGGTATCCCAGCTACGATCTGGCCCTAGGGTGGGTCTGTAGTATAGTCAGGCCATGTGCCTTCTAGTTTCATCTGTCTGTACTCAGACAGTTTGTCTACTTCCGCTGGCCTGTAACTTGAATGACTGTTATGATGGGTCATGAGACCCTACTGTGTAATATTATGTGTGAGGCTCTTTCGATCCTTTTAAATAAAGCTTGTATGTTTATGGTTATGTTGTGATGCCATCGATGTATCTATACATATCGGTATGCCATGCGTACGTGTGTCGTATTGATATGTATGGGGTTCGATTACCTAGTCGTAGGCTTCAGTAGCATTCCTTACAGGGAAATGCCCCTTTGTGATCCAACGAGTCATGGTAGTTCGCTACTGCTCCGGACACATTGGTTGACCGGCATGTGTCCTTCTTAGCTGCTGTGTCTGTCCCCTCTGGGGAAATGTCACGTGCTGTAATGGAGTCCTTGTAGCTTGCTACGACTCGTCTACATTCGTTGATGGTCGACACCTGCTTTGCTGGGTCATGTATGCCTGTCCCTGTGCGGAACTGCCTCTTTGGTTTATGACTAGACATGTCGATCCGGGTTTTTTGTCATTGGATTGCTAGCGACACAATTGCATACGCGAGTCAAAAGGCGCAAACGGTCCCAGCTATTGTAAGGCTGCAGCCGTGGGGTTAACCGTGCGTGAGACCGCAAAGAGATGCGATGTGTTACAGGCTGGATTCCTATGGCTTAGGATTGGGGTCCCGACAACCTATATAATTGGTAAAAGGTGGAAGGCTTGGCCTTCTAGCCTGGTGTTTTGTTCGAACTTTGCCGCCTTAGTTTCGGCTACCGGTATTATGTTCCATAAATGAGCGCTCCTAACATGCTTGGGGTTGTTATGGGGACCCCCTAGATTCTCGTTTTGGGATAAAGCTCGTCTAGCAAGGCCCAAAATTGGTACTATATTTGCCCAACATAATAATACCGATAATACTGAAAAACATAGGGCGTCATGAACCCGAGGAGTAATTCAACATAATACAGGGAGGGCCAGTGGTGATGGTGCTGGTCCAAAACAGAGCACTTTGCGGGGCCAACCCAGGGCAACTTGGGTGATTTCTATCAGGCCACCGTACGCGTCGCTTATTCGTCGTGTCCTAAGAACGAGATACGCAGCTCCTAGCGGGATCATTGACACGCCGGGCGGCCTTGCTGGACTTGTTTTACCTTTCTCGAGCGTCTTGTGCGAGGGATTCTGAGGATACTTTGGGCTATCTCGAGGTTGAGGTTTTCCAATAGGAACTCGAGAAGATCACGGGTTTCCCTGATCGAGGTCATTCCATTGCAGCGTGTGATAGTTTGTGATGGACTAGTTGGAGCACCCCTGCAGGGTTAAATATTTCGGAAAGCCATGCCCGCGGTCATGTGGCAACATGGAAACTTTGTTTAACATCCGGCTCTAGAAAACTTGAAGTAAACTTAAATAAAACTTGCCAACTGAGTGCGTAACCGTGACTGTCTCTTTCGTGAGCTCCTTCTCCAATGGAGGACATGGTGGGGTTATGTTTGACGTAAGTAGGTGTTCAGGATCATTCATTTGATCATCAATAGTTCACGTCCGCTATGCATAGATAACCCCTCTCTTATTCCTGTACTCGTAAGTTAGCCACCTCAAATAAAGGCTTAGTCGCTTGCTACAGCCTCAGCACTTAACTGTACCTCACCCATTAAGCTTTTCTAGTCTTGATACCTTTGGAAATGAGATTGCAGAGTCCCTATGGCTGACAGATTACTACAACACCAGTTGCAAGTACAGGTAAAGAGTTACTTTGACGTGAGCGCGCTGATTGTGCTATTTGGAGTTTCTTCTTCTTCTTCTTCATCTATCTAGGATTGGTTCCAGGCCGGCAGCCTGGGATAGCAAGTATGGACGTCGTTCTTTTATCGTTTGTTTTCGTCCATAGGCGGACCCTTCTCTTCTTCATGATGATTGTATGTATTGTACTGATGTGACTCTGATGTAGCTTGTGGCGAGTGTAAGCCAACTTCTTATGCTCATCTTTTCAGTACATGTACTTGTAACGATATCCACTCTTGCGAAATGATGAGCTGCGTTTCTACCCCTATTGAGATAGGACCGCATCTTGGGCGTTACAAGTTGGTATCAGAGCATTACCGACTTAGGAGACCCCTTGATTGACCGAACTTGGCCGAGTCGAGTCTAGTGAAAAAACTACTATGAGTCTAGTTATATATCAGAGAGGAGGATTCTTTTTTCTCCTCTTCTATGCTCTGGTGAGGAATCTTGATGTAATAATTTTAATTCTACTCCTCTTCTCACTCAATTTTTTTAGGATCACGTGGATATTTTTGGAATCTATATGATGTGGATGTGACGGAGTTCTGACTTGGTGCCTCCTGTTGTGTTGATTTTATTCCGTGGAGTTGAGCTCCAGGGGATTCTTGAGCACATTGTTATCATTTAGATGTCTTAGTATCTCAGGACGAGGGATGTTCGAAATTGCTTCAATACTAGTAATGGCAAGATAACCCCGACATCCCCAGTACTGGTGCACAGAGTTCAGGGGTATCGCCATACTTAGTATCGTTGTGATTACGAGGATCTGAGATAGATGAGTTTCCGAGATCTCTGGTTATGTGTTGACGAATGTGGTACACTGGACGGGTAGTGTTATTGCTAGGAGTTGTGTGATGGATTTTACTCCTTGTATCCATGGACCCGATTGCATGACCAGAAAATTTCGAGAGTTCTTAGGTGGGAATTCAAGTAGTTAATTTTATGATAGTCTTCTAACAGATGCATGATGTGAGGTTGGGGTTCGACATCTAGTGGATTCGTTTGTTCACGGTCATCTTAGAGCGGTTCTAGTTGTGTCTTAAAGAGTCCTTGTAGCTTACTACGACTCGGGGATGCTTCCTATGTCGTGTGCACTGCCTTGTACATGATGGCTACTGTAGGATAGAGCCCGTGCAATCCTGTCCACGAAAATATCGGATGGAATCTTGGTCATGAATTTGTTCCGGCTTGTGTTGTAAGCCTCATCCTTTGGTTTTTTGGAATATGGTAATTAGAGTTGCTTCAGTGTCAAATGGTGATTTTATATATTTTCTAAGAGGTGTCCTCATATTTTATGGGAATGCAAATTCTTTTGCTCAATCAAGTTGTCTTTTCAATTCTTTTCAACCGGAGTCGTAATGTCAATTATTTTCATCACATGTGCTTCTCTTCAAGTCAATTCTATCCTTTTCAAGATTTGCTAGATCAATCTCTCATTTCTTTCCGGAGTTCATCTCATCTGTCCCAAGTTGTCTTTGTTTTCCCGCCCTCCCACCCTTTTCTTCAGTGATTCAATTATCATCCAAGTATCTTCCTTTCATTATTGCTTCCGCTATCTTTTCTTTTCTTTTGTTACTGGTGATTCATTGTGAAGATTTTCGGAGGTTTCAGGTCATCATTCATCGTTCTTGTTTTCTTCTCCGGTGGATTCAATTCAAAATCTCCGTGTCCATCATATCCTTTTCATCCTTTAAATCTTTCCCATGTTTGTAATTCTTATTCAACTCTTTCTTGTTTTTTCATCTCTCTGCATTCTATCTGGAGTGTTCAAGATATCTCAGAGTTTCTTGTTTTCAATCCTTTCAATTATTTCGGGATTCTCACCTCATCAAGTTTTCTTTGTACCGGTGCAATCTCTCTCTTTCTGAACAATCTTTTCAACGGTGTTCTCTTTTAGTGGGCCCATAACCCATAGGTTTCTTCCAGGATCTTACATGGCTCTTCTAATCTGTTTTGGAGATCTCTAATTCTTTTTAATTATGGCGTCAGTATGAATTTCATCATTCATATCCCTTCTCCAAGATCTATTGGAATTGATTCTCATCTTTGGCTCAACCTTTCATTCTTCATTATTCCGGAGTGTTTAAGTAATTCTTGGTGGTGTTCTCCTCATCAATTTCAGCTTGGAAGACCAAAGGAGTGTTTCTGTGGAAATGAGATTGTTGAGTCCGTGTGGCTCAAAGATTACTACAACACCAGTTGCAGGTACACGTAAAGAGTTACTTTGACATCAGCGCGCTGATTGTGCTATTTGGAGTTTCTTATCCTTCTTCATCATCGATCTAGGATAGGTTCCAGGCCGGCAGCCTGGGATAGCAAGGATGGGCGTCATTCTTTTTATCGTTTGTTTTCGTCCGTAGGCGGACCTTACTCTTGTTCATGATGATTGTATGTATTGTACAGATGTGACTCTGATGTAGCTTGTGGCGAGTGTAAGCCAACTCCTTATACTCATCTTTTCAGTACATGTACTTGTAACGATATCCATTCTTGCGAAACGACGAGATGCGTTTCTATCCATGTTGAGGCCCTCGCGCCAAAATAAGGATAGGACCACATCTTGGGCGTTACACTCATGGAGAACCAAGATGTCCTAAAAATTCCCCCATGCATGAAATTATGTGGGAACGACATCCTAGTCTGGGGGCTGTGATCACGGAGATCTAGGGAAAGAGCAAGCCGGCGGGGCATCTAGGGGTTGTGCGGGATGCCCTGAAGGAGATGATGCAGAAGTTGCGGTCTTGGAGCAAGGAAAACTTAGGCCATGTTATGTACGAGATTGAAAAGCTTCGCTCCAAACTGGCGGACCTGCAGTCTCACGATACTGATAGGGCGACCGTACGACAGAAGATGTATCAGTTGGACGAGCTTCTATACGAGGAAGAGATGCTTTGGTTGCAGCGATATCGCATTACGTGGCTCAAGGAGGGGGAGAGGAGCACTTCTTACCTACATCGGCGGGCTGTGTGGCGCGCGCACCATAACCATATACAACGTTTAAGATGTAGCGCCGGGACATGGTTCTCGGTCCCCTCTAATATGGAGTTGATGGCCACTTCATACTTCAAGGAGGTTTTCACGAAGGACCCGACCCTTACCCCGGGCCCGGTACTGGAGAATATTACTCCAAAAGTGTCTCCTGTGATGAATGAGATCTTATGTGCACCGTTTTTTGAGGAGGAGGTGTCCAATGCGCTCTTTCAAATTGGCCCGTTGAAAGTTCCTCGCAGGATGGTTTTCCAGCCAGGTTTTATCAGCACAATTGGGCTGTTATGAAAGGTGAGATCACATCGGCGGTTCTGGAATTCTTTAAAACAGGTGTGATGCCGGAGGGCGTTAACAATACTGCTATTGTGCTGATCCCGGAAGTTCCTTTCCTCAAGGAGCTTAAGGAGTTTCGTCCGATAAGTTTGTGCAATGTGATCTATAAAATTGTTTCAAAGTGTTTGGTGAACCGCCTCCGTCTTCTGTTGGCGAACCTAATTTGTGAAAACTAGAGTGCATTCATTCCTAGTCGACCCATCTTAGATAATTCCATCATCGCGTTTGAGTGTATTCATCACATCCAATCTTTGAAGCAGAATAGGCCTGTTGCATGTGCATACAAGTTGGATTTATCCAAGACGTATGATCGGGTGGACTAGGATTTTCTAGAGAAGGCCCTAGTCAAGTGGGGTTTCTCGACGGAGTGGATTACATGGATTATGGCGTGTGTGAAACCGGTCACATATTCAGTGAAGTTCAATGGGAAGTTACTCGAGGTGTTCTCCCCGTCACAGGGGCTTCGACAAGGTGATCCATCGTCACCATTTTTATTCCTTTTTGTGCTGATGCTCTGTTTGTTCTTATTTTAAGATTTGTCGCTGACGACGACCTGAGGGGAGTTAGCATCTACCGGGGTGCGCCGGTTATCTCTCACTTGCTTTTTTTGCGGATGATACAATGTTGCTCTTTGAGGCTTCTGGCCAGGAAGCTAGCATTGTCAAAGGTTTGTTGAACACTTACTCTTTGGCAACGGGTCAACTTACTAACCCATAAAAGTGTTCCATCCTGTTCTCTGACAATTGTAATGCAGCGGTGGCGGATGAGGTGAAAGGCATCTTGGAAATATCATAGCAAGTTTTTGAGCCCAAATACTTGGGCTTACTGGTACGTGAAGGAAGAATGCATAAAGGGCAATTTGAAACACTTTGGGAGAGATTGAGAAAAAGATTGATTGACTGGAGCGAACAGTATGTGTGTGTGGGAAACAAGGAAATCTTGGTCAAAGCTGTTGCGCAAGCCATCCCGAGCTATGTTATGAGCATCTTCAGGCTGTCGACGTCTGTTTGTGATGATTTGACAAGGATGATGCGGCAATATTGGTGGGGAGTGTAGACTGGTAAGAGGAACATGTCGTGGCTGAGTTGGGAGAAGATGGTGTTACCCAAGTCTATGGGGGGCATGGGTTTCCGTGATATGAGAGCCTTTAACCAAGCTTTACCGGCCAAGCAAGCTTTGCATTTGTTGGACTGTCCAGATAGCGTGTGTGCTAGACTCCTTAGAGCTAAATATTACCCCCATGGTAATTTGTTGGATATTGTGTTCCCTGCTAGTTTGTCTGCAGTGTGGAAAGGGATTGTCCATGGTCTTGAATTGGTGAATAAAGGCATCATTTGACGTGTGGGAGATGGTACATTAATTAAAACTTGGAGAGACACTTGGATTCCGGGGGGTCTCAACCTTCGGCAAGTCACACCAAAGCGTAACTGCCGATTCAATTGGGTGGCTAATTTCCTAAATGAACATGGTGCTTGGAATGTGCAAATACTCAGAGGACATTTTCGGGACATGGACGTTCATGAGATTCTGAAGATTCGTACCTCACGAAGGAATGGCCAAGACTTCCTAGCTTGGTTCTCGGAGAGGAGCGGGCAGTTCACCGTGCGAAGTGCGTATCGTCTAGCTACCTGGGGTGTTGTCCCTGAAGTAGGGGGCACGTCAAGCAACATCCCATTTGGGGAGCGGCCGATCCGGCGCTACATTTGGGGTGCGAAACTGCCCGTGAAGATGAGGATCCTATCCTGGAAGGTGGTCTCGGGTGCCCTGGCCACTGCCGCTTGCAAAAAATACCGTCATATATCTACAAGGGATACATGCCCCTTATGTGCAAAGGAGAAGGAGACCAGCTTCCACGCCTTAGTTGCATGTGATCATGCGCGTGAGGTGAGGTTGCAGATGAGGACGGTGTGGCGAGTGCCGCGGCAGGAGCTGCCGCAAGACTCAGGGCAGGACTGGTTATTGAATTTGTTGGCAAATAGTGATGAGTTGATGCGGGACTGTGTGATCATGTTGATTTGGCGTATTTGGTCCCTCTGGCTGACTTAGTGTACGTGAAAGAAGTGCCTACGGTGGCTGCCACAATCCTGTATTTTCAGAGTTATATGCAGTCCCTAGATCTCTCCAGGAAGTACTCGATGAAAGAGATTATCAAAGGCAAGATGCCGATGGCGCAAGAGGAACTGGCTATTGTACAAAAGGAGATCCAGGCCCCTTCCATGGCCGAGGCCACCACTAGAGCAGGTGGCCCTGTCTGTTGATGGCTCTTACCTTCAGTCTGATGGTTCCGCAGCGCCGGAAATGATTCTGAGGAGGCATGATGGGAGTGTTATATTGGCGGCTTACCATTGCATTTTTAATTGCAACGATGCTCCGGAGGCGAAGTTACATGCGAGTATGCAGGGTATGGCTCTGGCTATCCAGCATTGTTAGCTTCCTATCATAGTCAAGTCAGATCCTTCTATGGCACGCTCCGCTACGTCTCGTGACAACTTAACCAGATTTACCTATGGACATCTAATTGCCGAGATTCGTCATCTTATGGTAAATAGAGTTTTTATTCCCTTGAAAATTAGCCGTGCGCAGAATAGGGTAGCAGATCGATTGGCCCTAGTCGTAGAGAGAGCACTACTTCTGTATGGCTTGGCCGAGGTCCACTGTGTGCCGAGGATCTCTTGCCTCTTCATTGTAACCCTATGCAAATGGAATAAAACTCTTTTACCAGCACAAAAAAGGCTAAGAGATAACCCATTGTAGACATTTTTGTTTTTAGCATTGTCGGCCCCTCGGACCGGTGGTACCCACACCTGTCAGCCCGCGGCCCCACGCGCAATGCGCTACGCAGACCTGATTCGGCCTGCTGGCTATCCCGGCAAGAGAGACCCTTGCGAGGGCCCTCGCCTCGTGAGGCAAGTGCGAGAGGATAGACATCAAGGACCGTGCGAGGCCGCTCACTACAAGGGCGTGTCCCGAGGCCACCCATGAGGCCCTCGCGGGGCGGACTTATCAAGGGCAACCATGTAGGGTCACGTGACCATGCATGTTCACATGGGTGATGCAGGCTGCGTAGGCGGTGCGGGAGTGGTGCCAGTGGTCGCAGACAAATAGGCTCTCCCCTTTGGTGCTAAGGGGGGAGAGCCAGCTGCAAGTTCCCAAAGCAATGACAACGTCGCACTTACTCGTCACTGGCAGCCTAGCACCGTCGTGTTGGGATCAGCCTCGGGGGCTGGCTCCCGTCGCCTCCAAGAGAAGATGGCGACACCCAAGACCCCACCTGTGCTCCAGCGCTTGTGGCATCCCTGCTGGATGCCATGGAAAGGAGAAAAGGGGGAAGAAGACAATGTTTGCACAAGGATGTCAGAGTAGCGCGGGAGGATGACACATGGGTGAAGCTGTGTGGTGGCGACTCCGCCCCACTAGGGGTGGCGGTTTTATAGGCATAGCCGCAGTCCCCGAGGCATCGTGGGAAGTAGAGGCGACATGTGCCCCATAAAGCACCACGTGCCATGCCTGACACGTAGACGGCTATGGCTCGCGTCGCCTTGTTCCCCCAACAAGCCAGTCCAGGAGCAGTCTTGTGCGGGAAGGAAGGTGTAGTAGGATAGTGTTAATCAAGGAAGAGCAATGATGGTCGACACTATGCACATGTTGTACATTAACTCACTCGGGGCGGTTCCCGAAGCGTCGCGAGAAGAAGAAGAGCCCCGCGACCTACGGGGTGCCACACGTCGAGCTTGGACCGCACGCGGTTGGGACCCGCGTCGTTTCGCCCCTCCCATCGAGCGGATCCATGCATGACATGGGCCTGTGGTGTACTGTCGGGCCCCTGGGACCGGGGGTACCCAGACCCGTCGGCCTACGGCCCGAGGCGTAACGCGCTACGCAGACCTGATTCAGCTCGGTGGCAGGCCCAACAAGCGAGACCCTCGCGAGGGCTCTCGCCCCGCGAGGCAAGTGCTAGAGGATCGATGTGAAGGACCGCACGAGGCCGCTCGCTACAAGGGCATGTCCCGAGGCCATCCCTGAGGCCCTCACGGGGCGGACCTATCACGGGCAACCATGCAGGGTCACGTGACCATGCATGTTCACGTGGGTGATGCGGGCTGCGCAGGCGCCGCAAGAGTGGTGCGAGTGGGAGCGGACAAAGAGGCTTTCCCCTTTGGCGCTAAGGGTGGAGAGCCAGCCGTGGGTTCCCAAAGCAACCCCAAAAGGTTTCCTACTTGGTGCAAGAGGACCAAGGTTGTGGGCTCGGCCGGACGGAGGTCACCCCCGAGCCCACCGGTGCGTCACGACGAAGAGCTTTGGCAGACGGAGACCACCTTTGTCAGGGTGGACTGCATTCATGTCCCCTTTCGAAATGACCGTTGTGGCAACCTTTCCCGCCAAGTGTTTGAGGGAAGAGGACCAGAGCCAATATAAGAGGGAGGCCCGACCTTCGTAGAAAGGGGCGATCCATCCACTCCATTTGGGAAAGAACTCGCCTTGTACTCTCTCTCTTTCCCTTAAGCAATCTAGACAAAGCAGGAGTAGGGTTTTACACCGCAAGGTGGCCCGAACCTAGGTAAACCGTGCGTGTGTTCTTGTTCATCTTCCTTAGCTCGAGCTACCAGGTAGTCGCCGTGAAGTTGAGAGACAGAATAGGGTAGGAGAGCGAGCGCACCCAAGTGTTCGAATCTTCTGGGTCTGCGGAGCCCTGATTTCGACAATCATCTTCAAATTACATGCAAGATTTAAGATAACACTATCTTATCAACCATTATACATGCCCTTAGATCACTGGCGGAGCGCTTAAGTGGGTGAGGAATGGTGATGATGAGATGATGTATATACTTCTCGCTTCTCATTGGTTACCCCAAGTGGAAGGTTGAGATGTAGTCAGCAACAAGTTTTCCCTTACACCGAGACTGTAAGGTTTATGAAACCAGGAGGACTCCTAGGCAAAAGAAGTAGGTGTCTCCCACCCTGGCGCTAGCATAAGACGTGGACCTGTAGACACAACAAATTACTTTGCTCCCAACGAGTACAGAGACGTTGTCAATCTCTCCGGCCTTGTAGTTTGCAAAGGATCAAAACACAAGCAGGAATATTAATAGTGATTGCAACAGTAAAGTAAACGAAAATGGTAAATGGTGGAGGTGTAAAGAATGATGGTGATATAGACCGGAGTCACATGATGTTCACTAGTGATGTCTCTCTCTGAAAAGACGATAAACAACTATGCTTGGGTAAACAAATTACAGCTGGGCAATTGACATAATTATGAACGCACCGCAATGCTAATTATGCTACTTGAAAGTTAGAGGCTCAATAGTAATGGGCAGTACGCCAAGACAAGTAGACCGTTTATTCATCAGCATCTACTTACTAATCATCCACCTTGAGATATCTATCCAGAACATCTCGCCGGTATTAATTTGCGAGCCCCACCCAAAGGGTAAACTCAAAGCAACGGACAACTTCATTAACGAACTATGCGTAAGGTAAAAAATCCTTGCAATCGCGGTCACAAGCACCGTTGTTTTATCACTGGTGGCAACATCACATCCCCTAGTATCATGTTTCTGTCACTCAAGCTAGACATTGAGGGGCATGAACCCACAATCATGCATAACACTCCCTCTTGGAGTTACAATCTACTACTCGGCCAAAGCAATAGATAGCAACGAAGAACATGCATGAATCACTAAGGAACATAATATAAAATGATAATCAAATATACAACTCACAAAAATCTGAACATAATCTCATAATCCATCGGATCCCAACAAACCGAGCATAGCAATAACAAGAGCATTACATAAATGCCTTGATCATGTAGGGCAGCTCACAAGGACTAACCATTGAAACACAAGATTGGAGAGAATACATCACATAGCTACTGGTCATGGACTCATGGTCCAAGGAGGACTACTCATGGCACGCCCGGGAAGCGTCCATGACGGTGGAGAAGCTCCCGGAGGTCAATCCTTCCTCCGGAAGGGTGCCGAGAAGAGGTCTCTTGATGTTCCCGATCTCAGAAGCGCTGCAGTGGCGGAACGATGGAGAAATTCGTGATTCGGGATCCCGTATAGGGTTTTCCTCGTCAAGGGGTAAATATAGGCGAAAGGAGGGCACCAGAGGGCGTGGGTGTTGGGGAACGTTGCATGGGAAACAAAAATTTTCCTACGCACACAAAGACTTATCATGGTGATGTTCATCTACGAGAGGAGATTAGATCCACATACCCTTGTAGATCGCTAAGTGGGAAGCATTAAGAAACGCGGTTGATGTAGTGGTACAGCTTCGTGATTCAAATCACCGTCATCCCACGATCCGTCCCGATGTAGCGCCGAACGGACGTCACCTCCGCGTTCAAAAAACGTACAGCTCGATGACGATCCCGGACTTCTTGATCCAGCAAGAGAGACGGAGAAGTAGATGAGTTCTCCGGCAGCGTGACGGCGCTCCGGTGGTGGTGATGATCTACTCCTGCACGGCTCCGCCCGAGCTCCGCATAAATCCGATCTAGAGGTAAAACTACGTGGTATAGGTTTGAGTTGCACGTGGCAAAAGTTGTGTCTCAAAAAGCCCTAAACCACCAATATATATAGGAGGAGGGGAGGGGCTAGCCTTGGGGCACAAGGGCCCCAAGGGTGCGTCAGCCGAAGGGTGGTGGAGGACTCCACCTCCAATTCGGTTTGGGAAGGGGGAGTCCCCCTCTTCCTTCCCACCTCCCTCTTTCCTTTTTTCTTCTTCTTTCCTTTGGTATTTTTACTTGTGGCGCCATATCCCTCTTGGGCTGGCTCCACCAGCCCAATAAGGACTTGGTGCGCCACCCTAAGTCCATGGGCTCACTCCTGGGTGGATGGGCCCCTTCCGGTAAACACCCGAAACCCATTCGTCACTCCCGGTACACTGCTGGAAATGCCCGAAACTTTTCGGTGACCAAATGAAACCATCCTATATATCAATCTTCGTTTCCGTACCATTCCCGAAACCCTCGTGACGTCTGTGATCTCATCGTGGACTCCGAACAACATTCGGTAACCACACATATAACTCAACTATACTAAAACATCATCGAACCTTAAGTGTGCAGACCCTGCGGGTTCGAGAACTATGCAGACATGACCCGAGACACCCCTCGGTGAATATCCAGTAGCGGGACCTGGATGCCCATATTGGATCCTACATATTCTACAAAGATCTTATCAGTTGAACCTCTATGCCAAGGATTCATATAATCCCGTATATCATTTCCTTTGTCCTTCGGTATGTTACTTGCCCGAGATTTGATCGTCGGTATCCCTATACCTATTTCAATCTCGTTACCGGGAAGTCTCTTTACTCGTTCTGTAATACAAGATCCCGTGACTCACACTTGATTCACATTGCTAGCAAGGCTTGTGTGTGATGTTCTATTACCGAGTGGGCCCCGAGATACCTCTCTGTCACACGGTGTGACAAATCCTAGTCTTGATCCATGTTAACTCAACGGACACCTTCGGAGATACCTGCAGATCACCTTTATAGTCACCCAGTTATGTTGTGATGTTTGATACACACAAGGTATTCTTGCGGTGTTAGTGAGTTACATGATCTTCATGGTCATAGGAATGAATACTTGACACACAGAAAACAATAGCAATAAAATGACACGATCACATGCTACATCCATAGTTTGGGTCTTTTCCATCACATGATTCTCCTAATGATGTGATCCCGTTATCAAGTGACAACACTTGTCTATGGTTAGGAAACCTTGACCATCTTTGATCAACGAGCTAGTCAACTAGAGGCTTACTAGGGACGGTGTTTTATCTATGTATCCACACAAGTATTTGTGTTTCCAATCAATACAATTATAGCATGGATAATAAACGATTATCATGAACAAATAAATATAATAATAACTAATTTATCATTGCGTCTAGGGCATATTTCCAACAGTCTCCCACTTGCACTACAGTCAATAATCTAGTTCACATCACCATGTGATTTTAATGAATCCAACACCGATACAGTTCTGGGGTTTGATCACGTCTTGATCGTGAGAGAGGTTTTAGTCAACGGTTATGAATCTTTCAGATACGTGTGTGCTTTACGAATCTTTATGTCATCTTATAGATGCTGCTACTACGTGCTATTCGGAAATACTCCAAATTCTACTCTACTATACGAATCCGTTTTACTACTCAGAGTTATTCGGATTAGTGTCAAAGCTTGCATCGACGTAACCCTTTACGACGAACTCTTTAATCACCTCCATAATCAAGAAAAATTCCTTAGTCCACTAGTTACTAAGGATAACTTTGACCGCTGTTTTAGTGATTCAATCATGGATCACCTTTTGTACATGCTACCTCTTGAGCTTGCATTGGTTTTTCCCTTGAAGAGGAAAGGGTGATGGAGCACAGTAGCAGTAAGTATTTCCCTCAGTTTGAGAACCAAGGTATAATTCCAGTAGGAGTATCAAGGCAAGTCTCCAAAGTACGTGCACAAAAACAACAAACTTGCACCCAACGCTATAAAGGCGTTGTCAACCCCTTCACGATTGATTGCAAAGTGAGATCTGAAGGCGGAAAGTGCAACAGAGTAAAAGTGTAGAGCTGAAAATACGATGTGAAGTAGACCCGGGGGCCATGGTGTTCACTAGAGGCTTCTCTCATGATAGCAAGTATTACGGTGGGTGAACGAATTACTGTCGAGCAATTGATAGAACCGCGCGAAGTCATGACGATATCTAAGGCAATGATCATACATATATGCATCACGTCCGAGACAAGTGGACCAATACTGTCTGCATCTACTACTATTACTCCACACATCGACCGCTATCCAGCATGCATCTAGTGTATTAAGTTCATGACAAACGGAGTAACACCTTAAGCCAGATGACATGATGTAGAGGGAAAAATTCATGCAATAGATATAAACCCCATCTTTTTACCCTTGATGGAAACAACACGATGCGTGCCTCGCTACCCCTTCTATCACTGGGTGAGGACACCGCACGGTATGAACCCAAAACCAAGCACTTCTCCCATTGCAAGAATTACAGATCAAGTTGGCCAAACGAAACCCACAACTGGAAGAGAATTACAAGGATATGAAATCATGCATATAAGAGATGAGAGGAAACTCAAATAAGATTCATAGATAATCTGATCATAAATCCGCAATGCATCGGATCTCGACAAACACACCGCAAAATAAGATTACATCGGATAGATCTCCATGAAGATCATGGAGAACTTTGTATTGAAGATCCAAGAGAGAGAAGAAGCCATCTAGCTACTAGCTATGGCCTCGAAGGTCTGTGGTGAACTACTCACACATCATCGGAGAGGCAATGGTGTTGATGAAGAAGCCCTCCGTGTATGAATCCCCCCTCCAGCAGGGCACCAGAACGTGCCCCAGATGGGATCTTGCGGAGACAGAAGCTTGCAGCGGCGGAAAAGTATTTTCGTGGCTCTCTCCCGTGGTTTCAGATTTTTAGGGAATTTATAGGCAGAAGAGGTAGGGCAAAGGAGCCATGGGGGGCCCACAAGCCTGCTAGGCGCGCCCCTAGGCCGCGGCTAGGGGGCTTGTGGCCTCCTCCGGGACCCTTCACGTTGGTTCTCAAGCTCCCTGCGTATCTTCTGTTCCGGAAAAAATCATTCTGAATAATTTTTTCCGTTCGGACTCCGTTTAAAATTCTTGTGTGAAAAGGGTCAAAAACACGAAAAAAACAGGAACTGGCACTTGGCACTAAGTTAATAGGTTAGTCCCAAAAAAGATATAAAATGCATACAAAACATCCAAAGTTGACAAGATAATAGCATGGAACCATCAAAAATTATAGATACGTTGGAGACGTATTAGTACCCCTTGACAGACTCATGGCAAGGCACACATCAGGCGCGGTACGAAGCTTGTCATACTTTAGAGCCTACGGCTAAGGCATAGGGGATGACCTTCGTCCTTTCTCTTTCTTCTGCCGTGGTCGGGCTTTGAGTCTTACTCAAATTCACACCTTACAACACAGCCAAGAACTCCTTCTTTGCTGATCTATTTTGAACTCCTTCAAAAACTTATCAAGGCATGCATTTCACTGAAAGTTCTATTAAGCATTTTGATCTATCTTTATAGATCTTGATGCTCAATGTTCAAGTAGCTCTATCCAGGTTTTCCTTTGAAAAACTCTTTTCAAACAACCCATTATGCTTCACAGAAATTCTACATTACTTCCGATCTACAATATGTCAACCACATATACTTATCAGAAATTCTGTAGTGCTCCCACTCACTCCTTTAGAAATACAAGTTTCTCATAAACCTTGTACAAACCCAAAAGGTTTGATCATCTCATCAAAGCATATATTCCAACTCCGAGATGCTTGCACCAGTCCATAGAAGGACCGCTGGAGCTTGCATACTTGTTAGCATCCTTAGGATTAACAAAACCTTCTGGTTATATCACATACAACCTTTCCTCAAGGAAACCGTCAAGGATACAATGTTTTGACGTCCTATGTGCAATGTTTCACAAACAATGCAACAATTGCTAACATAATTCCAACAGATTTTTAGCATCGCTACGAGTGAGAAAGTCTCATCATAGTCAACTCTTTTGAACTTGTCGGAAACATCTTTGCGATAAGTCGAGCTTTTCTTGATGGTGAATTTTCACCATCATCGTCTGTCTTCCCTTTAAAGATCCATCTTTACTTAACAGTCCTACGACCATCAAGTTGTTCTTCCAAAATCTACACTTTGTTTTCATACATGGACCCTCTCTCGGATTTCATGGCCTCCAGTCATTTGTCGAAATCCAGGCCCACCATCGCTTCTCCATAGCTTGTAGGTTCATTGTTGTTCAACAACATGACATCCAACACAAAGTTACCGTACCACTCTATAGTAGTACGCGACCTTGTCGACCTACGAGGTTTGTAGTAACTTGATCCGAAGCTCAATGATCACCATCATCAGTTTCCACTTTAATTGGTGTAGGCGCCACACAAACAACTTCCTGCGCCCTGCTACACACTGGTTGAAGTGACGGTTCACTAACCTCATCAAGTTCCACCACCCTCCCACTCAATTCTTTCGAGAGAAACTTTTTCTCAAGAAAAGACCCATTTCTAGAAACAAACACTTCGCTTCCGGATCTGAGATAGGAGATATACCCAACTGTTTTGGATATCCTATGAAGATGCATTTATCCCCTTTGGGTTCGAGCTTATCAGACTGAAACTTTTTCACCATCGCAGCCCCAAACTTTTAAGAAACGACAACTTAGGTTTCTCCAAACCATAGTCTATACTTTGTCATCTCAGCGGAAATACGTGGTGCCCTATTTAAAGTGAATGCGGCTGTCTCTAATGCATAACCCATAAGCGATAGTGGTAATTCGATAAGAGACATCATAGTATGTGCTATATCCAATAGGGCGCGACTATGACGTTTGGACACACCATCACACTATAGTGTTCCAGGTGGCATGAATTGCAAAACAATTTCCACACTATCTTAACTGTGTACCAAAACTCGCAACTTAGATATTCATCTCTATGATCATATCGTAGACAGTTTATCCTCTTGTCACGACGATCTTCACTCTGAAATAGCTTTGAACTTTTTCAATATTTCAGACTTGTGATTCATCAAGAAAATACTCCTGTATCTACTCAAGTCATCAGTGAAGTAAGAACATAATGATATCCACTGCGTGCCTCAACACTCATTGGACTGCACACATCAAAAATGTATTATTTCCAACAAGTTACTCTCTTGTTCCATGTGGTATGTATTGCATGTCTCAAGTGATTCAAAATCAAGTGAGTCCAAACGATCCATCTGGATAGAGTTTCTTCATGCGTTTACTCCAATAGGTATGGTTTGCATGTCTCAAACGTTTCAAAAACGAGTGAGTACAAAGATCCATCAGCATGGAGCTTCTTCATGCATTTTATACCAACATGACTCAAGCGGGAGTGCCACAAGTAAGTGGTACTATCATTATTACTTTGTATCTTTTGGCTCCAATATTATGAACATGTGTAACACTACGATCGAGATTCAATAAACCATTGAAGGTAATTATTCAAGCAAATAAGAACACCATTATTCTCTTTAAATCAATAATTGTATTGATATAAACACGATCCAATCATGTTCATGCTCAATGCAAACACCAAATAACAATTATTTAGGTTTAACACCAATCCCGATGGTAGAGGGAGCGTGCGATGTTTGATCACATCAACCTTGGAAACACTTCCAACACTTATTGTCACCTCGCCTTTAGCTAGTCTCCATTTATTCCGTAGCTTTTATTTCGAGTTACTAATCACTTAGCAATCGAACCGGTATCTAATACCCTCGTGCTACTAGGAGTACTGGTAAAGTACACATCAATATCATGTATATCAAATATACTTCTGTTGACTTCGCCAGCCTTCTTATCTACCAAGTATCTAGGGTATCTCCACCTCAGTGACCGTTCCCCTCATAACAGAAGCACTTCGTCTTGGGGTTTGGGTTCAATCTTGGGTTTCTTCATTAGAGCAGCAACTGGTTTGCCGTTTCATGAAGTATCCCTTCTAGCCCTTGCCCTTGTTGAAACTAGTGGTTTTACTAACTATCAACAATTGATGCTCCTTCTTTATTGCTACTTTTGCAGTGTCAAACATTGCGAATCGCTCAAGGATCATCATATCTATCCTTGATATGTTATAGTTCATCAGAAGTTCTAGCAGCTTAGTGGCAGTGACTTTGGAGAACCATCACTATCTCATCTGAAAGATTAACTCCCACTTGATTCAAGCGATTGTTGTACTCAGACAATCTGAGAACATGCTCAACGATTGAGTTTTTCTCCTTTACTTTGTAGACAAAGAATCTTGTCGGAGGTCTCTGATACGTCTCCAACGTATCTATAATTTTTGATGGTTTCATGCTATTATCTTGTCAAACTTTGGATGTTTAATATGCCTTCTATATATTTTTTGGGAGTAACTTATTAACTCAGTGCCAATTGCCAGTTCCTATTTTTTCCATGTTTTTGACCCCTTTCAGAGGAGGATTTTGAACGGAGTCCAAACGGAATGAAACTACCAAAAAGATTTTTTCCGAAACAAAAAAAGATCGGGAAGCTTGAGAATCAGGGCAGGGGGCCTGCAGGGACCCCACAAGCCCCCAAGCTGCGGCCAAGGGGGCCCGCGCCTCCCTGGCTTGTGGGCTCCCTGGGCCACCTCTGCCCTAGGACTTTCACCTATAAATTCTCTAAAATCCCAGAAAAAATCAGGAGATCATCGAAAGTACTTTTCCACCGCCGCAAGCTTCCGTCTTCGCAGATCCCATATAGGGCACGTTCTGGTGCCCTGCCAGAGGGGGATTCGGATACGGAGGGCTTCTTCATCAACACCATGACCTCTCCGATGATGCGTGAGTAGTTCACCATAGACCTACGGGTCCATAGCTAGTAGCTAGATGGCTTCTTCTCTCTCTTGAATCTTCAATACAAAGTTCTCCATGATCTTCATGGAGATATATCCGATGTAATCTTATTTAGCGGTGTGTTTGTCGAGATCCGATGAATTGTGGATTTATGATCAGATTATCTATGAATCTTATTTGAGTTTCTTCTGATCTCTCTTATGCATGATTTCATATCCTTGTAATTCTCTTCGAGTTGTGGGTTTTGTTTGGCCAACTAGATCTATGATTCTTACAATGGGAGAAGTTCTTGGTTTTGGGTTCATACCGTGCGATGACCTCACACAGTGACAGAAGGGGTAGCGAGGCACGCATCGTGTTGTTGCCATCGAGGGTAAAAAGATGGGTTTTTTTATCATTGGTTTGAGTTTATCCCTCTACATCATGTCATCTTGCTTAAGGCGTTACTCTGTTCTTATGGACTTAATACACTAGATGCATGCTGGATAGAGGTCGATGTGTGGAGTAATAGTAGTAGATGCAGAAAGTATCGATCTACTTGTCTCGGACGTTAATTTTGTTGGTAGGAATAATTTTTGCAAGAACAATGCTTTTAGAGGAAACTATGTTCCTAGGCCTTTTCCTAGTAACTCCTCTAATAACTTTGGCAACTCCTACAACAATACTCATTGAAATTACAATAGATTACCCTCTGATATAGAGAGTAATATCAAAGAGTTTATCAACTCACAAAAGATTTTCAATGCGTCCATAGAGGAAAAACTACTCAAAATTGACGATTTGGCTAGAAGTGTTGATATAATGTCAGTGATATTGATGCTTTGAAAGTTAGATGTGCTCCTCCCAAGATCAATATGGATGAAACTTTGAAATCTATGCTTGTTTCCATGATTGAGAGCAAAGAAAGAACCGCCCAAATTCGTGCTAGACATGAATGGCTTAAAAAGGTGTGTTCTCGTGATAAGAATCACGAGGATCTTAAAGTGCTTGGTGTGATTCCCATTGAATCTTTGTTTTCTTGTTCAAACCTAATGATGATGGGGCTGGATATGAATCCACTTTGGTTGAAAAGCGCCCCAATGATTCGGAGTCCATCTATCTTGATGCTAAAAGCATTAAAAGTGGAGTAGAAGATATTAAAACTTTGAGTAGTAATGAAATTACTACTTTGTATTTCAAGGAATTCAATTATGATAGTTGCTCCTTGATTGAATGCATTTCCTTGATGCAATCCATGCTAAACTCTCCACACGCTTATAGCCAAAACAAGGCCTTTACCGATCATATCGTCGAAGCTATGATAAAAGCTCTTGAAGAGAAACTTGAATTGGAAGTCTCTATCCCTAGAAAGCTTCATGATGAGTGGGAACCTACTATCAAAATCAAAATCAAAAACTATGAATGTAATGCTTTGTGTGATTTGGGTGCTAGTGTTTCCGCGATTCCAAAGTCTTTATGTGATGTTCTGGGTTTTAATGAGATTGAAGAGTGTTCTCTTAATTTGCATCTTGCGTATTCTACTGTCAAGAAACCCATGGGAAGGATCAATGATGTTCTTATTATTGCAAATATGAACTATGTACCCGTGGATTTCATTGTGTTTGACATTGATTGCAATCCTACATGCCCTATTATTCTTGGTAGACCTTTCCTAAGGACTATCGGTGCTATCATCGATATAAAGGAAGGGAATATTAGATTTCAATTTCCTTTAAAGAAGGGCATTGAACACTTTCCTAGAAAGAAACTAAGATTGCCTTATGAATCCATGATGATGGCCACTTATGGTTTGAGCACCAAAGACGACGATACGTGATTCTATCGCCTTATGCCTAGCTAAGGGCGTTAAACAATAGCGCTTGTTGGGAGGCAACCCAATGAATTTATCTTTTTATTTCTGTTTTGTTGCGTCCACACCATCATAATTCTGTTGTGATTGTGTTTTTTTGTGTTTGAGCCAAGCAAAACCTTTATGACTAGTCTTTGTGAGGGTTGTTTAATCCTGCTGGAAAAAGACAAAACTTTTATTTTTATTCAGAAAGAGCTTTTGAGTTGATTCTTTTTGCTGCAGGTTGATATGCCTTTTTCCCAGACAGACGTAATTTTTCAGAATTTGTGAGGTACCACAAGTATACGAAGTATACAGATTTCTACAGACTGGTCTGTTTTTGACAGATTCTGTTTTTGTTGAGTTGGCTGCTTGTTTTGATGAAACTATGGATAGTATCAGGGGGTACTAGCCATGGAAAAGTGAGAATACAGTAGCCCAACACCAATATAGATATAATTCAAGTTTGCTACAGTACCTAAAGTGGTGGTAGTTTGTTTTCTTGTACTAATGTTATCACAAGTTTCTGTTTAAGTTTTGTATTGTGAAGTTTTCAAGTTTTGGGTGATGTTCTCATGGAAAAAGAGATAAGGAGTGGAAAGAGCTCAAGCTTGGGGATGCCCAAGGCATCCCAAGCCAAATTCAAGGACACCAAAAAGCCTAAGCTTGGGGATGCCCCGGGAAGGCATCCCCTCTTTCGTCTTCAATCCATCGGTAACATTACTTGGAGCTATATTTTTATTCACCACATGATATGTGTTTTGCTTGTAGCGTCTTGTATGGTAGGAGTCTTTTATTTTTGTTGTGTCACAATAATCCTTTCTGCACACCTTTAGAGAGAGACATGCACTCATCGTGATTTTGCTAGAATGCTCATCGTGCTTAACTTATATCTTTTTGAGCTAGATAATTTTGCTCTATGTGCTTCACTTATATCTTCTAGAGCACGGCGGTGCGTGACTTGGTAGTTGGCTTATGCTATGAAAATAGTCCCAAAGGTGATAGGTACCCATAGAGGATACAAAAACCTCCATCTTCATGTGCATTGAGTAGAAAGAGAAGTTTTGATTCCTCTCAATTAGTTTTGAGACGTGGATTTGGTAATATTAAGAGTTATGTTCGTAGGGTGTCTAGAAATACTTGTGTTGAAGTTGGTGATTCTCGTAGCATACACGTATGGTGAACCGCTATGTTAGGAAGTCGGAGCATAATTGATCTATTGATTGTCATCCTTTGTGTTGAGGTCGGGATCGCGCGATGGTTAACACCTACCAACCCTAGGAGTATGCATTTAGCACTTTGTTTCGATTACTAATAAAAACTTTCGCAACAAGTATGTGAGTTATTCATGACTAATGTGAGTCCATGGTATAGATGCACTTTCACCTTCCACCATTAGTAGCCTCTCTAGTGCCGCGCAATTCTCGCCGGTACACAAACTCACCATATGCCTTCCTCAAAACAGCCACCATACCTACCTACTATGGCATTTTCATAGCCATTCCGAGATATATTGCCATGCAACTCCCACCGTTCCGTCTCATGACTTGTGCCGTCACTCTCATATTGCCATTGCATGATCGTAAGATAGCTAGCGAGATGTTTCAACGTCATACGCCAAGCTAGATCATTGCACATCCCGGTATACTTTGAGCCGTCATCATTCTAAGCTCTAGTGTGATGATTCTAAGCTTTGAGCCGTGAGTAAATAAAAGTGTGATGATCATCATTATTAGAGCATTGTTCCGTGTGAGGAAATAAAAAAAGAGAGGCCAAAGAGCCCATACAAAAAAAGAGAGAAAAAAGAGGCCCAAGAGCCCAAACAAATAAAAAAAAATAAAAAAAGAGAAAAATAGAGAAGGGACAATGCTACTATCTTTTTCCACACTTGTGCTTCATAATAGCACCATGTTCTTCATGATTGAGAGCTTCATGCTTTGTCTGTACCATATGCTAGTGGGAATCTTCATTATATAACTTGGCTTGTATATTCCAATGATGGGCTTCCTCAAAATTGCCCTAGGTCTTTGTGAGCAAGCAAGTTGGATGCACACCCACTAGTTCTCCTTTTGAGCTTTCACATACTTATAGCTCTAGTGTGTCCTTTGTATGGCAATCCCTACTCATTCACATTGATATCTATTAATGGGCATCTCCATAGCCCTTTGATACGCCGAGTCAATGTGACCATCTCCTCCTTTTTGTCTCACAACCACCACCACACTCTATTCCACCTATAGTGCTATATCCATGGCTCACGCTCATGTATTGCGTGATAGTTATAAAAGGTTTGAGAAAGTAAGAGTGCGAAAACAATTACTTGGCCAATACCGGGGTTGTGCGTGATTTACATTAGTTGTGTGAGGATGATGGAGCATAGCCAGACTATATGATTTTGTAGGGATAACTTTCCTTGGCCTTGTTATTTCGAAAGTTCATAATTACCTTGCTAGTTTGCTTGAAGTATTATTGTTTTCATGTCAATAGCGAACTATTGTTTTTAATCTTACGGATGTGGACATTCATGTCACATGAAATAAGTTGCAAAGGAGAACTATGCCAGTTAGCATTCCACATCAAAAATTCAGTCTTTATCACTTCCCTACTCGAGGACGAGCAGGAGTTAAGCTTGGGGATGCTTGATACGTCTCCAACGTATCTATAATTTTTTATGGTTTCATGCTATTATCTTGTCAAACTTTGGATGTTTTGTATGCCTTTTATATATTTTTTGGGACTAACTTATTAACTTAGTGCCAAGTGCCAGTTCCTGTTTTTCCATGTTTTTGACCCCTTTCAGAGGAGGATTTTGAACGGAGTCCAAACGGAACGAAACTACCAAAAAGATTTTTTCCGAAACAGAAAAAGATCGGGAAGCCTGAGAATCAGGGCACGGGGCCTGTAGGGACCCCACAAGCCCCCTAGACGCAGCCAGGGGGGACCTCCCTGCCTTGTGGGCTCCGTGGGCCACCTATGCCCTAGGACTTTCGCCTATAAATTCCCTAAAATCCCAGAAAAATCAGGAGATCATCGAAAGTACTTTTTCGCCGCCGCAAGCTTCTGTCTCTGCAAGATCCCATCTGGGGCACGTTCTGGTGCCCTGCCGGAGGGGGGATTCGGATACGGAGGGCTTCTTCATCAACACCATGACCTCTCTGTCGTGGTTTTGTCACGGTAGATGTCCTCGTGAAAGGACTTAGTGTTGGAGCCATCGCACCTTGGTGGCGACTCAAAGGGGTTATGCGAGAGCGAGACGGAGATTTACCCAGGTTCGGCCCCTCGTGAGGAGGTAAAGGCCTACGTCCTGCTTGGAGTTTGTATTGATGATGTTTCGATTACAAGGGGGCGTAACTCGCCTGACCTAGCACTCGATGATTTCTAAACCTATCCTCTCCTTCCCTGGGACTCGCCTTTATATACAGGTCGAGTCCTTAGGGTTTACAAGAGTCCTTTCCTTTACATAAATCGTGATTCTTCCGATCTCTAAGTCGCCATCTTTCCAAGACTTGGAGATCTTCCCTTCAATGGACTTCTCCCGAAGGTCCTGAACCATCATACGACTCCCGGCCTCGCTGGGCCAAGGCCGGAACCACTTGGAGATGAGTCGCCAGCTTGGGTGACCTGGCCCAACTAGGGCGGGTTACCCAATAGATAATATCCCCAACATTAGGCCCTAGGTTGACTTGAATTTTTCACGCCAATATCCTCACCCAGTTAGGGGCGATTCATCTCACTCTTTTTACGCACCATGCACTTAAACCACCATCTGTTGCGGAAAAACTCAAGTCGTTGAACCACTTCTTGTTGGCGCCTTCTTATCCCTTTAATCTCGAAAGAGATGATGACGTAATATCCAACGGATCCTTCGGCATTGCTATCCCGAAAATTTTGGGGCGCCATCATGGCGAATCTTTATATTTTTTGGCATTTCCCGCTCGTGGCGCCTCGATCCCAGTGCCCCCGATCTGATAAATAGGCGGGAGGAGGGGACAGGGCACATTTCCACCTACCCATCTTGTCGCCCTCTTCTTCCTCGCCGTCGCACCGAGAGCCTCGTCGCCACCCGAGAGCTTCGTCACCGCCTGAGCACTTTGTCGCCGCCCGAGAGCTCCGTCGCCGCCCGAGAGCCTCGCCGCCGTTTCGAGATCTTCGTCGCCGTCCGAGATCTTCGCCGCCGTCCGGGAGCTGCTGAACGTGCGACGCTCGCCGCGAATCTTTCTTCGGATGCCTGCAGCTGCATTTACCAGGTCAACCTCCCGCCATTGAAGGAAGATCTAAGCTTCTCGAGGTTCATGTCCACTGTTTCTTTAGAACATCTCGAATAGCTTCGTAATTCCCGGCTAGTTGGTGGTGACGATAGTGAACACAACAACATTTTCCATACCCTTAGTTGCTTAGCCTTGATTTGCAGACTTAGAAAGGATTTCACCGGATCAACCGTACTGTTTTCATCTTGTTCATAGGCCGTTTTACCCACACCTTTTCGCATTCAATTCTGCCTGTTCTATAGATCCATATATTACTACGTGTCGCGTGAAACCTGTTTATGGATTCATACTTCACCATTTTGGCAGACACCACTGAAGCTCTGAACCATCTTTCCTTTAAGTAGTAGGAATTTCATAAGTCGCCCTGGTATCCTGACCCGGACCTTTATCGGCGAGTCAAAAAACTCCCTCAGCTATCAGGCAAATTGTTTGGCGAGTCGAATGAATCTGTTTCACCATTTAGTAGATGCTTGGCGTGTTAATTTACCTGTAATTTTGTCCCTTTGTAGCATGGGCACCGTTTTCAGAAGTGATTGGCTCCCGACCAAGGTTGATGAAACTCTCCTTAACAACTGTGTGAAAATGGGGAATCTGGACCCTCAAGAGGTTATCGGTTGGCGTTCCGGGTTAGGAGAGGAGATCCCTAACCCGAAGGAAGGGGAGATAGTTGTTTTTGTTTAACACCTTGAACGGGGTTTTAAACCGCCCGGATCAAAATTCCTCAGAGATGCCATGACCTTTATGAATGTACGCCTCCAGGACTTAGGGCCCAACTCGATAAGCAATTTATGCCAGTTCCAAGTGTTCTGTGAGGCCTATTTGCGGATGGAACCCTCAGTTCCTTTATTCTCGTACTTCTTCCATTTGAATCGCCAGACAGAATTTTCCAATGGCCCTAGCTTGGAGCTTGGAGGTGTCAATGTCCAACGCCGTAGGGATAGTTCATTCCCGTCACTCGCCATGCCAAGCCATCCCAAAGGCTGGGGCGAGTCTTGGTTTTACTGCCAGGAGACTTCGCCTGAGGGTGAGAACAAGCTTCTTGGCTATAGGGAGGATCGCCTTCCAACAAATTTCAAACTCCCAGACAAGCTCACCGAAGGAGAGGAGTCAGATTTTATCCCAGTACCGTCCGAGTTAAGATCTCTGACAAACAACGGCCTTACTGGGGTTGACTTAATCCGCTGCTGGGTCGAATGGCGTATCCTTCCCTTAAGTCGCCGGGACAGATTAATGTGTGATTTTGATGGCACCCTGGATCACCCCTAGTGCTACTTCCACACAACACTGACAGAAAATGATATTGTAAGCATCATCAAGAAATTGACCGGCGAACCCACGGCCAAGTGCGGCCAAATAGGTCTTAAGCCGTTCTGCAAGATCAACCCGGCACCAAAGGTAAATAACTTAACCCGCTTTTGCTTTATTCCTTCCGTTTTACTTGAGCCATGACCTCTTATAATAAAAAATGCCATTTCAGAAAGGTGACAAATTCTGGTCCAGGAGGCCAAAAAAGATGGCCTTGAAGCAAGCCAGGCCGCCTCCAAAGAAGAAGTCCAAGGGCAAGGGCAAAGCCGCCGTCACTGAGCCATCTGACGCCGATGAATCCCAAGTCGGCGACGTACTTTCAGAGGTAAAAATCCATCCTCTTTAACTCGCCATTCATTGTTGATAGTTTTGTGTTTACGCCTCTCTATCTCTTGTGTAGAATGAGGACAATGAAAGCCAGGAAGACTCCATAGAGGTAATTTTTGTTTCCTCCGACTCATCTTCTCCTCCACCTAAGCCGGCCAGGCGAATTTGTGGGAAAGTTCCCTTCTCACACCCAAATGCTTGTTTGGATCCAAATTTCCTTTTGAAGAAAGCGCAACATGCTTCAAATCGGAAAACTCGGAGTCATTCTAGAAATTTGGTGTCCGAGTTACCAACAAAAACCAAGAAAAGGCAAAATGAGGTATCTTTTAATAGAACCTCTTCATTTCCTTTTGGATCGCGTTTATAACCCGCTCTCATCTTGAAGTGTTATTTTTGCAGAGTTCTCCTCCTTCATCCGGTGACTTAGTGATGTCAGCACTTCCACCGATGATCCGCGTCCCAGGGTAAGTCTTTTATAACACTTACCTTGTTCTGATGGTGGTAATGTCTGTTTCTTTAAGCACACCCCCTTTTCCTTTTAGGGCATAGGCGAAGAAAAGGAAAACTGGTGGGTCAACTCCCATTACAGCTTCGGAGCCTGTTGAAAAATCGGCGCCGATCCAGGATAACCCGGCCCAAGATAAACCTGAGGATCAAGTGGATCTCCCAAGCTCGCCCAAGGAAACCATGGAAACGCCTAATCCGCCAAGTCCATTGAAAACAGCAGAAGACCCAGACGCTGTGGTCATCACCGGCACTCGCTTTTCTAAGCCGGCCACATCAGTTTTGTCGAAGCATGTATCATCATTAGCTCAACCTGCTATTGAGCATGAACTTTCCAAGGTTAAGCTCTCCCAATATGAAAATCTTGAATTCAGAGAACTTTGCTCGGGCTTTGCAAGTCGCCTGGAGGCGAGTTATGAGATGGAAAAAAGTCTGCTTCTTATGCTGAAGAAGAAACCTGAGGTATGTCTTATCACATACTGTATTATCCTTATTAACCCCCAAGGGCCGGGTCATCAGTAAAAAGATGAGCCGGGTCTTAATAGTAAAATGAATCTTTCGACCTGTAACCCCAAGGGCCAAGTCATCTGTAAAAAGCTGAGACGGGTCTTGATAATTGAAGAAAAACTTTCGACCTGTAACCCCCAAGGGCCAAGTCATCTGTAAAAAGATGAGCCGGGTCTTGATAATTGAAGAAAAACTTTCGACCTGTAACCTCCAAGGGTCGAGTCATCTGTAAATAGATGAGCCGGTTCTTGATAATTGAAGAAAAACTTTCGACCTATAACCCCCAAGGGCCGAGTCATCTGTAAAAAGATGAGCCAGGTCTTGATAATTGAAGAAAAACTTTCGACGTGTAACCCCCAAGGGCCGGGTCATCTGTAAAAAGATGAGCCGGGTCTTGATACTGTATAATTTGTCTAAAAAATTATACATTAGCCCCCAAGTGTTAGGGATGTTGCTTGCAATAATTCTGAGACTTGCCTCTTGACTATATATTTCGACAGGAATCACTTACCCAAGCTGAATCAACATTTGGCGATTTGAAGAAAAATTTAACCGATCAGCAGGATGCCTGGGCAAAATCAGGAGAGAAGTGTCAACTGATCTTATCTGAGATGGAGAAGCTAAAAGCCGACTTAAAAAAGGCTCAAGCTGATCAAGATGCCCTGATAAAGCGAGCAGAAAAAGCTGAAGCTAAGTTGGATACTGTGCAACAAGAGCTGGCCGCCTTAAAGCGACATATCTCCAACATGGCACAAGGCGTCTTTGGTAAAATCCAAACCCTGACCTTGCACTTTGTAAATAAATAACTTGTAGAAATCACTGACCATCATTACTCCTTATGCAGGTCGGAGAGCCGCCAATCTTCAGAACGATTGTGTCCTCATGCTGAAGGCAATTTACACGTTGACGGAGCAGCTGTATACCGGAAGTGTGCTGACCGTGAAAGCAGTGATGGGTGCCAAGGAACCCATAACATCAATGAAGAAGATGCTTGGCTGCTTATCTACTCTTCCTCCTCAAATTGGTGAGCTAACTCGGTCTGCTGCCCGAAAAGGAGCACTGACTACGCTGAGTCGGTGTCTGGCGTATGCTCCAGAAATAAACCCTGAAGAAGTAGCGGCAGGCTTTCCCCAGCTCAAGGATGACGGGTCAGAATTTGCTGTAGAAGATTACCAGTGTCTTGTCAAAGAATCCCGTTTGGCAGCGACTCAGCTTGCTGCAAGCTTGGATTTATCAAAATACCAAGCCGCTTATGACAACAAGAACAAGAAAGTTAACCCGCCAACCTTTGTAACGACCAGCTTAACTCCGCGTCGACCCAAGAATCCTTTTGACTTGGAGGTGGATCTCTCATCAGTGCTGAACGATGAAGATGAGTTCGCCGCGTTATCCAAGTGTAAATGGGTACTGGGAGACTTGCAAATTAAAGTCGGCCAGAGCTCGCAGCAGGCTGATCCGAGGACATGAGTAGAATAATCCTTCATAGATTTGGCCATAAGAGCCATGTAATAAGTTTTTTAGAGATCAAACTGCTTCTGTGATGTCTTGAAAACCCTTATGTCGCCCTTCAGGCGCCTTAGAATGCTTGACCCGCCCTCAAGGTGTTTTTATGATGCGTGACCCGCCATGGCTAGAATGATTTTGATCATCAACCTGTTAGGCTTAAAAACATATATCAAATCATCTCAGTGAGTAATGGATGATAATAAATAATAACCGACCCAAGATATTTGAGGCGAGTCAGAAAAAAGTCTGAAAGACCTTGTGGCAGTGCCAGGAAGGTAAACAATAGCAATTTCGTCGGCTCATGAGGTCGCGACAGGATAGGACGAGTTAAATAAACTCAAGTGCTACCCAAGGGAGACTTTTTGTATAAAAAGGTGATGTATTTAGACCGGCTGATCAGGCGCGAGTCAAGCTTCAGTGAAGCGGGTTCAGTGAACCAATGGTTTCTCTATTTTCCATGTGAGGCACTAGCCGGTACCAGACATGTTTTAACCAAGGCGAGTTCAGGGTCCATAAGCGGAGTAACTCGCCGAGAGTTCATGGGTCCATATGGCGATTCGGCCAACACACAGTCCAGTATAACCATTTGTAATGCGGTAATTTTTCGCAGGCCAAATGGGTAGTAAGGATGATCTCGGTGAGAGGAAGCCCCCAAGTGACCTATGATTAAGGGAAAGACCGTCATAGGATTATAGAAGCGTATACGCTATTACCACAAAACGACTTGAGAACAAACTGCCCTCAAGTAAGCCGGCCTAATCCACAAAATCATATAAGGCGCCTATGTTTGAATCGCGCGCTCGGTGCGACTTCGATCCTCTTTGGCTTATCGATACCCAGTTTTGTAATAAGCGCATCGTGGCGACTTAAGCTATTTGGTATAGATAGCGTCCATGCTTGGGCGACTTGTTGAAGAATAAAAATAAAGATCCATACTTTTCAATAAGATGAATTAGCAGGAAAATCCCCAAGCTGGGAGGCATCAACTTTATTGCTTCATAAGAAATAAAAAACTTACAAAATGTAGAGCTAATAGCTCAAGTGTAATAAGGCCGCAAGTGGGCTATGTTCGAGGGGCGAGTTGACTCAGCCTCTGTGGTTGGCCGATCAGGCCGTAGATCCACCAGATAGTAGGACCCGTTGCGAAGGCTTTTGCTGACGACGAACGGTCCTTCCCATGGTGGTGATAACTTATGCATGCCGGTACGATCTTGTATCAATCGAAGCACTAAGTCACCCTCCTGAAAAGTTCGGCTCTTGACCCGGCAGCTGTGATAATGCCGTAAGTCCTGCTGATAAATGGCCAATTGGGCTGCAGCTAAATCATGTGCTTCCTCCAAAGCGTCCAAAGAATCTTAACGCGCCAACTCGTTGTCCTGTTCCACATAAGCGGCAACTCTGGGTGAGTCATGCCTAATGTCAGTGGGAAGAATGGCTTCTGCTCCATATACCAGAAAGAAGGGAGTAAAACCCGTAGAACGGTTCGGGGTGGTCCGGATGCTCCATAGTACAGAAGGCAACTCCTCAACCCAACACCCCGGGGTACATTCCAGGGGAACCATGAGTCGGGGTTTGATTCCTCGCAACACTTCCTGATTCGCCCGCTCGGCCTGTCCATTAGATTTAGGGTGAGCTACTGCAGAAACATCAAGCCGGATGTGCTCACGATGGCAAAACTCCTGCATCGCTCCTTGAGACAGATTAGTGCCATTGTCAGTAATAATGCTGTGTGGATATCCGAACCGGAAGATCAATTTTTTCAAGAATTTGACGGCTGTCTCCGCATTGCAAGCTCCAACAGGTTCTGCTTCAACCAACTTGGTAAACTTATCAACCGCCATCAGCAGATGAGTTTTTTTGTTGGACGACATCTTAAAGGGGCCAACCATGTCTAACCCCCAGACCGCGAAAGGCCAAGTGATAGGTATCATCCTTAGTTCTTGAGCCGACACATGGGCCTGTCGTCCATAACGCTGGCATCCGTCACATCGACGAACTATCTCCTCTGCATGTGCATGGGCCGTCAACCAAAAGAAACCATGACGGAACGCTTTTGAAACCAAGGAACGTGACCCGGCGTGATGCCCACAATCTCCGGAATGAATGTCGTTTAGAATTACGCATCCTTCTTCGGAGGAAACACATCTTTGGAAAACCCCAGAAGTGCTTCGTCTATATAATTCGCCATTGATGATCACCATGGATTTGCTTCACCGAACGATTTGGCGAGCCAATACTTCATCCGAAGGTAACTCACCTCGGGCGAGATAGGTAAGATACGGAAGAACCCAATCCGGCGTAACATGGAGAGCCGCCACAAACTGAGACTCAGTGTCTGGTATTGCCAACTCCTCCTCCGAGGGTAACCTTACGAAAGGATTATGCAGAGTATCTAGAAAAACATTGGGGGGAACTGGCTTACGCTGGGAATGGCGACGTGAAAGGGCATCAGCTGCTGCTTAAGGCGTCGATCGATGTGATAGACCTGATAGCCATGGAAGTGACCCGCCACATCAGACACAGCCCTCCTGTAAGCCGCCATCAGGGGGTCCCGAGAATCCCAAGTACCTCAAACTTGCTGAGCCACCAAATCAGAATCGCCAAAACATCTGACCCGTGTAAGGTTCATCTCCTTGGCGAGTCGCAAGCCATGAAGCAAAGCTTCGTATTCCGCAGCATTGTTGGTACATGGAAACATGAGTCGGAGGACATAGCAGAATTTGTCTCCTTGAGGCGATATCAGCACCACGCCAGCCCCCGAGCCTTCCAACTGTCTAGTCCCGTCAAAATCAATAGTCCAGTATGTAAGGTCAGGCCTGTCTTTCGGGATCTGTAACTCGGTCCAATCGTTGACGAAATCAACAAAGGCTTGAGACTTGATAGCCGTGTGAGGGGTGTATCGCACGTGGTGCGGTCCGAGTTCGATTGCCCACTTGGCGATTCGCCCTGTCGCTTCCCGATTCTGGATGATGTCCCCGAGGGGAGCGGAGCTAACCACCATGATGGGATGCTCTTGGAAATAATGTTTGAGCTTCCGGCTTGCCATAAAGACCCCATAAACTAACTTCTGCCAGTGTGGGTATCGCTTCTTGGAAAGAGTTAGCACCTCGCTAATGAAATACACCGGGCGTTGCACTGGATATTCCTTCCCTTGCTCTCCTTCCTTTCGACAACCACCGCCACACTCACCACTTTGGAGTTTGCCGCAATATACAGAAGCATGGGCTCTTTCTCACTCGGGGCGGCCAAAACCGGCGGGTTGACCAGCTGCTGTTTTAAGGCTTCGAAAGCTTCATTGGCTTCGTCTGTCCAAACAAAATGGTCAGATTTCTTAAGCAATTGATAAAGGGGAATAGCCTTTTCTCCCAAACGACTTATGAAGCGACTTAAGGCCGCAATACGACCCGCCATCCGTTGGACTTGATTGATATTCGCTGGTTTCCCAAGGGAAGTAACCGCCTCGATTTTGTCCGGGTTAGCTTCAATGCCGCGCTCAGACACCAGGAAACCCAACAATTTTCCTGCAGGAACACCAAAGACACACTTGGTGGGATTAAGCTTCATCAGGCATACCTGCAGATTATCAAAAGTTTCCTTTAGGTCTCCCAGTAGTGTTTCCTTCCTGTGGGTTTTAACCACAATGTCATCAATGTAAGCATGAACGTTGCGTCCAATTTGGCCATGGAGGCAATTTTGGATGCAACGCTAATAAGTCGCCCCTGCACTCTTGAGTCCAAATGGCATGGACACATAGCAAAAAGCCCCGAAGGGGGTTATAAAAGCTGTTTTCTCCTGATCTTCCATGGCCATCTTGATTTGGTGATATCCGGAATAAGCGTCCAGGAAGCACAAACGTTCGCATCCCGCCAATGAATCAATTATTTGATCGATGCGGGGAAGGGCGAAAGGATCCTTTGGAAAGGCTCTATTAAGATCCGTGTAATCAATGCACATACGAAAGGTACCGTTCTTCTTGAGCACCAGGACCGGGTTAGCCAACCATTTGGGGTGGAAGACCTCTACGATGAATCCGGCGGCCAAGAGACGGGCAACCTCTTCCCCGATTGCCTTGCGTCGTTCCTCATTGAACCTACGAAGATATTGCTGAATCAGTTTTGCTTTTGGGTCAACATTAAGATGGTGCTCAACGAATTCTCTCGGCACACCAGGCATGTCAGAAGGTTTCCATGCGAAGATGTCCCGATTCTCATGGATGAATTCGATGAGCGCGCTTTCCTATTTGGGGTCTAGACCCGCCCCAATAGTGAACTGCTTGGTTGAGTCGCCAGGGACGAAATCCACTGTCTTAGTGTCGTGTGTTGGTTTGAACTTGAGGGGCGGCTCAGCGTCTGTCATTGGCTTCTTTAAAGGTGACATGTCAGCCGGATCAACATTGGCCTGGTGATATTTAAGCTCTTCCGCAGCACAGGCGACTTCTGCATAAGCCGCATCCCCTTCTTCACACTCTCTTGCAATCCTTCTATCACCATCAACCGTGATGGGTCCTTTAGGACCAGGCATCTTGAGTTTAAGGTAAACATAGCAGGGGCGAGCCATGAACCGGGCGTAAGCCGGCCGCCCAAACAGCGCATGATAGGGGCTTTTTAACTTAACCACCTCAAACATAAGCGACTCACTCCTGTAGTTAGACGCTGTTCCGAACGCAACTGTGAGCCTAACTCGGCCTATGGGGTACGCCGATTTAGCTGGGACAATCCCATGGAATACCGTGGTTAAGGGCATCAAATCTTTCTCCAACAGGTTCATCCTTCGAAAGGTGTCGAAGTATAATATGTTGATGCTGCTACCACCATCCATCGGTACCTTCGATAAGGTATATCCTCCAACTTGAGGAGCCACGACCAACGCTAAGTCGCCGGGATTGTCAACTCTTGGCGGGTGATCCTCCCTACTCCATGATATAGTCTGCTCGGACCAGTGGAGATATCTAGGGAGTGCCGACTCAGATACACTGTATGCTCGGTGACTCACCCTTTTATCCCGCCTGCAGGCATTGGTGGTGAAAATGTGGTACTGCCCATTGCTTAACTGCTTGGGGTTTTTGCGGAAACCGCCATTGTCATCTTGCCCCTACAGAGCCCCCTGTGGGGGTGGTTGTTGAAAGACTCCCGACGGGTTATACCGTCGTTGGTGATGCACCGGATACTGGCCACTGTTTGGCTACGAGCCGCCCCGAGCCCCGGGTTCGGGGAAGCCGCCGAAGGGGTTCTGGCGTTGATTAGGTGCGCCAAACTGTTCCTGCCGTTGGTCCGGGTCGCCGCCTTGCCATTTTTTGATCGCCTCCGCCCGAAACTCCCGCATCACGTAACAGTCCTCCAGAGTCGCCGGTCTGTCTGCCATGGCGTGGTTAGGGGCAGGGGCCCTTGAGTAACTCATTATAGTTGCGCGGCTTTTTGCCACTGTAACCCCTATTCTTCTTTTGGCGCTGGTTGCCATTGTTGGGGTTGGTGTTGGCGACTAAGTCCGAAGACTATTCCTGCTGCCTTCTTTTGCCATTCGCTCCATGATTATGGCGGGCGCGTCCCTAGAACCGGGTATGATTTTTGGATGACTCGCCTGTCCTTGGCAAGTTGGCTTTACCACCATCTTCTCCTGGATCTTTGGTGTCGTCCGCCTCAGCGTACCTAGTGAGGGTGTCCATTAGCTCCCCCATATCTTGCACCTTTCGCTTGAGTCGTCCCAACTTCTGCACCAAGGGCTCATAGTGGCAGTTCTGCTCCAAGAATAGCACAGCCTGGGCCACCGTGATACCATCCGACGAATGAATGATTTCTGCGACCCGCCGCGTCCAGCGGTGGGACGACTCATTCGGGCGTTGAACGCAGTGCTGTAAATCGACTATTTTCATCGGACGCTTGTAGGCCCCTCGGAAATTTTTGACGAAACACTCTTTTAATTCGGCCCAAGACTGCATGGAGTTGGGGGCAAGTTTTTTAACCAAGTACGCGCCGTCCCTTCGAGCATCATTGTGAAGTATCTGGCGTAGACTGCTTCGCTTACATCGAGCATGTCCATGGCGATTTCGTAACTCTCGACCCATGACGCCGGCTCAAGGTCCGGAGTGTAGTTAGGCACCTTTCTTGGCCCTTTATAATATTTGGGCATTCGCTCGTTGCGAAGGGCAGGGACCAAGCATGGCACCCCCACTTGTCTGCCGCTTCCAACAAGAGGCGCTGGGGCGACTTGGGTGTCCGGGTGATCCCGTCCTGGCGGGTCTCGGTGATCAGGCGAGTTGACCTGGGGAAAGGGTCGCGGTCCGCTGGTTATGGTGGGCTAGTCCTCTGGTTGACTCCTGGCGCGGCTTGTCTGGGGAGTGGAGTGCAGCCGATCTAGGCTGTGTGAGAACTGGGCGTTTTGAACCACCGTCGTCTTCAACATCTCAATGGTGTTCCTTGCTTCTATCTCAGCTGGAGTGTTGCCATGAATCGGAAGGGATTCTAAATGGCAAGTTGCGTCAAGGACGTTGTCCACCGGGTTGGAAAAGTGACCTCGAGGTGTTTGGAATTGGGGAGCGCGATCCACAGCTGGCTGAAACGGCGGGTTTGGTGGCAGGCCCGACCGTCCCCCCGGGGCGTCTCCTGCCCCGGGAGTTCGTGGAGTGTCGAACAGGTGGGTCGGGTTGAGATCAGGGGGTAAACGACCCTGATGCCTCCGCTGATGGACGGCATCAGATGCGCGCTGATGCCTTTCGAGCCGCCAGTTTTTGGTATTCAAGCGAGCTACCTCAGCGGTAATTTGAGCATGCGGGGTCTCGATCCTGGCAGCTTCCACCTCAGCGTCCCGCTGAGCCTTTGCCACCCCATCTCTTAGTTTTGTTAGCTCCATGTTTATCGTGTCCTGGTTTTCTGACGTTATGGGGGTCGCCATGAGCCTCGTTATCTCCGCCGCTAACTCCACCAAGATCGCGGCCGGGCTTCTAGACGTTTCGCCAGTCCCATCTCCGCTTGCCGGGTTTGTCGAGGGCTGAGTCGCCCCTGCCATGTAAATGGCGATCTGACGGCGGGTCCGGTCAAGAACCTCGAGGTCCATGGCTAGTGACAAGCCCCCAAGGCAGCCCCCATGTAGAGACTGAATTGAATCTGAATCGCCCATGGATGATTCGTCATCAGTGTTGACCGGCGTGGTCTCCTGGGTCACCGATTGTTCTGGTTCCTCAGATCCCTGCGTGAACCCAACAAAGACCGGACGGGTTAGGTTTTGCATCGCGACAGGACGGACGTACCTGGCCGGCTCGACAATGTCGGAGGAGACGTCCGGCTCAGGCATAGGCGATCCAACCATGCTGACGAAGACGTTGAGCTTGCCGAAGGGGATTCTGTAGCCGGATTCGATCGAATCGGCCTCGGGGCCCCATTGCAAGTTATCGATGTAGTACTTCCCGCGGTGGCTCCGAGTCATGAGCCCCGCTACGTAGCTCCCAGACCCTGGTAGGGCTCCCTTTGAGAACTCGACTCCACCGTGCACAGGCCCCACGGTGGGCGCCAACTATCGTGGTTTTGTCACGGCAGATGTCCTCGTGAAAGGACTTAGTGTTGGAGTCATCGCACCTTGGTGGCGACTCAAAGGGGTTATGCGAGAGCGAGACAGAGATTTACCCAGGTTCGGCCCCTCGTGAGGAGGTAAAGGCCTACGTCCTGCTTGGAGTTTGTATTGATGATGTTTCGATTACAAGGGGGCGTAACTCGCCTGACCTAGCACTCGATGATTTCTAAACCTATCCTCTCCTTCCCTGGGACTCGCCTTTATATACGGGTCGAGTCCTTAGGGTTTACAAGAGTCCTTTCCTTTACATAAATCGTGATTCTTCCGATCTCTAAGTCGCCATCTTTCCAAGACTTGGAGATCTTCCCTTCAATGGACTTCTCCCGAAGGTCCTGAACCGTCATACGACTCCTGGCCTCGCTGGGCCAAGGCCGGAACCACTTGGAGATGAGTCGCCAGCTTGGGTGACCCGGCCCAACTAGGGCATGTTACCCAACAGATAATATCCCCAACACTCTCCGATGATGCGTGAGTAGTTCACCATAGACCTATAGGTCCATAGCTAGTAGCTAGATGGCTTCTTCTCTCTCTTGGATCTTCAATACAAAGTTCTCCATGATCTTCATGGAGATCTATCCGATGTAATCTTCTTTTGCGGTGTGTTTGTCGAGATCCGATGAATTTTGGATTTATGATCAAATTATCTATGAATCTTATTTGAGTTTCTTTTGATCTCTCTTATGCATGATTTCATATCCTTGTAATTCTCTTCGCGTTGTGGGTTTTGTTTGGCCAACTAGATCTATGATTCTTGCAATGGGAGAAGTGCTTGGTTTTGGGTTCATACCGTGCGGTGACCTCACCCAGTGACAGAAGGGGTAGCGAGGCACGCATCATGTTGTTGCCATCAAGGGTAAAAAGATGGGGTTTTCATCATTGGTTTGAGTTTATCCCTGTACATCATGTCATCTTGCTTAAGGCGTTACTCTGTTCGTCATGAACTCAATACACTAGATGCATGTTGGATAGCGGTCGATGTGTGGAGTAATAGTAGTAGATGCAGAAAGTATCGGTCTACTTGTCTCGGACGTGATGCCTATATGTATGATCATTGCCTTAGATATCGTCATGACTTTGCGTGGTTCTATCAATTGCTCGACAATAATTTGTTCACCCACCGTGATATTTGCTATTTTGAGAGAAGCCTCTAGTGAACACTATGGCCCCCAGGTCTACTCCACACCATATTTTCAGCCTTACACTTTTACTTCGTTGCACTTTCCGCCTTCAGATCTCACTTTGCAATCAATCTTGAAGGGATTGACAACCCCTTTATAGCGTTGGGTGCAAGCTCTTTGTGTTTGTGCAGGTACTCTGGACTTGACAAGATTCTCCTACTGGATTGATACCTTGGTTCTCAAACTGAGGGAAATACTTACTGCTCTGTGTTAGATCGCCCTTTCCTCTTCAAGGGGCAAACCAACGCAAGTTCAAGAGACGACTGATACGTCCATTTTGCATCATGCTTTCATGTTGATATTTATTGCTTCTTGGGCTGTTATATGACTTGTGGTACCATATTTATGCCTTTTCTCTCTTATTTTGCAAGGTTTATTTGAAGAGGGAGAATTCAGGCAGCTGGAATTCTGGACTGGAAAAGGAGAAAATCCTAGTCCACTATTCTGCACATCTCCAAATGCCCTGAAAATTTATGTGGATTTTTTCTGGAATATATTAAAAATACTGGGCGAAAGAACTACCGGAGGGGGGCCACTAGGGCCCCACAAGCTTGCCCACCGCCACCCCCCTGGTGGCGCAGGGCAGGCTTGTGGGCTGCCTGAAGGACCACTAGCCCCCCCTTTTGCTATATGAAGCGTCCTGGTCTGGAAAAAATCAATAGGGAGATTTTTCATGGTTTCGCCGCCGCCACGAGGCGGAACTTGAGCAGATCCAATCTAGAGCTCCGGCAGGACGATCCTGCCGGGGAAATTTCCATCCCGGAGGGGGAAATCGTCGCCATCGTCATCACCAACACTCCTCTCGTCGGAGGGGAGGCATGTTCATCAACATCTTCATCAGCACCATCTCCTCTCCAATCCCTTGTTCATCTCTTGTAATCAATCTTCGTCTCGCGACTCCGATTGGTACTTGTAAGGTTGCTAGTAGTGTTGATTACTCTTTGTAGTTGATGCTTGTTGGATTACTTGGTGGAAGATTTATGTTCAGATCCTTGATGCTATTCATTACACCTCTGGTCATGATTATGATTATGCCTTGTGAGTAGTTACTTTTGTTCCTGAGGACATGGGATAAGTCATGCTGATAATAGTCATGTGAATTTGATATTCGTTCGGTATTTTGATATGATGTATGTTGTTTTTCCTCTAGTGGTGTTATGTGAATGTCGACTACATAACACTTCACCATATTTGGGCCTACAGGAAGGCATTGGGAAGTAGTAAGTAGATGCTGGGTTGCTGGAGTGACAGAAGCTTAAACCCAGTCTGTGCGTTGCTTCGTGAGGGGCTGATTTGGATCCACTAGTTTAATGCTATGGTTAGAATTTGTCTTAATTCTTCTTTTGTAGTTGCGGATGCTTGCGAGAGAGGTTAACCATAAGTGGGATGCTTGTCCAAGTAAGGGCAGTACCCAAGCGCCAGTCCACCCACATATCAAACTATCAAAGTAACGAATGTGAATCATATGAACATGATGAAACTAGCATGACAGAAATTCCCGTGTGTCCTCGGGAGCGTTTTTCCTCCTATAAGACTTTGTTCAGGCTTGTCCCTTGCTACAAAAGGGATTGGGCCACTTGCTGCACCATTGCTACTAGTTGTCACTTGTTACTCTTTGCTTGCTACGTTTCACCTCGCTACACAATCACCTGTTACCGCTACTTTCAGTGCTTGCAGTTATTACCTTGCTAAAATCCATTTATCAGAGCCTTCTGCTCCTCGTTGGGTTCGACACTCTTACTTATCAAAAGGACTACGATTGATCCCCTATACTTGTGGGTCATCAAAACTCTTTTCTGGCACCGTTGCCGGGGAGTGAAGCGCCTTTGGTAAGGAAACATCTATATACTGTGCTGAAATTTATTGTCACTTGTCACTATGGAAACTCTTCCTTTGAGGAGTTTGTTCGGGGTATCTTCACCACGAACGGAAGCACGAGGAGTTGCTCCTCAACCTGAGGTACCTACTGAAAATATCTTTTATGAAATTCCTTTGGGTATGCTTGAGAAACTGCTGGCTAATCCTTTTACAGGAGATGGATCTTCACATCCAGACTTTCATCTAATCTATGCAGATGAAGTTTGTGGTTTATTTAAGCTTGCAGGTTTGCCCGAGGATGAGGTAAAGAAGAAAGTCTTTCCTTTATATTTGAAGGATAAGGCGTTGACATGGTATAGGCTATGTGATGATGCTGGATCATGGGGCTACAATCGGTTGAAATTGGAATTTCATCAAAAGTTCTATCCTATGCATTTAGTACATCGTGATCGGAACTTTATTTATAACTTTTGGCCTCGTGATAGGGAAAGCATTGCTCAAGCTTGGGAGAGGCTTAAATCAATTTTATATTCATGCCCCAAACATGAGCTCTCGAGAGAAATCATCACTCAAAACTTTTATGCTCGGCTTTCTCATGAAGATCGTACCATGCTTGACACTTCTTGTGTCGGTTCTTTTATGAAGAAGGATATTGATCACAAGTGGAATTTATTGGAGAGAATCAAACGCAACTCTGAAGATTGGGAGCTAGAGGAAGGTAAGGACTCAGTTATGAATTTCCAGTTTGATTGCGTTAAATCTTTTGTTGAGACAAACACTTCTAGAGATTTTAGCGCTAAGTATGGACTTGACTCTGAGATAGTAGCTTCTCTATGTGAATCTTTTGCTGCTCATGTTGATCTTCCCAAAGAGAAGTGGTTTAAATATCATCCTCATGTAGAAAGCAACATAGCCAAAACCAATCTAGTTGAGGAGAAAGTCATTGCTTTTAGTGATCCTGTTGTTCCTTGTGCTTACACTGAGAAACCACCATACCCTGCTAGGATGAAGGATTATTCTAAAGCTCCAACTGTGATACGTAGGGGTTACATTAGACCACTTGCACCCCGTGAAGATATTAGAGTTGAACCTAGTGTTGCTATTATCAAAGATCTCTTAGCCGAAGACATAGACGGGCATGTTATTAAATTCTGTGAGGGCTCCGCTAGAATTGCTAAACCTCACGCGAAAGACACGTACGGACCTGTAGTTGGCCTGCCCGTTGTTTCTGTTAAGATAGGAGATCACTGTTACCATGGTTTATGTGATATGGGAGCTAGTGTTAGTTCAATACCCCGTTCTCTCTATGATGAAATCAAAGATGAGATTGCACCTGCTGAGTTAGAACCCATTGATGTCACTATTACGCTAGCTAATAGAGACACTATCGGCCCTCTGGGAATTGTGAGAGACGTAGAAGTCCTGTGTGGTAAGACGAAGTATCCTACTCATTTTCTTGTCCTTGGTACTGCACAAGATAGTTTTTGTCCCATCATATTTGGTAGACCCTTTCTCAACACTGTCAATGCTCACATTGATTGCATTAAGCAGACTGTCATAGTAAGTTTCGAGGGTGTGTCTCATGAATTTAACTTCTCCAAGTTTGGAAGACAACCCCATGAAAGAGAGTCGTCTGGTAGGGATGAAATCATTGCTCTTGCCTCTATTGTCGTACCTCCTACGGATCCTTTAGAGCAATATCTGCTTGAGCATGAAAATGATATGCATATGGAGGAGAGAGATGAGATAGATAGAATTGTCTTAGAACAAAATCCTATTCTCAAGAATAATCTGCCTGTTGAACTGCTTGGGGATCCCCCCCCCACCAAAGGGTGATCCTGTGTTCGAGCTTAAACAGTTGCCTAATACTCTTAAGTATGCCTATCTTGATGAGAAGGAGATATATCCTGTCATTATTAGTGCTCTCCTCTCAGAGCGTGAAGAGAAGAAGTTACTAAAAACTCTGAGGAAGCACCGCGCTGCTATTGGATATACTCTTGATGATCTTAAGGGTATTAGTCCTACTCTATGTCAGCACAAGATTAAAACCGATCCTGACTTTAAACCAGTTGCTGATCATCAAAGGAGATTGAATCCTAAGATTAAAGAGGTCGTTAGGAAAGAAATACTAAAGGTTCTAGAAGCAGGAATCATTTATCTTGTTGCTCATAGTGATTGGGTAAGTCCAGTACATTGCGTACCTAAGAAAGGAGGTATCACCGTCGTTCCTAACGATAAGGATGAACTAATACCACAAAGGATTATTACCGGCTATAGAATGGTGATAGACTTCCGGAAACTGAACAAGGCAACGAGGAAAGATCATTATCCTTTGTCGTTCATCGACCAAATGCTAGAAAGGCTATCAAAACACACACACTTCTGCTTTCTAGACGGTTATTCAGGTTTCTCGCAAATACTTGTTGCACAATCTGATCTAGAGAAAACCACTTTCACCTGCCCTTTCGGTACCTTTGCCTATAGACGTATGCCTATTGGCTTATGTAATGCACCTGCCACCTTCCAAAGATGTATGATGGCTATATTCTTTGACTTTTGTGAAAAGATTGTCGAGGTTTTCATGGATGACTTCTCCATTTACGGGTCTTCCTTTGATGATTGCCTCAACAACCTTGATCGAGTCTTACACAGATGCGAAGAAACCAACCTCGTCTTGAATTAGGAGAAGTGCCACTTTATGGTTAATGAAGGTATCGTCTTAGGACACAAAATCTCTGAGAGAGGCATTGAAGTTGATAAGGCTAAGGTTGATGCAATTGAGAAAATGCCTTGCCCCACAGATATCAGAGGTATACGAAGTTTCCTAGGTCATGCTGGTTTCTATAGAAGGTTCATTAAAGACTTCTCTAAGATTTATAGGCCTCTTACCAACCTCTTGCAGAAGGATGTTCCTTTTGTCTTTGATGAGGATTGTGAGGAAGCCTTTGAAATACTTAAGAAGGCTTTGATAACCACACCTATTGTTCAACCACCTGACTGGAACTTGCCCTTTGAAATCATGTGTGACGCTAGCGATTACGCTGTTGGTGCTGTTCTAGGACAAAGAGTTGACAAGAAGTTGAATGTCATTCACTACGCTAGTAAAACTCTAGACAGTGCCCAAAGAAACTATGCCACTACGGAAAAGGAATTTTAGCAGTCGTGTTTGCATGTGAAAAGTTCAGATCTTACATAGTTGACTCCAAAGTCACTATTCACTCTGATCATGCTGCTATTAAGTACCTCATGAAGAAGAAGGACGCTAAGCCTAGGCTGATCAGATGGGTTCTCCTGCCACAGGAATTTGATTTGCACGTCTTTGACCGAAAGGGTGCTGATAACCCTGTAGCAGATAACTTGTCTAGGCTAGAGAATGTCCTTGATGACCCACTACCAATTGATGACAGCTTTCCTGATGAGCAATTAAATGTCATCCGCACTTCACTTAGTGCGCCGTGGTATGCTGATTATGCAAACTATATCGTAGCCAAATACATACCACCCAGTTTCACCTATCAACAAAAGAAGAAATTCTTCTTTGATTTGAGACACTACTTTTGGGATGATCCTCACCTTTATAAGGAAGGAGTAGATGGTGTTATTAGATGTTGTGTGCCTGAACATGAACAGGGACAAATCCTGCAGAAGTGTCATTCCGAAGCCTACGGAGGACACCACGCTGGAGATAGAACTGCTCACAAGGTATTGCAATCAGGTTTCTATTTGCCCACTCTCTTCAAGGATGCCCGTAAGTTTGTCTTGTCTTGTGACGAATGCCAAAGGATAGGGAACATCAGTAAGCGTCAAGAGATGCCTATGAACTATTCACTTGTCATTGAACCATTTGATGTCTGGGGCTTTGATTATATGGGACCCTTCCCGAGTTCCAATGGGTACACTCACATCTTAGTTGCTGTGGATTACGTTACTAAGTGGGTAGAAGCTATCCCCACTAAAAATGTTGATCACCATACCTCTATTAAGATGCTTAAAGAAGTCATATTCCCAAGATTTGGAGTCCCTAGATACTTGATGACTGATGGCGGTTCACACTTCATTCATGGTGTTTTCCGCAAGATGCTAGCTAAGTATGATGTCAACCATAGAGTTGCATCTCCTTATCATCCTCAGTCTAGTGGTCAAGTGGAGTTGATTAATAGGGAGAACAAGTTGATCCTACAAAAGACCGTCAATAGATCTCGGAAGAACTGGTCTAGCAAACTGGACGAAGCACTATGGGCTTATAGGACTGCTTATAAGAATCCCATGGGCATGTCATCGTATAAAATGGTTTACGGTAAGGCCTGTCATTTACCTCTTGAGCTGGAACACAAAGCTTATTGGGCAATCAAAGAGCTCAACTTTGATTTCAAACTTGCCGGTGAGAAGCGGTTGTTTGATATCAACTCGTTGGATGAATGGAGAGCCCAGGCATACGAGAATGCCAGGTTGTTCAAGGAAAAGGTTAAGAGATGGCACGACAAACGAATACAGAAACGAGAGTTCAATGTAGGTGATTATGTCTTGCTATACAATTCTCGTTTGAGATTCTTTGCAGGCAAGCTTCTCTCTAAATGGGAAGGACCCTATGTTGTCGAGGAAGTATATCATTCTGGTGCCATCAAAATCAATAACACGGAAGGAAATTTTCCTAGAGTGGTAAATGGGAAAAGAATCAAGCATTACATCTCTTGTACTCCCATAAATGTTGAGACCAATATCATCAATGTCATAACTCCAGAGGAGTACATAAGGGATGTTTATCAGCCTGTTTCAGACCTTGAAAACGAAGATGTATCTGTTTCAGCAAGAAATTGGACTTCGATTCTTTTCCAATAGGAAATTTCCTCAGTTTTGGAATTTTTGGAAAATTAGAAAAACAAAAAGCAGTCCGGAGAGCAAATGAGGCAGCCACAAGGGCCCACCCCGCCACCACCCCTGGTGGCGGTGGGCAAGCTTGTGGGCACCTCGTGTGCCTCCCGGACTCTGTTTTCTTGTGGAGGACTCCTTCTGGCCCAGAAAAATTAATATATAGTTGCTCGAAGGTTTTGATCTCCGTATCGCGCAGTTTTCCTCTGTTTTCGTTTCGAGCTTGTTCTGCCGCAGATCTAGGTCAAGATGACTTCTCAAGATTCAGAGGGAGAGAGCTATGTGGCTGACTACCTTGCTAACCCCAAGGTCTTTGGGGACTTGGAACCATATGGCTGGACCACTGATGAGGAAGAGGACTATGAGCCCAAAGGGAAGGAGCAAACGAGTTTCGATGAAGAGGAGGCTCCTCTACCTCAACCTGCAAACACCCATGTGGAGTTCAAGGAGTCAAGCCTCCCTGACCATAGGAAGAAGCCTAAGACTTTGTTTATCCCTTCTCATTTCTTGCAGGGGAGTAAGCAGGAGCTTTGCCATAAAGTTTTGAAACTTGAGGAGGAAAATGACGATCTAAGGGAGCAAAACTTTTTGCTCAAGTGGAAATTAGACAAGCTCAAGGCTGCTCCAACAATACCACCATCACCACCAAAGGAAGACAACTAAGCATTGGTATGGGCAATCCCCTTGGCTTCTGTCAAGCTTGGGGGAGTTGCCCTGGTATCGTATCACCTTTATATCTTTTGCTTTTACCTTTGTTTTAGTTCTTTCCTTTTCAGTTTTTATTTCTTCTCTTAGAGGAATAAGTCTTTAGTTTTTAGTTTGAGTCTTTTGCTTTTGTCTCTCCCCCGTTGTATTCGAGCTTACGAGCTATATAATAAAGAGTGTCTTAGTCAAGGGCTTTGATTTGTGCCATGATCAAAAGTATGAAAAGAAAGATAGCATGAAAGATCATGAGACGATCTTATGGAAAGTGATAACATCACTTATGACACGTATGATGATTGAGACTTGTTGAGAATAAATCAACATAGACCTCAGTCATTGTTGCAATTAATAAGAAGTAATAAGGAAAGAGAGGTTCACATATAAATATATCATCTTAGACACTTTTTGCAATTGTGAGCACTCACCAAACTATTACATGCCTAGGAGTAGATGTTGGACAAGGAAGACAACATAATGACTATTGTTGTTTACTTCTCGGTAAGGTTTTTGCTTCATGCTTTGCTTTGTGAAGGAATTGTTACTTTCCCATAAGAATATTTATGATATATTGATGTTCTATGTGTGATCATGATGCCCTCATGTCCGTATTATGTTTTATCGACACCTTCGTCCCTCAACATGTGGACATGTTTATGGAACTTGGTTTTCGCTTGAGGACAAGCGAGGACTAAGCTTGGGGGAGTTGATACGTCCATTTTGCATCATGCTTTAATGTTGATATTTATTGCTTCTTGGGCTGTTATATTACTTGTGGTACCATATTTATGCCTTTTCTCTCTTATTTTGCAAGGTTTATTTGAAGAGGGAGAATTCAGGCACATGGAATTTTGGACTGGAAAAGGAGCAAATCCTAGTCCACTATTCTGCACATCTCCAAATGCCCTGAAAATTTACGTGGATTTTTTCCGGAATATATTAAAAATACTGGGCGAAAGAACTACCGGAGGGGGGCCACCAGGGCCCCACAAGCTTGCCCACCGCCACCACCCCCGGGGTGGCGCAGGGCAGGCTTGTGGGCTTCCTGAAGGCCCACTAGCCCCCCTCTTTTGCTATATGAAGCGTCCTGGTCTGGAAAAAATCAATAGGGAGCTTTTTCGTGGTTTCGCCGCCGCCACGAGGCGGAAGTTGAACAGATCCAATCTAGAGCTCCGACAGGACGATCCTGCCGGGGAAATTTCCCTCCCGGAGGGGGAAATCGTCGCCATCGTCATCACCAACACTCCTCTCGTCAGAGGGGAGGCATCTTCATCAACATCTTCATCAGCACCATCTCCTCTCCAATCCCTAGTTCATCTCTTGTAATCAATCTTTGTCTCGCGACTCCGATTGGTACTTGTAAGGTTGCTAGTAGTGTTGATTACTCTTTGTAGTTGATGCTTGTTGGATTACTTGGTGGAAGAGTTATGTTCAGATCCTTGATGCTATTCATTGCACCTCTGGTCATGATTATGATTATGTCTTGTGAGTAGTTACTTTTGTTCCTGAGGACATGGGATAAGTCATGCTGATAATAGTCATGTGAATTTGATATTCGTTCGGTATTTTGATATGATGTATGTTGTTTTTCCTGTAGTGGTGTTATGTGAACGTCGACTACATAACACTTCACCATATTTGGGCCTAGAGGAAGGCATTGGGGAGTAGTAAGTAGATGATGGGTTGCTGGAGTGACAGAAGCTTAAACCCCAGTCTATGCGTTGCTTCGTGAGGTGCTGATTTGGATCCACTAGTTTAATGCTATGGTTATACTTTGTCTTAATTCATCTTTTGTAGTTGCGGATGCTTGCGAGAGAGGTTAATCATAAGTGGGATGCTTGTCCAAGTAAGGGCAGTACCCAAGCGCTGGTCCACCCACATATCAAACTATCAAAGTAACGAACGCGAATCATATGAACATGATGAAACTAGCATGACAGAAATTCCCGTGTGTCCTCGGGAGCGTTTTTCCTCCTATAAGACTTTGTTCAGGCTTGTCCCTTGCTACAAAAGGGATTGGGCCATTTAATGCACCGTTGCTACTACTTGTTACTTGTTACTCTTTGCTTGCTACGTTTCACCTCGCTACACAATCACGTGTTACCACTACTTTCAGTGCTTGCAGTTATTACCTTGCTGAAATCCGTTTATCAGAGCCTTCTGCTCCTCGTTGGGTTCGACACTCTTACTTATCGAAAGGACTACGATTGATCCCCTATACTTGTGGGTCATCAACGACAGAAGGATTTCTGGCACCATTGCCGGGAAAGAACTTTTGTTGTCGTAGCAATCTCATACCTCTCAACAAGGGCACGAGCAAGAAATCTCAATTTCATCTCTTAGAACATCTCTTATGTTCCGTGACGTTTCAAAACGTCTTCGGCGCCTTGCTTCTAAGCCATTAAGTATTACACACTGAACTATCACGTAGTCATCAAAAACGTGTATGTCAGATGTTCGCAACATCACCACACGACGCTCGAGGTGCAGCACACCGAGTGGTGCATTAAGGACAAAAGCCTTCTGCGCAGCAATGAGGACAGTCCTCAGTTTTACGGACTCAGTCCGCAAAGTTGCTACTGTCATCTTTCAACTAAATTTTCTCTAGGAACATGTAAAAATAGTAGAGCTATAGCGCAAGCTACATCATAATTCACAAAGTGTTGGGGAACGTCGCATGGGAAACAAAAAATTTCCTACGCGCACGAAGACCTATCATGGTGATGTCCATCTACGAGGGGGATTTCAGATCTACGTACCCTTGTAGATCGCACAGCAGAAGCATTAATAAATGCGGTTGATGTAGTCGAACATCCTCACGTCCCATCGATCCGCCCCGCGAACCGTCCCACGAACCGTCCCGCGATCCGTCCCACGATCCGCTCCGATCTAGTGCCGAACGGACGGCATCTCCGCGTTCAGCACACGTACAGCTCGACGATGATTTCGGCCTTCTTGATCCAGCAAGAGATACGGAGAGGTAGATGAGTTCTCCGGCAGCGTGACGACGCTCCGGAGGTTGGTGGTGATCTAATCTCAGCAGGGCTCCGCCCGAGCTCCGCATAAACGCGATCGAGAGGAAAAACCATGGAGGTATGTGGTCGGGCTGCCGTGGAAAAGTTGTCTCTAATCAGCCCTAAAACCTCTGTATATATAGGTGGGAGGGGAGGAGCCTTGCCTTGGGTCTCAAGGAGCCCCTAGGGGTTTGGCCAAGGGGGGGAGGAGGAGGAGTCCTCCAATCCTAGTCCAACTAGGATTGGAAGGTGGAGTCATTCCCTTCCTTCCCACTTCCCCTTTTTTCCTTTTCTCTTTGATTTTCTTATCTCCTGCACAGGGGCCTCTTTGGGCTTGCCCACCAGCCCACTAAGGGCTGGTGCGGCACCCCTAAGGCCTATGGGCTTCGCCGGGGTGGGCTGCCCCACTCCGGTGAACATCCGGAACCCATTCGTCATTCCCGGTACATTCCCGGTAATTCCGAAAACCTTCCAGTAATCAAATGAGGTCATCCTATATATCAATCTTCGTCTCCAGACCATTCCGTAAATCCTCGTGACGTCCGTGATCTCATCCGGGACTCCGAACAACATTCGGTAACCAACCATATAACTCAAATATGCGTAAAAGAACGTCAAACCTTAAGTGTGCAGACCCTGCGGGTTCGAGAGCTATGTAGACATGACCCGAGGGACTCCTCGGTCAATATCCAATAGTGGGATCTGGATGCCCATATTGGATCCTACATATTCTACGAATATCTTCTCATTTGAACCTCAGTGCGAAGGATTCATATAATCCCGTTGTTGGGGAACGTCGCATGGGAAACAAAAAATTTCCTACGCGCACGAAGACCTACCATGGTGATGTCCATCTACGAGAGGGATGAGTGATCTACGTACCCTTGTAGACCGTACAGCAGAAGCGTTAGTGAACGCGGTTGATGTAGTGGAACATCCTCACGTCCCTCGATCCGCCCCGCGAACAATCCCGCGATCAGTCCCACGATCTAGTACCGAACGGACGACACCTCCGCGTTCAGCACACGTACAACTCGACGATGATCTCGGCCTTCTTGATCCAGCAAGAGAGACGGAGAGGTAGAAGAGTTATCCGGCAGCGTGGCGGTGCTCCGGAGGTTGGTGATGACCTTGTCTCAGCAGGGCTCCGCCCGAGCTCCGCAGAAACGCGATCTAGAGGAAAAACCGTGGAGGTATGTGGTCGGGCTGCCGTGGAAAAGTCGTCTCAAATCAGCCCTAAAACCCCACTATATATAGGAGGAGGAGGGGGGAGACTTGCCTTGGGGTCCAAGGACTCCCAAGGGAGTCGGCCGATCCAAGGGGGAAGGTCTCCCCTTCCCAAACCGAAATCCACTTGGTTTGGAAGGTGGAGTCCTTCTTCCCTTTCCCACCTCCTTCTTTTTTTTTCTTTCCTCTTTGATTTTCTTTCCTATGCGCATAGGCCTCTCTTGGGCTGTCTCACCAGCCCACTAAGGGCTGGTGTGGCACCCCAAACACCCATGGGCTTCCCCGGGGTGGGTGGGCCCCCCCGGTGAACTCCCGGAACCCATTCGTCATTCCCGGTAACTCCGAAAACCTTCCGGTAATCAAATGAGGTCATCCTATATATCAATCTTCATTTCCGGACCATTCCGGAAACCCTCGTGACGTACGTGATCTCATCCGGGACTCCGAACAACATTCGGTAACCAACCATATAACTCAAATACGCATAAAACAACGTCGAACCTTAAGTGTGCAGACCCTGCGGGTTCGAGAACTATGTAGACATGACCCGAGAGACTCCTCGGTCAATATCCAATAGCGGGACCTGGATGCCCATATTGGATCCTACATATTCTACGAAGATCTTATCGTTTGAACCTCAGTGCCAAGGATTCATATAATCCCGTATGTCATTCCCTTTGTCCTTCGGTATGTTACTCGCCCGAGATTCGATCGTCAGTATCCGCATACCTATTTCAATCTCATTTACCGGCAAGTCTCTTTATTCGTTCCGTAATACAAGATCCCGCAACTTACACTAAGTCACATTGCTTGCAAGGCTTGTGTGTGATGTTGTATTATCGAGTGGGCCCCGATATACCTCTCCGTCACACGGAGTGACAAATCCCGGTCTCGATCCATACTAACTCAACTAACACCTTCGGAGATACCTGTAGAGCATCTTTATAGTCACCCAGTTACGTTGCGACGTTTGATACACACAAAGCATTCCTCCGGTGTCAATGAGTTATATGATCTCATGGTCATAGGAACAAATACTTGACACGCAGAAAAAAGTAGCAACAAAATGACACGATCAACATGCTACGTCTATTAGTTTGGGTCTAGTCCATCACGTGATTCTCCTAATGACGTGATCCAGTTATCAAGCAACAACACCTTGTTCATAATCAGAAGACCCTGACTATCTTTGATCAACTGGCTAGCCAACTAGAGGCTTGCTAGGGACAGTGTTTTGTCTATGTATCCACACATGTATATAAGTCTTCATTCAATACAATTATAGCATGGATAATAAACGATTATCATGAACTAAGAAATATAATAATAACTAATTTATTATTGCCTCTGGGGCATATTTCCAACAGTCTCCCACTTGCACTAGAGTCAATAATCTAGTTCACATCACCATGTGATTCCAACGAATCCAACACCCATATATTTATGGGGGCTGATCACGTCTTGCTCGTGAGAGAGGTTTTAGTCAACGATTCTGAAACTTTCAGGTCCGTGTGTTCTTTACAAATCTTTATGTCATCTTATAGATGCTGCTACTATGTGCTATTCGGAAATACTCCAAATATCTACTCTACTATATGAATCTGTTTCAAAACTCATAGTTATTCGGATTAGTGTCAAAGCCTGCATCGACGTAACCCTTTACGATGAACTCTTTAACCACCTCCATAATCGAGAAAAATTCCTTAGTCTATCAGTTACTAAGGATAAATTTTGACTGCTGCTAGTGATTCAATCATGGATCACTCTCTGTACCTCCCAACAGAGTGCAAGGCACACATCAGGTGCGGTACTCAGCATGGCATACTTTAGAGTTTACGGCTAAGGCATAGAAGACGACCTTCGTCTATTCTCTTTATTCTGCCGTGGTCGGATTTTGAGTCTTACTCAAATTCACACCTCACAACGCAACCAAGAACTTCTTCTTTGCTGATCTATTTTGAACTCCTTCAAAACTTGTCAAGGCATGCATTTTGTTGAAACTTCTATTAAGCGTTTTGATCTATCTCCATAGATCTTGATGCTCAATGTTCAAGTAGCTCAATCTAGGTATTCCTTTGTAAACTCCTTTCAAACAACCTTGTATTCTTTACAGAAATTCTACATTACTTCTCATCCACAATATGTCAACCACATATACTTATCAGAAATTCTATAGTGCTCCCACTCACTTCTTTGGAAATACAAGTTTCTCATAAACCTTGTACAAACCCAAAATCTTTGATCATCTCATCAAAGTATATATATTCCAACTCCGAGATGCTTGCACCAGTCCATTGAAGGATCGCTGGAGCTTGCATACTTGCTAGTATCTTTAGGATCGACAAAACTTCCTGGTTGTATCACATACAATGTTTGCTCAAGGAAACCGTCGAGGAAACAATGTTTTGACATCCTACGTGCAATATTTCATAAATAATGCATCAACAACTAACATAATTCTAACAGACCTTTAGCATCGCTACGAGTGAGAAAGTCTCATCATAGTCAACTGTTTGATCTTGTCGAAAACATCTTTGCGACAAGTCGAGCTTTTCTTAATAGTGACTTATCACCATCATCGTCTGTTTTCCTTTAAAGATCCATCTTTACTCAATAGTCCTATGACCATCAAGTAATTCTTCCAAAGTCTACACTTTGTTTTCATCCATGGATCCTCTCTCGGATTTCATGGCTTCCAGCCATTTGTCGGAATCTGGGCCCACCATCGCTTTCTCCATAACTCGTAGGTTTACTGTTGCTCAACAACATGACCTCCAAGACAGGGTTACCGTACTACTCTGCAGCAGTACGCGACCTTGTCGACCTACGAGGTTTGTAGTAACTTGATTCGAAGCTCAATGATCACCATCATCAGCTTCCACTTCAATTGGTGTAGGCGCCACAGGAACAACTTCCTGCGCCCTGCTACACACTGGTTGAAGTGATGGTTCAATAACCTCATCAAGTTCTACTACCCTCCCACTCAATTCTTTCGAGAGAAAACTTTCCTCGAGAAAGGATCCGTTTCTAGAAACAAACACTTTGCTTTCGGATCTGAGATAGGAGATGTACCCAACTGTTTTGGATACCCTATGAAGAAGCATTTATCCGCTTTGGGTTCAAGCTTATCAGACTGAAACTTTTTCACATAAGTGTCGAAACCCCAAACTTTCAAGAAACGACAGTTTAGATTTCTCTAAACCTCAGTCTATACTGTGTCATCTCAACGGAAATACGCGGTGCCCTATTTAAAGTGAGTGCGGTTGTTTCTAATGCATAACCCATAAACGATAGTGGTAATTCGATAAGAGACATCATAGTATGCACCATACCAAATAGTGCGTGGCTATGACGTTCAGACACATCATCACACTATGATGTTCCAGGTGGCATGAACTGCGAAACAATTTCCACATTGTCTTAACTGCGTACCAAAACTCGTAACTCAGATATTCATTTCTATGATCATATCGTAGACAGTTTATCCTCTTGTTACGACGAACTTCACTCTGAAACGGATTTGAACTTTTCAACATTTCAGACTTGTGATTCATTAAGTAAATACTCCTGTATCTACTCAAATCGTCAATGAAGTAAGAACATAATGATATCCACTGCGTGCCTCAGTACCCATTGGACTGCATACATCAAAATGTATCACTTCCAACAAGTTACTATCTTATTTCATCTCAATGAAAAACAAGGCCTTGCTCATGTGGTATGGTTTGCATGTCACTAGTGATTCGAAATCAGGTGAGTACAAAGATCCATCAGCATGGAGCCTCTTCATGCAATTTACACCAACATGACTCAAGTGGCAGTGCCACAACTAAGTGGTACTATCATTATTACTTTGTATCTTTTGGCACTAATATTATGAACATGTGTAACACTACGATCGGGATTCAATAAACCATTGAGGGTAATTATTCAAGAAAATAGAGTAACCATTATTCTCTTTAAATGAATAATCGTATTGCAATAAACACGATCCAATCATGTCCATGCTCAACACAAACACCAAATAACAATTATTTAGGTTTTACCACCAATCCCGATGATAGAGGGAGCGTGCGACGTTTGACCATATCAACCTTGGAAACACTTCCAACACGTATCGTCACCTCGCCTTTAGCTAGTCTCCGTTTATTCCGTAGCTTTCATTTCGAGTTACTAATCACTTAGCAACCGAACCAGTATCCAATACCCTCGTGTTGGAAATATGCCCTAGAGGCAATAATAAAATGGTTATTATCATATTTCCTTGTTCATGATAATCGTCTATTGTTCATGCTATAATTGTATTAACAGGAAACGGTAATACATGTGTGAATAAATAGATCACAGTGTGTCCCTAGCAAGCCTCTAGTTGGCTAGCTCGTTAGTCAATAGATGATCATGGTTTCCTGATCATGGGCATTAGATGTCATTGATGATGGGACCACATCATTGGGAGAATGATGTGATGGACAAGACCCAATCCTAAGCATAGCACTAGATCGTATTGTTCGTATGCTAAAGCTTTTCTAATGTCAAGTATCTTTTCCTTCGACCGTGAGATTGTGCAATTCCCGGATACCGTAGGAGTGCTTTGGGTGTATCAAACGTCACAACGTAACTGGGTGACTATAAAGGTGCACTACGGGTACCTCCGAAAGTGTCTGTTGGGTTGGTATGAATCGAGATCGGGATTTGTCACTCCGTGTGACGGAGAGGTATCTCTGGGCCCACTCGGTAGAACATCATCATGAGCTCAATGTGACTAAGGAGTTAGTCACACGATGACGTGCTACGGAACGAGTAAAGAGACTTACGGGTAACGAGATTGAACAAGGTATAGGTATACCGACGATCGAATCTCGGGCAAGTTCTATACCGACAGACAAAGGGAATTGTATACGGGATTGATTGAATCCTTGACATCGTGGTTCATCCGATGAGATCATCGTGGAGTAAGTGGGAGCCACCATGGGTATCCAGACCCCGCTGATGGTTATTGGCCAGAGAGGTGTCTCGGTCATGTGTGCGTGTCTCCCGAACCCGTAGGGTCTACACACTTAAGGTTCGATGACGCTAGGGTTATAGGGAATTGTTATACGAGGTTACCGAAAGTTGTTCGGAGTCCCGGATGAGATCCCGGACGTCACGAGGAGCTCTCGAATGGTCCGGAGGTAAAGATTGATATATAGTACGGATGGTTTCGGACACCGGAAGTGTTTCGGGCGTCACCGGTAACGTACCGGGACCACCGGGACCACCGGAGGTGGCCCCGGGGGTCCACCGAAGGGGGGCAACGACCCCGAGAGGCTAGATGGGCTAAGTGCGGGAGGGAACCAGCCCCTAGGTGGGCTGGTGCGCCTCCCACACCCAGCCCAGTGCGCAAGTGGTGGGGAGAGGGGGCAACCCTAGGCGCAGGTGGGCCTTAGGCCCACCAGGTGGTGCGCCACACCCCCTCCCACCCTAGCCGCCGCCCCCCTTCTCCCATCTGGTGGCCGCTGGCCCTTAGGGAGGGAACCCTAGGGGTGGCGCAGCCTTCCCCCCTCCTCCTATAAATAGAGAGGGGTTTGGCCAATGAGAGACACGGTTTTCCCTCTCTCTCGGCGCAACCCTGCTCTTCTTTCTCCTCCTCTCTGCCGGTGCTTGGCGAAGCCCTGCCGGGAGACCTCATCTCTCCATCGACACCACGCCGTCGTGCTGCTGGAGTTCTTCCCCAACCTCTCCCTCCTCCTTGCTGGATCAAGGTGCGGGAGACGTCACCGGGCTGCACGTGTGTTGAATGCGGAGGTGCCGTAGTTCGGCACTAGATCGGAATCGCTGCGAGTACGACTCCATCAACCGCGTTCTAGCAACGCTTCTGCTTAGCGATCTTCAAAGGTATGAAGATGCTCTTACCCCTCTCTCGTTGCTGGTCTCTCCATAGGAAGATCTGAATATGCGTAGGAAAAATTTGAATTTATGCTACGTTACCCAACAGTGGCATCTGAGCCAGGTTTTCTATGCGTAGATTCTATGCACGAGTAGAACACAAAAGTTGTGGGCGATGATTTGTCAATTTGCTTGCCGCTACTAGTCTTATTCTTTTCCGGCGGTATTGTGGGATGAAGCGGCCCGGACCGACTTTACACGTACGCTTACGTGAGACTGGTTCCACCGACAGACATGCACACCGTGCATAAAGGTGGCTAGCGGGTGTCTGTCTCTCCTACTCTAGTCGGATTGGATTTGATGAAAAGGGTCCTTATGAAGGGTAAATAGCTTTGGCATATCATCGTTGTGGCTGTCACGTAGGTAAGAAGGCATTCTTGCTAGAAACCCAAATCAGCCACGTAAAACTTGCAACAACAATTAGAGGACGTCTAACTTATTTTTGCAGGGTTTGACATGTGATGTGATATGGCCAAAGTTGTGATGTTGCATGTATGATGTATGAGATGATCATGTTATTGTAATAGGTTTCACGACTTGCATGTCGATGAGTATGACAATCGGCAGGAGCCATAGGAGTTGTCTTAATTTATTGTATGAGATGCAACGCCATGTGCTTATTACTTTTACTTCATTGCTAACAGTTAGCTATAGTAGTAGTTGGCGTGACGACTTCACGGAGACACGATGATGGAGATCATGATGATGGAGATCATGGTGTCACGCCGGTGACGATGATGATCATGCGATGCCTGAAGATGGAGATCGAAAGAGCAAAGATGATAATGGCCATATCATGTCACTATATGATTGCATTGTGATGTTTATCATGTTTTACATCTTATTGCTTAGAATGACGGTAGCATAATAAGATGATCCCTCTTAAAATTTCGAGAACGTATTCCCCTAAGTGTGCACCGTTGCGAAGGTTCGTTGTCTCGAAGCACCACGTGATGATCGGGTGTGATAGATTCTAACGTTCGCATACAACGGGTGTAAGCCAGATTTACACACGCGAAACACCTAGGTTGACTCGACGAGCTTAGCATGTACAGACATGACCTCGAATACAAGAGACCGAAAGGTCGAACATGAGTCGTATGGTTGAATACGATCAGCATGGAGTTGCTCACCATGGTGACTAGTCCATCTCACGTGATGATCGGACACGGGTTAGTCAACATGGATCATGTATCACTTAGATGACTAGAGGGATGTCGATTTAAGTGGGAGTTCATACTTAATTTGATTAAATGAACTTAATTGTCATGAACTTAGTCTAAAAGTTGTCTTTATAAATATTGTAGATGGACAACGTCAACCTCAATTTCAACGCATTCCTAGAGAAAAACAAGCTGAAAGATGATGGTAGCAACTATGCGGACTGGGTTCGCAACTTGAAGCTCATCCTTGAAGCGACTAAAAAGGCTTATGTCCTTGATGCACCGCTAGGTGACCCTCCCGCTCCCGCAGCAGCCCAGGACATTCTGAACGTCTGGCAAACGCGGAGTGATGACTACTCTCTGGTTAGGTGTGGCATGTTGTACAGTTTAGAAACGGGGCTCCAAAGGCGTTTTGAGCAACACGGAGCATATGAGATGTTCCAAGAGCTGAAGCTAATTTTTCAAGCTCATGCCCGTGTCGAGAGATATGAAGTCTCCGACAAGTTCTTTAGCTGTAAGATGGAGGAGAACAGTTCTGTCAGTGAGCACATACTCAAAATGTCTGGGTTACACTGTCGTCTGACTTCACTTGGAGTCGAACTTCCGGATGATGCTATAATTGACAGAATCCTCCAGTCTCTCCCACCAAGCTACAAAGGCTTTGTGCTTAACTACAACATGCAAGGGATGGAGAAGACCATTCCCGAGTTGTACTCGATGCTCAAGTCTGCAGAAGTAGAAATCAAGAAAGAGCATCAAGTGTTGATGGTCAACAAGACCACTAGTTTCAAGAAAGGCAAGGGTAAGAAGAACTTCAAGAAAGACGGCAAAGCTATTGCCGCGCCCGGTAAGCCAGATGCCGGGAAGAAGAAAAAGAATGGACCCAAGCCTCAGACTGAGTGCTTCTATTGCAAGGGAAAAGGTCACTCGAAGCGGAACTGCCCCAAATACTTAGCGGACAAGAAGGCCGGCAACGTTAAAGGTATATGTGATATACATGTTATTGATGTGTACCTTACCAGCGCTTGTAGTAGCTCCTGGGTATTTGATACCGGTGTTGTTGCTCACATTTGCAACTCAAAGCAGGAACTGCGGAATAAGCGGAGACTGGCCAAGGACGAGGTGATGATGCGCGTCGGGAATGGTTCAAAGGTCGATGTGATCGCCGTCGGCACGCTACCTCTACATCTACCGTCGGGATTAGTTTTAAACCTTAATAATTGTTATTTAGTACCAGCTTTAAGCATGATCATTGTATCAAGGTCTTTCTTAATGCGAGACGGCTACTCATTTAAGTCAGAGAATAATGGTTGTTCTATTTATATGAGTGATATGTTTTATGGTCATGCTCCGCTGGTGAATGGTTTATTCTTGATGAATCTGGATCGTGATGTTACACATATTCATAGTGTGAGTACCAAAAGATGTAAAGTTGATAATGATAGTCCCACATACTTGTGGCACTGCCGCCTTGGTCATATCGGCGTTAAGCGCATGAAGAAGCTCCATACTGATGGACTATTAGAGTCTCTTGACTTTGAATCATTTGACACATGCGAACCGTGCCTCATGGGCAAGATGACTAAGACTCCATTCTCAGGAATAATGGAGAGAGCAACCGACTTATTGGAAATAATACATACTGATGTGTGTGGTCCAATGAACGTTGAAGCTCGCGGTGGTTATCATTATGTTCTCACTCTCACCGATGATTTGAGTAGGTATGGGTATATCTACTTGATGAAGCACAAATCTGAGACGTTTGAAAAGTTCAAGGAATTTAAGAGTGAGGTTGAGAATCAACGTGACAGAAAAATTAAATGTCTACGATCTGATCGTGGAGGAGAATATTTGAGTCACGAGTTTGGCACACACCTAAGGAAGTATGGATTCGTTTCACAACTGACGCCGCCTGGCACACCGCAAAGCAACGGAGTGTCTGAACGTCGTAATCGCACTTTATTAGATATGGTACGATCTATGATGTCTCTTACCTACTTACCGCTATCATTTTGGGGATACGCATTAGAAACTGCAGCATTCACTTTAAATAGGGCACCGTCTAAATCCGTTGAGACGACACCGTATGAACTATGGTTTGGCAAGAAACCTAAGTTGTCATTTCTTAAAGTTTGGGGCTGCGATGCTTATGTGAATAAACTTCAACCAGAAAAGCTCGAACCCAAAGCGGAGAAATGCGTATTCATAGGATACCCTAAGGAAACTATTGGGTATACCTTCTATCTTAGATCCGAAGGTAAAACCTTTGTTGCCAAGAACGGATCCTTTCCAGAGAAAGAGTTTCTCTCGAAAGAAGTAAGTGGGAGGAAGGTAGAACTTGATGAGGTAATTATACCCCCTCTGGAACAGGATAGTAGCGCAGCGCGGGAAGTTGTTCCTGTGGCGCCTACACCGACTGAAGAGGAAGTTAATGATGATGATCATGAAGCTTCGGATCAAGTTACTACTGAACCGCGAAGGTCCACAAGGGCACGCTCCGCACCAGAGTGGTACGGCAACCCTGTGATGGAAATCATGTTGTTAGACAACGGTGAACCTTCGAACTATGATTATGGAATTTGGCAAATGGACGTCAAAACAGCGTTCCTCAATGGAAACCTTAAGGAAGAGTTGTATATGATGCAACCAGAAGGTTTTGTCGACCCTAAGGGTGCTAACAAAGTGTGCAAGCTCCAGCGCTCCATCTATGGGCTGGTGCAAGCATCTCGGAGTTGGAACATTCGCTTTAATGAGGTGATTAAAGCGTTTGGGTTCATACAGGTTTAAGGAGAAGCCTGTCTGTACAAGAAAGTGAGTGGGAGCTCTGTAGCTTTCCTCATACTGTATGTGGATGACATATTATTGATGGGGAATAATATAGAGATGTTGGAGAGCATAAAGGACTATTTGAACAAGAGTTTTTCAATGAAGGACCTTGGAGAAGCTGCATACATATTAGGCATCAAGATCTACAGAGATAGATCAAGACGCCTCATAGGTCTTTCGCAAAGTACATACCTTGACAAGATATTGAAGAAGTTCAATATGGAAAACTCAAAGAAAGGGTTCTTGCCAGTTTTGCAAGGTATGAGATTGAGTAAGACTCAGTCACCGACCACGACAGCAGATAGAGAGAAGATGAGTTATGTCCCCTACGCTTCAGCCGTGGGCTCTCTAATGTATGCCATGTTGTGTACCAGACCTGATATAAACCTTGCCATAAGTTTGGTAGGGAGGTACCAAAGTGATCCAGGTATGGAACACTCGACAGCGGTCAAGAATATCCTTAAGTACCTGAAAAGGACTAAGGAAATGTTTCTCGTTTATGGAGGTGACGAAGAGCTCGTCGTAAAGGGTTACGTCGACGCTAGCTTCGACACAGATCCGGATGACTCTAAGTCACAAACCGGATACGTATATGTGTTGATTGGTGGGGCAGTGAGCTGGTGCAGCAGCAAGCAAGAAGTCGTGGCAGCATCTACATGTGAAGCGGAGTACATAGCTGCTTCAGAAGCAGCTCATGAAGGAATTTGGATGAAGGAGCTCATCACCGACCTTGGAGTGGTTCCAAGCGCGTCGGGTCCAATGACACTCTTCTGTGATAACACTGGGCCATTGCCATAGCCAAGGAGCCCAGGTTTCACCGGAAGACGAAGCACATCAAACGCCGCTACAACTCCATCCAGGACCATGTCCAGAGTGGAGTAATAGATATTTGTAAAGTACACACGGATCTGAATATTGCAGACCGTTGACTAAACCTCTTCCACGAGCAAAACATGATCAACACCATAATGCTATGGGTGTTCGATACATCACAATGTAACTAGATTATTGACTCTAGTGCAAGTGGGAGACTGTTGGAAATATGCCGTAGAGGCAATAATAAAATGGTTATTATCATATTTCCTTGTTCATGATAATCGTCTATTGTTCATGCTATAATTGTATTAACAGGAAACGGTAATACATGTGTGAATAAATAGATCACAGTGTGTCCCTAGCAAGCCTCTAGTTGGCTAGCTCGTTAGTCAATAGATGATCATGGTTTCCTGATCATGGGCATTAGATGTCATTGATGACGGGATCACATCATTGGGAGAATGATGTGATGGACAAGACCCAATCCTAAGCATAGCACTAGATCGTATTATTCGTATGCTAAAGCTTTTCTAATGTCAAGTATCTTTTCCTTCGACCGTGAGATCGTGCAACTCCCGGATACCGTAGGAGTGCTTTGGGTGTATCAAACATAACAACGTAACTGGGTGACTATAAAGGTGCACTACGGGTACCTCCGAAAGTGTCTGTTGGGTTGGTACGAATCGAGATCGGGATTTGTCACTCCGTGTGACGGAGAGGTATCTCTGGGCCCACTCGGTAGAACATCATCATGAGCTCAATGTGACTAAGGAGTTAGTCACACGATGACGTGCTACGAAACGAGTAAAGAGACTTACCGGTAACGAGATTGAACAAGGTATAGGTATACCGACTATCGAATCTCGGGCAAGTTCTATACCGATAGACAAAGGGAATCGTATACGGGATTGATTGAATCCTTGACATCGTGGTTCATACGATGAGATCATCGTGGAGAAAGTGGGAGCCACCATGGGTATCCAGACCCCGCTGATTGTTATTGGCCAGAGAGGTGTCTCGGTCATGTCTGCCTGTCTCCCGAACCCGTAGGGTCTACACACTTAAGGTTCGATGACGCTAGGGTTATAGGGAATTGTCATACGAGGTTACCGAAAGTTGTTCGGAGTACCGGATGAGATCCCGGACGTCACGAGGAGCTCCGGAATGGTCCGGAGGTAAAGATTGATATATAGTACGGATGGTTTCGGACACCGGAAGTGTTTCGGGCGTCACCGGGACCACCGGGACCACCGGAGGTGGCCCCGGGGGTCCACCGAAGGGGGGCAACGACCCCGAGAGGCTAGATGGGCTAAGTGTGGGAGGGAACCAGCCCCTAGGTGGGCTGGTGCGCCTCCCACACCCAGCCCAGTGCGCAAGTGGTGGGGAGAGGGGGCAACCCTAGGCGCAGGTGGGCCTTAGGCCCACCAGGTGGTGCGCCACACCCCCTCCCACCCTAGCCGCCGCCCCCCTTCTCCCATCTGGTGGCCGCCGGCCCTTAGGGAGGGAACCCTAGGGGTGGCGCAGCCTTCCCCCCTCCTCCTATAAATAGAGAGGGGTTTGGCCAATGACAGACACGGTTTTCCCTCTCTCTCGTCGCAGCCCTGCTCTTCTTTCTCCTCCTCTCTGCCGGTGCTTGGCGAAGCCCTGCCAGGAGACCTCGTCTCTCCATCGACACCACGTCGTCGTGCTGCTGGAGTTCTTCCCCAACCTCTCCCTCCTCCTTGCTGGATCAAGGTGCGGGAGACGTCACCGGGCTGCACGTGTGTTGAACGCGGAGGTGCCGTAGTTCGGCACTAGATCGGAATCGCTGCGAGTACGACTCCATCAACCGCGTTCTAGCAACGCTTCCGCTTAGCGATCTTCAAAGGTATGAAGATGCTCTTACCCCTCTCTCGTTGCTGGTCTCTCCATAGGATGATCTGAATATGCGTAGGAAAATTTTGAATTTATGCTACGTTACCCAACACCTCGTGCTACTAGGAGTACTAGTAAAGTACACATCAATATCATGTATATCAAATATACTTTTGTTGATTTTAGCCAGCCTTCTTATCTACCAAGCATCTAGGGTAGCTCTGCCTCAGTGACCGTTCCCCTCATAACAGAAGCACTTAGCCTCGGATTTGGGTTTAATCTTGGGTCTCTTCATTAGTGCAACAACTGTTTTGTCGTTTCACGAAGTATCCCTTCTAGCCCTTGCCTTTCTTGAAACTTAGTGGTTTTACTAACCATCAACTATTGATGCTCCTTCTTGATTTCTACTTTCGCAGTGTCAAACATCGCGAATCGCTCAAGGATCATTGTATCTATCCTTGATATGTTATAGTTCATCACGAAGCTCTCACAGCTTGGTGGCAGCGACTTTGGAGAACCATCACTATCTCATCTGGAAGATTAACGCCCACTTGATTCAAGCGATTGTCGTACTCAGACAATCTGAGCACATGCTCAATGATTTGAGCTTTTCTCCTTTACTTTGTAGGCAAAATATCTTGCCGGAGGTCTTATACCTCTTAACAAGGGCACGAGCATGAAATCTCAATTTCATCTCTTAGAACATCTCTTATGTTCCGTGACGTTTTCAAAAAACGTCTTCGGCGCCTTGCTTCTAAGCCATTAAGTATTGCGCACTGAACTATCACGTAGTCATCAAAAACGTGTATGTCAGATGTTCGCAACATCCACAGACCATGCTCGAGGTGCAGCACACCGAGTGGTGCATTAAGGACATAAGCCTTCTGCGCAGCAATGAGGACGATCCTTAGTTTTACGGACTCAGTCCGCAAAGTTGCTACTATCAACTTTCAACTAAATTTTCTTTAGGAACATATAAAAACAGTAGAGCTATAGCGCAAGCTACATCGTAATTTGCAAAGACCATTAGACTATGTTCAAGATAATTAGAGTTTAACTTAATGAAATTACTTGCTAAACTCCCACTCAAAAAGTACATCTCTCTAGTCATTTGAGTGGTTCATGATCCAATTCCACTAGCTCAAGTCTGATCATCATGTGAGTTGAGGATAGTTTCAGTGGTAAGCATCCCTATGCTAATCATATCAACTATATGATTCATGATCGATCTTTCGGTCTCATGTGTTCCGAGGCCATGTCTGCACATGGTAGGCTCGTCAAGATTAACCCGAGTGTTCCGCGTGTGCAACTGTTTTGCACCCGTTGTATGTGAACGTTGAGTCTATCACACCCGATCATCACGTGGTGTCTCGAAACGACGAACTGTAGCAACGGTGCACAGTCGGGGAGAACACAATTTCGTCTTGAAATTCTAGTGAGAGATCACCTCATAATGCTACCGTCGTTCTAAGCAAAATAAGGTGCATAAAAGGATTAACATCACATGCAATTCATAAGTGACATGATATGGCCATCATCGCGTGCTTCTTGATCTCCATCACCAAAGCACCGGCATGATCTTCTTTGTCACCGGCGCCACACCATGATCTCCATCAACGTGTCGCCATCGGGGTTGTCGTGCTACTCATGCTATTACTACTAAAGCTACATCCTAGCAATATAGTAAACGCATCTGCAAGCACAAACGTTAGTTTAAATACAACCCTATGGCTCCTACCGATTGCCGTACCATCTATGTGCAAGTCGATATTAACTATTACAACATGATCATCTCATACATCCAATATATCACATCACATCGTTGGCCATATCACATGGCAAGCATACCCTGTAAAAACAAGTTAGACGTCCTCTAATTGTTGTTGCATGTTTTACGTGGTGACCATGGGTATCCAGTAGGATCACATCTTACTTACGCAAACACCACAACGGAGATATATGAATTTCTATTTAACCTCATCCAAGGACCTCCTCGGTCAAATCCGATTCAACTAAAGTTGGAGAAACCGACACTCGCCTGTCATCTTTGAGCAATGGAGTTGCTCGTAGCGCTGAAACGAGTCTCTCGTAAGCGTACGAGTAATGTCGGTCCGAGCTGCTTCGATCCAACAATACCGCGGAATCAAGAAAAGACTAAGGAGGGCAGCAAATCGCACATCACTGCCCACAAAAACTTTTGTGTTCTACTCGAGATGACATCTACGCATGAACCTGGCTCATGATGCCACTGTTGGGGAACGTCGCATGGGAAACAAATTTTTTCCTACGCGCACGAAGACCTATCATGGTGATGTCCATTTATGAGGGGGATTTCAGATCTACGTACCCTTGTAGATCGCACAGCAGAAGCGTTAATAGACGCGGTTGATGTAGTGGAACGTCCTCACGTCCCACGATCCGCCCCGCGAACCGTCCCACGAACCGTCCCGCGATCCGTCCCACGATCCGCTCCGATCTAGTATCGAAGGGACGGCACCTCCGCGTTCAGCACACGTACAGCTCGACGATGATCTCGGCCTTCTTGATCCAGCAAGAGAGACAGAGAGGTAGATCAGTTCTCCGGCAGCGTGACGGTGCTCCGGAGGTTGGTGGTGATCTAATCTCAGCAGGGCTCTGCCCGAGCTCCGCAGAAACGCGATCTAGAGGAAAAAACCGTGGAGGTATGTGGTCGGGCTGCCGTGGAAAAGTTGTCTCTAATCAGCCCTAAAACCTCAGTATATATAGCTGGGAGGGGAGGAGCCTTGCCTTGGGGCTCAAGGAGCCCCAAGGGGTTTGGCCGAAGGGGGGGAGGAGGAGTCCTCCTCCAATCCTAGTCCAACTAGGATTGGAAGGTGGAGTCCTTCCCACTTCCCTTATTTTTTCCTATTCTCTTTGATTTTCTTATCTCCTGCACACGGGCCTCTTTGGGCTTGCCCACCAGCCCACTAAGGGCTGGTGTTGCACCCCTAAGGCCTATGGGCTTCCCCGGGGTGGGCTGCCCCCCGGTGAACATTCGGAACCCATTCGTCATTCCCGGTACATTCCCGGTAATTCCGAAAACCTTCCAGTAATGAAATGAGGTCATCCTATATATCAATCTTCATCCCCGGACCATTCTGGAAATCCTCGTGACATACGTGTTCTCATCCGGGACTCCGAACAACATTCGGTAACCAACTATATAACTCAAATACGCATAAAACAACGTCGAACCTTAAGTGTGCAGACCCTGCGGGTTCGAGAACTATGTAGACATGACCCGATAGACTCCTCGGTCAATATCCAATAGCGGGACCTGGATGCCCATATTGGATCCTACATATTCTACGAAGATCTTATCGTTTGAACCTCAGTGCCAAGGATTCATATAAATCCCGTATGCCATTCCCTTTGTCCATTCTCTTTGATCAACGAGCTAGTCAACTAGAGGCTTACTAGGGACAATGTTTTGTCTATGTATCCACACAAGTATTGTGTTTCCAATCAATACAATTATAGCATGGATAATAAACGATTATCATGAACAAAGAAATATAATAATAACTAATTTATTATTGCCTCTAGGGCATATTTCCAATACAAAGACCTTTTGACTATGTTCATGATAATTAGAGTTTAACTAATTAAATTACTTAATAAACTCCCACTTAAAAAGTACACCCCTCTAGTCATTTGAGTGGTACATGATCCAAATCCACTAACTCAAGTCCGATCATCACTTGAATTGAGTATAGTGATACGTCTCCAACGTATCTATAATTTTTGATCGTTCCATGCTATTATATTATCAACTTTGGATGTTTTATATGCATGAATATGCTATTTTATATTATTTTTGGGACTAACCTATTGACCTAGAGCCCAGTGTCAGTTCCTGTTTTTTCCTTGTTTTTGACCTTTTTCATATAGGAATATCAAACGGAGTCCAAATGGAATAAAACTTTCGCGATGAATTTTTTCGGACCAAAAGAGACCCCCGAAGCTTTGGAAGAAGGCCAGAAGAGCCACGAGGGAGTCACGAGCCCGGTAGGCGCATCCTACCCCCCCCCCCCCGAGGGCCTAGCAGGCTCGTGACCTCCTCGTGGGCCCAACTGACGTAATTCCACCGCCATAAATTCCTATGAATACAGAAACCCCCCAAAAGAAACCTAGATCGGGAGTTCCGCCTCTGCAAGCCTCTGTAGACACCAAAAACAAATCGGGAGCCCGTTCCGGCACCCTGCCGGAGGGGGAATCCATCTCCAGTGGCCATCTTCATCATACCGGCGATCTCCATGACGAGGAGGGAGTAGTTCACCGTCGGGCCTGAGGGTATGTACCAGTAGCTATGTGTTTGATCTCTCTCTCTCTCTCGTGTTCTTAAGATGTCATGATCTCGATGTACCGTGGGCTTTGCTACTATAGTTGGATCTTATGATGTTCTTCCCCCTCTCCCTTCTTGTAATGAATTGAGTTTCCCCTTTGAAGTTATCTTATCGAATTGAGTCTTTAAGAACACTTGATGTATGTCTTGCACGTGTCTATCTGTGGTGACAATGGGATATTCATGTGAGTACTTGATGTATGTTTTGGTGATCAACTTGTGGGTTTCGTGACATCGGGAACCTATGCATATGGTTGGCACACGTTTTGACTCTCCGGTAGAAACTTCGGGGCACTCTTTGAAGTTCTATGTGTTGGTTGAATAGATGATTCTGAGATTGTGTGATGCATATTGTATAATCATGCCCAGGATACTTGAGGTGACAATGGAGTATCTAGGTGACATTAGGGTCTTGGTTGATGTGTGTCTTAAGGTGTTATTCTAGTACGAACTCTAGGATAGATTGAACGGAAAGAATAGCTTCTGTTATTTTACTACGGGCTCTTGAATAGATCGATCAGAAAGAATAACTTTGTGGTGGTTTCGTACCCGACAAAAATCTCTTCGTTTGTTCTCCGCTATTAGTGACTTTGGAGTGACTCTTTGTTGCATGTTGAGGGCTAGTTATATGATCCAATTATGTTATCATTGTTGAGAGAACTTCACTAGTGAAAGTATGAACCCTAGGCCTTGTTTCCACGCATTGCAATACCGTTCGTGCTCACTTTTATTATTAGTTACTTTGCTGTTTTTGTATTTTCATATTAGAAAAACCTATATCTACCATCCATATTGCACTTGTATCACCATCTCTTCGCCGAACTAGTGCACCTATACAATTTACCATTGTATTGGGTGTGTTGGGGACACAAGAGACTCTTTGTTATTTGGTTGCAAGGTTGCTTGAGAGAGACCATCTTCATCCTATGCCTCCTGCGGATTGATAAACCTTAGGTCACCCACTTGAGGGAAAATTGCTACTGTCCTACAAACCTCTGCACTTGGAGGCCCAACAACGTCTACAATAAGAAGGTTGCGTAGTCGACATCATATAGCTTCATTGGTAAGCATCTCTATGCTAATCATATCAACTATACGATTCATGCTCGACCTTTCGGTCTCTTGTGTTCCGAGGCCATGTCTGCACATGCTAGGCTCGTCAAGTTTAACCCGAGTGTTCCGCGTGTGCAACTGTTTTGCACCCGTTGTATGTGAACGTTGAGTCTATCACACCCGATCATCACGTGGTGTCTCGAAACGACGAACTGTCGCAACGGTGCACAGTCGGGGAGAACACAATTTCATCTTGAAATTTTAGTGAGGGATCACCTTATAATGCTACCGTCGTTCTAAGCAAAATAAGGTGCATAAAAGGATTAACATCACATGCAATTCATAGTGACATGATATGGCAATGATCTTGTGCTTCTTGATCTCCATCACCCAAGCACCGACATGATCTTCATCGTCATCGGCGCCACACCATGATCTCCATCATCATGCCGCCATCGAAGTTGTCGTGATATCTATGCTATTACTACTAAAGCTACGACCTAGCAATATAGTAAACGCATGTGCCAACACAAACGTTAGTTTAAAGACAACCCTATGGCTCCTGCCCGTTGCTGTAGCATCGACGTGCAAGTCAATATTAACTATTACAACATGATCATCTCATACATCCAATATATCACATCATGTCTTTGGCCATATCATATCACAAGCATACCCTGCAAAAACAAGTTAGACGTCCTCTAATTTGTTGTTGCATGTTTTACGTGGCTGCTATGGGTATCTAGTATGATCGCATCTTACTTACGCAAAAACCACAACGGAGATGTGCAAATTCCTATTTAACATGTCTCCAAGGACCGCCTCGGTCAAAACCAATTCAACTAAAGTTGAAGAAACAGGCACCCGCCAGTCATCTTTATGCAATGAGTTGCATGTTAGTCGATGAAACCAGTCTCTCGTAAGCGTACGAGTAATGTCGGTCTGGGCCGCTTCAATCCAACAATACATCCGAATCGAGAAAAGACTAAGGAGGGCAGCAAATCGAACATCAACGCCCACAAAACCTTTTGTGTTCTACTCAAGATAACATCTACTCGAGATAACATCTACGCATGAACCTTTTGTGTTGGGGAACGTTGCATGGGAAACAAAAAATTTCCTACGCACACGAAGATCTATCATGGTGATGTTCATCTATGAGAGGAGATTAGATCCACATACCCTTATAGATCGCTAAGCGGGAAGCGTTAAGAAATGCGGTTGATGTAGTGGTACATCTTCGTGATTCAAATCACCGTCGTCCCACGATCCGTCCCACGATCCGACCCGATCTAGCGCCGAACGGACGACACCTCCGCATTCAGCACACGTACAACTCGATGACGATCTCGGCCTTCTTGATCCAGCAAGAGAGACGGAGAAGTAGATGAGTTATCCGGCAGCGTGACGACGCTCCGGTGGTGGTGATGGTCTACTCCTGCAGGGCTCCGCCCGAGCTCCACAGAAATCCGATCTAGAGGTAAAACTCCGTGGTATAGGTTTGAGTTGCACGTCGCAAAAGTTGTGTCTCAAAAATCCCTAAACCACCAATATATATAGGAGGAGGGGAGGGGCTAGCCTTGGGCACAAGGGCCCCAAGGGTGCGCCGGCCGAAGGGTGGAGGAGGACTCCTCCTCCAATTCGGTTTGGGAAGGGGGAGTCCTCCTCTTCCTTCCCACCTCCCTCTTTCCTTTTTTTTCTTCTTTCCTTTGGTATTTTTACTTGTGGCGCAATAGCCCTCTTGGGCTGGCTCCACCAGCCCACTAAGGACTTGGTGCGCCACCCTAAGGCCATGGGGTCACTCCCAGGTGGGTGGGCCCCTCCCGGTAAACACCCGGAACCCATTCGTCACTCCCGGTACACTGCCGGAAATGCCCGAAACTTTTCGATGACCAAATGAAACCATCCTATATATCAATCTTCGTTTCCGGATCATTCCAGAAACCCTTGTGACGTCTGTGATCTCATCGGGACTCCAAACAATATTCGGTAACCACACATATAACTCAACTATACTAAAACATCATCGAACCTTAAGTGTGATAACCCTGCGGGTTCGAGAACAGTAGACATGACCCGAGACACCCCTCGGTCAATATCCAATAGTGGGAACTGGATGCCCATATTGGATCCTACATATTCTACGAAGATCTTGTCGGTTGAACTTTTGTGCCAAGGATTCATATAATCCCGTATATCATTCCCTTTGTCCTTCGGTATGTTACTTGCCCGAGATTTGATCGTCGGTATCCCTATACCTATTTCAATCTCGTTACCGACAAGTCCCTTTACTCGTTTTATAATACAAGATCCCGTGACTCACACTTGATTCACATTGCTTGCAAGGCTTGTGTGTGGTGTTGTATTACCGAGTGGGCCCTGAGATACCTCTCCATCACACGGAGTGACAAATCCCAGTCTTGATCCATGCTAACTCAAAGAATACCTTCAAAGATACGTGTAGAGCACCTTTATAGTCACCCAGTTACGTTGTGACGTTTGATACACACAAGGTATTCCTCCGGTGTCAGTGAGTTACATGATCTTCATGGTCATAGGAATGAATACTTGACACGCAGAAAACAATAGCAATAAAATGACACGATCACATGCTACGTTTATAGTTTGGGTCTTGTCCATCACATGATTCTCCTAATGATGTGATCCCGTTATCAAGTGACAACACTTGTCTATGGTCAGGAAACCTTGACTATCTTTGATCAATGAGCTAGTCAACTAGAGGCTTACTAGGGACAGTGTCTTGTCTATGTATCCACACATGTAATTTGTGTTTCCAATCAATACAATTATATCATGGATAATAAACGATTATCATGAACAAAGAAATATAATAATAACTAATTTATCATTGCCTCTAGGGCATATTTCCAACAGTGGGCCCCACACAGGCGGCCTCTTGGTGCGGCCTAGGGGTGGGACGCGCCCACAGGTCGCCTGGGTGGCCCCTGGCCCCCCTCTGCCCCCCTTTCGTGCTTTGTGTAGTTTCTCGTGCGCTGTTTTTTATATATTTTTCTCGGGATTTTTGGGGCTCCGGAAAATTGGGTAAAAGCCAGTGCAAAAAAAGAGATCAGCTGACAGAAACTGGCACTGGGTGCACTGAGTTAGTAGGTTAGTCCAAATATGTATAAAAAGATATAAAAGTGTAGCAAAACATATAACAATGTCATTCAAAAGATCATGGAACAAGCAGAAATTATAGATACGTTTGGGACGTATCATATGGCACGTGCCATACCTTGATTCTGGCCCAATTTTTTTAGTAGGCATATTACTAAGTACTTGGGCCTCTCCAACGCGGACGACACGAGCGACACAGCGAACCAGTCAACGAGAGACGCAATGCCTCACGTGCACTCTGCTCACAGGAGACAGGACGAACCCTAGCGATGGCAGCGGCTGGTTGCGACCAGGAAGGCGACCGAGAGGGCAGCCGATGGCGGTTGGCTAGCGAGCGGCGGCAGTGGCAGCAGCTCCAGCTGCGGCAGCGATATCAAGAGGTGGCGGCAGCTGCGGCTGGCTAGCGAGCGGCGTGGCTATAGCAAGGGCAGCTCGAGTTGCGGCTCACTAGTGAGCGGCGACGGTGGCAGCAAGGGTGGCGACGGCAACCACCAGCAGGCGGCGGCAACAAGTGGCGGTTGTACCGCTGTAGCAAGCCTTTGCTGGTAGTTCTTCGAACTTCAGGCACAATTTTTTGTTTTTTTGAAATTTATACTCTGCAAGTCTGCATACAAGCTAATAAGATGCTCAACCAATGCAGTTTTGTTGAGATTATTAGTAGATGGAAAGAAAGGAGAAGGGCCTAGCAAATCCAAAGAAAAGGGGAAGACGTAATCTTAATGACTTGATGGTTTGTTATATTGAGCGAGAGATCTTCAAAAATATTGATCTTGGTAATATTAAGGAAGATTTTCAGAACGAGGGTAAGGCATTGCCATTACCCGAGTCTTCGTCATTGAAAGCTTCATTATCGGTATGTTTTAGGTTGTTTTTCTATTGAAACATGTCTACATTTTCATTGTATTTGGTTTTTCATTTGTAACGTGTATTGACTTTTTCAATTTGCATCAAAAGAACTCCATCCTTAAGACTTCATCACACCCTAATTTTTTTCGTCCTCGGCCTCTGCCTTAGATCGACCATCCATGGTCGGACGAGCAACTCTTTCCTGTAGGTTGTCCTTTCTACACAAGGATCTGGAGTCATGCTCTACATCCGGTCACATCCAAACAAAAGAAAAAACATATTAGTAGAAATGTGTGTGCTTTCAGTAAATACTTGATAGCAGAATTATTAAGGCAATTCATAGGTAACTCAACAAGTTCATAGAAATTTGACAGAACACCACATTTTACTTTGATCGATAAAATATAGTATCAGTGTGCAAAGAAAAGCATGACATTTTGTAGTTTTATTGATTTTGAGATAAGAAGCTCGAAAACTACGTACTTCCTTCGTAAAGAAATATAAAAACGTTTAAATCACTAAAATAATGATCTAATGGCTTATATATTTCTTTATAGATGGAGTAGTTAGGAATATACTCTCTCTGTTCCTAAATATAAGTATTTTAAGAAATTTTACTAGAGGTCTACATACGAAGCAAAATGAGTGAATTTATATTCTAAAATATGTCTATATACATCCTTATGTAGTTCATTAGTAAAACTTTTAGAAAGACTTATATTTAGGAACGGAGGGAGTAGGTTAGTTTGCATGAGGGACAATATTCTAAGTATTTTTTTCACTTTTGTATTCTCTTTCAAACAAGACAAGATTCGCTTATTATTGGGCCCAAACCTGCTCCGTCCTGCAAAAGCAGTTAGGCCGCTTTCGGTGCTCCTTCATAACCCAGTGGGCCGCGTTTCCTTCCGGCGCCGCCAAAGTGTTTGGCCTCGATCACACGCACGCGGCCGTCACCGTCTTCGCCGTGCCTACAAAGGGATCGAAGCGGAAGAGGAAGCGGCGTCGCCGCGCACCCCATTTCCATTCTCGGCTTCCTCGCCCACCGACCACCACCCTCAGCCTACGCGCCGCCCACCGCCGCCATTGACGTAAGCGCCCCTCTCCTCTACCATCGCGCTCCCGCTCTGCTGCTCCCTTCCCTTCTCTCGCGTAGTCACCTCCGGTCCTCTCTCCCTCTCCGCGCGCGCTCGCGCAGGTACAGATGATGGGCTCCTCAGGCTCCGGCAATGGCTCCCGCCACCTCGACCCGGGCCGCGTCCACGAGCTCGTCATCCGCCACAAGCCGTACGACCTCATCTACTACCTGAATTCCATACCCGGAGCGCCCGAGGACCCGCACTGCCGCCAGATCAAACATGTCGCGGAGACTCTCCTGTTGCTCATGCGAAGGTGCGGTTCTCGCCTCTCGGTGGCATGCCATCTCGCTTCATGGATCCGGCTCTTGCTCTGGTCCATGCGACGCTCCTCTTCCTTCGCTTCCTCTCGGGGCTAGCTGCCACGATTCCTGCTCTGATTTCTGCGCCTGCTTCTCGCGCTTCCTCTAGGTCTACTAATTTCGTCGCGTTGTTTTCTCGTCCTCCAGAGGTTCGGATCCTGGAGGCAAGACGGTGACCGTGGATTTGGCCCGAAACGCATGGTTGAACGCGACACAAAGCAGGTTGGTACTTGAAATTTTGCAGAGGCTCATGCTCTTCTTCTTCATGCCGATGCCGTGTTCTTAGTTTCCTACCATATCACTATCTGTTCGATGTTTGTACCCCAAGAGATGGTCTTAAGCATCTACTGTTAGTTCCATCTGGTCTCTGGTGCAGATTTGTTGCCCGCGTAATGCACGATTCGTGCAGTAGTAGCACTATAGCGTGTATGATAATTTTCTTATTGGAATGATGCTCAAGCACTTGATTGATGTGCTTTAATCTCCTGTGCAGAAGTTCTGCTACTAGATAGAATGGTTATGACAAATTCTGTTCAGTTTTGTTCTGTAACTTAAAAGGTTTGGCCTAGTCTCGTGTTACAACTTACTCCCTCCGTTCCTAAATATAAGTCTTTAAAGAGGTTTCACTAGTGGACTACATACGGATGTATATAGACATATTTTAGAGTGTAGATTCATTCATTTTGCTCCGTATGTAGACTCCTAGTGAAATATCTTAAAAGACTTATATTTAGGAACGGAGGGAGTACAAGATAAATCTTCTGTCCAATTCTTTCCGTGGAAGTTATTTATGTTGGCAAGGCACCACCTTCCATTTAAAAAAAAGGATGCTACTTGTGTTTCTTCTTAAAATGTTGGCATGCTATTTCAACTAGTTGGCATATAATGATTTGAGTTTATCTCTGCATATAAATTAAATATTTGTACTATTTTTGCAGACTTTTTTCAACCCAGGTGGTTGGTGGTCCTTCCAATTTTACTTCAGATGCAGGTCACTATAACCTCTAGCATATCTTTTCTTGATGTCACTGAGCATTTTGTTGAACGTCATTTACAGATTTACCTGAGGATTTTCCCTGTTATGAGTTTATAACTCATAGATGGCTTTTTTTATTGGCATTTTTGTCAAGATTACCTTCACAGTATATTGTATATGTTGTGAACATATATGAATATACATATACGATCAAGATGATTGCCACAAGGAATTTATTTTTCTACTGTCATGTTTATCCAAGATTGAACGTGCAAGTTTTGGTTACATTATCTTTCAGGTAATTCATTATTTCTCGAAATCCTATCAACTACTGCAAGCTTTCTGAAACAGGAGGAACGCTTGCTAAGAGAACTTAACTTAGCAACTTAGTATAGCTGCTTAGTTTATCAAGTTGCTCTGCAGTCAATATACACCTATGGACTATAGTAGAATACTCGTATATATACTTGTTGGCAAGATTTCTGTGTGCTGCTACTTGTTCTTTATATACTATTTACTCTCGTAGATAAGTCATCATGGATCAAGGTGAATGGTTGTATATCTATGATGGATGATCTGTGTCATTCTTATACAGGTTATAATATGCATCCACACAATTCAAGTTCATATTCTGGAAGGATGTTGACCAATGAACCTGGCAGTAATGGTATAGCTAAATTCGGTGTTTCACTTCTATCTGAACTGTCTGTTTGTACTAACCATTATGGTACATGTGTGCAGAACTCAGACATGCTGCAATGCATAATCAATTATCTGCTTCTAACCCAAGGAATCATACTGCAACATTTCCTCCAAAGCAAGCAAACTCAACTGATGGTCAGTAAATGTTCCATGTTTGCTTACTCTACAATTTTTCTCACATAAGTATGTATTTAGAACGATCATCAATCATGTCTGGTGTGTAGAGATGCTTGGTGAAACACCTGCTTTTAACTCCGGAACTCATGCTTCAGAATATGTTCCATCGTGGAATAATTCTAAGCTTACTTAGTAACTATTCTTGTCTTCTTACCATACATTTGTGATACTTCACTTACCATGTTTATTAGTTTGTCATGTCGCTCCTGCTTCATATGCCAATTCACAAAGAAAGAACGAAAACCTGATGACTTGTGAGCTTTGTCTGTTAACTTGAAAGTAATGCTGACAAGTTTCTTGCTTTTTACCAATGTGACTCACGAGTGTGTGCTGTCTTGATATAACAAGGAAATATTTTGTTAGCTACTTGTTCATTCATATAGTGTAACTGAAAGGATTGCCAATGTATTAGTGATTCAAGTTCAAAGGGCAATGTAATCTGGAATGTTTGGAATAAATAAGATGACCTCCTATCAACTACTCCAAGGTTTTCCGAAACAGGATGAGAAATTGTTAATAGAAACTAAAGTTAGGAACTTAGCATAGCAGCTCAGTTTACCAAGTTTCTCTGTAGTCAATATACACCCATGGTAAATATGCTCCTCTACTTGTTATCAAGATTTTTGCATACTGCTACTTGTTCTTTATTTACTCCCTCCGTTCCTAAATACAAGTCTTTTTAGAGATTTCACTAGGAGACTACATACGGAGTAAAAAGGGTGAATCCACACTCTAAAGTATGTCTATATACATCCGTATGTAGTTCCCCCGTGAAATCTCTAAAAAGATTATATTTAGGAACGGAGGGAGTACTATTTACTCTCATAGTAAGTGACACATAGATCAAGGTGAATGATTGTATATCTATGATAGATGATCTGCGCCCACACAATATTTAGTGGCCATAATATGCACCCAACAATTCAAGTTCGTATTCTAGAAAGATGTTGACTAACGAACCTGGTAGTAATGGTTCAGCTAAATTTGGTGTTTTACTTCTATCTATCCGAATTGTGTATTTCTACTAACAATTACACACGTGTGCAGGGCTCAGAGATACTGCAATGCAGAATCAATTATCTGCTTCTTACTCATGGAATCATACTACAACATTTCCTCAACTGCAATTAAACTCGAATGATGGTTAGTAAATGTTCCACGTTTGCTTACTTTATAACTTTTATCACATATAAGTACGTACTTGGGCTGATCATAATGTCTGGTGTGTAGTGATGCTTGACGAAACATCTGCTTTTAACACCGGAACTCATGCTTCAGCGTATGTTCCATCAGGGGATAATTATACACTTGGTTAGTAGTGCTTCCTGTTTTCTTACCCTGCTTGACATGAGTGAACACGTTATTAGTTTGTCATCTCACTCCTGCTTGACATGCTAATTCACAAAGAAAGAAAAATCCTGATGACTTGTGAGCTTTGCTTGTTAACTTAGTTAACACTGAGAAGTTTCTTGCTTTGTACCATGGTAAGTCACGAGTCTGCTCTCTTGGTACAACGGGGAAATATTTGCTTGCTGCTTACTCATTCATATCTTATTACTGAAAGGATTGCAGTGTATTAGCGATTCAAGTTTCAACTTTGGATATTTGGTCTGGAATGTTTGAAATAGATAAGATGAACTCCTATCAACTACTCCAGGGTTTTCAGAAACAGGACGAACGTTTGTTAATAGAAACTCAAGTTAGTAACTTGGCATAGCTGCTCAGTGTAGCAAGTTGCTCAGCAGTCAATATACACCTATGGTAAATACATTCATATATATACTTATTGACAAGGTTTCTGTGTAGTACTACTCATTGTCATGTATCTAATTTTTACTTGCTTAGTCAGTCACAAATAGATCCAGGTAAATGGGTGTATATCCTTGGTGGATGATCTATGCCATTCTTTTACAGGTCATAATATGCACCCACATGATTCAAGTTCGTATTCTGGAAGGATGTTGACCAACGGACCTGCTAGTAATGGTACAGCTAAATTTGGTGTTTTACTTCTATCCATCTGAACTGTGTATTTCTACTAATAATCATCACACATTTGCAGGGCTCAGAGATACTGCAATGCATAATCAGTTATCTGCTTCTTACTCAAGGAATCCTACTACAACATTTCCTCAACTGCAATTAAACTCGAATGATGGTCAGTGAATGTTCCTTGTTTGCTTACTTTATAACTTTTCTCTTATAAGTATGTATTTCGACTGATCATAATGTCTGGTGTGTAGTGATGCTTGATAAAGCATCTGCTCTTAACCCCGGAACTCATGCTTCAGATGTTCCATCACGGGATAATTATACACTTGATTAGTAGTGTTTCCTGTTTTCTTACCCTTAGCCTACCCTGCATTCTTGATACATCAGTTAACATGTTTATTAGTTTGTCATGTCACTCCTTGGCATGCCAATTAACAAAGAAAGAAAAGTCCTGATGACTTGTGAGCTTTGCCTGTTAACTTAAAATTAACGCTGACAAGTTTCTTGCTCTGTACCATGGTCAGTCATGAGTCTGCTGTCTGGATACAACGAGAAAGTATGTTCCTGCTGCTTAGTCGTTCATATCTCTGGAGTGTTTGAAATTAAGAAGATGAACTCGTATCAACTACTACAAGGTTTTCTGATACAGTACGAATATTTGCTAACAGAAACTTAAGTTGGCAACTTAGCATAGCGGCTTAGTTTACCAAGATTTTCTGAAATTAAGAAGATGAACTCATATCAACCTGCAGTCAATATACACCTATGTTATATATTCATGTACTTGTTCACAAGGTTTCTGTGTACTGCTCCTTGTACTTTATGTGATATTTACTTTCGTAGTCGGTCACAAGTACATCCAGGTAAATGTATGTATATCTATGGTGGATGATCTGTGTCATTCTTTTACAGGTCATAATATGCGCCCACACAATTCAAGTTCATATTCTGGAAGGATGTCGACCAACGAACCTTGTAGTAATGGTATAGGTAAGTTTGTTGCTTTACTTCTATCCTAATTGTGTATGTCTATACCTCAAAAAAGAACTGTGTAGTTCTACTAACCATCATCACATGTGTGCAGAGGTCAGAGATGCTGCAATGCATAATCAATTACATGCTTCTAGCTCAAGGAATCATACTGCAACATTTCCTCCAGTGCAGGCAAACTCGAATGATGGTTAGTAAACGTTCCATGTTTGCAACGCTACTTTTTTTCTTACATAAGTATGTATTTAGACTGATCATCTTGTCTGATGCGTAGTGATGCTTGATGAAACATCTGCTTTTAACTCCAGAAATCATGCTTCAGCATATGTCCCATTGCGGGATAATCCTACACTTGGTTAGTAACATTTCCTGTTTTCCTACCCTGCATTCGTGATATGTCACTGAACATGTTTATTAGTTTGTCATGTCACTCCTGCTTGACGTACCAATTCATAAAAAGGAAAGAAATCCCGATGACCTGTGAACCTGCCATGTTAACATAAAATTAAGTCTGACAAGTTTCTTGCTTTGTACCAAGGTAAAGTCACGAGGCAGCTGTCTTTATACAACGAGGGATATTTGTTCGCTACTTGTTCAATCATACATTATTATTGATAGATTGCCAGTGTTTTCGTGATTCGATTTTCAACTTTGGCAATGTAGTCTGGAATGTTTGGAAAATTGGAATTACGAAGATGAACTTCTTGCTACTCTTCGATGGTTTTACCATCTGCTCACTTAACTGACACAGTCGATAAGCCACTGGCCATGTTTGCTTTATAATACAGTGAAATCCAGTGTTACCATATATATAGATACCCAGTTACCATCTAAATACTTATTTAACCTTTGCATACACCTGTGCTTTGTTGGTCTAATTCAGACATTTTATTTTGCACATGTTATGAGTTTATGTTCAGACTTCAGAGATACACTACTTTTTATTGTGTCCAGTTGAATATACACATTATGAAGCAGTAGTGGATAACAGGTCCTATGAGGTCGCCGTCTCACTGGCTCAGAACCCAGTGAAAGTTTTTTCTAGTTTGAAAAATCATTTCTAATCCACCTATGAGCAAATAGAATAGGCTATTACAGCCTTCGTTGCCACCTCTATCTTCTTGTATATCCAAGTAGAGGTTGAAACTTGAAATAACTTCTGAGCAATTAATTGCATTTTTCATGCAATACTATTTCAGTGAGAAGGTGAAACCAATTATACTGCAGCAATGTTTAGTAATATGCTTTGTATAACGTCTTTTGTAATGGTTCTTTCTCTGATGTTTTTCCAGCGCAAGCATTTAATGAACTCTTGCATAATATATTTTTGCCACAAAAGCATGGTACACGTGCGGTCGGACCACTATGGCTGGCCCACCCTGGGTCAGAGCAGAACAGAAAAGGTTAAAATCTTTGCTGAAACTTGTTGTTTCCAGAGGATCACCACATGTGCATCAACGTGTGTGTCATATTGCAGTGCTGCCCACAGTAGATATCAAAGGAAAGAGACCTGCATCGATGAAGGTGACGACGCTGAGGTTGAACGTTGCTTCTTTTGTTGCAGAGGATGGAGTTAATAGTGCTGCAGGGGTGTTGATTAGGAATGGCAGCACGGCACAATTCATCAGTGCATCATGTTTTAGTCCGATACTACGCAGGGATCCAGCTCTTCTTCTTGCAGCTGCTTGTTGCAAAGGGATCAAAATCGCTCTGTCCTATCAACCTGCTAGTATCACGGTGGAGTCCCATCAGCTCCGTCTGCTCAACCCGCTATACGCCTCTTTGGATCAACTGCCAGACGTAGTACAGCTGAAAGAATTCCTGAGCGAGAGATACCCTCATTTCGTAGTCCGGGACATTCCAGAAGAATCCAATCTTGCTGCTTGTAAGTTGGCTCTCAATGTTTTGCACCTACGGGAGTCCTATATGTTCTTCAATGATCCGCCAGAATGGCTTGTTCCTTACTTAGATCAGTGAGCTTAAATACTCTTTGAGTTTGAAAACGATTCACCGGCTACTCAGTAGGAAGCTACATGGTGTATCAAAATGGCAGGTGCAAGCTTTCATCTCGAGTGTAGAACTGTAGATATAGTGAAGTTGAAGTATACATACAGAACGTTCTTTCAACACCTCACATGCTAGATGCTACTGATACATACATACATACATACATGGATAGTGTTGTCTTCTCGGTGTATTGTGCACCCAGTTGTGATAGGTGTGATGTAAACATATACCGATGAGTAGAAATGGTTACAGTTGATCTTTGGTGGTTGTTCACTTATTCTCTTGACCAGTGTCCTGCTTTTGCCTACATCTTTCATGATTCTAGCTTCTTGGGTAATTTGTGTTGCAAATACCATGCTACATTTATTTATTTATTAGATATATTATTAGTACTAGTATTTAGAAAGCCTGTGCTGGAGACATTGCCCTATGAACTGGGAATTTCCTATACATACATAATTTTCTTCCTTTCTATACAAGTATCTATCTGCTTCAGGTTATTTGGTATGTACAAACCTTGAATAGTTGAATCTGGCTTCCTGAATGTGTATCGCAAACATAAGGCGCATGTGTGTTGTTTGTGCTGCATTGTTGTCTATCTGCCGGGCACAGTAGATGCAAACGTGACGGCGAATCTGTTCTAGCGCTAGGACAACTGAATTGGTGAGATGAATTCCAAATGTGAGTTTCTTAGAGCATCTTGCAACCGGGGCCTGCGCATGCAAAACTTATTTACCGTACCGCGAACCCTCCGGTGGAACAGATCATGTAAACCTGTCCTGTAAATGTTTTGCAAGATGCATTTACGGGATCTATTCCGCGCCGGAGTGCTCGCGGTACCGTAAATAAAATCATAGAACAAATATTAACAAGTTCATCACCATATATATACATCACTTGTTCATGATCATGCTAGTTCATCAAGTTCAAAATCATGCGCAACATACGAGGTACCAAGTTTAGCCTTAAATAAAATCATAGAACAAATATTAACAAGTTCATCACCATATATATACATCACTAGTTCATGATCATGCTAGTTCATCAAGTTCAAAATCATGCGCAACATACGAGGTACCAAGTTTAGCCTTAAATAAAATCATAGAACAAATATTAACAAGTTCATCACCATATATATACATCACTAGTTCATGATCATGCTAGTTCATCAAGTTCAAAATCATGCGCAACATACGAGGTACCAAGTTTAGCCTTACAAATGCACGATAAAAAAAGATGCTCAAATGATCATCTATCATGGATAAATCATCCACATTGTTGCGATGACCGTCACCACCACCCATAGCACCACCATCTTCACGAACTAGGACCGGAGAATGAACACCACCACCATTATCTTCAACTTGGATCGGAGCACCATCACCACCACCACCATCACCATCTTCACGAACTTGTATCGGAGAACGAACACCACCACTATCATCTTCAAGTTGGATCGGAGCGCGAGCACCACCACCACCATCATCTTCATGAACTTATACCGGAGAACGAGCACCACCACCACAATCTTCAACTTGGACCGGAGAACGAGCATCGCCATCACCACCACCATCCACATGGTTTGCCGAAGCATCAACCCCACTTCCACCACCATGACCGAAACCAACACTACCTCCACCATCATTGCCGAACCCACCTCCTCCTCCACCACCTCTAAACCCAACACAACCACCCATGGCACCAATGTCGAGCCCAACACCACCACCCATTCCGAACCCTCCATCACCCATGCCGAACCCTCCACCACCGACCATAAGATTTTGAAGCTCCATCTTCCTTCAGCACATGATCTCCGTTCTTTTCATCTCCCAAAAATATTTTCTTGGGGGGGGGGGGGAGGAGCTCCCCACCTGAATATATTTATCATATTTTTAATCCAACGTTTGCTTGATTACGAAGGTGAATTACATTAGCACGTGTAATCGTGATAAGAGATAGGAACGTCATGAGGAGGCAGGCTGTTTGTTCTCCGGTTTCTTCATTTAGTGCGTCCAAAGCATGAGGTCGTGAATGATTCGCTTAAGGGTGAAGATGATGTGGTGGTTTTGTTGCCTGAACGTCATAGCGTTCCTGGAGTCCCATATCTTCCGTAGGATAATGAGAAGGATGGAGTGCCAGATTACATCATCCACTTGGCGAGGAAGACGACAATCCCAAAGGTCACTGATATTGTTCGTGGGTGAGAAACTAATCCGTTGCCATATTCGTTGTGCGAGCGGGCAGTCGATGAAGATGTGCGAGCTGGTTTCACCATCTAACCCACATCTTGGGCAAAGTGAGTTTGAGACGATATGCTTGCGAAGAAGGTTTCTTTTGGAGTTGAGTCGACCGTGAAACAGAAGCCAAGCAAAGATCTTCACATGGTTTGGGACGCACGAAGACCAAATGGAAACGGCATGCGCGTCGTCGACGTTGTCGGCTCCCATGGTCAGCTCATAAGCGGCCTTGGTGGAGAAGCGTAGGCCACCGTTGAGGTAGCGCTCATCTGGTCCTGGTTTCACTTGGAAGTCTTGTAGGAGAGATAACAAAGAGCACAACTCGGTAGCAGTATTAGATGTTAGTTGGTTCTGTAGGATTGATTGTAAATCGTGATTCAAAACAGCAGCCACACGAGCGAGGGCTGTATTGGTGTGTGCCTATCTAGCCAAAAGTAGGTGTTTGTGCTAGAGTTTGTAATGACAAAAAAGATGTCGTTAAGTACTGGTAGTTGTTGGTTTATAGTTCGACAAAGGAAAGACTGGCTGTATTCTGGAGCAGGGCGAGAATTTGGGTATTGCAAGGCGATCCAGTCTAGCAAGGTGTTTGTTCCGGGAGGAGCGCTTTAACGACACATTTCATTAATAGCCCATTGTGAAAGTGCGTTATATCGACTAGAGGGGGGGGTGAATAGGAGATTTTTAGAATTTCATCACTGAGGAAATTCCTTTTGAGGAAATTCCTCACTGATGACTAACTTATAGTGGAAACAACAAAGGATCAGGAGTGCAAAGTATCACTACAACAGTTTTTCACGATGAAGAATATGAAAAACAATTTGCACAGTATGCAGGCACGCAGAAAACAGATGAGGATTAACTCGCGTGAAGAATTTGAGGTTGAGGAATTTCAGAGAAAGTCTTCAGCAAATTCTTCAAACAGTGACACTGAAAATCATCAACACACAATCTGAGGAATATAAAGAGTTGAGGAAATAGAACCCGTTTCATAGTGAAGACAGTGGTTGATGACCCAGTTCCAACTGTTGTGACAGTTGAGTTGGGTAACGTAGCATAAATTCAAAACATTTCCTACGCATATTCAGATCTTCCTATGGAGAGACCAGCAACGAGAGAGGGGTGAGAGCATCTTCATACCTTTGAACATCGCTAAGCGGAAGCGTTACTAGAACGCGGTTGATGGAGTCGTACTCGCGGCGATTCAGATCGCGGTGTGGTTCCGATCTAGTGCCGAACTACGGCACCTCTGCGTTCAACACACGTGGAGCCCGGTGACGTCTCCCGCACCTTGATCCAGCAAGGAGGAGGGAGAGGTTGGGGAAGATCTCCAGCAGCACGACGACGTGGTGTCGATGGAGAGACGATGTCTCCCGGCAGGGCTTCACCAAGCACCGGCAGAGAGGAGAAAGAAGGGCAGGGCTACGCCGAGGGAGAGGCAAAAGTCTATTTTCCAATGGCCAAAAGTGCCCACTATATATAGGGGAAGGGAGGGGCTACGCCCCCTTGAGGGTTTCCCTCTCCTGGGGGGGGGCGACAGCCCTAGATGGGGCTGGTGCGGCGGCCAAGGGGGGAGGAGGGGTGGCGCACCCCTCTGGTGGGCCTTAGGCCCACCTGCGCTAGGGTTTCCCCCCTCTCCCCTCTTCCTGCGCCATGGGCTGAGTGGGGGGGGGCGCACCAACCCACCTAGGGGCTGGTTCCCTCCCCCACATGGCCCATCTAGCCTCGCGGGGTCGTTGCCCCCCTTCGGTGGACCCCCGGGGCCACCTCCGGTGGTCCTGGTACGTTACCGGCTACGCCCGAAACACTTCCGGTGTCCGAAACCATCCGTCCTATATATCAATCTTTACCTCCAGACCATTCCGGAGCTCCTCGTGACGTCGGGGATCTCATCCGGGACCCGAACAACTTTCTATAACCTCGTATAACAATTCCCTATAACCCTAGCATCATCGAACCTTAAGTGTGTAGACCCTACGGGTTCGGGAGACAGGCAGACATGACCGAGACACCTCTCCGACCAATAACCATCAGCGGGGTCTGGATACCCATGGTGGCTCCCACTTGCTCCATGATGATCTCATCGGATGAACCACGATGTCAAGGATTCAACCAATCCCGTATACAATTCCCTTTGTCTGTTGGTATAGAACTTGCCCGAGATTCGATCGTTGGTATACCTATACCTTGTTCAATCTCGTTACCGGTAAGTCTCTTTACTCGTTCCATAGCACGTCATCATGTGACTAACTCCTTAGTCACATTGACCTCATGATGATGTTCTACCGAGTGGGCCCAGAGATACCTCTCCGTCACACGGAGTGACAAACCCCGATCTCGATTCGTACCAACCCAACAGACACTTTCAGAGATACCCGTAGTGCACCTTTATAGTCACCCAGTTACGTTGTGACATTTGATACACCCAAAGCACTCCTACGGTATCCGGGGGTTGCACAATCTCACGGTCAAAGGAAAAGACACTTGACATTAGAAAAGCTTTAGCATACGAACAATACGATTTAGTGCTATGCTTAGGATTGGGTCTTGTCCATTACATCATTCTCCCAATGATGTGATCCCGTTATCAATGACATCTAATGCCCATGATCAGGAAACCATGATCATCTATTGACCAACGAGCTAGCCAACTAGAGGCTTGCTAGGGACACATTGTGATCTATTTATTCACACATGTATTACTGTTTCCTGTTAATACAATTATAGCATGAACAATAGAATATTATCATGAACAATAGAATATTATCATGAACAAGGAAATATGATAATAACCATTTTATTATTGCCTCTAGGGCATATTTCCAACAGTCTCCCACTTGCACTAGAGTCAATAATCTAGTTACATTGTGATGTATCGAACACCCATAGCATTATGGTGTTGATCATGTTTTGCTCGTGGAAGAGGTTTAGTCAACGGGTCTGCAATATTCAGATCCGTGTGTACTTTACAAATATCTATTACTCCACTCTGGACATGGTCCTGGATGGAGTTGTAGCGGCGTTTGATGTGCTTCGTCTTCCGGTGAAACCTGGACTCCTTGGCTATGGCAATGGCCCCAGTGTTATCACAGAAGAGTGTCATTGGACCCGACGCGCTTGGAACCACTCCAAGGTCGGTGATGAGCTCCTTCATCCAAATTCCTTCATGAGCTGCTTCTGAAGCAGCTATGTACTCCGCTTCACATGTAGATGCTGCCACGACTTCTTGCTTGCTGCTGCACCAGCTCACTGCCCCACCATTCAAAACATATACGTATCCGGTCTGTGACTTAGAGTCATCCGGATCTGTGTCGAAGCTAGCGTCGGCGTAACCCTTTACGACGAGCTCTTCGTCACCTCCATAAACGAGAAACATTTCCTTAGTCCTTTTCAGGTACTTAAGGATATTCTCGACCGCTGTCCAGTATTCCATACCGGGATCACTTTGGTACCTTCCTACCAAACTTATGGCAAGGTTTATATCAGGTCTGGTACACAGCATGGCATACATAAGAGAGCCTACGGCTGAAGCGTAGGGGACAAAACTCATCTTCTCTCTATCCGCTGCCGTGGTCGGCGACTGACTCTTACTCAATCTCATACCTTGCAAAACTGGCAAGAACCCTTTCTTTGAGTTTTCCATATTGAACTTCTTCAATATCTTGTCAAGGTATGTACTTTGCGAAAGACCTATGAGGCGTCTTGATCTATCTCTATAGATCTTGATGCCTAATATGTATGCAGCTTATCCAAGGTCCTTCATTGAAAAACTCTTGTTCAAATAGGCCTTTATGCTCTCCAACATCTCTATATTATTCCCCATCAATAATATGTCATCCACATACAGTATGAGGAAAGCTACAGAGCTCCCACTCACTTTCTTATACAGACAGGCTTCTCCGTAAACCTATATGAACCCAAACGCTTTAATCACCTCATTAAAGCGAATGTTCCAACTCCGAGATGCTTGCACCAGCCCATAGATGGAACGCTGGAGCTTGCACACTTTGTTAGCACCCTTAGGGTCGACAAAACCTTCTGGTTGCATCATATACAACTCTTCCTTAAGGTTCCCGTTAAGGAACGCTGTTTTGACGTCCATTTGCCAAATTTCATAATCATAAAAGGCGGCAATTGCTAACATGATTCAGACTGATTTCAGCTTCGCTACGGGAGAAAAAGTCTCTTCGTAGTCAACTCCTTGAATTTGTCGAAAACCCTTTGCGACAAGTCGAGCTTTATAAACGGTTACATTACCATCTGCATCAGTCTTCTTGAAGATCCATTTATTTTCTATGGCTTGCCGGTCATCGGGCAAGTCCACCAAAGTCCATACTTTGTTCTCATACATGGATCCTATCTCGGATTTCATAGCTTCAAGCCATTTGTTGGAATCCGGGCCCGCCATTGCTTCTTCATAGTTCGAAGGTTCACCGTTGTCTAACAATATGATTTCCATCACAGGGTTGTCATACCACTCTGGTGCGGAGCGTGCCCTCGTGGACCTTCGCGGTTCAGTAGTAACTTGATCCGAAGCTTCATGATCATTATCATTAACTTCCTCTTCAGTTGGTGCAGGCGCCACATGAACAACTTCCCGCGCTGTGCTACTATCCTGTTCGAGAGGGGGTGTAATTACCTCATCAAGTTCTACCTTCCTCCCACTTATTTCTTTCGAGAGAAACTCTTTCTAGAAAGGATCCGTTATTGGCAACAAAGGTTTTACCTTCGGATCTAAGATAGAAGGTATACCCAATAGTTTCCTTAGGGTATCCTATGAATACGCATTTCTCCGCTTTGGGTTCGAGCTTTTCTGGTTGAAGTTTCTTCACATAAGCATCGCAGCCCCAAATTTTAAGAAACGACAACTTAGGTTTCTTGCCAAACCATAGTTCATACGGTGTCGTCTCAACGGATTTAGACGACGCCCTATTTAAAGTGAATGCTGCAGTTTCTAATGCGTATCCCCAAAATGACAGCGGTAAGTCGGTAAGAGACATCATAGATCGTACCATATCTAATAAAGTGCGATTACGACGTTCAGACACTCCGTTGCGTTGCGGTGTGCCAAGCGGCGTCAGTTGTGAAACGATTCCACACTTCCTTAGGTGTGTGCCAAACTCGTGACTCAAATATTCTCCTCCACGATCAGATCGTAGACACTTAATTTTTCTGTCACGTTGATTCTTGACCTCACTCTGAAATTCCTTGAACTTTTCAAATGTCTCAGATTTGTGCTTCATCAAGTAGATATACGCATACCTACTCAAATCATCGGTGAGAGTGAGAACATAACGATAGCCACCGCGAGCTTCAACGTTCATTGGACCACACACATCAGTATGTATTATTTCCAATAAGTCGGTTGCTCTCTCCATTATTCCTAAGAATGGAGTCTTAGTCATCTTGCCCATGAGGCACGGTTCGCATGTGTCAAATGATTCAAAGTCAAGAGACTCTATTAGTCCATCAGTATGGAGCTTCTTCATGCGCTTAACGCTGATATGACCAAGGTGGTAGTGCTACAAGTATGTGGGACTATCATTATCAACTTTACATCTTTTGGTACTCACACTATGAATATGTGTAACATCACGATCGAGATTCATCAAGAATAAACCATTCACCAGCGGAGCATGACCATAAAACATATCACTCATATAAATAGAACAACCATTATTCTCTGACATAAATGAGTAGCCGTCTCGCATTAAGCAAGACCCTGATACAATGTTCATGCTTAAAGCTGGTACTAAATAACAATTATTAAGGTTTAAAACTAATCCTGACGGTAGATGTAGAGGTAGCATGCCGACGGCGATCACATCGACCTTGGAACCATTCCCGACGCGCATCGTCACCTTGTCCTTGGTCAGTCTCCGCTTATTCCGCAGTTCCTGTTTCGAGTTGCAAATGTGAGCAACAGCACCGGTATCAAATACCCAGGAGCTACTACGAGCGCTGGTAAGGTACACATCAATAACATGTATATCACATATACCTTTAACGTTGCCGGCCTTCTTGTTCGCTAAGTATTTGGGGCAGTTCCGCTTCCAGTGACCCTTTCCCTTGCAATAGAAGCACTTAGTCTCAGGCTTGGGTCCATTCTTTTTCTTCTTCCCGGCATCTGGCTTACCGGGCGCGCCAACAGCTTTGCCGTCTTTCTTGAAGTTCTTCTTACCCTTGCCCTTCTTGAAACTAGTGGTCTTGTTGACCATCAACACTTGATGCTCTTTCTTGATTTCTACTTCTGCAGACTTGAGCATCAAGTACAACTCGGGAATGGTCTTCTCCATCCCTTGCATGTTGTAGTTAAGCACAAAGCCTTTTTAGCTTGGTGGGAGAGACTGGAGGATTCTGTCAATTATAGCATCATCCGGAAGTTCGACTCCAAGTGAAGTCAGACGACCGTGTAACCCAGACATTTTGAGTATGTGCTCACTGACAGAACTGTTCTCCTCCATCTTACAGCTAAAGAACTTGTCGGAGACTTCATATCTCTCGACACGGGCATGAGCTTTAAAAACCAGCTTCAGCTCTTGGAACATCTCATATGCATCGTGTTGCTCAAAACGCCTTTGGAGCCCCGTTTCTAAACTGTATAACATGCCACACCTAACCAGAGAGTAGTCATCACTCCGCGTTTGCCAGACGTTCAGAATGTCCTGGGCTGTTGCGGGAGCGGGAGGGTCACCTAGCGGCGCATCAAGGACATAAGCCTTTTTAGCTGCTTCAAGGATGAGCTTCAAGTTGCGAACCCAGTCCGCATAGTTGCTACCATCATCTTTCAGCTTGTTTTTCTCTAGGAATGCGTTGAAATTGAGGTTGACGTTGGCCATCTGCAATATTTATAAAGACAACTTTTAGACTAAGTTCATGACAATTAAGTTCAAATTAAGTATGAACTCCCACTTAAATCGACATCCCTCTAGTCATCTAAGTGATACATGATCCATGTTGACTAACCCGTGTCCGATCATCACGTGAGACGGACTAGTCACCATGGTGAGCAACTTCATGCTGATCGTATTCAACCATACGACTCATGTTCGACCTTTCGGTCTCTTGTATTTGAGGTCATGTCTGTACATGCTAAGCTCGTTGAGTCAACCTAGGTGTTTCGCGTGTGTAAATCTGGCTTACACCCGTTGTATGCGAACGTTAGAATCTATCACACCCGATCATCACGTGGTGCTTCGAGACAACGAACCTTCGCAACGGTGCACACTTAGGGGAATACGTTCTCGAAATTTTAAGAGGGATCATCTTATTATGCTACCGTCGTTCTAAGCAATAAGATGAAAAACATGATAAACATCACAATGCAATCATATAGTGACATGATATAGCCAATATCATCTTTGCCCTTTCGATCTCCATCTTCAGGCATCGCATGATCATCATCGTCACTGGCGTGATACCATGATCTCCATCATCATGATCTCCATCATCGTGTCTCCGTGAAGTCTTCACGCCAACTACTACTATCACTACTACTATAGCTAACTGTTAGCAATGAAGTAAAAGTAGTAAGCACATGGCGTTGCATCTCATACAATAAATTAAGACAACTCCTATGGATCCTGCCGGTTGTCATACTCATCGACATGCAAGTCGTGAAACCTATTACAATAACATGATCATCTCATACATCATACATGCAACATCACAACTTTGGCCATATCACATCACATGTCAAACCCTGCAAAAACAAGTTAGACGTCCTCTAATTGTTGTTGCAAGTTTTACGTGACTGATTTGGGTTTCTAGCAAGAACGCCTTCTTACCTACGTGACAGCCACAACGATGATATGCCAAAGCTATTTACCCTTCATAAGGACCCTTTTCATCAAATCCAATCCGACTAGAGTAGGAGAGACAGACACCCGCTAGCCACCTTTATGCACGGTGTGCATGTCTGTCGGTGGAACCAGTCTCATGTAAGCGTACGTGTAAAGTCAGTCCGGGCCGCTTCATCCCACAATACCGCCGGAAAAGAATAAGACTAGTAGCGGCAAGCAAACTGACAAATCATCGCCCACAACTTTTGTGTTCTACTCGTGCATAGAATCTACGCATAGAAAACCTGGCTCGGATGCCACTGTTGGGTAACGTAGCATAAATTCAAAAAATTTCCTACGCATATTCAGATCTTCCTATGGAGAGACCAGCAACGAGAGAGGGGTGAGAGCATCTTCATACCTTTGAAGATCGCTAAGCGGAAGCATTACTAGAACGCGGTTGATGGAGTCGTACTCGCGGCGATTCAAATCGCGGTGTGATTCTGATCTAGTGCCGAACGACGGCACCTCCCCGTTCAACACACGTGCAGCCCGGTGACGTCTCCCGCATCTTGATCCAGCAAGGAGGAGGGAGAGGTTGGGGAAGATCTCCAGCAGCACGACGGAGTGGTGTCGATGGAGAGACTAGGTCTCCCGGCAGGGCTTCGCCAAGCACCGGCACAGAGGAGGAGAAAGAAGGGCACGACTGCGCCGAGGGAGAGGCAAAAGTCTATTTTCCAATGGCCAAAAGTGCCCACTATATATAGGGGAAGGGAGGGGCTGCGCCCCCTTGAGGGTTTCCCTCTCCTGGGGGGCGGCAACCCTAGATGGGGCTGGTGCGGCGGCCAAGGGGGGGAGGAGGGGTGGCGCACCCCTCTCGTGGGCCTTAGGCCCACCTGCGGTAGGGTTTCCCCCCCTCTCCCCTCTTCCTGCACCATGGGCTGAGTGGGGGGCGCACCAGCCCACCTAGGGGCTGGTTCCCTCCCCCACTTGGCCCATCTAGCCTCCCGGGGTCGTTTCCCCCCTTTGGTGGACCCCCGGGGCCACCTCCGGTGGTCCCGGTGGTCCCGGTACGTTACCGGCGACGCCTGAAACACTTGCGGTGTCCGAAACCATCCGTCCTATATATCAATCTTTACCTTAGGAACATTCCGGAGCTCCTCGTGACGTCCGGGATATCATCCGGGACTCCGAACAACTTTCTATAACCTCGTATAACAATTCCCTATAACCCTAGCGTCATTGAACCTTAAGTGTGTAGACCCTACGGGTTCAGGAGACAGGCAGACATGACCGAGACACCTCTCCGGCCAATAACCATCAGCGGGGTCTGGATACCCATGGTGGCTCCCACTTGTTCCACGATGATCTCATCGGATGAACCACGATGCAAAGGATTCAATCAATCCCGTATACAATTCCCTTTGTCTGTCGGTATAGAACTTGCCCGAGATTCGATCGTCGGTATACCTATACCTTGTTCAATCTCGTTACTGGTAAGTCTCTTTACTCGTTCCGTAGCACGCCATCGTGTGACTAACTCCTTAGTCACATTGAGCTCATGATGATGTTCTACCGAGTGGGCCCAGAGATACCTCTCCGTCACACGGAGTGACAAATCCCGATCTCGATTCGTACCAACCCAATAGACACTTTCAGAGATACCCGTAGTGCACCTTTATAGTCACCCAGTTATGTTGTGACGTTTGATACACCCAAAGCACTCCTACGGTATCCGGGGGTTGCACAATCTCACGGTTGAAGGAAAAGACACTTGACATTAGAAAAGCTTTAGCATACGAACAATACGATCTAGTGCTATGCTTAGGATTGGGTCTTGTCCATCACATCATTCTCCCAATGATGTGATCCCGTTATCAATGACATCTATGCCCATGATCAGGAAACCATGATCATCTATTGACTAACGAGCTAGCCAACTAGAGGCTTGCTAGGGACACATTGTGATCTATTTATTCACACATGTATTACTGTTTCCTGTTAATACAATTATATCATGAACAATAGACTATTATCATGGACAAAGAAATATGATAATAACAATTTTATTATTGCCTCTAGGGCATATTTCCAACAAGTTGTACATCTGGTTTGAAGCGGCTTGGTATTGAAACCAAGTGACACACAGTCCCTATCGTATTCTCCTTGGGCTAAGAACACACAGTCCTCGCCCAACACTCGTGGTAAGTCTTCAGGGCAGACTTCCAAACCCTCACAAACTTGGTCACCTGGCGATCCACAATTGACTGCTGGATTGCTCTAGACCATGACGCCTAACCGTTTGGAGGATGCACATTCCTCAAAGGTAAAAGGCTTCAGACCCACACAGGAACAACTTCTTCAGTGATGCTCAATCACTTGGTTTTTGGTTTGTGGTTTGGTGTTTGGGGTATTTCCTCACTGATGAATTACTCAAACAACCAAAATCACTAAGGGGCACTAGATGCACTTACAATCTCCCCCTTTTTGGTGGTTGATGACAATTAGGTTAAGTCTTCAACGGGGAGAAAAATATGAAGTGTAAATACTCATTTGAGGAATTTGAAATCAAGATTCAGAGAGACTCCCCCTGAAGATGTGCATATCTTGAGGATTTTGCTTTTCACAGCAAATGCACATTGATGATTTATATCACGGAGATCTCCCCCTGAGTCTTGTAAATCATGCATACATACGACATATAGTATGAAGAAATTGAGGATGCATGATGACAAATGGTATCTGACGAATTCCAGCATGCGTGCATTAAAATTTTGAGGAATAAGCATGCAAAGAAAAATGTTCAAAAGCGCGAGAGTACCATCGGGCTTAAGTTACAACTCATTACATAAAACACTTCAGAAGAGCCAAGAGTTTGTAACTTAAATAAAGTTTATAAGCCCCCAAAATATCCCGCGTGAAAACTAACTCTCAGATTTCTCCCCCTTTGTCATCAAGTGACAAAAAGGGACAAACTGAGGACTAACGCGCGTGAAGACTTTCACTTCTTGGCAGTTGAGGAAGACACGTGAGGATTCTTGGGAGCAGACTTCCTCCTTGGACCTCTGGCAGTGTCTTGTTGGTCTTCATCTGATTCAGCAGTGCGGAATGAAGAAAACAAACTGTCCTCAAGGTCTGGGAATGGAATTGGCCTGAATTTCTTCTTTGGTGGCCACGACCAGTCAAAGTCCTGCACAAACTCCAATTCTTCAAGTTCTGCTGGAGTCTTCAAATGAGCCAGTGTGGCCCAGGTGCGATCAAAAACTTCATGAAGATAATGATGGTTAAGCTTCACATCATTTTGCGTTTCATTGAGGGTTTTCACAATGGCGCCGAACTGGCGTTTGACCCACTTGTGATTCCGATCAACCTTTTGGTGAAGACTTAGAAGAAGCTCTCTTGTATTCATCACCCTTGGAGGAACAGGACTTGGAGGATGAGTTTCAGTGTCATCCCATGAGGAATATGCATCTGGCTCTCTGAACTGGCCATCAAGGGGCCGACTGCCTTCATCAATAACAAACTTGCCTTTTCCTTCAACAGGCTCGAAAGTCTTCTTGTTGACCCTCAGGGGAGGCATATAACCTTGATGATTGTTGAAATCAGCGTGATAGTTGATGCCTGACCTGCGTCTGATGAATCTCATGATCCAAGGAGCGTAAATCTTCAGGTCAAAAGGGGACATAGCATTTTCCGCTAGAGTCCTCAAGAAGAAATCATGGATGTTGATGGGAATGCCATGGATGATGTTGAAGAGGATATTCTTCATGATGCCTATGACGTCTTCTTCATCATCATGACCCTTGATAGGTGCAAGAACGCTGCAGAGGATTCTGTAAACCGTCCTGGGTTCATACTTCAGCTCATGGACCAGGAAGGTTGTTCTTGGTGGTTGCCTCTTGGCCAAAGGCTTCATGAGGACTTCCATCAGCTTGTTTGCCAGCTCACGTTCATCATACAACTTTACTGCCTGCTCTGAGGGAATTGACACTGGTAGTTCACACATCAGCTCATTGGCAGGAGCCTTGAAGTGTGTGTTCTGCGTCATCCAATCCAGCACCCAAGTGTTGATGTCTGTTGGATCTCCAGAGATGTGCAGAGTTGCATATAATTGAAGAATAATTTCACTGTTCCAATCGCAGATATCTGAGCACATAGGGAGCAGTCCTGCTTGATGAAGAACGTTGAGGACTGGGGCGAAGCAAGGAATTTCTTCAAGCTCAACGTGAGGAATGTGCCTATGCTGGAAAATCTTGTTTGTTCCACACAACACAGATGCGTAGTAGTTGAGCTGTGTCCTGGTCCAAAACTTCAGATGCCTGATGCGAGGCTTGTCATAGGGATTTTCTCCAATGAAGAACATGCGTTCTTCAAAGAAGGATTCTTTTTGAAACTTTGGCCGCTTGGAGAACGGCTGACGCTACCTCGGCTGAAGATTTTGTGTCTTGCCTAGAGGAGAGAAAATCATCGCAGTTTCTGGATTGAGGACGACAAGAGCATTCTCTGGATCTGGTGCATTTTCCTCAGCATGTTCCTCAGGATGAGGAATTTCATCTACTTGTGCTTCAGGCATCAGGTTGAGGAGATTCTGTCTGAGGAATTTATCCTTTTTGAGCTTTGCAACCTTAGCTTGTTTGGCTTACTGCTCTTTCCACTTGGCTTCGTTGATAAATGTGGCCACCATGTGGCTGATGCCTGGAGGAAGCTTCAAATCATCGATTGGAGTGTTGGGGTCCTCATACCAGATGTTGATGTAATCCAGGAGGACTTTTGGGTCCATGGCCAGAGGGATGGAGCTGCCTGAAGCTTGAGCTACCCTCTCCTGCTTATTTGTGATGATGGCTTGCAGAGTATCATCATCAAATTCATCACTACCTTCTGATGCAGAAGGGACTTTGATGATTTTTCTTGGGCTTGGTCTTGTTCCTCTCCCAGCAGTCACCTTAGTCTTCAGTGGAGTTGGTGAAGACTTTGTTTCGGAGCTAGTTGCAGACGGAACATAGGAGCTGGAGACCGTTGGCATTTGCTTCACAATCTGCCTCTGTTCAGGCTTTGAAGCCTTTGGTGGTGCTGAGGGTTTTGGTGCCGATGCTGGTGCAGCTTGTTGAGGCATTTTCTCTTGAGGCTTTAAAGCCTTTGGTTTTGGTGGCACAGACTTCATTTGAGGAATGCCCGTGCCAGAAGTTTCAGCTGCGGAGGAGGTGGCGACAGTTGCAGCAGCAACAGATTCTTCATTGAATTTCCTCACGGCGGCTTCTGCTTGCTTCTGAAGCTTTGAAAAATGGTTTGACTTTTCTTCAGGATAGTCATCAATTGTCTTGAGGCTTGAGGGGTGTGCATCCTGATAGTCCTCAAGAGGAGGCCGTTTGCCAGGAGGCTTCAGAGCGAATTTCTTCGCATATTTGGGAGTGACGAATCTGTATTCAGTCCACTCCTTAGCCCATCGGCGTTCTATCTTTTGAAGCCTTATCTTCCTCTTGGGCATAGTCTCTTGCTCATCAGGAGTGCAATATTCCAAGTATATATCCTCAGGGATATCTATGGCAGTGTTCTGCTCGAGCTTCTTGCCACCCTTTTGCTTCTTATCATCTTCCATTTTCTTCAGCTGAGGCTTTTGATGAGGAAATTGAACTCTTGAGGATTCTGATGAAACTTGCAGATTTTCTTCAAGAAACGCTGCACATGAGTTAAGTTGATGAGAACCTAGAGATTCATTAGCTCACATGTTTGTACGTGTGAACAGAGTATAGTTACGAGGAATTTGGAGAGGTCATATGCGTTCTCAGAGTTGATGAAATTATTATTTTTTAAAGTTGAGGAATTTGACCAGTGGATGAGGAATTCATCTAAGCACACCGTTCTTGGGTTCCAGAGTTGTACAGATTTGAAAATTTGCACAATTGAGGAAATTCGTGAAGATTTTAGATGCTTAGTGAAGTTCATCAATAGTTGAGGAATAAGCAGTGTTTGAGGAAGAAGAAACTGATGGATACTTGAGGAAAAACAGATTTCACATCTCTAAGGTAAAATAGTAGATGAACAGAGCTGTAAAAATAGGGTTTTTATTTACCCTAGATAGCGCGCACGAAGAACAGAGAAGGAAGTAGCAGTAGATGCTCTTCTGTGCGAGTCCAATGCGCCCTAACTCGGCAACAGAGGACAGCTAAGGCGGCGGCGGACGAAGATAGTCCGGTTCCGGCGTGGTTTCGGTGACAGAGAGGTCGAGGCAGTCAAGCTTTTCCTCACCAGCGACGAGACTTCTAGCGGTGGCGCTAGGGCTTTTGAGATTTGTTGTAGCAGGAGGGCGATGGGACGAAGAAGATTTTACCGAAGGGAGATGGGGACATATTTATAGCCAGGTGGTAACTGTTGGCGCGAAAGTATCGGACCAAATAGCCCCTGTCTCTACGTCTCCGCCGGAGACGTGTAACCCACGACCGAAGCGGTGGAGATCGTGATTATCCGAACGGGGAAAGTGGGGTTCAGTTACTGTGTAACAACAAAAAAAATATTTTTGAAGATTTGAGGATTTTGTTACAAAAACATCAGCTGACAAGGACGTAGTGAGGATTTCGAACAAAGTTTCAAGTAGAACGCTTATGAAGAATTGAATTGACTGGGTGAGAGTAGCATAGAGGGAAAGTAGGATCCGATCACATTCACTTAGATGAAATACCAAAGTGAAGAAATAGCTATAAGTGAATGCTGTTGAGGACTTTGAAATCACAGTCTATCTAGGTATGCGAAAATCATCAAGTGTTTTTGAAGATTTTGATTAATTTGAGGATCTTGTGAAAAAGCGTTATGATGATGAATTTCAGTTTTGAAGAAAAACAAATTTGAAGAACAACTGTTTTGATGAAAATCAACTTTTGAAGAAATTCAGCTTTGAAGAAATTCAACTTGAGGAATTTCAAGTTGGGTGGTGGCGTGACCCACCATATAAGAATGTTGATTTCAGACGCCGCGCACAATTGTCATAGGGCCCTGAGAATAAATTTCTTCGTTGATTTCCTCACACTAAGAGTGATATTCTTCATTGGTTGAAGAAAATCGATTCATCGTGTGTTGCACATCTAAGTCATCAATTTTGCATAAGTGTTAGGATGTGTGCATGTTTTTACAAAACATTTGAAGATTCTAAGATATTTAGCTCACACCGCAACTTGCAAAACCTTTTCTCATCCAAGGGCTTAGTGAAGATATCTGCCAGTTGATCATCAGTCTTCACATGGTCGATGAGGATATTTCCCTTGAGGACATGGTACCGAAGAAAATGGTGATGAATCTGTATGTGCTTGGTCTTCGAGTGCTGTACTGGGTTGTATGCAATCTTGATTGCACTCTCATTGTCGCAGTAGAGAGTCACATTCTTCATGTTGATGTCGTAGTCCTTGAGGGTTTGCTTCATCCATAGCAATTGAGCACAGCATGAACCAGCAACAATGTACTCAGCTTCGGCAGTGGAGAGTGAAACACAATTCTGCTTCTTTGAGGACCAGCAGACTAGTGATATTCCAATGAAATGACATGTGCCAGAGGTTGACTTGCGATCCACATGGTCACCAGCATAGTCAGAATCAGAATATCCCACAAGATGAAGATTTGAGCCCTTGGGGTACCATAATCCTAGTGTTGGTGTGTGAGCTAAGTATCGAAGAATATGCTTCACAGCCTTATGGTGTAATTCCTTCGGTTTTGCTTGAAAACATGCACACATGCAAACACTAAGCATTATATCTGGCCTAGATGCACATAAACACAGTAAAGAGCCAATCATAGAGCGATATACCCGCTGATCGAATTCTTTAACATTTTCGTTAGTGCAAAGGTGGCCGTTGGTAGGCATTGGAGTCTTGGCACCTTTGCATTCATGCATGTCGAATTTCCTCAGAACAACCTTGAGGTATTTCTCGTGTGATATGAAGATTACATTGTGTTGTTGACGAATTGGAAGACCTAAGAAGAATTTTAGCTCCCCCATCATAGACATCTGATATTCTTCACTCATCATGTAAGCAAATTCATCACTGTAACGTTTGTCAGTACAACTAAATATGATGTCATCGACATATATCTGGCACACAAATAGTTCATTATCATAGGATTTAATGAAAAGAGTTGGATTGAGTGAACCAGGTTTGAAGCCATTCTTCATGAGGAATTCCTTCAATGTATCATACCATGCCCGAGGAGCTTGCTTGAGACCATAGAGCGCCTTTTTGAGTCTGAAGACTTTGTCTGGATTCTTTGGATCCTCAAAACCTGGGGGCTGAGCAACATATACTTCTTCCTTAAGCTTACCATTGAGGAATGCACTTTTCACATCCATTTGATATAAGATGATGTTGATTAGCATAAGCAAGTAGTATTCGAATAGCTTCAAGTCTAGCAACAGGTGCAAAAGTTTCATGGAAATCTATTCCTTCAACCTGTGTGTAGCCTTGGGCTACAAGTCGTGCCTTATTCCTCGCCACTTGAGCATCCTTGTATTGCTTGTTTCGGAAAGTCCACTTGGTGCCGATGATATTGTGCTTGCGAGGATCTGGTCGTTTGACGAGCTCCCATACGTCATTCAACTTGAATTGAAGAAGTTCGTCTTGCATGGCTTGGATCCACTCCGGTTCCATGAAAGCCTGAGCAACTTTTGAAGGTTCTGTGATAGACACAAAGGAGAAATGCCCATAAAAGTTAACTAAGTGTGAAGCTTTTGAGCGAGTGAGAGGACCTGGTGCGTTGATGTCATTGAGGATTTTGTCAAGTTCCACTTCATTTGCAATCCTCGGATGAGCTGGTTGAGGATTTCGTCTGGCTGAGGAATTGGTTCTGGAGCAATTTCCTCAGGAGCATCTTCTCGATTTTCATCAGTACTGGGAATGATTTCTTCATCAATTTCCTAAGTGGGAACAATGTCTTTAGTAGCTTTGAGCTTTATTGCTTCCTCAGGAGACAACTTATCTGGACCAGGAGGCAATTGCTCTCTTTGGGAGCCATTAGTTTCATCGAACCGCACATCTATAGTCTCAACAACCTTGTTGTGATAGTTGTTGAAGACTCTGTAGGTGTGCGAGTCCTTTCCATAACCGAGCATAAAACCCTCATGTGCCTTAGGTGGAAACTTTGAGCTATGGTGAGGATCTCTAATCCAACATTTTGCACCGAAGACTTTGAAATAACTTACATTGGGTTTCTTGTCTGTGAGTAGTTCATATGAGGTTTTCTTGAGGAATTTGTGAAGATATACCCTGTTGATCATATGGCATGCAGTGTTGATTGCTTCACGCCAAAAGCGACGAGGAGTCTGATATTCTTCAAGCATGGTTCTTGCCATCTCAACCAGAGTCCTGTTCTTCCTTTTGATGACACCATTCTCTTGAGGAGTATAAGGAGCAGACAATTCGTGAGTAATACCAAGTTCATCAAGATAATTATCAAGACCAGTGTTTTTGAACTCTGTTCCATTATCACTCCTGATGTGTTTGATCTTGATGCCGAAGTTCGTCGAGGCCCTTGAGGAAAATCGTTTGAAGACTTCCTGCACTTCAATTTTATATAAAATGATGTGCACCCATGTGTATCTGGAATAATCATCAACTATGACAAAGCCATATAAAGATGCTGCATTTGTTAGTGTGGCATAATGAGTAGGTCCAAATAGATCCATGTGAAGCAATTCAAATGGACGAGTAGTGGTCATGATAGTCTTCGAGGGGTGCTTGGATCTGGTCATTTTCCCAGACTCACAAGCACCGCAGAGGTGATCCTTGAGGAATTTGACTGATTCGATGCCGATGACATGCTTCTTCTTCGCGAGCGTGTGAAAATTCCTCATGCCTGCATGAACGAGTCTTCAATGCCACAGCCACCCTTCTGAGGTTTTTGCTAGTAAGCAAGTGGCTGGTTGAGGACCTGTAGTGAAATCAACAATGTACAAATTCCCTCTTCTAACACCTTCAAAGACTTTGGATCTGTCAGATTCCATGATAATAACACATCTATATCTTCCAAAGATAACAATCATATCAAGATCACAAAGCATTGAGACTGACATGAGGTTAAATCCAAGGGATTCAACAAGCATCACTTTGTCCATGTGCCTATCCTTGGAAATAGCCACTTTGCCAAGTCCCAATACCTTGCTTTTACCTTTGTCAGCATATGTGATTTGCTTCAGGGGTGATGGAGTTAGTGACATATTCATCAGCAGGCTTTTGTCACTAGTCATGTGATGTGTGCAGCCACTATCAAGAACCCACTCAGTACTCTTGGGTTTGTCATCCTGTAGATGAATTAGTACATCTTACCATCTCATATGCTTCAGAGTTGAAGAATATGATATCAATTTCATCAGATAGGAATTTCATCATAAACAGAATTATAAGGACGTGTGAAATATTTTTATTTCATCAATATTAGCTTGCGTCCTATCAAGCATTTTCCTTAGGTCTCCAGCAAATTCTTCAGATGATGATTTTCATCTGGAGACCTGACCTGCAGAAGTGATTAGTTCAATTTCTTCACCACCCACATTTGAAGGGGTGATAAAGCATTCATCATCCTGCGAGCACCATATGAGAAAGGGGGCATTGAAGCTAATGCACTTCTCTTAAGAGTTGGGGGGTTAAAGTACTCAAATGAATATGTAGAGAATTTATTTGAGGATTTATGAACATAATGATTTGATGAATAACACTCATATTCATATTCTTTGTAATTTCCCTGCATATTAGAAGCATTAGCACGGGTACGAGCATAGTTTTGACCAGTTGAGGATTTTGATCCTCTTGAAGACTTTGGTCCTCGTGAGGAATTTCATCTGGGGTTCAAATTATTCATAGGTGGTGTCATGAGGACATTCACCTGAAGATTTTCAAGGCAACTTTTGGGAACCCAGATTTTTCTCACGGGAGGGCCATTCCTGCAGTTAGTTCCAACATATCGAGCAAATACTTCAGCAGATTGATTTTTGAATAGTGTATAGTTGGAGTCAAATGCCTTATCTGAGGAATAGGATAATTCACATGAAAAGCATGTTAGATTGGATGGATCAAAAGGAGGCCGAGTAGCAGCAACCCATGAGGTTTTGGTATACTGCTCAGGTTTCCAATAAGATCCATCAGCATTCAATTTCCTCTCAAAGGCAATTCCTTCTTTCCTCGGGTTCCTGTTCAAGATCTGCTTTTTGAGCACATCACAAAGGGTTTGATGTCATTTGAGACTTTTGTATATGCCTGTCACATACAATTACTTCAGCCCTGCATTTTCATCAGTGACATTTGTGTTTTCCTCAAGTGAGGAATTTGACACTACAGGAGCAGTCGAAGAATTTGTAGCAATTGAAGCATTTGATGATTCTGGTGAAGAATTAGCAGTTTCACGTTTGATGCATTTAAGACATGGAGGAATGAATTCAGCTTGAGCAGCACTGATGTGTTAAGCTAGTAATGAATCATTTTCCATACGAAGATCATCATGAGAAATCCTCAGCTTCTCTAGATCAAGCTTCCTTTAAAGAAATTCATAGGAAAGTTTCTCATGATCAGCGAGGAGTGTAACATGACGTTCTTGAAGATTATCAAATCTGGACTGAAGACTTTTCATATCTTCAGTGAGGATTTGGGTAAGATTCATTTCATCATTCAATAGATCATCGCTTCTATTTAGCAGTTTCTGAAGCGTTTCTAGGGCAGTTTGTTCTTTAGTGGCAATGATAGCAAGTTTACTGTAACTGGTTTTTTTATAGTCATCAGGTTCACAGTCACTTGAATTAGAGGAGGAAGCATCATTCGGTACCTTTGAACCTTTTGCCATGAAGCAATAGGTTGGAGCGAAGTCATCAGCATAGTCATCAGTGTTGATGGTGTTATCATTTTCTTCAAGGTTGAAGATTGACTTGCTGACGAATGTGGTTGCAAGTGGAAGACTAGCCTGTCCGGATTCTGAGTCTTCATCAGAACCCTCCTCTTCATCACATTCCTCAGATTCTACCTCGGAATCCATTTCCTTGCCAATAAGTGCCCGAGCCTTTCTGAAACTAGTCTTCTTGTGCGATGAGGACTTTGAAGACGAGGATTTTGAAGATTTCTTCTTTTTCTTCGAGTCATCAGAACTTTCATCCTTGTATTTCTTCTTCTTTGATTCCTTTCCCCAACGAGGACAATCAGCAATGTAGTGACCTGATTTCTTGCATTTGTGGCAGGTTCTTTTCTTGTAGTCCTCAGATGAAGATTCTGATTTCCTCATATCTCTTCTTGAAGATTTTCCAAACTAGCCACGTCGTGTAAACTTCTGGAATTTTCTCATGAGCATTGCAAGCTCCTGTCCAAATTCTTCAGGATCACCAATGCTACCATCTAAGTCTTCTTCTTCAGATGAGGAAATTGCTTTGGCCTTCAGTGCACGTGGTCTAGAATAGCTTGGTCCATATAGATCTCTCTTTTCTTCTTGTTGGAATTCATGAGTATTGAGTCTTTCGAGTATATCAGGTGGATCAAGCATCTTGTAGTCTGGTCTTTTTTGAATCATCAGAACTAAAGTATCAAATGAAGAATCCAAAGATCTTAGCAGTTTCTTCACAACTTCGTGATCAGTAATGTCTCGAGCTCCGAGTGCTTGCAGTTCATTTGATATGTCAGTGAGGCGATCAAAGGTATTTTGGCAACTTTCATTGTCAAGCCTCTTGAAGCGATTGAAGAGATTACGAAGAACATCAACACGAGAATCACGCTGGGTTGATACTCCTTCACTAACTTTGGACAACCTTTCCCAGATAAGTTTTGTTCAGCCCAAAGCACTTACTGTGCCATACTGGCCCTTGCTCAAATGGCCACAGATGATATTCTTCGCTTGAGAATCAAGTTGCTTGAATTTCTTCACATCAGCGGCAGAGATAGTAGCAGTGACGATAGGGACGCCATGTTCCACAATATACCAGATATCATTGTCAATAGCTTGTAGATGCATCTGCATCTTGGTCTTCCAGAAGGGAAAGTCCTTTTCTTTGAAAGTAGGACATGCTGCAGTAACCTTAATCATGCCTGCAGTCGACATAACTAAAACTCCAGGTGGTTAAACCAAAATCACACAGAACAAGGGAGTACCTTGCTCTGATACCAATTGAAATTGCGTTATATCGACTAGAGGGGGGGTGAATAGGAGATTTTTAGAATTCAACACTGAGGAAATTCCTTTTGAGGAAATTCTTCACTGATGACTAACCTACATCGGAAACAACAAAGGATCAGGAGTGCAAAGTATCACTACAACAGTTTTTCAGGATGAAGAATATGAAAAACAGTTTGCACAGTATGCAGGCACGCAGAAAATAGATGAGGATTAACTCGCGTGAAGAATTTGGGGTTGAGGAATTTCAGACAAAGTCTTCAGCAAATTCTTCAAACAGTGACAGTGAGGAGCATCAACACACAATCTGATGAATATAAAGAGTTGAGGAAATAGAACCCGTTTCACAGTGAAGACAGTGGTTGATGACCCAGTTCCAACTGCTGTGACAGTTGTACATCTAGTTTGGAGCGGCTTGGTATTGAAACCAAAGGACACATAGTCCCAGGACACACAGTCCCTACCATATTCTCCTTGGGCTAAGAACACACAGTCCTCGCCCAACACTCGTGGTAAGTCTTCAGGGCAGACTTCCAAACCCTCACAAACTTGGTCACCTGGCGATCCACAATTGAATGCTGTATTGCTCTAGACCATGACGCGTAACGGTCTGGAGGATGCACGGTCCTCAAACATAAAAGGCTTCAGTCCCACACAGGAACAACTTCTTCAGTGATTCTCAATCACTTGGTTTTTGGTTTGTGGTTTGGTGTTTGGGGTATTTCCTCACTGATGAATTACTCTCGAAGACTCTGAGGAATTTGGGTTGCTCTTATGACAAATGTTAGTTTCTAACGGAGCAACCAACTAGCTAATGGTTGTGGGGGCGGCTATTTATAGCCTGGGAGCATCTCGACATGATTTGACATTAATGCCCTTAAATAATATGACCGTTGGTGTGGATAAGAGCAATGATGTGGCGCGACTGTCGATAACGGTCGGGACCCTCAACTATGAGAGTCCTCATGTCTCTCATATTCCTCACTTGAGGCTTTTGGTAGGATTAGGCTTGGGTTGAGCATCATGAGGAAATTCATTCCGAAGTGTTACTTTGACCCCCTTTAACAGTACGGTGTTCCTACGACCCAAAGGTGAAGAAAATAAAACAGAAGGAATAAATCTTCATGCTTCAAAATCTTCAGATTGTTTCTCTTCAGGACACACCGAATTCCTCATCTTCAATTTCTTCATGAGGGATATCAATTTCATCGCAATTTTTTCGCGATTCAATTCTTCAGCTTCAGACCAATTTCTTCGTCCGAAGATATACATTTTTAGGGGTCGATATTCATCGAATATTTCAAACTCCTCAGTGACTTGTAGATCCTGTGTACACTCATGAACACGTTAGATACTTAACCTATAAGTCTTCAAACCACCAAAATCACTAAGGGGCACTAGATGCACTTACACATTGTTCTTCTCATCATGAAGGTTTCTTAGACCCAAACCACCAAACATATTTTGTTTACAAATATTTTTCCACGCAACTAAGCATTGTGCATCAGTGCGAATTCTCTTGCAATTGCATCTATGCCATTCGGATTCATCATCATCAACCGGTCCTCCTTGGCGGTCTTCTCGTCCTTCCTCTTTTGCTCCTCTAGGGAGTGGTTGCGCTCCTCGAAGGCACACCTCTTCTCCCACTTCTCCTCCTTGGGCTTCTCTTTCTTCTCGGCCATGACCACTTTTGAATCCCAATGCTTGGATAGCATAGCCTATTTCATCTTTGCCATCTCACCAATTTGACCCCTCAAAGTGATTGCCTCGGTTGTCCTATTGACTCTTGCTTTCCCCTTCTTGTTTCCATCCGGTTTGTCCTTGTTTTTCCCTCATCTTGGTGCATCATCACTATCATCATCCTCATCCTCCACTTTGACGCCTCTCTTCAAAGGTATTATTTGTCCCTCACACTCCACTTCTCATCATCCCGGAGCCATTGATAATAATGGTGAAGATTGAATGACCGATCGTTGTTGCGTGTGGTTCGCTCGTCGTACTCATTGGGGAAGCGATCTGATACTTGTGATCTATGTTGGGTTTTCCGTGAAGAGGAACGGGTTATCACATCACAATGTGGGTGAGTATTTCCCTCAGTTATGAAACCAAGGTTTATCGAACCAATAGGAATATCAACCACAACCGTATTCAGTGGTTGCACACAAAAGAACAAATAACTTGCACCCAACGCGGGCAAGAGGGTTGTCAATCCCCTTGTACTTGTTATTTGCAAGTGAGCGAGGTGTGTAGATAATTGTAGATAGCAAGATAAAATAAAAGCAAGTAAATGGCAGCCAGGTATTGAAGGTTTTATAAATATGTTGTGAATAGGCTCGGGGGCCATAGTTTTCCCTAATGACATCTCTCATGAAAGATAGCATACGGTGGGTAAACAAATTACTGTCGGCCAATTGACAGAAAAGTGGATAGTTATGCTATATTCACGGCAATGATCATGTGTATATAGGCATCACATGCATAAAAATAGGTCGAATCCTGCCTGCACCTATTACTATTACTCCACTCATCAACCGCTATCCAACATGCATCTAGAGTATTAAGTAAAATAGAGTAATGCATGGATAACAATGACATGATGTAGACAAAGTAAACTCAATCAATATGAATAAACCCCATCGTTTTATCCTTAGTAGCAGGAAGACAAAGATGCATCTTGTCCCCTTCTATCACTCGGATATAGAAATTCGTCAGGTTGAACCTACTACAATGCATCTCTCTCACCAAAGAAATATCGATCTAGTTGGCCAAACTATTTCAATAGATCGGAGAGAATTACAAAGTTATCATAATCATGCACATAAGTATCATGAATAATCTAAACATAAAACCACAATTCATCGGATTCCAACAAACACACCGCACAAAAGAAATTACATCATGTGGATCAAAGCGAAGATGTGATGATCATTGTATTGAAAATCAAGAGAGAGAGATTTCCATCTAGGTACTAGCTATGGACCCGTAGGTCTGTGGTGAACTACTCATACATCATTATGAGGGCAGTAAGGTTGATGAATAAGCTCTTTGTGATCGATCCCCCCTCCGGCAGGGTGTCGGAATGGAGCTCCAGATGGCCTCTCGTCAGAATAGAGACTTGCGGCGGCGTAAAAAGTGTTTCGAGATTGGTTCTTGGGTTTTTAGGGTATCTGAAAATTTATAAGCCAGAGAACGGAGTCGAGAAGGGCCCCGAGGGGCCCACAAACCAACAGGGTCCCCCCAGGCCTCGTTGAGTTGGCTTGTGGGGCCATTGTGTGGCCCCTAGCCTTCCTCCGATGCTTGTTGGTCTTCTTTTGGTCCAGAAAAAATCTCCAAAAAGTTTCAGGTCAATTGGACTTCGTTTGGTATGGAAAACCTAAAAAGTGAAAAATATGCAGAAAACAATAGCTGGCACTAGGCACTGGGTCAATAGGTTAGTGCTAAAAATAACATAAATTGGTAAATAAATACCCCAAAAGTGTTCTAGAATGATAATATATCAACACGAAGCAATCAAAAATTATAGATACGTTGGAGACGTATCAAGCACCCCCAAGCTTAATTCCTGCTCGTCCTCGAGTAGGTAAATGATAAAAATAATTTTTTTGACGTGACATGCTGTCCATAATGTAACCTTATACATGTATGCTCATTGAGAAACGTTTAATTAACAAACATTAACACAACAATACTTATAGGTATAAGCAACAAAATCATTAATCTTTCAAAGTATACAATCCTCAAAGATTGTTTTACCCCATTCATCTTATTATATTAGCAAGGCATGTCTCCATCTTCACCACATTAATACAAATGCCATGCACGACGGTGTCCAAATTAGGCAATCGGATAGTACTTTTCAATATGCATCAAATTTTTATTCTTCACGCAATACATGAGTGTGAACCAATGGACATAGCATATAGGTGGAATAGAATATCGTGGTAGGTTTCAAAGGGATAAAAAGTGGAGAAGATAGTATCACATCAACTAGGTGTACCAACGGGCTATGGAGATGCCCGTCGATAGATATCGGTGCAAGGAGTAGGGATAGGCATGCAAATGATGCACTGGAGCTATAAGTGTATGGAAGCTCCACTGAAGCTAAGTGGGGTGTGCGTACAACTTGCTTGCTCATGAAGACCTCGAGAATTTGAGGAAGCCCGTCATCAGAATATACAAGTCAATTTTATGAAAAAGTTATTCCCACTAGCATATGAAAGATATATCATGAGACTCTCTATATGAAGAACAAGGTGCCACTCTTAGGCACAAGTGTGGTAAAGGATAGTAACAAAGTCCCTTCTCTCTTTTTCTCTCATTCATTTTGTTTCATTTTTTTTACTATGGTGGGCTCATTTGGCCTCCCCCATTTTTATTTTATCACTGGGACAATGCTCTAATAATGATGATCATCACACTTTTATTTACTTACAACTATTTTTTAAATTGATAGGACGATATGATTCTGTACGAATGCCTCTGGCAGTGTACCAGGATGTGCAAAGATCTAGCATGACATGTATCAAAAATATGATGAACGATGGCTTTTCCACAAATACTATGTCAACTCTATATGATCATGCAGAGCATTATGATGATGAGCGAACTAGTCATGTGAAAGTGACTACAAAATTTGCATAGCAATATATCTCAGAATGGCTATAGAAATGCCATGATAGGTAGGTATGGTGGATGTTTTGCGGAGGATATAAAAAGGCTTATGTGCAATAGAGCGTGTCATGCCACGGGGTTTGGATGCACTAGCGAAAGTCGCACCGATCCTCGAGGTGAGAATGGGCGATGCACGGTAAGAAGAGGCTAGCAAATATGAGGATGTGAGATTGCGTACGCCCATGGTGTCACATTAGTCTTGAAGAACTCATGTACTTATTGCAAAGTTTTATTAGTTTTATCACAAATCAAAGTACTACTCGCATGCCCCGAGGGAGATGGTTGGTAAGAATTAACCATCGCATGACTCTGACTCAAAACAACACTAGGATTTCAATGAGGAATAGAAATGCTCACACATCATCGCCATGCCCTTTTAATTTTTTAGATGAACAAGAAGTTTAACATCTCTTAATATCGAAACCTATCTGAATTAATAATAATGCACTCACACCTTTTTCATATCACCACATCAACATCATTAACCCATAATTTCTCTATATGTGCTACATGATGGTTTTAATTATCACTCATTGAACACCTACTATTTTTGATCTAGTATTATGACCCATGAAAATTACCATCGCTATTTATTTAACTCTCAAACAAATATAAGTGAAGAAAATGAGTATAATATTTCTATAAAATCTACACGACACCGTGCTCAAAAGGATATAAGTGAAGTACTAGAGCAACTTCTAAGCACAAAAGATATAAGTGAAGCATATAGACTATTCTAACAAATTATGATGATGGTGTATCTCTCTCAAATAGGTGTGTCCAACAAACGATGATCGTGGAAAACTAAAAGTACAAGAAAACAAAAGCAAACGACGGTCCAAGCAAAACTCATATCACGTGATGAATAAAAATGTAGCTCAAAGTGACATACCGATGGATTGAGACAAAAAGAGGGGATGCCTTCCAGGGCATCCCCAAGCTTATACGCTTGAGTCTTCCTATAATATTACCTTGGGGTGCCGTGGAAATCCCCAAGCTTAGGCTTTTGCTACTCCTCATTCATTTTTCCATCGTGATAATACACAAAACTTGAAAACTTCAATCACATAAAACTCAACAAAACTTCGTGAGATCCGTTAGTATAAGCAACATATCAAATACTTCCAGGTACTATTGTAAGTTGATTCTTATTTTATTTTAACATAGTGTATTGTGTTATAACTTTTCCATGGCTTATACCCCCGATATAATCCATAACATTATCAAAACAAGCAAACTATGCAAGCAAAAACAGAATCTGACTGAAACATAACAATATGTAGTAATATGTAATGAACCTATACTTCTGTAACTCCAACAATTCTGGAAAATTAGGATGACCTGAGGACTTTGTATAGAAATACTGTGTAAAGAATTCATCTTTAAAAGACGTTCGAGTAAAATCAGAGAAATTCTGCACTGGACGTCAAAGTTTTTGCTTTTGCACCGTATCAATTCTACTCATCATACAAATCATGCCAAAGGCTTTACTTGGCAAAATATAAAGAACCAATCATTACAAAGGAAATAATCATGTTATCACAAACAAACAGAAATAAATTATAACTATTGGGTTGTCTCCCAACAAGCTCTTCCTTCATAGCCATTAAGATAGGTTTGAAATTTCAATGATGCTCACATAAAAGACAAGAATTGATTCACAAAGAGAGCATCATAAAACATGTGATAAGAACATTTAAGTCTAACATACTTCCTATGCATAGGCATTTTATAAGCAAACAATTTATCAAGACAAGAAGTGTCTAGCATAGCTGCATAAGCAAGTAGGAAGAATGAAGCATTAAGAGTTTGAATATCAAGAGAGGTAAGTGAGTAACATGAAAATTTCTATAACCATATTTGCCTCTCTCATAATGATTACATGTAGGATCATATTTAAATTCAACAATATAAAAATCATGCTTTTCATTCAAGGAACTATCATGAATCACTTTATAAATTTCACAATTTTGGGATTCATGATTTTCAAGCAGGACATCATAAAGACAATCTAGTGCACTCTCACTAGAAACTGTTTCAAGATAAATGGATCTTTTGAAAAGATTAGCTAGTGGATGAGGATCCATTTATTTTAATCTTTGCATTTCACTTTCTGTTTTGGTGTGACAAATATAAAGATAGCATAGCTAGGCAACTAAACTAGAGAGCAAAGCAAGTAAAGAAGTAAACTAGTGACAAGAAAAGATAAATATTTTTATATTTTTTATGAGACAAACTAAGTATACCAGCAAATAAAAAGGAGAAAAAGTGAATGCAAATTTTAGTGGAGTTACTTCGTAGTTGGTGATTATATTCCTCGGCAACGACGCCAGAAATCCTTCGTCATACTTGTGATCTGCGCTCAAGTTTTCCGTGAAAAGGAACAAGTTATTGCACCACAACGTGGGTAAGTATTTACCTCAATTATGAAGCCAAGGTTTATCGAACCAATAGGAATATCAACCACAACCGTCTTTAGCGGCTGCACACAAAAGAAGAAACAACTTGCATCCAATGCGGGCAAGAGGGTTGGCAATCCCCTTGTACTTGTTATTTGCAAGCGAGTGAGGTGTGTAGATAATTGTAGATAGCAAGATAAAATAAAAGCAAAAAAATGGCAGCAAGGTATTGAAGGTTTTGTAAATATGTTGTGAATAGACCTGGGAGCCATAATTTTCCCTAATGGCATCTCTCATGAAAAATAACATACGGTGGGTAAACAAATTACTGTTGGGCAATTGATAGAAAAGCGGATAGTTATGCGATATTTACGACAATGATCATGTGTATACAGGCATCACGTCCATAAACAAATAGGTCGACTCCTACCTGAACCTATTACTATTACTCCACTCATCGGCCGCTATCCAGCATGCATCTAGAGTATTAAGTAAAACAGAGTGATGCATTGAGAACAATCACATGATGTAGACAAAGTAAACTCAAGCAATATGAATAAACCCCACCCTTTTATCCTTAGTAGTAACAACACAAAGACGCATCTTGTCCCCTTCTATCACTGGAATATAGAACTTCGGCAGGTTGAACCTACTACAACACACCTCTCTCACCGAAGAAATATCGATCTAGTTGGCCAAACTATTTCAATAGATCGGAGAGAATTACGAAGATATCATAATCATGCATATAAGAATCATATAAGTATTCAGAGAAGACTGAAATATTTATCATGAATAATCTGAATATAAACCCACAATTCATCGAATACCAACAAACGCACCGCACAAAAGGAATTACAACATGTGGGTTAAAGAGAAGATGCGATGATCATTGTATTGAAGATCAAGAGACAGAGAGAGAGAGAGATTGGCATCTAGGTTCTAGCTATGGGCCTGTAGGTTTGTGGTGAACTACTCACACATCGTCATGAGGGTAGCAAGGTTGATGAAGAAGCCCTTCGTGTTCGACCCCCCTACGGTAGGGTGCCGGAATGGAGCTCTAGATGGCCTCCCTTCGGAACAGAGACTTGCGGCGATGTAAAAAGTGTTTCGGGATTGATTTTGGGGTTTTAGGGTATCTCAGAATTTATAAGCTAGAGAACAGAGTCGGGAGCACCTCGAGGGGCCCACAAGCCAAGAGGACGCCCCAAAGCCACGTCGGGTTGGCTTGTGGGGCCCTATGTGGCCCCAACCTTCCTCCAATGCTTGTTGGTCTTATTTTGGTCCCAAAAAAAACCTCCAAAAAGTTTCAGGACAATTGGACTTTTGGTATGGAAAACCTGAAAAGTGAAAAACATGCATAAAACAGAAACTGGCACTGGGCACTAGGCACTGGGTCAATAGGTTAGTGCTCAAAAATAATATAAATTGGTAAATAAATACCCCAAAAGTATTCTAGAATGATAATATATCTGCATGGAACAATAAAAATATATAGATATGTTGGAGATGTATCACAGTCCTACACACAACATTACGACGAGTATTAGTTTAGCACTTTCTTCATATCAACACAGAGCCAAAGCCATGAAGATGAAGAAATACTCACATAATCATCAATAAAGAGGGCACTTGGAGGTGCATTTAACATTTGCTCCAAGCATTCACTCCATAGGCTGCAATTTTTTATGGTGTCCCAACGGCCTTGAAGTGACTTCAAGCTCTAGCCGGAAGAATGTCATCATTTAGTGATAGTTATCCTCAATCTTTTGCCAATAGTTTCCATAGTTTTGATCCTTGCTGACCACGTGTCAGAAGAGGTACTATCCCGTGATTGAACTTAGCACACATCCCCCGTCTCCGTGTAGTTACCCATCCTCCCCACTCGAGGATCGTAGTCAGCCTCGTAGATCACTTGCACTTCATCGTCACTGTATTTCTGTTGATTCACCCCTGTCTCGACATCAACATAAGTCACATCAAAATTGCCAACCCCGGGGCAGGGGGAGGCACTCAAATCCACCATGTATCGGCCAACATCTCTGTATACGTGAAGGGCACATCTTGCCTACAAAATTTAACCGACCAAGCTCAAACTAGTGTTCTGTACGACCGAAGCATAGATCACCCGAGCAAACCAAGAAAAAGAATAGAATTTATACCTCGCGGACACTTCATCAAACCGTTGTAGGTATGTGTGGGGATCCCGACTCATAAGTCATTGCCACCGAATGCACATGTACAAGGATCCTAGAGATCAATGCTCATTTTTTTTTTAGTGTAAGACAGTAGGATAAACTCCTACTGCATGTGTATATAATGCCAATAGTTACACATGTACATGATGGGAGTGGTGGAGTGGGGTGAGGGGGGTGAGGTGGGCAGGGTGGAGCTACATATTATGTGGTATCAGCTAGGGTTGCAACAATGTTATCTATGGCTTGCACCTTGCTAGCAGGTACACGGTGTCTAAGATTGGAGAAGTCTAATACAAATCTACATCGCCAGGCCTCCAGAGATGGAGTTATTTGCTCAAAGCACTTGTTATTTCTTTCCTTCCATAGACTCCAGGCCGCCACTAGGAAAATCTCCATGAACATGTTCGTGGGGTGTTCTGTCCTCTGATGTTGCAGCATCTCCAGCCTATGTCGTTGCTCTTACCATTTGATGTTTAGCATATCCCAACAACGTTGGCTGAAGCTGCATTTGAAGAAGAGATGTTCAAGGGTTTCCTCCACGTGTCAATCACATAGCATGCAGTCAAGAGTAGACCCTATGTTGTAACGCCTTCGTTTGAGCATATTCCTCGTGTTGAGCCTGTCCATCAGCAAGAACCATCCGAACACCTTGATCTTTGGGACACATTTTGTTTTCCATAGCCAGTTAAACGCTGCATGCACCGTAGCTCCTCTGAAATAGAACCGTCGATATGCTGTCGTTGCAAAGGTGTCAGCTCCCCAGGTATACACCCAGTCATCTCCCCTATGGTTTAGCCGCACATCTCTGATTTCCTATTGCATCACCTTGAGTTCTTCATGCGCTTGTTCTGATAGTGGCAATAAGAAGGCTTCCTGAAGCGAGCTTGTCCCCAAGAAGTTCTAAACTGAAACATCTTCAGTTCTAGCGAAGGAGAAGGCCCGGGGAAACTTTTCTGCATACACGACATTGTTCCAGTCATCTTTCCAAAAGAGCGTCGAGAGGCCATTGTTAACCTTGACTCGCGTTATTCCTCGGAACACCGGCATGAGTTTAGTCAGTTCTCGCCACCAGAAGGAGCCACATCGATCTCGCGCATGGGGTATTGCTTCACTGTAGTGCATGTTCCAGATCAATGCTACCCATGGGATCTTTTTCGGTTGTAGAACTTGTGAAGCATCTTCAGGAGCATTGCGTCATTCTGTAGCTTGAGATTCAGGACCCCTAGGCCGCCATTTACTTTGGGGCGGCAAACTGCGTCCCACGCTACTAGGGCATTACTTTTAAACCCATCCTTAGTCTTTTTCCTCCAAAGACACCTCCTCCGGATTTTATCGAATTGTTCCACGATCGTCGGGGGGATTCTAAGGGTCCCCATTGAGTACACAAGTAGCGACGTGATGAGTGAGTTCATCAAAGCCAATCTGCCCGCACGCGACATCAGCGACATTGCAGCTGTGATTTTCCTCTCCGCTTTACAGACAAGCGACGTCATATCCAGGACAATAGGTTTAGATGTACCCAGTGGGAGCCCTAGGTATGTGAATGGCATTGTTGCTTGTGCACATCGAAAGATCGAGATGATGTTGTCACAGACTTCTTGTGTCACATTGATAGGAACTAGGGTTGATTTCTCATAGTTAATCCTGATCCCTATCGTCATAGCGAAATCACCCAGTATTCTTTTCATTCGCGCAGCTTGGACAGCACACGCCTGCATGATGATGATGGTGTCATCGGCGTATTACATCACTGGGAATGCATCATCACCTCTTGGATCAATAGGGTGGGATAATAAGCCAAGATTCAACTGTTTGTTAATCTCCGTTTGGAGGATATCAGCCGCCAGCACAAATAGCAATGGTGAGAGGGGGTCTCCCTGTCTTACTCCACATCTGCAGGGGAATTGTTTACCAGGGACGCCATTCAGTAATACCGATGATTTCCCTGACGAGAAGATGCATTGTACCCATTGGATCCACTTTGAATTAAACCCCATATGTTGCATGATGGTGATCATGGCCGAGTGTTCAACCATATCAAAAGCTTTAGCGAAATCCAACTTAAGAAGGAGCACCTCCTTTCGAGAGCTTTGACATTGGTGTATATACTCGAAAGCCCACGCTAAGCAGTCATGAATAGATCTACCACGGAGGAACCCGTACTGGTTTGGATGCACAATCTGTAGAATAATCTTCTGGAGTCGCTATGCCAGTATCTTGGTGATCATCTTGAGGCCGCAGTTAAGCAGGGTAATGGGACGATAGTCGTTTACTGTCTCAGGGGAAGCCGTTTTCGGGATGAGCGTGATGTGTCCATAGTTGAGAGATTCTAGGTTGAGATTACCTTGGTGGAATTCATCACATAGATCATAGAAGTCCTTCTTGATGATGGGCCAGCAGGTTTTAAGAAAGGTGCCATTAAAACCGTCCGGCCCTGGAGATTTGTCAGCTGGCATCTCTTTAACTACAACGTCTATTTCCTCTTTTGCAAAGGGAACCGTGAGAGCTTCAAAGTCGACACCTTGTCGCCGGAGCTGCGTTAAATCAAATCGTATATCCGGAGATCTCGCTATGCCCATCCTTGTTCTGTAGGTGTCAAACAGGAGGGTCTCCTTGCTGGCATGTGTCTCAACCACGGTCCCTTCATCAGTTTTGAGCGTGGCCACATAGTTGCGCCGATAGCGTTCAGTTGCCACCGTTTGAAAAAATTGGTATTTTCATCTCCAAACTTGATCCATCTGATCGAGCATCTCTTGCGCGAGTAGTCTTACTAGTATTGTAGCAAACTAAGAAGGTGATTTTTGAGAATGCGCAGGAAGTTTCATTCTGGCGTGGTACGAGTACGGCGGTTTTCGATGGCATCTATCTCCTGTAATGCCTTGTTGATGTTGATGGTCGCTACCTTTAGGCGGGAGATACGCTGCTCCATCGTTTTAGCGCAAAGCGTACTGTTTTATGTTTCTGACAGATTATCACTGCTGCATTGTTATTCCTACCATGTTTGATGGGTTTATTCCATGCTTGTGAAACCGTATCCATAAACCCTGGGTGAGCAATCCAGTATGTTTCAAAGCGGAAGATTTTGTTGCGTGGAATGTTAGTTTGGATTTCTACCGAACAGGGAATATGATCTGATACAGGTCGTGCCAAGGGATGTACCAAAGTGTTGGGAAATGAGGTGGTCCAATTCAGAGAGGTAAAGAACCAGTCGAGCTGTTCGAGTAGGGGGTTTTGCTGCATATTCGACCATGTATACGCTCGGCCTTTCATTGGGATCTCTGTTAACATCTGCTCGTTGATGAGTTCATTAAACGTAAACATATCTTGAATGTCACCTCCGGGTAGATTGCGGTTTGTTGGGGCCCTAATGTAGTTGAAATCCCCTAGAATCAGCCAGTCCTCGGTCGCCACAATATCAAGATCAAAGATCCAAGTGGTGAAACGAACCCGTTGTTCCCCTTGGCAGGGGCCATATATGTTCAAGAGCTTCCAGGTATGTGTTGTTTGCTTTGATGAGAACTGGACCCCTAGAGCGAAATCCTCTTCTACAAACGTATCTCCTACGAACATAGAGCTGTTCCAAATCGTGACTAGCCCACCAGAGGCCCCTCTGGAGGGAATATATGCAAATTTGTCAAATTGTTTGGGACACAATGTACTTAAGGTATTTTCATCAAACCATGGCATTTTCGTTTCTTGTAAACAAATGATAGAGCAAGTGCTGTCATGAATAGCATTCGATAGGGCTAGATATTTTTTGGGCGAATTAAGACCACGAATGTTCCAACATAAGATATTCCAACTATTCAAAAACACCATAAAGATTAAAGAGGTGGTACATCAGGCACAAGTTCAAGCTTGGCCATCTTCAGGGCGTGGATCTTCGCGAAGGAGCTCCTTAGCTGCAAGCTCTGCTTCAGGTATGGCACAAAGTTGTGTCCCAATGGCTTGCATGGTGTTGATTGCAGTAGGTGGGGGAACCTCAAGTGTTAGGGCACGATCATCTTCCTGCAGTGCAATATTAGGAATCATCCTGGGCTTAAATTTTGATTTAGTGATATTACCCTCTGCCATGGATGGAATCTTGGAACCATCATACTTGTTTGAACGCAGGCTGCGGCGAAGGTTAGCAGTATCCACTTGAAGCTTCATGTTGCCTTTGTTCTTCAGAGAGATCTTGCTGACTTGTGGTTCCTGATCCATGTTGCACTCTGCTTCCAATGGATCTGTGTGCTCTAGAGTTGGAGACAGTGACTGCTCAGGGGATAATGCTTCTATCACAATAGTAGATGATGAGCTGATCATGGGGAGAGTAGAACAGGTATTGCTAAAGATTATACCATCATCTCCCAGAGCAACTGCAAATTCGACATGCAGGCATTCATGCTTGAAACCAAAACCATTATTCCAAGGGCCTCTAGAAGCTAGGAGAGGTTTTATGTCTCTAAAAATGAAGTCATTCAGCTGCTGTCTTGGAGCTGGATCAATTAAAAGCAGGCTGAGCACTGATTCTCCATGCTCAGATAAACCAAAACGAATTCCTTCATTATGAACTTCAAGAGATATTCTCAAAAGGCCCTGAGAATGTTGCTGTTGAGGTGTTTGAGAGTGCATCACCAGTGGAGGTAGAGATCCAGCAGAGATAGTGGTGCTAGCAGAACTGTTGGAGTAAGATATAGCATCATTCCAATCCTGAGAAGCACTATCTGAAATGTTATCTTCAGGAACCAAACCATCTTGCACCTGGAGTCCCTCAGCAGCAAGCCAAGCTTGAAAATTGTAGAGGTAGGGAGGTAACGGTGGTGCCTGTGGTGGTGAAGCTGGCCACACTCCCCAGCCATTGTTCTGATCCTATTGCTGTGGGGCTGTATTAGCAGGAGGAGCCTCATGAGGTTGAGCTGCATTTTGAACTAGCCAGTTATGCACTTGCTGTTGCTACAGTTGCTCAGCAGTTAGCTCAGGGCCAAACTGAGGGTGTGGGTTGCCATCAGGAGGAGGTGGTTCCTCCCCAGCAGGGAGAACTTCAGGTAACAAACCATTCCAGTCATTGCTACGCGGGATAGTAACTTGAACAGTCCAACAGTCTCTAGCACCACCTAGTTGCTAGACTACAAAGCTCTTTGGAATTAAACGCATATTGAGGACTCTCACTTTGAGCAGAACAAATGTCCTATCCTGTCTTGGGTTATACCAGGAAACAAGAGCACCAAAACCACCTAGAGTTTCTGTATATAGTACTCTGTTTGATAGTCAAAGGGAAACCCAAAGTTCATAGTCCAGAGTTCTGGCCCAAAGGTAGTGCTACGGCGATTCAGAGCTTCGTTGTGAGGTACAAAAGTGATGAGGAGATCCTCGTCCTCAAGCTCTAGGGGAGAAGAAATGGCGGTATCTCTCATGAAAGCATCCGCAAATCCAAATACCCCAATGCCCAATGGATGCTCAGAAGATTCAGTGGTGAATAAGTGAGCTTCGTGAAGCAAACCTTCGATCTGAGTGCGGATGGCTTCGCGGCGATGAAGCGGAACAGAGTGACTGGCCTCCGCAATTGCCAGGTAGTCGTGGTTGAGGGGTGGAAACGGCCCAACCACCATGCCACTCCGCACGATTCTATCATTCGGACCAGGTTCCACGGCGAATCCGGGTGGGAGGAACGGCACTGGGTTCAGTGGATAGTTTGCCATGGCAATGGAGGTGGTTGGTGATACGTCTCAAACGTATCTATAATTTTTGATGGTTTCATGGTGTTATCTTGTCATTTTTGGATGTTTTATGTACCTTTTATATCTTTTTGGGACTAACTTATTGATTCAGTGCCAAGTGCGAGTTCCTGTTTTTTCTATGTTTTTGGCTCTTTTTAGATCCGATTTTGGAACGGAGTCCAAATGGAATAAAATCCCTGAAATGATTTTTTTCCCGAACGGAAGAAGATCAGGGGGCCTGTGGGCCAAGCCAGGAGGGCTCTAGGGAGCCCACAAGCCCCCACTCCGCCACCAGGGGGGAGGTGGCGGTGGCAGGGCTTGTGGCCTCCCTGAGCGCCCCCTGACCTAGATCTTTGGCCTATATATTCCCTAAAATACAACAAAAAATCAGGGGAGCCTTCAAAATACTTTTCCGCCGCCGCAAGCTTCCGTTTCCGCGAGATCTCATCTGGAGACCCTTCCCGGTGCCCTGCCGGAGGGGACTTTGGAGTTGGAGGGCTTCATCATCATCATCATCGCCCTCCAATGACTCGTGAGTAGTTCACTTCAGACCTACGGGTCCGTAGTTAGTATCTAGATGGCTTGTTCTCTCTCTCTTGGATCTTCAATACAAAGTTCTCCATGATCTTCATGGAGATCTATCTGATGTAATCTTCTTTGGCGGTGTGTTTGTCGAGATCCGATGAATTGTGGATTTGTGATGAGATTATCTATGATATATATTTGAGTCTTTGCTGATTTCTTATATGCATGATTTGATATCCTTGTAAGTCTCTCCGAGTCTTGGGTTTTGTTTGGCCAACTAGATCTATGATTCTTGCAATGGGAGAAGTGCTTGGTTTTGGGTTCTTACCATGTGGTGACCTTTCCCAGTGACAGTAGGGGCAGCAAGGCACACATTAAATAGTTGCCATCAAGGGTAACAAGATGGGCTCTGTCGTTGATATGAGATTGTCCATCTACATCATATCATCTTGCTTAAGGCGTTACTCTGTTCTTTTGGACTTAATACACTAGATGCATGTTGGATAGAGGTCGACGTGTGGAGTAATAGTAGTAGATGCAGACAGTATCGGTCTACTTGTTTTGGACGTGATGCCTATAGATATAATCATTGCCATAGATGACGTCACGACTTTGCGCGGTTCTATCAATTGCTCGACAGTAATTTGTTCACCCACCGTCTACTTGCTTTCATGAGAGAAGCCACTAGTGAACACTACGGTCCCCGGGTCTATTCACATCTATCGTTTCCACTTTCGCTTTTACTTTGCTTTGTTACTTTGTTGCTTTCAGTTCTCACTTGGCGAACAATCTATAAGGGATTGACAACCCCTTCATAGCGTTGGGAGCAAGCTTTTTTGTGTTTGTACAGGATCTTGTGATACTCCTCCACTGGATTGATACCTTGGTTCTCAAACTGAGGGAAATACTTACCACCATTGTGCTACATCACCCTTTACGCTTTGAGGGAACACCAACGCAAGGCTCCAAGGCCATGGGGGAAATCCTTTGCATATTTGCCTAGGAAGTCCCTTAAGGCGTAGCCGTAGCAGAAGGATTCCTGGTGCCGTCCACACGACTACTCCTGGCGCCGTTGCCAGGGAAGCACAACTGACATCAGAAGTATTTCTGGCGCCGTTGCCTGGGAGGAGAGATCAAGATCTATCCAAGTAGGTATCACAAACTCATCTCTTGCCGTTTTCTTTTGCTTTTTGCCTTTTTGACGTTCCCTTTCGCCCGCCTGCTCTTAGGTTTGGTCGTGAGAGAGCTTTCCTCATGGCTAAACCAAACTATTTCAGAAAATTGGAGGAGATTGAAACTAATGTCAAAGGTCTCATGTCTTCTCAGTTTGACCAAAATAGTTACTTCCGTAGGGAATTAAAAGAGCAAAATTCCTTTTTGGTCTGTTTGAATAGAGAGGTTGATGATATGGCCAATGATTTCCTTACACTTAATTCTCAGCTCGCTCACCTTGAAAAATTGGTGGGCCAAATTTCTGACAAGCAGGCTACCTTAGTCAATAAGATGGCAGCTAAACCTGAAATTTGTGATGCAAATCACGAAGATCTTAAAGTGCTTGGTGTGTCTCCTCTTGAATCTTTGTTTTCGCGTGTCAAACCTATTTATGGAGGGGCTGGATATGAATCCACTTTGGTTGAAAAACGCCCCAATGATTCGGAGTCCACCCATCTTGATGATAAAGGTGTGGAGAGTGGAGTAGAAGAAATCAAAATTTTGGGTAGTAATGAAACTCCCACTTTGGATTTCAAGGAATTCAATTATGATAATTGCTCCTTGTTTGAATACATTTCTTTGATGCAATCCATTTCAAACTCTCCACATGCTTATAGTCAAAGCAAAGCCTTTACCGCGCATATCGTAGATGCTATGATGAAATCTCTTCAAGAGAAGATCGAACTAGAAGTCTCTATACCTAGAAAACTTCATGATGAGTGGGAACCTACTATCAAAATCAAGATCAAAAACTATGAGTGCAATGCTTTGTGTGATTTGGGTGCGAGTGTTTCCGCGATTCCGAAGTCTTTATGTGATATTCTTGGTTTTCATGAGATTGAAGAGTGTTCTCTTAATTTGCATCTTGTGGATTCTACTGTCAAGAAACCCATGGGAAGGATCGATGATGTTCTTATTGTTGCAAATAAGAACTATGTATCCGTGGATTTCATTGTACTTGACATAGATTGCAATCCTTCATGTCCCATTATTCTTGGTAGACCTTTCCTAAGGACTATTGGTGCTATCATCGATATGAAGGAAGGGAATATTATATTTCAATTTCCTTTGAAGAAGGGCATGGAGCACTTTCCTAGAAAGAAAATAAGATTGCCTTATGAATCTATGATGAGGGCTACTTATGGTTTGAGCACCAAAGATGACTATACGTGAGTCCATCACCTTTCGCCTATCTAAGGGCGTTAAACAAAAGCGCTTGTTGGGAGGCAACCCAACGAATCTATCCTTTTTCTTTCTGTTTTGTGTTTTCCACACTTTCGTAATTCTGTTATGATTATGTTTTTTGTGTTTGTTTTTGAGTTTGTGCCAAGCAAAACCGTTATGATTAGTCTTGGGGATGATCGTTTGGTCATGCTGGAAAAGACAGAAACTTTCTGCTCACGAAAAGAATTTTCATTTTTGTTCTGTAAGAGCTTTTGAGTTGATTCTTTTTAATGCTGATTGCTACGCAAATTCTTCAGACTGTCTTAATTGTTCAGAATTTTTGAAGTACCAGAGTTATACGAAATATACAGATTTCTACAGACTGCTCTGCTGTTAACAGATTCTGTTTTTGTTGTGTTGGTTGCTTATTTTGATGAAACTATGGACAGTATCGGGGGGTATTAGCCATGGAAGATTTAAAATACAGTAACCCAACATCAGCAGAAGTAGAATTTAAGTTTGCTACAGTACCTAAGGAAGTGGTGGTTTGCTTTCTCATACTAATGTTATCACGAGTTTCTGTTTAAGTTTCGTGTTGTGAAGTTTCCAAGTTTTGGATGAAGTTCTTATGGACAAAGAGATAAAGAGTGGAAAGAGCTCAAGCTTGGTGATGCCCAAGGAACCCCAAGAGATTCAAGGATGCCGTAAAATCCTAAGCTTGGGGATGCCCCGGGAAGGCATCCCCTCTCTCGTCTTCAATCCATCGGTAACGTTACTTGGGGCTATATTTTTATTCACCACATGTTATGTGTTTTTGCTTGGAGCGTCTTGTATCGTAGGAGTCTTTTATTTTTGTTGTGTCACAATCATCCTTGCTGCACACCTAGAGAGTGAGACATGCACTCACCGTGATTTTGTCGAGCTTCACTTATATCTTTTGGTAGACAATTCAGCTCACATGTGCTTCACTTATATCTTTTGAGCTAGATACTTTTGCTCTATGTGCTTCACTTATATCTTTTAGAGCGCAGCGGTGCGTGGCTTGGTAGTTGATCTATGCTTTGAAAGTAGTCTCAAAAGGGGTAGTTATCCAAAGGGATACGAAAACTTCCACCTTTATGTGCATTGAATAGTTAGAGAAGTTGATTCATCTCAATTAGTTTTGAGTTGTGGTTATGGTAATATTGAAGTCATGCTAGTAAGGTGTTGTGGATCTAGAAATACTTACGTTGAAGTTAGTGATTCCTGTAGCATGCACGTATGGTGAACCGCTATGTGATGAAATCTGAGCATGATTAGTTTATTGATTGTCATGCTTTGCGTGGCGGTCGGGATCGCGCGATGGTTTATACCTACCAACACTTCCCCTAGGAGTATGCGTTGAATGCTTTGTTTCGATTACTAATAAAACTTTTGCAACAAGTATATGAGTTCTTCATGACTAATGTTGAGTCCATGGTTTAGATGCACTTTCACCTTCCACCATCACTATCTTCTTAGTGCCGTGCAACTTTCGCCGGTGCACAAAACCCACCATTAGCCTCCCTCAAAACAGCCACCATACCTACCTACTATGGCTTTTTAAAAGTCATTCCGAGATATATTGACATGCAACTACCACCATGACATGTGCCACCACGACTACATTGCCTTTGCATGATCGTAAGATAGCTAGCATAATGTTTTCCATTAATGTCTATGCCATGCTAGATCATTGCCACGGTACACTACCGAAGGCATTCCATATAGAGTCATCGTTGCTCTAAGTTTTGAGTTGAAAGTGTGATGATCGTCATTAATGGAGCATTGTCCCATGCGAGGAAATAAAAGAGGCCAAAGAATCCCACCAAAAAAAGAGGCCAAAGAGCCCACCAAAAATAAAAAAAATAAGAAAAACATGAGAGAAAAAGAGAGAAGGGACAATGCTACCACTTTTTCCACACTTCTGCATATTAAGCACCATGATCTTCATGATTGAGAGTCTCTCGTTTTGTCACCACCATATAGCTAGTGGGAAATTTTCATTATATAACTTGGCTTGTATATTCCAATGATAGGCTTCCTCAAAATTGCCTTAGGTCTTCGTGAGCAAGCAAGTTGGATGCACACCCACTAGTTTTCTTTAAGAGCTTTCACATACTCATAGCTCTAGTGCATCATTTGTATGGCAATCCCTACTCATTCACATTGATATCTATTGATGAGCATCTCCACAGCTCATTGATATGCCTAGTTAATGTGACTATCTTCTCCTTTTTTTGTCTTGCAACCTCCACCACACTCCACACCATCTATAGTGCTATAACCATGGCTCACGCTCATGTATTACGTGAGAGTTGAAAAGGTTTGAGAAAGTAAAGATGTGAAACAATTACTTGGCCAATACCGGGGTTGTGCATGATTTAAATTCGTTGTGCAATGATGATAGAGCATAGCCAGACTATATGTTTTTGTAGGGATAGCTTTCTTTTGGCCTTGTAATTTTGAAAGTTCATGATTACCTTGCTAGTTTGCTTGAATTATTATTGTTTCCATGTCAATAGCAAACTATTGTTTTAAATCTAATGGATCTGAACATTCATGTCACATAAGAGGAGTTGCAAAGGACATCTATGCTAGGTAGCATGAAAGCATCAAAAATCCATTCTTTATCACTTCCCTACTCGAGGACGAGCAGGAGTTAAGCTTGGGGATGCTTGATACGTCTCAAAAGTATCTATAATTTTTGATGGTTTCATGCTGTTATGTTGTCATCTTTGGATGTTTTATGTACCTTTTATATCTTTTTTGGGACTAACTTATTGATTCAGTGCCAAGTGCCAGTTCCTATTTTTTCTGTGTTTTTGGCTCTTTTCAGATCTGATTTTGGAATAGAGTCCAAACGGAATAAAATTCCCGAAATGATTTTTTCCCGAACGAAAGAAGATCAGGGGGCCTTTGGGCCAAGCCAGGAGGGCTCCAGGGAGCCCACAAGCCCCCACTCCGCCACCAGGGGGAGGCGGCGGTGGCAGGACTTGTGGCCTCCCTGAGCGCCCCCTGACCTAGATCTTTGGCCTATATATTCCCTAAAATACAGCAAAAAATCAGGGGAGCCTCGAAAATACTTTTCCGCCGCCGCAAGCTTCCGTTTCCGCGAGATCTCATCTGGAGACCCTTCCCGGCGCCCTGCTAGAGGGGACTTTGGAGTTGGAGGGCTTCTTCATCATCATCATTGCCCCTCCAATGAATCGTGAGTAGTTCACTTCAGACCTACGGGTCCGTAGTTAGTAGCTAGATGGCTTCTTCTCTCTCTTGGATCTTCAATACAAAGTTCTCCATGATCTTCATGGAGATCTAGCCGATGTAATCTTCTTTGCCGGTGTGTTTGTCGAGATCAGATGAATTGTGGATTTGTGATCAGATTATCTATGATATATATTTGAGTCTTTTCTGATTTCTTATATGCATGATTTGATATCCTTGTAAGTCTCTCCGAGTCTTGGGTTTTGTTTGGCCAACTAGATCTATGATTCTTGCAATGGGAGAAGTGCTTGGTTTTGGGTTCTTACCATGTGGTGACCTTTCCTAGTGACAGTAGGGGCAGCAAGGCACACATTAAGTAGTTGCCATCAAGGGTAACAAGATGGGCTCTATCGTTGATATGAGATTGTCCATCTACATCATGTCATCTTGCTTAAGGCATTACTCTGTTCTTTTGGACTTAATACACTAGATGCATGTTGGATAGCGGTCGACGTGTGGAGTAATAGTAGTAAATGCAGACAGTATCGGTCTACTTGTTTTGGACGTGATGCCTATAGATATAATCATTGCCATAGATGACGTCACGACTTTGCGCGGTTCCATCAATTGCTCGACAGTAATTTGTGCACCCACCGTCTACTTGCTTTCATGAGAGAAGCCACTAGTAAACACTACGGCCCCTGGGTCTATTCACATCTATCGTTTATTATCCATGCTAGAATTGTATTGATTGGAAACTCAAATACATGTGTGGGTACATAGACAACACACTGTCCCGAGTGAGCCTCTAGTTGACTAGTTCATTGGTCAAAGATGGTCAAGGTTTCTTGGCCATAGGCAAGTGTTGTCACTTGATAACGAGATCACATCATTAGGAGAATCATGTGATGGACAAGACCCAAACTATGAACGTAGGGTATTGATCGTGTCGTTTTATTGCTATTGTTTTCTGCGTGTCAAGTATTTATTCCTATGACCATGAGATCATATAACTCATTGGCACCGAAGGAATACCTTGTGTGCATCAAACATCGCAACGTAACTGGGTGACTATAAAGGTGCTCTACGGGTATCTCCGAAGGTGTCGGTTGAGTTAGTATGGATCAAGACTGGGATTTGTCACTCCGTGTGACGGAGAGGTATCTCGGGGCCCACTCAGTAATACAACATCACACACAAGCCTTGCAAGCAATGTGACTAAGTGTAAGTCACGGGATCTTGTATTACGTAACGAGTAAAGAGACTTGCCGGTAACGATATTGAAATATGTATGCGGATACCAACGATCAAATCTCGGGCAAGTAACATACCGAAGGACAAAGGGAATGACATACGGGATTATATGAATCCTTGACACTGAGGTTCAACCGATAAGATCTTCGGAGAATATGTAGGATCCAATATGGGCATCCAGGTCCCGCTATTGTATATTGACCGAGGAGTGTCTCGGGTCATGTCTACATAGTTCTCGAACCCGTAGGGTCTGCACACTTAAGGTTCGGTGACGTTTCGATATAGTTGAGTTATAGGTCTTGGTAACCGAAAGTTGTTCGGAGTCCGAGATGAGATCCAGGACGTCACGTGGAGCTCCGGAATGGTCCAGAGGTAAAGACTGATATATAGGAAGTCCTGATTTGGTCACCGAAAAAGTTTTGGGCTCATCGCTATTGTATCGGGAGTGCCGGGAGGGGTGCCGGGGACCATCGGGAGGGGTGTCACGCCCCAAGGGGTCTCATGGGCTATGGAAAGAGATAAACCAGCCCCTAGTGGGCTGGAATAAGTTCCAACTAAGGCCCATAAGGTTTGAGAAGGAAAAACACAAGGTGGAAAGAGTTTCCAAGTAGGAAGGTGGAATCCTACTCCAATTAGGATTGGAGTAGGAGTCCTCCACCTCCAATTTCGGCCAAACCTTGAGGGTTTGAGGCTGCCTCCTCCCCTCCCTCCCTCCTATATATACTAGAGGTATTGAGGGTTTTTGAGACACAACTTTTCCACGTGCTGCTCGACCCTATACCACACAGTTTTTTCTCTAGATCGTATTTCTGCGGAGCTTAGGCGAAGCCCTGCCGGAGTATATCATCACCACCACCGGCGCGCCGTCACGCTGCCGGGGAACTCATCTACCTGTCCGTCTCTCTTGCTGGATCAAGAAGGCCGAGATCATCGTCGAGCTATACGTGTGCTGAACGCGGAGGTGCCGTCCGTTCAACACTAGATAGGAGTGGATCGTGGGACGGATCGCGGGACGGTTCGTGGGACGGTTCGTGGGGCGGTTCGAGGGACGTGAAGACGTTCCACTACATCAACCGCGTTTCTTAACTCTTCCTGCTATGCGATCTACAAGGGTACGTAGATCAGAAATCCCCCTCCATCACCATGATAGGTCTTCGTGCGCGTAGGAATTTTTTTGTTTCCCATGCGATGTTCCCCATCACTATGGCACCACATAAGAAAATACCAAAAGAAAAGAAAAAGAAAAAGGAAAGAGGGAGGTGGGAAGGAAGAGGAGGACTCCTCCTTCCCAAACCGAATTGGAGGAGGAGTCCTCCTCCTCCTGGCGGCCGGCACACCTTGAGGGCCTTGTCCCTCAAGGCTATCCCCTCCCCCTCCCTCCTATATATAGTGGTGGTTTAGGGCTTTTTGAGACACAACTTTTCCACGTGCAACTCTAGCCTATTCCACATAGTTTTACCTCTAGATCAGATTTCCGCGGAGCTCGGGCGGAGCCCTGCAGGAGTAGATCATCACCACCACCGAAGCGCCGTCACGCTATCGGGGAACTCATCTACTTCTTCGTCTTGCTTGCTGGATCAACAAGGCCGAGATCATCGTCGAGATGTACGTGTGCTGAACGCGGAGGTGCCGTCCGTTCGGCGCTAGATCGAAACCGATCGTGGGACGGATCGCGGGACGGTTCGAGGGACGTGAAGACGTTCCATTACATCAACCACATTTCTTAACGCTTCCCGCTGTGCGATCTATAAGGGTACATAGATCAAATCTCCACTCGTAGATGGACATCACCATGATAGGTCTTCGTCTGCGTAGGAATTTTTTTGTTTCCCATGCAACGTTCCCCAACAGTGGCATCATGAGCTAGGTTCATGCGTAAATGTTATCTCGAGTAGAACACAAAAGGTTTTGTGGATGGTGATGTTTGATTTTCTGCCCTCCTTAGTCTTTTCTCGATTCGGCGGTATTGTTGGATTGAAGCGGCCCGGACCAACATAACTCGTACGCTTACGAGAGACTGGTTTCATCGGTTGACATGCAACCTCGTTGCATAAAGATGACTGGCGAGTGTCGGTTTCTTCAACTTTAGTTGAATTGGTTTTGACCGAGGCGGTCCTTGGAGAGGTTAAATAGCAATTCGCACATCACCATTGTGGTTTTTGCGTAAGTAAGATGCGATCATACTAGATACCCATAGCAGCCACGTAAAACATGCAATAACAAATTAGAGGACGTCTAACTTGTTTTTGTAGGGTATGCTTGTGATATGATATGGCCTATGACGTGATGTGATATATTGGATGTATGAGATGATGATGTTGTAATAGCTAATATCGACTTGCACGTCGATGCTACAGCAACCGGCAGGAGCCATAGGGTTGTCTTTAAACTAACGTTTGTGTTTGTAGATGTGTTTACTATATTGCTAGGTCGTAGCTTTAGTAGTAATATCATAGATAGCACAACAACCTCGATGGCGACACGTTGATGGAGATCATGGTGTGGCGCCGGTGACAAGAAGATCATGCTGGTGCTTTGGTGATGGAGATCAAGAAACACAAGATGATGGCCATATCATGTCACTTATGAATTGCATGTGATGTTAATCCTTTTCTGTACCTTATTTTGCTTAGAACGACGGTAGAATTATAAGGTGATCTCTCACTAAAAATTCAAGACGAAATTGTGTTCTCCCCGACTGTGCACCGTTGCGACAGTTCGTCGTTTCGAGAGACCACGTGATGATCGGGTGTGATAGACTCAACGTTCACATACAACGGGTGCAAAACAGTTGCACGTGCGGAACACTCGGGTTAAACTTGACGAGCCTAGCATGTGCAGACATGGCCTCAGAACACATGAGACCGAAAGGTCGAGCATGAATCGTATAGTTGATATGATTAGAATAGGGATACTTACCATTGAAACTATTCTCAACTCACATGATGATCAGACTTGAGTTAGTGAATTTGGATCATGTACCACTCAAATGACTAGACAGATGTACTTTTTGAGTGGGAGTCTAGCAAGTAATTTGATTAGTTAAACTCTAATTATCTTGAACATAGTCTAAGTCCACTTTGAAATATTTGTGTTGTAGATCAATGGCTCACGCGACAGTCACCCTGAATTTTAATACGTTCCTAGAGAAAGTTAGTTGAAATATGATGGAAGCAACTTTATAGACCGGGCTCGTAATCTTAGGTTGCTCCTACAAGCTGGGAAGAAGGATTATGTCCTTAATGCTGCGCTAGGAGATGCACCACCCGCTACGGTTGACCAAGATGTTAAGAATGCTTGGTTAACACGTAAGGAGGACTATTCAGTAGTTCAATGTGCAATCTTGTATGGCTTAGACCCGGGACTTCAACGTCGCTTTGAGCATCATGGTGCATATGAGATGTTCCAGGAGTTGAAGTTTATCTTTCAAAAGAACGCCCGGATCGAGAGGTATGAGACCTCCAATAAATTTTATGCTTGCAAGATGGAGGAGAATTCGTCTGTCGGTGAACATGTGCTCAAAATGTCTGGGTACTCAAACCGTCTAGCTAAGCTGGGGATTAAACTCCCGCAAGAGGCTATCACAGACAGAATTCTTCAATCACTGCCACCAAGCTACAAGAGCATTGTGTTGAACTATAACATGCAAGGGATGAACAAGTCACCCGGCGAGTTATTCGCGATGCTGAAAGTCATAGAGTCAGAACTCCGAAAAGAGCATCAAGTGTTGATGGTCAATAAGACCACTAGTTTCAAGAGAAACAACAAAGGCAAGAAGGGTAACTCCAAGAAGAGCGGCAAACCTGTTGCCAATCTGACGAAGAAACCCAAGGCTGGACCTAAGCCTGAAACAAAGTGTTATTATTGCAAGGGACTGGGTCACTTGAAGCGCAACTGCCCCAAGTATTTGGCTGATAAGAAGGCGGCCAAGGAAAAATCAGGTATATTCGATATACATGTTATTGATATGTACTTAACCAACTCTCGTAGTAGTTCCTGGGTATTCGATACCGGTTCTGTTGCTCATATTTGCAACTCGAAACAGGAACTGCGCAGTAATCAAAGGCTGGCGAAAGATGAAGTGACGATGCGCGTGGGAAATGGTTCCAAGGTTGATGCAACCGCCGTCGGCACAGTTTCACTTCAGTTACCATCAGGATTAGTTATGAACTTAAATAATTGTTATTTAGTGCCTGCGTTAAGCATGAACATTATATCTGGATCTTGTTTATTGCGAGACGGTTACTCGTTTAAGTCAGAGAATAAAGGTTGTTCTATTTCTATGAGTAATATCTTTTATGGCATGCACCCACTGTGAGATGATTGTTCATATTGGATCTTGATAGCGATGATACACATATACATAACATTGAGACCAAAAGAGTTAGAGTTAACAATGATAGCGCCATGTTTTTGTGGCACTGCCGCTTAGGTCATATTGGTGTAAAGCGCATGAAGAAACTCCATTTCGATGGACTTTTGGAGTCACCTGACTTTGATTCACTTGATACGTGCGAACCATGCCTCATGGGCAAAATGACTAAGACTCCGTTCTCCGGAACAATTGAGTGTGCAAGTGACTTGTTGGAAATCATACATTACGATGTGTGCGGTCCAATGAGTGTGGAGGCGTGCGGCGGATATCGTTATTTTCTCACCTTCACTAGCGATTTGAGTAGATATGGTTATGTCTACTTGATGAAGCACAAGTCTGAAACGTTTGAGAAGTTCAAGCAATTTCAGAGTGAAGTTGAAAATCATCGTAACAAAAAGAACAAGTTCCTACGGTCTGATCGTGGGGGTGAATATCTGAGTTTCGAGTTTGGTGCTCACTTAAGACAATGTGGAATTGTTTCACAGTTAACACTACCTGGAACACCATAGCGTAATGGTGTGTCCGAACGTCGTAATCGTACATTGTTAGAAATGGTGCGATCTATGATGTCTCTTATGGATTTGCCGTTATTGTTTTGGGGTTATGCATTAGAGACAACTGCATTCACTTTAAATTGGGCGCCAACAAAATCCGTTGAGACGACACCATACAAACGGTGGTATGGCAAAAGACCGAAGTTGTCGTTTCTTAAAGTTTGGGGATGTGATGCTTATGTCAAAAAGCTTCAGCCTAAAAAGCTGGAACCCAAAGCGGGAAAGTGCGTCTTCATAGGTAACCCAAAGGAGACAGTTGGGTACACCTTCTATCTCAAATCCGAGGGCAAAGTGTTTGTTGCTAAAAATGGAGCTTTTCTTGAATAGGAGTTTCTCTCGAAAGAATTGAGTGGGAGGAAGATAGAACTTAATGAGGTTGTCGAACCTCTAATCCCTCTAGATGGTGGTGCGGGGCAAGGGGAAACGCCTGTCGTTGCAACGCCAGTTGAGGAGGAAGTTGATGATGATGATCATGAAACTTCGGATCAAGTTCCTATCGAACCTCGCAGGTCGACAAGATCACGTACTGCTCCTGAGTGGTACGGTAATCCTGTCTTATCAATTATGTTGTTAGACAACAATGAACCTGCAAATTATGAAGAAGCAATGGTGGGCCCGGATTCTAACAAATGGCTGGAGGCCATGAAGTCTGAGATAGGATCCATGTACGAGAACAAAGGGTGGACTTTGGAAGTACTACCTGAAGGCCGCAAGGCTATTCAGAACAAATGGATCTTAAAGAAGAAGACGGACGGAGATGGCAACGTGACTGTTTATAAAGCTCGACTTGTGGCAAAGGGTTTTTCACAAGTTCAAGGAGTTGACTACGATGACACGTTGTCACCGGTAGCGATGCTTAAGTCCGTCCGAACCATGTTAGCAATAGCTGCATTTTTCGATTATGAAATCTGGCAGATGGATGTCAAAATAGCGTTCCTTATGGTTTTCTTAAGGAAGAGTTGTATATGATGCAACCCGAAGGTTTTGTCGATCCAAAGAATGCTAACAAAGTGTGCAAGCTCCAGCGACCCATTTATGGACTAGTGCAAGCATCTCGGAGTTGGAATAAACGCTTTGATGAGGTGATCAAAGCATTTGGGTTTATACAAGTGGTTGGAGAATCTTGTATTTACAAGAAAGTGAGTGGGAGCTCTGTGGCGTTTCTAATATTATATGTGGATGGCATATTGCTGATTGGAAACAACGTGGAGTTTTGGAGAGCGTAAAGGATTACTTGAATAAAAGTTTCTCTATGAAGGACCTAGGAGAAGCTGCTTACATTCTAGGCATTAAGATCTATAGGGATAGATCGAGACGCCTGATAGGACTTTCACAAAGCACATACCTTCATAAAGTTTTGAAGAATTTCAAAATGGATCAGTCCAAGAAAGGGTTCTTTCCAGTGTTACAAGGTATAAAATTGAGTAAGACTCAGTGCCCAGCAACTGCGGAAGATAGAGAACAAATGAATTTCGTCCCCTATGCTTCAGCCATATGTTCTATCATGTATGCAATGTTGTGCACTAGACCAGACGTCATCTTGGCCATAAGTATGGCAGGCAGGTTTCAGAGTAATCCAGGAGTGGATCACTAGACGACGGTCAAGAATATTCTGAAGTACCTGAAAAGGACTAAGGAAATGTTTCGCGTTTATGGAGGTGACGAAGAGCTCGTCGTAAAAGGTTACGTCGACGCAAGCTTTGACACCGACCCGAATGACTCTAAGTCGCAAACCGGATATGTATTTATTCTTAACGGGGGTGCAGTAAGCTGGTGCAGTTCCAAGAAAAGCGTCGTAGCAGATTCTACATGTAAAGCGGAGTACATGGCTGCCTCGGAGGCAGCAAAGGACGGTGTCTGGATGAAGAAGTTCATGACGGATCTTGGAGTTGTGCCGAGCGCACTAAATCCAATAACTCTGTTCTGTGACAACACTGGTGCCATTGCCTTAGCAAAGGAACAAAGGTTTCACAAGATGACCAGACACATCAAACGACGCTTCAACCTCATCCGCGATTATGTCGAAGGAGAGGACGTGAATATTTGCAAAGTGCACACGGGTCTGAATGTAGCAGACCCGCTGACTAAACCTCTTCAACGGGCAGAACATGATCAACACCAGAACTGTATGGGTGTTAGATTTATTACAATGTAAATCGCATGGCGATGTGAGGACTAGAATATTGACTCTAGTGCAAGTGGGAGACTGTTGGAAATATGCCCTAGAGGCAATGATAAATAGTTATTATTATATTTCCTATTTAAAGATAATCGTGTATTATCCATGCTACAATTGTATTGATTGAAAACATAGATACATGTGTGGATACATAGACAAAAGAATATCCCTAGCAAGCCTCTAGTTGGCTGGCCAGTTGATCAATGATAGTCAAGGTTTTTTGACTATATACAAGTGTTGTCACTTGATAACTGGATCACATCATTAGGAGAATCATGTGATGAACTAGACCCAAACTATGAACGTAGCATATTGATCGTGTCGTTTTATGGCTATTGTTTTCTGCGTGTCAAGTATTTGTTCCTATGACCATGAGATCGTATAACTCACTGGCACCGAAGGAATACCTTGTGTGCATCAAACGTCGCAACGTAACTGGGTAACTATAAAGGTGCTCTACAGGTATCTCCGAAGGTGTCCGTTGAGATAGTATGGATCAAGACTGGGATTTGTCACTCCGTGTGACGGAGAGGTATCTCGGGGCCCACTCGGTTATACAACATCACACACAAGCCTTGCAAGCAATGTGACTAAGTGTAAGTCACGGGATCTTGTATTACGGAACGAGTAAAGAGACTTGCTGGTAATGAGATTGAAATAGGTATGCGGATACCGACGATCAAATCTCGGGCAAGTAACATACCGAAGAACAAAGGGAATGACATACGGGATTATATGAATCCTTGACACTGAGGTTCAAACGACAAGATCTTCGGAGAATATGTAGGATCCGATATGGGCATTCAGGTCCCGCTATTGGATATTGACCGATGAGTGCCTCGGGTCATGTCTACATAGTTCTCGAACCCGCAGGGTCTGCACACTTTAGGTTCGTTGATGTTTTAGTATAGTTGAGTTATATGTGTAGTTACCGAATATTGTTCAGAGTCCCAGATGAGATCACGAACGTCACGAGGGTTTCCGGAATGGTCCGGAAACGAAGATTGATATATAGGATGGTTTCATTTGGTCACCGGAAAGTTTCGGGCAACTCCAGTAGTGTACCGGGAGTGACGAATGGGTTCTGGGTGTTCACCAGGAGGGGCCCACCCACCCAGGAGTGAGCCCAAGGCCCTAGGATGGTGCCACAAGTCCTTATTGGGCTGGTGGAGTCATCCCAAGAGAGCTATGGCGCCACATAAGAAAATACCAAAATAAAAGAAAAAGAAAAAAGGAAAGTGGGAGGTGGGAATGAAGAGGAGGACTCCTCCTTACCAAACCGAATTGGAGGTGGAGTCGTCCTCCTCCTGGTGGCCGGCGCACCTTGAGGGCCTTGTCCCTCAAGGCTAGCGCCTCCCCCTCCCTCCTATATATAGTGGTGGTTTAGGGCTTTTTGAGACACAACTTTGCCACGTGCAACTCTAGCCTATTCCACATAGTTTTACCTCTAAATCGGATTTCTACGGAGCTCGGGCGGAGCCGTGCAGGAGTAGGTCATCACCACCACCGGAGTGTCGTCACGCTATCGAGGAACTCATCTACTTCTCCATCTTGCTTGTTGGATCAAGAAGGCCGAGATCATCGTCGAGCTGTACGTGTGGTGAACGCGGAGGTGTCGTCCGTTTGGCGCTAGATCGGAACGGATTGTGGGACGGATCGCGGGACGGTTCGAGGGACGTGAAGACATTTCACTACATCAACCACGTTTCTTAATGCTTCCCACTGTGCGATATACAAGGGTACATAGATCTAATCTCCACTCGTAGATGGACATCACCATGATAGGTCTTCGTGTGCGTAGGAAATTTTTTGTTTTCCATGCAACGTTCCCCAACACAGGAAGCCAAGGCCGCCTCTTCCTCCTCAGGATGTTCCTGCTATCATCGTCGATGCTCCTCTTGAGCCTAAGCTGGGGCTGGCCAAGGATGGTTCCGATAATCAAGTGCTGCCTCAGGGTCAAGCTAATGGAGTTGAGCCCACGATGATGGATAAGAGTAACGCTCGCGGAAAGCTAGAGGGGGGTGATCGACCCTCCAAGTGGGCGCGCAAGAAGGAGAACATGATTTGTTACCGTTGCGGCAAGACGGGTCACTTTGTTTCCGAGTGCAAGGCAGATCTTTGTGAGTTTTGTTTGAAACCCAAACACGGCTCGGCTCAGTGCCCTCTTATGGTTGGACCGATGCCGGTGGTGACTATTTATGGCGTCTGCTGCCATGAGCTGATGTTCTTTGAGTCACCAACTGCTACGACACCGGTTCATGCGCCAGATGCGGCCTTTACCGGGACGGTTATGGTAGCGCGTGGGACTATGACTGCTGAGCAGGTGGTGCAACAGCTTTGGGAGCTGGTTTCTTCGTCATATAGGTGTGACCCAGTTTTGATCGCTGATAATGTGTTCAAAGTGATCTTTCCTACTAAGGAGGATCTAGCAAGGTTGCTCAAGTTTGGCATGTGCAGAGTGCCTAGCACTAGTTGTGTGTTAGAGTTTGATGCGTGGAAGAGTGAGGAGCCACAAGGTGTGCCACTCCCTCAGATTTGAGTTCGCTTTTTGGGAGCCCCGTCCAAGGTTGTTAAGGACTTTCGGGTTACTTGGAGCTTGGGGTCATTGATAGACAAGATAGAAAAGGTGGATATGGTGTTTACCAGGGCTAGGCTGCTGGTTAGTGTCATGGATATCGAACTTGTTCCGGATGAAGTTGTATGGACTCATTCAGGAATGAGATATACCTTGCAGCTTGAGATCGAGAGTCCACCTCTGTTTGTAGACGGAGTGGCGGACAAAGATGTTCATATGACTGATGGGGACGATGCTTCTGGTTCAAGGGAGTTGGATAAAAAGCTTCAATCGCCCGAGACTGCTAAGGATATGGAGCTCCCAGAATCAACATCATTGGATGGTGGAGTTAATCATTCCGTCTCAACTCCATTGGCGCAGCTCAGATTTGGTTCTTTTGAACCTGCTTCGGCACCAGCCAGGGTGGAAGGAGTTCGGCATGCTGCAGGTGTGGACCGGCCGGCACGCTCCGCCAATGTTACGCTGCCTGGGAAGAACCCCATGGGCACATCTCTTGGTATGTCTCAGCCTAAGGAGGGGATGCCGCCACTGTCGCTTAGACTGTACCTTGTAGGTGCAAGGATCGCAGGTTCAAGGGCGCTTTCTGCTGGCGTGGCCGTGCACCCGAGTATACCCAACCCACCTCATCCTGCCGCGGTGGAGAACTCAGCTCCTGTAGCGAGTCCGGCGACCGAGAAACCGCCTGGTGGGGGTACCGAACAGGGCGTGGCACAATTCTCTGTTGATGAAGTCATAGCTTTTGGTGATTTACTGAATCCGATGACACCAAAGAGAAGATCCAGTCAGCGTATTCAGAACCGACCAGATGCGGATGACTTGTAGTTGGGGCGTGCAATGCGAGCGGCAAAAATGAGGGATGCGGAAATCTTGACAGGTATGTCTATTAGCAAAGATCATTCCATTCTTCATTTTTCTCCGCATGAAATTATAGGAAATGCTGCCCCCGTTGGGGTTTCCTTGGGTAACACAGGTAGAGAAATTTCGAAATCTATTAATGACCTACTAGACTTAGAAGTAGATAGGGCTCTAGATATTATTCAGAATTTAGCTGCAGTGGATCCAATGAAAGAATGTGAAATCACTGATCTCGGGGGCCTGAATTCTCTATGTGAGAACTTGGCCCCTATGGATGATCCGAGGAAGGTGATGATCATGCACTCGATTTGAGTATAGTTGATGAACAATATCTTAATGTAGACTCACCAGTACCTGGTTATATGGACCATGTATTTGGAGGAAAACCAAAACGACCTTGGAAACGGAAAGTATATCCGGTCTCTGCGGTTCGTAGAAGTGCTAGATTTAAGAATGCTAAAAAAATTATGATGAAAGATGAGAGGATTTTTTTGGAATAGCAGAGGTCTTCGTGACTTGGCTAAAATAAGATTTCTAGCAGAGACTACTTTAGAGCATCATCTAGATTTTATCGCGCTTATGGAGACAGGGTGGGATAATTTTACGTCACAGTTCTTAAGTTCTTTATCACTGGGTGTTGATTTTGACTGGCACTGTCTCCCTCCAAGAGGAAGCTCCGATGGGATTTTACTTAGAGTCCGATGTGACACCCTTCAAGTGAGGGAAGTGGTGTTGGGGGATATGCAGTTAAGTTCAGGATTACATCCAAGGGAGATGGATTCCAATGGACTCTCGTCGTTGTGTATGGTGCAGCTCAGCCGGAGCTTAAGCCTGAATTTCTCGATGATCTGGTTCGGATTTGCGATGAGAAATTACCACTTTTGGTAGGTGGTGATTTCAATATTATTAGGCGGGCCGATGAAAAGAGCAATGATAATTTTGATCGCAGATGGCCATTTATGTTTAACCCTATTATTGAGAGTCTGGACCTAAGAGAGATTGAGCTCTCTGGTAGGAAATTCACTTGGGCTAATTCCCTACAAAACCATACTTTTGAAAAGTTGGACCGGGTTCTTACTAGTATTGAATGGGAACAGAAGTTTCCTCTAGTAACTATATGTGCGCTTCAAAGAGCGATCTCTGACCACACTCCACTTTTGCTGGATTCTAGTAATGCAAATCATATGGGTAACAAGCATGGTTTCTCCTTTGAATCAAGTTGGTTTTCACGGGAGGGATTCATGGATACGATTGCTAGGGAATGGAACAAGGAGTTCGGTGGGACATCCAACGTCGATAGATGGCAAAACAAAATACGACACCTTAGACAATACGTACGGGGTTGGGCTAAGAATGTATCCGAGATTTATAAGGACGAGCTAGAAAAGCTTATCAAACTTATAGATGATCTCGATCGTAAAGCAGAGACATGTCTTTTGGATGCGAAAGAACGGTCTTTGAAGAATGAGGCTGAACAACGAGTACGTGTACTCCTTAGAGAGGAGGAAATGAAATGGGCGCTAAGAGCCAAAGTGCGGGCAATCGTTCATGGGGATAATAACACTAAATTATCCCACTTGATTGCAAATGGAAAGCATAGGAAGAAGAGAATTTTGTAGCTCGAGCAAGATGAGGGTACAATAGTAGGCCACGAGAATCTAAAATTGTACATCTCTAACTATTATAAACAGTTATTTGGTGCTCTAGATCATAGTTTTGTGTCTATGGATGAGCATCAAGTAGAGGATATTCCTCAAGTTGGAGAGGCCGACAATGAGATCTTATCCGCTCCTTTTTTGGAGAAAGAGGTGCTTGAGGCTATTGGGGAAATGAAGGACGGAATATATCCCAGTCTAGATGGGTTTCCGGCTGAGTTGTATAAGAAATGTTGGCATATTATTAAGAAAGATCTCATGTCAATGTTTCATGATCTGTTCTGTGGTCACCTTCAACTCTTTCATTTGAATTTTGGTACCATAACACTGCTACCAAAGAAGGAGGGGGTGACACGTATTGAACAATTTCGTCCGATATGTTTGCTAAATGTTAGTTTCAAAATTTTCACAAAGGTGGGAACATATAGGCTAACTAAGATGGCTCATTCGGTGGTGCAAACTACACAAACATCTTTTATGCCCGGACGTAATATCCTAGAAGGGGTCGTCGTCTTGCATGAAAATTTACATGAAATTCACTCAAAGAAACTTGACGGTGTTATCTTCAAGGTGGATTTTGAAAAAGCTTACGATAAAGTCAAATGGTCTTTTCTGCAGCAAACCCTGCGTATGAAGGGGTTTGACGAACTTTGGAGAAAGCATGTCAACTGTTTTATAAAAAAGGAAGTGTCGGTATTAAAGTGAATGATGATGTCGGTCATTTCTTCCAGACACTGAAGGGTATCAGGCAAGGTGATCCGATGTCTCCTATTTTATTCAACATCGTTGCTGATATGTTGGCCTTAATGATTAAGCGAGCCAATGAGAAGGACCTTGTAGAGGGACTAATCCCGCATCTTGTTGATGGGGGGGTCTCTATTCTATAGTATGCGGATGACACCATTCTCTTTATGGAGCATGATCTTAGCAACGCCATAAATATGAAACTTATCCTATGCTTATTTGAACAGCTATCTGGGCTAAAGATTAACTTTCATAAAAGTGAATTATTTTGTTTTGGAAAGGCCAAAACTGAACATCATAGTTATAATCAATTGTTCGGTTGTGCTAGTGGGAATTTACCTTTCACGTATTTAGGGATTCCTATTCATCACCGAAAATTATCAAATAAGGAATGGAAACGCACCGAGGATCGATTTGAGAAAAAGTTAAGCTGCTGGAAAGCAAGCTTTTATCCTATGGAGGACGTTTGGTACTTGTTAATTCAGTATTATCAAGCATGCCTATGTTTCTCTTATCCTTTTTCGAAGTCCCTGTCGGGGTGCGAAAAAGGTTGGATTTCTATCGATCTCGGTTTTTCTGGCAAAACGATGAGGTCAAGACCAAGTATCGGCTTACTAGATGGGACATCATTTGTAGACCAAAAGAGCAAGGGGGTTTAGGGATCGAAAATTTAGAGACCAATAATAGATGTCTACTCAGTAAATGGTTGTTTAGACTATCTACGGAAACAGAAGGTATGTGGGTACAGATTCTGACGAACAAGTACTTACAAAATAAGACCTTAGCTCAGGTTACAGCACGACCAACTGACTCTCCTTTCTGGAAGGGTTTGATGAGGTCTAAAAATGCTTTCTTCAACATGACTAGGTTCATCATTGGCAATGGTGAATCAACTAGATTCTGGGAAGATACTTGGCTAGGGCAGTTGCCCCTAGCTATTCAGCATCCGCAGTTGTACCATATTGCACAAAGTCGACATGCGTCCATTGCATCAATATTATGCGAGGCACCTCTAAATATTCAATTTCGGAGATCCTTGATTGGTGACAGATGGATTAGTTAGATGCATCTAGTCAGAAGGTTAATGGACATTAACCTCTTTGATTGTCCAGATCGTGTTCATTGGAAGTTGACCACTAATGGAGTTTTTACGGTAAAATCTGTGTACATGCATCTCATAGATTCTATGCCCATTCCAAAATCACAGCATATATGGAAGGTCAAAGTCCCACTAAGAATTAATATCTTCATGTGGTTTGTTCACAAATGGGTTATTCTTACGAAGGATAATCTGGCCAAGCGTCATTGAAACGGCAATCCAAGATGCAGCTTCTGCCAAGATAAAGAAACTATTAAGCACCTCTTTCTCGATTGTCCCATGCCTCAACTTTTATGGCGCTCGCTGCACATTACTTTCAACATTAGTCCACCTAATAGTATAAACACGTTATTTCGGATGTGGTTACAGGGGGTTGATGTTCAAACTGCTAAACTTATTCGTGTAGGATCATGTGCACTATTTTGGGCTGCATGGAATTACAGAAATGACTTAGTGTTTACCAGACAAGCGATATTTATTTTTGCAGGTTATCTTCAGGGCTACTACCTTGATCCGCACGTGGTCGTTACTCACTCCTGTGGAAACTAGGGAGCCTTTGGTTGCTCGGTGTGTCCAATGGGAGATGGTAGCTCAGGGTATCTTCAACCGGTTTGGATGGCGACATATTAATAGGATAGGTGTTTAGTCATCTAGGCCTATTATCCTTTCCAGCTGGGGTGACGCCTTGTATCTTTTTTATTTTACTATTTGCGACACCTTGATGTACTTTGTTGAGACCTGATTTATATTTTAATATATGGCTTCATGCATCTCTCGATGCAGAGGCCGGGGCTATGCCTCCTTTCAAAAAAAAGGAATGACAAGGCTTTCAGGCACATCAAACCAACCTTCACACAATGGAAGAACAGATTTGTTCATGACATCACCCTACTCACTCACAGAATCAAGAACAAATTCAAGTATGCCTTGTTGAGATGGATAGATTTTCCTCCATCTTGATTCAATTTCAAGGATTCTTTTGTAGACTAGACTGCTTGTTTTCCTTCTTTTTTCTGACCTCACCTTGACGACTTTGTATATTTGTAATCTTTGTAAACGTTCTTTCCTTTTGTTTTCCAATAAAATGTTGTGGGGCTTTAGACTTGTAGTCTCCTTGGTCAAAAAAGAGTAACTATAAGCAAATTTGAATCTTGCGTGCTTATTTTTTGGTCTTGTAGCTTCATCGCCATCGATGATCCCCTCAGCACTCCCATCTGTATGTGCCACCTTCTCCCCCCTCGCCGACGAGAAACCCATCAAAAAACACGAGTTTCCTCATAGTTGTCATTGCCACCTAGCTTGAGAACCTCGCTGTCAAGCCCCATTTCACTCGGAACGGAACCATAGTAGCACCCTAATGTCGTAGGCTTCCCACACGCAAGTCCAAGCCGACCACCAACCTTGGAATGGACTAAGTTCACCCGCCATCTCCGAGCTCGCCGCCACTTCCTTCGGCTCGCGTTAGTCACCGGTTTAGAAATAATATGTTGTGAGAATATATATTCAAACTAAATTTGTATTCAAACATTGGGAAAAAATTAGGGACTGGGTTATACGGAAAGGGCTAGGTGTGTCAAAAATTATGGCCTTACACACAAACGGTGACGCGGGCTACTATCCTCGCCTACCTCCTCCGCATCTGCCCGGTCATTGTCAGAGCTTCATCGCCGCTCAGTGCGACTTGGACCTTCTGAGCACGCAAGGGATTTGACCAATTGTCTGGAAGTTTTTTTTTTCTTTTTATCTGTCTTTTTATTCATTTATGACCTCAAATATATCATGAACGCTACAATGTGCATATGAAATGGGGTATGTACTTTGACGATTACGATTCTTCCTCGAAGGAGGAAGAATAGGATGATGATGTACGAGACGGCAGTGTTTGCGATCATTCGAGAGGAAACGATGGTTGGTTATAAAATTGTATGTATCTACATTATCTCAAGTCATCAGGATTCGGTGATGCACTATTTTGCACCGAATGCAACATATCAAGAGAAGTATTTTCGGTGCTGATTCTGAATGCGCTGGGATCTTTTTGTTAAGCTTCATGCACTAGCCAACACAAACCAAAAGTCCAACTGATGAAAAAGGTTATGCAATTCACATATACACATCAACACCCCTTTCACGTATGATGGGGGAAGTCAACACGCGAATAGACTCGGTGGTATTTAAGAGGCCTATACGTGGATTTGACACATAAGGGTCGATAGAAATTTGTTGATAAATTGTGAAATCCAAGAGTTGAACAGGAGACCTTAGACCCTGATACCTTGTTAAACTTCATGCACCAGCCAACGTAAACAAAAGTGCAAACTTTTAAAAAGGGACAGACAATCTAGATATAGATTTCAACACTTTTCAACACCATTGCAAGAGATGTTGGGACCACAATTCTTGGTTCAAATCGAGAAGGAAAGTCGTGGGAGAACTCTCTGCATAATGAATACCACAAAAATTTCCTCAACTGCAATTAAACTCGAATTATGGTTAGTAAATGTTTCATGTTTGCTTACACTACTAGGAAAAAGCCTAGTAGTAGCGCTGGTTAAACAGCTAGTAGTAGTGCGGGTGCCCGCGCAGCCGCGCTACTACCATGGAGCTACCACTACTAGAAAAAGGCTATAGCTAATATGGACATTAATGGCGCACCATGTATGTGGTGCGCCACTCCTATATAGCAGTAGCGCACCAGAGACTCGTGCGCCATTAGTGTCCATATTACTAATGGCGCACCTTGTGTGTGATGCGCCATTACTATCTTTGTCCTGGCCCCACACCCTTTCCTAGACATATCAGTGGCGCACCAGGGGAAGTGCGCCATTACTAGTTGCGCCAGAACTAACAATTGTTTTTTCAGTTTTTTTTTTCAAATCTACTAATGGCGCATTCTTACCAGGTGCGCCATTAGTAACCCTGGTTACCAATGGCGCATTCTTAGGTGGGTGCGCCATTGATAACCAGAAGTGAAAAAAACTCCCGCTCCCCTCCCCTCGTGGCTCTCCTCCCGATCCAATCCAGCGAAACTCCCGCTCTCGTGCGAGCCCTCCGGCCGCCCCTCCCACCGCACCTGACGCCGTCGGCTGGCCCTCCGGCCGCCTCCCCCACCACACCCGCCGCCGCCGGCTGAATCCCCTGCTCCCCCTCGCCGCTGCACCACCGCCCGCCTCGCACCGCGCCCTCCCCACTCCCTGCCTCTCCCCACCGCCGCCAGGAACCCCCGATGATGGGCGATGACAAGGGCGCCGCCGCCTCCCCATCCGCCTCCGCAGCGCTCCCCTCTTTCGGCCGCAAGGTTCGCCCCCTCCCTCCCCCGCATTTTTGAAATAATTACCATAGGAAATTCTTCATTTTCAAAGATTCCTTAGTCTGTAATTCTTTTCTGCCTTGGCTATTAGTACATACTCTAGATTGTACCATGTGTGTGTAGTCTATGCTAGCAGTCAATTTTTCCTGTTAATTTTTGTACTTAAGAAATTAATCAAAGATATGTTGCACTGCACTAGTATTGTGGTATTACCGACAAGCTGCACTTATGTGGACACAAATAGAGAGTTCCAGCAAATAGGGCTTTAACTTTATTTGTTGCTATGAAAAATGGGTCACATTCAATAAATCCATATAGTTAAAAATAAGACTTGAGTATGATGACTAACATACATTTGCTTTCTAAATATACAACTTCGGATACTTATAAACAGAGAACTTAATGGTTCAGTCAACCTAACGGAGGGAGTTAACCATTGAGAGCTAAATATATCCTGCATTGGAAATTCAAGGATCAGCATACAGTGTTGCCCAAATGCACACGTACCGCACTGAACATGCACCCTGAATTCCACTTCTCACAATCAGTCAGGAATGATGCAAAGAAAAATTATTGGCTTGATGCTAGTGTTGCTTCCCTCCCCTGCTCTGAGATCTAACTCCAGAAGTGGTTACCAACAAGCTATATGTATCTTGGATCTAATTATGGGCACTATAGATTAAGCTAATTTTCTGAGAAGCATAACCTCTTCCATATATGATATTATGAATTATTAGTACATCATTTGATTAATTTCTAAAGCCATTCGGTCTGAACAAAGAGATAAAGATGATACATCTGAGGGCCTTTGACTTTTCTTATCCTGCAAACAATTTCGTGAATGAGGTTAGAAATATTTTGTCTATCCAATATTGGCACTTTATTTTCTAGAGTACACACACATAGATTATACTATGTGTGTGTAGTCTATGCTAGCAGTCAATGAGGGCCTTTGAATTTTCTCTGAGTTTTATTTTCTCATGTACTTAAGAACAAGTTATTCCTTTGCCACCATGATTGGCAATACCATAGTCTGGGTAGCTCCGAGCTTCTTGAATCTGGTATCTCTGAAAATTTGGATATCGGATAGTGCTACTGGATAGCCTGTGACCTCCGGGTACTTACACTTATGAGGGATCTGCCTCCCACCTGCCCAATTCAAAATAATGAATGTGTCTTGTACCAGCGGGATTTTCCATCCTGAACTTCCAAGAGCTAGTCCATCACTCTTATTTCAATGGTTAGGTTTCCAATTTTAAAATAAATGGACCACGTACCACTTCTCGTCGAAGAGCTAAGTGTGTGAGTTAGAACTAGTTGTGAAGACCACATACTACTTTGCTTATTACTACTGGAAGGGTGTGCATGCGCATTCTCCTAGATGGTTATGAGGCACTTGAGAGCCTTAAAGGAGTGATGGAATTAAGAGTTTGTACATGACCTGGTGAACTCCTACATGAAGAATGACCCCAAGTAAGGCCTCCTTAGTTGTTGCAATGGTGGGATAGTAAGTTTCTTGTAGACAAGAGCTTGGTAGTCTAGGCCTTTGCAGCCAAGCCAGATGAAGTCTTGTATTTTTGGTTTTTTGGACTATGTATCTAAATCTTCACCAAGGAGTAGGGTTGCAGCCAACATTCGAAACCTTGAGTGAACATAATCGTGTTTTCTATTGCTTTTTCGCACAACCTACTTTCTTGCAAGTTTTTTTGCTTCTGCACTCTGAAATTCACTTGCTTGTTTGGTTGTTCTAGGTGACTAGAAATAGAAGGCTAAAATTTGCCAGTTAAATTCTGTAATTTAAAAGTATGTACCCCCTCCCCCCCACACACAATACCAAGACTTAATCTTCGATCCGCTGTTAAGAAAGAAACAATACAATTGTTGTGGGTACCTGAAAATAATGAATCATATCAACTAAGTTAACACCAAGTGAACCTCCATGTATTACTCGACCTCCTCGTTTCAAAAGAAGCAGCTGCAAGAAAAGACTGAAAACGTCAGCACACAAAAACAATTTATGCATTGCAATGAACCATGGTACCGAGAGAGGTATCATTCATCTTACTTTTACATTTTACATGCTAATATTACTATTGTGCCATGGTATCGAGAGAGGAATCATTCATCTTACTTTTACATTTTACATGCTAATATTACTATTGTGCCCTGGTACCAAGAGAGGTATCATTTATCTTACTTTTACTTGCCATGAACCATGTTACCGAGAGAGGTATACATGTAATGTATTGCACCGAAAGAGTGCTCTTCATGTTTGGTAGCTTTGCTTGTTTTGCCGGAATGTTGATTCATTTCCGTTCCAGCAAATTTTACACGCTCCATATGTCCACTTTTTAGTAAATGTCATGCCCAAATTTTCTCTGTTTTAGGAATTGTCGTCTGACGACGAATACGTTATGTGCGAATACTGCCAAGACAAGCGCGGCCTTTGCGACACGCCTTTCCTAGTTGATGATAGGCGCTTCAGCATCATGCTGGATGGGGACTTCGAAGTGGATACATTAAGTCACAATGACAAGTCTTTTTTCGTAATTAAGCATGACTTCTTTCGCTTCAACTTACAATTTTTATTTTTTACTATTCTACTAGCGTATCCCCTGCCATGCAAGACATTATGTGTTGGATAAGATTGGTTTCAGTACTGAAGAAACTATGGAGGTAAAGATAGTTCACTTGAGGACCAAGCATGGTTATACTTTTGCCGTAAAATTGTACAATGTAGACACCTACTCCTTTTTTGAATGCAAAACTTGGGTAGCACTATGCAAGGCTTATGCATTTGAGCCTAATATGCTTATCACCTTTGATATTCGTCCGGAAGATGAAATTGAAGAAAATATCGACATCTGGGTCGATGTGTAGACGCCTCCAGTTCTACCATTATGTGAGTTTCAAAACCACATTTATTAAGTAATTTATATTGTTTATTTAAAAATAGTTGACAACTTATTTCCATTGACAGCTTATTTTCATTCTTCAAAAAATGTACGGAAAATGGTAGACAGAACCTATTACTACAATGATGAAGCAGAATTAACTTGTCAGGAGATACATCATCTTGTCCAATTTATCATTCATCTTGAGAAGTACAATACCAATCAGAAAACTTCCCAACATTATGGTCAATATGTGCCACTAGTGCACGTGGTGAACTATGGTAACATGCATGGAGATTGCATGGTAAGATTTTCTACTACTACGACATCCATGCATCTTTTGCATAAATTCTTGTAAAACTAAACTACATTGCTAGCTAAAAAGCTAATACTATGTTTTTAAAGAGAAAATCCCGGAAGTTTCTGTGCCTCATCTGATGTTACCAAGAGGTCGCGTTGATGTTATGATGATACGACCAACACGGCCAGGTCAGCCTAGGTATCTGATGTACTCCTGTCCATACCGGATTTCTAAAACCGATGAAGTCATGACGATCAAAGATTGGAAAAAATGTATGGTCTATCCTAGAGATCTACTTGGAAGCAACATTGTGCGTAGGCCAAGAATTGGAGACAAGATGATCTCCATTCTCCATAATGGAGAGTCAGGGCCTATCTTGTTTTTTGATATTCTACCTAAGCAGAGGAGTAGGTCCTAGGTTCAATGTGTTATTATGTGCTACAATGTGATGATGTGCTACAATGTATTAATGTGATGATGTGCTACAATGTATTAAATAGTATTGGTGGTAATGACTATGATGCTTATTAGCTATTTCTGAGATGATGTGATGATGTGCTACAATGTGTTAGAGTTGACGATGATGATGATAATGTGCTACAATGTATTTTGTAACCCGTGCACCATCTAAAAGTGCACAGGTTACAATGATGATGATGATGACGATGATGATGATGATGTGCTACAATGTGCTAAAAAGAATCCTAATATTCATAGTAGTGACGCACCATCTAAAAGTGCGCCATTAGTAAACCCACAGCAGTGGCACACTTCTGGGCCAACTAACGGCGCACCTAGTGGTGCGCCACTGTTATGTATATTAACAGTGGCGCATCAGGGGTGCGCCATTACTATTTATTAGTAGTGGCGTGATAATAGTGCCATTAATAGACAAAATAGGTGCGCCACTAATAGCCTTTATTTAGTACTGTACAGCTAACTGGTAGTATTAGCGCGGGTGAACCCACGCTACTAGTACGTGCGTTAGTAGTAGCACGGGTGCCACAAGCGCTACTACTAACAATCTGTAGCGCGTACTTGTGACCCACGCTACTACTATTAATTTTAAAAACCAAAAAATATATATATCCCATGTGTGCTGTCAATGGTGTCATTGGTTCGATGCGTTGGCCACAATGGTCGCCGGAGGTGCGGACGCGCGCCGACACACCAGATCCAGCGAGAGGGCCTGGATCCAGGGCAGAGCAAGGCGGCGACGCGGGGCTTCTGTTCGTAGCCAAGGGAGAGAGCTCTTGTTCGTCCATGGCGATGACTAGCACGAGCATGGTGTAAGTGCATCTAGTGCCCCTTAGTGATTTTGGTGGTTGGAAGACTTATAGGTTAAGTATCTAATGTGTTCTCGAGTGTACACAGGATCTATAAGTCGCCGAGGAGTTTGAAATATTCGATGAATATCGACCCCTAAAAATGTATATCTTCGGTTGAAGAAATTGGTCTGAAGCTGAAGAATTGAATCGCGAAGAATCTGCGATGAAATTGATATTCCTCATGAAGATATTGAAATTGAGGAATTCGGTATGTCCTGAAGAAAATCATTCTGAAGACTTTGAAGCATGAAGATTTACTCTTTCTGTTTTGTTTTCTTCACACTTGAGTAATAGGAACACCGTACTGTTAAAGGGGGTCGAGGTAACACATTGGAATGAATTTCCTCATGATGCTCAACCAAAGCCTAATCCTACCAAAAGCCTCAAGTGAGGAATATGAGTGACATGAGGACTCTCATAGTTGAGGGTTCCGACCGTTTCGATAGCCACGCCACATCATTGGTCTTATCCACACCAACGGTCATATTATTTAAGGGCATTAGTGTCAAATCATGTCGGGATGCTCCCAGGCTATAAATAGCCGCCCCCACAACCATTAGCTGGTTGGCTGCTCCATTAGAAACTAACACTTGTCATAAGAGCAACCCAATTCCTCAGAGTCTTCGAGAGTAATTCATCAGTGAGGAAATACCCCAAACACCAAACCACAAACCGAGAACCAAGTGATTGAGCATCACTGAAGAAGTTGTTCCTGTGTGGGACTGAAGCCTTTTACCTTTGAGGATTGTGCATCCTCGAGACGGTTAGGCGTCATGGTCTAGAGAAATCCAGCAGTCAATTGTGGATAGTCGGGTGACCAAGTTTGTGAGGGTTTGGAAGTCTGCCCTGAAGACTTACCACGAGTGTTGGGCGAGGATTGTGTGTTCTTAGCCCGAGGAGAATACGGTAGGGACTGTGTGTCCCCGGACTGTGTGTCTTTTGGTTTCAATACCAAGCCGCTCCAAACCAGATGTACAACTGTCACAGCAGTTGGAACTGGGTCATCAACTAATTTCTTCGCTGTGGAATGGGTTCTAATTCCTCAACTCTTTATATTTCTCAGATTATGTGTTGATCATTTTCACTGTCACTGTTTGAAGAATTTGCTGAAGACTTTCTCTAAAATTCCTCAACCCCAAATTCTTCACGCAAGTTAATCCTCATCTGTTTTCTGCGTGCCTGCTTACTGTGCAATCTGTTTTCACATTCCTCATATTGAAAAATTGTTGTAGTGAAACTTTGCACTCCTGATCCTTTACTGTTTCCGCTCTAAGTTAGTCATCAGTGAGGAATTTCATCAAAAGGAATTTCCTCAGTGATGAAATTCTAAAAATCTCCTATTCACCCGCCTCTAGTCGATATAACGTACTTTCAATTGGTATCAGAGCAAGGTACTCCCTTGTTCTGTGTGATTTTGGTTTAACCACCTGGAGTTTTAGTTATGTTGACTGCAGGCATGATTAAGGTTACTGCATCATGTCCTACTTTTGAAGGAAAGAACTTTCCCTTCTGGAAGACGAGGATGTAGATGCATCTACAAGCTATTGACAATGGTCTCTGGTATATTGTGGAACATGGCGTCCCCATCATCTCTGCTAGTGTCTCTGCTACTGATGTGAAGAAATTCAAGCAACTTGATTCTCAAGCAAAGAATATCATCTGTGGCCATCTGAGCCCAGACCAGTTTGGAAGAGTGAGTGCTTTGGGCTCAGCGACACTTATCTGGGAGAGACTGTGCAAAGTAAATGAAGGAGTATCAACCCAGTGTTATTCTCGTGTTGATGTTCTTCGCAATCTCTTCAATCGCTTCAAGAGGCTTGACAATAAAAGCTGCCAAGATACTTTTGATCGCCTCATTGACATATCAAATGAACTGCAAGCACTGGGAGCTCGAGACATCACTGATCACAAAGTTGTGAAGAAACTGCTAAGATCTTTGGATTCTTCATTTGATACTTTAGTTCTGATGATTCAAGAAAGACCACACTACAAGATGCTGGATCCAGCTGATATACTCGAAAGACTCAATACTCATGAATTCCAGCAAGAAGAAAAGAAAGATCTATATGGACCAAGCTATTCTAGACCACGTGCACTGAAGGTTAGAGCAATTTCCTCATGTGATGAAGAAGACTCGGATGATAGCATTGGTGACCCTGAAGAATTTGGACAGGAGCTTGCAATGCTCGTGAGGAAATTCCAGAGGTTTACACGATGTGGCCAGTTCGGTAAATCTTCAAGAAGAGATATGAGGAAATCAGAATCTTCATCTGAGGACTACAAGAAAAGAACCTGCCAGAAATGCAAGAAATCAGGTCACTACATTGCTGATTGTCCCCGTTGGGGAAAGGAATCAAAGAAGAATAAATACAAGGATGACAGTTCTGATGACTCGAAGAAGAAGAAGAAATCTTCAAAATCCTCATCTTCAAAGCCCTCATCGCACAAGAAGACTAGTTTCAGAAAGGCTCGGGCACTTATCGGCAAGGAAATGGATTCCGAGGCAGAATCAGAGGAATGTGATGAAGAGGAGGGTTCTGATGAAGACTCAGAATCCGGACAGGCTAGTCTTGCACTTGCAACCACTTTCATCAGCAAGTCAATCTTCAACCTTGAAGAAGATGATAACACCATCCACACTGATGACTATGCTGATGACTTCGCTCCAACCTATTGCTTCATGGCAAAAGGTTCAAAGGTACCGAATGATGCTTCCTCCTCTGATTCAAGTGACTATTAACCTGATGATTATAAAAAACCCAGTTACAGTAAACTTGCTATCATTGCCACTAAACAACAAACTGCCCTCGAAAAGCTTCAGAAACTACTAGATAGAAGCGATGATCTGTTGAATGATGAAATGAATCTTACCCAAATCCTCACTGAAGATGTGAAAAGTCTTCAGTCGAGATTTGATAATCTTCAAGATCGTCATGATACACTCCTCGCTGATCATGAGAAACTTTCCTATGAATTTCTTCAAAGGAAGCTTGATCTAGAGAAGTTGAGGATTTCTCATGATGATCTTCGTACGGAAAATGATTCATTACTAGCTCAACCGATCAGCGCTGCTCAAGCTGAATTCATTCCTCCTTGTCTTAAATGCATTGAACGTGAAACTGCTAATTCTTCACCAGAATCATCAAATGCTTCTATTGCTACAAATTCTTCAACTGCTCCTGTAGTGTCAAATTCCTCACTTGAGGAAAACACAAATGTCACTGATGAAAATGCAGGGCTGAAGGAATTGTATGTGACAGGCATATACAAAAGTCTCAAAGGACATCAAACCCTTTGTGATGTGCTCAAAAAGTAGATCTTGAACAGGAACCCGAGGAAAGAAGGAATTGCCTTTGAGAGGAAAATGAATGCTAATGGATCTTATTGGAAACCTGAGCAGTATCCCAAAACCTCATGGGTTGCTGCTACTGGGCCTCCTTTTCATCCATCCAATCTGACTGGCTTTTCATGTGAATTATCCTATTCCTGAGACGAGTCATTTGACTCCAACTATAAACTGTTCAAAAATCAAGCTGGTGAAGTATTTGCTCGATATGTTGGAACTAATTGCAGGAATGGCCCTCCCCTGACGAAAATCTGGGTTCCCAAAAATTGTCTTGAAAATCTTCAGGTGAATGTCCTCATGACACCACCAATGAAGAATCTGAACCCCATATCAAATTCCTCAAGAAGACCAAAGTCTTCGAGAGGATCAAAATCCTCAACTGGTCAAAACTATGCTCGTACCCGTGCTAATGCTTCTAACATGCAGGGAAACTTCAAGGAATATGAATATGAGCGTTACTCTTCAAATCATTATGTTCATAAATCCTCAAACCGGTTCTCTGCATATTCATATGAGTACTTTAACCCCCCTACTGTTAAGAGAAGTGCATTAGATTCAATGCCACCTTTCTCATATGGTGCTCGCACGATGATGAATGCTTTACCACCCCTTCAGATGTGGGTGGTGAAGAAATTGAACTAATCACTTCTGCAGGACAGGTCTCCAGATGAAAATCATCATCTGAAGAATTTGCTGGAGACCTGAGGAAATACTTGATAGGACGCAAGCTAATATTGATGAAACAGAAATATTTCGCACGTCCTTATAATTCTGTTATGATGAAATTCCTATCTGATGGAATTGATATCATATTCTTCAAGTCTGAAGCATATGAGATGGTAAGCTGTACTAATTCATCTGCAGGATGACAAACCCAAGAGTACTGAGTGGGTTCTTGATAGTGGCTGCACACATCACATGACTAGTGATAAAAGCTTGCTGATGAATATGCCACTAACTCCATCACCCCTAAAGCAAATCACATATGCTGACAAAGGTAAAAGCAAGGTATTGGGACTCGGCAAAGTGGCTATTTCCAAGGATAGGAATATGGACAAAGTGATGCTGGTTGAATCCCTTTGTTTTAACCTCATGTCAGTCTTGATGCTTTGTGATCTTGATATGATTGTTATCTTTGGTAGATATAGATGTGTTGTCATCATGGAATCTGACAAATCCAAAGTTTTCGAAGGTGTAAGAAGAGGGGATTTGTACATTGTTGATTTCTCTACAGGTCCTCAACCAGCCACTTGCTTACTAGCAAAAACCTGAGAAGGATGGCTATGGCACCGAAGACTCGGTCATGTAGGCATGAGGAATTTGCACACGCTCGCGAAGAAGAAGCATGTCATCCGCATCGAACCAGTCAAATTCCTCAAGGATCATCTCTGCGGTGCATGTGAATCTGGGAAAATGACCAGATCCAAGCATCCCTCGAAGACTATCATGACCACTACTCGTCCCTTCGAATTGCTTCATATGGATCTATTTGGACCTACTCAGTATGCCACACTAACAAATGCAACATCTTTATATGGCTTCGTCATAGTTCATGATTATTCCAGATATACATGGGTGCATATAATCTTATATAAAACTGAAGTGCAGGAAATCTTCAAACGATTTTCTTCAAGGGCCTCGACGAACTCGGCATCAAGATCAAACATATCAGGAGTGATAATGGAACAGAGTTCAAAAACACTGGTCTTGATGATTATCTTGATGAACTTGGTATTACTCACGAATTATCTGCTCCTTATACTCCTCAACAGAATGGTGTCGTTGAAAAGAAGAACAGGACTCTCGTTGAGATGGCAAGAACCATGCTTGAAGAATATCAGACTCCTCGTCGCTTTTGGCCTGAAGCAATCAACACTGCATGCCATATCATCAACAGGGTATATCTTCACAAATTCCTCGAGAAACCCTCATATGAACTCCTCAATGATAAGAAACCCAATGTAAGTTATTTCAAAGTCTTCGGTGCAAAATGTTGGATTAGAGATCCTCACCATAGCTCAAAATTTGCACCTAAAGCACATGAGGGTTTTATGCTCGGCTATGGAAAGGACTCGCACACCTACAAAGTCTTCAACAACTATCACAACAAAGTTGTTGAGACTATAGATGTGCGGTTCGATGAAACTAATGGCTCGCAAAGAGAGCAATTGCCTTCTGATCCAGATAAGTTGTCTCCTGAGGAAGCAATAAAGCTCAAACCTACTGAAGACATTGTTCCCACTGAGGAAATTGATGAAGAAACCATCCCCATCACTGATGAAAATCAAGAAGGTGCTCCTGAGGAAATTGCTCGAGAACCACTTCCTCAGCCCAGACGAAATCCTCAACCAGCTCATCCGAGGATTGCAAATGAAGTAGAACTTGACAAAATCCTCAATGACATCAACGTGCCAGGTCCTCTCACTCACTCAAAAGCTTCACACTTAGTTAACTTTTGTGGGCATTTCTCCTTTGTATCTATCACAGAACCCTCAAAAGTTGTTGAGGCTTTCCTGGAACCGGACTGGAGCCAAGCTATGCAAGACGAACTTCTTCAATTCAAGCTGAATGGCGTATGGGAGCTCGTCAAACGACCAGATCCTCGCAAGCACAATATCATCGGAACCAAGTGGATTTTCCGAAACAAGCAAGATGAGGATGGTCAAGTGGTGAGGAATAAGGCACGACTTGTAGCCCAAGGCTACACCCAGGTTGAAGGAATTGATTTTGATGAAACTTTTGCACCTATTGCTAGACTTGAAGCTATTCTAATACTACTTGTTTACGCTAATCATCATAACATCATCTTATATCAAATGGATGTGAAAAGTGCATTCCTCAATGGTAAACTTCAGAAAGAAGTATATGTTGCTCAGCCCCCAGGTTTTGAGGATCCAAAGAATCCAGACAAAGTCTTCAGACTCAAAAAGGCACTCTATGGTCTGAAGCAAGCCCCTCGGGCATGGTATGATACATTGAAGGAATTCCTCATGAAGAAAGGCTTCAAACCTGGTTCACTCGATCCAACTCTTTTCACTAAATCCTATGATAATGAGCTATTTTTGTGCCAGATATATGTCGATGATATTATATTTGGCTGTACTGACAAATGATACAGTGATGAATTTGCTTACATGATGAGTGAAGAATATCATATGTCTATGATGGGGGAGCCGAAATTCTTCTTAGGTCTTCAAATTCGTCAACAACGCAATGGAATCTTCATATCACAGGAGAAATACCTCAAAGATGTTTTGAGGAAATTCGGCATGCATGAATGCAAAGGTGCCAAGACTCCAATGCCTACCAACGACCACCTCGGCACTGACGAAAATGGTAAAGAATTCGATCAGTAGGTATATTGCTCTATGATTGGCTCTTTATTGTATCTATGTGCATCTAGGCCAGATATAATGCTTAGTGTTTGCATGTGTGCACGTTTTCAAGCAAAACCAAAGGAATCACACCATAAGGCTGTGAAGCATATTCTTCGATACTTAGCTCACATACCAACACTAGGATTATGGTACCCCAAGGGCTCAAATCTTCATCTGGTAGGGTATTCTGATTCTGACTATGCTGGTGACCGTGTGGATCGCAAGTCAACATCTGGCACATACCATTTCCTCGGAAGATCACTAGTTTGCTGGTCCTCAAAGAAGCAGAACTGCGTATCACTCTCCACTGCCGAAGCCGAGTACATTGCTGCTGGTTCATGCTGTGCTCAATTGCTGTGGATGAAGCAAACCCTCAAGGACTACGACATCAACATGAAGAATGTGCCTCTCTACTGCGACAATGAGAGTGCAATCAAAATTTCTTACAACCCAGTACAACACTCGAAGACCAAGCACATCTAGATTCGTCATCATTTTCTTCGGGACCATGTCCTCAAGGGAAATATCCTCATCGACCATGTGAAGACTGATGATCAACTGGCAGATATCTTCACTAAGCCCTTGGATGAGAAAAGGTTTTGCAAGTTGCGGTGTGAGCTAAATATCTTAGAATCTTTAAATGTTTTGTAAAAACATGCACACATCCAAACACTTATGCAAAATTGATGACTTAGATGTGCAACACACGATGAATCGATTTTCTTCAACCAATGAAGAATATCACTCTTAGTGTGAAGAAATCAACGAAGAAATTGATTCTCACGGCCCTACAATAATTGTACGCGGCGTCTGTAATCAACATTCTTATATGGTGGGTCACACCATCACCCAACGTGAAATTCCTCAAGTTGAATTTCTTCAAAGTCTCATTTCTTCAAAAAAATGATTTTTTTTAGTTGTTCTTCAAAATTGTTTTTCTTAAAAATTGAAATTCATCACTGTGACGATTAATCACAAAATCCTCAAGTTAGTCAAATCTTCAAAAACACTTGATGACTTTCGTTTACCTAGATAGACTGTGATTTCAAGTCCTCAACAGCATTCACTTATAGCTATTTCTTCAAGTTGATATTTCATCTAAGTGAATGTGATCGGACCCTACTTTCCCTCTATGCTATTTTCATCCAGTCTATTCAATTCTTCATATGTGTTCTACTTGAAACTCTGTTCAAAATCCTCACTGCCTCCTTGCTAGCTGATGATTTTGTAACAAAATCCTCAAATATTCAAAAATGTTTTTTATGAACAGTAACTGAACCCCACTTTCCTCGTTCGGATAACCACGATCTCCACGATCTCCACCGCTTCTCTCGTGAGCTACACGTGTCTTGCGGAGACGTAGAGGCAAGGGCTATTTGGTCCGATTTCCTCGTGCCAACAGTAACTGCCTGGCTATAAATATGTCCCCATCCCCTCGGTAAACACTTCTTCGCTCCATCGCTCTCCTGCTACAGCAAAGCTCCAAACCCTAGCGCCACCGCTGGAAGTCTTGACACCGGCGAAGAAAAGCTTCACCGCCTCGACTTTTCCGTCACTGAAACCACGCCGGAGTCAGACCATCCTCATCCGCCGCCGCCGTAGACGTCCTCTGCTGCCAAGATAGGGCGCATTGGACCCGCAACGAAAGAGCTTCTCCCTGCTACTCTTCTCTGTTCTTCGTGCGCGCCATCTAGGGTAAATAAAAACCCTATTTTACAGCAAGTTTGATCTACTATTTTACCTCTATGATGTGAAATCTGTTTTTCCTCAAGAATCCATCTGTTTCTTTTCCTCAAACACTGCCTATCACCACACTATTGATGAACTTCACTAAGCAACCAAGATTTTCACGAGATTCCTCAGTTGTGCCAATTTTCGGATCTGTACAACTTTGGAACCCAAGAACAATATGCTTAGGCAAATTCCTCAACAGTGGTCAAATTCCTCAACTGTCAAATTTTTTCAATTTCTTCAAATCTGAGAACGCATATGACCTCTCAAATTCCTCGCAACTATACTTTGTTCACAGGTACACACATGTCAGCTGATGAATCTCTCGGTTCTCATCAAATTAACTCATTTGCAGCGTTTCTTGAAGAAAATCTTCAAGTCTCATCAGAGTCCTCAAGAGTTCAATCTCATCAGCAAAATCCTCAGCTCAAGAAAATGGAGGATGACAGGAAGCAAAAGGGAGGCAAGAAACTTGAGCATAATACAACCGTAGATATCCCTAAGGATCTATACCTGGATTACTGCACTCCTGATGAAAATGAAACTATGCCCAAGAGAAAGATTCGGCTTCAGAAGATAGAACGTCGATGGGCTAAGGAGTGGAAGGAGTACAAATTTGTCACTCCCAAATATGCGAAGAAATGCGCTCTGAAGCCTCCTGGCAAACGGGCTCCACTTGAGGATTATCAAGAAGCACATCCCTCAAGCCTCAAGACACTTGATGACTATCATGATGAAAAGGAAAAGCACTTGTCAAAGCTCAAGAAGCAGGCAGAGGCTGTTGTGAGGAAATTCAATGAATCATCTGCAACTGCATCAACTGCAGCTACTTCCTCTGCTACTGAGACCTCTGGTTCGACAATTCCTCAACAAAAGTCTGTGCCACCAAAACCAAAGGCTTCAAAGCCTTAAGAGAAACCAGCTCCAGCATCAGCTCCAAAACCATCAGCGCCAAAACCCTCAGCACCAAATGCCTCAGCACCACCACAGGCTTCAAAACCTGAAAAGAAGCCGATAGTGAAGCCACTGCCAGCTACCTCCAGCTCCTCACTCCCAGCTGCAACAAGCTCGGAGACAAAGTCTTCACCAACTCCTCTAAAGACTATGGTGACTGCTGGGAGAGGAACAAGACCCATCCCGAGAAAAATCATCATTGTCCCTTCTGCATCAGAGGGTAGTGATGAATTTGATGATGAAACTCTGCAAGCAATGATCAGAAACAAGCAAGAGAGGGTAGCTCAAGCTTCTGGGAGCTCCATTCCTCTGGCCATGGATCCAAAAGTCCTCCTCGACTACATCAATATCTGGTATGAGGACCCCAACACTCCACTTGATGATTTGAAACTTCCCCCTAGCATCAGCCACATGGTGGCCACATTCATCAACGAGGCCAAGTGAAGGAGCAGCAAGCTAAACAGGCCAAGGTGGCTAAGCTCAAGAAGGAGAAATTCCTCAAGCATAATCTCCTCAATCTGACGCCTGATGATCTTGTATCGACACAGGCAGAGTTGAAGACTTTGACAGATAAGTACTCCAAGCTTTCTGACCGTCAAAGTCTCAAAAGCAATTTCATCAAACTTGCTACTGAAGCTGTTAACGACTACAACAAGAAAGCTGCCCCTCCAGTACCAACTCCTCAACCTCTGATTGAAGAACCAGCTGATGAAACTGCTCAAGCTGAGGAAATCCCTCAAGAAAGCCGTGTGGATGAACCGGCAACTGAAGAAATCACCACTGAAAATCCAGCTGATGAATCTGCTACAGCTGGTGAGACAGACCCTGCTCCAGCTGCTGCTTCCAAGCTAGCTGATTACTCTGTTCCAGCTGGTTCCTCAGAGCTAGCTGATGACTCTGCTCCAGCTGGTTCCTCAAAGCCAGCTGATGAATCTGTTGAGAAAACAACTTCACCAAAAGCTTCAAAGGTGAAGAAGATGACTCTCTGTGTATCAGACGTGAAGAAGACAAGGGCTTCTAAAAAGGAAGCCAAGAAGAGAAAGGCTTCATCAGCAGAAGAACACACTGAGGCCAAGCGTCTCAAAGCACTTGAAGAAAATGCTCCACTGGATCATGTGCTTCTTAACATCGCTCCATCCTATGAAATGGTCACCTTCGAAGACCAGGAGAAAGGGCCAGATGAGAAAATGAAGGATACTGCATCTGAGGAACACACTGATGAAGAAATTCGCATTGACGACAGTCCTCAACCCTCTATTCCTCATGAAGAAACTGCACAACGATCAACTGCACCAGCTGATGAATCTGGATCTGTCACCAAACAAGCTAAGGAAGAACAAACTGAAAATCCTCAAGCTGATGAAAGTCATAGTTCTGAGAAAAATCCTCAACCTGAGGATCAGGCTGACCTAACTCATCCTCCTGAGCAAGATCCTCAAGCTAAGGCTCATGATGAACCTATTCCTCCTCCAGAGCAAAACCTTCAACAAGATGCTCCAATTGATGACATTCCTCAGCCTAAAGCTCAGCCAGATCCCATTCCTCAGCCTGAAGCGCAACAAGAGCATGCTCCTCAGCCTGAAGCTCAAGCTGATGAAATTCCTCACCCTGAGGACCATGCTGAGGAAAATGCACCAGACCCAGACAATACTTTCGTCGTGCTCAACCCAGAGTCTGCAATTGTTGTATCCCCTCAAGTCCAACAGCAAAATCTTCAGCCAATGCAGCGTCAGCCGTTCTCCAAGCGGCCAAAGTTTCAAAAGGAGTCCTTCTTTGAAGAACGCATGTTCTTCATCGGAGAAAATCCCTATGACAAGCCTCAAATCAGGCATCTGAAGTTTTGGACGAGGACACAGCTCAATTACTATGCCTCTGTGCTGTGTGGAAGAAACAAGATTTTCCAGCACAGGCATGTTCCTCGTGTTGAGCTTGAAGAAATACCATGCCTGGCTCCAGTCCTCAACGTCCTTCATGAAGCTGGACTCCTCCCAATGTGCTCAGATATCTGCCATTAGAACAGTGAGCTTATTCTTCAATTCTATGCCACTCTTCACATTTCTGGAGATCCCGCAGACATCAACACCTAGGTGTTTGACTGGATGACGCAAACAACACACCACAAGGCTCCTACCATTGAGCTCCTGCGTGAACTGCCAGTGTCAATTCCCTTAGAGCAAGCCGTGAAGCTTTATGATGAGCGTGAGCTGCCCAACGGGATGATGGAAGTCCTCATGAAGCCTTTGGCTAAAGGAAAACCACCAAGAACGACTTTCCTCATCCAAAATATGAACCAAGGACTGTTTACAGAATCCTCTGTAGTGTTCTTGCGCCGATCAAGGGCCATGATGATGAAGAAGATGTCATATGCCTTATGAAGAATATCCTCTTCAACATCATTCATGGTATTCCTCTCAACATCCATGATTTCTTCTTGAGGACTTTGGCCGATAATGCAATGTGTCTTTTGACCACAAGATATATGCTCCGTGGATCATGAGATTCATCAGGACAAGGACATACATCAACTTTCACGCTGATCTCAACAACCATGTTGGTTATATGCCTCCTATCAGGGTCAAGAAGAAGACTTTAGAGCCTATTGAAGGAAAAGGCAAGTCTGTCATTGATGAAGGCCGTAGGCCCCTTGATGGCCAGTTCAGAGAGCCCGAAGCATATTCTTCATGGGATGATACTGAGACTCATCCTCCAAGCCCTGTTGCTCCTTGTGTGCTGAATACCAGAGAGCTTCTTCTCAGTCTTCACCAGAAGGTGGATCAAAATCACAAGTGGGTCAAACGCCAGTTTGGCGCCATTGTGAAAACCCTCAATGAAACGCAGAATGTTGTGAAGCTTAACCATCATTATCTTCATGAGGTTTTTGATCGCACCTGGGCTACACTTGCTCATCTGAAGACTCAGGCAGAACTTGAAGAATTGGAGTTTGTGCGAGACTTTGACTGGTCGTGGCCACCAAAGAAGAAATTCAGGCCAATTCCAGTTCCAGACCTTGAGGACACTTCTTTTTCTTCATTCCGCATTGCTGAATCTGATGAAGAACAACAAGACACTGCCACCGGTCCAAGGAAGAAGACTGCCCCCAAGAATCCTCACGTGTCTTCATTAACTGCCAAGGAATGAAAGTCTTCACGGGCATTAGTCATCAGTTTGTCCCTTTTTGTCACTTAATGACAAAGGGGGAGAAACTTGAGAGTTAGTCTTCACGCGGGATATTTTGGGGCGTATGAACTATATTTAAGTTACAAACTCTTGGCTCTTCTGAAGTGTTTATGTAATGAGTTGTAACTTAAGCCCGATGGTACTCTGACGCTTTTGAACGTTTTTCTTCGCATGCTTATTCCTCAAAATTTTAATGCACGCATGCTGGAATTCGTCAGATACCATTTGTCATCATGCATCCTAAATTTCTTCATACTATATGTCGTATGTATGCATGATTTGCAAGACTCAGGGGGAGGTCTCCACGATTTAAATCATCAATGTGCATTTGTTGTGAAAAGCAAAATCCTCAAGATATGCACATCTTCAGGGGGAGTCTCTCTGAATCTTGATTTCAAATTCCTCAAATGAGTATTTACACTTCATATTTTTATCCCTGTTGAAGACTTAACCTAATTGTCATCAACCACCAAAAAGGTGGATATTGTAAGTGCATCTAGTGTCCCTTAGTGATTTTGGTGGTTTGAAGACTTATAGGTTAAGTATCTAGTGTGTTCTCGAGTGTACACAGGATCTATAAGTCGTTGAGGAGTTTGAAATATTCGATGAATATCAACCCCTAAAAATGTATATCTTCGGTTGAAGAAATTGGTCTGAAGCTGAAGAATTGAATCGCGAAGAATCTGCGATGAAATTGATATTCCTCATGAAGATATTGAAATTGAGGAATTCGGTGTGTCCTGAAGAAAATAATTCTAAAGACTTTGAAGCATGAAGATTTACTCTTTCTGTTTTGTTTTCTTCACACTTGAGTAATAGGAACACCTACTGTTAAAGGGGGTCGAGGTAACACATTGGAATGAATTTCCTCATGATGCTCAACCCAAGCCTAATCCTACCAAAAGCCTCAAGTGAGGAATATGAGTGACATGAGGACTCTCACAGTTGAAGGTTCCGACCGTTTCGATAGCCACGCCACATCATTGGTCTTATCCACACCAACGGTCATATTATTTAAGGGCATTAGTGTCAAATCATGTCGGGATACTCCCAGGCTATAAATAGCCGCCCCCACAACCATTAACTGGTTGGCTACTCTGTTAGAAACTGACACTTGTCATAAGAGCAATCCAATTCCTCAGAGTCTTCGAGAGTAATTCATCAGTGAGGAAATACCCCAAACACCAAACCACAAACCGAGAACCAAGTGATTGAGCATCACTGAAGAAGTTGTTCCTGTGTGGGACAGAAGCCTTTTACCTTTGAGGACTGTGCATCCTCCAAACGGTTAGGCGTCATGGTCTAGAGCAATCCAGCAGTCAATTGTGGATCGTCGGGTGACCAAGCTTGTGAGGGTTTGGAAGTCTGCCCTGAAGACTTACCACGAGTGTTGGGCGAGGACTGTGTGTTCTTAGCCCAAGGAGAATACGGTAGGGACTATGTGTCCCGGGACTGTGTGTCTTTTGGTTTCAATACCAAGCCGCTCCAAACCAGATGTACAACTGTCACAGCAGTTGGAACTAGGTCATCAACTACTGTCTTCGCTGTGAAACGGGTTCTAATTCCTCAACTCTTTATATTCCTCAGATTATGTGTTGATGATTTTCACTGTCACTGTTTGAAGAATTTGCTGAAGACTTTCTCTGAAATTCCTCAACCCCAAATTCTTCACGCAAGTTAATCCTCATCTGTTTTCTGCGTGCCTGCTTACTGTGCAATCTGTTTTCACATTCCTCATACTGAAAAGCTGCTGTAGTGAAACTTTGCACTCGTGATCCTTTACTGTTTCCGCTGTAAGTTAGTCATCAGTGAGGAATTTCCTTAAAAGGAATTTCCTCAGTGATGAAATTCTAAAAATCTCCTATTCACCCCCCTCTAGTCGATATAACGCACTTTCACATGGACATGAGAGGGTAAGTCAAACCAGTGGGAGAGAGAGAAAAAGGGAAACAAGGGAGAGAGAGGAAGGAGATGGAGGGACTAGTGGGGTTGGTCGCCGGTCGTGCGGTGCTCTAGGGTGAAGGCATGGAGACACTCGGGAAGACCGGCGAGCTCCTGGACGCCGGCGGCTGAGGCGGCGGCCTATTTACGCGCCATGAAGGAGGAGGTGCGCCTCGACAGGAGGTCCATGTGAGAGCCTATGAAGAGAGAAGTGCGAGAGGGACGGGAGAGAGGAAGGATTTAGGGAAGGAGATAGGGACTTCAAGGCTATTAAAATACTATGTACTTAGTACTAGCGCTCGTTTATACCCCCACGCTACTACTGTGGCAAGTCCCAGGGAGCCATGGTAGAGACTACTTAGTAGTAGCAGCGAGGGGTATAAACGCGTGCTACTACTATCAACTTAGTAGTAGTGCTCGTTTATACCCCGCGCTACTACTATTGCATGTCCTAGGGAGGCACAGCTGAGACCACTTAGTCGTAGCGAGGGTTAAAAACCCGCCCTAGTACTATCAACTTAGTAGTAGCGAGGGGTAAAAACCAACGCTACTAGTAAGTAGCAGTAGCGAGAGGTAAAAACCCGCTCTACTAGTAAGCGGCTACCTATAAGTTTTTCTCTAGTAGTGTTACTTTATAACTTTCCTCACATAAGTATTTATATTTGTGTTGATCATAATATCCGATGTGTAGTGATGCTCGATGAAACATCTGCTTGTGCTGCAACAAGGGTCTTGTTACCATGGGAGAAAACAAAGAAAATGGATCGTATGTGAACATCATGTGTCGGCTCATGATTAGATCAATCTTTTAACAAGATCAACCGACAAACCAAGGACGGAGCCAGCATGCAAGCATAAGAGGGGCAAGTTTGTTTATGAAGGAGGCAAAGTTCGTATGAATTAAAAAGTTTTAGCTACAACAACCACTATCATAGTAGGAAAAACAATTTGTTAGAGGGGTCTAGCCCCATCGCCCCCTAGATTCATCCCCGCGACAAACGTGTAGCACGCCTTATATTTTTAAGGTAATGCTAATTGGGAACGTTCGCTGGGAAGGAACTCCCATCAAACGTGACTTTGATCGAGATCAAGCAATGACAAAAAAATTCAAAAACGTTTCTTAAACAGTTAGAGCAACTCCAACGGGCCACCCATTTTGTCCATTTGGATCGCCCGGACACAAAATTTGGCCCAACGGGATGACCCAAACGGACACGCATGTCCGCCTGCTGTCCGTTTGTTGTCCTCCCCGACCCAAACTTGGCCCAAATATGAGAATAAATGGGTACGAAGCGGACAGAAGCAGACTCTTCCATCGATCGTTGTCGTCCGCTCGTGTCCGCCCTGGTCCCATGTCTCAGCAACCGGCGCTGGACGGCGGAGGGTGCGAGGGGGCGGAGGGGTGACGCGAGGGGGCGGAGGGGCGGCACGAAGGGGGGTCGGATGGCGCGAGGATAGAGGCCACCGGCGAGGCGGCGAGGCCACCGGCGCAGGCCGCCACATCCCCGAGCTTGCCTGCCTGCTGGAGCTCCTTCGTGTTGTAGGAGTGCCGCCAAAAGGAGCTCGAGTCCCAGCCATGGCCAGCAACAGTAGCAGCGCGACCCTTCCGGAGCTCTCGGCTGCAGCTCTCGCGAAGGG